>NC_132992.1:8700000-11200000 GCF_048564905.1 Vicugna pacos
GGTATGTCCACCACCACCTGGACACAAGAGATGTAAATAACCTCAAGAGCGTAGGTAACATGAAAGTGTCATAGAATGACTAGGAGGCAATGAGCTTTGCATATTTATTACCCTTGGTTTCAATCCAATTTATTTAATTGCACATTTATATAATTTTAAATTATGTCTGGGTCTAACAGTCAGCTCACAAAATGCTCCAAAATTCAACAGTTAGCTTCAGGTCACCAGCGAATACTGGGAGGAAAAAGATTTGCTGTTAAAAACACCACCACAACCAATAGTAAAAAACTTGTTAGGTCTGTTTCTCCTACTAAAGTGCTGCTTTACTATTTCTGGTGGGAGAGACAACCCCACCCCAAAAGAAGGATTCAAGTTGGCTCCTGCTAAGAGAGAGTCTGTAATTTCACAGCATCTGCCAGGATTTTTGCTATAAAAGTTTAGCATCTGGAAGCAGATAGAAAAGTTTTTTTTAGTGATGGCAGAGACCTGGGCTCATCTGTCACTTGAATATATGGGACAAGAGAAAAGAGAGAATCAAAGATGAGCTATTAAATATTCAGGTGAAAAATACGCAGTTCTGATACCACATAAACCAGGTGCAATGCTGGGTGCTGAGGACACAGAGATAGAGATGACTGGAGGGCTCCTGGTCTGGAGATCCAGGGTTGACTCCCTGCAGAAGGGACAGCTAAGAGGTCCGGACCAGAGGAGGGGCAAGCTTGGGGAGAGAGCCTGATCCTGAGCTCAAAAAGAGCTTGATCTGTTCACTGAACAGAACGAAGCCTGGTGGCTGGCGTGCAGTCAGCAAGTGGGAGAGAGGCACGAGACAAAGCTGGGGGGTGTCGGCAGGAGCCACGTGACCCAGTCCCTGCACTGAGGACTCAAAACAGAATTGGAAATGACTTTCTGAGGCACTGCGAGGTTACCCCTCATTATATTCACACCATGTAACCCTTGCTTGTTAGGCAGTAAACTCCAGAGAGCTAGCACAGGGTCTAGTCCATCACAGGGACAGATAAAAATGTGTGGAAGTGAATGAATCGATACGGCCTTGCCCTCCCCTGCCTTATAGGTTTGGGTGTGGGGTTCAGACTTGAGCTGACTTAGAGGAGATGCTTCTGACTGAGCCAGACCTGAGAGCTACTCAGCAGGCACAGACCCCAGGATTTCCTCGCTCTTGAGGATACAGGGCCAGCTCAGCCACAAGGAGACATTTTTCCCCAGGTCTCCACTTTCCAGGACCTCTGGGAGCTCTTTAAGGTCGATGGATTTGCCCCGAGTCCTCATAGGAACTGTGGGCACTCTGCCTGGCTGCAGAGGTGAGCCCTGTGCCCCCGGGAGAAGTGGGAGCCCGTGCAGCCTGGAGCTCAGGTGTGCCCTTCGTGGCTTTAGTGTCCCCACAGGTGTGTGTGCGATGCTTTCAAGGGACCCGAAGGACCCCTGTGCCCTTTCCTGCCACTTGGCTTTTGCGCCTACTGCTAAAGGCTGAAACTGCCCCTGTGAGAACTAGATACTGAATCCCCTGAAACGAACGTTCCATTCCTGAGACCAGGAGAAATGAGAATAAAGGCATATTTCATGTCTATTGATCCCTGCCTCTATGACAGGCACTCTGCTAGGTGCTTTTTATGCTTTATCTCATCTCTTCCTCAGAACAACGCCGTGAGATAGACACCGTTATTATTCCCACTTTATAGAGAAGAACTGAGGCATCAAAAGATCAGTTGACTTATCTGAGAATGTGAAGTTGTGAGTCAGGGAGCGTGAACCAAATCAAGTGTTTCTGATGTAAAACCCACGTATTCAAAGGCGAGTCTGGCTGACATTGTGCTCCCATTTAATTTCGGTGCTGGAGGAGGTAACAAAAGGTCCTTTCTAGCCAGCATTCCCCAATTTCTCCGAGGAACAGACTCACACGGGGACGCTTGTCAGTCACGGTGCTTTCGAGGCCTGTTGCATGGGGTTTAGAAACGCCTGAGTCTGGGATGGGGTCTTGGAGTTTGTATTTAACAAGGTGATTGTTTCCAGGGAAGTTTGGAAAACACTCGTGGGCTGGAATGACCTGTATGTGCTTTGCTCAGGACTGAAGCACAGCAAGACGTTGGCCCAAACACCTCTCCGCAAATAAAGAACTGGCTTTCATCTACCCGGAAACATTAATGGAAGCATTCATTCGGGAAATCAATTGTTAAAGTCATACATGCAGTCAGAGAGAAGGTGGGAGAGTGTGGGGCCATCGGGAGAAAATCGCTGGTGAGTCATGTAGCAGTAGGATCTGGGGCAGATAGTCTACAAAACAGCTAACTCATTGCTCTCCCACCGGTTCTTCACATTTCCTGAGCCTTGCTTTTCTAATCTGCAAAATGGCAAGAATAATATCACCAAGATAAAAGTGTGAAGATTGAGTGGGAGCTGGCCTGGAACAGCACAATGGTGAATGTCAGTGTTGACCCCACACTGCCTAGGTTCATGGTTTAGCTCTGCCACTTACTCTCCATGTGCTTCTGCGTAAGTTGCTTGACTTCTCTCTGCCTCAGTTTCCTCTTGTGTAAATAGGGAATAAAAATAGGAGTGTTGTCAAGACTTGCATACAGTATTTGGACAGTGCTAGGTGAGGAGGAGGTCTTCGGAGAAGATCTTCTAGGTTACTATCAGACTGTGTGGCCCATGGTAGGTCCTGATGCATATGGGTTTCCGTTCAGGTGATGGAGCTGGACCTCACTACTCAGAAGCTAAAAGGCACATTAGCTTTTCAATAATGATTTTAGAGAGGAAAACAGAGGCTGCCCAAAGAGTGGTTTCAACTCTTGACTCATTTTTCTCTTGAGGCTGAAGTGGAGAGCGTGCCCATCCCTCTGGAGGAAGATGGTGAATCAGGCACCCTGGTTGTCATCACTGTGGAGCAAGTCATTTCTCTTCTCTGCACTTAGTTCCCTCATTTGTAAAAGGTTCCTTCTAGCTCTGAAATCCTGTGATTCAGTGAAAAAGACTCCTTGAACCTAACCTTCAAATATCGGTCACTTTGCTGGAAATTTGGGGGCTGGGGGAAAAATCAGTAGGGCGATTGGGTCATTGAGACTTTCTCCTCACAAGTAACCTTATTTCAGACCCCTCAGTCATATAGATTTTCAAATGCACGTGGCTTTGCTTAGCTTGTCCTCCTGAAATGATGATCTTAATCATAAATTCTAATTGGAACGGGATCCACCTCAATTTATTCCTAATGCCTTGGAAAAGCAGAACTGTTTCTAGGAATAAATTGAGATGGATTCTATTCCAATTAACAGTTTGACTCAGTTAAAGTCTTGTTAACCCACTACTGTCCTCTGATAACCATCCAATTCATAGCTGGTGAGTCGCTGGCCTCGCCCGAGCTAGCAAGGAGGTGAGAGCCACCCAAGTACGGTCACCACTTTGAGTGACGTGTGCACGGCTCAGCCCTCTCCACCCCATTCCTACCCACCCCGAGCAGTTTGCAGGGCACCACCAGTTGGCTTGCTTTAAGCAGTGACTGGATTGGGCTACTCACTCTAAATCAGAAGTAGGATGTTCCCATCTTATTTAGACAAATTCTACAGAGAAAGAGAACCAACAGGGTGTATAGGTACATAGAGAATGACTTTCACTCTTGAATTGACTCACGCGATCTGTAGAGACTGGCAAGTCTGAAATGTGTGGTTTAGGCTGGCGGGCTAGAAACAGGAGTTCTGTGTTACAGCCTTGAGGCAGAATTCCTTCTCCAGGAAACCTCAGTTTTCACTCTTAGGGTCTTCACTGGATTGGATGAGCCCACCCACGTTATGGAGGGTCATCTCCTTTACTTAAAGCCAACTGATTGTCAGTGTTAGTGATAACTACAAAATACCTTCACAGCAACATGCAGACCAGTGTTCGACCAACCTACTGGGCACTTAAAAGTTAGCCATCCTAGATGTCGTGAATTGTATTTCCAATGCCCAGGAAGAATTTGCCTGAACTGGAGACTGGGTTTAAAGAAAGGCAGTAGGCATGAGGCATTGTGACTCTGAGGGTGCTCCAATGCCACTAGATACGGAGGGCTCAGGGTATTTTGCTGGTGGTGGTGGTGGTGGTGTGTGTATGTTTAACTGAAGTATAATCAATTTACAATGTCATGTTAATTTCTGGTGTACAGCACAATGCTTCAGTCACACATAAACATACATACATTCATTTTCGTATTGTTTTTCACCGTAAGTTACTACAAGATATCAAATATAGTTCCCAGTGCCATACAGCATGAACTTGTTGTTTATCTTTTCTGTATATATATCTGTTAATATCTGCAAGTTTTTATGTTAAATGTCCCTTCCATGCCACACCCTTCACCTTGTGTCTCCAGGTGTGTTTTCCCAAGGCAGGAGTCAAGATGCTTTGTTGGGCAAAGGCAGTTCTCTTTGATGGTCCGGTAATGTAAGGTTCACAGTAATTCCTACGCCCACAGATACCAAAGGAAGGGAGAGTAGACACCAGCTACAGATTTCTGTGAACCAGCAGGTAAATATTCATGATTGAACGCCCAGCCTGGCAGGCACACTTGGGAGATTTTGACCAAAACACAGCCTCAGAATTTCCATTTCCACTGGGCAAACAGGAAAATGAGATGATGCAAAATTGATGTGTGTGGAAAGCACAGTGATTGGGCATTTACATCCATTTAATTAAGGAACACGTTGTAACCTCTATTTACTTCTGTTTAATTAAGGGATTGCTCATTTCGGAGGAGATACCATGCTGGGCCCTCTACTACTTTTGTGATTCAAAGCTCAACTAAGGATGTATGGGAAATACTTTGGTGATCTTAGCTCAGTCCCTAGTGGCGCAAGCTTCATATTACAAAGCCAATAAACTATGCTGCCAGACTTGCGAAAAAGGAGTCAGGGGGCTTATCAAGAAAATGATCTCTTCAAGACACAGGAGGTCATTCATGAGAATGTATGCTCTTCTAGAATAATTCTGATCAAAAGTTAGAACCACAATGGATTTTTTTATCTGCGTAAGAAAAGAAAGAGCGAAGGAAAATGATTAGAGCTTTAAGGTTCCTTATGTACAAGAAATACATTTAGCATGTTGACTGAGCCATTGGCCCTGCCTGGGCCAAGGCAGGAAGGGTAAGAGGGACGACAGAAAATGAGGGGATATGTTTTTCTATACACGTGATAGTTCCCATCTCACTCAGGTGCTGATTACCTTTGTCTCCTTGAAGGAGGCATTTCAGAACTAAGGTGACTCCTTATTTCATCTGACATTTTATAAAGTGACTCTTTTTTCTAAGCTCTGTGAGTCATGGTTAAGCACAAGAGGAGAATGGAGGAAGAGCTGTTCTGGAAGGAATTAGGGGAAGGGACGGCCAGCAGTTCTGAGAGTGGGGAGTGGGAGAGGAAGTTTCTGGATCTCCACCCAACCTGCCGGCCCTTGATTATCCAGCTAGATCCCTGTCTCTATTGAACATCACTGTTTAATGTCTACCTTCACTCTAGCTGGCTAATGAGACAAGTCATCAGCTGGGTACCAGCCTCCTCAGTGTCCTCCCTCCATCACCAGGAAGCAGAAGTGCCTCTCACAGTGTTCTCCTGGAGACAATGCTCTCCCCACTTAAGTCGAAGCAGAGAACGGGATGACAGCAGGAGCGAAATACTACCTTGACTCTGGCTCCTTTTTGCCCAGGTCCAGCCTGTAACTTCTCTGAAGGAAGGACCACACCCTCCACCCTTGTACAGCCATCCAGCACCTTGCCAGTGCACTGCACGTTGTGAGTGCTGAATTACACAGAGGGGATGGGTGGAGGCTTTGCTTCTAGAAAGTTGCTTTGTTTTCTCTTAAATTCACTGTACATACATTCTTCTCTCACTTCCTGGAATGCCTTCCTACTCCCTCACCCAAGCCCAGCCTTGTGCCAAGGCCTAGAACAAGTCCCTCAGATTCCACGATGTCTTTCAGACTTACCCAGTCTTAGCGAGCAATCCTGCCTCCAGCGACCTGCCTCCCCTGATGACTGATTTCCTAGTTGGTAAGGAGCACATTGCTAATCAGTTTTTTTCATTTTTGTTTTTTTATATGTTCTGTCTCCTCGGCTCGATCCTGACTCTGTGTGTGAGCTGTCTCCGGATGCTTCCTTCCCCACATCCCAGCGAGGGCACAGCCGCCCTGTCCTGATGCCTTGTGTATAATGGGCTTCCAGTTAGTGTCTGTAGTCGGTAATGGATTTGATGGCTCTCTCTGACAGCATCATAAGCCCCTCGAGGAGAAGGGCCAAGCTTGTTGTGTTCAATATTGGATTCCTTGTACCTGTGATGGGAGCTGCTCAAAGAATTTTTTTAATCCAAACACTTTACAAAGAATATGTTACATGAATAGTTGAATACGTTTATGTTTGGACTGTAATGCCTTGCTGCTAAATCTAAAATCATACCATGAATACACATAAGTCACTGACTACCTAGGCATCTCAGGAAATACTTTCTCTTCCCTAAAGAGGGATTGGATTTAAACTTATATATAGTGTCCCAAGACTTCTGATTGGAGTGGTCATTTAGGAAACTTATTTTGAGTACCTACGACCTCAAGATGCTAGGCTAGACATGGCAGGGATGAAGAGGTGAGAGAGCCAGTCCCTGACCTAGAGGAATTGAATGTCTAGTTTGGAGAGTTCATCAAGGAAGCAAGCAAATGTTCTAGGGTAGAATGTAATGTGTCATAAGGAAAAGCAACCATGGAAGAATAAAAACACATGAGGTTGAAAAGATCAGGAAAGATTTGATGGACATGGTAACCATTAGGAAGGGCAGAGTTGCAAAAATAAAGGAGAAAGGCATTCCTGACAAAGGGGGAAAAGCAGTGTGTGCACAGGGATAAGGGTATGAAAGGTTATGATATGCTCAGAAGATAGCACGTGGTTCATGGTGGAAGGAAGTGTTGGAGTTGGGATGGGAAATAGAGGCTGGGGTCAGGTTGTCAAAAGCCTTGCCTGTCATGGTAGGACAGCTGAAGACTATCTTGCAGGTTGAAGGCAGGGATTTGCTTATGGATACTAAAATATTCTACTCCCATCAAAATTTTCAGCTCTCCTAATCCTCAGCTGAAAAATTGCTTGCACTATGCTATTTGCAGAAGTAGAGATTTGCTCATGAGTCTAAACCACAGGGTGAATTCTTGACAAGCCTTCGACCCTGTCCTTTGAGTGGTTTTAAGGGCTGCACACTGTGTTCAGTGGAACCTTGGAGTTCTACAGAGGTTGGCCTAGGTTCCACAGGAGTATTTTTTCAGATGGTGTAGCTCTCTAGCTCTTTCCTGTGAAGGTGCAGATTTATTGATTGGTTATAGTTTAGGGTGGTGAGAGTCTATTGTTTTTGATCATAACTCCTTTCTAATCAATTGCCATTAACAATGGCGTCCAGTCAATAGTTACTGTGTGCTGCTGTAGTAAGGTGACAGTAGTGAGTAAAGCAAAGACGTTTAAGTCCATTTTGGACTTCCCAGAGCCTGGTAAGAAATTATAATGTAAAGGAGTCCACAAATTAGACCTTTACAACCTTAGGTAGTGTGCAGAAACTATCAGCTGTCCACCTAAATCCAATCTCCCCTTCTTCCATGGTATGACATTTGTTGTCAGTCTTAGCTACACTACATTTTCCAGCCTCCCTTGCGTTTAGGTTTGATCATGTGACATTCTTCTTGCCAATAAAATGCAAGCTGGATGCCATTTCTCTGTCTGGACTTTAGGTAAGCCTCCTCCAAGGTGTCTTTCTCTTTCCCTCTGGCTGAAACCTGGACATGGTTGAGACCCATTTTCACACAGATAATGACAGTCCCTAGAGGATAGTGGAGTCATAGCTTAGAAGGAACCTTTGTCCCTATGTGACTTCAAGGAGGAGAAAAGCTCAGTCGCTGTGGACCATTCTGTTATGGAAAGAATGTTATGGAAAGAGAAGCAAACAAAGGCCTATAGTCTTGAAGCCACTCCCTCTTTTGGTCTTTTTGTTATAGCATCTTAGCATAACCTTAAAAATAGTGATATTAGTATCATAGGTGTGGTGTTGCTGTCACCCAAACCTAATTTCATAGAGTTGGCTTAGCTGGCAGGTGGCAGATGGTAAGGACACAGGCATTCCAGGCTGGAAAGCTGGTGACCTTTGTTATGCCGTGACCTACTGTTTGGTAACACCATCTCTTGTTATCCTTTGAAGACAGACCTCGTAACTACCAAGACTATAGCTGTCAAGGAACAGGTTGGAAAGAGCCAGCATGCTAATGTGTATTAGCTTTGCTTTTAGCAAGATGTTATAAGAAAGAGATGATTTTAGGAAAGGATGTAAGCAGAGATGGAAGAGAGTAGAGGATGCCCAGAAAACTGAAGTCTCAAAAAATACCTATTTCTGGACCTCCAAACAGCGGGAGATAAAATTGTAGCTGCTCAAGGACTTTGGCCAAGATAAAGCTAAAGGTGCTGCCTTCTCGCCTATGTGCCTTGTTTCAGATGGCTGCAGAATACTCACTATTATAGGAGAGAGAGAGAAAGAGAGAGAGAGAGAGAGAGAGAGAGGGAGATGAAAAGAGTGAGAGAAAGGGAGAAACCATGGGTCAAGCAGGCTTCAAAACTATGTCTATAGAAAACTGTGTTGGTCACCGGCACATGGAACTAACCAGAAGCAGCTAACCTTACTAAAGTTTAAGCATTATCCAAGAAACTGGAACCAGCAGGGAATCTCTGTGAAAGGTGTTCAGCCACCAGAAGGGCATCTTCCCACCACCCACTTTAGATATAGCCATGGAGGATGAAAGACATGGAGGACTTTTTAGAGGATGAAGCCAGAGGCCACCTGGGAAGATAAATACATTTTTGTTGGTGAATATATCCAGGATCTTACCAGAGAATTGCCTCCATGTCAGGGAAGGGGGGACTTTTTATTTTCCCCCAGTAGGATTTAATCACTGTCCTTGGCCAGTGATGGCTGTTTTACATGCTCTTGTGGTTATCCTGATTCTGCTCCACTGCTGTGTGTGTGTGGTTGACCAGAGAACATGTCTTGTCATTTACAAGTTGCCTGACCCTGAGAAACGAAATCTGATCCCAAGAGGATGGTGAATCTCACAGATATCCTGTCCTTAGAGCTGATGGATCTTGGAATAGTCTCCTTTGGAGAGAGGGTGGCAGAGGGTGTGCACAGATATGGGAGACCAGATGTGTGGATGGTGGTGGGCACCGCTACCTGTGCTCCAAATCCCATTCCCTCCTTCCTCCTTAGTAACGGAGTTGGATGCCAGCTACTCCTGGCTGCCCAGCCTCCTTTGAAGTTAAGTGTGGCCATGTGGCTAAGTGTTTGCTAATGATGTGAAGACAAGTGGTTTTGTCACTTTTGCTCTGGGACCAAATGTCCTGTACATTTCCTTTCTCCTTCCTCTGGACATATTAGCAACCAGCTTCAGCTGTGTAGATGATGAGATGGGAAACAACTTGGAAGGAGTCTTAAGTCCTTGAATGGTCATCCTGAATATGGCTCCCGCCTCGTACTATTGCATCAGAAAGATAAACTTCTCTATTTTCACAATTCTTGTATTGTTAGGTCTCTTCACAACAGCAGCTTACCTTCACCTTAACTAATTCACCAGATAAGAGTGCATTTATTTCCAAGTGTAACCAAGGATCATGTCATAAACTGAACAACTCAAATCTTCCATTTTAATCAGGATCATGCAAAATGTTTTATTACTATTCTTTGGTTGCAAAACTCTTATAAAGTTCAATTTGAAGCCACTGGACCAACCTTTGGTCTTATCTAATTTTAGAAAATCTCCCATGGAAGAATGAAATCACAAAAATCTTCAAAATACCAATTTTATTAATGTAAAATTTTAAAGGAAATAAGTCAGTGACATAGAATTTGGAGAAGGAAGTGGAAAAGCTGTCAGGAAATCCATCGGACAACAGCATCATAACACCGGGAAGTCTGAGAATGACTCACCTAGTTTAGATTATTTGAGAACTATTTTGTTTTTAAGCCCCATGAATGACTTTGGATTGTTTCCGATCTGTGATGCTGAATAAGAAAGAGTTGTGTCTCCAAACAAGTTGGATGTTACCATACCACCTTAGCTTTACTCAAGTTCATCCCTCTGCTTGATAGGTCCTTCCAGTTCCCCTCTTTCCTCCATCATGAAAGTCTACTCAACTCTAAAGCCCAGCTCAAGGAGGACCATTACAAAGATGTCCCTGGTTCTCTTTCCTCTCCCACCCTCCCTCTCCTCTCTACCCACACAGAACTTGGTCTGAAGTGCTGGGAGAGCATCTTTCATAGCAAGTTTCAGTTACTTGTTGTTCCATGGTAGATTGACCAGGAACTACTTAAAGGCAAGGACAGGACCTTATTCATCTCCATCCTTTGTTCTTGGCCCACACCTAACCTGGAGCAAGCTGCCCATCAACAGTTGTTGAATTCCCAGGTCTGACACACTCCTGGTACCCAAGGGAATACAGCCAGTTGGGTGAGGGGAGTGGTGTCCTGATGGCAGCCTTTTCTGTGTAATTATCTCCTTCCAGTGAATAATGGGGCTTCAGTTCTGTGTCTGACTCTTTGATGAAGATGAAACTATTTAATCAGGTTTGGTTGCTCAGCTCATCATCTTCCCGCATCACCCCCTTCCTGACGAGTTCATTAGCTGGAAGAAAAATTGATGACCTCGTTAGTTCTGCACGTTGGTTCACTTAGGACAAATTGGAGCTTTAAAATGTCACTCAACTCTGACCCATGGTGGGATAAGGTCTCACTCTCAGAGCTGTTTAGGTACACCATGCCCTCAGTGCCTTTGTGTGACAGGTTGCTCAGGAAATTTCTGTTTGAAATAGTGGCTTTCCCAACGTAAATCCCTCTCTCTTAGGTTGCTCCTCATCCTTCTTGGTGAGGAATACCCCACTCCCTCACAGTGCCCAGGGTCAGCTCACCTCCTGTCTACCTCCAACCCCCCACCTCAAATTTTTTCTGTATGCCATCCATAGAAATCTTATCCTGCAAGTTCTAGTTTACTTCCTGGCCCTACCACCCTGCAGGAAACATTCCCAGCATCCTCAGGGTCATGCCTCGGATAAATCTGGAAATTGAACGTGCTGGGATCTCAACCAAAAGACTGGGAGAGGAGGAGTAAATCAGGACCACGGACAAGGCCTGGCGGAAGGCACTCGGGAGCAGGGGCTTCTGGCCTCTGCAAGCCTAGCCCAGGATGTGAAACTCCGAGTCTGCAGGAGTGGAAGCTGTGGCGGGTTCCGGTGCCGTCCAGGGGACCCATTTTGGCGATCAGAACACAGAGGCCAGAGTAGTCTGGGTGGTGGGTAGTCCTGAGGGGCAGGGGCAGAGGTTGAAGGATTGTGGTCCTGGGTGATGCTATGCCCTCTTCCTCAGACGTTCTCCTTTCTCCCTCTCTAACTTCACCCTGTTTGCCTGACAAACTCCTGTTCAGTTTTCAAAACCCAGCTTTTTCTAGAAAGCCTTTCCTGTCATTCGTCATGCTGGCCACTCCCATCTGTTAGCTCTCCGTCTTGAACACGTTTTTAAAGCTGCCTTTGACATAGTGTTGTGATTACTCATTAAAAGTGGGTTCTTTAGTTCAGTGCCTGACTCTGGTAATACTGGCAGCATAGGGTGTAGTGAGGGGAACTGAGACAGAGGCCAGTCCGATGGCCTGGACCAGCACTGTACCTTCTTAACATGTTGACTGGAGGTAAATGTTTTTAACAGATGAATGTTGTTGGGACGGTTTCAGCTGCTGCTTCCAATGGGTGACTCTGTTTATATTGGGTTAGTTCTTCAATAGCTTATTCTTTTTCATGTATTACATTAAAAAAAAAAAAGCTGGCTACAGCTTGGTATGCTGCAGACACAGACATATGGCTCACTGCCGGGCTAAACTCAGACATCTGTTGCAGACCAGCCTGAGGCCAGTGTCCTAGGGCCATGCTTGTCTGGGACAGGATGTCAGACAGAGATTATTTGTTCATAAGGAACAAAACCCCGGTCCTACTAAAGTAAATAAAACAGACCGTGCAGGGAGGTCTCCCAGACAGTCACTGGAGCAGCTCTGGGGACACACCAGGCGAAGGGACAGATCTCCATTTTGAAGTTCATTATTCACATGCCACCCCTGCACATGACTGCTTCTTTCTGTCCCTCTTTCAGTGTCCCAAATCTGAATTTCTGGGTAGAAGCTACATCTGCATATTGGCTCATCTTGGTTGGAGACTCTATGTTGGACCCAGGAGTAGAGTCTCAGTAGAAGAGCTACCCCTGCTAGAGGTCATGTTCCATAAAGATGAACCTGGAAGGAAAACTGGGAACTTCTCTGCTTGCAAGGGAAGCTCATTTAGAAGCCATGACTTTAGAAGTGAATGAAAAGAAAGAAGCTGGGACCAAAGCAAGGTAGACGAAACTCTCCTGGAGAACAAGGGCTTGGCAAAATCCAGAATGAGTTAGAGGACAGTGACAGATTGTGCAACAGGAAATGGAAGGGTGTCCCTTTGTGAAGAGCTCTTCCGTTTACAGAGTACAGTCCTGTACAATGACCGTCCAGAGTTCCCCTGAAATGGGAACTGAGCCTAGTTCACATCTACATTCCTCCACGTGCCTCTCACCTGGATGCCCATTCCTGTACAAAGTGGGTGTCTGGCAAGTGTCCAGCAAATGAAAACATTTGGTCTTTCTGGTAATCCTGGGAGGCAGACATGACATAAAGTAGTCCTACCTGATGGTGAAGGAAACAGAGGCTCAGAGTAGATAACTGATGTGCCAAGGATCATACAGATTGCAAATGGTGAAAACAGAATTCAACAGTAGGACTTTTACAATGTTGTGTCAATTTCTGTAAACTGACTATACTTCAATTTAAAATTTTTTTTTTAATCTAGGACTTTTGTCTCCGGGCAAATTGGTCTTCCCAAGATACCATAAGGAAATCTGACCTAGCCTTAAAGATCAGGAAACATGAGAGAGAACGTGGTGGTGGATGGGATGGGGGGAGGGGCGGGAATTGTGACGGATATTACTGTTTTGACAAGATCCCTTTAACTTCATGGCAACCCTTGTGTGCTACCCTTAGAACTTAGATTGTAAACGTTTACGGTTAGTGCTTTGTCTTTTTCCTGGGGAGGGATCTGTCAAGTGAGGGTGGGAGCTTAGTTTCCATAAGACAAATCTGTCATTCACCTTCCACTGGACTGGTTACAAAGATGCCTCTTTAACACTTCGTGCCATAGAGTGACATCTGGTTGCATAGCTTCCTAGGGAATTTCAAGGACTTTGCTCAGAGCCAATTAAGCCCACCTGTTCTATCTCCCCCGCAGGAGCAGGAACAGGCAAAAAGGGTTAATGTGCTTTTCTAAAGCAGTGCTCCCCCAGAACTTACCCAGTGCTACCCTCCCCTCTTCCCTGCCTCCCTTTATTAATGTTAACTAGGCGAGAAAGGCTTGACATTGACTGAGAGGAATCGGGATCCCATTTTTGACAAGCTGACAAGTGGAGGAAATTCATATATTATACGGCTGGAAGCAATAGCTTTTTCTCTCATTTATTATACTGGTTCTTATCCATAGCTTTTTCTTATATCTTTCCTTTTTTTTTTTCTTTATTTTCTGAAGCACATCTATGTTCCAGGGCAAAGGCAGGCAGCCTGAAGCACCTTTCTATCTTGCTTTGGCTGTGGTGTTTTTAACGAGCCGCTCTCCTGGAGTCCTTTCTTACTAAAGGCTGAGAGCTGCTGGATATCCTGACCTTTCCCTTCCGCCCTCTCGGATGTTCGTTCTCCCCACCTGAAGTGAGTTTGCTGTCTGGACAGGTGCCTTTGATAGAGCCCAGAACCAAGCCTAAGGACAAGTAAAACTGGACATCTCCATGATACGAGCAATTCTCCTCCTCCAGCACCGCCACCCCCGCCAATTTTGTGGCTAAAGTCAGTTTCAGTGAGTTTCTGCCTTTTGTGATCATAAGAGTCCTGACTGATATGACGCTGTTGCAAGGGGGTGGAGATTGGGGAACAGAAGGAAGATATTTGTCCTCAGTCCCAGAACAATCCCTGGGGGTCTGTCTGATTCCACAGACCCACTGGAAATCTCTGTCCTGGAGGATGAGTTCTAAGGTCAGCATCTGGGAAGCAAGGGCTCAGGACATGCTTCCCAGCCTCTCCATTCCCCCCTCCAGGGTGGGGGATGAAATCAAAGGCGCTGGGGCTGGCTTCTCAGTGTGTTCTCCTAGAGGAGAGCCCCCTCTTAAAATGCATCTCTCTGGCTTCTCCGTGTTTCGGTTCTGAGGGTCCTGGCCCAATTGTCTCATACTGGATTGTTCCCTGCCCTGTCACTGGGGTGATGAGACGGCTCTGGGCTGCCCTCCATGCAGGAGGGTCTCCTGTCCTTGGAGTGGACTGTGGGCAGTTAGTTTTAAGTGTGGGAAAAACACGGCCTCTTCTCTCCTGTTCCTTGGAGGACCCCTTTTTCCCAATCTTAGGAACGGTGAGATCTAGTTCATGTGAGAGTCAGAGAGGATGAAGCCACATAGATTCCTCGACCAGCTTGACCTGCGGGTCATGACTCTGCATCAGCTTCCATCACCACCAGTCCTCCTCTCCTATCCTCCTCCCCTCCTCTGACCTCTTCCTCGTCACTGTGCCACTAGGGCAGCTGCCTGCGTGTCCAGGCCAGGTGCCACTTCCTGATGTTCCCAAGCCCAGGAGGTTGCTCCTGTCCCAGCTCTGGGCTGTTCTTTGTCTCCCAGGCCCCACAGCACCGCGTGTGCGCAGAGCCTCAAGCCACCTTTATGGAAGCAGCTTGCTGCCCGTCTGGCCCCACCTCTCCCCTCTGGGGCTGAACGTGGGTCCCGGGGAGTAGGGGCTGGTAGCACACCATCGCCTGAAAAGCCCCATCTTTCTCCTTCACCTGTAACAACCCACATGCACAAACAACTCGTGGAAATAAACGGACAGTGCCCAGCACTCAGGCTGGAATCAGCTAACACAGCCTGCTCCCTCATTCCAGGAAGACCCTGACCACGAGACACCTAGGAGCTCGAAGAAAGTACTCACTTTTTAGTTAAGTACAGAATCCACTTTTCAAATATCAAAATTCCTTCCTAAGAAAAGTTGCTTATTGTTAGCAAAGGGGTCTTTTCGACATGAAGGCAAAGTTTCTTTTATGACTGTGAGCGAATCTCGCTCTCCGCTAAACGGTGATGCCCTGCGTCTCTCCTGCTTGCAGACACGATTAACATCCCACAGGTAGTGGTGTTTGCACAGTGCTCCTTGATGAGCGAATCCCCAGGGAATGAACCTTCTTTATAGGATGTGGGGCTGTGCTCAGAAACATTCCATGGATCATGCAGCCTTGACACCAGCGCAGACAGCCACGTGCCAGCCACCCTTGGCGCACAGCTGCTGCTTGGCACCGCTGGGCTGAAGGTGAGGGGACACAGGTTGTTAGTCTGTGTTGTTCCCTGTTCCCTTTTCCATTTCTGCGACCTTCCATCTCCCCTAGGTGGGGAGGGTCGTCACTCTCATTCCTCCTTCCTGCTGCCTCTTCTCTCTTCCCCTTCCCTCCTCTTTCCTAAGATCCTTAGGTCCATCTCCAACCCCCAGCTCCCCATCCCACACCTTACAGTGAAAAGTGAAGCCAGTTTATACTGACGATTTAATCAAACCAAACATTTGCATTTTAAGCTGACTCATAGGAAAACAGGATTCTTTAACTTGTATTAAAAAAATTCCAGGCCCCAGGTAGATTTCAGCAAGCAGGTAGAAAGGTGTCGCAGAAGGAGTGAGTCCCTTGAATAAGGATGAAGTCTCCTTAACTGGCTATGAAGGCGGGTAACAAAAGTGTAAACCTTTGCCATAGTCATTGGGTTGGGACCAGGAGGGCTGGTTCAAGACCTCGTCCCTTCTGAACTTTGTCCCTTGTCCGGTGGAAGAAATCCAACCCCAGGAACAGGTTTTGTAGGGCTTGATGCTTATATAGTCTGGGGCGGGGGGGCGGTTCTTACTGAAAAATCCAAAATTACAGATAGAAAATTACATATGAGTGGGTACATTTATTTAGAATGATTATAGAAATAAAAATAAATGATGAATTTTAAAATGATATGTAAGCATCACAAAATGGTATATAGAAAAAATAACTTTAATTAGGCCCAACATTAATTATCTGCTTGGCCTATTTCTATAATATTTCTAAAATATTTCCCCCAATATTTTCTGGCTGCAAATACTTTGCTTTCTCAAATGACAATTTTTCAATATTTTCTATAGGGAAAACTCAAAAGGTTATTTCTTTTAATACAGTTGATGAAAATTTTTTTTCACTTATTGACCATTTAGAAAATCTTTTTTTATTTTCAGCTTCACAAATTGTGGTTGGTAATGTCACCTACATTTTTAGAACTGTTTTTAAATGGGGGGTAAAATCTCAGTTTCTTTCATTTCAGACATACCAGCCTTCAGCACATTTTAAGTTTTCTTGTGCAAGAACTAATCTTCATTACTCTTTGAGTTATATGATGCATTTTTTTGTCAAAGTCCTCATGGTGGGCACCTGGTATGTGAATTTTGTGTTATCCTTATTCATGTATTTTGTAGAGATTCATAGAATATATGACTTAATTCAGTATTTTTGTAAAAATGCATAAAGCATTCAACGTGTCACATAGAAGCACCTGCTGTTTGTTGTACTGCCAAAGGTTTGTGCCTATTAGTTAATACACGAGGATTCTTATCTATTCTAAGTCATGTAATTCTGACCAAAATTTTAGAAAATATATAGTGATTGTGTCCCCTGAGTTACTGAGTTTATTGTTTACAGGAAATGCAGCCTCTGTTCTGAGCAGGTGGTGATGAAACCTCGGTCCTTTCCTTATCATTTCCCACATCTGATGATTGGGAGAATGTCCCAAATGTAATGCGGTGCAGCCACTATGGAAAACAGTGTAGAGGTTCATTTAAAAATCTAAAAATAGAGTTACCACTTGTTTTCATTTTCATGGGCCATCAGTGATTTTTTTTTATACTCCAAACACTATTTTATTTCTGCCTTTGTTCTATAGTCTGCCTATATTAATTTGACTTCTAGATTTGAACTTTTAACCAAAAGCTTCCCTGGGATGCGTCCCCTTTGTTTCGTGGCTACATTACTCTGCTGGGATTCAGTAGAACTCTTGGGCTCTGATGCTAGGGACCCCTACTTTGCTGTTGCCCCTTAGGGTGGTTATTTGGTTTTCTTTTACTCTGTCTCTGACGGGATGATTGATGCAGTGAATCAGTCAGGACTCTTTCAGCTGCAAGTGACGAACATGCCAACTCAACATGGCTTAAGCAAGATGAACGGGAATATTTTCAGCTCATGTAACTGGGATGTCCAGGGTTAGTTCTGACCTCAAGCATGTTGGATCCAAGGGCATGTACAGTATGGTCTTCTTGCTCATTATCTCTTCCCCTCTTGGCCCTGCTTGTCTCTGCGTGTTGATCTTACTCTTTTCTACTGTAGATGAGCAGTGAGGTACCTGGCCGCTAGCAGCTCCAGGCTACATGATCAGAATTTATGATGGAAGGGGAAAGACATAGCCTGTCTTTCTTGGTATGTACTAACAAATCCCACGGAATGACTCTGATTGGCTCTGCCTTGGTCACATGCTCTTCTCTCGGACTAATCACTAGAGACAGGACATGGGGAACCAGGACTTGGCCAGACCACGGTTACTTGCCTCCTCCTGCCTCTGTGGACTTGGGCATCACGGTTGGCACCAATCTCGTGATTGGAGTAGGGAGAAGTCCCTCAAATGAACAAAGAGACATCCTAGATAAACTGAAACATGTGTTCCCTACACATAAGTAGAGCTGAATGTCATTGAAAAATGGGAACTTTTTCATTATAATTGGCATAACATCTTTCTTGCCTCCCTAAAGTTGCAGTTTTATTCCTGCAGTGTGAAAGCCATTTAAAATTAGCCCAGCATACAGCACCTTCGATATTCTGTTATTCTCCTATATTTAAACTAGATCCGTGTTGTATGTCAGTTTTTCAGGAAACATTCTGAGACACGTGCAGAACGGAGAACGAAGGAGGGAGAATGGGGCACAGGAGGACTTGAACTGCAACGTAGTTACCCCAGAGGCTTCCAGGTGATCTTACAGGAGTCTGGGAACTTGGAAGGCCCTGCAGAGTTGTCCCGGTTGAGGTAAGAGAGCTCAGGGCGTCATACCCTTACTTGACCAGCCACTGAATGGAAGTTGCGCCAGGAGCAGCTCCGCGGCTGAAGGTAGGTCCTGGGGGGGACTCAGGGTGAGCCTCCAGGGCCAGCGCTCCCAGCAGCTGGGAAAGTGGATTCTGGGTGCTGAAGGGGACGTGGGCAGTGCCCTACCGTGTCCACTGCGGTGGTTTCCACAGAGGGGAAAAAAGACATCATTCGAATATTCACATATTAAGGGCGGGCCAGGTGTGGGGCCGACAGACCCTGATACCTGTTGGCACTTGATTGTTTTCTATATAGTCACAGAATTTGAGTGGTTCACTTTAGACTCTGTATTTTAAACTATTCTTTCCAATGTGAGGGGTGCTCTTTATTGTTTCAAAATGCGTGATGTTAAGCTAAATTCTGATGTATTCTACGTAATCACTCTAAACGTGGCTTAAAGAGACAAAGCAGTGGAACTCTGACACTTGTGATTATGCTGTGGAAGTGGAGCCCCTGGCTGGCCCAGGAAAAGCTCACTGTCTGGGAATCTCTCTAATCTTGGGCTCCTTCAGACCAAGGGTGACAAGGGTGCTGCACTGGAGATACCACTGCCTGAGCGCCCCTTCCTCCCAGCTCCACCCCCAACCCTGCCTCTGGTCTGTTGGAGTTGGCAGGTGTGATGAATCCTGCTTAGCGACTGTCTTCATCAGTGCAGGCAGCAATGACAGGATATCCTGCATGGGGTGGCTTAAACAGTGAACTGTTTCTCACAGCTCTGGAGGCTGGATGTGTGAGACCAGGGTGACAGCATGAGGGCCTTCTTCCTGGTTTACAGATGGCTGCTTTCTTGTATCCTTACATAACAGAGAGGGGAGGGAGAGAAAGGGAGAGAAGAGAGAGAGAGAGAGAACCAATTCCGGGGCTCCAACCCCACGACCTCATCTAAACCCAGTTACCTTTCAAAGGCCCCACCTTCAAATACCATCACATTGGGGATCTGGGCTTCAACATATGAATTTGGGGAGTGGGGACGCACACATTCAGTACATAGCAGCATCCCTGGTTTAGACCTTGGGCTCTCTGCATTCACAGTTCACCTTTCTTAACCTCTTCAGCTGCGACCCCTAGTTTTAGACCTTTCTGGCACTAAGTATGCCCGTATTCCCACTTGGAGAATAAGAGGCCTTTCAGTCCACTCCCACATGTACAATCCCGGGATTTGCTGAAGCTGCAGGACTGTATGGACATGCGGGTTGGATTTTCCTCCAACTGGTCCAATTCTGGACAGATTTTATGCTGCCCCTCCACCATTCCTGATCTCCCCACCAACACTTCTGATTGGTCAAGTGACCCCACTTGAGCTGGGCTGTAAATGGGCTTAAAGCAGAAATCACAAATGGCTTCCCACGGGCTAGCCGTGGTAGGCAGCTAAAGTTTGTTTGCCCTACACCATGTTTTTTTTAAAAAATGTGCCAATATCAGCAGTCTGGAGATTTTGCCCACAATAAAAATCTGGATTTCTCTTCTTATTAAAAAACAAACAAAAAAGCAAAACCTCAAGATTTTCCAGCGTTGCAAGGAAGCCTTTCTACCTGGCAACACTGGGCTCAAAGCTGAGTAAGTCCCACCAGTCCCACCACTCACTATCGTTGTAAACCTTCTCCTTCCACTCACTTATGTTACCTAGATTCTGTAGTTTACACCCCTGGTTTAACTTAGCATTCCTCCCAGGTGGTACTTGGCCTCTAATGCAAGTTGTTGGCAATAAAGAAGGGCCCAAAGCATGAGATAAAGAAGAAAATCAAACCCAGGGTTTTCAATAATGCCGCATTTCTTGATGCAGAGAAATTAGGCTCCCCTCCTTTGTCGATTTCACAGAACAAATGACACTTCATCTGTAGAATACATTGTGTTCCGGACAGAGACGATCCGGAATGAATTGATGATAACCTCTGCCGCTTGTTACTCATCTGTTGCTAAGGAGGAGACTCAGGAAAGTTTCCACGTGGGATGTTCCTTCCTCCTGGGTCACGGATGCTGCCAGGGGAAAAATGTGAGATGTGCTGCCAAAGAGAAGAGTCTTTTGTTTGACACAGGAACGACATTCCCATTTCCCTGCCATCAGAGCTATTTCCTCCACGGGAAAGGCATGCCTGTGGGAAGTCACGGCAACCTGCTCCAGGCAGACATTGGCTTATTTCTAGGCTAACAGAGTTCGAAGAGAACAGAGAATGAAAGGAAGCAAAAATCAATTACTCCCGAGTGACAGATGAATGGGTTTTCTCAGTAAAATATGAGAACTATCACCTAGTTGACCCTCAGCCCTACCAATCTTGAAAACCATCCAGATCTGCATCCAGATCTTCTAGTTTAAGGATGCTTCCAAATCAGTTGTAGTGTTTTCCTGCTTTAAAAATAAAAAAAACCAGTTTAAACTAAAGAAGTGTATTGTGTTGGGGGGGCATGTCTTTGTTGGGGTAGGGATGCAGGAGCTGATGCATTTGCAGACTGAGGACCCTGGCTGAGCACTCTGTTCAGAGGTTGGTCCAATCTCTGCTCCCCCACCCCCATCCCACACCCTCCCTTGGCATGTTACTTCCTGTAACATATACATTTCTTAATTTAATGGGTTCATTAGTCTGTTACAGCTTTTCCATAGCTAGAAGGGGCCAGAGCAGTGATGAGTGGTTTATCAAGAAAGCAGCTCAGAGGTAGGACTTCATGGCAACACCTTGATGAGGGAATCCAAAGGACTGTCAGTGATGGGAGGGGAGAGGGAAGGACATTTGGATCACCAGAGAATTTCTTCCCCTGGGTCTCCTGACTCAGAAACATTAAAAAATCTAATGCAGCTTTATTCTCCATCCTCCTTTAAGCCTTAAATGTCTGCCTTTGGGGCATGGACTGTAATAGACTGGGGCTTTAGGACCAGTCTCTCGGAGAAGCAGCCGGTGTTCAAGAAGGGCCCTTGACACCATTCTGACTTAATGCTAGACACATCTGCAGCTACTTGGACAAAATTGACATTGTCTGGAGTGCAGAGCAATCGCCTCGCGCAGCATTAGGGAGCATTTACTCTTGAGCCGTGCTACCAGACAGCAAATCTTGACCTTTAGGAGTTCAGAGATTAGATTTCGTTGCTGCAGGCGTTGAAGATATTGTTAGGAATTTGTTGCTATTCAAAGCAGATTTCAGGAGTTACCTATGGGTTTAATTCATCGCATCAATCATTTTTTGGAAGGTTCTTTTAAAGCCGAGATAGCTTCAAATAAAAACTAGGATTACTTTTACATTGATTGTCAGTAGTTGGTGCGGAGCAAAGAGGGGAACGCTCTCGAGATGCTGTTAAAGTTTCCGTATTTGTTCCTTCGCTGGCGGGCTGTCCCGTGGTGTTGGAGAGAAAAGGCAGCTTTCTTCAATAGGCATTTGAGGCAGTTGCTGCTGGAAAGGATAGGAAATGAGAGTGAGGATTTGACTACCCAATTGTGTGGATTTCTCAAGCCCTTTAACACATTCAGTGCACAGGTCTCCTACAGGTTATCTCAAAGTGCATCGTTTAAAACAAGACCCGTTTAAGCCCACAGGGGTTAAATGGGCTTATTTCGTTGAGCTAAGCCATATAGGTACCCAGTCTCCTCCCCTGTCTATGTAGGGGTGTGTATCTGTCTGTGCACATACAGCACGTGCTGTGTGTGTGTGTGCACGTGCGCACGCCTATAGGTGGCCTATCTTACTTGGAGGTCAGTTTCCCAGCATCCTCAGCTCTCTTGATCCCCGAGGCATAGAGAAAAGATTTCTGAGGGTCTCAGGAAAGGAAGTGCCACACCGTGGCTGGACTCAAGCCATGCGCTTCCGTTCGTTCAGCAGACTTTCATCTGATCCTTATTGATTTTTATTTAACGTGCAATTCCTATTAAGCTCTTTCACTCAGCTCCCCAGTCCATTGTCGATTAGACACCTCGAGGAGACCTTACCTCCACGGCTTCTCTTCACCTCTCCAGATTTGCTTCTTATTTCTCAAAGAGAGAGTTTGCATTGAGGAATCCTGTTGCACAGATTTTATTGCAACTCAGAGGTGAGAAGGACTGCTTTTCAAGGCAGGTACAATAGCAGCAAAAAAAAAAAAAAAAAAAACCAAAAAACAAAAAAACCCCACAGAGCCTAGGAAGGGAGGGGACACAAACTAAGGCAGGTAGAGAGCTGACACTCCCAAAGACAGGAGTGCGGCGCTGAAACATCAGTGCAAGTTACATGCAGGTCAGTATGTTTAGTTTAATAAGCCAGGATGATGAGTAATTACTGTAAAATACATTGTAGGAAGATTTTTTATCTAAAATTGTCAACATTTAAAAGCCCCATTGCTGGAAAGAGGAGGCTTTATTATCAAGATAACGCGTATCTTTGGAGCAAGTTGTTGCTTGATGCGGCCGAAGGCAGGAGACCCTTTTGTGGCAGGTGCATAACAGGTGAGCCATGAACCTTGTTGCTGATGCTCAGTGTCATGTCTTCGTGACGCTTTGCACAACTTCAATGGGAACATAAAAAGGAACCCAATTCTCTCCTCCATTCAAGCGAAAGATGGAGTTACCAGGCCTTTCTCCCTGTCCTTGGCAGAAGAGCTCCCGTGTGCCAGGCATAGCCCTCCATGAAGTAGGCGTTGCGTCCTCTTAAGCAGAAAGGAGAACTGAGGATTACTAAATTAAGTAACACAACCGCCAAAGCACATGGCTGGGATTCAGACTCAGCTCTGTCTCTTTAAAGGTTCGTGCTGGCTCCACCAAGCCTAACCAGGGTTCCCACACAGATGAAGAAACTGAGGCACGTGCAGCTAAATGGTCTTGAATAAGTTGCAAAGAGTGACCTGAATGAATATTTCATTCTCAGTCCACCTGCCTTCCACTAAACCACACTTACACCACTCTTACCGATTACATGTATATTAAGAGGCACTGGGAATGCATAATTTGCCAAATAGAACTACATGTGCGTACAACAACGATGTGTGTTATACAGAGTGATTACTACTGCCTTTGCTCTCGTGGAAATACATCTCTGAGTGCATTATAAGATGGCTGAGCATTTCTACCAGGCTTCCAAACCAGCCTGGGGTTGTTCCTGAGTCGCCTAAAAACAAACTGTCTGTAGACAATGGTCTTCAGTGCAGCCAGGACTGTGACTTACTTCTAGCTGATGCTGAGGTAGGGAAGGAGTCTCTTCGACTCCCTGCATAAGGATGTGGTTTATTTGCAAGAAACACAGCCACGCAGTTGCTAGAAGAATGACTAACAGAGGGTGATTAGGTCAAGCGCGATGCTCTAGGTATGAGAAGTTAGTGAACACATCAGTTTGAACTTGCTTGAGTTCATTTATTTAAAAAATCTTTTATTGCAAAGGCAATCCCTCTCTACTGCAGAAAATTGAAGAAGTACCACTAAGCCAAAAGAAAGAAAATCCACCCAGGTTTCTACCAAGTAGAGATGACAAAAGCAAACACTCCAGGGTCTGTCTGCTCCTCTATAAACCTATACTGTTTATGAAAGGATCATAATTTCTATTCTGTTTTGTAACCAGCTTATTCTACTTAAAAACACTGGGACCATCTTTTCATGTCATTAAATCCTCTACAATGTCATTTCCTCCGGCTGTGTGATAGCTTAGTGAATGGCTGTATCATGGGTTATGTTTAATAACTTTCCTAATGTGTTTCTGTTGAAGGTCCCGAACCACAACCCGATGAATGGTGAGGCCTTTAAATAGTCCTGCCCCAAACAGTGTCCTCGGTCCTGTCCTCTCTCCTGTTTTTATTAAATGATAAATGAGAGCTTCAGGCCACATCTCTTCAGGTCCTGAGAACACATGAGATAACCTCTGAGAATGTGGACAGACCCTGTGAAATGAGCCTGGGCTGTGGTCAGCACTTAGGACCGCTAATTCCCCTCAATCCTGCAGTAGACAGCCCTGGTGGTGCACAGCATTCATAGTTCCAGAGTGCCTCCCCCTCCAGTGGCATCTTCAGCACACCGGGTGCTGGGTCATGCTAATCCTCCTGACACAAGTGAGGGGACCGCGGCTCAAGAGGCTGCAGTAACTGACCAAAGATCACCCCAAAAGTGAGTCGCAAAGCTAGCTTCTAAATGCAGACTTGTAGATTCTAAGTTCACTGAAAATGTGCTCCATGCTATGTGGAGGAAGGAAGCAAGCAAGCAAGGAGGGAGGGAGGATGGAAGGAAGGAGCGAGGAAGGGAAGGAGAAAAGCTTTTTTTTTTTTTGAAGAGAGGCTCTAAAGATAGGCAATATAGGCGTCTGGGGCTCTGGTGCTCTGTGAGCAGGCAGGGAGGGCAGAGGCGGTCCCCAGTCCATCCCATGTGCACCTGTCCGCTTATCTCCCGCCAAGATAACGGAGGGACAGGAACAAGCTACTTCCTCGGGCTTGAGCTTCAGACCCAGAGGTCTGAAACTACCAAGCCGTTTCTCCCCCATGCTTCTGCAGACGCCACATCAACAGACCACCTGTGTTCGTGGCTCTCTCGCCTCCCCACCCCCTGCGGTGCTCCCCCTGCAGGCGGAGACGCGCGCTGACAGGAGACACCTGGCCCTGGGGCAGCAGCTGGAGGGGCGTGGCTGCGAGGAAGGGGGCGGCCCTGAGGGCTGTCGTCACGCGTTGGAGGGCGGGCCCCGCTGCGCAGAGCCGTTAGAGCTCCGAGGCCTTCAGGGCCTAACAGCGGGCGAAAGGTGCCGGGACAGCGACGCGTACCCAGCGTTAGGAGGAGTCTTGTCACGGCAGACAGGGTCAGCCCCTTGGCCAACTTTGGAACACGGACTTGGCCAAAAGAGCACCGACTTCAGACTTTCTGCGGGATTCCGTGTCACCGTGACTCGTCAGCCGTGGGCCACGTGAGAGTCACGCAGCGTGCCTGAGTTGCAGTTTTCTCTTCCACAGAAAGGAGGGGAGATCGAGGTGAGTCCCTGTAGTTACACGGATATGAACTAACATAACTAAAGCATATGCATGTGCGTAAAATGCCAGGCGTATTTCGGGAACTCGCTTGAGTTGGCTGCTGTGTTCCCCGCACCTGGAGGCTGGTTACCTCAGGGCCCGTATTAACACCACGTGGGTTTTAAAGGCCTCATCTGGATCTGAGCGTCTCTGATTTCGTGATGATGAAATTGTTTGTGGGAGAAGGGGAAGAGGGGAGAAGATATGCTGACGAGGTAAACACAGTTCCCAGGAAAAAGCTGATACTTCGAGTAATGATTTATCGAATTCTCTTTGGCACGTGAATGGAGTGGGCTGTGTTTCTCTAAAGCGGCTGCTGTGGGTTGGCTGGGGAGGCCTTACCAGACCCCTGGGAATCTCCCCAGTGTCTCCACAACAACCCGGAAAAATATACAGCCTCCGCACAAATTGTTTGCTGTGGAAATTAGGCACTAACACGTCTCTCCCGCCCCTCCCCCAGTCCTCTCCCATGTAGAAAACTGGGAGCTGTCTTGCCCTCTGACTTGGTGAACTGGATCAGTATGATGGCGAAGACAAAGACACACATTCTGTTCTAGCCTTGCGGGTGCTTAATGATTCCTTAGATGAGAGTCGGATATGAAAAAGCTGCACTTTTAGGATGCCAGCATACGGTTCTATTTGTGCTCATAGTTGACTCACCTCCTACAGCTCCTAAGGTGGGAAATCCACGGGGAGAAGCAGGTGCTTAGAAGAAGCTATCATTTGGGGCAGCATGAGGAGAACCCAAGGAACAGCATCTTTCTCGGGAGCTCCGTTTGGGTCCCAGAGCAAGGGTCGGCACTTCTTCGCAAAACGGTCAACTATCAGACTGCTTTTATTTGACATTCAATTTCTTTGTTCTTTCATCCGTTTAAGTAATCAGCATGTGTGTACTGAGACGCTTGTTAGGCCCTGGAAATAAAATACTGATTCACAAGTTTCCTGCCCTGAAGAAGTGGGGAGTCTAGTGGAAAAGAGTTGCTTTGGAATTCAGGGCCATAGGCTGTGGTCTGCCCAGCCGTGGTGGGCTGTCACATCACTGTCACCAGACTGAGGGGGAGCTCTGGCTCTCCTGGTCGTGCTGCCGTAGCATCCTGGACCCCCGCCGACCCAGGGTCCCTTAGTTGAGGCAGGAGGATAAAGTCACTCACATGGTGCATTAGACATAGAGAAGGGCAGGTGGTAAACCCTTTGCAAGGCTATATAAGCTTTGGCAAGGTCATTCCGAGAGAAATAAATAAGCCCAGTAAATAATACAGAACCCACTAATGAATCAGACCTGAACTGTTCATTCTTTCTGCTTCCCTTGCTTTTGTGCTAGTTTTTAAGGGTATACCCTCTGCCCTTTATCCTGAGTTAACACAGTGGGGTCCGTCCTTCTCTCTCCACCCCATCCTGAACAGTGCTTTCCATTTAAATTTTCCATGTTATCTTGTTTCCTTTCAATATCTCACGCTCATCTAAGCTCAGTAGTGGCAGAGCAAAAAATTCCAACCTATCCCCAGTCTTAGTCTCCAACTTCAGGGTCTCTCTGGGGAGAGACAGTCTGGCGATGAGACCTGGAGAAAGATGGGGACAGAGGGGTAACAGTCACTAAGGCATCTTCCCTGTGACGAACAAGTGTGCAGTGTGAGGACCAGGTCCTTGGTCCTGAAACCCCAAGAGTCTGACAAAACCAAGCTCTTTGTCAAGTTCGTAGCAAACTCCCTGGCTGGCAGGATCCAGACCTGAACTGACATGAGTCTATTTATAGACTTATATTTATCTTGCTTAGTATGAATATTCATACATTTCATTAAAGAAATATTAATGTGTTTAATTATGAGATGCTACCACATACCCTGTTGGGGGTGTTATGTAATTTATGGAAAATGCCTCATATTAACTTTCTGAAATTCAAAAAATTTTGAATTCTTAAACACATTGGTCTCACGGATCTCTTAAGGGGCTGTGGAGCTGTACCATTTTTTCAGTCTGTCTTATGGTCTTTATCTTTCATAGACAATTTTTATTTTCTTGAGAGTACAATGCAGAAGCTTTCTAAAACTCTTTTTTGCTTTTTCACCACATCTACTTTCTCCCACAGCACCCCAAATTAGCTTTTATTTCATGTATACTATGCTTAGCACCTTGGGGTTTTTTTTTTGTCATTAAAAAAAAAATCCCTGTGTATTTTTATATCTTGTTTTTTTAACAGCTTTATTGAGGCATGATTTACATATCATGAAATTTACCTGTTTTGAGTTTACAATTCACTGACTTCAGGTGAATTTACAGAGTTGTGCAACCATCATCAATCACATCATGTCTAATTATAAAACATTTCCATCACCCCAAAAAGAAACCTCTTGCCATTTGTCTGCCTCCCCACCTCCAACCCCGGGCAGCCATGAATTTCCTTTCTGTCTATGATTTTGAGACCACACTACGCGCCAGCCACAGTGCACACAATCTTCCTGGGGAAACCGAGGCAGAGTTCATGATCTTTCCAGAGTCAGCCAGCAGAGGTCAAGAGTAGCCTCTCACTGGACAGGATCAGAGGCAACTGTAGCCCAGGCTCTGATGTTGAGAGAGGAGTGACCCCAGGGGGTCGTGAACTGGATGGATGACCTTTAGGCTCCCATGAGTTCTGCATTGCCTCAAGTCTGTAAATCCATAAAATGCCTCCAACTAAGCCAGGGACTTACTTTAATGAATAGATAAGAATGATGTGTCATGAACAGACTAATTGCATATAAAAGGAACGCTTCTGAAGTGCGCAGTGTGTTCCCTTAAGCACTTTAAAAGCCCCCCAGAGATGCAGTTTGCAGTCACAATTTGCATTATCAATGAAGAGGCAGTTTACCAAGCCAAGGGGAGCGTCCGCCTTGCCCTGGTTCGAGTCATCACACAGTCCAACGTACTGATGTCTAAGTTAATGACAACTTTTGATAGATTTATTCTCTCAGCTTGTTAAATTTGAAGTTGGTGCTTCTGGTAGTATTGTCCTGGTCTGCTGGTGTTGTAGCTACATAAAAATAGTTGATAGACATAAAAATAGTAGATAGTTGAAATACCCTATATGTAATTGAAGAAACATCTGTTATGTGCTTATTATTATTATTATCGGCTTCCTTTCTGTCCATGAAGAGAAATCCATTCTCAAAGCCAGCCAAGTTGGCCTCCGCCTTTCTGCAGGATAGCCCTCTCCATGATCCAGACTGTTATCTGCTCCCCCACCCTCTCCAGATTTCAAGGACCATGTGTTCTTTCTGTACCCTCTTCCCAAGCAAAACTCAGGCCTAGAAAGAGAGTTACAGGCCACCATTTCCGCCTTGATATGATATTTAGAGCGCTCAAGCCCCCAAATAGAGATTCCAGGTCCATGGGTTTTAAACCCTGTGGCAATTTTGTAGTAAAAGGTAATTGATCCCCAATAAAGATACTTCAGAGCACCGATAAGAGTTTTGTAATTCATGGACTTCTCTGGGTGCTTCTAAAATTGTATTGCATATTGTTGAAAGATAAACTGAGGCATACTAAAATTTTCAAGAGTTCATTTGGGCAATAATTGGCGTGAATTGGGCAGCATCCAATCTAGCAAATAGACGTTTTCAGGCAGAAGGGAGTGGGAACTAGGGATGGGTACTTGGCAAAAAAATGCAGGCTGGTCATTGGAAAGTCACTTTCCTTTAGGGGACGGCAGGGGTCTGTCAGGCAGATTATTTAACTAGTGCTGATCAGGCAATTCCTGATTGTCTCGTTCAAGACATTTCTGGGAGAACTGAAACTTAGTCTTGGTTTGGTGATGTAGGGCTCAGCATAAACAACTCCCTTTGGGGCCTGTTGTCTTGTTTTCGACAATTTGCCCTTTTGATCAGACTCTCAGCCTAAATGAGAGATGTGATCAAAATTTAAGGCATTACTCTCAGCTACTGTTCTAAACTCACAGTTATTGCTGATTCCGTGTGTGGTTTTCACAGGTGGTGATGTTGGGTTCACATTCTGTAAGTCGGTCATTCTCTTCATTCCATTTCTGACATTCCGGGTCTTAGGGAGCTTGTTTGCGTGGTAGTTAGCAGCTGTGAATATGCACTTAAAGCTTTTGAGAGAATCCAGCACACCAGGGAGACCACTGTGATTCTTACAAGCAGGATAAGTCCCATTGTCTGGAGTGCTCTTTGGAGCCATGGTCTCCATGAGCCAAACCAATTGGAATCGAGTAAGTCAATGGAAGACCCCAGTTGAAGGAGTCAGTTTCCTAAAGCTAACTGGCTTCTTCAGTGATCTTACGTAGCTGAGTCTCAACTTCCCCAAAAATGTCCATCCAAGTACAGCACGTGGTGTTGGCCACAGCACAAACACCTGCTTGTTCACCTAAAAGACAGTCAAGGGCTAGCCTATTACCAAGAACACCTTCTACAGAGAGTCCAGGAAATTTTGTTGGTCAGCAGCAGATGCTGCAGTGTCTTCCAAAGTTAAGGAGAGATTCCTGATCATAGCCTCACTTGCATTACTCCTGGCCAGGGCAGTAGGGATCTGCCAGAGAAAGCTAATTTTGAATTACGAATGCCACCTGGTAATTCCTGTTTGAATATGTGGCTCAGGATTGGAAAGGTGACAGCCAATAAAATTGAAGGTTCTATAGACTGCACCAGTGGTTTTGTTCTAGTTACATTTGTCTTATGTCCCTTTTTTAGTACAGAGCCTGGGTGCAAGTTTCCCTGGGTTTAGAATTGTTCTCAGAGGCAGGGAAATGGTGCCACAAGGTTAGGGAGTCTGACACCGTAGAGGGAGCTGAGGTTGTTCCAGAGAAAGTGAGGCATTGGAAATCGGAGAAGTTTGTGACGGGCTGACCTGCATGGTGACCAGCAGTGTGGCAAATCCAGCAGTTATTGCAGGTGGATTACTCCTCCTTGCAGTGGCCTGAAATAAGTAAGCATTCTCTTTCCAGGCCAGAGCAAGACGAAAGGTGAACACAAGAATCATAGAGACCTTCATGCTGTAAGAATTAGGAAAAGGATGGTCAGAGAGGGAAAGAGGGATAGAAAGAAATGTTCTTGACCCAACATCTTGGGAGAAAGCAGTGTACCTCAAGGTCAGCTACTTCTCTTCCTCGCCAGTTGGATTTTGAGGTCTTCTCTGTTTGCACAGGACCAGATGCCAGGTGGGGGCTTCTTCAGTTGTGAAGTATACACCCAAGTGTCAACACCCCGTGATTTGGCAGCAATGTCAGTGGTCAGGAGTACTTGGTAGGGTCCTTTCCATCAGTCTCACTTTGCAAAAGCATCAGAGTAAAATAGTAACTGTCTGTAAATGACCAAAGACTGAAACATGCCCATGGTTAAAGATCAGATGAGAGTTTATTATAATAGAATTGATAAGGAAATTTGGTTATTTCTGGGACATAAGAACATTTAAGATAACTGGAATTATGACTGATAACGTCATACCAGACAGGACATATTAGATTTTTAGGAATTTTATAGAATTTCTAGAACACATGTTAATCATATGCATCTATACAAACATAGCCTGAGAAGGTTTATCATCACTTACTTGACAGTGCTTCCCATGTAATTTAACATACCAAATAAACCTGATTAGTTTAACATCTCTATTTTACAGGGTGGGAGAGAAATCATTTGAGATTTCCCAGGAATCCTCAAAGTTAGTTAGAGGCCAAAAAGTTTCCATTTAGAACTTGATTTTGAGAATATGTCAAAAGTTTTTAACATTTGATTAAATAAGATCACATCGTTATGAAATAATACTTAGTCATCTATTTAACTAACGTGACAGCACTAAAGATGTTAGAGGCAATAATGGAAGGTTATATAGTTATGAACAAAACTTAGCACTTTTAATATTGAGAAGACTGGGTTTTCTTAAGTAATGAAAGACCTAATAAAGACAAGTTAAGCACAGTAAATTATTTTGGTAAGACAAAATCTCTGCTGTCCAGGCAGATTACTTAACAGGTAAAGAAAAACCTTTGGTTACAATTTTGTATTAACAGCAGACCAATAATCTAATAAAGCTTTGTCCTTTTAACAGAGAGAAAATCAAATTCTAATCTTGCATCAGGGTACTTTTGTTTTTAAAACTCATTCTTTAAAAATGTAAATGAATCCATTCCAATCTTAATCAGCTTGACTACACATCACATTTCTTTCCCAAGATTCCTTTCCACACACTTCTACAAGCTTTTTAAAATATCCATTCAGATTTTGTCCTACGATTTTTAACTCTTTTTGTGAGACAAACAATAATTTTACTTTCCTTACCTGCTTTTCATACACAGTGACTTCCTTTCACCCTTATTATTTCTACGTGATTTTAATTATATAAATTGATTAGAATTTTAAACCCTTAGAATTTTTAATTTAAAGTGAAGACTAAGAAGTAAGCCACTGTGGACTGTAACGCTGTTGCATGGCAAATTTAAAAATACATTCCATAATTTCTACAAGTGTATTCTCCCTTATAGTGAGTTTTCCAATGTGGCCCAAAATATGTTTACTAATAGACCCAATTATTTTTAGTTCCTGTTAAAGGAATCCAAAAGTGGAGAAACTTATATTCTGTAATTAATGTTTCAGTATTTTATCGTAATTGGAAATTTTCAATGACTTTCCATCATTTAACTTATCTTCAGTATAACTTTATGGTTTCAAAAAAGATTTTGGAAACTATTTTTAAGTAGATCTACCATAAAGCATAATTATTATTGAAAACTTCATTTATAAACCTTTATCTTACTTGTATCGATTTAATTCAGTTGTTCTTAACACTTATGTTTAAATTAGTCGTGAAAACCTCATGAGGGATTAAACAGCTAACCATCATCTTAAATTATCCTTCTTGATGACAAATTCTATAACAGAGATAACATGAGCTTATTTGACTTTCAGTAAACCTAGGTAGAATAAAAGTATTACATGTAATGCTGATAACTCTATGACATGCCTGTTTTACTTAAACCAACAGATTTAAACTATCTTTTATCTACTAACAATTATCCTAGATTACATGAACTTGGAAAACATTTGTGTTAGCTTCTACATTTTTGAGAATATACTTGATTTATATCATTGCTTGTTTACCTTAAAGACAAAGCTTAAAGCCAGGTAAATAGAGCTCATTACAAATTAATTTTGGCAATACCAACAGGAGGTAGGAAAAAAAAAATCACACATTTGTTACAAACATACATAGACATATATAAACATATAGGCAGATGCAAACGGAGATCTTAAAGCTTGATTTTTAAATTTTATATGTGAGACGGGAATCACAATGTAGAACTCACTAGTTTATAAAAAACAGTTGAATATAAACTGGGTGTCTGGCAGATGATAGAAGTTATCATCTGCTCAGATGGCTTAAACTTTTTACTGATACTTTTAGAAGAAATTTAAAATTTTTTCATGGGCCGAGTTTTCAAAACAGCCTTTCCTTTCATTTTTTTTCTTCATTCTGATAAGAACTACTTTAGTTCCTGGAGAAGACCAGGTAGAATACTTGGATGTCAAAAGGCACAGAGTGAGAATGCAGGTTCCACCAAGAAGGACTTTCGTTCCCTAGGTTCAGGTCTTTTACAGTGTCTGAAAGCCTTTTGAGATGGGGTTGGGGGTGGGGTTGGATGTGGAACTGGTAAAAAGGTCACATGCACTTTGAATTGTTTCTAGAGCCACATTTCTGTTCTTGTGAAGACTTGATTTGTAAGACAATACAGTTGTTTTCAGTCCTTCAAAAAAAAAAAATTGAGTTAGAACCTGAATGATAGCAAGGTGCTGACCCACTCATCCACCTACATCATCTTCAGTTTGCTTTTTTATATCCGAGAGAAGGTTTTCAACTAAGATGGAAATCAAACGATTCCTGTTTTCTAGATTTAAAACTGGGTGTCTTTGGGATGTTTTAGTAAATCCTCCCACAATAAGCTTTAGAATGTTTTTACTTCCCTCTGGGTACATAGTTTCATTTTAGGTTAGGGAAGAAGGTCTAAAACATGTTCCTTTCAGGCTCTGAATTTCAGCTTCCAGTGTGGCCAACTTCTGACCATAGACTTAAAAAAAAAAACCTTAAAAAATATCTTGTCAGGTTTCAGCTGATACAAATAGTAAATATTCCTGGCAGTATTGATGATCCCATGAATGAAAGAGGTGTCCCTAAAGAGGGTGTGAAAGATAGTTAAGTCCCCTTGTGAGTTCTAGAGCCAATCCCAAAGATAAGAAAAGAAAGTCTTTGTTCCCCTGAGAGCTGGCCACAGTCAGCAGGATGCCAGCTGCACGTGGAGTACAACACACGTTCCTGTCCGGCTATATCCACCTGCAGGTGGGGTCCCACTCACATTTCTGTCTGGCCATATTTTTAGGCCCCCAGACCTGACAGTTGCCAAGCCAAGTTCTCAGGATATAAAACAAGACAAACAAGAAGGCAGTAGCTGTCCCCGGGAGAGAAAGGTCCCAGTGGGTACCTGTAAGCAAATTGGTGAGTCACAGTTTAAAGATTTAATTCTTATCGGTATTTTTCCTGCCGATCTGAATTTGGAAAGGAAGGGACAGCATAAAATGTCCACCAGTCATCTCAGTCTCTCCACCAGTCATCACAGATAGAGATCTGGGAGGACTGACTTTGGTAAGAATTCTCACCCTTTGCTGATGTCTGCCGGTTTTCCCAGGATCCCACCTGCAAGTCTGGGGAGAATGAGTGTCCCAGTGGGTCTCATCCTGATCACCAGAAACTGTCGAGGGAGAAAAATAACTTTCCCTCTCCCTTTTATAGTGAGTGCTTGGTTAGACCCCTGTTCCTCTAGGGCACCTCCTAAATGGACAAACTTACCTCGGTTAAAAGTTCTCCACTGTGGCCACTGTAGTTTACGTTACCTTTGGTAAGGTTAACCTGATGGTTCAACCTTAACACTTTGTTCACTGTGCAAGGTCTCACGCTCGACCCAGTCCAGCTTAGATCCTGGCTAGGATCTAAGTCAGACCCAGTCTGGAAAAACAAATGCTCAAATAAAGTCTAAAAGCTCATAACACAAAAGCCGTGGAGCTAGGATCCAGAGGCAGAGAGAAAGCAGAACGCTCAGGAGGCTCCCACGTGCCTACACCTGGTTGCTCTTTGCTGTTGGGGTTTGTCGGGGGTCCCCCTCTTCTGATACCAGAACTGTTAAAAAATAAACTGAGGCTTATTAAACATTTAATAGTTTATTTGAACAAAGATGGATTCAAATCAGACAGCATCCAGTCTAGCAGCTAGAAAAAGCTTGGAGGAGCTGTGTAAGATGAAAGACTTATAGGCAGAAGAGAGCGGGAACAAGGAAGCTATACTAGGCAAAGAAGGAGTTGGCTGCTGTAAGGTTACTTTCCTTTAGGGGACCAAAGGGGTCTCTCGGGCAGATTACCTAACGAGTGCTGACCAGGTGATTCCTGACTGACTTGTGTTAAGTGTACATTTCTAGGCAAGCCAAAATGGTTGAGTCTCATTTTGGTGACATAGGGCTTAGCCATTCCATTTTGGGCCTGTTGTCTTGTGTTTAACGGTATGTTATAATTAACGTCCATATATCTTTTGGTTGGTTAAGAGCTTTAATCTGTTTTCTGTCATTTAATCATCATGATGATCCTACAAAGATGGTATTATTGTCAATTGTTTTTAATTAACTTAAAATTTTTTGAGGTTGTTAATAGTTAATGATAAGGTATCATTAAATATTCATAAGTTATTATCAGTTTTATTGATAACTATTAAGTTATATAAATCATATCATATTGTAAGTTATTGTAAATCATATAAAATCATAAAAATCATCACAAAATTGAAAATAACTTACGAATTTTATTGATAACTATTGATATAAGGTATCATTAAATGAGATAAGCTATGCAGTGAGCCCAGTACTGAGCTTTCTTACTTAGAGACTATAGACAAAAAGTTGACTATTGTAATTTTTTTAACCTTCACCCTTACTTTTAGGGGTAAGGAAAATGAAGCTCAGAGATGTTAAGGAACTTGCCCAAGGTTCACACAGCTAGTAAGAGTGGAGTGGGGGTTGAAATTTCATGTCAGTTTTTTCTGGGACACACCTTTGATAACAGCTTAACTAGCCTGGCCTTGCCCAAGATCAAGAGTAGCCACTCTGCTGCTTTCTGGTTCCGTGAGCGTGGACGAGGCCATGCTATTTAAGCTTTTCTATCAAGCTATATAGCACTGCCAGATGGAATCACAGAATCAAAGGTCTGAGCTTAAAGCTTGGATTTGATAACACATTTCTCAGACCATGGAATTCTACACCTCTTCCTGATGGACTAGAGAGAGGGAACAGCTTCTCTACCACAAATAGCAGCAAAATGGTTTTATTTCGACTTAGAAATTTATACACTTGAGTTGCTCTCCTAGGAGCATTTTGCTGCTAGAATTAATTCGTTATAAGGTAGTGCCCAGTTGGAGAGAGATTTAAAAGTTTTAACAACTAGTAAAATAGGATTTTCCCAAATGTTCTTTCACATCTGTGAGCTCATCACAATTTGTTTCATCTACTTACATCTCAGCACAGCACACCATTAAATGTCCCTGCATCTGCACGTTTCCATAAGCAAGAAAGCGTTCAAAAGCTTCCATCTGAATGCATATTTTCGTGTGAGAGCACTCATCTTGCTAGACGGTAAGGTTGTTTGAAGATGTACTTGGGGTGCCTGAGCCAGCATGGCTAGGACCACCAGACTATGTTTCATTTTCTGTTTCCTCGTTTGCAAGAGGACTTTAGTAATAAAACATAGCTGGAATTGGTCTGTGGCTGAGATGGAAAGGAAAGAGGTGGGGGAAAGGATGGATAGTGGGAAATGTGCTCCCTCTGAAAGAAATGGCCCCACCAGGAAGTCCTGTGATGCGTCTCTCATTGGTAGTTGGCTCTTGTTATGGGATTCTTATTAAGCATTTGCTTAATACTAACCAGTGTCTTTTACTATTTTTTTAAACTGGTTTCTCTATTTTTCTTTTTTTTTTTTCAGTTTTATTTATTAGTTTATTTACTTGCTTTTTTTTTCTCTGTGATTTATCATAACATTTTGTGTATATTTCCCTGTGCTATACAGTGTAATCTTGTTTATCTATTCTACAATTTTGAAATCCCAGTCTATTTTTCTAATCTGTAAAATCCCTCTTACCTCTTGCCCACTTCACTGATACTGGTTTTGAAATGTATACATATTTAAATAGAGAATTTGTGATAAGTGTTTCCTTTTTCCAAAGAATAATGTTAGGCCGACAGCCACTGCCTAAAAGAGACAGGGTGTTTCTCACCGCCCGCATGGTGGGAGCGATTAGCTGTGTCTGTTACCCCTACAAGGACTGACCTATGGTCATTCCCCCCTTATCAGGTCTGGCACAAGTTTATCATCTAGACCAGAAGTTGCAAAGCAAAGGGCCAAGACCAAATCAGGCTCACAGACATGGTTTGGTTTTGTTTTGGCTCAAATAATTAAAAAAAAATTTTTAATAGTCACCAACTTTAAAATAAATTTGGAGCGTTCACATAAAAATAAGAAGTTTCTGGCACTTTTTGAAAAATGCAAAGCTCTGCACACCGGGAACACTGCCCATAGTGACATGAGGTACTTGTCATGTAACTCTGCCCTTGAGAAGGGGCTTCTTCTCTCCAGGCTGCTCTGGTCCCCACCTCTTCCTGATGCCTGGAGGAAAGAGTGGCCCCTGTGGGCATTTGAGGTTACAATCCTAGAAGAAGTAGTCAGTGGCTGCCACCCCAAACAAAAAACAAACCAACCAGCAAACATTACCACCTCTCAGTGTTTACTACAGGAACGCACAATGATACGTTGCTATTTGGGAGAAGGTGTACAAGGTCAGCTCACGCTTGGGTGTGTGCATGTGAATTTATTTGTGCGATGGAGTGTCCCTCTCCCTTCCCCCCATGCCAACAAGTCCTAGAGAGGACAGAGCACAAGCTCTGATGTGAGGCAGACCTACCTTCAGGTTGTGGTTGTGCCACTCACTAATCACATGGTGTGGGCAAGTCGTTTAACCTCTCCCAGTCCCAGTATCCTCCTCTATAAAAGTAACTGCCTGTTTGCACAGACCTGACCCACTTGAACACTAAACACATGTTCCCTGCTTCTGTTCTCTCCCTTCAAACAAATATTGAGATTGGGTTGGCAAGCTCTTTCACTGAATTGACAGCCAAATGGGTTGCAGTGGTTGGTGGAAAACACACAGAGCCCTCTGTGTACTGCAGTGGTGGGATGTGGGACCTCATTTAATACAGGAGATCCCTTTTGGAGCAGTCTGGGTGTTGCTGCAAAACCTGCCTCTACCCCAAAAGACAAATTAAGACTTGGAGGCAGAGTTTTGGGAAAATCAGAGAAGAACTGCTTTATTGCTTTGCCAGGCAAAGGGGAGTCACCGCAGGCTACCTGCTTTAGAGACTGGGAGTCCATCTTGGAGTTGGGGCCTTGAGGTTTTGTAGAAAAACTGGGTGGAACAGAAAAGGTGATAACAATCAGGGCACTTTACAGGGGGCTGCTACATTCCTCTTAACCTTGATAAATCTTTCTGGCCTCATGGAGGAACTCTGGAGGTCTGTCCATTCTGAGATTATCAGCCCTTTTCCTCCTTCCTGGAGCAAAGCCTCTGGGAGAAGCTTGGGGGTTGTTTAGCACAAAAGCAGTAAGGGAGAGAAAGCAAACTGTGGGGTTTCTTTGTCAGACAGAATCAGCAAACAGACTTAGCATCAGGGAAGTTAGTCTGTTTCCCACTCCTTCACGGGCATCCTGCAGGTCCGGGTCCCCCCAGGTCCGCAGGCTCTGTTCAGGTTGTATTTTCCCTCGGGATGGGTTGGACGCGTCCTCTGTGAGCTTGCTGCTGAACTGCAACTACTTTAAAAGGAAGTATGGAGGCTGTGAATTTGAGATCAGATTTCAGAGTGGAGCCCAAAGGCGTCCAGTTACGTGTGAACACAGCATGAGAAATAACAATAGGGAGTGAGATATGCTAAAAGTGTTCTTCATGAATTTACATTCAATAAAAAACCCCTTCCAGCTATAATTATCACATTTTTGCTAATATTGAGATTCTAGATGTCAGACAATATTTGAGTAAACTAATTAAAGAATGCTTTTTCCCTAGCCTTGACAATCTTTTTTATTGAAAGTTTAAAAAAAAATTTTTTTTGAGTGAAACTGACTGATCTACAGGACTAGCCCTTGGGGATGAGACCCCAGGAATATCTCACCTTTTTACTTTTCCTTTGCGCCCCCCTCCCCACCCCACCACCTCCCCATCCCCAGCTCTGCTTTGTGTTCTTTTGTTAAGGGCACTCTTTTCAGACAGTGTTAATGTGTCTTTTTTATGCATTTGCCAAATAGTTCTAGGTGGAATTGCCTCTTAAGATTTCCTCTTTGGCTGTGGCCCATTCAGACTCAAATTGTTGTGCTCAGTAGGGCCATTGTCACATTATAACAGGGAAAATGCTTCATCATGTGTTATAGAACAAGACGGAATCTTCGCTAAGGAGCTCAGGGATCAAAGCCGAGGGAAAAGATTAATTTTTATGCATCAAGTTATTATAGAGAGAGAAGGAAACATTAAGATTGCCAGAGAGGAGATTTTTTCATCTAATAGCTATATGGAGACTCTGTTGGGAGGACCATTGGCTCTGTTCTCAGATTTGTTTTTACCGTGAAAGTGCTTGGATCTAGGTCATAAGCTTGTTTGCACGTATTTCAGGTTTAAAGCACCTCCCTTTAAAAAAGGTATTATTTTGTCAGGATTTAGGTACATCTAAAAATATTCTGATTGTTTTTACTCCATAAAAATTCACAGCTATATTTCAGACAATTTTGAAAATAAAAGACAAGATAGAAAAGGTAAAGTAATTACTCTTTACCCTATAATCCTAATCCAACAACTGGTGATGTGTTTCCTTTTTATCTTTCAAATGACACTATTTAAGGGGCTTGTAAACGTATGTCTGTGACTTTTATATCCTGTTTCTTTTGTTCACCTAATAATATACGATACATGATTTTCCACACTCTTACAGAGGTCTCTCAAGCATGTGTGCCCAGTTTATTAAGTTCTTATTAGACAGCTGAGTAGCTTCCTTTTTTTTTTTCCACTCTAAAAAGTATACTTGCATACCAGGATTTTGATGCATTCTGATTTATATTCCTAGAATAAATTTTCCAAAGTGGAATTTCTGGATCAAAGATTATAAATATTAAGATTTTGATGCAGACAGCAAAATTGCTTTGTGAAAAAATTATCTTAATGAGACAGGAGGGGAGAGGGCAAGGCACAGCCATTAAAGGAATGACACAGCGATTAACACCAAGATGGCGGGAGAGTCAACTCCCAGTAGGTCTTGAGCTTCATTCTACACGCATTGTAATATATTATCATGGTAAATGACACACCCACAGGTGCCATGACAGTTCTGAGGCTGACCATGAAAGGTCAAATAGTGGGCAGTGGCCCAATTCCTGGGATTCCTTGCCCCCTCACCAAAGTAGCTGGCATAATCCTCCCACTTGTTAGCATATGAAATAACTGAGCCCATAAAAGCTAACAACCCCACACCGTGTGGCCTTTCTGGCTTTCTGAGACGGGCTGCACTCTGTCTATGGAGTATATAACTCTCAGAATAAATCTACTTTTATTCAACTGTGGCTTGCTCTTGAATTCTTTCCTGTGTGATGCCAAGAACCCACACTTGGCGGGGTGCATTCCAGGGACTCAACTGAGACCTGGGACACGGCCATCCTTTCACCCCACATTTTCCTGTATCACCAGTGGAATGCCCTTTTACCACATCATATCCCATCTTAGTTAATTTGTACCTCTTGAGCTTTTAGAAATAGATTATTACTTTCTTATTTTGGGTTAGTTTTTTGATAAGTCACAAAACATCATATATGACAGCAGTTATTACTAGTAATTACTCTCAGTACATAAACACTGTAACATTTAATGACAAAACATTAGAGTGTTTTAAGAAGAGTGTAGAGTGATGAAGGGGGTAGATTTGGGAGCCTGGCTTCTTGGGCTCAAAGCTGGGCTCTATCATTTACCAGCGAGGTGATCTTAGGTCAGGATTTCTCAGCCTCAGCACTTTAGGCATTTGGGGCTGATCATTTTCTTGTTGTGGGGAGCTGTCCTGGGCATTGTAGGATGTTTAACCACATCCCTGGTCTCCATCCTCCCTCTCCTTGGTGTGACAACCAAAATGTCTCCCAACATTGCCAAATGTTCCTTGGGGATGCCTCCCTCCTTTAAGATTCATTGCCTTTGGCAAATTACCAAACCTTTCAGTGCTCAGTTTCTGTATATAAAATGGGGATAAAAATAATGCTCACCTCCAGGAGTTAAGGGGAGGGCTAAGTAGATTTGTCCCTGTTGTGCATGGAGAAGAGGGGTTGCCCGTACCAGGTGCTTGGTCAGTATCAGCTATTGTTAATATCTAATTCTTAGTGACTGCTCTTAAGCAAAATGCTTGTTTGTTATTTTTACTGTAAAAATGATTGTATGATTTGAAAAATTTAGAAAAGTATCAGAAGTTAATCAGGATTACCTATAACCCTAACAGCCAGGGACAACCCTCTTAACATTAAGGTGTATTTTTTATTCTTATGCACCTAGAAGAGTTACTGGCACATTATAATTGCTCAATAAATGTGTTAGGTGACTGTGACATGAAGTGAAGTTATACATGCCATATGTAAAGTTTCACATGCAGTTTTTCCTCCTTCATCACTGAATTGTGACTATTTACCTATGTGGAAATTCTTTGAGAAGATGTTTAATATGTGTATAATATCAACTCTATGACTGTTCTCTCATTTAATGAATCATCATATAATTTTTGGCATATACATAATGTCAGTTTTTTATATTTTTTTCTAACTTACTATGAAAAATATCACACATATATAAAAGTTGAAAAAATAGAGTAGCATAGACCCACACTTTAAATGTCTTTTAAACATTTGGCCGTATTTTCTGTATTGTGTGTGTGTGCATGTGTGTGTGCATGTGTGTGTGTGTATCTGTGTGGACATAGGCATATGTACTGAGTATATTTTTATTGCTAGGGGAGGGTATGGCTCAAGTGGTAGACCGCGTGCTTAGCATGCATGAGGTCATGGATTCAGTCCCCAGTACCTCCTCTAAAAATAAATAAATAAGTAAGACTAATTACCTTCCCCCAACAACAACAAAAAATTTTTAATTTAAAAAAATCAATTGCTAACATCATAACATTTCACTCTTAAAGACTTCCGCCTGCCTCTCTTAAGAATAAAGACATTCTCCTACATAACTCTGACGTTCTGAATTTGTCTGATTGTTCCATGGTAGTGTCATTTAACTTGTTCCTCCAGCCTCTGGATTTCTTGTAAACTGAAAGTTAGGTCTAAAGTCTTAATTAGGTTTAGATAAACCATTTTGGCAAAGACAGTTTGTGGGTGATTACATCATCAGAAGGGTATATAACTTTAGATTGTCCCATAATCACTCATGTGAAATTTGACTACTCAGTTCAGGAAGTGACCACTAGATTCTTTATTTAGAGGTATGTTTTTCCCTTTACAATTAGTACATTTTCTACAGGGTGCTCCTTTGGTATCATACGATTATCCTATCCCCAACAACTTTTCACCTAATGGTTTTTAGCATCATTGGTGTTTCTTGCCTAAACCCGGTTATTTTATGGGGAGCTTCAAGTGGTGATTTTTATAATTCTCTTATTTCATCTACCTTTAATAGCTGATATTCTTTTGGAAATAAGAGTTTTACCTCTCCAAATGCAGGGTAAATCCTTACTACTTATGTTTTAAGTACAGATTTTAAAAGTGAGGTAAATGAATTTTGCTTGTTTCTCTCTCCCTCTCTCATTTACTTTTTTTTTTTTCCTTAGTGTTACTATAGACTCATGGGGTTTTCTTTAGTGTTGTCCGGTCAATTAAAATAACTTTCTGATGCCCAAGTTGTCTAATGGGCACCCCTCCTAACTGACTTCTGTGTCTTTTGGCATCCGTTTTTTTTGGTAGTCTTTGGGTTTCCTTGTTTTTTGACTCATGTTCTAAGCTTACTTTAACATTTTGTGTCTCAGCTCTTGAATCAACCATTTCCCCATGGAAACTTAATTCCCTTTGGTGAATAATATAAATAATATTTTAATGAATGCCTTTGTAGATAAGACTTTCACCAAAATTGCTAGATTTGCAATTATTTTGACAAAGATTGTGAATTTTTTAATGTCTTTAATATGCTTGCCAAATCGCTATACAGCAGTTAGTAATAGTCAACAGTCCCTCTAGTGTTTGAGAATGCTGATCTCACTGCGTTCATTATTGACATTAACTTTTTTTTTATTACAAGTAAGATTGAACAGCTCAGTTTTATAGATATTTATAAGTTTATTGGTTTTCTATTGTGGTATTTATTTGCAAGTTTAAAAACATATCAAAAACTTTAATCCTTTGTACTGTTCGTTGTAAATAACTTTTCTAGAGTTTTTTGTGTGTGTGTGTGTGTGTTTTCTTGACTGGCAGACCCTTTAGCTTTTAAGCGGCCAGATTTGTTTACGTTTTCTTTGATGATGTCATCCATCTCTCTCATGCTTAGGCATTCCTTGCCTAGTCTAAGAAAAGTTAAATATTTGTCTATATTTTTCCTTCCATTTGAAAAATAAAATCAAGTTTTTAATATTTACACTTAGTTTTCAAACCATGTGGAATATATTCAGTGCTATAGTTTAAGGTAAAAATCTAACTTAACTTTTTCCCGAGAGCCAATTTTCCTTACACTACAATAGGAACATCCATCACATTCTCACTGGTATGTAACTATTCCTTCATCATATATGTAATTCCATATATAGATATATACACACGCATGCACACATACATATATAAATGTCAATTTTTGCACCAGTCTTTTTAAATTATTGAAGCTTTTAAATATATGCTAAAATACAGGGACCTTTTTCTTGTCTTAACTATTCTTTTACTTTTTTTTTTCTTCAAGATGAACTTTGGAATAATTTTGTCATTTTCAGAAGATTTCATCAGTAAAATTTGCTTTAAGATGAGGCAGCATACAATAACATGAAAGCATTTGAAATTGTGACCTGTCCTCAGAGACGGAGCATGGTCAGTGTTGAGTGGACTTAGTGGCACTTAGGTCTTAAAAGACTCTCAAGGTGAAGACAAGGGTCCCCTTTTCCTGGCTTCAAAGGATCAGTGTGGTGGCCATCACCATAGTTTCTAATTAAAAAATTGAGACATGGGGTCTGATAAGTGGAATGATACTCATGGGAGTAGAAGGAAGTATAAATTTGAGCTGTCTGGAAGCTTTGAGATCTGTATAACCATTGGTCATTCAGCCACTAGGTTCAGACATTGCTTTTAGGGTTGTATGTTCCAATCCAAGTAGTGTTTGCTGTCCTTTCAATATCAGTTGAACTGTCCAAGATGTTATTTACATGGAGAAAGTCACCATGGGTTAAGTCTCTGAATGTCAAGCTGTGTAGTAGCTCAGATCCTTACAGTACGATACAGTGGTGAAAAGTTTGTTCTTTGGCATCAGACAGACATTGGTTTGGATCTTCACTCTGCCTTTTCCCAGCAGTGTGACCTTTGATAACAACAGGATATCAGTTTCATGGAGTTAAGATTAAATGAGGTGCAGTATGAAAAGTACCGAGCAGTGCCTGACGTATAATAAAACTTAATCGTATCGGCTGTATTATCCCTGCCATCCATGCAGTTACTTCTGCTGCTATGATTATTGTTGGGTTTGTTTTTGTTATTGTTTGGGTTCAGGATGACAGAGCTCCTCGTGGACTCTAGCTCTATTGTGTTTCCATACGGAATCTCAGTTATAGTCAGCTCAAAGATTCTACTGACTGCTTTACAGCCCTGACAGGTGGTATGTTTTTCTGTAATAAGAAGTCAGTGCCCACTGCCAGTGCCCTCTCTGGGAAGAACTACAGTGCCAGTGCAAGGGCCAAAAAGCCAACGGAGGGGAAAGTGATGGCACCTCAGAGTTCTAAGACAAAAGCAATTAAAAACAAAAGCCAGAATTCCCATCCATTCTTAGACATCCCTGAGAAGGCACACTTTCTAGGACAAAGTGTAGCTGAAGTCAAAGGACTAATTTCCGTATTTGTCCATTAGAACTAGTGTATTTCGTGTTCTTTTCTTGGCATTTAAAGATAATGTTTCTATCCTTTCTCTTTAAAGAAAATTAGGTCTGATTACCATCTTTATAACACAGCATTCACAACAGAGGAACAGCGTTTTACAGATTCAGACTCTAATTTAAATGTGACATTATAGAGCTGTCTGGGCTTTTGGATAATTCCTTCAGACATCTCAAGGTAGCACATATGGGGTCATTAATCAGCAGCTCAATATTTTATTCATATACTGGCTGGAAAAAAGCAGGAGAAAGACTGGGATCGAAGATGAGGAAGCGTTATTAGTAACATACTGCATCAAAACAATCAAAATGTTAAATGAGCAAGGGAAGTTAAAAGAAAAAAGAGCACTGCCGAGACCGTACACTTTCTAAGAAAAAGTAATTACAGGTCTAGTTAGCGAGAAATACTAAGCTATAATCCAAGTTATAGTTAATTTCCTATTTCTAGTTGAGGGCAAATCCATCAGCGGAGGACAGTAAGGTGATTCAGATCTCTCTAAGCCACTCCAGAGAGCCTGGGATGCTGGTAGAGTCCCTCATTTCCCTTCCCACTGCCACTGCCTTTGTTCACGTCTTAATTATTTCTCACCGCACTTCTGACAAACACTTCAGTCCTCGTCTCCCTTCAGCTTGGCTTCCTCAGACCATTTCCCCTTCTTTGCTGTAAGGACTGCCTTTCTAAAACTCAAAACAGGCCCTGTCACCTCTACCTAAAATTCTTTTGTGTCTTTTAATTGCTTAAGATCTGTTCACTTTTCTATATAAGTTATACCTCAAAAAAAAAAAAAAATGACGAGGGAGGGGTGTGGCTCAGTGACAGAACATGTGCTTAGAGCATGCATGAGGTCCTGGGTTCAATCCCCAACACCTCCATAAGAAATAAGTAAATAAATGAGCGTAGTGAACAGGGGAAGGACAGACAGGAAGGAGAAGAGGTAGGCAGGATACAAGAGAGAATTCGAACTGTATTCTAAATTAAGTGAACTCCCATTCGAGGATGCGAAGCAGGGGAATGGCATATAATTTGATTTATGAATTAGAAAGATCACTCTAACTGCTTTACAAAAGAAGAACTACAGGAAGGAAAAATGAGGCAGGAAGGCAAGTCAGGAGGCTGCAGCCAGGCCCAGAGTGAGAGAGGACGGCTGCCTGGACTCACAGTGGAGCAGAGGACCTTGTGCACGTTGGCCACAATGTACTCATCCACTGACCCGCCGATGGCCGTTTGGGTATAATTTCCAGTTAGTGGCTATTGCCAGCCATGTTTGTTTGCATATTCTTGTACTTGTTGTTTGGGGCACAGATTTATGCATTGAGTATATACCTAGGAGTAGAATTACTGTGTCAGAGCATAGCAGACACTACTGCTAATATAAACTGTCAATCCTTGTTAACACGCTGAAGGTTGCTTACTGAAAACACATGCATCATTCTGCTTCAAGACTTTTGTGTAGCCATGGTTGCATATTTGACCAACATGAGCTTGAAGTGTCAGAAAAGTCATGCCCCTTGCTATGGACTGAATGTTTGCATTTCCCCAAAATTCTTACTATGTTGAAACCCTGGCCCCCAATATGATGGCATTAGGAGATGGGGGGCTTTGGGAGGTAATTAAGTTCATGAGGGGGAGTCCTTAAGAATGAGACTAATGCCTTTAAGAGGAGATGATTTCTCTCTCTTAGCTGCGTGAGGGTGTAGTGAGGAGGCAGCTGCTACAAACCAGGAGAAGGGTCCTCACCAGAGTCTGGCCACACTGGCACCCTGATCTCAGGCTTCCAGCCTCCAGAACTGTGAGAGATACATGTTTGTTTAAGTCACCATGCTGATGATATCTTGTTATAGGAGCCTGAGCTGACTGAGACACTCCCAGAAGAAGCACTCGATAGACAGATGGTCAGCAAAATCCAGATTCCTGTGACAGCATGGATGACCTTGTACTAAGTGAAATAAGTCAGATGGAGAAAGACAAATACTGTTTGATTTCACTCATATGTGGAATCTAAAAAAACCAAAAAAAAATCTAAAAAATCCCCCAAAGAAACAAACAAAATAGAACAAACTCATAGTAACAGGGATCAGATTAGTGATTAGCAGACGGGAAAGGGGTTGGGGTGGGTGACATGGTATGGTGATGAATGGTCACTAGATTTGTGGTGGTGATCGCTCCGTAGCGTGTACAGGTGTTGAATTGTAATGCTGCGTGCCTGAAACTTACATCACAACAAAACAATCCAGGTTCCTCACTCCTTATTTGGGATAACGCCAGGCTAGCTCTACCCAGTGTCTCAGAGTTCCCCAGAAGTTACTGTGGTAACTGGTAAGACAAGATCCCCTTGTTGGCTTTATTACCTTTCCTGTATCTCTTGCAAATTCCCTGCTGGTGTTTCTATGTCCCATCTAGTCCTGGCTGCTTTGGTTGCTCTTGATCCCTTAACATAACTGGCTTTGTTTGTTTTTGTCTAATTTTATCTGGCTTCTGTGAAGTATAGGGGTTGATCCACTGCCTGTGACACAGTCATAGTCATGAGAGTAGGACCTCTAAACATTTGACGTTAGCTGTTTCCGTTATGTAATTCTGTTGGTTTGGGAATCTTCAGTCAGCAATGAATTGGCCGCTCCATCTAGAATTGTCAACGGTGACTACTGGAGACAGGCTAGAAATGGAAGGCAGGAATTTTACTGGTGTACCCCCAAAGGAATATTGATGAAGGTCGGCCCACTCAATATTCTGTTAACCCTTAAATGTGTGGAAATAGGGGCTATACTGGCAAGCAGTTAGACTATCTTTGTCATCAAAATGAGTACCTCCTTTTCTACATTTTCTATAGAGCACTGGCATACTTTTATACCTAATACCTTGCATGGGAAAAAACACTGTACATCAAAGTGCCAAAGGTAATTTGTCCACACACATTTCGACCCAGACTACACCATTTTTAAAGAATACTGTAACAAATCCAAGTGTTTTCACCTATGGTTTGTTTTCTTTCCATTGGTCTTAAAGACTACATCTGATACACAGTGTGCTTTGATTCAGCCTGTCTTATTTTTCTCTCCTTTTGCCCCTCTCTTTTCTCTTCTGAAATGTTGGAGAACATAAGTTAGGTAATTTATTACACTTGAGTGAAAAAATTGAGCACCAAACTGTTTGTACAATAAGGAGAGGATTTTAAGAACATGGACATCTCTTCACTTACTATTGATCTCTTAAAAATAATTTTCAAAACATATTTATTAAGCATTGACTGTGTGTTGACAACTGAGGATATAGTAGTTAAAGCACATTTAAAAAAAAAATCCTACCCTCATGGGACTTATGTTTTAACAGAAGGAGAGAAGAAAGAGAAATAAATAAGTACAACATATAGTATGTCAAATGAAGGTAAGTGTTGTGAAAACCAGGGCAAGAGTATATCCATTCATCAGGCCAGACCCCACTTGAGAGGTCAGCTCTAGGTAGGAGGGTTCTGATGGTCAAAGGAGGCGGTGAGCTTCTCCAAGGGACCTTGAGTTACAGAGCTGAGAAGACCTAGAGTCATCACTGGGAGGAGTTACTGTGCTGTGTGTCAGGTCCAAAGAGTAAAGAGAGAATAAGATCAGAGAAGGAAGAGCCAGGTTGGGGACTGGGGGTTGGGGGGCAGGACTGAGTCAAGTGTGAGGAATTGGTCTACGAGAGTGGATCAGAGCCAAGTTCAGGAAGGCTGAGCCCGGGAACACTGAGCTGCACGGTGTAAGCTGCAGGGCACTCCTGGAGAGCTAAGGAAGTCAGCAGGCCCGGCAAAAGCAATGACACATAGTTGCTTCTAGATCCCTGACTCAGACACTTTCTAGACATCCTCTATGTGATACATATTTCATCATCTGACCTCACTTGCTACTATTCCTTCACATGGGAGAATGCCACAGAAATGATTATAAAATATCGTTTGTTTTACTTTTTCTTTTTTCTTTTTAAAGTTTTTTTCTTTAACAATTGAATTTTTTTATTTAAAATTTTTTCTGTTTTTTCAACTTTGTTTAAAATTAGCCCTTTGGATGTAGCTTTTAGTTTAGTTTTCTTTTTGTTTTTTCTTTTTGTTTTCTTTTTTCTTTCTTTCTTTTTTTTTTTTTTTTAACAAACCCTCATGTCGAGGGCTGACTTTCAATAGATTACAGCAAGGGAGCTGCTCTGCTACGTATGATCCCCCAACCCAGAAGCAGGTCATCTACGAATGGTTTAGCACCAGGTTCCCCATGAACTTTTGAACACAGAATGGGTCTCCTCCCCCAGAAGCACAGGGACCAGAGCAAGACAAGGATGCCACAGTTTGAAGTCCTGACTCAGAGGCTGTTGAGATGCCTGAGTCCCTCTGCCCCTCTTTAGTGCCTCCTTGTCGCCGACTCCATACTGGGGACAGACAACATCTATTCTGTCAACTTAGAAGCTTTCCCCTCTTTCAGGGAAGCAGAGGAAGCCAAACCAGGGTGTCATTTCAGGTGGAATCCCACAGAGGGTAGCTTCTGCCTGATACTGCAGCGGGTGTCCGTAGTGTGACTTGTCCCCCCTGAGCCTAAAGCTGTCACGTCCCTCTACCTATCAGTCCTTGGCTAAAAGCTGCCTGGAAGGGCCTAAATACCTGGGCTGTGGGGTGTGGAGCAAAGCAGGCTGAGGACACTTTCCCCAAAATAGCTGCAGGTGCCAGCTGTTGGGAACAAAAACCTAACAGCTTGGAGATGTTCTCTCTCTCTCCCATTCACTCACAGTAAAAAAGAATCTGAGACATTCTGGTCAGAGCCACCAACATCTAGTGCCATGGGCTTCTGCTTAATATGTTTGAAATTTTTGTTGTTGTTGTTGCTTTGATCATTCAGATAAGGTGTGTCTATGTTTGAGCTGAAGGGACCTATTAAAATTTCTTGGGAACATTTTTTTTTCTTCCAGTTTTCTTGAGATGTAACTGACATACAGTTCTGTGTAAATTTAAAGTGTACAGCATAATGATTTGAATTCTTCTGCTTAATATTTTGATTCAAGAATTTCCACTGCTAAAACAAACAGTTTTAAAACCACTGCAGCAGGAAGAGAAGTAGCACGTGTTTTGGTCTAAATACTTAGCTTTTATCTTCTGCAAGGGGGTATCTGATGTCTTCAGGCAGAAATGGGGATCCTGTTAACAGACAACTCAGATAAACAGGTTAATCCTGGACAAGGAAAAAGTCACTGTATATCATCCTTGGGGACAATTAAGAGTTGACTACATACACTAAAAAGTCCACAAATGATAAATGCTGAAGAGGGTATGGGGAAAATGGAACCCTCTACACCGTTGCTGGGAATGTAATTTGGTGCAGCCTTCGTGATAAACTCCCTGGATATCCCTATTTCATTGTTGTCTCCGTTATCCACTTCGTTAGATGGTTTCCGCCAGTCATGGGTATCCAAACCCAAACTTATAGGTGTCCAAACCTATAGCTTATGACCGTTCATTCATCTAACAAATGCCTACAGTCAGGTCCCAGCACATGCCCAGCCAAGACTTTGTCCTGCAGCCGTTGACTCAAACAAGTTCTGCCCGGGAACGTGTCTGTCTAAATCAGGGTCTGCTCCAGCCTGTTTAGTATTTGGATTTCATTTTGAATGGCACCTGTGAGTTCCGCTGTGTTAGGTGCTTTGTGATGGAGGGGAGCATCCTGGCCTAAGTAACAGTCCCTGCACTTACAGCCACAATCTAGGTCTCGTGGTCGTCTCCCTTTGTCTTCCTTTTCAACCCAGCTGCTTCCGTACATCTGTTGAGTAATAGCCCTGCTCCTCAGACCTGTTGTAAGGGAAATGCACTAGGAAATATGGACTATCCATTTTGTCTACAGACTTCCTATTGAAATATCTCTGTGGGGGCCAGGTGATTTAGCTTGCTGATATAGGATTCAGATCTTTTGCTAGAAGTGATTGGTGAACTGGATCCTGCCTTCATCTGACATTTCTGTCACTAATCATTTGATAGGAGCTCATTTTTATTTCAGATTCCTGAACAAACTGAACATCATTTTGTAAAGGTGACGGGATGCATCTGGGTGTGGTTGCAAAATGAGTCTAACCAGGAAGATAACGTAATTTTCTACATAGGCATCAAAGTTTCGGAAAACCAGGAGAGAGGGAGATTGAGACTAACGCATCTCGAAATGACAGAATACAGCTGTTGTTGACATCTGCAGAGCCAGCTGTTGGTCCTCGACTTGGCAGTGTCTCTTGCTATGCATGGAGAGGGATGTCTGTTTGCTTCTGATGAAATAAGGGCACAGCATATGTGCTCAACAAGCACTAAAGCGTAGACTTGAAAGCAAAAGAGGAAGCAAAGTGATAAGATCCAGTGTAATCTCTTCTATGGCTGAAATGTGTACGAATATCTTTGGGAGTCCTGCCTCATTGGTTCCTATTGTTCCCTCATGTTTGCAACAACCTCTCCCTCCTTCCCACCTCCTCAACACTCTATGCTCTGGACAGATTCATGCCCACAGCTGAAAACTCGGGCAACCTTGAATGCTTAATCCCTCATGAATTTGATCAGAGCACCACCTATTGTGTCTGGAGTGCTTTGTCATTTACAAGGCACTTTAAGATGATTTTCCCTTTTGACTCTCGTGGTACCTTTATGGAACAGCTTGGGTTGTCATTCTATTGTGCAAATGTGGAAACTGAGACTCAGTGGGTGTGACAAGTTAGGTGACTTTCCCTAAGTTCATAAGGAAGTGGCAGAGCTGTGATAAGGACCCAGGGCTCCCACCACCCAGGCTGCCCTTCCCCGTCACGTCCAGGTGCTGCATTTTGCTTTTACTAACTGGCCCATCAGTGTGCTGCTTTTGTTACTCCTTCATGGACCTGTATGAAGACACAGGAGCAATGAGATAAAAATCGTGTATTTTGATACTTTATTTATTCGGCACCAACTTATCTTGTGGAATCCTGAATTTTCAATTCTTCTTCCCAGAATTGACTGCCCTTAGCAAGGCAGAAGAGATAGTCATCTACATGGAAAGGTTTCACACAGGCATCAGAAGGACCCTCCTGTTCAAAACTATCCCCCACCCAAAGCCATTGCTTCAAAGCCCGCCATTCTTTTAAATTGCACATGTCCCTGGGCAAGGTGGCACATTGATTTCATTTGATTTAAAGTGTTAATTAATTCATTCAGAAACCGAGGACAGCCTGGGAGAATCCTGAGCACTAGACGGAGGAGGAGAGCCCTGAGGAAGAGCGAGCATGAGTGTGTCTGGAAAGATTCCACGTGGCAGCTCTTGGGGCTGAGAGCCCAGGAGCCCGCACCCCAGCACGTCTCTGTGCTGGGAGTGTGAGAGCCTGGCCCCACCCCTGAGGCTTCTAGGATCGGGGAAGGGATGGGGCCCCAGCCTGGAGGAGGCCTGGGCTCCCTCGGGTTTGGGCTCAGCGCTCTCCTGGCGGCTCCCTTGGGCTGCCAGCACGTTTCTCCTGGGCTGCCTTCAGCGGGGCCAGAACAGGGTCCTGCACTCCAAGCGGCACTCAGAGGGCGACTTCTAGAGTGTTCTAGCTGTGGAAGCCAGAGGTGGCGACCTCCAGTTTGTGTTTGACAAATCCCTGGGCTACTCTTAGCACAACGGCAGGTTTGGTTATTATGGTCGCTGAGTGTAAAAATAGGAACTTTCAGGACAGTTCTTTTTCTTCTGCTGGGACAGAATAGATCCTGGTAATAAGGAAACATTGGGATTAAGGTTTAGATTGGAATTGGAGTCCTACCTGGTCCTTTTGCCGATTGCTGCCCTGAGGTGGAGTCCGGAATTCCTTCCTTTATGATTAAAGCTATAAAGTCTGCGAATGGGATGGGTTTGCTGCCTGTTTATTCTCCGTATGAAGTTAGGTGTTTTATATTTTTTAATTTTCTTTGGATTTTTTTTTTTTGGTGGGTGATGCCTCTCACTGACCAATGTAGTAATGTCTTGTGACATTTTTAGTTTTGAAACAGAGCTATTTGAGTCAGGGTGGTAATGTAATAGGGACAAAGGGTTCCAGAATAAAAGGTGAGAGCCCCTGAGAAGTTGCCTCCCATACTTCACATCCCAAATTGGGAGTGTTTCTGGCCCCTCGTATCACTTGCAGCCAAGCTCATCTAGGTGAGTTCAGTTGACTTCAATTGCCAGGACTTGGCGAGTCAAGGGGTGGCCCATGAGTTTCTGGCTCCCTTTGTTCTCTGCCGTGAGCTTGCCCACGGCCCTAGCTGTGCCCCATTGGTGTGGATTCAGAAAGTCTTATCCCCAGAGTTTACTTCCATCAGAGAAGGGAGAGGGGAGGGAAGGAGGAAATCCCTTGCATACACAATTGCAGACACTCTAGAAGCATTCAGCATCGTTATAGAGTTACCAAACCTTCCTCCTCAAAACTGCAGTTACTCCTGACCCTGGCTCGCTTATCTCTGACTTCCACGTTAGAGAATGGCAAGGATTCCAAGGCAGTGAGCTCAGTTCTCCAAATCTTCAGAACTCTCCTGTTTTAGAAAAAGCTGGTTATAGAGGCAGGATGGTATTGGACAGAGGCAGACCATGTTTTCTGTACCAGGACTGGGGCTCACTGTCATGGGACAGGATATTTGAAATTGTACCTGCTGTGAAAATCCAGGAAGTATGGGCCGTAACTGTTACATGTGACTCAATATATATTAAAAAAAAAAAAGAGTTCCATGTACTAACCAGCCTTCTAAGTACATCATGCAGGTGTAATTCCCTCTGGAATTACTTAGCATGAAAAGCAAATCCATTTTAGTCTGACTTTGAAATTTTGAATACTCTCATCCAAGCCACCAGGTCCTCTCCAGTAGAAATGAGACACTGGGTGATAATTAAGATCTTAATAATAAACAGCTATGATTTATTGACTGTTTTCTATGTGCAGGTCTCTGTTCTCAAAGCTTTTCATGCATATCTCATTTAATCTTCAGAGCCACTTTATATGGTGTCTTCTTTATCCTTTTTTTAAGAAATTGTGAAAGATATTGAAGTGGATTTATGGGTGAGGAAAATGGAGTCTGGGGACAGTAAAGACTTTGGCCATATTGTCACAGTTAGTAGGTGGCAGTACCAGGATTCATCTGGGTCTGTCTGGGTTGACATCTGGGCACCTAACCCCTGAACTCGACTCTCTCAACAACAGTTTCTGGTAACAGTAAACAGGAGAAAAGAGGAAATGGGTTTTCCCCCCTGGGGTCCCAGGAAAGTGATGGTCTCTTACTAGAATTCAGCCAAGAGTTTCATGGCAAATATTGAAACAATGAGTGTGAAATTTGCTCAGTATTCCAAAAGCGAGCCTCCCAGTGAAGTCCCTGTTCAAATATCTTCTTCCAAATTGAAAGCTCTATTAAAAGCAAGTCTTTTTGCTCCTGTTGTTTCTGCTCGTGGCTCCCAGTGTGTTGGCCAAGTGGATCGCCCATTGAGGAAACTGCACGAGACTGAAAAGAAACAGAATGTTTCTAGGACTCTCGAGGGTGCCAACTCCTCTCCCGTCAGGAAAAATTATTCTCAGTATAGAGCTCGGCTTCAGCATGGCCAAGACTGAGGGAAGGTGGACTGGGCTCCCTGGAGGCAGCCTGGTAATGACATCTTCATTAACCTCTGTCCCTTCCGGCCACAACCCACACCTGTTGTCCCAGAGGGCATTGTGAGTGAAACCATGGGTGAATTAACTCATCACAGGGCTGGCAGTTACCATAATGAGTTATGCACTTGTGTCATGGGGGGCCAAGTGGTGTCCCCTTCCAGTAGATTTCTAGATATCTGCCTTCCTTCATCTTAGCAGAAAGAGACAGCCAGTTCTAACAATCTCTCTCCCCTTTCGACTTTCTCCCATTGCTCTCCCTACATACTTCCACTGCTCATATTTTTTTTTTATTGGCTGAGAGAAATTTTAAACTAAATTTGCAATCTACAAAGAGAAAGGTTTTCCAGTTGACTAATATAAAACTCATAACTCTGTGCCCAAAGGCGGCCTTACTGCAACTGGTATGTGTCCTAGCCAGAGACACTTGATACCTGGGCACTTGTTTGGTGCTTTTTCAAGAGCTGTGCTTGAAGTCACCGGAAAGAGAGATACCCCGAGGAACTCAAGGGCTCATTGTGAAGATTAAATGAGCTCATACAGGTGTGGATGAGAACAGGGCCAGGCTTATGTGGTCAGTCAGAGTTAGCTATTGTTAATGTCAGCCACCCTACTTTCTTCAGTTTACTGATAAGGAAACGGAGGCCCAGAATTATGAAGTGACCTGCTCAGGATCACATAGAAAGCCAATAGCAGGCTTGGAACTGGAATCCCAGAATCATGGTTCCTTTCACACGTTATTCGTGTATTCAGCAACTATTTATCCAATTCTTTATGCTGTGCTAGACATTGGTGGAGATACAAAAGTGGAAGAGACAAAAAAAAAGAAAGTGGGCAAACTCAGCAGGAGCTACTTATTTATGCTAAGGGAAAATATGACCCATTTATGTCATATGGTAACAACTAATTGGGGTCTAAAGGTGATATTCAAGTTATCTAGCCAGGTTTGAAATTTCACTGGGTAAAGTCAACAGTAGGAGCTCCTAATACTAACTTTTTAAAATTTAGTTTTAGTATTAAATATTTAAAATGATTTAAACATTTATTGAGTATTGATGCAGTGCACCTCCTACTCAGGGATTGTTGTTTAAAGGAGACTGCACACGCTGGTAGCATCCCGCCAGTTCCCTCATCCCAGCAGTGATCCTGGTGGAGACTTTCCATATATTCACCTTGCTCCTCCAACATCATCAATTTCATCTCTCAAGATCCCCTCGAGAGGATATTGGGAGCCAGCTTTGTGCTCTGGATAGGTTTCCTTTCCTCTCTCTCTCCTTCCCTCTGCTCATCCTTTTTGCTTTCTCTTTCTTCCTTTTTATTATTAAGAGCTCCATTTAGTGAACAAGGACCTCAAATAATCAGAATCACCTTAGAAATAGGATTATACATTCCACCAAGCAAGACTAGCCAGGTGTGGATCCAAAAAGCTACATTTCCCCAAAGTAGTAACAAGGAAACTTGGGAGAGATGCTGGACAGGTCGGGACATTTGCACTCTGCTGTCCTTTCTTTGGAAAGTGGCAGAAGATCCCCTGGCGTGGGTCTTTCCTGTGATACCCTCTAGACAACTAGGAGAGATGGTGTCTTCACAGGTAGTCTGAAATTAAGGATGCGAGAAAAGTGTTCCAGCCATGGATGGAGGAGCAAGGATTGAATTATATAGATGGAAGTGGTTGGTGAACAGGTTATGACTGAGTTGAATGTGTTTCTCTGACTTCCTTCTCATTCTGCTGTAAGCATGCATAGGGCCCTAGCTCTGCCTAGATTTAGAAATTCTTTTCTCCAGACTTTATATCCATCAGGATGAGTTGACATAACTAGTTTAATAAGAAGCTATTTAAAGGGAGACCAGTCTTCCTTTCTTCATTGATTCAGCATGTCGGGTATCATGGGGCAGCAGGTGTTAGAAGCAGCCTGTGGTCCTCATAAGGGGACTTCCCTTAAGAGGGAAGACACAGGTAAAGAGAAGGCTACAGCCCCACCAGCTCATCTAACCGAACCCTACCTGTGCACTGTGGGTACATGACCTCATGGCCTACCTGTGACATCCACCCACCCCTAGTGCTTGCTCCTAACAGCCTGATCCATCTTCCTGTACCTTTCTTACCCATACAGTGTTTTGATAATCAAATGAGCTGACACATCTGAGAAGTGTTTTGTAACTTGGGAGGACTATGTGTACGGGAAAGCGTGCTCCATTGTGTGAGTGATGGCATCTCCAGTGTGGGAAATGGAGGGTGTGATCATGACAACGCAATGCATATGAGCTCATTTCAGCGTCACCTGTTTATATGTTTTAGGTGAAAGTGATAGATGGACACCTATTAGCATGTGTGGGCAGACTTTGTGGAAGTGCGAGGAAAGGGAGATTTGGATGTGGCTGGGAAGCTAACACGTGCCCCCTCTCCTGGCCCCTCTGTCATGTCAGGTTACACCTGTAAAAATCAGCTAAGGACTGGGATTTACTTCTTTCTATTCTTGTATTTTTCAAATGGAAATCTGTTTTTAGGCATCTGTGTGTCTGTGTTTGCAGCTCTGCCTATGACATATTGAGGAAAGCTTGGCAAGGAGAGGAGCTGGTGGTACTACCAGAACACAGGACTTCCTTCTTGGTGCCTGTGGCCCCAGGCTCCCCCTCTGCATGGGCGCTTCATGGCAGGGCAGGCACGGCAGGAAAGGACCAGCAGGTCAGGGCTGGGAGGCATCTTAGTTCCACCGACAGTACCGAGTGCCCAATCCACCCCAGCCATTGTGCTAAATGCTGAGTATGCCAAGGAGAAGCTCTGAGGAGACAAGGCACCTAAAGTGATAATTTCAAAATAATGCAGAATGCACTATGCAAAAGTGCATATGCAAGATCCATCACAGGAGTGCTACCAAGTCCACGCTCATACTGCTTGCCACACAACAGGGCAATAAATCTAGAGACAGATTGCTGAGACAAAGAATAGTGACTTTATTTGGAAAGCCAGCAGACTGAGAAGAGGGTGGACTAGTGTCCCAAAGAGCCATCTTGCCTGAGTTAGAATTCATGCTGCTTTTATACTGAAAGGGGAGGGAGTAAAGTCAAACTTTTCCTGGTTCCGGTCAGCCTCTGGAGGGAATGTGTTAATTTCTTCCTTCCTGCAGTCATTCTCTGGTGGGCCTGGTCAGGAGGTTTCCTATGGGATAAACAAAGTTATTTTAGCTTAATGCTCATTACCTGGGAGGCAGGGTTGCCAGAGATAGTCCTTTATGTGTAATTTAAGCTTACAGGCAACATCCCTTTAGTGATTAACAAGCAATAGAATACAAAGTTTAAAATAAAAGAAACAGATCTAATATAGAGTCAGATTTGTTCTTCCCTATTGCAGGAGATGGTGTCCTAGAAGGGTAACACCTAACTGAGTCTTAAAGGACTAGAGGGATGAGGGGCTGGTTGGGATGAGCAGGTCAATTTGGATGGAGGACTGATGTGAACAAAGACACTGAGGAGGAAGTGTGGTTGAAGGGCAGGCAGGGGAACCCCCCCACCTGCAGTTTGGTATTTCTGCTGCTTAAGTTCAAAGCCTGGGAGGCTGGTGAGAGATCAGGTGAGCTGCCTAGGAATGGTTGGAAGGAAGATGCAAAATCCAAGGACTTTCAGCCAAAGCAAGGACAAACAGGCTGTGAAGATCTAGATAAGCAGGTTCCAGACGCTATGAGAGCAGTGAGTTCACAAGGGCATTAGCATTGGGAAATGCTGGTTCTGGAGCAGCAGGCATTGCTCTGTGCCCTTTTTATGTCACGTGTATAGTGTGGGATGTAGGCAGGAAACCAAAGGGTAGACACCGTCCCAGGTTACGGCAGGGCCAGGGACCGGGCTGACCAGACTGAAGCCTGCTTGCTGTGGCCTCAAGGACACTGTCCTTTACAGACCCACAGATGTGTCTAAGCCCCCTTCCACCTTGCGTGTACATTTGCTTAATACCAAGTTTCGTGTTTACTAAAGAATTCCAGTACAACTGTAATGAGAGAGAATCTTTTAAGATAATCTTTTTCTCTACACAAAAATAGATATATGAGTACTCTTTAAAAATTTGGAGCAAAGACATCTGAGAAATAATATTTAATTATGTGATCAAATGATAAGCATGGATATGCATTGCATATATTTTTATTTTCCATTTTAAAATTTATTATTACAGGATTAATGTTTTCCACGCAGAGTAGGTAGGTGTGCGTCTTACCAACTTACTGCCCCTCAGCCTTTTTTTTGTCAATTTCTGGTGTACAGAGTAACAGTTCAGTCATACATATACAAACATGTATTCCCTTTTCACATTCTTTTTCATTATAGGTTACTCCAAGATGTTGAATATAGTTCCCTGTGCTATACAGTAGAAACTTGTTGTTTATTTTATATATAGTAGTTAGTATCTATAAATAATCAAATTCCCAATTTATCCCTTCCTATCCCTTCCCCCTGCTGGTAACCATAAGTTTGTTTTCTATGTCTATGAGTCTTTCTGTTTTGTAAATAAGTTCATTTGTTGTCATCGTTGTCTTCTTTTTTTGATTCCACATATGAGTGATATCATATGGTATTTTTCTTTCTCTTTCTGGCTTACTTCACTTAAAATGACAATCTCCAGGTCCATTCATGTTGCTGCAAATGGCATTGTTTTATCGTTTTTTATGGCTGAGTAGTATTCCATTGTATAAATATACCACAACTTCTTTATCCAGTCATCTGTTAATGGACATTTGCCCTGATTAGTGATCCTGGAGGACATTTCTCCTTTGCCAGCAGGCAGGTATCAGACTTTGTTAATAGAAGGTGCTGGAGAGCCATGTTAGGGCCAAACAGGAGGAAGTCATTTCCCTTCCTATTTCTGGCCTTGGATGCAGCAGGTCAATGTCGAGGGGGGCCTAGTAGTGCTCATCTCAGCATCCTTTGTGGACCAGCTCTGCCGCCTGCACCTCCAGCAAGTTCCCCAGTACCCAGGGACCATTCCTATGCCCCAGCTGCCATCCATAGCTGCTGGCAGGTTTCTCCACTACCTGGCAGGCTGCTCCTACAGACCACTTGTGGCTAGCACCCTCTGGCAGGGATCTTTGACAACATCAGGGTGATTCTTACCCTTGAAGGGGACAGGTTCTCAGTTCCTTTTTCTTACCGTTCTCTGGATGTGTTAACTTCTGAGTTCCTTAAAGTTCCCTTTTACCCCTTGAGGTAATTAGCCACCTTTTCATAGTTATACATGTTTATGTTAACTGTTTCCTGCCCAAGTTATTGCTCTTGTTTCTGCCTCCTGACTGGACCCTGACTGATACAGAAGAGAAAGGGGAGACATGTCATAAGCAATTTGGGAGAAAAGACCTGTTCCCTCCCTTTTCCCTCCAGAATTATAACACGCACGCACGCACACACACACACGGTACCCAGAGGCCATTGAGAATCACTAGTTTTATATATTCTCTTTGTTGTGGCCCAAGTTTTCCAGGAAGCAAAACCTGAGGCAAGTCTTATGTGTTATACTTTATTAATGGTGCAGACACAGGGAGCAAGAGTAAAGGACTGTGATCCAAGCAAGGGACGGCAGAAACCCGGAAGACGCATCAGCAAGCTAGCTGCCTCTCAGCATGACTGATGGCTCGACCCTGCCCAAGTCCCCAGAAGTGGTGTAAACTGTCCCGTGCTGTCCACCAGCTCCAGCTGCACAAGAGGGGCTTGATGTGCATCTAGGTTATTCCTTGTGCAAGTACGTCCTCACTGTGATACAGGATGCTGCAATGTCTGTGGGCCTTGGATGATTCTTCACACAGCAAATTATTTTAAATTTATTGTGTCAAAGCATTGGAGATGAGAGTCTAAAGAGTCAGATTCTAAAACCAGAATTTTACTGCAAATTTCAGATAACTAGAATTCCTTATTTCCTGAACATTCTGGTTCATGGAAATTTTGAGTTTACTCTGTTTTCGCCAGTCAGATATCTCAATTGTATAGATAGATGTGCTGTTCATGTAGCACCATGATTGTGTGTGTGTGGAGGGGTGGTCGGGAGGAGTGGGATGCAGTGGGACCACCAACAACTAGACAAATAGAATTTTTGCAAATTGGCATACATTTATTCATGAGATTTCAGGCTGCTTTATTTTTCAATAACACAAAGTTGGAGTCCACCTACCTTCAAATTCTTAAGGTTCTTGCAAATCACTTTGACCACTGGAAATTATGCAAACCATGGGGCCTCACTGAGCACCCCGACTTCACTGGATGGAGTCGTGGGAACAAAGTTGCCAGAGAGGAAGATCAATACCATCATCCTTAAGAAAGTGCACACACTCGACGTTGGTTGAGAACTGGACTGGCCTTTAATCCAGGATCCTTCACCCACATGAGTCATAAAAGTAGGTCAGAAAGAACTCTAGGCATTCTAGTTTTCTTCCCAACACCAAGTCTCCCTTTTCCCTTGGTATTTGAATGCATGTGAGAAGTTGGCATTTGCTTCCTCTCTTGGCTTTTCAGTTCACTTGACAAATTTGGATCTTTGTGCAATCAACTTGACTGCTCTGTTGGAGAAGGGAAAGGAGACTTGTAGACTGCCCTCTGCAATAAAGATGCCTTCTCGGAATCAAAGCATCCTTTCCCAGAGCTGAGAGCAGCAAGGGTGGGCTGGGAGCACACTGGGTCCCCAGCACAAGGCTAGCTGCTGGCAGACAGGGAGGTAATGGAAAGCATGATCCTGGCTCTTAATGAGTTGGGGTCACAGATCCCTTTGGAAATCTATTGAAAGCTAGGAGTCCTCTCTCAGAAAAAAGCCCATAACCTTAGAATTTTGCATTTAATTCTTAATTCTCACGGCCCTGCTTTTGGCGACCTATCTCTGAACCTTGATTCTAAAAATCTCCAGCTTAGATAAGACAAACAAGAAACAGCACAAGACAGTGTTATGATTAGGAGCTAAATTGAGTAGTATATGTGTGGTTATGTATAACGTGAAAAGGACTTCCAAGAAAGTGGGCAACATCGCAGCTGTCTCTATAAATAAGATCCAGGAGTTGTGGGAGCCAGATGAACAGTTCCTAGAGCCTTGAAACTCTAGGAAATGGAGAAATGGCTCTCTTGGTACTTGCCTTCTCCTTCAATTAACCTTACATAGTAGGTGTTTCAATAGTATATAATAATAAATACTTTTTTTGAGGTGATTTGACTTGAACTCCCCGATGTGGGCGCAATATCTCCATTGCCTTGTAAAACCCTACCACCAGTACATTTTGGTTTGGTAAGAAACACACTAGGAAGCCTGTGAGTCAGTTTGGAGGTTGGTGTGGAATTTTGTTTGTGAAAAGACTCAGAAGCTTCCAGAAATTGTACGGAAATGCATTTGAGTCCTGGGTAGAAGAAGAGCAGAAGCACTTGAAACAATCAGGAATAGTTTTGTTCTTAACGGAAAAGGGAAGTTGAAAGTGTAATTTAACAGTGGCATCAATTTAAAACCTAGACTTACATACAGCATTCTGAATTTTTCCTTTGGCAAATACTCACTGAGAGCCTGCTGTAATCTAGATTTGTGCTAGATTCGGCAGATTTAGATCTTTGCAAAAATGAGCATGACAGAACTTAATCTGGAGAGGACAGCCGAGTCCACCACCCTGGTCATTCTATAGATGAAGAAGCAAATCCAGTAAGAGGGAACGATTTTCCCAGGATCACAGTAGGATGAATTATGTAACCAGAGCCCAGGGCTTCTGGCCGTCCAAGAGTGCAGTCACATTAGTAGGAATTTGATGGTGAAATCGAGGGGCTTGTCATATTCCACAAGCAGACATTTATTAAGCTTCTACTGTTTCCTGTACCAGTCGTTGGCTAAGGACCAGAAATACTGAAATGTATGATAAACTGTTTGACCTTCAGTGACTAAAGTAAATTTATTTGTAGAAGTCAGTGACTTTAATGCGGTGACTTTTCATCTGGGCAAGCTGAAACCAACCAACCAAACCCAAAGAGCTAAATTTAGAAGATCACAGCCAGTTCTTGGGAGGGAAAATAGGAAAACAGAAGAGGGAGGAAGCAGATGGCAGCAATAAAAGGATCAAGCAGAAATTGAGCCACGTTTTGATGGTGGAAGTATTTTACTCAGAGGTGGTCATGTTCCCCTTTGTAACCTTGTAAAGCACAATGGCAAAGAACCCCAGCAGCCTTGGGGACCCGCACACTTGCAGGGCCCTGTCAGCACTGGAAGAGGGTGAGAGGAGCCTGTTAGCAAGTTCAGCCACTTTAGGGGAACAACCCTAACCAGACAGATTAGAGAGAGAATTTCCAACACCTCGTGTGCCCCAGGCTTGCAGGTGGGCCTTTGAAATAATTCCTTGGAGGCTGGCAACAGTGTGGTGCCTCTGGGCAGGCCTTTATTGATGTATCCATTAGAAAGTGACAGGATTTGCTTACTAAGTTTCTGTTTAATTTGCATTTTAATGTCCTATCATTAGGATGTAAGTACAGGCCGAGGAATTGAGTCATTTAGAAATTCCCACTGGGGATTTGGTAACTCAGGACTGTGAACTCAGGAGGCTGCAGCCTGGAAAGACGGGTCTGTGAGCTTGAGAAGTGTTCTGAAATGGACCCACCAGCTGTAGCATCAGCTCTGAAAGGTGGAGGTTTAGGAATATGTCATTAGCAGCGTGTGTTTTACATCTGAAGTTGGTGCCCACCAAGGTTGGTTTTCAGAGAATCTCCAAGAATGCCTCTGGTGTTTTGATTTTGAGTTTTTCCTGCTTGTGTTTTTTGCTGACTGAGGATTGCAGGCAATGCATAGCCGTTACCTCCTGGTGCTTGCGGCTGTGCTTCAGAACTGTTCCTCTCTGGTTTGGGCAGGTGAGAGTAGAATCAGGTCAGGAAAAACGTGGGAGCCCAGAATTTAAATCCTTCACCAAGTTACGTGACGTCTCTGAATCTCATTGAGCTCTTACCTGGAAAATGGGCACAATAGTTAATTTGAAAATTTGTTGTGAGGACTAAATGAGATAGTATAATTAAAGTGCCTTGACAGTACCTGAGTCAGCAGGTGCTTAAAAATGTAACCATTTGTTACTTTTTGGTGAGCACCTCGTTTTGTTTCTAAACATCTCTAACTCCCATGTAAAGCTCTATGGGGAACATTGGGGTGTACAATGTGTCTTTTCCAATTCTGTTTTTCTCCAGATACATGCCCAGGGGTGGGATTGCTGGATCATATGGTAAGTTTATTTTTAGTTTTTTAAGGAACCTCCATACTGTCCTCCATAGTGGCTGCACCAATTTACATTCCCACCGACAGTGTAGAAGGGTTCACAGCAGCTCTATATACAATAGCCAAGACATGGAAACAACCCAAAATGTCCATCAAGAGAAGACTGGGTAAAGAAGATATGGTATATATTTATATAATGGACTACTACTCAGCCATAAAAAAGAGCAAAATAATGCCACTTACACCAACGTGGATGGACATGGAGATTGTCATTCTAAGTGAAATAAGTCAAAAGAGAAAGAAAAATACCATGTAATATCACTTATATGTGGAATCTTTAAAAAAAAAAAAAAGAAAATAAATGAACTTATCTACAAAACAGAAACACACTCACAGGCATAGAGAACAAGCTTATGGTTACCAGAGGGGAAAAGGGAGTGGGAAGGGATAAATTGGGAGTTTGAGATTTGCACCTCTTGGGGAGTGATGGAAATGTTAGCTATCTTGAATGAGGTGGTGGTTTCATAGGTTTATACATCTATCAAAATTCATCAAATATGTGTAGTTTACTGTACAGGAATCATACCACAATAAATGTGTTTTTGAAAAAAAGAACTGCAGGATTAGAGGGGGAAAAAAGCTCTATGGGGACCAATGCAGAGTTCCTGGCCATCCAAAATGGACTTGTCCCTAGCCTGCTTCCTGGAATTTGATCTCCTAGAATGACTGCTTTCTATAAATAGGCAAAGAGCATGAAATTCTGTTCAGGAAAGAATTTGAACCAGCCCTTCCCTTCCTCCCGCCAGAGCTGAGCACCCGGCTGTATGTATGTAACATGAGGGCTGAACACCCACTCGAGAGCCACTAGTCCAACCCCCTCAGTTTTGAGATGAAGAAATCGAGGGCAAGAAGGATGAATGGATGTGACCAAAGCTGTGTAGCCACTTAGTTGCAGAATTAGGAGGAGAACAAATGTCTGCTATTTTTATGGAGATTTCATCATTTTCACAATACTTTTGTTTATTTTATTTGAAGCTCACTGCAGCTTTGAAAAGACAGAGAACGTATTATCATCTCCATTTTAGAGATGAGCAAACTGAGATTCACAGATGAAACAATTCCTAAGTCTCAAACCCAGGTCTCTAAACTCTAAGTCTAGTGTCCTTACCAGACCCCAACTCAGATGCTACTGCTTTGCTAATTAATTCTGAAAAGTGTATACCTGGCCCAAACCTGGGGTGCCTTGCATGTCACTGGTCTCACTTTTGTCAGGGAGCAGAATTCTCAGATAAACCCTTAAAGGCAAAGGGACTCTGGGATGGAGCACATGGGGGAAGCGGATCCCAAGAGAAATCTGTTCATCTGCTCATTAATTCATTCACTCACTCATATATATGTCAGATAGTTACTGAGCAGCCCAGTATGTGACTGTGCCAGGTGATGCAGGAATATGGAGCTGAATCAGACCACCCTCTCTGCCTTCTGGCAGCTTACAATCTAGCAAAGGAGTTTACAGTCTGTGGGCATTTCTCTAGCAAAGGGTCTTTATCTGTTAAATAATAAAAATGAATGCAGCTTCACTGTTTGAATTGTTTAGGTCCACCTTCTAGACTTAATAACTCTAGTCTGGTGAGCATAGAAATTGATAACTGATCATCCTTCCAAGTTCCAAAACTTGAATTTCTGAGCATCACTTACTGCTGTGTAAGAACTAAAATAGTAAATCAGGAAGGTCTGGGCAGTTGCAATCTAGACTGAAACCCTGAGGGTGAGTTTCTAAATATATACATATGTTTCATTGTTGTTTCTTTTTCTGATAGGATTCTGGTATTTTGAGATTGTAGTTAATTGAATTTTGGCTAATTGAGCTTTTATTGTATACAGTGGTCTCTCAGTGTCCACGGGGCATTGGTTTCAGGATCCTCTCCGAGGATGCTCAAGTCCCTTATATTAAATGGCGTGGTATTCACGTATAACCTATGCACATCCTCCCATATATTTTAAATCATCTCTAGGTTACTTATAATACCTAGTACAATGTGAGTGTGATGTAGGTACTTGTAAATACAATGTAAATGCTGTGTAAATATTTGGTAATGCATGGGAAATTCAAGTTTTGCTTTTTTGGAACTTTCTGGAAAAATTTTTTTCCGTCTGTGGTTGGCTGAATGTGTGGATGTGGAACTTGTGGATACAGAGGGCTGACTGTGTTTCACAAAGCAAAATGGTACTTGGCAAAAATCTGTGTCCATTTATTCATTGAATAAGCATGAAATTCTATTTGCCAGATGCCGTGTAGGTTATGAATCAGGTCTTTAACCTCAAGGAGTTTCTAATCTAACTGATCACAGATGGCAAATACACAACGTGAATGCTCCCACTTCTGCTTATTGTGCTCATGATAGACATTGCCAGTTGATCTGTGCATCTAGATCTGATTGCAGAACCTTTCTCATCACAAAGCTTCAGGTCACTACCCATAATTAAAAGTTGCTTACTTGTTGAAACCTACTTGCCAGCTGTGTGCTAAATGAACACTTTCTGACCAAAGAGCTGATGGAAACATAGTTGTGTATCCAGTATGGTCAAAACCAAGGGCCAGTCTGAGATGAGTATAAATCCATTTCAGTTTACTCTCCCAGCCCTTCCATGTATGTAAATTATATGGAAGAGAAATGTCTTTTGTTAAATACTTAAAGCTTGGTTTTAATTGATTCTGTGTAGAATTCAGTAATAGAGAAAATCAAAAAAATTTAAATCTCACTAACATGTTAATTATACAAAAACTACTATGAGATAATCACATTACAAAAATTAGAAGAGGTATACTTTGAGGGCAGCTTACAGTCTCTTGGAATTTTTATTTTACGAGTCAGTCTCAATAACCATCCAGGTAAAACAGCTTTTCTTGTAAACACTCTGGTAAAAGTGAACCAAAGGGACATGGATGGCAGGCAGTATGGATTCAAGATCTCATTTTTCCTTTTTATCCAGAAGTGTGTTCTGGATATCTTTTACTGGATTTTCACTTTAGTCCCTCAAAACAGGCAGTGTTGGTCATGTCAGAGGAGATAATTCAGACCACTCTTATCAACTAAGACTGTTTACCCACAAACTATAAATCCTACTACTCAAGGCAGCAGAGGGTGAGAAGGAGCTGGTGCGTTGCACAGACCACAGATGAAATGAACCATGTGACACACGTGCTGAGTCAGCCCGACCCCACCCTGGCCGGCATTCATGGAACCACGGGCACCAGAACAAGGGGATGAGATCCTACTCGACTCTTCATGCCATATCCCAGCCATGGCACTTTGTCCAGCTCTAGGTATCCAAGTTGAAATAGCTGGAGGCTTTTCTACATTGTAAAATACCTGGAAACCATGTCATTAGAAGGGCTGATGAGAGAGGAGAAGGGCTTCGTGTGGTGATAGATCCAGCTTTTGTGGGGCCTAAAGTATATACAGTTTAGGGGAAAGAGTCAGGGGAGGAGGACTTCTTTAAGAAAAAGAATATAACGGAATAACAGTTACAAAATTAAATATGAATTTAAATATTGATTTTGAATGAATAAATGGATCACAGTAGTCTTCTGGGGGCTTGGAGACTCCAGTCACTTTTTTCTGAGAACTCTTACACAGTTCATCAAATACGTTTACGTGTAAATGTTTCCTGTAGGGAACCTGGCTTCCTGTCTCCTCCTAGGACGCCCTGTAACTCAGCGCTCACCGGGCTTGTGCTCGCTCGGGGTTCTGACACCTGAGCTTTGATAGCTTCACAGCTAATCCACCTCTGGTTGTGAGTATGTGTGTGGGTGGGGAGGAAGCCTTCAGAGACTAGGTGGGTGGTAAAGATGCTACCAGCTGTGTTCACCAGGTCAAGGGCATGGCTTTGCTTCTCTAATGTTCCCAAAGAGGGAACTTGGGCCCACGGTAGAAACTGCAGCGAGGTGGAATTGGGCAACAGAAGAAGCACCCTAACATCCAGAATCATGCATCCACAGGACCAGCTTCCTGGCCATGGGAGGAGGAACAGCAGAGCTGCAGTCGTCACTTTTAGAGTCCTGTAGCCTAGGTCCCTTCATCGGGGGAGAGTTTGGTCAGGAACTGGCTCTCTGACGTCCTCCAGACTCCCACGTTCAGTGTCATTCCATTGTGGTCATCGGTTCTTTTTGCCTGCCCTATGCTCATGCATCCTACTTTTATGGACCCCTTTTGGGGGACCCACCCTCCCCTCTATCCCCCACTGGCACCACATTGTGGGCTCATGCCATCCTTCTGTCCAGTCCCAGGACAGACATACGTTCTAGTTCTGGCCTCTAACTGTTCCCAGCAGAAGGCATGTCTCAAGTCAGTGTAATGTCCATAGTCTTGGGACTGCGGGGGCTCTACTAGGAATAGAAGAGCTCTTTATTGCCTGGAGTTACTAAGCTACAAGATGTAGGAATTTCCAGTGGTCATCTTGCCCTCTTGAGAGCCACTGAGAGGGCAAGTAGAGCAGAGAGATGGAGACATGTACATTTGCTGGCCATGTTGGGAGCCTGAGCTGAGCCATGCCTGATATTAGACCCCTAGACTTGGAGCCAGTAAATTCACATATTTCTCAGGTTGCTTTGAATCCGACATGAACTTGTTTATCTGTTTTATAGATAGTAGTTAGTATCTGCAAATTTCAAACTCCCAGTATATCCCTTCCCACCCGCTTCCTCTCTGGTAACCATAAGTTTGTTTTCTATGCCTGTGAGTCTCTGTTTTGTAAATAAGTTCATTTGTGTCATTTTTTAGATGTTTAAAAGCATTATTTTGTTTGGCTGGTTTTGTTAGTATTTTGAATTTTTAGCCTATTTCTGGCATCACAATTCTATTATAAATTAAGGTTCTGGAGTGCAGTTTTCACTCACATGACATCTATAATAGAGTTTCATATTTTTGGATGTAGGTAATCAAGCTTTCCAACTTAGAAGACTAAGGTGATGTATCTGTTTACCTTTGGAAAGTACGCAGAGAATTTTGCTTGGGTGGGTATCCCAGGTCTTTTTCATCTTGATCACTAATACAAGATTTATATTCCCACTCACAGGATTTGACAAGCTAATAAATTAGACTTGTGAACGACCTTTCAATAAAGGAACTATTTTTCTATCGTTAACAGTCCTTTTTAGATATTAATAAGCTTACTTAGTGTTAATCATCTTGTCATTGGCAAACCTGTCTGCTAAAGAATAGAAACTGTAATGAAGACTAGCCACATTAAAAATGCTTTTTTTCTCATGCATAAGTCTAAGTGAAACACATTCTTGAAATCAACATATTACACAGGCTATCCAGGCTTTGTCTGGTTGTGCAAAAGTGTGAAAATGACTGAACAAACTGGAACCCTATAAATCATTCTTAATAACCATGGGGAAAAATTACAATTGTTTTGTGACCTTTAAAATTTTTTGTCAAAACATCAAAACTGATTTTACTGTTGGTTTTCAGTGTATAAGGAAATTTTAAAAATAGTAAAACTAGTGCTTATTTAGTATACTATAAGTTACAACATTAGGAACATTGAAAATTAAAGTGTTTATTTGTAAAAAACTAATCAAAAAGCTTAAATAGTGTTCACCTACTTTCCACCATGTAACTTATGACGTAGAGCTGGCATCTTATCTGTTGCCTTAGTGAATTGTTATACATCTTTCTAAGTTGGGGTCAGCTTCCAATGTTTTATCCTTTACACTTCTAGTGGTGGAAATGTCTCCAGGCGTTGCTTTAATGTGACATTTTTGCTTGCATCACTTCCTCTGGGACATCTTCATCCTTTTGTCATAAAACAAGTGGGGCGTCTGTCAAAATCCTGCCTATAAATCAAGCCTAGGACTCTATCAGCATCAATCAGACCTACTTAGGTGCCATAGAGAGTCACTTGGAAACCCAGACCCTGAAGCCCAGTCAGTGTTAGAAATTGTAGTGCTGTGTGCATTTTCAACGTGTACTCTTTTTTGGTTCTCATTATTATTCTCTGAGTGAGGCTTGGCAGAAACAATTATCTCCACTTTAGAGATAGAGCAACTGAGGCCGGAAAGCATGCAGTTGTGGCAGCAGTTAGCAGAATGCTCATCAGCCCCATTTCCTCTTCTTGGGCACAGAGCCAAACTGCATTTCCCAGCCCCTTCCAAAGAGGTAGAGCCACGGGACTAGTCCTCACCAGTTGAATGTGAGAGATTGTGTCACTCATGGGCTAGAAAATAAGAGGTGAGACTTCTCCATGCATTCCTTTTCCACAGTGACCTTAGAGACCACCTGTGAGGATGATGGAAACTAAAGGGAAAGAGCCTGGGTCCCCAAGTCACCTCTTGGAGGAAAGCCATCCAGCCTACATTGAACTCTGACATACGTGCCAAATCCTTGTTTGTTCTGTTAAGCCTCTGAGATTGTAGGGCTTCATATGTAATATATTTTATATATATATATATATATACATATATATATAGTATATAGTATAGATTGCAGAGCTTTATATATACATTATATCTATATACACACTATATATAACATATATTAAATATATAGCAGTTAGTCTTCTCTGACTAATGCAGAAGTGATCACATGATCTGCTCAAAATGACACAGCAGTAACAAAGGCAGGTCATGAAAACAAGCCTCTCGAGTCATGTGGTATGTATAAAGGCTTGATTATTCTAGTGCCTTAAGGAGTTAAACAGATTTGATGAAGAGGTGGTTGTGAGTTGAAGACCAAAATGAATACAGCCTGCCTTCTCTAAACGCACCCATCCTGAGCACCTTATCATGACGCTTCTTGGTGGGTGGTGATTGCATCCTTTGTATTTGGTCCATATCCAATATGTTAAGAGACAACAACTGCAACTATGTTGTAAATTAGCCAAAGTACTTAGGACCTGTTGGATTTTCTCTATCCTTAGGAAGAAAGGGTGGTGATTTTTTAAATCAGAAAATACATTACAAAGGGATTGAAGCCAACATGTGATGGTAAACTTTTGTTATTACACTCAGCCTGGCACCATTTGTAAGCTCACATCTCAAGGCTGCTTTTAGGAGACACTTCATGTATGTATCATGTACATTTCATGGGGGATGAAGGATGGGCTGTATGTCCTTTGGTACAGTAAAGGAAGGAAAGGAAAGATGCCCTTTCAGAAAGGAAAGTTCTAGTCACGAGAATACTGCCCTTCACCATTTTTATTTTTCAAAATCAGCTCTTGGTTTATACTGGACCTTATAAAATTAAGGAAATGAGAGAACTGATTCAACCAGGATATTAATTTCTCCCTGAGAACACATCAGAAATTTGGAAAAGCCACATTATTTAGCATGACACAGATAGCTCTAAGTGATAGCTTCAGTGCAGTCAGAGGTCACTGTGGGAAAATATCTATCTTACATCCAAGGATGGTGGCAGGTTTCACAATGGGAAGGTTGGTCTTGGAGAAGACCATCTTTGTTGCTCAGCACTTGACTTCCTCCTGATAGCATGGTCGCGTGTAAAGCCAGGGCATCTATAATCTCAAGTGGTTCACCCACTCTCTCTAGGGACTGTCCTTAATTGTCTGAAGTGTTGATAGATTGATCAAAACTAGAGATATTTTCCCAAATGCCATTTGGAAAATGTTGCAAAATATTGAGGGGACTTCTCCCCTCCTTGCTGCTGGCTCTCCATTTCCACAATTTCTGCCCCGGAGGCAATGTTGATAGTCATTAATAGTAAGAATATTTTAAAGAGTTGTCATAAGCACTTTCAGAGGCATTAATAACTGAAGTTTGCTAAGTCAACACTCAACTTTTAATTAACATCTCTTCAACCTCTCTTTTTCCCCTGTTTAAAAAATTTGTGATACATATTGAATAGATACAAAATGATATTTACATCATATGTGTAATGTACAAAGAACAGCAGTGAAAGGAACACTCATTCATAGGACATTTCCAGTATCCTCAAAAGCTCCATGTGCCCTTCCTCCTGCCACCCTCTTCCCTCCCCATACAGGAAACCTTCTTCCTAAATTCGTTTTTTTTTTGTTTTTTTTTCCTTTTTTGTTCTATTTTCTTCTCAATTTGTTTTAATTATCCCTACATACTTCTAAATTTTATATGTATGAATATGCCTAAATCATATCCTTATATAATCTGATTTTGCATATTTTGGTATTTAGTATGAATGTAATTATGCCGTATGTATGTATTCTCTTGCTTTATTCTTCATAATATTGTTTTATGTTCTGAAATCCAACCTGTGGATGTATGTATGTAGCTACCATATAGTTTTGCATTGTATAAGTTTACCATAATTTATCCATTCCACCATTGATGCATATTTGGGTAATTTCTGTTCTTTTTTTAAGCATCATAGCTATAAACTTTCCTGTATATTTCTCATGCTGCATACATTCAAGAGAGGCCCTAGAGCAGTGGATCTCAGACTTCAGTGTGCATTCAAAGTGCCTGGAGTACCTACAAAAATCCCTAGATTCTGTCACCAAGAATTCTGATTAAGAATCCTTCTGAGGGGAATTCAAGAATCTGCATCTTTACAACCTCCCCTTTGATTCTGAGACACCTGGACCACTGGCTTTCCCTTGAGAACCACAGCTTACTGCATCTACCCAGGAGTAGAATGCTGGACTATAGGGTACCTACACCTTTAACTTTACTTTGGAATTCAAAATTGCCTTCTAAAGTGGCTATGCCACTGATAACCCCACCGTAAACGTTTCCACTGTTTTATGTCCTTGCCCATGTTTCAAAATTTTTCATTTTTGCTAATTTCTGGGTATAAAGTGGGATTTTATTGTGGTTTTCACTTGAATTTCTAATTATTCATGAGTTTGGACTTCTATTCACATTGTTTCTTTCACCACTCTTGTGTCCCCTTTCCTGAAGTACTGTTCAAATCTTTTCCCAATTTTCTTTTTTAAAAATTTCAAATCTTATTTTTTTTATTGAAGTGTAGTTGATTTACAATGTTAGTTTCACGTGTACCACAAAGCGATTTAGTTGTACATCTGCGTACATTTTTTTTTCAGATTCTTTTCCGTGACAGCTCGTTCCTAACTTTCTGCTGAGCTATCCTTTTCTTACTGATTTGTAGGAGAGCTTTCTCCTGTTATTCAGGGATGAGACAGAGGAGGAGGCAGAAGAGATGAAGTGTGAGAAAAGGACTTGAACACCCTTGATGGCTTTTAACTTGAAGGGGTCCATAAGCCAAAGAACATAGGGTGGCTTCCAGAAGCTAAGAACAGTCTAGGCCAACAGCCAGCAGGGAGATGGGGCTGCGGTCCTGTAATCGCATAGAACTAATTCTGCCAACCACCTGCATGGGCCAGGGAACACATCATCCCCCTGTGCATCAGTATGGAAAGCAGTCCTGGCATGCTGGTTTTGGCCTAGTAAGACGCATGAAACTGTCAGATAATAAGTATGTGTTGTTTTAAGTTGCTGAGTTGTAATTTGTTATAGCAGTGATAGAAAACTAATACCAAAAGTTTGTGTGCTTTCCATTTGGGTGCAATGTTTTATATTTATCCATCAGGTGAAGTTTGCCTGTTGTGTTTAGATCGACTGTATCTTTTACTGATTATCTGTCTTATGAATGATTAAGAAAAAGGTGAATTTTTTTTTTCAGTTTCTCTTTGTGGCTCTGTCAGTTTTTGCTCTACATGTTTTGAAGCCATACTATTAACTATATAGTCATTAAGAATTGTGATAGTTTTTTGTCATTGTCATGTTTTTCATCCACTCTGAAAAACCTTTGTCATTTAATTGGATAGTTTAGTCTTTGAAATGTATTGAGGTTAGTGAGATGTTTGGGTTCATCTATGCTCCCTTATTTTGTATTTTTCATTTATTCATTCTGTTTATCTTTTTTCTCTTTCCTTTCTTTTTTATCATATTTCTCTTTCCCTCATTCTTCTTTTACTCTCTCCAAAGTTGGGAGTTTTATACTCCATTGCTATACTTTTACTGACTACCCTACATGTTTTAGTATAAGTATTTTTTTAAATACAAAGGTAATATTTAAACCTTTCTTAAGACAATAAGAGGAGCTTACAGCATTTTAATTCTGATTATCCCCATTCTAATTTATTTGTTATTTTCTTCCTATATTTTTAGTTATATCTTATTTTTTATCAATCTCAAATTAACAACTATTGTTTTATAAAGTAAATTTTCCTTTAGTTTTATCTATATATTTCTCAATTTCTGTGCTCACATTTTCCCATTAAATTTTTTTAATTTATTGATTTATAATCATTTTACAATGATTTGTGTCAAATTCCAGTGTAGAGCACAATTTTTCAGTCATACATGAACATACATATATTCATTGTCACATTTTTTCTCTGTGAGCTACTGCAAGATCTTGTGTATATTTCCCTGTGCTCTACAGTGTAATCTTGTTTATCTATTCTACAGTTTTTCCCATTAAATATTGAACTTTCATTTGGGATCCTTTTTTTCTATGCCTGTAGAATACCACTTAGAATTTCCTTTCATGCCAGTATTTTGATAGAAAATTCTGTTTTTGCTTGTCTATTCCATTCTTGGGAGATAATTTTATTGGGTATAGAAGTCTGCTTTAACAATTATTTTTTTCTCTCGAATACTAGATCGTTCCATTGTCTTCTGGATTGTATTGTGGCTGTTGAAAATTAGCTTAGTCTAAGTGACATTCCTTTGCCAGATGAGCTATCTTTTTTCCATAGCTAGTTTCAATATCATCTCCTTTTCTTCAGTGTTTTAAAATTTTAGTTTGTTGTCCACATGTGAATTTCTTCTTATTTATCCTGCTTCAGATGACTTTGGCTCTTGGTGTTGAAAGTTAGTGTCTTTTGTCAGTTCTAGAAATTTGTCATCCATTCGCTTTTGAATCTCTCTTACATTTTCTTACACCTGTTTATGTAACCCTGATTAGATGTAAGTAAGACATTTTCCACTCTATGTTCCATGTCACTTACCTTCTCATTAATATTTTTATCCCTTTTCAGTTGCTTTTTCTCGGTGGCACTGTGAGTAATTTCCTTGGCTCTGTCCTTTCACTGTTTGTTTCTTTAGCTGTATCTAGTCTATTTATTAAGTTTTGATTCCCGTTGTTTGATATTTTATTTCTAGAAATTCCATCTGGTTCTTTTTCAAATCTACTTTATCATTTTTAAGACTCCATGTTCCATATTCATATTAAACATATTAAAACATAATTACTTTCATTTCATGTCTGAAATTCTAATATTCTCCTGATTGATAAATTTGTTGTCATCTGTATCTTATTTCTTTATTATTTTTAATTGCTACTGTAATCATTACAGTAAACTCAAGATTTCATCAATATTTTGAAAGCCTTGGTTTAAAGGATGTTCCTTTACAGAGGGTTTAACAAGTGCTTTATCTAGGCACCTTACACGACTTTAAACTAAATTTTTGACTTGGCCTTTCTGAGAATATTCTGAAAATGTAATTTGGAATGCAGATCTACATGTAGGCTTACTTGTAGTTATGAAAGGTTTTGTTTCCCCTCTTCCCATCATCAAGGTCAGGAAAGGCAGTTTTCTTTTAGTCCCCCTCTGTAGGTGTGTTTATTTCTAGTTCACTATTTCTCTAATGATACAGCTTTTTAGGATCCCAGATTATGCAGGGATTTCCTGTTAAGCTCGCCATCTTGGGTGGGCTGTAAGTTTGGCCTTCTGTCTCCCTCTTCCCATGCAGTAGTCATAATAGAATCTCAGAGTCACCGGAACTTATCAGAAGCTCTCCCGACTGAAAGTTGACCTCACTGCCCTGTGGATTCCCACTTTCACTGTATTTTTGGCATCAGAGGATTCCTTACTTTGTTTCCAACTCAACATTGCATTTCTAAAGAAGATTTTGTAATTTATCCAGGGAAATCCGTTTGGAGTTTCTACTCCACCATTTTGTGGGGATGAAAATTCCTTCAAAAACAAATTATATTTATTTACCCACTGAAGATTTATTACTAAGCACCTGACATATAAAGAATAATAAAGCCCAGTCCCTGCTTTAGAAGAGATGACAGTCTTGGTAGCTGCATTCTCTGGAATTTCTTCTTGGGATTCGTAACATTTTCTGCATTTCATTTATGTGAGAAAATATAATATAACCAATCTTTTCTCAAAAGAGTCAAATAGCCTTATCATATGAATGCATAAATGTTTGTTGAATGAATGTACAAATTAAATATTAATTGATTAAGGAAACAAGTTGGCGTTGGTTGTGTCGCATGTGAGTCTCTTTTTCCCGAGTCTAATGCAGTACAAAGAAGTGTAGAGGAGAAGCTTCACCCCAGAGATGGAAGGGGAGCCATGCTTACAACCCCTGCAGCTTTTCTGCTTTGTTTTGCTTTTCCTAGATAGGTTTTGTTAGTTGTCTGTGGCACAGTCCTAATGAGAACTGAGAGGCTGCAGTACATAACATATGTTCAGCTGTTCCAGTTGGATCTAATACGTCACATTCAGTAACAAGTCTTTCAGTCTCCTCCTAATCACGTCCTGATTCTATTTTACACTTCTCTGCCACGTGAAGATAAAATCTAGTGACAGGCTGACACGCCGTGGCAGGGTCGGGGTTGATGGGAAGATAAACACTAGCATTAGTCACCCGTGCCTAGAAATACAGGAAATAGTTAATTTCCACTCAATTTCTTATCATGTGGGAACATTTTACATTTAGTCTTGATGATTCTGATAGACAGGAGTTGTTGGGAAGACCGGATGAATAATTAATCTAGTACAATGGTACGCAGCAATATTAATATTTTATGTCACCATAAAGCCATGTAAAACCATGTAGCTGGTGGGTAACTTGGGTTGGGCCCTTCTTCCCTGAAATGAGAGATTCTTCCTTTATCTCAAATATAATTATCCATTTAAATGTCATGGGTCAATTTATGAACACTTTATTCATCGGGGTGTAACCTTTATTAGGCTTTATTGCTACCAGAAATTATATCCTACACAAATACAATAGAGATTTAAATGTTCTGGAGAATGAGCTGACGGCTCCTGCCTTTATGGTGTCGTTCAGTAATGGACCTTGACCAGCCGAAGAGTTGATAAGTATAAAATATTACTGCTTGATGCTAATTTGGTTCCTCTTTAATGACTGATAATCCTTGTCGATTTAGTGTGATCGTCACAATCTAGTACTGTTTCCCACCCCGGATGTGATTGTAACAGGAGCCATTAAGTATGTCTGCATAATAAAATTAGTCAGGGAAGTCAAGTACATTGTTTCCAGGCCTTCGGATTTCCATTATAGTAGTGAAGCTTGTTGAAGTGAAAAGTCTGCTGTCAGCTCAACCAAGTCCCCAGCTCCTCGAACGCTTTGGGAAGGACTGATGACGACCGTGTTAAGTCTGCTCTTAGAGCCCTAGAAAATGCATCCTGTATAAATAGGAGCTGTAGGTGTGGGGCTGGGAGAGATGGTTTGGTCACTGATTTGCCTAACAAAGCTTTACACAGCTCCAAAGCTTAAATACATAATCAGTCTTTCGCAGCTAGAATTTGAAAGGGGGAAGCCTCTCTTCGGTTTGGAGATTTATCGTTCCTTCAGAAGGCGGCTGCATTAAAGAAGCTGAAATTGCTTAACGTCTCTGAAAATAATTTAAATGTATGATCTGATCCTGCTGCCCCCTCGTAGAGATTTACAGGACTTGAATGGAAGGCAGGGATAAGGACCTCATCACCATGTAAAGGCAGTGAAATAAAATAAGTTCATCTGCCATGTTGCCCTTCCTGGTCCCCCAGCTTACACGGGATCAAGTTCAGATTCCTGTCTCTGAAAGCTGTACTGATGCGCGTCCCCTGGGAAGTACCTCCTGATAGCCTGCCAGAGAAAAAGTGGAAACTTTGTACCAAAGAAGTTCCCGTTTGGCTTCTGAACTAAATAGCCCTCATTTAAAAAAAAAAAAAATTTTAATGGAGGTACCAGGGATTGAACCCAGGACATCATGCATGCTAAGCACACACTTTACCACTGAGCTATACCTTCTCCCCACCACAAATAATCCTCATTTTAAAAGGCCAGAAGTTTATATTCTAAATATTCAGAAAGCCTGGACTGACAGTGTGAAGGTAATCGAATGTGCAGGCAACATCAGGCACTTCCTGTAGGACTTCTTGATGATGTTGGGATGTGGCTTCAGCTTTTTTGTTGTCGTTGTTTACTAAGCCCTCTGGAGTCACTAAAACTGGGGTTAATAGAAATGAGAGTGCTTGTTTGGCATTAGAGTAGAGAACAAGCAACCATTTGTTTTTCAACACCAAGTGTTACAGTAAACCAACAGTTCATGGTTTAAAAAGGAAAAATAAATTAATTGAAAACAAACAAGTGGAAACCATAATGTCTGTAGAGTGAGTGTCTGCTATCATCTCTCTGCTGCAGGGTGGCTGTGTGATCAGAGAACATTAAGCAAATCAGAAAACGAGGTTTGTTCCATGGAAGACTGCAGCCCGGTGGACTAGGCACCCTTTGGCTGTTTGGAAACTCCATTCTTCCCCTCTAGATTTCAGCCTCTCTCTCCTCTCTGTCTCACCAGTGTTGTCGTCTCCCTAGGTGGAGCCAAGAGCTTCTGCCCCCCAGCCAGCTGGCTCTAGAAAGTAGCAGCGCTGCGGAGTCTTTTGAAGAGTACTGGGGGGTAACCCAGGGCAGCCTGTCCCTTCTGCATCCCATCCAGAGGTGGGCAGGAGCAGGTCCCTGGGACTGTGGCCACTTCTGTGAGGCTTGAAGCGGGCACGTTTTGCTGGTCCGCTGTAGCCTGCAAGGGCTGCATTAATTTCCAAACAGCAGGTCTTAGTCAGGCTTCTATGATGATGATAACAGACGCTACATTTTTCTGGGAATATAGCTTAACGTTTCCCACACTAGGAGATAATACTCCTACAGCTCTTCTCTGTTTCCTTGTCTGTCTCTCTCTAGACTGTAAGATCCTTCAAGGGAACATCTTGTTCTCTTGTATAGCTCTAGCTTCTCGTACAGTGCCTGACCGTAGTCAGCATGCAGGAAATATTTGGTCAATAATCAGTTACTTTCTCTGGCACCTAATTATCTGAAACCTGTGCATCCTTAAAATCCTAGAGCAAGTCCTCTGTAAAGACTTCTCAGATAATTTCGCACTATAGCGGCCCGCAGGATGCACAGCACTTACTATCTGTATCACTTTTGGTGAAGTTAGTCAAGAAATTACTAAAGAACTTTTTTACTGTTGGTGTTTTGTTTTGCAACTTAAAGTTGTGTGAGAGTAAATGATTCATGTCTAAGGAGGTTACAGATATCTTGTGAATGTCATTATCACTTTGTGGTGTCCCATAGTCTCATGATCTCCTAGATCAGTGCTTGACACATTATAAGTGTTTAGTAAATGTTAATTATTAACTAACAGTGCCTAGCCCAACACCTCTTATAGAGTAATATGTACTGATTGATGAATGGATTGATAATGGAAAATCTGATGAAGACATCACTCAGTATGGCCAACCATTGCCCATTATACACACACATCCTTCCTTTTAGGGGTTCTGCCCCACCTTCTGCCCTCAATGTCTTATTGGTCATTTCTCAAAGTGACTCTGTCCTTCTGATCAGACCAGAACTGGTTACCTAACCCTAGGTTAGCCTATTATTGGACAGGTGTATGATCAAAATGATGAATCAGAATAATCAGAGTCCTCTGTCATTGATTCAGTGTGGGGTAACTAAGAGTCAGTCCTGTGTGGGTGTCAATGGATATTTAAGACAAAAAGATGCTGAAGAAGTCACAGCATATAGAGTGGACCGAAGTAGCCGTGATGGGCCATGTGCAAGTCAAAGGGACAAGGGGGCAAAAACTCCAAGTGAGCAGAAAAAGTCAATCAGTACAATGAGGAAAACCAAGCAAAGCTGTAGAAAGAAGCTGAGATGCCAAGGCAGAGAGAAACAGATCCCTGAGAATCTTTTCCATTCTGGTTCCAGTACCAAATCAGTTCACGCATCTCTTTAGTAAAACTCCCTTTGATCATCTCACACTCATCAAGGTGGCTACTCTCCACAAACTAGAAGATAACAAGTGTTAGGAGAATGTGGAGAAATTGGGACCCTGGTACACTGTTGGTGGGAATGTAAAATGGCACAGGGAAACAGTATGGCAGTTCCTCAAAAAATGAAGCAAAGAATTACCATATGAGCCACCAGTTCCACTTCTGGGTATGTTCATACACCCATGTTCATAGCAGCATTATTCACAATAGCCAAAGTTGGAAGCAGTCCAAGTGTCCATCCACAGATGAATGGATAAACAAAATGTGGGATGTACATACAATGGAATATTACTCAGGCTTAAAGAGGAAGGAAACTGTCATGCACGCTAGAACCTTGAAGACATTTTACCAGGTGAAATAGGCCAGTCACAAAAGGGCAAATACTGTATGATGCCACTTATGTGAAATACCTGGCATAGTAAAGTTCATGAGACAGAAAGCAGAATAGTGGCTGCCAGAAGTTGGAGGAGTTAGTGTTTGATTGGCATGGAGTTTTAGTTGGGGAAGAAGAAATACCAGGAGATAGATGGTGGTGATGTTTGTACAATATTGTGAATGTACCTAACACCACTGAACTGTATGCTTTAAAAAGACTAAGATGGTAAATTGTATGTAAGTGTATTTTACCGCAGTAAAAACCTCCTTTAACTTTAGGTAACTTGAATTGGAGCTAAACCAAAAAAGTGCCCTTTTATAAATATGTAGTATCCATTTTCTTGAAGATTCACTCAAGCAAGTAATGTCAATGGAATAGGGAGATGGAGGGAGGGGGATGTAGCGGGTTACTAAGGAGATGAATCCAGGAACTAAAATAGGGGTCCGAGCAGACCCTGGCAGAGACTGGAAGTGATCCCAAGGCAGCCTCAGTGGCAGGAGGTCATAGATCTTCCATCTGGTGCCATTACCTTCCTTCCGGTCTCCTTCCACCTCCTCCACTGTGTGTTTGCTGCCTCTTTTCAACAAGTGTTATTTCATCTCAAAGCTCTGTTCATTCATGCCTTCAGTTTCCTCATACCTTTGGCTTCTCCTGGTCCAGGATGGCCCACTGGCTTCCCTCTCTCCCAGACTGTGGAAATGGAGCATTATAAGCCCCAGATTCTTTAATTCCACTTTGGTGGAAATTAGAGTAAAAGCCATTTGCCAGACATAGCATTCAATGATCTTTAATAAAGGGCTTTAAATGAAGAACTGGTTGACACAAGAGATTTTGAGGATGCAAAACCCTGGGATGGCCATTATCTTTTGTTTAAAAAGATAAGAGAGAGTATTGGTCAATATTTATGTATTAATTCTCATAGAATTTGAGGTAAATCCATACTCACTTTCTGTATTTTGTCATCTTGTAAGTTTTTTATTTTTTAATATGTATTTTTTAACTGGAAAGACCAAAGGTCTTTCCTTTGTAGTACTCAGAGGTTTGCTTTAGTAGTTCTGAAGAACACTGACTTGTAAGCTTGAGATAATAACTATTTGTTAGCGAAAGCATTTATTAGAATATTTGTTGTGCAGAGTAGGATTTGTTCACTTAAAGTTACGAACTATGTTTGCTCACCAAACCTGTGTAATTAACCACTGAACAAGACCTCATTTGTTTAACTATAATTAATTCAACAAATAGAAATGGCTGTGCAGATATTTCTAGAGTTTTAAACACTTTTAAAGCCCTTGCAATAGTTGTTTTACAAGTAAACTTAAAAAGCGACTCTGGTAGGTAGCTTTGCAAGATGGTTCCCAAGGATCTCGGCTTCCTGGTATTTTAACCCTTATAAGTGGATCCTGCCTCAGCTGAGTCTTGAGATGGCCACTGCCTCAGCCAGCACCTTGATTGCAGCTTCCTGAGAGACCCTAAAGCAGAGAGCCCGGCTAATTATGCCTGGAAACTATGAGATAAATGAATGTTTATTGTTGTTTAAAGCCACTAAGTTTGGGGGTGATTTGTCATGCTGCATAGATAACTAACACAGATTGACTTCAACACATTGATTTTAAAACACAGTGCAAATCTCATTCTTCCAGGTAAACTTTTAGCCACTGATGACATCTGGTTTACTCTGCGCTTACCCATTCATTATTCTAAGAGAATTGAATTGATCCAGTGCATCTAAAGAGGGACCTAGTGACAAGCCACCTAACAGACCTGAGCATGGTTGCTGGCTGTCTTTGGGTCAGGTGCCCATCCATGGTTCAGTCAGCTGTGGCCAGGATGGGGGCAGTGGGTGGGATGTGCAGCTTTGTGATTCAGCTAAAAGCGGATGTTCCACAAAGGCTGTGGGTGAGGTGGTTTCCCTTAGAAGAGTTGAGAAGCCAATCTAGAATCATAATTTACATGCCTAACAAAGAGACAGCATCACAGAACTGTAAATATATTCAGCCAGTGGTGATACTCAAAATATTTAACTAACCACGTAGGAAGGGTACCCCCTTTCCTAATGGTCCTTGGCCAGTCAGAGTGGATGCCAGCTCTATGCCATCCTCATGTGTGCAAATGAGTATCATCCCTGAAGGAAACCCCAGGCACCTTTGCACACTTTTATTTTGTTTATTTAGACACCAAAAGTGCTAAAAGAGCAGAAGACAGGTGTTTTGAATGAACAGAGTTTACAACATCAAGAGAAAAGATAAATATTTAAAAAGCTGAGTTCGTCAGCCAGGACCTCTTTTCCTTTTTCCTTGCAGAGAAATTTTCAAACTGGATTATATCACCAAAACCTAAAGAATCAGGACCAGGTTCTCAAAGTTTTCTAGTGAGTCAGACAGACGGGTTATAGAGGTGAGCTCTTTATCACAGGCGATATCTTTCAGTTGTTCACCCTTTCGTGGTGCCCTTGGCATCTTTCAGAAATGGAACCCACACTGATGGACTCGGTGTATAAAGAATCCCACGACTGAGCACATTTCAGTGCTTTCTCTACTTTGTAGACAGCAATAGTATTGCAGGTTAGATTGTTGTTCAGCAAATAGTCACTTCCTCCGCCTGTCCCAGTTTCCTGAGAGGAATATATTTTCCTGCCCCTTTTGATGCTGACCGTGGCCCCATGACTTGCTTTGGCCTCGTGATAAGCAGAGTGTACTGCACTGTCCCTTGACTTGGGCTTGGCCATGCACGTGATTTGCTTTGGCCAACAGGAAGTTAGCTTGAAGCAAAGTTGTGTTTCCCCATAGGAAGAATGTGCCTCGGGTAACCTCTTGTTTAAGGATGATGAGACACGTGGAGCAGACCTTGGGCCACTCTACAGCTTTGTGATGGTTAATTTAATGTGCCCACTTGACTGGGCTAAAGGATGCCCAGATAACTGGTAAAATGCTATTTCTGAATGTGGCTGTGAGGATATTTCTGGAAGAAGTTAGAATCAGTAAACTGAGTAAAGAAGTCGGCCCTCCCCAAAGTGGGCAGGCAGCATCCAATCCATTGAAGACCTGAATAGAACAAAAAGGTGGAGGAAGTGTGAATTTATCTCTTCTTAAGTTGGGACATCCATCTTCTCTTGTCCTCAGTCATCAGAGCTCTTGGTACTGAGGCCTCTGAACTCAGACTGAATTATGCCATGGGCTTTCCTGGTTCTCCGACTTGCAGACGCATATCATGGGACTTTTTAGCCTGCACAATTGTGTGGGTCAATTCCTATAATTCTTCTCTTCCATGTCTATCTTCTGTTGGTTCTATTGCTCTGCAGAACCCTGACTAATACAAGCTTGGAACCAGATTAGCTGAAGCCCAAATGATCACAGACATAGGAGAAATAAATGTTAAAAAAAAAAAGTTGCTTTTTGTTTGTTTTTTTGATCAGTGCTTCTCCAGACCAGCTTTTCGTTCAGCCATTGCTAAGTATATTTCTCCCCACTGTCACAAGGTTATTATTATCTTTTGGGCCCAGATGATGTATTTAGCTGTGGCCTTCCAGCGCAACAGAGAAACTCCTCACAGATAAATAAGAGGCAGTCAAAAGAAACCCCACACCAGGCCCACAACGCATGCCAAGCTACAAGAAGCGGCTCCACAGATGTGCCCACAGAAGTTTTAAGAGGCAGCTTAACAGATGTACAAAGCCGCAGATCAGAGGGGATATAAAACAGTTAAACTTGCTTAAAGGCACAATGTGTCACCATCTAACAGTTACACGCATTCTAAGCGCCACCGAGGAGGAAGATGCACAGCCGCGCTCCTGGCTGCCGGCATGCCAGTAAGATTATAAAAATGCCACGCTGTGATATGTTGCCCCCCTGCCTGAGAAGCTACTATTAAGCTGAGTATTTACTGCACCTCTTCAGACAGGAGCGGCACTGCGGAGCGCTACCTGGCTTCTGGTTGGATAAATTAGCGGTGGGTGTCACAAGATGATAGCTGCCTATTGTTCTGTCTGCTGCAGGTGGGACCAGATGAAAGCCCTTGTAACGTTTCATGTGAAATGCAGGAGGCGGCCTCTTTTCTTCCTAAGTTAATGGCAAAACAAGATCTGGACTGACTCTATTAGAGTTTGGGGCATAATTAAAAAGACAACACATAGCAAAGAGGGGGAGGGGGAAAACCTTTATTTATAGCGGGAGGGCATGGATGAAAGGAAAAAGGAAGCCAAGCGAGGAACCTGGGAAAATCAAACGTGCGGGCGGCGCAAGGTGAGCTTGCTCGGACCGCTGTATAAACTGGTGATGTCAGAACAGAAGTGCTGGGCGGTTAGCACAGAAAGCATCTTCAGTTTGTTCAACGCCTCTCAAAATATTTTTAATATAAATTGTTTTTCTCTCACACTTCTGTGCTACGTGGAGCTCTGAACTCTAAGTTAGTGTTAACAGAAATTGACCAAACTCTGCATTAAAAAATATCAGCCAGCCAGCCAGCCCTACAGGCTTAATTATGGAGGGAGAGTATGATGGACGCAAAAAATCTCCTTTCAAAATTTTACCGCATGCCATATAAATAAAAGATAATCTTATCCACCAGTAACCTTACGAATCAAAAGGAAAACAGGAAAGCAACTTCGCTGGCATTTATAATTATTTATCTTGCCTGGATGGTTCTGTGGGATTTTGACAAATCCAAAAGTTTGTAATTTTTTGTTGTGGCACAGAAGGGGTCGTAGCCCTACTTTGTGCGTCTTAGATGTTGGTTCAGGAAATCACACGGATTAAAATAACATATACTGTAAATGGAAAAGGTTTCCGCATAGCAGATCAGACCATGTAGATTTATTCTCTAGCTGACATTTGTTGAGTACCTACTATGTGCAAGTATTATACAGGTGAATTTTTTTTAAATGTGCTTTATAATGCCTCCAGCAGTGTTTATGTTCTTTGTATATTCTGAATCTTATGTTTATTTTTTCCTTTCCAAAACCAAATTCTATTGTAGCAGTTATGGTTTCACCCTGGATGTTTTCTATGTCGTTATCTCATTAACACACAAACCAGGAATGATCTTCAGCCTCAGCTTTGACATCCTATTGCCCAAACACTGTTCTCCCAATTGGCTGCCATTAGAAATGCGTCCATGAGGAAACTAATTCAAAAAGATACATGCACCCCAATGTTCATAGCAGCACTATTTACAATAGCCAAGACGTGGAAGCAACCTAAATGTCCACTGACAGGCGACTGGATAAAGAAGTTGTGATATATATGCACAATGGAATACTACTCAGCCATAAAAAAGAATAAAATAATGCCATTTGCAGTAACATGGATGGACCTGAAGATCATCGTTCTAAGTGAAGTACACCAGAAAGAAAGAAAAATACCATATATCTCTTACATGTGGAATTTTAAAAAAGGACACAAATGAACTTATTTACAAAACAGAGACTGACTCACAGACATGAAAAACAAGCTTGTGGTTACCGGGGAGAAAGGTGGGAAGGGATAAATTGAGAGTTCAGAATTTGCAGATACAAACTACTATATCTAAAATAGATAAACAATAAGGTCCTACTGTACTGTATAGCACAAGGAACTGTATTCAGTACCTTGTACTAGCCTATGATGAAAGAGTATGAAAATGAATATTTATATGTATAACTGAATCACTACGTTGTACACCAGAAATTAACACAACACTGTAAATCAACTATACTTCAATTAAAAAAAAGTCTCCGTGTCTTCTTTATCATTTTGAACATTGTACACTGCCATATGATTAAAGTGACAAGATGATCCAATTTACCCATGACATTCTTGATGTACTCCTATTGTCCGACATAATTATTAACAATCCTCAATAATGCTCCAGTTTGAAACAATAAATTATATTTTACCCCATGTATACTGTGCTTTCCTTCCCATCAAAGCTAGGAAATACTGAATGAGTGAGTATGTGAGGGAATGAATGTATGTCATGGGAAATCGTTAGGGAATGAAGGCCAGCTCTTAATTTGCAGGCTCAGTTCACCTTCAGAAGGATGCTGCAAAGGGAAAATTGACTTGAACCAAAAATAACATCTCTCTGAGATTAGAGCATAGTTTCTTAGTCTCAAACTTACGGACACTTTGGGTCAGATAATTCTTTGTTGTGAGAGGTTGTCCTGTGCATTGTAGGATATTTAGATGTATCCCTGGCCTCCACCTACTAAATGCCAGCAGCATTCCTCACCCTATCTGTGACAACCAAAAATGTCTCCCGACATGGCCAAATGTCCTCTATGGGAGGGCATAGTGCCCCCAGTTGAGAACCACTGGGTTAGAGAATGGATATAACTGATTTTCTAAAATCGTTGAAGACAAGGAAGGAAAGAAAGGCACATCAAAGCAAATGAAGCAGAGGGCATTCTGCATACACCCAGTATCATGCACCTTTAAAGCCCAAAAAGCAGAATTGTACTTTAAGTTTTAAAATGCATATAGTATATGAAGCCAAGTGAGAACTCGAAGATAAATTCAAGTTCTGGACTTAGTTTCTACTCATTTATTTTGCTTTGGAGGTTCATATTTAGTAATTTCTTCAGCCTGTATGCTGATAGACATGAACTCAATCAAACTGTGTTGTTTGTTGCTTTGTATTTGTGGTGCCAACCTTATAATAAGGTCTGATCTGTGTCTCCTCTAGGCTGGCTGTGAATGAAAACTAAGGCGGGAAAATTTTGATTTTCCAGTAGCCACATTTAAAAAGTATAAATAAATCAGTAAGATTAATTTTAATAATATTTTTTATTTAAGCCAGTATATATAATATATGTAATTGATATAAAATTATTGAGTTTTTTACATTCTTTTTTTTCTTGTTCTAAGTTTTCAATATCCAGTATATATACTACACTTTCAGCACATCTCGATTTGAATTAGTGCATTTCAAGTGCTGGATAAACCACATGTGGCTAGTGGCTATTATATAGGACAGTGCAGACCTGGATCAGTGGTCTCCAAAGTTCAGTGCCCTTGATAGCTCATTGGGGTTTGAGAAGAAAATCTTAAAATACCTGTATATATGTATTCTAGCCCATCATTTAAAAATCCTAACAAATTGTGTTAAAATATACAAGGTACACTTAGGAATCCTTAGCAGATATATGGTAGTCAGTGGTGAGGGGGGAGAGACAGAGAAAGTATTAACATTATTTTTGTAGTGTCATTCAATATATTTTTAAACTTAATGTATGTATTTTACAGTATCATATTTTTCAATTGAAGTGTAGTTAATGAACAATATTATATGTTACAGGTATGCACTATAGTGATTCACAACTTTTAAAGATTATACTCCATTTATAGTGATTATAAAATATTGGTTATATTCCCCATGTTGTACAGCACATCCTTGTAGCTTTCTTTCTACCTCATAGTTTGTACTTCTCAACCCTCCTCCCCCATCTTGTCCCTCCCTCTTCCCTCTCCCCACTGGTAACCACTAGTTCCTTCTCTACATCTGTGAGTCTGTTTCTTTTCTGTTATATTCATTAGTTGTGTTTTTTAGATTCCACATGTAAGTGATGTCTTGCAGTATTTATCTTTCTCTGTTAGGCTTATTTCACTTAGCATAATAGCCTCCAAGTCCATCCATGCTGTATACCAGAAACTAATGCAATATTTTAAATCGACTGTACTTCAATTAAAAAGCAAGCAAACAACCCATTTAAAATAGGGACAGAAGAACTGAACAGACATTTTTCCAAAAGAGGAAATGCAGATGGCTGACAGGAACATGAAAAGCTGTTCAACATCACCAGTATCAGGGCAATCCAGTAAAAATCACAGTGAGACACCATCTCACAGCCGTCAGAATGGCCACCGTCAAGAAGAACACAAATAACAACTGCTGGCAAGGATGTGGAGAAAAAGGGAACCCTTGTACATTTTTGGTAGGAATGTAAATCGGTGCAGTCACTATGGAAAACATTATAGAGGTTTCTCAAAAACCCAAAAACAGAACCACCATATGCCCCAGCAATTCCACTCCTGGGCTTATACCCGAGAAGAACAAGAACATTAATTCAAAAAGACACATACACCCTGCTATTAACAGCAGCACTATTTACAATTGCTAAGACATGGAAGCAACCCAAGTGGACATCAGTAGATGAACTGATAAAAAAGATGTAGCACATACATGCAATGGAATACAACTCACCCATAAAAAAGAAGGATATTTTGCCATTTACGGCCCTTCAGTCACTGTTTGTTTGTTTGTTTGTTTTTTCCACTTCAAAAACCAGAATTTTATAACTGGCATAAACATTTCAAAAACAACAAAATACCTAGAAATAAACTTAACTTAGGAGGTTACCAGTACTCTGAAAACTGTAAAACATTGATAAAGGAAATTGATGATGATACAAAGAAATGGAAAGATATCTTGTGCTCTTGGATTAGAAGAACCAACATTATCAAAATGGCCATACTACGCAAAACAACCCACAGATCCAATGCAGTCCCCATCAAAACACCCATGACACTCTTCACAGAACTAAAACAATTCCAAAATTTACATGGGACCATAAAAGACCCTGAATTGCCAAAGCAATCTTTTATAGGTCTTTTATTCCTCTTTCTTCTTTTTGTTCTCTTTTCTTGTGGTTTGATGACTCGAGAAGTTTCTTTGACATTTGTTGTAAAGCTGGTTTGGTGGTGCTGAATTCTTCTAGCTTTTATCTGTGAAGCTTTTGATTTTGCCATCAAATCTGAATGAGAGCCTTGCTGAATAGAGTATTCTTGGTTGTAAGTTTTCCCCTTTCATCACTTTAAATATATTGTGCCACTCCCTTCTGGCTATAGAGTTTGTGCTGAAAAATCAGCTGATAACTTTATGGGAGTTCCCTTGTATGTTATTTCTTTCTTTTCTCTTGCTAATTTTAATTATTTCTCATTTTTCTTAATTTTTGTCAATTGGATGACTATGTGCCCTGGTGTTTTCCCTTTGGGTTGATCCTGTGTGGAACTCTCTGTGCTCCCTGGACTTGGGTGATTGTTTCCTTTCCCAAGTTGGGAAAGTTTTTGGTTATTATCTCCTCAAAAGTTTTTTCAGGTCCTTTCTCTTTCTCTTCGCTTTCTAGGACCCCTATAATGTGAATATTAGTGCACTTCATGTTGTCCCAGAGTTCTCTTAAACTATCCTCATTTCTTTTCATTCTTTTTTCTTTTTTCTGTTCTGCAGTAGTGATTTCCACTAATCTGTCTTCTAGCTCACTGATCCGTTCTTCTGCCTCATTTAGTCTATTCTTGGTTCCTTCTAGTGTGTTTTTCATTTCAGTGATTTTATTCTTCAGCTCTGTTTGGGTATTCTTTATATTTTCCAGCTCTTTGCTCAAGAGCTCTGTGCATCTATACTCCTCGTGAGTACTCTGAACATCTTCACCATCATTACTGTAAACTCTTTCTGGGACAAATTGCCTATCTCCTTATCACTTAATTTCTTCTGGGATTTTATCTTGTGCCTTGGCCTGGGAGATATTCCTCTGCCGCCTCATATTGTCTATCTTTCTATTTGTTTTTTAGGTAAGTTAGTTACTTTCTTGACCTGGAGAGGTGGCCCTCTGTTGCAGATGTCCTATGCATCCCAGCAGTGCATTCCTATCTTGTTACCCAAGGGTCAAAGTCTAGCAGGTCCCAGTGTAGAGTCTGACCTGGGTTTGTGGATTCCTTCCACAGGCTTTGGGATTGTTGTTTTCTTACTTCTGATATCTGCCCCTGGTGGATAAGTCTGGGACTAGAGGCTTACTTAGGTTTCCTGGCAGGAGGAGCCAGGGCCTGCCCACTGCTGGGTGAAGCTTGGTCCTGCACCTCTGGTGGGTAGGGCTGTGTCTAGAGGCCTTTGTGGCTCAGGAAGTCTGCTGATGGGTGGGGCTGCGTTCCCACCCAGTATGTTGTTTGGCCTGACTCTTCCCAGCCCTTAAACCTACAGGCTGTTGGGTGGGGCTGGGTCTTGGTGCTAATGATCCAATCAAGATGCCAGCTGCCAGGAAAGCTCATGTAGATGGGCACTCCGAGAATGTGTGCCACCAGCTTTTATGTCCCCTGAGTGAGCTGCAGCCGTCCCCCATGTCCCCAGGAGACCTTCCAAAACCAGCAGGCAGGTCTGGCCCAGGTTCCTATGAAATCACTGTCTCTGCCCTTGGAACTGGTGCAGGTGAGATTCTGTGTATGCCTCCCAAGAGAATGAAGTCTCTGTTTCCCCTAGTTCCATGAGGCTCCTGAAATTAAGCCCCACTGGCCTTCAAAACCAGATGTCCTGGGGTCACTTTCTCCCAAAGTCAGAACCCCTGGCTGGGGAGCCTGACGTGAGGCTCAGAACTCTCACTCCTGTGGGAGGGCCTCTGCGAATTAATTGTTCTTCAGCTTATGGGTTGCCGACCCTGGGCATATGGGGCCCGATTATATCACGAGCATGCCCCTCCTACCGTTCTGCTGTGGTTCCGTCTCTGTGTTTCCAGTTGAAGATCTTTTTTGCTAGAATGCAGTCTTTTTTCTTGATGGCTCTTCAGCAGTCGGTTGTGGTTTTGTTGTAGTCACCAGGAGAGGTGACTGCTCTGCCTTCTTGACCGGCAGTCTAGTGTCCTTCAACATCTATCACAAAGTAGCGGTCTCTTTTCTGTAACCTAAAGTCTAAACTTCAGGAGAAGTAACCACCATAAATCAATGAATATTATTTAAAAACACCAAAGAAAAGGCCACACTTACCTAGTTTTTTCCTAAAACACTCCGAAATGAATACCTTTTTTTGTGTAAAAAGCAGCTGATACTTGTGATGTAAACTTGACACACATAGAAAATATTCACATATACAAGTTAGGCACTGCCAGTTTTTTTTTTTTCCACTAAAGGTAGAGCAAACTTGATTATAATAAAGTTCCTGGTTTTTAAAAACAACCTCTTTTTCATAGATCTGAGACACTCAGGAATGCCTCAAAGTAACAGGTTGTCTTCCTGCCATCAGTCTCCATATGCCATTGTCACTGCCACCAAATTAAAGGGCCCCGGGAAAGAGCCATGCAGTACATGTAAAGGCACCTTACTTAGGGCAGGTATGCTGGCTCTGTCAAATTAAGAGAGAGGGTGTGGCATTCCTACCTACTAGGAATGAATGAATTCAGGCAGTCTTTGGAGATACTGTCTTGATATGGTGTTCAGTGACAAAAAGAGTAGGATGAAGAGTTTAAGAGCTGGTATAATTTTGCTTGTGGTTCAGGGACTCCTTCCCACCTTACCCACGGCTCTCCTCCCATGCATTGCTTTCTCACAGAAATACCAGCATGCAAATAAGCCTTCACTCTTTGCCGCCTCACAGGATCCAGTCTGGCACTATCCTTGTGCCCAAGCCTTGGTGGCTGCAACAGGATATGTCATCAGAGGCAGACTCCCCCAAAAAATCTTTCCAGGAATATTTTATGCATATATAAGCAAACAGTTGTTTTTGTTTTTGTTTTTCGCTCCTCCTTCTTTGCACATGGGAACGTAGTACATATACATTGACCCCTTACTTTTCCATTTAATATAGTTTGGAGATCATTCACAAAACATGCATTGGATGCACTGAACTTACTTAACCAGTCTACTCTTGATGGACTTTTGTTTCTGTCCTTTGCTATTGCAAGCAAGATATAAGAACATTGGAATGCAGTGAGTTCACATGTGTGTGAGTAAATCTGTTAAAGAAAAAAAGTAATTAGAAGTAGAATCACTTGGTGAAAGGTACATGCATTTCAATAAAATTTACCACATTTCCTACAAGGGAGGTTGCACACCCATTAGCACTGTCAGAAAACGCCCCTTTCCCTGCAGCTCTGTCAACATAGTATGTTATTGAGCTTTCTGATCTCTGCTAAATCATAGGGGAAAAGTGTTAGTTCAATGTAGTTTTGTTTTTACATTTCTCGTTAAGAGCAACATTGAGCACCTTTTCAGATACTCATTATCATTTGTATTTTCTTTTGTGTTATCCATTCCTCTATTCATATTCCAAGTTCATTTTTTCTATTGAGGTGTTGTTCTTTTTCTTAGTGATTTGTAGAAACTAATTTATACTAGCAACGCCAGCCTTTGTAATTTTTTTGTAATTGCAGATATTATTTTACCAGTTTGTCTTGATTTTGTTTATGGTAATTTTTAACTTCAAGACATTAAAAAAAAATGCTATCTAATCTTTTATGGCTTCTCAGTTTGATCTCATAATTTTAAAGATCTTCCCTGCTATTAGGTTATAAAGTAACTTTCTTGTTCTAGAACGTTTTTACTTTTATTTTTTATATTTAGGGATTTGACCAACTTTGAATTTATTGTAATTTAAGGAGTATGGTATAGATCTGTCTTTGTTTCCATGTGGCAAACTAGTTATTTCCAAACCATTTACTGAATAGGTTTTCTTTTCCACCCTGATTCGAGAGAGCGTTTTTACCATATATTAGCTTTGATTCTCTGCTGAATGTCAATTTCTTGACCTTCAAGGCTGTGCCATTTCTCTCTCATTCAAAGTATTCAAATATATATATTTTCTTATTTCTTTGGGCTAGTTCCTTCTTTCTCCACTTTTTTGGACTTTTCCTGGCTAAACTTTCTAATTAATTTCTTTTCAACGATAGTGGCAGTTTGTCTCATTTCAGAATAAACTCAGTTGTCATATTTGTAAGGATCACATTAAGTTTATAGGCTAATTTAGAATTGATAGCTTTATGATGGTAAACCTAAGACTATCACATGGCCTTTGATTTTTGGTGTCCAGGAGGCATGTTTTAGTTCATCTAGTATATTGTGCATTTTTAAAGTTAATTTCTAAGTACCTGATATTTTTGTTGCTCTTGTAAATGAAGTTTTTCTCCTTTAATCTGATAACTGGTTAATGTTTATATATACAAAAGCAACTAATTTCTCTATATCAACACTGAATTCTCTTTGGTTTTAATAGTTTTTCAGTTTATCTTCTTAGGTTTTTCAAGCATCATATCATGGGAAACGTGATGGTTTTATTTCTTCCTTTCCAGTTTCTCTGCCTGTCATTTCTTTCTCTTGTCTAATTATTTTGACAATACATTCTGAAAAATATTAAACAGTAATGCTGATAGTGTAATTGTTTTCCTGGTTTCAGGGAGAATTTGTCTAATGCCTTCCCATTAAGCATGATGCCAGTTTTTGGGTTAAGATACAGATATCTTACCATGGTAAGGAAGTATTCACCAGTTTCTCTTAAGAGGTTTTTTTTAATCAAAATAAATGTTGTGCTTTATCAAATACCTTTTCAGCATCTTTGGAAATGATCATATGATTGTTCTCCCTGGAGTAAAAATCATTGGCTTTATGATTGGATTTCCTAATACTGAATCAACCTTACATTCCTGCAATAATCCCAACTTGTTATACTGTATTTTTCTTTAAATGTAATGTTGGATTATGTTTGCCAGTATTAGAATTTTCACACTGATGTTCATATTCATGAGATTCATTTGTAGTTTTCTTTTTGTGGCTTATCTTTATTAGTATTTTTTTTCTTCATTAAGCAATTTGAAGATTTTCCTTCTTTCCCCATGCCTCAAAACCTAAAACCGGAATTTAAATAACAATGGAATTATGTGTTCATTGGAGGTTTCATGGAATTCCTTGTGACACTACCTGAACCTGATGTTTGGGGATGAATAACATTTTGACAATTTCTCTATTTTCTCAATGATAATTAGCTGTTTAGATTTTCTCTCTTTTGAATTTGTTTTGGTAAATTATATTTTCCAATAACTTACTCATTTTATTTGAGTTTTCAGATTTTTTTGCATAGAATTGAGCAAAGTAGGTTCATGTTATTCTTTTCATTTCCATGGTATCCGTAGTTATTTCAACTTTATCATTTCTTATTTTGTGTACTCCTGCTTTTTCTTTTTTGTCTGAATTAGAGTAAGTTCTGGTTAATCTAATTTACTAAGTTTTTTCTTAAAATAAATCAACTTTTGAATTTATTTGTTTCACTATTTTCTTTTTCCTATTTAATTTGTCTGTAATAATTTGTTTCCTTCACTTTTAGGTTCTTTTGTATTAGTTATCTATTACAGTTTAAGAAAGTACTCCACAACTTAGTGGTTTTAAATAACAATAAACTTTTTTTTAAATCTCACATAGTTTCTAAGGGTCAGGAATCCATCCAGGTGCAGCTTAGCTGGATGATTCTGGCTTGGGATCTCTAATGAGATTGCAGTCAAGCTGTTGGCTGAGGCTGCAGTCATCTGAAGGCTTGATTGGGGCTAGAGAATCCACTTAAAAGAAGGCTCATTCCCATGGCTGTCTGCAAAGCTGCAGTCCCTTGCTGTGTGGGCCTCTACACTGGGCTGCATGACTAGCCTCAAGATGTAGCATTTGGCATCCCCTAGAGTCAGTGATCCCAGACAGAAGGGAAGAAAATAACCAAGATTGGAAGTCACAGTGCCTTTCTATAAGTTAGCCTATAAACTCTTTGACAGATGGATTCTACTTCCCCTTCTTTTGCAAGTGGGCTGGACTTAGTGACTCACTTCCGATAGACAGAATAATACAGAAGTATCTCTTTTTCTCTTTGTATTTAATGTAGTTCTATCTTTATGAATATTGATGCTTTGTTATACTATACTTCCTTCTTTACTGTTAATTACACTTTGCAACAAAATAAGAAAACATTTTTTAACACTTTTTATTGATTTATAATCATTTTACAATGTTGTGTCAAATTCCAGTGTAGAGCACAATTTTTCAGTTATACATGAACATATATATATTCATTGTCACATTTTTTTCTCTGTGAGCTACCATAAGATCTTGTATATATTGCCCTGTGCTAAAAAGTATAATCTTGTTTATCTATTCTACAATTTTGAAATCCCAGTCTATCTCTGCCCACCCCCCGCCCCCTTGGCAACCACAAGTTTGTAAAGAAACCCATTTTTGACTCATTGAATGCTCTTTGCCCTTTATTCAGCTGTGTCTGACATTAAGATGACTAACTTGTTTCCTTTTTGTTTGTATTTGTCTGGTATATTTTACTCATCCTTTTGTTTTCAACCTTTCTGGATCACTTTACTTCAGGGTGCCTCTTGTGTATGACATAAAGTTTAGATTTGCTTTGAGATCCATTCTAAACGTTGTTTTCTTTTAGTATGTGAGGTGAGTCCATTTATGTTTATTGGTATGATAGATCAGTTTTGTCTTGCGTCTGTCATTTTATTTTATATTGTGTTTTTTTTAACATTTTGTGAACACTTTCAACATATATTCTATTGCTTTACCTATTTGTGCATTTTTCCGTGATAAATAGGAAGCTTTATTGTTTTTACAAGTGGTTACCCTGAAATTGTAAGTTTATGTGATAATGAAACTCAGTTTCTTTACACAATATACATGACTTTTTCAGAACATAAAGGATTGTATATATTTCTTTTTCTTCCCCATTCTCTTTTCCACCATGCAGTTTTTGTGAATTATTTCATCTTTCTTAGTGTTCGCCTTTTTTGGTGCTATTAGACATATCTTTGCCTCTATTAATGTATTTGTCAATATTAAAATGATATCCTTTCACTGGCAGCTATTAAAGGTGAGGAAACCACATTGCAGGTTTTGTTTGTGGAATTGCTTGGCCTTTACTTTCCACTTTTTTCACTTTTATCCTCCCAACTTAACATTAATTCTACTGTGTCTACATTTTCGGGGCACATAGTACTTACTTTCTGCTCTGTAATCTGAACCACACATTTATTTAGTCTCAGCGTTGATACACCCAGTGCTCATGTTGGTCCCTTCTCTCTCATATCTTGATTGAGAAAGTCAAAGTTAGTCCTCTAGGCTGTTCCCCAAAAAGGGCCTTGGGAACAATATTCTCTGAGTTCTTACATCTTCAAAAGTATTTGCCTGTTGTCCTTATGCACAAACTATGTTGTTAGGTTACACGTGCTTTCCTTGAGGAGATTGTAGGTACTACTCCTCTGACTTCTAGCATTGATTGCTGGTGTGCAGAAGTCAGAAGCCAGCACCCTTTTTCTTTTTCCTTTTATAGATGACTCTGCCTTGCCACCCAAAGAATGTTGTTGTCATGATGTTATCTTGAAGTCCAATGACTTTACTAGGACATGTCTCAGTGTTAGCTGCTGTGAGTCAGTTTTCCTGGAATGTGGTGTGTTCTTTCTTACGTAGATATAAATTTTGTTTTATTTCAGGACAGTTTTCTTGATTTGTACTTAAGTGTTTGGTGAGGATTCAGTATTTTCTTCTTCAGCAGCCCCGAGTCTGCGTAGGTTTGATCTCCTTTGCCTGTCCCCTACGTTATCTTCCTTTTTATCCTTTTAGCTCTTTTTTCATTTTACTTCATTTGTCTTCCTTCCTTCTTTCCTCCGCCACAACCCCCCATTTCTGTCCTCTATGTACCCCACTGTGTTTTTAGCAGCAGTTAGTCTCCCTGGCACTTTTTCCGATTTCAGTTTGATTTCTGTGATGGCTTTATTTTTTCCTTCAAACTTTTGCCTAAGCTCTGCCAGATCACATATCACCTCCCCCCTCTGTTGCCTCATTATCTCTTCCTGGAGCTCTTGCATCTCTTATTTGTGCTCTTCCTTCATATAATTAATTGCTTCATCAGGATTTTTCAACTTCTGGCAGAAAGTTTAGTCATAAATTTCATGTATCTTGTGGCAGTATTTTTTTGTGTTTGTCTGCCACTTGTTTTATTTTTTCCTGTGCTTTTGTTAATCTTCTGATTGTTTCTTTTTTATTTTTCATCTTTGCAATATGAGTTTTTCCTAGACCAGGTATTTGCAAAAGTTCACATTGAGGAAGGGCCAAGGCCAACTGGAACTTTTCTTATGTAGCAGAGTGTTGTGTGTAAGTTTGTTTTTCTTGAGTCAATGGAATTTAGCAGGTATGAGGGTTTTCCAAAGCAAAGTTACTTTCCTCCCCCTCTGGCAGAGATAGATTGCTTCCTACAAATATGACTTTTCTCTATGATTTCTCTTTTGGCCTCACTTTTTCTTCTTGGAATAAAACCAGGTATAAGGGCCTTCCTAATGCCAGCATATGCAGCCTGTTTCTGCTGCTGCATACAAGGTATGAGGTTTCACACCACAGGGTCAACCTTCACCTTTGAAAAGTATGTTTTGTATTTTTTCCAAGATCTGTGCTGCAAGTCCTCTCTCTTCATGCATTCCAAAATAATCTCTACTACTTTTGGCAATGCTTTCACTTATTTATAGTTTGGGGTTCTATTTATTTCTTGGTTTCATCAGAAGTGCAGTTTGTCTTTTTCCTTCTCATTTTCCTTGTTGCTTTTGAGTAGTTTCCAGGAAGAGAAGGAAGAGGTGCTGGCTCTGTGGGGGTGGGGAGGGGGAGGAATAAGTTAGGAATTTGGGATTAACAGATACATACTACTATATATAAAGTAGATAAGTAGCAAGGACCTACTATGTAGCACAGGGAACTATATTCAATACCTTGTAATAACCTATAATGGAAAAGAATGTACGTATGTATGTGTATAACTGAACCACTTTGCTGTACACCTAAAACTAACACAACATTGTAAATCAACTATACTTCAATAAAATATAAAATAAAACCACTCAGCTTATGCAAACAAAAAGAAAAAAAAGTGCTGGCTTTATGGCGCTATATACAACCCCAAAGTCTCTTCAGTCCTTCTAAATTACTATTATTTGGACATGTTTTAGAATCTCACAATATATTAACATGCCATATATATATATATATATTATATATACATATATTATATATATATATAAATGTATTACATATAAATATATTAAGTTGCATCCTCCCTCCATATTTTTATTTATGAGATAATTGATCAAAAAGCTTAGAAAACACTGAAGTCAAGAAAATCATGTGTATTAAATTCTATTTATAAAGGTAGATACCTAAGGTTTTTGGTCCAGAGAGAACAGCATCTCCCTCTTCTGATAAGTAAGCCTAGAGAGATATCACACCTTATGTTAACAGTGTACATTGAGGGGGAAAACTGAGGAACAATGTCTGATAGAAACACAATAATAACATGCTTTTGATAGTTTTGCAGTTTGATAGGATAATACTTGGCAGTGCGCTTTCACATGATAATTTATTTGATCCTCCAAATGGCCCATTGAAGGGGATATTATTATTTCTTTTTTACAAATATGGAAATTGAAGCCCACAGAGACTATGACTTATTTCAGGCCACACAGATGAATGTCAGTGACCCTGGTCACTGAAGTCCTCAATGACTGCTTGGAATTTAGGGCATGTTAATGTCCCTTGGTGGGATATGGACCCATACAAAAGCAAGTCCTACAATTTAAGAAGCTACCTAGTCACGAAACTGAAATAATCAAAACACATAAGTCCTAAATTTTTTAATGAGATGAAATCAGAGAGAGATGTCAGTTTTTTCAAATACTTGAGGTCATATTATCAAAATCTCTTAGACTGGCTCCATAGCGCAAAAGAGAAGGAGATACATTCATTCTTCAGTTTATTTATCAATGTGTGTGTTCAGGGCAGGTAACTGAACCCAAAAAGGATTTCAAAATGAGAACTGGAAAGCAGTCTAATACTCTTTGTTATCTTATACATTTTATTTTCAACGTATTCAGTGTTCAGATGGCCAGTGGCTTGGTATCAAGTCAATTACTATTTGAGAGTACATCAAATAACCATCAGTTAAAATGTCATAATAGCTTTATTCTTTTTAAATAAACTGCCTCTTCCATAATTTATTCTGAAGCTTCCTGCCAGATGCTATGCAATCAAATAATTGAAACTTCTGTCACTTCTAAATGTAGTGTAGGCAAAGCCGAGTGGGTAGTATTTTATTGATTTATTAGGACAGTCAAAATGTGTACGTGTGTGCGTGTGTAGGGGAAGGCACAAGACCGTTATGAATAGATTAGCCATGCTCAAAGATTTCAAAAGATGTATAAACAACACTTAGAGTTGGGCATTATTTAAACAACCACAACCAATCGCTTTCACAAATTTATGAACTCATCACTGCTTGAATAAGATTGTTTTTGATCTAATTCAAGGAACTCACATCATAGATAGCTGAGAGATTTTTTTCCCAAAGAATATTTTAAAAATAATATTGAAAATTTGGAAAGGGTTAATTTTCTAAATAAACTCCAGGCTTTGGAATAGGTGGCAGTCTTTCCTCAACAGCTATTCTCGTCTAGAAAATGTTCACTCTTTACTGTTAAAAGATAGGTCAAAAAACTACAAAAAGGAAGGAAAGGAGGGAGGGAGGGAAGGAGATTTCCTTAGAAAGTATTTATTTATGTATTTAGAATTTCATGTGAAACTAGGAGTTGAGAAGAGGCTTTTTAGTGTGAAATTATCTCCCTGCTTTCTGTACCTAATTCTACAGGCTCTAAAATGGCTAATTAAAACTAACCATATTGCTTAGTTAATTCAGTTGACAGTTAACCCCAGGGAATATTTTGGCAGTTAATTAAATACATTGACAATTTTTATACGGTGGGTATAAATTTATAGTGATAAAGCTATAAAATCCCACCCTGCCAAACAAATTTTTGCTCATACAAAGGTTTAGATTAATCTCAATCAGTAGTAAGAAATGTAATTGAGCTACTTTGATAAGTGATTATTCCCATAGTGCTTCAAAGAGCTTGTCATTCTTATGAATTGTTTTTCTGCTGCAGCACAATATGCAAAAAGATAGGTATTTCTAAGGACCACACAGTGGTGGATAAATATGAATCTCTCTCTGCTTCTCATAGACACACACCTTTTAGAGTTAGATTTCTTCTCATCTTCAAGTTTTACATCATTTCAGACTCAGTGTAAACAACTATTCTGAGCCCAAGAACCGTGAGGCTAAAACTGTAACAGAAACTCATACCAAAGGAGTTTATGGTCTAATTGTAAGAAAAGACTTTGAAGATAGAAACCAGAGTATTAAGTCAGAAATGAACTGGGTACCAATATACAAGAGGCTGTGGGACAAAGCAGTGTAAGTTCTTGGGTTTCAAGGAGGAATTGGGACTCTGAGGATGAGAGGGACGAGGTGTGAGTGGAGGCCACATGGTGTGACGTAAGCTGCAGTAGCGTTGGGTATCTAGGGAAGGAAACACAAAACAAGCCATGTCTAACTCCTGCTGCAAAGACGGGACTGCATCACCAGGAATATGACATCTGAGATGAGTGTTAAAAATAGAGTGTGTCTGATAAATGCTTGAGAGGGTGTGTAGAAGAGGGAACCAACCCTCCTACACTGTTAGTGGGAATGTAGTTTGGCGCAGCCATTATGGAAACCAGTATGGAGATTCCTCAAAAAACTAAAAATAGACCTACCATATGATCTAGCAATCCCACTCCTGGGTGTGTATCTGGAGGAAACTCTAATTCAAAAAGATACACGTACCCCAGTGTTCATAGCAACACTATTTACAATAGCCAAGACATGGAAACCCAAATGTCCATCGACAGATGACTGGATAAAGAAGTTGTGGTATATTTATACAATGGAATACCACTCAGCCACAAAAAAAAGAATAAAATAATGCCATTTGTCACAGTGTAAATGGACCTGGAGATTGTCATACAAAGTGAAGTAAGCCAGAAAGAAAAAGACATATACCATATGATGTCACTTATATGTGGAATCTAAAAAAAAGACACGAACTTATTTACAAAACAGAAACAGACTCACAGACATAGAAAACACTCATGGTTACTGGTGAGAGAAGTGGTAGGAAAGGATAAATTGGGAGTTTGAGATTTGCAGGTACTAACGACTATATATAAAATAAACAACAAAATTTTCTACTGTATGGCACAGGAAACTATATTCAATATCTTGTAGTAACCTATAATGGAAAAGAATATGAAAAGGAATTTATGTATGTGTATGTATAACTGAAACATTATGTTGTACACCAGAAATTGATGCAATATTATAAACTGACTATACATCAATAGAAATAAATTAATAAAACTTTTAAAAATAGTTTGCCAAGAGGAAAAGGAAGGGCAGAGTATACCAGTCAAAGGCAGAAAACATTTAAAAATGCCAAGAAGTTTAAGCTTTACCTGCAAGTTATTGGGGCCTTGAGTGTTTTTAAGGAAAAGTAGGACATGGTCAGAGCTTGGTTTTGGAAAGCACTTTGGAAGGTGGAATTCAGAGGAAAATTATATTAGAGACAGGGAGGGGACTTGAGAACCATCACACATGGCAGGACTTGAGAGGAGTTGCAGTACAGGGGAAGGTACAGAAATCATCTTGTAACTGCATAGACATAGACTAAAGACTTTTTTAAAAACTGTATTGTTTATTTTATTTTAGATTTATATATATTTTTTAACATTTTTTATTGATTTATAATCATTTTACAATGTTGTGTCAAATTCCAGTGTTCAGCACAATTTTTCAGTCATTCATGGACATATACACACTCATTGTCACATTTTTTTCTCTGTGATTTATCATAACATTTTGTGTATATATTTTATATATATATATTTTATATATGGTAGTTAATATCTGCAAATTTCGAACTCCCAGTTTATAACTTCTCACTCCCTTTACCCCTGTTAACCATAAATTTGTTCTCTGTGTCTGTGAGTCTGTTTGTTTTGTAAATAAGTTCATTTGTGTGTATAGTATGGGGAACTATATTCAGTATCTTGTAGTAACTTATAATGAAAAAGAAGATGAAAATGAACATATGTATGTATATGTATGACTGACGCATTATACTGTGCACCAGAAATTGATACATCGTAAACTGACTAAACTTCAATAAAAAGGAATGCAAAAAAAAAACTGGATTGAACAATTGGTTTTAGGAGGCATAGTGAAAGAGGGATTAAAAGTGGTAGCTTTCTTCAGAATCACAGCTGATTACTCCTTGCCCCCATCTGCTTTTTGGGGTCTGTGATCTCCAAGCCAAATCAACAAATGTTCATGGAGTGAGACTCTGGGCACAGCCCTGGGAGCTTCCGTTTCTGTGCAGCGCAGACTCCTCTCCAGCCACGTGGAATGGGGAACAGAAGCTGCCTGACCCAGGGGGCACCCTGCGGTGTGCAGAACAGTCATTTATGCAGGCCAGGTGGAAGAGAAGGAAACATTACTGCATTTTCCAGTTACCCCATGAGTTCCAGCCATCCACCCTTTACCGCCGAATTAAGTGTAAATAAATAAATACAACCAAGTTCTCGGGGAGCCTTTGGTGCCTTCCATTAATCAGAGTAATAGGGGGTGTTTTCTAGGGTCTTCACTGATGCTCTAGAAAGAAAAATGGCGACATGGGGTCAGTTTAGCTCCAGCCCTGTGACACTTTGTCAATACAGTATTGGCAATCCAGTTATGGTGAAAAACAAGGGCATTATTTAGCTGTTAGGAGTTAGTAAATAGATTATTTATTATGTTGTTTGTCATCAATCAGAACCCCATGCCAGCAAGAAGCAGCTGCCTGAATAATTTGCTCGCAAAGGCCTAAAACACTTTGCCTGGGCTACTCCCTACCCTCCTCCCTGCTCCTCTCCCTCTGTGTGTGTGTGTTAGAAAATGTTATAATATCTGAAGTTGATGAATGTGGGAATTTATTAACAGGAAATGAAAACTGATAGGTATTTAACATTTAATGTGAAATAATCTACTGTAACATAAAAAACTCAAAATAATACTAACTGTTTTAATTGTCCCTGGTAATTAAACTGTCACTGTGGTAATTAAAAAGATAGGTGGATAGTAAGTTATTGACACAAGCTCTTCAAATAAAGTGGGCTCATTTTAAAACTAAATTTAACTTAAATTGATGGTCTGCTTCTCTCTGTGTGTGTGTGTGTGTGTGTGTCTGTGTGTGTGTGTGGCAGCATCAAAATCTGTTTTTGTCCGTGTTTACCAGGGATAAACCCAAAATAACTGAATCAGTGTGCGTTAATAAAAGTTCCAAGGAACAAAAACTCCTGGTGATAAAATCTTCACTTTTACTAAATGGGAAAGATTATTTACCAGATAGTGAGAGAACTGTAGTTTAACTATTTGGAAAGTATGTGTGTGTCTGCGTGTTCATCTCACATCACATATAGAAATAAATTCTGGATTGATGCAAGTTAACATTGTTTCATCAAACACAGAATTTGAAAGATATTTTATTGAATATACAGTTGACCTTTGAACAATTCGAAGGTTGGGGCGCCGACCTTCCTCGAAGTCAAACATCCGAGTATGATTTAAATGCGCCCTCCCGTATTCAAGGTTCCTCCATATCCTTGGATTTTACCGACCTCGAGTCGCTTAGTACTGTAGTATTTATTATATTGAAAAAAGTCCGAGTCCAAGTGGACCTGTGCGGTTCAAACCTGTGTTGCTCAAAGGTCTGCTGTATCTCAAATCTGGTGAAGAGAAAAAGTGTCTGGACTGGAAATTCTGTAAAAATCCTCTGACCTTCCGTTCTCAGTCTGTCTAGTTTAGATATGAAGTTATATAAACCTTATAAAATTAGTTGGGAAGAGTTTCCTCTTTTTGTATTGTCTACAGAAGCTTGTTCAGTATTGGACTGGGCTAGTAGAATTCAACTAGTCTTGTCTTCATGGGAACGTTATTAACTAACGTTCTGATTTCTTACAATTAAGGAGCAAGTCAGTCTTTCTCTTTCGTATTGAGTCAGTTGTGCTAAGTTATTTTTTCCAATAAGTTAGCCGTTACATCTAATTGTTTAAATCAATTGGCATAAAATTATTCGTGTTCCTTAATTATATTTTAGAAGTTCAGCTGTACATATAGTTATTTCCCTTTTCTTTATATTGATAATTTCTATTTTCTTTTCTTGAGCAATTTTACCAAAATTTTCTCTATTTGATTAGTCTTTTTTTTTTTTTTTACAAGAAGCAACGTTTGGCTCTTTTATTTTAACACACGTGGTGGCTGGGGTAGGAGTAAAAATGAGATGTCCATGTATCTATGTGTAAGTGCTTAAAAATTAAAATCAAGCCTGCACGCAGTACACACAGTGTGTTCCATTTCCCAGCTTTGAAAAATATACCTTCATATGACAAAGTAGAGAATTATGTATAAAACTATAGCTTTTATATGATTGAAAGTTGGCAAAATAGTAAAAACACCTGAAATTAATTATTGTGCATGTCTGGATATTCTTTCGATAGGTTAGTGAAGCTTGGCTGAGAAATAAAATAGGGACTTACATAATTCATAAATGATTATATGCTTATTTCGTAAAGTTTCTTTTTTGTGCCTTCATTTCAGAAAAGATTACTTATGTTATATTCAAGATGTTCACAGAATTTGTTTTCTATCAACACTGATGATCTAAAAGATTAAAAACTTAATTATGATTGCATTCAAATTATACGGGTAAACATTTGCCTGTCAAAATGATATACTTAATTCAGTTTCTTATTTCAAGAAAGTGAAACTGTCTAATGTAATTTAAAATTTTAAAATTATGATTATCTATTTATATACTATAAAATCGTTTATAATTCTAGTGCTTCGTGTCTCTGTAGTTTCTAACATAAAGAATCTATAAGGTAGTAGCTCATGGTGAAAAAGAATATGAAAATGAATATATGTAAATTCATGTATGACTGAAAAATCATGCTGCACACTAGAAATTGACACAACATTGTAAACTGACTATAACTCAATAAAAATAAATAAATAAATTTAAATAAAAGAATCTGTAGGCATCACACATACATACAGTGCACTAAACCAGCAGGTCTGTGATTGTAAGAGCAATATAAATTGTTTAATATGGGAAAATTTCCTCTGCAGCAATGTGCACTGGTTACAGAAACTTTGCTAATTGGTCAACCATCCCCAGAACCACAAATTACATACAAAGAGAAGCAAAAAAAAATGGACACTTGAGATGGCTGAGTGATACTTTATTGTGTGACAACCTATTGCATTTTCTCCAAAGGAAAGGATTTAACAAATTGATTGATTTATCTTTTGTTTTATCTAAAGATTTCCAGCCTTCAAATCCTCCCTAGCTTGTAAAGCAGTATCCATCTCCAGCAACCCCAACCTCACCACATCTAGACTTTATCCCTCTTTGTTTGGATGTTGCCCAGCCTAAGTGTTTGTTTCCCTGGGGCCTCAGTGGAGTTCGTCATGAGAGTGGGTGTGTAGGGCACGTCTTTCTTTGCCAGTGCTGAGCCCGAGTCTTTAATAGCTGCATGTACGTGTGTATGAACATACCCAAAGGTTTCTCAAAAGCAAGGGCCCACGGTGGGGTCCTCTCTTGCCCAGGTCTAAGGGTGCTGTCAGGTCAGCATTGCCATCCTGCTGACCCAAGGCTAGACAGCCATCTATAAAAAACAGAGTTGCTGTCAAGTCACCACCCTCCTCCTTGCCACTGGCCACTCTGGTGTTATCCAGCCCCACCTCACATTTTTGCTGTCTTCTCTGTTTTCTAATAGACAGGGATCTTCGGAGACCTCCTCTGCTTCTTGTAAAATGAGTTAATATTTCCAAGAGTATGACCTTTCTAGAGTTCCAGAACCCCTGCTCTGCTCTGCAGCCTCAGGATACCTTTGAGCACCTAATTAGCCATAATTTTGAAAGTGGCAATCCCCCTAGTGCAATAGATTGAAATTTTCTGTGCTGTCGCATCCTCATACAGATCACAAGTTCTTGGAGGCCAGGGGTCGTGGATTATTTATGTTTAAATCCACCACAGTGCCATTGCACATCATAAATAATATTATTTATTAATAAATATTTATTGAGAAAAGTCAACTGAGGAAGTCACAAAAGAAAGGACAGATTTCGCTTCATAATAGCAAAAAGAAAATTCCCAGTAGCTTTAGGAAAATCCCTGCAGCAAATGCTGCAGAGAGCAGTCACCTTCAGCATGTAGAGTTCACACAAGTAGCTGTGAAAAAGCACTAAAATGACATAGGTAAATGGGGACAGTACCTAGGAGACACCCTCAAAGGAGGAAATGCAACTAGAAATAAACTCCTAAACTGACACAGTACTTTGGAACCAGTTAAGAACCAGTGACAGTTAAGAGCCTCAAAATATTCACTTTATTTGACCTAATAATACCACTGCTAAAAATCTAAGAGAATTATACATTTTGGAGGAGAAAGTTTGATTTCTCTAACTCAAGTGTGGTAAGCTCTTTCTTGTTCTATCTCACAAGAGGTTCTCCGGTGTCCTTGCTGGGGGCTGGAGTGGAAGGAGGGTCAGGACCCAGAATCCAGGCATTCAGAGTCCACAGGAAGACTACTAGAGAAATAGAATGTGCGATATTTGCCCACCATTGAGTTTCATGCTGCCCCTTGGGTGTGAGTAGCCGTGCCTCCCTGTACCAGCCATCAACACCTGGCTCTGATTGAAACAAAGAGTAAAGTCCTCAGATGATCACACAGGTTGGAATGCAGCAGTCTTCATTCTAATCATGTGCAAATAAAAACTTCTGCCCACTCACGTTTAATGGTGGTATTACAACTCAGAATTAGTTACTCCTGTAGAGTGTTGGTTTCAAGTGGCCTTGAGCCCCTGGGAAATATAAGGCTTCCATTCAAGTGGAATGGCCACAAGAGCTTATTAGCAGAAGGGTCCAAACAACTCAGTTTACCCAGCTGGCAGCCAGGCCATTATATGGAACAGAAGCTCTCTGCACAGGTAGCCCCTCCATGGTGATAATTAATACAAATGATTTTCCTTGGAACCATGGTGATAGAGAATCCAGAAACTGACAGTGAGCCCCTAGCTGTCCATCAAGAAGCACTGATGGGCCATGCCGCCCCCTGCCATTAGGAGAGCTTTCGACACCACCAGCCCCCTTGTCGTTTCTCTGCAGAACACACTCAGCTGGCTTAGCCCATAATACACTAACGTGATTTCAACTAAACGACAGAGCTAAATACCGGAGGAGGAGGGCACTTGGAGCAGAAAAGAAAGGGAATGAAATAACTACCATTACCTTCCTAAACTTCAATAGCTGTGAAAGAGTCCTCTTTCCAAGAAGTCCAGATCCCCAATTTCAGACACTGTAATGGCAGTCAGCTTTGCAGCACAGAAGCAGAAACACTTGTCTGCTGATGAGATCTCTTGCATCTCTCACTGAGCAGGTGGAGATGAGCCTCTGGCCTCAGTCCCCGCCCAGGGTTGGAGCATCTGACCTCTTAGTCTGTTTGATCCTAAAGCAGGGTTTTGTAGAGTCTTACTGAAAATTAATAACTGTGCATTCCCATCCTAGAGAATGGGCACACGCTACTTTGTACACAATTTCGGTGGAACACAAGGACCCCCAGAGGCCCATCCATGTAAGGCCCAGCCATCCCCTTACCCTACCAGCTAGTTCTCTCTACCCTTGTGCCATCACTGCCCTTTCCTGAGCAGAGCAAGGGGCTCTACTCTGCTGAGCCAGGAGGAAGCCGTACAACCTTTCCCGGTACAAAGCTTCTGGAGGCCACACAGACTTCCATTTCTGGAGGCCTGTGGATAAAACATCCTGTCACTCTGTCCATAAATGTCCTCAGTAAAGAGTCTCTGTCCTAGTGGGACCCTTCTCAGTCTTGCTTTCCTCTCAGTGGGTTTATGTTGAGTTCTCTGACAATGTTGAAGAGCAGTTTGGTGCTAAGGAAAAACAAAACCCCTCATGGCAAGAAATTAAAAGCAAAATTACATGAAGCTTTTTTTTTTAATGGTATTCTAGCTGCATTTTTCAACTGAGAGTCATAACATCATTTCCCAAGCCAGAAGTACCATTATCCTCATTTCACAGGTGGAAAACCGGGAATTACAGAGAGGTTAATGGCTGTGTCTAAAAGCACACAGCACGCCCTCATCAGAAGGAGCTGAAAATACAGGTAAAGTCAAGGGCTCACACTGTTCGGTGATAACCCAAACTTTATGAACAAGTTTCGCTTGGCCCTAATTGGCATTCAATTTTAAAAAATGTCTTTCATTAAAAAATATAATTTGAAGAACTGGGTAATTGACTCACATTTGATTAAGGCAGAGTCTATTGAATTAACATGATTAATAGATAAAATTATAATCAAACAGAAACCAGTACAAAAGGTGACTTAAGTCATGGATCACATTAAGAGACAAAATCTTTTAAAGATGAATATGCCAGGGTTTTTTTTTTTTTAACGGCAGAAATATTCATTTCACAGCAGCTCTCACACTGTTCAGCTGCCACTAGTAGAGTAATTAGAATGAAATTTGTGTTCAGGATTAAAAGAAGAAGTACTTGGGTAGTGTTTTGATTTCTCAGTGAGGAAGATGTCAGCTGTCCTTCTGATTCTCCCCCAATCATGTGGGTCAGTGGTCATTTCTCAAACTGATAAGTGAAGGAGGCCATTGCAGTGGTTGTCTCTGCTCAGGACTAAATATAGTTGATGGCACATTAAATTCCAAGGCCCTTCTCAGGAACTGTCATGTTCATCAACTTGAAATGGGATAACAAATTCAACAGTTTTTTTTTATAAATGCAAAATTGTGTCCTCAATGGAAACTTAGTTAATTGATACGAAACTATTCTAGCATCAGGCCAAAAGGTAAAATGATAAAGAGAATGCTTGGTTTTTCTTTGTCACTTGTTCTTAAATCTTTTTTCCCAAGAAATGGGGTCTCCTGTAGCATCAGGGGAGGTGGAGGTGAAAGTAGCATTCTTCTCCCCACCAAGACTCTCTCCTTTCAAGAGATTGACTGGGAGGTGGGAAGGAACCTGGGGAGGCTTTGACCACTCCATAATCTTCATCAATGTCCCCAAACTCACACAGCCATCTCACATAACATACAGTATAAAGAAACAGCTGGATTCCTGAGCGAGCGCAGCTCCCCTGCATTCTCCTAGCCACCACCCCAACTAGCTCAACTAGCTTCAGGATTTTCCCGTATAGAAAACTTGGAACCACCACCGCGGCCCCTCTTCTTATCACGTCTCTACTTCTGGGAGCGTGCTGTGCTCAGGCAGATGTCCAAGGACCTGGGACTGAAAGATGGCATTAGAACGAGCTACCTTTCTTTGCCTACAATAATGACAACTTGTTTAAGGATTGATGATATTGCCTGTGGGAAAAGCTATGGAGAACAAGGAATGTCATACACAACTTGTAAGAGTACATTTTGGAAGGTAGTTTGGTAGTATGTATCAAATGAATAAAATACGCATCCTCTTTGACCAAGCCATTCCATGTACACCTGTGAACAATGATAAGGACTCAGGGCTGTTCAGTAAAGCATTTCCTGTAGAGCAAAATATTGGAAACAACCTAATTATTCAAAAGTTGGAAGATGGTTGAAGAAGTCATGGTACACTTTTTAAAGTCAGAATATCCAAAAATTTTTCCATAATATATTTTTAAGTGGTAGAAATTTGTATTTATGTAATATAATCCCATTTGCATATTTTAAGACAGTATATGTATAAGAATGGATAGAAAAAGATCCGAATGGATGGACCGCAACTGTTAAGAGGGTTGAAAGACCTCTGGAGCAGAGAAATGAGCTGGGAGGTGGAGAGGGGTGAGGAGACGAAGGAGGAGTTTCACTTTCTACTCAGCATAGTTCAGTAATTTATTCTAATTAGGTACACCTATCATGACAAAATTTAAGAAGGCTGTGGTTGGCTTCTCCTCACAAGGCACTTGGTAGTAAGCTGTGATGAAGTGGAAATCCCACCTGATCCATTCAAGCAGGACAAGCCCCTTAACTCTCTAAGCCTCATTTTTCTCATCTGTAAAATGAGGACACCAGTGCCTGTCCTGCAGGGTTGCTGTAAAGGATCACAGGACAGAATGCGTATAAAAAGCTGTGTTTCCTGTTAAGCATAAGTGATTGTGCAATGTTAAATAAGAATTACTTCAAGATCAAGAAGAAAGAACTGATATAATGTAATAAGATGACCATAGATGGGACTAAATTACCCCAACTTTGGGAAATAACCATCTACGTTGAGATGGTTTTAGAATGATTAAAGAAATCAAAGCCATATTCTTGGACATGGAGTTCCCCCTGAAGGAGATGGGCTACTCCGAGTTATAATAACCCTGGAACAGGGAATGAGCAATGAAAGAAACCCCCCTTTAGAGGGTGAGATTCTCCCAGCCACATGCAGGCTAGGATTGGGGCTGGGAATTAGACCCACGTGATACTCTAAGGGAAGTTTGAACTTATATCATAGTTGTAAATGATCTGTGTAAAAATTTTCTTCTGTTACCATTGAAACTTCAAATCAAGTCTTTAAATTTGGAGCCTTGTCTCAATTGTTCAGTGGAGAAATAGGAGAGGGCTTGGCCAGTGTGCTCCACATCTGATATTCCCATCCTGAAATAAGGATGTTTAGGGGACTAAGACTTCTGTATCCCATATGCATGGTTTGGGACCCTTTATCTATGGTGACATTGGAGAACAGACCAGCTATGTTAAGGGTAGGCTGGTAGTCTTATCTCTTTCCATCCTGGGGGACCACTGTGAAGTTCTCTGGCTCTGATACGTGGAAGTTTTGGTTCTTATCCCTGGTTTGGTTTTCCACCAAAGCTGCTTGCATTGCCTCAGTACATGTATTCTATCTGTCAAGGCACTTGTCTAATTGGACACAGGTATCCTTTTGATAACCTTTAAATTTTTTTAATTTTTATTTTTATTGAAATATAGTCAGTTTACAATGTTAGCTTCAGTTGTACAGCAAAGCAATTCAGTTATACATACATATATTTTTTCAGATTCTTTTCCATTACAGCACATTACAAGAAATTGAATATAGTTCCCTGTGCTATACAGTAGGTCCTTGTTGTTCATCTATTTTATACATAGTAATGCGTATCTGTTAATCTCTAACTCCTAATCTTTCCCTCCCCCACAACCCCCTGGTAACCACAGTTTGTTTTCCACAGTCGTGAGTCTATTTCTAGTTTGCAAATAAAACTTGTATGTTTTTTCTTAAGATTCCACATATAAGCGACATCATATGATATTTGTCTTTTTCTGCTGATGGCCTTTTAACTTTTATTGGTTCTGCTAACGCCGTGGTGTGGTAGTTGTCTCAGAGTCCTTACACCCCCAGAACGGTGACAGACTCAATGTAGAGGCTATGCAGCATGCAGACTGCTTCTCTAAGGGCCAGACTTTTAGAGATCGATGTATTGATTTAAATAGAAAATGCTTTGCAAGACATTTAATGAACAGAACCTGGTGGTGCTGAATGATAAGATGTGGGAAGAACTTGTGGAGAATGTTCTCCATATATTTTGTCTAGGGCCCAGAATCATCGATTATATCACAGTTAGACTCTTTGGAACTATTTTCATAAACTGCTTTAAATCTTCTCCAAAACTACAGTAGAGGCATACACAAATAAGCAAATGAATAAACATTATTAATTGAGTGCTTACTATGTGCCAATTACGTACTGAATATCTTTCTCTTTATTATTTCCTTTAATCCTTGCAACAAGCTGTTGATCATAAGTTCTACCCCGCCTGATCTGCCAGATATTTGCCGTGAAATGTAGGGGCCATGTGGGCCTTTTGTCGCCCCTCGGTAGCAGGCAAGGCAGAGGGAAGCAGCAGGAGAGAAGGAACAGCACTGCCACCGGGAGAACCTCTAAAACGAGGTGGAGGGGGGATTGCGAGCACTCAGGACGCCCAGGCTCAAGAGCTCAGGCTTGCCTTTCTTGGTGGCTGGAAATGCTGAAGGAATGGCTTTGCTTCTGCTTTCTTTCAGGTGGCTTTTTGTGTAAATGCCCTAGATGGAAGGCATCCCGCAAGGATAACTGGTCCAACAGGGCAAACGGAGCAAAGCTTTCACTTCCCTTCTCACTTGCAGCCCAAATCCGTGTATTTCAGTGTGAGTCCACAGTGAGACTCCTGCCAGTTTGTTCGGTATCCGGACACTGTGGTTCCTCTCCAAGCCTTAAAGAATTTAAAAAGTTATGCTATTAGGATGTAACAGATCTTCCATTTGCATGACTAGTTCTCACAGCTGTGGGAAGCCCATTGTCACATGTGTGGGTGTGGGACACACTGGAGTCTAAAATACCTTTAGATGTCTGATCTTCCCCACTGAGCGAGCGGGAAACTGGGGCCTCTGCTCTGGTTAGGGGTCCTGAGACCCCTGAGCTGGAAGGCAGCAAAAAACATCCTTCTGAGAGACAACTCCCAAACATAAATGTTGGTCACGTACCAAATTGACAGTGCAAATGACTTCTGGGTCTAACGGAAGTGGACGGAAAGGCAGCAGGAGAGGAACTGAGAACCAGCACCAAGGGTCACAAGAGCAGCGCAGCTCCCCCGATAGAGTCACGTGGTCCTGGGAGGCGGGCTTCAGGGCTTTTTATAGAGACTGTTGAGTGGGGTGGAAGATGTTCAAAGCACTAACAACTGTTTCAGGTCTCACAACACACAAGGAAGGGACTCCATAAATATCAGGCAAATGGTTTAATTTTTGTCCCAACAAGGCAGCCTCTCTCAGTAGTTACGGAAACAATGAACAGTCACAACTCTGTTACTGTTTCAGGTATGAGCTGTTAGAGAAACTGGATGCCAGGCTGGTTCTGTTGGCTCTCTGAGAGTTCAACCGTGTGTGTGTGTGTGTGTGTGTGTGTGTGTGTGTGTAAGCCCTTGCACATGCACACACGTGAGAATACTGTTCTGATTAGAAGCATAAAGTAAGCAAACAAGGAAAGAATCTGCATCATCCCAAAACAACCAGCTCCCTCTGTTTGTTCACTGAATTCACTGGACAGAAATAGTAACATCACATCTACTAAACCAGGCAGAAAAGTCTTTTCAAGCTAATGTGCATGAGCACTTATGCTGTGTCCCAAGCACTGCCTGTCACTATGGTACGCACCACAGGAATCTATGAAATAGTCTTCGACGTTGAGAAATGTGCGATCTTTTGTGAAAGGTAACATTTAGACGTGTCAGACAGGTAACCTCTCAGGACAGGAATACATTTTCCTAAATAACAAATTACAGTCCCAGAGCGGTACATTTCCATAGTTCCCTCAAGCGGTATGGCCGAAGGGATGTCAGGGGTTCCCACTGCTGCTAGTTTGGCAGGGTTTGGCCTCTGATACCAAGCCACTCCCTACCAAGCCCTCCTTAACCCACCTGCTAAGTTGCTAGAGAACCAGGGCTCATGGGCTGCGGTGGAGGATCAGTGGGACAGGCAAGAAGGAAGATTCCATGTAAATGCGAGGATCTTCATAATATAAGGCAAAGTCTAATATGAGAGGAAGCTGGTTATAAGACAGATTTTTTCTCCTGTTCTAAGGTGCTGCTGCTCGTTTTATGTGACTGCGCAGAAGGTACGGGCACCCTCACGTCTGCTCTGGAGTACATGGAACGAAAGACATTTCTATTTATTAGGTTTGGGGAGATTTTATGGGGCTGGGCAGGTTGGTTGTTGTTTTAAAGGAATGAAGTCAAGTGTAGACAACTTTAAAACATTGCTGCCACATCTGTGCATCTAATTGAGTCACTCGTGGGTCGTCAGGCTCTGGAGTATAACGATTTGTCAGCATAAGACACGGAGTGGACCAATTTAATACTTGCTGCAGGGGTTAGAATTTCCACAGCCTTTGATCACATTTTTTTTTTTTAGGTCAGTAACATTTAGAGGTAGATAAAAAATACCAAGTAATTTCTGAGAAACTGGATGGTTTGTGGCTAATTTGCAAAAGCACAGATTACATTGGTATTTGGACTGGATCCACCTAATGAAAAAGTCTTGAGATTTTTAGGAAGAACACATGAATGCTGATACCATGGCATGCAGCCCACTCTGTTGTTTGCAGACGTCCGCCGTCTTTCCTCCTCGGCGCGTCCTCCTCTTACTTGCTCACTGGAGCCACCAAGTAGGCAAAGACTTTCATGTTCTGCCAGACAGTAAGCTTATGTGACATCATTGCTCCTTTTCATTTCCTTTTACAAAAATTGAAACTGAAAACCCTCTGTTCTTTCTCTAATTAGAATGGAGCAGGACTGAAGAAATCTGAAGAGATTTCTGAAAAGAAAACTGAAATCTGATACATAATCAATAAGATGCCTATCGATTATTTGAAGAGAGCCTTTAAGAGAATCTCAGAGGTAGAAGAGAATGCCAGAGGTGTTGTGTGTTACTACTTGAAGACACTGCTCCCTTCCCACCCCAGCAGTTCAGAAACTGTTTCTGGAGGAGCCTTGACAGACCTAGTTCATCTCTGAATGTGTTGCGGGGCCAGTGACCTCCTTTTTAAATCAAGCACTGACACTAAACATGGTCCTCCAGGAGTTCCACCTGAGCTTGTCCTTTCCCAGAAGCATTACGACTTGTTCCCTGACCCTCAATTTATCACCTGATAACCCAGTGGCCTCCTATTGTGTTTAGAAACAGAACAGGGAGGAAGAAACCCAGCAAAACTACTCTTCGGACTGTTCCTTTCCATTTTAAAAAGACTGATCTTCTTTAGCCAGTGTATTACTCTGTTGGGCTGGGTTGCCATAACAGAACGCCATAAACTGGGCAACTTAACCGACAGCTGTTTGTTTCACACAGCTCTGGAGGCTGAGAAGTCTGAGGTCAAGGTTCTGGCCAATTTGGTTTCTGGTGAGACTTCTCCTCCTGGCTTAAAGATGATTATCTTTTTGTTATTTTCTCACATGCCTTTTCCCAGATCTGTGCTCAGGGAGAGGGAGAGAAGGAGCTCTCTGGGTATTTCCTTATAAGGACACACTGATCCTGTTGGATCAAGACCCCACCCTTGTGACCTCATTTAACCTTAATTACTACCCTAGGGTCCCATCTCCAAATAGGGCCTCACTGGTGGTCAAGGCTTCACAAACAGTCAGTCCATAGCATGAGTGTAGCTCTAATTTCATCTGCCCTTTTCGTATACTGTGCATGATCTTTATGTTGCCGTACAATCTTCATCATTACTTTCTTCACTTTTTCCAACTCCATTTTTTTTCTTATGTTCTTATTATTTAAACATTTGGGGACATTGAGGAAAGTGTGGTGAAGAAAACTTAAAATCACCCAAGCATAATCACTATTAAATGTTAGTGCATTCTCTTTCAGTATTTTTCAGTGCATTTCTGTGTACTTTGCATAGAATATACACTTACAGAATGGACTGTACAAAATTTAATAGCCAACTTTTGTCTCTTAGCATGACATCATAAGTATTTCCCCAATGTGGCTAAAAATTATTTGACCACATATTTTACCAACTGCCTAATATTTGATAACCTGACAATACCGTGATTTGTTTAACTGAACTCATATTATCAAATATTTGAGTTGCTTCTGATTTTTCACTATTTCAAATAATATTTTAAGTAATCTTATGGCATACACTTGTCTACATTTCATATTTGTTTCAGGCCAGGTTGCTGCTAGATCAAATAATAGAAATGTTTTAATTCTACTATAACGTATCACCAAATTGTTTTATAGAATCTTAACACTGATTATTCATGGTTTTAAAAAATTCTATTTGAAAAATAGAAATACTCACAGCACAGAAAAGTAATTTTATTCAATCACCTAAAATAGCTATTATTAAAATTCTTAAATAAGTACAATATTGTCTTATTTTTTCACTACAGTATTTGTGAATTTTTTTAATGACAATATGTATTCTTCTGTAGTATTTTAAAGACTGCATTGTGTTCTATTATATGGACACATCATAATTTGATTAACCAATAACCCTATTTTTAAATTTTTGTTCATTTCTTTATTATAAATAAAACAGAACTAAACATTCTTATAGATGAATATTTCAGTATATCTCAGATGCAGGGTTCTTGTGCCAAAATGTTCACATATGTTTAATGATTTTAATATGCACTTTTAAATTGTGCCCTAAAAGTTTGTGATTTATATTTTCATCAATAGTTAAAAATAGTACCTTTGCTGGTAGAGTAACACACAATCACTATATATTTAATAAGTAGAAAATCATATTTCAATTTAATGTCCATCTTTGATGGTAGCAAGTTTGGATATTTTTCATACATTTATTGGCCAGTTTTATTTTTTCATTAATTGCTTGTTAGTGTACTTTGACCATTTTTCTATTGTAAGTATCCACTATTCTCTTTTCTTTTTTCCTTTTTTTCTTCTTTTCTTGATGTGTAAGATCTTCCTATATATTTAAGCAGCATTTAAACTGTTCTGAAGAGAATTAATGTCCCATGAAATGATAATAAATAATCTGAAAAAAATTGATATTGGTGATAATGTTTATTAAAACTTTATAATAAGCTTTAGAATAAAGTTTAGGTAAATTTTAGAATAAGATTGTTGAGACCGCCTCCAAAAATTTGCTTAGATTTTTACTCTAATTGCAATTACGTTCATTTATTTGGAAATAACTTACCTTTGTACAAGAAGAAATCTTCCTCTTCAGTAACATGGTACTTTTCTCTAATTTTTCAAGTCTTAACCCACTCTAAAAGATATAACTTTTTTAAAGAAAAATTATTACAATTTTTATAACTGTAAATTCTTTATAACTATAGTTATAACTTGTGTAACTAGCAGGTCCTCAGCCAAACTGCTGGGATTTCTTCTGCTATCATCTTATTCTTTTTTTTTTCCTTGATGTTTCCTTTTATAATGATTTTTTTCTTATTTCTGTAACTACATCAGTAAATTCACCTCCATGAACCTATTTCTTTATCAATATCAATTGTTAAAATATCTCTTAACTTCTTCCTATAAAACTTGTGAAATTTACCATCATGTCACTTCCTATCTTTCCCTTCATCTTGCTTGTTTTGTTAGTATGATCAGAGATTTTAGACCTAGATTCTTATTATTACTACTTTTACATTGTAATGCTTTTAAAGAATTCTTTGTTAACATTTGCATTCTCTGTTCACTCTACCATTTCTTTTATACTGCACTTTATTATTGAGGTTTTTTATTTTGATTCCCTTTTTTAATCAAAATACTTTTACATTTATAAGCAAGATACTGCTGGGTTCAAAACACTTGCATTTCTGATCATTTTTTTCTGAAGCTTCTCATTGGATATAAGAGTCTCAGTTTATAATTTTTTTCTTTCAACTCTCTGGTAGCCATTGCTCCATTGTCTTCTCAAATTTAGTGTTATAATAAAAAAATTTGACCTTTTGTTTTACATCATAAATACTTGTAGGATTTTTTTTTAACACAACAAAACCTATCTAGATGTGAGTTTCTTCACTTAGTTTGCCAGCCACTCAATTGACCTTTTTGTTCTGAATATTTGAGTCTTTTATCAATTAGTGGAAGTTGTCTTTTATTATATTTTGGATTATTACTTCTCTTCTGTCTGGTCTGTCTTCTCTTTCTAGAATTCCTAGTATACATATTTTGAATTTCTGGTAGCTCTTTGAAGTCAATGTCTTCTCTCCTCCAAAATCTCCTCTAAGTCAGGGGGAGAACATCTCTAGTTGTTACATTAGTCTGTAGTTTGCTTCCATTTTAGTTGTTAATTTAGCACTCATGTTTTTCATCTCTAACATCTTTCTTGAGCTGCATTCTCTGCACAGTGCTCTATTCACTCTGTTCTCTCACTTTATAGATTAAAACTCCTCCTGAATCTTGACAAGAAAATTTATTTGAAAATGTCTAGTTTTAGCCTTTAGTTGCTTTGATGGTAAGAGAAAATTTGATTGATAAAGATTTGTCCCCAGAAATTGTAGGACTAGAGAAAAAAAATTTTGTCCCCTCCTCTTGAATTGCTTTGTCTTTTCCATGACTTTTCCCAACATCTGGGCTTGTTTGCTTTTACGAGTTCAGAAAAGTCTGCAAATTATTGAGATCTCTATCCAAACAATAAGTAGAGAAAGAAAAAGTTTAAATTTGCTGTAGGTTATTTACATCTGGAAGCCCATGGAAAATAATGAACGAGTGGAGCAGCAGGGAGCCTCAGCTCCACGCCATTAAGTGTCATCTACATCTCAGCTGCAGCCGCCCAGACCACTCCAGGCAGCACCCCAAATCTAAAATTTCCCTTATGAAGAGTCAGCCACAGCAGCGCCCTATATTTGCTCAGCTCGCTCAGTCACATTAATCGTAATAATAGCCACCATAATTGTTAACATTTTTGAATGTTTATCGTGTGCCAGCCACTGTTCTGAGCTATATAAGTGTACACTGGGTGTAAACACTTCAGAAAGACCCCTATCCTGTGTGGTCTCCTCTTCTAGGATGTTTCCTGGAAAAATTACTGAGATTGAGACTTGATTCCTTCATCCTCTGGCCATATAATTTATCATCTAAACTGAGACACTTTGAAAGCAAAAAAGAAGATTAATCATTTTAAGACAATGAGGGTAAACTAGGACTGTCCCAGATGAACTGGAATGTGTGGCCGCTGGAATCATAGCACACCCTCGCCTGCAGCCGCTGCAGCCCTGCGTTAGTTTCAGTGTCGGTGCTCAAATTACCCTCTTCATTAGGAGGTCCTCAGCCAACATTTGTAGTGCCTGCCTAACAATCTATGTGTTTTCCATTATTTAATCATGTCCTTATTGATGGGTAATTAAGCTGCTTCTAATTTTCATCTCTTAACTATAATTCAATATTAAATTGATCTTTATGCATAAAACTGCATCCTTAATTTAGACTTTTCCTTTGGACTAGTCTCAAAATTAAAATTATGTAGTAAATTCTTCTTCCTTCTCTTCCTCTCTTTCTCTTCTTTTCCCTTCCCTTTTCTAAGAGCCGTTAGTATATTACTGGTTCTCTTATTAATTACTAAGTTAACTAAAATCTTTGACAAACGTTCATTTTTACTTTTGCGGAGGAGTTGTGACTTGGCTTATTTTTACTTGTCCTTAAACAGCACCTTTGGAGGTCCTCCACCAAGGTGCCCTGACAGAGCAGGGTAAACTGCATTGCCAGAGAGGTGCACCTATTGGAAAGCAGGGAGGTGGCGGGTGAGGAGGTGGCTTAAGACCAGGTGTATTTTTTCTTGGCTTCCAGAAATGAATCTCTGGCAGCAGTAGAACTTGAAATTTTCTGTCTCAGAGTTTCTGTGGCATTTTTTTCCCCTGTCTCTCTCCTCTTAATTTTGCATTTTGTTTTTGTTCACACATGAAGGCTAAGTCATGGTGGCAGCAGTAATTAGTGGAATGCGGTTTAATGGTCCAACTAGTTGGTAATATATGGAAATGAATTAATGGACCATAGAGGTCTGTTCTCTCTTGGGTGGAAGAATAGAAATCTAGGTTTTTAGTCTTTTGTGTTTATATGTTAATCTCTTGTGAGTTCAAAATAATTAAGAATTTCATGCTCACAAGAAGAGTGAACAGCTCTATGATTGATACCTGAACCTGTGAGTTTGTGTGTTGCTGTCTTACTATTAACCTATGAATAAAGTTGTAGAACTGAAGACATGCTCTCTCTATATATATAGTGTATCTGTGTGTCTACAATTCAGAAAGTCTTTGCCTTTCACAGTGTACACGTGAAACATTTTCCTATGTCAGGAGGCATTAATAAATTAGAACATAAAGTCTTTAAAAATTAAAAGAAACTGTTCTGATTGGCTTATAGATATAAAGAAGGTCCTACCAATTAAATATCCCTAAAATTCCTGACAAATCAGGAAACTGAACTCCAAATACATTAAGTATGCTAGACATGAAAGCTATTCATGGAGCAAAGCACACTAGGTGGGGTGGTGGAACCCCTAGATGCGGAGAGAACAGTAAGGGCAACTGTGTGGGAAAGCAGGGTGGGGCGGTGACTGGAGATGGGTTCCATGCAAGTGGGTTAATCAAGTAAGAAAGTACGTTAGCAATATTGGGAGTTCGATTTCTCATTGTCAAAGAAGGGAATGACTGAAAGGAAGAAAACCACAACAAACCACATGGTAGCAGATTCAAATTGAAAGTATCAGTTTGTACTCAGAGTTTAATACATAGATCTAAGTACCTCTACACATGTCTCTAGATAGCTCTGTAGAGAACTAGGCGTCGATATAGATCTAGCCTTTTCCTAGCTCTGTCTGCTGAGAACAACTGGGAGGCATGACTCTGAGTGTCACTGGGCAGTGAACACATCCAGCTCCCAGGTTTTGGTTTCTATATGTAATTTTCGACGAAAAGAAACAGAAGCTTCCAGTGCTGGTGCCGGAAAAGTACAAGATAAGCCTGCCCCATCCTATGTCAGAGAAAAAGTGCTCAAAGGATGATGGAGGTGTGTTAAAACGAAAATCAACTTGAAGAAGTTCCCATGGGTCAAATCTGGGGCAGTTTGAACAACAAAATGAATAATAAGGTAATAGATTAAAAGCCCTTTGATTGGAATAGGAATACATGAGTTTATGATAATCTGAATAAACTAAGGATGTAAACAAAGTAATAAATTGAAAATTTGGGGAGTTACAGAATATTTCTAGCATCTCAGAGTAGGCACCTGATATGTATTAATTCCAAAGTGAAAAAAAGTAACTTCACAATGGAGAAAGCTGGTAGGTACCACCTCAATGAATTGATTCAAGTTAACATAACCACTAATAAGACTAGTCAAATATACGTGCCACCTATTAGGATTCAGTGAGGAGAACACATCACCACTTCTGTGATTGTCTTACCAAAGTCACAGAATCTGAATCAAATCTTAAGGGAACAGCAGACTCACCCAAACTGAGGTACCATCTACAAAAGAACTGGTCTGCAGTCTTCAAAAGCAGCAAGACCATAAAAAGCAAGTGAAGAAGGAGGAACTTTTATACTGAAGGAGAATAAAGAGCCGTGACAACTAAAAGCAAAATGTAATTCCAAACTGGATCCTTTTACTATAAAGCCATTATTGAGACAATTGGCAAAATGACTATAGTGTGAGGACAAGATGGTAGTAAATGTATGTGTTAATGCCTTAATTTTGATGGTCGTATGGTGATTATGCAGGAAAATGTATTCATTTGTAAGAAATTCACTCTAATATATTCGAGAATGATACAAGTATTGTATCAGCAACTTACTCTCAAACAATATAGGAAAAGTTTTTTGTATTCCAGTTGCAATTTTCAAAAGTTTGGTATTGTTTCAAACTAAAAAAAAAAAAATTACATGGTTCAAAGATGTAAATATTTTAATAATCCTTGATACAAATTGCTAAATTGGCTTTCCAAAAGAGTTGTACCTTTATCTTACAGTTCCAAAATACAATTCCATTTTTTCCTATTAAATTTTTGTCAGCCAAGCCAGCACTAACTGCATTCAGAGACCTTATTTTCGGTCCTACCTGTCACGCTTTATAACAGAAGTGCTGATATTCATAAAGTCACTTATTATCTCAATGTGGAGGCAATCACTCATTGTATCATTAGCTGATAATGACTAGATAAGCTGATTGAGCTGTAAATGACTGTGGTTGGAGATTGCAGCTCTAGCTGATTAGATAAATATGCCACATATTTCATTTTGATCATATCAATTTCACTATCATTTGACTGAAATGTCTTCCTTCAACCTAAAGTTCTCATTAAGGCATGGTAATTTCTCTGAAATATGACTGTATGCAAGACTTCTATCAGCCAAAACCAATAGTTGCTGAAAAGGACGGTTATTTTACATTTTAGCAACTGCCTGGCTGTAGGATTTTACATCACTCTTAAAATCTGAAGTTCCTTTGTTAGAAAGTGAATAATGATATCTTCATTGCACTCTGAGTCGTATGCAGGTGTGGTCAGGCAGAAAGATTAGTCCTTCTTTAACTGAATATCTTGTCTAGTTGAAGAATTTTGGTGAAGAGATTTGGGAGGTTATCCCCAGTATGTCCTAATGAATGGCTCCCTTTGGCACGTGGTGTCAAGTATTGTTTACACTTTGTGTCCAAGTTCTTCACTTACTCCGATGTGTGCATAAATCTCATTAAAAATGCAGATCTGAGAAGGGGAGGGTATAGCTCAGTGGTAGAGCGCATGCTTAGCACACATGAGGTCCTGGGTTCTATCCCCAGTGCCTCCATTAGAAAGTAATTAAATAAATAAACTGAGTTACCTCCTTGCCCCACAAAAAAAAATGCAGCTCTGGCTCAGTAGGTCTGGGGTGGGGCCTGAGAGTCTATATTTCTAACAGGATCCCTGAAGAGGTTGATCCTGCACGTGCGCAAACCAAACTCCCGGTTAGAGCAGGTGTCTAGCAAACGGCCCACTTATGCTGTTCCATCAGGAACAGACCTCAGAGGTTGTGCCTGAGGGGAGGCATGACTACTGGTGAACCCGCTTCTCTCCAGAGGCCTCACTCAGCCACCTGCTCGAGAGTTAATCCAGCAACCAGCTGGGTGGACCACAACAATGGCCACGGTGAACAGATTTATTGGGCCAAGATTGTATGCTTAAGAAAACAGACAAAATGTGTCTTGCCCCTGCAGTGGTCCTCACTGGAATGTCCTTACCTCTTATGGTTCTCCTGAATCTCTTTGTACAACCCTGGGGAAAACGAGTCACTGCCATCCCGTGGAAAGGAAAGAGAAAAGTAAGATGAGGAAATGTGGGGTCTTGGGAGCTCCCTGGGAAACATCCAGGTAAACAATTATCTTGTCTAGTCTGGTGAGTCACAGATTGACCTGGGGTTTAGGTTTAAGTTTATTTAGTCATTTTCTCTGTGTCTGGATAGAGAAGGTGGTGCCCCTTTAATAGTAGTTGAGTGTTACTGAGCCTTTTCCATGAATAGCTTGGATTCAGAATTTGTAGGCAAGAATTTACTCTGGGTAAACAGGCACAGACATCACAAAGGCATAATAAGGCAGCACTTTCTACTTCAGACCATCTTAACCTTAGGAAACTGGGTAATACCATCCCCATTATGATGATCTGGACATTGAGGCTCTAAGAAATAACCCATTCAAGGTCACATTTGTAATAAGTGGTGGAGGTGGGGTTGAGATTCTACCTTTGTGGCTTTGAAGCTCAGTGGCCTTCTAGTACGCCATCCTTCTAGTATCCTTCTCTAATAATGTTTGTATAAGAAATACATTTCAGTTTAAATCTGTGGGAAATTGGTGATAACGCTGAGATTCTATTATTTGACCAAGATTATGCAACTATTAAGTGATGAAGAATTCAAACCCAGGTCTAGTCAACTGCACAGGCTTCACATTATACCCACTTCCTCTAATGACCCAAGATTTGTGCTGCTAACAGCAGTGACATGAATATCACATCGTATTTGAACAACACTCTAAAATTCTCAGGGTTAACCACTTGGGTCCCCTAGTCAGAGGTGAGCAGAGCCAGCTTTCCATGCAGTTCACAAGTTGGGAAACCAAGACTTTGAAAGTTAAACCCAAGGGCTCATAACCAGGAAGTGATGGACTTGGAATCTAGGTCTTGGGCAGCAAATTCCTCACCATATTTCTGGATCTTTATTTTATTTTATTTTTTATTGAAGTATAGTTGATTGACAATGTTAGTTTCAGGTGTACAGCAATGCAATTCAGCTATACATATACATATGTATTTTTTTTCAGATTCTTTTTTGTTATATGTTATAAAAAACTGAATATAGTTCCCTGTGCTATATAGTAGGTCCTTTTGTTTAATCTATTTTATGCATAGTAGTGTGTATATGTTAATCCCAAACTCTTAATTTATGCCCCCCTTTCCCCTTTGATAACCGTAGTGTTTTCTATGTCCATGAGTCTATTTTTGGTTTGAAAATAGAATTTGTATCTTTTTTAGATTGTGCATATAAGTGATATCATATGATATTTGTCTTTGTCTGTATGACTGACTGCACTTAGTATGAAAATCTCTAGGTCCATCCATGTTGCTGCAAGTAGCATTATTTCATTCTTTTTATGGCTGAGTAGTATTCCATTGTATATGTACACACCACATCTTCTTTATCCAGTCCTCTGTTGGTGGACACTGAGGCTGTTTCTATGTCTTGGCTGTTGTAAATAGTGCTGCTGTGAACACTGGGGTGCATGTGTCTTTTTGAATTATAGTTTTCTTCTGGGTCATTTTTAAATGGATATATCCTCACCTGTGCACAGAGATTTATACCCATTTTAAGGCAGCCATTTACAAATTAGCCAAGGTTGTGATCTGCTTTTAGAGTCCTAAAATGAAGGCATGGCAGCTGTCCGAATAGGAATTTTTTGAGTACCTACAATGTGTAAAAATGTAAATGACGTAGACCCTGCCTTCAAGGAGCTTACAGTCTAGTAGACATGAAAAGGCCTAAACATAACAGACTTGAGAAAGATGAAAAATTCAGTTGCGTCTCTATTTAAAGAAGAAAACACAAACTTAGTCATGGATATAAGTGAGTAAGGAATAAATACCCCTTCCTGAAAGAGAGGAGCTACTCTGTGCTTTGAAGGTGAATTTTCCCATTAAGGACAATTACCATTATTTTGCTCCACAGTAAATTGATTCTTCATTTCTCTCTTCTGTATCCAAGAGTTCAAATGACCTGTTCAGAAATCCTTTCGAAATCTTATCCTTGATTAGCAATTACTATTAGCCCTACTCAGAATAATCTCCAGTATCTCTGTTGGACTGCTACATTCCAGTAGTATTTAAAAAAAATCCTCTTCCCAAACATGCTGAATTCTCACCCTGCTCCAAGCCTTTGCGTGTACTTTACCTCTGGAACACTGTTCCCTTCAGTTCTTTACCTGGACAAATCTTATTTATCCTTCAGGTCTCAGCTTAGCTTCATGCACACTGGGAAACTTCTCTAATTTTCCAAGACTGTAGTAAAACATGTGGTTGTTTGTATAGGTTAGGCTGTGCTGCAGTAATAACCATCTCCAAACGTCAGTGGCTTAATACAAAATCAACATTTGCTTCTGACACATGCTATGTGTCCATTGGGGTTAAATTCATGAAACCTCTGCTTCATGTCATCCTTCCTTGGGATCCCAGCTCAATGGAGTCTTCCGTACGGAGTACTGTCCGTCACCGTGAAGGAAAAAGGCTTTCCACCCAGATCGGACTTGTGTTACTTCCACCCATGTTTCATTAGCCAAAACAAGTCGGGCCTAACTTTAAAGAGGTGAAGAAGTGCAGTCCTGTCTTGTACCCAGGCAAGACCCGGAATCTTAGCAAATATCCCTAATAACCAGCACAGAGTTCATCCTACTTGCTCCCAGAATCCAGGAGTGACCACAACTGCAGTACTTGTTATACTGATTGCAATTACCTGATTACAGTCAGTGTCCTCTCACTAGATGCCAAGCTTCTTAAGGACAGGCACTCAACCCTTCTTTCATATCCAGTCCATGCCACACTGTGTGACACATACACCCTCAGTTAAAAAGCTTGAATCAAGGAGACAGTATCCTCTTTTTAAAAATGCAGGTTTGTATCTTTAAATGTATGAATTCAGAACAATTACAATTCAAATGCTATTTACATCTTATGTTCCTTAGGAAAGATATACATATAGCCTTGAGCTACAGCTCTGACTTTGCTTTTGAATGCAAATATTTTAACAAGTACAACACACAGAAGCTTGAACTATCAATTATTTCTAGCAGTGTATGTAAAGTATCTTGTTTATCCCAAAGATCCTAAATTAGATGGAAGGAAAAAAATTCTATCTTTTAAAACACATCTCTCAGATTTTTTATTTGTCCTCAACTTGTCTTAAAGAGGAATCAAAAGTTAGAGCTGCATAATATTTAAGAAATAAAGATAATACTTATTTTTAGTTTTCTTTGAGTACATTGATGACTAAACATAATAGATAAATGCAAAAGATAAATTATCCATCATGAGTTTCTGTGTTTATAATTAGGTATTAATTTTTCTATATATTCTCTGGGGCTTTAGAAGCATCAGTTGAATTTCTACACAAAAAGATCAGCTTAGGAAATAATCGTTGCTGGATTCAACCAAAATGATAAATTCTTTAAAACATCCAACTTCTAACAAGTAGTTTGATCAGATTAAATGGCATGGCCCCAGCAAGCCAGAGTATATAAACGTAACTATAAGGTACTTTTGGAAAACGCACAATGTGGAAGCTTGTAATAAAAATTACAGTCCCCTAAAATGTCATTTCCTTAACTATTCGTTTAGGTTATGTGTTTTCAGGGGAATCATGTCATTTTCAAGTGCAAATATTTGATTTAACAATTATTAAATTTGGCTTGAAGGATATGCTTACCAATTTTAGCTTCTTTAAGTTTGAAAGTTTTTTTTTTAATATTGGCCCTAGGGAATCTATAGGTTATATATTTATATAGTATGTTTATAACATTTAAATTTTGATCATCATGATACTTTTCTGAGAGAGAGAAATCTCAAATACTTTCAGCCCCATCTGACCTGACTATTTTCCTACTAAGATTCAGTTTCCTTCTTCTCAGTCAACTTTCTAGCAGTTACACTTTAACGGGGAAATTTTCATGACTCCTCTCAGCAGCTAGCATTGAGTCAACTCTCCTCTGGTTTGGGTAAGGAAATTCTTCTCCCACAAGAGCTTCTGCCTTTTCCTGACGACAAAAGCCCAAGCTGATAACTTATGGAATATATCTGGATGTTTACTTTAAAGAACTATGAGTTCCTATAAACAGATACTTGCTTTTAGGGTCATATTACCTTGTTTTTTACATTAAAAAAAAAACTATGGGACTTGTTTGATGATATTAAAAAGTAACCAAATTGAAAGTTATTCTTTAAGACCCCTGAAGTATGAAATAGATAATACTAGTTATCTCTCAAAATCTACAACACGACTTGAATTAGGGAAAATAGTGAAATAGATATTGATCTTGCTAGTCCTTTCTCATTATTCAGTCGTTTAACAACTGGGTACCTACTATATGCCAAGCCCTGAGTTTGTAGTTAGAATTGAATAGTAAGGAAAAACCAAGCCTAGAACAATAGGAAGATACACATTAATCAAATAATCGTTTCGGGGAATGCAGAGTGACCAACTCAGATAAGCACTTTGAAGACGGGTGCCCATTCTTTGAAAGGGGATAATTCCAGAGGAACTTGACTTAGAGTGGGAGAGAGGGGAAGGTCAGGGGAGTCTTGCTTGAGAAGACGACCCTTGATCTGAGATCTGATAGATGAGAAGGCACGAATGGGGACCTAGAACCGAGAAAGAATGAATAGAGTTGAAACCCACAGAACAAGCTGAGGTGGGGAGACGGGGACTGAAGTTGAATAGGAGGCTCTAAAGGTTGGCAGGACCCAAACCATACAGGACCTTATAAAACATGCTCGGGATGTTGGTCCTCATCACAGGGGCAGTCGAGAGCCTCTGACACGTTTTAAATAAGTGATAGACATTAAACAAGTGATAGATCAGATTCATGCTGTGAAAAAAATTACTCGAACTTCAGTGTGGTGATTAATAAGAAAGCAGAAACAAAAAAGAACAACAACCCCAAACAGTGAAAAAAAAGAGAAAGAGAGCAGAGTGGTACAGCAACAAGAGTGGGAAGTCTGGACAAGAGGCGGTGATGGCTTAGATTTAGTGTAGCAGCAGTGGCAAAGATGAAAATTGGACAAATGTGAGAGATAATTAGATAGTATTGACAAGGTTTGGTGATGGATTGACTACAGAGGGAGAGGAAAGGAAAAGGGTCACGGATGAGTCTGAGGTGTCTGTCTGAAACAACATTTCAGGTGCCAGCACTATGCAGTTAGAAAGCACCAAAGGACCTGGTTTGAGTTCGGGTATTGCACATGCTGAATACGAACTGCCGTTGAGATCGCCAGGTGGAGATGTTGGGTAGGTACGTCTGGAACGCAGAGGTGAGGTCTGAGCTGGAGACTGAGATTTGCATGTCACTAGTAATTAACACAATAGAGACATATGGAGTGAGGTACGGGGAAAGAACAGAAGAACTAGGCATGAGCAGGAGGAGTTCTCTGTGTGATGCCTGGGTAGAGGCAAATGAGCCGGCATAGGAGACTTGAAATGGGAAAGCCAGACGCTAAGAGGAAAACCGGGAAAGTGTAATATCTCTGAATTAAGGGGGAAAGTGTTTAAGAAGAGAATGATCAATAGTGTCCATTTCTGCTGAGAGACTGAGAGAAGTGAGACTGAAACATGCAGGCTGGATTTAACAACAGAGCAGGTGATGGCAGAGGTTTCAGTATGTTTATCAGTGGGAAGCAGCTGCTCGCCAGGAAGGAGGCCACATGCATACAGGAGGGAAGAGGTGACTTTGATTCTGACCCTCCAGCATCATCCCGATGGCCTAACCGGCCTTCCACCTTGTAGATGAAGGGCGCAGTGATACTGCTACGACGTGCAGGATTCTTAGAAAGATTAAAACACGATAGTGGGTGAACAGAGACTCTAAACTGGAAAATGGAACTGAAAGCAAGTCGATTTCCCCCTCAAGCTCTGGGTTAGCCAAAGTCTACCTTTCCTATGCCCTCTTCCTCCAGGGCCCTGCTAGATCGACAACACACCCAGTTGCCTTATCTGTGGCTGCTTTGTCTTACTGCGCCGCTGTGTCTAGCTCTCAACCAGGGGGCCTCCTATCACTGGTAAATCATGGAAAGAGGGTCTCAAGATCCCACAGCACAGCTGACCAGCGGGCAGAAACTGTCCTGAGCAGGGACCTTTTTCTCCAGCACACCAGGAAGCAACTGCCTTTTCCACCTGATTAGAAAAGCCTGATTATTAAATAATAGAAAGAATGTCACTTGCTCCCTCTCTCCCCCCAAAGCAAGTCGCCCAACCTTGTGAGCATTTCGGAAGGTTTGGTTTGGTTTTTGAGCCAAAGGGACCATTTAGAAAAATAAGGCAAGAATGCCATCTTGGGGTTTCTGCTGACAGCACAGGCTACCTAAGCTGCAGATGGAAAAAAGAATGTGTTCCTAGAGCTTTTCAAAGACACTGCAGCAATGTATGAGAGTAGACCCTTAAGGGCTTTCTCTGGTTGATTAAACTTAGCTGTTGGAAACCTCTAAATAAACTATTTAAAATTTAAATTCAGATTAATCCACGACATTTGGGTTTGGACCTTTCCTTGTTGAGGGTCTGGCTGGATCACACTCAGTTTTTGCATACTCATCCTTGGTCTTATGTAGTCATCACCTAATTGACAGGATGACTCAGAGTTCGGGGGCATCATCTGGTAACCTCCTTTCTCACCCATCTTTTCTGCTTATCTCAGGATATATTTTTTAAAGTGGTCATCAGATTGCCCAGGTTTTTGTTTATTTCGTTTATTTTAATCATGGAGGCATGGAGTTTATGGCTTATAGAACCAACTCCTAATACAGTAGCAGGACTGCTTGGTGGAGATGAGTTTTATTCCTTGATAGGACACCTATATCATCTTTTACCTGCATCATTTTCCCTTCAGAGCTTTACTTTTTAAAAGATAGTCGAGAAGGCCACATGCTCTGGTTGGCGTCCTTCATCCATCTTTCTGCATCTCACCCTTATTTACTAAAGAGAAGTAAATCCAGTCAAAGCTGCAAAGAATCCACTAGCAAATAATTTGGAACCCAACTTTCTTTACAAGTTCTTCTGTTTAAGGAGAAATCTTGGAGGGAGGGTATAGCTCAGTGGTAGAGTGTATGCTTAGCATGCTGAGGTCCTGGCTCAATCCCCAGTACCTTCATTAAAATAAATAAACATATAATTTTTAAAGCCTAATTATCCCCCCAAATTAATTAATAATTAATTTAAAATAGTTAATTTTTAAAAGCCAACGTAAAAAAGGGAGAAGTCTCGCTTTGCGTAAGGTTGCCTATGGAATTCTTCATGTGAGAGAGACAATACAGCGTGATGAAGAGAGATTTGCAGGATGTAAACTTACTTTCATTGTGCCTTCTGCCATAATCGCTTCTATGAGTAACTCCACCTGGCCCCAGGAGGGTTTTTGAAATCCGTAAAGCAAGGACTCACATCTTCATCTATCTGGCGTGGGGCTAGAGAGCAGTAAACATTTGTCGAATCCAGCAATGTGTGTCTCAAAGGTAAGATTCTCTCCCTTCAAGTTTCAGTGCATCTTTTATGATCTCCTCACATGTTTGGAAACAGCTTTTGTGACGGCACCTGTGAGATGTAGGGACGAGGATGCAAAAGAGAAAGTTGAGCATCAATCAAGGCGAGGGCTTGGTCTTTTCCACTACAGAAAACAGTATGATTGTTATTTAAAGAAAAGGGAAGAGAAAATCGAGGGTTATTTTTTTTTTAACCAAATGTCAAGAAGTAAGTCTGGGTAGGAAGCTTCAGCTATGTCTCTCTTCATGTTCAAAGTCTCCCCTTAAATCCCCAGAGGTGGGTTGGGACCAGGTTTTGCTTCTGGGCTCTTGCGAGCTGTGTGACCTTGGGTAAGTAACTTAAACTCTCTGTGCCTCAAATTCCTCATCTGTTAAACAGGATTAATCACAGTACCTCCTCTGTGAGTTTATCAGGGTTAAATGAGCTAATGACAGTAAAGTGACTGGCAAATGGCCACTGCTCTATAAAAGTAGCAGCCACTACTGGCATATTCCAAAGGCCAAAAGGCCAACCACTCAGTTACCTCCGTGGGGCTCCTTTCCTTGGGTACTGACCGCCCACAAGCCCATAATGCCTTGGAGGGAGCCCCCTTTGCAACACGCATGTATGTTACTCCAGGTTGGGGAAAGAATCATCCCCCATAAATAGGATTTGTTGATTACACAGTCATTTAAGCAAAAACTGCTGGGTCATCTTGCAAAAGTCAACCTCAAATATGAACTAAGCAAGGGTTTAGAACTCTTTGGAGAAATAGGGAATGATATTAAAGCAACTTCAAGAGTCTACCAACTGTGAGAGGGAAATCAATGAAAAGGAATTGGCAAAGAAAGTAGCAGCTGGTAGCAATGTGTCCAGGTGGAGAGTAAGTCCCAGGAGAAACGGATTTGTTCAGGGAGAGTTCTGAAAGAGGGAGAGAGGGGTTTGTTGCATGTGATGACAGGGGAGCTAGTTGAATTGCAGCCCACCCTGACACGTAACAGAGAGAACCTCCCTTCCTAGCAACGAAGGCGCTGAGAATCTGATTTAATTGATCCACAAAGGAAGAGAAGATAGGTGTCAGAAGCCTGAGTCTTAGGAGGAGAAACCTCCTACTTCAGGGGTGATGGCAATAAAAATTGAACCTCAAGGTTCAAATCATAAAATCTTTTCCATAGACTTCTGTTTGAGGGTAATATTGATTGCAATTTCTCCTTCTTAAAAATATGTTTTACAATAGATAAAGGCTGATTTGATTCACTTGTTTAACCTCCTTTGAAACCATCAAAGTCACTTGTTAATTTTTAAAAGTAAAAAAAAAAAAAAAATCATTTCGCTGCCTAAGCAGGCACTCTGAACGTTGCTGGTGGGAGCATGAATTGTTACAAGGCTGATAGAGAGCAATATATTGATGTCTATCAAAACTACAAATGCATATGTCCTTTGATGCAGCGTTTACTCTTCTAGGAAATGTATCCTACAGGTACTTGCCTACATGAATGCAGCCTTTCCATAGATTTCTCGTTGTAGTATATGTACAATGGAATACTCTGCTGCTATAAAAATGAATGATTAATTTATTTATATGTTGAAATGGAAATATCTCAAATATATACTAAAAGAAGGGATCAGGGAGGTGGGTATAGCCCAGTGGTAGAGTGCATGCTTGGAATACACAGGGTCCTCGGTTCAATCTCTAGTACCTCCATTAAAAAAATAAATAAATTTTTTAAAATAATAAATAAATAATAAAAGCAGTTAATTTAAAAATAAAAAATAAAAGAAAGAATCAAGATACATGAAATATATATGGTATACTACTATTTTTTAAATAAAATCAAAACAGGAAGAAAAAGATGTGCATGTGTATTGAGTTGCATGTGCATAAAAATTACCTGGAAGAATAAATAAGAAACTAATGACCAGTTACCTCATGGGTGAACTGGCGAGGATGGAGGGCAAGAGAGGGAGGTTTGAATTGTGAATATATAAGGTATCAAAAAAAATCAAATTATAAAAATACCACATTTTATGAAAACCTCCATAACCTTCCATTTAATGCCAAAGAAAACCTTTCAAAATAACAGCTTAACAACTAACAGCATTTAGGAAAATACCCCTCCAAAAAAGTATATAAAGAATTTAAAACAACTCACAGATCACACTGCAAACTCTTTGAGCTGAAAAGGACTCTAGAAAGCACATTTCTTCTGTATTGCATACCAAATGAATAGAGACTTCAACTGCAAGTTGGTTCACTTCTCTGTGACTCGGGGTCTTTGACAATGAACTGTAAATGGCAATGCTAGTTTATAATGTAAAGTTCCAACCAAGTAGATGTGTCTCTGAAGGCCTACATAAATATTTAATACCCCAGGAGTATGCAATAACTAAATATGTATGTTTCCCTTTTTCCTCATTGATGAAATAGAAATAAAGACTTTTATAATAACATGAGCCATAAGACTATAAGCCCTACGAAGGCAGGGGCCACATTTGTTTGGATCAGTACAATACTACTATCACCAGTTATAGTTGATGTTAACCTGAGTTTCTCCAAAAGGAGAGCTTAAGACCAAGGCTATGTGCAAAGAGTTATTTGCAGGTGTGATGCCAGTGGGCAAGAGTAAAGGATGGGGAGAGTGAATAGGAAAGGAGGGAGAGCCAGGACAGGTTGCATTATCAAGTGGACCATTGCTACAGGTACCAGGTGGATACTGCGTGACCTTCTGAGGAGCCTTATAAAGTGTATCTCATCCCTTCCACTCAGAGAAAGAAAAGGAGAAGCATTCATCCATCAGTCTCACCTCCCACTGGTCAAGGGTTGCCCCACCAAACTTCAGCTCCCCCACCATTCCAGATTATACAGGCATGAGTTACAGGTGCATTCTCCCGGGCATCCAGTGACACAGCTTCAGAGAAACAGATGCAGGAAGCAGGAGGCCCATGATGCAGGCCCGCAGTGAAGTCTGGCCAGACTGCCTCTGTGCAGAGCTGGTTGAAGTCTGCAGAGGACTGGGGACCACAGCTGTGGCTGGCACAAGAGGCGAGTCTGAGAAGACCTGAAGTGATGTACAAGAGGCGTTCAGTACTTGATGTGTGTCACACTGTAAGTGCTCAATAAATATTTGTTCACTGAAAAGACCCCAGGTGACTGGATTACAGAATTGGAGAGTTGGAGGAGGCTTTGGAAATCTGCTCATCCAACCTCCCACCTGGTATGGGTTTTTCTTTTGAAGGAAGATGCTTCAACTTTGCCCAAAGTGGGAGCTCGCCCACCACTTGCAAGGAATCCTTTTCATGTTTAGGGACTTCTGCCTACTGAGACATTTCCCTCACATGAACAGAAATGTGTCCTGCTGGGACTTCTGCCATCAGTTCCACTTTGGGCCCCGACAGCATAATGCAGCCACTTCCTTTGCCAAATTGCACCTGTAAACGAGGTTTGCAAGTAAAGGCAGCATTTAAACAGGAAGCTGAGGGGTGTTATTGTCGTGTTCTCCATGCCAGTTTAGCCAGCGTTCCTTGAGTTGGGCTTCATCCTACCACCACCCCCACCCCACAATCTATCCTGTAAGGGAGGGAGCTGATTTATATCCAGCTGGGTGGAGTGGCCTGATACTCTCAGAAAAGCAATTTTTGATATATGTCAAATGAAAACCTTCTGTCCATCATCCCAGGGTGAGCACCCAGTCCCAGAACAGTCACCCCTGAGCACCCCTCCTGAGTGGTACATCCTTGAGAAACTGCTCCACAGCCAGAAGCAGCTAACCCTGCACACCGGGATGTTTGAAGACAGTGACCGAGTCTCTGCAGAGACATCTGAGTGCCTTCTGTCATTTCCCCGTGATGAGACAGTTCCTTGCCATGCTGGCCACTTTCTTCTTGATCCTTTCCAGTTTATCAAGTATAAACTGAAACTCTCTTAAAATGCTGCATCCATGCTGAAAGCAGCGCTCCCTGTGGGGCCTGACCAGCTCTGAGCACAGGGAGGCTCTGATTCACATCTACCCACTTTTGCTCATGTTAAATGAAAAGGGAGGAGAAATCCTGCATTCAGTTAATTTTTGGAAAACTTGACTGAATGGGACAAATGGTGGAGAAACACAAAACACCCTTCCAATGTGAATACAAATAGGTACTTTTTTAAAAGAAGTAAGTTTGTGTTAACACTTAAAGAAAAAAGAGAAGAACCATTGTCTCACTTCATGGAGGTCTGGGTTTTTCACTCTCAGGTGAACCTGGATGGGAAAAAAATACCCAAACTGCTGATTGGCTGCACTCTAAGTTCATGACATCTCCCCTCAAGGGAGCCCTTAGTTCAACTGGAAGTCCTACCAGTCCATTCACTCTCTGATCTCTTCACCAGATGTTCCCTGTATTCTGCATTCTAGCCCTCAAGACCTTCCAAGACCTTCTCCGCATGCCCACCCTTGGCTGATGGGCTTGCATCCTATTTCAGTAAAAGCACAGAAGTACTCAGAAGAGAAAACACCTGCCAGTCCCCACTACCACATCGACCAGCCTGATGGCATCCTGGCCCACATTGGAGGACTTCTGTTGTCACTGTACATGGTGGTTTAAATATACATCCACAAATTCTTTGACATTCAAAGAATTTTCAGAAAGAGGAACCTAAATTTTCTCCCCTTAGCTAGGACTTAATGACCCCTTTCTGACAAACAGAATGGGGAGGCGCTGAGGGATGTGTCTTAGAAGAAGAGATTATACAATTGTTGAGACTTCCGCCTCGATCACTTGTTCTGGGGGAGAGTGCCATGTTGTAGGAATACTCAAGCAGCCCTATGGAAAGGTCCTTCCAGGGAGGAACTGAGGCTTCCTGCTAACAGTCAACGTGAACTTGCCGGTTGTATAAATGCGCCATCTTGGAAGCCACTCAAACCTTCAGATGACTGCAGCCTTGGCCAATATCTTGACTACAACCTCAGGAGAGACCTTGAGCCAGAACCACTTAGCTTAGATGCTGCTAAATTCCTGACTGATGGAAATCGTGTACAATAATAAATGTGGGTTCTCTTGGCTTTTTAAGCCACTAAATTTGGGGGCAATTTTTACACAGCAATAGATAACTAACATACTGTGGATGAACTGTCCATGCTTCCATTTTAAGCCAACCCTTCTATATGCTAGGCCCCATCCCTTCCCACTAACTCACAGATGTTGTTCAAGTAAAGTGTCCCCTTTGACCCCTGCAACACCAATATTTTCCCCTTTAGTGGCTCATTCCCATCGGCATGTCAACATGTTATAATATCTCCCCATCTAAAAAGCAAACAAGGGGGAGGGTGTAGCTCAGTGGTAGAGTGTGTGCTTAGCAAGCACAAGGTCCTGGGTTCAATCCCCAGGACCTCCATTTAAAAACAAACAAACAAACCTAATTACCTTCCCCCCTCAAAAAATTAAAAATTGGGGGAGGGTATAGCTCAGTGGTAGAGTGTGTACCCAGCATGCACAAGGTCCTGGGTTCAATCCCCAGTTCCTCCACTAAAAATAAATAAATAAAAATTACCCTCCCCCTAAAAAACTAAATAAAAATAAAAACGTGCAATTACACAAAATTATATTAAATTAAAATTACAGGCAGGCAAACACACACCTCTTGGTCTCACAACTTCCTTCTAGCTGTAGTTCAGTTGCTCTGTTCCTCTTTATGGCAAAATTCCTCGTAAGAGAGTGTATACTCTGTTTTCTTTCTTTTCATTCTCTCATGAAGCCCCTCCAGTCACTTCTTTCCCCTCCACTCCACTGACAAAGCTCTCGTCAGGGTCTTTGATGGTCTCGGCACTAAGCTCCCATGTTCCCACTTTGGGCTCTCAGCGGCACTGAGCACCCCCTCCACCTCAAAACACTTGCTTGGCTTTCTTGCTAAGACATCCCTCTCTCTCGGTTCTCCTGGTCTTCTGATCACTTCTCTGGTTTCTCTGCTGGTTCTTCCTTGTCTTCCTGACCCTCAGATGTCAGAGTGCTCCAGGGCTCAGTCCTTGGATCGATTTTCTTCCCTAAGATATCTCTCATTTTGATCCCCACCCTGTCTGATGATGGCTTGACTCTATGTTGCCTGTGACCCCTAATTAGTGTGGGCTCAGGATTCCGGGAACACCAGTGCCTGCTTTGACCAGCTGACAGCACTATACGCTGTGCCTTCACCAGTCCACATCAAAGTCACTCACTAATTTTTGAAAAAAATCAGCGAAACCAGTTATTTTGATATATCAAAGTTACAAGATGTGGAGTTGTTTTTATTTCTCTTCAACTGGTTGAGTTGCTGGTAGATTGACTACCTTAGACCAGGATGTCAGAAGCGGGGCAGGGAGAGCTGTCCTGTGCATTGCGGGGCAGCCAGCAACATCCCTGGCCTCTCCCCGCTAGACGCCAGGAGTCACACCCACACCAGCGGTGATGATCAAAATGCCGACATTTCCAAATGTCCTCTTGGGTACAGGATCTGCCCCAGTGGAGACCCACTGCCTGAGACAAATGCTGTGTGTGGACAGGTAGGCGGATAGGTTGAAGGATTTATTCAACATCGATTCAGGGAGGAAAAGGCTTAACATAAACAAACCCTTCCTGGGATCTGGTGAGTTAAGGCTTGTAATTGCTGTGTTTTTATCAGGAAGGAATACCTGCAGACCAGTCAACTGGCATCTATTCAGAGAGGCTGCTGGAAGCGGGGGGCTAACAACCGGGGGGCTAATGAGGCTCCACCCAGATCACTCGTCCCTCGTGCGCGTCGTATTACTGCCCTGTGACGCTTTGTGAGATGATTCCTTCCCGTTGCCCTCAAATGCTGTGAGCAGACTGAGGGCAAGGACCAGCCTCTAGCACGGTTCCCAGTGCCTAGCTGGTGTTCAGTCGTTTTTCATTGGAACCGAGTATGGGTACCACGCTCTCCCAGGCCCAGAGCACAGGGTGAAGATGACCCACCCTTCCACTCGCAGCTCTCTGACTGCATCCCACCCTTTAAACATGACTTTGGCTTTCACTCTGCCAGATTCTTTACAAAGACCTGTCCTTTTCTGTGCTCTTCCACTCAAGAATTAACCCCTCCCTTGGCAAGGAACTAAGTAGGTTAGCTGGACCAGGGGCGGCCACAGCCCTCCAAGGAACCTGGCTGTTAAGACAGTGACATTCTATGGGGGAGACGCTAGCAAACCCCTCTCACCCCGCATCATCACCTGTAACCCCCTGGTAGTTGACAGAGAAAACTAACTACTTACCGTACAGTTTCTAAAGGGTGGCTGGTGGGGACAGGGTGCTGTGCCTGGGAGAGCAGGGGTGCAGTTGACATGTTTCTCTAAACAGTTTAACAGAAAGAATTAGAAAACACTAGAGCCGGAAAGAATTGTGCAGAGCACATTGTCCAGCCCTTTTTTTCTACAGGGGACAGCCCCCAGTGCCCAGGGAGAAGTGACCTGACAAAGGTCAAACAATTTCAGCAACACAGCTTTGGCCAGGACCCAGCCTCCTGGCTCCCAGTTCTGTGCTATTTCCACCTCCCTGTGCCGTCCTGGTTGGCACATGCAGAAACTTTAGGAGACACCCTTGTCCCAGCAGGACGAGCCCGACACTGGTGGAGCCCCACTCCGCCCCCCAACCTTGACTCCCAGCGCGGCGGCTCCTCACACCCTTGGACAGTTTCTACTTGCATCTGCATCGATTAAACCTTGATCTCATTTATTATCTCAGGAAATGGTCTCAAGGTCACAGGGCTGGAAATTTAATTATGGTAGCAGTATATTAAGTGGCACATTTAAAGATGCTGAATTGTAGTAATTAATTTTTTGGATGGTGGTCTCGGAGGAATGGGTTTTCTCCACACTGGGTGTTCGGCATCCATCACGGCCATTGAGCTTGGCAGCTGTCTTTTAGCTCTAAACTGCCTCGTTACTCATCTTTTATGACTAGCCTTTAAAAACACTAGGCGCCGATACCCCTTTTATTGTAATATATGTGTGCGGTGGGAACGGAGCCATACTTCACCTTCGCTATAAAACATGAACCGAGGGTGCCAGCAGCTACCTGAGCTGGCCTCTAAATTGAGACAACAATTACCCTTCGCTGACATCTAGTGTCAAGGCATGAGATATAGCCAGCGTGCTGAATCCATTGGCCTGGAAAACCACGCTTCCCCAGTGATAAAGCCTGTCTCGCCCACCAAGCTCCAGCCCCAGCTGTAAAGGGGGAGATGCGCAGAGAGATGAACTTGGCCCTGGCTGTTGACTTTGCCAGGGCGCGAGGTTATCGAATGGGGCCCCTGTCTGCCAAGGCTTTAAAGAGCTTGTAATGTTTAATGAAGGGACGGTCATTAAATGTGTTTGGTTCAAATAGTAGGCTCGATGAGCCTGGGTGGTACTTAATAGAGAGGTGGGAAAATATGAATTAAATTAGAGAGATTCATTAAAGAAATTGGCCGGGAGCCCAAGAATGTCGGGTTGTCAGGCAGAGCTGCCAGGAGCTGGAGCTCGTCCAGGGAGGAAAACTCAACTAGCTTTAGACTTTAAATCCCAGAATTGCCCTGTAAGATGTGCTTAAATACTGGCCAGCCTGTGCTTGTGGAGAAAGGGACAGTCATAGTGTAGAATATTTTATGGAACACAGCAGGGATGGAATGCTTGTGGATAGAACTTTTTCTCCCCCTCGAGGAAATGCTTTTGCCTTCCGCAGTGGAAGCGCACAGAATTTGTACATTTTCAAAGCAGAGATCCCAATTTCTCCCTACTTTGGAAAGCGTCTGCTGTCTCCTCTGGTCCGGGCGTTCTCAGTCTGGCACTACTGGTACACTGGACTGGATAATTCTTTGTTGGAGGGTGGGGGGCTGGCCTCTGCAGTGCAGGATGTTTTGCAGCATCTCTGGGCTCTACCTTCTTGATGCCAGTAGGCCTCCTCCCTTCCACTGTGACAATGGAAAGGGCCTCCAGGCATTGCCAGATGTCCACAGGAAAGCAAAATTTCCCTGGTTGAGAACCACTGGTCTCTTCTAACCTCAGGAAGCAGGTTCAAACCCCTAAACTGACCTGCCTCAGTGACCCTTCATTGGCTGGAGGATGCACTGTTGGTCCAGCACTTCTGAGTTGCCCTGGTAACTGGCCCGGTGACCACTCATGCCTGATGTCAACCATGACTGTGTTTCCTGGCTTGTATGTTGGACCTTGGCCTGGTGAACTCTAGCTCAGCTTTGGCCACAGTCCCGAGTCTTTACCACAAGCATTGTTTCATCTCCTGATCTTATTCTGATAACACTAATCTTAGAAAAGAGTCCTAATACCAGCTGAGGTATCTTTGCTTCAGGTGGTCAGAGAATCAACATATACTTCCTGCTAGGGATTCCATAGGAAACAAGACCATCAAAAGCACCGCCTTTACGGGATTTACATCCTAGTGGTGAGGGAGAGGCAGTGAGTATATTAATAAACAAGCTGTGTTCAGATGATCAGAAGTGCAATGAGGAAAATTAACCAGGTAATTGGATAGAGTGGAGAGGGGAGGGCAGGCCACTGCAACTAGGGTCAGTGAAGGCTTCTCTGAAAAAGCGAAGACAGCCAAGATGTGAACAATGAGAAGTAGGTGGCTCTGAATACAGTGTTCTCTCTGTTACAACAGGTTCTATTTTAAGAAGAAGAAATTTAATAAGTTTAGAGCACTCACAGAGTAAAGTGCATAAATCTCATGTGAACATGTCAGTGAATTCACACACCCACATTTATACTCAGGTAAACACCACCCAGATCAAGACACAAAACCTCTGCATCATCAGAGGTTTATTCCTGCCCCTTCCCTGCCATTGCACACCTACGGAGAAGACTGCTCTGTCTTGGATCACCATCAATTCATTTTGCCAACAGACTCCATTGTATTTTATCTTGTTTTGTTTTTTCTTGGAGAGCCAGTCAGGTCTTCTAGACCAGCAACTTCTCATAAATTCTCGTAAGCCTTTAGTTACTGATAAAAACAGAAGGAGGCCACTATCTCTTCCCCTAGGAAACTTTGGGAACCAGCTGTGATGGGACCCACATCATTGAGCCCCTGTCAGGTTCATCCGGTCCTCGCTGATGCTGTGATGCCCGGGGTGGGGAGAGACACGAGGGGAAGCAGAGTCTCTGTGTTTTCATCCCTACCCCCTTCCTTCCTGTTTGCTGAACAAACATTCCTGCCAGAGAGAACAGTAGAAAAACACTGGACTCTGTCAGCCCCCCCGTTAATCAGCGGGGCCACAACAAATCACAGGATGAAGCCCATGACACATCAATTACACTAAAACCTGAGGGCAGCTACGGGAATTGGCGATCAGGCGCAGGACCTCCGGGGGATGCCTCCACCCAGCCCGGGAGGCCTAGATGCTCTGCTACTAATTGGTCCAGCGATGAGGTGACAGCTGGAAGGTGAGCTGGTGACCACAATGTAAGAAATGCTTCCAGTGGGCAGTGGTCTTGAGTAAAGATTCTCAAACCTAAAAGGGCTGTGCCTGGTGGGTCATCTTCAAGCCCATTCTGGATGATAGATTTTCACAGAATTTAGTTATCATGAAGAGGAATGATCCTGTAATTGGAAACTTGCTTCTACCCCCACTGTTGACTAACTAGAAACTTGGGCAACTGAGTTGACCGCTAGGTGTCGCAATTTCCTTTGCTACGTCTGCTGCACCACCTCATGAAGGCACTGCCTCTGGAGGTCAAGAAAGGGGTTGAGAACGGTGTAAATGTGTGGGTGGTTGTGCTTACGTATGAGCTGGTGTTTATTCATCATCCACTTGATAACATTACATGTGTCCACTGGGCGTCGGCGCTTTGTTTACCTCAAGGAGTTCACAGTGGAGAAGAGAAGACAGGTTGCGTTGGAAGAAGGCGGTCCACATGGAGGCATCCAGCAAATCTACCGGCTAGCATTGTAGTCCGGCGACCTGTCTGTTCCCCAGAGAGAAGACGGGCATTGCCTTGTTCTTGGCATCCGTGAGGCAGCTGGCGCCTGAGGAACGATGCAGTCGGATTCCCTAGGCTTGTCTGGGCCAGGCTGCGTGGGGTGTAGAGGACCGCCTCAGCCGTTACCATCTTCTTCCCACTCTCCTTTCCCATTGCTCCACCACTTCCTGGATATGAAAGTGGAGCCGAGGAAAAGAAGGACATAAATGGGAAGAGTCATGGACACAGTGGGAGAAAGTCACAGTGGCCAGATTCAGGACAGTGCACTGGGGCTGGTTCCACCGGAACCCACACAGGACCAAGCACTCGCCAAACGTGATCCAGCCTGTGAGTGCGCCAACCCCAGCTTTCTCATCTCCCGATTCCATGCTGTTTCTTACTCACTGGGGGTGGCTTACTAAGTCTGAGTTCTTAGTTACAAGCAACAGAGACTAATTTGGGCTGATAAATGGGAAAAGGAGTTTGTTTTTAAGAAGATGTTGCCAGGCCAAAATCACCAGTAGATACTAAAGTCACAAGGTAAAACTTTTTGAAGAACAGGATGTTCACAGTAGGTAAAGCACAGATTACTTACTACAAGATTACTTGCAAAGGGAAAAACCATGTATTTGCAATGAAGTGATCTGGCAGGGATCATGCTAACCAAGTGATCAAATCTAGTGTTGCCAGTAGTGGGGGAGGCTCTATCAGAGTCTGGTGTGCATGGCCCCACCTATGAAGCACACTTGCCAAAGATGTAAACTATTTTTCCATTGAAGTTCCATCAGTTACAGCATGTCAATTTCTGGTGTACAGCACAGTGTCCCAGTCATGCATATGTATACATATATTCGTCTTCATATCCTAAACTTTTTTTTAATTGAAGTATAGTTGATTTACAGTGTTGTGTTAGCTTCTGGTGTGCAGCATAGTAATTCAGTTATACATATATACATTCATTGTAAGTTATTACAAGATATTGAATATAATTCCCTATGCTATACAGTAGGACCTTGTTTGTCTGTTTTATATACAGTAGTTAGTATCTGCTAATTCCAAACTCCTAATTTATTCCCTCCTCCCTTTCCCCTTTGGTCACCATAAGTTTGTTTTCTAGGTCTGTGAGTCTGTTTCTGTTTTATAAATAAGTTCATTTGTATCCCTTTTTTTTAGATTCCACATATAGGTGTTATCACATGATATTTTTCTTTCTCTGTCTGTCTTACTTCACTCAATATGATACTTTGTAGGTCCATCTGTGCTGCAAATGGCATTATTTTATTCTTTTTCACAGTTGAGTAATATTCCTGTGTGTGTGTGTGTGTGTGTACACACACCACATCTTTATCCAATCATCTGTCAGTGAACATTTAAGTTGCTTCCATATCTTGGCTATTGTAACAAAAAATGTAACTTGAATGCATTCAGGACTTTAGCTCTAACTTCATATTTACAGGGTATATAAAAAAAGGAGTGCATGAAATATCACAAATAGGAAACTATGAGATTAATCAAAAATGTAGGAGAGCCTACGAGACAATTGTTTTACCCCTCAAAAAATAAACGCCATGAATAAATTTTTTAAAGTTAGAAAGTACTCCAGAATAAAAGAGATTAAAGAGATATAACCACCAATTACAGTGTTGAATCTAGATTGGATCCTGTTCTGGAAAAACAAAAAGTAATAAAAGCTATTCTCAGACTGGAGGAATTTAAATATAGACTGTGTTCTAGATTGTATTATGAAATTAATTTTCTTAAGTTTGAAAGCAGTATGGTAGTTTTTAAGAGATTATACTTGGGAGATGCACTGAGAAGCGTTTAAGAGTAAAATGTTAGGAGGTCGATGACTTTCAAGTGAAGTGATACAGCAAAAAAATAAGAATAAAATAAAACACGCACACGGAAGGATAAAGCAAATGTAGCAAAAGGTGCCCAGTTGTTGAAGCCAGGTGAATTTAATACAGGTATTCCTCAGAGAAGGGGGGAGGATACTGGATGATTAAGAGTTAGTGAAAGGACTGGAAGGTCAGCGAGAGGCTAAGTTCCCCTGAGCAAGGCCTCAATCACCTGACATACCTGGCCAGGTAAGAAGTCGCTGTTGCTGCTGCCTCCCTGACCAGCAGAGGACACCGCCTCTCTGCCCCCCCCCCCCCCCCCGTCAACAGCCACTTCTGCTCCAGGTCTTGACCCTTGAAACCACTTGAGTAAATCCTCCATTGCCTCTGCTGCACCAAAACCTAGGTACCCATGCCACCCACCACACCTCGTGCAAAAACGGAACTGCCACACACAGGTGTTTTCTCAGGTAGCTCAAGTGACTCCCCCACTGGTGCATCTGCTTGGTGGAGCCTAGTTCTCAGGCCTCTATCCTGGCTGTGAGGGAAGCTGGGAATTGGTACAGTGATGCTTCTCTTGCTAAGGTTAGCGAAAGATGATCCGCAGCCCTCGATCCGATAGGTGCTGGCTGCACAGAACAGTGACGTGTGTAAAGTAGCCAGGGATCCAGGCTCTGTCCCAGGACTTGGTCCGATGATGACAGGATACTTCCCGGTGGAAGAGTAATTTCGACTTTTAAATCTTTGCCAGCTTCATACATAGCATTTCTTTAATGTTGAGGTCTGGGCATTTAGTGTTGAGGTCTGGGTTGAGGCGTTTATTTATGGACCGACTCTGGGATTTATTTGTTTGGGCATATTGCCTTGTTTGATTATAAGATACTCCCTTAGTTGTTTTCTGTTTAAATGCCGAGAGGCCTTCAGGCTTGGATTGTCCATAAATTAAAATGTATTATGATTATTATTGTTCACGATGGTTCAAAACTACACTCTCTCATCAGAATGCATAATCAAGACATTGCATAGAGGAAATTTGTTTTAAAGCCTGATGTCTTACCCACTGGAAAATCTAAGACCGTCTTGGTGAAGCTCTCCTGGCAGTTGGTGATAGATTCAAATGCAGCGGAATGCAGACTTACCATGACCTAATATTAATATCCATTAACGCATTTTATATTGATCAATTCAGAAAGAGAATTCATGGTGTTCTTTCAGAGGCTGCTGGGACGTAGCTTCCACCCCCCTCATTTGTCATCATTATGGGGCAGAGCTGTGGTCCACAGCTTATCATTTGTTTATGGCAGTAAGTCCAGCAAAGGAGGCATAGATGGGGACACAGTAAAGCTATTGGCCTTCCCTCCTGTTCCTCACCCCGGGGAGCAGGGGGGTGGCAAAGCTATATATCTAGATGCTCATGCCCCACACCTAGGCGGCATCCCTGATAGCTTCCGCCCCCATGCTGCCCCCCAGTACCCAATCCATGATTCGTCCTTTTGATATTAACTCTGAAGTATCACTTCTCTCATTTCCTTCGGTGTCAATCCTTTCCTGTGTTACCACAATTTCCCCTGTATTGACAGCATCTCCAAACCAGCCTCCCTACTCTGCTCTTCTCTGCAGCCTGAGGGATCTTTTTCAGTGCAAATCAGGTCCTGCTGATTGCATCCTCGTACTCGCCCTACAATCTAAAAAATTTTTCAGTGGTTTCCAATTGCATTTATGAAACCATCCAGCATCCTTAAGTCTGGCCAGTATGGCTTTGTAGGCTGTACCCCTTCCCCCATCATCAGCTTCTCAGTCTCATCTGGCAGTATCTCTCCCTTGTTCACTGCGCTCCAGCTACACCAGCCTTCGATTCAGTATCTTGTATGCTCCGAGCTTCTTCTCCCTTCCAAGTCTTTATATGTGGTGTCCCCTCTGCCTGGTATTTGTGCCTTCACCACCTGTACCCACCCCTGGGGAAATGCTCCCGGCAGAACTAGATCTGTTCTCCATCCTCCTAGCCCCCTCTGTCTTTCCTTTTTCACATCATCACTGTTTGACATTACGCATACGTTGGTGCAATTGTTTGGACTTATATTAACCCCACTAAATTGGCAACATCTTGAAGGCAAAGAGGATGCTTCAACCTCTTTGCAGCCTCAGCTCATGGTGCAAACCGTAGTCATGTGTGTGTTTCTTGAATAAAAATATGTATATCTATTTGAACAAATGAATGAATGTCAGTCACAAAGAGGTATGACCCACAGAGAGGTCAGAGAGGGATGAAAAAGCCCAGGATGCATTGAGATCGTGCCGTAAACATTGTCTACGAACCAGGATTTAGAAACAAGGTCGTGAACGCTGGCTGACGTCTTGTTTCCTCCCCAGTTGAGAAGCTGGGCTGGTCAGCTCAGATATAAAGAATTGTTGAGATGTGAAAGGTAAGCCTGAGGAGCAACAAAAACTGATTTGCAGAACGTGATGAGATCTCTATCCAGACTGAGATTTCCATGATTGAAATTCCTATAGCCGCCTCCCCTGAGTTGCGCTCAACTTTCCTAAATGAGATTTTATGGGAACTGATTGTGATTAGATAAATGGGCGACTCCACTAATGTATAATACAATTTTCAATTACAGCGTATGTACAATAATTTACATTTCTTGTTTGATGGTGTGATATTTATGTGACATATTCTGGATGAGACCCGGCTGCTGTTTACATAATGATCTTGCTTTTTCTCTTAGAGAAGATCTGGTTTTCAATTTTCTTTTTATGCTGGGAGGTATTGTCATTCCAAGATAAACACAGTATATCATAGAATGTGCGGGTGAGAAACATCAATAAAGTAATACTCTAGATGGGTTTTAATAATTCTTATTTATGCCACTGGATTAGGTAATAAAATAGTTCACCTTTCATAAAATGTTGGAATAAAAATGTCCCCAAAATTACAGTAAATTTTTTGTGACCACTCCTGTGGCAAAGTGCCACCGAATAGCAAAAATGAATATTTTGTTAAATGTATTTGACCATTAATAACATAATATTCATAACCAGAACCCTGCTCTGAAGTTGGAACAATATCAAAGGAAAGTGCCTTTTTTCTGACCTTTAAGACTAAGTCTGCATGAAACAAAGGCTTTTTGGCATTTAATCCCAAATATTCCTCCCCTCCTAGCTAGAGATGGTTGATGGACAAGGAAGAGAATGACTTCCAATCACATGCCTTTCAGACAGAAATCTCTTCTTCACATAGCAAAGGGGAGGGAAGGAGAGCAAGGAGGCACGTGGAATGAACCCAACTGAGGGCTCAAGACGCAGGCAACTATCAGGATACCCATGCTGGTGGCCTTGAACTCAGGGGACCACATCTGGGGATAAAAGAAAGCCAAGGAGGCACGGCCACCCTCCACCCTGCTTCAGCCAAACACCTCTCCTGTGCCCCTGGCATGGACTGGTGCTCCAGGTGAAGAATTTATTCACAAGGAGAAGTGGCTATTTTTAGAACGTCACAAAAACACCTAATAGTGGAAAGAGCAATGTTCTAGAAGTCAGCTCCCTGAGCTCTGTTTTCTCACTTACAAAAGGAAGAGTTTACAATTAACGATCTTGAGCCTTCCTCTGTTCCACAATATGTGCTGTTTTATATTCCAGGCCAAACTCGAGTGTAGACGTGGCTGTTATCTGGTATAACAATCTAATTATGTCATGTTATCAAACAGCATGCTTGCCTCCCTTTTAACAGAACAAGGGAAGTGAAACATCCAGTCGTGGAACCAGCGATCCATCAACAGCGCTGGTCCAGGTGTAAGACGCTCACTTGAACATGGGTCACTGGAAAGTGCTCAAATCACCCACACGGATTCTAGAGTACGGGGTGAAATCCTGGAGTCTTCCCAAGTCCTTGTGTGCCTGGAAATGAGCCCAACACTAGATTAAGTTGCAAATAAATATATGAATATAATTTTACTGTCATTAAGAAACCTATAATTTTGGATAATGTTCTTTTTATCATAATTATTCTAGCAGTGAGCAGTTTGTTGTTTCTCTTCCTTTTCTGCAAAATAACAAAAACTCATCAGCTAAATGAATTAGGGCGAAATCATACAATCAAATACTATGAAACATGTCTAAGAAAAATGATCTTCTAGTAGTTTGGGGGGGTGCTCCTCAGGGTCTCTGCTGATTGGAAACAGTTGATTAGATTCAACCTGGTAGAGAGATTCAGAAGAAAAAAAATGCCCTATCCTCCTGGGTGTGGTTTGCATTCTTATGGCACCTTACTATGCCGGTATCATGTTTTGTGAGAGCCAGAGAAGTAAGAATATGGCATGGAAAAGAGATCTGTCTTAAGGACTTGAATTCTATGCACAGCAAGAAAATGGTGATTAGCAATTTCTCCCTGGAAAAACCTATAAAACATGAAAAAATGTTGATACTGATGCCGGAACACACTGCCACACAATGTAATGGTAGTGGCCGGCTAGCAGTTTGAAAGGAAATCTCGTTATGACTCTTTTAACACAGAGCTGTGCAAAAGGAAGAATTTCTACAGCATTCGCCTAAGACAAAGAGAAGGATTTATAGGTAGTGAGTAATATACGTGTCTGGGACTGCTGTCAGGTTCTGCATTTAAAAATATTTCTTGAATATAATATTTAAATCTAAAATACAGCAATTTGTGCTTAGTCCTGTTTTGCTTCCAGGGGAGTGGCCTGTCATGGGCAGACAGTCTTCTCCAAATGAGAAGTGGTTGCCGGAGCATGAAGTCACAGTGCGCAGGAGTGACATGGGTGCCCGGGCCAGGAGGGGCAGGGCTGGAACCCAGCACAAGCTCAGCAACCTCCCTGAGTACCAAGCAGTCGCTGTGTGGGCTGGGCCTAAAGGTGGGCGCTTGGGCAAATTCAGGTGGTCCCAGATAGAGACTGAATGAGGAAACCGAGGATTTTCAGCAAGATCAGAACCCAAGATGGGAATAGTTAAAGATGGAAGGTAGGGCTGCCTTGATGGGCAGTACCATATAGTAAGGCATTATCAACAGCCTTCATACCACAAATATTTATTTACCAGGTGTTTAGGGAAACAGGTGACCTCTAGAAATGCAGACACTAGAGCAACAGCTAATGTCATGACATTTAAGAGTTTCAGGGGGAGGATGAGTGTGACAGTGAATAATTCACGTTGTGGGATGAGGTTAGGGGAGGGGGAACAGACAAAGAGGAGTGGTCAGGGATAGCTTTTTACAGGAAGAAACTCTTAAGCTAGGCCTTACAGAGCTCACCAGCTAGACAAAGAGGAAAGGGTATCTCACATAGGAGGACTAACATAAGCAAAGTTTGGAAGCATGGAATTTGGCAGATTTGGGGAAGAGGAAATGGTTTGGTGTATCTGGATTACAGGGGCTGACTGGAGATCAGGTTTAGGAACTGGAGGAGTAGAGAGAAGGGTTGTGTAAGGTATTTTGCCAAGGAATCTGAATGCAGTCCAGTAGGCAGTGAGGTTGAGTAAAGCTCACTTGTAGCTTTAAAAGTTCACACACGGAGAGTCAGGAGGTGGACTCATTGCAGGCTTTAAGGGATCTGGAGAAGACTGAGATAAAACTTTTTTTTCTTCAAATATAAATAGATTGTACCACATACTGTTCTAAGTGTTTTTATACACATCAACTCATTTAATCGTCATAACTCTCTGAAGTAGGTACTAATAGTCTTATCTTATAGATGAGGGAACTGAGGCCCAGAGAGGTGAAGTAACCTGTCCTAGGTCACACAGCAGATAAGTAGAGAGGCAGGATAAAACCCCAAGCAGTCTGGTTCCAGTGTTTATGCTAAAACCATTCTGCCAAGTTCCTTGTGTTGGACACTGGGCCCCAAATGCAGCTCATGGTCAGTGCTCAGTTGACTGAGTGCATACCGAACCTCCCGCTGCTCTCTCATCTCTCAATAAGTGGGCTGTCTTTTTAGTATCATTCCATCATCCATCCCCCTTGATGCGCCTGCTGGAGGTTGGGGAGGAGAGCCGGTAGCACCCACTTTTCATTTTTTCTCTTTAGTCTGTATTTACTTTCCATTTCCAGTGTGTGGAATGGTGCCAACCAGGCAGAGTGTGGGCCCTCAGTGAAGACATTTAAATATCTATACTTTTATATGTAGTTTTTGGTCAATAAATTTTTTTTAATTTTGTGAGCTGTCTTTTGAAAGAAACCCTTCCAACTACGATAGAACACTTTTGACATGAGTCTGTAAAATTGATTGAGACAGTTTGCCAAAGCCGCCAGTCTTAATTAATGGCTCACTATAACCTCCAGTTTTATTAGGTCTATATTTCTAGTATATTGGTACATATATTAATGACTGGCCCGTGAATAAACTGACAGTTTTAAAATGATACGAGATAACTTGTTTTCTTATGGGGAACTCAACTTGTGCCTTGAACTTAGAGTAAAATGATGATTAGTTCAGTAAATTATAACTCCCATGCTCATATAATCACCTTAGCAATAGAAAGACGAGATTTTATTTCTTGATGAAACTCTAGTTTGGACGGGACTCTGGTTAATCTCATGCTCTAGGAAATAGGACTGTTGGCTTCATAGTAACTTTCTGAGCAGAAAAACGTTCACTAGGGGTGTGCTGGTTGCCTGTATTAGTAATATCCAAGCCTCCACAGTATTTTCCATTATCCTAAATAATGTGTTAAATATAAATGTATATTTATATGAAACAAAATTACATTAAGCCAAATTAAGTTTGAACTCTTTAACTTTTCATAAAATGCATATAGAACATTTTATAGTGAGAGAGGATATTAATAAAATCAACAATGTGAATTTCAGAACAACAACAGAAAGTAATTAGCTGGTCTACTGTCTTAATTTAAAACAATGTGCCTCCTTCCCCCAAAAGGGGACACCACACGTGCCTGGTTCTTTATATGCCTATTGCCCAGGCAAAATCTGGTTAGGATATGTTAGTAGAAGCAAAAAGTGCTGAGTTACTGCTGAATTGAATTGCCATATTTTCCAGCCCTTTCTTCCCAAATACCCTGTCTTTTTTGAAAGGTAAACTTTGACGTTAATGTGACAACTCAAAATGACAGTGAAAATATTATACAGAGCTGAAATTTTTCATCTGAGATTCACCCAGACAGTGTGAACCAGGCCTACAGTAAGTCGGTTGAATTTGTGGGGATGACATTGCATTTGAGGGTTACTCCCAAAGGCGTAGCTTAATTTAAGGCTGATTTTCTCGTAGTGATAAGGTAGCAGAGCTGGCGCTGGGTTCCCAGTTGGAGTGGCGCCACCCTGTGGCAACAGCATAAACACAGTTTCCAAGTCATTCAACCAAGCCAATTCAAAACCAGATACTTGACAATTTTTGTTTCATTTGAGATTATGTGCATTGTTTTAAATTTTGTACATGACGAGAGATTCAACTTCTATTTTGACATTACAGTGATTTCAAGTTAGTATATTTCAAATTCACATAAAAGGTGCAAGTGTTGTTTTTATATAGCCATAGGCAGAGTGATTAAGAGAAGGTACTTTGGAGCTGGTTAGCCTGGATTCAGATCCCAGCTCTGCTACTTAACCCTCTGAATAATTCTGGGTAAATTACTCAACCGTTACAAGCCTCAGTTTCATCATCTGTATATGGGGACAGTATACTGGTACCCATCATAATGGATTGTTATGAGGATGAAGTGAGTTACCTCAAGTAAAAGACGAAGAACAGTGCCTGGAACAGAGTAGTTCCAAGAAGTCTTTTGTTATTGCTTTTCTAGTCATCACTATTAAGCTCAAAGAGACTTTGATAAGTCATCTGATTCATCTTTCTCAGCCCATTTGGGTACCAACCTGAACCAGCTCACAGGAGATCAGCACCAGTGCGCAGACTAAGGAACAGACCACAGCTACATGTTGCATTTTAAAAGCCAGTGTCACACTTTGAGGTGATTGCTTTAAAAGAAATCAAAATAACTTCAGTGTCTTCATGTCAGATTTAAGTGTTACATCACTCAAAATGCTCAGTTACAAATGACTGAGCTTCGTTTTAACTCCACCTACAAAATCCATTCTTCTAGACACACGGCTCTCAAACTTTAATGTATATGCAAATCACCAAGGACTCCTGCTAAAATGTAGAGTCTGAGTCAGTAGGTCTAGGTAATTCCTGAGATTGTTGCATTTCTTACAGGCCAGTACTGTTGGCCTGCAGAGCACATTTTGAGTAGCAACATTCTAAATCACTAAGATTCATGTCCATTTCCACTTTCCCACTTCCCTATCACTCAGCATAACGTAGTAAGTTAATCACAAGTCAGAACAGAGCCATAGGAACCAAGATAACACCCTGTGCATCTTCACTGTCTCTAGACAACTCATCCTTCAACTTCATGATGGCAATGACTACAAAAGTAAAAGAATCATAAATGCCTAAGTGGAGCTGGGGAAGGTATTGGAAGGACCAAGTTTTATCACAGTTGTTGATACCATGCCAGGATTTCCAAAGATGAGAAGTGGTGTCGTTCACACTAATATAGAAACGCCTTGTAGGTGACAAGCGGTGGGAGTTAGCGGGGAGGATGAAGCCCCCTGAAGTGTAAAACAGGGGTGCCTCCATCCTGGAGACCTCCCAGGGTGTGAGGGTCACAGGGGCCGTCCATCAGAGTGCTTTCTGACCTACTGAAAAGAAAGTTAAAGGTTTTATTAGTCGTAAAGCAATGCCCCAAATACTGTAAATTTTTAAATTCTTTGGAAATTTACATAAGGCTATCTAAAATCAATCTGCTATAATCCAGGCAAACCAGATGCCCTTTTATTGTGAGAGATTAGAAAATTACAGATCAAGAAATGTGTTAACGTGGAAATGACCCTAGAAGTTGAGACCTTTTCGGGGAACCTATTGTGAGGTGCTGACAGCCTCAACTCTCACAAGAAAAACAGTTTAAATAATTTTCAGACACTAAAAACATATCCTTAACATCTACATGCTTTTTTTGACCATATATATATATATATATGAGCTGCAACATTTTACAGTCAGTTAAATCATATTTTAGTCAGAAGAAGTTTTAAGTATATACAGAAAACTTTAGAAAGGTGTACAATCAAAGAAGAGTTAACTCCAATGGTGATTTTTATTTTCTTTTTGTTTAACTGTACTTTGTCATGTTCTGGAATCAATGTATATTATCTTTGTACTATAGGCGGGGAGGCAACAGAACCAAGTTTTGCTTTAAAAAAAAAATCATGTCCCGAATGTGAATAAATTATTTTAAAAGTTTACCATTTAGCTTCAAATGGTATGACTACAGCTTAGGACACTCCTTCCTCCATTTATTGCTACTGGCTGAATTTCTGAAAGTATAATTTAGTTCCTTTACTAAAAAGCAAATACCAACACCTGCAATAGCTCTTTGGAGGACTGAGAATTGTCCCTGCTAATAATTAATTCCATGCATTCTTTGGGTTCTAAATTACTCTGAGGAAAATCTGAAATAGAGGGACAAAAACCCTTTTTGTTCACGGCTTCCTTCTCTTGGTCCCGACTGTGTTTCCACTTCAAGCGCCCTTGGGCCATCAAAATGGAATTTCTTAACTTTTTGGGCTCTGGAAACATTTCCAAGGAGCACTTGCAAGAAAACGGCTTCAAATTGGAATCCTTCCGCTCGGGGACAATCATGCAAACAGCCGGCAGAATTTATTTAACCTTCAGCCAGCTGCTCAACCAGTTTGAAATTATTGATAGCCCATCAGCAATGATCAAGATGGAGAGGCCAAATGAAGAGGTGCTTTTTTTTTTTTTTTTTTTTTTTTTTTTTTTTTTTTTTTACAAGAGAACCATTGAGCTGGTAACAGGACTTGAAATGCCGTGTCAGCTCAGCTCGTCTGGTCAGGGAGCTCAGCTGCTGGAGGAAAATAAAACTGTTCAGTTCCGGCCACCCTCCAATCAGTCACAGGGGTAATGGTGTTTGGCTTCAGTCAGGTTGTATGTCAGCAAATATACATCTCTTAGACAGCCCCTAAGAGTGCCTTAAGATCATGCTTATTGTTTTATATAGATAGGGGTCGAATGCTGATAAATGATGGTCATAGGCCCCCGAAATAAATTTTACCATGTTCAGCAGGTAAAGTTAATCTCAATCCTGGAGAATGAAAGAGCCACTTTGATAGAATATTCATCCCATTGACAGTGATGGGACATTTTTCCTCTGTGAACGTCTGGTGTGGAGCATATGCGAGTAGATACCCTCTCCTCCCCACTCCCCCAGCCCCAGTGGTATGAAGTCCACCTGCAGAAAAAGAGACCTCGGGAACAATTGCCGAAGATGGAACTTGAAAGACCGACTTTGGTTGAGAAGCTCTCCAGGGAACGGAACATACTGTAGCTCTACCCTGCGGTGGTCCAAGTGACGCAGGAATCAGATAAAGAATTAAAGAACCACTGACTGTTGCATTCAGTTATTTATGCCCTATCTTTAGTCCAAAAAAGGGCTGGAAGCAGCATTAAGGGGTCACTAAGTCATGGGTGGAAAATACATGGCACAAAGTTTGCCATCCTCTCCCAAGTCCATCAAATATCCATGATCAGCCACAGAACCCTTTCCCATGGAGCCCAAATGAAGCTCAGAATTTCAGCCCAGTGTTATACAGGTGCTCAAATTAAAACGAGTTTGCCACCATCCCCCTAGGTCCTGAAAATCCAGAAACCTGCTTTCAATCATTCAAAGAAATAGAGTAAGTCTTATGAAAATTTCCCTAAGGTCAGTGAGAGGGTGTCTCCAGTACTAGAACCTGTGAAAAACAGCCCGTTTGTGGATCCCTCAAAGACAACTTGTCTGCGAGAGATTTTTCTTGGGAATGAGGCATGAAGCCCAGCAGAAATGGGGCACTGTGCTCTTCACTGGAGAAATGAGGCTTTTTTCCAAAGGATGAATCTTATCTCCAGGCCAAGACTCAGCGAGACTCATGGATCTGAGTCATGTGCCTCCAAGAGCCCCTCAGAGCTCATCTTCATTAGAAACTCTAAGGAAGTGTGAGAGGGGAGGAGGGAAGCGTGCTGGAAGGATGCTAGTCGCTGATGGTGGTGGCCTGCTTGAAGAGCCCAACCCTTCCCCACCCTTCAGCCCTCGTTAGATCTGCTGTAGGAGCTGCGACTTGCCGCATCTCCCTCGTCGACTGCTTCGTTTATCAGACTGGATTCCTCCGACATTATGACTCAGAGTTTGCTTGGGGGTGAAAAAAATAAACTAATTTCTCATTTTCTTAATTTAGGGAGAGTAAGTCTTTGTTTTATTAACTTGTTCACCTTGTTGTGAACACCTCCTTTCTTGAGGACAGGGTGTTGCTCACGTCTCTCAGTATCTCAGGGATGGCGGGCACCCAATCCAGGAAAACCAGTGAATACATCCCTCAGCGTCTCCCGTTCAGAGCCTGCTGTCTGGATTTTTAGCATAGTGCACATGAAGTAGGCCAATTGCTGCATGTAGGGCAAAGTAGGTATTTATACTAAGTTCATGTTCTCTTCAACTTAAAAAAAAGAAGAAGAAGAGAAAGAAAACCCAAATGATTAGACTGTCACAGAATCTGAAAAATCAATTTTAAGCGTTTTTGATTCACAATTATTCTGTAAGCACAAGTCTTTTTTATTAATAAAAATGTGTTCTATGGTGTTCCAACAAGAAAAATGTACTCCAGCATATAAAGTTAAAGGAAAGGCTGTTCTGAATTAGTCTCAACTATAGACTTTTTTTTAAATGCCTTTAAAAATTTTTTTTAAATAATGAAAATTAATCCTTAATGAAGTCCTGCCAAATAGAGGTCCTAGAGGGCCTTCCTTTGATGAATAAATTAAGGATTTTTAATTCACTGATTTAATGGTTTCCTTGCCACTTCTTAAAAAAAGGAGTTGGCATCTAATGCAACCTCACCGTCACCTGTAGCGCTCAGCACGTGGCTTGAACAAAGCTGACGCTCATGAACCAGCCACTAAATAGACAAATGTGCTTGTAAGGGGTTTGAAAACAATTTGCTCCCTTAAGTAAACATTTCTTCCATATTTTTCATTTTATGATGTAATTGTGACTTTTTTTAGCCCCTACAAAGTTCAGTTTCAGTCCAGTCCATGAAAGAGTGATTATGAATTCCATATAAGTGGGATCCAAATTCACACAGTTTTACTCAACTTTAAAATGTGGCACTATGAATTGAGAGCTTTTAAAATATACTTGCCTTTCACACAGTAATTTCACTTTTAGGAATAGTAAATAATAATGGATTATATAAAGATTCAAATAAAAGAATGTTCGTTACTTGGAAGCAACCTAAATGGCCAAGTATACACTCAGTGGAATAATATTCAGCCTTTAAAAATGATCTTGTGGGTAATAGTGACTTGGAAAGAGAATATATTACTAAGTTTTTTCTTTAAATCAGGCTAAAAAGGACCCAGCAGAGATTGGGAGATTAGCTACCTAGAGGCAGATTGAGCAATGGATCAAGAGAATCAGGTTCCTCACTATCAGAGAAGAGAGTTACAAATAGAAAAAGAGGGAAAGTTAGAATTCACCCTGCAGCATTGGACTGGAATTGAAGGCATTAGTGTCAATTTATGGTTTTCAGGGTGCAAAATATAAAACCAAAATATGAAGGTAAATATACACGTATTACATATATGTATATTTCATGACTCTGTCCACCCTGTGTATCTGGGAGCATCAACACGCCGGTAGCCATGAGCACGCCACTTCGTACATCGTGAAAGAGCTCTCCATTAGAAAGAATCTCCATTAAGCAGTGGCCAAAACAGCTCAGCTGAGGCAGCATTAGACTGAAGAAGAAGGAACCTCCATTACAAAGAACCAGGGCCTCTTGGAGAAATGGCTGATTCCAGGGGTAGAAAAGGGTAAGTGCACACTATGCCTGGAAGACCTTGTTCCAGCAAGTAAGGCAGTGCTCAGAGAACAATGTGGACATGTCAGTAGGACATGGAAGCTACCTTTCAGGGGCTCCCACTGGCTAAATACAGGATAATTTAATGGTCAGAATAATAAGTGATAGTAATAGAAATAAATAATAGTAGAAAACAATAGAAATCCATGGATCCACACTGATATAAATGAATGAAGAAAAAGCTCTTCTCTATAATAAAACATCAATTTAGAAATGTAGAAGAAATAATGGATTTAGAAATAGCTACCATTTGGTAGCTATCATAGTAATAATAAACTTAGTTGTTTTAGAGTTGTTTGAAGAATGGGATAGATAGATAGTCAGTCAGTCAGTTTCAGAGTATCTCCACACAAAATACTTACTAATTACAAAGGAAAAGCAAGTAATTTTATAGGGAAAAACCCAGCATACACCACCTACCAGTGACAAAAGTTAACATCACCCATAGTGGACAAATCAAATAGTGTGTCATCTTACAAAATGCGCTGAGAGAGCACATCCTTTTGTGATCTTCCTGCCTCTCAGATGCATCAGCTGAATCTAACACTGAGGAAACATCAGACTAAACCAGATAGAGGGACCATTGACAGAAGGACTAACCTGTAATCTTCAAATGTGTCAAGGTCATAAAAGTCAAGTTAAGACTGAGGAATTGTCCCACAGCGAAGGAAATTAAAAAGACTTGACAATTAAGAGCAACCTCTAGTTCTGGATTGGATCCCTTTATTTAAAGAACACTTATTGGTGAGCTTAAGGAGTTCTTTGTATTGTACTTTCAGAGTTTCTCGAAACTTGAAATCATGTCAAAATAAAAAATCAGGATATAATACAGTATGTAAGCTATAATCCCATTTTGTAGAAGTTGTACATCATAATATATGTGATACAAAGAGACAGATCAAAAAATATACATCAAAATACGGTAATCACTGAGCAGTGTGACTGTTTATATTTTTATTTTTTATCTGTTTATCTGTATTTTGTAATTGTTTAAAAAATGAATATATATTATCTTTGCAATGCAAGAAATTATTTTTGCTTTTCAGTATTCATGCACTTTGGTAATTTCCAGTCTCAAACTGGTAAGATTATGTTGTAAAGCGTAACTGCTTTATTTATAATTCAGTTAGCATCCATCATATATAATTTTGCACTTCCAAGTCACTGAAGATTGCATTTTATTCCTAAAATGTGGAAAATAGTCATATTTTGGAAATGCTGTCCATTTTTTCTCTTTAGTATATTACCTGTTGCTCCTTGATCTTATTCCTGAAAAATAATCTGCTATAATTGAATCACTTCCTTTCTAATTTTTACAATAGAACATTTTAAATAGACTAACTCTTCTAAATACTACTTATCTGGATTGTAAGAAAAATGCTAAAATAACTGTCTTTTGCTATTGTGGATTTCAACATCTTTTTATTGCTTTTCTTAATTCATTCAGGATCATGTTATAACTGTAAACGTCATTGTAAGGAATAATTAGAAATACTGATAAGACTAAAAGAATTAGTACTATTGCCAGAGTACACAATATCTCTTGTCTAGCAAACCCTTACTAAAAGAATTTGAGATTCTTGTTAATTTGTTTCATTGAAATGAAATGTGTTCAACATTCCTATCATTTGCAAAGGCCAAGTGCTTATAGTGTGGGTCTGGGATCTCAGAACAAGAACCTTGCAAACTTTATATATGAGATTCTTCATCAGATTTTGATTAAATCTGGGGTTATGGTCCTTGTGTGCTTAACGTGTAGAACACAGCACTGAAAATGTACAGTAAGTGCACTTTCTTGCATGAAAACTAAAAAAAAAAAAATCCCTGGATAGTTTAGCTGAAAAGAAAGTAAACAGTGGGCCTTTGCAAACTTTTAAACGCAGAGGCACACACATATCTCCAATTAACTGAAACAAAATTCCCAGCATGCTTTGAGTGAAGAAGATATTCTTCAATCATGTCATTAGTTTTTGGTTTTGGTTTTGGTTTTCTTTTGTAATTAAAGTATAGTCAGTTTACAGTGTATCAATTTCTGGTGTATGGCATCATGTTTCAGTCATACCTATACATACATAAATTCCTTTTCATGTTCTTTTTCATGATAGGTTACTACAAGATATTGAATGTAGTTCCCTGTGCTTGTTGTTTATCTGGTTTTGTGAGGATTTTGTGTTTCCAATTGTAAGATATATTCTGCCAAAGTTCAGTAGGTATTCCGTGAGAACTGTTCTGTAAGTAGATGTAGTCTCTGATGTAATTGTGGGAGAGGGTGAGCACCGCATCCTTCCACTCTGCCATCTTGGCAGTCTCTGCATGTCATTGTATTGTGGCAGGTAATTTTAATACGTAAATCAGAATAGTATATCGTATGGCTAGAAGTTTTTAACAACAGAACTGAGTCAGAGACATAGAAGTCTCGTATCACCTTTAACACCCCTTCTCTGCGTAGGTCTACACAGCACACTCTACCTTACTTACCAGACCTATAAAACAGAATCAGTATTACGTTGTGCAGTGGGAGAACCAGTTGAGCTTCGCTTGTGAAAATTAAGATATATAATATATATAATCTCATAACCCAATAACATCTCTACTACGCTGTAGCTGATCCTCAAGGCAAAGTCTCAGTCAGAGAAGGATGCTAAGTGAATGAAATGGGTCTTACAAACACCCAGGGCAATAGCAAATTAAGATGGTTAATGTAAAGGTTATGTTTAAAATTAGGATTATTTTAGCTGCAAATGTAGAAAACTTACCTGAACGTGACTTAAATAAAAGAGCATTGACTATTTTACATGAAAGAGGTCTAAGAGCAGAGGCTGCAGAGAAGGTTAGGTCAGTACCTCAACAGTGACATCCATGACCAGGCTCTGCCATAATGCTTAGTTTTCTTCCATGTGTTGTCTGCCATTCTCAGACTCATCCCCTCATTGTTGCAACGTGGCTGCTACCACTCCAGACATCACGGTAGTAACCATGTCTGGAGGCAGAAAGGACAATGCTTCTCTTTTTTCCAGGGAGGAAAACTTTTCACAGAACGTCACCAGTAGACCTCCCCTTGGGTCTACTGGTCAAGACTTACTGGGTCAATGCCAATGTCCTGGCCACAAGGAAGGTGGGAAAGTTCCTTTCTGACCTTTAGCCTCTGAAATGAGCATCAGCCCTGCCAGCAAGAAAGAAATAGGGGAAGATGGAAGGGCTGCTGGGTAGGCAACCAATACTGTCTACTTTACCCTGTCCTTTCTGGTCAGCGTTTTGCCTTTTCTTTTCTTTAAAAAAAATGGACTTTTTATATAGCTTCAAGTAAGTTTTAAGTAAACCCATTAGATGTATTCATATGCTTTTGAATATGGTGCATCTACAAGACCTTGTTTCTATGTAACTTTGCAACTATGAGGAGGATGTTTGTAGTGGTCTCCTGTGTTTTCATTGGGCTGAACACCCTAACCCTAATGCTAACCCTCTGTGCTGATAAGATTCCGAACTTATACCTGGGGCTCTACACTTTCATGATAATAATTAGCTTTGTATAAGACTTTATAATTGGAAAAACTCCCTATTCATGATCATATCTTTCAAACCTTGCTCTCCACATGAAGGCTGTGTCCATTTATTTAAAATGAGCCAGGACAGTGGAGAGGCTGTAGACCTGGTGCTCCAGATCTGGGAAAGGTGAAAGCCACAGACCGGGCAGTTAAGCTTCAGCCTCTGGAAACACTGTCAACAAGCATCTGGGTGCGAGCCACTGGCCTAGTACCCAGGACACAGCTCCAGTCTCAAGGGAGGAAGAATAAGGCCAAGATGAGACTTTAGTCTGAAGGAAAACTTCTGTAATGGGAGGTTAGCAGATAAGGTTTGGAAATGGGGATCAGGGTAAAACTCCACAAGACCTGAGACTCAAGAGTATACAGAAAAACCCAGCAAGTTCTCAATAAATCTTGATGAAGGAACGAATGAATGAGATAGCAGACTTGTAGCAAAGGTGATTTAATACTAAGTCATTGCATGTTGATCTTGAAGACCTTAGCATTAGTCCTAGGATCTGGGAGCTGACTGGATCTATAATTAAGGATCAAATGTACCGTATTGGAAGTGGAAGAAGGAATGACGGTAGCTGGTGCCTTTATTAAGTCAAAGTTTTACTGAGAACAAAAGTTACCGGGGTAGCCCCTTAATTACGCAGATTCTCAGCCACCTCCCTTAGAAATTCTGCCTAGGAGGTCTTGTGTAGGACACAGAAATTTTTAACAAAAATCCTAGGTGGTTCTGATGCTGTGGCCAGTGGAATCATCTTACGTTCCAAAGTGAACAATAAGCCCCTTAAGGATCAGCAGCATGCCTTATATTCCTTCTGTATCCCGCACAGAACCTAACCATGTGACGTAAATGCTCAAAGTGCACATCGATCGAAATCTCTCCCATTTTAAATTGGTGAGGTCACTGGAATTGACCACAAAGGATGATGATAGAGTCACCTGTTGAAGTTGAGATTATTCACCAGCTTAATGCTAACTGATTACTCCCATCTTTAAGGTGCTGGATGCTGTAGGGGACACAGAGGTGAGCGTTTGAGGTAACCAGTCGGGTAACAGATTTGTACAAAAATAATGTACTAGGAAGAAGAATTTGATGAATGCTGTGATATGGGGAAAAGTGCTCAGAGAGTAAAGTGATTAGGGGAGGTCAGCTCTGCCTTGAAGAACAAGAAGGCTTTCGATAGGCCCAAAAAAGAATGATCATTGCACACAAAGTCATTCATTGCTTTATTCATTCACTCATTTGTTCAACAAATGTTTACTGAGCATCTTGTATATGCCAGACACTGTTCCAGAGGTTAGGGGGACAGCAGGGTTCAAAACTAAGTCCCTGCTTATATTCTAGGGGAGAGAGGAGACAGTCAATAAACAATAAGTAATGATATATTATGCTGTCCTTGATAAACTCGGATGTTCCATTTCTTGTATATGGGAGTCACATGAAAACTGAATTAGGAGGGAGGGCAGATGGGGGCAGGAGGGCCATTGAGGAGACCAGGGTAAGAACAGAGGAAGACATGTTAAGAATCCAGCCTATCCCATGGACAGTAAGGATGGAAAGAAATGGATTCAAGGGGCATTTTAGAGAGAAACTGTCACAAGGGCATACAAGTGTCTGACTATAAATCACCACAAGTATAATGAGAAGAACAAATGTAAGAAAGTTACCATTTTCAGAACCTGAAAACCCAGGTCTTGACACCCACCTCCCTGGCTGTCCGTTTTTTTCATCCATAGAGTAGGGTTCCCCAGACTCCCCTGCTGCCCACGTGGACCTGGAGATCATACGGAGAAATGACAGTAGACAAACAGTGAAATCATAAAAAAGACTGGAGAAGATCTTTTCGTATTTATATGGAAGTCTCTAAGATGTATCATTAAACACAGAACCATGTGCCTAGCATACTACAATTTCTCTTTAAAAGGGTAGGGAAAGGATGTATTCATTTCTGTAATATGCGTAAATTAGCTCTAAAGAAATAGGTAACGTTACAAACCTGTGAAACGAAATATCACAAGAAACTGGTAACGTTAGCTGCCTGTGGGAAAGGTAGCTGGGAGAATGGGGGACAAAGGTGACAGTGGAGAGCTGTTATAATATACCCTTTGGACTTCAAATTTTTTTCACTTGTGAATATATTGTCAATTTAAAAAACAAATAATATAATTTAATCTTAAGACATTAAAAGTAAAGAAGAATACTGTAAAATACCTAGCTTGTGGCTGGCCGTTAGATATCAGCCGTAGATAAATTATCTGTCACTGCTGTGAGTACTGATGTCAAGCGGCTTGCTCTTCTCTCCAGACATTGACCTTGCTCCCTCTGGTGGTGATGCCAGGGACTTGCACTAAGCAGGAGAACACAAATCGAAACACTGAATTCATGAGTAAATGAGAAGTGGACTGGATACACAACTTTATCTTCCATAACCCAGTCCAGCCAGTGCCTTTTCAAGGTAGCTTTCGACTTAGGAAGACTGGCTCCTCCATGCTTCCCCAGGACACACAAGGAGTTAAGAATAGATGTGATCACAGTGACTAGAGCACTAGCTCGGTTGACACAGACTTGTGGGTGCATCTTATAAAACTTCAGGACAGTACGTCTTAAAATAGATAACCTAGAAGTAAAGGTACAAATACTGTCCTTTGATCAAGGCAACTCAACCACAAGCATGATTTGTAATGAAGATGAATAATTCTGAGAACTTCCACAATTGATGATGTCCAAGGAGGCTGTTCCATTCTGTTCTGGTTGATGCTTGTCTTGCTGAAGGAGTGATGTTGCTCGTCAGAGTTTTCCTACTGTGAGCCCCAGTGAAACCTCCGGAACGTTAAATCCCATTAGCACTAGCCCCCTGGATGGAGAACTGATTTAATTGGGAGTCAACACACATTTTATATCTCTTTGGGAGAAAAATCTCAGGACTTGGGTGCGATGAACAGAAAAGGCTCTGTATGGCACTATGAGAGATAATTATACTATAAATTTCATCCTTGTTTGCAAAATGAGAAATATCTTTTTAAAAAAAAATACAGTCTTCTCCCCACCCCCCAACTTTATCTGTCTAGGTAAATATAATTAGGTAATGGATGATGATTTGTTGGCATTTTATTTCTTGTGTTTGCAAGGGCATTAACACTGATCATAAAGCTCACAACAAATATGGTCGCTTTCTGATTTTCAGAGGCGAGAACGTGACTTTTGAGAATCAAATGGGCCAGAAGCGGGCATTCTTGCAAATTAACTCTTCCTGTATTCTGAACAGGATCAGGGAGACTTTTGTCTTAGCTGATTTGCATGCGCTAATTGCTAATTCTGAGTAAATGTGGAGTGATCACCTACACAATTACATTCATAAATTAATATTTTTACTCCACAGTTATTTACACACAGGAAGAAACAGTACAAATAATTTTAAGGCTGTGTCTACACTTACATAATGAAGTGGTTAATTAAAGTAATGAGCTAGTTAATGACAAGCCTAGAGATTTTTCATGAAATATCCATATAAGGGAGGAAGAAATGTCTTTGGCTGAATAATTCTCTTAATTGCCTCAACATTTGATTTCACTTTCCATGCACAGATACATGCCCTAAATGATACTTTGGTTATGAATCTAAATTATCTTTTGATTTCTCATGAGTGGTAAGGATGCCAAGGCTAACTGCCAAGGTAACGGGATTAAACTAAACCAGAAGTGTCGCGCAGAAGGGAGATAGCCCCAACCTGAAAGATCAGACTGGACGCAGGCTGATTCAGGCAAGTAGGTGGCACTGAATACACAGAAACAGAGGCTGAGCTGGGACTAGAGTAGATCAGCCATCGACTGTCAATACCTTGGGGCTCCTTTATCAGGGTGATCCACCCCAATTTTAGAGGACCCCATCCTTTTGCAACCTCTTAATCCTTTAGTCCAGTAGATCTCTGACCTCCACGTGGGAGACCAAATTCCCTCTAACTGTTTGCTTCGCGTGTGGAATCGAGGGGGCTGCCACAGACCCGAATCATCTGGGTTTGGACAACCACCTCATTCCTTAGGGAAAAGATCTAGCCTTTTCCCTATTTCAGCGAAGAGCACACCATCCACCCAGCTGCCCAGAGCAGACCTCTAGTGGTCAGCCTCGATTCTTTGCTTTCCCTGGTGTCGGTCTGAGCTACCATCATCTCTGATCATTGCAACAGCCTCTTCATGGTCTCCCTGCCTCCACTCTGGCTCCCCTCAGCCACACCACTGATCCCCAAAGCCTATTCTCAGTGCAGCAACCAGTATAGTTCTTTAAAATGTGCATCATACTATATCAGTCCTCTGCTCAAAACCTTGTGATAGCTAGGGCTGAAGCCGTGGACATTCTCTGGATCTGAAAGCCTATAGAAGAGATAGGAGTTCAGCTTTGGTGAGATAACAGGGAGAAAAGCAGGTGGGGAACTAAAGCCCCTCTCACTGCTTGAAGCCATGACTAGGGGTGGAGCTGTCAAGTTCAAGGGTGCTTTGGCCCAGGAATATGATTTATGAGAAAATCAGCATCTGTAGAGGTGAGGGGACACAGACACAGCCCCTTGACTTGGACCTGATGCAATATTACCTTGCATGTTAATAATATCCCCTAGGATGGGAGATGGGAGCAGTTGCCACTACACTGAGTTCTAGCCTGAGGTCTCTAGAGGAGACCATGTGAAGGCAACTGTAACATCACTTGACAGCAGGAGGTCAGCACAGAGAGGGAGAGAAACCAAAACCTCCCCCCTCGCCTGAATCTGAAGATCTAAATTCTAAAGCATAGGAAGAAAACTAATTCTAAGAAAGGGAACAATACAAAGTTTCAGGGAAAAGAGACTGAAAAGACTATAGGAGAGACAGTATTTGGAAAAAATAGAATTGTGCAAAATTTAAGAAAGGCAAAAGTTCTTAAATTGAAAATGTACTGTAGAAACCAACAGGAAAATAAATTAAGTACACACTTAGCCTTATCCTAGTGAATTGGAAAATGTCACTGTTAAAGAGAAACTTTAAATGTTATCAAGGAGGGGAAAGCATTACTTACAGAAGGAGTACCATTAAACTAATAGCCAACTTCAGTCTTCAGACACCAGAAGGCAATGGGAAGTAGCTGCAAGTGTCAGAATTCCACATAAGTCTGACCTGTAATTGAAGAGTAAGAATAAAACAAAGACATTTTCTGGCAACTGAAAGTGTTTACCTGTTACTAGCTCTCAAATAAAAATAATCCCTAAAGAATCTTGTCAAATAACAGTATAATCAATGTCAAATAATAAATAATCTTGTCAAAGGGAAAAGTGAACTCAGAGGAAGTAAGTAAGACATAATAAACAGTGAGCTTTGAAATTAGGTTGGTTTTAAATGTTACTTAATTTAAATAACTATTTAGTGCATATAGTAGATGGAATTATAAGATGGCCCAAGATTCTTCCTCCCTAATATGTACACCTTGCCTCGTTCCTATCCTTGAGTGTGAATGGGGCATCACAACCATGATTAGGTTATGTTTTGTGAAACAGTTAACTCTGAAGAAAATAGATTAATCTGGGTGAACCAGACCTAATCCAGTGAGCCCTTAAATGGAATTGATCACTCCTTAGAAATATTTGAAGCATGAGAAGGGTTTGATGGAAGATTATTGTCTTTGAAGATAAAGAGGGTCACCTGTCAGGGGGTGAGAATGGCCAAGAGGAACCGAAAGCATTTCTCCCAGTGGTTAGCCTGTGAGGAATGGGAACCTGGTCCTACAGCCACAAGGAATTGAATTCTCCATATAAGCTTGGAACAGGGCCCCAGTTCCAGATTGGTATGTAGCCCAGCCAGTACCTTGATTTTAGCTTTGAGATCGTAAGCAGAGAACTCTGTCACACTGTGCCCAGATCTCTGACCTACAGAACCCTGAACATGTCAAAGAGCGTTATTGTTTTAAACCACCAAATCTGTGGTCATTTGTTTTGCAGCAACAGAAAATTGTTTTCAGTAGCTCAGTTCGATGGCTGTAATGAGGACTGATTGTAGCAGCACGAGTCTAGAGGACACAAAACCAGTTAGAAATTGCTGTCGTAATTTAGAATGAGGTGATACCAGAAAGAAAAACCCAGTTCCAGTCTGTGAAGGAAGAATCGTTTAGACTTGGGGTCCACAAAAACACACAGGGATAGTTACCTGCTATCGCAGTGATTAATTTGGAATCAATCATGAACTTTCTTTTGATATCATTCATGCGATTAGCAGATAGAGTAAGGGTTCCCCAGAGGAAGAGAACCAGGCATGTGCCATTTTTGGCCGAAGCCAGTTTGTGATCTAAGCCTGGCCACAGTGCTTGTTCAGCAATGAATGATCTCAAGGGAATAAAAGAATGCAGGGACAGGCAACTGTTACCAGGAAGAGAAGTAACAGTAGCAAAGAGAGTATATCAGTTGCAAAGACTCCCAGTTCTGTTTCAATGGTAGAGATTAGCCTGAAGCTTCAACCATCAGCTCAGCTGGAACCTAAGGAATGATGATGTTGACCTTTTCTCACCCTTGTGACTTCAGTCAACTAAAGCTTGAACTCTGTCAGCCACCGAAGCCCCTTCATGAATATGCGTGTACCCTTAGCTTAAAAGTTCCCCGGTTTTGCTATTCAGGGAGACACTGCTTTAGGAAAGATCCCTAGTGTTTTATTTTGTTTTGTTTTTAGTTGCTACAAGTAATAAATCCTTCTTTGACTTGAGTATTTCTTTTGGCTCAACACCTACCAAGAGGCAAACCCAATTTTCAGGTAACAGTGCTACCATATTGGACTACTATTCCATTTGATTTTTATGTGTTTGTATTAGCTTCTCAAGTAGAGGAAAAGTTCCTTGTGGACTGAATTCCCCCACGGAATCATATGTCATAGGTATCAAATGATTTAATAAAATTGCAGCATGCTTTACCACCTGTTAGACTGGCTCAAATCAGAACAAGCTGACAATATCAAGAGGTGACAAGGACGCAGAGCAACAGTAACTGGCATGCATTCATTGCAGGGGGAATGAAAAATGGTAAAAGCTGTTACAGAACCCAAGTTGGTGTGCCCAACACACAGTGAGGCCAAATACACAGAAATATCAGAGTTGAAGCAGAGAGACGTTTATTGCAGCGGCCAAGCAAAGAGGACAGGCGGCTTGAGCTCAAAAAACACAAACTCCGTGATAGTTTTCAGGGAAGAATTTTTAAAGACAAATTCAGGATGAGGGCTGCAGGATGCACGGCTTTCTTCTGATTGGTTGGGGGTGAGGTAACAGGGTGGTATTCCAGGAATCTCGGTCATCAGCCTTCTGGTTTCAACCAGTCTGGGGTTTGTGTGCTTCTGGTCATTATGTAGTCACCATCTTAGTTCCTTCAGAACAACTCAGATATACTGTCAGATATACAGATTGTTATCTGTATCTCTTCAGGAGGAGTTAGGAGTCCTGTGACTCTATTGTCCTAATCTTAACTGCTTGAACCTGTCCTTTGGAACGCTTTGAGGAAGACTTAGTAAACTAAAACCTTTTTCTTTTTCTGCAAACAAGAAGCGGGGGACGAAGGGGGGCTTTTGTACCCAGGAGGGCTCAGCAGGGTCCTGCTTGATTTCATAGCTACTTTGGAAAACAGTTTGGCAGTTTCTTGTAAAGTTAAACATACACTTACCATAAATTCCACTGAAGGGAAAATAAAGACATATATACAGACAAAACCCTGACTTAAATGTTTATAGTTGCTTTATTCAAAATTACCACAAAAAAAGAAAGAAAGAAAGAGCCCAAATATTCATCAGCTGAGGGATAAATGATGGCACAGCCATGCAGTGGCCCACCACCCAGCAAGAACCCCCTGCAGAGACAAGCAGTAACAGGGACAAGTCTCAAAAAGCATCATACGAAGCGAAAGAAGCCCAGCCCAGAAGACTGCGTGCTGATTGACTCTGTTTACGGGACTTTCTCAAAACGGCAGAACTGCAGGACAGAGAATGCGTCAGTGGTTACCAGGGCCTAGGGTGGGGGTGGGTAAAAGTGACCATCTCAGGGTTGTTATGGGCACAACGGGGACCAGTTGGTCAGTGACATGGTGACGCATGCAGGTTGGTAAAAGAATTTACCAGAGATAAAGTATGGGACTAGAAAGGAGTTTATTGGGGGTGCACGGTCATAGCAGCGGGCCACGCAGACGACAAGTGCCTGTGTGGGCCCCGAGGGCCGGTTGTTGGGGTGTTTTATAAGGTGGGGTCCCAAGATGCCTGACGGGCTTGTGCGCAAGTCTCTGACTGGCTGCAGGTGAGGTAAGAGGCTTAGGGTCCGTGAAGGGCGGTGGGGTCTGACTCTGATGAGGTGGGCTGAAGCAAGCCCGCCTGCGCCATTGTGAGATTAGGCGTTACCCGGGGCTGTTAGTTTGTTAGGGCAAACTTGCCCCGTGAAGGATGTCAGACATCTGAGAGCCCAGGAGTGGGGGTCATTGGACTTTGAAGGACGTCAGTTGACCCAACAAAGAGAATAGACATATTCTGTACTTTGTGGTGGTGGTTACAAGTCTGTATATGTGTCAGATTCATAGGACTGTGTATCTAAATGGGGTGGATTTTAATATAAGTAAATTATAGCCTGATAAGCCTGGCTTAAAAAGAAAGAAAATAAAAATTTTACTGCCATAAGCACTCTGCAGGGCCTTCACTCTCTGTCTGGTGAAACAGGCCCCCATTCAGAGCTTTTCAAGGCTGGATGTAAAGCATAGCATGTGTGAAGTTAAATTCATATTTTATGGCAAGACAAGAAAAATGTAAACATAAAAAATTTGTCCCTGCCCTTCGGCCTCGTCTCTCCCCACTACTGTGCATTGTATACGTGCATTATACATCGACCAAACCTCCCCCAGTGGCAGGAGTGCCTGCCCAGCCACCAACTGTACCACTCCCCTGGCATCAGTAAGACAACTCCTTAGAAGATAACATTGCTTCTTGATCCTGTAAGGGGTCCCATGATCCACCATGATGATGCTCAGATCTGGATTGTGTAGAATGTCAGTAATACGTCATTTCATGTACAGCCCTCTGTCTCAAAAACCTTACCTAACTGTGCCTGGATTTCCAATGGGCAGAACAGTTCTCAGAGCTTTCTGAGAGGCTCTTCCCAGGTTGTAATCCTCAAATGCAGCTCAAATAAAATTTTTCATTAATTTCTTAGGTCAACTGATTAATTTTTTTGTGGACGTATGTATTATCCTCTTCCCAGCTCCCCACCCTGCCCCAACTTCGGCACGAAATATATATGAATTAAAATAAGTAGAGTAATTTATTTTTACACAGAGAAATCTGACAAAAACAATAGTGGTTGTACTGAGGGGGAACGAAGAAAAGAAAATATTTCAGCAGGTCACGTTCAAGGTGATGATAAGTTCTGAAAGTAAGGAGAGGCTGCCAAGCCCGGACAGCATGTTAATGTAATGTGTACCGGGGCTCCTGCTCTGGTTTTAGCACCAACTGTTAGCATTCCGTCATCCTCCACTCTCTTTGGCACTGTGTAGCAGCTGCTGCTTAAATCCTGTATGATAGTAAGCACTCCAAACACAGAACTCTGTGCAGTTTTAACCCCAACTTGCCCCATCTGAGGTCTCTGCCACTAGGCTCTCACAGGTGTCTATGGCGGCCTAAGTCCTAGGAAGGCCTTTGCAGCATTTCTGTTCTCATACTTCTACTGGCATAAAATGCAGGCACAGCTGGTAATTTCCTATTTTCATGTGACCTGACTTGAATGTAATTTCTGTATAAACAGAAGGAGTGAACTATTACAAGATCCACCTCTAACCTTAGGAAAGAAGAGGAGGATTTACCCTATTCTTTTCTTGCAACTTCATACACAAGCACACAAAACAGGTACCCGAATGGCACAGTTTAGGAAAGTGTATCAAATGAGAAATTGGTATCATGGTGGGACAGGAAGGAAGGAAGGCTAGCAATACTACTAGAATTAGTGAGAGCATGAATGCTGAGAGGACATTAGAATTGAAAGGAAGAAAAGTTCTGTGTTAGCATGATAGCGTCTTGTGTTTTCAATAACAATTGTATGTAACAGGCCATTCTGAAGTATAATAAATGATGTCTTCTAAATTCTAATAATGGCTGGCATTACTTATGACCCTTTCTGTAGCAATAGCCAATAAAAAAGATCATATTTTCAGTATATACATATCATTTTGAAGACCCTAACATTCAGAAGTGAGTCAATTTATTTAATTTATAGGAATATGAAAACCATTCTAGGAATAACATTTTATGATTCTTCTCTCATCAATATCTGATACTCTAAATTTTCTTTTTAAGCATCTCCATTTTCCATTGTCATGTCTGAATTAGTTTTATTATTGTATTTTACCTATTTCAATGTCTACTTCTTTTCTTTAATAAATGAATTCATGTGTTGAAGTCAAACCCTTAAGATTTAAAACACACTTTAATTATCATATATCATGTCATTAAGAAAAATCAGATATAGCTCTCTCTAATAAGAATTATGTTTACATTTATCTCATCATTAAATCTGACATTAAAAATAATCTTTTAAGAGCCATAGAAATGGAAATAACATACAAACAATTGACTGTATTCTTATCTTATTATTTAAAAATTTTTAACTATTTAAATAATGTTACAACTGTATTTCCAACATTCCCTCTGCTTATTTTACTTAAGAAAACAATGTTACCCATTAAAAAATGTACGTGTTGGGGGAGGGTATGGCTCAGTGATAGAGTGTGTGCTTCACATGCACGAGGTCCTGGGTTCAATCCCTGGTACCTCCATTTAAAAAAAAATTTAAAATTACCTGTAATAGAACCTATACATAAATAAATATGCATAAAATGAATACACATACATATGCTTATCAGCAGACAAAACTGTAAAATGACTCTGTAAAACTTCTAGAATTAAAAATGCTTCAAATATAGTGATCAGAAAATTATCAGAGCTTTCTTTAGAGAACAGTGTAGTTAATTACAGATAAACCCTGACTGATCGATTAAGTCCACAAAAATTTTCTTCTGGTTTTTCATTCATCATTTATGTTTTCCCATTAACCATTTTATAACAAATCAGAAAAATAAATCCAGTTTGTTAAGATCCCAGTATTATGCGCATTTACGTGTCTTATTTAGCCCCCAGACAAAAGACTCACACAGTTGCCTTCTATTTGAATGGATATGGAGAGAAATAAAAGAGAAAGAGAAATAAAGCTTTGTATAAACTTACTACACATCAATCAATCAAACCAGTGGAATCTTAAAGAACAAATAAATGAAAGAAGAAAACAGTGGGAGCATTTGATCAAGATGGCTTTGGGAAGAGCAGAGGCCATAAATTAAAAAAATAAAACCTTAAAAAAAAAAGAAATATGACTTTGTTTCATAAATATCATCTAAAAAGTTAGTTTATGGTTCATGATTAAATATTTGACACTCATAAAGAAACTGCATGATATGCTTTTGAATCACTGTATATTGTTAATTGCATTAAACCTTTAAGTTTTCATTCCCGTAATTCTATTTATTTATTTTTTGAGCATCTGAAACCCTTTGCTGGAAAAGCATTGCTATTTACTATCCATAATTATTTTTAATTCTCACCCATTCATTCAATTACTTTTTTTTTCCCTTCGAGTAGTTTATCTTAATTTATCATCTTCACTCTTCTCAAACTACATTTCGTACTGTCCGTTATAAATTTTGTATTTCTGTAGACTAAATAAAATTATTCTTGCCCTAGTAACCTAAATATGTTACAAGATTAGATATTACTAAATGTGTTTCAGAATTTGTAGGATGTGATATCAGAGACAGAAATTGATACCAAGGTTTAAGATTTTCAGTGGAAAGTTTTATGACACTATATTCTGGTCCCAATTTATGGCATAGAAACTTAGAGCAAAATAACCCAATACATATGCAGATCAACAAATAACCAGGCCTGACATATACACCTTATTTCTTGTGAACGTGTCTCATCTCCTTTATTAGATGATTAGCCTTTCAAGGACAGAGGCAAAATAATTCCCCAGCATCTAGCATATGCCTAGAAAATATTAAGAAATAAATGTTTGAGTTGTTTTGTAAGCCCAGTGAATCTTGCTGTGTATATTTATTTATCCCGAAACAAAATGTAATGCCATTTAAGATGTACAGCTACTGAGTTCTTTGCACATCCTATGAGCTCTGCACAAGTCTAACAGATCAATTACCTGCATTTTCTACTGTGACTTCCTGAGTGTGCATTTCTTCCCTCTGTCAGTCGTGGGGGTGAGGTGCTTTTGTTGCCCTTTACTTAGATTGTCTGTCCGTCTTCACAATATTTTACAAAGCAGAACATTTCTTTTAAACAATTTTTGTTCCCGACTTACCCTTTTTGCTTTTGAGGTTGTTTGACATTTCATGCTGGTAGGTAGAAAAAAGTAAAATTATTTTTAATGTGCAAATGAAATAATGGCCAACAAAAAAAACCTGTTCTCTGCATTGGATAATAGAGTTTTAATGTATTTCTGCTGTCGGGTTGGTGTATTTGTGTGATAATTTTATGTGACAGTGTAATTAAATTGTAAAACAATTCCCATTTCCTATGTATTTTATCTATTTATCATCATTTATTTCTTTACCTTCCTTTTCTGCAATAAATATTATTGTAAGGAGAGTTAAATAAGTTAAACCAATGCAATTACTTTTACAGATTGAAATTAACTTCATATATCAATTTGTACACATTTATACAAAGTACCTACAACTTGCCCAGGGTAAATAAATGTGTTTATTGCAGTATATTTATGATGTCACTGTGGTTTCCATGTTTGCCTTCCTTTTGAGTAATGATCTATATGTTTAAACTTGACATTTTAACAGTATTTTCAAACAATTTCATTCATTATCAAATAACCATTTATTACACTATGGCAATTTCATACCATTTACTGAACCCTTTAGACACTCCTAAACAATGATTTATCAACCGCTATAGAGATTTTAATGCTTATCACAGCAAATATAGACAGTAACATTAAACAGTGACTTGACAAGAGATAAGTAAATTATCTTTTTTTTTTAAATCTTGATGAGTCATGTTTAGCAATCACCACTATGCATTTTATAGTTCCACAAGAAATTAAAAGAAGTGTATTGGATTATTATGATCATCATCTCTTAAGATGGTTAATTATAAAACCTATACAGACATCAGCCATATAACCTCAAATGTTAATTTTAAAGGAAAGAATGAAGAAAGTTATTTCAATGTTTTGGATGCTGAACTACTTGGTAGCTTTTTGTGTCTGGGCTTCTCAATAGGAGGGACAAAATTCCTGCTCAGAAAATCATCTCTGGGTGACAAGCCTGGAATGAACCAGATGGATCATGTTGTGTGAAACCAATGGCTCCTTACAAGAATCCTATCTGCTTGCTGCACACAAGACAGCCGCATCGTCCTCGTGAGGTCTGACGCCACCGTCCTCGCTGGAGCATCCCACAGAAGTTACATAGCTGTAAACTTTCTTAGGGGAGAAAATTTAATTTCTCTACCCAAAGGAGCTAAATCCATGGCAGAATGTTATCTTCATAGGATCACACAGTTGATTGAGTGAGGACTATAGTCCTCCGAGAATGCCTGGAGAAAGTTTAGTTTAAAAACAATTAATAAGGACAGAAAGGGAGGCGAGAGAAACAAGACAAGCTTCCTTTCAAGTAGGATCATTTACATAAAACATTAAACCTGATAAAGGTTTCTGTCAGTGTGTGGGAGGGTCTGTATTTCTTTAGTTATCCACATCCAGAATGAATTAATTTGACACTAATTGCAGCAGGATTAAATTTATTCAATCTCCATAGACTACTCCTTGACTATTAAAATTAAATGAAGATAAAAATGAATTATTCTTTCCTAGATCAAAAATTAAACACCGAACCAATTTATGAGGATGTGGGGGAAGATGGGCAGGGAAGACCACAGCCTGTGAGGGTGTTTTTTTCCCCCTAAAAATAGATCGAAATGAGGAGCTTATTTTTGGATAGATTTATTAATTTAACAAAAAGATTCCTTATTTAGGAGACCTCTGGGATACCTTTAGAAAATAGACCCTAGGTATAAGAATCTGAAAATAGATACATTTTTATTAATACTTTAAAATAGGTTGCTATACCAAGAAATTGGTTTGCTGGAGAATGGCTTTTTTAGTAGTTAAAAAAAATGAATTAAGATCAAAAAGAAGAACAAATTTCAAGTGATTTCATTTCTGCTTGTGTCCTCTGTACATCCAAGTCAAAGAAAGAACTGCAGCAAAACTATTACAAGAAGAGATGGTCTCATAAACTAAACTTTGAAGGAACTCCTCATTTTCAAAATGGTCCTTAAACAAAAATTATAAATTCAAGGCAATTCCTGAGACTCCCTGAAACTCTCATCTTTTTCTTCTTTATTGTTGCCTGTTTCCTAGTCTTAGAGAATGCATGTTGCGGCGGGGGGAGGGGGGGTTCATGCGTGCGCATGCCCACACAGATATCTACACATTCCATGGTCAAGTTGGAATTTTAAAGGAAATCTGCTGATTCTGAATTCAAGGCTCTATCTCCTGTGTTGTGCAAACCTGCAAACTGTAAATACCAATATCCCTCATAAATATTCAGATTTTTTTAAGTATCTTTCCTATCACCTGGCATGGATTTTATGTATGTGTTTGGAGTATCTTCTTCTTTAATGCCACTTTTTAAAAGATAGATGATAACCTGTAAGATGTGTGATTTTCAGATATTTGTACTTAAACATCCACTAAACATTTTAGTGAATTCTTAAAATTTAATGAAGTAACAAGCCCTGATTCTGGCAAAATGCTAACAAATTAGGTAAAATGAGTCTTTGGTACCTTATAAATACTGACAAGGAAACTGAAGTTCTAGGGGACAGAGGTCACTTGCCCAAGGTCACAGAGAATATAGCAAAGTAAGGACTAGACCGCCTTTGGTGATCCCAACCCCATCTTAACCTTCCATGTTAGCATCAGTTTTAGGTGTTAAGCCATTCTATGAAAAATAACTGCATTCTAACATGAATCAGTGTCATAAGCTAATTAAGGAAAGACTAATAATACAATCTCAGGCATGAGTCATCTTATTGATTCAGATTCACCACCACACTCTCTCGTATCCCAAACTACACACGAGGAGTATTAGATACAATATTTGTAAATAGTGCCTGGGTAAGTTCATTAGAGATGGAATAGTGTCTCACATTTATATATACATAAAGTTCCTCGTGTTAACAGGTAATCTGCTGAAGAGTTGGTACTCTAGAATTTCAGAGATGAAGGATCTTTTAAAGATGATAATTCCTGCTAATTTTCTGCCATTTGATCTCTCCCCATTCTATAAATACCTGAAATTAGACAGTGTTCTTTTTTTTAGTAAGTATAATTTGATGCCTTAGCAATTATATTAAAAGAAAAGTAAGTATTACAAGGGAGCCGTGCAAAAGAAAAATAATGTTACAATATTATATTTTCTCCTCAAGTGTACTGAAAATGATTAAAAAGAATTGAATTAGTACATTTTACTTATTTACAGAGTTCCAGTGTTTCAAACTACAAGTAATCACCCAGATTCTCTCAGTTGAATTAGTTACTTTTAGGAGCTTAAGCATTTTGGTAAATACATTTGTAGAACATTTAGCCCGTTGCAATAGTGAATTAAATGTTACCACCTTTTAGTTTTTATATTTGTATTAAATAAAAATGCATTTGCCTTACATAGAGCCATGTTAGCACTTTGTTTTGTTAAATAGAATGAAATTCCCAGTTGACCCAACAATTATTTGTTATTTTGAAATGTACTTTCTTTTTTGAAACAAGTAAAATTATACTTTGACTCGAAAGATGCAGAATAAATTATTAATGCTTTAGTGAATGACGGTGCTGTACCCAACTTTGTGTTACTCTGGGTGCAGCTACTGTAACTGGCTGCAGGACAGTTCACTCTAGTTAATCAATTCTCATTGATATTTACCCAGCCCAGAAAGAATTTAAAAAGCATTATCACTGTGTTACCGAGCTCAGGTCTGGCTGCTTGCTGCTCCAAAATCAGAACTCAAGAAGCAAGTGTTGGTAGAAATGGAAAATGTCGCTTTTAATCAGAAAGCTAGCCATCTGGGGACAAGGTGGACTCGTGTCCCCAAAACCAACTCTGAACAGTCTTCTTGGCCATGAAAGTTTTTAAAAGAAAAGGGAATTAATCTCAGTTAATCACGGGGATGGGAGATCAAACTCATAGTCATTTCCCACTACATGCAGGCTTGTCTGCTCCTTGTGATCTTTCTTTAGATGAGATCTCGTTCACAGTTTGTTTGCAAGATTACTAAAGGGGAAGCTAGGGAAGAGATCTGGTCATCTGTTAATTCTTCATTTTTACTTTTTTGATCTAGGAAAGAACCAACAGGTTAGGCGAGGTATTGTGTGATCAAAAGATTTGAAATTTGTACGTGGATGTGGATGGGAGATGAGTAGAGCGTGAGGGGTGCCTGGTTTAAGGTTAGTTACAATGTAGCTTTGCTGAAGTGACAAGACAAAAGGGACCTTCTGCAGAGAGCTCTTTTATGCAAAGAGCTCTTTCCTGCCAACAGCTGCTTACAACTGTTAAAATCATCATTACCAACATCATCAACCCAACACTCTTTTTCTTAAATTGGAGGCTACTTCTTATTTATGTATTTCTAAATGTAGATGGTCATACTGCTACTAACATTCTAACATTTCACATCTTAAAAGAGAAGGAAGAGTGAAATCTCCTTCCCTCTTCAAAATTAATCTTAAGTAATAAACAGCATGGTAGTACTATGGCTCATACTTTCGCAAAAGCATTAATTAATAAGTGGAGTGATTTTTTTTTTTTTAGCAAACCTCTCTTCATGGTGGATGGATCTCTCTCCATCCTCTTCTTTCCAAATGACAACCATGATCTCCAATCTATTTGTTGCTATGATTCTGCCCCATTTTGTGCTTTAATATTATAAAATGTATACCATCAGATAGTTTAAAACTCATACTTGTCATTTCTTTTTGTTTGGTTGATTTTTTTGTTTGTTTTGAGGGTTTTGTTTTGTTTTTTTAACTGAAGTACAGTCAGTTACAGTGTGTCAATCTCTGGTGTACAGCACAATGTCCCAGCCATGCATATACATGCATATATTCATTTTCATATTTTTTTTAATTAAAGGCAATCACAAAACACTGAATATAGTTCCCTGTGCTATACAGAAGAAATTTGTTTTTTATCTTTTTTTATATATAGTGGTTAACCTTTGCAAATCTCAAACTCCCAAATTTATTCCTTCCCACTCTTTCCCCCAGTAACCATAAAATTGTTTACTATGTCTGCATATCTGTTTCTGTTTTGTAGATGAGTTCATTAGTATCCTCTTTTTTATTTTTATTTTTCTTTTTTTTTTTTTTTAGATTCCACATATGAGTTGATATCATGTGGTATTTTTCTTTCTCTTTCTGGCTTATTTCACTTAGAGTGACGATCTCTAGGTCCATCCATGTTGCTACAAATGGCATTATTTTATTCTTTTTACTGCTGAGTAGCATTCCATTGTATAAATGTACACAACTTCCTTATCCAGTCATCTGTCTATGGACATTCAGGTTGATTCCATGCCTTGGCTACTGTAAATAGTGCTGCTGTGATCATTGGGGTGCATGTATCTTTTTGAATTAGAGTTCCCTCTGGATATATGCCCAGGAGTGGGATTGCTTGATCATATGGTAAGTGTATGTTTTAGTTTTTTAAGGAATCTCCATACTGTTTTCCATAATGGCTGCACGTATTTATCATTTCTTATATGACACTGCAGTAACGTCTTCATAGAAGACTTGAATATTGGCTCCAAGCCTGGTTCACAGTATTAGTTTTGATAAGCAGTCTAAGGGAGTGCTAGTCTTTCCTGAGTTCTGCTGGATGTAATGCATACCCCCTACAGTCCCCAACAAACGCAGCCATGTTTAGATGTGAACTCTTATCCTCACTTGATTTAACCCATAACCTAGCTATTTTCTGGAATGAGCTGAATCCTTAAAACCCCATGTACTAAAATTCTCCAGTAAATAAGCCTAGTTTTCCTCTTAAATGGCCATCATCTAACTCTGCACGTGGAAATATTTCTTCGAAATGTGTGCTGTTGCTTCCCCGTACGTATCCTGTGGAATCTGGAAGCAACAGTGAGATGTAATATATGTATGCTGTCCAATTTGAATTTTCTGAAATCAGGAAGCACAAATTCTCTCTGGAACAATTTCTTTCACTGGTTCACTGTAGAAAAGAAACTTGTCACCCTGCCAAAGACAAAACTGCTCCTGGGTTTGGTTTTGAATTTTATAAAGTGAATAAGTGAAAAATATATACACATTTATTTCAGGCCCAAGTTATGAATAATTAAATGAATATATAATTGTATCCGGTTTTACCCTCAAGCTCAACCAGCAAAGACATTTTCAGCCCATGTAAAAAGGCTACTTGGTTTTTTTTTTGTTTTTTTTTTTCAAAAATTCTGAGTACACTGCCAAACATCACTGAATTTACATGCTCATAAGCAAGAATAACAATCTGTCTGTAAAATTATACAGTGGAGAGTGCAGCAGCCTTCAAGAGTTTTGTTTAATGTACATTATGCCATCTGAAATTTGAATTTACACAGGCTTTTTCTTAGTGTTGTAGCAAATGTCTTCTTCATCACCTCTCATCTTACCTCGGTTCAAGGTTCTGGTGGGTATGGGGAGCAGGCAGAGCACCTCTTCAGTCAGTTTTGACTGGGTGCTGTAGTTTTGATGTGTGAAGTATGACAAAGTAACATGAATAATGACTTTTTAACTTGAAGTTTAGTAGATGTACAGTGTCGTGTTCGTTTAACAGGAATAATCTTAACATGCATACGAAAGCATATATTCAAGTAAGTGGCGTCCCTCTTAAAGTTTTCCTCTTAGGACTCATCCTAATGGGCCTGTCATTGCGCAGGACACATTTCAATCTCTTCCTTTGGAGTATAATTATAAAGTAATAATTGATTGCTTTTCCATATTGCTCATTATATTGGCTCAAGTAAATTCTTAGTATTTAAAAAAAACTCCCTTTTTGCAGGGTAGGGTATAGCTCAGTGCTAGAGCATATGCTTAGTATGTATGCATCAGGTCCTGGATTCAATCCCCAGTACCTCTGGAAAATAAATAAATCAACCTAATTACCTTCCCCACCCCAAGAAAAGGCCTGAAAAAAATTTTTTTGATTCCTGTTTTAATCTGGCATTTAACTACTTCTTTTTGTTACCGGCCGTTCACACCCACTCCTCCTCCCACTGCTTGAGCTCCAGTCATGAAGAGAAGCATGAGGTTCCTAGAAACCTCCGTGTATTTGCATATGCCATTTTCTCTGCTCCGAAGATCCTCCTTCTGTTACTAAGATCACCTCCTTCAGAAAGTCTTCCTTTCCTGACCCCACCTCCCACTCCTCACCCCCAATCTGTGTAGCTCCCGTCTATTTAGCTGTACCTTGGAAGTACCAAGATCACCTCAGTCCACCAAATTGTTCACTGTCTTTGTTTGCCCCACTTCCTGGCTAATCTGTGAGCTCCTTGAAGGCAAACCTTGTGTCTTTTTCATGTGTACCCTCAGGTCCCAACCCTTAGGACTCACAATATTGTTCAATAAAGGTTTGTCCAATGACAGTTGGTGAATGGCTAAAAGATGTGTTGTAAGATTTGTGAACAGATACTTGAACACGTGGGTAACCTAAGATGATAACTCTGAAGGTAATATTTCCTAATTGAGTCCTAGTCAAGTTCAAGAATTACTGGATTATTCAGTAAATAACATTAGGTGAAATATTTTGTCAGTTTAGTAAAATCAGATTCCCTACTCCATATCATAAGCATATATATTAAATTCCAATTGGATTTAATGTTCATATTGTTTCAAAGAATGAACTGTAGACAACTATGACTGTTTATATAATTTTAGTGTGAGGAGGGCCTATTTAAACATAACACCAAAACCAAAATCCACAAAGGAAAAGGTTGATGTGGCTCTGAACTAATGTATCACTCTCCAAATGAAACTTTCTGCTTAGGGTCTGGAAGCCCCACTTTTTTTCCTTCTGTTGACTTAAAAAAAAACAGACAATGTAAAAATTGTAAGTAGAGTTTATTCAGTGTCTTACTGAGGACTGTAGCCTGGGAGACAGCCTTTCAGGTAGCCCTGAGAAAATGTTTCAAAGAGGTAAAGGGGGAGGTCAGTATATATGTGATTTTGGCAGAGGAAGTACATGCAACCAAACACACATCTTGGTACAAGGTTCATGCCAGTCACTAGGAACACATCTTAGTTAATGCTGTTAGTGCTTTTCTAAATACGGGAAGATGCAAGAATCCAGGTTCGTAAAAAATTTCTCCTGAAAAATAACTATCTGAAGGCCTGTTCTGCCAGTTCCCTCAGAGCACAGGGTGCCTCACTCCTGATCTTTCAGGGTGTGTTAGAAGTCAGTACAGTGGCTCATGATTCAATCCTTGTAGAGTTACATGGCTAGCAATATTCTTTACTTGGCACCTCTGAATTATTTTCCAGTTTTAAGAGTCTAAATATCTGCCTGTTCCAGGAGCCACATAGAAAAAAATGAGTGATTGTACCAATACACTGAAGCTTGTCTGAGAAGTTTGGAAACAGGGAAAATAGTGTCTTTATCATGCTTTATTCAGGTTAACAACTGGACTCATTGCTTTGAGGTATTTCACCTAAACTTTGAAGGAAAAAATATTGAGAGTATTATTTGGAAATGTAACTACTACACTATTTGAAAACAAGTTAGTTCTAGGTTTCTGACGTTTTGGATACTCTGTGAAGTGTGGTTTTTAACTATTAAAAACTGAGCAACCTTAATGTTCAATAAGGAATTGTTAGTGCATAAATTATCCATAATAAAAAAAGTTGGTGTTGAAATATACTTAATGACCTGAAAAGGAGTTCGGGATGTATTTTTTAAATGAAAAGAAAAAATTAGATCATAAACAATTATTAGGTACATTATTTTATTTTTATAAAATGTGTGCTATTTTTATGGTTATATATGTACAATAATCTGAAAGGACATACGTAAATGTGCTAATAGTGACTATCCTTTTTGCCTTATCTGTAGTTTATTCAACAATAAGAATGGATAATTCATGCGATGGGGATAAAAAGACAAATAGTAGAATGGCTTACTCAAAACCAAAGCAAATACTGACCAAGCTTATTAAACAATAAAGTTATTGAAATGAAAAAGGAACTAAAGATTGCAAAAAAAAAAATCACATAATTGTATTATGATTTCAAATGATTTTCTGCCACCCTGTGGAGAATACTACTCATTGCAGGATGTAGAACCATGAAAAATCAGTAACTGAAGATGAAATTGTTTACAGGACCATGGTCCGAGGAGTTGTTTAGCTAAAGCTCTGTTTACCAGTTGATCAGCTTTGTTTGTTCTCTCTGCCAGCTACTTAACAAAATTAGTATAATAGGAGGAAAATAATAATTTCCAACATATATATCATTACAAGATATCAAGCACTGTTTTAATATATATGTGACTTTTCTCACAAAAACCTTATGAAGTATTATTTTCCCCCATCTTATAGATGAGACACTGAGAGTCTAACCCCCTGCCAAGAGTGAGTAAATAGTGCCAACGAAATGTAAACCCAGGAGATGCATTTTGAGTTAATGATTTAAAATTTTGAGCTTTTCCGTTCCCCTTAAGCCCCACCATTCCATAATGCATTACACAGATAGCTGACTGCTGGGCCTTTGCAGGGATTTAGTGGGTGAGATTTGAGAGGTATCATTGTATTTTCCAAACTGATCTTAGTTCACGTGTTGCTACTCAAAATGTGGCCCACTGACCTGGGCCCTTCAGAGAACTGTTACTGGTCCACAGTGAGACAGGTAGTATAGAAATTGAGAGTTAGTGTTTAGGAAACTCTATGGCAATTTTGCAGGTAATTTTATGGCTATTGACTCTAAAGATAAAATGTTGCTAATATTTTTATTTTGTCTTCCCAAAGCATGGTCCATAACTAATTAGAAATTTAAAAAAAAAAAGTTGATCCTCCCCAACATATAGTTTTGTAAGCAGACAGGGTAGGGGGTCCCCAGATGAAGAGAACTGGATACAGCTTTTTGACAAAAGAGAAGCCATTTGGGGCCTAAAGTCATTTTGTGATACAAGCCTGGCCGCGATGCTTGCCCCTAAACCTTGAAACAGTGTCAGTGATATAAGGAACTTAAGGGAACAAAATAAGAATCGACTGTTATCATGCAAGAAAGGAAGTAATAGCAAAGATAATAAACCAGTTGTAAAGACTCTTAGTTCTGTTTCAGTGGCAGAGGTTAAACTGAAGTGCTCAACCATTAAAGGTCACCTGGAGCCTAAGGGATGACAACGTTGAGCCTTTCGACTTCAATCAACTGAAGCTTGGACTCTATCCACCTTTGCCCCAATCCTATGCAGAATTCTCTGCTGACGCCCCTTCTTGAATAGGCATGTACCCTTAGCTTAAAAACTTCCCCAGTTTTACTGTTCAGAGAGACACTGCTTTGGGAAAGATCCTCAGTGTTCTCCTTATTTGCTACAAGAAAATCCTTCCTTCTCCTGATGTTTGGCTTGGTTGTCTTTCGGTTTGACATCCAAGAGGTGAACCTAGTTTTCAGGTAACAGTTTAAGTAAAGCAATGTTTTAGAGCTATTTCCACCTCTACTTTTACCCAAATCTAAGGTCTAGCTCCCCAAAGAGACATACGATATTGTCGTCCCTCCCTCCATTTGCATCCATATCTTAATTATCAAGAAAGGCAACACAAAGAATATGAAATAGTTCTTTGAGATTCCAGGGCAGCGGTCCAGCGCAGAGAGGAAATGCCAGTAACCTCCCAACCAGGAAGGCGCCATCCAACCCCGCACCCGCTGAGCAGCCCCAGGGCGCGGGCAGGGGCGCCTGCGCATGCGTTAGTTCCGCCCCCCACAGGGCGGAGGGTGCGGGCGGGGGAGGGTGACGCCACGCCTCCGCTTCCGCCGGCTGCCGGGTCTGGAGGAGGTCGGGATGTTGCCACTTCCGCCGGGTCCGCTCTCTGCCTCCGGGTCACCCGCTGCCGCCGCTGCCGCTGCCGTTGCTGTTGCCGCTGTGGCCGGGGGACTAGCCCGGGTCTCACAGCTGTCGGAGGGGAGCGGGCTCCGCTCGGCACTACCTTCTGCGACCTGGCCGTCAGCCCTACGTCGCCGGGCTGGAGGGGCGAAGAAGACGAGGAGGCCAAGGCTTCCTCCGGGGTAAGTGCGACTAGGGAAGGCTGAGCACGGCGGGTGTGAGCTGGGAACAGGCCTGGGGGGCGGACGTCTGAGGGGCCCTTACCCGGGACCGTCCGAGGAAGGAAGCCCAGGGCGTTGTCCGTTGTGGCGAGCGCCATAGGAACTGCCTCGAGGCGCTTCCTGGATCCCCGCCCAGCTGAGGCCCCCGCCCTTGCCTGGGCTTCTGCTTACTTTTGCCATCCTTGCTTCCCCTGTCTTCGTCCCACCCCTTTTCCGTTTGTGATGGTTTTGCGCCGCAGGGAACTTGCCTTCTCAGCCCCCTTCAAACTCCGCCGTCTGGATACGGTGACTGTGTCAAGTTGATCCCTTTTTGTCACCAGCGTCGGTCCTTGTGCAGAACAAAGAAACTTGGACGTCTAATGTGCTCCACACCCTTGGGGAACAAACACGGAAGCGGCGTTTGTAATCAGGCTTTAATGGACTTTCCAACGCCCAAAGCCGAGTTCTGCGTGGATTCAGACACTACCTTGTACTTAAATACCTGGCAAAAGTGATTTGGGTTTCCTGGGGTGTATCTAATGTCACTGGAGGTATACTAGGTCAACTCAGAAATTTATATGAGTCTATTACGTTGCTTTGAACTTCCCCTAGTCTTCCTGTTCTGGGAGTCCTTTGAGGGCACGGCGCTTGCCATGTTCATCCAGGTAGTCATAGTGTCTTCCATATCGTTAGTGGAATGAAGTGTGTGGTTGCATTTTGGTGTTGCTTTTTTCGTCCTCTCTCTTTTTCATTAGGACCTTTATTTCTCCTAATGCTTAATTTTCAAATTAACCGCATTTTATCTCTAAAATTGTATAAGAATTTCTGCAATTTGTAAATGGATGTTTCCTCAGAATTGTAACTGAAGTTACCGTATCTAGTTACCCTACAACATATTATCTTGATGATCTTGCACAGCTTTTCCTTAGTTCCGATCATTTAACGTTTTCTCTAAACTGTATTCTTTTCACAATCTCCTCTATTGCAGCCTAATATTATTGTTGGGTTTAGACAGGAAGTATGATAGGTCCACTTCTGCAAACCTGGGGGTTGAACTAGATGAGCATAAGTCAGTGCTATTGTAGTCTTACAGGACTTAGAAGCTATGTGTAAATCTGGCATTACGGGCTTATTCTTTATAAAGTTGCCAGTGAACTGGAGACAGTGTACTGTATTGAAAACAGTCTTGGTCTAATTTGGGAACCAAGATACAGTGTCATTTGTCTCTATTGTATAAGATAAAATGGGGATAAAAACACCGATGTTTTATATGACACAAAATTTTTGGTTGGAACGTATGAGATGATGAATGTACAAGTGGTTAGTAAATGTGAGAAGCACTCTTTGGAAAGGTGGTTTTCTTCATTTCATCTGGAGTCATGCTGCTAGATAGAAAGAGCAGCAGTGGAGAAAGGCACCTAAGAAAGGAAGTGTATGTAAATATATTGGAATATCCGATAAACTGGTCTTGGCTGACATTGAATCAAAAGATGTCTTGAAGCTTACATTCTCTAAAGCAGAGTACTAGTATAATATGATGATAGTGATACTCCAAATTTACAACTTTTTATTAAATCTAATTGTAACTCTACAATGAAGTGTTAGAGATCAGTTATTAGACAATCTTAAAGATCTCAGAGCATCTCCAGTATGTTCTGCATACTTATAATATGATAAATGTACCTTTTGTAGGTGGCATAATTATCCTGTGCTTTATTATCTTCACAATTTTGAGAAATGTCAAACCATTGTAATTCTTCTTGAACTTTGTGTTAACATCTCTGATAGAGTATCACATTTAATTGAGGTATATAATTGACATGATATTTTGTTTCAGGTGTACAACATTGAGGTATAATGGACATTGAACATATTAATTTAAGGTGTACAGCATGAAGATTCGATATTTGTTTATATTGCAAAGTGATCGCCACAATAAGTCTAGTTAATATCCATCACCGTTCTTAGTTACACTTTTTTTCTTGTGATGAGAACTTTTAAGATTTACTCTCTTAGCAACTTTGAAATATCTAATACAGTAGTATTAGCTATAGTCACTGTGCTGTGCTGTACATTCCCAGGGCTTTTTTTTAGCTGGAATCCTGTTCCATTTGATCCCCTTCACCCATTTAACCTACCTCCCACCCCTCACCGCTGGCAACCAACAGTCTGTTCTCTGTGAGCTTGACTTTTTGGGGGGTTTGGTGTTTCTGTTAACTTGTGAGTCAGCAGTATTCTGATTTCCTTCAAAGTGGTTCTGCTTATATTGCTCCTTTCTTGTTTGTTTCCTGTTCCTACAGCTGCTGATGACAATGTGCTTCCAAGAGCAGTCCTCTCTCAATAAACTTTTTATCTGCCTAGTGTACTTTTTCCTCTAGAATTTGAAATGGTTAAGAGTGAATCTGTCTCTCCTCCTAGGTTCTGTTTAACTAGCTTAAATAATTATTCCCAAACTAGGTATCCATAACCGTATGCTGTGATGTATTAACATTACGAGATTCAATGATGTTAAAGTAAGAACTGAATGAATCAGCTGAGCGGGCCAAAGGACTCTGGCTTGCTGTGTATATTTTCACGTGATAGACTCGTTCAAGTGGTAAAGCAGCTAAAAGACATGGTTTGTCCTCTCGAATTTATCGAGATATGTATTTTCTCTTACAAACAAGGAATGATTTTACCAACAGAAATTGACACTATGTGTAGATAGGTTGGGGCAAATGTTTCCACGACTCTTTTTGAGGGGTAAAACTTAACAGGAAGCCTATTTATATAGGGAAATTAGAAAAATAAGCTTAAGAGATTGAGCAAAACACAGACACTTCAAAAAATTTCTAGTGTAACTTTGTCATTGTTCTGGAACATAATGGTTTTTTGTACAACTTTGTGTGTCTTTTGAATGTTGTAATGACATAGTAGATAAGGCAACCATATAATATCACCACAAGTTATATATACATGGTTTTAAAAGTTAAATAACTTAGAAAGATTTGCTATGAAAAGCCTGATTTTCCCCATCCCACTTTCTTCCACTTTGTTATTAAAACTTCTAGTGATAATCTAGTAATACTTTTTCTCTCTGAAGAGTTGTGTGTTTTACTGCTTTTTTAGAAAATAACTTTAGCCATTTGTTGACTTACTCTAGTGTAAGTGAACTAAATAACTTGTTTATACCTCTTGGCCCCCAGAATTGTCACAGTTTTTGTTGCGCTGTTAACCAGTTGATCTTAATGACTTTTTAAGCAATATACTTATACCTCTATTTTTTATTTCATCAACCATACCAAACTCTAGATCCTTCATTGTGTAAAATTAGGATACTGACACCTCCATCCTTCCTTGGAAAAACTAAAACTAAAATTTTTGGACCAAGGTAAAACATGTAGTTGCATTAGTAGAAATATTCGTTAAGTTCAGTATCCGAAAACTCACGTTAAACTGTATGAGAAAAGCTTGGTATAGATATGAAGCAAATCAAAATGTAGCATAATTCATTTACTGGACAGTTAATGAATAACCTTTAAGTGGCTCGGGAATTATGGCATTGGAACTGTGGAGAAGGAAATATAAAAGACCGCACAACACTTGGCTCTCCTGAATTGTGAACATGTAAATGCTATTTACTATTATTTAGTTTCTAGAATTAACCTCTCCAGAGGACAGAAAATTTAATTATAGGTCTAGAGTAGAGAATGTATTTATTTAATTTTAGTATTTGTGTCCCTTTCCCCAGTTGCTTTTACATAATTTATAGTTCCTAATAAATGTTAAATCACATACTTGAACACATATGCATATATGCAACTGGAAAGTATTTAATTGCACGATACCCTAATTACCAAACAGTGATTACTAGAATATATATACCCTGTTTTCTAATTGGAAAAAAAAAAAGTGGTAGTTGCAACCCAATAAATGTATTTCCTGACCCAGGGTGGAGGTGTGAACTAAGGTATAAGATTTTTGTGTCTTTTCGGAAGATAAAATGGAAAATAAGCTGTTAAAATTTTTTCCTCTTTTTTTTTCAGGACATTGGCTCTCTGGATTATCAGGAGCCTATAGTTGACATTGAGTCCAGGCTGAGGATGGAAGGTGTAGAACTTAAGGAAGAATGGCAAGATGAAGATTTTCCAATGTGAGCAATGCTTCCAAATGAAAACAAATTTAATACAAAATTTCACAATTTCTTTATTGAGATGTCACTTATTAACTGAATATTGGGTTTCTTAAAGAAACTCAGTATTGAAAGGTGTGCATTTAATACTAGTAAACAAAAGTTCCTTTCTAATAGACTCATTCTCTTGTATCCCACTTTCTAACCAAATATGTATGTGATCTTCTATAATCTTTTCATTTTTGTTTTGGACACTCAAGTTTCAAATGTTTTACTGTTATAAACAGTGCTTTAATGTGGTATTTGTTAGAGTCAGTTTTCTGGGGAAAGGGAATCTTGAGTTGTCTGTAAGAACTGTTAAATTGCGTGCTTTATCTTAAGAAAAAAACATACTAAGTAAATAAGGAAGAGTTTTCTAGATTATCTGGCCAGGTATCGTGACACATTTGTATTTGTGTTTACAACTCTGTTGGCACCAGTTGGGTGAAGAGAGAAAACGCAAAGGCAGAGCTTATATTTAAATGATGCTTCCATGACATGATGGTCAGAAGACCATCCAGTGCTCAAGAAGTTTCGTTGGCAGTTGGAATACTTAGCAGTTGGAATAGGGAGAGTACTCAGTTGTGTAGCACATCATGATAATAGTAGTGTAGAAGTGCTGAGCTCAAAAGTTATAGTCATATATTCCCATTGTGAGTGGCAGCTGAGCTTCGTCATCATACATAGGATCACACATCACGTTAAATTCGTGCATTTGAAATATGTGTGTTTTGTAGGTGGCTAATGATTTTTATATTTGTTTTGTTGTATTTAAGAGCAGTTACAGAAGGAATTTATATCTTTTATGTGTTACTTATATAAATATGTAAGTTAATTTGGGCAGTCTGAATTTTCTTTAACAGTGGTTTGTAAATTACTAAAGCTTAAGAAACATTGCTTAATTCAGTTTTCCACATAATTGTTTCTATAAGCTCTTTTAACAGATCTTTGAACTTGAAAAAAATTTATTTTTAATTTCTGGGTGAAAAAATTATATCTGTGTCTTCTAGACCTTTACCGGAAGATGATAGTATTGAAGCAGATATATTAGCTGTAACTGGACCAGAGAGTCAGCCTGGTAAGAACCTGACACTTAGTTTCAGTGATATTATAGACTTTAAGTGTGCTATTTTTTTTAACACATTTCTTTAAGATAAAAAGATATACTCAGTTTTTGATCCATCATAAGGTGCCAAAGGATAAGTTAAATGTTTAGGAAAGCATTTTTGCAATGCTTTGGAAATTTAACTTTTCAAAAACATACCCTTGAGTTTCGGAAATTTCAACAAACGGGCGACAGGAGATCATTTTTAGTAGTGAGAGGGGACTGTAAGGTCTGCCTCTGTTATTTAAAAAGGCAGATCCTTGCTGGGATGTGTCATCTTGCTGTGATATAGAAGCAGGAGTGATCAGAATCCAAAGTTGATAAATTAGTGCTTTGGAATTGTGTTTCATTAATGTTACCTTCTCAAGATATCTTTTCTCTTACTCAATTTGTGCATCTATGCATTTCTTCTAAATGTATCTTTCACTTTGTTTACCCATTCCAGGCTCAGTAGAAGTTAATGGCAATAAAGTAAGAAAGAAACTAATGGCTCCGGACATTAGCCTTACTCTGGATCCTAGTGATGGCTCTGTGTTGTCAGATGACTTGGATGAAAGTGGGGAGATTGACTTAGATGGCTTAGATACACCATCCGAGGACAGTAATGAATTTGAGTGGGAAGGTATATGTCTCATTGTTTTTACCTGACCTTTATTAATGAATGTTTGTGCTCATATATCTACATGTTTCTGCAGTGGCATTTTCATATTAGGATAATTAGAAAACCTTAAAATATGATCATAAAGCCAACTAGAATCAATGATTAAGGGATTCTGTTGAAATATGATGTTATTCTTTTTAAAGTTCATATATTTGATATTAAGATATGAAATTCTGCTAGCACTGAATATCCTCATGGTCAAAACTCTTCATAGTAGTGGCTTTACTTTTAATTGCCCAGTGCTATAAAGTTATGTTTTTTCTTAATGTTGCTCTCAAATGCTTGGTAATTATGACATGTTCTTTTATTCAGTCAATCAACTAAGAAAAAAGCTTTGAAGAGACATATTCTTTGAGGAATTGCTAGAAGTAGTTGAGGATTTGCAGAGGGACTTCTGAGGCATTTTTTTTAGGAAGATTTTTTTAAGTAGGTTTGCCTGATAGTGCAGCACTTTGTAAACCAACTTGAATTGATGTATTCTCCTAGCCCCTTCCCTTATATTCCTTATTAGTTAATTTGGAATTGAAAGGAATTGGCATGTGTTTTGCTTTACATGCTTTCTTGAATTAGGTAATTACTGTATATAGTGTCTTTAAATAGTCATAATACTTTTTAATATATATATAATATTTCATTTTTAAAATGACTTTTACTTCAAAGCAGTGTTTAGCACTAGGTATGTTATCTGCAGTAAAGAACAAGATCCTTAACGTGCTATATCTTTTGTTCACTTTTTCTTCCCTATTTTACTGGTTCAATAAGTGGTCCAGTAATAAGCAATATTTTATAAAGATACTGAAATAGTTTTCTGCCTATGTGTTTTGTCTCTTCTTTCTTTAATGCTGCTGTAGTCATTTCCTGGAAGGATATTTTCCGTTAACAGCTTTGTCTTGGAAACAAACAACTAACATACAGTAGGTTTCCCTTCCCCCATCTTTTGGTAAGGACTATGATACTAAAATTTTGAAAATCATTACTTGATTAAAAATCACCTAAAATGCAATCTTAAAATGTAAATTATACCTAATCAATGGTGCTTATGCTTTGGCTGATGTCCACTTAAAATAGCCTTCTGCATGTACACTTCAGAATATTGTCGATAATTTTCTACCTGATAAAACTGATCAAGTGAGAAATAATTATTGAACAGTTAACCACTTTCTATCTTGTATTAAAATGTTCGGGGAATAATTTTTGTGCTCAACAACAAAAAATATTTGGCCCCTGAATAGTTGCTTTCCGTAATCCATAATGGTACCTGTCAAGGACAGTGTTATAAGTAGAATCTGGAAAGGCATTGTGAGGCCAACTGTGATTTTCATGGCTCTATGAATTATCTTTTCTGAATTTGTGGATGGACATTGCACTTTGATTAAGTTCTTACTGAATTAGGCAATACAAAAAAAAGTTAAAGAACTATGATTTCCAGAAATATAATTGGCCTTATCAAGAGCAAGCCTTTTCCTCTGTTATACTAGAAATACTTTAAATTCCACAGAAGGTATAATGAAACATTCTCTGAGCAATCTAATTAGATAGTAAAGTGGTTAACATGTAATCTGATTTTTATTGCACAATAATAATCTGTGATTCAAAAACCTTTTATTTTGACAGATGATCTTCCCAAACCTAAGACTACTGAAGTTATTAGGAAAGGCTCAATTACTGAATATTCAACAGCAGAAGAAAAAGAAGACGGACGACGCTGGCGTATGTTCAGAATTGGAGAACAGGACCACAGGGTTGATATGAAAGCAATTGAGCCCTATAAAAAAGTTATCAGCCATGGAGGTAAGAGTTATGGAAGATAGTTCAGATTTTGTAATACAGTATCAGGGATCTGAATGCTTAGGGTCTCACCCTTGAGACAGTGTAATTTTGAAAGCATAATAAACATTTATGATGTCATTTTAGAGATGTAACAGGTTTGAAGTGAAAGGATAAAACCAACATTTAAAGTTCAACAGGTGTGCAGTGAGAGCTGCCTCCCTCCCAGCCCTGTCCTCTATCTGTAGTTACCCCAAACTGGAACTTGACTTTCTCTCCTTTTAATCCATTTATAATTTATATACAGTGAAACACTCTAATCCTCTTTTTTTTTTTTTTGAGTATTTGCAAATTCCGTCCCCCCCCCAGCTTCATTAAGATAAAACTGACATAAAACGTTACGTTTAAGGGGTAAAACACATTCATCTGATAACATTATATATTGCAAGTGGTTACCACCGTAGCACTAGCTAACACCTGCATCACATCACGTAATTACCATTTCTTTTTTGTGTTGGAAACATTTAAGATCTACTCTTTCGGCAGCTTTCAAGTACATAATACATGATTTGTTTTGCTGCTTTTTTGGGGGGAGGTGGTAATTAGGTTCATTTATTTACTTAATGGAGGCACTAGAGATTGAACCCAGGACCTCATGCTGAATACACGCTCTACCACTGAGCTGTACCCTACTCCCAATATTGTTAACTACAGTCACCACATTGTACATTAGTCCCCAGAATTTACCCATCTTCTAACTGGAAGTTTGTACTTTGACCAACATCTCCTCTGTCCCCTCATCCCCCAGTCCCTAGTAACCACCATTCTATTCTCTGTTTCTGTGAGTTCAGTTTTCAGATTTTAGGTACACATGACATACAGTATTTGTCTTTCTTGTTTCCAACTTATTTCACTTGGAAATGCTCTAGTCTTAAGTGTATACATATACAGTTCACTGAGTTTTGACAAATGCCCATATAACCATATACCCATATAATCTACACCCCCTAGACAGAACATTTTCATTGCCCCAGAAAATTCTCTATTACTCCCTCTCAATGAGTACCGTCTCTCCATTAACCACTATGCTGATACCTACACTATGATTAGTTTTGCCTGTTACAGAATTTAATGTAAGTGTAGTCATTTAGTATATACTCTTTTGTCTGCTTCTTTCGCTCAGCATGATCATTTTGAAATTCATCTGTGTTGTAACGTGTATCTGTAGTTCACTCTTTGTTACTACGGAGTGGCACTACATCGTGTGGATAAGCCAGTATGCTTATCCATACTTTTTTTTAATGGACATGTGAGTTGTTTCCAGTTTGAAGTGTTATGATTACAACTGCCATGAACATTCTTGTACAAATCTTTTGTGGATATAAATAAAACCTGGCCTTCTAAAATACTACTCTTTACCCTAAAATCCAGAGCAAATCATTTAACTTTACCACAAAGTAGAGAATTTGTTCATTCCACACTTTTATGAAACACCTACTTTACATATTTGAGGGATATACAAAATTAAGGCTTTGTTCCTTTACAATTTTGCAAGTGAAATAGGAAAAGCTATGAAGTGCAGTTGTAACTTCTGTCAGTCTGACTGTGCTGTATATGGTCTACCTCAGCACTTTGTAAACAGTGCCAGGATGCTAGCAGTAGTCAGAATGCAACTTACTCTGTAGAGCATGTCATATTACCTGAAATCCTAATGCAGGACAGGAGGCCACGTAGGTGCAGCGGGTTAGCTATTTCAGGTAGAGTCATTTCCGCTTAATTTACTCTTTACCCAGTGCATTCTTCTGCTTATTTCTGTAGTCTTCATTTATCTGAAAGCAAATCACTTGAATATTTGCAGTTACATTATTCTGCCTAATTTAATCTTATTCAGATGAAGAAAACAGGATAATATGGATCAGAAGGTCCACAGACACTCATTAATCCAGCCAGCTCATTGGAAGCAAGTTGTGAGACCTGCCTCATGGTTTAAACCTAATGTCTTTTAGAAATAGCGCTATATTTTTCTTGGGGGAAAGTAATTAGGGCCTTTTTATCCTATTGAATTACCACAATGTGTTTTGTGACAAAGGGATTAAGAAAGATAGTGAAGATTCTGATGTACTTGAAATGATCTAACCTTTTCAGTGCATGTTTGTAAATAATGGAAATAAAAGTCAAAGCAAAAATATCTGTCACTGATTACAGCTTAATATCTGTATTATAATTAAAACAAACATTTTAAAGATTATAATTAAAACACATTTCAGCACTGTTTTTCTTCCTCTTAGACTTATATCAGAGGTATAATCTTTTCTTAGTTGTAATACCCTAACATCTGCAAAATGTTAGACATCATTGAATGTAAAACTATTTACTTTTTTTTTTTAGTACTGTCAGTTACAGTGTGTCAATTTCTGGTGTACAGCAGAATGTCCCAGTCAGGCATATCCGTACATATATTCGTTTTCATATTTAAAACTTTTTTAAAAAGCAACCACTTTAAGTATAGGTTGCATAAGATTTTGTTGGGGATGTTGCTGTATTGTGTCTGCTTAGATTATATCACTATCTACGTGCTAAAATAAGACTGGCTTTCTGAGTATACTAATTTAAGTGAGTTTCAGGTTTTTATGCTCACCCTTCCCCTTCAGATTTTATTCTCTTTTTGAGAAGAGGAGATATAAAGATCTCTACAAGACTATACGGTCAGAACAGAAAATGTATTTTTGATTCAGAAACGTGTAGACTATATCAACCATAATCGGTATCTTCTGAACACTCTTCAGGGTAGAACCGTGCTGATGATTTTGTCTTCGGATTGTTTTTCAGGATATTATGGGGATGGATTAAACGCCATCGTTGTGTTTGCTGTCTGTTTTATGCCCGAAAGTGGTCAACCTAACTATAGATACCTGATGGACAATCTCTTTAAGTAAGTAGATCATCACAAAAGTGTTTGGACAGAATTGAGTTAAGTACATCTCCCATTTAAGGAGGTGAACTTTAGCTGGGTAAGAATTATCAATATCTCAGTTCTGGTTCCTTAAATGAATTTTTTGGCACTGTGAAACTATCCATTGTCCCCCTCAAAAAAGAAAAACTGGAAGGGATATTTCAGATTATCTGTTCTAACTTACTATTTTACATTGGAGGACACAGTAAGTGTAAAGAAGTACCTTATCTCAAAATCAGCTGGCTAAATTACATTTACCCCCAAGAAGCCAAATGTAGCTAAGCTGATTCAGCTTTATTTCCAGAGTCATTCTATTTCTCAACTTAGTGCAGTTTAAAAAAAAAAAATGTTGGGGAAAATTTTAAACATATACAAAGATAGAAATACATTAAATATTTGTGTAACAATTACCCATTTCCACAAATAACAATTTGTACTTTATTCCCACAATTTATACACCCCCCAAGGTAAAATTTGGAAGTAAATCCCAGATATCATATCATCTATAAACGTTTCAATAAAGATTTCTAAATGAACTCTTCTTTTCTTTAAATAATCATAATACCAACTAAAGCAGTTTTAAATTTTTAATTATTTTTGCTCTCACTGAAAAGGAGGGAAAAGAATTGTGTAATTTGGAAAACCTGGTTTGGTTCTGCAAAGTGACATTTAAAACTTAAACCTAATTTGTTTTTACAGGTATGTTATTGGCACTTTGGAGCTGTTAGTAGCAGAAAACTACATGATAGTTTATTTAAATGGTGCAACAACTCGAAGAAAAATGCCCAGTTTGGGATGGCTCAGGAAATGCTATCAACAGATTGATAGACGGTATTGTAAATACAAGTTAAAAGCTAGTCTGAATAATTTTTATAATGGCCTTATTAGATTAAATTTTATTTTCTGTTGCCACTTAAAGGCACCATGTATCTACTTCATAAATTAAGTTTATTAATTTCATGACAAGTTTCTGTCTTCAAACTTACAAAAATCATTCTTTATTTCTCCTTATTTATACCACATCAAACACTTTCCTATAATTTACGTTTTGGGGAAGGATGGAGAATTTAGCACATTTCCTGTTCTTGTTATATTCTGGATCTTGCCTAATTTATAGTGCTTAGGATAATATGTTTCTTAAGATGCTTGCTGAGCTATAATCTATCTTTGGAATGAGCTCTAGAATTGTATTCTCCTGGGAGTTAGTCATCCATGCTGATGGAAGGAATTTTGATCCTCCGTTTGGTTTGATTTGACCATAGCTAATTCAGACTGGTTTAATCAACTCCAACCCATTAAAGGGTTTCTCTTCATGCCTGCACATGACGTTGGCTAGTTCTTGTGATTAGGACAAAAAAAAAAATCCTTACTGATGCCTTTATTTAAGTGTGAAATATACTGCTAAAACAGCGGTTTTTATTTTTAACATTTTAAGTTGTCTAGGATAATGCTTTTAACTTTCAATAAAAATTTTAGACTCTGTAAGAATACATTAGATCTGAACCACGTTACCTGTTCTTACGGTCTCCGCTCCCACCGTTCTGCCAGCCCAGTGCCTTCATGGTGTTGAAGAAATTAGTAACAGTTGCCCCTCTGAAAAATGAAAACAACTGACTTTTATATTCAGTGTTGGCCTCTACCCTGATTGACAGTCCTGAAGACAAGTGAATGTATTCTAGGAGATATTTAATAATAGGCTACACTGTGGACATAAATTTAGTCAGATTCATCCCAGTAGGTAGGACCACTGGAATTCAGGAGTGCATTTGCTTGTCTTTAGGAATGTCATATCTAAATGACAAGTCTTGGATGAGAGGTTTTCAGTTGATTTTTTTTTGTATAGACTTGCACATACTTACTGATTTGTTTGCTCTTCCTCTGGCATTAGAATTTGTAGAGCTTTTAAAACTTTCTTTTTTTTTAAACTCCAGGTTACGGAAAAACCTAAAATCTCTAATCATTGTACATCCCTCTTGGTTTATCAGAACACTTCTGGCTGTTACAAGACCATTTATTAGGTAATCTTCTGAGAACCATTTTCTTTAAAAAAATAAGAACATGAACTCCTTGTATGAATTTCATGTTAGTTCTGTTGGTCAGAAATACTAAGATAATTATTTTTATTTTCTCCCATAGCTCAAAATTCAGCCAAAAAATTAGATACGTCTTTAATTTGGCAGAACTAGCGGAACTTGTCCCCATGGAATATGTTGGCATACCAGAATGCATAAAACAGTATGTTTTGTTTTATTTCTTTGCTTGTATTGGATCTTTATATTTTGATGTGCAAGAGGCAAATTTTTTGATACTCATTCTTTCTCACTTCATATAGTATACATATTTTGTAACTGCTCATTTTTGTACCAAAGGAAAGAGAAGGGAGACACTTTGCAACCTCTTTCCCATAGGTCACCGTGTTCTTCAGGCAGTCAGTTAAAGTAGGAGGAATTGTTTCTGGTTGTGATTCATTTATATTTTTAAAGACTAGTTGTAGTCTAAGAGATGATTTCCTAATTGGTCAGTACTGAAGAACATTCTCCAAACTTGAACATCCTGCTCTCCAAATTTGCATAAGGTCCTCATGGCATCAAATAATGATTTTGCTAGGGAAATGAAATATTCATATCAGCCTGACCTTAATACTTTTCAGTGGCTGGAATTTTCATTTATTTCCATCTCACCTTTAAAAGGACTTAGTGGAAGGCTGTTAACACAAATACTTGAGTATCACAGTGCTATAATATAGAAAAATGTTTGTTTGTTCTGTTAATCTGAGATTTTAGCCTGTTGAATATGTCAAAGCCACATTTCTTAAGTCAGTTTTGACTTCCTGTATAGTATATTAAATATTTTTCATTTTGCTTGCAAACTTATGAGTTTATTTTTAGTGCCTTTTTTCAAGTTTTTGTTCATCTTCATAACATGTATATTTACTGAAATAACTCTTCCCTACCAAGGTATGAAGAAGAAAAGTTAAAAAAGAAACAGAAAAGGTATATGCACACCTTGACTGGGTTGCATCTAGACTAGTCCATTTGCATTGCACAGACTAACTCTTCCTTATTGGTTGGTTAGCTGGTAGACAAAGATAATAGCACTTGCAAATATAATATACCCTAGAATCCAAATATGGTATGAATCCAAAGTTCCAGGTGCTGAGTATAGCTTGGATTCAGTCTATTTGAACACCATACATAGTGCCAGTAGGAAATAAAGCTCACATCTCCTTCTCCTTTTGGTTTAAATACTGATGGTGAAACTAGAGAAATTCCTAAGAACACTATTTGCAAAACCAGTTCCTTATAAGACCTTACTGGTTTCACCATATGCTGTAAATCTGACTTGTGTTTTTGAAATATGCATTTTTAATGAGTCCGCCCCCCCCCCCCAGGGGTTGATGATTATATTTGCAATGCACATATTCTTTGGCTAACCAACATTCATCTCCTTGTATGCTTAAATGGCCTGCTAACCAGTCAAATTCTACATGTGATAAAATACCTAAAAGTTCAATGTACCGTTTAATAGTTAAACATTCTGCTTTCCATCTTAAATATACTTCTGAATACTTCTGCTTTGAGCATAACAATCTCTCATCTATTAATATCTTGGCATAGAAGATGAAAGGAAGGGTATAAAATAGTTACTGTTCTATAATGTAATTTAGAAAACTGTAGGATTTGGATCTGACTTGCTAATGGGTTTTTTAAATGTTGACAGATTAGCAAAACAGAGTCACACAGTCTTTATTGAGTTAAGGTGAGAAATTTATATGTAGTTTTCATTTTGACCATTCTAAGGAACCAATTCTAAGAAACTGGAACATTCTTTGAATATACTTTGGCTCTGTATATGGGCAGGAATTCAGTTCACCTTGTGATAGAATCACAGCGTCACGTTTCTATATGACACTTTATGGTTAAACATTTTAACATAGGCATATGGACAGTTATGTTACTTTTTGCTGATTTCTCTTTCCTCTCAAGGCATTGGTGGGCATTTGCCAGACAACTGGCTGAAATTTAAAATGTGGTCTGTAATTGTAGAATATTTTGAAGCCAGCTGCTTCATGGATTTCAAAATGAGTTGCCTTTGTTGATTAAATCTGCTGTATCATGTCTTTCTACAGAAGTTTTAGTACTCATTTGCCTGACAGAAGGCATTAGAGAAAAAGTGGAATTTTGCCTTTTATTTAATTGTATGTGTAACCTACCACGAATGTTTTTTTCCTTTTTTCCTTTTGTTTCATTTAACCTTAATACAATCATTACATGTATCTTTCAAGCACTTCTTAAGTTTTTGTACAAAATTTAGTTAGCTTTAAAAACTAATAAATCCTTGTCAGATTTAAAATGATAACATTCAAGTTTTAAAAATAGAGGGGTGTGTTTTTAAAACTAAATAGCAGAAGCTATGTGTCAGAGAGCTTACTTAAAGTGAAATCTGTATAATGAGTACTGGTAAGGAGGATTCAAAACTGAATGCTGAAGTATAGCAGTTTAAAATGTTTTAGATGTTTCAAACAACTCAGTGCAAGAGAGGCCAGGCAGGTGTTCATTGTTCATATTTGGACAGATTTTAGAAATAAGGTGATTGTGAAATTAGTTCATACCAATATTTCAGATGTTGAAGGGGTTGATGTGTATTGCATGCCTTAGTAAGAATATATACCTTTCGAATTTTTGATAACAGTATAAAAGCATTTTTAGAGGTTAATCTGGCTTTACCGCAGGCCAGGGCTTTTAGGTCTGATTCACTGAAGTTCAAGTGATACAGTAATGGAAAGAAGTGTGAAAAGTATCTTCATATATCATGCCAAATTGTTTTAAACTTCCCTTCGTTAGTGATTCAGACTACTACAAATATAGTATAAATATACAAATATAGTAGCAGTAGATTATTGTACATTACCTGTGAAGGGTTGTCTATAATATTTGTGTGGTAATTACCTAATTTTTCTAATCCTTACTTGCCTAAATTTTGATGTGCTTTCTGTGCAACCCACTTCTGGTCCAGTCAGATTTTTCATGTACGTCTAGATGTTTCTGATTATTCCACTCTGTGTCTCCTTACTATCACAATAATTGAAAGGCATTCACATTCTTAAGTGTGCCAGTACATTCTGGAGAATACTTATGGATCTATAAATATGCATTTTTAATCACTGAAAAAAATGGCCAATTGGTGGCATTAGTGGCATTTTAATATTCTAGTTAACAAAGTCATTTTTGAAGGAATTGCTTTTCCTACCGCTCTCTTACCGGTTAGATCCTTGCCCCAGCCATGCTACAGTTCAGCATTTTAATATGCCTGTTGTAATCTGAATTTTTTTTTAATGAAGGTACTGGGGATTGAACTCAGGACCTCAAGCACGCGAAGCACACCCTCTACCACTGAACTATGCTCCCAAACCCTGTAATTTGAATTTTTAATATGGTTTATGTGGATTTGTATGTAAAGTATCTTATAATTTTTAAAGACACAGTCACATTTCTTGCCAGGATCCTCTTGCCTTTAAAAATTACCTTTCCTGGTTGGGGAAATGTTTGGTAACCTTTTACTATATCCGCTTCTTTGCAAAGCTTTGTTTTTAACAGAATAATAATCTATGCTAAAATCAGTCGTTTATTTTTAGAAAGAGAATTGTTCATTTGCTGATGTCTTAATATCTGTATTTTTTTTCATTAAACAGAGTTGATCAAGAGCTTAATGGAAAACAAGATGAACCAAAAAGTGAGCAGTAAGATTGGCATGGTCCAAACAGACTGAAGAACGTGCTGATGAAGCCGTGCTCTTCTTTGCATTTGTAATGCATTTACTGGTCCTGATTTTTATGTAACCTGTTACAAAATTGACTTGACTTTTTCTTAAATGGACTTCTGTATAAGGGACTGTTCACTGCTGTACTGGTTTGCAAATCTCTTGAATTTAGCTCTTTACTAGGTAGTTATATTATAATCATTTTATATTTTATATTGCTAAATAGCAGAGAACCACACTTTATATAAAGCAGTTTTTGCATTTGTTTATTAAATGATGCATCTTCTTCAGTAAAATATTTATATGTCTAAATGGAAAAGGAAAGAGATAATATATATTTTTATGTTTTTGAGCAATATTTTTTAATGTGTAACTCTCTTGTGGAAGAATATGCAGGTAAATAAGACCATGATTTTGTAAAGTGCATGTTAGAATTTTTGTTTTTGTAAATGGTTAAATACATTTCCTGGGTCACTTAGAAAATAAAGTTGCTCATAAGATGGGACAGTTAAACTGGTTTTCATGAACACCCAAAGGTCATGTACGTAATCTAAGTAGATTAGTACCATTCTGAGCTTTTTTCTCACTTAATGTTTATTGTGTCTCAATTCAGACACACAAATACAAGTGTGTTGCACACTTTTTCATTTTTAAACTTTCAGACAAGTCAAAAAGCCATTTTTAGAATTAGAGAATGTAAGAGGTTAAGAATTGGGGTTTGTATATATGTATATGTCAGACATTTTGTCTTCTGGCCAAAAGTCAGAACTTGATAAAAATTTTAGGTTTGTTCACTTAATGTGAAGTAAGCTTGTGTGTCCAGGGTATCACTGTCCTGAATTTGTGTGAGTGCAGTGTATTATTCAGAGAACTGTCACTACTTTTCTTTAGAAAACAGGGGCTGCTTTATTAACTGATTTCAGTGTGGGCTCTTGACCAAAATACTTCGTATCAGGTGTTTGACTTAAGCAGATATGCTATGTTTCCACATTTTCTGTTGGATCTTGTTGACAGTACTGTAAATTAAGTTATTTTGAAAGTCTTAGAGCATCATTATATTATGCTGTCTTGGATAGCATTTGGTGTAAGCATGTAAAATTCTTTAATTTGGTAAGTACCTTGACTCTACATTGCAGTAAATTGTACTTTTGCCCCCAAACAGAACTTAATTACCCACAAAATTACCCTAAAACCAGATTGGTCTAATACTGTGTCATGTACTTGTGGGACTCATATACATTTGGTAAACTTAGTACCTTCGTAACTTAAGGGTCGTACCATGTTCCAGCCCCTCCTATGAGGTAATTTACAAAATAATAGCAAAATTGAGAGCTAAGCTTATATCCTAGACTGAACACACATGTAGCTTTATCATTGCTGTTTTAGTAAAAAAGTTTCTACCACAAAATAGAATTGTCTTTTTTATCCTTCTCAGGCGTAAACTTGACAGGCTAACTCCAAGCCCACTTGTGGGAGATGCTGGAGGGTTCCCAGGATGAGATGTTCCTCAGCAGCCTCCTGACTTAACTTGGATCCAGCAGCTGTAGGCAGGTCCCAAACTAATGTCACTATAATGAAGAAAGCCAAAACCATTATTCCGTGCTGAAATCTTAGAAATACTTTGTGTTCAAAAAGCAAACCACCAGTAACAGCTTAGACATTCCTTCTGAACGCTTACCATACGAGGATTACGAATAAGGGCGCGTACTGAATTGAACTGTGATTAGGGTCTATATTTGTAGAGCACGTTAAGTCGTCTTTCATCTGTAAATTTCTATCTCATTCAAACTGGGCTGAGCTTTTAAAGTAGGTGGCTTTACGCCACCTTATGTACCCAGTTCTTCACTTTCAACACTTTACACTGTTGATTGACTTTTGCAAGCATTGTTCCTGACTATTGATACAACTTACTGCAAAAGTGTATTTTCTATGTGTTTTTTGTATTTTTTTAAGTAGAAGTACCCTGTATTCTATTAGAACAGTAAAATTCAGAGAGAACAGTGATAACACTTGGGATATAAACAAAGGGATGTGCTGGGAATCACTAGATTTAAAAGGATTCCTACTCTAACCGACACCTTAATGGAATCTGCTATAGGGACGTGCCCTGTAATTTCTCTTAACTGTGAGACTTAAGATCATAACAAGGAGGTTAGAGGAAAAGCATTTATTGTTACTTGTAATTTGTGGCTATGAGACATTTTCCCCGTATCATTTAATTTTAATTTTCCATTTTTGATTGAGGTAAAAGTACATATAATTGTGTGATTTTATCTTTCTGCTGGAATCATGGATCTGACTTGTTTAATTTGATGCTCTTGCCGCTGTTTTTTTTTTTTGTTGTGCTTGGGCTCTGAGTGCCTCTTTTTAGCCAGAAGTTTCTCGTAAAGGAATTTGTGTTGTGCTTGGTCGTATTCTTTATTAGCACTAAGAAGACAGTATATTGATCCTACAGTTGAAGCTGAATAGTCTTACCTGCGGATGGGGGGTATGTAGAGAAATATGATTCTAAGTACGGCCTAGCGGAGAAGCTGAAAAGGAAGATAACAAAACAAGGAGGTAAGAGAAAGAAAACTATAAAGGGAACTGTAATCTAAGAAGGCCACTGACTGTGTCCTTGTTAACGGAAGTACTATATATGGCAAACATTGGTACTGTTTCTTGTATCAAGCAGGAAAACCTGCAGGCTACGCACAGAATATGTGAATAGGGAGACTGGAGTGGAAGGGAAAAGGCTGGTAGTACCTGTAACAAGAATTCATACTTTGCCCTGCTTTCTTTGTCTCTTCATACCAAAGTAAGTTTAAACAGGGAAAGTCAGCAATTACAACCCTCAGATTGAAGTTCAGGGCTAGGTTACGTTTCGTATTTCATGGTTGGCAAACATTAATGTAGTTTTCCAAAATGGACACCACTATTTAATAACCACACTGGATAATGAAATTTGTTGATTGAAAAGTGTATGTAGGTAGCTAGACTTTCTTCAGCTGCAATTCCAGAATTTAAAAAAGGATTTTAAGAAATAAGAAATCTGCTTTTTGATAGACTTCTTGTAAATGACTACATAGCATTACTCTTTGGCTGTTTTTATGTGTGTGCTCAGGGAATTTGAAAGTGTTCTAATTAATGCAGAAGTGGCTTTTTAGATTGCAACTGATAGTTTAATTAGCATCAGGACACATCAGACCAGTTTCCTGATGAGACTGCTATGGTTATATATAAGATGACAGTAGCTTCATCCTTTTTCTAATGTTGTATGTGGAAAATTGCCACCATTGCTTGGTCAAGAGGAGGTTGAAAATAGATGTGGCTACCCTGGTTTTGTTTTCATGCCTATTTTTTCTCCTGCATTGTAGCTATTGGAGAAATGGATCACAAATTTCAGAAGGATGGGATAGATGGAGGAACTAATGTACTTGTAAGTTTGACCAATTCTGTTCTTGTCACAGGGAACAGGCATTGTATAATTTGAGTTGCTGGGAGAAAGAGTTACGGACGTAGACTTGATTGGGAAAGTCAGCTGGTGAAGGAAGTGGGAGATTATCTGCTCAATGTTCTAATAGTACAGAAGAATTAACTGGGGAGCCTTTCGCCCCCCTCTTCCCATCCCAGGATTGTGAATGAATTAGATCAGTGGTGCGTCCTAGTAATAACAACTTTCCTTTAAAGTTCTAACTGGTAATGTAAAATAAGGTAATATTTTGGACTGCAAGGTGTGACACTAAAATTTGGACAAAACTGTTACTTTGTTGCAACTGTATATGATAGATTACATAATTTTTTACTTTTTGAGAACTACTTTTAAAATGCTATGAAAAGTTTACATAAAGTACTTACTAACCAGTTAAACTCCATAAGAAAATCAAGGGTTTAATGCTTTTATATTACTGAAGAGTTATAAATAGTAAGCTGTTTACATCAAATGGCTGGCTGATTCTGTCTTGTAAGACATTCTACAAGAGTTTCAAGCATTAGCATTTGAAATTTTTGTTTTAACATTCAGTGTACCTAAGGAAGAACTTTAAAAATATTAGTTAGCTACTCCACTGCACTTTTTGTATATAAACTTTCTAAAGTTATGCCCATTAAACAGTTTATTTACCTAAACCTAGCTAGTAAATAGTGTTCAGGAATATTGAGTGTACAGCCCTTGGGGCATCGTTCACATGGAACACTGCAAATTCAGAGTTTGTTAGACACTAACGCACTTTGATATATATCTCAAAGATTCTAGCCTTTTTCTTAGTGGAAGTTCACATGCTGTCATTTAGACACAATGTACTGCAATCATTTTACTACTATTCAAATGATGCTGCCTAGCCTAGAGCTCTCATTCTAAGTGCGAGAAATTCAGGTCTAATGACTGTGCAAGATGTTGATGTGGTCCCTGTAAGAAATACTTGGGTTGGTCTTGATATATCAAGAAGATGTACTATTTTATTTTTCTTTTAAGGAATATGTTAAGGTATATGATAACTTGTGTCCTGATCTGTTGCACATCATATTGTTGCAACGTTAATGACTTTAAATAAATTAATTGGAAAGTTTGTTTTTGACTCATTTTATCACATTTTTCAGTCTTCCACTTTACTTACTGCTGAATTTTTACACAATTATCTTGTAAGCTTTCAAATAATTTTATACTTTTACTCTTGTTTCTCTTTCTGTAATTTTGGTGCTGCTTCCTATTCAGGAGGGTGAAGAGTTCATCCTGCTTTAATTTTAAATTTTACCTTAATTATAACCAAATTATTTCATAGTTTAGTATTATTTTAGTTAATGGGGAATCCAACAATGAAATGAATAAGTGGCTGAAAACTTTGTATAAATAATAACCTGTTTACTTTGTAGACCTGCTCAGAGGTTCCAGTTGGTAGCATTTGTTTGCATTTACTCCTTAATCACTGTTCTGCTTAAACACAAACAGCTGTGCAGATTGCTGCCGCCTTTGATCCACAGTTAGGATACCATTTGGGACTACATAAACACGAAATACATATTGCAGTATTTCCCTTGCCTTTGGCACGAATTTTAAATACAAATCCCCCCAAATAAAAATACTTAACGATTCATAAACTAAACGTTTACTGGGCTAAATGAATTGCAGCCCTGTTTTGAATTAAGAAATCCGTGCTAAAATCTTTCCAAAATGTCAGTATTACCCTGAATTACACCTCGGGCACAAAATGTGACTGCCCAACATTTCCTAGCTGTGCATATAACCGTGAAGAAAAGTAGTCTCTAAAATTCCCTTAGGGACGATTTAGTGCACCTGGTGAATTACTTACTCGGGAACTAAGCCTGTGGAGCGGGCTAGGGCTTGGACTGCGGCCCCACGCCCCTCTCTCCACCTCCCCGCCCTCTGCTCCCAATGCTTGAGTGGCTGACGGGAATCAGGCAGTGGGCGGAGCTTCTGGGCCCTCCAGTGCGGAGTCACTTCCAGGTTCTGCGAGCGCTTCCGGGTCGTCGACCTAGCTCTGCGCGCTCTGCGGCGGCCGGAGAGGAGGTCGGGGAAGCAGCTACGTCCTGTTGGGCTCCTGACGGTGCCGCTTCTGTCCTCTCCGCGGCGGGAAGCGCCTTTTCCACAGGTATTGAGTCACCCCCTACAGCAGGGATTGCGTTGGGTCATTTGCGAGGGCCTTTTCCGCTCGGGGTCGGCCCGTTACCGACTACGCTGCCGCGCTGGCCCTGCGGCGGTGCCCCAGGATGGGAAGGGAAGGGAGGCGGCCGGGAGATGGTTGCGTCCTGTGGCGGGAGGCTTGTTGTCTGTTGGGCGCCAGCTGAACGGTCCTGGAGGAGGTCGTGAGCCCAGCACCGTATTTTTAGGCAGGCAAATGTCTTTAAGCATCTTAGGGTGATTTTTTTGCCCTGGAATATCGGGGGAATTCCTTAAGTGTACTATTCTTGTGTTTCTTCGCTTGTTTAAAGTCTGCCTTTCCCACCTCGTGTGAACTCTGACACGAATGAATTTAAACTGAATGGTTTGCTCAAGAAAGACTATCAGGTTACTTTCGAACGTGAGTCTTTTAATTTAATTTTGTAAACTGCGAAATGAAGTACTAAATTTGTGGCTGGTACCATATCTAAAAGAACGGAGCATTTCACAAGGAATTTTTAGGAATCTAGGATTATTAAAGCAAGTAACTTCAACAAACATTTAAATACGTTATAGGTATTTTTAAAATTATTTTTACTGAGTTATAGTTGACTTACAATATATTAGTTTTACGTGTAGGACATAATGATTAAATTATTTGTCAAAAGGATCCCTACAGTATGTCTAATTAACATTCATCACCAAACAGTCAAAAAGTGTTTTTTCTTATGGTGAGGGCTTGTAAGATCTACTCTCTTAGCAACTTTCAAATATGCAGTACAGTATTATTAATTGTAGTCGCCATGCTGTACATTTCCATGACTTTTTTATTTTGTATTTGGAAGTTTCTACTTTTTGATCCCCTTCACCCATCCTTCCCCCAACCCCCAATCTTATCTTCTATCTGTGAGCCTAGTTTTTTTTTAGATTCCACATGTAAGTGAGATCACGTGATACTTGTTTTTCTGTAACTTACCTCACTTCGCGTTGTGCGCTCGAAGGCCATCAGCATTGTCCCAAATGGCAAGATCAACTTTTTTAATGTATGAATAATATTCCATTCTGTGTATATGTAGGTGTGTGTATAGTGTGCATGTGTGTGTATGTGTGTGTATACATACCCCCCCCCCACATCTTTATCCATTCATCATCGATGGACACTTAGGCTGTTGTAAATAATGCTTCAGTGAAAGAAAAGTGTGTATATCTTTTTGGTTTAGTGTTTTCTTTTTCCTCACATAAATACCCAAAAGTGGAAATGTTGAAATATATGACAGTTGTGTTTAATTTTTTTTGACCAACCTCTATACTGTTTTCCATATTGGCTGCACCAATTTACGTTCCCACCAACAGTGCACAAGGTCTCCCTTTTCTCCCCATCCTCACCAATACTTGTTATTTCTTGTCTGTTTGATAATAGCCATTCTAATGTGTATGAAGTGATATCTCATTGTAGTTTTGATTTGCATTACCTTGATGATTAATGATGATTATCTTTTCATACACCTGTTGGCCATCTGTATGTCTTTGGAAAAATGTCTTTTCTGATCCTCTGTCCATTTTTGAATTGGGTGGTTTGCTTTTTTCCTGTTTGAGCTGTTTATATCTTTTGGATATTAAAATCCCTGATCAGATACATGATATGCAAGTATTTTCTCCCAGTCTGAAGGTTACCTTGTCATTTAGGGATTTTTTGTTGTCTTTTATGTCTAATTATATATATTATATCATTTTGAAATGCTATACTGTATTTGTATATGTTCATTGTTCTCAACATTTCAGTTAAGGTGTCCTGATCAGCTCAGTTTAATATTTAACTCATATATTATGTATTTTTAGCATATATGTAAACATACATATATGTATACATATATACATATATTATAAAGTCAATTTTTAAAGTATTTTAAATTTCTATTTTATGTCAACTGCATTTTTTTTGACCCCCATTACTAGTTTCTCCAATCCTCCACTCTTCACCCCTGGCAACCACCAATCTGTCTCTGTGAGCTTAGGGGAGGGTTTAGTTTGTTGTAAACATTTCACATGTAAGGCAGATGATTTGGTATTTGTCTTTTTCTCTGAGTTATTTCATTTAGTATAATTCCCTTGAGGTCCACTCATGCCGTAACACTTTATAAGATTTCTTTTTTTAAGTTGGAATAATAAACCACTGTGTATATATGTCAGTGTCTTTATCCAGTCATCCATCAGTGGACTCTTAGGTTGTTTTCATATCTTGGCTATTGTAAATAGTTCTGCAGTGAATGTGGGGGTGCATATATCTTTTCCAGTTAGTGTTTTCATTTTTTTGTAATAAATACCCAAAAGTGGATTGCTGGATCATTTGGTGTTCTTTTTTAGTTTTTTGAGGAACCTCCATACTGTTTTCCATAGTGGCTGCACCAGTGTACCTTCCTGACAGCAGTGCACAAGGCTTCCCTTTAATCCACATCCTCACCAACACTTAGCTGTTTCCTATCATTTTCATAGTAGCAGTTCTAACAAGTGTGAGGTGATATCTCATTGCGGTTTTTTTCCAAGCAAAAATTACACTTTATTGACATATTATTACCAGTATAGTTGACATGTTGACATATTATTACCAAAATAGTAAAATATATGATGATATATAACATATATTGGCAATATAACAATACAAAGGATGGATTTTTTTTAACTGAAGTATAGTCAGTTTACAGTGTGTCAATCTCCAGTGTAATGTTTCAGTCATACATATACATACATATCTTCGTTTTCATTTTTTTTCATTAAAGGTTACTACAGGATATTGAAATAGTTCCCTGTGCTATACAGAAGAAACCTGCTGTTTATCTGTTTGTATTTAGTTATTATTTGCAGATCTCAACTTCCCAATTTATCCCTTCCCACCTCATTTTCCCCCTGTAACCATAAGTTTGTTTTCTCTCTCTGAGTCTGTTTCTGTCTTATAGATAAGTTCATTAGTGGCTTGTTTTTCCTTTTTTGGATTCCACATATGAGTGACATCATATGGTATTTTTCTTTCTCTCTGGTTTACTTCACTTAGAAAGACAGTCATCTCCATGTCCATCCATGTTGCTGCAAATGGCATTATTTTATTATTTTTATGGCTTAGTAGTATTCCATTATATAAATACACAAGAACTGCTTTACCCAGTCATCTGTCAGTGGACATTTAGGTTGTTTCCATGTCTTGGCTATTGTAAATAGTGCTGCTGTGAACGTTGGGGTGCATGTATCTTTGAATTAAGGTTCCCTCAATATATGCTCAGGAGTGGGATTGCTGAATCATGTGGTAAGCGTATTTTCAGTCTTTTGATGAATCTGTATACTGTTTTCCATAATGGCCTCACCAAACTGCATTCCCACCAACTTTGTAGGAGGGTTCCCTTTTCTCTGCAGCCTCTCTGGCATTTATCGTTTGTGGACTTTTGAATGATGCCCATTCTGACTGGTGTGAGTTAATACCTCATTGTAGCTTTGATTTGCATTTCTCTGATAATTAGCAATATTGAGCATTTTTTCATGTGCTTATTTGCCATCTGTCTGTCTTCATTGAAGAATTTCTTGTTTTTGTCTTCTGCCCATTTTTGGATTGGGTTGTTTGTTTTTTTCTTATTAAGTTGTATGAGATGTTTATATATTCTGGAAATTAAGCCCTTGTCAGACTCATTTTTTGCAAATATTTTCTCCCATTCTGTATGTTGTCTTTTTCTTTTGCTAATGGTTTCCTTTGCTGTGCAAAAGCTTGTAAGTTTAATTAGATCCCATTTGATTTTTTGTTTTTTGGGGGGTTTTTGCTTCTATTTCTGTTGCCTGAGTAAACTGCCTTGGGAGAACATTGTGAGGATTTATGTCTGAAAATATTTTGCCTATGTTGTCCTCCAGGATGTTTACAGTGTCTTATCTTATATTTAAGTCTTTAAGCCATTATGAGTTTATTTTTTTAGTATGGTGTGAGAGTGTTGTAATGTCATTGACTTACATATGGCTGTCCAGCTGTCCCAGTGCCACTTGCTGAAGGGACTGTCTTTTCTGCATTGTATATTCTTGCCCTCTTTGTTGTAGATTAATTCACCATAAGTGGGTGGGTTTATTTCTGGACTTTCCTGTTCCATTGATCTATGTGTCTGTTTTTGTGCCAGGACCATACTATTTTGATGACTGTAGCTTTGTAGTATAGTATGAAGTCAGGGACCATGATTCCACCAGCTCCGTTCTTTGTCAAGATTGTTTTGGCTATCAGGGTTTTTGTGTGTCCATATGAATTTTAACATTTATTTGCTTCAGCTCTTTGAGAAATGTTATTGGTAATTTGATCAGGAGTGTATTGAATCTGTATATTTCCTTGGGTAGTATGACCATTTTAACAATATTGATTCTTCCAATCCAAAAACATGGTATATCTTTCTTTCCATTTGTTTATATCATGTTCAATTTCCTTTATCAGTGTCTTATAGTTTTCAAAGTACAGGTTTTTGCCTCCTTGGGTAGGTTTATTCCTGGGTATTTTATTCTTTTTGGTGTGATGGTAAATGGTATTGTTCCCTTACTTTCTTTTTCTGTTATTTAGTTGTTTTAGTGTATAGAAATGCAGCTGACTTCTAAATATTAGTTTGGTACCCTGTATTTTACCAAATTCATTGATGAGTTCTAGTAGTTTTCTGGTCACTTCTTTAGGGTTTTCTATGTATAGTATCATATTATTTGCAGACAATGACAGTTTAACTTCTTCATTTCCAATTTGGGTTCCTTTCATTTCTTTTTCTTCTCTGGTTGCTGTGGCTAGGACTTCCAAAACTATGTTGAATAAATGTGGCAAGAGTGGACATCCTTGTCTTGTTCCTGATCTTAGAGGAAGTGCTTTTTGGCTTTTCCCTGTTAAGTATGATATTAGCTTGTGTATGGCCTTTATTATGTCAAGGTATGTTCCGTCTTTTCTCATGTTCTGGAGAGTTTCTATCATAAATGGATGTTGAATTTTATCAAAAGCTTTTTCTGCATATACTGAGATGATCATACAGTTTTTATTCGTGAATTGGTTAATGTGGTTAATCACATAGATTGGTTTGCAGATACTGAAAAATCCCTGCATCCCTGGGATAAATCCCACTTGATCATGGTGTATGGTCCTTTTAATGCATTCTTGCTCGTATTTTGATTAGGATTTTTGTATCTATATTCATGAGTAATATTTGCCTGTAATTTTCTTTTTTTGTGATATCTTTGTTACTGGGGTTTTTTTTTTTTTTGGTATCAAGGTAATGATGGCCTTGTAGAACGAGTTTGGAAGTGTTCCTTTCTCTGCAGTTTTTTGGAATAGTTTAAGAAGGATTGGTGTTAAGCTTTCTGTAAATGTTTGGTAGAATTCATCTGTGAAGCCATCTGGTCTTAGACTTTTGTTTGTCAGGAGTTTTAAAATTACTGATTCAATTTCAGTGCTAGTAATTGGTCAATTCATGTTATCTGTTTTTTCCTGGTTCTATCTTGGCAAATTGTATCTTTCTAAGAAATAATCCATTTTTTCTACATTGACCTTTTTGTTGGCATATAGTTTCATAGTAGCCTCTTAAGGTCCCTTGTATTTCTGTAGTGTCAGTTGTAACTTCTCCTTATTCATTTCTGATTTTATTAATTTGGCCCTCCTTTTTTTTCTCAGTGAGTCAGACTAAAGGTTTATCAATTTTTTATCTTTTCAGAGAACCAGCTTTTAGTTTCATTGATCATTTCTATTGTTTTTTTAGTCTGTATTTCATTTATTTCTGGTGTAATCTTTATGGATTCTTTTCTTTCTGGTAACTTTGGGTTTTGTTTGTTCTTCTTTCTCTGGCTGCTTTAGGTGTAAGTTTAATTGTTTATTTGAGATTTTTCTTGTTTCCTGAGGTAAGCTTGTATTGCTATAAACTTCCTTCTGAGAACTGCTTTTTCTGCATCCGAGACGTTTTGAATCATTGTGTTTTCGTTTTCATTTGTCTCAGATTTCCTCTTTGATTTCTTCAGTTATCTGTTGGTTGTTTATTTCTTAATATTTTATTGTTGTATTATTTAATTGGGGGGGGAGTAATTACATTTATTTATATTTTTTAGAGGAGGTACTGGGGGTTGAACCCAGGACCTCATGCATGCTAAACATGGACTCTACCACTTGAGCTATTCCCTCCTCCCTGCATTGATTGTTTAGTAGCATATTGTTTAGCCTCCATGTTTCCAGTTTTTGCAGCCTTTTTTCTTGTAGTTGATTTCTAACCTTATAGCATTGTGGTCAAAAAAGATGCTTGGTACGATTTCAGTTTTCTTAAAGTTGCTGAGGCTAGCTAGCTTTGTGATCAGCATGTGGTCAGTTCTGGAGAATGCTGCGTGTGCACTTGAGAAGAATGTGTATTCTCTTGCTTTCAGAGTGGATGCTCTATAGATAACAGTCAAGTCCATCTGGTCTAATGTGTTGTTTAGGGCCTGTGTTTCCTTACTGATTTTCTGTCTGGATGATCTCTCCACTGATGTAAGTGGAGTATTAAGGTCCCCCATTATTATTGTGTTATTGTCGATTTCTCCTTGTTGTCTCTTAACAATTGCATTATATGTTGAGGTGCTCCTATGTTGAGTGCATATATATTTACAGTTGTTATATTCTCTTCTTGGATTGATCCTTTAAGCATTATGTAATGTCCGTCTTTGTTTTTTGTAACAGTCTATCTTAAAATCTGTTATCTGTGATATAAGTATTGCTACCCCAGCTTTCTTTAGGTTTCCATCTGCATGGAATATTTTTTTCCATCCCCTTACTTTCAACCTGCATGTGTCTCTAGCTCTTGTAGACAGCATATATATGAGTCTTGTTTTTGTATCCATCTAACCAGTCTGTGTCTTTTGGAGTCAGATGCACTACTGTTGCACCACGAGGTCAGCCAGTCCTATGTCTTCTGGTTGGAGTGTTCAATCCATTTACATTTAATGTAGATATCGATATGTATGTTCTTATTGCCATTTTGTTAATTATTTTGGGTTAGTTTTTGTAGGGTTTTGGTTTTTTTTTTTCTATTTTCTATTTTCTTGTGCTTTGATGACTAGAGAAGTTCCTTTAACATTTGTTGTAAAGCTGGTTCGGAGGTGCAGAATTCTTTTGGCCTTGATGTATCTGTGAAACTTTTGACTTCTCCATCAAATCTGAATGAGAGCCTTGCTGAATAGAGTATTCTTAGTCGTAAGTTTTTCACTTTCATCACTTAAATATATTGTGCCACTCCCTTCTGGCCTGAAGAGTTTGTGCTGAAAAATCAGCTGATAACCTTATGGGAGTTCGCGTGTATGTTACTTGTTGCTTTTCTCTTGCTGATTTTAGTATTTTCTCCTTATCATTAATTTTTGTCAGTTTGATTACCATGTGCCTTGTTGTGTTCCTCTTTGGTTGATCCTGTCAGGACCTCTCTGCTTCCTGGACTTGGGTGACTGTTTCCTTTCACAAGTTAAGTTTTTGGTTATTATCTCTTCAAAAATTTTCTCAGGTTCTTTCTCTTCTCTTCCTGGGACCCTTATAATGCAGATATTAGTGTGCTTCATGTTGTCCGAGAGTTCTCTGAAACTATCCTCATCATTTTCATTCTTTTTAGTTTGTTCTACAGTGGTGATTTCCACTATTCTGTTTTCTAGCTCCCTGATCTATTCTTCTGCCTCATTTAGTCTATTCTTGGTTCCTTCTAGTGTGTTATTCATTTCAGTAATTTTATTCTTCAACTCTGGGTGTTCTTTATATTTTCCATCTCTTTGCTGAAAACGTCACTGTTTGCATCTATACTTCTCTTGAGTTCTCTGAACATCTTCACCATCATTAATCTAAACTCTTTCTTGGATAAACTGCCTATCTCCTCATCGCTTATTTCTTTTTCTTGGATTTTTATCTTGTGCCTTGGCCTGGGAGATATTCCTTTACTGCCTCATGTTGTCTATCTTTCTATTTTTTAGGTAGGTTAGTTACTTGCTCAGCCTTGGAGAGGTGGCCCTCTGTGGGAGATGTCCTGTGTGTCCCAGCAGTACACTCCTCCCTCTCTTATCACCCAAGGGCCAGGGTCCAGCGTAGAGTCTGGCCTGTGTGGATTCCTTCCACTGGCTTTGGGATTATTTTCTCATTTCTGGTATCTGCCCCCTGGTGGATGAGGCTGGACTACAGGCTTATGCAGGGTTCCTGGCAGGAGGAGCTGGTGCCTGCCCCCTGCTGGGTGAAGCTTGGTCCTGGACCTCTGGTAGATAAGGGTGTGTCCAGAGGCTTTTGTGGCTCAGGAAGTCTGCTGATGGGTGGGGCTGTGTTTCCAACCTAGTATGTTGTTTGGCCTGAGGCTTCCCAGCCCTTAAGCCTACAGGCTGTTGGGTGGGGCTGGGTCTTGGTGCTAATGATCCAATCAAGATCCCAGCCTCCGGGAAAGCTCACGTGGATGGGCACTCCGGGAACATCTGACATCAGCTTTTATGTCCCCTGCGTAAGGCGCAGCCGTCCCCTACATCCCCAGGAGAACTTCCAAAACCAGCAGGCACGTCTGGCCCAGGTTCCTATGAAATCACCATCTCTGCCTTTGGCCCTGGTGTACCTGAGATTCTGTGTACACGTCCCCAGAGAATGAAGTCCCTGTTTCCCCCAGTCCTGTGGGGCTCCCGAAGTTAAGCCCCCAGTGGCCTACAACACCATATGTCCTGGGGTCTCCTCCTGGGCTGGGGCGCCTGACTTGGGGCTCAGAACTCTCACTCCTGTGGGAGGGCCTTTGTGAATTAGTTGTTCTTTAGCTTGTGGGTCACCCACCTTGGGGGTATGAGGCCTAGTTATATCACAAGCACGCCCTTCCTGACATCCCACTGTTTTTCCCTCTCTGTTTCTAGTGGAGATCTTTTTTGCTAGGCTCCAGTCTTTTTTCTTGATGGCTTTTCAGCAGGCGGCTGTGGTTTTGTTGTAATCGCGAGGAGAGGCGAACTCGTGGTCTAACTACTCCCCCATCTTGACTGAAAATCCTCCAAGAGTCGGAGGTTTTCATTGCTTTAGTTCTCTCAGGAAAGTAGAAAAGTTATAATAAATGCATCGAAGTATAATATAATTTGATATTAGCATTTTGACTTATCTCCAGGTTTATTCACTAAAAAATACTTTTTTATACCATTCAGTAATAAGATTATTGTTGTTGTTGTTATTATTATTATTTAAGCTGGTACATGAAACAACCTGGATAAATGTCTAAAACACTTTAAAGAGAAGACACACACACAAAAAAGAATACATATTGTAAGACTTTATTTACATAAAATTCAAGGATAGATGTAACTGATATTTGATGAGAGAAATGAGAATAGTTATTATCTGCTTTTTTTTTTTTAAGGTAAGGACTGGAAGTATAAATTTGCAAGTCAGTAGCAGATAAAAGTGTTTAAAGCCAGAAGCCTAGATGAGGTAAGTGAGGGAGGGAAGCATATAGAGAAGACAGAAGTCAAATTGCTGAGAAGCAGCCAATAAAAGGAAATAAGGAACAGTAGTAGCCAGTGAGGTAGGGGCGAAAACTGAGTGTGAGGTCCCAGCAGCCAAAGAAAAGGCTTCAGGAAGGCAGAAGCGATCTGACGCTCACAAGCTGATGTGTAATGTGAAGACTGGTAACTCACCATTATTTTTGCTGAGTTTGACCCGATGATTACTCCTTGAATCTCTCTCTTGTCCAGCTCTAAACTGACGGTGCCGTGAGGTCAGGGATCTTACATGAAACGTGTAGTAGAAGCTCAGCATTTGTCGAATCTGTTCTGCTGCCACTCCCTTGGGGCCCTCATCCCTCAAATATTCCTAATCTTACAAGCACGTTCTTCACATCGCTGCCTGTTTGCCTGATGTTTCCAGGCTTGAATGCTTCGGGGGCTCCCCATTACCTGCTCTGTATAACCCTGGCACCACTCCTGACGAACAAACCCATCCTTGTCGTCTTTTTCAGCCTCGTGTCCTACCACTTCCTGTCCATACTCACACCCAAAACAGGGACAATTTATAGCTCTTGCTACCAAGTGTATTAGTTCTTACTTCTATAGATATACTTATTCTGGCTTTTTCAGCCTGAGATGACTTTTCCCCCTGTGCTTGGGCAGAGTCTACCTTGAAGAATCAGGAAGCTTTTGTGAGCCAACCCATTCATCGGCAGGCAGCCGCCACAGGACACCGTGCGTCTCTCCTATCACAGTTCTTAGTCTCCAACTTTTTTATAGGCATAGGCGTGTTACCTTCTCTAAAGTATAAATTTTTTAGGGTCAGGAGTTATTTTTATTCCTCATCCTCTCCATGGTACCTGTCACAGTGCTGTCTTCTTGGTAGGCACTCTGAATACTGAATGTTAAGAGAACAGGGAAATGAAGGGAAAGGCATGCAAATGTGAGCAGAGATTGGCTCAGTGACTGGACAGTAAGAAAGAAAGTGGTACATAGTTCTAGAACTAGGTCAAAAGGTAGACATTTGAAAGAAGTGGCAAGGGTGTATGCTTTAATATATATCTATACTTTGTGTAAGGATGAAAAATGTATGTCAAAGTAACTGGAAAAATACATCATTTTTAATTGTTTCTTGTAATTCCTACATTACATAGTAACTTGCAATTACTAAGAGTTCTAATAGTATATATTAGACCACATGAATGAGACTATATTACATAGCAACTTACAATGTTTGTTTTCCTTTATTTTAAAATACTTTTAATATTACATTTTTAGAACATCAATGCAAGCCTGAATAAGAAAAAGAATTTACCCCTCCTAAGCCATGGCCTATCAGTTGTACAGGAATACCACTTTGGGAAACAGTCTTCAGGAGAGCCTCGATGAGCTCATACAGGTGGGAGACTAAAAATCAACACTTCCTATAGATGGTCCATAGTAATTCTTGTTATACCCCATCTCCCAGGCAAAGAGATACACTGTCAGTCAGTCAGGTGAATAACCTCAGCTTGCTGTGATTATACCATCCTTGCTGTGGGATATGAAATATAATGAGCTTGGAGTTATAGAGTTGATTTTCAAAGATGGTTGTTGGTTTTCAAATAATTATGAAATTTGATGTAGCTTTACAATAATTTTGGATGCGTTAACATAAGTCTTTAGCTTTTAGTAAGTTTTGAATTTACATTCTAATTTTAGAAAAATTAACCTTTTTATGTAAATCTGTCATCTAACAATGTATTATTAACATTTATTGTCATATACAGTTTGAGCTTTGATGAGATTCATTAGATTTTTTAAAACGTGATTGGTCCTAGGTTTCTTATTTAAAAGAAGCTTTTTTCCTTTAAGTTATTGAATACCTCTTTACAGACACGCTGAAGGAGTGGTAGACAAAGCTGTCTAAGGAATTCCAGTCTAGCGGCTCTGGGTAGCCTCAGTTATGTCTTAGGTACTACCTAAAAGTACTATGTAATTACTACCTAATGGTCTGTCTGGTTCTTCCCTAAGGACTTACCATTCTTTCTTCTTCTTGCAGTCTCAACAGATTACTCCTCAACTTGCCCTTCAAGTTCTGCTTCAGTTTGATAAGGCTATTAATTCAGCGTTGGCACAGCGGGTGAGGAACAGAGTGAATTTCAGGGTAAGGACACTGTTTTAAGGGAGGAAGGAAGGACCTGTTCCCTACCTTGCCCGGAGTGGAATTTCCTATAATCCAGATCAAAAGTTGCTCACCCAAGTATGATTTTTTTTAACCCGTGTACATTTTTGGTCCTTTCTAACTGCTATCAATTTCTATGTTTCATACCTGAGTATGTGTGTATGTGGGTATCACATTATGACTGTATTCTGATGCTTCTGTCACACTCTTCAAGTTAGCTTTTCATGTTCAGATACATCTTTAAAATAAGACGGACCATAATACTGTACTTCAGCTGAGGTAAGTCACAGGATTATATTTAACGTTTCCAGGACTGCCCTGCTTGTGCACAAAGTCTGTACAATAGAAATTCACATGAACTTTCATAATGTAGCCACATGAGGGCAGTAGAAATACACAAATGTCCATTCTACTTCAGCTTTCAGTGCTGAAAATAGATTTTAACTCTTCCCTGAGAAAATCTATGATTTTTTTTCTTTAAATGATAGGATGAAAATTAAGGGAAAGCTGAAGCTAATCATACTATTTTAAGAATTATGTATTTGGTTTCTTATAATTGCCTGGAGAAAAATGTGACAGCAAAAAATGAATTTTCATGATTTCTCTAAATGTTTTGTTTTAAAGGGCTCTCTAAACACATACCGATTCTGCGATAACGTGTGGACTTTTGTATTGAATGATGTTGAATTCAGAGAGGTGACAGAACTCATTAAAGTGGATAAAGTGAAAATTGTAGCCTGTGATGGTAAAAGTAAGTGCTTAACTAAGTACTGTGAAAGCAGAGCTACTTCAAATCTTGTCTTCATGAATCTTTAGAAACTTGTCATCCAAAGTTGGGGGAAACGGCCTATGATCCACACCCAGGTAGAGAGCTGGATTCTCTCAGCAAGATTCTGAGTAATAGCCTTTTACTGACTTAACGTATACATTTCATGACACACAGACTACGTCCACAGGTTGAACTGGATCGGGGGCGGGGGCGTGGGGGGAGCACTTTCATAAGCTTTTCTTCCCTATTTCAGTTGCAGATTCAAACTGCTTACTTTTTTTCAAGTAAGTAGTTAACCTCAGCAGGTCTGTGGTTTCTGTGTTGCTGGCTACCTTATACATTTTCTATTGCAGACCTAGGAACTTGTGCGGGTCCTTAAATGTTTCAAAACTGGAGATAACGTATCACCTTTTAATATTTTGCTGTATACCTTTCCTGTCTGTATATATATATACAAACATATATTCTGTATATCTATATATTTGTTCTCACATTAAATCATTAACTAGTCTCTTAAACCTGATTTTTCATAGCTACCTGAAATTATACCTTTAGCCCTTTTGAAAGAAATTGTCTCTTAAGATGTCAGAGTTTCTGAAACTAGTAATGTTACAATGACATAATGACTTCTATCTTTCACAAGATTAATTAGGGCTAATCATTATGAGAACTTTACACTTAGATGATTTTTTGAGGATCAGATACTTTGTTCCTTGCTGTAACAGCAAAAAAGATCTGTAGGCTTTTTTTTTTTTAAACAGTTTCTAGATTACAAAGGATAATATTTCTCTGTTTCATGCTTTATAATTTAGGCTAATAGCATCCTCATAACCCTTAGTAAGATCTGAGCATCACTGTATAATTTCTAGACTTCTATCAAAATGAGTTAATGATGTAGCCCAGTACTCTTCATAAAACTTTTGTACTGATGGAAGTGTTCTCCGTCTAGTCTCTCCAACAGCCACAACTGGCTGTTAAGCACTTCAGATTTCCCAGTTGCCCTAAAACATTTCGGCTTATAATTTTTATTTTATTGTATTAGTTACCTTTACATAGGCACGTGCGGCTAGCCAGTGGCCGCCGTGCTGGCCAGCACAGATGCAGACTGCTGGAGTCTCTGTTTCAGTCATTTGAAACTTACAGCCGTGAACCAAAAAGTGGGTAAGACCCCTGAGCAAACTGTATATCAAAATATGTATTTCACTTACCGGAGCGCCAGCGTGCTGGTCCCTAGAATATATTTCTGTTGCTTAAAAATAGAAGACCGCATCCCTTGAAGTCTGAACAGACAAAGTACACAGCAGTGCGCCTGCCCCCTTGCAGCACAGCGGAGTGACTGAGCGTCGAAGAGAAAACTGTGGCGTGCTCGTGAACAGCTTAGACTGTGCGCCACGCACTCTGTGTCAGTAGAAAAGACTACAATCATTAAGATACAAATGGTTGTGGTATTTAGTGGTAGACGTTTACCTAAGTAATACCTTTCCTAAGCAGTCAGATAAATGCAGCAGTGCAATGAGATAAGCCTGTTTTTCCTAAAAATCAGTCAGTTGCTAATATAGATGCAGAGAAAAAGTTATAGTGCCTAGAATTTAGGTCTGTTCCTCACAAAGAGTTAAGTAACAGTTCTCTTCTGATTATATATGTTACAGTCCTTCGTGGTTTTGCAGTTTGAGATAGTAGAAGACCTAAAAAAATTAAGTAGCAGTTATATGAACCGAATGTAATACAAGTTGGTTTTTCTCGCAGATAAATATGGAGGGCCAACGCTAACCTTCCTTTCCAACCTTGTCTCCCCTACTTTCCCATCCTGCACACCAGCACCACCATTAGTTCTTGTTTTACTTTTTAAAGATTTTCTCAAAATATTTAAATCTTTCTCTCCTCTGTTTCCCAGATACTGGCTCCAATACTACAGAATGAATAGAAAAAAATGGCTTTTTTTAATGCCATCTTCTGTTACTGCTCACCGCTTTTTGAAGAGAAGCATAGAAGAGACTTTTTTTTTAATTTATTCTAGCATTGGAGAGATGACTACACTGTGCTGTACTATGTGAGAGTTCCAGTAGAGAGAAGCTTGTAACGCTGCACCCTCTTACCTCACCTTTATTATACAGCATGAAGAAGCAGGCCATTTTTTTTTAAGACAAATCAAACATTGTTTCCTTCATAAGACTATTCTTTAATAAACTCCTTTTAAACCTCAATGTGAGTAAATAACTGCTAGGGCTAGTAAAGCTAGCAGTATGAAGACTGTAGATAAGCATTCTGACAGAGCACCATGTTCCTTGCAAGGGAAATCAGAAAATGTGTTGGCTTCAGTAAAGTCAAGTTAGTTTTATCAGTTGTAACTTTCGGTGATAAAAGCATTAATGGGGGGGCAAAACCAAACTCTGGATTGGAACTTTCCTTAGAAAAAACACTTTTTTAAAATTACAAAACCAAGGGTAATGACTGGTGTGAAAAAACCTAAGTACAACTCAATTAGGAAAAATTAGACGATCTTTAGACAGCTTCTGGAGCCAAAACAAAACCCAAGAAACCTACTTCCAGCAACATAGTTTTTACACAACATGTAAATTATTTCTTGAATTGGCCCTACAAGTTTCATTTAGAATGCTCTACATCTTACCTTTATTAGACTTTCCACAAAGTGTTCTAGTACACGTATGCCACGTGTGTGGTGCACTGGAAGGAAAAGAGTTTCCCTGTCACCCTAGGAAGGAATATATGTCGAAGAATGAATTTAGGAATGCCAATTTCTAAAACAACACAGAGGAAGAATGTCAGGTGCCAGCTAACTGAGGAACTTACATTGAGCAGCTGAGTATAGATAAATCAAATCCAACCAAGGTCTGGCCCTGTTTACCGTTCAGTAAAAAATAGGCTTTTACACCCTGTGGTCGACTCCAGCTCCACTCATTTCATTGTGAATGTATACCCGTTTGGAAATTTTAAATCCTGTCACTGGTGTCAATAGATTGCGCTTACAAAAGATACAGAAGCAACGTTGACCCAGGTGGTGAGTTTCTTGTAGGAAAGGCTTGACTGCCACGGCCTGCTAACTGCAGTAATGACTTACTGCCATTCCCTGAAGGCCTCTACGATGTTACCGCAGCACGTCAGTGTAGACCTTAATTCTCACATTAAAACTTCAGTCCTTGCAGCCCACTGTTCACTTCCTAACCTTCTCTACCAAAGATCACATCGTCTACTCCAGTTACATTCGAGAAACCAGCGAAAAAGCCAGAGCTAAGATTACTTTTTTGTCTTTGGTTATGCTGTTTTCTTCACTTCCCATGACTTTCAGAGGCAAAATCCTACCCACCCTTCAAAACTTAAACACACTGGCATCTCTGAGTGTAACCCATACTGATTTCTTCCCTTGTTACCTAGTACAAAGCAGTCATTTAAATACACGAAAAATACACAACAAAGGACAGGAAGAACTTGCATCAGTTGCAATACTCCCTCATACTCAGCCCCGTAACTGGCATGGAATGCCTGGCGCCTCTACCATACCTCGCTGTATACCCAGGGATTATCCCACAGTCCACTGAGACCAGCTCCTGTGCTTAGGTCGGCCACCAGACACGCCTGCTTCTGCCCGGGCAGGAGCGCAGAAATCAGCCCGACACTGCCTCGTCCCACTTCTGGTCACCTGCATACACATCACGTGGCCGACACTTGCATTGTGATACAGGTGTTCTGCTCTCCCCACAGTGGTACCTAGACTTAGTGGGAAATTACAGAAGAGTCACTGCAGCAGCTCCCACACCACTTTGTGCTCTCCTACCTGGCCCACAGGCTCTAGTGGTGATAAGCTTACTTGCCTGTAGATGTGGAAACAGAAAAATCCATTAATTCACCTACTGTCAGGACTAAAAGAAAAATCTGTGCTTTTTGAGATCATGTAGAGCCACTCCTCTCTATATCCATTACTTATTGCTATTTTAATACACAAATAGTGGACCAAAAAAATAGCTTCTTTGGGTGTGATGCCAGACTAGTCACGGTTTGGTCTGTTTATTGTGACTTGTCTGTGGCTAATTTTAGGGGGGAAAATATTTTATTTCTGGGTAGACATCAAACCCGGTTTCATAGGGTATATCGCCTTCAGTTTTGAGTGGGTCATAACTGAACTGCTACTAAGTAAAATTTGAAATCATAAAATATGTACATACAATGTGTATTTTTTTTTCCCACTCAAGTGGGGAAACAATTTTTTGTAGCATAGTTACAAAATGTGCAATCAATAAAACAGAATGCTTGGTAAAAGAAAATGCAAATTCTCCATAAGACTTTGCAACCTTTGTTTTGTCAATCCATTCTAAAAATGCCCTCTAATTTGATGAATACCATCCAGCTATTTTTCATATGCCCCAGTAACAACAGAACCGCTTCATTTCCATAGTACATAGATAGATACAATGTGCATGGAATTGGGGGCAAGGCACTTCACCTTTTAAGAGGTATAGGAACTTGGCAACATGCAGCAAAGGGTGTAACGGTTACTTCAAGAGAGCAAGGAGACTGTCCGCAGTATTCTCTCTTGAGTGTCCCAACTCTTGTCCTCTGAGTCTGAACCTTCTACAGTTCTGTCCCAGGAGACACAGCCCCTGGGCAGAGATCTGAGATTGTTCTTTCCACTTCTCGAGACACACGGGCAGCACTAACCCTGTGACTGAGCTAAGGGACTGGACGCACATGCACTGTACTTTTCTCCCTCTGCTTTTACTCATTCTGTTCCCCAAGATGAACCACAAAACTCCCTGAGTAGCCAAAGCAATCTTGAAAAGAACTAAGCTGGAGGCATCATGCTTCCTGATTTCTGACTATATTACAAAGTTAGAGTAATCAAAACAGTATGTTATACTGGCATAAAAACAGAAACAGGTGAGTAGAACAGAATACAGAGCCCAGAAATAAGTCCATACATATATGATCAATTTATGACAGAGGGAGGCAAGAATACATGATGGAGAAAGGACAGTGGTGTCAGTAAGTTTTACTGCTGGGAAAACTGGATCACTGCATTACACCATACACAAAAATTAACTCACAGTGGACTGACAACTTGGATATAAACCTGAAGTGCTGAAAGTAGAGGAAAACTTACCTGTAAGCTCCTTGACATCAGTCTTGGCAAAGATTTTTTTCTTTGTATTTGACGCCAAAAGCAAAAATAAACGAGTAAAACTACATCAAACTAAAAAGCTGCACAGCAAAGGAAACCATCAAGAAAATTAAAGGGCAAACTATAGGATGGGAAACATTTGCACATCATGTATCTGATAAGGAGTTCGTATCCAAAATATATAAAGAACTCATACAGCCCAAAAGCAAAAAACAAAATAAAACAAAAAACCTGATTAAAACAATGGGCAGAGGATCTGAATAGACATTCTTCCAAAGATGACATTCAGATGGACAACAGTTGCATGAAAAGATGCTCAGCATCAGTAATCATGAGGGAAATGCAAATCAAAACCACGTTAAGATACCACTTCACATCTGTTAGAACGGCTACTATCAAAAAACCAAATAAGCAGCACTGGCAAGGGTGCGCAGAACAGGGAACCGCTGAGCACTGTTGCTGGGAGTGCACATTGGTGCAACCATTATGGAAAACAGTGTGGAGATTCCTCAATAAAGTGACCATACCATTGAGCAATTCCACTTCTGGATATTTATGTGAAGGAAATAAAATCCCTATGTTGAAAATATATCTGTACCCATGTTCACTGCAGCCTTATTTACAATAGCCAAGACATGAAAATAACCTGTGTCCACTGATGGGTGAATGGATAAAGAAAATACGTTATCTATGAGGAGGGTGAGGTGGGCATGCAGAATATTATTCAGCCATTTTTTAAGAATCCTGTCATTTGCAACAACACAGATGGATCTTGAGGGCATTATGCTAAGTGAAATAATTTAGAGAAAGACAGATACTGTAAGATCTCATTTATACGTAGAATCTAAAGTAAACAACTCAAATACAGAGAAAGGATTGGCTGTGGCCAGAGGCAGGTGGTGATGGGGTGAGCAAAATGAGTGATGGTGGTCAAATGGTACGAACTTCCGATTACAAGATAACTGAGCCTTGGCAATGCAATGTACAGCACAGCGACTACAGTTGACAACACTCTATTTACAGATGACCCTGAACTGTGTGAGTCCACTTACTAATACACAGATGTTTTTCAATAGTAAATACTACAGCACAACATAGTTTGCAGTAGATTGAATCAATGGATGCAGAACCACAGGTACAGAAGGACCGAATATACAGAGGGCCAACTATAAGTTATGCATGCATTTTTCGACTATATAGAGTCAGCAGCCCTGACCCATGTGTCATTCAAGGGTCAGCTGATTTAAAAGTTGCTAAGAGAGTAGATCTTAAAAGTTCTCATCACAAGAAAAAAAAATTAGATATTAACATTGTAATCATTTTGCAGTATATACATAAAATCCTCATTTTGTATACCTAAAACTAATACAATGTTTATGCCAATTTTATCTCAGTTTTTTTAAAAAAGGTTGCCGTCTTCAGAGACATCTCTAAGTCATGCCAGAGTAACAACAATGGGACTTCTTTCCATAAACAACTAGAGAAGCAGACAACACGTATGGAAACTGTTTTCCAGACATTAGACAACAGGCAGCACAAGGCTGTAATCCCGGGGAGGTGGGGAGGCTATATAATCATCCAGCTCTCTGCACGGAGGCAATATCCAGCCTACAGACCCAGGGAAAGGGATGCCCAGACAGAGCCTGGCAACCTTGCTGAGATGAGGAGACACTGAGATCAGAGTTTGGGGAAGTTGAGGTGGTTGAAAATTGCCGAGTTCCAGAAAGGAATCAAAACAGGGGTCCCCTAGACTCTTCGCTGGGTACTTGGCTGCACGTGAGTAGAGGGTCAACTCTACAAAACCAAGTAACTAGGGAATTCATGGCAAACCGCAATTCCCGGTGCTCACACAGGATGGGAAACCAGCGTGAAGAGTTCTCAGTCATCACCCAGGGTATACTATAGGGAGCGAGACCACCGAGGGGTCATGCCTCAGTAGGAAGCCAAAACAGAGTGAAAGGTACTTTAGCTTAAACCCACCCTAGCAAAGGTGAAAGCAGAATTCGAGGAAATCAAACTGATCTGCAAATAACTGCCAAAACAAAGTTAAATATTCTGTTAAGTAAATAAAATCCAGATTCTCACAACATAGCACCCACAATGTCCTACATCTAAAAAAAAAAAAAAAATACTAGACATGCCAAGAAGCAGAAAGTGGAACGTAACTAGGAGAAAAGACAGTCAATAGGGAAAGGCCCGGAAATGACAGGGAACATAGCGGCAGCAGATAGCGATATTAAAACCGGATTTTGTACAAGTATTTAAAACGTGACAAATGGAAAATATTCTTTAAAATAACAAAGAACTTCTAGAAATAAAAAATAGGTGCAATGCAAATTTAGCTACATAAATTAACAGATTAGACAATGCAGAAAAAAAAAGTGAAATTGAAGATCTCGCAATAAAGTCTATCCAAAATATACTACAATATACCTATCCAAAATATAGCATAGAGACAGCACTGGAGAAAACAGAGCATCAGTGACATGCAGAATTGTATCAAGTGGAAATCTCTACATATCGCCACCCCGCAACACTTCACATGCACCCCTCAAGAAGGAAGGGGAAAATATTTTGAGGAAAAAGCCAAGATTTTCCAAATTTGATGAAAACTAAGTTGAGCCAACTTTAAATGGCTCTCCATGGCTACAGTAGCCTGAATAATAGCCCCCAAAGACACCAGGTTCTCATCCCTGGAATGTGCAAACATTTCCTTAGGTGGCAAAAAAAGTATTTGCAAATGTGATTGAAAATCCTGGGGTGGCCCAAGTATAGGATAACATGGGTCCTAAATGCAATCCCATGTATCTTTATGAGAAGGATGCAAAAGGAGATTTGACATACAGGAGAAAGTGAAGTAGCATGACCGTGGAGGTACAGATTGGAGTGATGGGACTATAAGCCAAGGAATGCGGCAACCACCATAAGCTAGAAGACAAGGAACAGATTCTCCCCTAAAATCTCCAGAGGAAACTTGGCCCTGCCAACACCTTGACTTTGGCCCAGTAAAACAGATTTTGGACTCCTGGCCTCCAGAACTGTGAAAACAATACATTTCTGCTATTTTAAGCTACTAAATTTGTGAGAATTTGGTACAGCAGTGATAGGAAAACACATTAGCCAAAGATGAAGCATTTTGAGCATCATCAAAATAACAGTTACAGTGAACCACACCGTATAAATTATGTGTTTGGACAATTCTAGAGTTAAAAATGAATACACATAAATTCATTTGACATTGGTAATCAATTCATTGTTCTGAAAACTGATAAAAGGAAACAGCTGTACTTCAGAGTAACAATACAGTTGATAAGGTGAAGTTTTGTTTTATAAAAAATTTTAAATGAAGGATTTGTAGAATCAGGATACCACCATTTTTCAATTTGTTATGAAATAATAGAACTAAGCAATGATAATCAATGGCTACTAAAATGGTTACTTGAAAGGTTATGGTAAATTTATAAGCAAGCTTACAACTTCCAAATTCCACAGTTCAATCCCAACATTAAAAGAAAGAAAGAAAGAAAGAAAAACCAAAGACAAAACAGATATATGTACCTCCTGATGTGATGCGAAAGGAAATACAAAATACCTACCATGAAATTTTCTTGACAAAAATTCAAACCTGAATCTGAAGCTTCTAAATCGAAGTACCAGTTTACAAGAAGTACTGGGGAGAGAGGAATATGGTAAATAATACTGTTGGGATCCTATTAGCAGAATTCAAATATGGGGAACTCTTGGAAAAAAAACCTAGCTTATTCAACAAATTGCCAAAAAAAAAAAAAGAACCTATAATTAAGAGATGTGAGAGATTTACCAATCCAAAGTGTCAAATAATCCACTGCAGAACCCAATATGACACAATGGGGGAAATTAAAAACCATTTGGAATTTGATTAAATTAAGGAATTGATACTATTTTAGGTATGGTACAGTTGGCTGACTTCTTAAAATATCTATTACTAATCTTAATTTAGGGATACATACTGAAGAATAAATGAATGAAAAAATATGATATATGGGATTTACTTCAAAATAGCCCAGTTGGGGCTGGAGAGTTAATGAGTGTAGATAAAACAAGACTGGTCAGGAGGTGGGAGTTGCTGAAACTGGATGACAGCTCCCTGGGAGTTTCAGGACGCCATCCTGTCTGCCTTTTGTGTATGTTTGAAGACTTCCATATTAAAGTTTCTTTTTTAAAAAATCTTTATTTCTTTTAAAAATATCTTCTACAGATCCTCATTACTTACGGATAAAGTCCGAACTGCTTGACAAGGTTGAAGCAGAACAGGGGTTTTCAGCAGCCTGGCCATATTCTAGGCTCACCTTCACCTGCCCCCATTTCCAGCTGCCTCCTCTTTAGCTACAAGACACTAAGGTCAGTTCCCCGAACACACCCTGTGTTTTCACACATTTAGTAATCCCATTTGCCTACCTGGAAAACCCTTCAGCACTTCCATCATTTGGTGAACTCCATGGCCCAGTTCAAATGTAACTGTTTCTTTAGATCTTTTTTTTTTTTCTTATTTAAGTATGGTCAGTTACAATGTGTCCATTTCTGGTGTACAGCACGATGTCCCAGTTACGCACACACATACATATATTCGTTTTCACATTCTCATTAAAGGTTATTATAAAATATTGAATATAGTTCCTTGTGTTATACAGAAGACATTTTTAAAATCTATTTATATATATAGTGGCCAACATTTGCAAATCTCAAACTCCCAAATTTATCCCTTCCCATCCCCTTTCTCCAGTAACCGTAAGATTATCTGTTTCTGTTTTGTAGAAGAGTTCATAGTGTCTTTTTTTTTTAGATTCCACATATGAGCGATCTCATATGGTATTTTTCTTTCTCTTTCTGGCTTACTTCACTTAGAGTGACGATCTCTAGGTCCATCCATGTTGCTGCAAATGGCATAATTTTATTATTTTTAAAAGCTAAGTAGTATTCCATTGCATAAATATACCAAAACTTCTTTATCTGGTCATCTGTCGATGGACATTTAGGTTGCTTCATATCTTGGCTATTGCATACAGTGCTGCTATGAACATTAGGGTGCATGTATCTTTTCGAATTAGACTTCCCTCGGGATACATGCCCAGCAGTGGGATTGCTGGGTCATATGGTAAGTCTATTTTCAGTCTTTTGGAGAATCCCCATACTGTTTTCCACAGTGGCTGCACCAAACTGCATTCCCACCAGCAGTGTAGGAGGGTTCCCTTTTCTCCACAGCCTCTCCAGCATTTATCGTTTGTGGACTTTTAAATGGTGGCCATTCTGACTGGTGTGAGGTGACACCTCATTGTAGTTTTGATTTGCATTTCTGATTATTAGCGATACTGAGCACTTTTTCATGTGCCTATTGGCCATTTGTATGTCTCCACTGGAGAATTGCTTGCTCAGGTCTTCTGCCCATTTTTGCACTGGGTTGTTTGGGGGTTTTTTTGTTGTTGTTATTAAATTGTATGAGCTGTTACTATAGATCTTTAATTGACTCCTTGAAATAGAACTAATGCCTCACTTCAAAGCAATCCCAACACATCACAGACATGACACGCCAGTATACCCCTTATATCGTCCCATCATCAACCTCTCCCCTCCCCACCTCACCCAGATAGAATTCCATGGTCCATAATTATGAGCACTCCCTTTAACACAACCTGAACTTCTTTGCCCCTCTCTCATACTTGCTGGGATAAATGATAAAACTGATTAAATCCTACAGTACGCCTGCACTCTTGCAGGTGAACGTGGATGAGTGGCTGGTATCTTTTTAGACTCACTTTCCCTAATGTCAGTGGGTCCTTAATGCTGCCAGGCATTATTATTTCTTCCCTTGGTCTGGCTTCTTTTCCACTTTCCATTCTGCAACAATTATTTATATCTTTTCCTCTTTCCAAACCTCCAATATCTCTTCTCCCATACACATCTCATAAAATCATCTTGCTCTTTATTTCACTGAACAAAATAAAGGTAATAAAAGGAGAACTTCCAGGATATCCAAATGGCTAATAAGCATATGAAAAGCTACTTAACATCATCAGTCATTAGGGAAATACAGATTAAATCAGCACTCTGATACCACCAACAGCCACCAGAATAATTAAAATGACAAAACACAGATACTAATACCAGCAAGGAAATGGAGCACATGGAACTCTCACACCTTGCTGGCAGGAGTTAAACTGGCAGATCATTTAGAAATTATAGGACAGTATTTACTAAAGGCAAACGTGTATACATTATGGCCCAGCAACTTCACTCCTACACATTTACCCAATTGAAAGGTATACATATGTTCTCTTTAAAACATTTCAAGAAGGTTCATAGGAGCACAATTCATAATGGCTCAAAGCTGAAAACAACCCAAACGTTCATCAGCAATAGGATGAGTAAACTATGGTAGCTTCATAGGTGGAATATTACACACCAGTGAAAATCATTGTGCTGTTCCTACACACAACCTAGATGAAACTCATATTGGCGAGTTTAAGGAGCCATAAACAAAAGGGAACACAGTACTTTCAAAAAAAAATCAAAAACAGGCAAAAGAATCTATGGTGTAGTTACTGGACTGAACTCAGGCCCACTCACCACTCACCATTTTGTAAGCAGCAAACCCAATCTACTAACAGCAGATTGCCATAAAGTCAAGTACAGTATTTATTTGCAGGGTGCCAAGCAAGGAGAACAGGAAGCTAATGCTTGGGTCAAAAGACCCAAACTCCCCAATGGCTTTTGGGTAAAAATTTTTAAAGGCAACATTAGGGGTCACAGGATGCATGGTCAGCTCATGGACATTCTTCCTGATTGGCTGGTGGAAAGGCAACAGGGTGAGGTTTGGGGAATCTTAATCATCAATCTTCTGGTTCCAGCCAGTCTGGGGTCTATGAGCTTGTGATGCACCAAATGGAGGGGTCTCAGTTTCTGCAGAACAACTCCAAGATATGTGTTAGGTTGTTATCTAGATTCCTTTGGGATGAACTAGGAGTCCTGTGACTGTTTTCCAAGCTCTTTCCTTTGCTCCTGCATTTTCCACTTCTCCGATCATTAACTGTTTGAGTCCGCTTTTGGGAACTTCAAGAAGGCCTAGGAAAGGAAAGCTTTTTCGATCAACAAGAACCGGGGACATGGAACGGCTTATACCCAGGAGGGCCCCGCTGGTTCCGCTCAGTGTCAGTGTCAGGACAGTGGTTATCTTCACCGCAGCTCGGGGAGTAATCTGGAAGGAACACAGGAGCCCTCTGCGTGGCTGCTAATGCTCTGTTTCTTGATCTGGGTTCTAGTTACACAGGTTTGTTCACTTTGTAAAAATTATTGAGCTATATACTTGTGATTTTTGTACTTTTCTACATGGATATTATACCTAAGATAAAATGTTAGTTAAAAAAGAAAAATAGAATTCCACAAACCACCACATTGACCCATCTATGTGCATGTGAGCCCACCGACCCTGCCTTCACTCCTGTTACTGTGGGCAAACTGTCGTTCACACTTCCATCAGACAGGCCCTTTCTCCCATGAACTACATCATTACCACGTCTTCTTCACCAAGAGTCACTCTTTCAAGTATCCTGTCTCATTCCTTCACTTTTTCCTCTTGACTCGATCCTTGCCATCAACCTAATTTTTAAGACAAACAACCTTCAATTACTGTATTTTTGCTTTAAGCCAAGCAAAGGAGCGTAAGACTCAAAAGTTGTCTATACTTGTTGAATCCAGCTTTGTTCTCACATTCTCTTTGAACCACCTCCAGCTGTGTTCTCACCTCCACGCTGCACAGAAGCTGATCTTATCAAGGTCACCTCCACATTGTTAAATGCCATAATCACTTCCTCCTCCTCATCTTACGTGATTCTCAAGTTTTGGCCATAGTCATCAACTTCCTCTTTGCCGAATCACTCTCCTTTAGGCTTCTAGAATACTACATACTGTTTTCCTTCTACTACGCTAGTCACTCCTTTCCCACTTTCTCTTGTCGGTTCCTCCTCACCTCTGTGACCTCTGCATTTTGGAGAGCTCCCAAAACTCATTTAGGAGCCTCTTTTCTCTGTGTTCACTCCATTGGGATTCTCATCCAGTTTCCCGGCTTTGCACAATCTCCAAAATGACGAACACCAGGTAAGTGTCTCCAGTCCAGATCTATCTCCTGAACCCAGACTCCTGTCACATTCATCTCCTCGGCATCTCTCCTTAGATGTCTAACAGGCACCTCGAGTGTTCTATGTTCAAAAGCGAACTCCTAATCCTCCCCTCAAGAAACTACTCTTGCAGTTTCCATGTCTTGGTTAATGGTAACTCTGTCCGTCCAACTTATCATCAGGGCAAAATCCTTGAAGTCATTCTCGACTCCTCCACTGCTCTCAGAAAGAAACTCAATCTGTCAGCAAACCCTCAAACTTCCAAGCATTTCCAGGATTGGACCACTCTCACCATGTCTACTGCTGCTGCCCTGGCTTACACCACTATCATCAGTGCTGAGATTATGACCACAACCTCCTGACTGGCCTCCCTGCTTTCACCCTCGCCTCCCAGTCTGTCCTCAACGGAGCATTAAAATGCTCATCAGATCATGTCAGTCCTCAGCTCGAAACCTGCCAGTGGCCTAAAGTGTCACTCAGGGAAGACAAAAACCTATGTAATGGGTCACCAGGGCCTTCACAGTATCACCCCAACCCCACACTCTTCATCCTTCCTCCTCCCTCCTTTGCTCTGCGCCATTTACACCAGCTTCCTTGCTGTTCCTCACACATGGCCGGTGTGCTCCTGCTTCAGGGCCATACACCTCTCTCCTCCTGACCTAGAACGCTCTTCCCCCATTCATCCTCCTGGACCATTCCTGCATCTCCTTCAGATGTTCACTCAAATGTCGCCCTTTCAGTAAGGGCCTCCCTGACCACACCATTTAAAATTTTCCTCCCCTCCCCACTCTCCCAAGGTCTCCATCACTTCCTTCAATTTCGCTCTAGCACCTGTCTCCTTCTAACAAGCATATGCATTACTTATCTACTTAGAGCTGTTTTCCCACCAGTATGTGAACAACATAAGCGTGGGGATTCCTGTCTGTCTCATGGACTGCACTATCCCCAGTGTCAGGAACAATCCTGGGACATGTTAACAGCTTAGGCAGTATTTGTGGAATGGATGAATGAGTTACTTCGTTGCTTGTCATACACTCAAGCGTCATAGAGAAGCGGGCCATCACTTAGCTTTGTGATGAGCGATCGACTAAAGGGAACGAGAAGGAACAGATACGTAAGGCAGGTAATGGATTTAATTATTCTTTCCCTTTTTAACCCGGAAAATTGATCTCCCCGAATAAATTATGTCATCTGTTCCTAAACAAGGTTAACTGCCTTTCATTTCTGTCTTAAATTTTCAATCGATCAAGAGCAAAGATTACAATAGGCAGAATATGTGAAAATATAGTTATTAAAACAACATTCACCCATAGTCCACAAATCAAAAATAAAGGGGAAAGTCAAGCCTTGAGAAGTAATACAAACAGAGTTGCTCATTTCATTAATAAGATGTTTCCTTTCCAGAAAAAGGTTAAAGAAGCTGATATGACGCAGAGGAAAGGAAAAATCAACAGATGTGTTGGTTTAATCGCACGGTTTCTAAAATACACTAAGCAAACGGGGGAGAAATGTGACCCTTCTGATACGAAGACCTTACATTTGTTATTAAACAAAGAGTACTTCCTACTCACCCGAATGTATTTCTAGAGGAACTTTCAATGCTTGGGGGATTCCTGCAACTTCTTCCCCCAAGTGACAGCTTCACATTTTAATCTTTTTAGTTTGTTTTTATAAAAAGTTCTCTTTTACTGCACACAAAACATATAGAGAAAGTTGAGTATGAACCCAAAGACCCACGTTCTTTCCTCAGAACACCTGCACTCAGAAGCTTTTCTGCCCCCGGCAGCCCCCCTCAGAGGAGGACCGAGGCTAGTGGGCAGAGAGGTCCACAGCCACTGCTGGGAACGGACCTTGCAGGGCTCATCTGCTGAGAGTATCACTGGTCATTAGTCGCCCCCGTGGTGGGGCTGACAGCAAGCAGGGGAGGACTCAGTGTGCCAGTGCAGGGAAGTTGGTGGTGGCAGTGCCCATTACCAAAGGAGCACAACCTGACAAAGAGCAATCACTGACTTAGAAGATTCAAGGCGTCAGACACAGTGACGACTAAGTCAGAGCACATGGGTTGCAGGGAAAGCGGATTGTTGAGAGAAAACCTGATTAACTGAATCACAGAATGAAACACACTAATGACATCAGGACATATTATTGGGAACGTCATTCAAATTACACAAATTATTTTGGATATGAATCACTTTTCCAGAGCACACTGTATGTAGACCAGCTCTACTATATACAAGATATGCTCATCTGTTTATAAAGGACTTCTTTCCAACCACAGAAGAGAATGACTAGTAGCCAGTTGCCTGCAATTACCTGACAATTAGCTCTGGAGCTTTAGAAAGGAAACTGGTTCACTCGGTAATATTTGTTGGGCAGGTGCATGGAAGGGTGGGGCAGAGAGCACACACGCACGCACGCACACAAACTGTCTCCCCCCAAGGAAACGTATAAGCCACAACACCATGAACACTGACCATTCCGTTCACATACTTAAATAAGAGTCTAGACTCGAGAGGCATAAAGACAGAATAACCAGGCCTAGTTTATTCTTGTTACCCAATGTAATTATTAATACTACAGCCCCTCAACTAAAATCTGTTCCAGTTTGAACAATAAATTATATGGTGACCTTAGTAATGGTTACTGTATTCTTGGTTATGGAACATTAAGCTTTGGCTGTGAAGCTGGCAAAATTAGTGCTGTAATTTTCCCGTAAGGATATGGGTGGCCAAACTGGTCAAATCACCTCACCTTCCCCCTTAAAGTCATGAATCTGGATTTCAGTAATGAACGAATCAGCTGTGTTCCTCCATGTTCTTCTGAATCTGCCCCTTATGCAGCCTGCCATGATCATTCTGGAGCAATGGGATTCTCTGGCCAGCCTCGAGGGATCTTAAGTGTCACCAACAGTTATGAGAGAAAGTCTCAGTTTTATCTTACTTCTGGCTTACTAGACAAAAAGTACAGGTAAGGATTTGAATGAGAAGCTATTTATTTTTAAGTTAATAGTACAAAATAGAAGGCTCTCTTTCCATCAAAATCCCCTCCCCTCTACTAAGCCTAGAATTACTAGGAATGGCATTTCCAAAGAGTGGAAAAGCTGACACCAGGAATTCAGCTGAAATCCAGGGTCTCCTGCCACACTTCCCTCCCTCACTCACCCAAGTAGCTGGTTTTATTCTCAACTCTGAGAAAGTCAGTGGAGGAGCCACTGGAAGTGGGGTGAGCGAAGAATCAGCATTCACCCAGCGCAGTCATCTGCAGGGCAACAGACCGACTCACCCACACTCCAAGAGCAGTCCCCTTCCACCGGGGGATGCCGCGGATTCCAGAGCCCCGGTCTCCACCCCACAATGTCCCAGCACGTCCTGGGCATGTTTACATCTGTTCCTGCCCCTCGGGTAGCAGTTCTCTCAAGGTGTATCTCAGAGTTCAGCCCCATAGATGGCCTTATAGCGTAAATACTCTTCTAAGCACTGAAGAACATTATCATCCACCTTGGGGTCAAACTTGTTAGCCAAGAGGTGATGGTTCTGGAGAATCCAGTGCAGGTCCCCAGCCCCATAAACACAGACAGCCCGCTGGTGGATTCCAGAGCAAGGGGCATAAGGTGCCCCCATACTGATGTCTCCCTCGTGGTCTTGCCACTTGACCAGCCTGGCGATGGCCGTCATGTCTGAGATGTGAAACTTGGGGTGGAAGGGAACAGAGCCAGGCATCCATGGTGCACGCTGAAGGGTAGCCCAGAGGTGTTCATCGGGGCTATAGGTGTCTTTGGCCCATTCGATCAGCCGCTGGGATTTGGGGTTCTCTAAGACATGTTGGATAAAGCCTCGAGAAGCCACAATATAGGCATTCCCTGTGAACATAGGTAAATTATCAGGGGGAGGGTCCTTCATCTTGTTGGTTACTTGCAACGTGTCTGTCACTTCGTAGTGATATTTCCAGCGAGTCTTTTTGTACTCAGTAGGTATCTCTGACTCCATACTGTTCTTCCCATTCAACATCTTGAGGGCCAGGACCATCTCGGCATTGGTCTTTATAGGAAAGTCTGTCCCGCAGGTGTTCAGTAAGTATTTCCATGGCACCGGGCTCCGGAGCAAGTCTTCCATACAGTTCAGGTCAGCCTGCACCCTGGACCAGGAGGCGTAAACCACCCGAACCAATTTACTGGCCATGAAGACATTCGGGAAGCATGAAATAATGGACTTGACTGCCTCTTTGAAAGTTTCTGGGGACTTCTCATCCACGTGGACACAGTATATGTTCTGAGGGGCATACACAGCTCGCAGCAGCCTTTCAAAGTTTTCAACCTTCTCATGGACCACCATAGAGTAAGCGATGGGAAAGTCTAATTCTTCTCTGCTCAGTGGGAACCGTATGAACCTCCTTTTGGCCTTAAACTGCTCACAATCCCTGGTCATGTTGAGGTAGTCAGTGTCTGTGAAAGGCTCCCGCTTCTTCTTGACCTCCAGGTTGTCCAGGAGAGCCTTGATCACTGCTTCCTGGTCCCCTCGGGTGATCCCAGAACAGTTGATGGATCTCTTTGCTGGCAGTTTCAGGGACTTGTACAAGATGTCCTTACAGTGCTGGCTTTGCAAGTCCCTGGACTCCAGATCCAGGGAAACTACGTCACATTTCAGTCTGAGAGAAAGTCTCAAAGCAACAAGAGCCAGCAGCATATAGCAGCCCAAAGCCCACAGATGATGCCTCCGGCAGAATTTCTTCTTCCACCAAGTCATCTTCATGGAATGGGAGATTGGCAGAGTTTGTGCACAGGGAAGGAGGAGGATGAAATCCTTAGACAGAACAAAATGCCTTCAATTACAAACTAACCCTGAATGGGCTCAAGGAACATCAAGTTCAACTCCACAGTGATGGCAAAACCAGATTTCTTCTCTAGACAAGTATCCTCAGTCCAGATCCACCTAGGATCCTCGTACACCCAGCCTGCTGATGGAGTTCACTCACCTGACCCTACAAAGCTGATCGTGCCGGGGCTGGGATTAGGAGCCAGCTCCACCTCCAACCCGGGAGAGATAAAGGGAAGCGGAACTAAGTACCTGCTGCTGAAGAGGTGTAGTGAGTAAGAGCAAGGCCCTGCCTTCATTTTTCCTTTTTGCCCCCAGTGCCTTCCCACCCTGCTTCTAACATAGTTTTTATCTAGGAGCTAGAATGATCAGTCTAGAGAGAAAAATCCAGGAAATTCAGACTCTCAGCTTCAGTTCTAGAAATCCAAAGTCCTTTGAAAAGAACAACTGCACTTCTTGCTCCGATTAGATAATTCATATATTAAGATGCTTTCACCACATATAATTCATTGGTTAGATGTGGTATCTAGACACCCTTTAAAAAAAATGTTCTTACACAAGCACAAAAAATTGGATGTAATCCCCCCAAATACATTGTAATCATTCATATAGACAACTCTCAGTCTATTCAAATTTAAAATATATCCACACACACAGAGCTATGAATATGCAATACTTAATGAGTGCTTTTTTTTATAGGCCAGGAATCTTTCTCTACATTGTCCCATTATAATCTTCACAACATACCTGAAATATAGTATTATTAGGCGTCTTTTGTAGAGAGGAAAATAGAAGCTAAATAACTTGCCAAATATCACAAACATTATAAGACACAAATCTGGGACTCTTCCATGCTCCCAATTCCTCTTTTTTTTTTTTTTTGTCTAGAAGCCTAATACTTGTTCCTCCAAACCACAGCTACCTTTTAAATACAATACAAGGTACTTAGTACCATCCAAGAAAAGCAGACATTAAAGGGGGAAAAAAATCCCTAAAGGGAGAGAAAGACACCAAAACATGACATATCTTTCGAGCAATGATTGTTCTCCCTTTTTGCAATCTCTTTGGAAGCTTAAGATTGTATCCTCTTTAGTAATAACTTTCAGAGGAATCTGAGAGGAAGGAAAAAATGAAAAATTAAGGAAATTCTCACCTTTAAGAGCTTTTTTCCTGTTTAGGGAAGATCTCTTGCCACGATGTGTTCCTCTTCCCAAAGAAAGATTGGTTGGATTCCGTGGAAGCAAATGTGAATACCATATTCTCTGGTCTTCTTTCAGCCTCTCCAAAGTACATTTTCTAATATTCCCAGCATGTCCAGGAAACCGTATCAGGCTCCTCCTTAATTTCTGCAAAGCAAAGAGCAGCAGGAGGCTCCATCACTCACCTTTGGACTTCCTGCTCTCAGATAAGAGAAAGCAAGCTCAGCTATGTCATCCAGGGCATATTCTTGAGAACAAGTCATCCTGGGAGGTGAGCGAGGCAGAAAAAAAAAAAAAAACCACGCTGACAATGTCTCAGAAGGCAAGCAGCTGTTTCATCCAGGACCGCCCAGTTTGTACCCAAACTCTCCTGCCACAAAACCATTTATAAAAACCTGCCGATGCTCATTCTAGAACCTGAAGGCTTTTTCCCCCTTAAGAAGGAACCACAGAAACACACAGGTATGCCCCTGCCTTCTTTTGGCCTGGAGTCCAAATGTCACTCCTTTTACGTTCCCTTAATACTCCCTGAACTTCACTCGAGAGGGAAGCAATAAAAATGATCTTCAATGACTGTTTCTTTTGTTTTCTTAACGGAAAGAGTCAGTGAAAACCAGAGTTCATTCTTCGATGGCAACTGTTCAAAAAAATTCATTTGTCTGCCTTTCCGTGACTGTTACTAATCCGTAGGTTGCAGAAATATCCTGGGGGTTTCAAACTGTAGAGCTCCTTCCCTAATGTCTGCGAGTCCAGGGCTCCCGGCAGTCTGAAGAAAGGACAACGCTAAAGGCGGCTGGACTTCAGCGGGAGCCCCATGGGGGGTTGTGGCATTGCAGCGTGGAAAGTGCCTCCTTCAAAACTGCTGACACTGTTTGCCCCTATTCGCCTCTCCGCCTCGCCCCCAAAGCACCCCTCCAAAAATGCAGCATTCCTGGCCAAACATTTAAAATAACAAATTTAATAACTGGATGTAAAGAACTTAACTAGATATGAAGTTGTTAAGTAGCTAACGGAAAGTTGGCAGCGGGTGTAGATGATGCTCAATTATTAGAGAAGTAGCCACTGCTAGGAGCTACCATCCTGAGGCTGGAGGAATGAGGGGCAAAGCCGGGAAGTGCTAAACTGAGAATATGAGAAGGGTGCCAAGAAGCGTAAACTTAGGCCTCTGAGAGGGGACTTCTCAGTTGGTGCTGGGGTCTCTGAGCTCAGAGAAGGGTTGCGATCCCCTAGACTGAGACCCAGACCTCTCCTGAGCAGCTGCTGTCTGTCCTTCGTCACTGTAAACTGGCTTCAGGGCCGCTACGTAAGCGAACCGCCACCGCGGGGTTGTTGCCATAGCGCTGCTCATAGAAGCAGGAAGTAGACGGGAAGCAGACAGGAAGTCCCGCCTCCAGCCTCTCTGTCGCCCTCCGGCGCCCCCTGTTGGCAGAGCCGATAGGGGGCAGCTGGCCAAGCACCAACGTGGTTTGCAGAGTACTCCCCACCCCCGCTGCACGTCAAAGCTGAGTCCAGGAGGGTGGACTTTATCTGCACAATAGCATATGATGGAGATGAGTTAGTGTTGCCTTCTTCCTACAAGAACTGTTTATGCAGCCCCCAATATGGCGTAGGGCATTTATGTCTTTTTTCTTTTTTGGACCTCCTCTGCCTGTGTCTGACTATAGAGAAAGACAGGCCAATAGCAGGGAGCCATAAGGGGTCTCTTTTATTGGCACCACTCCACGGGCTCTGTCTTCTGCCAGCTTCTGTCACTCAGATTCTGTGTGACTGTGTTGAGCTGTAAAATCTGAGGCAAAAATGATTACAGGATAAACACTCACTCCAGTATCTGAATCTAGAGGAATCTTTCCGATTTGTTTATATCTTACTTTTCTTTGATGGCCCCCTCGAAGTCCCACCTTCTTTCCCATAAAAATCACACCCCAAAGTCTCTCAATAAAAAGAAAATAGTTTGAATATTTGATACTTAAGGTAACCAAAACAGGTATCCACTCTTATTTGCTAAATGTGTGCTACTATAACATTAACAAATTGTGGCTCTGTTTGGCTGAGATAATCTATATATTAGTAACACGAAGTGGGTAACAGTTATGAGCACACCTGGGCTTTGACAGGACAGAGCTAGGTCTGAATCCTGGCTCTGGTACTTTCTAACTGTGGAACCATGGGCACATTTTGCAATGTCTCTATGCTTCAGTGACTTCCTGGGTATAACTGGGGCTAATACTATTCCCTATTTTATAGGATTGTTGTGAAGCTTAAACAAGATAACACATACGAGACACAACTTCAAACCCGGCATATGTGGCCCTTCAAAGAAGGTTACTGTTAGGGAGGCTCCAGTGATAGGCTACAAGGACCTGATTTACTCCCAGAATAGCTCAAAGAGGGGACAAATAACATTCTTTAACTCTGGATCAGCAAGAGTGTTGATGCTGGCGATGTGACCAGATGGGTAGATCAGGGAGGAGACCGGCATTAGCCCCTACTCTGGGCTCCAGAAAGAGACTCAGTTATAAGTGGTGGATGTTAGCACCGCAGAGAGGAGGGTGAGCTGCTGCTGGCCCCAGGGAAGTGCAGGAGAGGGAACACAAGGGCTGGAAAGAGGCCCCGGGAGATCAGGAGCCAGGCAACCTGTGGAAGTCACAATGCAGCCGACCTCGCGCCCTCCCTCCACACTGGCCTCGAAGAGATGGTGGGGTCCTGGGAAGAGGCAGGAGCCCAGGCCCAGCATGCCTGGGGACCAGGTAAGTTTCCAGGCAGGAACGAAGACCCAGGGAATGAGTCCCTTCATGAGGGCTTCTTTTTGCCCTGCTGAGGCCCGACAGAGCCAGATGGTCCTGGAGGCAAATGTAACCATGAGTCCAGGATGCCATGAAGATGTTCACAAGTCCCAAGCACTGAAAATGCTGAGGGCATGCACCTCCCTCCAGTATGGAAAGCGAAAGCAACATCAGGCCACATAATAAGCCCAACACAGTCCAGAGTTCCCGCCACGACGAGCACCACGGCGCTGTTTCTGAAAGAGCCAACTCTTGCTGCTCAGACCCCTCGTCCTTTTCTCCTAATCACAACTTCAGTTGGCTTATCTGGCAAATAGCTTTGCCTGCTTCCTCTGAGTTTCGAGTTATAAATCCCTGTATGTTTGTGAAATGGTCTGAGAGTTCCAGCAGTGGGGAGCAGAGACACAAAGCCAGGCTCCCTGAGGTAGATCTGGAAGAACCCAGTGGAATGAACATTGATGGAGGCACTGGGAACCCTGCAGCCCCCACAACAGGGTCAGAGGAGGGCCCAAGCAGCAGGGATCTAGCCATGTTAAGCTGAATTTACAAACTGGCAGATGCCCCCCTTTACTTATTATGGTGGTGTTTACCTCTAGCATGTGTCACTCTCGGCTTCTCATTGGACTGGAAGCTCCTAGAAGTCATGTTCTTTCTCTCAGCACCCAGCGCAGTAGGCATTAGGAGAACTTTAGGAGAACCCTGGAGAGCAAGGTTGCATGCGGTCATGGGTTGCACAGGCATCCCTACTAAGAAGAAGACGCCGTGGCTCAGAGGGGCAGGAAGTAAAAAGAGGTAAGCCAGCCAAGTTACTGTGCTACTGATGGGCTGGAGCTGGGCTTTGAAAGAGACCCAAGGGACTGAGGAAGATGGGGTGGGGGTGCTTGAAGCCCTAACTTTATTTCGTGTTCTGTATCAGTAGGCTCTTGGAGAAGATGAGCTATCAGCTCTGGCCACAGAGAAATGGTTAAAAGACTCAATATGATCATCTTTCTCTCCAATCAGGGATGAAGAACGCACTCCTGCGGGCTGGCAGGCCGGCCAGGGGAGCACTCAGTCCCTCCGCGGAGCTCCACTCCCTCCGGGCACCCAAAGCTCTCTCTTCCCCTGGACACACTCCACACAACCCTGAGCGAAAGAAAAACAAAGATTCAAGAAAGAAAAGAAAAAAAGAAGAGAAAACCCCACAGAACTCAGTGAGTTCACTAAATGCAGAGGAAACTTCTGAGCGGAGGCAAGAAAACCATCTCCTTCAGAGGCAAGAATCCAGCTCGTTCCTCCCTGCTCCTCATGTTCCAAGGCGGACGACTTGCTAAATTATCAAGGCGGCCACTTTCCCTTAACACCTCCCTCCCTTCGGGTGATGCTCCACCAAGGCCGTGGGCCCCACTTCTCAGCACCGCAGACTGAGGGGCGGCCACAGCAAACTTTCTCTTCAATTTTTTAAAAAGCTATTTTAGAATCATCTGAGGAAACACAACCAAATAGTGCTCTCCTTGACTGTGGAAATCAACCACGCTTTTTCTTTCTTTAACCTCTTTGCAGGTCTTTGTGAACACATCCAGTCATTTTCTTGGGAAAAGTAGGATTGTGAGTGGGTGTGTGTGCATGCATTTATGTCTAACTGAATACTAGTGGGTGTGTGTGCGTGCATTTATGTCTAACTGAATACTAGTGGGTGTGTGTGCGTGCATTTATGTCTAACTGAATACTAGTGGGTGTGTGTGCGTGCATTTATGTCTAACTGAATACTAGTGGGTGTGTGTGCGTGCATTTATGTCTAACAATACTAGTGGGTGTGTGTGCATGCATTTATGTCTAACTGAATACTAGTGGGTGTGTGTGCGTGCATTTATGTCTAACAATACTAGTGGGTGTGTGTGCATGCATTTATGTCTAACTGAATACTAGTGGGTGTGTGTGCATGCATTTATGTCTAACTGAATACTAGTGGGTGTGTGTGCATGCATTTATGTCTAAATGAATACTAGTAAAACTACCTTTTTAATGAATGTCAAATTGGATGTTCTTATAACGAGAGCAACTTAAACGAGATACACTTGCATCACCAACACTAACAAAATGCCACTTCACTTACTTATAGGATCGATCTCTTAAAGGAAAATGACCACTGCGCCAACCAATATATGAAAAGACAGAAATGCATTAAATGACAAAACAACACACAGTACATCTTAGTTCTTCTATTTTCTTGATCTTAAAAAAAAAAAAGCAAAATAAAAATAAGAAAACTGCTAATTCTGCATGCCATCCTTTTGGGTGGCACACAAGGAAGTATTTCTAGGGTGGGGCCCTCTCCAGGCTGTCCTAGCCCATAAGGTCCAATCAACTGCACATACTCTAGACCCCTAGAAGGTTTCACATGTGTGGTCATGGTCATGTCCATCCTTCAGGCACAGACCATTGAGACAACGTGCCGGCTCCGGGCAGAGAGTCACTACCTTCCTGGGTGGGGAGCAGACAGAAAGGTGAAGAGGGATGTAGGAAGCACTGGCGAGTCTCTTACCTACACCTATGGGTCAGGAAGGCAGAGTGGATTCCTGAGCAGGTGAGAGGCCAGCGAGGCTGGATTTGGTCCTTGGTACCTTTCAAGCCAATATTGCAGTTCTGTTACAGAAACGACAGGCCAGCCAAGAAACAAGCACCACTCGGAGGACTGGAGTACTCAGGTGTATTATGCTCTGGGGCTCTGGGCGCCTCTAAGACGTGTGCGGGAGGTTTTATAGGGTAGATTACAAGCTTGGGTATATTGGCCAATAAGGTGCAAACAGCTCAGCAACATCACAAAAGGGAAGCAGGGAATCAGTAAACTAGAACTTTTCCAGTAAGAGCAGATCAGGAACCGACACTAATTAAACTTAGATTTACGAGTTAGCCCAGCCCGGCTTTTCCTTCTCAGTTCCAGCCCATCAGAGACCAGCTTTGTCTTGGAGCAGTATTTCCTACTGAGCCAGGAGTGAAGGGGGCAGGGCACAACCATTCAAAGAATGACTCAGCAATTAACACCAGGATGGCAACTCCCAGGAGGCCCTGAGGCTCAAGATGGTGGGAGATTTGACGTCTAGTAGACCTTGAGCTTCATTCTATGCTCACTGTAACATATTAGCATGATAAATAACATGCCCATAGGCGCCATGACAATCCCAAGGCTGGCCACAAAGGTCAAAGAGTGGGAAATGGCCAACTTCCTGGGAATCCCAGCCCCTTCCCCAGGCTAGTTAGACTGGTCCTTCCATTCATTAGCATATGAAGCTACGGAGCCCATAAAAACTGGCAACACTGCCCCTCACGGCCTTTTTGCTCCCTCCTCTTTGGGGATTGCCTGTGCTCTGTCTATGGAGTGTGTACCTAACTTTTATTTTAACCTGAGTACCCAATCACCACACCTCGTGATTTCTCTTGCCTTCTAAAACAGCTCACACTGTATGCAGTATGTATCTCTCTAAATAAATCTACCTTTACTCAACTGTGGCTTCCTCTTGAATTCTTTCCTGCACAAAGCCAAGGACCCACACTTGGCAGGGTGCATCCTAGGGGCTCAACCAAGACCTGGGATGTGGCCCTCCTAATACCCCACATCCATTTTTCCTGCCTCGCTCACGCCCCCTTTTTTTCCTGTAGCCCTACTATGGCCCTGGCCAGCCAAGCTTGGCTGCTGCAGCCTACGTCCGCCCTGAGTACATACCTGCTTCCCATAGGTGGTAGTGGATGTGAGCCCACAGTGGAATAACTGCGGAATTCAAGAACGCCAAGTGAAAATTCTAGCTCCCTTTGTCCTCGGGAAGCTCCTGGATCCTCTGCCTACATCTTTTATCTCATGTATGAGACAGGTAACAAGTATGCATGGGTAAACAAGCACCATGCAAATATAACCAAGTAGGCACTTATTGTTTGGCAGGGAAGAGCAATAAACAAGCAGTGACAATAAAGTGTGCAAAAGACCAAGGTTACTTGTACCAAGTGGACCCAAAGCTCTGTGGGAAGGTGGGATCCCTGGAGGACATCCTGGAGGAGGTGGCATTTAGACTAATACCTGATGGGTGAAAAGATTAGTCAGCCTAAGAGTAGGGTTCAAGGCAATAGTCAGGCTGAAGGTTGACCACAGTTGCCTTATCCCCAAGATCACAATACCAGACTTTGCCCCAGCCTGTGCCCAGGGATTCCTCCTGCCTCACTTTCAGCTCTTGGAAATTAACAGCTTTCGTTTCAGCTCTGGACTTTGCCTCAGGCTGTTCTCTCCCCCCAGAGGGAATGGCCACTCCGACCTCCTCCAGGTCTCAGCTTGGTTGTTACTTCCCCTGGGCAGTTCTCCCTGACCCTCCAGCCTGGGGTGGAGGCCCCTACCCACTTTCTTTCTTTCTTTCTAATGGAAGTATCAGAATGTTGTGTCAAGTTCTGGTGTACAGCGTAATGTTTCAGTCATACATATACATACATATATTCCTTTTCATATTCTTTTTCATTATAGGTCACTACACAATACTGAATATAGGTCCCTGTGCTGTACAGAAGAAACTTGCTGTTTATCTATTTTATACATAGCAGTCAGTATCTGAAAATCTTGAGTGTGAGTGGTTCAGTGGTAGAATTCTTGCCTGCCCACCCCTTTTCTTACTTTCTTAACATCCTAAAACATTTCCTCATCATAGTATTTCCCACACTCTGTTCTCCACTATGTCATCAATTCCTTTCGTACAAGGACTAAGCTTTCTTGTCCACCTTTTAAACCCTCATGCCTCGCAAATAATCATCAGCATATACTGAGACATACTGCATGCCAGGCACTGTCTTAAGCACTTTACACTTCATTCTCACCCCAAATCCTGTAAGGCACAGAGACACTGAGTAACTTACTGAAGATTTCACAGCGAGTAGGTGACAGGGCCAGCTACCGTAGTGTCTGTACCCTGGTGTCTGGCCTGGCTCCCACCCCCTTATCCACTCTACTGCACTCCAGCAGCCCACACTAGGAATACAGCAATCCCTAGCCAGGCCGCCTCTCCAGCCATGATTCTAGATCAGCCTCGGCCTCTCCCTGACTGGGAAGCCACCTGGGACGTAGCCTTTATCCTCCTTGGACCTCCATTTCTCCCACCCATAATGTAAGATAGAGTAGATCATGGGTAAGGGAAGAAATTAACCTGCCCAAGAAAAGAGCGCCATGAGATGGGTTCACATGCAGGCAATCCAGTTTCAGAGTCAGCCTATTTAATCTCGCTCTCACTGCCTCAGGTGCACAACGAATGTTTGTGGAATGAGTGAGTGGGCAGGTGTTTGAATGGATGGACCCTGCCCATCTCAGAGAGGAAGAAAGGTCACTGAATTCTAAGAGATACTAATCCAGCACTCTCATGATTGACTCATGGTATCTTTGTAGAAAATCTGAAGAATGCGTATCAACGGATGTCAACATACATAATTATTATGATGGTGATGCCAAAACTTGGATTAAGTTTTACCTGCCTTTTTGAATCTTGCTTTTTCTCTTTACAATACACCCTGAAAGTCAATGCCAATACATTTTTATCAATGTAAATGAAGCGATTTCCAATGCATTTCTAATTATAAAAACTGCTGCATTAAAAAATGATACATAGTTTTGTACCTGTGGGCAATTACTTTTATGGAAAAAATTATTAGAAGCATAATTTCTAGGTCAAAAATTATACAGCTTTAAAACTTTTTAGTTGGCACTACCCAAAAGGTTTTACGCATTTTAACTTCAGAACTACCTATTTCCCCTTTGCCAGGACCAAACAGCTATGCTTTGAAACAAAGCTTTTAACCTTTCGGCTTGGCACTTAAGGACAATGCTCAACACCAAAGAACGGAGGGAGGAAGGGGGACGGGGACCTCAGGAAACAGCGCTGCCTTGATGTGGAGGTGTCACCAAGTTCCAAAACAACATTTGATGTTGATTATGTAAACACCAGTCAGTGATTTTGAAAAACGACACAATGACGGCAATTTTGTGGGGGAAATCAGAACGTGATTCATAAGGGAGAAAGCAAACAAACTCAATCTTAATTGGTATTACACACGGGACTGCACTACCTCTGTTAGGAAGCACACAATCTTGGCCACACTGAGTGGCAGAGTCTAAACACCTCGGGAGCTATTTAAGTAAGATACTCTTGTGGACTCTAATCCAGATCCGCATTACAAAGAGGCAGATACAGACTATGGTGTGGGCAACCATGAAAAGGTAAACAGCATCGAACATCAAGCTGTCTCAATTATACTCGCAGCAAGAAAGGTTTTTAAGGGACTAGCTCACTTGTTGGTTTCAGTGGAAGAATCCAAAAAGAGAGAGAGGTTAGCAGGAGGCGTCTGTGGAGGAAGGCACGTAGCACTGGGAGGGCAGAGGGTTGGTAGAAAGCCGAAACATACAGTGAAAAGCAAACAATTAATTATGAGTGTATCAGGAAAAACCAGCCACACGGTCCAATGAGCGGAAGAAGGAAGCCAGACGCTTCTGGGGTTAAAGGAGGCGAGATACTAACGTCAAAGGAAAGCAGATCGGGACTGCTCTAGGGTGCTGACGGGGGGCCAGATAAGCCTGGATTAATTGGCTCCCCCTTCTCCAGGTCCATTAATGGAAACACTTTCTGTCCTGTACTATGCAATGGAAATCAGGGGGGAAACAGGGTAACATCCGAGACTTATGCACAAAGCCAATTTCCAGGGACTGTCCCAAGGCCATTCAATCTGCTTACTAACCTCTTCAGAAAGATTCCCCTCTCTCACTGTGTGACTTTAATGTTACTTGGCTTCTCTGGGCCTCAGTTTCTTCACTGTGTAGGAACCCTAACCCTAAACCTCATTCTTAACCCCTAACCCCAAGTCTGAAATACAAGCTCTTTCAGTTCAGAAATTCTGTGACACAGCTGTCTGGTGTCTTTGTCCCAGGAGCCACATGTCAGAGTTGTAGGTCGAAAATCCTTATTTGGTGGCAGAGCTCACCAGGGATGAAAGGAAGGAGGAAAAGACTGGCAGTGGGAAGGCCAACTGGGCAGACATTGCAGCGGTCCAAGTGGAAATGACAAGGGCCCCACCAGCTCAGTGGTTGGCCAATGGGGACAGGAAGAAGGGAGGGCTGTGAGAGACAGGGAGAATTTAAAAGCACCACGGAGACAGGTCTGAGAAGGCTTGGAAACCAATTCTGAAAACCAGGAACCTTCTGACCCAAAGTACACAAAGGCAACTGCAGGACATGCCAGCCTTGAAAGGCAAAGTGCATCATGCTAAGTGTAACTCACAAAAGTTAAAAACTATTCACAAATATACACTGAACATGCTTAAGAGAGTTACTCTGCTCACTAATCAATGAGAAAAGCAGTAAGATAGTAAAGCTGGTTCAAAGAGCATCTTGTTGAGTGGATAAAAAAAGATGTGGTATAGGGAGACAATGGAATATTACTCAGCCATAATAAGATTGGAATAATGCCATTTGCAGCAACACAGATGGACTGAGAGATTATCACGCTAAGTGAAGTAACCCAGAAAGACAAATACCGTACGATATCCCTTATACGTGGAATCTAAATAAGTTCATTAGTGTCATTATTTATGAAACAGACTCACAGACAAAGAAAACAAACTTATGGTTACAAAAGGGGAAAGACGGTAGGGGATGGAGAAATTAGGAGTTTGAGATTAGCAGATACAAACTATTATATATAAAATAGATAACCAACAAGGTCCTACTGTATAGTGCAGGGAACAATATTCAATATCCTGTAATAAACCATAATAGAAAAGAATATATATGTATAACTGAATCACTTTGCTGTACGTCAGTAACTAACACATTTTAATTCAACTATACTTCAATTAAAATTTTTAATTTAATTTAAAAACAGAAACAAAAACATAAAAAGCAGCATCTTAAGAAACTGGCTATTTGAACACATTTAAAAAAAATCTTTTTGAACATCTTCTTTTCTTATTTTATTTATTTATTGGTTGGGGGTGGAATTAGGTTGGTTGACTGACTGATTTTTAGTGGAGATTCCAGAGATTGAACCCAGGACCTCCTATATGCTAAGCGTACACTCTACCACTGAGCTATACCCTCACTGCTTTGTACACATTTATAAAGGAAGGTTAGAGACAGGTTCCTAGGTTAGATACACAACTGGCTAATGCCATACAAGATAATATAAAACCATAACATTTGGGATCTGTCTTCTCCTGCGTAGAAATTATTTGGGTATTGTGAATGAAAAACTGCAAGCCATATCAGTAAACAAAGAATGCTGAAGCCATCCAGTCATCAGCGGCTGCCCCCACCCCCCAGTGAAGACAAGCCTGTAGCCCAGCCTCTGCAGCCACTCACAACGGTGCACCTTGAGGGGACTCAGAGTAAGAAAGGACAGGATACTGGCCCTAGATAGCCAGGTGCTTGTCAAAGGAATGAACTCAGTGAGCCCGAATGTTTGCTTCCTCCCACACAGAGAAAAGCGCTAAATTCTTTAACTTGAGGTGCCTGGTTTTCGTGTTCCAACTGCCTGGTCTTTGTTGCAAAGCTCCTATATATCCTAGCTCCTCCCCTACCTCTTCTGAGCAGTCCCTCAGAGCCGATCTGAGAGGCTGTCATCCCAGCTCGAGTCCTCAGAATTGTCCACCAAGTAACACATAACTCAACTTTCAGGCTGTGCATTTATTTCAGTCAACAGTATCTTGAGAAAACAAGATCTGTGAATTGACAAGGAACGTGACTGAGTCTGAGTCCTTCATTAACACCAAACAGCAAAGACAAACAAATGTTCATTCACTAAAATGTTCATGGAGCAATGATTCCCAGGCACTGAGTATATGCAGACCAGTGAGCAAAGCTGTCTTTCAGCTGGTGGCCAAGGCCCTGGATTCCTCCCCTATTTCCTCTGCATCCTCCCCACTCTCCTTTCTTGCCTTTAGGTTCTGCAGCTGCAGCCTCTTGAGTTATTCCTCTGCCCCAGTCTGGCCCCTCCTGTTTTTAGATTATCACCCTCAAGCATAGCTCTGCCCGTGCAACTCCCCTGCAAAAAACCAATCCCCAGGAATTTCCTTTTCCTCAGGGAATGGGCTCAGAGGATAAAATCCAGACACATTCACTCAGCAACCAGGCTCCTTCATGCTTAACCCCTCCAAGTGATCTTGCTCAAATATACTACTGTGAAATTACTGTGAAGGAAAAGCCCAGCTGGGCTAACGAGCTAAGTCACAAATCTAAGTGTGATTAAGTGTCGGTTTACTGATACAAGTTCTGCCGGGCTAACTCGTAAGTCTGAAGTTTAGTGTCAGTTTACTGGGCTAACAAGCTAACTCGTAAATCCAAGCTCAACAAGTGTCAGTAACGTGATCTGTTCCGAATTGATACGCTCCAGTGTACTGATTCCTTGCTTTTTGTTGTTTGAGCCTTATTGGCTAATAGCCCCATACTTGTAATTAACCCTATAAAACCTCATGTGCACGTCTTGGAGGTGCTCAGAGCTTCGGAGCAGAAGCCCCTCTGAGCCCGCCGGCGTAATAAATCTGAGTACTCCAACCCTCCGAGTGGTGCTTGTTTCTTGGCTGGCCTGTCATTTCCGAAACATTACCATTCCGGCTCCCAGTACAGACGGCTGCCTTCCCCACACCCACGCCTTTCTTTTGCATCCTCATTTGTGATGACTCCCTTATCTGCAGGTATCAAAAGGTGCCAGTTAATGTATCTGTCATGCTAGATAAATATTTACCGGCCCCAAAATAAATATTCCTAGTGTGAGAAGACAATTTATGGTCATCTACAGCATGTCTGTAGATTAACAACACACTTTTCATAGTTCATTTAAAAAACAAATTTTGCTACTTTTAAGCATTCCAAGGTAGAGTTTAAAACTCTAACTTAAAACCTAAATTTGAAGCAGTAAGTTCTTTGGGAAAAAGATACTCATCAAGGGAAGCAAGTACTACATTCTTTTTAGGATATATTCACGAAGAAGATTTATCATTTCAGTGCTGCACACGAGAATGTTCCTGGTGAACCAAAGGTGGTCCCTTATCTTGAGGAAAGTAATAGACTACTGGAGAATACAGGCAAGTATTTGACCATGTGTTAAGTCATCTGATAAGGTGCTTTGGAAGCACACATGTGAGTCAGGGATGACTCCTGAAAGAGGTTACATCTAGGCTGAGACCTAATGTTTGTTTCTGTGAATTTTTTTTCATTTTGTTTTATAAGCAGCAAGCTTCAAATACCAGGATCGTCCAGTTCCAAACCTGAACCTCTTAGCATTTGCCACAACGTGGTCTAGATACTCATTTAATCTCTGGGTTTGCACCCTACTACTTCACTCCTTTGGCCTGCCACGTTCTTGCAGATAGACTGTATCCTGGAGACAAGGGAACCCTCCTACACTGTTGGTGGGAATGTAGTTTGATGCAGCCATTACGGAAAATAGTATGAAGATTCCTTAAAAAACTGAAAATAGACTTACACTATGATCTAGCAATCCCACTGCTGGGTATATATCTGGGGGAAACTCTACTTCGAAAAGATACATGCACCTCAGTATTCGTAACAGCACTATTTACAACAGCCAAGACATGGAAACAACCTAAATATCCATTGACATATGACTGGATAAAAAAGTTGTGGTATATATATATATATATATGATGGAATACTACTCAGCCATAACAAAGAATGAAATAATGCCATTTGCTGCACCATGGATGGACCTGGAGATTGTCATACTAAGTGAAGGAAGTCAGAAAGAGAAAAATACCACATGGTATCACTTATATGTGAAATCTACAGAAAAAGACATAAATGAACTTATTTATAAAACTGAAACAGACTCACAGAAAACAAACTTATGGTTACCAGTGGGGGAAGGGAGAAGGAAGGGATAAATTGGAAGTTCGAGATTTGCAGATACTACTACATACAAAATAGATAAACAAGTTTCTACTGAATAGCACAGGAAATTATATTCAATATCCTGTAGTAGCCTATCATGAAGAACAAAATAAAATGAATATATATGTATATGTATGACTGAAACATTACACTGTACACCAGAAATTGACACATTGTAAACTAACCATACTTCAATTAAAAAATTTTTTTTCAATTTTTAAAAAGACTATCTCACGCATTATATATCCCCAGTACCCAGGGTAGTGGCTAGTACTTGAGCCCAACAAATTGTTGGGACAGAATGTGATGAAATGGATAAAATGAAAAATAAAATCATTTGGTGATACTGATGAACAAATTCAATTCATATGTGATCAATTCAGTCCAATCATTGCCTTTACCACCTTTTTCTCCACTCGGTTGATCTAACCAAGCCAACCCTTCCACAGGCAACAGCCACTGAAAATCCAACAGCACAGCAGGCCCTGAATGGAGAGCAGTGAAAGACAAGTGCATGCTGACCCTCTCTTTATCAAGTGCTGTGTGGGAACCCCACAAGTGAGCAGGGAGGCAGTAAATATTTACTAGCGTGTGAGATTGAACTCTCTTCTGCAGCTGTTCAAAGGTATGGAGGGCCAAGCATTTAGACCTTGCTTTCTCATTTCAGGGAAAACTCACAAGGCTTGAGGTCGTACAGTTGACCGTTGTGCAACACAGGTTTGAACTGCGTAGGTCCACTTGTATGTGGACTTTTTTCCCCAATACATAACATACAGTAGTCCCTCACAACCCGTGGTTGGTTGAATCCACAGATGTGCAGCTGCAGGTGTGGAGTTACACGGATTGTAAAGTTATACTTGGAGTTTGGACTGCGTGGGGATCTGTGCCCTAAGCTCTGTGCTGTTCAAGGGTCCACTGCAGTTTAAATGGATGTGAAATGTGTCTGCTTGGACTAGTAATGACATCTAAATAGGACTGTCTACGTCTGGTCGACCAGGTGGGTCTTCAGACCAGCTGGGATCCCATCCTGTGCTGCCTCTGCCTGTGCTTCTCCTAAGGCTTAGGGTGGATGAGAAAAAGGTATCTCAAGCAGAAGGTGACCAGAAACACCTCACTCGGTAGCTTGAAACTCCCTTTCCGGTTTTTTCCTAACCACCACCTTTCTTCAAATCAAAGATGTTGATTAAAACATCCATCCCTCTTTTTTCTTTTAAAAAAATTGGGGGGGAGGGGATTACGTTTATTTATTTATTTATTTTAATGGAGGGACTCGGGACTGAACCCAGAACCTCATGCATGCTAGGCACTCACTCTACCACTGAACTACACCCTCCTCTTCAAGATGCATCTCTCTTTTATGGGCCACTAAGGAAGAACAAACGCCACCAACTAAAGCTGGACACAAAGCTTTCTGGTCATTTAGAATGTTTACTTTCTGCTTATTGAAAAAGCTCCTTCCAACGTATTTAGACACAAATGACCTGTAACGTGTGCTCTAACTTTTAGCATGGACGGCTTAATTTTTGAGGATGAAGAACCCTGGGGTTTAGTCAGTATTTCGTATTTGGCTACATTTACAGTTTGGGTTTTGGCTCCACTGAATCACTTGTCTCTGGAAAAGGAGCTACATCTGTTCAAACTCCTCAGTAAGTCCCTAACAAGTTCACGGTCAACTCCTTGACGGTAGTTCAGCATGATGCGTGTCACATTGACATGTCAGTGCTTTGAACTTTGTTTTACTGTGTGTCGATTATACCAACGTGAAGCTGTTTTTTTTTAAATATTGTAAATCATCAATGAATGAATAGATAAAACAAATTGTGCCATAAATATATGCAATTCAGCCTAAGAAAGGAAGGAAATTCTGATACACACTACAGCACGTAGCCAGCTCTTACACACACCTGGCACCCTGGTTTTGTGTCTGCTGCCCAGGGGGTAACTCTTGATTGCCTGACTCTGGTGGCCAAGGGCAGGGGTGGGGGCGGTCGCTTGCACTCCTGGGCCCTACCAGCGGTAACAATTCAAGAGATAGTCCCTGACAAGTTACTACCCACAGGGCATGGCACTGACCGCAGACTGCAACTGAAAAAAAAACACCCCCAGTTTTTCTGTGAAAGGGGCCTATTTACTTGTCCCGGAGCTTCGGCCTGAGGGCCAGCTTCGGGTCTGGCTCACAACTAGAGGCCAGTGGAGGTGCTCTCAGGGAACTCAGGCCGGTGGACATCATCTCTGCAGCCTCCCTTGGCCTCACTGTAGCATCTCAGTATCTCCCAGAAAGCAGCTCAGACACACATCTGGAGCCCCAGTTTTTGCAGCTGCTTCCCATGGGACACCTCCAAATTGCCAAGCTTTCGCCAGTGAGGCTTACACTTACAGTCCCACGGGACTCCATTTATTTGCCTACTTTAAAAGCTGCTGCCTGAGGGTCGGGCTTTTAATCAGCCTGCATCTAGGTGCTGACTGACATCCTCCCCTTTGGGCCCCTGACAGGTCTTGGCATGCCATCAACTACTGGGAGCGATGAAAAAGAAGCTACTTGGGCAATCACAAAGGTTTGAGAGATGACCAAGAGCTGTGCAGGGTTAAACAGTAACGTTTATCTCCCATAAGAGGCTCCTTCTTAAAGACTGCAACAGATGGCTGTTTTACCTAATACATAGAAACACACGCAGAGTCAAACAAAATAAAGAAACAGAGGAACATGTTCCAAGTGAAAGAAAAAGATAAAACTTCGGGGCGGGGGGACCTTAATACAACACAGAAGAGATAAGTAATTTACTTGATAAAAGAGTTCAAATAAATGGTCATAAATATGTCCACCAAACTTGGGAGAAAAATGAATGAATACAGCGAGAACTTCAACAAAGAGAAAATATAAAGAGGGGGAGGGTATAGCTTAGTGGTAGAGTGAGTGGCTGGCATGCACAAGGTCCTGGGTTCAATCCCCAGCACCTCCACTAGAAAAATAAATAAATTAAAAAAAAAAACCTACCCCCCACCCCAATTTTTTTTCTTTAATCATCAAGAGCCAAATAGAAGTCATGGAGCTGAAGGATACAGTAACTGCAGAGAAAAATACACCAGAGGGATTCAATAGCAGCCTGGATGAAGCAGAAGTAAGGATCGATGACCTCAAAGCAGGGCACTGGAACTTGTCCAATCAGAGCAGCAAAAAGAGAAAAGAATGAATAAAAATGAAGATAGCTTAAGAGTCTTAAGAGAGAACATCAGGTGGACTGACATTCACATGACAGGGCTTCCAGGAGCAGGAGAGGAAAAAAATGGCAGAGAACTTATTTGAAGAAACAATGGCTGAATACATTCCCAGCCTCAAGATCCAGGAAGCCCAGAAAATCCCAACTAGGAGGAACCCAAAGAGACCCACACCAAGGCACATCATAATTAAAATGTCCAAAGTTAAAGGCAAGGAAAAATATCTTAAACATAGCAAGAAAAAACTAGATCCTCATGAGACTATTGTCAGGAAATTTGCACCCACAAAGGAGTGGCACTAATATATTCAAAGTACTGAAAGGATAATAAGTAAGAATAGAGTACCTGGCAAAGTTATCATTTAGAATTGAAGGAGAAATAAAGAGCTTTCCAGACAAGTGAAAAGCTAAAGGAGTCATCACCACTAAATTGGCCTTACAAGAAATATTACAGGGTGTTCCTTAAGTTGAAAGGGTGCTAATTAAGGACAAGAAAACATTTGAAAGTATACAAGTAAATATATAGTTAAGGTAGTGGATTAATCACTTATAAGGCTAGCATGAAGATTTTTTAAAAACTAATAAAAAAAATTACTACAATAATTAGTTAAGGGATACACATGACAAAAATATGTAAAACTGTGATATCAAAAATATAAAACATTGGAGGAGGAGAGCAAAGATGTGGGATTTTAGAATGAGTTCAAACTTCAGTTAAAATAGACTGTTACAAATACAAGTTGCAAATACAAGTTGTTCTATGGTAACCATAAAGCAAAAACCAATAGTAGATACTCAAAAGATAAAGAATCTAAATATATCACTACAGAAAGTCATCAAACACAAAGGAAGAGAGCAGAGGAGAAGAAAGGAAGGGTGAAATTACAAAACAACAAGAAAACAATGAACAAGATGGAGTAAGTACATACCTATCAGTGAATTACTTCAATGTAAATAGAATAAATTCTCCAACCAAAAAACAGACTGGTTGAATGCATAAAAAATAAGACCCACCTATGTGTTGCCTACAAGAGACCTGCTTCAGAAGTAAAGACACACATAAACTGAAAAGGAAGGGATGGAAAGAGATATTCAAAAGATACGCAGATAGAAATCAAAACAAAGCTGGAGTAGTTTTACATGTATCACACAAAATAGACTTTAAAGCAAAGACAAATAGGGCATCACATAGTGATAAAGGGGATCAATCCAACAAGAGGACCTAACACTTGTAAATATTTATGCACCCAACAGAGAAGCATCTAAGAACGTGGAGCAAATGTGAACAGACCTAAAGGGAGAAACAGACAGCAGTCTGCTGACAACAGTAGTCCTGATGAAGAATTCAGCGGACCAGATCAAGTCACAGGAAGAGCAGGACTAAAGAAACTGCAAGCTGCTAACCCTCCCAAGATTTGGAAGTTTGTTGAAATTAATGTTCCTCTGGGAGGACTACAAAAATTAAGACCTGTTTGAATATTCCACTTTGTTTAGCCCCGGGATACAGTGCTGGGTGGTAGCATTGGCTGTACGTCTGACTTGCTCCTGGAGGAATTAGTTACTTAATGGCCCAGCACGAAGTGAAATCGTATCAGAGCAACGCATAGGTGGTTCTTACTGGACGTAGTGCAGATAAGCAACTTGCAGCTTATTCTCATTGTCATGTCCCATTTTGAAACATGTGGCCTGGAAGGAGTCAACAAGGAAATCAAGATGGAATTGGATTGAATTTCTTCTAGAAATCTTGGTTGTGGAAACAGAATTAGTGATGATAATGGAAAAGAAGAAAGATCCCCAGTCCTGGATGAAAGCTCTCCTTTCTAGATTCCTTACCAGTTGGGGAACAGGCAAATGACTTTACCCTGTAGAACTGGTGAAAACTAATTCTGTCACTTGTAACAACGGGACTTGATCTAATAATCTCTGCTCTTCTGCCAAAATGAGCCGTGCAATTTGGATCCAAAATTGCAAAAATGGAAGAGAATAATGAAAAGGCATCTGATAAATGTGGAAGGAAGGCTCCAAGCCATTTCCTTAGAAAACCTTTCCACTGAAAAGGATATTAAAACATAATACTTCACAGTGTAATAGCTTTTACTGAATAAGGAGCAAAAAAATAAATAAAACACACACACACAAATAGACAGCAATACAATAGGAGCAGGGAACTTTAATACCCCACTTACATCAATGGATAGATCACCAAGACGGAAAAATCAATAATCAATCATCAGCCTTAAACAGGTTGAAACAGAAGCACTTCACAGATCTATACAGAACATTTTATCCAAAAGCAACAAAACACACATTCTTCTCAAGTGCACGAGGAACATTCTCCAGGACAGATTATAGTTTAGGCCACAAAACCAGTGTTTAAATTTATGATTGAAATCACATATAGCATCTTTTCCAACTACAACATTATAAAACTAGAAATCGATTATAATTAGAAAACTTGAAAATTCACAAATATGTATAGATTAAAAACATGTGACAGAGCAACCAATGGGTCAAAAAAGTCAAAGAGAAATTTAAAAACCTGTAGATAAATGAAAATACAACATAACAAAACTTATGGGATGCAACAAAGATAGTTTTAAGAGGGAAGTTCATAGCTTAAATAACTACTACAAGACAAGAAAAAAATCTCAAATAAAAAAAACTAACTTGATACTCAAAGAACTACAAAAAGAACAAATGAAGCCCAAAGTTAGTAAAAAAAAAAAAAAAGAAAGGAAGAGCAAAGATCAGAGGGGAAATAAATAAAATAGAGATTAAAAAGACAATAGAAAAGATCAATGAAACAGCTGGTTCTTTGGAAAGGTAAACAACATTCATAAACCTTTAGTTAGGCTCACCAAGACCAAAAAAAAAGGAAGGACTCAAGGAAAATCAGAAATAAAAAAGAAACGTAAGAACTGATGCCACAGAAACACAAAGGCTCAAAAGAGACTAATGTGAACAATTACATGCCAACAAACTGAACAACCTAGAGTAAATGGAAAAATGCCTAGAAACATACCACCTACCAAGACTGAATTACAGAGAAATAAAAAGTCTGAAGAGACCAATTACTAGAAAAGAGATTGAACTGGTAATCAAAAACTCCCAACAAACAAAGTCAGGACCAGAGAGCTTCACTGGTAAATTCCACCAAACATTCAAAGAAAAATTAATACCAATTCTTCTCAAACTTCCAAAAAAAAAAAAAAAGAAGAAGAAGAAGAGGAAACAGTTCCAAAGTTCTTTTACAGGGCAGATTACCCTGATATTAAAACCAAACAAGGAAGCTACAAGAAAATTACAGGCCCACATCCCTGATGAATATAGATGCAAAAATCCTCGGCAAAATATCAGCACACAAGATTCAGCAATACATTAAAAGAATCATACACCATCATCAAGTGGGATTTATTCCAGGGATGCAAGGATTGTTCAACATTCACAGAGCAATCAGTGTGATACGCCACATTAACAAAACAAAGGATAAAAAGCATATGATTATCTTGATAGATGCAGAAAAGGCATTTGACAAAATTCAACATTCATGTACAATAAAAGCTCTCAGCAAACTGGGTACAGAGGGAATGTCCCTCAACATGATAAATGCCATGTTTGACAAGCCCACAGCTAATGTCATACTTAATGATGAAAAGCTGAACTTTTCCTCTAAGATCAGGAACAAGGCAAGGATGCCCATTTTCACCATTTTTATTCAAAATAGGATTAGAATTCCTAGCTAGAGTAGTTAGGCAAGAAAAAGAAATAAAAGGCATTCAAATTGAAAAGGAAAAAAAATTTTAAAGACTATGAAAAGGCATATATATGTATACGTATGACTGAAACATTATTCTGTACATCAGAAACTGACACAACATTGCAGGTTGACTCTACTTCAATTAAAAAAAATTGAAAAAGAAGAAATAAAATAGTCACTATTTGCAGATGACACATTGTATATAGAAAGCTGTAAAGATTTCACCAAAAAAAAAAAAAATCTATTAGAACCAACACATGAATTCAGTAAAGCTGCAGGTTACAAAATCAATATATTAAAAAATCACTTCTATACACTAATAACAAACTATCAGAAGGAATAAAAAGAAACAATCTCATTACAATTGATCAAAAAAAATAAAATACTTAGGAATAGATGTAATCAAGGAGGTGAAAGACTTGTACACTGGAAAATGTAAGATGATGAAAGAAACTGAAAAAGACACAAATAAATTCAAAGATTGTTCCATGTTCATGGATTAGAAGAAGTAATATTATTAAAAAGTCAGAACTGCCCAAAGCAATGTGTAGATTCAAAGCAATCCCAATCAAAATTCCAATACATTTTTTAGAGAATAGAATAAATCATCCTAAAATTTGTATGGAACCACAAAAGACCCTGAATAAGCAATCTTGAGAAAGAAGAACAAAGCCGGAGACACCATGTTTCCTGCTTTCTAACTATATTACAAAATTCTAATAATTAAAACAGTATGGTGTGGCATTAAAAACAGACACACAGATTAACGGAACAGAATAGAGAGCCCAGAAATAAACCCAGATATATAGTCAATTTGTGGCAAAAGAGGCAATACTATACAATAGAGAAAGAACAATCTCTTAAATAAATGATGTGGGGGAAAATGAATAAAACTGGACCACAATTGCACACCTTATCCAAAAATCAACTCAAAATGGATTAAAGACTTAAACATAAGATCTGAAACCATAAAACTCCTTCAAGAAAACATAGTAGGCCAGCTCCTTGACATCGTCTTTGGAGAAGACTTTTTTGGATCTGACACCAAAAGCAAAAAAAAATGGGATCACATCAAACTAAAAAGATTCTGCACAGCAAAGGAAACCAGTAAGAGAATGAAAAGACATCCTACCAAATGGGAGAAAATACTTGCAAATCATGTATCTAGTAGGGGGAATATCTGAAATACACAAAGAACCTGTATAACTCAATAGCAAAGCCCCCACCCCCACAACAATTCAGGTAAAAAATGGGCAGAGGATTTGAACAGACATTTTTCCATATAGTGAAAAGACATACAGATGCCCAACAGGTACACGAAAAAACGTTTAACATCACTAATTATCACCTCACACCTATCAGAATGGCTGTATCAAAAAGACAGGAAATAAGTGTTGGTGAGGATGTGGAAAAAGGAAACCCTTGCGCACTGTTGGTGGGAATGTAAATTGGTGCGGCCACTATGGAAAACCATACGGAGATTCCTCAAAAAATTAAAACTAGAACTACCACATGATCCAGCAATTCCACTTCTGGGCATTTATCCAAAGGAAAGGAAACAAACACACATAACATGAAGTAAGCCAGAAAGAGAAAGAAATATACCATATGATATCACTCATATGTGACATCTAAAAAAAAAGAAAAAGAAAAAATAAGACACTAATGAACTCATCTACAAAACAGAAACAGACTCACAGACGTAGTAAACAATCTTACGGTTATCAGGGAAACAGGGTTGGAAGGGATAAATAAATATGGGAGTTTGAGATTTGCAAATGATAGCTACTATATATAAAAATAGATTAAAAAACAAATTTCTTCTGTGTAGCACAGGGAACTATATTCAATATCATGTAATACCCTTTAGTGAAAAAGAATATATGTGTATATATACACACGACTGGGACATTATGCTGTACACCAGAAATGGACACATTTTAATTGAGTATACTTCAATTAAAAAATACATAAGATGAAGCACACTAAAACAAACAAACCAAAAGCCCAGAAGACCCACATAACAAAACAGCATAATTGTCCCTTTCTCTCCAATTACCATGCGGATAATTACTCTTCCTTCCCCAGGCTCTTCTATGATTCAGACAGACTCCTGACCCATCCTTATCACCTGTCCTTAGACAAGCCCAAATGAGTCAGCGGCCCAGAGTGAGCCCGATGTGAGCTCACACGCACAGTAGTCATGTTGTACCAGTCACGGAAAACATCTCAGAGCACTCAGCTGCTGAGCAGAAGGCTCACACTCTGACAGAATTTGAGAAATAAGCTGCTGTTTTGTAGGAATTAGGAACCCTAATGTAGGAACCGTAATTCCTACATGATTCTTTCAGGAATCAGTGAATTATACAGACTTAGGGGTCTGTCCGGGGCCGGGGGGAATACTTTGAATTACAAAAGGCTTACATTCTTGAACAACTATTCAATACTATATATAACAATATACAATCACACACATACATAATGGTTATATATGCAATGGATGTGTAATTTACGTAATTGCACAGAAAATATACACCCTGTAGATAGTATGAAATGACATCTTTATAGCAATTGCACATATATCCCTTTTCTCTTTTTTCTCCTCATAGCCTATCAGCACTGTATTAAAAACTGTATACAAGTATGGTTAGGAAAGAAAGTAGGTGAAAAGTGACATTGCCTCCAGGCCCTAGGGGAGGGGCACTTTTAAACACAGAAGAGAATTAACTGCTCAATTTCAACAGCCTCCAAGTGCTGGTTCACGTCCTTGGTGCTGCAGACACTAAAATGGGATTGAACACGCAAGGCGATTATTGGGGAAAGAGCCTGTGAAGGGTAAGGGAGAGAGTGAGAAGGAGGTGGGTGTGCTTTCAAACTGCAATCTAGGTCCTGTTGCCAAAGGCAGAGAGAAGGAAGGATTTTGTAGGAAGAGCATCAGTTTACAGTTCCGAGAAACTTTTGGGCAGGATGGTGGGGAGTCAAAGTGGCCTGTTAGAAGAGCTCTGCTCTGGGCAGGAATTGGTGGGCACACGTGCCCCAGTGCGTGCAGCCCCCTGGCTGGGAGCAGCCCCAAAGAAGTGCGGCTTCAGCACTCACAGGGCAGCCTCTGGGGCTGCCGGTCAACCGTGCTCCTGCTCTTGAAAGGTGAGGTGAGTGGGGTGCTTCGTGGCCAATAAAGAGCCGCTTCTTAAACCTGTTCAGGAAGCAGGCTTCCAAGGTTCCCATGGGCCTGTCTTCCCGAGAGGAAGCTTAGGAAGACTGGTGGGATAAATTACAGCCCCGCTTGGTCGCAGGGACAGACCTGGTACTCTGTCCCTTCCCTAAGTCTAAGTTCCCTTCCCCTTCTATCTATCACCTCATAGGCCTTGGTGGCTCACTGGTGATGCGTCACAAACCTTCAGTTTCCAGGGACTGCATCTTTGGTGATCAGACCCTTTTGATGTTGGTTCGCATTACCACGAGGCAAGGAAGCACTGAGAGTTTCCACGAATACTCCTTCCTGCCCTCTGTGTGTGACAGCAGCCTTGAATCTTTCTGATGATTGGGGTCAACATCCCTGCTAAGATGATGACCCCTCTCCTCAACTACTGTCTGTCAAGGCGAGTAGTTCACGGTGTCCTGGTGATGGAGCCAGGACCTGCAGGAATCAGAGTAGTGGGGATGGAAGCGCCAAGTCCCCCTTTGGGTCACCGATCATTTCTGGTTTTACCTATGTCAGTGAGAGCCCTCCAAGAAACAGAAACAAGATGAGATTACATATGGGAGCTTTACTCGGGAAATACCTGCGAGGGATAAAGGCGGAGGAGGCAGACTAGGCAGGGAGAGACTTCAGACCGCAAAGCAGGTCTGACACCTTTGAAAAAAGAGGATAATGGAAATGTTTTGTGCCTTGATATCCACTCATCTAAGCTGGCAGAATAATACACTTAAGAATGAGCATTTTACTGTACATAACTTTTACCTCAATAAAAGTGTTTTTAAAATGTGAGATCTAATTATAAAGAAATGAAACTACACAAATGGTAGAAGATAAATGGATGAATTCCTGTATAATCTGAGTATAGGGAAAGACTTCCTATTAATGACTCAAAATCCAGATGCCATAAAACAAGACTGATACATTTAACTACATAAATGTAAAAAACTTCGCATAGGAAAATTAGACCAAAAGCAAGGTAAAAGGATAAGTACACTGGATGGAAATATTTGCAACATTTGCACAATTAAAGGACTAATATCCATAATATATAAATTGCTTTTAAATAGAAGGGAAAGAGGCCAATTATTTTATAAAAGGACATGAACAGAAAAATCATCAAATGATAAAAAATGATCCTTAAATATGTGAAAAGATACTTAACTTCAGTCCTAATAAGAAAAATATTAATTAACAATTCCAAACCTTGGTCAAATCTATGGGCAAACAGGCCCTCTCCAACATTTCTGGTGGGAATGCAAAATGGCTTAACTTGTATGAAGAGGAATTTGACAGTATCTAACAAAACTATGTGTGCATTTATATTTTGGATCCAACAATTTCCACTACTGGGAATTTGCCCTGAAGTTACATACTCAGTGATTCAAAAACAGAAATGTACAAAGTTACTCTTATGTATACATGCACATGCGCGCGCGCGCACACACACACACACACACATATATATAGGGAAATTCTATTTACAGTTACAAAATACTTGAAACTTTGTGAATGGCCAAGCACAGGAGACATTTCTATTGTGGTTTATCAACACAATGCAATATTCTGCAGCTGTAAAAAGGTATGAGGAAGATCTCCTGATACGAAATGATTTCCAGGATATACAGTCAAGTGAAAAAGTACAAAGTACTTTTCCAAGTACGAAGAATACATTACATACTACCTTTTCTTTGTAAGGAAAAAAAGAGACACAAAAGAAAGTAGCCATGTTAGCTGCTGTTTTGGGGGGGGGGGGAATACAGAAAAAACAAAGTAATGAAATTGGTTAGCCTAAAAGGGAGCGGGGAAGAGGGAAGGGTGGAAATGATGTGAAAGGAAGGGACTTCTGTATCTTTTTGACTGCTGGAAGCGTGATAATGTTCCATTAAGTTCAAAAAATAAAATAGTGGTGGGGAGGGGAGTAAAACTAAAGACAAACAGAAATAAATAAGTCCCTTTGTATTCCAAGTGAGTAACATAACCACATTGAAGACGGTGGGGGGAGAACTAACCCAAGTGACTCTGAATGTACTACTTTGACTATTTGCCTTTAGTGGGCACACGTGCCCCAGCGCGTGCAGCCCCCTGGCTGGGAGCAGCCCCAGAGAAGTGCGGCTTCAGCACTCACAGGGCACTCACTTTATCTTTTGCTAAAGGCAAAAGAACTCAAAGAAGTCTTGAACTATTTCTAGTAAGTTTGTTTTTCATAGTGGTTTAGGATGCAAATCTAAAACTATTTTAAACAAATCGTAGGTCTGAGCAAATGAGCAATACGAAAAATATGTTGAGGCTGTTGGGAGCCAGCGTTCTCACTGTGGACGAAGGGAAATACAAATGTGGAGTGAGAAAAAACAAAACAAAACCCTGTGGGTAAAATCGAAAGTATCAAAGTAAACTCATGGTTTCTAAAACATGTGTATTTTTAGAAATCATGAATCAAACATGTATAAACATATTTCCTCTAGCTCAATACATTGACAGAACCTAGGAACAGTGACACCCCCAAAACTGGGAGCATACTTAGTACCCAGAAATTGGCTTCTAAATACCACTCTCCCCTAAAAGGAATTGTTACCAAGTCCAAACTCATTCTGCTTGCTGCACAACAGGCCAATAAATCAGGAGACAAGGTGTTCGGGCAAGAAATAGAGAGTTTATTCAGAAAGCCGGCACACCGACAGGATGGCAGACTGATGTCTTGGAGAACCATCCTGCTCCAATCAGAATACAGGCTCCTTTTATACAAAAACAAAAACAAAAAAAAAAACCAAAAAACAAAAAACAAAAGCGGGGGGTGGGGGAGGTTGGTTGTTGCAAACTTGTTGGTGTAGGAAGTCTTTGTTCCTGCAATGGTGCACATGGGCCAGGTCATGGTGCTCCTGCAAAACCTCCAACAAGACAAAGGCTACCCTCTATTCTGCAACTTGTTATCTTTATGTAAGTGCAGAAGTTTTAATATCCTTAAAGATCAGAACCTTGAGAAAAGGCTCCCCTGTTTACCAGACAGGCTAAAGGCAACATTCATTTACAAAAGGTGCAGAGCTAGCAAAAATGAACCCAGAAAAAAAGGGCACAGTGGTTAAAACTAAAGGAACAGATCCACTATAGTCAGATCTGTTCTTTTCTATTATAGAATCAGGGCTCCTTGGAGAAGTAGATGATTCCAGGGCTGAGTTAAGGAAGGTACAGAGTGACTAGATCATCTTGTGCCAGAAAGTAAGGAAGTGCTCAAAACATGGTGGAAGCATGTTAAAAGGACTCAGGAACCAATTTGAAGTGACTTATCTTAAACACTTGAGCATCAAAACATATTAGGACAGTAATGGAATATAACTCCTGTAAGATAGGAGTCTGTGGGTTCATATTGATAAAATAGATGGATAGATGATGGGTAGCTGCCTGGCTGGATGGACAGACGGACAGGTAAGCAGGCAAACAGGCAAATGAGCAAGGAGGGGGTGCTCTTCCCTACAGCAGAATACCAACCGCTAAATGTGAAGGGAGTGACAGAGTTGGAAAATCACCATTTTGCAGCTATCTTAGTAAAGATTGGTTCATGCAAGGATCATCAATGGATTCTAAATACAGGGCAGATTCTAAATACAAAGTGGAAAGTTTGAGGAGGAACAGGATATCTGAGGACTTTAAAGTGCCTTCACAGATGTATTCATTGCAAGGGGTAAAATATTAATACAGTGGAGAAACTGGACAACACCGGCACCCAGACCTAGTGATGAATTACCATCGCCAGTGAGGGGCCAACAAGACATTATGTGCTGCAGAGGCAATAGCCTAAGACACACACTGTCTCACATAATGTTCCAGCCAGACTTGACTATAAAGAGGAGGAAACGTCAGGCAACGCCAACCTGAGAAACATCCCGTAACATAAATAGCCTGGTTTTTTTTGTTTGTTTGTTTTTAAAGTCAATGTCTCGAAAGCTAAAGAAAGGCTGAGCAAGTGTTCCAGATTAAAGCAGCCTAAAGAGGCTGGACAGCAACATGTAACATGTGACCCTGTACTGGGAAAGGAGAAAGTGCTGGATAGAAAAAAGCCCTGTAAATAAAAACGTGCTATAAAGAGCACTCATCAAACAACGGACAAAGTTAGCATATGGACATAGACAGAAGTGCAGCGTGCAGCATTCAGCTACGATTTCCTGAACTTGATACCCATCCTGTGGTCACGTAAAAGAACATCCTTATTCCAAACTACACAGGGAAGTCAGCCTTAAGGGAAAGGGATCAGAGGGTATGAGGATGTAACCTCTCAAATGACGCTGAGGGAAGAACATCTGAGTGTTCTCATGTGTCCCGGGGGTTGAGGAAAGGGGGGGTGGGGAGAGAAAACAATGAAGCTGAAGTGGTGAAATGTTAACATTCCGGGAATTTGAGCGAAACACACATGGGATTTCCTGGTGCTACTTTTGTAACTTTTCTTCTAGTCTGAATATACTTTTTTATTAAAAAATAAAAGCAGTTTGAATCTATTCTTATTACAATCTAAATTTTTTTTTTAAATCCAGTTAAGTATGCTACCAAGAGGAGAGGAAGGGGGAGGAGGAGGAGGAAGAGAAGGGGGGGTACAAGACCCTCCCCCTCCTCTGCACCCCTAGACCTGTTTCCTGTGTGTGGTAGCAGGCCGGGGAAAAAGCAAAGGTGTCCGTTAGTTTGATTTCAGTATATCAAGGTTATTTTCTACAGAAAGAGAAAAGTAAATCAATTATGGAGTTCAAATGAATTATGCATGAATTTTTACAGAGCCCTTCGCGACTTGACAAAAACAGGGTGCTGAGTGAGGGCTTTTTTGGTCTAGGCTGTGGAACCCCAAGGTTGTCCAACCTCACCTCCCTAATATGAGCGCATGCAAAGGGTGTGAGTAAGGCCAGTGTGAAAGGAGGACTGGAAACAACGGTTTCCAAACAGGGATTTACCATTTCTAGAATTTATGCCAAAGGCAGTTTTGTGGACAGAGTTCGGACGCAGGTCCCAGCCAGCCTCAGGCAATGCTACGGAGCTCAGGCTCTCTGGGTCAGAGGAGCTGGCCATTTGCCTCACAGCTTCAGTTGTTGATTACTCCATGGGTTGCACAATCCTTCTCTGTCTCCTGTCACCCCACTGCTCCCGGGGACGGTGACATTCTTCCTGGAGTAATGCATCAACCCCACCTGGATGGCAGGCTCAGGGGTCAGAGCTGTCCCTTCCATGTGCTCAGTGTTGTGGCTGCTCTCCAGGTTCCCCGAATCCCATGGGGAGGCTGGGATTCCTGGGCTACAGGGAGACCACCAGGGTGCAGGGTGGCCAAGAGCCACACCGCTGGTGGGCTGGGGTGCCAGCCCTCAGACAGATCTGCTTCCAGGTTCAGTGGCTTTGACCTCAAGGGCCCCTGTTAGCCTTTGCAACCTCTGACACTATTTTTTGGAGTGACCTACTTATGTTTTTACAGAAGCAAGGATCAGGGTACTTTGCAGTACTTTCCCATGTTCCCCATCAACGACTCTTTCCTCCTGTTTGGCTTCCCCTACCCACCCCTGAAACTTCTCATTTTTCTCCACCACTTCTACACAAAGATCTAACCTTTCTATAGTAATAGCAAGACGCTGAAATAACCTAAATACCTATACCGGAGGAAGAAGGTAATAAACTAGGCTACATTGTTATTAAACAACTTAAAATAATTACTAGGAGAGCTACTGAGACACATAGGATAGTGTACATGATGGCGATTAGAACATAAAGCCAGACTACAGGCAGAAAAAACACAGCTTACAGATGTCGACGCGTACTATAATCATGAGAATGCAAATCGTGTGTCTGGGTGAGGTCTGGAAGAGAACCTGAAAAAGTGAGAATCATTCCCTTTTGATATTAATATTTACTTGACATGTGCGAGGCCTTGTCCTAAAGGCTTTAGAAACAGACTTAATTCTCTCAAAACCTCGTAACAAGGCAGGTACTAGCATTTCCCCTGTTTTGTGAATGAGGACACAAAAAGGTTAAGTTGTTGAAGGTTACGTAGCTGCTTAGTGGTCGAATTAGGACTTGACCCCATGCAGTCTGGGTCCAAATCTCCCTGATTCTTCTCCACTACTCTTACACAGCTGACCCCTGAACAACGTGGGCGTTCAGAGTGCTGGCTGCCTTCATGGTTGAAAATTTGAGAATAACTTCAACTTCCCCAAAAGTTAACTAGCAATAGCCTCCTGTTGACCCAGAAGCTTAGCCAGTAACATACACAGTTGATTAACACATATCCTGTACGTTATATGTATGATATACTTTTATGTATTCTTTTTTTTTTTTTTGGTCAGGGGGCAAGGAATAGTGACTTTATTTGGAAACCCAGCAGATCGAGAAAATGGTGGACCAGTATCCTAAAGAATCATCTTCCCTGAGTTAGAATGATATACTGTATTCTTACAATCAACTAAGTGAGAAAAAAGAAAATGTTACTAAGAAAATCATAAGGGAGAGAAAATACGTTTAGGGTACCGTATTTATCCATCTTATAAGTTTCCATTGTCTGTTTGTAGGATGAACCGTCTGTCAGCACCTTCATCAACATTGCTTCCTATGATACAAATTACTACAAATGTCATGTATTCCCAACACTAGTCATCAAAAGTGTAAATATAACATGAAAAAGAAATTCTTATGTATGTACAGGTATGATTCGCGCGTTGATAACGAAGCAGCAGCAACAGGATTGCTTTAGAGCAGCCTTGTATTATCAGTATAATTGCTTGAACAGCCTAGCCTATATCATTACCAAAACTTTTATGGCATACATATCGCAGAGTCTTAAAACAGTACTGGAAATATTATTACCTTTTTTTTTTTTAAACCACTTACCTGTGAAGACAGGCTGACGATGGGCTATTTCTCCAATAGGCTATTTTCCAGCGAGGGAAAGAGAAAAGCTATACTGTTCACCTGCTAGCGTTTTCAAATTGTAGCAAACTTCCTCAAAAGCTTCCCAATATATTGACTGAAAAAATTTAAGTGGACCCACGTAGTTCAAGTCTGTGTTTTTGAAAGGTCAACTAAGGGACGCTGTATACAGTTCCCTTACACGACTCTAGTCTATCTTGCAAGTTAAGAAACTGGAGACAAGTTCCTCTTTTGTTTTGGTTTTTTCGCTCACAGTCTATCTTTTTTTTTCCCCCCTTAGTTTTTTTGGGGGGCAGGAGGAGGCAGTTAGGTTTATTTATGAGGTAGTCCAGGGGATTGAGCCCAGGACCTCGTGCATGCTAAGCATGCACTCTACCACTGACCAATACTCTCCCGTTATTTTATTTTTTTTCTCATAGGCTATCTTGCAAGTTAAGAAACTGCAGATAAGTTCCTATTTTTTTTTTCTCTCACTATGACCCTTATTCTTTATGACCTAAAAATTTAAAACAAAACCACTAAAATCGACAAGACCGTTTGGTCATGTTACATAAATATGTCATGTGTATAACTCTAAGATCAGATCCATTTTATTCATGAGTTTTTGGTAGGCAATGTTTTCTAATGGCCACAAGAGAAATATTTTCATGTCATGTCAATTGAGAAAAGGCCAGACATTTAGCTTCATCTGCGAGAACGCAGAATGCGATTATTTGGGATGTGATATATTGACAAGCAATCTCAACAGATGTAGCCCAAATCAGTAACTCAAATAAACACTGTCTTGCTGTTTTGTTCTAATTCAAGAATATATTTACAATGTAAGATAAGACGCGGTAAACCTCCTAGAAGGAGACATAGGCAAAACATTCCCTGACATAAAATGTAGCAGTGTTCTCCTAGGGCAGTCTCCCCAAGCAACAGAAATAAAAGCAAAAATAAACAAATGGGACCTAATTAAATTTATAAGCTTTGGCACAGCAAAGGAAACCATAAGCAAAACAAAACAACAACCTACAGAATGGGAAAAGATATTTCCAAATGATGCAACTGACAAAGGCTTAATTTCCAGAAAATATACACAGCTCATACAACTTAATAACAAAAAGAAAACCCAACCCAAAAATGGGTAGAAGACCTAAACAAGCAATTCTCCAATGAAGACATACAAATGCCCAATAGGCACATGAAAAAATGTTCAGTATCACTAATTATCAGAGAAATGCAAATCAAAACTACAACGAGGTATCACCTCACATCAGACCATCATTCCAAAGTCCATGAATGATAAATGCCAGAGAGGGTGTGGAGAAAAGGGAACCATCCTACACTGCTGGTGGGAATGTAGTTTGGTGCAGCCATTACGGAAAATGGTAATGGACATTCCTCAAAAAACTAAAAATACACTTACCATATGACCCAGTAATCCCACTTCTGGGTATATATCTGGAGAGAACTCTATTTGAAAAGATATGTGCACCCCAGTGTTCAGACAGCACTATTCACAATAGCCAAGGCACGGAAGCAACCTAAATGTCCATCAACAGATGACTGGATAAAGAAGTTGTGGTTTATGTATACAATGGAATACTACTCAGCCATAAAAGAGAATACAATTATTCCATTTGCAGAAACATGGATGGACCTAGAGATTGTCATTCTAAGTGAAGTAAGCCAGAAAAAGAAGGAAAAATACCATATGATATCACTCATATGTGGAATCTAAAAAAATGAAAAGAAAATAAAGGACACCATGAACTCATCTACAAAACAGAAACAGACTCGCAGACATAGTAAACAATCTTATGGTTACCCGGGGAAGGGGGTGGGAAGGGATAAATTTGGGAGTTTGAGATTTACAAATGTTAGCCACTATATATAAAAATAGATTTTAAAAAAATTTCTTCTGCATAGCACAGGGAACTATGTTCAATATCTTGTAATAACCTTTAATGAAAAAGAACATGAAAACAAATATGTATGTATATGAATGACTGGGACATTGTGCTGTACACCAGAAATTCATACATTGTAACTGACTGTACTTCAGTTTAAAAAAAAAGAATATATTTACAGGTAAGATGATATAACATCTAGGAATGCTTCAAATTAATAGTGAATGGAGGTATGAGTAGGGCAAGGCTGGCCATTAGGTTAATAAATACTGAAGCTGCGTGATGGGTTCATGGAGGTTCATTTTACTATTCTGTCCACTTTTGTGTATGCTCAAAATCCTTCAAAGTAAAGGTTTTCTTGAAGTATATTTACTATGAAAAAATGATGGCATCCAATGTCACTGATACAATGCTACTATTGATACAGGACTATTTCTTGGGAATTTACAATTATATGTACCAAAGGATAAAATAGTAATGGACAATTCTGATTTTTTTAAGGGAGTTGCATTTTTCAAAATCCAAAATGTAGCTTATTCTGAGTGAAATTTTAGTAATACAGGTTTGAATTATCAAAGTACAAATTTCAAAAAGTTTAAAACATAACAAATTAATAGTGACCATAAGTCAAAGACATACTTAACTCATTAATATGGGAATCAGCAGGATCTTAGAGCCGGTTCCAAGGAGGATAGGATTACTAAATACATAATTAATGGGGGAAAGAATGTCAAAACAAGCCTTCTGGTTAATGCTGCGCAAGATAAATCCACCGTAAGCTTTCAGGTTATCTTTCCTATAGACAAAACCAGTTGCATCAATTCAGGACAAAAATCCACAAATTAACAGTAGTTTTGTGCAACCTGAGCCTAATCAATAGTAAATAATAGTCTAAAATCACATCTCTTAGAATTAGATGATTTAGCAGGTGTGTTAGACAATGCTTCAGTATCTCCCATGATTTTGAAAGGGCATGCAGCAGTCTTATTGCCTCATTTCTCAGTTTTAGATATTTTTCTAGTTATTTAAAATTGAACTATAGTTGATTCACAATGTTGTGTTGGTTTCTAGTGTACAGCACAGTGATTGTTATATACGTATATATTCTTTTTCATTATCGCTTATTACAAGATATTTAATATAGATCCCTGTGCTATACAGCAGAACCTTGTTGTTTATCTTTTTTATACACAGTAATTTGTATTAGATAGCTTTTGTTAATAAGATCTCAACCCCTCAAGAACCATGAAGCGTTACAAGTCTTCGCAAAGCCTCAACCAGAAAATTATGGACTGGCTTCTACGTGTTGTCATATCACTTCGAGTTCAGTTCATTTACTAAATGTCTCCTTCGTGCCCTAGTTTCTATTCCAGGTTCCGGGCTGCCAGAATAAAGGCAGCCCTTCCCTTACCGGTTTGGAGAGGCGAGAACACAGGCCCGCCTGCATTCCACCCGCAGGGTTCCGGCTTGCTCCTCAGTTGACGTTTTCAGTCTCAGGACGCATAATCCCTACCTGACCTCCCTCATTCTTCTCTTGCTCATTTATGTCCGAGTATATGAAAACACTTCGTAACAATAATGGCACAATAGCACCAGCTGGCTTCATCACTGTTATCACTCATTAGTCTTGGCCTAGAGTCTAGAAGTATGTCTGTCTCCACTGCAAATATAGGGATGGGTCTTCGGGGCTCCCCTTTTCTGGGGTCTCACCTCAGCTGCAGAATTTGGTGAACAGATCTATACTTTTTATGTATAACCCCGGTTCCCCCAGGCTGCACTAGACTTGAGGTAAAAGCGAACATTTCAGACGTCTTTCTCTGGCTCCAATCCCCACAAGACTTCGTGGACCAAGACCACCACCCTTTGTCCTTTAAAGTCACCCCCGGGAGTGTCTCCCATGTTTGTTGAGATGCCAGGATCTCCCTCCCTCAACTGCTCTTCTGAACCATCCCCCGGCTGAAGAGCCACCTGCAAGAAGCTCACAGCTTCCTCTGAAGCTGGTGTCAGCTGTGAATGGCCTGCTGCCCATGCCAAGACGCTGTCACCCACTGCCCCTAAAGTCACTTGTGCCTTTGAAGTCATACATACCCTGGTGGTGCTGAGCTGAGCCTATGCTGAGCCAGCGCTGCCAGGGGGGACCCTGTGGGTGAGTGATGCCTGAAGCTAGAACCTCCAGTGTTCCACCAAGGCAACTCATTTTAGCCACTGCTGGCAAAGGGAGTGGTAACAGCGCTGGCACCATCTCTTATCGGCACCCAGAACCGGCTACATCATTTGCTGGGCCCGGTGCAAAACATACCATATGGAGCCCTGTGCCAAAAAATTATTAAGAATTTCAAGATAGTGACAGAGAGCATTAAAATAACCACAGGGCCCCGGGGGGTGGCACAGGTCACATGCCCACATAGCCTGTCCCGCTAACACTCTGAGACCATCAGAAAGAGATAGCCCAAAGAATTCATTGCTTCCTCCCCCTTTGTGCCCCACAGTGTTACACTGGGCTTGATGCCAGCTCCGCCTCTTCAAGATCATGTGTCTAACCAAAAACATGAGGTGTTTCTGTTTGGTTGTTACTGTTGCTGTAGTTGCTGTTTGCTTCCATCACCCTCTCCACTGGATCCAGCACGATGCACGGGTGCCGCATTCTCAATCCCTACCGCCTACCTCCACCCACACCCAGCCACAGCCCTGCCCTGAACTTCTTCCTTGTGGTGAGTTCCTGGCAGTTCGTGCAAATGGACTTACCCGCACCCTCCTCTAGATGCATCAGCCTCCCAGGGTACCCACACAGTGACTGATGCCCCCAACAAGTCTGGCAGTTTGGTAGCCAGAAGCCAGGGAGGGCACTATGTCAACACTACCAGCAGTTTTAGGTTTAAAGGAGAGGCAGTATCCAACTTTGGTGCTCAAGTTAATCTTTCATTTTGGAATACTTCGTGGCTCTTTTGGGACTTGCAAAGCAAACAGCCAGATCCCGCCCAAGAACAGGAGGCCTGAGTCTGAAGGGGTGTCATCCTCGAGGGTGGAGCTACGTATCCACAGGGATGCTCAGGAGGGGAGGAGAAGATTTCCTCCGACCTGGGGTGTGATAATGTGATTTGTAAAAATATATAAGAAATATGTATTTGGTCTTCATCCGTCTTTCTAGCACTGGGATCCTAAAACCCTTAGAATTTTTTAAGTTATGAGAGCAAGAAAAGTGTCTTTTGTTAAGACAATAAAATGACTTTTGGAAGGTTGGGTACTGGGTACCAGAAAAACCAACCTAATGATTAGAGGGTTGGAACTTTCAGTCCCTCCTCCTGACCTCCAGGGAGAGGGGAGGGCCTGGAGGTTGAATCAATCTCCAGTGGCCCATGAGTTAGTCAGTCATACCTATGTAACAAAGCCTCCACAGAAATCCAAAAGGACAGGGTTCAGAGAGCTTCTCAATGGGTGAACAGATGGGGATTTGAGGGAAATGACACAATGGAAGACGGCATGGAAGTTCTGTGCTGTTTCCCCCATACCCTGCCCTATGTACCTCTTCCATCTGGCTCTTTTGAAGTCACATCCTTACATAACAGACCAGTAACCTAGTAAGTAAAATGTTTGGGTTCTGTGAGCTGCTCTAGAAAATTAATCAAGCCCAAGAAGGGGACTGTTGGAGTCTCTGATCTACAGTCAGTGCGTCAGAATCACAGGTTACAACCTGGGCTTGTGACTGGCATCTGAAGTGAAGGGGGGATGAAAGGGGGGCAGTCTTGTAAGACTGAGTCCTCAGCCTGTGGGATATGACAATATCTCTGGGTAGACACTGTCAACATTGAGTTGAATCGTATGACACCCAGCTGGTGCTGGAGAATTGCTTGGTGGTACTGGGGGGACCCACAAATTGGAAATTAGTACCAGAACCATTACCAGGGAAAGGAGAGATAAGGGGCTACATCAAAGCAAGCAAGCAAGCTGGCCTGGGTTGCGAGGCAACCAGTAGAGTCAAGAGAGAGGGTGAGCCTACAAGTGACCCTTTCTGTTATCAAGGCTTTGTTTATTGCGGGAAGAGCCTGTGTCCTTGCTTGGGGGCAGGGATAACAGCTGTTTGGAAAGGATATTAAGTGATGGCTATACATCCTTCCGGGGAGAGTCTGAAGCAAGAATCATTGCTGACACCAGCACAACCTCTGGACAGACAGGGAGACAGGCTCACATTATCTGGGCAGTCTCGGAAATATTTGTGGAGAAGAACCCAGTGTCTCCTGGACAGGGGCAAGACCTGTGTTATCTGGGTAAAAAGGGAAGGGTGACCCCTCCCGGGTGGACAAGTTGCAGACATCTAGGTTATATCTATTGTATCCAGCACAGATACATGCTTCTTTCACGGTGGTGTCTGCACCCTGTCCTAGGATTTCTGGCCCTGCTGCCCTTGCTTTTCCCATCACATAGAATCTACCCCACAAAGTTAGGAGAGACCTCCGCAGCAAAGGCAAGTAAGTTGAAGTTTCACGTAGTTCTCTTTCTTGATATCCTATTAAAATATTCATGTCCACTTCTAAGATAAAATAATTCTGCCCAGAGCACGTGAAAGTAATGAAAAAGATTACTGTAAGAGGAGACATTACAACTTCTACCACAGAAATACAAAGGATCATAAGAGAATTTTGTGAACAACTGCATGCCAACAAACTGGATAACCTAGAATAAACAGGTAAATTTCTAGAAACATACTACCCAGCAGGACTGAATCATGAAAAAACAGAAAATCTGAACAGACTAATTAGTAGTAAGGAGATTGAATCAGTAATCAAAAACCTTCCAATAAACAAAAGTCCAGGACCAGATGGCTTCACTGGGGAATTCTATCCAGTATTCAAAAAACAATCAACACCAATCCTTCCCAAACTCTTCCAAAAATAAAAGAGGAAAGAACACTTCCATTCATAAGGCGAGTAATGCCCTAATAGCAGAATCAGACAAAGTCAGTGTAAGAAAAAAATTACAGGCCAATATCCCTGATGAATGTAGGTGTAAAACCCACCAACAAATATCAGCAAAGCAGATTCAACAACACATGAAGACTACCACACACCACGATCAAGCAGGATTTATTCTGGAGACGTAAGGCCGCTTCAACATCCACAAAGCAACCAGTGTGATACACCACATCAACAAAGTGTAGGATAAAAAAGCATATGATCGGGGGAGGGTATAGCTCAAGTGGTAGAGCACATGCTTAGCATGCACACGGTCCTCGGTTCAATCCCCAGTACCTCCTCTAGAAATAAATAAGTACACCTAATTACCTCCTGATCCCCGCCAAAAAATTTAAAAAGTAGATAAAAAATAAAAAAGAGAAAAACATATGATCATCTCAATAGATGCAGTAAAAGCATTTGACAACATTCAACATCCAATTATGATTTTTTAAACTCTCAATAAATTGTGTATAGAAGGAATGTATCTCAGCATAGTAAAAGCCATATGTGACAAGTCCCCAGCTAACATCATACTCAACAATGAAAAGCTGAGAACTTTTCCTCTAAGATCAGGAATAAGACAAGGATGACAACACTCAACACTTCTATTCAACATAGTATTGTAAGTTCTAGCCTGAACAATTAGGCAAGACACAGAAATAAAATGTACCAAATCAAAAAGGAATAAAATGGTCTCTATTTGTATATTACATTATAACCTATGTAGAAAACTCTCAAGACTGCTCCAGAAAATTATTAGAATAAACAAATTCAGTTAAGTTGCAGGATATAAAACCAATATACAAAAATCAGTTGCATTTCCAAACACAAATAATGAACTATCAGAAAGAAACTTAGAAAACAAACCCCATCTATAATTGTATCAAAAAGAATAAAATATCAAGGAAAAAATTAACTTTAATTTAAAAGAGGAGAAAGGCTTATACAATGAAAACACTAAGACTGATGAAAGAAATTGAAGAAGACAGAAGCCAATGGAAAGGTATTCCATGCTCGTGGGTTGAAAGAATTATTATTGCTAAAATGTCTAAACTAACCAAAGCAATCTCAGATTCAGTACAATCTCTATCAAAATTCCAAAGGCATTTTTCACAGAAGTTGAACCAACAACCATAAAATTTATACGGAATCACAAAAGACCCCAAATACCCAAAGTAATCTTGAGGAAAAAATGAAACTGGAAGCACCACACGTTCTAATTTCTGATCTGTAGTCAGACGCATTATCCATTGCGCCACTGGCCCCTCATATGCATTCTAATTTCTAACTGTGTTACAAAGCTATAGTAATCAAAACAGTATGGTACTGACCTAAAAACAGACACAGAAACCAATGAAACACAGTAGAGAGCCCAGAAAGAAACCCACATATCTATCGGCAATTAATTTATCACAAAGGAGTTAAGAATAAACAACGGGGGAAGGGACAGACTCTCCAGTAAGTGGGAAAACTGGAGAGCCACATGCCAACGCATGAAACTGGACCACTGTCTAACATCACACACAAAAATCAACTCAAAATGGACTGAAGACTTGAATGTAACACCTTAAACCATAAAAATCCTAGCAGAACACACAGAGGTCGCCTCCTTGACTCTGATCTCGGTAATGATTTTTTTGGACTTGACACAAAAAGCAAAGGCAACAAGAGCAAAAATTAACATGGGACTACATCAAATTAAAATGCTTCTCTGCACAGCAAGGGAAACCATCAACAAAACAGACAGGCAGCCTACAGCAGGGGAGGAAATATTTGCAAATCATGTATCTGATGAGGGGTTAATATCCAAAATATATAAAGAACTCGGACAACTCAATAGCTAGAAACAGGCTGAAGATCTAAATAGACACTGTTCTAAAGAAGACAGGAAGATGGCCAACAGGCACATGAAAAGATGCTCAACACACTAATCACCAGGGAAATGAAAGTCAAAACCACAATGAGCTATCACCTCACACCTGTTAGAATGGCTATTATCAAAAAGACAAGAAATAACAAGCGTTGGCAAGGATGTGGAGAAAAGGAAACACTTGTACGTTGTTGGAGGGAATATACATTGGTGCAGCCACTATGGAAAAACAGTAGGGAGGTTCCTCAGAATAGAACTACCATAGGATCCAGCAATCCCACTTCTGGATGTTTACCCGAAGTCAAGGAAAACACTAACTCTAAAACACATTTGAAATGCCATGTTTACTGCAGCCTTATTTACTATAGCCAAGACATGCAAACAACTTAAATGTCCACTGATGGATGAACAGATAAAGACGATGTGGTATAAATATATTTTAAAGCCATAAAAAAGGAAATCCTACCATTTATGACAGCATAGATGGACCTTGAGGGCATTTATGCTCAGTGAAATAAAACAGAAAAAGAAAATATTGTATGATCTCACTTACATGTGGAACCTAAAACAAAACCAAACTCAAGAACACAGAAAACAGACTGGTGGTTGCCAGAGGTAGGGGGTGGGATGTGGGTGAAATGAGTGAAGGGGGTCAAAAGGTACAAACTTCCATCTATAAAATAAAGCCTGGGGATGCAGGGTGACTATCGTTAATAATACTATATTGCATTTTCAAAAGTTGCTAAGAGAGTAAATCTTGAAAGGTCTCATCACAAGAAAACCATTTTTGTAGCTAAGTGTGGTGATGAGCGTCCACTAGATTATTCTGATGATCATTTTGCAATATTACATACAATGAATCAATGTTGTATACCAAACACTAATACAATGTTTTATGTCAATTATAAATCAGTTGCAAAAATTTCTGCATGTCACTGGGTCTAACAAGAGCTTATAAGTACTCAGCTTGCTACAGTAGGATTAAGAAGTAGCACCAACAGCTGCTGTAAGTTTGCACAGAGGGGGACATGACAGTAAAATTGTTTTTCCTCCCTCTTCTTCCTATTAAAAAAAAAAGGGGGTCATCTTCAGAAACATTATCAACCAGTTATTTATTTATTTTTTAATGGAGGTACTGGGGGGTTGAACCCAGGACCTCGTGCATGCTAAGCACACACTCTACCACTGAGCTATACCCTCCCTACTCAAGTTATTTTCTGATAAATCAATTAAATAACTTATAGTCCAGCTTTGAAAGTTAAACTCTAAAGCACTACATGCAACAAAATAAATGCAGACACTCTTCTGCAAAGCAATTAAATGTTCAATTTTTACCTATTTTAGCGACTTGATTAAGGATGGGGATCACAGGGGGGCCGGCAGAGAGCAAGGCTGGGCCCTGACTCTGTCTGCTTCTCCTACCTTGGAAACATCTCAGAGACCTGTCTGCAGAGCTTGCAGGTGCCAGCCCAAACCTCAGGGTACTGGCCAACCCTCAGGAGGAACGGACCCAGCCAGGAGACGGCTCCTTGCCTGCTCTCCTTTTGCATCAGCAGCCCCGTGCTCTCGTCCTGTTTTCCACAACGACTGTGATCAGCATGCCTGCTCTGAGCTGGGAATGCTGTCTCAGGACAAGCGGAGACTCCGGAACATTGCCAGTGCTGCCTCCAGTGTCCAGCCCCTGCAGTCAAGGGCTGAGCACCGGCTTTAGGCCCTGGGGTACCCCAAAAGAGACTGGCATGGGCCCCACTACAGCTCTCGGACTTGATATCCACATTTGGCTGCCCTGAGCTTCCCCCTGCCCATCCTCTATCAACTGATGTAAGGCACACTAACCCTAACTTGGGGATGGAAACGGGACTCTAGCTCAGGTGAGCGGATCTGCCCCTCTACGTGGAAGAGCTAGACTAGGACAACCCTGAAGCCGAGCTGAGTTTGGGCTGAAGAAACTGACAAGAGCAAGAGACATCCCAGGCTGTCTGAGCTTCAGCCCCAGACCTGACCACCAAGCCAGCTGGTGAATGGACCCTCTGCAGTTGGACAAGACTAAGAAACAGGCTGGGCTGCTGTGAGTTTGTCTGGGAGGGAATCTCAAACAGCCCTCCATAAAAGAGTGGGTCCCCAAAGGGTGTCCAGTTAATTGAAAAGAGATAACCTGGACCTGCTGAGAAGTTCTACAAGAAAAGGAAATAAAACCTCTTATGGTTACCAAGGGGGAAAAGGGGTTGGAAGGGATAAATTGGGAGTTCGAGATTAGCAGATACTAACTACTATACATAAAATAGATAACCAACAAGTTTCTTCTATATAGCACAGGGAACAATATTCAATATCTTTTGGTAACTGATAATGAAAAAGAATATGAAAATGAATATATGTCTGCACACATATGACTGAAAGATTATGCTGTACACCAGAAATTGACACACAGTGTAAGTTGACTATACTTTCAAAAAAAAAAAAAAAAGAACCAAAAAAGAACAAGAAGGTTAAAATGATCCCTAAAGTAGCTGTCCAGGACATACTGGTTCTATTCCCATCATTTCAGGTGCTACATGGACTGGGGGTGAGAAGGTGGGGTTCCCCTGGGTGGACAAGGGACCTGGTTCCCCACACAAGGGGTACAGGCCATCTGGCTTTTGTTGGGAAGAATGGGGAGACCTGGGAAGGCTTCCCAGGGGAAATGACCTAGCTAGGACACCGGAAACCCTGCATTGACCATGGAAAGGAGGAAAGGGAAGGAGGAAAGGGAAGGAGTTTTCCAGACAAAGGGACAGCACATGAAAAGCTTTCAGGGTGAGACGGAAGAGCGGAGCTTCCCATAGACAGATTATAGGAGACTGCAGATCTGACACTGGGACAACAGCAACACATGAGGCTGAAAATGTGAGTGGCTTGTTTATGAAAAACCTTTTAAGTCAAGGTAAGGATGTTTCCCCGCTTTTCCCCCTGCGGAGCGCAGTTAGGGAAGAGGGACACAGTTCAAGTTATAGAACCATCTGTCTGTTGGCGGGGTGGGGTATAGACCAGGGTAAGACTTGAAGCACAGGGCCGAGGTAGGAGCATCTTAGACCAGCTCCCAGTGAAACAGAACCACCTGAGGTAACAGTGCTACCAAAACGTGCTTAACGCGGCCACTGAGCTGGGCACAGTGCCAAGTGTGTTATCCGTATCGATCATCTATCCTGCGCAGCAGGTCCATGGGGAAGACGCTATTTCACCTTACATCTGAGGCAGAGAGAGTCAACAATTTGCCCAGGGCCGTATAGCAATGAAGACAGAGCCAGAATCCACCCATGGTGCTCTCAACCATTACAGGTCCTCTCTTGAAGGTGGGGGAAAAGTAGACAACAGATTCTGGAGACGGTTAGGAGGCAGAATTGATAGGACTTGGTGGCCAATGAGATATGAGAAGAAGAGTCAAGTCTGATTCCCAAATTTCTACCTTGCGTAACTGGATGGATGGCAACGCCGCTCACTGAGCACATGTGCACAGAAGATGGTCCACCTCTGAGGGCATTTCAGGGAGAAGGGGGTGGTCAATACTGGCAAATGCTGCTGGAAAGCCCCAAAGGAAAAAGTCTGAAAGGTTTATGGGAGATGTGAGGAACAGCAGAAGCAGTGGATTCAGTGGGAGTGGGTTAAGGGATCGAAGCAACGTCAAGAAACAAGAGTACGTAGACAACTCCGTAGAAGAACCTGGCTGTGAAGTGAAAGGAGAGAAACGTCCCATGAGGAGGGCTTGCGGTTTTGCTATTGTGGTAATATGACCGAGACCCGAGCAGCTCCCACACGGTGACAGGAGGGACTACGAACAGGGTCAACTTGGTGGGTTCAGTAAAAAGCAAAGGGATTTGCCACTAGGTGGTTCCTGTTTTATCTGGGGGTGGGGTGGGGGTGGTAACAGAGCATCACACAAATCTGTTAGGTGCCGTGCCCACGGTTATGCTGGCTTGTCCTCCTGTGTTCTTCCTGTTACACGGCTTCTTAAAAGGTTTCTTTTGCTTTTTCTCAAGCAAGTAGCTTTGAAATACTCCTTTTTGTATAAAGTAGAATTATAATATTTAGCATTTAAGCCAATCTTGTCGGATAGATTGCTTTCTCTCTCAAGAGGGGACTTAATTTCAAACGGGCTTGTGGAGAAGGTATACTGCACAGGATTCGGAATAAATGTTCTGTTGTTGAGATCAGGAGGCTTGTGTACTGAGAGGGGTGAGGAATCCCTTACACATTTTAGATGTCAATGCAACTTTCAGAAATCCACTTACAAGTTGTATGCCCAAAGAACACTTTTGAAAAATAAGTAGTTTCTCCATTTTTGGTTTGTATTATAAAAAGGGAGGGGGGGGTTGAAGAGTCCACATAAAGACCATGGAGGCTGGACTGATTTGGAAGATGCTCTTAACCTTTTATAGTGAGGGTTCCAGATAGACTCAGCGTCCAAAAGCACAGTCTGTGTAGTAATGTATCCAAATGTAGAGAGATGGGTGGGGGAGGTGGAGAAAAAGAAGAGAGGGAGAGGGTGCTTAGTGTAAAAACCTGGAAGACAAAACTAAGGACAAAATTTCACCCATCTTCTAACAGAAAATCCTATCTGTCTACCTCCAGGCTTCTGGTAATGCATCAAAAAGTCACTCTGTGCACACAGTTATGAAGTCTGCTCTTTCCACTTCGTATTATATGCTACGCCACTGCTCATGCCGTGAGGACCTCTTTGTAAACATCATTCAAATGGCAGCATTTGATCCCAGCCCCGAGACTTCCTGCAGCCCGTTTCCTCATTCACAGGGCCCCTCTTGGGCAGTGAGTATTTGCCATCTGCTTGTTTGCAGAGTCAGGTGGCAACCAGGGGCTTGCGGCTAAGAGGAGTGGGGCCCTTGCCCTCCAAACACTATAATTTCTCTGACTGGCTGGGCTTGACTTTTTATTGTGTTGAAGCAATAAAAAATCAGCCAGCAGGAAAATGCTAAGCTTGATCATTCAAGGATTACCGTTTCTCCGGTTTTTCTATTTTCTTGGTTTCTGAGCCAATAATTACTTACTTAAGTTCCTATGAGCTTGGCCTGGCTCAGAGTTTGAGACAAACAAAGGCGTTACACTTCACAGCCTTGAGTTAATAAGTTAATAGGTTTGATGTCCTTCTGTCATCCAAGAGGAAAGACTTTGATGGACAGGCATCTCCTGGTCACATAATAAATTATAAAATACCTACCCAGATGCCACCTCCCACAATGCTGTAGGAATTCTTCCCCATCCCGGACCCCCAGCCCCCTAAACAGACTGTGGGATGCTAAATCGCTCCGCCTAACGAGCCCAGCGCTCGGCCTTGGCCATGCTGGGCTACCCTTCCTCTCCACATGGTAACCTTCCTGCAAGCCCTGCCCGCGCAATTTTCCCAGACTGAAATGTCTGACTTTCTCAACTGCTGGGGAGCAATTAATCCAAGCTTCAGCTTCTTACCCTGTGAAACGGGAAGAGTGTTACTTAGTCATATGATTGCAGGAATCTGAAATAGGGTTTACTTCTGCCAAAGAAGAAGTAAAGATGGTGATTAGGAAGTGTCCCCACACAGAAGGGACCCTGATATTCTCAAGGGAAGGAGGCTGACATTTCTCGCCATATGTTAGTTTCAGTCCTTTGACTTACAAAGCTGAGATGAAGGCATTGGCCCACTAAGAAGCCATTCCACAATACCTAGAAGGCTGGTATTAGGAGGAACTAAATCCAGGGAAGAAAGAGCCACGGCTTCTGATGCAGCAACTGGGGGAGTTTCAGAGCCCTGGAAACTCACGAGCCACCACGGTGCACCCGCTGCTTGCCCAGTGCAGCGTTGCAGGCATCAACATGGGAGCAGAACATCTGGGTTCAGATCCCAACGAGGCTACTTCTTGGCAGCATGACTTACTTGGATGTGTTATTTAACCTCTCTGTGCCTTGGTTTCCTCATCAAGAATGAGTTCAATTTCACAGAGTTACAATACAATATGAATAGATTTAAAACCCTTAGAGGAATACAACGAGTATCCGGACACAAAGAAATAACTCTACAGATGTTTGTTATAATTAATCAGGTGCTGTTTGAGATCTAACTCAACTCTTTCCTTTCCCTTCGAAGAAACTCCTGACGCTGGAGGAGCAGCAGAGGGTTAACCCCAACCCCAGTTAGCTATCGAACACAGGATTCGTGTTTTTCTGGGCTAGACACAACTACATGTTTTACTCATTATGTTCCAACAGCAATCCTGTGAAGTTGATGCTGTTATTCCCATTATACAGATGATAAAATAGAGGATTAGACTGATTAAGTCACTTGCCCAGATCAGCAAAGGAGGTGAGGAGGAAGGGTCACTTCACTGGGTGTCCCCCACCTTCAGTGGAGGGAAGCAGACTTTATCCCTGTTTGTACCATCCAGAACCTTGCATTTAGCAAGCTCTCCCAAGTATTTTTGGATTGATTAATTTGTTAGTGTGCAGTTAGCTTGACCTCTGAGGAAACCTCAACTTCACTATTTTTCCCTTTTGAATAACATGCGTCAGCATATGCAGCAAGACGCTTATTTAACAGATAGCTCTGGCATAATTAGCTTTCCATCGGGAACACTTAAAGTCAGATCCATACTTCATCCCAAATACAAAATACATTCAAATCAATTAAAACTTAGTTTTAAGCAGACTCAGACATAGTAAACAATCTTATGGTTACTGGGGAACGGGAAGGGGAAGGGATAAATTTGGGAGCTTGAGATTTACAAATGTTAGCCACTATACACAAAAACAGATTTAAAAAAACTCAATTTTAATATAAAAGCAATAGAAAAACTGGAGGATAATACTTGTATTGCTTCAGAGGAAAGACAATCTTTTAAAGCAAGATAAGTAACACAGATGCTGTAAGTAAAATTTGAAAGCCTGCGACTTCACAAGATACAAGTTTGTTTCAGTGTGGCAGAAGACACCACAAGCAAAGTCAGCCCAGGGACAATAATGTTCACTTAACACCCGTAATAAATTATTTCTTCTATATGACAACTAGAGGTAGCCACGTCCTGCTAAAATTTGCAGGAATATGTTTTGTGACGGGCCCGTGATATCTCATCAGGTGGGTACAGGGGTTGTGGGACAACAGTTTTACTTTACTGGATACGCAAGATAAATAGAATCAACCAATTCTAAGTAATTTATTGAACAAATCAGTAAGTTAATTCTATTTAAATCCTTTTAGCAGCAACTGGGACTTTCAAAGTGCTTTCACATACATGTTGTCCTTAGCTTGGCCGAATAGGCACATCTCTGGCTGTATCTGCAACAACATTCTCCCTCTTCATTCCATTCCTCACTCACTAGCCTCCTTGCTAGTCCTCAGACATTCCTCTAACATCTCCTGCCTCAGGACCTTTGCACATACATTTCCTTCCTTTGGATACTTTTGCCTCACATAGTCTCTTCCTTGATCCCTCATTTCATTTAGCTCTCTCCACAAACGCTCCCCCCCCTCAGTCAGGCCTTCCCTGACCACAAGGGCAGGGACCTCTGCTTTGCTTCTACTGTGTCCTCCGTGCCTAATGCAGTGCCCTGCCCATAGCAGGAACTCAAATGAAAATCTGTTGACTCATACGACTAATAAATTATTTCACTTAATTTGACATGCATAATAAAAAGATCCATTTATCTGGGATATTTACATTGCTTGATTTAAATGCTAATACATGCCCTGTTTTGTTTTGTTTTTAACATCCATCCAGCTCAACACACCTGCCTGCCTGAAGCATTTAAAGGTTCATTCTTTCCAAATGTGCCAATGTGAATTATTCCTACTACAGAGATCCCACTGTCTAAACAACTCTTGTGAAGCCAACACTTGCAACAATCACTACTGCAATATTACCCATCTTTATTCCTCCAGCTCACGACACAAAGCAGGCAGCATGGAAATCCAGCAACCTGACAACTGTAAGCAAGTCACCTCACAGCATTCCTTTCCTGTGACGATTCCAGGTTAAAGTGCCATTTCCTGCAATAATTTCCACCTAAACATGAAGCTGTCCTGCCACTATCCCTGTGCTACCTGCAGTCACGCAGGGGGCAGGTTTCACCACAAGCCTCTGCAGGTCCCAGCAGGGAACAGAGACATGAGTGCTCTACATCAGGGCCACGCTCAATGGGCAATTGATTCTTGGAGGATAAATGTGATTTCCATCATCTAGCCTGGGGCAGAGGGTGAATAAAATATACAAAGTAGATTTTAAATCTTTGTTCTCACAGATTCAATGTGATCCCTATCAAATTACCCAGGACATTTTTCACAGAACTAGAACAAACAATCCTAAAATCTATACGGAATCACAAAAAACCCAGAATTGCCAAAGTGTTACTGAAGAAAAAGAATGAAGCTGGAGGAATAACCCTCCCAGACTTCAGACAATACTACAGAGCTACAGTAACCAAAACAGTGTGGAGCTGGCATAAAAACAGACACACAGATCAATGGAACAGAATAGAGAGCCCAGAAGTAAACCCAACAGCCTACCGTCAATTAATCTTCGACAAAGGAAGCAAGAATATACAATGGAGAAGGCAGTCTCTTCAGCAAGCAGTGCTGGGAAAACTGGACAGACACATGTAAATTAATGAAGTTAGAACACTCTCTCACACCACACACAAAAATAAACTCAAAATGGCTTAAAGACTTAAATATAAGACAAGACATGATAAATCTCCTAGAAGAAAACATAGACAAAACATTCTCTGACATAAACCTTAGCCATGTTCTCCTAGGGCAGTCTACCCAGGCAATAGAAATACGAGCAAAAATAAACAAACAGGACCCAATTAAATATATAAACTTTTGCACAGCAAATGAAACCGTAAGCAAAACAAAATGACAATATACAGAATGGGAGAAAGTATTTCCAAATGATGCAACTGACAAAGGCTTAATTTCCAGAAATATATAAACAGCTCATACAACTTAATAACAAAAAAACAAACAACCCAATCCAAACATGGGCAGAAGACTTAAATAAGCGATTCTCCAATGAACACACACAAATGGCCAATAGGCATATGAAAAAATGCTCAGTATCACTATCAGAGAAATGCAAATCAAAACTACAATGAGGTAAAAAAAACAAACAAACAAACAAACAAAAAACTACAATGAGGTATCACTTCACATCAGCTGTCATTCCAAAGTCCATGAATGATAAATACTGGAAAGAATGTGAAGAAAAGGGAACCCTCCTACACTGTTGGTGGGAATGTAGTTTGGTGCAGCCATTATGGAAAACTGTATGGAGATTCCTCAAAAGACTAAAAACAGACTTACCACATGATCCAGCAATCCCACTTCTGGGTATATAACTGGAAGGAACTCTAATTCAAAAAGATACATGCACCCCAATGTTCATAGCAGCACTATTGTTGCGGGAAAATGTGTTATAGCTCGGTGTTACAGCTCAGTTGTGACAGCAACCTGGATCCAGGCAAGAGACCAAGGAGCACTCGGAGAGTTGGAGAACTCAGGTTTATTACACCAGCAGACCCAGAGGAGTTAACACTCCAAGCTCTGGACCCTGTCTGTAGGTTTACACAGGCCTTTTATAGGCTGCCAGTTTTACACTTTGCGACATCATATGCAAATAAAGTATAACAGAAGTTGACCAACCAGGAACAAGCTTTGTAGAAATAGCCCAATCAGGAGTGAGCTCCATGCAAATGAAGTACTGCAAATGGACCAATCAGAAGTGAAAGTAATAACCAATCAGGAGTGAAGGAAATAACCAATCAGAAATGAGCTCAGGGAACCAATAGAATTTTAGGTGTAAGTTAGCCACTTTAGAGGCAAAGAGTGAGATAGAGCCTCTGGGCCAGGGAACCTGACGGTGCTGGGAGGAGAGCAGCATTCCTGCCTAGGGGTCCTGCTGGTCTTTTTATGGGCCTTCCCGCCTCACTACATACAATAGCCAAGACACGGAAGCAACCTAAGTGTCCATCAACAGATGACTGGATAAAGAAGCTGTGGTATACTTATACAATGGAATACCACTCAGAATAAAAGAATAAAATTATGCCATTTGCAATAACATGGATGGACCTAGAGATGGTCATTCTAAGTGAAGTAAACCACAAAAAGAAGGAAAAATACCGTATGATATCACTCACATGTGGAAGCTAAAAAAAGAAAAGAAAAAAAAAGGACACTATGAACTCATCTACAAAACAGAAACAGACTCACAGAGATAGTAAACAATCTTATGGTTACCCGGGAAAGGGGGTGGGAAGGGATAAATTTGGGAGTTTGAGATTTACAACTGTTAGCCACTATATATAAAAACAGATTTAAAAAATCCCCCCAAAACACATCTCTTCTGTATAGCACAGGGAGCTATATTCAATATCTTGTAATAACCTTAATGAAAATGAATATGAAAACAAACATATGTATGTACATGCATGACTGGGACATTGTGCTGTACACCAGAAATTGACACATTGTAACTGACTATACTCCAAAAAAATTTTTTTTAATCCTCAGTCATGAGAAGTTCAAATACAATAGGAGATTCAAGTCATGAAACTCTGAAGCAGCTTATTATAACAGAAATCAGAATGAAATAGAGGCTAAATTGAAGTCCAAGCACCGTTCTGTAGTAAGGCACATCGAGGAGGAAACGAGAGATTCTGTTTGTATTTAAGGATGAGGATGCTTGGGTTAAACTATGGTAGACTTAAGGGTGTGGGGAGGAACTGAAGATACAAGAGAAGGGAGGATTACTGACGCTAATGAGTGCCTGAGTGGACAGAACTATCTCTGGCGGGAGGAAGGACTATTTCTTCCTCTGAGACATACAGACATGAGCTGAAGAGAACGTGTGGGGAGGTGGCAACATCCTATTGAGGGACAGGAAAGTTTAAACCACTGCCTTCTCAGAGAAGTGGAAGGCTAGGTCACTGAGTGAATGATGGCCAAGAAGGCGGCTGCAAATGAAAATATTCCAAAGAGCTAAGGAGAATGCGAGAGTAACAAAAAGAAAAGAACCAAGCAGCACTCAGGGGGGCAGCTTTAAGAGTGATTGCCTAACTTCGTAATAAAGTCAAGCAACATGGTTTTGGTTTGGGTTTATAGAAACAGCGTCTGTGCACATGTACAGGAAATTTGCAGCTAGGTTTACCTGCAGTGGGAAATTGACTATGTTCCTGAAAAGAAAATTAAGAGTGAGAAGAAAGACGGAAGTTCATGAGAGCAGAGAAACGGCTGAGCACCAGGCTCATACCAGAAAGTGAAACAAATGAAGCCAGAGGGGACCGAGGCATCAGGGGAATCAGGAAGTGTTGAGGAGCCAGAAGTGGAGATGCTATTGCAGAGCAGGTGGATGGGGAAAGAGGATACAGAAAACGTAAAAGGTCACCTTCAGAGAAAGGAGCTTAAGGTTTGTAATTTCAGATTCTGCAAGAGGACCTGTCCAAGCAGGCTGCTGACGTGAAGAGGAGGAAGATATGGTGGGACCAGATGTTGGATGGGTGAGTCACTCATCCGGACACTGGGGATGCCCTAGATGGCCACCAGGGACAGAGTAGTGGACAAGACCAAGATCCAGGGGCTGAGATGCTCAAGGTATCTGCAGGAGACCTGGAGGAAGGAGCAGCAGCCAATATGGCCGGTGGTGGTGGCTTAAGAGGGGGTGATCAAATCACCATCCAAAAGCAGAAATAGAAAGCAGAGAGGTGGTGCTCTCCTCTCGGCACCGATATGCAGGGACTATGAGTTTGTGGAGAAATTGGGGGGAAAAAAAGGGCTGAGCCCACAAGGAAGAGCAAGGACAATGACAGTGGTGGAGGGTCAGGTCAGGTGAGGGACCAGGACACTCTGAGATGGCCCTTCCCTCCAACATGCTCCCTTGTAGCATCTCCCTCCCGCCACTGCCTTCCACTACTCATGACACTTCAGTTACATCATGGGGTTTCTTTTTTCTTTTTTTCAAATCATTTTTTTAAACTTTTTTTTCACTTTTTACAATTTTTAATGTGGAAACTTTCAAATACTCAAAGATAGAGAGTATAGTATAATAAACCCACATGTACCCAACTTCAGCAATTATCAACATTTTGCTAATTATACTTCCTTCCCTCCACCTATTTTTTGCTGCAATATTTAAACATCATGAGGCGTCTTCAAGTTTCCTTCAGGTTAGGGGATTTCAGTGGTGGCATCATGCTCTTTGCCTGATGGGTCCCCAGCATTCATTTCTTGGGTTAAAGTAACAGATCTGAACTCTACAGATGAAAACTTCCAAGTAATTATAGCTATCCAGTAGGGATGAACTTTCCCAAGGTAATAACTGGATGTGTCCGGACACAGCCCCATGACCAATGACCCCTCTACTGAGCAACCGTTCTTGGCTAACCATGAACAAGGAAATGACATCGCAGAAAAATCCCAGTTAGGCAACAATCAAATAACCATCTGTCCTCCGGCACCTTGTTCCTCTTCTCCTCCCTACCTCACCCCATCTCTTGTGTCCTCATAACCAAGGGCTGGAGGCCATCACAGTGAAGGTGCTAACAGGCTGCAGGGAGGCCATGCTGGGTAGCATTTGTAGGGACCGACTTTGATCTTAGATACAACTGTGATCCGGTTCAAATTCTGCCACACCCCAGCTCCTAAGCAAATTATAAGGTTCAGTATATGCACCTCTAAAATAAGAAAATAAAATACCGCTTACTTCATACACAATTTTTGTGACTATTAGGTAGGTGTAGTTCCAGAGGCTGGCACATGGAAAATGATCGCTAAATGTTAAGTATTATTACTGATACTAACCATTGTTATTATGCATGTATCTATATGCATTAACACACATGCATGTGTGGGCATCACACAGCAGATCCCCCGCGAACGTCTGTGGAATGAAAGCTTATGTACCTCTCCAGGGATGCATTCTTCTAGCAGTAGGCATTAGAGATACGGAGACATTTGGTTTCTTCCTTGCATATGAAAATTACGAGAGTGTTTTCCATAGACATTACATTACTCCATTAGATAGAAGGGTCAAACAGGTCACCCCAATTTGCCTTCCCCACTAAGACCTATGATAAAGTCAACCATAGTTGCCGGCTGCCTAGCTTTCATCACCTTTGGACCAACCACCATTCAAGCTCACTCTCCACGCTGCTCAGGCACCAGGGCACCTTTCGGAAATGGCAGTGGTATCAGATACTTCTCTCCAGTACCACGCTGCGTAACATGGTGAAGAATAGATACTCTGGGCTCGCTCCTCATCTTAGGAGGTAAACATTCAATCTTCCACCATCGGGTATGATTGCAGCTATAGGTTTTTTATAGACTTCCTTTACCAGATTGAAGATTGCTAGTATACTGGGAGTTTAGGCAGGAATGAATGTTGGATTTTGTCACATGCATTTTCTGCAGCTTTTGAGACTATTATGCTCTTCCTTGGGTTTTTTAATATGGTGAAATACACTGATATTCAAACAGTAAGTCAAGCATGAATTCCTAGATAAATGTCACCTAGTTACAAACTCGTGTCCTTATTATATACTGTTGGATTTGTTTTGCTAATATTTTGTTAAGAATTTTTGCATCAATATTCGTGTGAGATATTACTGTGGATTTTTTTTTTCTTGTAATGTTTTTGTCTTGTTTTATAGAAATGCTAGCCCTATAGAAATTTCAGACTGCCTCATCTTCAATTTCTGAAAAAGCTTATTTAAGGTTATTCTTTCTTTCTTAAATGTCTTGTAGAATTCACCAGCGAAGCAATCTGGGCTCATATATTGCTTTCATGGGTGTGGAAAGGTTAACTACAATTTCGTTTTCTTTCATTGATGTAGGGCTATTCAAGTTATCTGTACCTTCTTTAGTGAGTTTTAGCAGTTTGTGCTTTTCAAGGCATTTGTTCATTTAGTCTGTGTTGCCATTTTTATTGGCATAAATTTGTTTATAGTATTATCCTTTCCCTATATGCAGATTTTGTACTAATGCCACATTTTTCATTCCTGATATTGGAATCTTATGTCTTTTTCTTTATCAGTCTAGAGGGTTTTAAGTTTTATCAAAGTTCTTAACCAGTTTTTGGTCGTTTATTCCCTTCCAGTTTTATTGATATTTAATTGACATACAGCGGTTTCTGGTTTTTATTTCTCCATTGTTTTTGTTTATTCATTGATTTACCCTCTGGGTTTCATTTCCTCCTTTTTGTAGTTTTAAGTGGAAGCTGAGTTGATTTGAGACTTTTTTCTTTTCTAATATAGATGTTTAGTGCTACAAATTTCCCATATGTATTACTTTAGTTAGATTCTAAATAGAAACTTTTTAAGTGAAAATACAGCGTATCTAATTTTACTTCTGATTTCCTCTTTGGTACAAGGGTTATTTAGACATGTTATTTAGTTTCTAAATAATTGCAGATTTTCCAGTTTTCCATTAGTGATTTCTAATTTAATTTTACTATGGCCAGAAAACGTACTTTGTAGTACTTGGATTCATTTAAGTATACTGAGAACTGTTTTACGTATGGCCCAGAATACGGTCTATCTTGGTAAAAGTTCCATGTGCACTGGAAAAGAATGTATTATGCTGTCATTGGGAACCAGTTAGATCAAGTGGGTTGATATTTTGGGAGCAGGGAAGGGAGAGATGTAGGGCCCCATCCCAGTTAAATGCTTCAACCATTACTTAATTAGTTCATTGACCAAAACTGATTCCATGGCTCTACCTACCAACATGGGGCTGGGAATGTTGGGGAACACACAGATGTCACCGTGACCTTGCCTGTGTCTTTGAATGGAGGCAAGAGTGACCTCTCTCAATAACGTATCCCAAGGAGATGAGATCTGGAATCATCATGTTAATACACGGTCTCCTGAAACGTCCACAGATGCAAAGCGAAACTGGGTTTGCTACGAAGGGTGACACCTGGGACTGAGGAATGTCAGTTCTTTTTCCCTTTAGTTTCTGCTCTCATCATTGCTCGTTCTGTGCTATTTAGTCCAGATTAAGTAGAAATATTTCTGCTATTTCATTTCTTCCAGTTGGGGTGTGGTGTGCACACTTTGTAGTCCCATCTGTCCCAGGAAATTCCAGGTGTTAATAATCAACTATACTGACTTTGAGTTATTAAAGGCAGCAAGGATAAGAGATAAAAGCAGATAAGTCAATGCTGTTTATTGGTCGTACTTTGGATTTCTCATCATTCTTTCTGGTAAATCTCTCAGCACATCTGTGTAGTTCAATTTGGAACAATATTCTGTGATCTCAGTTTCTGATACAGACCAAGCTCCTGCCATCTATGACCCACAACTCCAGTATTCAAGGTCCCGAGAAAGGGCAACACTGGGCGCCGGCTGAGCAGCCAGTCTTACTCTTGTGATCGTCTTCCTTCCACTCTCCCAAAGGGCATCCTGGAACTCAGTACAGAGCCAAGGATGCAGGTAGGGACACAAGGCCACCCCGCAGAAACTCAGCCCTGGTAATGTAGTCCTGAAAACCCATCCCATGTGGAACCATTGACAGTTACCAGGGTTTCCCATTCTTTGTTTCATGACATATGCATGTACGCATCCCAGATGTTCTGTGACTGGGTGAGGGACCAATTTCTTCAACTCCCTGTCCCTCTCCTGTAGAATTCTTATCCGTATATTTCTCCCCCCTCAGGTATCTCGTGAACTCTGATGAAAATGTCTCAAGTTAGAATCTCAATATCCCCTCCATTAACCAGCCCGTCTCCCAACCAAACCAGCCTCTCTTCTAGGTCTCCCATCAGTAAGGGGTACCAACCGCTATTCAGAGAAACCCAAGCATCATTCTTGACACCAAAGGTTTCCTCATGCCAATGTATCACCAGGTCCCTTCAATTCCACCTGTCAATGCCATATTTCCTCAATTTCTGAAACACTTAGATATTCCCAGAAACAGAAATGCTGTGAGGATTAAATTGAATAGTAGAGAAGTTGCTCGATATCTACTATCCTATTTTCTTACAACCTACACCAAATAGCCATTAGGCAAAGGGGTGAGTTTTGTCACTGACACCTGTCACTATTCCCCATGTGCTGACCTCACTGGGCAGCACAGATGTTCTGACGTCGGTCACCACATTTATGGGACACCTCACAATAAGAGTATTTCATTTGTATTCTTCTTTCCATCCAAAAGTATCATCAAAAGGATCCTATCATTATGCAGGTTTTTTCTTTTAACTTTTTAACACAACTGGCTTATGGAAAAACTGCAGAAAATTTAGTACAACACCTTCCCTTTACCTTCATGAGGTTCCCAAATTTTAAGATTTTATTTGCTTTCTGAACCATTTGAAAGTCAGTGACATGAATGGTTAGACAATGCCTCTTTACCCCTAAAGAATTCAGTTTGCATTTCCTAAAAAATACCACTCTCTTCAAACACCACAATGCCCTAAATCTGAAGATTAACACGGATTCAACCCTGTCGCCTAATCTGCAGAATTTACTCACATTTTGCTCATTGTCCTGAGTCCTTAGCAAAAGAAAATTCTGGATCATGCAGAACATTGTGTTGTCACAGCTCTTTCAAGCTCCTTTCACCTTGAACATTTCCTTGGTCTTTGTAGTCAATGACATTGATATGCTGGAAAAGTGCGAGCCAGCTATTTTGTAGAATGTCCCTTACCTTGCATTTGTCTGCTATTTCCCCATGATTGGGTTCATATAAGGCGCTTGTGTCGAGAAAGCCACAAAGTAGGGTTGTGTTCTTCACGGTCACGATACAGTTTTAAACAAAAATCTCTTAGATACACACAAGATTGTCTAGCAATGCCAATTGTAAACACTGCCTATTGTTCTCAGACCGGAGGGGTTGGAAAGACCTTGAAAGACTGTCAATCACAGCTGAACATCTGTTCAAAGGATCCAGGTAACTTTCAAGAGAAGCCGTTTAATTTCCAGCATTATAATCATTCAATTAGGAATAAAAACCAAATCTATGAGTTCATCAAACAGGAAGTGCAGGTGACCCCTCTTTTCCATGCTTTTCACTATCCCTTGAAATGATATTTTCAATTTGCAAAGGTGCTAAAGAGACTGAGATTACAACACAGTTTGGGGCATAGCAGGGAGCGACAGCCTGAGAGGCTAATGGCTGAGAGTGATTCAGGCTCTTGAATTTTCAAAATCTTAGGACTTTTTGATACTGAAGAAAATAATCGTAATTATGTGAATAATCATATGTGACCATCAATTAATTTAGAACCAGAACATTTAAGATGCAAATACTTTTACCCAAAGAAGTATATTAGTGTTACTTACATACACACATATTACTCCCTATACCTAGGGAGAGAAAAAAAACACCCCAAAATACAGAACTATATAAAGGCACAATGGCATGTGCCACTAGAATGATTTTTATACATTAACAAATAGTAAGAATATCAGATAAGATTGGCACTTTTTCTTAAATTCAACTGACAATTGACAGAATCCTTACAGAACAACAACAAAAAGTGGTAGAGAAAACCCCATGTCTATCCTTATTGAACCAGGAAAAGTTGCCCCCCTCTAAGATGGTTATTTAAAATGTTTCCAATACAGACAACAGTTACTTTCCAGCTTTCAGGAAATAGCTGAGTTCAAAGTCTGTAATTCTGAAATCTGGAGTTCACTTGCTGTCAGCAATGTCAGCATCACGGCAATACTCAGATTTTATTACCATGAGATTTGTTATCAGCTCAGCCATGTACTACTGATTGTTAAGCTGGTATATTCTCATTTCTCGAAAATAAAAGATGACGTTTCTCCTCACACATACCCCACCCAGCCAAACCGTGTTCTGTTAAGATCCAACAAATGAGAAGGTGAAATAGCAACTTTTCTGTAAGTAAAATTTTAAAGGTTCAGGTGTGTCATGAGATCAGAACTCATAATTCAACCAGTCTCCTACATCACTTTCAGCTACAGCTCGTACAATGATAGTTGATGTTAATCACCACTCTTATGATTTATAATGAAGTTCCCGGAAAAATAAATTACGTGCCACTAATTTTAGTATCATATCATTCTACAATTATAGGCTCACTGCTTCAAAACAGATTACCCATGTGTAGTAAGCAGAGAAAATCTCCACTAAAGAGAATTTTCAGGAGGTCAGACCATATCTAATTTCCTGACCTTTTTGGTTAAACAGATCGGTATATTAACAATGCTATGAATCAAGTAGCATTCCCAATTAATAGGGAAACCCCTAATTTACAGTTTTTGCCCATTTCCATAGTATAAATCCTCTATTACACCCCATTTCAAGTTATCAGTGGTTCAACAACCAGTTCACAAATTTCCTCCATACACAATTTAACAATAGGTTCTTGTAAGTTGGTATAAGCCGGCTCCAGACCAACACCTATATTCTGAAGAAACTTTCTAAATTGAAGCAATAGAAAGGCTAGAAAATGCAGATGAGAGGCTAGAGTCAAAGGCTAGAAAATGCAGGTGAGAGGTAAGAGCAATAAAGGATATAGGGTGAAGTTCTTTAATTGTAACCTAGAATTCCAGAAGGCAAGGGGTAGAAATGATCATCAAGATATTACCTGAGCCTTCCAAAACTGATAGAAGACATTGATCCACACAATGAAGCTAGAATATTCCCTCACACCATACACAAAAATAAACTCAAAATGGATGAAAGACTTAAACATAAGACAAGACATAATAAACCTCCTAGAAGAAAATATAGGCAAAATATTAGCTCACATACATCTCAGCAATGTTCTCCTAGGGCAGTCTACCCAAGCAATAGAAATAAAAGCAAAAATAAACAAATGGGACCTAATGAAAAGTACAAGCTTTTGCACATCAAAGGAAACCATAAGTAAAACAAAACAACAACCTACGGAATGGGAGAAAATATTTGCAAAAGATGAAACTGACAAAGGCTTGATCTCCAGAATATATAAACAGCTCATATGATTTAATAGGAAAAAAAAAAACTCAATCCAAAAATGGGCAGAAGACTTAGACAAGAAATTTTTCAGTGAAGACATACAAATGACCAATAGGCATGAAAAACTGTTCAATATCACTAATTATCAGAGAAATGCAAATCAAAACTATAATGAAGTATCACCTCACACCAGTCAGAATGGCCATTATTCAAAAGTCCACAAATGATAAATGCTGGAGAGGCTGTGGAGAAAGGGGAACCCTCCTACACTGTTGGTGGGAATGCAGTTTGGTGCAGCCATTGTGGAAAAAAGTATGGAGATTCCTCAAAAGTTGAGGAATAGACTTACCATATGACCCAGCAGTCCCACTTCTGGGCGCATATCTGGAGGGAACCCTAATTCAAAAAGACATCTGCACCCCAATGTTCATAGCAGCACTATTTGCAGTAGCCAAGACATGGAAACAACCTAAATGTCCATCGACAGATGACTGGATAAAGAAGATGTGGTGTATTTATACATTGGAATAATATTCAGCCATAAAAATGATAACATAATGCCATTTTGGATGTCCCTGGAGAATGTCATTCTAAGTGAAGTAAGCCAGAAAGAGAAAGAAAAATACCATAGGATATCACTCATATGTGGAATCTAAAAAAAAATAAAAGAAGAAGACAGATGAACTTAAATATAAAACAGAACAGACTCAGAGACATAGAATACAAACTGTGGTTGCCGGGGGGAAGAGGTGGGTAGGGACAGACTAGGAGTTTGAGATTTATAGATACAGACATGTATTTACAGAATAGATTAACAAGTTTATACTGTACAGCACAGGGAAATATAGTCAAGATCTTGTAGTGGCTTATGGTGAAGAAAAATATGAGGGCGAATATATATACATTAATGTACGACTGAAAAACTGTGCTGTACACCAGAAATTGACACAACGTTGTAAACTGACTATAACTCAATTAAAAAAAATTTTTTAGTTAAAAAAAGACATTGATCCACAGATGAGAGAAGCCTTGTAAACCCCAAGCAAAATAAATTTTACAAACCTTTTTTCTAGACATGTGATAGGAAAACTGCCCAGAACCAAAGGCAAAGAAAATCCTAAAATGCAGAAGCAGCCAGAGGGAAAAAAAAAAAAAAGGCTTATTGTTTTCCAACAAACTAAACTAAGAGCTAACATGATAGAATCTCAATGACAGAAACCAGGAAGTAATGGAAAGAGATTACCAGCTTCTGGACGAAGATGACTGCCAACCTAGAATTCTACAACCAGTGAAATCAACCTTTGAGACTGAAAGAAAAAGAAGTTTTAGACCGACACTAAGAACTGGCTGCCTGCAGTAAAGGAGACATGAGAGAATGACCTTCAGGCTGGAGAATTCAGTCCCAAGTGGAAGCACAGAGATGAAGAACGGGAACGATGAAAGAAAACCAGAAAATCTAAATGAAAATAAAACCAGCAACAACTATGTCTTGTGGGATTTGAAATGAATTAGAACTCGAATATTTGATAAAAAATCGCATGTAAGTCAGGTGTGATATAAACAGACTGAAAGTGGCGGGGAGGGCATAGCTCAAGTGGTAGAGCTCATGCTTAGCACACACAAGGTCCTGGGTTCCATCCCCAGTACCCCCATCAAATGAATAAATAAACCTAATTACCGCCCCCCCCCGCAAAATCAAACAAATAAAAATAGGCTAAAGATTCAGAGAGATACTTCACCATAAAAAGATACACAAGTGGCAAAAAAAAAAAGCACATAAAGATGCTCAATGTCATTAATCATTAGGAAAATGTATATTAAAACCACAAGATACCACTACACCCCTATTCAAGTGGCTGAAATTTTAAAAACCTTGGCCGTATCAAGTGCTGTTAAGAATGTGGAGAGATTAGAACTCTCATACTCTGCTGATGGGAATGAAAAATTAGTACAACTACTTTGGAAACCAATTTGGTAGCTTCTTGAAAAAGTTCCACACCTGTGATGTAATCCAGCCATTTCACTCCTAGGTATTTACCCAGGAGAAAGGGAAGTATTTGTCCATACAATGACTTGTACATAAACACTTATAACAGTTTCTGTAACAGTAAAAAAATAAAATAAAATAAAAACTGCAAACAAGTCAACTGTCCATCAGCAGGTGAATGGGTAAACAAATTAGCAAATGCCAACTAATCTCTAGTGACGGAAAACAGATCATTGGTTGCTTAGAGAGGGAGAAGTGAGGAAGGAAGGGGACGGGAATACAAAGGGCCAGAAGGAAACTTTGGGGGATGACGGACAGGTTCGTTAGCTGAATTGTGGTAATGGCTTCACAAATGGATCCATACATCAAAACTTAACAAACTGTACAATTTAAATATATGCATATTATTTTATGTCAGTCATACTAAAGTTTCTTTTAACTCCGTTAAGGCACCATTTGTTGCCTATTAGAGTTGAAAAAATTAAATACGACAGAACCAGAGAAACCGGAGCTCAGATAAAAAGGGTGGCCTCTATGAAAAGCTACGTGATACAGATTATCAACATAACAAAAGCAATTGCTCTGACCTGCCTTGCTATTGCTGGCAAATTACCCTACAGAAATACTTCAATATACACAAAAATGTATTTCGGGAAGACGTGCCAAAGCATTGTTTGCAATATATTTGCAAAGTAGTATAAACACTTTGATGCCCATCAATAGGTCTAATAAAAGTTTCTTAAAATCAATTATAGTAAATTGACATAAGAACACAATATAGCTATAAAAAGTAGGGAGTTTTTTTTTAACGTAGTGACAGTGGAAAGAACCTCAAGATACATAGGTGACCTTTCCGTAACACAGGCTTGAATTGCGTGAGTCCACTTATAGGTGAATTTTTTCCAATAAATAGAATACCTGTATCTACATTTTAAACACACGAGTGTGGGACAAAGTTTGCGCTTGATTCAAGATCACAGAATGTGGGAGCAAAAGAACCAGAGTTTGAATCCTGATTCTGTCCAAGCCACTTCAGCTTCCTGCCCTTGAGTGAATCATTTATCAAGACCTTTGTTTTTGAGGCAGACAGCAGTACCTGGATTTTTGACTGGGGCGGGGGCACCCCTAATCCCTGTGTTGGTCAAGGGTCAACTGTATTTTTAAAGGACAAGGTGGAGGACAGTATGTTATATAAATTACCAAGTGAAGAAAGCGAGGCTGAGAGAAAGAATGAGAATGTCAAGACTGGACACAAAGATGAAGATGGCATTTTCCATGTCACAAAACATTTCTTTTCAGAGTGAGAGGAAAAGACAAGAATCTAAGAGGAAGAAATGGTAGAAGAAATGAAAGAAGAAAATGGTAAGAGACCAGGTATTTACAAGTGAGGATATCCAAATGGCCAGTAAATATGAAAACATGCTCAACTTCATTAGCAACAGGAAAATACCAATTAAAGCCACCATGAGATAATATTACAGACCTGCTGAATGCCTCAAGTTTAAAAGACTAACAATACCAAGTGTTGGTGAGGATGTGAACTAACAAATTCTACATTGCTGGTTGGAATATAAACTGGTACAGCCACTGAAAACAGTCTGTCGGCATCTATCGAAGCTGAAGGTGCTCATACGCTGACCCAGAAATTCCTCTCGGAAATATACATCTAACAGAAATTTGTGTACCTGTTCACCAAGATATACATACAAAAATATCCCCAGGAGCCTTATCTTCAGTAGCCCCTGTAAGTCCCACACAACCCAATTTAATGCAGAGGGAAGTTCTTCTCACACCACCAAGCAACTCTCCAACACCAGCTGGGTGGCCTACAGTTCAGCTGACTTCCAACACTGTCTACCCAGGCATAGCATCCGACTTCACGAGTTAAGGGCTTAGTCCCATGCGATTGCCCTCCACTTCATATGATATTCACAAGCCTAGGTTATTTGTGCTTCTGACCAAATCAGAGGTTCCCATGACCCTCTCCCTGGGTTCAATTTGTTTACTGGCTCACAGAACTCGGGAAACCCATTTACTCACTAGACTGCTGGTTTATTACCAAGGATATTAAATGACAAACATCAACAGCCATATGAGTAGGTAAGGTCCTGAACAAAGGTGCTTCTGTCTTTGTGGAGTGTGGGACCCTACATGGTGGCATATGGAAGACATTTGGTTCCCTAAACTGGAAGCTCCTCAGACCTGTTCCTTTTGAGTTTTTATGGAGGCTTCATTGCATGGACACTATTGATTAAGTCATTGGCCATTGGTATTGATTCAGTTTAGCCCCCTTCCCCTCTCTGGAGGTAGGGGTTAGGGTGGTGGCGGGACTGAAAATTCCAACCCTCTAAAATATTTCCCAAAGTCACTTCATTAACATGAAACCAATGTGGTAGAAAGGGGCTTGTTAAGAATTTTGGTTTTATGGCTCTGAAGCTATTGAGGACCAGAGCCCAAATATTAGAACAAAAATGCTCCCATTGCTGTTATCACTGGGAAATGCCAAGGGTTTTGAGAACGATGAGCCAAGAACCACGGACAGAGACCAAACATGTATTTTCTATAAATCATGATATCACAGCCCTAACCAGGAAACAGCCCAAATGTTCAGCTGCAGCAGAATAGATAATTAATTGCAGCATATTTACATAGTGGAATAGTGTACCCAGCAATAAAATGAACAAACTATAGCTACATACAACATGGATGAATCGGACAAATAAAATGCACAAAGCAGCTTGTTACAAAAGGATATGTAGCATATCCACAGACATACGGTGTTATCCAGTAACTCAAACACCACCAGTCTTTAGAGACACATACCTAGGCAACAAAACCATAAAGCAAGAAAGCGATGACTGTAATAATCAGGATAGCAGTAATCTTTGGGGACAGGTTATAATGGAGAGGCTCATGGGGTGATGCAATGTTCTATTTGTTCACCTGGATGATGGTTTCACAGTGTTCACTTTACAGTAGTTCAGCAAAGCATTATACATTCTGTTCTTTTCTGTATGTCATCTGACTGCAGAAGTGTTGAAGGTATACAACGGAAGGTCCTCTGCCCACCCACACTTGTCCTCTGCCACCCAGTTCCCAGAGCCTCTCTGATGTAGGACTACTTTAACTTCCCATTACAAGGCACATTTTTTAAGTGTATGTACAGGACACATCAATATATCCTTACCATCCCCCTTTCTTCTACACAAGATACAAGCATATTTTTGGTCTCTACCTTGCTGTTTGTTGCTTGGGTTGTTTGGTTTGTCTTTTAGTTAATAGATCTGACAGATCTTTCCACAGATTCTCTTCTACAGCGGCATGGTTTTCCGTATTTCCTATGTACCATGGCTAGTCCTCTATTGAAAGACATTTGGTTTGTTTCTAACCTTTCCCTATTGCAAAGAATGCTACAATGAATAACTTCACAGATACATAATTTAATATGAGCATAGCTGTGTATCTATAGGAGAAAGCCCCAGAAATTGAATTGCTGTAAGGCAGAGTGTGCATTAACTTTGATAATGTCAACACAGAACCAATTTGCACTTCCACCAGCCATGTCCCCCCTGCCCTGTCATCAGTGTGGGTCACCTAACTTGGTAATTTTTGCCCATCTGGTATATCAGCCTAGTGTTATTTTCCATTTCTTTAATTATGTATAAAGTTGCACTCTACCTTTCCACCAAATACGTGAGAGCCATTTTTGTTTGCTTTTCTACAAATTGTCCACATATTCTGCCCCTTTCCTCTGAGTCTTAATCCCTTTCTTCCCAGTTTCTGTGAGCTCTTGTCATAGCAGAGACACTAGCCCTTCACCCTCACCCTGTGACACGAGTCACAGCTATTTCCCCCCAGGTTGCTATTCTCCTTTTTGCCTTTTCTTATGATGTATGTTTTGCCAGTTGGAGGATTTGTTTGTTTTTCTCTTTCTCTAGTGTAGTTAAAGTTATGTACCTTCTCTTTTTAGATTCTGACTCAAGTCCTATTTAGAAAGGTCTTCCCCACTCTAGCACATAAAGGAATTCTTCCATGTCTTCTAATACTTTAATGGTTTCAGGAATTTTTTTTTTTACTTTTTTTTTTTGAAGTGTAGTTGATTTACAATGTTGTGTTAGTTTCTGATGTACAGCACAGTGATTCATTTATACATACACTTTTTCATTATAGATTATTACAAGATATTGAACGTAGTTCCCTGTGCTATACAGTAGGACCTTGTTGTTTATTTTACATATAGTAGTTTGTATCTGCTAATCCCAAACTCCTAATTTATCCCTCTCCTGCCCTGTTTTTGCTTTGGTAACCATAAGTTTTCTATGTCTGTGACAGTCTTCTTCTGTTTTGTAAATAAGATCATTTGTATTATATTTTTTGGATTCCACATTTAAATGATATCATATATTTGTCTTTGACTTACTTCACGTAGTGTGATAATCTCTGGGCCCATCCATATTGCTGCAAATGGCATTATTTCATTTTTATGGCTGAGTAATATTCCATTGTGTATATGTGTGTATGTGTATGTGTGTATATATATATATATATATATATAATCACTTCTTTATCCGTTGTCTGTAGATGGACATTTAGGTTGCTTCCATGCCTTGGCTATTGTTAATAGTGCTGCTATAAACACTGGGGTACATGTATCTTTTTGAGTTATGTTTTTCTCTGGATATATGCCCAGGAATGGGACTGCTGTATCATGCAGTAACTCTATTTTTAGTTTTTTAAAAGAATCTCTATACTGTTTTCTCTAGTAGCTGTAACACATTACATTCCCACCAACAGGATAGAAAGGTTTCCTTTTATCCACACTCTCTCCAGCATTTATTATTTGTGGACCTTTTAATGATGATCATGTATGTTACATATTCTGGAAATTAATCCATTGTCAGTCACATTATTTGCAAATGTCTTCTCTCAGTCCATAGGCTGTCTTTTTGTTTTGTTTATGGTTTGCTTTGCTGTGAAAAATCTTATGTTTGATTCAGTCACATGTGTTTAATTTTGCTTTTATTTCTATTGCCTTGGGAGGCTGAAGCAGGAGAACATTGGTACGATTTTTGTTGGAATCTACTGCATGTGTTCTCTTCTAGGACATTTATGGTGTCCTGTCATGTTTAAGTATTTAAGCTATTTTGAGTTTATTTTTGTGTGTGGTATGAGAGTGTTCTAACCATTGATCTACATGTAGCTGTCCAGCTTCCCAACACCACTTGCTGAAGAAACTGTCTTTTCTCTATTGTGTATTCTTGCCTTTCTTGTGAAAGATTAATTGACCACAGGTATGTGGGTTTATTTCTGGGCTCTCTATTCTGTTCCACTGATCCATATGTCTGTTTTGTACTGATACCACAATATCAGTATCAGAAACTGGAGGGTTATGCCTCCAGTTTCATTCTTTTTTCTAAGTATTGCTGTAGCAATTCTGGGTCTTTTATGATTCTACACAAATTTTAGGATTATTTGTCCTATTCTGTGAAAATTGTCTTGGGTAATTTGATAGGGATCATACTAAATCGGTAGATTGCTTTGGGTAGTATGGCCATTTTAACAATATTAATTCTTCAAATCCAAGAGCATGGGAACCTTTCCATTTCTAAAAATCATCTTTAATTTCCCTTATTAATGTTTTATAGTCTTCAGCATATATGTCTTTCACCTCCTTGGCCAGGTTTATTCCTGAATATTTTTATGTGATTTTAAGAGGGATTTTTTTTTTTACTTTCATTTTCTGATATTTCATTTTTAGTGTAAAGAAATGCAACAGATTTCTGTAAGTTAATCTTATATCCTGCTACCTTGCTGAATTCATTTATCAGTTCTAGTAGTTTTTGTGTGAAGTCTTTAGGGTTATATATATATATAGTGTATCATGTCATCTTCATATAGTGACTTTACCACTTCCCTTCTAATCTGGATTCCTCTGAATTCTTTTTCTTGATTGCTGTGGCTAGGACTCCCAACACTATGTTAAATAGACGTGGTGAGAGTGGGCATCACTGTGTTGTTCCAGATTTTAGCAGGAAGGTTTTCAGCTTTTCAACATTCAGTATTATGTTAGCAGTGGGTTTGTCATAAATAGCTTTTATTATGTTGAGATATTTTCCCTCTATACCCACTTTGGTTAAGAGTTTTTAATCATAAATGGATGTCGAATTTTATCAAATGCTTTTTCTGTCTCTATTGAGAGGATCATGTGGTTTTTGCCTTGTCTTTTGTTCATGTTGTGTATCACACTGATTTGCATATTCTGAGCCATTCTTGTATCCCTGCGATGAATACAACTGATTGCAGTGTATGACCTTTTTTATGTGTTGTTCAATTCAGTTTGCTCATATCTTGTTGATAATTTTTACATCTATAATCATCAAACATATTGATCTATAATTTTTTTTTGGAGGTGTCTTTGTCTAGTTTTGGTATCAGGGTGATGGTGGCATCATAGAATGAGTTTGGGAATGTTCCCTTCTCTTCAATCTTTCTGAAGAGTTTGAGAAGGATCAGAATAAGTTCTTCTTTGTATGTTTGGTATAATCCCCTCGTGAAGCCACCCAGTCCTGATCTCTGTTTGCAGGCAGTTTTTTGTTTGTTTTCTAGGAGTTTGTTGTTTTTTTACAGATTCTACTTCACTTCTAGTGATTGGTCTGGTCAAATTATCTATTTCTTCTTGATTCAGTTTTGGTGGACTGTATGCCTCTAGAAACTTGTCAGTTTATTCTAGGTTCTACAATTTGTTGGCATAAAATTGTTCATAGTGGTTTCCTGTTCATCTGTTTGGTGTTGGTTGTTATTTCTCCTCTTTTGTTTCCTACTTTGCTTATTTGGGTCCTGTTTTCTTCTTGGTGAGTCTGGCCAGAGGTTTGCTGGTTTTTGTTTGTTCTTTCAAAAAACCAGCTCTTAGTTTTATTACTTTTTTCTATTTTTTAATCTGTTTATTTATTTGCTCTCTGATCTTTATTATTTCTTTCCTTCTGCTGGCTTTAGGTTTTGTTTGTTCTTCTAAATCTTTCAGGTGATACGTTAGGTTGTTTGAGATTTTTCTCCTTTTTTTGAGGAAGGCCTGTGTCACTATGAACTTCCCTGTTAGGACTGCTTATGGTGCATCCACTGATTTTGTGTGGTTGTGTTTTCATTGTCATTTGTCTTAAGGTACTTTTTAATTAAGGGAATGTAGTTTGGTGCCGCCACTGTGGAAAACAGTATGGAGATTCCACAAAAGACTAAAGTCAGACTTACCATATGATCCAGCAATCCCACTCCTGGGCATTTATCAGAGGTAAACTTAATTCAAAAAGATACATGCATACCAGTGTTCATAGCAGCACTACTTACAATAGCCAAGACATGGAAACAGCCTAAATGTTCACTGACAGATGACTGGATAAAGAACTTGTGGTGTATTTATACAACAGAATACTACTCAGCCATAAAAAATAATAAAATAATATTATTTGTAGCAACATGGATGGACCTGGAGATTGTCATTCTAAGTGAAGTAAGCCAGAAAGAGAAAGAAAAATACCATATGATATCACTTATATGTGGAATCTTAAAAAAAAAAAAAAAGACAAGTGAACTTATTTGCAAAACAGAAAAAGACTCTCAGACATAGAGAACAAACTTGTGGTTACCAGGTAGGGAGGAGTGTGGGAGGGGTTAATTTTGGAGTTAGAGATTTGCAGATACTAACTGACATATATAATAGATAAACAAGTTCATGCTGTATAGCACAGGGAACTATATTTGATATCTTACAGTAACTTATGGTAAAAAAAATATGAAAGCAAATATATATATATATGTTCATATGTGACTGAAGCATTGTGCTTGTACACCAGAAATTGACACAACACTGTTAACAGACTATACTTCAATTAAAAAAATACATAAGAAAAAGTATAGTGGCCATGAATTTCAATTGAAAATACACGTTACAAAACAGGGTAGTGACAACATTATAAATACTTTCTTCCCCATTGAACTTAATGGACAAAACCAGAGTAACAACAGGAAAGGACGGTGAGAAGAAAATAAAGTGTAAAGAGGACAGAGAGCCTGGTGGTTTATTTTCTCCAAAAAAGTCTTTTTTCACTTACCTCCTTCTCTCCTCTTTGACCAGCAACGTTGAGTACCTCCTATGGGGCAAACCCACGCTGAGCCCTACTCAGGTGTGGTTGGATCTTGTTTGGAAGAAACCTCAGTTAACAAACAGGAAGTTGAAGGGAAATGATTACCCTTCTTCTGGGTGATGTGGGCACTGAAGGGTGGAAAGGGCACTGAAGGAGGAGCCTGAAACATGGTTTTGCTCTTTATCCACTGAATAACCTGAAACAAGTCATGTAACCCTTCTCCAATCCCTGATTTCCTCCTCCCTTATATCAAGTATCATCTCTTCCATCCACACCCACAATTGGGCTAAGAGTTAAGTGAGGTATTATGTACAAAAAGGCTTTTCAAAATGCAGAAGTGTGATTTAGACTGCGAGGGTGGAGAACAAGTCATGTGCTCTAATCCGATGTTTCCATTTCACTATAGAGAACCTGCCCATGGCCAGGCGGCGGGTCTGAATCCTCAGCCAGGACAGAGTTGGAACTGGAACCCTGACCTCCCGATGCCAAGCTCAGTGATTTTTCCGAGCTGTCGTGTTACAGGCCTTCAGGAGACTGACAGTGAGACTACAGCATCACTCAGCCACACAGCCCAGGTGTGTGTCCACAGCTGCACCTGCCACTGTCAATATGCCCTGGGCCAAGACCCTCACCCACCTTGGTCTTCGTTATCTCTTCAAATCAAAGAGTTGGGCTACACACCCTTCCAGCAATTACATTCTAAGGTATAATCCCAATGTCCACACACACACACACACGCACGCCCCTTTTACCCAGCCACAGAGTGGGCATTGTGGTTCTATGAATTGCCAACCCACCCTCAGCTTCTAGGATTTCTCATTGCCTTTAGATGACATGTCAAGTCCGAACACCCTTCCTTGACATTCAAAGCCCTACCACCACCCCACTGCCTTTCTCATTTTCACCACTCACTCACCTGAACTTTTCAGTCCACTGTGCCCCTCACTGTCCCCAAACGTTCCTGCCACTCTGCCAGCCCTGTGTTTGGTTTACGCTGCTTCTGAATTGCCACCCTTTCCCTGCTATTAGCAAGCCCCTGCCTTTCTGTAAGACAGGAGGGTGGCGGGAAGGATCCCGATTCACCTGGTATACCACATACACGTGCTGCATCCCCAGGGTTTGATGCTTTGGGGGCCTGGGACACGTTCTGTGCTTCTTGCTGTTCCCATGGTGCTCAGTGATGCCTTCACACACAGCAGAGTTTCCACTATTGACACTTTCTGCTTCTGAGTTTAAATTTTTTGTGAGGTTAGGGGAAAAGGGATCTGGAAAGGGGACAGGTTTGGCCTAATGTCACAAAGCTGAACAAGGACACATCCAAGATACCCACACTGGAAAGAAAGCCTGGCTCCCCTGACTTCCAGGCAACAAGTCTGATCTGGTTTTGTCCCACTGATGAGTTGAATAATTGAGCATAGTTCAGTGGTAGAGCACGTGCTTAGCATGCATGAGGCCCGGGGTTCAATCCCCAGTCCCTCCAGTGAAAAATAAGTAAATAAATAAATCTAATTACCTCCCCCCTCCAAAAAATAATTGAGCATCTTCAGTGGGCGTGTCTATGTTCACTGAGAGTCTATTTGTAAGACTGAGAAATTGAAAGCCACCAAAATAAGAATACATTATGGTACTTCCAGTCTGTGAACGCTATGAAGTCATTAAAACGTTTTTATAGAGTCATTTGCAGTCTTTAAAAAAAATGAGTTAAAGCATAGAAAGAATGAGACAGCCTGGGGAAAGAGCCAGGACAGGTTGTCAACAAAAACAGACGTAGGGCAGTATGAATAACACGGACACACGTTTACCAGCACATACGCTCACTTACACACTCACGTATGCAGGAACACACCAGAAACCTGGCCTGGAAATGGACCTCAACTTGTTATCAGGGCTTTGCTGCCCTGGGAGCATTATTTGGAAGTTACATACATGCGTAGTGTATATACGTGTTGAAATGAACATGCACCACCTTTATTATCAGAAAAAAACAGGATCCATCCATTTTGAAAACACAAAATGTATAAAGAGTTCTGTGCCAGGCGCCCGCTTTGCTCCTGCAAAGGAGGTCACTGTGGCCCCGCACATCCTACCTGGCGGAGGAAGGGGACACAGAGAAATGCACACAGGTGTGTGGCTCAGTGTTGGGACCGTTGCCATCACGGTACTAGGTGATCTCTAACCTGACAAGCTTAATTGCTCCCCTGGTATAAGAGCTTCCCCATTAAGCCCTTAGCAGCTGTGTCAGAACATCAGAGCTGGTCCTCAACTGACGGGAACCTGAGGGTCGGCAGAGAGGTGAGGTCCTGCAGGAGGAGATTCTCCAGTGTGGCCCCTGGATGGTCTGAGAGCCCCTCCCACACCATCTCTAACCACCTTGCCCTCTGTCCCTCTCACTCCCAAGGATGCTTTCTCGGTTATGGTAGGGATTACAAGACTTGGGGCTTAGTTCTTTCACTAATTCCTAGACAGGGGGGCCAGTCACCATCTCTCTCTGACCCAGTTTCCTCTTTTACAGAGTAACACTCTTCCCTACCCCAACCCGCTTATCTCCCAAGATTTTCATGTCATCTTACTTAAAATATGATACACCGAGACCTTGGAATTCTATGTAGACATTACAAAGACCAGGGGTAGATCCCACTTGTGAATATGCCAAGGGCACCACAATGGATTAGCAAGTGAAAAAACTCAAGGCACAGAAAAAGTGCTGTGTTGATCCTGTTTGGGTGGGAGATAGAAATTACATGCTTTTATGTGCTAGACGATTTCTCCAAGGACTCGAGAAACTCAGACCGTCCGAGGGAGACAGGGCTGAGATGACCAAGAAAGCATTTCTCATTTTGGTACCATTTGATTCCATCTGAATTTTACTTTATCTTGTACTAATTTTCTTACAACAATTTAAGCTAAAATAGGCAATGTTATCTACCTTATGGGCTAGTTAAAAAGACTCAGTGAAGCTGTCTGTATAAAACTTTTCTGTAAAGTTGAACATAACTCACCAGTATCACTTTTATCATTCTTGATAGCATCAAATACCCATTTACTGAAATCTAAAGTTACATAAAAATCATAAGAATCAATCACCTGATTTAGAACTTTCGTCTTTAATATTTTTGGGAGTTTGAAACAGCAGACCAGTCACCATCTCTGGGTCCTGTGTGGGCCACCAGGATTTTTCCACCCCTCAGGTCACTGCCCTGAGGCCAAGCCAGCATGTAACTGGGCTCCTTGCTTCCTTGACACTCTCTCTCCTAGAGAAGTTACAGGAAGCAATTGAAACTGATTACATCTCTCCTCTGCTCACAACTTCCTAGTGGCTGTCACCTCAGCCAAAGCCAAATTCCTCACACAGCCCTTCAAGGTCCTCCATCATCTGCCTCTCTCCTTCCAATTCTCAGACCACAGCTCCAGCCAGGGGCCTCTCGGCTGCTCCTGGCACTGCAACAACTCCCTTCCCTTCCTCAAGGCCTCTGTTCTCACTCATATTCCATTACCTCATCACCCATCCCTGGGTACCTGCATCGCTCACTCCTGCAAGTCATCACTCAAACGCCACCTTCTCAGGAGCACCTTCGCCCATCACCCACTTTCCAATCACACCCCTCCATGTGTACACACGTACCCCATCCCCCTTTCCTGGTTGATTTACCTCTATAGCACTTGCCACCGTGTATTTTACACATTTAGTTTATCACACATTTAGTTCATTGCCTCTCTCCTCTGATGGCAGACTTCACTCCATGAAGCAAGGAGAGTGTTTTGTTCGCTGCTGCATCCCTGGTCCCTAGAACAGTATCCGGTACATAGAAGGTGCTTAATGCATCATTCTTTACTTAATTCTGGCCATGGGGAGATGGAATTGAGCTACCTGCCAAAAGAAAAAAGGAACTTGAGCAGGTAGGTGGGACACCCACCTTTTGGGCTTTTTTTAATGTGTTTTTTTTTTTCAGTCTGAGGATCTGTGTGTGTGATGAAAGCAGGAAGAAAATCAGCAAGACGATATAACAGAACCATTCACTTAGATTGACAAGAATTTACGGGCAGACGTGAGTCAGGCATTTACTAAGCGTCGTAAAGGGCTTCCAGATGTTGGGCAGTGTTCAGAGTGCAGCCCCCCCGGAGGGAGATGAGGGAACATTCTTGCAGCAAGTGAACACAGAATCAACACAGGCAGTAAAATAAATACAAATGTTAACGATGATAAAGCAGGTAGGGTTAAACATTTACTCTGTGCCCACAGTAAATGCGTTAGCAAGTCATGGGGGCTGCGAGATACTGGGGCACTTCCGGATCAAGTCAATCAGGTAACGAGCAGTCATTATCTCTCCTCTGACAACTTCCCTGGGGTTGTGGCCCCAGTGTCAGGGCGGCTGTCAGTTTCACAGCCGTGCTCAGCCAGCTGGTGGCTCAGGTCGGTCGCTATGTGTGTGCCCTGGGAGGACCGCTAAGAGTCCATAATGAGGATAATGGGTGACTGCCTTCCTGGAATGGTACAGTCACTGCTGGGCGGGAGCCCCAGGCTTGTGAGTCATGAGGAAGCCAGAGGGGTCCAGAACCTCAATGTGAGGGGAAAAAATAAATACTAGACACTCCCAAACCACCACACAGGAGAAGCTGCACTTTCAATACACCCGTGCAAACCACCTAGGGCTGGCCAGGCCACTGTGGGAAGGTCCTTGCTATTGCATGATGTCTGATCGTCTATACTAAAAGGGGAAATCTCACTCCTGGAGAAGAGCTATTTCATTCTGCTTTGGGAAAAAAGCTCTCTCCCTCCTGCCCCATGTATTTCCAGCCTCCTCTTCGGCCTCTTCTATCTCCTTTCCTTGCCTCCCTCTTAAATCTCACTTTTTTCCTCCCAGTTTCACAGCATGTGACTTTGAGTTGGAGAGTTTTAGAAAAAAAATAATAAAAGGGCAACTATTCTATTTCCTCTGGAATGCTTTTCATTTCTGGAAGCCTGCGCAAGTTAGTATTCAGTTTATTTCTTTACTTATATTCACACTGATCCTACCAAGAGGATTTAAATTACTATATATATAAAATATACTAAATTAACAAGAATTAGGACGAGTCGGAAAGATGAGGCAAAGACACAAAAGGGACAAGACAGGACAGGAGTAAAACCATCAGGAACTTGCTAATACAGAATGCATACAAGAAAGTCTTATGCTTGAATAAAGAAGGTTTCATTTTCAATTTTAAACTTTCTAGCTTAAAAAAAACTATCAGTAGTGTGAATCCTAGGGTTAGATTAAAAAATAAAATGGTTTGAGAAACACATACATGACCCGATACCAAAGAGAAAAAAAAAATTTCTTCTACTGATATGTTATAAATGATGTCTCATCACTTTAGAAGGGACAAAAAAATGACAGTTTCATGGAACTACCTCTTTTTATATCCCTCAATAGTGCAGCCATTATGGAAAACAGTATGGAAATTCCTTTAAAAACTAAAAATAGACTTACCATATGATCCAGCAATCCCACTGTGGGCATATACTTGGAGAAAACTCTAATTTGAAAAGACACATGCACCCCAATGTTCACAGCAACACTATTTACAAGACATAGAAGCAACCTAAATGTCCATCAACAGATGACTGGATAAAGAAGTTGTAGTATATTTATACAATGGACTACTACTTAGCCATAAAAAAGAATAAAGTAATGCCATTTGCAGCAACATGGATGTGCTTAGAGATTGTCATTCTAAGTGAAGTAAGCCAGAAAGAGAAAGAAAAATACTATATGATATCATTTATATGTGGATTTTTTTTTAAAAAGAGACAAATGAACTTTTTTACAAAACAGAAAGAGACTCACAGACACAGAAAACAAACTTGTGGTTACCTCAGGGATAAGAGGGGAGGGGAGAGATAAACTGGGAGTTCACGATTTGCAGATACTAGCCACTGCATATAATATAGATAAACAACAAGGCCCTACTGTATAGCACAGGGAACTCTGTTACGTTCCTTGTAATGGCCTATAATGGAAAAGAATATGAAAAGGAATATATATATGTATAACTGAATCACTACACTGTACACCAGAATTAACATTGTAAACTGAAACATTTTATTTCAATTAAAAAAAAAAGAAATTTTTTTTTTTAAAGACCCCTCAAGGAAACCATGGGCATCTCTCCACAGAGCCATTTACTGACAGCAATTCTAGAGAAGTCCAGACCTGGGGCAACGACTTCTCTGGCATAACTGGGTCACAAATGAGCAGCCCACACACGGGCTTGGTTTAGCTGGGACTGGTTTGTGATCATTATTGTTACTGTTTTAAAGTTAATGCCCTTCAATCTACCCAAGCAATGAAAATAAAAGCAAAAATAGACAAATGGGACCTAATTAAACTTATAAGCTTTTGCACAGCAAAGAAAACCATAAGCAAAACAAAAAAGAACACCTACAGAATGGGAAAAGAATATTTGCAAAAGATGAGACTGACGAGGGCTTAACTTCCAGAATATATTAACAGCTCAAACAACTTAATAAGAAAAAAACAAACAACCCAATCCAAACATGGGCAGAAAACTTAAGCAAATCTCCAATGCAGACATATAAATGGCCGATAGGTATATGAAAAAATGCTCAATATTGCTAACTATCAGAGAAATGCAAATCAAAACTACAATGAGGTATCACTTCACACCAGTTAAAATGGCCATCATTCAAAAGTCCACAAACAGTAAATGCTGGAGAGGCTGTGGAGAAAGGGAACCCTCCTACACTGCTGGTGGGAATGTAGTTTGGTGCAGCCACTGTGGAAAACAGTATGGAGATTCATCAAAAAACTAAAAGTAAACTTACCAAATGATCCAGCAATCCCACTCTTGAGCATATATCCAGTGGGAACCTTAATTCAAAACGACATAGGCACCCCAATGTTCATAGCAGCACTATTTGCAGTAGCCAAGACATGGAAACAACCTAAATATCCATCAACACATGACTGGATAAAGAATCTGTGGTATATTTATACAATGGAATACTACTCAGCCATAAAAAAGAATAAAATAATGCCATTTGCAGCAACATGGATGGACCTGGAGATTGTCATTCTAAATGAAGCAGATTGAGAAAGACAAATACCACATGGTGTCACTTATATGCAGAATCTAAAAAAAAAGACAAATGAACTTATTTACAAAACACAGGCTCAGACCTAGAAAACAAACTTATGGTTACCAGGGGCAGAAGAGGGTGGGAAAGGATAAATTGAGAGTTTGAGATTTGCATATACTAACTAATATATATAAAATAAATAAATAGCAAGTTTATACTGTATAGCACATGGAACTATATTCAATATGTTGTAGTAACCTATGATGAAAAAGAATATGAAAACTAATACATGTACATTCCTATGTGACTGAAGCATTGTGCTGTACAACAGAAATTGACACATTGTAAACTGACTGTACTTCAATAAAAATAGATTAAAACTGAAAAAATAAATAAGGTTAATGCCCTTAGCAGTCTACCCAGGCAATGGAAATAAGAGCAAAAATAAACAAATGGGACCTAATTAAACTTATAAGCTTTTGCACAGCAAAGGAAACCATAAGTAAAACAAAACAACAACATACAGAATGGGAGAAAATATTTCCAAGTGATGCAACTGACAAAGGCTTAATTTCCAGAACATATGAACAGCTCATACAGTTTAATAAAAAAAACAAACAACGCAATCCAAAAATGGGCAGAAGACCTAAATAAGCAATTTTCCAATGAAGACATACAAATGGCCAATAGCCACATGAAAAAATGCTCACTATCACTAATTATCAGAGAAATGCAAATCAAAACTACAATGAGGTATCACTTCACAGCAGTCAGAATGGCCATCATTCAAAAGTCCACAAACATTGAATGCTGGAGAGGCTGTGGAGAAAAGGGAACCCTCCTACATTGCTGGTAGGAATGTAGTTTGGTGCAGCTGTTATGGAAAACAGTATAGAGATTCCTCAAAAAACTAAAAGTAGACTTACCAAATAATCCAGCAATCCCACTTCTGGGTATGTATCTGGAGAGAACTAATTCAAAAAGATACATACACCCCAATGTTCATAGCAGCACTATGTACAATAGCCAAGACATAGAAGCAACCTAAATGTCCATCAACAGATGACTGGATAAAGAATCTGTGGTATATTTATATAATGGAATACTACTCAGCCATAAAAAAGAATAAAATTATGCCATTTGCAGAAACATGGATGGACCTAAAGATCGTCATTCTAAGTGAAGTAAGCCAGAAAGAGAAAGAAAAATATCATATATCACTCATACATGGGATCTTAAAAAAAAAAAAGACTATGAACTCATCTACAAAACAGGAACAGACTCACAGACATAGTAAACAATCTTATGGTTACTGGGGAAAGGGGTGGGAAGAGATAAATTTGGGAGTTTGAGATTTACAAATGTTAGCTACTATATATAAAAATATATTTTAAGAAAGTTTCTTCTGTATAGCACAGGGAATTATGTTCAATATCTTATAATAACCTTTAATGAAAAGAATATGGAAACAAATATATGTATGCATATGCATGACTGAGACATTGTGCTGTGCACCAGAAACTGACACATTGTAATTGACTGTACTGCAATAAATAAAGTTAATGCCCTTAGCAAGGACATGCATGCTTCAACTTTCCACCCTCTGTTTTCACTCCAGTCATTTCCATACATTTATGTTATGTAATTGGTCTCTAAAGTCATTTCATGGGAAACACCACTTATTCATCTATTTACATATTTTTGAGCCCCTCTTATTATCTGTTACTGTTCTCTGCAAGTAAGCAAACAAAAGACATCCTGCCTCAGGAAGCTAAAATTCTAGTAGAAAGGAATGGATAATCAACAAGTAAAAATATGTGGTATACCAGATGGGTAACTGTCACGGAAAATAACAAAGCAAGAAAGGGCGAGCGAGTGCTGGAGGGAGGAAGATTTTACGTAGTAGCCAGGGATGGCCTCACTGAGAAGGTCACATGTGAGTCATGACCTGAAAGAAACGAAGAAGCTTTGTGGGTATCTTGGTGAATAACAAGTGCAAAGGCCCTAGGTAGGGAGGGGCTTGCCTAGATGGAGGAGCAGCATCCAAGCTAATTTAACCAGACCATAAGGCCAGGGTGAGCCAAGAAGCCCTAGAGGGAGAGAAGAAATGATGAGAAGGCAGGGCTTATAACTAGGAGCCTGGTAAGTCACTGTAGGCACTTCAGAAAAAGCCGCTGAAGGGTTTTGAGTGGAGAAATGACATCACCTGACTCAAAAAGGACTGCTCCATCTACTGCATACAGTAGAGGATCATCTAGCAGACCCCTGCAATCATCCCCTGACTTGGAACAATGGAGAAACTGTGTATATTCTTCAAGAAGTTACCCTACGTATGGTTCCTTGCAGCCTTCATGGTCATATCCCTGGCAAAGAGCAGGTATATCGCTAGCTCGGGACAGGCCTCGGGACTGAATTGTCAGCCAGGCTGACAGTATAAATTTAAGAGCCTGACCAAGAGGTGAGCTGACAAAGCCCTCGCAAGTCCATCCAATTCAGCTCAAGACAGAGGGGTGACTAGTAGCCCTTGGAGCCGGGCTCCCAGCATTGCTGCCAACTACTCAAGCAGCAGGTACAACAGAACTTTCATCATCTTAGTCGTAAGACAAGGTGCCCATGGAACACTTTGCTCTGAGCAAAGTAACTCCCGGTGAACTTAGTCCAACTCTGACTTCCTGGGACCATGATAATCAGCTAGAAAGTGATTAGATAGAAGCCAGGGCCCCTGAACATGGTTTATGGGCCTGGAGAACAATAGCCCCTTCTTCTGGTCTGAATGTGTTTCCATATGTCCTAGCACTTAAAGTAGCTGAGCAGGAAGAGCCCCTCCCCCCACAGGTGGCCCAAGCCCCCCCCCCCAGCACCTGCGGGCACTGGAAGGGAGCTGCGGGGGAGGGGGGAGCTGCGGGGGAGGGGGAGGGCTTGGGCCCCTAGGGCCAGTCACCTCTTTGCGAGATACAGCTTCTCATCTCTAGGTGGATTTTTTTCACGAGGTTTCAGTGAGATTATAAATGTGACAAACAGAGCACAGTTCGTAATAGGGATTCCCTCAATTCATGTTGGTCCCTGTGCCTTCCCTTGGAGGCTGACTAAGGCAGGGTCCCAAGCAGGGGCCCCAGGCCATCTGACTGCTTTTCCCTCAGACTTGCCTTTCCCAGGTGCTGGCTCAGGGAGTCTGATGTTCCCCTGTCCGCCAGTAAGGCCCGAGAAACCTGCCAGAGACATGATGGGTTTGTCCCTAGGGAAGGCTGAGCGGGTCCCCATGCAGGGCCTTGGCACATTCCTGCTGCCAGCCGGCCCTCACACCCCTCCAAGCACTGCCCTTGCCAAACACAACCGAAACCAAGGAGTCAGAGCAGGAGAGCTCCACACACAGGCCTGGCTCCACTGAGCCCTCATCAGAGCCCCAGGGTCTGGACGCTCAGCACAAGTGTTTCTCTCAATCGCTCTACCAAGTAAAGAAAATGCAAGGTTGTCTACAAGGGCCCCAGGTTTCAAGAAAGAAAAAGAGGAAGTTCCTTGGTGGAAGAGCATTTTCCTGGGTGTTTCGTAAGCCTCGTCTGTTCGGGCTGAAGGGGTGCGACCTGCCCAAAGGTCAGGGGTCAGGCCACAAGCTCCTGGACACAGAGTCCCAGCACTCGGCAGCCACTGTTCTTTGTGGCTCTTGGCCTCCCTCCCAGCCACCTCTCAAGGTCTTGGAAACCACAGGGAGGCAGGGGATCCAACTGGCAGACGCAGGCTACACGCTGAAGCCAAGAGGGGAACTGACCTGTTGGAAAGATGGAGCCTGAGAAGGAAGAGCAAGAGCCAGAAAGTCAAGCTGCCAATATCTGTGAGGCCGCCCAGGGCCCAGACGCCTCCATCCCGGCCTCCCTGGGCGGGTTCCCTCAGCCTCTGCTCCTCAGGTCACAGCACCACGAGGCTACCTGGCTTGACATGACGGGACTCTCATCCTTCCGCCCACGGAAGCCATGGTGCCACCATCCCCCTCCCCTTCCTAGAACCGTTTCTATTGAAGCACCAGGCCACCCCAACCCAAGCCCCTTTCACTGGCTGGTGCGAGATACACACCCCCCAACTTCACCCCAATTTTTGGCCCTGCCTCCTGTTTCCTTGCGCCTCACAGGTCACACATCACCCTCTCAGATACCATATCACAGCAGGCCAGGGTCTCAGAACTTCGGGGTCACAGAATCTGCCACCTCATAACGTGTCTTTTTGGCATAATAATTGTTTGACGCTGGTTACTGAGAAGCAGCAGACAAAGGAAGGGCTCTGAAAACCAAACAGGAGGTGCCCTTTTGAGGAACATTTACACGTGTAAGGGAAATCCCTGGTTCTAAGGGTGACTCCCTGTCTGTACCTGGAAGAGGAAGACGACCAAATCTCTAGACTTATCAATGGAGACAGCAATGACTTGAATCCACGCAATAACCTTACCCTTGTTTACCGTGCTTTTCCTGGTCCCCGCCCGGAGCCATCTCCACCCTCCACATCTTCTTTCACCTTGGGCTGGGGGTGGCATTTAAGGTGAGGGCGTCAGCCATTTTGGTGCGTTACTCAATCTTCCTGGGCCTTTTCCGTGTATACAGGTCATTAAAATTGTTTGATTTTCTCCTGTTAATCTGTCTTATGTCAATTTAATTGTTAGCCCAGCCCGAAGAACCTCCAAGGGTAGAGGAAATGTTCTTCCTCCCCAACACCCCTCTGTGGGCATCTCCTCATAGGATGTGTTTTTTTTGTTTGTTTTTTTGCTTTTTTTTTAAATCCATCTCAGTCCACGCCACTGCACTCGTCCTGACCCCAAACCCAAGTTCTGGTATGTCTCACGTCAGCTCCACAGACACTATGTCCCCAGGTGCCTGACAGTCCCAACACTTCAACTCCAGAGACCCACAATTTCAGAGCAGCAAGAACGCTTACAAGCGTCCACTTCTTACAGCGCTTGAATTCCTCCTGCCGTTCCTAAGAAGCGGCAGCCGCGGAGCCCAGGACAAACCACCACGCCCCGCTGGACAGAAAAGAGCCCCCGGACCCCCGGGGTCTTCCTCTGGACCCCACACCCCTCAGCTTCCTCCTCCCGGGGCAGCCCTTCCAGGGTCGGAGCACTTACCTGCCCCCTTTTGTTCTTTCTTCCCTTCTCCCAAGGAAACATCCTAACTCCTTCCTCGCCTGCTCAGAAGCTCCAGTTTTGAATCCTCCCCACCAGCCCAGGGGCTCTTCTTTAAATACACGCCGCCGGTTCTGCGCGCTTCTCACGCCGGAACGTGCACGAGAATCACGTGGGCTCCCATTAGCATCCCTTCTGGGCCCCGCAGGTCTGGGTGTGAATTTCCAACGAGCTCCAGGTGGTGCTGATGCTGCTGGCTGAAGACTAACACCGGGGGCCGGCCTTTCTACCCAGGATCACCTGGGGCTCCTGAGAAGCGTGACTCTTGGGCCCGATTCAGGTCTCCTGAGTCAGGATCTGGGGTTTAACAAGATCCATAGGTGCATAGCATGCCTTCATTTTTTTAATGTATTTTTTCCTTTCCTTTTTTGTTTCTTGGGTTGTTTTTTTTTTTTGGTTTGGTTTTTGTGGTTTTTGGTGGGGGAGGGGGTAATTAGGTTTATTTATTTATTTTTAATGGAGGTACTGGGAGTTGAACCCAGGACCTTGTGCATGTGGGTAGGCACTCTACCACTGAGCTGTAACTTTCCCCTAGCATGCCCTTTGAAGTTTGAAAAAGTAGAAGCTGGCAACCAGGGCTGTGTATGAGAACCACCTGAGAAATGGGAAAATAATCCCGTGGCCCAGCAGCACTGCAGACCAGTTCCATCAGAGGGTGGGATCCAGGCAGCAGTGATTTTAAACCTCCCCAGGGGATTGGACTGTGCAGCTAGGGTTGAAAACTCTGCTGTCAAGAGTCTTAAAGAAGGGCAGGCCCTACTTTTGAGACCAGTGCCAGGGAAAGGCGGGATGTGCTCTGTCACCTTGAACTTATCAGGTCGTGTCCGGAGATCCCTTGGGCTCTGGGCAGCCCTCCACCATGCTGACTCCCTTTGAGGCAGTACAGAGCCGTGGTTAGGAGCGCTACTCTGGAGTCAGGTAGACGTGGATTCGAATCCAGAGTTCAACATTTATTAGCTGCGTGACCTCAGAAAACGTACCTAATGTCTCTGTGCCCTTGTGGGCAAAGTGGAGCCGAGATAGTACCTACCAACTAAAGTCACTGTCAGTGTTGACTTAAGTGAGAAAAGGCATGTGTGTGTGTGTGTGTGTGTGTGTATGTGTATGTGTATATATATATATACAGTTCTTAGCACGGCACCAGCCCCCATGGAAATGCTCAGTAACTGTTAGCTGCTCTTCTTAGCACTGATGCTAAAACTCCTGATGTTTTGCACGTACTGCTTGCTGCTAAACCGCATTGACTCCACTGAGGTTCCCCTTCACAAGCAACTCCAGTTTAACCGGTTTTGGCTAACCTAGGCAGAGCAGAAGTATATTAGATGACGTGCCCCAAACTAAGCACAAGAATGGAGCCCGCTGCAGGGATCTCAGTGGGAAACGTTCGTGTGGTGTCCGGGGAAGGATTCAGTCCTGATAGCCTCCATGAGCCACTTGACTCGGGGTTCAGGTTTCCAAGCCAGAGTCTGATCCAGCTCAGCTGGGGCCACTTGCCCCCTATGTGGGAGGTAAGGGGCCTGTGACTAACATTTCCAGCAGGACTAGAAGGAAACTAGTTCTCCAGAGAAACCAGAGACTGTTACCTAAAAGAAGGTGGAAACTGGCCAGGCAAAGGGAGATGTCCTCCTGAGCCCATTAATTCTTGAACCCAAAGATGGGACCACACATTTATTCTTATTACACTTTTAAATTGAAGTTCTTTTCATTTCCTCTGTGAGTATTTTTTAATGATAGCCTTATTGAGATCTAATTCACTCTTTTAAAGGGTACAATTCAGTAAGTTTTAATACATTTCACAGAGTATCACCACCATCTAATTCCAAAACATTTCATCACCCCCAGAAGAAACGTCATTCCCATTAGCCATCACTGCTCTTTCTCCTTCCCCCAAAGTCCCTGACAACCACCAATCTACTTTCTATCTCTATGGATTTGCCTACTCTGAACATTTCCTAGAAGTGGAATCATAATATTTGCCCTTTTGTGTATCAACATTTCATTCCTTTTTATGGCCAAATAATATTCCACTGTGTGTAGAGACCATATTTTGTGTCTCCATTCAGCAGTGGATGGACATTTGGGTAGTTTCCACCTTTCAGCTATTGTGAGTAATGCTGCCATGAATATTCTTGTACAGATTTTTGTGTGAACATCTGTTTTCAGTACTTTTGGATCTACACTTAGAGGTAGAACTGGTGAGTGACAAGGTAACTGTATGTTTAACCTTTTGAGGAGCAGCCAGGCTGTTTTCCATGCCAACTGCACCACCTTACATTCCTATCAGCAATATAAAAGAGTTTCAGATTTCTTCCCATCCTCACCAACACTTGTTATTGCCTGTCATTTTTATTTTAGCCACATAAGTAGGGTTGAAGTATTTCATTGTGGTTTCATGATTCGTGTTTCCCTGATGACTAATGATGTTAAGCATCTTTTCAGGTGCCTCTTTCCTGTTGCATGGTCAATTCAGCTCATGATCTCAACTGATCACACCCTGCTCCTATATTGCGATTCTTTCAGTTCCTGGTCAGTTGTAAATATCATGGGCATGCCCTCTATAGCCTATTCTCAAAAAAAAAAAAATTATTGATCGTCTTGGGACAGGTGGCAGGACCCTGCAGAATGCCACAAGGAATCTTTTAGGTTGGCCGTGAACCTCATTTAGTCATCTCTGAGCGAGAATGAATTCTTCTCTCCCTAGCTTGAACCCTAACCAGCTCCCTGCTCAGGGTGTAGGACTCTGTCATCGCCCTCTGCCCTGGGGCTGCTTCTCTGCCCCTCTGCACTTTCAGGAGGTGCTCCTTCAGCTGCCTGGGCCCCTTCTTCACCACACTTGCCAGCTAAGCTCCCAAACTATAAAGCCTCCAGACCACATCCATGGAGAGAAAACCGTGTCTGGCTTCTGGAGAAATACACCTCTCCTCCTGTTTGGTTGGCTTATTCCTTCCTAGGTTCATTCTCCCCAACCCAGGTGCGATGCTCAGGAAGGTGGGAAGACCCTTCCTGATCTCATTCTGGTTTTTGCTGCTTAAGTGACGGGGCACCTAAATACACAGACTCTCCAGCACCGGGCAGTGCAGCCGTGGTCCGACTGAGCAGCCAGAAGCAGGCTCAGTGACTGGGATGGATTTGTCTCCTGTTTTTAGTACCTTCATCTGAGCAGGGTTTTTTCAAAATGTGGTCTGTGGACTGCCTGCGTCACATGCACCTGGCGGGGAGGGGTGGTGAAAACTCCACATAACTAAAGCAGATTCTCTACGGGGTGGATCCTGAAAAACCCACATTTAGAATAAGCTCCTCAAGGATTCTTATTTACACTAAATTGTGAAAACCAGACACCTAGAGATATTATTAGGAATGTATTGCTAATCAACATACGTGTATTCATAGGGCTCTTTAGAAACTTACATTTTGGTCCAAGGTCGCACATCCTGTCATCAGTAGTGAGGACACAAACACAAGACTTTCATCTCCTCGTCTTGTATTCCTTCCCCCATGTATCAGCTGCCTCGCTTTTGCCTGTGGAAGCCTCGGGGCCAAAGCCTGATACACTGTCACCTACTTGACCCTAGAGAGCCCTGACACTTTCCTGGAAGGTGAGGGGCCCCTGGATCTCACTCCATCTGTTTAATTCTCTCTGCTGATTCCTTCCAGGACGTAGAATATATCCTAAGCTGCTGTAGGATAAATGTCCACATAACCCAGATATTAGCTAATATATGTCAACCATCTTTCACCACGTCACCCCCTAGCAAGCAGAAGGGATTGCATGCAAGTTTAAATAACTCTAGACCCAACACCAAGTCATATTGAGGTGGGAAGCCCCATAAAAAGACAGGCAGGACCCCCAGGCAGGGCCACTACTCTCCTGCCAGCACCATCCGGTTTCCTGGCCAGAGGCTCTCTCACTTTTTGCCTCTGAAATGGTTTACTTACCCCTAAAATTCGATTGGTTCCCCAAGCTCACTCCTGATTGGTTATTTCTCTCCCTCCTGATTGGTCCATTTCTACAAAGCTTGTTCCTAATTAGTCAACTTCTGTTATACCTCATTTGCATATGATGTTGCAAAGTGTAAACTGGCAGCCTATAAAAGCCGGTGTAAACCTACGGCTGGGGTCCAGAGCTTGGAGTGTTAACTCTTCTGGGCCTGGTGGCGTAATAAACCTGAGTTCTCCAACTGTCCAAGTGCTGCTTGGTCTCTCGTCTAGATCCAGGTTGCTGTCACAACTGAGCCAAACACCAAACTGTAACACCGAGCTATAACACTGAGCTGTAACACATTTTTCCGCAACATATCAGAGATCACTAGCTCACCTGTGATTGTCTGTCTTCAGTAGGGTGTCCACCTTGGTCCAATCAGCTGTGATCCGGGGTGTAAGCCCTGTGGGCAACAGATTGTGTGCAGGACCATTTCATTTAAAGAGTTGTGGGCAAAGAAGTCACCAAAAGTGACATTTCTAGAATTCCAGAAGGTGGCACAGTCACAGAACTCCTAAGTGTAAGTTTTATGGTAATGAGTGTTCCATATACATTAGTGTTGTTTGCTGATTTGCTGATGCTTCAGATAGAAACACCATCGACTCCTATACTTCAATACATGTTCAGTGATAATCATTTATTCAACAATACTTATTAATTACCTCTTAGCTACTGGTCTCTTTTCTAGGCATTAAAATAAATTTATAATTTGAGAGGGATTCAGGGCAGCAAGAGGCAGGGATCACCATGTAAAGGAAGAACTTCTTACCACCAACATGTGTTTTTCAGTCTGAGAATAATGAACTCCCATGAGGCTACCTACAACCGCCTACCACAGATAGTAGAGAACTACTAAAAGGAGGTGTCACAAAATCACCTGAGAAAGGTGACAGAAGGAGAGAGGAAAGAGAAGAGGGATTTTTTTTTTCAGGCTGAAATTAATGAGTTTAACACACTGATACTAAAGTGGTAACTTCTCTTTTCTCATTCTCCTTCCTCCCCCTCTGCAGCTTTAAAGGTCTGTGAGATGCAGACCTAAGTGAATCTGCAAAGGCAGGCTTGGACACAGGACTTTCTCCCCAGAAGCTTGGGGGATGGAGCATAGTTGCAGTGGGAAATACATTAGGCCTGGCATCAAAGAATGTGGGTGCCCAGGCTTGCTTTACCAGCCGAATGACCTTGACCAAACTTTCTTGAGATTTAGTTTCCCTATTTGTAAAATGGAAACGGTAATTTCTTTCATTAGGTTGTTGTCCAAATTAAATAAGATATGCAATTTTATTTATTTATTTTTGTTACCAAGTCCAAACTCGTTCTGCTCACTGCACTACAGGCCAATAAATTGGGAGATGAGGTGTTGGGGCAAGGAACAGCGACTTTATTCAGAAAGCCGGCAGACCAAGAAGATGGCAGACTAATGTCTTGGAGAACCATCTTGCTCCAGTCAGAGTACAGGCTCCTTTTATACCAAAAAATGGCGGGGGGGGGGCATAGTTGGTTGTTGCAAACTTCTTGCTATAGGAATTCTTTGTTCTTGCAGCCCTCCATGTGGGTAAGGCCATGGTGTCCCTGTAAACCTCCAACAAAACAAAGGTTATTTTCTGTTTTGCAACTTGCCATCTCTACATAAGTGCAGAAGAGCTAACATCCATAAAGGTCAGAGCCCCAAGAATAAGGTCTCCTGTATATTTCAGGCTAGAGGCAACATTGTTTTATAAAAGGTGCAGAGCTAGCAAGACTAAGCCTAGAAAACGGGGCACAGTGGTTAAAACTAAAGGGACAGATCCGATATAGATTCAGATGTGTTCTCCTCTATTACATTGGTTTTTTTGGAGGGGGAGGTAATTAGGTTTATTTATTTTTAGAGGAGGTACCAGGAATTGAACCCTGGACTTCCTGCATACTAAGCATGTAATCTACCACTTGAGCTATGCCCTCCCCCTGAGACATGCAATTTTAAGGTGTCTGTCACATAGACAATTTTAAAGTGTTTAGTGTTCAAGTAAGTTTAGTAACTTCGTTCTCCAGTGAAGACACCCAGATGGCCAACAGGCACATGAAAAGATGCTCATTATCGCTAATTATCAGAGAAATGCAAATGAAAACTACAATGAGTTATTTACCTCACACTGGTCAGAGTGGCCATCATTAAAAAGGCCACAAATGATAAATGCTGGAGAGGGTGTGGAGAAAGGGGAACCCTCGTACACTGCGAGTGGGAATGTAATTTAGTGCAGCCATTGTGGAAGGCAGTATGCAGATTCCTTAAAAAACTGAAAAGTAGATTTACCGTATGATTCAGCAGTCCCACTCCTGACATATATCTGGAGAAAACTAACTCAAGAAGATACATGCACTCCAATGTTCACAGAAGTACAATCTACAATAGCCAAGACATAGAAGCAACCTAAATGTCCATCAACAGTTGATTGGATAAAGAAGATGTGGTGTATATATCCATATATATATATATGTATATACACACACACACAGACACATACATACACACACTGGAATACTACTTAGCCATAAAAAAAGAATGAAATAACACCATTTGCAGCAAAGTGGATGGACCTGGAGATTGTCAATACTAAGTGAAGTAAGTCAGAAAGAGGAAAATAAATACCATATAATATTGCTTATATGTGGAATCTAAAAAAAATGACACAAATGAACTTATTTACAAAACAGAAACAGACTCACAGACATAGTAAACAAACTTGTGGTTAACATTGGGGAAAGGTGTGGAGGGATAAATTAGGAATTTGGGATTAACAGATACATACTACTATATACAAAATAGATAAACAACAAGGTCCTACTGTACAGCATAGGGAACTATGTTCAGTATCTTGTAATAACCTATAATGAAAAAGAATATATGTATAAATGTATAACTGAATCACTATGCTGTACACCAGAAACTAACACAACATTGTAAATCAATAATACTTCAATTAAAAAAAGATCTTACACACACAAAAATAAAATTAGTAACTTCGTTTTCTGTATCTAAGAATGAGAATAATAATAGTAACACAGGGGTGTTATGAGGGCTAAATATTTTAGGTAAAAATGTTTTGTAAATTACAAAGTCCTATCCATGTATCAGGTCATCATTATTTAAGAGATTTGAAAGTTAGGGTGGTGGTGGCAGGGCGTAGCTTTTTCTTCACTGCTTCTTAAAAATCTACCTTATTGTGCCATCTAGTGATAGACTTTATAGCGCTACAATTTCTATAATATGGAAAAAGCCCAAATGAGATTAAGCTGAAATGATTTCTTCTTGAGTCTTGTAAAGTCAGAGAAATCTATACCATCTGGTTTTCAGAATACCTGTTTAAGAGAGGTCTACAATAAATTTTATTTTTCACATTTCGCAAATAACAGATAAATGAGATAATGTACAAAAAGTCACTTCGCATAGAGTAAGTGCTCACGAAGTGACTAATGCAGTGGTCCCCCAAATTTTACCTTCCTTTTGGAATTTTACCCTCAAATACAGACCTGTTAGAAAGATTAGTTTTTTAAAAAGTCCATTAATTAAACAGTGAATTGATTTTACTTTTTATTGATCAAAGACCTTAGCCCATCTGGAACTTTTTTTTTTGAGATAGCTGTGTTCTTTTATTTCATAATAATGAAAATCCAAGATTTATGGATGTTAATATGATGTATATACGCCTTTTGGCTTTGGAGGGCACAGAGGTACTTCACTGAACTTATTACAAAGTATTGCTTTTAATTTATTATTTCTAAATAATATTCTGTTTGGACAATTCAGTTACTGAAAAAGAGAAGCCATATTTGACAAAAGCACATTGTTGTAACGTTTACCTTTGTTTTATTTTATTATTTATTTATTTATTTATTTAATGGAGGTATGGGGAATTGAACCCAGGACCTCGTGCATGCTAAGCATGCACTCTGCCACTGAATCATACCCTCTCCTTAGTGGTTGTAACATGCATAATGAAGTGAACTAAAGGAGACACTTGCAATGCGACCTACGCTGTCTCCATCAGTGACTCTCCCTAGTCCCTCCTGAAATTCTTCATGGTCTACCTAGAAAATGATAGTCCATCTGGAACTTAACTCGTGTTTCTAACTAGTATGGGCCAGGAAGCTGCACTACAGGAGTTGTGATAACCTGAGACAACAGAATGAAACCTGAAACTTGAGTTATTCCACGAGTCTTTTCTTGGTTAGCATCTGACTCGACGTAGACACTTTGAGATAGCTGGGGACATGTGACCATGCCTTCAAGGAGATCACAGTCTAGGGAGAGGATATACTGGATATTTTGAAATAAGCTAATTTACTAATTAATGTGTCATTTGCATGTTCTTGCCCTCCCCCTGCCCCCTGTTCTGAAGTGTCCATTTGCTGGAGAGGGAGTTTAGGCTGGTGACACCAGGAATGCCAATAGAAGGCAGTCCACATTCAGTTTTGAAACCCACAGTAGACAGCCTGAACACAGAAAGAGACAAATCTCAAAAGCCAGGCTTTGTCACGAGAGAAAGACTTTTCTGAATTTCTTTGTCTCCAAGGAGGAGCAGGGGCCATGGACTTTAGGCAGGTCATAAACCCAACCTGCCTCCGTGGTGCACATCGAGAGAGCACCCCCTCTGCTGCCAGGGGCTTAAGCGGGCGGAATGAAGGCGGTTCCAGACAGAAGCAGGGACAGAAAGCCCTGCCCTGTCTGTCACCCCAGTGGAGCCTGAGGAGGAGAGGGGAAAGCTAACAAACACGTCCTCTCTTTTCTCCTTCTTGGGATGAAAGCCAGAGGTGGAAAACTGGTCGAAACACCCAGATGGGTGTGAGGAAGCCAAGAACATTGTGGGGAGTGTGGAGAAGGCTGAGGTCTTAAGAAACTCAGCGTGTGGTCCTGTCGGACACAGTCTGGGCGGCGGCACTGCAGCTAGTGGACACGGGAGTTCCTGGCCGGATTCTGGCGTGCCCGGCTGAGGACCGGGGCGGTGCATAGACCATCAGCAGCCGGGACAGGGACAGAGGGACTGCTCTGTCCGGGACGTCTAGGCAGATACAGGGATCGATGTCTAGCACGATGTGGGGCACGCTCAAAACAGCATTAGCCCGTAGAGATGGTGTTGGCTCATGAGCAAGCACAAGCCAGCAAGTTCCAAATATCAATGCGAATGATCAATCAACAATCTATAATAGGAAGAGAAAAGTTTTATTCAGCCAAACTGAGGATTAAAGCCTGGGAGTGTAGTCTCCACCAAGGAAGAAAGTGGGGAGAAGCGTGGTTACGAGCACAGTTTGGTATCTTGTCAGAACAAAGAACATCACATATGGCAGGGTACATTCCCTCAGGGGTTCAGAAGAGAAGGATTTGCATGTACACAGCCGGTCAGCGTGACCTTGGCGTCTGGGAAGGGAACCTTAGCTTCGAAGGAGCACGAGCCTGGGCACCTTGGGTGGGTGGGTGTGCGTTCATCCTTGTCTTCACAGTGGGACGTCCTTTACTTCTGGATAACGCATTCTTTTCTTCACAGTTAAAGCAGCCAAAAAGACAGGCCATTCTCATTAACACAAATTCAAGCCAGATCATGGATGAGCCAGAATGACCTCCCCGCACCTCAATATGTGAATATTTCTTCCATCACAAAGAGCCACGCGGCACGGGAGGAAAAGCCTATGTGTGATGCGGAGGAGCTACGTGACAATCCCAGGTACAGTTTACCCTCCATTCACCCAGACGCCTCCCTAGGTATTTCAAACAGGGAATTTACTAGAGAGAACTGGTCATCCAGTATATGGAAACGGAGAAGCCAGTAGGGGTCAGTAAGGCATCCAGAGATCATAAAAGCAGGGGGGAAAAGCTACTGTGTAGCCAGAAGGACAACACATTAGCAGCTAGATAGACATGGGATGCCTAAATTGTAAATAGCGATATTTCATAAAAATAAGATGTCATGGGAGTGGGTATAGCTCAGTGGAAGAGCGTGTGCTTAGCACGCACAAGGTCCTGGGTTCAATCCCCAGTAACTCCATTTAAAAGTAAAAATAAATCGAACTGTAATAATTCTACCTAATAAAACTGAAAAAGGGAAAAAAACCCCTCTAATCAAAAATGAAAAAATAAACAAACAAAAACACTCTAATCCAAATAAATAAATAAATAAATAAACAAACATAATTATCTCTCCCCACAAAAAAATAAGTAAAGAAGATGGTAACTTCTTCCCCCAGAGATGTCAGCTCCCCCCTTATCTCTATCAAGACTTTGCTTCTCAGCAAGGTCTCCCCTGGGCATCCTCTGAACCGCATCTCCCTTCCTGGCACTCCCTACCCTCAGCGCCTGCTTTATCTTCCCCCAAAGCACTTACCATCAACTGACAGGCTCTGGATTTATTTGCTTGTTGACTTTCTCTCCCCATCCCCACCTCACGCTAGACCTAAAATCTGATGAAGGCAGACATTTGGGTCTGTATTCTTGGCTGCCACGTCCCAGCCGGTGCAGAGTCACCGTTACAGTGACTGCTTGTCTGTCACACTATTGGGCGGGCGCATCCGCAAAGCCCACTTCCAACTTGTCTGGTACTCGGTTTCCTGTTGCAGAAAATGAAAGTTGAGCTCAGCGATCTCTGAGGGGTCTTCCACAGAGGGGTATTCCTTGGTTCTAGGTTCTGCCTCCTGGAACATACTCCCTCTATGTGGAGTCTAAAAAAATGAAACAAACTTGTGCATGTAACGAGAAAGAAACAGACTCACAGATACAGAGAACAAAGTAGTAGGTACCCCAGTGGGGAGATGGAAGGGTGGGCAAGGTAGGGATGGGGCTTTAAGAGGTATAAACTCCTATGTATAAAATAAATAAGCTACAAGGATACCGTGTACAGCATGGGGAAATCTAGCTGGTATTTTATAATAACTATAAATGGAGTAAAATCTTTAAAAATTGTGAATCACTATGTTGTACACCTGAAACTAATCTATTATTGTAAATCAACTATACCTCAATTTAAAAAAAAAAAGCAGATTCCCTTTAAGTTTCTATTCCCTCGATGTCGGGACAACAAAGGACAGTGAATCTCCAAGGGCGGGCCACTTGGTGCGGGGGCGCTCTCCCGTGATGACAGCAGGTGATGAGAGCGTGCAAACATCTTCACTCCCTTCCATCCTGCTCCCCTGCCACTCCTCCTCCTCCGTGTCTCAAAGAGGAGTCAGATCTTTGAATTCTTGGTGTCCCCAACCTAGCTCCAAGAAGAACTGAGTCACAAGTTTGCAAATTAAACAAAACACAGCAGTTAGGGATAAAAACAGACCAGAAACCACCTAAAGCGATCTGACACCCCTGAGATAAGCTTATAACAATAACTGAGACCTTAATTTAGCTCCAAATTTCTAGACATTTCTACAATTAGGGGGAGGTGAGTGAGGACCTCACCACAAGTGCCAAATATAAAGAGAAGAGCAGCCAAAACCATCAACCATCAAGACAAATATTTCCATGAAATATTTCTAAAAATCCAAATTAACCAAAAAAACAAACCCTGATGATGCATGAAGCATCAAAAATTTAAACAAAATTACAGAAAACTTGTATTTGGGGCACACATTTTTCTTTTTGCCTCAGTTCCAAAGTAGCTGCACACAGCATGGTCAGATCTGTAAAAAGGCTTGATACTTTGTTCATTGTGCATTTTTTGGCATTAATTTTGACCTTTAAAAATATTGCATTAATGTATTATTTATCTTAATGAGAGTTTTGGGTGTACCTTTTAAATTTTCCACCTTGCCTCCCCTTCATTCCCAGTCCTGCCAGTCCGTCTCTCTAAGGGACATCAGAATCACTCGAGTCCCCTGGCCCGCACCCCTGCGGGGGATCCTCCACACATGGGGTGTCCTGGTGAGAACCTGGCAGGGGCGCAGCACACGGGCAGCTGCCCCCGCCCCTTGGCTGACATGTGTTGGCTTTTCCCCCTGAGTCTGGCATCAGCCTCCAGATCCTTCTCAATACAGTGCTCCAGGCAGAAATATCTGCTGATCAGAACTGGCAGAGGAGACAAAACCTCACAAGAACCTGGGAAACCATCTCTATTTGGGACAATTGACATAACATGGTAGGGATGAGGCTGGAGGGAAGTCCCAGCTCCAAAGCTCATTCCAGGCTGACAGATGAGGGTAAAGAGTTGTGGACAGAGCTGCCAGTTGAAAAGGTGAGGAAATTACTGCTCTACACCACAACTGTCCAATAGAACTTTCTGTGACAATAGAGATGTTCCACATCAGTACAGGACAATACTATCACAAACCACATGTGACTATTGAGCGTTCGAAATATGGCCAGTGCAACTGAGCGACTGAATTTGAACTGATTGCCTGCATAGAACGCACATCTTTCCTCAGTCCAGCCCAGCCACACACTGACTCTTCAGTCTGTACAAACAAGCCTCAAATGCCAGCCAGCCACTGGGGCCTGTTCTGGATCTCATGTCCAAACTTAAACTCTGAGCTCTGCACCCCCAGCCTCCAGGTCAACCTTTACCCCCTCCTAATGTGGAGCTCATCCTTCCCCCAGCTCTGACCTGCTCTCCAGGGGAAGCCACACCTGCTCCAGTGATGAGACTAACTAGCGTGAGGGTGTGCCTGGTCCTTCCCCACACTGGGGGCTGTCCCCATTCTGGTCCTGTCTACTTATTCCTTCATCCAGGCTCCACTGCTTACTTCCCTGCCTCAGGCTGGGACATCACTTTCTTTGGAGGTTAATCACCTCCCATACACAGTCCCAGCAGATACATGGGACACTCTGGATCAAAACATGGACCCCTGTATACTTTCTATGTCTCACCACCAATCTTTCCCCTCCCAAGCCCCACTTTTCACCACTCAATACCCAATATTGCATTAACTACTTCGGCATTTTGAAAATGACAGACTAGCTCCCTCTTTTAAATTATCATCTCCATTCTGCAGATGAGAAAACTGAGACTCCAAGAGGTTAAGAGAGCTGCTCAAGGTCACACAGGTATAAGAGAGCAGGGACAGAAAAACTCTACATAGTTTTGGTTGAATTTCTAGGATGTCCTGAGTGGTTTGTAGGTTTTGGGGGGTTTTTTTCAGGCTGAAAGCCCAGTGTGATGACCACAGTTTAGAAGGAGGTGTCTTTCCTATTCTGCTTTGTACTCACCCAGCACAGCCCCTCTCCCAGTGCGCAGAGCCACAGTCCACTACCTAGGACACCCAAGCACACACGATGAAACGCCTGTCACCTTCCAGTTCTGTGGCACCAGCTGACCGCAGCTCTGCTGATACAACCAGAGGAAGACATCTGACCCAAGCAAAGCTAATAAGACTGCCTCTCTTAGGTATTTGGAAACAGGGCATTTAAAATGCAAAAGAACTCAGATGTCCAGACCGCAAGTTCACACAGAGATGGGCCTGGAGTCGGTGGCCTGGGAAGCCCGAGTTATGTGGGAGGCAAGGATGTGTCTTTAGAGGTAGGGTGTACTGGTTAGGTGGCCAGACTGCAGAAGTAGGGTGTGCAGTTTGAATCATGGCTGCCACTTGCAAGCTGCAGGATTTGCGGCAAGTTGCTTAACCTTTACATGACTCAGTTTTCTCATCCGTAAAATGGGCAAATGTATAGTACCTACCTCGTTATCATGAATGGAGTTCACACACACCTAGGTCCAGCATGGGCACGCAGAGCACACTAGAGGCTGCCAGCTGCTGTTATTCCAGAGGCGAGAAGGTGCCCGTAGCCCCGGAGACTGCCGGACGGAGCAGCTCCCCGTGACTCTCCAGCTGCCAGCAGGTCTGCCTGGACGCAGAGCACTTGAGTGCAACCACCAAAGGGTTTCCACGGAAAGGTAAGAGGAACTAAATTTTCGCTTCACACTGAATGACTCAAATTTAAAAATCATCTACCACAGTGTTTTGGCAGTTTTATTCTTTTTATTGCAAATTTCTGGTAAAGGAAAGAACAGGGAAGCTGATTCTCATTTCAACTTTGGTGATAAGAGTACGCTGTCGACTGGGGGGCTCACAACACGTGAGTCACCCTGGGGGGGTGGCGCCTCTGACACATGCTGCCGCCTGCGTCCCCTCCTGGAGGTTCCAACTTCGCTGGACCAGGGGGTAGCCCGGGCGGCGGCAGCTTTTTGCACTTCCCGGGAGATTCCAACTTGCAGCCAGGGTGGAAGACCCACCAGAGCTCCGACGTGGGGTTGGCAGCATCGGAAGCGTCTCAGCGGTTCAGCAGGCAGCTGAGCATGACCCACTCCTGTCACCCTGGACCCGAGTCCAGCCGGTGTCCTCCTCCCAGGTGTGACAGGTGCCGACTCTTCCTCCTTGGAGGCCCCAGAAGAGAGAGACGCTGGAGGGGCCGTGAGTCTCTGGGCTGTGGTTTGTGCTTAAACGTGGAGAACTGTGCTAAACACGGTTCCTCTATCACGAAAAGAAACTCACTTTCTGATTGCTAAAGAACATTCACCTCTTTGTTTTTTCATTAAGTGGGAACAGTCTTCCTATATAAAGATGCAAAGATTCGTGACAAAATAAGGAAATATGTGTTGGGTGACGTGTTCCTTATATGACTTCTCAGGTCCAAATTAAAAAACATTTTTTTTTGTCAAGCCAGTGAGGGTAAACGCTTATGTACTTCAGCAGCACAATTCACATGGGTAAACAGTAACAGCCAGTCAGGGATTTCATGTACAATTTATCCTGAAATAAAAAATGCCTTAATTTTCCTGAGTCCTTGGCAGACAAAAAAAAAATGTTTTTAAAATTTTCAAAGTATTCCTGTTTTCTTTTTCCCTGGGCACCCTCACAGTCTAGAACGGTGTGTCTCACTCTCAGTTTTTACGTACATAGGTGAACACGCAGCGCTGGTGCCAATCTTCAATGACTGATCAAATGTGGAGATTAAAAATAAAACACCCATCATCTACGAAGTTGCTCAAAATGACAGTTTCTTGACGTTATTATAAATGCAGTTATCAGTCTGAGTCCCTGGCCAATACAAAAGTATGAATTTCTATTCCGTTAATAATAGTGAATGGTTAATGCCTTAACTGATAAAAGTCTTAGAACATTTAAAAAATACATAGGATCCGATTTTTACATCATAATTCTGATGTGTCATCATGCCTTCTATTTTGTCTGTAAACCTTTTACAGGGTACAGTGCATTGACTGGTAAAACCAAGGCACAAGGATACAGTCACAATAAGTGTATATAAATCTTAGCACTTTGTAGCAATTTTGGAAAAATTTAGAGAGGAGCTCCGAAAGCCTGAAAAATTCTCACATCCTATTATGATGAATTGAAAGTGTAATAAACAGGCTATTAACCACAATTCCATTACTGAATATATGGCTGTCACTGTACAGGCTGTGGATAGTTGAAAAAAGTTGTTCATATTAAAACCTGTTACAACTAGGTGGTCGATGTAGATACTGTGCCTTGTGTGATTTAGATAACTGTATTAAGTTTCCATTTTAATTTGTAATCTACATGGCAGTTATCAACTTTTAAACTATTTTCACTGCACACACGGTGGGGTTTTTTTCCCCCTAAATGTTAAATCCCATCCCCCTACAAAAGACAGATTTACAAGAAGATAACCAATATAAGAAATGCACAGACAACAATAATAAAATCCAACTATGGACTCAACTCAAAGGTTGAATTCTAGTCTATCAGGGCATTCTCTTAATTTAGGGTGAGGAGCGACACGCCCCTGTGACAACTCATTAGTTTCTTAATGTAAAAAAATCACCATGACATTTTTCAAAATAGTAAAGTCTTAGAGCATCAAGCACTGAAGGAAAATTGTTTCAAGTCTTTTCATTCATAAAATGAAGGGGACAAAAGCCTTTCAAAACCCAGGGCAAGGAAGATATTCCATTGAATTTAGATAAGTGGAATAAAGTGGTAAAAATTGTACTTAATACTTTTAAAGAGTGTTTTCAAGACTCAAGGTAAACATTGAGACTCACGAAAACACATTTCTTGGCACATGCACGCCATGAACGGAACAATCCTGAATGCAGCGACAGCCTGGCTACAGGAGGTATCCAGCTCCAGCCCCACGGGCACAACCACTTTTGAGGTCCGTGTCCCAGGTCCCTTCACATGGGAGCTTCCGGCTTCTGCATCTGTTGGATTTGCTTCTGTAACTGGTCCTTGTCCAGCTTCATCTTAGCTTCGAGAACTTGCCTGAGGGATCCTATGCTTTCATAGATGGCTGTAAACCCTTTAAGAAGAGAGAAATTTCACAAGAGTTAATATTTTCTTAAAAAATGCTGTATCAAATCCTGTAGCATATAGTAATCGTTGATTTGGGCAAAAGCTGTCAATAGACACTAACACTAATGGATTAAAAGTTTAATGGGAAACAGGAGCGTTACATGGTTTCATAGTATCTCCCTACAGATATAAAGGGAAAGAGGACATATTACAGTGGAGAAATCTGACAGACACATCTTTAACCAAGAGATCAAAGCTAACTTCACCAACTGTGGGAAAAACCAGCATCATATACCCCCTGGTAAGATACCCCAGGAAGGACAGATCAGTTCTGTGGCACGTCTGTCCAAAATGCACAACCAGAATCTAATTAAGAGGAAGCAAAACAGAACCAGACTGTAGGACATGCCACAAAATGCTGGCCTGTGTTCTTTAATGATGTCCACATCACTGCAGAACTGATTGAGACTCAAAGAGACTAAATAAAGAAACATGATAACGAAATACGATGTGTGACTCTGGATTAGAACCTGGACTGAGGAAGGTTTGCTGGGAAGGAAACAATGGTCAAATGTGAAAATTGATTACTGAAAGATGTTTCATCGGTATTACTTTGTACTATAGTTCTTTAAGAGAATGTCCTTGTTCTTAGTGTATATATATTGAAATAATAAAAAAGAAAAAGCATCCTGACTTCTGCAACTTAACTTACTCCCAAATGACTCAGGAAAAAAATTATATTCATACACAACACCACACATACACACACACAAAGCAGATTTCCAAAATGTTAACAATTGGTGACTCTAAGTGAAACATATGTAGGGTTTTTGGACTAGACTTACAGTTTTTCTAAATTTGCAATTATTTCAAAATAAAAAGCTAAAAATAGGAAAAATTCCCCATCAAAAGGTCACTTCATATTTTTCTGTATTCCTATTGGTTTTTAAAATAAATGCCAAAAAGACCTCATCTTCATTAGTAAATTTAGAATTTTCTCTCAGAAAATTTTCTTTATATAACAGTTCATGAAAAAAGAGGTATAAAAATTACTCATTAAAAATAATGTTCTAAAAAATAAAAATAATGTTCTTACTGAATGGAAAGATACACCATACTATCAAATAAAAGGGTAGGTTATAGATCAGCACGTATTCCATGAGCTTTCATTTGAAAAAGCATTATATATATATAATATATAATATATAATATGTGTATATATATATAATATATATATCCTATATGTATAGAAAGATATACACAAAAATGACCTCTGGGTGATAGAAGGTTTTTTTTTTTAACATTTTGTGCTTTATAATTCTCCATTAAGAAGTGTATTATTTTTATAAATATTTTGAATTTTAAAAGGCTCATATGTATTTCTTATTAGGTACTAAATATTAACAATCTTAGTAAGAAGCTGTATAGCTGATAGTAAATCTGCTCAGAAAATGATGCAAAGTTAACCATCGATGAAATATTCGAATACCATATTTGAATAGCACAAAAGACCGAGAAAGAAAATTCATTTTTATCTTCACAAGTTCTCCAACTCATAAATAAAATTGAGGCTTCTCCTTAAATAAAATAGTTTTTGGGATAGCAAAATCATCCTTGGGACAGCAACCTACTTTTGTTTCCATGTGGCCAAAATATAACATTTCCATGAAGAAAATTCACAGAATCACAGAATTTAAAGGGGTTAGGAGATCATTTAGTCCTCCCTTCCACACTACCAGACTGTCTTCTCTTTCCTAATCACGATCAACCAGACTCCACTTGAATACTTCAGTAAAGGGCTTGGCAGGGTGAGGGGGTTACAGCTCAAGTGGTAGAGCACATACTCGACCAGTACCTCCATTAAAAATAAATAAACAAATAAACCTAATTACACCCCCCCCAAAAAAGGGCTCTTGGGCTCACAAACCACCAGTGTCTTTCTAAGACCATTCACTGTTGATGCTTCTGCTTCATACTGGGTTAAAATCTGCCTTCAAGTAACTTCCTGTTACTGGTCCCATTTCTGTATTCCTGGGCTCAGAGTGTAAATCCAATCCCTTCTTTATCTGACAGCACTTCAGAACCTGAAATCAGCTCTGATGTTTTCAAACAAGTGTGAATGAATGGGCCCCGTGGACTGCTGAGTAGAGAAGAATCATTCATTGCGGCGGTGGGACACAGCCAGCAGTGAAAAATGAGCCTTCAGAGGCCCCTCAAAGACAGGTGCTTATTCCCGAGACGTGCTGACCTTGGCTAGGACCAGAGAAGACTCTGCAGATAGCACTAAAGAGAAAGCACATCAGTTGAAAGCTAAGCGACTTTAGTTCAGTCTGCCTGTCTCTCGAGGTGTATCCATTTTCGTGTACTTGGAGTTGAAACTTTTTTTTTTACTAAAGTTTAGTTGATTTACAATGTTGTGTTAGTTTCTGGTATACAGCATAGTGAGTCAGTTACACATACGTATACGTATCCTTTTTCACACTGTTTTTCATTATAGGTTATTATAAGCTATTGAATACAGTTCTCTGTGCGACACAGCAGGATTCTGCTCTTTACCTAGCCTGTACAGAGTAGTCTGTATCTGCTATTCCCTGAAACAGCATTTTAGCTCAATACAGCACAGCCACTTAGAAAATCACCTCAGGGCATTTCACCAGCCAGGCTCGCAGGCAGCTGTAGGAGATACTAATTAATTGGCTTTTCAATGAAACAGGAAATGAACCACGAGCACCGCGCCCTTGCTGGCCTACCCGCGTCAACCTCCGCTTTCATCTCCTTCATGTCCTCGTTCAGCTGTAGCTCCAGCTTGCTGATGCGCCCGTGCACCTTGTCTTCTTCCTGCTTTGCCCTCTGCCCCTCCACGTTCTTCTTTTGACTCTCTTCTATTTTGTCCAGTCTGGCTGACATCTGGCTGAGCTTCTTCTCCATGTCCCTTTCGCTGGCTCCCTGAGATCCATGATAAGAACGGCACTTGATTATTCCAAAGAGTCTGTATTGCATTCGCATCAGTCATAGTATCATTTAACAACAATCTGCAGGGAACAGAATCGCAAAGGTTGCTTGTTGCTCACCCCAGCATCCAGCCTCCCCTTGTTCCGTAACAGACCCCCAGTGTTCAGCTGGGTATAAGGTCACCCAGGATAAAGACTACCTTTTCTATTGTCTCCTGAGTTGGCTGTGGCCATATGATTAAGTTCTGGCCAGTGAGATGGAAGTACAAACATATGCACAGCTTCCCAGAAAAGTTAAAAAAGTAGCTGAGGCATAGCCTTGCCTCTTTTTTCTTCCTTCTGTTCCTGGAATTCAGATGTAATGGCTGGAGCTCTAGCAGCCATCTTGAACTATGAGCACAAGGGTCACTGTAGGTCTGGCAGAGAGTTACGCCAGAAAGATCATGGGCCACTTAGGACTGACAAGCTGCCACAACAGCCCTGCAATCCCTACACCCAGACTATTTTTATATGAAAGATTAGTAAGCTTCTACCATATTAAAGCCACCATTATCCTGGAGTTCACTGTTAGTTATTAAACCCATCTACATGAAACAATAGTGATCCAGAGATCCAGAAGTCTACAATGTATTATTATGAATCCAAGTAAATCAACCAGTAGATCTGATTAAAAAAATGTGGGGACACAAATATTTGAAATAGGATATTTTCTTTCCTTTCCTCGTCACCATGCTTGGTTTTTATGGGCATCTTGGGCCTTAGGCAAGCTTTAGAGGCCAGGACTACAAACACAAAGCTGTAAGTGGGCTACAGCATGACAAAACTCTCTTGCTGTGTTCAGTGCAGAGTCTGCAATTCAACAGCTCGGCACTGAGAGAGAGAGAGCAGAGTCAGAGATGCAATCTGCACCAGTCACTGATGCTCCATCAAAGTCCCAGGGGAGGAAGCAGTGCAAGAAAACAGGAGGGAAAGGGCAATGGTCAGGCTAGAATACCAAACCAAGAAACATCTGTGTCTCAAGCATATATGCAAGGCTTTCTTGATACGGTTTCTGAGTAGTTCTGTGGGAGAGCGGGGTGAAGAGAAAGGTGAAGAAGAAAATGATGGATTCTGTTTATAGGTTACATTTTGACATCTCACACTGGCATTATAGCGTGAGGAGGGGCCTGGAGGAAGAAATCCAGTCAACACTTTTTACCAGATCATGAAATTAAAAGAAACTAAGATGTAAGTTTCTAATTGTTAGTTTTAGTCTTGACTTAGGCTCCTCTTAGCTCAAAGTATTGACACTGTCTACTTAGCCTTTGTTAACCAAAACCAGTCAAAGTGCTCCATCTCTAAATGTAGCAAACACAAAGACTCAACACGAACCATGGAGATAGATTCTAAGGCAAGAAACAACTGAACAGCTTAACATAGGTGTGAAATAAATGAATGGTAATTTACTACGTAGTATTCCAGCACGGCAGGTCCCACCGAAGGACTTTACTCTGTTATTGCTATACCTACACAGTTTTCCTTAACAACCAAGGAAAGCTGATCGATTTTCTGTAAAAGTTCTTTTTCTATCCGTTCTTGTTCCTGTTGCAACCAATTCCGTGCAGATAAAATCTGGTTACTGAGTTCCTCAACTGTACCTTTAAATCTAAAAGAAGAAAGCAAGTTAGAGGTAAAACAATTTTAAAACGACATCAAATAACTTCAGTCTCTATCAAATCCCTCGTAAGTGTGTCAGCATTCAGTTCAGCTCACTCAGGATTATATGCTTACCTATTTCTCAGAATTGCATTTAGCACTAAACTGGGAAGGGAAGAGGGAGGGAGACTATAAGGGAAAAGCACCTGGTCATACTTCCTCCCCATGCAGAGACAGCAATGTGTGGGCACTGGGGTGTCACACGGTGATGCAGAGCCAGGCCAGGTGCTCATCTTTGCAGTTCAGAGGGTCCAAGTGCTGCTGGCTTAGGGGACACAGTATCCTGACTCCCCCTCCAGGCTCCCCTCCTGCCCTGGGCTTTTCCTCCGAACAGGAGCCTGGTTTCCTTTCTCTCTAATGTTCTCCAAACTGCTCTTGCCCCACACAGATATTTCTTAATTTAAATCAAAGAGAAAATTAAGAGGAAAAAACCCGCAACCCAATCTTCCATTCCTATAGTCCTCTCCCTTCCTAAATACCTTAAAATAAATCCCATGCTTGCTGCCCTTTTAAAGTATTTTTATTGTGAAACATAATAAAGGTACAAAAGAATATATATGGCTTAAAATAAAACGAACACGCACTGTGGTAGACGTCCCTAATTACCTGCACTATCTGCTCTCCTCTTCTTCCCTATTAAGAAACCTTCAAATGTGAACTGGGTCCACGGCTGCCTAGCCAAGACTACCTTTCCCAGCCTCTCTGGCAGCTCGGTGTGGCCATATAACTAAGTCGGGCAACGGAACACATGGAGAAGTGATACGTAAACTTCCTGGTCAGATCGTCAAAAACAAGGCTTCTCAGCTTTACCTGGACGGGAGGGCAAGCCAGCAGCCCCGCCCAACTGCTGAACTCCGCCCGCAGCCCCACCTGACCAGGGAGACTGACCACGCAGCGCAGCAGCTTTACTGAATTCATTTATTCTAACAGTTTTTTTGGTGGAGCCTGTAGGGTTTTCTCTATATAAGAGTGTACCATCTGCAAACAGGGATAACTGCCTCTTTTTTTTCTGGTTTGGAAGACTTTTTCTTTTTTTTCTTTTCTTTTTCGTTTTGTCTCATTGCTCTGGCTAGGACTTCCAGCACGATGTTGAACAGCAGTGGTGAGAGTGGGCATCCTTGCCTTGTTTCTGATCTTAGAGGAAAAGCTTTCAGAATTTCATCGCTGAGCGTGATACTAGCCATGGGCTTGTCATATATGGCCTTTATTATGTTGGGGTACAGCCCTTTTATACTCAAACTGCTAAGACTTCTACTATAACGTTGAATTTTGTCAAATGCTTTCTTCCAAATCTACTGAGATGATCACGTGATTTTTATCCTTCATTCTGTTAATGTGATGCATCACATTGATTGATTTGTGTCCACTGACCCACGCCTGCATCCCAGGGATAAATCCCATTTGGTTTGTATGACCCTTTTAATGTGCTGTTGAATTCGGTTTGCTAGCATTCTGTGGAGATTCTTACATCTATGTTCTCAGAGATACTGGCCAGTAATTTTCTTGTAGTGTCTGTATCTGGCTTTGGTATCAGGGTGATGCTGCACTTACGAAATGAGTTTGGAAGTGTTCCTTTCCCTTCAACCTTTAGGAAGAATTTGAGAATGACTGGCATTAATTCTTTAAATGCCTGTTAGAATTCACCCGTGAAGCCACTTGGTCCTGGTTTTTGATCACTGATTCAATCTCCTTACTCATTATTGGTGTGTTCAGATTTCCTATGTCTTCATGATTCAGTCTTAGCAGGTTGTTTCCAGGAATGTATCCATTTCTTCTAAGTTATCCAATTTGTTGGCATACAATTACTCATAGTAGCCTCTCACGATCCTCTGTATTCCTGTGGTGTCAGTTGGGGCACCTCTTCGATCATTTATAATTTTATTTATTTGCCTCCTTTTTGTCTTGGTCAGTGTAGCTAAAGTTTTGTCTATTTAAATTTATCAAATAGTTTTGTTGATTTTTCCCCCAATTGTTTCTATTCTCTATTTAATTGATTTCTGGGCTAATCTTTATTATTTACCTTCTTCCTGCTATTTTTTGGGCTTAGTTCTTTTTCTAATTTCTTGAGTACAAAGTTAGGTTGTTTAGTCCACATCTTTCTTTTTTCTTAATATAAGTGTTTATCACTGTCAACTTTCCTCATAGAACTGCTTTTGCAGCAAGCATCCCATAAGTTTTGGTATGTTGTGTTTCCATTTTCATTTGTTTCAAGGGTTTTAAAATTTCCCTTTTTATCTCTTCTCACCCATTGCATGTTCAGGAGTGTGTTGTTTAATTTCCATGTATCTGTGAATTTTCCTAATTTTCTCCTATCGTTAATTTTTAGTTTTATACCATTTTGACTTGAAAAGGTACTTAATATGAGTTCAACCTCTTTAATTTGTTAAGACTTGTTTTGTGGCCTAACATATGATCTAACCTGAGAACGTTCTGTGCGCACTTAAGAGGAATGTGTATTTTGCTGCTGTTGCGTGGAGTGTTCTGTGTATGTCTGTTAGGTCTCCAGTTGGGCAGGGCTGCTGCCCATGCTCTGTCGTATGGCTCCCCATTCAAGCAGGGATGCTGGCTGGGCATCAACTGGAGCCACTAACTGGGCTCTGTAATTACCTCTGGCCAGGTGGGGATGCTGTGCTCCCTGGCAGGGCAGTGCTGCTGGCTGGATTCTGTGATTGGGCGGGGGGCGGGGTGCTCAGGCTATGCTCCGTGACTGGGCAGGCTGCTGCGTGTGCTTGACTGTTGAGTAAGGTCGCTGGCCAGGATCCCCGGTCAGGCAGGGCCACCAGCTGTACCCTGCAGCTGGGTGGAGCTGCAGGCTGTGCTCTGTGGTCAGTTGGGGTGCCTGTCTGGGCTCCTTAGTCAGGTCAGGTCGCAGGGTATGTTCTGCTTTTGGGAGGAGTTGTTGGATGGGTTCCCAGCTTGGGCAAAGCAGAAGGCTCTGCTCAACAATCGGGTGGGCCCGTAGGCTGGGCTCCAAGGCTGCCTGGGGTCACTGTTTGGGCCCCCCAAGAGGTTACAGCTTTTATTTTACATTATTATATTTTGTAGAAGCTCTATTTGTTTATTTGTCAATTCCAACAGATCATTTTTAATATGCTCTATTCCTTAGTCATACTTTCAAAATGTATGTGTGACTACTCACACATACATACACACACACGAATACTTATTTTATCCAGTAATCCCTATATATGCATTATTTAGAAGTCTGATTCTGTTTACTGTTGCTTCTTCTCATTCTATTATATTTGTGTCTTTCCTTGTGTCGTTCTTCAGTTTTTGATGGTACATTCATGTTCCTTAGAACTTCATCTGTCTCTGGGAAGATGTAAAGACTACGTATTTACTTTGGCTTCTGCCAGGCATCTCAGACCATTATCAAACCAAGATCATTCGAAGACAAATTATCTACTGTGGTTTTCTTCAAGGTGCTTGAGTAATGTGAATTCTAACTCTAAATCCATATAAAGGTTGTGTTGTGGTCCTGAATTTTCAGAGTATCTTTTGCCCCTACCCAGAATCAAGACAGAGACAGGTAAGTCTCCTTATGATCTCTTTGTGGAATGGTTTTTTCCTAGTTCATCTAACCAGGGCCTCACCTACTGGGTCTCCAGTCTGTCCTTGTACCTCACACAGGCACCAGGCTTGGTCCCATTTCCTCTGTGAACAGCTGCTGTGTCTGGACTTCTAGAGTTTTACATTGTAGGAAGTAAAATAAAGATGTTCATGCCTGGTGACTAGTACTATCTCCTAAGGAAATTATTCACAGAAGGAAAAAAAAATACTAAGGTGTTGATTTTCTTCCTGTGTGATGAAAGGAAGGGGATAGGAGAGGACTTTCTGTACTTGGCAAGCTTGTAGGAGCTATGAGAAATGGTGACACAACTCAATAATGATATAAATACAGATAATCAGAGGAAAGAGAACATGGTTTTTATAAGAGAATTCCTCTTAAATCAGCCACAAACCCTGAAATGGCATTAAACAGGGAGACAGTGAGATATAAGAACCAGGAGAATGATTAATTTAAAATTTCCACAAATCTCTAACAAAGTTCCATATTGAAGTTATCTTTAAAAAACATAACTCATCTGCAAAACAGAAACAGACTTGCAGACATAGTAAACAATATTATGGTTACTAGGGAAAGGGGGCGGGAAGGGATACATTTAGGAGTTTGAGATATACAAATGCTAGCTACTATATATAAAAATAAAAAAGTTTCTTCTGTATAGCACAGGGAACTCTGTTCAGTATCTTGTAATAAACTTTGTCGGAAAAAAATGTGAAAACGAATACATGGATGTATACGCATGACTGGGACATTGTGCTGTACACCAGAAATGGACACACTGTAATTGACTGTATTTCAATTAAAAAAAAATATGGAGGAGGGTATAGCTCAGTGGTAGAGCACATGCTTAGCAAGCATGAGGCCCTGGGTTCAATCCCCAGTACCGCCATTAAAAATAAATAAATAAGTAAATAAATAAATAAATAAACCTAACTGCCCCCCCCAAATAAATAACATTTTAAAAATACATATTAAGTCAAATACATGCAGACACACACATACATATAGAGTCATATACGGTTGCTTTGGCTCTGCTCTGGCAGGAAAATGCCAAGCTCAGGAAGAGTCACGACAGGGAAAAGTGTATAGTTTTGCGATTGAGCAGAAGAGCAGCAGGTGAGTTTCACGGTGGGCAAGTACAGTTTAAAACACCACTGTGACACAAAGGGAAAGGACAACACATTAATTAATTAGTGTCCTAACCAGACAGCTCAGCACCCCCCAGTGCAGACCTCTCTCACCGACACGGCTGCGACAAGGCCCCCAGCTCATGTCCCCGTCTCTGCCACAGCCCTTTGTGATCCCTCTCCCAGCTGCAATCAAGGCCATTTTAAAAATGACACATAAATCTGACTGTATCACTCTGCCTGCCTGACAGTCTCCAATGGCGCTTCTGCTCTAAAGAAAGAGATACAGAGTCCTGAACGTGGTCCACACGTGAGGCCCTGCACGCCGGCCTGCCTCCACTCCGGCCTCGCTCCCCACCCTCACACTCTGCTCGGGCCACCTTGCGGTTCCCTGCCTGTCACACTCCTCCCACGCCAGGCTACTCCATCTCCCGTGTTCTCATCTCGCTCTTCATCCACTGAACGCCATTCACTCCGAACGTGGCCTCCTCAAGAAGGCCCCCCCCGCAGGCCTCCGTTACTCACTCTCACAGCACTGCTGTTTTAGTGTCTCGGAGCTGCTATGACAGATCACCGCACACTTGGTGGCTTACAACAGCACCTTTATTCCCTGTCAGTTCTGAAGGCCAGAAGTCTGAAATCGGTTTTACTGGGCTGACATCGGGGTATGAGCAGACGTGGTCCCTTCTTGGAGGCTCTGAGGGGAGAATCGTTCCCTTGTCTTTCTCAGCTTCTAGAGGCCACGTGTCTTCCGTGGCTCGTGGCCCCCACCCCCATCTTCAGAGCACGTCACTCCAATCTCCGCTCCCATTGTCACATGCCCGTCCCTCTCGACTCTGACCCTCCTGCCCCTCTCTTACAGGGACCGTAGGGTGACAGCGGGTTTACCCAGATGATACGGTATCATCTCCTCATCTTAAGACCTTTACCTCAGTCACATTTGCAAAATCTCTTTTGCTGTACAATATTCCATAACATACTGACAGAGATTAGGACGTGATATTTGGGTGAACCATTATTCTGTCTCCCACAACTGTGTGCCTTTCCTTCAAAGCACTTAGCACCATTAGTAATAATACAGCAGATACTCATTCACGTCATTGTGTGAGTGACATTCATCGACTCCCCAGACCACCAGCTCCACCAGGGTAAGAACAGGGCCCGTTTTCCTCCCTGACTGGACCCTCAGCACCCAGGCCAGGTTCAAGAAATACTTACTGAATGAACAGATGGATTATTATCCAGCCACTAAGAAGAATAATTAGGAAGGCAAAGTGGTAACATACCTATAAGGAAACTTTTCCTGTGAACTTCCATTACAGTTTTCGCTTTGTTTATGCAATTAACCAAAACCAAAAGGAAACAAACAAACAAAAAACTCCGTAGTAAGCTCACAGAGAACTTCACCCGAAACAGATGTTTCTAAGTTGACTACTCACTTAGTGTCCAAGAGCTGAAGCTGGTGGTTACTGTCTCTGTGGGACATCTTCAGTTTGGTGCTTTGCTCTGATATTGACAAGTCCACTCTGTTCAAAAGCTGAGAAATCTGGAAAAGAAACTTTGCTTGTCAATGTTCCAGCAAACCTTTTCAGAGGCAATTTCAGAAAACAGTAGTAAGCGGTATTCTAGTCTTAAATTAAATTCAATCTAATTTCAGTAAATTCATTTTAATAAACTCATGTCTCCATTTTCTTTCATACACATCCACAAAAAATCCAGACCAATAGCACTCGACTACAGGTCTCTGATGGGCAAGCCCAGCTCCTGCCGGGGACCACTACTTCCACCTGCTGGCACAAAACACAAGTCCTTTTTAACCAGGAATTTCTACCATTAGGGAGGCTGCTAGTCGCAGAGAATGGCATTCTTATCACTTACAAAATCCATCAAAATTCCAGATTTACCTCCGCATCAAAGTAAGTTACCAGAAAATACAATTTGCGGGTGGGGGTGGCTTTGGGGGTGATTGGGTTTATTTATTTATGTTTAATGGAGGTACCGGGGACCGAATCCAGGCCCCCATGCATGCTAAGCACGCACTCTACTACTGAGCTATTCCCTCCTGAAAATACAGCTCTTAAACTATAACCCCCTTACTCCTTTCTCCCACTACCTACTCATTTCCCTCATCTTTTTACTGAAATTTAATACAAAACTAGTCCTCTACGAAATGCCTTTATTTTCTGCAATAATTCCATCTGAAGTTAAGGAACTGATACTCAGTGTTCCTTACTTCAAGATTCCTGGAGTTAAGTATTTATCAGATCTGGAGCAAAGGAAAAGCACATCTCTTTTCATGGATTTCTATGTGTTTTTCTACTTGGTTTGGCTACCAGAAAGCTTCGTATTTCCTTAGCAACTATTTTCTGATGTAATAATTCTGTCCTCACTTTTCTTTACAGAAAATTATTGGACTTGTCATGTCACTGTACCCCCTTTTCCCCATGATTCCATAATAACTGTGCTTTTTACATGAGCAGCTTTCGATTCTGGTTGGAGGTTGTCAGGACACAAGCATGTTTAACCCAACAAACTGACCAGACACCCCATTTTACTGGAACAGCCTCCCTTCAAATGAAGAGGCAAGCAGACACTGCAGGGAAAGTCCTAGAAGACGGGCCACATTGTGACAAAGGGAAACTTCCAAGTGGCCAAAAAGCAACCAAAAGTTTTGCTTTGAGAAGCTAATCTGTGAATTTCAAGGTGGAAGCCTCTGAAATCTATGAGCCAGCCTGCCCTACAGCTTTGTTCTAATTTTTCCCCACATACAAACTGTGTGCCGAGGCAGCCCACCAAGTCCCATGAATACAGTAACTACTTCCTGAACCCAAAACTGGGACGAGAGGCATGTGAAACAATGCTTTGACCCCTTACCTGTGCGGGAGGTAGTTCTGGAGACAGAATTTAGAATTTCTGGGACACATTAATTGTTTGAGGGACGAGGGGGAAAGAATCTTTACAATTAGGATTGTTCCGAAAAATCTTGGCATTTTGGTCGCCAGACGTATGAAGGGTCACCCCGGTGAAACAGAAGGAAGAAATGAAGGAGATGCTTACGCAGGGTGCCCCATCTCGTTTCTCCTGTTATTCTTAGAAAAGAGCAAGTCACCCCCTCTCGGAGAGCCAGCTGAAACGGGCCCTACCTGTCCCTCTGCGTCCTTGATCTTCGTTTCCAGGAGAAGCTTGGCGGCTTGCTGCTCTTTGTTCAAGTGCTGGAGGCCCTCGCACGTGCTTTTGTGCTCCGCAGAGAGCCGCGCAATGCTGGCGTCACACCTGTCCGGGCAGACAACAAAGCTAATTCTTACTAGATTTTTAAAACACGCACTGGGGCTTCCTCCCGAACTATGCAATGCACCACCGCGCTCAAAGAAATCTCACTGTGAGTCACTCTTTTTCAAAGAGATTCGCGTGAATTCAGAGAGCTGCTCTCATCATGGATTTCAAGTTAAACCACAGGGATGCGGCCTAGTCTGCCTAAAGGCGTAACCATCAGAGGAGCAAAGGCTTTACGATGCTCACGAGTACAAAGCTGAGCACACGGTGAGAGCCCAGTTACAGAAAGCTTATGGAGCGAGCTGGGTGTGGCCCGTCTCTCTTCAGTGCCACCTCCGCCCTCTCAAGTTCGGGGCCCCTTTGGGTTCTGAGGTAGCTTCTCCCACATGCGAAAGCACTGCTCCCAGCCTTTTACCGAACCCCCACGAGGCTGCTGCCTTGAGTGGGGTCCAGGCCAGGGGAAGGCTCTGCTGCTGGTCCACGCTGCCCTGCCCTCGGGCCTTACAACTGGGTGGTTTCAAAGGCTCCCCACGGTCTCTGTGGCAGATGAGGCGGGTAAAGCCTCTTGTCCAACCCTAACAGGAGAGTTAGAGAATGACCCCCGAGGAGCTTACAGCCAAGTCATGCTCTGTTTCGACGCAGTCACTCCTGCTTTGAGAAGTGGCTGCCACTTGCTCCTGGGGTCCAGCAGAGGTAGTGTGCCTAGGCTGGGGTCACCGGGTGACCCCGTCACCTGGACCGCCCTTCATGACCACCACGCCACAGAGGAGGGCAAATGGGCAGCACTCCATCTTCAAGGGGAGGGATGTATAGATGTGAGGCCTCACAGGTCCCAAAGGCATAAGTCAGTTACATGAGCCCAGACTCCCATGGCCTCTACTCTAGCTACTTTCCTTCAACTCACATGTATGTCCTGGGGTCAAATGAGTGTAAAATGCGTATGTGCAAGGAACTAAGGAACCAAAAAAACAAAAAAACAAAAAAACAAAGATAGATTAACATCCATCAAGAAAACTGTGAACTATTAAAAAAAAAGGCAGAGATGAAAAAAGAACAAGTGGGTAAGAGAAAAAAAATCAGAAATCCTAGATATAAACTAAACAGCTTTCTTCATGGAACTGACAGACTCTAGACTGGACAAGACTGAAGACAGCATCAGTGGAGTAGAAGTCAGCAAGTAGCAAGGTGCTCACTCAGAATTCAGCAAAGACAGATGGAGACTCAAAACATGAAAAGACAGTTAAGAAAGACAGAGGACAAAGAAAGATGCTAACACAAGAGAAGTCGAGGAGTTCCAGAAGAAATATGGAGAGGGTGGTATAGAAGCAGTATTTGAAGTGCAGGTGCTGACAATTTTCTAAGACTAAAGAAAGATGCGAGTTTTTAAAGTGTTCAGTGAATACAAACTGGAGTAATTAAAAATAAATAGAGCAGGGTGCAAATTAGATAACCCATGATAAAGATAAAATCTTAAAAGCAACCAGAGGCTAAAGACAGGTAGGCCACCAATGACTGTAACACAATGACTGACAGAACCCAGTAGGTATCAGGAGACAATAAACACCTGAAGATGTTGGAGAAACATCTTCTCAGGATTGAGGAGAAATAACCTATCAACCAAGAATAAGTGCAAAATGAAGATAAAGACAGTTTCAGACACACAAAGATTAAGGAACGTATCACCCACACACCCATACTGAAAGTCACTAAATACTGTACTTCAGTAAGAAAAGCCCTCAGAAAGGAGTAGGATGCAAGAAACAATGGGGAGCCAACTGAGAAATCTTTTGAAAAATTCACTTTCTGTAGACTCCAAAGCAAGTAAGCTACCAGCTCAATTATTCCAACCTTCTTGAGTCCTCATGTGGTACTGACTCACATTTTCTCCAAGTTGAATAACTTGTTTAGCTTAGTCATTTGGTTAAAATGCTATAATCCTTTCTGGTAGTACCAGAAAAAAATGTAATAGGGAAAAATTTTTAAATATTTAAGATATATTTAAAAACACAATGTGACAAACTGCATACATGCATTTTTTAAACTTTTAATATTTGCCATAAAACTGATACAAATTAAAGCAATAATTATACATTGTCCTTTTGTATTGAAAATCTTTTTCAGTGCTAATACCCAATGCTGGAGTGTGTGGAATCAGGCTACATCACACACTATAGGTGGAAAAGTGGATTTCACAAGCTTTCTAGAGGGCATCTTGGCAGCTTACACCCCAAATCCTGAAACAGGAATATATTTCTATGTCCCTTTCAATCTAGGTATCAGCCCCAAAGGAACAAGTGTGAGCAAGTAAAAAATCAAACTAAATACAATTCTGTATAAAGCCCTTGAATAATTTCCTGCTGTTTTAGGATAAAATCAAAATCCCTTAATATGCTCAGAAAGAGCTGGTCCCGACCCACCACCTCTGTGCACCATCTCCCACATTCTGCCCCCTTCTCCCTCTGCGCTCAGCCACACCGATCGCGCCGCAGGGCTTTGAACTTACTCCCACATCCAGGCCCTGACTCACTTTGTTCTCTCTGGAATGTTCTTCCCTGATCTCTTCGCCTGGTTAGTGACTATTTATCCCTCAGAGCCAAGCACGCAAGTCAGCTCCTTACCGACACCTTCCTGGAGCCCCCAGGGAAGTTCAGACGCAGCAATTAGACACTTTCAGGACGCCCCACATTTCTCTTTTGCTGAACTTCTTATAATTAAAATGGATGATCATTAATCTCTTAATCCTTGTTTCATGACACACTCTCATCATTGGTCCTTGCATGGGTCACTTTATTAAGTTAATTTTTTTAATAACTGCTCCAGTGAAAGTAAGCATCATGAACCCTGTGTCATCATTCCCTTGTTTTTCTTTTAAGACTGTACTGAACACATACAATCAGCACACAAATGCATGCATACATCTATATACAATATCTATTTCTTGAAAGTATATGTATGTGTATTTCAGTTAAATTCAACTTTCACAGGAGGCATTATGCCACAGGTATATTTTGAAGGTAATTTTTTCACTTATTGCTAAGACTTATCTATATTGTTAAACATCACTGTAGTTGTTCATTCGAACTACAGAATAACAATTCATTGTTTGTTACAATTTAGTTGTCCATACTACCACTGATGGGTACTTTGGACTATTTTGGGATTTTGCTATTGTGACCCATGCTGCTGTGAACGTGCCCCCCTGTGGTACAGGTACAATAATGTCTCTTGGGCAGAAATGAATGGATCACAGAGTACGTGAATGTTCAACACTGGAAGGTAATATCAGACCCCCCTAATTTACACTCCCCTTAGCAAAGGATAAGAGATCCTAGGCACCTACACCAATGCTTGGCATTTTCAGATGTTTCAGATGCCAATTAGCTGGGTGAAAAAAAAAACCTATGTTGCTGTATTTTTAAATTTTCATTTCAACATCAACCAATGTTGAATTTTTTCACATGTTTATTGACCACATGTGTTTCTTCCTTGGTAAACCGTTGGTCCGTGTCTCTTACCTACTGTTACACTGGATTGCTTGTATTGTTCTTGTTAACTTGTAGAGGGTCTTTATATATTCGTGACACTACCAGCATATAAGGGAAAAAAGGGTAATGAATATCGCTGTCTCAGCCAGCACTGAGTCAAAGGCATCATTCCTGTCCTTTCAAAATACACTCACAGAAGACAATCTCGGGGCTTGAATGTAGCTGCGTGCATGACTCAACAGATTTAGTTAAACAAGAATTTTCAATGAACCTGACCAGTTGTCCTATTTCATCCTGATGTTATATTATAGGTGAGCCAGTAATGTCCTCATTCCAAATTTTCCCTTTTCAGGTCTTTGGGCAGCTGTTATCGCCAAGGCACAGTTCCTGGCGTGGCCAGCAGGTGGCAGAATGACTCTATCGCTTGGCCAATCTGATCAATAATGGCAGAGAGGTGGTAAGAAGTCCAGGAGAGGGTCCCAAGGACATGACTCGGGCAACACGCTTAAGCAGAACTTCTCTTACAGCTTGTGACATGGTGGCAATGACATTTAAAATATTAAGCTGCTCATCTTCCATATTATAATAACTATTATATATATATATAATTATTGTACATATACATCATTAAGAACTGGAAATAATTCAACTGAATCAGATTATACAGCAATTTACATCCCAGGGCACTGTCAAAAACAGTAGAGCAATCTGCCAGCAACTAGTGGAGCCTAAGATTTGGGTGTGACACCAACAGAGGCAGGCAGCTTAATAAAAGATGAGGGGAAAAGATGGTCACAGAGAGCCTTATTAAAACCACTATCATCCCGGGCTGACCGTGCAGCCTCTGCAGGATAACGTCAGTCCTGACATGAGAGGCTTTATATTGCAAGCCAATAGACATTGCTTAAACAGTCCAGCTAAGTCACTAAACAAAAAAACAAAACAAAATGCCCAGGGGCATCAGTGTCCCAGATTGCTATAAACGCCCAGTTTTTAACAAAAGTGATAAGATATACAAAGAAACAGGAAAATGTGAAATAAAGGGGAAAAGAGTAGGCAAAAGAAGCTAAAAGAAGCTGTCTGTGACAAATGCTGGAGAGGCTGTGGAGAAAAGGGAACCCTCCTACACTGCTGGTGGGAATGCAGTTTGGTGCAGCCACTGTGGAAAACAGTATGGAGATTCCTCAAAAGACTAGGAATAGACTTACCATATGACCCAGGAATCCTGCTCCTGGGCATATATCCAGAAGGAACCCTACTTCAAAATGACACCTGCACCCCAATGTTCATAGCAGCACTATTTACAATAGCCAAGACACGGAAACAGCCTAAATGTCCATCAACAGATGACTGGATAAAGAAGAGGTGGTACATTTATACAATGGAATACTACTCAGCCATAAATAGAATGAAATAATGCCATTTGCAGCAACATGGGGGGACCTGGAGACTGTCATACTAAATGAAGCTAGAAAGAGAAAGAAAAACAACATATGATATCACTTACAGTGGAATCCAGAAAATTACACAAAAGAACTTATTTACAAAACAGACTCACAGACACAGAAAACAAACTTATGGTTACCAGGAGAGAAAGAGAAGGTGGAAGGATAAATTGGGAGTTCAGGATTTGTAGATACAAATTACTATATATAAAATAGATTTAAACAGCAAGGTCCTACTGTATAGCACAGGGAACTACATTTGATACTTTGCAATGGCCTATAGTGAAAAAGAATATGAAAAGGAATATATGTACATAAAACTGAATCACTATGCTGTACACCAGAAGTTAACACAACATTGTAAAAAACCAACTATACTTCAGTTAAAAAAAAAGACAATGACTTTAACGATAAAAATAAATGCCTTCTTCACCAAGGCATCTATTGCCCTGTGAATACGTACACACAGCAGCGATAGATTAGATGAAGAATTTAGAAATGTGCCCAATATGGTTAACTTAAAACACCGTAGTATCTACTCCACCAGCTTTCCAGATCTTAATACCCACTTTAGTTTTTCAATCTTATTTATCAAGGAGAAACTCAAACATATACAAAAACAGAGTAGCATGAGGAACCTCCATTTACCCATCACCCAGCCTCAATGACCTTCAAATGTTGGCCAATCATTTGATGCCGTACACACACTCCCAACCACCTTAACCCTTCAATATTAAATTGAAGCAAATCCCAGATGTCATAACATTTCATCCACAGATGTTTCAGTATGAATCTCTAAAAGATAAGGACCCTTCTTTTCTTAAACATAACCATACTACCATTATCACATCTGAAAAAAAAGAATTAAGTCCTCAGTATTGTCAAATATACTAGTAGTGTTCAGACTTCCAAATGCCTTATAAATGTCATAATTTTTATTGCTGATTTTAAAATCAGGTTTCAAATAAGGTAGTTACACGGTAGTTGCTGCTTTGTCTTTCATGTTGCTTCATATTGTGAGGGTCCTCCTCCGTCTCTTTTTTTCTTCAAATTTATTTCATAAAGCAAATTAGGTTTTACAATAAAAAACTATAGGAAATAACAACAACAAAAAAATAAAAAAATAAAATAACAAGTGTGGATGAGGGTGTGTAGAAACCAGAGCCTCACACACATAAAATGGTGCAGCCACTTTGGAGAACAGTCTGGCTGTTCTGTTCCCCAAAAGGTCAAATACAGAGTTACCATAGTCCTCAGCATCTACACTCCTAGATACACGTATCCACAAGGAAAGACAGGACTACACGAACTTGTACATAAATGCTTGTAACATTATTTACAATGGCTAAAACATTTTAAGGTGATGATGTCCAGCTTACCTTGCCTACCCTGAGGGAACTTGCACATCTGCCTCAGAAGACAAGGTATTTCTTCTCCTCTAAGGCTCTGACCCTGACGTGCAAACAGACCTCGTAGAGGAAAGTGGATGAAGCCACTGGGTCTTGGAAAAAAGAGTCAAACAATGGACCAAATGTCCTGGTAGAAACAGGAAAGCTAAACTCCCTGTGCTCTGCAATAGGAAGGAATGAGAAACTCTCCGAAAAAGTCCTGTTTAGGGTGTGCTCTGCTTAGTGGGCAAGGGTGTCTGTCACCTCCATAGAGAATCTGCCTTTGCCTCTTCCAGCTGAATCTTCAGGGGGCTATCAGGGTCTGTCTCCTATCAGCTGTCACCAATGGATCCAAAAATACTGTAAAATAAAACCTAGAATAATACTGCCACCTCATAATTTAAGAATATCACTCAAAAAGTTCATATTCTCTCAACGTCATGACATAATGAATGCAAGAAAGCCACAAATTTGCCAAGGAACTTTTCTTTCACACGAGTTTATTTCAGCAAAGGCTCGCTAGCATCCCAGGGGAGAGAGGAATGGAGCCACAAAACAAAGCAAAACCACGCACTGCTCACAATGCAGACTGTTGCAGAGTAAAAGCATTTGTTAGAGAAGGAACACGCTGGGGAGAGAATTTAATAAGAAACTACAGAAGAAAAATGTAAAAACTCCTAAAAGTATTTCAAAAGAATCTCTTATGTCCATGTATGACTGAAAAATTGTACTGAACACTGGAATTTGACACAACACTGTAAAATGATTATGAATCAATAAAAATGTTAAAAAAAAAAAAAAGAATCTCTCCATTGTGTAACCAGTATCACGAGGACAATTTCACTGGCGCTGCCCCTGAAATAATAATACGGCTTCCATTAGCTCTGTATTCACTCCATCCTGTGCCCGCACGAAGCCTCTTATATCTATTGCCTCATTTCATCTTCAAATGCCACCAAAGTGACTAGGGAGATCTTCAAAGCTCTCCTGAACTTCCTCCTCTGCCTGGGAGCTCTGAAGCTCTCTAACTCCTCCCAGTTCTGGCAGGTACAAGAGAGCTGGGGTGTCTTTTAAGCCGATCTCCACAAAAAAGATTCAAGTTTTTTCAATCCAATTCCAGTGATTTTCCAGATGATTAATTCATCCACATAAACATTTCCTGAGTATCTGCTGTCTTCTAGAGACTCTTCTAGGCACTCAGGTTACAAAAATAAAAGATGTGGTACTCCACCCCAAGACAGTGAAGACAACAGAGAGACTCGATGGAACAGAGAGTGGTGTGGCAGCTCGGGAGAAGGGGTGTCCAGGAAGACTTCCTGGAGGAGGTGACACTTAAGCTGAACTTTAAAGGCTGATTAGAAGTTAAAAAGAAAGGGAAAAAGCACGTGAGGTACAAGAACATCATGTCAAAGGCACAGAAACAGGACAGCATGGCCCATTCAGGGAATAAAAAGCAGCTGATCACTGCTGAAAGGTACAGTGCACGGGCTGAGAGAGGTAAGGGTGTCCTTGGGGTTATCTGTCACCGAGGGCCATTCTAAGGCTTAAGTTCACCCAGATGAGGACAGAAAAATCACACACGAGTGGCAACCAGGAGCCCTCTACTGTGAGACTGCCGTTCATCCAGCAGACCTAAATACACACGCCCAGTATCCCAGGCCCTTCAGGTGCTGTCTGCACACAGACCTGCTCTCACCCCTGTCTGCTCCAAAGAGGCCTTGGATGCTGTGGGTCCCTTTTGTCCACTCCCACCCTTTGCAGACCACCTTCATTTTCACCTGAAACTGATTCGAACTGTCTATTAACTCCATACCCCCGTGTGCACGTGCACCTGACTCTTACTGGCAGCAGAGGGCGGAAGAGGCCCGCAGACACGCCAGAGAGCGTGCCTTTCTAACAAGCCCCTGTGTGATGGTCCATGAGGCACTTTCAGCAGTGAGTGCCCGCAACAGCGCTTTTCATCCTATCTCAGGGGGAAGACCTTGTTTTCAAACTGACCATCCACCACGGACCAACACTTTCAGAAAATAAAATAAAAATGAATGATGAGAAAAGTGAAAGCTTAAGAAGACATACAAAACAGAAGTCCCAACTTTGTGTCACTGGACTCAGTAAATGTAACACGAACCTAGCAAATGACACGGGTCAGCTGAGCCCTCCCCACATCTCCTCTTGCGCCCACAACTCCAACTGCAGAAGCACAAGAAATCATGGCTGCTCAGAAATAGGTCTAATTTGCATCAACATAGATGGATCTGGAGATCCTCATTCTAAGGGAAGTTGGCCAGGAAGAGAAAGATAGATACCATATGACATCACTCATATGTGGAATCTAAAAAAAAAAAAAGAACAAGACACAAATGCACTTATCTATAAAACAGAAACAGACTCACACACATAGAAAACAAACTTATGGTTACTGGGGAGAAAGGGGGTGGGAAGGGATAAATTGGGAGTCTGAGATTTGCAAATATTAACTATTATATATAAAACGGATAAACAAGTTTCTTCTGTACAGCACAGGGAACTATATTCAGTATCTTGTGGTAACCTATAATGAAAAAGAATACGAAAAGAAACACATGTATGTATATGTATGACTGAAACATTTCACTGGACATCAGAAACGGATACATTGTAAACTGAGTGTACTTCAATTAAAAATAAATAAATAAATGAAGAAGGGGAAAAAAACCCCCAAAAAACTAGGTCTAACTTCCACTGTTAGATTTTTATGCCAAAGAAGACGTGCTAGAAGAATGCAAAGAGTCTGCTTTGGGGCTTCGTGACTATATCCCCACTAAAATGGGAAAAGTGGGTGAAAAACAGCTCTCGAAGCAAAGAGGTACAAACCTCTGACCACCTACCTGGCCACTCTTCCCCGAAGATCTCCCAGACCAGAGAGCTGACGCATCTCCAGGGTCTTTAAGGCAGAATTTGTTCCGTAGCTGATGTTGTCCCGGGCACGGATCTGCTCCTGAAGGACCTGGCGACACATAAAAACACTAATGGAGTGAGGCGGAGAGCACAGCTCAAGTGGTGGAGCGCACGCTTAGCATGCAGAAGGTCCTGGGTTCAACCCCCAGTGCCTCCTCCAAATATAAATAAACCTGATTACCTCCCCTCTCCACCAAAATAAAATAATTAAACAATACAATAATAACAACACTAACGGAGTCATTTGAGAACTCACCTGCTGCCACAGAAGCATTTTAGACTTTTGGCAAAAATGAGAATTAACTCCTTTCATAAGAGGCTCCTTTTTTGACGGTCACCTGATATACACATATATGGAGAACCAGGGGCTTACAAAGAAGGATCTCAGAGATCACACCCAGACCAAGGCCCTTAATTTACCAAGAAAAACACTTGAGACTCAGATGTCTGATTTGGTGCTTGTAATATTATGTTTCATCTTACCTAATATTAACATCGCTACTGTACTTTATACATAATAAAGCAAATTCCTGCTTGGTCTAACTGTACACCAGGCACTGTTCTAAGTGTTTTAGGTATGTTAACCCATTTAATCCTCACAACACCCTGTGGAGGAGGTACCATTATTATCCCCATTTCACAGGTGGGGAGGTCTCTAGGCGGTCAAGTAAGTTGCCCAAAGCCAAGGTCAGTACGGAACGGAGCTGGACCTGCACCAGGGAGTCTGGCTCCACAGACCGCGCGCTCCGTCATGACACTACATTGCTTTGCGTTTCCATCCGTCCTTCCAGCTCACTTTAGATTTACAACTTGGCTGCTTTCTATTGTTTCCTTTCTCCTTTTCCTTACTTTGACTGCTGTCATCAGATCGGCCTTCACTGCCTTTCCTCCTCTTGTCACCCGGGGGATGTTCTGGGACACCGCTGGCCCACGAATGGCTTCCGTCCCTTTCCCCACGCGCACAACCATCAGCCCATCTACTCCAGCTCCAGGCCTGCACAGCAACCCCTCTCCTCCACACCGGACACTCACACCCACCCCTACCTGCTCCCTCGCGGTCTCTCTCTTTGTATTCGGTGCTGTTTCGGCACTTCTACTTTGTCTTATGGGCAACTAATTCAATTCATGAAAGTCACCATCCTTGCCTCTAGTTCCTCTACTGACTTTTAAAAATAGTAAGTTCAAGGAAGGAATATCATGTTGTGCCCAGATCTCCTTAAGGAGTCTGTCTTGGTCAGTTGGGGCTGTTGTAACAAAATATGGCAGACTGAGGGACTTATAAACAGCCCACATTTCTTTCCTGCAGCCCTGAAGGCTAGGAAGTCTGACCTGGATGCCAGCATGGTCGCGTTCTGCGCGGGCTCCCTTCCTGGCTTGCAGACTTCTCACTGTGTCTTCCCGTGGGGGGAAGGAGGAAGCTCTGGTCTCTCCTGCTCTTCCTGTAAGGGCCCTTATGACCTCATCCTAAACCTAATTACCCCCCAAAGGCCCCACCTCTAAATACCATCACCTTGGGGATTAAAGCTTCCACATACGAATTTGTTTGGGGGTAGCAGGGGACACACACATTCAGTCCGTAACATGCTCTAATTATATTTCCACTCAAGGTCCACCTGTTTCCTGTTTCGTCCGGGTCTGTTCGAAGGGCTGTGCTCATTCTTCCTCTCTGACTGCTGGGCCCCTTCAGGTGAGATGCTTCTTTTCATTCTTTGCTCACTGGAGTGAGATTAAGAAGGTGGTCCTGGGTGAAGCGGAAGGAGCTTATGAGCTGGAGGTGCAGCCAGTGAGAGCGTAAGAACCGGCGTCCAGCTGAGGCGCCAGGAGGAAGCTGCTCTGTGTCCTGCTCTCCGCAGCCCTCCCGGCCTGGGGCAGGGGGGACACAGCCCAGCATCACAGCCCCTCCTCGCCTGCCTTCATCTCTTTGTGGGCAGGAGACCGGCTCAGTCACAGGGGCCGAGGCAGTCAGACTGGCCTTCCCTCTCTGATCTCTCTGCTGGCTCCCCTGGGCCCTCCTGCCTGCCTATACCAGCTGCTCAGGAAGGTGGCACTGGAGTTGGAAACAGGGAGGAAGGCACCCTAAGCCACCCCTGTCCCTTTACCTCCTGAACCAACCTAGGGGTTTAAAGATACATTCATGTGGAGCTATTTGTTACTACTCATTTTCAGAAATTTGATGACTTACTGACATTTTGCAATCCAACTTGCAAATGAACAGGAAAGCCCTTCTAGACATTATAACTATGCTTCAGTAAATTATTTCTGTGTTCCCCTCCCTTCCCTTCCATATTTTTAAGTATAACACACACGAAGAAAAGTGCACTTATCTTTTAATAGGATTTTCAAACCTCCTGATAAAAAGCAGAAATTAGGCATGTGAGGATTCTGTGTTTTCTCTATTGGAAACCTGGCTGGAGCCACTACAGATAGAGTGATGCTGACAGTGACAGTAAAAAAAAAATATTTCTCTGAAAGGAATTTGGAACCGCTAGACCTATTTGTTATCTGCTGTAGTTTCCAGCTTTTTCTGAATGAACCTGCTCTGAGGGAAGAATAGAAGAAACCAAACCAGTTACAATCACCTGTGAATGGTAAAACATTAGTCATGGGAGCAGACTCTTGCAAGAAAACTTGAGATCTGACTAATCTGGTTCTGACACTCTCCCACTGATGAAAAGGTGCTGGTGTGCACTGTCTCTTCTAGTAGGAAATAACACTTAGTAGTTACAGTTAATAGAAAGTCATACTTAGTATTCTGTAGCAGTGCTTCACATCTTAGTTTATAATAAGGTGGAAGACCATGGGTTCTCAGACATCTTTAGGGTGTGTAAGGACCCCAGGGTGGGGCTTGCTAAACATACAGGTTCCTGGGCCCCACTCCCAGAGAACCAAAGAGAGGGAAAGGCCCAGAAAGGCAGATAGACGGTCATGGTCCCCAGAACACTCCTGGAGAAACACTGCATTAGACACCGTAGAAAAGACAGAGGAAGCAGCAGTGAGGGTGTAGCTCAAGTGGTAGGGTGCATACTTAGCATGCATGAGGTCCTGGGTTCAATCCCTAGTACCTCCTCTAAAAATAAATAGACCTAATTACCTCTCCCCACCTAAAAATAAAAAAGACAAAGGCTCTAACCACTTGTTTTGTTTGAGTTGTTTCTCAATCAAAAAATCACTAAGCAAAGAACATGACTAGCAATTCACAAAAGAGGTTTTAAAAATAAACAACACATTTCTGAAAAGGTTCAACCTTTCTATAAGAAAGGAACAGGAAATAAAAGCCATACCATTATAATGCAACCTAAAACTGCTCTAAAACAAATTAAGCCTATTTAAAATCAAAAAGTTTTAAATCAAACCATTTTCGTCTACTCAAGAAGCAAACATTTCTAATTTATAGAATTAAAATGCATATCAAAAATGAAAAAAGCACAGGTGGCCCTTCCAGATACAGCTTTTCCAGAGCATGATCCTTCAAAAAGCATTCACCATGTTCATAACCTTTGACCCAGTAATTCTAACTCTTGAAATTAATATTAAAGGAAATCATGAGAAAAATGACAAAAATGAACGCACAAAGGTATCTTCATAATGTGATGCACATACCACGTATTTTACAAGGTATCAACACCCCACATATTTATGCAACCAGTAATAGGTTCATGGAGAGCTATTAAAAACAGGGAAAATGTGTACAGTTTAACATCAAGCAAAAAGGGAGGGTACAAAACTGATACACAGCAGGAATCCAGCTGTGTATAAGGTAGGTAAGAAATAATACTAGAACATTAACATTTGGCTTATCTCTAGGGTTAGATTATGGTTGATTCCTCTTTTTTGTATTTTCCACCATGAGCTTTTATTACTTTTATAACCAGAAAAAAAAAGCGTGTGTGTGTGTATGTGTTTTAATGCTAAGAAATAAGAAAAGCCCATTTAACTCAGAATTTTTATGCAGCTGAATAAGATACTGTATTAGAATTGCCTTCTTTGAATAACACAGAAGAGAATTATTTCTGAGCTTAGCACAATATTCACATTACTGAAAAGTTATGTGAAAACAGAAGGCATTAGAGCGCTAACTATTTTAAGGTATTCTGTGATGAAGCCTTAGAAAAAGTCCCTCTGTAAGGCCAGAAATGCTTCCTAGTTTGTCATTTTGTAACAATACATCATCAGGATGTGTTTACTTTAAAAAGGTTACAACTCTAAGTATATCTTCAACTCTCTTTTATTGCCAATTCAGTGCAAGAAACTCTTTTCTGCTTGCCTACTATGTGCTGTGCACCAGGCCTGCCGTCAGGAAGCTCAGTTGCAGGTAAGACCACAGGGTGGTAAGTGTGTGGCCCAAATCCACACGAGCGGAGAGGAGAAACCAGTCACCTTAGAAAAGGGGATGTCCCGAGTCTTCAGTTATTTTTCCTAAGATGGGGCCGGTCTTTAAAGAAGCTCCCTTCCCAAGGGCAGCAGACAGCGGCGCCCGGTGGAGGCCTCACGGCGCTCCATCTGTCCTGCCATTTATGCGAAGGAGATGAGGACCCAAGTGCCGGGGCGCGACCTGCCCAGACAGGCTAGGTCTGCCCGGAAAGGACCAGGAAGAAACAGCCTTCCATGCTCCTCCTGCTTCAGCTCTGCACAGATCTGTGAGGACTTGGAAATGAAAAGTATAACTCCAGCATCACTGGAGAAGGGCCCAGCTCCAGGAGGGCAGGGCCTCTAAGACTGTATCTCCTTTCATGGCTTTTTCATCTTCACACTGGGACTTAAACCTCCTCCAGAGATCCAGCCTCATGTATCAGATTCCCTTCTCGGCCTTTCCACCTGGATATCCACCGAGGCCCTAAAACTTGCCAAGTCCTAAATGGAGGTCTCTCTCCTCCTAACTTGGAGGAGGTCCTATCAGCTCCACCTCCAGAGCAGATCCAGAATCGACGCCCTTCTCTCCACCCTCACCCTGACTCCAGCATCCAAGCCACCTCGACGCCTGTCTCCCAGCCCCAGTCTTGCTTCCCCACATCCCTTCTCCACCCAGCAGCCAGAGTGATCTCTGTGAAACACAGAGCAGTCTGTAACCAACACGAGGGCAAGGGTTTTCGATCTGTTTTGTTCCCTGGTGTGTCCCCAGCACCAAAACTATGAATGAATTATTTAAATTTTCTTGCTTGAAATTAAATAATGGCTTCCCATCACCCCCCCACCCCGGCCCATGACACCCCAGTCCCACTGGTCCTCTGTCTGCTCCCCCAACACGCCAGGCTTCTTTCGCCTGATGGCCTTGGAACCTGCGGTTCTTTCTCTCTGGAGTGTTCTTTTCCCGTGAGTCTCCTCCCCCCACCTCACCACCTTGGCTTGGCTGCCCCCTCTGTCAGTCTCAGTTCACACGTCACCTCACCCCCACCCCCTCTTCTTACAAGAGCCGCTCAATCACTCTACATCATATCATCTTACCAGAGCCCTTGACTCAGGCTACTTGGGGTTTATTCCTGCAAACCCCACTAGAGTGTGCAGCAGGCCTAAAAGCAGGGCCTGGTACGCCTGGGTCAGTGCCTCGGACAAGGCCTGGCTCCCAGCAGGTAGCTGAGTAATTATCAGTCACTTCAGCTCCGAGTTCCCGGATCTGATCTTTCACACTGAAGGCCCAGAGACTCTACCTTGTTGGTGCCTGAGGTGATCAGGCCCTCAAAGAAGGAGGCAGACAAACTAAAATGTATTAGATTCGGGGAAAAGGGGTGGGAAGGGATAAATTTGGGAGTTTGAGATTTACAAATGTTAGCCACTATATATAAAAATAGATTTTTTAAAAAGTTTCTTCTGTATAGCACAGGGAACTATGTTCAATATCTTGTAACAACCTTTAACGAAAAATAATATGAAAACAAATATATGTATGTATATGCATGCCTGGGACATTGTGCTGTCCACCAGAAACTGACACATTGAAACTGACTGCACTTCAGTAAGGAAAAAAAAATGCGTTAAGAGACAAGGGCAGACACCAAAATACCAACTGGTTAATTTACATTGAAACACATCTCCCACATATTCAGAACGAAACAAATACTCGAATTCCATTCAGTTCACTGTCTTCCGCCCCTAAAGTCAAGCTGCATGACAAGCCACATCTAGTGGACAGAGTTAAAAAAAAAAGAGTTTGGACAGTTAATTATACATCAACTTGACTGGGCCATGGGATGCCCAGACAGCTGGATAAACATTGTTTCTGGGGGTGTCTGTGAGGGTGATTCCAGAAGAGAGTAACAGTTGAACTGGCGAACTTAGTAAAGCAGAAGGCTCGCCCCAAAGTGGGGGAGCGTCATGCAGTCCACTGAGTGTCACCACAGAAACAACAGGAGAAGGAAGGTGGAATTCGCTCGCTGCCTGACTGAGCTGGGACACTGATCTTCTCTGGCCCTCGGCGCCCCTGGGCCTTAGGACGTCAGACCTTGACTGGAATCCACACTGCTGGCTGGCTCTCTGGCTCGCGGACCTTGCAACTACACCACTGGCTTCCCTGGTTCTCCAGTTTGCAGGTGGTAGATGGACTTCTCAGTCTCCATGATCATGAACCAACAGCTTATAATAAATATATCCTATTGGTTCTATTTCTTTGTAGACCACTGACTAATACAGATGATAACCATCAAAGGCCCTAATATACGTGTCCCAGTGGGGTGAGATCACGCAACAGCAGGCTGAAATTTACCTTCTTAGGTAAATATATGAAGTCCAATAGCCAAGGCTCTCTCCTTGCTGACAGTGCTAGACTCACACTGAACCAGGTTCCCATCAGTCCATCCAATTAAACACTAAATCATTTTCCACACCTCAGCTGTGACGTCCTAATAAGGCCCAACTCTGCACTCATCACTTGAGTTCAGAAAACTCTTCAATAGCCCCGTGGCAAATTATTAGACTAGAAAATTACGTATAATCTAGTCAATTAGATGAAGGCTTGATACATTTTTCCATTTCCCAACTAGGTCAAAGCCAACACCCTAAGCCAGCAGGAGATTATGAAGCCTGGGCACACGGAAACCAGGGGAAGTTCTGCAGATTCTAACCAGCCAGGTAGCAGACCCCACTATCTGGCCCCCCGAAGGCCAAAGACACAGTGAAAGCCCCAAGGCGACATGGGGGCCCCAACCACTTCCCTGAGCCATCAAACTGGCACGAAAGGGAAAGCTTACCGCCAACAAAAGGGCCGTGGACTGCTTACCAGGCTTGGATCCCAGGGAGGGACTGGTAAGATTTAAATCAAAGACAGGAAGGATAACCCAGACATGTATAATTCACAGCTGACTACATTACCTCTTCTGAATTTATAATGACGATGACAATTTGTGGAAAGTTTCTGAGGAATAAATAATTGATAACACACTCCATACAGCACGGCACACTGCCAGTGGAGACAATGAGTTGGGATGTATTAAAACAATAGATTCTTTCATTCAACATTTATCAAGCACCTGCTATAGACTAGCACACACAAGTCATCTGTTTCGACACGAGACTCAGCTGACAGAATACGGGAAATAATTACAGGGCTCTCGAAGAGCCAAGGACCTCGGAGCCTTTGATTATGAAAGATTTCTTGAGCTCCTACTATGTGCTAGACACCATGCTAGGTGCTAAAAACAGAAAAACTCAGACTCAGCTCTAGCTCTCGAGGATGACATAGGTTAGCGGTTTGACAATATATTTCACCTTTCTTCCTGTGTATAACTGTGTGCAAAGCCATGTGACAGAAAATCATAAAGATTTACTGAGGTAAATTTACTGCGATGTAGTATCTCCATCTGACTGGATCGATCAGGGGCCTGGAGAGAGCTTTACATGTTGAGAATGGTTTCAGTTTCAGCTTTATGATACAAAATCACCTGCAGGGACAGATTTTTACAAAACAGATACCCAGTAAAATTTTACTGACTGAACTGAAAAATAAACCAGCAACAAAACTAATTTAAAAGCCAGGCAATTTACAGGAGAAATTCATTAAGAATTTACAGATAACAAGTACACCTTTCATATCATTTGAATACAACTTGAATAGCTTCACATCTCTTTGCTTTAAATATGCCAATTGTCTTTGCATAGTACCTACTCTCTCAATTTTATGTTGCTTATAAATAAAGACTTCCTTTTAGTACTTTTAAAGATTTTCATTTACATCATGATTTCATTTTAACAGTGTTTGGCTACAACGTGGCAATTCTGACATCTCATCAAGCATTTCAATTTTGGTTATGTTTGAGTAAACATGCTTAGGGCTCATAATTTATATCAAACTTTGTAATTAGAGTTTCACATAGGAGTCTATCAAATTTCCAAACTTCCTTCTGTTACTCTATGATGATAAATAGTTATTCCCAGTTACAAAAAAGTAAATGCTTATATATGCAAAGTAAATTTTCTACCCAAAGTAGATTTTACTCGGTTTTCTCTCTCTGCAACAGAAATCATCTATTCATTTGCAAACTGCACACTCCAAAAACACATGTAAATGGAAGAGAGCTGTCTGGTTAAGGGAAGAACAATCATTACACAAAATGTGTTTCAGATGGAAAAACAGCAGAACTGAAATTACTTTAAAACTCACTGCACTGTAAATTATTTAAAAATCATCTTAAACACACATTAATGAAAAATCATGTCAAAAACACTTTTTAAAGAAAAATAATTAGCAAAAGCCTAAATGACTAACAACTATGGATTCCTAGGTATGTTTGCTATTAACTCTAATTATCTAACAGTTCAGTGAACTCACACCAAAGGAATGAGGGAATGGGGGAGAACTCAGTGAGAACTAAAACTGTAATTACCTACTTTCATGAAGAAATTCTTTCTGAAGGGGTAGAAATACTCAGAAAGCAAAGAACAACTGGATAGCACCGCCTCTCACATTTAGAGCTGGTTACCTAAGATCGGGGTTTCAGAGGAGCTTCCGAGAGGCAGAGTAGAAAAGAGAAAGGAGCATATTTTTAGAGTGTAACACTCGGGGTTTAGTCTCAGCACTGCCATTTCCTGGCCTTAAGATCTCAGAGAAGTCTCCTCACTTCCCTGAAGGGCTTTGAAGGCCTCATGTGAAAAGGGCACAGTTTGCAGAAATGACCTCAGGGTCTCTTCTGGTTTCTTTCTGGTACCAGGAGACCTGCAGCGGGCTTCACTCTGAATTGGGCATTTATTCACTTGATAAACATTCACGGCATTTTGCTCCAGACACTGTGCTGGACAATGCAAAGATGAGTGAGGCAAGGGTCCTTTCTGAAGGGCTCACAATCTGTCAAGGGATGCAGACTTGTACAGAGACAAGGTCAGTCTCACTCAGTAAAAACTAGGGGACCAGTGGCAAGTGCTGGCTGCCCAGGATCCATCGAGGGAAAAAGAACTGGGGCCAGGGAGGAAGTGGTAGAGAGGGCTTCCTAGAGTGAAGGAACTATTGGAACAGCACTGAGGACTAAGCTGAAGTCAGAAATTATATACCTGAAATGGTTCCAATCGTTGGATTGGTACCAGAGTTTTCTAAGGGTAGAGTTACACTCTTTGCTTTTACGTGAGGAGAGTAATGCGGCAAAGACTGTCTCCGGTCTGTAGTCTGTCCACCACCCACATAAGCAAAGAGAACCCAGCTGAGCACCCAAAGGGAAATGTGGGACATGGAACGAATGGGGGAGGCGACACTATTTTCTAACATGAAACATAGGTGTGTCTGCATTTTTTATGACACACTTCTTGCCATTGGTTGAGGGAACAGGAAGCTTGAGAATCATTATTTATCCCCAGTCGCCTGGGTTTTTCTCTCTCCCTCTCTAGAGTTGAGTGCAGCAGGGCTCTTGGCCCCCTGATATATCTGTAATTCTTTTCAAAATGGAAAAGTTTAAGCTGGGGTTCTTCAATTTTGTGTAAGTGCCAACTTGGGGTTGCCAAGTTATTCAGCCTCTGGGATAAAATTGCTTTAGCACTCAAATGTAAAACTGGAAAGATCATTCTAAATATAGACACCACCTTCCAAAAACAAGTAAATTATCTACAGCAATCTCTTAAGCCTTCCGACATCACTAGAGTTCCTTGGTTGCTAACAACTGAATCTGACTCTGGCCAACTTAGGTGGAAAGTTTGGAATTTATTGGAAGGAAACAGGGAAGAAGTGCACACATAATCAACAGGGCAGCAGAACAGTGGTTTCTAGGGGCTGAGTTATTGATTAATGGGAACAGAGTTTCTGTTTGGGATGATGAAAAAGTTTTGGAAATCGATGGTGGTAATGGTTGAATACAACACTGTGAATGTAATTAATGTCAATGAATTGCATGCTTTAAAACGGTTAAAATGAGAACTAGCCCACCACAATAAAAAAAAAACTAATTTTAAATAATGGGCAGAAGACTTGAGTCAGCATTTCACCAAAGAAGACACATGAATGACTAATAAGGACCTGAAAAAGTGCCCCATATCATTAGTCATTAGGGGAATACAAATTAATAGCACTATGAAATACCACTACACGTTCACTATGATGACTGTAATCAAAAAGGCGGATAACAGCAAGTGTTGGTGAGGATGGAGAGAAACTGAAACACTGACACATTGCTGGTGGGACTGTAAAATGGTGTAGCGACTTTGGAAAATTGTCTGGCTATGTGTTAAAACATTAAACATAAGCTTACTGCAAGGAGCAGCAATTGTTCTCCTAGTAATTTACCCAGGAGAAATGAAAATATATCTCCATGCAAAGACTTGGACACAAGTGTTCAGATCAGCTCTATTCACAATAGCTAACAACTGGAAACAATCCAAATGTCCATCAGCTAATGCCTGGATGAACAGAATGCTGTATACCCATAGAATAGGACACTAGTTAGACACGGAAAGAAACGAAATACTGATACACACTGGAACGTGGCTGAACCTCAGAAAGATTACGCTAAGTGAAAGAAGCCAGATGCGAAGGACTTCGTGTTGTAAGATTCCATGCATATGAAAAGTCAAATTATTTATAGGGACAGAAAGCAGATTAGCGGTTCCCTGGGTCTGGGATGGAAGAAGGGATTAACTGCGAACAGGCTTATATAAATTTGGGGATTGACCGGAATGTCCTACAACTGAATTGTGTTAATGGTTGCATAATTCTATTAATTTGCTAAAAATTACTGAATTGTACACTTAGAACGGGTGGCTTTTTGTAGATTTTAAATTTTAAAAACTCAATAAAACTGTTAAAATACATACATACATACACACAAATCTGACACTGAAAAATAATGAGTCTTACTTTCAGGAAGCAATACAATCAAAATACCATCTCCATGACCTGAGACAAAGAGTTTCCTTATTTCAGCTACATGTCTCTTGTTCATACACTGTAACATTACAAGTGTAGGATACTGACATTGGTCAGTGATGGAAGCCCACGCCCTAAATGATCTTAAGCTTTCTGAATTAAATTCCATGGTCCCTGCGCTTGCTCAGCAAATAGCAGTAAATTTACACACTCTAAAAATGGACAACATCGGCCTTTTATTGGGCTCATTTCAAAGAAAAATAAAGCAATAAAAGGGAGTCTGAGAAGCAATTCAAATCCCTAGACTGAGTAATAAACTGTGTTATATATGATCATTGTGACCTAGAAACGTTTAATCTGAAGCAGCAAAGGCTGACCTAGTAACTGATTTAATAGCTGTCCTCAGTGATGTGAAGGGTTTTACAGGGAAACTGACTAGTTCTTCTCTCTTTCCACTGAGACCCCAGCACAACAAAGCGATTTCATAATGAGCAAGGCACACTGAGACTGAACATAATAAACACCGACAGTAACTGCTATCAAATACTGGAATACGTTTAACTAGGATGTGTTTGTCCGAGCTGTTTCCTTGGCGATCCCTAAGACTAGCCCAGACAGGCACCTCTGGTCTGCCTGGGAGCCCGGAGTCAGACGAGCCCACCTCGGGACGCCGAGCGGGTCTGCGGGGAAGGGACCGCCGCCCCCCTGACCTGCAGGCGCCTTACCTCGATATCCCGATTAAGCTGCTTCACGATGGCGGTGATGTTCCTGATGTGCTCCTCCAAGAAAAGCCTGGCCAAGCGGTCGCCTCCCCCTTTGTTCTGCATTTTCTGCAAGCTGCTGACAATGTCGTCTTTAATCCGGAAGGCGTGCTCCACAAGGGCGGCCGTGGTTTTCTCGTGGCAGAGGATCCGATCCTCCAGTTGCTCCACTAGGCTCACGGACGAGTAGGGTGCCATGGTCAGGGACTGGCTGTGTCGGGGCATAGTCCGAACTCGCCTGCGGAAGGGAGCCCCCCATCACCAGGGTTGTCAAGTGGGAGAAAGTCATTTTTAAAGCCAGATTCAAGACTTCCCAGAGAAGGAAAGGCCAACTACCTACCCCGACATAAGCTAAATGGGATGTGAGGCAGGGTTTCTGCCCCAAAGAGTCTGCTTCGTGAGCCAGGCAGCATCTTTAAACAATGGCACCCAGAGAGTTAAGCGTGCTGGTAGCAGGCTCCATGACCTCCCAAAGCAAGAGGCTGGAGGACCAACCAGGCTGATTGACAGATTCTCCTGACCTGCCCTCCTCCTCCCTCCCCCTAAAGCAGTGATAACAAACTCAAATGCCTACAAGGATCAGGCAGTGACATAAATGAGTGAAGCACACCATGTGGTGTACAATAGGGAGTGGTGGGGACTTTGGAGAACTGGAAAGGGCATTCCTCAATTAAAGGGAGCCACAATTCCGCTCCACCCCTGAGGGACCATCTGGGAATATAGGTCCATTTTAACAGACCAGATGATATTTCAAGAAGAGTCAGGAAATCCAGGCTTGCATGTAAAATCATCTGATTTTTTAAATGTTAACAACTCATTTCAAAAGTCTTTAAGATGATCCAGGCCAAAACACAATGAACTTCTATGAGCCAATTTTGGCCTATGGACACCCAATTTGCAACTTCTGATTTAAAAAGGGTTTTAGCAGAGATATCAGCCCCCGAGCCTCTAGAGGTACATTATACTGTTGACCAGGAGTACAACTGAAGGGCTCCCGTGACTCTCCATCTGTCACGGTCACTGAGTGGTCCACAGTACTCCACACGCTGGAAGCTGGAGAGGGGACAACGGCACCACTCTTGCCCTGGAAAAAGTCACTCTTGATAATGTAACATTTGCAAGGCTTCATTTGTAATGACCATCACACCCACTAGCAGCCCTTATGGAATTGGTGGAAAGAAAAAGTATACCTTAGATGCATATTTTCCATATATTACACCTTTCCTCAGTGACAAGAGAAGGAAATACAGTGCTCCGTTGGGCCATTTTCTTTTTAATAATTCACATCTGTAAAAAAAAAAGTATTAAATTATTAAACAGTTTATAGTTAGAACCTAAATGACCGCTAAAGTTTATTATTAAGTTACTAAGGAGATCAAAAATTATGCTGACATGCTGATCAATTATATTATTGAATATCTTATATCTTATATATGACATAAACAGAAAATGTTTCCAAATAAGAAGAAAAGAATCAAGCATCAAAATGCTTCTGAACGTAAATGCCACTTAGCCTTGCTGGACAGATCAACAAGGGCCATCAAATGGAGCTTCCTGAAGTTTCTTCACACCGTAATCTGCATCTCAAGCTTGAGAAACTGCTTTTATAGAAACAAGACAGTTCCTTCAAGAGGCTTATTCAGTATTGTACTTCTCCGTAGAAATGTACGGGAAACCACCTTAGTTAATTTGATCTCAGCCAATTTAGTAAGTCACACAGCAAATTAAGAGCACTTATTTTTAAATTAATCTTAATCAAACAATGCGTGATAAATGGGATCTGATTTGAGGGAATTTATCTATTCATGAAGAGAAGTAGAATGATATTCTTCGTTAAAACTTTAAAACTGTATTACAAGACACAACCATTCATATTACACCATGCATATATACGGCACACTAGATCATCACAATGCATTAGAAAGCTGAACAAAACTGGAAGGTTTTAAAAATATTTCATTACCTAGGTTTCTCAGTACTGCTGTTAACTGCCTTAAAACAACGAATGCCTAGTAACTGTGACCTGATTCAGTAATTAGTTCTCATTTAGATGCTGGATTCAGAAAGCATTTCTGATTAAAACTATTATTTTGGCATCAACTATCCAGTGTGTTATTTTTAGAGTTTCAAAATGTGAACATTCCACTTTCTTAGACAAAGAACTTTGAATTTAAACAAATTACATTTAAGGAAAAAAATGATTCATGCCAAACAAGCTACGACACCAAAGGAGATATCAGAGATAATAATTTCTGCCATTTAGATTACATAAAATTAGGCTAGTGTAAGAGATGTTAATGTTGAGAATCACAGAATCTGTACAGTTTTAAAGCTGCAAAGTAGCTTAGTCGAGATACTAATCTATAGAGTAACCCAACCTAAAAAACACTTATTTGGCATCTATTATGTAGCCAAGTAACCTAAATAAGTAAGACAAAAATCCCCTTCCTCAAGGGCTTCACAGCCAACAGAGAAAGGCAGACAGCTAAGCCATCAAGCAACAATGGGATAAGTGGCTAGCTAACCACATGAACAAAAACACACGGGGAGAAAACACTGGAAAAGGCAGATTCACTTCCATGTTCATTGCAGCATTGTTTACACAGTGGAATACTATTTGGCCATGAAAAGGAATGAAATCTTGCCATTGGCAACCACTTGTCATTTGGACATTGAGGGCATTATGCTAAGAAATATGTCAGACAATGAAAGACAAATACTGTATGATCTCACAAATAATCTAAATTTTAAACAAACAAAAAACCCACCAAGCTCACAGATACAAAAAACAGAATGAAGGTGGTCAGAGGCAGATGTTGGGGAGTGGGCAAAATGGGTGAAGGGGGTCAAAGGTACAAAATTCCAGGTATGAAATAAATAAGTCATAGGGAAGTAATGTCAGCATGGTGACTATATTAATAATACTGTACTGCATATTTGAAAGCCCTGAATAAATCTTATAAGTTCTCATCACACACAAAATTTTATAACTATCTGTGCTGACAGATGTCAGCTAAACTTACTGTGATCATTTTGCAATATACACAAATATTGAATCATTACATTGTATCTCTGAAACCAATATAATGTGCTAGGTCAATTATACCTCAATTTAAAAAATCTAATATTGAAAAAAAGACACAGGAAGGGAAAAAGGAGAGAGATTTGTGTACGTGTGTGTGTGTGTGTGTGTGTTTTTCTGGGTGGCAACTAGGTCAGGCAAGAACTGATGAGAATGAGCAGGCTCTCCCAAAGGAGAGAACAGAGTGTGCCACATCTTCTGTCCTGTACATGCCAGCACCGCCTCTGCTTTCATTGCTCTCAACACACTTCGGCCTCCCCACCTCTGCAGCCTCGTTCCTGGCCACTCTGTACCGCAGCCACCTTCTCTGGTCAACTCTAACCCTACCCATGGACAGCCCACCCACCACTGTCCTCGAGCTGTCAGGCTCTTTGCTGTCATCCTATCTGCGCCTGTGCGCTCCCTCAGAAACGCCCTTCCCACCTCTGCCTGCCTAGGAAACTCGCATCCATCCTGCAACGCCCCACCAGCCCCTCGCGTCAGTAAAACGGCTCCCTCCCATTCTTCAGCTCTTTGTGCTACAACTTCTTATGCTCTATTATTTTTAGCTGTTGGGTAGTCTGTCTCCCCTCCTAAACTATATGCTCCATGAGGGCATGTTTCAAATCTTAATGCACGCCGAGCTAACCTAGGAGATTCCACACTATGAGAGCATGGCTAGTGTTGCAGCATCAGAAACTGCAGCTTATTGTAATTGGCTTATTGTCTTTATTTGACACGAGAGAATGTGGTTTAGTTGAAAGGATAGTTCTTTACTGAGAATGCATCCCAAACATTAGCCACTGAATATATTATCTGTGAATGAATGGAGACCTCTGGAAGGCCCTTTTCGGAAGGTCATTTCATCCACCTGGAATTGTCCCGCCTGAGAAGCCCAGCCACATCCCCTTTCTGAAAAAGGAGCCTAGCCACCACTCATTGTCTGAGATTGCTTTTCAGTAACAAATCTGCCAGTAACAAATCAAGCACTATGCCTTCCCTGTGACAGTGTATGTCACACGGCATGAATCCTCCACGCACACCGAGGTCTGTTCAGAATTAGTGCCCTTTTCATGAATGTGGTGGGCACGTGTTTATCTGCTAAGTCTCTTGGTTGGTTAGCGTCATGATTCTTTGCCAGAACAAGGGGATCTGGATTGTGAATGAATGAGGATTAAAAATAAAGAAGTCACTGGGTTAACTGACTTCTCAGAGATTGTTTTCAGATCTTCCCCTTGTCAGTTCTGGCTCACCGGCCTGAGCGCATCAGCTCCTGTGTGTAACTCTGATCTCTGGCCCCATAAGTGTGTACGCAGCATGACCAGGCAGGTCCAGGTCATGTACGTTTTTGATTGTGCCATGTTTCAGTGTTACAATACCCATCTCCAGTCGACGAGTTTAAAAAACTTGGGGGAAATCGAGGCAGGTAGGTAAAGTAGGGAGAGAAGAATTGAAAGGAATAAGAAAAAGCAAAATTACAATGCCCTAAATACACAATACCTCAACAGAATCCGGGGATTCACAGAAGAGTAAAGAGAGATGCTATTATCTAAACCAAAATGCTTATTTCTGATTATGATGCTTCTGGGTTTATAGAGACACACATATATATTTTAATGACAAAAGGAGACATGAATGCCAACCAACGACTATATTTTTTATAAGATGACACTGGGTAGAAATACCAGCAGTATCATTTTAATGCCAAATGACACAGGAGAAACTAAAATGACAATTTTTATGGAGAATTAAAATTTAGTGAGTTTTTCAGTTTACTATTAAAATACAGCGCTGATGTGTTCTGCTGAGTATCAGAATAAAAAAAATAGGCAAACCATTTATGAATAAAGTGGTTGTAATTTGGTGGTGGAAAAAAAAGTCAATTTCCTTATAGTTAAAAATAGTGAAAGGATGGAGGGCGGGGAACAGATGGAAGTGTGTCTAGGAAGGCAGGTGGGAGTGCTCTCTAACTGATCTCTGAGGCCAGGCTCCGGCTGGGACTCTGTCATGGGGCAGCGAGGAGTGATCGGAGACAGGACAGTCAAGGGCAGTGAACGGCCAGCTGCTGCGAGAGCACCTCAGAAGCGAGAAGGGGTCACGGTGGTAGATGCTGGACCAGGGGTCCAGCCTGGGAGGGGCGGGATGGGGCCCGGGAGGGAGGAGGGGCTGAGGACGCCCCCAGAGCCTCTTGACTCCTTTCTCCCCATCACTGTGCAGCTCCTCTCACTTCCGTCTCACTGCCTCCTCTCTTTTGATTTTCTTGTTCTTTCCCTTCCATTCATCCCTCTCCATCCACCTTCCTTTGCTCTTTTTCTCTTAACTTCCCCTTTCCACCATCCCTTTTCCTTCCCTCTACCGCCTCTCCTTCCCTTCCTTGGCTCTCTCCCTTCCACAACTACAGTCCAACATATTTTTCCATCCAGGAGGGCATGGTTGGCGAGTCAGGAAGAACCTTACTTGAATCCTGCCTTCCTAGCGAACCAGATGATGTTGGCGGGCTGGCCCCAGCTGGTCGGGTTGGGGACCACAGAACTCATAGCTGCTCTCTTCAGTGTTGACCCCGTGTCAGGGACTCAAGCAGCGCATTTACAGGCATTGATTGAACTCATCCTCAGGACCGTTCCTAAAGGGACTGGTCTTATCACCCCCATTTAGCCCAAGGAAACTGAGACAGAAATGTGTAGCACCTGGCCTGACATCACCATTCAGGATGAAAGACAGTAAGGAGCTGAGCCTAGGACCTCAGCCTCCCCATCAGCAGGCATCACCCCCAGGGAGGCTGTGTGGTACCCAGAACAGAGCCTGGCCTTGGGGGGCTGATATGCTTCCAGTAAGGGCTGGTCCTTCTCCTTCCCTGGCTCATGTCCCTTCATCACATCAGACAGAAAACACATCTATTTTTAACAATGAAACTTTATATAAAAGGTTCAGCAAATAGTATTCATTTGTTGAAAGTGATATTATATTGGTGATTGCATGGGGTTAGTGGGGAAATTATTAGGCGCCTGCTATCACGCCTTCTTTTGGCCAAAGCTGTTTTTCCTGGCACCAATGGCTGCTGAGGTGACAGCTGGACTGAAGCAATGCTATTGTCACTTGTGTTTGTGAAACCAGAGCACATATGTGAAAAAAAAAACAAAACAATTTGTACCACACATGCTTTGTATCAAGAAATTTGGAACATGAAAAAAATTTTTTTTAAACTGAAAAATGCTTCTTGTGATTATAAAGTAATACAATATCAAAATTTAGGCTTGGGGTCAGGAGGGTATAGCTCAGTGGTGGAGTACATGCTTATCATGTATGAGGTCCTAGGTTCAATTCCCAGTATTTCCATTACAATAAATAAATAAATACCTAATTACCTACCCCCTACCAAAAAAATACAATAAACTTTAGGCTCTACATAAAGGCATAAAGAATAAGTTGAAAATCCCCACTCAGAAAGTGCTGGTGTTTGTATCGATTAACTTTTTTTGAAGATCTCTCTTCAGGATACACACAATTTTCCTTTTTTGAAAAAAAAATAAAGAACTCCTACTGTATGCAATGTGTACCCTGCATTTCCTAAATGACACTACATCGTGAACGCTTTTCTGTCCGTATATAAAGATGCCTATCACAATTCTTAATGCCTACATAATATTCCATTAAATGGACATAACATTGTTAGGCGGCCCCTTACTAATGGATAGTTACACTGAAATACTATTTATAATCAGGGTTTAGTTCAACTTTTTGGTCTCTCATTTCCTTACTTTCCTTCATTCTATGCAATGACGCAGGTACTATAAAAAGTCAACAGGACAGATTGCAAGCTACTTTCAGAACTGAAGTTAAGGTGAGACTCTGACAAAGAAATCTGAAGACTCAAGAAGGGATGAAACCAGCAGATCCGTGAGAATGATCCCAGACACCACTGACAACCGAAATGAGGCAAACAGCCCCCACACTTGTGGTCACCGGCTCAGCGTCAGTCTTTGGCTCTACACCGTGAGCCAAAGGGAGCTGTACTGTCCACAGTTCTAACCCACGCGCCTGGCACATAGTAGCGGATCAAGAAACGTTTGCTGGGTGAACGAATCTCAAGGATAGATGACTGAAATGACGTCACTTCCTAACACCCGCTTTAGTCAACTGAAATATATTCCAAGGACTGAATGTGCAGCCAGAAGGAGAGATGGTACACACAGCATGTCCACTACAGCAGAGTTTGGAGAGGCAAAATTTACCAGTGCTTCCAAGAACCTGAGAAATGGGGGCAGGAGGAAGAACCCTGTTCTGGAGAGGGATGCATTAAGCACTCGTGGTCCAGTGACACTGGCCATGAGGAGACTCCTGCTCACTCTTCTCGCTGTGAGCCCACGCTCACCAAGCACATCAGTTAGCTTCCTATGTGGACGTGCAAAAAGGTGAAATAAAAAGGACTCAGCAAGCCCCAGGCTAACTGCGAGCTACTTTTCTCATGGTGAATTAATACACTGGCATTACGCCTCTGATGGGAACCAGACTTGGCTAATCAGTCTTCTGCAATCTGATGGTCTCTGACGGCCCTAACAGGGCTGAATGTTTAAGCCTATGACGCTGATACGTGGTGATTACAGCAAGGTACTTATTCAGAGGGCCATAGGTTCTCACGTAAGGTGGCCCCCACCTCCTCACCTCCTGGAATTCATACCTGTGTCACCCCTTCCCCCAAGCGTGGTGGGACCTGTGACTCACTCCTAACCAACAGGATACAGCAGACACCAGCCAAGTGGCATTCCCCTGGATTCGGCCAGCAGGGGCAGGCAGCTGGAATTCTGATACCAAATCACACAGGGTGTGGTTCTGCTTACTGGGAAGAGAGTATTTATTTCATAACCTAACTTTTAGGTCATTTAACAGATGTCTAAATGTTGCCTTGCTTAGAAAAATCTCCAAAGGATATTGTAGAAAGAATAAGAACTTTAGCACTTTTTTTTTTTAATAACATTGGCTCTGTTTTGGCTGGTGGAAGCAAGTTATAAAATAAATCGAATCTGCTGCAAGAGATAAAAACACAAGAGATACCAATTTATCCCATCAGATTGGCAGAAGTAAGGTAAGATCAAGCATAGCCTGGAATACACGTGGGCCAACAAGGACACCAGATGGGGTGTGCATCAGCATCACCACTTTGGAGAGTGATCTCCAATATCTCATAAAGCTAACGACGCACAACCCTCATGACAGAATAATTGTACTGCTAAGAAACACCCAGAAGCTTCTCACACATGACTGTTTACAACAGTACTTAAGGCAGTGTTGTTTCTAAGACCAAAAACGTGGGCAGAGACGGGGACCGAACACCTTAGGCAAATGGATGAATAGACTGTGATATATTCGTGCAATGAAAGAACAAAGGGTTGTAGAAATAGATGGATTAAGAATTACAAGTCCCAACGTGAATGAATCTCACAGATATATTAAGTAAAACAGCAAGTTGATATAGCACAGGGAACTATATTCAATTTCTTGTAATAAAATATAATGGAAAAGAATCTGAAAAAATATATATGTGTGTGTATGTCTGTGTATAACTGAATTGCTTTGTTGTGCACCTGAAAGTAAGATTGTAAATCGACTGCACTTCAGTTGAAAAAAAAAAGCCGCAAGGTGAAGAAGGGTATAAACACTGATGACATTTTCATAAAGGTTTAAGCTATGCCAAATAATATGCCAAATTATAATATCTAAAGATGAAGGAAATGATAAACATCCAATTCAGGGAGATTTTCCTCTCTGAATGGGAGATAAAGTGGATCAGACAGAGGATGACAGGGGCTTCAACTAAACGTACGATGTTTTACTTCTTCAATTTATTTTTCACTACACCATTGAAAAGTAAAGAAAAAAATTGCTTCTTCCTGCCTCCACTTAAAAAAATAAAAAACAAATCTGTAAAGCCCACAAGCTTGAAGGGAGTCAAACTGTTAGACTCTCCGGGACATTGCATAGAACTCAGCCTTGCCCTACACATTCTGGGAGCATCAAATCAGAACCAAGGAGCTACTACCATAGCTAATCCCCATCAAGTCGCTACCCTTGCACCTTCTTCCATACTCAGTATGTGATCTTACCTGGAGGCTAACATTTCTACTGATGGCTACTGGTTACATGTCCAACAGTAAAAGAGTGCTTCATTCAGCCATGGCACAACCACTTGGAAGGATATGGAGAGCTATTTAAAATAATGGTTACAAAGAATATGACGTAACAGAAAATATTTATATGCTAGCTATAATGTATAGGTTTTTGTTCTTTTCTTAAATAAGAACAAGATTTGAAAATGGATTTTCAGTACTATATAGAACCACAACCAAGGGCTGGAAACAGAGCTTTGCTCCACGGCGGAACCGGAATTTAGGGGGTGCAAACATTTTATGAGTTTAGAGGACCCTGCAAATTTTTAAGCTCTACCCCTGCCACCTTTCTCTTCTCTACCTCCTCCTCCCCAACGCGGGGAGCTCGCCCGACCAGCAGAGATGGATGAGTCACCAAGGACAAGGTGACCACCGCCCCTCTGAGTGCCCAGGCCACGCCTCACCTGCCTTCATCCCTCTCCCATCTGCCCACCACGGGCCCCTCTCTGCATGAGCGCTGGCTTCCTGGACTTGAGGCTACCTTTAATGCTTCCTCCCCCACCCCACCCCACCCTGGGCCAAATCTCTGGAATTGCTGTGTAGTGTGAAGAGCTGGTATCTGAGTAGATCATGTGTTTTCAGTCAAAGGAGGAGGAAGAGGACTGTGCAACTGAGGCCAGGGATGACTAAATTCCAAAGCCAAAGTATCTAGATTGATAAGAAGGTCAAAGAAGGACCACTGATAATAGCAGGAGCTTTCCATAAATTAATGACGGGGCTCAGACTGGGGGAGTGCCTCCGAATTACGTGCAAAGAAAATGAAACGGCACATATCTGTCTCCTTCTTAATAGGCAGCTTCCCTCTCCTTGCATCTGGCCAGAATTTTTGAGAATAGATGTGCCATCCTTACAAGACATATACTGAGCTAGCACTGGGCTATTTGGGGATGTAGCTGGCATTGTGGTTATAAGGTGGATCTGGGAGAAATCTGGGTAAGTTACCAAAGGAGGGTTCATATGGCCTTATACAGCCTCCAGGACATTGAGCATCCTCACACCTCCTCGGACACATCACATCAATGGCCAATGATGCTCACCTGACACACCCTGACATGGTTTTCAATATTATTACCCCAGCAACCCAGAAATCCCTCAACCATCCTGGAGAGAGTGTGGCAGGGGTTCCAATACTAGGACTACCATTGTAATGATAATTTTTTCAGGTTCAATCCCCAGTATCTCCTCTAAAATAAAAATAAACCTAATTACCTCCACCCCCCAAAAAAAAACAACCCCCCCCACATATACACACACACACATATATATATTTGAACAGTAGAATAAATAAAAATATAAGTAGTGGTACTGGGTACATTTTTATTCCACTTTTCCTTATTTTGAAAATACTTTAACAAGTATGGTATTTTCACAATGACAAAAATGTAAATAAAAACTTCTCAAAGAATAAACCAATGAGAAAAAAAGCAAAAAGAAAGAAAGAAAGAAAGAAAGAAAGAAAGAAAGAAAGAAAGAAAGTAAGCAAGCAAGCAAGCAAAAAATTGCCCATTTTCAGCTACAAAAACCAAAGGGATATGGCTGATTCTTGGTTTAAAAGATGATGTGGTCCAGGTAAAATAAGTTTGCTGTTAATTTTCTTTTTTACTGTGGTTAAAAACATACAACATAAAGCAGACCATCTTAAACATTTGTAAGGACACGGCACAGTGTTAACTATATGCACACTATTGTGCAGCGGATCTCTAGAACTTTTTCAACTTCCAAAACTGAAACTCTGTAGCGACAGAACAACTTCCGGTTTGCTCATTTTTACCCATTCCCCGTGGACACATAATGAGGCTTGAGCCAGAACCCTTGCTGAAGCCCTCATGGAGCCCTGCACTGCCCAAGTTACCAGGCATCCTCTCCACGCCAGCACATTCACAAGGGGAATTCTGATGGGGCTAGAAAGGTGAAGGGTGTCTGTACTTCTGACCCATGAAAAATGAACTTCAAAATGCTCAAAACATTCACGGTGGCCTTGGGTCAGGGTAGGGACTGCTGTAGAACTGATGGGCTCCCTTACATCTGCCACATACGTGTGGCCTCTGACAGATCCAGATGGAGCCATAAGTGGGCCGAAATCATCGGAACCCCTGGAACCCAAGCAAGGGCCACAGATGTCGCTCTGATTCACGCTCCACAGCTCGGAGTGATGCTAAAGGTTTTAGGAGAACCCCTGCAAAAACAGATTGGTTTCTGTTCCCATCTATTAATAACAGCTATTTTGAAACGCTATTTAAATCTTCTATTGTTATTTGAACTTTTCATGGATTATGTCTCCCCAGCTGAGCTGCTCTAGGGCAGCAGGGATTACGTACCATATAAATCTGTAACTCCCATGAGCCCAGCGCGCTGCCCCTTTGCAGACACTCATAAACATTTGTTCATTGGCTTGTTTTTCTAATTTGGTAAGGACCATCATTTTAATGATTGAGTGGCTCTGCCCAAATGACATATCGATTGCTGACTCGGGGCCCCTTCCGGCTGTGAGTTCGGCAGATGGCAGCCCTGCCCGCACCCACACCAGAAAGGAGCTCATAGAACTTTTAGGGTGTTTTATTATGATCAACAGCTATTTTCGGCAACTTCTCTTTCTAGCATTAGAGAAGACACATTATCAAATGTTAAAAAGGGAATCTGCCAAATGCACCAGCTAGAACAGCAAAAGTATTATTAAAAATCAGTGTAAACTCTCTCGCTCCTAAACTGCCTACACCCCCGATGCATCAAGGATCACACGGAGGAGGGACGGCGTGACTTTGTATCCTCACGCAGACAGAACGCTAGTCGTGACTCTTGGGTTCTACCTGATAACAAATCTCTGGCTGAAAAGCTAAGGATTTGGGCTTGGAAGAAAGAGCCAGCCTCCAGTCTCTGCCCTTTCCCTCGTCCACAGCGGGAGGAGGCTGGACTCCTCTGCAGAACGCGGCAGGCTATGAGAGACTCTTATTTGGAGTAATTAATTTTGTAACTATTTGAGAGAGAGCAGGGGAGGAGGATTCCTGAGCTCTTTCAGAGATAATTAAAAACGGGGGCAAAAGAAATCTGAAACAAATAAAAAACAAGCTGAAGGCATCAGGGGTTTCTGAATAACATCTTCCCGGTTAAACAGTTTTAAGAATTCCATATTGAAAAAGCAACTCCACTCACTCTCTCCCACACAAACACGCTTGTTATTTAAGCCCCATTCGGCTAAGCAGCAGAACCTCCTGCCTTCACTTCTATAGCTACTCTGTCCAGAGAAGATGTCATCTTCACAAAAGCAGCCTTGGGAGGGAAAAGAGGCTGACCAGCCGCCAGCAAGTGCAGGCACATGTCAAGGAGGAGCACCGCTGTTGTTCCTCAACCGCTCACCACCTGAAAATCTGACTGCTGACTTCAAGCAGCCACTGCGCCTTAACAGACACTAATAACTTCAGGTCTTTTGATGTTCGTCCACCAGCATGTTTCCGATTACTTTCCCGCTGTAGCAAAGAGATAATCAAAGGAGCCATTTCCTTATCACTAATAACTACATTTGTCCAATACCAGGAACTACTGAGCGGTGGTCGGGGGAAATCAACAAAAGCCCACTGAGCCATGCAAAGCCACTGTTTGATCCTTTTCCACCTGCTTTTATATTAAAAACCTATGGAATGTGAAACCACATCCAAGGAGTCAAAAAATACAATAATCAATCTAGGGGGAGGGAGAAGAGTTCTCACGAGAAAGGAGAAGACAGGAAGAGGGAAATAAGGAAGAGGAGGAAGAGTGTAGGGAGCCTGGAGGGAGGAAGGCAGGGCTGACTGATGGAACAGAGGAGAGTCGGCGAGACCACAGAGAGGAAAGAACAGGTGGTTCGAGGGCTCCAAGGAGGATGTGAGCTGGAGAAACTGCTCCTCACACATTCAGCTGCTCACTTGGGGTGTGAAGAAATAGACGGGCCATTTTTATTATGCTATGTTAGGTTTCTCTACTCTTTTTTTTTTTTCAATTGAATACATCTTTTCTCTGTGTTGACATGTTTACGCAGTTAAGATGTCACGGGTGGAGAGAGCAGGATCATTTATTCCACTTACAACCTGGAAATACCTTTGCGAATTACCTATTGCTTTGCTAACAGGCCCTATTGGGAACTAACACCCACCTGCCTCTTGGAGTAAACCATGGGTCCCATACTCACCAGACAACTCTAAGGTCAGCCTGTGTGTTTGCTTACTAATTTTAATCAAGTACTTTAGTCCAGTCAACAAATACTCACTGAACCTCTGCAGTGCTGAATAAGACACAGCCCTTGTACCCAGGAGCTTCAATTCAATAGGGAAACAGAACAGACAGGCCAATCACACAGGGGTAGAAAGGCTGGTTCGGCCCCATGGTGGTCCACGCCAGGCCTTGCCTCCCTTTGGGCAGGGGGCAGGATCGGTTTGAACTGGGCTGTCAGGAAAAGCAGTTGAGAAGCAGGCATTTGAGTGGATTAAAGAGCTGAGTTAAGTCAACACAGGGAAGCATGAGAAGAGGTGGAGGGGGACAGAGCAGAGGAAGCACTGACCAGCGAAAATTACCACGTACACAGGTTCCTGTTGGTAAGTCATGATAAACAGTCTCCAAGACTATGTGCAGAGGCCTTGAATCCATGACAGTCCGAAACAGGGGAGACAGTAGGAATGGAAAGGAAGGGACAAACTGAAGGATACTGTGCAGGGAACAGCGCGACCCTCAACAACCCACTGGATGTGGGGATGTGAAGAGGAGAAGAGTCAGTATAACCTAAGAGAGCAAAAGCAGGTCACAGAGAGGTTGATGACTGCACAGAAACCATCACAAGTGCACCAAGGGGGACACGCCGCCTCCCCTGTGAGATGCCTCCCGGGAGATGGAGAACCTGGATCTACCATGAGAAAACTCCAGACAAACCCAAGTTAAAGGGTATTCCACAGCCTCATTATCCTTCAAGTGTCAAGGTCACGAAAGACAAAGACTAAGGAACTGTCCAGACTAAAGGAAGCGACCACGTAGGACAACGCAGCCCAAGATTCTGGATTAGATCCTGGACCAGGAAGAGAATGTAAATTAGGACTAGGACTCTTGGTAGCACTTGAAGAAGGTGTGTAGATTAAAGTACAGAATCAATTTACTGATGTTGACGCTCGTTATGCCAGAAAACAGCCCTGTGTTTTTAGGAAGTACACACAGAAGTGTTTGAGGGGGGAGGCAAAGGGGCTTCTTATCTACAACTCAGTTAGGGTTCAGGAAGAATTACCACATAGGTCCATGCATACGCGTGCGTGCGTATGGCGCACATGTGTAGAGGGAGAATGCCAGAGGAGGAAAAAGCAAGTGTGGGGAACGGTTATTATTTATAGAATTTGGATGAGAGGTATTTAGAAACTATTTAAATTATTCTCACAACTCTTCTATAAATCTGAATTATTTCAAAATAAAAAGTTAAAAAGAGAAAAAAGGGATTAAGGAAGCTGGGATGAATAGCTGTTTAGAAACAAAATAGCTGGGCTCCAGAGTATTAAATTCTGAATGGAATTTCGGAGAGAAGGGTGGGCTGGAAATGTAGGTTTGTAGGTGTTGGGTGGAGGGTGTTACTGAGCAAAATCTGGGTAAAAGTGGGACTTGAAGGCAGACAGCTGGAGGTCCTCTCTCAGTTCTAATCCTTAACAACCGGTGACAATAACAATCACTTCAGTTATTCTCATTTCTCAGGTTTTTCACCTACTAAGAGCAGTGATCAGACTACGGCCTCACAGAGGCAGAGTGAGGATTAAAGGACATGTGAGCCACGATGCCCACTGAGACACATTAACCACTAGCTGGCTCAGAGGTGGGGGTGACGCAAGGAGAAGAGAGGAGGCCAGGAGAGGAAGAGGAAGAGGCCCAGGACAGGATCCCATGGAATGCCACATTCAGAAATCGGGAGGAAAAAGGAGACAAGTGAGGTCTGAGTTGGCCCTGGACAGCCAGCGACATGGGACGTGGAAGGAGAGAGTGGGGCGGTGGGGGGAGCGTGGTGGACCACCGGCAGCAGACACAGGACAGAGATTAAGAAAGAGGGAGATGGAGTAAAGGCTTCAGCTCGGCAACCTGGACACCTCTGCTGAGCCCTACAAGAAAGCAGTTTCAACAGAAAGGTGAGGGTGAGGCCAGAAGAAGTGAGGGGGCCGTCCCAGGGGGGAAACCTGAGGACGGTTCAGCACAGAAGCGGAGTGTGAGTGTGTGTGTGTTGTGTGCATGCGGAGACAGAATGTCCGAGAAGGCATACTGCCCAATCCAATAGCCACCAACCCCAGGTGACTATTTGAATTGAATTGAACTTAGAATTAAGAAAAATTAGTTTAGTTGCTCAGCCACACTAGCCACATTTCACATGCTCAGCAGTCACACCTGACTACTGGTGATGATGTGACTGTGAGTGACCACCACATTGGACAGCAGAGATATCAATTACTTCCATCACTGCACAGAGTCCTCGTGGACAGAGCTGGGACTCCAGTACAATTCCTGTTATTATGAGAAGGATGACTCGAATATATGGAGGAATGAGGGTTGGGGTAGAGTAAGGAGGGACCAGAGAAATGAGAGAAAGGGAGTAACAAAGGGAGCCAGGTCCCAGAAGACACAAGAAGGAAGGGGAAAAGTCCAGGGAATGGAGAGTGTGGAGTGCATGTGAGTTAATCTTGGGTGAGGGCTGGTAGAGATCTTCTTCCTCAGAGGAAGGAAATAAAGAAGGACAAAGATGAGGCAAGAAGAGGAGGGGCGGGGACAGGTGAGGAGGGTACAGTGGGAGCTTATACAAAAGCAGAGGGCGGTAAGCTCAGAAGTAGACCTCCGTAGTCTTGTCAGTGACAAAAAGACTGGCTCCAGAAAGGAAACTGACTGGAAGTTTAGAGGTTGGAAAAGGTTGGTGTAACCTCTAAAGTAATGCAGCTGGGAGTTAATAAAAGATGGATTTTTTTTTCCCACAGAAAAGCAAAACCTAGGTGAAATTAGAGCTAGCATAAATTTGCAGTGGAACCAATGCAAAAGTCTTTGTGATAACTTGGCAGATAACTTGGTAGACTGGGAGAAGGAAAAACAGATGATGAGGGTGATTCTGGATTGAGGGCTGGAATATGAGAAGTCCACATGTTAAGACAAAGGGTTCCGGGATTCCAGACAAAACCAAAATGGTTGGAACATATATATTCCAAGCAGAGGAACACAGCCATAGAGAGACTGGAAGGGGCGGTGATTAAGGGACCAGAGTCTTCAGTGATGGTTAGTCTGGTGCAGGAGGTGGAAAGAATCAGCTAAGCAAACTGACGTCCAAGTTCCAGATCTTGAAGGTGGAAACATTTCCATGACTAAACAAGTCCAAAGGTGAGTGGTTGCAGTAAAGTGAGGCCCTAGAAGCTGATGCAGAGGATCATGAGGAACTTCAAGGTCAATGAATTAATAGAGCCTCAACATAAATGCCAAAGTCACTGATAAGAGACAAGACAGAAGAGAACCAAGCTAGTTGCTCATGTTTGTTTGCCTGTTTGTTTGTTAATTTTTTTGTACCATTAAGCGCAGTAATTCCCAACCCTGGGTGTACATCAGAATCACCTGGTGAGCTCTAATTCCTCTCCCCATCCTCCCTCGCCTCCTCTTCCTTCTTCTTTTTGGGTTTGTTTTTAAAGTCAGGATTTTTGGTCTTGGCGACCTTGATGATTCAATTTGGTATGTTTGGGAGAGTCTAAAGAGCCACATTTTTCAAAGTGCTCCGGGTGATTCTGCGGAGTCACCAGGTTGGGCAAGCACTGATTCAGAAGAAGGAGGGTAGGGGGCACAGGCAGACAGCACGACCTTTAGGAAGAAGACTGTTCGTGATGGGTTAATAGTTTGGAGGCAGCACTGAGAAGCAAGTGGCAGCCCAATCCCTGATCCCGTGAGATGGGAGAGGGTTGTTCTGAGTGAAGTTGTTCACTCAGGCTCTGGAGGCAGGAGAGGGCCAGGGGATGGACTCAGCCACAGCAAAATGAAAACACAGACATATGGCTGCAGGATGTAAGAAATAAGAGACTGAAAGGCAGGTTGGAGACACACAGGTTAGCTAGGCTCGCAGAGAGAGGAGGTTGAATAGCCTGTTAATAAAGGTTCCAAGTATAACGAGATGTGACTCAGTAAAGGGCTGGCAGGGCTTAGTGGCTGGATTCTAGGGCAGTGAGGCTTTTTTCTATCTGAATACTATCAGATTTCTAACACATAAACTATTAAAGATTATTAAACCCTCAGGTAAACAAGCTCGCAGAAGCTTATTCATTCACGTTGAAAAAAATCTCTCTTTCCAACCCACATTTTTATACTGATGAAATCAGACTGAAATGAGTACTAAGGGTTACCTTGGCGCAGAAAGCCAGAAGGGGTAACCCCAGAAACCTGCCGGAGGCACAGGGCATTCCCTCCCTTTCCTCTCCCAGGAAGACGAAAGTTTATGAACTGAGAATACAGAAAGGGGATCCAGCCAATGCTAAAACTAGAAGAGGTGACACAGCCTACTGGGACTTAAGAGCACTTCTCTCCCACTCCCTGCACCACGCCTCAACACAAACATGCACTCCAATGGGCAAATGCTATGGATGTTTCTCGGTAAAGAACATATTGACTTTCACAGACCAAAATCTTATTAAATGTTTGCCCCTGCTTCGGAGAGAGCAGCACGTCTGTGGATTTGAATCATTCTAGCATTATTTCTGCTTACTTCTATGAAATAATTTCTGACACTGACATACACAGACTTTAAGATGAGGGTGTGAGCGCAGCAAGGCACACACGCACGCGCAGACACACACACACACACACACACACAACCTCGTGCATATTGAAGAAATGACTCACTTAATTTGCTGCTGCCTGCCACTACTGGGGTTTTGATTCTACCTGTTCAATTACAAAGTTTCCTATTAGATTAACTACAGGAAAGAACTCAGGAGTCTTAACCCTGATTTTGTTCATGACTTTGGAGCACCCGGGCATCATGAGAAGCCACTCTCTGGACCAGCCACTGCTTTCTCTCCATAATCTTTCATAAAACCACAATCTATCTCACCACTTTGAGAGCCAATTAATGGAAACCCGATAGAATAAACATAGCTAACCCTTGTATGTTGTGTACCTGCAGTACTTGGGGTCCCTTCTCAGCTCACAGCACGACGGCACAACGGCATCTTGGAACTGCAAAGAACCCAAGCCCCTCCTTTTAAAGATGAGAAAGGGGTGGGGAGGGGGCAGAGAGGTTAATCTGCCCAAGGTCACTCAGCTCCGAGTGGTGGGACGGCCGATTTAGCACTGCCCCCTGGCAATGTGTGCACCACCCCTGCTCCCCCAAACAGTCCCTCGGGGTTTCTGCTGGCTTGCTAGCATGCAAGCTCCCCCGGCCCCCGCAAAAATGCAATGCCAGGTGCGCTCCGTGCCCAACTTCATCCCTTCGCGTCAGCATGCAGTTAACCCTCTCGCGGGCAGCAGGTCACACGGGCCACGCTCAGCTCTCTCTCCCCGAAGCCCGGCTCCCCGGCGGCCGCCCCAAGGTCACCAGCGGGCCCGGGGCGGGGAGTTCCCGCCGCGGAGGAGCGGAGGCGGCCGGGCGGGGGCCCGGGGCGCGGCACTCACCGGCGCGGGGGGCGGGCGCGCCGCGGCTGCCCGTGTCCATGCCGACGCGGTTGGGTGCGGCGGCCGCTGGCTCGGGCTGTGCGGGGAGCCCGGCCGCGGGCCCGCGCCGCGGGGAGCGCCGTCCAATCAGCGCGCGCCTGCCGCCTGGCCCGGCGCGCGGCCCGGCCGGGTTCGCGGCTCCAGCGGGGCGCGAGCCGCCGCGCGCCGCCCGAGCCGCTTCCGGGCGCGTTGCCTGGACGCGGTTGCCGTGGCAGCCCGAGCTGGAGGCTTTCCCCGCGCCCGCGCCCAGCCCCGCGGCGCCGCCCCTCCTCCCCCCGCGTTCCCACACCCAAAATAGCCTCTCCTCCCGCTGCCGTTTCCCACCCAGCTCCAAGCCCAGCGGCTCGGAGTCGGCGGGCGGGGATTTCGCGTATTGGAAAATAAATCCCGCTGTAGGGCTGGCTGACTCGAAGGGAGAGGTGTTGAAATGGTGCCTGATTAAGTAATAGCCACGGTGGCTGCGCTGTAATTCTCTTCAGAACCCTCACATCCCTTATTTACCAAACCTCTTTCCCACGGAAAGCGTTATCCTTCCCCACCCGCTTCCTAACTGGGGAGAAGTTATTTTTTGAAGCCACTGTCTGGGAAACAGCTTGCGCGTTGACGCCCCACGTGTGCAGGGAAACTAACCCTCGAGGCGGCCAAGTGTCAACGAATGTATCACCCTGGCACCCGCCACTGGGGCCAAGGGTCGTGTCTCAAGGCAGCAGACACGACGCAAGAAAGAACTGCTACCACCCTCCTTCCTCCTCCCTTCTGCCTCATCCTTCTTCCAGGGAGTCCTGACTCTACACCTTCCTCTCAATTTGGATTCTGAGCAGGATGCTCAAGCCGATCCACTCAGAATTTTGCTTCCTCTCCGTGGGCGGGATTTAAGCAGAGAGAGGGACCCCCCACCTATGCCCGCCTCGCCGCCTCGGGGTCATACCTCTTTCGTGTCGCTAGTATTTACTCACTACAGGTGTTCCCCTCCCCGACCGGCTGCACCCTCTCCAACCCAGGGGAAGGAGCATGATTTGGTAGAAAGACCCTGGGCTGTGGAGTCAGGCTGAGCTGTTCTGCAATCCTCCCTCCAGCAGTTACTTCTGTGTGGTCTTGGATATTGTGTTTCCTTACCTGTACAACGGGATGACGCCCCCACGAAGGGTTAATGCATCCGTAACGTTCAATGAACAATGTTTATTGGATGCCTGTGAAACGCTAGAAACTGTGCTTAGCGCTAATACACGATGTGAAGAAGAAAAAGACACGTGTCTCTGCTCTCAGAGAGCTTACAGCCTGAGACACATCAATCAAAGAACCACAGACACGGAGGAGACTGTTATTGTGATAAGGAAAGTGCATGACCTTGAGAGCTGTGGTGTGGCGCTCTCACCTAAGAGTATCCTTTTAACTCATCGATTCGTCTTTCCTTTTCTCCCTTAGATTCCCACTGCCTGGCACATGGTATGCACTCAGTAAATACAGATTGAATTGAATCTTATGTCATGGTGATAACAGGATCATTCAGTTTCCCTGACTTTCTGCCACTGAAAATATATTTGAAACATATATAACTCACCGCTATGTCTGGAAGGATGTGCAGGTCTTCCCGGAAAGTACTCATTCAAACTCAGAGCCCATCATCAAGAGTCCCAAGAAAGGCTGAAAATGTTTCTCTCAGGTCCCCACTGGATTGCCTTCTAGTGTGTAAAGTGTGCGTCTCAGATGGGCACATGAAAGTCCCCTCTGCCTCACTGCCCCTCCCTGCTTACAATTCCACTCTCTTCCCTGTTCCCGACCCCATCCTGCCACACCCTTGATTCAGAGGCTGCAGGGCACCCATTCCTGGCTTCCTAGGAGAGTGGCAGTGATCCTTATAATCCTTAGAGTAGAGCATCCATACAATAAAGGAAACTCCCTCCTGCTACCTCTGCTGCTTCAAAGCGTAACTTTGTGCTGTACCTGCGACAAGACTCCATCACTCTCAAGGGTAGAGAAGAAGAGGGCGTGGTAAGTGAGGGGCCCTTGCTGCATAGAAATACACCATTTTTTTCCAGCTGGCTGTGATTTCTTTTTTAAAAATCATATCAATTAACATGAACAGAATCCAGAATTTTACAAGCTTCATTAATAGGAAGACAAATAATAGTAGAGCTTTCAAATTCTGAATTCTTCAATAGGAATCCTGAAGTTTCACAGTAGCCTTAAATTAGACCCACGACTTCCCACTTCTGACCTTTTTTGTCCCCGTTCATGTGACATGTTTTGAATCCTGAGGAGACAAAATTTACTGCACAATGATTTAAGCCTCCTTTTTTTCCAACTCAAACTATTTCTGTATGATAAATTTGAAAGAACTATCTGTTTTTCCAGAATTGTTGGATTGTGACTCACTACAGAAAATGGATTTTTTTTGCATTACTTTAATTAAAAATCTATGATTTATCACAGATTACTTTATATTGGCAAGGATGACCAAAATAAGTTTCATCAAAGAGAGCAATTTTATAAACTTGATGGTTGGCAATACTATTTGCCAACCAGTCATTAAATACAAACAATTGGTGCAGTATATTGTGCTAGACACTGTGGAGTTTTTTTTTAATTTTTTAAAAAAAAATTTGGGAGAGGTAATTTGATTGATTGATTGATTGATTTTAATGGACGTACTGAGGATTGAACCCAGGACCTCCTGCCTGTGAGGCATGCACCCTGCCACTGAGCTGTACTCCCTCCACCCCACCCTGGGAATATTTTTTACAGTGATTTATGGCACAGCTGAGTTCTAGTCGTTGGTGGTGTCTCGGCACCACCAATAGCCATGAACATATGATGTACAGGGTATCTCTGAGGCCAACAGGCAGGCTTACCTAGGTCAAGGTGAAGGGATTGTGTAGATCAAAAGTGGTATTTGTAAAAAGGCTGGAAAGCAGTTAGGCTGAGACTGTGCTAAGCCCTGCAGGATGATTGTGAGTTAGCATTTTATTTTGTATTCAGCAATTCTCAACCCAAGCTTGTAACTCAGTGGAGTGTTAAGATCTACAGTCTTCCTTACCAATAACAGAGCATCAAAGATCAACCCACGAGGAGTGGTCATATACAAGAACCAGAAATAGGAAGCGGTTCCCCACAAAGGGAACAATGAGGAAGAACCAGAAACATTAGGGATAACATCTGAGGAGCCCCAGGTGGAAAGTTGCAAGGTGACAAGTCCCAAAGAAGTCAAGAAAATTTGGTGAATAGAAGATCGCTGGTGAGCTTCATGGGTGTTTTTGAGTTATCAGACTGCTGTGGGTTAAGAAAGACTGGGTGCCAGAAAAATGCAAGAGCAGGTGTGGGTCACTCTCTAGAGAAGACTGGCAGTGCAGGAATGGGGCAAAACAAGGTCAATAGAGAAGTTTTTAGTGCTGAGTGAACATTTTCAAGATAGGAGAAAACAGTCTGCATTTATATGTACTGTTTGAGTTGTGAAGAAATGAAGAGCATAATACATCATTCTGCACTGACCAGCTCAATCTAAATTCTGCCTCTAATTTCATCATCACCATATCCATTTCCTTTTTAAAAATCTCTCATCAGTGAGGGGATTGCCAAGATGGCAGGGTAGATCGATGCTGTGTTCACCCTCCACGAATACAACAAAAGCTACGTCTACAAACAGAACAATTCACACAAAGTACCTACTGAACTTTGGCAGACTATCTCTTACTGTCAGAACTACAAGGAAAATCCTCACAAAACTGGACGGAAACAAGTTTCTACTGTACAGCAGAGGGAACTATATTCAATATCTTGTACTAACCTATAATGACAAAGAATATGAAAAGGAACATATGCATGAGTATGCAAGATGGAAACATTATGCTGTATACCAGAAATTGACACAACATTGTAAACTGACTATACTTTCATTAAAAAAGAAAGAAAGAAAGAAATCTTTCACCAAATAAGAAACATCTCACATTGAACAAAGATGGGGCTCAGACCTTGGGACATTATTCTCTAAATAACCAATTAAAAACTTGCATTAACAACAGGTTAGCATAATACATGTTATTCTTCATGGTTTTTCTTTGTTGGTAAGAGTAACATCTTCAAGTCATGGAAGTCCCTTGTTTTTCTCTTTTGTAAGTAAACATAATGGATTTTTCATATGTTTTGAGTGAACTGTAATTGACTTATCTGTTTCTGTTAAAAATTTCCCTCCTTGTGTTGACTAATTCCCTCAAATATTGTGTTTTGCTTATGAATTTGTTGGTGTCTATCCATCTCACAAGGATTTTTTAAAGTAATTATAATTAAGGCACAACCAGCAGGGAAGCATAAAATATTGGAAGATTCTCCCCAGCAGTGCTAACCTAGGAAGTGTCATCTGTGCCTTAACTTGGATGACTGCTGATGTACATAGGAGGACAGAGGAAGCCTGGGTATGTGGTGGTGTGGTGCTATGGCTTGTCCATACAACTGAGACTTAACATGACACTGCTCACAAGTTCTAGAATAACTTTATAATAAAACTGCTTCATCCAAAACCCACTTCACAGAAACAGACTCACAGACATGGAAAATAAACCTATGGTTACTAGAGGGGAAAGGGGGTGGGAAGGGATAAATTTGCAGACACTAACTACTATATATAAAATAGATAAACCACAAGTTTCTACTGTTTAGCACAGGGACCTATATTCAATATCTTGTAGTAACCTATAATGAAAAAGAATATGAAAACAAATACACGTATGTGTATGTATGACTAAAACATTAAGCTGGGCACCAGAAATTGATATAGCATTATAAACTGACTATACTTCAATAATTTAAAAAAATAGTTCAGTGACAGAAGGAGCATCATAGAAAAATTCCATTGCACTTTGATTTTGGAAAATGTTTCTTTCCAATAATTTTCAGAAAATAGGCCAAATAGGTACTGTACAGACTTTAAGTGGTTCTGGAGTTTCATCCTCCAATAGCTCAGTTCAGTTTAGCTGAGCAAACATTCGTGTCCAGTTACCGTGTACTGACCAGCGGGACCCCACAGAAGCTGATGGTTTGTTTCAGCTACCCACCAAGTCACACATTGCTGGACAGTGACCCGCACAGGTCAGAGAATTTAAAAAATTTCATTTGGGTTCAACAACAAAGAAGAAATGGTAAAACCCACACATGACAAAACACACCACGTACACGTCGCACGGTGCCATGCGAGGCCACACTCGAGCAAGGCGAAGAAAAAATCAGGACTATTGCTCCTGTCCTTACTGAAAATTTGGATATTTTATTCATCCTGGATTTTTTGCATTAATTTTGATTTTTAACAGTATTGCATTAAAGCATTATTTAGCTTTACTACTGAGTTTTTAGGCACCCCCTGAAATTTTGCACTTGAGTGCCTTATTCGCCTCACCTTGACCCTGGCCCTGGTGCTGTGATAGCCGATGTTTATGTGTCAGGCCCAAGGCTACATGCTTTACATATTACAGCATTTAATTTATTCCTTACAACAGTCTGTGAGTAAAACTGAGGTTTAGAGACATTACTATAGCTTGTCCAAGCCCCACAGCTGTTCAGCACTAGACTGAAGGAATACACAGTTAAAGACTATGGAAGCTCCATTTGCATGGAGGTATTGGATCATTCATCCATAATTCAGATCTCGGCAGATATGAGTAATGTGTGAAAAGGCAGTTACTGTGTCTGATGTATAGCGGATAGCTAGGAAGAGTCCCATGAGGGTTTGTAAATAAGCAGATTTCTAACAGACAAACTTTCATCATGAAGAGATATTTGACAGGGCTGGTAGATCAATAAATGAATTGTTCACAATCTTGATTAGTACGTGGGGTTTTCAGATGTTGGTCGTTGACGTTCTCATATTTGAAATATGACAATGACTTTTTGTGCCATTGGCCTTGGTTAGATTTCATGTAAGAATAAAGACATGAGAGGGGGAAGCTGTAACTCAGTGGTAGAGCGCATGCTTAGCATACACAAGGTTCTGGGTTCAATCCTCAGTACCTCCTCTGAAAATAAATAGGTAAACTTAACTACCTTCCCCCCGCCAAAATAAAATAAATAAAAAAAAAACAGTGATGACATGTGTAGTGTAAAATGTAAGTACTAGTTTTGTAGTATGGTGGAATTTGAACCTGGGCACTTCTGGTGCCACCTTCCGATGACTGCATGAGACTAGGATGGAAAAACATATCACAGGCCTATTCAGTGGGTGAAGTGTGCAGCGTAGTGTGACCTGAATAAACGTTGTTTCCTTCCCCGCAGGACTGCACATATCAAAGAATATGAATAGTAACATATAAAAGATTTTACTTTGGGGAGAGCAAATTAATTTTAACTCTCTATCTGATTTCTTACACCTTCACCCAGGTCGATGCTGGCAAAGAGTGAAGGTTTAGTGTAATTTTCCACATAAACCTGATAAAAGAATCTTTAGTCTGAATTAGACAGAGCCAAAACTGTTTTGGGATTTGAGCATCTTCTTAAATAATAAAACTGAAGTAAGTTCTTTATGAGTGCATGCTTGCTAGCAAAAGGTATACAGAGTGATATTTAAAGTCTTAATTAATAGACAATATACATTCAACATACATTGAAATTAATATTATGCAGTTGTTCTTTTTTTACTGAAGTATATTCAGTTACAATGTCAATTTCTGGTGCACAGCACAATGTCCCAGTTGTGTGTGTGTGTGTGTGTGTGTGTGTGTGTGTGTGTATTCATTTTCATACAGTTGCTCTTAAAAAAGAAATATCAAGTATAATCCTTTGTTTCCTCTCCAGCAGTTGGATACACCTCGTTTTCATGTACTTATAGCAGATTTCCCAAGGCAATGTGAATAAGTTTTAGAATTTTCTATCAGGAGCCATAGCCCGCCCCCCAACCATAGTCATGCAGTAGATTTTTATCACTATAAACTCAGGAAATAAATTTCTCTTCCCCTTAGAATCATAAATTGTAAATCTGACAGGTTCTTGAAGCTGCAAACTATTGGCATGTACTTAGGCTAGTTACTTAACCACTCTTTGACTCACTTTCATCATCTGTAAAATGGGGGTAATGTAGTGCCTACTTCATTGGGTTCTCATGGAGTTCAAAGGCACTAACTTACGTAAAAACATTTACAATACCATTTTAGTTACTATTTTATTTATTATATCTAATATCATATAAATTTTATTATTGCTATTTTCTCCCAGGAGCCAATCAGAAGAGTGGAGGACTAATTAATACTGGCTCAACTGCTTTATCTTACACATGCAGACAGAATTTGGTAATTAATCTGGCTGACTCACTCCTCACACTATTACTGACGTTGCTTGTCTTGGAACAAGTCTAAGTGTCCTTCTGGCGTCAGCCACACCCCAAGCCATCTCTTTCCCTTGGATGAAGTTATTAACGTCCTAGTCAAATGGACGTACAGGTCCCAACATCCTCGATCTTTTTCGGCTGCAGCTGACACAAATTCCAAAGTCCCTTTTCTCTAAGAACAATGAGTGAGATTGTCATATTTTGGCTTCTATCTTATTTATCTGAATCCTTCCTGCCCCACCTGTATGATTCAACCAAAGTACCCACCCAGGCTCTTCAAAAGGGAAAGAAGCCTATGTATTTGGTGCTGTGGGCAAGGTGCGGATGGCATCACCAGCCCATCCTCCTTCCTCCCACGGCCCGTTGAAGTCATTCTGCTCACAATGGACATCTCTAAGGATGAATGTAGCCAGTGATGACTGAAGAATCAGTGACTACCCTCACCGCCAAGAACGCCAGATAATTACCTGGTCCCTGCTTTCGGCTGTTTGGTTGAATCTCCTGAACAGTAAAGTAGGATTTTAAAGCGTCACCAGAACAAGGAAGACTTTTACTTCCCTAACCGTACCACCACCTGACCTGGGTTCTACCCTCTGAGGTTCTTTTCTCCACCTGCCTACCCTGTTCTAAGCATCAGAAGTGGACGTGGCGCATTCCTGACTAGTATCTTGGCCCGAGTCTCTTACATCAGAAGTTAGGGCTGAGCTTTTCCTGGCTTATATTCTCCCAAATCTAGTCAGAAAAGTAAACAGCTAATTAATATTGGTTTGACTATTTTATTTTGGTAATTTCAGTACTCAAAAGTCAGAACATCTTTTTTTGGATAGGTTACAGTGACAAATACAGAATTCATGCTAATTCACTGTAAGTTTAAAACATAAGCATATCCAGTATCTAACCTTCATAGAATCAGTTTGGCATTTCTCTTTTTAAGGAAGCATCTCCCCTTTTTTCCAAGGGGAGAAAATAATAATAATAGTTATAGAAAAATTTTCACAGCTGGTATCAGCTTCCCTTTCATTACGTTTAAAGAGAAAAAATTATAAATAAAGCTTTAAAAACTTCAACATAGGCATTTTTTTGAGCAACACTGAATGACAGGACAACAAATACAACTGCCCATAGTAAGACCTCTGAAGTTACAGAAATCATTCAAGAAAACTTCCTGCAACTGAAAGACATGAGTATTTAGACTGAACAGAACCAAGTACTCGGCACCGTGAGTAAACAAAGACTCCAACCAAGGTAATTCATTTTTTAAAACATTTTTTATTGAGTTATAGTCATTTTACAATGTTGTGTCAAATTCCAGTGTAGAGCACAATCTTTCTGTTATACATGAACACATATATTCATTGTCACATTTTTTTCTCTGTGAGCTACCACAAGATCTTGTATATATTTCCCTGTGCTGTACAGTATAATCTTGTTTATTTATTCTACATATGCCTGTCAGTATCTACAAATTTTGAACTCCCAGTCTGTCCCTTCCCACCCCCCGCCCCCTTGGCAACCACAAGTTTTATTCTATGTCAATGAGTCTGTTTCTGTTTTGTATTTATGTTCTTTTTTTTTTTAGATTCCACATATGAGCGATCTCATATGGTATTTTTCTTTCTCTTTCTGGCTTACTTCACTTAGAATGACATTCTTCAGGGACATCCATGTTGCTGCAAATGGCGTTATGTTGTCAGCTCCAAGGTAATTCATTTTGAAATTTCAGAGCACTAGAGATAAAGAGAAGATCTTAAAATCTTCTGGCTGTAAGTATATCACATATGGAGAATCAGGAGCCAGAATGACATCAGATTTCTCAGTAGTAACACTGGAAGCAAGATCACTATCTTTAGAATTCTGAATTTATTTATTTCCATTCTGGAATTCTACATCCAGCTAAACTATCCATTGAGTCTGAGGGCAAAATAAAGACATTTTCGTATATGCTACTTCCCCCCAAAAAGGAATCCCATCTGCACATTTTCTCAGGAATTTACTGAGAAATGTAAACCAAAAAGAAATAGGCGTGGGCCCAGAAAGTGGAGGATCCATTCTAAGACAGTAGCAAAGAGAATTCTTAGAAATATGATAAAAGTAATCTCAGGAGTGATGTCCAGCAGGTCTTAGGGAGAGCAACCCGGGCCAACTGAGGCAAGAAGGAAAGAGAGAGAGAGAGACACAGAGAGAGAGAAACAGATTGCCTAATATGTTGGTACCATAGTGAAAGGAGTTATAGTTCTATCCAAAAGTTTGTAGATGAGTTAGTGAGAAGTCTAAGAAGAACTAAACCAATGGCCAAAAAAAGGCAATTGTTAATGCCTAGAAGAAGAAAATTGTGCAGTTATACATAGCTTAGCTGCGAACAGCAGACATTATGTAAACATTGCAAGTTTAATAAAAAATTGTTACTACTAGTTTAATCAAAAATTGTTACATCACCATATTGGGAAGTTTGGAAGAGAAGTTCATGGGGCAGAAGGTAGACTGAGGCCTCTAAGAAAGCTAAATCCTGTGGGTTCGTCACCAGTCGTGGGTTCTGGCCAACAGAAGTCCCACCAAAACGGAATGAATTACTCAAGACTCTGTGGAAAAAGTCAAGAGAGGGAGAGGCAGTCGGGAGCCAACTCCCCGAGCCTCTCAATTGCTCCCACGTTTATTGTCTACAATCAGAGGAAAAATCACTGACCATTGTGTGATGGAATGCAGGAATTTAGGGAAAGACAGGGTGGGATTTAGATTGTAGGGTCTGGCTCAAGGTCAGAAGGCCCTCGAGGTTTTAGCAAGTCATATTTGTGTTGCCATCAGCGAGCCTTACAGCTTATCAGGGCGGAATGTATGAGAAACGGCTGCTTTAACATTTTTCTTGGACTCAGGCGGCTGTGCCTGTCTTAGGTTGCCCCCCTCTGGGGGTCTTACCTGTCATTGGCTAACCTTTTCACCTCTGAGTCTGCAGCTTTTTATAACTTGTTTATCATTCCAGCCCAAGACTCTCCTTTGGGAGCCTACAGTTTACCTTCTTAAGGAAGTCATGGGGAGAGGGGAATAATATACATTCTTATAGATATGTTAAAGCAGGCCACCAGCCCAGGAGCGGCTGGGGTCTGTTACAATTTGTTAACCCAGTCGTGGGCTCCCACAAAATCCTCACCTTCCACGGAAAGTCAACAGATAATATTTAACAGTGAAACATTAAGAAACACCAGTATCAGTATCTTTGACTTAATAAGCTAGGTACGTGTATTTCTCTGATGAAAAAAAAAAAAAAAGAAGAAAAGAAAAAGAAAAATCCAAAGCTACAAGAAAAAAAATCACCAAGTATTTCAAAAGTACATGTACCTATTATTTTGAAAATCCTCTGGGTATTTATTTAAGAGTCTCATTACTGCCTTTCTTCCTAGGACATAATTTCTGTATTTCTATATCGGGCACTTTCAAAATGTGTGGTGAGCAAACCACAATTCTTCCCTCTGAGAACGGCATTCTGAAACCTTTTTAAGAGGACTTAAGACACTAATTTAAAAACCAATTTTGTTCAAAAGAACATAAACCCATTGACTGCATAGTAAATTGTGCCAAATACATTTTAATAACTTTCTGACAGAAACAAAAAAACCTGTATGGTTTTCCTGTCAGTTTTAGCCCAATAAAAATAGAATAGTCAAGGTAAGGCCTATTTTATTAATACAGCAACACTTTCCAGATACTGTAGAGTATTCATTTAAGGTATGATGTGTGTGTGTGTGTGTGTAAATATAATGTTTTACAGCAAGGAAAAAGAAAAAAAAATTATTTTAGTTAGCTTTCTATAAGCATTAGGAATAACAAAAAGCCAGGGGACCTTTTTCCATAACTCAGATAATAAAAATAATTGCCTGCTGAATGTACACAACATGAACGATCACGTAACAGAAGGACCCCAGAATTCAGAATGAAAAGACTTGGGTTCAAATTGTGGCTTCATCTCTTACTAACTGGATGATTTGGGGCGCATCATTTAATTTTTCTGAGCCTCAATTTTCCCCTCTGTTGAGAAGCTAGACGGTGATGGGCACTATTTTAGGCATAGGGGATACAGGAGTCACTGTGTAGTCTGTACCCTCATGGAGCATATATTTTAAGCTTATATAATAAGCAAGCAAAGCAATTTTAGACAGTGATGAGGTGGATGGAGAAAATAAAAAGAGCCATAGGATAGTGACCAAGCCAGGACTGACAAGCCACGTTGGCTAGTTAAAAAGGATGACTAGCATGGACTTCTCTAAGAAGACAGTGTACAACTGACAGCCGGATGTTCTAAAGTCAGCTATGTGGAGATCAAGGGGAACAGAATTTTAGGCAGAAGGAACAGCCAGTAAAGAAGGGGCTTGATATGTCTGGGGCTAAAAGGAGGCGGGCGCGGCTTAAGCCTAGAAAGAGAGGAAGAGAGGGGGCTACTGGATGGACTCAGAGGGCAGTGTATGTAGGAGCTTGAAAGCCACGGGAAAGAGTTAGGGTTTTATCTGAGATGAGAACTGAAGGACAGCTTTAAGCAGGGGACTAACCTGATCTGATTTGCTCTGGTGGAATGAATCTGGAGAATGAATTACAGGAGGGCACAAGAGAAGGCAGGGAAACTAGTTTTAAGGCTGTTGTGTATATTGTAATGAAGTGTGATGACAGGTTGGATTTCAATGGTGGCAGGGGAGATGGAGATAGAATTGGACTGATCTTGGATATGATGTAAAGGTAGAGTCAAGCAAACTTGTCATGAACTAGTTAGGGATGGCGGAAAGAAAATCAAGGTGGTTGTTTTCTCAGTCTGAGCAAGTGGGTAAATTATGATGCCATGTATAAGATGTAGAGTTCTGTGGGGGGATCAAGTTTAGGGGCAGAAATCAAGAGTTCAGTTTTAGATGTGTTAAGTATGAGATGCCTATTAGACCTCTAGCAAGGATTTTCAAGGTGGCAGCTGGAACTGTGAGTCTGAACTTTGGGGGAGAGTTTGAACAGAAGACACCATTTGATTAGCATTAGTATGTAGAAGGCACCTAAAGTCATGGGACCGGATGAGATCAACTAAGGGAGATAGGCAGCTGGAGGATTGCATGGGTCCTGGAACCAAGGCCTTGGTTAGAGAAAAAGGAACCAGATGCCTGGAGTCAAGAACCAAAAACTCAGAAAGGAGATTGAGAAGGAAGAGCCTGTATAGTTGAAAGAGAACCAGGAGAGTGTGGTGACGCAGTAGGCAAAGAAGAGTTCCCAGGAGAGTGTTGACCCAGTGGTCAGCTGGGTCAATGGCTGCTGAAAAGTTTCAGACGTTAATGTCCCAGAAGAAAGTGATGGATTTGGCAACATGGAGGCCATTGGTGACCTTGATGAGGGCTGTTTCAGTGGAGTGATGGGGACAGAGTCTCTAACTGAGCACGCTGAGGAAAAGATGGGAATGAAGACGTAATGACCATAGAGATGCTTTCAAGGAGTCTTGCAATGAAGAGGAGCAGAAAAATAGGAAGGTAATTAGAAAGAGTTTTTATTTTGTTTTATTTTGGTTTTTAAAATATAAGACATTAGAACAGCTTTCCTTTCTGACAATAGTGATCCAGCAAAGGGAAATCAGTGACTCAAGAGAAAAGAGGTAATAGTTTAAAACCGTGATTTAAAAATCCTGACAGGTGAATAATTAAATACAAGTCCTTTAAATTAAATGAAAAACTTCTGGCAAAAGCTCCCTAATTTTGAACAGCTCTATGAAGATTTCTGGTGTTTTGTTATTTTTCTCATTTCTTGTTTCCAAGCATATAATCTCGAGTTTACATGTATCCAGTTTCTTGCTTGGTTACAGTTTAACTTTCTTTAAAATCCATACTTGCAACAGAGAATAAGTCTGTGTCCACATGAGGTACTATTTTGTTGTGATTAAGAGATCAAGTCCTGGAGTCATACTGGCTTGGATTAAGCCTCAGCTCTGCCACTGGGTATCTGTGTGGACTTGGGCAAGTTAATTAAAATCTCTGAGCTTCAGTGTTCTTTTCTATCAAGACTTAATAATAATTCCTGTTTAATTAGGTTGTTCTGAGGCTTAAATAAGAAAATATATTCTCAACAAAATATTAGCAAACAGAATCCAACAACACATAAAAAAGATCATACACTGTGATCAAGCTGGATTCATCCCAAAGACACAAAGATGATTCAACTTACACAAATCAATCTTATGTGATACATCACATCAAAAGAAAGGACAAAAAAAAATCACATGATCATCTCAATAGATGCAGAAAAAGCATTTGGTAAAATTCAACACCCATTTAAAGTGGATATAGAAGGAACATATCTCAACATAATAAAAGCTATTTATGACAAACTCACAGCCAACATAGTACTCAATTGTGGAAAGTTAAAAGACTTCCCCACTAAAATCTGGAACAAGACAAGGATGCCCACTCTCACCACTTCTAGGATTGGAAGTCCTAGCCATATCAATCAAGCAAGAAAAAGAAATAAAAGAGATCCAAATTGGAGGAGAAGAGGTAAAACTGTCAGTATATGTGGATGACATGATACTATGTATAGAAAACTCTAAAGGTTCCACACAAAAACTACTAGACCTGATAAAAGAATTCAGCAAGGTATCAGGATGCAGGATTAACATAAGAATTCAGTTGCATTTCTTTACACTAACAATGAAATATCAGAAAATGAAAGTAAAGAGACAATACCCTTTAAAATTGTATTTTAAAAAAGTAGTTAGGAATAAACTTGACCAAGGAGGTGAAAGACTTATATGATGAGAACTACAAAACACTGATTAAGGAAATTAAAGATGATTTAAACAAATGGAAAGATATCCCATGATCTTGGATTGAAAGAATTAGTATTGTTAAAATGGCCATCCTACCCAAAGCAATCTACAGATTTAATGTGATCCCTATCAAATTACCCAGAACACTTTTCACAGAACTAAAACAAATAATCCTAAAATTTGTATGGAATCACAAAAAACACAGAATTGCCTGAGCAATACTGAAGAAAAAGAATGAAGCTGGAGGAATAACCTTCTCAGACTTCAGACAATACAATAGAACTACAGTAATCAAAACAGTGTTGTGTTGGCACAAAATAGACATATGGATCAATGGAACAGAAATACAGAGCCCAGAAATAAACCCACACACTTACGGTCAATTAATCTTAGACAAAGGAGGCAAGAATATGGAGAAAATATTTTCTCTTCAGCAAGTAGTTTTGGGAAAACTAGACAGCAGCATGTAAATAAATGAAGTTAGAACAGTCCCTCACATCATACACAAAAATAAACTCAAAATGGCTTAAAGACTTAAACATAAGACAAGACACTATAAACCTCCTAGAAGAAAACATAGGCAAAATATTTTCTGACATAAATCTTAGCAATGTTCTCCTAGGGCAGTCTACCCAAGCAATAGAAATAAGAGCAAAAATAAACAAATGTGGCCTAATTAAACTCAGAAGCTTTTGCACAGTAAAGGAAATCATAAACAAAACAAAAAGACAACCTATGGAATGGGAGAACATATTTGCAAATGACGCAACTGACAAAGGCTTAATTTCCAGAATATACACAGTTCATAAAACTTAACAAAAACAAACAACCCAAAAAGTTCTATTTCAAGGAGTCAATTAAAGATCTATAGTAACAGCTCATACAACTTAATAACAACAAAAAAACAAACAACTCAGTGCAAAAATGGGCAGAAGACCAAAATAAGACATTCTCCAATGAAGACATACAAATGGCCAATAGGCACGTGAAAAAATGCTCAATATCACTAATTCTCAGAGAAATGCAAATCAAAACTACAACGAGGTATCACTTCATACCAGTCAGGATGGCCATCATTAAAAAGGCCACAAACAATAAATGCTGGAAAGGGTGTAGAGAAAAGGGAACCTTCCTATGCTATTGGTGAGAATGTAGTTTGGTGCAGTTGTTATGGAAAACAGTATGGAGATTCCTTAAAAAACTAAAAAGAGAGTCACTATATGATCCAGCAATCCCACTCCTGGGCATATATCAGAGGGAACTCAAATTTGAAAAGAATACATTCACCCCAGTGTTCATAGCAGCACTATTTACAGTAGCCAAGACATGGAAACAACCTAAATGTCCACTGACAGATGACTAGATAAAGAAATTGTGGTATATTTATACAGTGGAATACTACTCAGCCATAAAAAAGAATAAAATAATGCCATTTGCAGCAACATAGATGGACCTGGAGATTGTCATTCTAAGTGAAGGAAGCCAGAAAGATAAAGAAAAATACCATATGATATCACTTATACGTGGAATCTGAAAAAAAAAAAAGACACAAATTAACTTACTTACAAAACAGACACAGACTCACAGATATAGAAAACAAACTTACGGTTACCAGAGAGGGAAGGGGGTTGGAAGGGATAAACTGGGAGTTCGAGATTTGCAGATACTAACTACTACACATAAAATAAAAAAGTTTCTTCTGCATAGCACAGGGAACTATATTCAACATCTTATAGTAACCTATAATGAAAAAGAATGTATGTATGTACATCTATGACTGAAGCATTATGCTGTACATCAGAAATTGACACATTGTAAACTGACTATACTTCAATAAAAAATTTTTTAAAAAAGAATGGAAAAAAAGAAAATATATGTAAAGTGTCTGGCATTCATAGACATTCCATAAATAATAGCTATTATTATCATTACCACATAGGCAAATAAAAGACAAAGTGAAAAACTATTCATACAATTAAAATATTTATAGTTTTAAGAGTTAATAAATTGCTTAATGAATTAAATCAATGACAGAAATTTCTTCTGAATTATCCAAGGAATCTTTGTTTTCACATAGCTTTCAAAACGTATGCATTAATGGTCGAGCGCATGCTTACCGTGCATGAGGTCCCAGGTTCAGTCCCCAGTACCTCCTCTAAAAACAAATAAATAAACCTAGTTACCTATCTCCCCGACAAAAAAAAATTTTAATATGCATTAAATGTTTTCTGGGACTAGATAGAAGGAGTGGTTGCACAACAGCATGAAAGTACACGTACACTGAATACTGCAATACGTAAATTGTATACTTTAAAATGCTTAATTTTATTTCTGTGTATTTTACCTCAAATTTAAAAAAAAAAAAGGTATGCACTGAACACAAGCTATGTAAAAGGCACATATGCTATCCCTTTACCTTACTTTGTTTATGAAAATATGGCCATAATGAACTTTCTTTTCCTTTCCTGGTCAAAAACATCAAATTAAAGCAGAGACAGATGATAGATGGATGGATGGATGGATGGATAAATAGATAGATAGATAGACAATCAGGGTTTGATGGTTTAGAAAATCCATCCCCAAGGAAAGAGCTTAAAGATCTCAATACTTTTTCCCAGGCAGGACCAGGTATTGGCCAGAAATAAATAAGAGGGATAGTACAGCATCCAAGTCCAAGCAGGGCACATTTTCAAGCAAGGATTTAGGCTGATGTTTTAGACAAAAGAGCTGAAATTCAGGAGGGGATCCTGTGAGGAAAGGAGACGGGAGAAGTCTCCAGCAGCACCAGGGAGAGCTCCCAGCCAGTGGCTGTTTCTTACTACACCCTAAGAAGCAGCTACCCATTTTCCTTTAGAAACTCAGGTCTTCCCCAGCTTGTTATGCTTTCAGAGCAAAATCACCTAAAACTTAGGACCTTTCTGGCTACAAGCTGTATAATTCCAACCAAAGGACATTCTGGAAACGGCACAGCTACAGAAAGAATAAAAAGATTGTGGTTTCCAGGGGTTTGGGGAGAGGGAGGGAGGGAGGAATGAATAGATGGAGCACAAGGGATTTTTAGGGCAATGAAATTGTTCTGTATGATACTATAGTGGTGGCTACATGTCATTATGCATTTGTCAAAACCCATAGAATGTACAACATCAAGAGTGAACCTTAAGGTAAACTATGGACTTTGGTTAATAATAATGTGTCCATGTTGGTTTATCGATTGTACCAAATATGCCACACTGATGAGGGATGTTGAGGGTAAGGGAGTATGTATGTGTGGGTAGGGAGGGCTATGTATGAACTCTATTTTCTGCTCAATTTTGCTGTGAACCTGAAACTGCTCTAAAAAAATAAAGTTCATAAATTAAAAATAAAAATAAAAAAACAAAGAACAACAAAAAAATTTAAGGACCTTTCTGACCTCCAGTGATAGGGACCACATCTGCTTCCGCACAAGAACTCTAGTTCAGGCTCTCAAGGACCTGCCTTTCCATGGAGACCCAATTCTGTGTGGAACATTGCTACCCAAAATGTGGTCTGTGGGCCAGGGGCACCAGCACCATCTCTGTGTCAGAAGGCAGAGTCAAAGGTCCCACATCAGGTCTGTGAAACTGAATCTTCATTTTAACAAGATTCCCAGTTGATTCACCTGAACTTTAACACTGAGAAGCATTCGCCTGGTGAACATGACTCCATCAGGATTTGGTAGAGTCTTCAAGAGCTTTGCTTTTTTCACTGGGGAAGAAACAGTAGTTCAGGAGATAGGAACCCTGGTAATCAGAATCACTGGGAAGAATCTGGAATTTTGTGTTTTGAAAGAACCCCAGGAATATCTTGCCATTTGGAATTTATAAGGAGTATCTATTTGATTATATAATAAATCATAAAAAGAACCAGGATGAAAAGAAACAAATGGGAAAATTCTGTCTAGGCTGATAGTCAGCATGCAACAATATGCAACAGATATTCAGTACAAAAGATGTTTATTTTTCCATTAAACTCAGCTGTCCTAATTTAAGAGAGTCTCTAAAAATATCAGTTGCTATTTAGCGTCCCTCGGTTAAGAGTTGTTTAATTTTTTTTTGTAGACAATGAAGTTGATTCTCATTCCCGCAGAAGGCAGAACAGAGTGTCATAAAGCCACAGAAGGATGTCCCCACCTACACATGGTCACAGTGCCACGACTGGGGGACACTGTGACTAAAGGCATGTTCAGGCGGTATAAACTTAGAGAGGTATGATGGGGATAGCCAGAATCAGCGCTGGAAGCTGCAGAGAATTGATGTGTTCCCTGCCCGTGCTGGCTTTTTGCATTTCAATTTCCCAGCAGGAACATTTTTGTCCTGCTTCTTAGATAGCAGTCCCCAAGGAGTGATTCTCCATTTTTATCCTGCAGTGGATTTTCTAGGCCATCATTTCAGGTAAACTCCCTGTGAATCAATCAAGTTTCCACCATGCACTTGCTCTGAGTCCAACTCTGGGCTGATGAGAGTAATGGGGAGAGGGGCCTGGGGAGTGAGACCCAAAGTTCAGAGGTTTCTTGTCTTGCTGGCCAGAGTTTAAAAAAAGGATATGCAAAAGAAAAGAGAGAGAGAAAGAGAGACCACTGGGAAGAAATGAAAGAGTAAAAAGGCGCTAAAGTATATGGTTCACACTTTGAGTACTATAGAAGGTCAGAAAAGAATGAGTTCTTTTCTTCTGAAAAGAGGAAAGGAAAGCTTAAAATGGGCTCTGATGAAATATGTGACATTTTAACCTCATGTACAAGAGGTTACTAGGGCAGCTCCTAGAGAGGAGAAAAGGAGAACAGAGGTGAGGGTTATTTAATATGTCTTAATCTTACTTCCCATTTCCCTAAATGGGAAAAGGAGTAATATTATTTGTTTGGTTGACTCATGGGTTTTTAAGAGACTTAAATGAGATGGTGTTTGTAAATGTTTTCTAATCCAAAGAGTTAATCAAACTGGTGAAATGATTTCAGTAACCAAACCTACCAGAAGTGATTTTAAACTAGAATATGAATTTCTGATTTTATAACTAGCTGAAGAAAAAAAAAAAAGCCAAAAGATTTGGGTCAGTCTTCCACATAAGATTTTTTTCCTGCAGTCAGTCTATCCAGAAACCAAATTACAGATCAAAAGATAATGATGATTGTGACAATCCTGGCCACCGTTTATTGCATACCAGTGTCCCGGGCTCCCTGCCCACATGGCCTCGCTGAGTCCGCACAGCAATCCTGAGAGGAGGAACCATCACGGCCACGCCACACTAGTCAAGCTTCACAACTAATAAGTGATGGAGCCCAAATGTAAACTCACGCTCTTCTGGCTTCAAAGCCCAAGCTCTCACCCCTGTGTTACCAAGTTTCACAAAGGAATCAGAGCAAGAAAAGTTATTCATTAAAGTTTTTTCCTACCATGCCTATTGCTAGCATGGACAACATTTGGAGGGAAAAAATAGCTGGAAAAATGAACTGAAGTGATCACTGTACCAATCTTGAGAAGCACTTCTGCAACTTGGTATGAGCTATTGATCAGACTGAATTCTAACAACCTTTTTAAGCTTTCTTAACTCACTCTTGGAGAGAATGGGTTCCAGAGAGACCATAGAACTAAAGTGCTTATCCCTGTGAATTAGAGAATGTTATCTTATGAAAGTGGAAACACTGGGTTACAGCGGATGAATTTGATTGGTTGTGAAAATCACTTTGGGTAAGTTACAAGGCATCTCTTTTCTGCATGAAGGGTTTTCGGTGGCCACTGTTCATTGCCTCACCTCTACAGCCAGTCTATGCGCACAGTCTTAGCACTACCTCCCAGCTGCTGCTGCATCCTCAGTGCACCACGCAGCTTATGCTATAGTGTTCATTTGGTTCCCTGGAAGAGAAAGTCTTAATGCCTTCCTGGGAAAGTAGAATAAGTCTTTCTTCTTTTTTTCACTATTTTGATCATAGAGTAAGCTTAACACTTAGGGCTTGAGGAGGTGATATTAAGAAAATCAAGTAAATATGACAGGGGAGATGACATTCGAGTGGGGATGGCACTGGAGCCACTGACTCAGCTTCCACAAACTCTGGGAGGGACCACAGGAGCAGGATGCTGGAGTGCTCAGCCATCATCCATATGGACCTTCAACACGGTAGACTCACTTTCTATCTATAAAGTCGCTAGCTTTGATTTTCCTTTCAGTAACTTCCCAGGATTCCTTCAGAGCAGTGACAGAAGCTCCTCTAACTGCTTCACCACAACCCCTCCTCCCCCACCAACCGCTTTAGGGGTTCTGGGCACATCACCTGGGGAAGACACACCTGTCGAAGTGTAGGATAGTGGCTTACAAAATCTTCAGCTGCTTACCGCAGAAAGAATTTCAAAAACCTATGCGCCCCACCCCTGCACATTCTAAAGTTGACATCTAAAAAATATCACCATAATTTCAAATAGTTGCAAAAGATGTAATTTCTAGCACAGTTACATTTTAAAATTGAACTGTTCCAGCACACTTTGGAATGATTCCAATATCCTCTAAGTATTACAGCTCTTTAAAATGCACCCAATAGGGTCATTACAAAGGCTCACTGATGTAATAAATGACAGTGCCCTGCACGTGATAAATACAGTGTATTTGTGGTGTACATGGGCGTGTGGAGAGAGAGGTGGAAAGGGGTGGCAGGTGTCAGCAGCTCATCCTAGGAGGGCTTGCGGCAGGTGATACTGATGCCCCACACTGCATATTCTCAGCCTGGGTTTGAGTTCACTCACCCTCGTGGGTCACAGTTTCTGCTGTGCTGAAGACTTTCCATCTCAAACGATGCACTGCCCTGCTTCCCCGCCAAAGAGCTCGCTGCAGCTCCAAGGATGTGAACACTGGTGTTTAGGTACAACCTGGAAACTGAGACAGTTTACTCCCTCGGGGTCAATGCTCAACCACCGGGGGACAGGAGGCAGTGGAAAAAAGCCCCAGTCCTCCCATCTTCTGGGAAGACAACTGTGAAATCTGCTGTACAGTTTCCCAGAGGGTCCCCAACAGAACTGAGCCCCAGTGGCCCACAGAGGTGACTGTCTTACTAAAGACCCATTATTGCTGTTTTTCCTTTTCCTGTCTTTTCAAAATAAGTAAATAGATTTTTTTTTGTTGTTTTAGGAAAACAGTCCCACGGTCTGGTTGGACATGGTTCCTGGCTGTGTGCTCCAGAACCGGTTCTATGGCCTTTCCAGAGTTTCTGTGAGCTACTGAATGTCCCTTTTATAAATCTATTTCTGCTTAAAAACAAATCTTTGGTATTGAGTGTGCTTAGTAGCAAGAGGTACAGGAGAGTGGTTCTGAACAGGCAGTCACTCTGTCACTCAAAGACGGCTAAAGCTCTTTCAGTCCCTCTACAATTGCTGTTGCCATCATTAAAAAATTGCCATGAATTTATTTCTGGGCATATATCCAGAAGGAACCCTACTTCAAAAAAACACCTGCACCCCAATGTTCATAGCAGCACTATTTACAATAGTCAAGACATGGAAACAGCCTAAATGTCCATCAACAGATGACTGGATACAGAAGAGGTGGTATATTTATACAATGGAATACTATTCAGCCATAAAAAACAACAACATAACACCATTTGCAGCAACGTGGATGCTCCTGGAGAATGTCATTCTAAGTGGAGTAAGCCAGAAAGAGAAAGAAAAATACCATATGAGATCGCTCATATGTGGAATCTAAAAAAACCAACCAAACAAAACATAAATACAAAACAGAAACAGACTCATAGACATAGAATACAAACTTGTGGTTGCCAAGGGGGTGGGGAGTGGGAAGGGACAGACTGGGATTTAAAAATGTAGAATAGATAAACAAGATCATACTGTATAGCACAGGGAAATATATATAAGATCTTATGGTATCTCACAGAGAAAAAAAAGTGACAATGAATATATGTATGTTCATGTATAACTGAAAAATTGTGCTACACACTAGAATTTGACACAACATTGTAAAATGATTATAACTCAATGAAAAATGTTTAAAAAATTACCATGAATTTAGAACCTTATCACGGCACAGATTATTACCGTACAGTTCTGTAGGTCAGAGGTCCAATAGAGACCTGGCTGGGCTAAGACTGAGGTGTTGGCAGGGCTACATTCCCTTCTGGAGGCTCCAGAAAAGGCTCCCTATCCTTGTCTTTTCCAGCTCCGAGGGGCTGCTCGCATTCCTTGGCATGTGGCCCCTTCCTCCATCTTCAAAGCCAGCAACAGCGAGTTGAGTCTTTTTCACATGGCATTTCTCTGCTCCTCTCTCTGCCTCCCTCTTCCACTTTTAAGGATTCCTGATTAGACTGGCTCCATCTCAAGATTAGCACCTGCAACCCTACTTCCCTTTTGCCATGTAAGGTAACACATTCACAAGTTCCACGGCCAAAATGTGTACATCTTTGGGGGAGCCACTGTTCTGCCTATTAGAGCCTCATCACAGCCTGCCCCCCGTCTCCCTACTCTAAGGATGACAGGATCACCTGGGAGGAAGCTAACCCTTCCAAAGCCAATAGGTTTCCAGGCCTTTTCCTGAGAAATGAAGACCACCGTCTTCCAGTGGCTTGAATTAGAACTCTTACATGCGAATGAGGAAGAGCAGGTAATGGCTTAGAACTCTTCAAATTTAGGCTTAAGTAAAGAGACTTTAAAAAAATTATTTATTGTTTGTTTTTGGTTTTTTGGGGGGGTTGTTTTGTTGTGTGGGGACATAATTAGGTTATTTATTTAGTTGTTTATTTTAATGGAGGGACTGGGCATTGAACCCAGGACCTCATGCATGCTAAGCATGTGTTCTACCACTGAGCCCTCCCACCATGAGAGACTTTTATATATTCTTAAGTTTATATGTCCCCTGAAGTAAGGAAATCAGGTTTTCATTCCTAGGTTCACAAGGCGTAATACAATTTATTCAAATGCTGTCTTGACTCAGTTTTGAGGGCCTCCCTAGAGGCCAGTCAGTTCCTCCTTTTGAGCCGTCAATTAAATCCATACCCCACCCACCTCCCTATAAGATACTCACCCTCCAGGCTGCTATATACCACACCAGTCCCTCCAGGGCTGGGTACCGGGAAGCCAGGGACAGCCCCTATGTCCCAGAGCCAGCTGAAATTATTCAAGTCAGCCAGTCCTAAGCCTGCAACCTGATCTTGCCTCTTCCTTCTCACAGAAGCCACGATAAGGTGCTTGTCCCCGGTTCCGCTTTCCCCTCTGCTTGTGACCGTCCCCGGTTCTTCCCCTGAGTGGCCCTCTGCTTCCCCCCAGGGAGCTGTGAGTATCACAAAGCTGTAACACTCTTTCCGGTTGCTCGCATGATCCACGTCTGGCCTGACCCATGGTAGTGTGGTTAAAACAGAGGGTAAGCGTGTTGAATTGATTTTTCTCACTGTAAAGTTTGTGATTGATTTTTCTCTCCACAGAGGGCTCAGAAAACACCTTTCTCAATGGGTTCAAGGCTAATTTTAATGCCAGCAAAGAAAAGTCCAAAAGGGCCTGATGCAACTCTGCTGAGGGCCGCCCTCTGCTCTCTCAGCCCAGATGCTCAGAGACGCCCCTTGGGCCACTCCATAGCAGATGGCACAGGCTGTTTCTTTAGAACTGTCTTTTGATTGGTCCAGAGACGACCAGCCCCCAGGGTAGGAACAGGAATTCTGCCTGGAAGAAATAGCACCCCCTTCACAAAGAATCCGAAACTGCTTCTTAGAACTCTGATGCTCCAGGAAGCCTGTTTCCAACAAAACTCGTGAATTGCCTACACCATCTTCCCCAAACCCCCAGCCTTTCATCTCCATCTCACACATCGTAGTCCCCTTTCCACTCGCAAGCCCTGACTCTCCCCGGCATCATCTCCTCGCTCAGGGAGGAGCAGAAAGCTGGATCCCTGTACACACCTGGGCAACCAGCCCAAGAAGGGAAGCCCTCCCCTACCCCCGCACGCCCCTCCCGTCTCACCCTGTCCCCCCACCCCTCAAGAGCAGCAGCAGATCCACCCACAGACGTGGACCTAGGAGAGACACAAAGCACTCCCCTCCTCTGGTGGACGGAAGTGGTGGGTGGGAAACTTTTCCTGCACTTGTGTCTGCCCTGTTCTGAAGAAGAAGTGGTGCAGTTGTGTTGAATTGAAGTCTGAGGACTGCTCTAGAAATGCCCATTCATACTTGAATTAACATCCTTCCCCTAATCATGCTTCTGGCTGAATTCTTAGTGGGAACGCAGTGGTCTCTACCGGAATATATGCACACACCACTTAGCTTCCTCTGAGGGTCGAGGATCATCCTGCTTCTCTTCCAGTTCTGGGCTCCCTACAACCTCAGACAGAAGGAACCCCTCCCTCCCGCGTGTCCCCTGCCCCAAAGACTCTTCCCAAAGCCAATCCCAGCCTGTGCCCGCGCTCTGTTCACACCTCTCCCTGACCTGTGGGACTGAGATCTCGGTTCATTCATTGAGCAGAACCCATGAATAAAGTAACCGTGAAGCTAATACAATTTGACATAACTCAAAAGCGAAATGAATCACCTAGTGTAAGCCTGACACTCAAGAAATACCTGTTGCTTGAGCTGAGTTTAAATGCAACGTTATTTCAACTCGTTTCTAACTTTGAAAATGGTTTCTTTCTTCCAGACACAGGATTTGGGAACGTTTCCCAGGTTGATTAGTTACCCATTTCCCTGGTGGTTCTGGGTCACCAGAGAAGTACCTGGAGTTCTTTCTCCTCCGGTCACTGATTGTTTGAGAAACAAACAGCTCAGATTCCCTTCCCCTTCCCCACACTCATTCCCTGCCCTGGGGGGAAGGTGGAGGTGGGGGAGAGTATTATGACTTAGTGGTTAAGAGCTGAGTGCATTCAGCTAGCTCCAATGCCAACCTTGTAACCGTAAGGCAGCTCGCTTCACCTCTCCAAGCCTCATTTTTCTAAAAAAAAAATGGGACCAACAATAATAGTACCGGTACGGTTTTCTGTATTATTAATTTCTGTACTATAACAACAGTACTGATATCACATTTGCACAATTTCTATATTGTAATAACCAATTTCTACACTATAATAATTGCATTGATGCTATGCTCTGTATTAATAATTTCTATAATATAATAATAGTATGGCACCATTTTTGTACTAATTTCTGTACTACAGTAATAATTGGAAGTAATTTCTGCCCTATAATAATAGCACTGATACTATTTTCTGCACTAAGAGCTCCTACACTTTAACGATTTCTGTACTAGTCATACAGATGGAATAAAAAGTTTGTGCCACTATTAATTCAATAATAATAATTCTGTACGATGTCTATGCTAATAATATCTGTAGTAATAATACTAATGGTTTACTGTAAAGTGGGGCTAATAATACTGCTGAGCTGATAGGGTTATTCTGAGCATCCTATGAGAAAAAACAGGTGAGCTACAGCATGGCACAGAGTGGTGCTTAAGAAATGTTAGTTATTGTTACTGTTGTTAACTTTATGGTTGCTGTTTCCCTCCAGCTCTGGCACTAGAGAAGTTTACAAATAAAACTTAAAACTGGCTTGTTTTCAGGTCTGTCTTGGTGAAGAAAAGAGCATCCCTGAGAGAGAGGGGAGAGCATCACCTTGCCCTGGGGGCTCCGGGAGCCTGGGGTTGCCTCCCCACCTGTGAAGATGCTTTGCTCCTGGTGAGAAGAGAAACGGTTATGAGAGGGGTTGGGATGGACCATGTGGTCATGAAGTATGGGGTTTTGTTCTCTCTCTGGGCGGAGTGGGCATTTCTTCCAGAGGAACAGGGATGATGGCCTGGAGGAAAGAAGGGATTCAGCTCCCTCATTTGTCTCTCCACCGTGGATAGGAACCCCAGAGAAAGACATCTCAGAAGTAATGGAGGGTCGAGAGGCAGGAGGTCAAGGTCTGGAGCAGAAATGTATATTGCAAGTTTTTCTGGCCAGAATGAGTGGGATTTGGGGGCAGGAATGAAAGAGAGTTGACTCTTTGCTATTGAGTTCTTCATTCCCCTTTCAGGGAGGAGCTTCCTTACAGGGTAGGATGTGGCTTTGGATCACGTTTTTTTCCAATCAGATTTGCAGGGCTTCATTCACTCTCTGTATTTTATTTTAAATAGAGCCATTCCTGAAACTGTTTCAAGTAGAAGTTCATGATTAAAATCAACAATTTCACATGTTTTAAGGAATAAAAGAACAGAAAAATCAACAGGTAGGATTCCTCCCTCCGCTTTGATTTTCTGCCTTCAGCCTGGCAGTGCCTAGGTCTGTATTCTCAGAAGCCAGGAACAATTAACACACATTTGGCACAGGGGTGGGGAGGGGCGCAGGGCGGGGTGGGGGAGGTAATAGCTCAGTGGTAGAGTGCATGCTTAGCATGCATAAGGTCCTGGGTTCAACTCCAAGCACCTCCACTAAAAATAAATAAATGCCTTCCCTTAAGGCCTCCTGCAGAACTGGAGGTCCAGTACCTCTCTCCTTGTGTTCGTTCATCCAGTGCACACCTCTGAACTGAATCATGAGACTTAACTAAACAGTCTTCCCAAAATAAATGCAATTTTAATTAAAAAAAACCCAAATAACCCAATCCAAAAATGGGCTGAGGAACTAAACAAGCAATTTTCCAGTGAAGACATACAAATGGCCAATAGGCACATGAAAAAGTGCTCAATATCACTAATTATCAGAGAAATGCAAATCAAAACTACAATGAGGTACCACGTTACAACAGTCAGAATGGCCATCATTCAAAAGTCCATGAATGATAAATGCTGGAGAGGGTGTGGAGAAAAAGGAACCCTCCTGCACTGCTGGTGGGAATGTAGTTTGGTGCAGCCGTTATGAAAAACAGTATGGAGAGTCCACAGAAAACTAAAAATAGACTTACCATATGATCCAGCAATCCCACTCCTGGGCATGTATCCAGAGGGAACTCTAATTCGAAAAGATACATGCACCCCAATGTTCACAGCAGCACTATTTACAATAGCCAAGACATGGAAACAGCCTAAATGTCCATCAACAGATGACTGGATAAAGAAGATGTGGTATATTTATACAATGGAATACTACTCAACCATAAAAAAGAATAAAATAATGCCATTTGCAGCAACATGGATGGACCTAGAGATCATCATTCTAAATGAAGTAAGCCAGAAAGAAAAAGAAAAATGCTATATGATATCACTCATATGTGGAATTTAAAAAGAAAAGAAAAGAGACACTATGAACTCATCTACAGAACAGAAACAGACTCACAGACATAGTAAAAAATCTATGGTTATAGGGAAAGGGGGTGGGAAGGGATACGTTTGGGAGTTTGAGATTTACAAAGGTTAGCCACTATATATAAGTAATATTTATAGTAATATATATATATATAAACAGATTTTTAAAAAGTTTCTTCTGTATAGCACAGGGAACTATGTTCAATATCTAGTAATAACCTTTAATGAAAAAGAATATGAAAAGGAATATATGTATGTATATGCATGACTGGGACATTGTGCTGTGCAGCAGAAATTGATACATTATAACTGTACTTCAATTTAAAAAAATGCAGTTTCTCATAGAACAAAAGATAATTCAGGATGATTTCATTTATATGAAGTACCTATTTTCTTTTTCTTTTTTTATTGAAATAGAGTCAGTTTACAATGTTGTGTCAATTCCTAGTGTACAGTATGTTTCAGTCATACATATATATATATATATATATATATATATATATATATATATTCCTTTTCATGTTCTTTGTCATGAAAAAAGACTGGAGCCTAGCGAAAAAGATTGGCTTCAACTGGAAACATTGACATGGAACCACAACAGGAAGGTAGGAGGGTCGTGCTCATGATATAACTGGGCTCCATTCCCCCCGGGTGGGTGACCCATAAGCTAAAGAACAAGCCGCAGAGGCCCTCCCGCAGGGGTGAGAGTTCTGAGCCCTATGTCAGGCTCCTCAGACCACGGCTCCGGCAGTGGGAGGAGGAAACCCCAGGACATCTGGTTTTGAAGGCCTGTGGGGCTTAAGTTCAGGAGCCCCACAGGACTGGGGGAGTCAGAGACTTAACTCTCCTGCGAGGCACACATAGGATCTCACGTGCACCGGGTCCAGGGGCAGAGACAGTGATTGCATAGGAACCTGGGCCAGGCCTGCCTGCTCGTTTTGGAAGGTCTCCTGGGGAGGTAGGGATGGCTGCAGCTCACCCAGAAGACATAAAAGCTGGTTGCTGACATTCCAGAAAGCTCTACCTGAGCTTTCCTGGAGGCTGGCATCTTGATTGGATCATTAGCACCAAGACCCAGCCCCACCCAACAGCCTGTAGGCTTAAGGGCTGGGAAGCCTCAGGCAAAACAACATACTGGGTGGGAACACAGCCCCCCCATCAGCAGACTTCCTGGGCCACAAAAGCCTCTGGACACAGCCCTACCCACCAGAGGTCCAGGACCAAGCCTCACCCAGCGGTGGGCAGGCACCAGCTCCTGCCAGGAACCCTGCATAAGCCTCTAGTCCAGCCTCATCCACCAGGGGCAGATACTAGAAATAAGAAAACAACAATCCCAAAGCCTGTGGAAGGAATCCACAAACACAGGCCAGACTCTACCCTGGGACCGGCTCGACCCTGCCCCTTGGATGACGAAAGAGGAGTGTACTGCTGGGACGCACAGGACGTCTCTCACAGAGGGACACTTCTCCAAGGGCGAGAATCACAACTAGCCATCTAAACACACAAAGAGAAAGATAGACAAGATGAGGCTGCAGAGGGATGCCTTCCAGGACAAGGCACCTGATAAAATCACAGAAGAAATAAGTGATGCAGGAGAGAGGCTCTGGGCCACCTGACGTGCAGAAGGGTCCTTATCTCCTGAGAGATGCCCAGGTGAGCCCAGAAAAGTCAAGTCTGATCTGACTGCCAGGAGCGGAATGGGTAACTGGAGTTTGCCTCTAGAAAGAGGCAGTGTGGGAGGAAGGGGGCCGGTCCCCAGATCAGCAGGGAGGGCTTGTCTTCTCCTTGCATGTGGAGGACACTTTATTCTGAAATTCTTAGGGACAAGGATGGACAGAGTGAAGTAGCAGTCATTCTTAAGGAAAGAGGCATACAATTGCATCACTCACACCCTCACACTCCCAGTTCCCACACTGTTCTTGGCAGGCTGACCTGCTCATTCATTCATTCAACGTACATCTACCAAACTCCTGCTATATGCTCAGGGCTATGCTCCACAAAGTCCTGGCCCTCAGAGATCTTATATTCTAGTGGGAGACACAGACAATGAGCAAGGAATCAAATGATTCTGTACAGGAATGCTAACAAGCATAGAGTAGGCAGGAGGCAGGGTGGCTGGTGTAGATTGGGTGATCAGGGAAGACCTCTCTGAGGAAGTGACACTTTAGCAGAGGTTTGAGGGATCAAAAGAAGCAAAGGTCTTAAAGAAGGGCAATTCCTGGCCAAGGGAGGAGAATGCACAAAGGCCCTGGGGCAGAGTTCTATGTGTTCAAGAAGCAGAAAGAAACCAGTGTAGCTGGAGCAGAGTGAAAGGAAAGCATGGTGGCAGGAGATTAGCTCAGGGGGGTGGTCAGGGCCCAGACCTGTTGGCCATGCTGACCACAGGAAACATGGATTTCATTCTAGGTGGGATGGGAAGCTATTTGGAGCTTTTTGGGGGCAAGGGAGACAGATGATGTGATGTACAGATTATTCTGGCAGGGCAGAGAATAGACTTCTGGATGCAGGAACTTTCTCAAACTGCTAGCACAGAATCCCACACCAGAGTGAACAGCCCCTTCTACCTAGAAATCCTCCTGGCCCTCTCTGAGGTGGGAAGAAGTAAGGACGGTGGACCTCAGATTGCTGGAATGATGAGACGGGTCTCTCCTCCAGCCTTCTCTTTCCAATTTGGCTCTCCAGCGGCTGTGTCTGCCCCCTCCTCTCCAGCCCCCCAAAGAAATGGGATTTGCTGTTTGCTTGTTTGTTGAAATATACCTTTAGAAACAATTCAATCTCCACTAATTCTTTGACATTGAATCCTATGGCATTGAAGAAAACATTTACCACTATGGGAAAGAAATTTACTACATGAAATGTTTCAACATGTAAAGGATCAATGACCTCCCTGTGTGCCACGCATGCTCATTCCTTCTTTTTTTGGAAACATCTCTGCAACTCTAACCAGATCTGCATTGCCCAGACTGCAAGAAGATCCTACCTGGGGCTTCCTAGCTAGAGGGATCTGGACAGAGAAAGGCAGCATTTGTCTGTTAGGGCTGCCATATCAAAACACCAGTCTGGGTGGATTAAACAACAGAAATGTCTTTGTTCACAGTTCTGGAGGCTGGAAGTCCAAGATCAAGGTGCCGGCGTGGTTGGGTTCTGGGGAGGCCTCGCCCCTCCACTTGCAGACGGCCACCTCTTGCTATGTCCTCGTGTCCTTACCTTTTCCCTCTGTGTGTGCATGGAGAGAGGGCTCTGGTATCTAACCTGGGCATGCTGCGACTGTGGCCTCTAATTTTCATCCATGTTTTCATTTACTCCAAGGACACATGCCTCACACTCGAGACGTCCCCACGTAGTCAATGCCACCTCCATGGGGGTCTCAAACTCAGTGTTCCCAAGGGCCGGCCAGATGACACGCATTTCAACAGAAGCCGACTTTGTCTGCCACAAAACATCAAAAAACGTTGACATTTTCAAATGTTCAAAAAAAAAAAATCTAAATATCCTTCTGGCCAAACAAAACACACATTTAAGGACTAATTTGGACTGTAGGCTACCAGTTTGTAACCCCTGATGAGTATAACGGGTATGAGGTTTGTTCCCAAATGTAGGTTGTGGGACAGAGAAGAATGCAAGCAAACCCTTCACCCCGAAGGTGCGTCTCGGCCGGCAGCTCTCCTAAGACCCTCGCCCCTCAAGGCCCTGCTGCAGCTGGAGGCTCTGCCCCTGTGGGTGACCCAGCCAGGGAAACACAGCAGCGACTGTGAAATCACAGGGCAACACGTGTACTCACAGAAAGGAACGTGGGAAACGTGTGAGGACGATTCTTAGCCAAGCGGGAGTTTAGGAAGCACTCAGCAACCAGAGCAGAGAACAGAGAGATGACCGGCGTTCACCGGGAGAAGGGTGGAGCACGCGGCTTGCAGGAAAGCCCCAAGACAGAAGGGATGGCACAGCGATGGCGGAACCCACTGCTGACCCAAGTGGCTGGACCGCAGGGAGAACAGGAGGGAAGGGCTCCTGAGCGGCAGGAGTGGTGTGGTTCTGAGGACTTAGCGCTGTGCTGGCCACGGGAAGAAAGCCCCCCTAGGGATGTACGTAGTGGGGTGGGGGGTGGATCATGAGCATCTTATGCTGTGAAATGATGATACTGGGTGTGGTGTGATCAGAGAGTATAGGGTTTGAGTGACAACCAGAGAGAGCCACAGCGGTTAAGTCAGGAGAGGGCAGTAGTGGCTTGGACTAGCCAGAGGGCAGAGGAGATGGCGAGGAGGAGGCAGGTGTGAGAGCTATTAAGGTGTATGAGTGGCTGGATGTGAGGGGTGGGGGACAGGGGACAGGGTGGTGCTCAGATAACTCCGTATTCTCACTTGAGTGTGGGGATGTGTGGAGGTGTGTTCATGGAGACAGGGGACAGTGGAGAGGAATGAATTGGTGGGTAAGAGTATGAGTCAGTCTTGGACAAGCTGACTTGGAGATGGCTTTGCATCTCCCAGTGAGCCCTGGTCTCCCAGTTCACAGATCCCACCTGTCATGGTTGTGATAGTGATGGAAGGAGGTTGTCTATCTCCTAGGTGTGGAGAGGTCGAAGAGAGCCTCCTGGGGGTGCTCTCTGTCCACCTCTCACCCACCCTGGAGCCTCGTCAATGCTTCACTGGAGAAGATGCTTCATTCTTCATTCTCAGTTCTTAAATCTGAGGGGAAAAAAAGCTAAGTTCCTTCTTCACCAGGACACGGTGTTCTGTCTGCTCTTTCCCTTCCTGCCCTGAAGGGAAAGGCCACGCTCAGTAAACTTGAAGGATCAGATAGAGCAGGAGACAAGGGCGAGAACCAGATCTCTGAGAACACGATGGGGGAATGAGGGAGTGAGTTCTCCTGCCTCCACTTGGTAATCCAGCCAGGAGGAGTGTCTTTCCGTCCTCCCTCTCCCTTACGCCTCACACATGCTGCCTCCTCCCGTGAAACACTCTTCCCTTCCTCCTCTCCCACATCCCCGTCATCTGGATGAGACTCAGTCAGATTTCATTCTGTGCTCAGACATCACCTCCGTCAGGAGGACAATTTCGACATCCCTGGCTGGGTTCAGCGTCTGTGGCAAAGACCACTAACAGTAGACACCCGACATCCATTCTCTTCTTTCCTTCTTGGTTCTAGAAGCCCTAATTTTAAAACTGAGTATATGGTGCTTAGGGTAAAGACTACATCTCCCAGCCCTTTTTGCAGCTAGATACGGCCATTTGGCTAAGTTCTGGCCACTGACGTGAAAGCAGAAATGTCTGTAACTTCCAAGATGTGCTCTTATGGGGAGGGGACATGCCTTCTTTCTTCCCCCGTTTGATGGAGGAGATAATGGCTCCAAGTTGTACCATGAAAACAAAGCCACACCCCAGGGATGGTAGGGATTTGAACTGGAAAGAGATCATGAGTGTTTCCTGATGGTTCTGTGGAGCTACTGTACATTCATTCTGCACTGCCTACCTCCTGGTTTTGTGTATATAAAAGAGGAATAAACTTCCATCCTGTGTAAGGCACTGTTATTTTGGGGTTTTCTAGGGGGTAGTTTTGTTACATGCAGTCATGTAACAAATCCTAACTTATCCAATGACCCTCCCATGTGTTTTTCCCTATGAAAATATTTACACCCTGCATTATTGCCGCTTAGTTGCTTATCTGAGGGGAACAAAATCACCCTACTAGAGTTTACACTCTTGTGAAGCTGGCTTCAAAGTTGCCACCACCTAACGTACCTGATCACCCACATATCTGCAAGGGTCCTGGAAGTAACCAGAAAGCCAAGCCTACTCATTCCAAGGCAGTGCTAGGAACCACTTCAAAGGTGGCTTTCCAGTCTCGCATTTCCAGCCTCTAGGTGGGGCCCTGCTTAGGGCTACACCCGTTTCTCCTCTAGTGCATTTTCCTTCTCTTGGACCGAATAGTCAAATAATACCACCAATAAACCCACAGACAACAAGGAAAAAAGGGGCACACACGGATGTCCCATAACTGGCCTCTCCTACTCTCCATGTCCTGATAGTGTGTTGTTTGGCAAATCAAAAGTCATTTATAAAAACTCCGATGGTTTGGCATTTGGAATATTGAAAGCGATCTGGGAAACCCTGATAGCAGCATTTGTGTCTTCATCGCTAGCTGCAGAAGCAGACTGTCAGGACGAATTTGAGTAAGATCAGAGGAGTGAGTGTGTCTGGGCAGACCGGCTCATCTGTAGCAGCATTGATGACTTTTGGTGATACGCTCTTTAGCAGAGTCTAGTGGTGAATCTGTGCTAATTAATTCACCTTTTCTCCCTGCAGAACCTTTCGGAGGTCAAATGCAGTGTGATGGGGTTCCTACCCTTACACCAAGAATTTCTGCTTCAGTTGGCTCATCTCTTATTGATAAAGGCTTCAAAGTACAAGCAAAAGTAATAATGGCCAAGAGCTAGATAGGTGTACAAAATCTGGACACTCTCTCAGAAATCTGAAATAAAAATGATTGCACATTATCAAAAGAATAAAGTCCAAGTGTCTGGACAAATCTGATAATCTTACAGGTTGAGGTCTCCATTATGCTGGGTTTTTGGACTTTCACTGTCTTCAGCCAGCAGAAACTGCCATAATAACTCTTATCAGATGACCACTGTTTATTAATTTAAATAACTATTCACTTACTATGTAATATTCCATCTGATTTTCCTTTTCTAGCTTTAAAACCACAGTCACATGCCACAGCTTGGAACAAGAACTCCTTGTTTAGGGCTCCAGCCAAAACTCCACAAAGAAGCCTCACTCCCCAGAGTGTAGCCACGAGGGTGTGAGCAAGCTGAGCCTCCAGCACAGGGGTCAGAGAGTCCAACTTGGCAACATCTGTATAAGTACAGTCATCAGAGAATTCATGCAAAAAAAAAAAAAAGAGTGAAAGTCAAAATAATAATGCTGGAGCAGCCCAAACAAAATGACTTCTCTCCCTTATGTTACGTGAACTCCCCCTTCCCCCGTCACTGACTGTGCACATGCCACTCGGGTTAACAACTTTCCACCCACTTGGCTCCAGGGATCACACTGTAACCCACGTAGAAGGGGTCTCCTTTTCACACAGCTGATAAGGAGAAAGTGGGAGGGTGGAAGGTTCCTGCTCGTCCCTCCATTTGTCTCTGCAACCTTGAACTTGCACTGAGGCAGGGGCAGGCACACCTGCCAAGGAGGATCTGTGGCATCAGTACCACGGGACAGAAACCAGAGATGCCATATTGATGTAAAGCCAGACTTGTCTATTTGACCGGCTGGAAGATTCTCTATAATTGCGCTCAGCAAAAATCAAGTGTTTCCTGGAGGTAAGATTAAGAACGTTTGGGCTGAAGCTGTTTTTCTGGTTATATGTCAGCTCCCGGGAGTATAATCTGCATGAAACTTGTAAGAAGTGTATCTTCAGGGCTTGAAAACACAAAATTTGCCAGATTTAAGGTGGGGGACTCTGGTCAACCTGACATCTACCTGCTGAGGCCTTGCCAACCATCACCTCCTAAGAACCAATAAGCCAAGTCCAAGGTTAACATTTCAGGAAGCAGCTGGATGTACAAATGCATTCAGCAGCCTATGAGAGGAAGACCGGGGATGGGACGTCAGGACCCAGTGGGTGGAGAGATAGGATCAAAGGCAGTCCTGGCCAACCAGCCACAAAGTCAATGTTTTGGAGTCAGCAGACCAAGCGTGAGTGAGTTTTTTCATCGTTAAAATAGAGTTAATTAGAGTACCAATTAGGAGAAAAGCTGTTGTGACAGTTGAATGAGTTAATGAATATAGCACAATCTGCACATTGGCTGGCATATAATATATTCTCAGCAAATGTTAGCTGTCTTCATTATCACCACCATTATCGTCGTCTTCATCACCATCATCCTGGCTTTTCCACTTACCATGTATACGACCTGGAACTACCCTATTTTTTTAAACATCTCTGAGTTTCAAATCTCCATCTTTACATTGAGGCTAAAAAAATTTTTACCTTCAAGGATACAGTGAGTATGAAACAAGAGGAGGCATATAAGCACCTAACACAATGCTTGGCGCATAGTAGGTGCTCATAGAGTGGGTATTATTGCCTAATTGGTTTTAAGATATTTCCCTTTTTTTGCGGGGGGGATTAGGTTGCATTTATTTATTTATTTATTTAATGGCGGTACTGGGGATTGAACCCAGGACCTAGTGCACGTTAAACATGCACTCTACCATTGAGCTATACCTTCCCCTCCTTTCTTGACTGGTAGTCAAAACAGGTGTTCTGACAGAGATGCATGTGACTATGAAGGATGACACCAAAGTCCGCCCAGTGGGAAAAGTCAACTGGAAGAGACACTCTAGTTTCCAAGGGGAGTTTTTCTTTTCATTTTCTGCATGGCCCCATACGACATCCAAGACCTCAGATGTCCTTGGGTTTTCTGGGTCACACATTAAGCTTTTATTATGCAAGAAATCAAAGATGATTGAAGATTTGGGGGCTCACAGATGGAGGGTTGCCAGACTTAGCAAATTAATTAAAAAAAAAAAGATGTTCTATACTTTATCTGGCAATCATACATGGATGTCAATTGATCTTCTTGTAAAATCCAAGCGATGGGTTGACCTATGTTTTGTGACTTTCTGTGATGTCATAAAATGCAGGTTCCAGATCTTTTCAGAGAGAAAAAGATGCTACAGTGCTTGAATTTGCTTTCTCAGGGTTTGTGGTTATCAGGGGACCTTTTACTATGCGTCATATTGGGCACACGTAGGGGGGATCTTGGAGGTTAGACTTCAGTACAAAGGTCCTGAGATAACTTCCTCAGCGTTTCTCTTCATTAATATTTCCTGTTATTATCAACAGAGTGCTGCACATCCCTTCTCTTCCCCTCCCTTACTCTACAAATTCTGTCTCTCACTTATGGAAACACTGCAGGCTCTCCACTGTGTAAGGGATGGCGTGACCTGTGGCTTCCTAATGATATTATTATGAGAACTCAGTGTAAACCTGGCCTCCTGGGCTGCATTTTGTTTCCCCCATAATATTCAGGAGTTATATCATTTCTCTTTCCAAACTCCCAGTGGCACTTCCCAGTAACTTTACTTTTGAAATGAAAGTACAGGTGGCAGAGCAAGTATCCAGTGAATGATATTTAGGTCAAAACCAGAAGAGTGTACTTCCTTCTAAGTGTGGTTTTTGGTGGAGGTGACACGAGCAGATTTCAGAGAAAAGTCAGGTGCTACAGGACCTCCATGACATCTCACCAAATACCTTACCCTAATACGTTTTCTTCTTCAGAGTAGGTCTTGATTCATGCCCTGTGTGTTTATGAACCTCTCTCTAGAATTTTTGTGTCTAATCCTTACTGGCTGAGATCACATGGAACCAGCCTCCACAGCAGAGACTTTTGGAGCCCAGTAGCAAAAATGGGAGAGGAGAAGCTGGATGCCTTCAGAGCACACCCGTCTCCCTCCAGCCTGAGTCAGAGGAACGGAGACGCTGCACCGCACACCCAGCCCCAGGGCATCGGCTCAGCTTCTCAGCCCCGCCCCCACCCGTTCCCGATCTGCAGTTCTGAACTCAAGGCCTGCAGAGCTGCCCTGTCTCATGGTTGGGAGAACCCCGATGGAGAAGGGTCAGAAGACTTTAGGGTAATACCGTTTGTCTCTGTGACCCTTCTCCAGCCCTTGGACCTCTCTGACTCCCCTCCTCGTGTTCCCTCTCCGCCTTTCACCCTAGGTAACAGGAAAGGTTATTTGTGACCCAACAGGGAAACTAAATATTCCTGCCAACATGCTGTGCCTTTAAAGGTCCTTCCCCACTAGGTGCTTATCTCGACCAAGCAGAAAGCGGCAAAGGACAGAGGGGCACTTTGCTTCCTGTCAGACGCTAGCCGAAGGGCACTGCGTGCTGGGAGTGGACCATGGTCTGCTGGCCTCTCCCAACACCCTGTTCAGCAGAGGGGTGACAGAAATAATGTTTAGAAGTCATGAAATCTACCCCTTTGCCTCCTAACACGCAGTTAATAGTGACCTTGACCTTGAATTTCCTCAAATCATAGAGGGGAGGACATACAAAGATTATGAGTGAAGAATGGACTGTTTGGCAAACCCCTGTTTTCTGAACACATGAAACCGCAGGATTCTCTGCCCAGATATCCCCAGGCTTGCTTCCAGGCCCAGAGCAGTCCTTCTAAGAGTGACTCAATGCTGCTATGCACACCTCAGTCTTAAGGAGTCAGCTAAGGGTTGGTACAGCGGGGTGGGGAGGAAACTCGGAGGTATGGGCTGGGGAGTCCATAGGGGTATGTGAGGCACCTCTGCTGATGCAGGAAGGGCCGGAGTGGAGCGCGGGAAGAGCAAGGGGAGCAGGATGAGGACTGAAGTGAGGACTGAAGGGTGGGCTGGCTCTCCCCATGCCGCCATGTTCTAGCAGGGAACTCTCAGGGGTCCAAGAATTCTAAATTCAAACCTGGACCTCCAGGTTGTCCTGAAGGTATTTTTGTCAAGGTAGGAGGATGGGACATATTTTATTTAATGATTTGTTAGCTTGATTTACAACTTCATAATATTCAGACATAGGGTTTGTGGGCCTCCAATCCCCCATACCCCACTCTGCTACCTTCTGGGAGAGAAGGCTTCACAGCCCACATAGCACAGTGGTCCAGCTGAACCCACATGCTGAACAGTCTTGCCCCTGTCCCACTCTTCAAATCACTCTATTTTTGCTCCTAAGAGTAGTTAGATCACATCTGGCATTAAGGAGTCATCCCGATGGCCACATGTTTTGCACAAACCCTACATTAGCTTCCAAGGCTGTGCTGCTTAGAGCACTAGGGGAGGAAGTTTCACCCAGCTTCCAGGGACTGTTTCATTAATTCAGTTGAACTAGGAGCCTTGACGACCTGCCTAAAAAAGAGGAGGTGGTTCAGATTTGGCCGACAATTGACTTTCTTTTAACTGGGCAGCAGGTGGCAGCTGAGGATGGAGAAGGATGTCAGGCACCACAGGCCCCAGGAGGCAATTTGGGGGAGAAAGGGGATGAAGCAGCTGCTAGGAGAGAGACTTGGAAGCAAGCTCAGAGGTACATAAAGGTGTTTTTAAGGAAATTTTCCATATGTTATAAGGAACTTGCCTAACTTTCCTCAGGAAAAGTCAGTTTAGCTCCATTATTTGAGACTGTTTATGGCTTTGGATTTGTTGGTTTTGGAGGAGGGTGACTGAGGGAGGGGAACTGGTGCCGAGTCTGGCCTGAAGATGATCTAGGAGTGACAGCAGGAGCTACAAAGGGTTCGCTAAGTAAAAGGAGCAGCGGGCACCCATTCCTCCTTCCCCGGAACTGACTGTGCGACGGCTTCCAAGGAGATGACCACAGTGGCCCAGGCTCCCTTGGGGCTTCCTGGAAGGCGAGCTAAGGGATGAGCAGCCTGCCCGGCCTTGGACCCCCACACTCCTGCTCTTCAACATTGTCTTCTTTTCTGTGTTTACTGTAAAAGTCATTCCTGCTCATTAGATACAATTTGGAAAATATAGAAAAAGGTTAAAGGAAAAGAAAACTCATCCAGGGTCCTACTCTCTGAATCCCATCAGTGTCAACATTTGTCATATTTTCTTTAAGGCTTTTTTTGTTGTTCTTTGTATAGATGGTGTGGGTTTGTGTGTGTGTTTGTGAGAGAGAGAGAGAGAGAAAGACAGACAGACAGACAGACAGACAGAGTCAGAGAGAAGAGAGAGGGAGAGAGATTGATTTGAACACAATTGGATCCAGTTCCCTAAAGCACTGTTTTCAAGGCAACTGGATTAATGTGATCTTAAAGTACTACAATGAGTCATTTTAGGATTACTGAGCAATGTCATGAGGCTTGGTGAAAACAAAGCTGATTTTCCTTTACGCTGTGGTCAGGAATCACCTACTCTAAATCTCCAGCGGCTCCTCCCATGGCCCGTTTAGTGGAAAGGCAGAAGATACCAGTCAAGACGGGGAGTGTACAGCTCAGTGGCAGAGCGTGTGCTCAGCATGCAAAAGGTCCCGGATTCAATCCCCAGTACAATAAATACATAAATAAACCTAATTACCTCCCCCGCCAAAACAAATGAACAGAGATACAAATCAGGAGATGTGAAGGTAAGAAATATAACTAAGACACATACTCTTACGGCTTCAACACTTAAATAATTACCCAAACCTGAGTCCATTAACCATAAGAGATCTATTTATGACTCAGGCTAAAGAGGTTAAAAATCAGGTTTAATCGTTTGAATTTTCTGCTAGGTCTGGTCATAAAACGGATTAGGATTCGATTTTTGTGGTCTTAATAACTTCACTTTTACTTGGTGACTCTTCTCAAAGGTGAGAAGGGCACGAGCTCTGACATATCTGAGGATGGAGTATGAACAGTATACAAGGAGCACCGTAAACTGCATTTGACATTGAGCCAAGACTGCGAAACCAGATTCATTTGGCCACAGTTCCAAGGAGACAAAAATGAACTCTCAGCTTATTATTTTCTCAATGAGTTTGGGAAAATGTCCTGGGGAGAAGCATTTCCAGTCAACTCAATAAGCTTTCATATCCCTTTTGCTTATGCAGATCTTAAAAGCCAGAAGATCCTATGCTGATTCTCCACCTTTCTAGGTCAGTCTTTAAGGCCAGCCAGCTCATATGCCACCACTCCAGGAAGCCTTCAGAGACTTTTAAAATCTCTGTTTGCATGATCCCTAATTAGCCGTTGTATTAGTCTGCCATATGTAACACTGTATTCTGCTTGATAATATTTTAAAACGTTTCCCACTAACATGTTACAGTAGTTCAAAAATAAGCAATACAAAACGTATCCAGCATACAGTTTCCCCCCCTGCTCCCACATCTCACAAACACTTCTGTAAGTTTGTTGTCTTTTCTAAAGTTTCTTCATGCAAACACAAACACAAATCTATTTTTCCCCATTCTTGTTTTCTTACACAAAAGATGGCTTGATATATGTACTACTGTTGATATTCCTACTATTCTGTACTTTGCTTTTTTCACTTTAACTTATGGATGCATCTGGGAAATCATTCCATATCAGTTCAGAGAGAAATTCCTCATTCTGTTTTTACAGTTTTTTTTAAAATTTAAACAATTCTATTATATGTTGTCTCCTAATACATTTAACCAGTTCCACAAATGATGAACATTTGGGTTGCTTCCAATCTTTTGCTCCGCCAATGATGCTTTGTAGACATATGTTAATTTGTATTGTGTGTGTACCTCTGTGGATAAATTCCCCAAAGCAGAATGGTGGGGTCAGAGATGGCACAATTTTGTAACATTGCTAGACAGTGCTGTTGCTGGAGAATAGGGTCTTCCCTCACGCAGGAAAGAATTTAGGAGCAAGGCATAGTAAACTGAAAGCAAGTTTATTTAGAGAGATATACACTCCATAGACAGAGTGGGGTTCATCTCACTCAGAAAGGAGAATGTCTTAGGAGATACACACTCCATAGGCAGAGTGCAGACCCTCTCAGAAAGCAAGAGAGAGAGTGACCCCTAGGTGTGGGGTTGTTAGTTTCTATGTGTTCAGTAATTTCATATGCTAACGAGTAGGAGGATTATTCCAACTACTTTGGGGAAGGGGCGAGGATTTCCAGGAAATGGGCCTCTGCCCACTTTTGATCTTTCATGGTTGGCCTAGGAACTGTCATGATGTCTGTGGATGCACCAGGAGGCTCAAGGTCTACTGGAAGTCGAGTCTTTCTCCATCTTGGTTGTAACCAGTCTCTCCTGTCCTCTGCTGCTGCGTCATTCTTTCAGTGGTTGTGCCCTGCCCCTTCCCTCCTGTCTCAGTGCCAAATTGCTTTCCATAAGGTTTCAGCCTATTTATACTCTCACCAAAAATACAGAAGGAATCTGCTTCCCCACAGCCTTGCCAACAGAGAGATGAGGAGGGAGAGAAGGGTTAGAAAAGAGTGGTTCCGCATGCAAAGCTACAAGAGAACAGCTAGACGAAGACTGCAAAGGCATAGACATGTCGAACCTGACATCTCCACCATGGTTCGACCCATCCCTCCCAGGGAAGTCTGGAGATCTCACCGAGATCTCAGTCAGCTCCAACCAAACACATCTAACTCGGAACTCACTGAAACTGGAGCCTCCTTTTGGTTTCTCATTTTCTACCAATGGAACTGCCATTTCCTCATGTTTAAAATCTTGTAGGAAAGAGTGTGGGCAGGTGGACTGTCACTTTTTCCTTTATGAATTCTAAATTCATATGCTTTGTTTTATAAGCAGCAGCTTACATTTCTTTTGTAATTTAAAACCAATGGTAACGTACTGCAAACAAAAATTGGAAATCTAGTTATTTTTCTTTTGGTTTTCATTTATCTATTCAACCACTTTTTATTCTGTTAGCTGGTTTTTTTCTTTTTCCTTTTTCTGCCAGGTGCTTATGGTTTTAAATAACTTAACTTTATAAGGAAATTAATCAAGAAAAAAACATTAATTCTACTTCTTTATAAATTGTTCCTAAGCCTTGCTTTCCCTGGCACCTCTCTCATGCCCACTCCTAGATTTTAAACTGAAAAGAAATTAAGAAAAAAACTCCTGATGAAATGTTCAAGTAATAGTCATTAGGGCTGGCATACTATTTTAGGGCAAATTTGTATAGTTAGGATTTATGATATGTGTATGGTTATTTTTATGTGCTATAATACACTTTTCAGTCCACTGAGGTCCCTTATATAATAAAAGTGCACATTTATTTCCATTTTATACCATTTGGAGCAAAACTGCATCATTTTGAATTGTAGAAGCTTATGACTGTCATAGCTGCTTTTAGAATCACAGTCTTTGTCAATTATATAATTCGTTTGTTACCAAAGCCTTATTGAAGCGTCTTTTTATGGGAAGTTATCAACAACTTTATCAAATTTGGCTTTATTTTGGGATTCCCAGGAATTTAATACAATAAAAGGTGGGGCAGTGGGGGGGGGGCTATCTCTTGGTGCCTTTGACCTGTCTAATTGGCTTTTGTACCGAGAAGGACACTATACATTAATATACATCACCCATCTTTCCTATGTGGCATCAGCTGATAAGCCAGGTAACAAAGGAACATGTTGATGGATCTCTTGTGGTTGCTGCCTGCAGGCTCAGCTCACAGTTCAGTTCCATCTGTGCTAACATCTTTCTCAGCCTTGTGGCGTTTATTCAACTATGTCCCTACTAAGTTGCATTTAGCCTTGTTGCTTTATCAAAATTAGTGAAATATGGGGAAAATATAAATGCAAACACCAGTCAACAGAAGTGTAGCTCTCATAAGCTTAGAACAAGTGAGAGAGAGAGAAGGAAATAATTAGGTGTGCAGGTGATGAATCGTTAGCCTCAATGGTGACAAGTCACACTGAGAACTCTCTGTGCATTAGTCTCTATACTGATCACATTACATGATTTAATTCCTTGAAATCTCACAATAATACGTAAGAAAGAAATGTTGAAGGTACTATCATTACCTCCATTTTTACAGATAAGGAAAATGATTTATGATCCAAACATGTAAGCAGCTGACCCAAATCAGAAAGCTGCCTTTTAGACTTTAGATGGCCAGCTCTGCTCAGTTGGGATAGAGAAGCCCAAATCTAAGGAACAGCTACTAAATTCTGGGATTATAGTTTAAGACTATATCTAAGAGACAAGGCACAATTAGGAATTTTAGACTGTATTTTAGCCCTCTGAAAATAGAACCCTCTCCTTAAGAAACACAAATCTGTTTTTGAACTTGATACCCCTAACATGGGTGAGTATTCTCAGGAGCATGCTGTGTATGGAAGTAGGAAGCAGCTGTGTTGTGTGTGTTTTTGATGTATGGGGAAAGATGCGAATCCTGTGAGGACAGGGCACTCATCTTAGTTCTCCAGCGCCTACAACAGTGTGCAGCAAGTGTTTGCTGTGGTGGTGAGTGAAAACAGGAGTGGTTTGGAAACCATGCTACCAACATGCAGAACACTAACACCAAGAAACACTCTATTCATAGTAAATCCCCCTAGGGAGGGGCAATATTTGGGGTAGGGGGTAAAACTATTATGTATAAAATAAGCTACAAGGATATATTATACAACATGGGGAACATAGCCAATATCTTATAGTAACTATAAATGGAGTGTAACCTTTAGAATTGTGAATCACTGTATTATACACAGTTTATATAATATCGTATATCAAATATACATCGATAAAAAATAAATTAAAGAACCCCAAGAAAAACCCAGCAAAGTAAACCCCCCTGTTGAAAATGCGGGTGGCTATGCATGTGTGGAGGCAGGTGTATGGGAAATCTCTGTAGTTTCTCCTCAATTTTGCTGTGATCCTAAAACTGCTCTAAAAGATAAAGTCTATTTTAAGACTTACCATATGACCCAGGAATTCCACTCCTGGGCATATATTCAGAAGGAACCCTACTTCAAAAAGACACCTGCACCACAATGTTCATAGTAGCACTATTTACAATAGCCAAGACATGGAAACAGCCTAGATGTCCATCAACAGATGACTAGATAAAGAAGAAGTGGTATATTCATACAAAGGAATACTATTCAGCCATAAAAACTGACAACATAATGCCATTTGCAGCAACATGGATGCTCCTGGAGAATGTCATTCTAAGTGAAGTATGCCAGAAAGAGAAAGAAAAATACCATATGAGATCGCTCATATGTGGAATCTTAAAAAAAAACAAAACACAAAACAGAAACAGACGCATAGACATAGAATACAACTTGTGGTTGCCAAGGGGGAGGGGGATGGGAAGGGATAGACTGGGAGTTCAAAATTTGTAGATACTGACAGGCATATGTAGAATAGATAAACAAGATTATACTGTACAGCAAAGGGAAATATGTACAAGATCTTGTGGTAGCTCACAGTGAAAAAAAAATGTGACAATGAATATATGTATGTTCATGTATAACTGAAAAATTGTGCTCTACACTGGAATTTGATACAACATTGTAAAATGACTATAACTCAATAACAAAAAGTTAAAAAAAATAAATAAATGCAATCCAAGATAGATAAATAAATAAAAGACTTTTAATAAAGTCTAATTAAAAAAAAAGTAAATCCCCCTCAGTGCGTGTAACAACATCTTGAAAAATATGTCATCTTAAGCACACACACATCCATATGCATATGCAAATAGTTACAAGCATACATAAACACGCACTTCTAAGTGTACGATAATAAGGGCAAAACATATGTCACGTCTTAAGTGCATCAATATATTTATAGGCATACGATGATAAAATTGAAATGATGATGATTGTTGCAAAACCTATGCATTTTCTTTTCTGTCGAAGAGGAGAATGAAATTTCCGTCATGGCCTCACCAAGATAACTGTGTATAAATTAAAGTAGCAGACAGATGGCAAACAGCCAGGTGCCCCAAAGTTGGAGTGTCCCCTCTTCAGAGACTGTCCCCATTCACCATCTCTTTTTTGTTTGTTTTTTTTGGGGGGGTAGTAGGAGGTAATCTGGTTTATTTGTTTATTTATTTTTAAATTGAGGGACTGTGGCTGGAACCCAGGACCTTGTGCATGCTAAGCAGTCACTCTACCACTGAGCTATATGCTACCCCCTCACCATCTCTTCTTAATAGGGCAGTAGCTTTAGGACACCACCCCTGTGACAACATTTGCTTGGAATGTGACTCTACAGACACCCAGTCCAAGCAGAGCCACCCGTAGGCTTTCCAGCGACCTCTGTCCCGAGTGGCATAGTGTGAAGGGTTGAGCTGGTTGGGTCAGATTCTCTCTTTCTTTCTCTGGAACTTGACTCAAGGGACCACAAGGGAGGTTTCCAGTAAGCTGTGGGAAGCACAGCTAAAAGTTGGTTTGGGGGCCTGAGTCAGGATGGTGACAAACGAGAGACACTTTGCAAGTTGAATTTATGGGAGGAGGAGCCACTATGAGTAAGCGGGAGAAGCTTGGAGAGACAGAGCGCGTCCATCCCTGTAGAGAAAGCCAGGAAGCCAGAAAAGGACAGAGAGCAGGCACAGCCCTCCTTTCTGTTGTTTTTCCTGGACTCTGGGGCATAGATAACCTTTCAAATATTTTTCTCATGAAGCAATCCAGGTGCTTTTTTGTGTTTTTTTTTTGCTCCTTGTTACTAAAGGAGACTAGACTGGAATAGCAGACAGCAGGAGGAAAAAAGCTTCTGACAATGGAGGATGTAAAATTAAAAAAAGAAAAGACAGGATAACTGTACGAGCACAGCAGTCCAGGGCCATCAAGTATAGTGGCAAACAGTAGCTCCATTCAATAGTCCCCAAGGACCTCAGCTCAGAACAACCCTGTGCAATAATCGATATTTATAGTGATGACCTTGAGTCTCGAGGCACAGGCTGCTTAATGTGCAGCATATTTTCAAAAGGCAACGAAGCATGTAGAAAAATTTTCCTCCAAGTTAAAAAAAAAAGTTTCCGTGCTTAAAAAAAAGGCTCATGCAGCTATGTGTTAGTTTTTAGTTTGTTAAATGCATATATTTATTGATACATGCCTTGCCTTGTTCCAGCAAAGATTAAAGGTGACTGACAAGAATACACAAAAGTCAGTAAGACAGCGTAAGTTGACACAGGGAAGAAGAAAGAAAACCAGGCTGTGGACCCAGAATTGGTCCAGGAGATTGAATTATCTGCAAAGTTCCCTTCTGGGAAACACTTCACTTCTTGATAGACCATGGAACACTGTAACTAATATTACTCATTCTTTAATCATTTTCAAATCTGGAGGGAGATTAGGTTTTTACCTTATGCATGTCAAAGTCAAATCGAACTGAAGAAAGAAAGAAAAGAAAATACTGGCTTACATCAGAGAAAATATAATAATGAATGTATATAAAAATGCATTGAATAAACTGTTAATTTAAAAATATGTTTAAGGAATTCCCGTTTATTTTGGCTAAATAATTTCATCATGTTGGTAAAACAATTGTTACGTTATAGCAAAAAAGGTCATATTAATCAGAAGTGGCATCCTATTACATTATTCCACTGTTGAAATTTTCTGCAATATCCTTTTTTTTTTAAACAAATCAATATTAACATATTAGAAGAACAAAGAAAGTCTAAGGTTAAGTTAAACTCTCTACACAAATGTAATGCATATTCCCATAAAAAAGCAAGAATTTTTCTAGGAGCCAGCCAAATGTTTTAATGAGTGTGTTATTTATCCTGGACCTGAATAAGGGGACTTTTTTCCTTATGGATGTTCCGACTACGGAATCACTGCTTAGAGGGGAAGAGTTTGGCCTTGAGAGCCAGGCAAGTATATAGATCTGGTGCACGTGGCTGAGTGACAGCTTGAGTAGGTTACTTCAAACTCTCTCAACTTAGTTTCTTAACTGCAAATGAAGTGAATTGTGTTGTGTGGAAGATTAAATAAGATACTGTACAGTAGGCACTTGGCTCAGTAGCTGATACCTACTGAATCTAGTCAGTGATGCCTGCGAAACAGCGATTATCCAGGACATCTCTTATTGATGTGCCACAAGCCTCTCTTTCATTACTGCCTTGTTAAAGATTTCTGCTCTCATTGTCTCATTAACAGATTTTTCTTTAACTGTATTGTTGCGAACGCATTCTGATGCTTTTTTATGGTATTGACGTGGAAACTAGTTTCATTGCCCTGTGTTAGCTTCTTACTGATCATTTTCAGTGATTTTTTTTTAACTGATAGATTCTTCTGGGAATTTGCCCTTTGAATCCATCTCGATTTTTAATTTGGTTCCTTCTCATTCTGCCCCAGATAAAGCAGTTAATCATGCCGACGTCTGTATAAAGTCTCATCTGACTAGCTCCATCATGTGTCTAGAAAGAGTTTTACAGTTTTGAAAGTTGCTTTCCCTTCATTGCTACTATGGCCTCGAATAAGAAGAAATACCTGGAAAAATAGGGGTAAATCAAGAAAACTGGAAGAACTTCCATTTTAAAAATTGAAGACTTTTTAGGGGGTGCAATTTGGCCAAAAATCTACATTGGCCATGATTTATCATTCAAACAAGGCTTTTGGGGAATGCAAGAAGCGTGCAATTAATCGTTCCACTGAGATAAACCAGGGCTCCCTAGGTAAACTGGGATGTACGGTCACTCCAGCCAAAACTGACAATGTATCTCCCTAAGACAGGGATGGAGCAGAGGAGGGCTTGAAGTGATTCTTCATGAAATTATAGGCTCTTCCACATGATCACACACTGTATTCTATGTTCACTGAATTAGTGGGGTTCTGCTTTTAGACTCTCTGCTTATAGTATGAGATTCAGTTCTAATCCCTATGCCTCAAGAAAAACACAATAATACAAAGACTCAGAGAGGAGTAACTAATATGATCAAGAGCTGTGGGTCCTAATGTTTTGGCAGTTATGACATCTCTGAGGATTTGATGAAAGCTATTAACTCTCCTTGAAGAAAAGGGCATACACAGACAGCCCCCAGGACTTGGCATGCGATTTAGGGGGCCAAGGACCATCTGATCTTACCCAGGGACCCAAGGCTGAATCCCTAACCTAGAATACATTGTATAGGTCAAAGGAAGAAAGAATCAACATTTGTTGACCATCTTTGTACATATTTCATTTCAGACTCACATCAATCTATTTTATAAATAAGGGAACTGAAGGTCAGAGAAATTAAAATTTTACAGCTAGTTAAGTGAAAAAGCCAGACTACAAATTCAAGTTTATGGGCACTAAATCTCATAATTTAAGTAATATGTAGACATAGAAGTTAATCTATACATTTATATTTCAATCTGGAACAGAATTATATTACAATGTCATGAACAATGAACACAAGCAATATCTTCAAAGTCCTACCTTCTAGGTCTGGGGAATACTTCTTGAAACTGGAAAGAAATTATTAGGGCAAATAAAAATAAGCATTAAAAAATCTCAAATGCCAATATAACAGACAGATAGTGTCAAAGTATTTCTAGATAAATCCAAGATTGATAGGTTGTTGATGGATTAGTAAGAGATTTTTCAGTAGGTGAGGGTATAGCTCAGTGGTAGAGCATGTGCTTAGCATGCACAAGATCCTGGGTTCAATCCCTAGTACCTCCATTAAAAAAGTAAATAAATAAACCTAATTACTTCCCCCCAGCAAAAGAAAAGAAAAGGATAAGAGATTTTCAGTGTCTCATATCTCTGGGTTAACCTTGGAGAAAAGGACTACATCTTTGCCTGTATCCCTCAAAGCCCTTGTTAACCTCACTACCCATCAGGGCTGACCATGGATGGGACGGTGGCTTGGGCAAGGTGTCATTTCCAACCTAAGTAGTGTTTTTTGTGTTGCTGGTAAGCTCTTTTCCTTTTGGTAACCTCTGTTCCTTAGTTCTTAAAATACCTGATCCCATTTTGAAGCTGATGTGCCCCCTGAGACCTAGGATCAGTTACCTGAGAAAGATGAATCAGGACTCTACGTACCTAGTACACAGTGAGTGCTCAACAGATGCTTGTGGTTTCCCGGCCAGTCTGTATTACAGACTTTCCTAACCTAACCTATAGCTCCAACTCTGGCAGTTCTTTGCACAAAACTCCTGTCACTTCTTATTATATTTGCATTTTTCCTGTAATTATTTGTTTTAAAATTTATCTTCTGTCTCCCTCTTAAAATTGCAAGCTTGGTAAAGGCAGAAACCATTGTACTCACAGTTGCCATGGTGATGACCTATGGTAGGCATTCAATTACATCTGGTGCCTAACTAGATGGATGGTTACTACAAGAATTTGGTCACATGATTTTCTTTCAATGTTTAAGATGGAGATATAATTCATCTACTATAAGATTCATCCTTTTAAAATGTACAATTCAGTGTTTTCTAGGATATTCATGAAGTTGTGCAACTATCATCACCATTAATTCCAGAATATTTTCATCAGTAAGAAAACACATACCCATTAGCAATTACTCCCATCCTCCCCTCCCCCCAGCCCTTGGCAATCACTAATTTACTAATTTCTGTCTCTTTACATTTCCCCATTCTCTACTTTCATATAAATGGAATCATTTATATGATTCATTAATATGGGGACTTTTTTTCCCCTGGCTTCTTTCACTTAAGGTTTTCAAGGTTCATTTGTCAGTACTTCTTTCCTTTTTAATGGCTGAATAATATTGCACTCAATGGATACACTACATGTTGTTTTCCCATTCTAGACAAGGATTTCCCATTCTAGATACTAGGATTTTTAACATCCACTCCAATTCTAGGATCCTCTATTCAAGTGAGGGGCTACCACCGAAGTTTATAAACCTAAATCACAGTAAATCTTTATGCTTTACAGTTTTTCTCTGCCCTGAAGTTGTCACATCTTACCTACCCTAGATCCAGGGAGAATCATCCTGTTCTGACCTACCAACCCTGAAAACAGTAACATCAGACTCTCCACCTTGATTTCAGGATTCCGCTTTTCCCCCGACCCCAATCTTCTCCTCACTGCCCACCTATTTCTTGATTGTACTAATTGTTCTCACCAGATACGCATTGACTGAGATTGGACGGAATTTTCTTCCCACGTCTCTTGCCCCGTCCCCGGGCTCAGTGAACGTGCAACTTCTTCGCCATTAACCTCCCCCATCCTCCGCCCCCCACCCCCCGCCAAAATCCTTCCTTTGTTTTCCAAGGAAATTCAGGTAAAAGAAAGGGTGGGGCAAACGATATTTTTGACTTTCCTCACAATCCAGACGTTGGAAAGAAAACGGATTTCCTTTGGGCTGCTGCCACGACTCTGATCTTTTATGCTGATAAAATATTTCCTTCTTCTAAAAAAAAAGTTATGGGAAAAAAATCATACCACTGCAGCTACAGTTACTCTTAACTCTCGCGTTTAAAGGGGGAAAAAAAACGTTTAGAAGTTTACCTCTCTTTCACAGAGCGGCTTTCTACCTAGCAGGTCAGGTCTCGCCACCGGGAGCGAGCTGGGGCAGCCGCGCTCTGGCGAGGCTGGCGAGCAGGAGGACTACAGGATCCAGAGGGCTTTGGAGACTCCGACAGCTCCAAGCCTGTTGGCTACTGCGGTTTCCCCGAGGAGTGACGCTATGAAAACAAACTCTGATTGGTCAGGCCTGAGCTGAATTCTCCATTTATGGACAGATTGCCCAGCCCGAGCCGAGGCTCAGCCAGAGGAGTACGGAGTAAGTGGCCGAAGAAAAAGGAGCGAGGCAGGGCGGCTAGTCTGACGCGCGGAGAGCTGCGGACTCACATCGGCGGGCGGCGGGCGGCGGGCGGCGAGCGCCCGGTCCCGGTGGACCCCTGCCCTCGGCAGCATGTGCCCGGTCTGCTAGGTCGCTTCCTTCTCGCCCTCACCTAACGCCGCGGATCCCTCCTGGATGGAGTACCCCCAAGGTTCCCATTGGTTCCTGTGAGTGCTTGGGTGTCGAGAGCCTGTTTTTGGCGAAGGGAACCAACTTTTGAAGTTCGCCCAGGAGACTGCGTTCCAGCTCAGCTCCCCGGCAGCCGGACCCGGAGGAGGCGCGACCGCGGCGCGAGTCACCATGGTGAGCTGGCTGCGCCGACGTCCCGGGGCGCTTGACCCCGGGATGGGGCGGGAAGCCCGGGCGCGGGGCACCCACCTTGGGCGCGCTGCCGAGGCCAGGGGTGGAGAAGGTGGACGCGAGAGTCGGCACGTCGCGAACCCTGATTTCCTGCCGCTTCCCTGCCACCGGGGCTGGGGCAGAGGAGGCGAGGGGCCAAGGAAAACTTTCTTTGGAGTCGCTCTGGGCGTCCCGAAACTTTTCGTGGCCGGGTGGCCATGGCTGCCAGCTGTCGGAAGCCGGCGCGCGGGGAGGTGCGCGTTCAGGGGCACGGCCCCGGGAGGCGCCCGCTTTCTTCCCGCTGGGGAGGTGGGGGCAGCCGCCCGCGCCCCTCCGTGCGCGCGCTCCCCGCGCGGCGGACCCCGCTCCTCCCCCGGCAGCGCCGCAGCTGTCCCGCTGGCACCCGCACTCCCGGCAGGGGCGGCGCGGCCGCACGAAGGCAGCGGGGCGCCAGGTAGGGCGAGCACCTGGCGGCGGGCGCGCGGTTGCGAGCCGCGGAGCGGCGGGGCCGCGGGGGGCCACGCCGGCCTGGGCTCCGCGGGGCGCCGGCGCGGAGGGTCTCTGCGCCTAAGAGGTCGAGTAAACATACCCCCCACCCCCGCTCCCCGCCCTTTCCCAGGCGCGAGGGGGCTGGCACTTTTCGGGCGTACAGCGAACCGTTCGCACGGGAGGAAGTCGAGTTTTTCGTTCTTGTTCCTGTGGCACTTTGGGAATCTCTGCCAGTGGCTGGCTCTTTCTCCAACTCGCCTCTGACTTTTCCTCTACCCCGTCCTCCCCGCCCCCAATAACCTTAGCCGCATCCCTTGGGCTTTGGGGTGGTGCACTTCTCTTGACGAAGCACAAAAGCAAGGACTGTTTTGAAGAGATTGGCAGTCCATCAGAGGGGGGAAAAAGTTCTGCTGCAAGGCTTCATAGTTTCCACACTTGCTTCTTTTCAGATAATCCGGTTTAGGTGGATGAACTGGTCCTCTTCTGGATTGTTTTTGTTGTTTTTTAGTGGCTGTAAAAGTGGTGACCAGTGCAGCACGAATTTAAAAATCTCAAATCCCGCAGGACCAGCCTGAGGGAAACGTAGCGAAGGCCCATCGCATCCTACACGCGAAGCTCAAAAGCAGCCCTTGACCTAGCGCTGTGTTTACGCGAAAGAATGATAAAAAAAAAACCCCAACCAACCATACAAACAAACACCTTTAAAAGGGCACTCTTGATCAAAGCTTTTTTTCTTTTCACGTGGTCTAAAATTGTCACCTTTGCCTCTACCTAAGAGGACACTTTATCTGCAAGTAAATTTTCCCTTTCAGTTTTAGGCTATAAGAAGTCACAACACCCCACCTTATTTTTGGAGCCCCCGTAAAGAACCACTTACTTACACTGTGTGTTTGAGTGGAGCTGTTTAATTGGGCCACTGCCTAATTGGCTGCTTGAACGTAAGCAATGTGAGTCTGAGTACTTTAGAATTGCCGTTAGTATTTTCCATGGTTCAATATTTCTTAAAAAAAAAAATCAATGTTTTATGTGAAGAGCTGAAAGAATCCTCCTGAATTTAAATGCTTGAGTGATACCTTGAGAAAATTAACTTTCCTTTAGTTGACTCATTTTTCATGCTTGGACAGACTAAAAAGTAATGTAAGATGCGTTTTCTGGAGACTTCGGAAACTGGACGCTCAACTCGGGCCAGTGCTGTTGAAGTGGTAGTTGGTGAAGTGGGTGCAGGAGAGGCATGTTCTAAGGAAGAGAGTTGTTTTCAGAGTGTGCAGGATGTCTGTGGAAGGACAGGGTGTGACTTACCTGTTGATGGGTTCCCTGCCAGCAGCACAGATGGCCATATTGTGGGCTGCCCAGAGACTATCAGTACATCAGGTATGGTTGCTGGGGCCACGATTCCCTGACCTCGCTGTCCTGAAATAGGAGATAGCCCCTCTCCATCTACTGAATCTAGAGTAATTTGGCAAAAACTAAGTGAAGCATTTCTGAGAAATGAAGTCTGTGTGGTAGATACATGAAGTTGCCTTAGAACAGAGCATTGGCACCTTAAATCGTCAGAATCCTCAGTTATAGGATTTACTACCTATAGAAGACCCCTTTCAAGCCAAACGAGGCGTCACTTTGTGTTTCATGTCTGTCTGAGTCTGCCCAGCTGCATCCTTCAGCTGCTTGGAACAGGAAGAGAAGGGCACTGCCTCCAGTGGGTGTGGTTGAGTGTTAGCATGAAGAATATAATTCATCAGGCTCTTGGCACCTATACTGTGGGTTTCTCTCTCTTTCTGGGTGTGTATGTGAGTGAGAGAGAGAGAGATCTTAGGAAATTTGATTGCACATTAGGAGGGCTCTCCACCTGTACCTAAGGCCCTACCAAGACTCACTCAATTGTGATTCATAAGGAAGATTGCCATTTTCTCACTCATGCTTACAGTTCACCTCATATTGTCCTCTTGAAAACACTTTGGGACACTTTTCATCTTTGGAAAACCAAGAACACTATCAGGCAGTAGCAATTTGTTTCTTTTTTTCTTAGGAGATTTGAAGAACTGGGAAAAAAACCCCAAAATCTCTGCATGTCTTTATAATTTATTGTACATTGGTTAGAAGGGGACAACCATCTCCTTTGACTTTAACTAATAGTAATACCGAACTAAGATTTCCTTTGTAGAATCTGGCTTTATCATCATCCACAAAAGAAGTTCTGCTTTTGTGGCCATGAGCAGTTTGTACTGTCTAATGGACTGAAACCCATGTGTGTAGTTCTGCCTTGTACTTTGGAGCTAGAAATTATGATTCATAAGGCATTTGTGACTTAGATGTGCAGACATATCTGAGTGAATCTGAATTGGCCACCGCCTCAGAATACATTCAAGTTATGTTTCCTTCTTATGGCCATGTTACTTGTGTGTAAACTGCAGATATTACACATAGAAATACACAGGACTAGATGTGCTAACTTAGAAATCTGATGGCTAGCTGGTGACAAGGTGTAGGTTAAGTTCTTTCGGGTGACGGCACGGCATATATTTAGAAAATCTGTGGAATCCATTTCAGACATGTTGTCTGGGAAGGTACCCTAGTCCATCCTCACTGATGAGTTTATCAGATTTCTAGCAGTCTCCTGGCCAAAACAACCCAACGCAAAACCAAAACAGAAAGGAATGGGATGAGAGGTCCAGAAAAGTTTTGATGGAGACAGAGGGGTTAGGGAAAAGAGTGGAGTCCAGGACCTTGTCTAGGGGCCAGTGTGGGTGGGCCCATCTACTGGGAAACTTTTGACAGCCCGGTGCAAGGAGGGAGGCTGGGTGGGGCGGGGAATGGAGAGGATGGAGAAGCGGAGGATGCAGACAATTACAGAAGCTGAAAGCCACTTCCTCCTCAGTTTTCCTGGGGATTTCAGCTTAATCAGTGGTTGCAAACTCACATGTCCCCAGAGGCCAGGGTGCAGTTTTTGATGGGGTGAGGCTGGCCTCTGGAGAGTCAAGACAGAACAGATGCCCATCTGAAAAGGCACTGTTCCTTCCTTGACCCTAGGCTGTGGGTACCATATTACTACATTGTCTGCTTTCTCAAGAGAAGCTGGAAATCTCAATTTTTAGGCCAGACCTGCCAATTTTTAAGTGTTTTGATCATCGCTGAGATGCCAAGCAGCTCAGCAGTTTGCAGCCACTCTGCTGTGAATCTCAAAAGTGGTGTCCCATGAACCACAGTGTTTTCCTGCATTCACTCACCGGTTGGAATGTCTACACTTGAGCCACATACCCAGTAATGACATTAGATTTTTATTGACGCATCCACGCCTTTCCACTGCGTTTCCCTTCAGAGAAGGAGTTGCCTGGTGTTTTCAGCCCTTGGACTCTCAAAACTAGTAAACAGGGGCAATCTTTGTCCAGCTGCAACCACTTGGAGCTAGTGAAACACCTGTGTAGGTAGTTCTGTGAGTGGCCAGGCTGTAAATTGAACTTTTTCTTAACCCTTGAACTCCCTCCAGTGGAAATGTACTCCCCCTGCCTCCCACAAACCCCGTGCCCTCGCCCACCGTATTACACGATGGACCTCTTTTATTACCACTTTCCCAGTTGCATCGTATGAATCTGACGTCTGTTTCAGGGGTTCTCCTTGGGGCTAGATAATGAACTTTTTGATAAATATGACTTGGAATGCAACATTTTGCTCCTGACAATGTCATGAGCTTGTGAGAGACTAAATAAGAGAGTACTTCGCATTTCCTGATGAGGGGGCTGGATCTCCTTATTTGGTGAGAACGTGTGAAAGCTCTTTTCATCAGCAGAAATATTTTGATACCTCTATACAAATGTAGAGCTTCATTATTGGATATATAGAAATTATGTACAGTCATGATTTTCCAAGTGTGTCATCTGCTTTTTTTTTGCTTTTTTTTTGCAAAGAGGCAGCAACTTGTATTTTTATCAGTATGTGATTAAAATGAGTTTCTCCATGGTGAGTTTTTCATATTTCCATTTTTTTTTACCTTGCTGGGACTCAATGTTTACAGAACAAACAAGGAGTTAAAGGTTAAATGCCAGAGGTATTAAAAATAAACAGCTTGGCTTTAGAAGCACATTCTGTAATAATGGTAATTTGTTAATTGCATTTTGAATTTCAACTTCAGAATTTATTTTGGCAGAGATGATGGGTTTGGGAGCATTGTGATGCATTTTTTTTTACATGTCTTGATGACAGCCATACTTGAGAGAAGGAGAACTTATGACTCGTCCCTGAACTTGGGGATATTGGCTTTAATAAGCCATGGACCTTACCCTGTACATCCAAATGAAGTCAGCCTTCCCTTCTGAGTTGTCACCATGGGAACACTGCCATTAACGATGTTCAGAGCACTTCCAAATGGTCATTCAAGAAAATGTTTTTACTTCCTTTATGACCTAAAATGTTAGTGTCCAGCCTGATCGTCCCATCTTACTCACCAGACTTTGCACCAGGCTCCTCCAGCTGTTTCCGGATGTTACATTCTGCCTCCAAGGAGAAAAAAAATTGGTCCTACTGAAGATGTCAGATAGGTTCTGGGGGCTAAAAAGGAGGTGGTTCTTCCCGGGAATCAGTACTATAAGAACCGCTCTTAGGGGGCCACACTTTCTTAAGTATTTTGATCTGTGATATGTTTGTTGAAAATTCATTCATAGACCTTTACAATCATATGCTGCATTGTGGAACATAAGACATATACTGCATTATAGAACGCCCAGAATAGGGTTTAGGAGTCTCTCCAGTATAGCACAGGGAAATATATACAAGATCTTGTGGTAGCTCATAGTGGGGAAAAAAAATGTGACAATGAATATAGGTATGTTCATGTATAATTGAAAAATTGTGCTCTACACTGGAATTTGACACAACATTATAAAATGACTATAGCTCAATAAAAAATGTTAAAATAATTAAAAATAAAATAAAAAAAAGAGTCTATCCTAAGTCCTTTTGCTTGGCTTCACAGAAAGGTCTAGAAGGAGCAAATGACTTGCAAAGTCTCAGAGCAAGGTTTTGGGTGATCTGGTGCCAGAATCCAGATTTTCTGATCCTGTTTGATAAGGGATTCTTTCCCCTCCAAACTACAGCAGTGGGTTAGAATCTGGTGTGACCAGGTAGTTTTCTTTCTGGGACCCTTCAAAAAAGCCTGCTTGGAGATGGAAGATTGTTACTTATTTTTGATTCATTACTGTATCAACTTTAAAAGATTATAAGAAAAAAACTGAGGCCCATTCACCCAGCATATCCCTCACGGTAATTATTTTCATGCCTTTGGCTTCTTTTACAGACTATCCAAACTCACGTGGTGGTTATGTAGTTGTAATTAGGAGACAAATACACCGTGTGTGTTCTGTTTTTCCCCAGTTGGTTTCTAAGTTCTTTTCCTTGGGAAGCACGGTTATCTTCGCGTTTTGGTGGTGGTGTGATAACCCCGTGTAGCATGATTGCATCATAGCGACACGGAGACCTTTCCTCCAGATGCACCAGGGAGTGTCCCTCCCTGCACCCCCTGGAATGGCCTTGCTCAGTGTTGGGCTGCTCAGCCTTCCGTCCCCCTGAGATGTGGAGCGCCCTCTTTGGTACTGAGTCCGAAGAGGGACCGGCGGGCTTGGGGGCACACCCCACACTCCCAGGTCCTGACCTGAGGTGGGTTCAGTGGGTGTTCCCTGTAGCTGACGGTGCTGACACTCAAATGTGTGACAGCAGTCAGTGCTCAGGCCTCTGACTCTAACTCGGCAGATAGGAATGTCCCTGTCAAAGAACCCAAGGGGTTGGAGACCAGGAGCTTTGAACCCCGAAGTGGAGAAGACACAGGAGCTGCAAAGGAGCTTGGCATACATGCCTGGGACGCGGGCATTCTTAACCAGGTGCAGTGGCGACTGCCAGGAAGTCAGAGATGAACTAAGCACCACCTCTGCTTATGAGGTGCTCACAGTCTCGGGGAGAAATGATAACGAAGGACTTTCATATGGCTGATTTCATTTCATTCTTGCAACCAGTGATGGTTTGTTTTGCCATTCTACAGGTAAGAAGACTGCACTGTAGTGAGGGAAAGAGACTTGTTCAGGGCCACTCAACGTTATGTGAGGAACCCAGTCTGCTAACTTTGTGCTCTTTCAGAAGCAATGGAATACACTGTTTCTGAATTTGAAATTTCTGGCTCTAGGTTTCTGTATAGCACGTAACACGTCCATCACTTCACATACTCCTGAGGGAAAACAAGGGTTTTTTGTTTGTTTGTTTGAAGTCTGTTTTAAAGTCTGAGCCTTAACTTACTTGTCTTAGGAGTTTTGCATATCACATTTGGGACTAGATGATATCACACTGCAATCAAGCATAGAAGTAAAAGTCATGCTACAAAGCTCTCTGATTTCAGTTTAAAAAATAAAAAATAAGGGAAACAAGATAACCATGAGAAACTCAGCCCTTGAGTCCTTAAGCACATGACAGAAAACAAACAGAAAAATTAAGATAGCATATCATTAGTCTCTTAGCAATTTAATTGGTGTGACCAGCATTTGATGTTGACATCAATTGAGCATAACATTACTTGCTAACAGAATGATTTGGACAGTATTGTTGTCTGATTCTAAAGAATTTTCAACAACAAAAAAATTAGGGTTGTTTTTAGTGTCCCAATTAAATATGGACCTTTGTTACAGGACATTTTCGATTTGAATGTAGAAACATCTTGGAAACTATTTTGGAGTATGAATTAAGATGGCACCTCCAAGACTTGGGGATGCTCTGATGCAGAAATAGATCTGCAGAATTCTTCCTCAGATTGTCTGAGATTCTTAATATTTGGCGGTGTCCCGAGGCCCTCTGAAACTATGTTGGAAACTATTGACGTGCTTCCTGACAGTGTTTGTAACAACAAAGAAAACCCGAACCAGACAAAAAGGAACAATCTAAATATCCGTTAGTAGATAAATGCATGAACACATGTGACTTGTTGATAACAGGGAATCAGTAAGGCTATATCTTACAAAGGTCGTGTTTGGTTTAGAAGCAAGTTGTAGAGAGATCCATGTAAAGTCATTTAAGAAAAATTTCAAAACATAGAACAAGGCTATCTCTATTGTTTGAGGATATATATTCATATATGTATTTATTTATGTATATATTCTTTTAAAAATACAAATTGATGGGCTAGAAAGATCACAGATTCAAGCTGCTGAAGGGGGAAGGAGGAAAAGAGAGAACTGAGATCAGTGGACTACCTTTAACTCTATTAGGAATGTTTTATTTGCTTTATGCATTAAAATCCAAAGCAAACAGGATAAAAGAGTATCATTCATTCTGGGCAGTGTGGACATAAATATTTCTGTTATTGTCCATAGTTTTAATATCTTCTTGCAATTAAGAAAAAAATACATGAACACAATTGTTCATTTAATTTTAGGCAGTTCACAGACCTCCAAAGTCCATACAGAATCATTCCCAGAGTTGTAGCAAACATTGTCTTGAGGTGAATCTTAGAGAGTAAGGTCAATTTTGGGTCTATGTCAGGTTATTTTAGCGACAGCTGACATAGAATCAAATCGATAGTAAGTCTCCATTGAAGGCTATGTAAAATTCCATTAGGGATTATGTCTCAGGATGTTCAGAACCTCTTAAGCATCTCTTTCTCACCGTTTCTTACCTTGTTGTGTCTGTTAAGTTGTGGAGTAATTAACTGCCCCAGAACTCGGTGGTTTAAATAGTAAAGATTTATTATTTTTCGTGATTTCGTGCATTGGCTGGGGGAGTTCTTGGCTGGACTGGCTCAGCTGATCCCTGTGGGCAGCTGGTGCCGTGGCTGGGGATGGATGAGCTGAGATGGCTCACATGTCTGGTAGTCGGCCCCGTTTCAGTTGGGGCAGTGGAGATGACTTGGCCATGTGTCTCTTTCACAATAGGCTAGTCCTGGCTTGTTTACAAAGCAGTGGTCACAAGAACAGCAAAAGAGAAAGCAAGCTACCATCCATGCACAAGCATTTTTTAAACCTCTGCTTACATCATGCTTGACGTCCCCCTGGCCAAATCAAGTCACATGGCCACCCTCAGGGTTAGCATGGGAGAAGATACCTTCGAACTTAGAAGGTACAGTTCCCACCCTCAGCCTTTTCTTTCAGCTTGCCTCAACTGGGTGAATACATTGGGGCTGGAATAGATTCAGTGGCAAGTCCCGTTTTCCCGGCTGCTCCTATGAACTGTGTGTTCAGAAGCCCCCATTGCTCCTCATACGTCCGCTGCTGTTTTCCCATAGCATGAGGAATTAAAATTGTAGTTCTTTTGTATTATGGAGCCTCAGTATGATTTTAAAATTGCTGTTTTTGCTGGGGAAGAAAAGTAAAAGCAGAAGCTAGCAACAAGAAGGAAAAATCTTTTTTTTTTTTCCTTTTTCCTTCTGGTAAAGGGAGCTTTGTCAAAATAAGCATTTCATAATTAAGTCCAAGCTTAGAGAGCAGTGAATCATGCCAAACCAGACCTGGCTGGATGGCCTGCTGGACAGAAGGGTGGAGCAGCACTGTTTGGAACAGGTGAGGACAATACTGTTCACTGCCTTGTCGGCCGGCTCCGAAAGACGTCCTTCACACACTCCAAAATACTTTTTTGTCTTGGATTAAAGTCATGTCTTTTGTACTGCCTGATGATTCCCAGAATAACCCACATTGGTGTCACCTCCATTTTCTGTGAGCCACAGACTTTCCTTTTTGCGGAATCGAGTAGGGCTAACTTAAGTTTTGTGCACAGGTCTCAAGAAAAAAAAAATCCATTAACATATGGATCTTTCTCTTTGAGTTTCCCTTTCACCTTCTCTTTTTAAACTTTTTTTTTCTTTCTGAGGGTGGAGGAGAATTAGGTTTATTTACCTTTTTAATATTTATTTTAATGGAGGTACTGGGGATTGAACCCAGGACCTTGTGCATGCTAGGCATGCACTGTACCACTGAGCTAGACTCTACCCCCTCACCTTTTCTCTTTTTAAATGGAAAAATTTAAACTGCGCAAATAGGGAGAAAATTCATCCCCCAACTTCAACGACTGACAGCTCACAGCCAATCTTATTTCCTCTGTTTTGCTAATGTGATGCATCACATTGATTGATGTGCAGATGTCGAGCTATTCATGCATCCCTGGAATAAATCCCACTTGCTCGCGGTGTATGATCCTTTTACTGTATTATTGAACTCGGTTTGCTAGCATTTTGTTGAGGGTTTTTGCATCTATGTTCATCAGGGATATTGCACTATAATTTCCTTGTTGTGTTCTTGTCTGGTTTTGGTATTAGGGTAATGCTGGCCTTGTAAAATGAGTTTGGAAGTGTTCCTCCCTTTTCTATTTTTGAGAAGTATTTGAGAGGATTGGTATTAATTCTTCCTTAAACGTTTGGTAGAATTCACCGGTAAAGCCATCTGGTCTTGGACTTTTCTTTGTGGGGAGTTTTTGGATTACTGATTTAGTCTCCTTACTAGTAATTGGCCTGTTCAAATTTTCTATTTTTCCTTGATTCAGCCATGGTAGATTGTATGTTTATAGGAATTCATGTGTTTCTCCTAGGTTGTCTTAATTTTTTGGCATGTAATTTTTCCAGTCTTATTTTTCTCTATTCTCACCTTCCCTTGGTTTATTTTGAAGCAAATCCTACGTCTCATATCATTTCATCCTAACTACCTCTTGTGTTACATTGAAATTTAAATAATGCAAAAACCTCAGCTCTCAGCTCTTGATACTACCTATTCCTTGGGCTGGAAGGAGGGGTGTACCCCCTTGGTGTATAGAACCCCTTTGGTGCACAGAACCAAAGTAAGTAGCTTCTCTTTGACTCTTAGTTTTACAGAATATGGTAGACATCTCCAGGCACTGGGGGGACTCCTTAAAGTTTGGCCTGATCTCATCCGCAGGAGCATCTGGCAGTGATATCTCGGCATCCACAGTTTTGGTGTGCAGAGCAGGGGGGTGGCCCCCACCCTATAATCCTAGCTCTACTCAGGCACGACCTTTAGGTGTGATTTGCAGAGAGCTAGTTCATGCTTATTCGTCTATTCATTCCTTCTCATACACACCTGTATCATGGTGATGGCTATGCAAATAATGCTTGTCTCTTTCAACGCTCAGTTACCTTTAAACAGAATGTCAAGATGAGAAATGTCCTAGAGCCTTCTTGGAGGCAGAGAGTGGGGTCGGGGAGGGCGGTGGTGCTTTGAAATTGTATGCTGAAGTTTGTGCCTGTCTCCTTGTGTCCATTTTTCCCCGGGAAGAAGAACCCTAAGTCCCTAAACTGGTGCATGGCCTCCCCAAATGACTCTCTAAAGTTTAGAGAATTTAAGTAGCCTGACCAAGGTCACTCACCAAGTTAATAGAAGATGTGGCCTTAGACTACGAGTCTCTTGTCCAGGGACCTTGGTCTAAAACCTCCTTTTACTGGAAATGTTTGAAAAGCAAATATAATAAATCTTTAGAGAGAAGGGAAGTTGAAAATACTGAGTTAAAATAATTCTTTGTAAGATTCCCAGAGACATTAAACCACTATAAGTTACCATGTGGCAATGGTATGTGTTATTGACTGACGATTAACTTGATTTTTCAGAATAGTTATAAAGCACTGGTCTTGTATTGATTAGCTTTTCATATTCTCCTGTGATCACGAAGAGAAATACGTCCCATACAGACTTCAAATATAAATCAAGGGCATAATGTTTTGACTTTTATGTAAATAGTTGAAAGCTCCTTATTTCCCTGGTGGGGCTTCATTGTTCTTTCATTATAAAATTAACATTTATTACTTGAGGACACGTAATAAGAAGGAAATGACTGTACTTTGGGACAGAGCTCTGTGCTCTGTTTCTATTCTATAGGACAAGGGCTTGGGGTGTAGGAAAAAAATTGGAATTTTCATAGCCTCTTCCTTCTAGCTCTTTCTCACTCCTGCCCCCAAGCCCCAGCTACATTCTCCATCTATCTCGCATTCCTGTCCTTCCCCACAAAGCTCTTGCCCTTCTAGACTCTTGTAGGCAGGAAATACATAGTTTGCACCTGCTTACACATGAGCACACGTAATTAAGGCTGCCAAAAGAAGAGGGGCGCTCTCCTCCCCCCTTGGGACCCTCCTTCTCCCAGGAGCCCTGCTTGGCACCTCTGTGGCCAGTGGGGACTCAAGCGTTGTCTGCTGTACAGAGACAACAAGGCACTGTCACCTTTTAGGGGGCTGTGAATCAGTCTTCAGTGTTTGTGGCAGTTGTATGTAAGTGTCAGCTGGCACAGGTGTATTTTATATGCCCTCAATATGCGATGTACAGAATCGCAAGATTCCACCACCTGCCAAGGCCCGTGGATTTCCCCCGTGCAGCGTGGCTTCCTCCTGCCTCTTTGCCTCTTCTCTCACCTAGGTCACCTGGCCAAGTTCAGCTACTTGCTTGGCCCCTTGCAGGCTTGGATAGTCTCACCATTGGCTGGTGTCTGGCAGCCATCAATTTCTTCCCCTTCCCCATCCCCGTGGTCTAATTCTCCATTTAGATCAGCCCCACTTCCACCTTCTTAAATTTCATGGTTGGAAGTTATCGTCAAAATCCCAGAGCTCTTTATCTGCAAAGATCTCATGATTGCTTGTGGGCCTTTTATCGTCCCTCTGTTTATTATTATTTGTATTATTTTTAATTGTCCCTTCTTGTTCATCTTTGGGTGTCACCCCCATTCTGTGACTTGCCATACTAGGTCTGTACAGTACTTTTCTAAAACCTAGTATTGGAGGGAAAAAGCTTGCATTTCCTTCTGCTGTGTGTGAGTTAGACACTCGGTAAACCTGCTCCCCAGGTCTTTATCTTGAGGGACAAAAAGTAGAGTGCAGAGCTGCGAACACAGTGAGGCACTCTTCAAATGCGCTCCAGTTTCCGAGGCTCTTGGTCGCTCAGCTAATGGAATGAAACGGGAGGAGTGAATCCATGAAAGCACCCTGTGATTCAATTGTCACTGGAGCTTTGATTCTAGTGGGAATGCTGGAGGTGTCTGATGGAGGTGTCACTCCTCACTTCATTCAGCGTGCCCTTTGGAGAGATGGAACGGTGAGGACAGGAAGGGGGAGAAGCATAGGGATGCTGAAAAGGGCACCTGAAAACTGAGCGGCTGCTTCACAGAAGGCGGGAGAGGCATTCTGCCCGTTGTCTTGTCTGTCTTCACTCGTCAGCCAGCTATAATGTTGAAACCAGGGCAGACAGCCTTCCCCTGCAACTGTTTCTGAGTCTGTGGAAATAGTTCTCCCAGAAAACGGAATCCATTGTGTAGGTTACCAGTGATTTTCACAAGCGTGGATGTTTAAGGCATAGGCAGAGATAATAGCTGGGAGAAAGGGTTGAATGAATTTGAAACGGGATTTTGAAGCAGACAGTCTGCTTTTTTATTGCATGTGGTTTTGGAGGACAGGTTGAATTCAGATGTTTAGAAATCCACAGGGCATCCGAATCCTGGTAAATTCAAACCGTCCCCGTGAAGTCTTTGTACTAGAAGTAATCGCTAACAAAATATGCCAATTGGCAGTTTGAGGTTTTTGGAGGGCATGTTTTCCAGACAGCTCCAGGTGGATAGGTGAGGTGGTCTGAGGTCTCAGAGTGTGGAACTGGCCCCCAAGGTGAGGTGAGGGGGAAAGGGAGACGTCCAGGTAACTCATGGGGTCTGGGAAGATAAATGATCAGCAGTGAGAACATTTTGAGGGAGGAGTTTTAAGTGGCTTGCAGACCAGGAACGGCAGGGTTGAGACAACACACAAGGCAAGTTGGGGCCCTCCTGCCAATGGGAGGTTTCCGAGTGATATTATTTCATGAAATGTTTATTGTTCTGTCCTGCTGGGCTGTAAACTCCTTAAGGGGACACTGTGTCATGCTGAGTTTTGTCTTTCCATCAGCTGCCATGACGTCTGGCACGGGGTAGAATCAGCGAGTTTGTTGAATTGAACCAGCTGTCCCCACTTGACCGCAAGTGCACGAAGTACCGAAACCTTTCCAGGGCAGCAAGGTGGTAGCAACCCAGCCGCCAGTAACGAGTGATTAATGAGAACCGGGGAGTCACGGTAGACCAGCTAATAACAGATTGCAAACTGGAAGTGCTTTCCAGAGATAAAAATACCCCCCAGATAAACTCAGTTGGGCTTCCTTTCGCCTCTTCTTGTAATACAACAGGATATTAACAAATTCAGCTGGGCTCCTGCAGAAGCCAGAGACTGAGCAGGGAGCTGGAATGGTTTCTAGGTCGCACTCTCCCTTTATTCCAACCTTCTTCAACTGAGACCAGGGGAGGCGAGGTGATTGCAGAAGGCCACACAACCAGTCCCAACTTGTCCCCTCAGGGGTGGTGCAGAAATGGAACGGAATTCACCAGGACCCTTCCTGATGTAAAGTTCCCAGCTCCAGAGGGAACCTTTCCAAATCGGGAGTGACCTGTGACCTCTATTTAGGACTTTTCTCCGCTGGTTCAGGGGAGTGGTTGGACTGGTTTTGGTGATATTAACGATCACTGCCAGATTAACAGACAGGATAAGAAGGCTCTGCTTATTCAGCTATGTGGGCCTTCAGAGTGTAGTATTTCCTGACAACACTTTTATCTGTCTTGGTTTCAGGAGGAGAATTTAATGCTTTTGTTTCTCGTTAAGCAGACTCGCCACTCACCTTTCAGAGTGGGCTCTGGATTTGCGCGCCTCCAAAGGCCAGATGGTCTCCAAGGAGACATGCTAATGGCTTAATTGTTTTGTTTATTTTGCTGCTCACAAATTCCAGTCGCTTCGTTTGCATGAAGAGAGAGTTAGAACTTCTTTCAGGAGTGCCGTGGCATTTCCTTTGGTTTTGAATGGCTCTTAATGTTTGCTCTTAACGTTTTTTTGAAAGGCTGGTCAGTCTTCAGTGATAGGTGTGGCTTTCTCTAAATAGGAGTTTTTCTGGGTGTGGGATGGAGAAAGTGAGAGAAAGGGAGAGGATTTTTTAAAAATTACATACACTCTATGTGTACAACAAATGAAGATTATTTTGGAGGCTGATGTTTATGTGATTTTGTTCACTTGGCTCCCATACTTTAGTTTGGGGGGTTAAAAGGTTAATGCATGCAAGAGAATGTTGATGCTTAGCCTGGCAAAGCTATGCATTTACAGAGCTGTGGTTTGCTTTTCAAAATGTAGAAACGGGGAGGTTTGCCTCCTCACCTATGACAAAGAATTCCTAGTATAAAACTATTCTGGTTCATAAAGTAAATGCATTTTCCCAAGTTCGGGGTAAATGACACGTTTTAGATCAAATAGCTTTATAATGCATTAGGGGAGTAATTTTCAATGCAGGGTGGAATAATCTGACTTGGGAAAGGGAAATGTGAATGTTGAAGAACCTTAAATAGACTGGTGTTGGCTAAATCTATTCCTCTTAGAAAAGAGATGCTTTCTTTCCCTTCAAGCTAGAGTTTGGGAATTTCAGGGCTGGGAAATCGTGTAGTAGATCTTAATATTATAAATCACTCAGACAGATACAAGATAATGCTATTTTTGGACATGTTTGTAGTAATGCAGGATGGTCGCTGGAAAATGGGGCACAAGAGGATGGCCATGTCTCAGGTCTCAGGCAGGTCCCTGGGGCGTGCGCCCTGCCAAGTGAGGGTCCTTGGCTTCACATATGGGAAAGAATTCAAGAGCCGAGCCATCGTAGAGTGGAGGTGGACTTACTCAGGGAGATACACACTCCAGAGAGTGTGGGCCGTCTCAGAAGGCGAGAGGGAGAAAGAGGCAGCGAGGTGTGGGGATGGTTAGTTTTTATGGGCTGAGTCATTTCATACGCTAACAGGTGGGAGGATGATTCCAACTGTTTTGGGGAAGGGGCGGGCACTCCCAGGAATTGGGCCGCCGCCCACTTTTTGGCCTTTTATGGTTAGACTCAGAACTGTCATGGCACCTGTGGGGGTGCCATTTACTACACTCACGTACTATGATGAGCGTATAGGGAGGTTCAGGGTCTACTGGGAGTTGAATCTTCCACCATCTTGGGCCTAGTCAGGTTCTAACCAGTTTCCGTCCTGTCCTCAATTGCTGTGTCGTTCTTTTAATGGTTGTGCCCTGCCCCCTTCCCTCCTGTCTCAGGATTATAAGATGATGAAGATTTCTGTAGTTTGAGGGTGTTCTGCGCTTTTCCTTCTCAGTACTTCCCCCGGAGGCCTTGGCATTTGTGGAGGGTGGGCAGGCATGTTTCTGTGAAAGTTACCCACACCGTCAAGGAGACGAGAGCCTGTGGTTGGAATGAACAGATACTGAGGACCCCCTCTGTGCTGCCCAGCACCTCTTTTGAGGTAGGTATTGTTTTTCTTGGTTTACAGAAGAGGAAACAATGCATGAGTGAGGTGACCTTCTAAAGGTCATGCATCTGAAAAATGTCAGAGGAGGGATTTAAATTCAAGGTCACCTGAATGGGCATCGCCTAGGATGTTATTAGAAACTGCAGAACTTCAGGCCCTAACCTGAGATCTACCGATTCTGAATTTGTATTTTAACAAGATTTCTAGGTGACTGCAAAGCACTAGTGCAGGGGGACACTGTGGTCCAAGCAAGGTAACATAATTCTGAACACATCCCCAGGGGAATTCTGAAGCTTGTCCTCCAGGATATCATCTTTCGAGGACGAGGATGCAGCTAAAGGCCCCGAGCTTTCAAGAATGCAGTCAATCGTCTCTGATTATCCTGTTGGAGCGGAAGTGACAAGGCTGGGCTCGGGAGTGCGACTGAGGGAGAGTTTTCTCCCAGGCATTTCTGGAGTCAGCTGTCCTTAAGTAGATGCACGCAACTGTGGTTGTCTGTGATGGGCCTGGAAAACCTCCACCCAGAGCATCTCCTCCAGGGCCGCTGTTGACAGTGAGCTTTCTTCCTTTGCTGATCCTCCTGAACCACTGCACTTGTCCATTAGTAACCCCTCACCATGAACTAGTCTGCCTAACCTTCTAAAGCTGCCCGAGAGCAGATTTTGTCAGTCTGGAGAAGGAAAGAAGGGATCCAGACTGGGGAATATCAGTAGCATGAAATCAGAGAGGAGCATTGAAGAAAGCCCAGCTTCCAGAATGTTCCAATCCTGGGGCTGGAGAAAGTGGCTTAACCTTCCACTGGTTTTCCTTTTAGTGTTCCCCTGGACACCTAGGGTGGAGACATCAGGGTCCTTGTCTGTCCTCTTCCCTTCCAGATTCCTGTTGGTTCTCAAGCCCTGGGAGTATGTCCTCACACTACGGTCCCCTTCCTTTTCACGCTGTCGCCTAGTTTTTCTTACACTGGGACCATCACAAGAGTTTTTAAAGTGATCTTCATTCTTCCAAGACCTTGTCATTCACAGAAACAGCATTGCCGGAATCATCTTCCTGGTAAAGACAGCTTTGCACCTGTCGCTCTCACTCAAAACCCCTCAGCTGTTACTGAGAATAGGCTGAAGCCCAAAATGCAGTACTGTCTCAAGTCTATTCCAGGCTGCCTCTGTCCAACTCTTGTTTTTCAGTCGTCCTGGTAGAAAGTGGAAACTCCATGAGGGCAGCCCGAATGCTAGTCCTATTAGCTCCTGGCGTAGTGCCTTGCATACTACAGGTGCTCAATAAACACTGATTGATTGACTGACTGAAAATGAGCTGATTCTCACTTTCATATTTAATAGCCTGGCTAGAGTACACTCCTTGGTCAGGCCATTTTCCATGACTGGACTTCCCTTGCCGTTTATTGGAATCCTTTGAGGTCCAAGTAAAGGGCTTCTCATTTCCTGGAAACCTTTGATTTCTCTCACTGAGATCATTCCTTCTTCATATCCTAGTCCATGTCTTGGAGTTATTTATTTGGTATTTAATTACATGTAATTTTGCATTGCTATCTGTTGTGTTATGAGCCCAGATAGACTCTAAGCCCCTTGAGGTCAGAAATGATTTCCATTTCTTGATACTCCTCAGAACTTCCATCTTTCCCTTTGACTTTTCCACGTTCCTGTATGTTCTCCTCATTGCCTGGGCATTCACAGCTTTTCCACAGACTCCTGCTGGGCTTGTGGATCCAGCGTCCCAACCACCCCCCACCCACAGGAATGCCTGTGGTCCCTGGGGGCAGGGACTGCATCACGTGATTTGTCTTGGCTCCGTCTTTAGTTTGTTGACTGATGGATGCTAAAAACTCTGTCCTTTTGAATTTTATCTCCATTCTTTTCCTTTTGCTTCATTCTTGGAACTCCAATTTTCATCCTTCTGCAAGTGTGATCCCAGTTAATGCTGCCATGACTCAGTGTGTCCTCCAGCGAGGGTGTGAAGGTGACTCAGGAGCCATCGCAAGCAGCCTTTGCGGATCTGCTGCACCCCGAGAGGGAGGCAGAAGCCTGCCTGGTGATCAGGAAAGAGGTGCCCCCTCTCCCCTCCCAATGTTTCCTGGAACTGAGTAGAACAAATTATTTAACTCTCTGTACTTCAATTTAATTCTTTTCAAAAAGGAAATAAGAATAGTTTTCATTCTTTAAAAAAAATTTTTCTGGTGGTAATTAGGTTTGTTTATTTGTTTGTTTGCTTGTTTAAATGGAGGTGCTGGGGATTGAACAGGAGCTTAGAGCTGATAAGTATGTGCTCTACCACTGAGCTGTACCCTCCCCGCTTCATTCTTTTTCTAGAGGTGATACGTTTGAGTATGAATAAGAACATTACATTGAGTATGAACAAGAACATTATAATATGCTTTGAATCCAGTCACTGATACTATGTAAAGTATCACAACCCAGGCACGGCTGAAGCTCTATATGCCTTCTGGCTCTCCTGCCTCCCCCTAAAGTTGGAAGCAACCATTCCCAACACAGTACATTAGCCTTTTTATAACAAACTTGTTAAAGTCCTGGCTCACTAAACTTTAGGGAAACCATACCACTTACCTTCAGTCTCTTAACAAATTGTCTTTGAGTTAGTTACATGCTGCCCGGTAAGGAAATACATCAAAATTGGGAACAACTGAGTAAGATGAGAAATGTTTCAGGAAAACCGACCCATCTCTACTTGCTCTTCCCAGCTTGAAACTTTCACATCCACTGGTTTGGGGAGGGACGAATGGCAGAGATGAGAGATCACAGAAGGAAATGAATTAGCGTGTATTCGTTGAATTTGGAGGGGGCAGCTTGCCTATTTGAAAAGTCCTTGGCAAAATGTCCCGTCACCCTCCTTTCTAATTGGCAGGGTAATTTAAAGTGGGCTTATTGCATTTGAATTTTCTGAATAGAGTGAGTTCAGTTCCCCCTTTTGTATGTGGTACAGATTGTTGGAAGTGCATTACTGGGCTGGGGAAAGGCATCCATTTCTGCCTTATCCCAGGGCTGGAGGAAAGACAGCCTTGTCTAGAAGTGTGATGAACACATGGTTATGACCATTTCATACACACGACAGAATCTTCTGTTAGAAGATTATAATTGCAGGAAGAAATAATAAAGGAGGCATATTTATGTGTGTGTGTATAGTATATATTTAGATGTTCATATTGAGAGGTTGTGGGAGGAAAAATGAAGTAATTCATTGCTAACCTAGGGTTTCTGATGGTCCTTTTTCTCCCCTCTCCTCTGTCTGGGTGCCCTCTCTTAGATAACTTTCTAGATGTAGGCTCAACAAAATCCCATCCCCTCAGACAACCCTTCCCAGACAGACTCCTTCCTCTTCCATGTGTCCACGGCACCTTGTCTGAAATGCTCTCAGCTCATACGTCCTGGGTTACCTTGCAGAACAATTAGGATTCCCGTGTCTCGTTAAGATGTGGAACTCGGGGAGCAGGGGTTTTTTCTGGGCATTGCCAGTGATCTCAATCTAGTTTAGAAGCACCTGTGGAGCTTTAAAAAAAAACAAAAAAAAGTCAAGCCCTGGACTCCATCCTAGACCAGTTGAAATCAGAGTTCCTGGGGGTGGATCTCAAACACAACTGTAGTACTTCTCAAAGTTTCCTGGGTGATTCCTTAAGGCAGCCAGTGTTGAGAGCCACCGTTAGCAGATACTTGAGAACTGATGACTGTGCTGTAATTTGGTGCAGCACAAAGTGCAAACTGATCAGGATGTATTTTTGCCATGCTGCTGAGCTTAAGAGGTTTGGTGGGGGCTTTTGATGGGGGAAAGGGGAAGGAGTTGGGGGTTATTTTAATATAGCCGACTTCTGTAAAAAAAAAAAAAAGGAGACTAGTTCCTAGGGGACTTTACAAAAGCAGAACTGTTGTATGAACAGCACCTGGGGACCTTCTGTGATGTCAAGGCTGCAGCAGCCTAGCTAATGCCTTGCAATCTGAATCCTCCTGCCCGCTCCCCACCAAGACCAGAGGCCTCCAAAACATGGCGGGGTATCATATCCACCTAGGGGGGGTGATTCAGCAGGTTTGGGGTGAGGCTCAGGAATCTGTTTTTTACAAGGGTTCCAGGTAATTCCACTTTTCCCAGTGCTCTACGGTTCTGGAAGATGCTGTGGGTCTGGTATCATTAAGCAGTGGGTCTTTTTTTTCTTTTTTTGGTCTTTCCTAGATTGCCTTTCTTACCCCCAACTTTATATAATCATATACGTATTTCCTCTACAACTTTTCTATATTTTCAAAGTTAACTCCTCATATCATCTGAAATTTACTTCTGGCGTAAAGAGACCACACCATATGACTTTTCCCAAATGGATGTTTAGTGGTTCTAAAAATAAATAAGGCATTCTTCACGCTGTGTTCTGAAGTGCCACCTTGATCCTACATTAAATTCACATGTGTAATTTGTTCCTGGCATCTTCTCTTCCTTTGATCCTTTTCTTTTTTCTTGAACTAGTTACCAGCAGCAGACTGTAATTACTCTAGTTTTAGAATATGGTTTTATGTTTGCTTGGGCACGACCTCCCTAATTATATTCCTTCTTAAATGAGTTCTTGGCAGTTCATCTTCATTTACTCATCCAGATAAAATTTAGGGTCGACATGTCAAAGGTCCAGAACAAAATCTGTTGAAACCTTAGACTGCAGTTGTAGAAGCTCTAGAGAGCAATTTGAGAACGTGAACATTTTTATAGCCAAGTCTTTTTATCCACAAACATAATATGCATCTCCATCAACTCTTCTTTTAGGACCTTTGATAAGTCCTATGTTTTTCTTACGTTTCTTCTCACATTTCATGTGTAATACTGGCATTTTATAACTTTTGCTCCTAGTTTGAATGAGATCTTTTCTATAACATTGTTTTTTGACAATATTAATCATTTTTTCATATTTTTTCTTATAATTCAATGGATAGCAAGCATGTCACAACCCACAATGAAAATAAGAATCTCATGTATCTGAATATGTGGGGATTGTGGTGTTTGGTTTATTCCATTTTTTAAGTGAATGTATGTTTTCTTGGTTAAAAAAAAAAAAGAAAGAAACAAAATAATCTGTCCCCTCACTCCCAATGTCCTGGTGTACTCTTTTCCTAGTTCTCTTTCTTCATGAATAGAGTGGCTTGGACCATTAGGTTATCATTCCGAAACTCATGGCGGCTGCATGGCCCACGGATACAGAAGGGGCAGAAGCTGGACCAGATGTATTGGTAGCAAGACGCACCTTGCAGCTGAGCTTCTGAATGGATCCCTGACGGTGGCCAGATGTTCAGTGATGCACCTCCTCCTCTGCCTCAAATTAAAAAGTGAAAAGAGGAGGGAAGTGTTTTTAACTCTGCTTAGCAGAATGAGGCATTCAGAAGTGGAGCCAGGCTTTTGCTAAGACTCTCAGTAGGAAAAAAAGAATGACTCCAGCAATTAAATAATTCGAAGAACTAATTATATAACAGTGTTTCGCAAACTATAAAGTGATATTCAAATGTGCTAGGAAGTACTAACTCCATGTGTTTTAGCTACATTTGAAAGACTTCCAGAAAAGAAGCAGTGCCACTGCTGGAAAGAAAAACCTGGTCCACCTACCCCAGGATTGTTGTCTTGGCTTTAAAGGAAGTTTTATGTGGGAGCAGAGGAAACTGTAAGATAACTGTTTAATCCAGATATTTGTCTAAACCATGAGTAACACATAGACAGCCTTGGGATTCTGGTCAGTGGTGAATGTGCTGTCTATTCTTAGCATCCATGGCTCGCTAACCCCTCCATTCCCCAAGTGAGTGCATGGAAGGGTAGTGTCCCATTATTAATAATTAATAATGTCTCATTCCTGGTACTTCTCTCTTTGCATTTCCCTGTCTTTTCCCCAGTCATCCTGTATCACAGGGAGTATAAAAAGTAGTTATGCAATCCTGTGTTCTGATATTAAGATAAAAGGTAAAGATTAATGCTTAACCAATTGAGTTCTAATCACTGGTGGAATCAAGAGTTTCAAATACAAAGAATAAGTATTCTTCATACCCAAGAAATTATTTTTTTCATCTTCATATTTTCACATTATAGTCTGCTGCTGTGAAATAAGTAGATGTGAGTTTTTTTTTTTTAACATTGATTTTCTTTTTAAAGAAAAGGTTAGGAGGATATAATCTGTAAAAATATTGAACCACTATGTTGTGCACCTGAAGCTAATATATTTTAAGTCAACTGTACTTCAATTAAAAAAAGAAAGATTTGTAAGGGATAGAAAATGTATTTTAAAAATCATTGATTAAATGCTGGGATATATTTCAGGAATTTAAAAATAAAAAAGGAAAGGTTAGGAAAACAATGTGTGTATTAAAAATAAAATCGGTCCATGAAACAGACACTCTGTTATGACTGGGAAAGTGAAGGGGAGGCGAAAATGACAACTAGAGACTCCTTAAAATAGAAGCGACTGGGAATTCCTGGAACTTTAATTTAGGATCCTAGTTCTTTCGTCGGATATATTTCTATACTGTGGCTCTTTATACAAGTGAATTTAGACGTGAAGATGGTTTTACTGGTGAGTTCTAGAACCCTTTTAAGAGATGCACAGGTTTTCTAACAGTTTCAGAACAGAGAAAAAAAGACGTAGAATTTTTTTCTATGGGGTTAATCTCGATTAAAAACACCCGACCAGGATGGCCCTAAAGCAAACTGGAGACGCTTCACTCCTAAACATACATGCCACCCACTTTGGAAGTTTTGAGGTGGAAGAGACTTTGGAGACATCCAGATCACTCCCGCCATTTTTTAGGTGAAAAAACAGGCTAGAGTGGCTTTACATATTTGAGGTCACAGTTTGGTACATGTGTAAGGAAGGCTGTTTCTTGACTTTGTGAAGTCAGACTGGCGCCCCCCTCAGGAAGGGGTGGGGATTAGCAGTCAGTGAGGGTGTGCCGGTGCGCACCATGGGTCCCTTGTGGATTCTCTCCTTTAATCTTACACGTGCCAGTTGAAGGCGATTCTCTTGTCTCTGTTGTTCAGAAGAGAAAGCTGTGGCTTAGAGAGACTAAATGGTGTGTGCTCAGAGTCAGATCTAGTTCTTTTTGCTTTTGCTCTTTTATGCTTTATACTTTTGCAAAGTCTGTGCTTTACTTACTTTTTTTTTTAACCAAATCCAAATACTGCGTTTTTAATCAGTCAAAAATGTTTCCTTGATTGCTTTAGGGAAAGCACTTCGAGTGGGCTGAAGGCGTTTAATAATACACCGTAGATCTAAATTCCCCTCTCTATGGGGGAAAGGTGGCTCTTTTGCCAGCTTAATGAATCAAGCCTCTTTAAAAAAAAATTAAAAATTATTAGGTATAGTTGATTTATAGTATAGTATTAGTTTCAGGTGTACAACATAGTGATTCAAAAATTTTATAGGTTATACTCCAGTGAAAGTTATTATAAAGTATTGGCTATATTTCCTGTGCTGTATAATATATCCTTGTAGCTTATTTATTTTATACATCGTGATTTGTACCTCTTAATCCTCTGTCCCTATCTTGCCTCTTTCTCCTTCCCTGTCTCCATAGGTGAGCATTAGTTTGTTCTCTATATGTGTCTGTTTCTGTTTTGTTATATTCATTTGTTTGTTGTATTTGTTAGATTCCACGTATAAGTGATAGCATACAGTATTTGTCTTTCTCTTTCTGAGTTATTCCACTAAGTGTGATACCCTCCAGGTCCATCCACGTAGTTGCAAATGGCAAAATTTCACTCTTTTTTTTCCGTTGCGTATATGTGTGTGTGTATATATATGTATGTATGTGTGTGTGTGTATATATATATATATGTATGTATATATATATATACACACACACACACACACACACCCACATCTTCTTTATCATTCATCTGCTGATGGACACTTAGGTGGGTTCCATTTCTTGGCTATTGTAAATTATGCTACTGTGAACATTGGGGTACATGTATCTTTTCAAATGGGTATTTTTATTTTCTTTGGATACATACCCAGGAGTAGAATTGTTTGATCATGAGGTAGTTCTGTTTTTAGTTTTTTGAGGATCCTCCATACCATTTTCTATAGTGATTGCACCAATTTAAATTCCCGCTAACAGTGTAGGAGGGTTCCCTTTCTCCACATTCTCTCCAACATTTGTTATTTGTGGTCTTTTTTGACGATAGCCATCTTGACAGGTGTGAGGTGATATCTCATTGTGGCTTTAATTTAGATTTCTCTGGTAATGAGTGATTTTGGACATCTTTTCATGTGCCTGTTGTCATCTGTATGTCTTTTTTAGGAAAATGTCTATTCAGGTTTTCTGTCTATTTTTTAATTGAGGTGTTTTTTTTGATATTGAGTTGTATGAGGTGTTTCTATATTTTGGATATTAACCCCTTATTGGTCATATCATTTGGAAATACTTTCTCCTGTTCAGTAGGATGTCTGGATGTCTTTGCATTTTGTGGATGGTTTCTTTTGCGGTGTAAAAGCTTTTAAGTTTAATTAGGTCCCATTTGTTTATTTGCTTGTGTTTCTTTTGCCTTAGGAGAAAGATCCAAAAAGATAGTTCTTCAAATGATCTTATAAGCTATGATTATAGCTCTTTAACATGAAAATGGATGAGTTGGTAAATAAAAATGACGTAAGTTTGTATTCTTGGTCCTTCAGTTTTCATGGGTTCTTCTTGCTTTTGTTTTTGTTCTTTTTGGGAAGGGGAGGGAATTAGGTTTATTTATTTATTTATAAAGGAGGTGCTGGGGATTGAACCCAGACCTGGTGTGTGCTAAGCGTGCGCTCTGCCACTGAGCTTCACCCACCCCCATCACGGATTCTTCTTGCCTGCTTAACTAGCTACTCTCAGGCCTTGTATTTATTGGATCTAAATATTATGTTCTTTTAAGACTTCTGAAATACCTCCTTCTTGATTTTTATCCCCAAATAAAAATCAAACACTATAAAGTTACTTTTCATTATAACTTAAAAGTGTCCAAGTAAATTTGAAGAATGAAACAGGAAATGGGCAGTTATTTGCAAACATGATTGTACGAATGGTATTGGCTCCTGTCATTTGATGCAGCACAGTAAAAAGGCAGTGAGTGAGGTCATAGAGAGACCCACCCCAAGGCTGACCTTTTCCTGTCTGGGCAATTTTCCTCCTCCTTCCAACGGTCCACAGAAATGAGACTGTCTTGAGAAAATGTAACAAGAACACCGCATTTCAGGGAACTAAACCCACTTAAACAGGTTCTATGTGAAAGATTTGCTTTCCTTAATTTTAACGTTAAGCTAGATTTAAAAAATTCTTAACAGAGAGGGCCTTCGAGTGAGGTGTGAAGGCAGGAAACGCCCTCCTCCTGTTTCCCCTTGAAGTTTTGCCCCGCCCACCTCCCCCTGTATTTCCACCTTGCACCTCAGACGTCTTTCCTCACTTCTGCATGTCCCTGGAGCTGAGTTTGGAGCTCTCCTCATTCTGAGGAGCACAGCAGTGACCTTTTTCCTTTGACAGAAGAGATTTTGCAAGTCCAAGTACATTTATTCCCCCTCAACTAATGTAAGTTCCATATACTGAATTCTGGTATGCATATTCTTGTTTTGGTTGTTATACATTCAATTTGCTACTTCCTTCCAGGTGAGGATATTTAGGGAAGTGGAGGAGGGAAAAAGCAAACCTGGAAGTTGACCAGAAAGTTGCCTGGAGAGGCAAAGAGAAAAATAGATGAATCAAAATAAGGAATGCCTGGGAAGGGAGCCTAGCGTCCCTAGACCCGCCCTTCAGTGGCAGCTGGGAGAGGCGTTGGCCTGGAGGTCAAAGGAAGGCTGGACAACTCTGGCTTTCAGGGGACTGGATTTGAGAAATATCAAGTCCACGGCGCAGACTAGGTCTTGTCAAAGATCTTCCACCTCAAGTAACCAAGTTACTTTCTAATCTCTGGCTCCACTTGGGAACCAGGAAATCATTTGAACATTTTTAGAGAACCAGTCGTAGGGGAACCATTGTCTCTTATTGTATGGAAAATCTACAGTGGAGCACAGTTAATTCAAAACCAATCACTAGACCCACTAGAGAGGAGGACCCTGAAAGATTTCAGTCTGGCAAGGAATGGTAAAGTGGAAATTAAGAGCCTAGTGCCCATTATTGCTAGTTGAAGATGTATAAAATGTCATTGGCATTTTTAAAAGAGGGTGCTATCTTTATTTAAGTGTCTGTTTAAAAATGTGGTTGATGCCCTGAGGACTCCCCTATGCCCCCTGTGCCCCCAGGCTTCCCATCCAACTGGCCAGGGGCCAGCCACGCCTACCAGTGCACCCACAGTAGTGGCCCTGCCCCCACAGAAGGACCCACACACTCCGTATGGGGGCACCCCAAGTGCATATAGCTCTGGCGACGTACTGCTGGGCCCTATAGGAGGTTTCCTCGATAAGGCCACTTGTCCAGGATCCGGAAATGCAACTGACTGACCCAACACACAGAAATAAACAGAAACGGGCAAAATGAGGAGACAGAGGACTATGTTCCTGACAATGGGGTGAAACAAAACCTAAGAAAAAGAACTAGACAAAGTGGAGATGAGAGATCTCTCCAGGAACGAGTTCAAGGTAATAATTGTAAAAATGATCAGCCAGCACAGGAGAATAAGGGTGAACATAGTGACCATTTCAACCGAGAGACAATAGAAAGGAGAACCAAACAGAGGTGAATAATGGAATAACTGGAAGAAAATGCTGATCAGATTTTCATAGCTTCACTCCTGGCTCTGGTCCTCCTGCATGCTTTTTTTCCTGGCATCCTGAATTTGAAGCCACAGGGTTTTGGGGGACCTGGCTCCTCCTGTCAGTAGGAAGTGAGTACAGCTTAGAGGGGCTTCAGACTCCTCTACGGTCTTTTCCTGGTCAGCAGGTTGGGTGGGAGCCAAACTGGCTCCGTGTTTAATGAAGCAAGCTTGGGGGAGGGGTTCTGAAAACAGAGGAAGCAATTTTCTGTTTCCCAGTTCCCGCTTCGTAATTTAGCAGACAATGACTGCTAGCACATCAGTGCTTCACGGGTTGATGGTAACTGTCCTCTCACTGGCCGACAGGTGGAAAAAGAAAAGTTTGTTTGGCACAGATCTGGAAGTCAGGAATGTACATTTCAACACCTCTTTGAAGCAAAAGGAAAGTTTCGACACTGACCTCGTTTACGTGGCTACTGTAAAAAAAAAATTTCCCGTTAGTGAAAATAGAAGTTCAAATGTAAATAGAAGAGGCTATCGAATTCCTAAAACGTCTATTAATTTTCTTCCCCCAGACTTCATTCCATTTGCTTTGCCTCACGACCCAGTTCTTGCCGTGGGGCCACTTTAGCTACACCTAGTAGCTAAATCTGCAAATACCACGAAGCTTTACTTCCTTCAGAAGGATTTCGTTTGATTAATTTACACTCTGGGGCGACATTTCTCAGTTGAGTAGGAGAGGAAAAAATGAATGTAATTTAACCGCATTACCCACATCATGGATGGGGAAACGTAAGGAGTGTGTGTAAATGATTTATTTGCCGTATTACTTAAGTGAAGATGTTTCTAAGCTTAGGTTTTACCTTGTCCTATAAGAACTTTATGAGCAAGATATTTTAGATTGTGGTAGCTTCATGTTTTTTTAAGTCTGGTTCTGCAAGCTAAAGCTCTATTTTCTGCCAATTGTGAAATAGTAGAGCAGACTAAAACCATGTGCTTTGTATTATAAAAATTGAATCTGATGTTCGTGTTTAGAAAAATCATAATCACGCTCACCATTTGTTGATACGGATAACACAGCTCTCCTTTGCCACATAAAGTTGGTTTCATCATAATTGCTCGCCTTGGTGTGTTTTATTTTCCTAACTCTAGTAAACTCGATTTGGTTATATTAAAAACCATTCAGTGGAGGAAATTTGTAGCATGGAGCCTGGTTTGAGTCCCAGCTCTTGTGATTTGAGAGCAGTTTCATCAGTTTTCACATCTGTAACGTGGATGTGTTCATGATAGTCATAATAATAAATCACCTCCTAGAGTTGTTCAACAATCAAATCAAAAAAAGTATCTGGAAGTACATTGTGAGTGGTAAATAATTTAATAATTGTAAGGAAGAATTTTATAAGCACAGATTTGCTTTAAAACAAGAAGGCTCCTAGAGGTGTGCTATATGAATTACTGGAGGTTCCAGAGAATTTTCCAGACAGTCCGGCATATATCCAAAATTCAAATCCTATTAAAAACACATTTTAAAAATAAAAGATACTCGTCATGGCATTCCCAGATCTAGATTTAAAATGACATAAATAAAACACTGAACAGTTTTTGTTTTTTTAATCCAGGAAAAAGCTTCAAGATTTTCTTCTGCATTTGGTATTTGCTGGGTGGAGTGGGGAGAGGAGTAGCAAATGGGAGTCACTCTAGGACTGAGCCTTTTGCATCATCAGAGAGACCCCCACACCAGAGAGCCAGGAGATTATCACCCAGGAAGGCATCGGAAACAAGTGTGCAAACCACGCTGCGTATATTCTAAATGACACCTGTGACGTTCCTCCCCATAAATTAGGGCCATGTGCAGTTTCAAAGGGTGGAAGGTTTTTTCCCCACCATTTTTAAGGGGAATCATTTGAATATGTTATTCCCCCCATATTATACCTGCCAGTGTTTATCAGTAAATAAATACTCAGGCTGCTTAGCAGTGGCTGTTTTGGGGGGGGGGTATGGAGTATAATACGGTTTAAATGCAAGTCCATCCTAGCCTCCAAGTGGCCAGGAAAAACAGGTGCTAGACTTCAAAGAGATCTGGAAGCGAACCTGCAGGTCTCAACTGCTTTTCCAGCCCTGAGCACCATGTGGCCTGTGCACGGGACAGCCGTGAAAAGCAGCCCTCGACACAGAACCAAGTGTGTTTTTATTATTCATATTCACCCCGGATCTGTTGATGCAGAAAACATGCTCTCCTGATGTGGCCACTGAATCATCACTTGCTCCTTTCAGAATCCCTAAAATCTTGTATTCTGGCGGTATTTGGCAGGTCCCGTCTCAAACTGCAGCAGCCCGTGCTTGCCAGCAAAGTGTCTGCAAGTGGTTTCAAGTCATTTTTTTAAACAAAGGCTTTGATGTTCGTCCACCCGTTCCGCACATACTGAGGGTCGCATATCCCGCCACCCAGTTGTGCCAGATCTTGTTCTTTTTCCTTTTTTAATTTTAACATCAAATTTGTACTTTGTTTAACAAGAAAAGTAGGAAGCCGCGAGCTATGCAAGGAACGAATAAAGTTTATCCTGAGGAGGTTTGCGTCCCTCGTGAAGGCCTTTGTTTTTCCCTTACAGTTTGACCCGTTGTGGCGTGAAAATTCTCTTTGATTACATTACATTTTGCTTATAAGAAAGAGGTATTACAGATGGTTAAACTGGTTTTTTTAATTGAAATATTGTTGATCTGCAATGTTGTGTTAGTTTCTGGGGTACAGCTTGGTGATTCAGTTATGCATTTATATATGTATACTTTTTCAGGTTCTTTTTCATTATAGGTTATTACAAGATACTGAATATAGTTTCCTGTGCTATACAGGAGGACCTTGTTGTTTATCTGTTTAATATATAGTAGTTTGTAGCTGCTAATCCCAAACTCCTAATTTATCTCGCCCCCTCCTTTCCCCTTTGGTGACCATAAGTTTGTTTTCTATGAAAGAAGGTTAAACCTGTATATTAATACATGTCTCAAGACTTCTTCAGCAATATTTACAGCAAAGAGGGGATGAAGATGTGTATTTTGCAAATCATCTTTCTTTGCTTAGTAATTTCCTTCCAGGCTTCTCAGAGTGTCACCCATGGATGACATGTGTGGGTAGATGGAGCAAAATGATGGAGATATTTGTGCCATCCTGCTAAGTGAATAATTCTAATAGTCAGTGTAAAAAAAAAAGCTGGCAAGTTTCCCCCAGACGCCCTTCTATTTTTGACTCTGCCAACTGGGCCGAGAGACCTGGCTGTGTGACGAGCAGGGGCTGCCGTCCCCTGCCAAGAGATTTCTGTGTCGTCAGCTCACGGAGACCTAGCAGGCTTCAGAGAATATTTGGATGGGGTTGGTGGCAGTTTTATTGCTACCATCTGATTCTGTTTTGGGCCTGGTGGCAGTTTCTGCTGCTTTGTCGCCAACGGAAAAAAAAAAAAATGCTGTCCTGTATTCATCTCAGAAATCGTCTAAAATGGTCATACCTCGAAGAGCATAGCATTCTGTTGATATTGGTTGGCTCCAAGACATTGATTCCTTATTCTAATTTGAAATTACGTTGTCCATCATAGGAATGAGCAAGACTAACAGAAGCTGGCAGCTGGGACGTGTGAAGGTCCCCTTGCACGCGACTTCCACTTCTTACAGTCCCGCCACACTGCGGGCCCCAGTAGGGGAGGCAGAGGGTCTGTCTTGTTTATCACTTTTTCTCCAGATCTTAGTGCAATGTCCAGTGTAGAGAAGTTGAGTTTTTTTGAATGAATGAATGGATGAATGAAAAGCCAAGTAGAAAAGACATTCTGGGAGCAGTTGCAAGAATAAACAGTTCACCTAATCAGCTGCATTTTGTGTAGTTTTTCATGTTTGGTTGGTTGGTTGGTTGGTTTTCAAAGCTAAGAAGTATAGGGGAAATCCCACCAGACTCCAGTCTTCATGTGGTTGTTGTTTATTTATGACGTGGATGGAGTGAAGGCCTCCTTTCTCCACCCAAGCACCACATCGTTATACTGTGTCTTGGGTGCCACCATCAACCACCACTTTGTCTTCACGTTGCTGCTGTTGTCTGCTACTCCAAGATACCCCAGTGTTGGTGCCCATTTAGATGAGTTCCATTTTTGTTAATCACTCCTGCTAATATTCCTGCCGGGTAGATTCTGTGAGGCAGGATTTGCTGATTCATGCCTATGACACTTTGTTTTAGAAGCTCCATAATTGACTTCCAGAAAGGTTTTGCCTATTTACGTGATTACCAGGGGTATAAACCAGTAGACAGCTGTGAAAGTAAGGTAACATTTTAGAATTATTGGAGGATGATTCCAGGTCACTTAAAACTAACTTCCTGTAAGCTCACAAAAATTCTGAGGACAAGAGACTCTTTAGATTTCTTTCATATTCTCCATCATACAGTTAACTGATGAATGTAATTGATCTCTTAAGTCAAGAAGCCTTACCTTTTTTCTCTTCACCATCACCTCAGGCATACATCCAGGGGATTTAAGAGGAGGAAAATGTAGCTCTTTTTCTATGAGGATATGTGGGTTCCAAAGTGTTTACTTAGATACGTGGTGAAAGCTCTAAAGGTACTTACTCAACTCATTCTTGTGGTTAGACTTTCAACTACTAACGTTATAGGCATAAAGAAAAAAAAGTAAGAAAAACTAGAGGCCGACATCAAGGCAGGAAGAGAGTACCTCTACAAGGAAGTGAGGGATCAGATGGCTCAGAGGAAGGACACGCCGCCAGTGGGAAATAGGTCTGGTGTGTGTGGTGGGATGTGGGAGGTTGCAGGAAGTCTTAGTGTAGAAAATTGGTCAGTGGATGCAGTATATTAGAAAGTAGATGGTTGGGAAGCTGGATAGTTAAAGCAGAAATGTGAAAAGCAAGATGTGGAATCGGAAAATAGGACTTCAGAATTTAAAAGAAATGTGACATTTCTTAGTAGATTATACCTAGGTTGTGTTTAGCATACAACAACGAGCTATCAAGGCTATGTATGTATGGCCAGTGCAGGTAAATAAGACCGTCAAGGCATCATGGAGAGGAAAGAAGAATTTGATGACTCATATTTCTGCCCAGCTCAACTCTTTTTTTTGGGGGGGGGGGTACAGTTGCAGGTTATGGCTAGATTTGTTTACATAATGGGAAACACCTGATTAAGACACAATATGGAGCCAGTCCTGCCAATCAGACTGGCTGCATTCAGTAGAATGCCAACAACGTCAATTGCTGAAATCTCTTCCGTTCCGTTGTAACACAAATGATGGGGAAATTTAGTTTATGTGGCTTTGGCGTTAGACAGGTTAATGACAGTTCTGCTGTGGATTTATGGGACAGGGACTACTGCAACTTGAAATGCCTGTGACTAGACTGCTGGTGCCCGTCAGATTCATCTCTATCCTAGTGAGGATGAACATCACCTCCCCAGGGACAACCAAGTAGTGGGAGTCCTGGATCAGCGTGCTCACTCGTTGCAGTCTAACTGTGAGTCATCATTGGAAATACTGAGTTTACTTTTAATTTTGAGAAGGTCAATGTGTGTGTAAGAGCTGTGGAAAAGCCCAAAATTCATTTCGATTAAATTGTCTGCATTCTTGGACATCGTGACCCTATCACGCACTTGGTCTCACAGGAGAAGTAGCGCGATTAGGAGACTTGGAATTCTTTCCCCGTGACTTTGAGGCAGGTGATTGAACCTCTCTGAGAACACAGTTCCTCTTTTGCAAAATGGAAATAATGTTTACTTCCAGTCACAGGGTTTTTTGAGGGCTCAAAATAATGAAGGAGGTAAAAGCTAAAGTACTGCAAAATTGTAGGGCACTTTAAAAAAAAAAACACTGTAGTTTCCTAAGATTAATTATTATTATTATCTTTTATTGAAGTATGGGTGATTTACAGTGTTGTGTTAGTTCCTGGTGTACAGCATAGTGATTCAGTTATACATATATGTGCATTTTTTCATATTATCCTTACTTTGATATTAGTTTTTCTGTTTCCTTTCATCTCTTTTGAGCATCACCCTTATCCTTCAGTAATAAACAGAGCTGCAAGTAGTGAAATTAGGCTGGGAAATTAGAGTTGTAAAGCTGGAACGAGTTACAGGTAAAGGGAAAAGCAACTGGATTAAAATCTCATCAAGGTAAAAATGACCACAGGTATAACTCTAACAGAATTATTTAAATTTTTTAGAAATGTGCTACTGACTGTTAGTCTAAATAAATTTCAAATTGTGGAAGATATGACATATTGACAAGGTGGGACTCAAATTTATTTCCAGCTCAGTGTTTTTGGGCGTAGGGGAATGATGTGTCAATACAGTTTCTCGTTAAGAATCAATTTGGGGCTGACATTGACAATCAAATTGATTGCAATCCATTGAAGAGGAAGTCTGTCCCATCTTTTTTTTTTTTTTTTCCATTTGTATATATATATTTTTCCACCTCCTTCATCTCATCCTAAAATACAGGGTGATTACTGGGTTTTAAAGCATTCCCCTTCTGACATGTTGCTGACCTCTAATTTCACATAACAGCGCTCTTCCCTTAGTTCAAGGATGTATGTCTGTTAATTGTAGATTGACGTTTGAAGAGAAAGGTGGTTGTGATGTGAAAGGCTCGACACTTCTCCAGATGTTTCAGTCTCCCCACAGTGCTTCCACAATACAGTGAGCACAGTTGTGGACTGTGCAAGGCTACACTCATAGCTTTTGGGATTTTCATCAATTTGTCCTTCTACATCAGTCAACAAATTTCTGTAAAGAGCCAGCTAATAAATATTTTATTAGACCATACAGTCTCTGTTGCCACTTCTGAACTCTGCCATTGTACATGAAATCAGCCATGAGTGTGGCTGTGTTCCAGTAAAACTTTATTTATAAAAACAAGCATTGGGCCATTTGACCTACAGGCTGTAGTTTCTGACCCCTGTTCTACATCATTTCCATAAAGATAGACAGATGCACTTACAATGTTAAGTGAAATAAGTTTATTAATTTGGGGTATTAATTTATAAATACCCTAAAGGGGAATCAAAGATAGACTTTTCAAAGTTTGTTTAGGAATTTACCTACATAAGACTGTGTTATCCCAAATTTAGTTATGTACAATAGATATTTGACCCTTGAACAACATGAGTTTGAACTGCATGGGTTCACTTATATGTGGATTTTTTTCAAATTGGAAAAATTTTTTGAGATTTGTGACAATTTGAAAACCTGCAGATGAACCACATAGCCTAAAGATATCAAAGTTAAGGGAATGACATGTCACGAAGGCATAAAATACATGTAGACACTAGTCTATTTTATCATTTACTACCATAAAATATACACGAATCTATTACAAAAAGTTAAAATTTATCAAAACTTAACGCACATAAGCACTTACAGACCATACCTGGTGCCATTTGCCCGTGAGAGAAATGTAACCAATGTAAAGATGCTGTATTAAATCATAACTGCATGAAACTGACTGTAGTACACGCTGAACTACTGTAATAATTTTGCAGCCGATGATAGTCAGCTGCTTATGTTATAGTAAGGCTTCCAGGCAACAGCAGGCTACTGGCAGTTGTTTTGGGGGAGTCAAAAGTTACACGTGGATTTTCCACTGTGCAGGGGTCAGCACCCTTCACCCCCGAGTTGCTGAAGGTCCACTGTAGGTTGAATTCTGGCAACAGACTTTGGGGATATTTACTGAAGTATTTACTTTTCTACACACTTAGTTTAGCATGTTTCACGGCTGTCATTTTAAATTGATACCACCAGCCTAATGCCAAGTATATACTGTTGAGGGAGAACCTCGTGAAAAAGACAGCAAGGGAGGCCTTGGAGAGGGAAGTTTACCTTAAATGATCCTTGAAGTCAACATCAGATACCTTGAGAAAGAAGCCATGGCTGCTTGATTTTTAAGGTCTTCAATTACAGTTCTTTGATTCGTAACCTGAAAAAAAAAAATTCTCCCTCGACCGTTTCAAGCCATGTGGAATATCTATTACTGCTTAGGAATTTACTGTGGTTTTTCATTGATCGCAGCCCCAGACTCTGGAATAGGTATTAATTTATTTGGGCAGAGAGTGAAGGAATCCACATGCAGAATAAAGCGAACTTTATGCTGAAGCAGAATATCGAAGCTGGGAATGATTAATTCTTAAAAAACGAACCATCAGCATTAATAAGTATTGAATTCTAAGACGGTTATTTTGAAGTCTGCAAATACTGAAGTAATCTGACTCACTTCCCAATTTAAGTGGAAGCTTTTTTTTTTTCAAGCTGAAGAGTTCCCCACCCCAGCATGAACAATATTTGTTTAGAGCCATTAGTAAATTATTAATCTGCATTCCAGTGTTACATGTTTGAAATACCAGTCCGCCCTGTCCGTTAGGGATTTGATCTCACGCTGCAGTCGGTGGAGGGTTCTGGGAAGTGGGGATGGCTGTGGTTTGCTCTTTGAAAGACCTTAAGAGAGAATCAAAAAGCCTTGGTTGTCCAGGAAGCAGGGCTGCCTGGTGTTTGACAGCTGGCAGTTTCCATACGAGTCATATGATGCCGTGAACTTGGAAGGAACACTAAATTGTGGGAAAGTTTGGGTGGGCTTCCTCTTCCCTTTGATTTGCAAAGGTCCTCGAATGTCCTTCAAAGTGTTTCTGCAGCTCTTTTGAACAGATGTCAAAATCTCTTTGGGTTTGGAGCTACCCCGTGTGTTTATATTCTGATTCTTTGGCCCATTTTCTTCCAAAAGTGCACATTTAGGGTTGCTATGGGGGCATCTAATGAACTGAACTGGTCCTGCGATTCTGGGGAGCTCCCTACCCTTGGCTCCCCGTCATCTTCTAGCTTTGGCACATTAGGGAAGTCACTTAACCTCTCTGATTTCCTCATTGAATGGAGGTTATAGCTCAGTGGTAGAGTGCGTGCTTAGTATGCACAGGGTCCTGGGTTCAATCCTGAGTACCTCCATTAAAAAAAACCCCAACAGTATGTACATCACAGTGTTGAGGATTAAACAGTGTAAGTCATGGGACCCGGCATGAAGTTTTCTCCACTAGAATGTAAGCTCCTCGGGGAAGCTATATTCCCACTGCCCATAGCAGTGCCTGGCACACAGTAGGAGCTCAATAAATATGTGATAAATAAATACTAAGCATTCTGTAAACATTAGGTATTATGGTCATTATTGATAATACTCTTGTACTTATTACTTATAGCCTTAGACTCAAGTCTCCTTTTGAGTCCCTCCTTACCACTTGCCAATGACAGTAATCTTTATGAAGCGGCTGTGATGTCACCGGAGTGCTGAGTTCAAATCCTGATCTGCCCTGATTAATTATATGCAAGGTTGCTTAATCTCTCTGAGCTAGTTTCCCCATCTGTAAATGGGGATAAAAGTGCCCTCAGAGAATGAAAGTGGGTACTGTATCTCTGCCTTTGTTTTCTTGAGAATATATGGTTGTAAGCAACGCCGGTGCCTCCTTTCCCCATTTCTTGGATTTTCAGCGGCCCTCACTGCTTAGCCCTGTAGGTGCCGTACAGCCACGCTGGAAGCCAGTGTGGGCTGCCCTAGGTGTGGGGGTCTGGTGACGTCCTTTCCGCTTTGCTCGAAACATCTGGTTTGGATCAGGCTTATCTCTGGGCCGCTGAAATTGTGTATGTCCTTTCAGTTTCCATGATCTGTCTTCATAAGCTACTAACAGTTATGCTACTTCATGTTCTATGGATTGGAGAGAGACCAAAACCAGCACCACATTGGGGGTTCACAGAGGCTGTGAAATGAAGTTTGATGTCCTCCCCATCACTCCTTTGGTTCAGTGTCTGCTCAGTCGCCAACCCGGGGCAGGTTGGTTCCTTTCCAGAGCATAAAATTTTGACGGTTTGAGTCTGGGAATGGGATCAAGCTCTGTTCCCTCCTACGGTATCTCTCTTCCAGTCCACACCCTGGGAGGTAGCACAGGTCCAGGCTGAAGCCACTTCCCCAGTGTGAGAAAATGCCCTGTTCTGCTCCTGCCTCTTTTCTTTGGTTTGAGCAAAGGCCAAATTCCACAGAGCTTTTTACTGCCCAGTTAATAGCCACGGGTGAACTTTCTCTCCCTCTCTTTGTTGATACGTCTGTCACCCAGCCCCGTGCCCGCTGGGTGTAGTGCGACGAAATCAGAACTGTCACCAGTGCAGCTGCTCCTGCTGGTTACCAGCCCCACCACCCCGCTCCATCTCCATCAGAGGTAAGAACCTCCGTGAGGCTCTGCCTCCCCGCCTCCTTTCAGCCAGGGGTGAGCCCCTGCACTCCTGCCCTTGCTCTTGGGCCAGTCTCCTTCTCTCGTAGTGTCGGAGAGGGGAGGGAAGAGGGTGTCACTGGCCCAGGATGTGTCTGAAGATGGCAGCCCAACCTAGCCTTTCCCTGACTTCACTCTTTCTCCCACCCCCACATCCAGCCATCAGCATGGCTCGTCATTTCCGCTTAAAAAGACAGCAGACCTGACAGCTTTATATCACTCCATAGCTGCCGCCCTAATTCAAAGACCACCCTTTCTCACCTAGAATGGTGGAGGATAGTCCCAGTTAGTCTCTGCCTCCATACTTGCCCCCCTGATTTCTCCACAGTGTACTGTTTTTAAGGCAAATAAATGCAAATATTTATATAATGCCTACAAAGTGTCAGTATGAAAAGTCATATTTAGGACTAGATTTCCTGAAAAATTTTTACAAAATGGCAGAGGCAAACAGGCAGTCGGTGACGCAGGGCTGCACTTGTATTGGGTGTGTGGGGATGAGAAGCAGAGAAAAGGTGGAGGACCAGACTGGGGACTCCTGCAGAAAGCTCCGTGCTCCTTGGAAGAGTCAAGTAGAAAAACAGCTTCCCTGCAGAGGGGAGGTGGTACAATCATGGCCATGTTAGTTCCTTCTCCATCCAATAAGCTGCAGCCAGGTTCCACTTCTAAGGGTGCATGTAGGTGGTTGCCTGAGTCCTGCTGCTTAGGACCTTCCCAGGCTCTTCTCCTTTGCTCCCAAGGAGTTCCCTGACCCTTTTTACATCTTCAGGAAGAGGGTGGGCTCTGGGCCATTCAGCCAATAAGAGATGGACTCTGAACTGGATGATTTTGAGTCATTTTCCAGTATCCTACGCTGACAAAAGGAGGAATGTATGTAGTGATCACATCTTTAATTAAAGCATAGCTATAAGATATACAAGTACAATGCACATTTTAAAAGAAAGGTCTATAGACAAAATCATAAGGATAAAATAAAAAAAAAGTAATTCTGTTGTGTAGGAGTCTTTCAGGCTCCAAGGATTATTTTAAAACCAACAAATATCACCAGTTCACGTGACGCTGAAAAACATTGTGTGATTTTAAAGTGGGAGATGGGTTCAGGCTGACCACCCAACTAATTCTACTGTGCAATTTTCCGGAGGAAGTGAGAATTATTTGTGTATTGAGAGAAATATATAGTTGTCTGGGTTTTTTTTTTTTTTCCACGTAAGCACCTGATAATAAAAAATGTGCCCAATAGAAGAGGAACTGAACCTTTGAGTCTGATTGGAGTTTGGTCTTCACGGCATCCAGGACCATGAAGAGTGTGTGGTGAGTTTCCTCTTCACGCCGCTTTGAAAGTTCCAGTTGTGCTTTGAGAAGATTCTTGCTGCCTCCACGTTCTGCTTCACTGGACAGCTCGGGTCATAGTTCATAGAGATCAGAGCTGGAAGGAGCTGTGTGTGGGGGGGTCAAGCCATGTCCCCCACTTGACAGGCAAGAAAATCAAGGCCCAATACTGAGAGTGCAAAGACTTACCCAAGCTAACAGAGGGCCACGACAGAAACGGTGAAAACAGACCTCTTGTTCCACACTCAGCAGCTTTTCCCCAGCCTGGGGTCAGTTTAAGAAGCAAAAGCTTGTTTAATTTTAATTAATTTACCAGAAATGTAAGAAGGAAATGCTAGATTAATTTTAAAAAATGACTATTAGTATGCCTTCATTTTAAAAAGCTCATAAAACAACTGGACATGTACATTTTCGTACTTGTTCTTCTAAAGGAGATGTTATTAGGTTGCACTGTCAAACTCTAGAAAACCCTGAGGTGAACTTGTAAATCATCCCCAGCCACAGCTTATCAGGGCTCTGTGTGCGGGGCAGCTGATCTCACACCCTGCTGACTGGGATTCGCTACAGGAATTTAAGGCTTTCAGTCAAGCTTTGATCATTTCCACAAAATCCCTGGTTATGTAATTTGGAGAGTTTTGATTTTTGTTTTCCTTTCCCCCCTAATAGAAAAGGAAAATTGAATTCATTTAGATTGTTGCAGCCCTGCTGAAGGGGAAGATAGTTCCCTGGGCTAACATTATATTTTTGCAAAAAAGCCTGGGAATGCTGAAACTAAAAAAGCAATTGAACTACTATTTAAAATTTGTAATTTGCAGTTGAGACAATCTGGATTCTCCTCAAGGCCTTCGTGACTTGCTGATAGAAGTGAGGCCCTTAGGAGTCTTGTAACATCTTGTGGGCGTAAGTCTCCTTACTCCTCAAGTTCGCCCAACAGTCTGAGCCAAGTAGGTGCCGCACTTGGGCATTTGTTCGGCCAATAATTCTGAGGTTCTGCTCTGTGTTGCTTTCTGTGTGAGAAGCTTGGATCGGAATTAAACAGGCAGGACACAGCTCTCTTCTGCCTGGGCTTCAGGGAGAAAGACTATTCACCTTGAACTTGGGGAGCTCTGTATATCAGCCTCTCTTGAGATGCTTCTTCCCCACCTTTTCTCACCTTCAACCAACCTAGATTCTCTGGAACCCGGACCCTACCTCCAAACCTGCCCAATTTCCCAAGATGGCCTGATTTTCTAACTTTTTTTTTTAATTGGAAACTGAACTGTTATTTTTTAAAAAATACAATTCAGGATTTAAGTGATTTGACCAAGACTTTCATTTCTGTGTGTTCACTGACTAGGCACCCTCCCTGGTAAGGTCTGGTTTTTCTAACAGTTTAGATTTCATATACTCTGCCTCATTGCCCACATAGATTTATGTACTTGTCTGGTTTTGTGCCATGTTCTTTGACCTCAGAAAATTTAGTTACCCTACCTTCTCCCATCTAAGCCTTCTTTTCTTACTATAGTTTGTGGCCAAAGTGGGTCCTGCCCTCTAAGACCGAGGCCACGTGGAAGGATGCCCCACTTCATTCAAGTGTACAGCTGGGGCAAGGGAAGAGTCCCTCCTCCGCCCTCTTTATATCTTGAACCTCAGATGTCTCTAGACTCTGTTTTCATCCTGCTTTGGGGAGCTTCCTCTGTCTCCAGGCACCCAGCGGGGGTTCCTGGGACCAGAGAAGTCACAGCACGCACAGAAGGCTCTTTGTAGCTCTGAACTCAGAACACCAGAGCCCTGAAAGCTTTAGTGGTGATAGAAGGTGACAACCCCCCAGATGCTCTTGTGGGCCAGCGGGACCCTAAGCTTGCTGTTTTCCCTTAACCTCGAGGCCCCCTTCCTCCGGCGTGGCAGGGCGGGCAGCACACACCAGTGCTGACCTAATCACCAGAGAAGGGCACACAGCCCTTCTCCATATCACCCCTAATTCTTAAACAGGAATTTGAATTTTCATGTTGAAATTTTTTTTTAGCATATCAGGTTCAGAAATGACCATATTTCATCAAAACTAAGACTCTGTTGGTTTGTTTATTTTTGTAAGAAACTGTTTATTTTCTGTCAACCTTATTTCCATTTTCTGTTGCCATCAATTTTTAAGAAGCACCATTTTAAATGTATATTTAGGAAAGAAAAAGACTGTTAACTAGAAGGAGAGAGATGCCATTAGTTGTAAGGTAGAGTCTGATTTCAGCCACGTTAAAAAGCAAAAACAGAACAGTGTGCTTCCCCCCTCCCCCTCCCCACCAATGTGCTTCCTGGAGTCAATAAAATCTGGGTCAGGACTCGATTAGATGTCGCTTTCCCTCTGACAGGGCTGCTTATGTTGTTAAAATCGCCAGGTAAGCAGGACAGTTCCCTTTCAGCCCATCGCTGGCTCTCTCGGCTTCCTTCTGCACCATGCTAGGTAAGCACTTTGAACTTGAGAAACACTTGACTGCCCTCTTAAATGGTCTGGATTGTTTAACCACAAAAGGTTTGGGCTTTTATGCCTGAAAGTGCTGTGGGTTTCTTTTTTGTTTTAATTTCACTTTTCAAAACTAAAAAAAAAAATAGCTCGTATGGTTAAAATTGTCAAAGCCATTTGTAGGTACTGATATAGCTTCTCTGGGACACTTCCCTTAAGTGGTAAAGGTGGCTCAAAGGACACCTCTTCTGAGTAGAGTCCAGTAACATCACCCAGTGAGAAGGGTAACATTGAGAGGTGACCAGTGAAGGAAAAATGGCAGGAAGTGTCCCCCAGTTAACAGAGATCTATCTCGATGTCCTTGTGTTTCAGCGTTGCCTTGTCTAGAAATCCTTCTGACCATTTCTGACGGAATTCTTGACTATGTGGTTAAGAGCTCATTGTCTCAGAAGGGAGCCTGTTTATTTTTGAACAGCTAGATGCATTACAAACAGGAGGGTGATTGTGTTTCTTTTACTTTTTGTTTCTAAAAGAATTTTGCATAATCCATTTACTTTGTTTTGAAATTAGGGTAAATATAGGTGACCACAGAAACTTCATGTTCGAGCTGAAATTTATTGGTTTCTGGCATGTATCCATTCATACTGGTTCTGTTTCTCTAGAAGTCCCCAGCCGTGAAAGTCTTTCTCACCCAGTATCATGTCTTCTCTTAAGATTTATAGGAAATGTCCAGTTCCTATCAGACATGAATTTAAACAGATCTGGGTTTATTGCAAGGTCGATTGTGAGTTCAGCTCTAGGTTTTACTCACTGAGTGAGTGATCTTGGGTAACTTACTTATTTTTTCTCATCTTTAAAATGAGGATAAAGAGTTTGTGAGAAGTAAATTGGTTGGTTCATGTAACACCTGTAGTAGTGCCTGGCCAGTAGTCAGTGCCTAGTAAATGTTAGTACCTTGGTTACTAGTCCAGTAGGCTTCTACGACCCCATGCTTCCCAAACTCAAGTAAAACAAAAGCATCTCATACTGTTAATTTCTTAATTTCTGTGAATGGTGCCACAAGTGTTCCAGTCTCAGAATTCTGAAATCCTGATGGCATTTCCTTTTTTTTTTTTTTAGCTTCCATCTTTCTCTTGATTGCACTGTCCAAATGAGCTATCAAGTCTTCTTCTCAGCCCTTCCTCCAACTCTCACGACCACTCATTTTGACAATTATAAAAATCTACTGCCTGGTTTCCTTGCCTCCAGTTTTTCTAGGACAGTGTGTTCGAAACAGCAGGGACTTCGATGGTGGCCTCAGAATCTGATTCCACCACATACAGGAGTGGATGGGTATTCTGAGATTTAGTTCCAGAATCAGCCACACGGGAACCTGCCTCTTTCAGACCGATTGCTGGATAATGAGATAAAATTTTAAGATAAAACATCTGAGGTGTTCGTGAAATGTCAGTCACCTTCTGCTCAGCCCTCCAGTTCATTCTACATTTGGTGGCTACATGAATTTCTGAAATCAGTGTTTTAATTATATGTAATTAAAACCTTGCTTAAAACCCTCCGAGACTTCACATTTCCTACTAAGGCATGTCTGAAGTCTTCAGCACACATAAACATGGAACAGAGGCTCTCAAGCCAGGCTGGGTGTGCTTGAATCCTGGCTCCATGACTTACTAACAACCTTGGACAAGCTTTGTGACCTCTGCCTCAGGATTTCCTCATTTGTAGAATGAGCGTGATAATAATATTACCACCTCATAGGATTATCATAAAAATTGAATTATTGCCCACGTATAGTTCTTGGAAAAGTCTTCACCTGTCATTATCCCATACCCTCCCCTATGTCCCACCAGCGTTCTTTCCTGGCACTTTTCCGGTGACTTTTCTTTAGTACTCCTGGGCTCCTGACAAGCCAGACAGTGTGTTTTCCCAGATCTGTCCCTCACGTCTCTTCTCTGTGAAGGTCTCAACTGCCACTCTCTTCCCAAAGTATTTCCTCTGTTGATTTACCTTATGATTGTGAGTTTTGCGTTTGCCCCCCCCAAATCTTGACTCTACGAGTCATGTCAGATTAAATTCTCTCAGCTCCCTCCTTCCAGGATTTTTTAGGGAGAATGGGGAGAAGAGCATGTCTTACCATCTGTGCCTTTTATCAAACTGTTGGAATTGATTGTTAACCTGTCTTCTTGCCTTGTTGGACTATAAGCTCCATTAGGGCGAGCAAAGTACCTGTCTTGTTTGTCTCCATTTCCCAACTCATAGCAAAGTGTCTGGCACATAATAGGCACACAGTGAATATTTATTGAATAGGTGGTTGAAGAGAGCAAGATTGAAAAGTATACTTCCCCCATTGGCATCTCCAGATTGCAAATTCTTCTCTGCTTCTGGAGGGAACCACTCCTAGCAAGGCTGCAAGTCGGTGCTGTACAATACTCTTGGCTACTGAGCTGATTTTGGAGGCTTTGCTGATAAAGCCATGGGAAGTTAGTTATTAGCATTTATGAGTGGTATCTTAATAATACCAACTTTCATAGGTACTTGGACTGAATCCAGATTTATTTTCCTAGTATAGTTTCAATTTTTAATATGCATTCTTTGCTTTGTATGATATTTCACTTAGCACAGTGTTTTCATAGAAATAGTGAAAAAGAATTGCTAAGGAATCCAGAACTCCCATAAATCCTTTGTGAAATCTGCAGTGGAAAGCTGCAGAACCAGTGTCCAGTCCACACGTGATGAAATGGATTTTGTCATCCAAAGACCAGTCCATACTGGCACAGAGTGATCAGACATAAAATAGGAAGGACAAATGTAAAAAAGCACATGAAGTCATCTGGTCTTAGTTTCAGAATTCTTTCTGGATTTTATTCATTTTCATTCCATTTCTTTCGTTCTCTTCTCTTAATACTGCTGGAAGGGGCGAGTGCTACCCACAATTTTTTTTTGGCAGACTTGGGTGTCCCAAGTTAATTAACATTTTGGCCTCCAGTCTGGAGAGCAGACCCTGTTCTCTTTGTAATGGGCGCCATCAAGGAAGCTTTTCAAAGGCAGAGGGAAAAAAAAATGGCACCCACTCTGCTGTCAGGGATTTTTATGAGGGTCAAGTAGCCTTGGCAAGAATTCAGGCCAGAATGACTTGGCTGCTGCAAAGAGTGCCACAGCCCTGTGGCAGGTTAGACGTGCCATAAACCTGCATTCACTCGATTCTTAAGGTGGCGAGAAGTTGTTGCACTGTGGCCCAAGAATTTCTTGTACACTTTTTAAAAAAAGAAGTTTATTTATTTAATAAATTGGGGGGGGGTTGGGGGAGAAAATTAGGTTTATTTCTTTAATTTTAGAGTTGGTCCTGAGGATTGAACCCACAACCTCATGCATGCTGAGCATGCGTCCTACCGCTTGAGCTATACCCTCCCTCCGAATTTCTTGTTTACTTTTGTTTCTCTTTTTTGGCAAGTGCCGGTTGGATGGTTTGCTGCCCTCTCTTGGCTCACCTTCCCTCTTGCCAAGCATGCCCCTGCTCAGAATCACCATAAACCAAGTCACCCTAGTACTTGTTGGTCCACCACACATCAGCATACAAATTATTCTTTGGGGTTCACAGAGGGCACCAAAAATATGTCTGTGTAACTGAGGAAACACGGTGCAAAGTCTGATTTCATGGTCAAGTTTTTCTGCTAAGCCTCAAACAAACGTTAACATTTCTCTTGACCCAATTGTGGTAGTTTTATTATTTTTCTTAATAGCAGCAGTAGCATTGGGGCATGATTTCCAAAGGCAAAAGATTCAGGGAGGTTGAGGTGATACAGGAACTCATTCGCTCTTCCTAACGGCCCAATGAGGTACCATTATCATCTGCATTTTACAGATGAGGGAACTGAGGCATGGAGAGGTTAAGTAACTGGTTGGTGTTTATCTTGGCAGGTCAGGACTAGATTTTTTGTTTTTTCTAAGGTTCCTTCCAACCCTAAGCAGCCCTGAGATCAAATTCTTATTTGGGTGGAGATGAGAGAGACAGGGGTGCAGGGCTGTGTACTAGTTAAAGCTTTGAGGGACACATATGACATCCTGGGCTTCCTCACAACATCCAGGGAAGTCGAGGGAGGAGCTGGATGGCTTCACGGGGCTGTGAAGGAGACTTTCAATCTTCTTCCAGGTCAGAGGTTGCAAACCGGTGACCCCCTAGCCTCCATGAGGCTACATTAAAAAGAATTTGAGCCAGGATTTAAAAATCAGAAACTGTCATGTGAAAATCCAGATTTCCAGCTTTTTCTAGAAAAACTGGCAACCTTCAGCCCTCATTTCCTGAGTGACAGTCAGCAGGAGGTCCAGAGCGGCTGCCCCTCCAGGCAGCGTAGCGTCCCCACTGCCAGAGTCATCCCTTCATTACCTGCCTGGACCCTGCGGGCGTTTCTCATCCTTGACGCTACGGACACTTAATCCTTTGTTGTGAGGGGCTGTCCTGCGTGTTGGAGGGTCCTGCATCCTCAAGCTCCACCCACTAGAAGCCAGTAGTACCCCTTCTTTAGTGTGACAACCGAAAGTGAATCCACAGCTTGCCAAGTGCCCCCCTGGGGAGTAAAAGGCTCTCTGCTCTCAAATTTCTGGGCCTGAGAATCCGATTGATCTGGCTTGGTTCCAGGGTCTCCTCCTGTGCTCAGGTGGCAAGGTGGCATTGACCGTCATGACTGCCACCTCCTGCAGAAAGGGAAACAGGACAGGCAACCCGTTGGGTATCCCCTGTAAGAACAGGGATGCAAAAGATCTGTGGTGAAAACGAAGGAGAAAGTCCAGGAATAAGTCTCAGTGGCATAGCCGTCTTAACTTTCCAAACGATGTTCTTTGTACCAGTTCCTGCATTTTGTCTCTCCACGGGTCCGTGAAATAGCCAAGGCACACGGTTTGCTTTTCTCGTTCAACAGATGAGGAAACAGAAGTTAAGGCTGTTGCCTGAGGGCGCACAGCCACTAGACAGAGGAAGGACTAGAACCCAGGCTTTCTGGAGCCCACCCTGCCCCTCTGGTTCCCCCTGAAATGGCACCCTGCTCTGTAACACACCACCCTGTCTGCTCTGGGGAGATTGAGGGGGAGGAGCAAAGCCAGCCGGCATCAGACTCAGCCCGGCCCTGAAAACATGAATGACGCAGCCACTCTTGTCTGCAGAGCAGGCTTAGTTGGCTGGAGGCCACCCTGTCTAACTCCCGCTCTAGTCGGTCTGGGTGTAACCCAGCCATTATGGTCTCTCTCTCTCGGGTTTCAAATGCACAGGAACAATTAAGTCATTCTCATAATTTCATGTGGTACAGAAAGTCCCAAGCCAAAAATACCATCCTTGGTTCCTACTTTTAGACTTTCAGGGAACTTCCCCCTCCTTCCCTCCCTGCAATTCACTTTGATTCCTTCTGTTTTTCTCTTCTTGAATGCATTGGCCAGGTTACCTAACGATGAGCTGCAGACCCAACACAGATCAAAATAAACCCAACCTCCGTTTGGCAGGAGTGGTGAAAAGCGGGGATTATCGGCGGTCCTCAGATACAGAAGCTTAAAACACAAGAGTGTGCAGATCTCACCTCCAGCATGTGGGGACAGGGGAACTGATCAGTAAATAACCACGGAAGGATGATGGGGTGACAAGTGGAAGTGGTGGTATGTGGTATATTCCTGTTATTATTTCTGGGTTCTAAGTAACCACAGTCAAGTCCCTTTCTGTGTCTTCAGTGTATAAAGTTTCTTGTCCCCTAGGACTGTCACATCAGTCCTCTGTTACTTCCTTAAATCATTAATTTTTCTAGATCTTTCTCAGATGTATATTAACTGTTAGGTCTTGACAGACAACTGATTTAGTCTTTGTGTACACACACACACTCTCGTGTGCACACACGGTGTCTTTGCCTTGGTGCCTGGTACGTGCTGCTGGACCACCATTTAAGTTATAGCAAGAACTAAATGCAATGAATTCTGTTTAGAGATGGTTTGGAAGTTTCTTCCATAGGAACAGATTTATAAGCTTATTTGTAGCATGTCTTTTCCCTAGAGCAGTGGTTCTCAAAAGCTCTAGCTTGCGTCAGAATCACCTGGAGAATTCATAAAAACACGGATTGTTGATCCCACCCAGAGCATCTCATTCAGCAGGGCTGGGGTGGGGCCAGGACTCTGCAGTTCTAACAAATTTCCAGATCTTGCTGACGTGGCCCCTTTCTTTTGTGAACTAGACTAATCAAGAATGGTGCTTTCATCACTAGGCTTCCTCAGCCGCCGTGATGACTTGCTTTCGCTGTTTCTGTGCCTTCAGTTGTGCTGTCCCTGGAAAGCCCCCCTCTTCCCCATTGGCCAACCAAGTCCTCTGCATCTGCCAGACCCAGCCCAAGCTCCCACTCCTCCACCTACCCTTTCCTGACTACTCTGACTCACTCATGTCACTTCCCTTCTCTGAACTCTTCCAATTTTTAAAATAAGCCGAAGAATTGATTCTGTGGCTTCTATCACGTGCACGTTGCTTGTTAGTCCTTTCCCCGTAGAGGCCGACCACATTTGGTTATTGAACATGGCTGTGCCTCATATACTCTTCTGTGTGTCCCTGTGCCTTGCACAGGGCTAAGCACCTTGTAGATAACTCAACAATTTATTGATTGATGAAGGTTCAAAGTGAATTCAGAGAGGAAATAGAATGCCGCGTCTACCACCGATGGGCATTGCCTGATACACCCACCAATTGCGATCTGATACAGTAACCCCAGTGACTTCTGCACCCAAAGCCACAGACCTTTCTGCCGGATTCAGCAGTACCCAGGCTTCAGTCTTTAGGGAAAGGATGTTATGCGCTTGCTCAGTATGGTGGACACCCAGGCCCACTCTCAGAGCCATCTGAATGGTTGCCATCACCATGCCTGTTGACAGCTGTGCATGAGAATCAGTCACTGGACCCCGGGGCAGCGTGATGGCTGGAGTGTGTCAGCATGCACGGAGAAGCACCGAGAGGAGGGGGGATGATGGCAGTCGTGCCGGGAAAGTAGGTTGGGACCAGATTGTGAAGGTCTTAACGTGGTATATTAGGGGCTTGGTCTTTGTCCTATAGAAAACAGAGGGTTTTTAGAAAAGAGAATGTCAATCAAGTTTGTTTGTTGCGATCATAATTACGGAGGTCGCGGGCTTCATATGGAGGTGGTAAGAAACTGACAGAGGCAAACTTGAGAGTAGAGTGGTTTTGATTTGAAGGATTCTTTCCTGATGGCCAGCATTTCCTCCCTTTCCTCAGGTGCTGTTTTAGTATCTGGGTGATGTTTAGTTTCCTAGGGCTGCTGTAACAAATGATCAAAAGCTGGGTGGCTTGAGGCAACAGAAACTTACTCTCTCCCACTTTTAGAGGCTAGAATCCAAGGTTGGTAGGATCACGCTCTCCGAAGGCTCCAGGGGAGAACCTGTTCCATGCCTTTCTCTTGGCTCCTGGTGTCACCACGGTCCTTAGTTTGCAGATGCATCACTCATCTCTGCCTCCGTCGTCACACGGCTTTCCCCACCACGTGTCTGTCTCTCCTCCTCCTCTTACAAGGGCACCATATTGGACACACTGGATTAAGGCCCGCCTAATGACCGCATCATAACTTGATTACACCTACAAAGACCCATTTTCCAAGTTAGATGACGTTCATTCACAAGCACTGGGGGCTTAGGACTTCAACATACCTTTTCCTGGAGGGGGACGCAGTGGACCCCGTCGCAGGCACTTGCTCTGCCACACCCTGCTGTTTTAGGGCTCAAGGAAGCAAGGGCTTGCCGCGCTTCCCAGCTGGCCCTCTCCCCTGTGTGATGTGCTCTTGGGGAGGGTCAGGAAGCTGCCTTCACCTCCAGTGATACTAGCGGCTCATTTAAGTAGTTATGAAGGGAGGGTCCACAGGAGCAAAGCAGCAGGAGGTGGGGAGCTGACCCGAAAGACCAGCCGGGGTGCTGTTGCAGGTGAGAAAAAAGTGACCTCAAGTAAGTCCGCGGCTGTGAGAATCGAGAGGAGGGGGTAGAACTGAAAAACAGGTCAAAAGGAAGAAGCAGTGGGATTGGTTGTAGGGGGAGGAAGGACTCAAGGGTAATTCTGCGTCTGCTGAATGATGTGAGAGAGTGTGTGTATAGGTGTGTAATATCTATCTGTATAGTACACAAGCATTTATTAATTTGGGGGGAAGATAAAGCCTTAGGGACAAGCCTCTCTTCTGAGTCTCTCCTCAGTTGACTAAGGTGATGCTTTATGGTGGTGGGAAGGAGAGGAATAAACTGGCAATGCTAAGGAAGAAAGTGGAGAGCAACCTTGGAAATCTGTGGGAATAAAGATTTTTAAAGAAAAAATGGGGTGAGGGGAAGACACAACTTTTGGCCCACAACCTGCTGAGAGTTTCCTCTAAACGGAGCATAGCCTGAGCCAGTGGCAACCACTCACCTGCTAAGTGGACTCCTGACCCCGCCCTACAGGTCCTTCATCAGGTCAGTTCCAGGCTGTCTTCCAGCCTGAGAGCGGGCCGCTGGCTGACCTCCAGGGAGACTCAAATGTTCCTTGTGAACATACGTTGCCAGGCTCCCGCATAATCCTCGTAATACTCTCTTCACCCGTCGGTAGCTAGCTTTTGCACCTGTTACATCTCATTCGGTTTTCACCACCTTGGAACAGTGGGAAGTCCCTTGAACAGGTCACAAGAACTGAATTCGTGTCTTCTCAGTTTTTTCCCTAGGAGTGGGGGTTAGTGCTCGCACAAGACGCTTAGCTTCTCAAAGCTCCATTTTCTCATCGGCAATGGACCAATAGCACCATTCTTACAGGATTATGGGGGGGATAAAAGTCAGCTAATGCATGTAAAGTGCTTGGCTCAGAGCTGGTCCCTAATACATATTCATTCCCTTTCCCCTCCGCTTCTCTCTTCCTTCTCTTTTTCTTCCAGGTTTTCTGACTTTTGGGGCCTAAGCCTCTTTTTTCCATTCTACTTCTCTGGAAATAAAGCATAAATTAAAAAATAGATAAACTAGGAACAAATTCCTGTAAAGGATTTGTTTTAAACTCATGGGAATCAATTGTAAACTGCATTCTTGTCCAAAGGGCTGGATTAGGGGTTTTGGAGTCCTCGAAGCAAACTGTGAGAGTGAAGGTGAGAAGCAAATGTCAGAATTATCATCGGGATTAATGCAGACCTAATTCAGAGGCAGAGTCTGTGGCTCCCTCTGCCTCTTTCCCACACCGGCCGGTCCCAGCTGCTGGAATCTGTCAGCTGGGGCTCCTGCTTCTTCCAACAGAAAACAGCTCTGCAGAACCTCATCCTCCCGGGGCCCAGGGTATCGAAGCAGCTGTTGGCAGATCAGGTCGGCTAACCCGGGCTCAAGTGCCACCCGAGACGCTGGAGAGTGGCCGCTGCCCAGGTCATCCCGGAAGCGCCTCTGGATGAGGTCCACTTGGACTCAGTTTCGCTCTGAAGTTAGAAAGCAGTGGCCTGCATTTCCAGCTACAGAAAAGTGGGATCGGTGATCCGGGCGGGTCTGCCCCCTCGACCTTCTGCCTCTGTGCTCTCCTGCGTTTCCCCGACAGGAGTGCTTTCCCAGTGTCCCCAGACCGGAGGTTCCATGTCAGAGTCCCTCCCACAGAGATTTTGGCCCGAGGTGCAAAGATACAGGTACAAGAAGGCTTACAGCCACGTTGCTCTTAACAGGGAAAACAGGAAAATGACCCCAAGGGCTAGCTAGCCACAGGGCTTTTTTAGATGAATGGCATCATGGGCAAGTCACTCACCCTCCCAGAACTTCCAGATCCTCGTGTGTTACTTGTAAATCACTAGTCCCCAGCCTGCAAATGGTTTTACAAATGTGAGGGATAGGATGAATCAACGGTGAAAAAAAGTCCTTTGAGGCCTTTTACAAATAAAGGCATTTTATCTGTTTACTCTTGGCACTCAGAAATCTAACGTTTGAGGTTCTGCCAACCTAGGGTGCAATCCCGTAGCAGTTTGCAGTGTATCTAAGTTGTATATATTTTTATCCATTCACAGACGTGAATTTTCTCCCATGAGGATGAGAAGCGAACAGGTGAAGTAGCAGAGGTTGAAATGTGATTACATTACAGAGTCTTTAAAGGCTCATTAAAACAGACATTTGTTCGGTATCTTTTATGCCCCTGTCAGGGGGCTCTGGATTATTGGGAAAGAGTGAGACAAAAAGGTAAAAATAAAGAATATACTTTGTAATTGGATAAACCATAAATGCACTCCTGAAACAATTAGTGAGCATAACAATAGATACAGCAATGTTATAAATCCTAGACCCTATAACCTGGCACTAAAGAACTTCTTTAACTAAAATTAAATTTAATTTTGCTACTTAAATACGGGAAAAAAATTCCCAGCTGAGAATACGCAGCTGCAGTTAGGAGAGCGTTTTATTGATTGTTACTGGTGTAAGTGTTTTATTTCTCTCCCACTTAACATTCTGGATGTAGACAGGGCAGGGTTGGTGTGGAGCCCTGCAGTTTTCTGCTGTGCTGTGCTAACCCCAAGGTGTGGCCCTGGTCCTCCGGGGCTCTGGCCACCCACCACCTGCCCATCTTGAGCAAGGGAGGGGTAAGGAGGGCCACACCCCCTCCCTCCTTTATGGTGTGTCCTAGGACTTGTACACACCCCTTCCACTAACATCACCTGGCCACACCTAGATGCACCAGAATCTGGGAGTGAATTCTTTTCTTGCGAGTAATCCTGTGCCCAACTAAAAGGCGGAGATGTTATTACTCCATGAAAGGAAGCACAGATGTTGCGGGAACAACTCGCAGGTGCTCCACAGCTCAGCCTCCTGTCTGCCCGGGAGCTGATTGTTCAGTGATTGTTCAGAGGGAAGGAAGTCTGAATGGAGGGAGAAACAAGTCGCTGCAAGAAGATTCGATCAGTGTTGAGTCAGTCTGTTAGGGAGGTCCTGGGGCAGTTTACTGCTGCTTGTATTTTTGGTTTCTCTAAGTAAAGATTTCTTTTGAATTCACTTATTATTGAATGATCTTTTTGATGTCCTGTTCGATACAAAGGCTGCTCAGAGGCCGTTGTTTGAGAAAGGAAAAGCGAGCCCTGACCTCCTCTGGTCTGACGCAGCTAGGCCTCCGTGTCATTGGAGCTGGGCTGGCGCTCATGGCTCAGCCATGTTCTCCTGTTGGACAGGAGTGAGATCACACAGGACCAGCCTCAGACAAGGTGCCTCTGCCACCATGGCCAAGGGAGACCAAGCAAGGCCACGGCTTAATTTCATGTAAGCACAGACAAAAACGAGGTTCCTGGACAACCCATGATACCCACCAAACATCCCCTCACCCGGCCAGTAGGAGTGGCCACTGCTTCTTTACCGTTTTATGGCCCTTTCTGTGCTGTGAGGGTCAGCTCTCAATAGATAACACTTAATGAGATACTCACAGAATTGCCCTGCTTTCTGACAGTGCCCAGTCTAGAGCAAACCCTTGTTTCCTTAGACCTCCCTGAACACCACCCAACCAAAGTCCATCCTGTAATAAGTTCTGCCACCATCTTTCCAAGGAGGTCCCACGGTCCCCCACGGTGTACGCTCTCCCTCACTGCGATGAGTAATGAACGCGCTCGTGCAGCTACAGGTGTGTTCCTGCCGGTCTCCGGCTGTCAGGCACTGACGTGTTGCACAGTGGAAGGGGTGATACTGTCCTCTACATTTAGAGATCTGTGTTCATTCAGAGGAGATCTGACTGCAACCGTGGGCCTCTGAAAGCCTCGGTTTCCTGATCTATAAATTTGAGGATGGTGATATGATATCAACTGTCCAGGGTTGTGAAGTGAAGGAATATATGTGCGAGTCCTTTTTAGATTACAAAGCGCTTTAGAAATCTAAGGCATTTAATTTTGGTTATGACGGAAAACAGTGACAAATTCTGTTTTTCTAAGATTTGCATTGAGCGGAGGTCGATGAATAGCTCGTTTTATAGCTTAATTTAAATCAGTAAGTAATTTTGCATCCATAGCATTCTTTTTTTCTTCTTCTTTTTTGTGTCCATTGCATTTCTAACCAAACCACGGCAGTTTCAACAGAGCCCTCTTGAAAGAAAAGTTTTTCTGAAAAGAAGGTAACATAACAACATTGAATAGAGAAAACAAGAAAGGCAAAAGTCACATGATTTATTTTGTGTCATACCTAAGTAATTAAGAGAGAGCCCTTTTCCTTAACCACCTCTCCAAGATTTTCAGTGGGCTTCAGAAGTCTAAAGGAAAACTCTAGAACCAGGGTACATTTCAGCTCCAGTTATTTCTCGGGGTCACTGTCACCCCAGTTTTGTGAAGAGAGGAAAAGAGCTACCTGAAGCAATGGAGTGGGAATCCATTCTGCCTTTTGCTTTATAATGTGACCTTGGGCGAGCACCTGATGGTCACTTCCCTCATTTAGAAAATGTGAATAGAGATGTCTGCATTACAAGTACAGTCGTCTCTTGGTGTCCTTGGGGGACTGGTCCAGGAGCCCCGTGGGTACCAGTACCCGCTGATGCCCTCATCCCTTTATGGAAAATGGTGTGGTAGTGGCGTATAACCTGCGCACATCCTCCCGTATACTTTAAATCGTCTCTAGATTACTTATGATACCGAGTACAGTATAAGTGCTATGTAAATTGTTGCACATGGCAAATTCAAGTTTTGGTTTTTGGAACTTTCGGGATTCCCCCCCCCGCCACCCCCAATATTTTTAGTCTGTGATTGGTTGAATCTGCGGATGTGGAACCCAAGGATGTGGACGGCTGACTGTACTTCAGCCATCACTCCAATAGGAAAGTGTATTGCAAACGCTTACCTGTGGAGTGCCACATATTCAAGAAGGGAACGATGATGCTCCTGGTGGTGTTTTATGGGGAGAGGGCCTGTGTAGCTGGTTCTGTGTAACAGGCAGCGTTTGAGCGCCGACTTTGTGCCCATTGCATCTATGATAAATTGTGCCACTGCCTTGGATTTCTTGCTCTTACAAGCTACGTAGAGGGCCACATTCAAGGAGATGCTTGTGTCTCGCTGCCAGTGCTTGGGGACGTAGCCCAGCTGTGGGTCACACTGCTCTCTCCAAGGGGGACCCTGGGTGGCACTGTAGCCTCTTGCCTGTTTATTTCAGACAATGGATTTCATCTCATTGGCAGCTGATTCTACCAGAGTTAGACCTGACTGGAGTCTGAAATTACCTGTTAACCTGGATGGTTTCTAGAAACACCATCTGGGGTGTCGCATTTTCTTTCGTGTGGGGATCAGTTAATTCGGTAGGTAGCGTGGAGTGATGCTAAGCGGTGGTCTTATCAGACCGCAGCAGAGAGCTGTTGTTCCCTCTCAATCTAGAGGTGCCCTTGGCTAGCAGACTAACGCCATAGGTGCCCTGGCCACGACGTCCTTCCCTCTTGGACAGAAGCAGAGGTAGCCTGACCAGTCCTTACTTTCCAACACTGTTTTTATATTTTAAACTGGCAAGAGTCTTTTATCTGCCTTCAGTACCTTTCCAGTACACGTGTATGGTCCTTGCGTATTCACTGCATAGTGAGTGCACTTTACACCTCATTGTTCAATTACAGATTTAATAATGTTGAAAGCTCTGAGGAGCGCCAAGCACTACGCTGGGTGGACTCTCAGAATTCAGAGAAAATGGGACAGCGCTCCCTGTCCACATGGCACTCAGCGTCAAGTCAGAGAATCCCTTGTGTTTATATCGAATTAATGTCAAGATGGCTTGGCCAACGCAGCCATCGAGATGGTTCCCGGGGTCAGTGTGGTTCTCCTAATGGCCCTGTGAGAGTGGCTGTGATGCCCTTCTCATGGACGAGGTAAGTGAGACCGAGTGGCCTTCAGTGGCTGCTGTGGTCTCCCAGCTGACACGTAAGCACTGGCCTTCTCCACCCGCACACGCTGCCCCGCCACTTGCCTTGTCAGCCTGCTTTCATGGCACGTTGCCATGTCAAGATGACAGATTAATGTCTCTGTTGGTTACATAGAAATTACATTTTGGGTTGACCATTCTCTCTAGACATTCAGGGAAGTGCCCTGGTGGGCACTACTGCCCGGATGGACATGTCCTAAATCTTACTTCACCCAGCGAGCTGATCTCCTCGTTGGCACGATGGTTTCTGTTAGCTTCACGGTGTACTGTTTCTAACCTTTTCTTGCTCCCCTTTCCCCACGTCGGATGCTCATCCTGCCCAGGACGTTCCTGGGATGTGAGCCGGATCCAGTCCTCTCTCCTTACCTCCAGTGAAAGCTTTATCTCTGCCGGGCAGTGGTCAGGTTCGCCCTTCTTTAGGTATTTGCATTTTGGGGGAAACAGGTTTGAGGATGGGGAACTCTAAGTTTTGTGACGTTATCCCAATGAGTGTGAGGGCGTAAATTGGGAGAAATAAATTAACTTGTCTCCCCAATTCTCTCTTGATGTTATCAAAATAACTCATTTACATGGCACCGATTTACAAAGGGCTTCCTGTCTTTTATCTCGTGTCTTTGATCCCTCACTCACCACCCTGAGAGGTTGGAAACAAGGGAGCTGAAGTAAGTCCCTGAGGCCACCCAGCCACTGAGCGGCAGAGAGGAAATTTGAGTCTCTTCTTCAGGCTCCAGTTCTTTGCTCTCTGCCAGGTCGTGGCAGAAGATGGGCTTAGTGATGACAAAGTTGGCTCAAGTACTGACAGCGGTTGTTACTCACTTTATTCCTCCCAGCATCCGAGAGAATCTTTGCAGTTATAAATTGTAACCTCCAGCATTAACCCCAGAGGCATTGCTGAGGGTCTTAAGTGCTTTCACCCAATTCCAGGCTCCTTTTAAGTCTGTGAAGGGTGTGAGTGCATCACCAAAGAAAGCTAGCTTTCAAAATTGCAACAGATTGGGGTAGGATTTCCGAGGAAAGAGAAGGTACACTAGTGACTGCCAAGTTGTCGTAATATAAGTGAGGAACTTAGGAATCTGGAGTCCACATTTTCCTCCAAAGAGAATGCTTCCTGGGCTGTTGTGTAGATAAACTAACATAGGTCCTTGATTATGAAGACATTTTAACCAAATCCTGAGGCTTTATAGGCTGTCACTGCTAAAATGGAAAGGGGAAAAAATGGAATAAAATAAGTCCTCTCAAAGAGTTTTGTTATTTCTCTTACTCTTGCTATGATTATGATTTTATCATTTGGATATTCTCTCAGAGCTAGTCTGTGAGCCCTTCAAGAAAGCCTGCCCCAGATCTTCATAACCACACCTCCAATCCGAGATGGACATTTTTGGGATTGCTGTTTAAATTAAGCCCTGGAAGGTTTAAAGCTAGAAGGTGATCACAGGTTTCTAGACCTGTGTACTTAGCTTACTGTCTCCAGGCCAGCGTCCAACTTCCTTTTACATCATGTGACCCACTTCCAGATTTCAAAAACTGTGACAGCATCGGGGGTAGATTCACTTCCTCCTGTGGTTAAGTGTGAGAAGGGTGTGTGGGAAGGGTGGGCGGCTGAGAGTGGTGGTGGAGCCTGGTAAATGGTTTAAACTTTTGGTGGCTTTCTCTGGTAAAGACTCAGGAAAGGGGACGGCCCTCAGCGTGGGCAGGGCGGCCAGAGCCCTTGGAACAGGAAAACCCAGTCCACCGTCACTCAGCCTTTCTCCAAGGACCGGTCTTGCCAGACCTTCTGGTTGGGAAGAGCTGCCCTAGATTAACTAGGAGAGATTCAAGGGGACCCAAAACCCAGACATTTAACAGTTAGTGCTTTACCTGATGATAAATTTTATTATAAAGTAGCTAATTGGGCTGCAGGAAACGGTTGCTCAAATGCCTTTTCAGCTTCTCAGTGGCAACCAAGTATATGTGACAGAGAGCTCACATATTAAAGATTTAGGGATCCACTTAGGATATTTAAAACCTGATGCCAGGTGGGAAGTGGTATCGCATACCTCACACCAAATTGCTGTGTTACAGCTGGGCATTGAGATTTTTCAAAAAAGCAACCTTTGGAGTAAAAAAAGAACAATTTTTAGAGAAAAATCTAATCAACTTAATTTACATGGAATAAATGATGATTGGAGTTGATCATTGTCTGACAGAGCTTGGGCTGGTGTTTCTAAGATGAAATTAACTACAGAGTTCTTGACGTGGGGTCATCGGATTAGGATTCAGTTGTCCACAAACATCAATGATTTGGCTGTCTTCTCAGTTTGCCTGGCAGCCTGGAGTAATATTTCACAATTAAGTGTGAAGTGCATTCACCTTCTTTTCCCTGATAGTCAACAGCTCATTCAGTATTTTTATATAATGAAAGAATTGACCATTATATCAACAAAATTCATTCCACACACTGGAACTACCGCTGCATACTTACGTAGTTAATTTGTAAACCTTTCTATCTTAAAAAACAACAACAACAAAACAACCATTATATTCCCAAGGCCTGGTACAGTACCTAACAGGCTTTTTTGACAGGGTTAAAAACGATCGAATCAGCAAACGATTGACTGAATCAGTGAAGAACATACGATGTGGTTTGAGCAAAAGGACGACAAGAGTGTGGATGTTATTAAAAGAATGCCATCCCCGAAATTGCTGTGATCATTTATGATTCTGAATCTTTGGGAATTTTGTAGTACACTCCCGAAACTTTATAGTTAGGAGAAGAAAAATCTTAAATGTAAACTTTTTACCTGCAAAGTGTAAAACTTGATTTTTCTGGTGCCATTTCAGCAGTAGCTATTAAAATCACCAGCCTGTATGTACTTTCTGGGAATGGGCTCCAGGCTTGTAAAATATTGACAAGGCAGGGAGAATCTTTGGTCTCCGAATAAGCTCCCTGGCCTTCCTTTCTGTGATAATTTGGTATAAAGACAGTTTGGGCTTCTTTCCAAGGTTCTATCCCAGCCACTCGGCTGTGGAAGTAGCCATCTACTGGTGGCTCTGGCATAATAAAGTTGTCTGAGGTAACATTTCCACACAGTAATTTTTAGCAAAAGGAAAATGTTGGCCTTGTCAAGTGATGACAGAGTGGCTGGAATCGAAGGTCTGCATAAAGAAGGTCTTCCTTCTTTGTGGCCCCAGAACGATTGTTGGCAACCTCTGACCCGCCTGGTTGGACTTTGCCCCTGACCCCACTTGTCCCCACCTAGCTTTAAGCTCTGTGGTTCAAAAGAACTTACCCCATGTCCACCTGCCAAGTAGATACTCATTCAGCAGCACTGCAGCTACACAAGAGAGGAGGGGCGGATGGGGTGGGGATGAGGCTCGGGCACGCTGATGGAGGGAACCAGATAATGACCGTCCCACACATCACAGCTTTGCATGTGGACAGACCTGACTGCCTTGGATGCCTCTTTCCATGGTGCTGTCTGGGCCTTAAGAATCACCTTGACTCGTGCTTCTGGTTTTCAGTTCGGCTTCTGGGAATGCACTCCAGCCACCTCAGCCTCTCTGGAACCCAGCAGATGGGTGGAAGCCAGGTACCCTGTCTCTCAGAAGCCCACAAAGATGCTCCATAGTCCTTGCCTGAAACCCCCAGCTTCTGAGAGTGCCTTTTCCCTGAACGCCAAATGAGTGGGCTTGACATTTTAATTCTGTCAGAGTTGGTTGTCACAGTCTGATGAGGAACAGGACATTTACATAGTCTCAAAGTACCTCCCCACAAATTGCTTAGCTATTACAACAGGAGAAAAAAAAAAAAGAAATTCTGCAGTGGAGAAATGGGACAGTACTTAATGAAGTGATAAAAACGAATGTTACCCACAAACATGATACACCTCCAGACAAAAAAATTTGCTGGACTCGAATTCTAGCCCAGCATACAAAGCTGAATTTAATTATGAGGAAACATCACAGAAACCCAAACTGTGGCAAATTCTATGAGAAAACTGGCCCGAATTCTTTAAAATGTCAACATCATAAAAGACAAAGGCAAGCTGAAAGGCTGTTACAAATTAAATGAAACTTAACAAATAGGAAAATTAAATGCAATATGTGATTCTGCACCAGGAAAAAAAAAATCTTGTCAAAGGACATTATTGAGATAATTGATGAAATTGGAATATGGACCTAGATAAAAAGTAATTAACGTTACATTTCCTGAAGTTGTTTACTCTGGTTATATAAGAAAATTCCCTACATAGGGAATACACACCAAAGTATTAAGGAGTAAAAAAAGCATGTTGTATACAGCCTATTTTTAAATGGTTTAGATTAAAAAAAAAAACTATAGGGGGAAGGTATAGCTCAAAGTGTTAGAGCGGACGCTTAGCAGCAGGAGGTCCTGGGTTCAATCCCCAGTACCTCCACTAAAAATAAATAAACCTAATTACCTCCCCTCCAAAAGAAAACTAAAAACAAAAAACCCCCACAAAACCCCCAAAAACCTGTATATAGAGAGTGAGACAGAAACAGAGGGGAGGGAAATGTGGCAAAATGTTACAAATTGGTAATAAGAATTCTTTTTTTAAAAATTTTTCCGAAATGGTGAAATTGTTTCAAAATAAAAGGTTTTTAAAACCATACTTTTGCTATCCTACCATCAAAAACAAACAAACTGAACAATATACCCCGTTGTCTCATGTACCCTGAAATGGATCAGCCATCAGCTGATAGGGCTGGAAAGAGACTTCCGGCCACTTTCTGTCCCTCGTCCTTAATCCTAAATCACATCGACCTCAGGCGGATGTGGATGATTCCTGCAGAGACACCCAGCGGCAGGTTCTACTCTGTTTCAGGGGCACCCGGCCGGGGGACCGCTAGGCGAGGTCCTTCCCATCGTGGCCTCAGAGAGCCAAGAATTCTCTCAGCAGCAGTAATAGTGGCTGCAAATCGAGGTCAGTAGGAAAACAGATCTGTTTCGGGGTTGTCATGTTGCACACAAGGCGATGAGTGGACAGAAAAGAATGTCCCCCAGTGAAGGGACGGCCTGTGAACCCCGGGCCTGGTTCTGCATATTCTTACGATGCCCAGCATAGAAAACAGGAAACATCAGTTAAAATGGGAAATCGCTGTGGGCTGAATTACTGTAATTCCTCGTCTTACTTAGAAGCTGGCACGGAGCAGGCCTTCATCCACAGCCTGACGTCTCCTGCCTTCCCATGCCTTGATCATTTTGCCCTTTCTTAAGGGTGGTGCATTACTAAGCGAAGAGGCTTTTAGGCTGGAATTGCTACCTTTAAGTATGCTTAGAAATTGTGTTTTTAAAGAGCTGTTTGTTTTTCTATGTCTCTCAGTTAAAAGCAGCTTGGCTCAGCCTCTGCTTCTGGTTCCCTCCTCCTGCCCCCTCTTTCTTTCTAAGTAGGCGAGATCCAGCACACAGAGCGACTCACAGCCCGGCTTAATAACAACCCAGCAATAAATGACACAGCCATTATCATGCTAGACGGATAAACAGAGGGACATTCCCCCACACGGGTGAGCCCAACCGGAAATTTGCTTTTCAGTCCTCCCCGCATCTCCACCACTCCTTTGGGGTCCTCGAAAGTATCAGGGAAATCTTGGCAGCCTGTCCAAGCTGTAAAATGGAGCTGATGATTCCTGCTCCCTGCCTGCCTGGCTGAGTTGCTTTAGGACACTCAGGGGATGGTGAGCAGCTAGGTAGTGAGCTGCTGGAACCAATATTCAAATGACAGGTGGTGTTATTTCTCTTACTGGACGGGGATCTGACTGAAGTAGTTTGGGCCCCTTCCCTCTGGAAGGAAGACAGTTTTTCTGTGTGACCTGGGCTGCACCCTCGGATGAGGAGTCCTTCTTGGCTGCCTGTTTCCTGTCTCCAGTGCCAAGTGCCCAGCCTGCCCTCCCGGCCTTCCCTTGGCCACCTCTGTTTTTCCTGTCTCTCTGTTCAGTCTGTTTTCTGCCCCATCCGTGAGAAAGCAAGCTTGATGACAGCCGGAGTCTTGTCCTTTGGTCTGCAAGTGTTGCCCCAGTGCCTGAAACAGCATTTGGTTCCTTGATAGTCATGCAACTATTGGAATGAATGAATGAATGAGTGAACGAACAAACAGGAGAGATTTCCCATCCTTGGTTTTCATATCCCATGTTGGCTCCCTGTTCTGCACAGTCTTGCTCATGCCCCTGGCGAGAACTCTTAGTAGCCAGTGGTGGATTCCTGGCCCATTTCTTGCTCCTAAGCTCCAGAGCTCCAGATCCAAATGCCCAGTGCCTACGTGGAGAAGCTCAAAACAGAAGGGATTATGGGGAACTGTATCGAGTATCTTGTAATGGCCTATAATGAAAAAGAATACGAAAAACGATATATACACGTATAACTGAGTCACTGTGCTGTATGCCAGAAACTAACACAACGTTAAAAAAAAAACTAACACAACATTGCCAATAATTATACTTCAATAAAAATAAATAAATAATAACATTAAAAGAAGGGAAGGGATTCTGAGTGTAGATTCTTGGAAGCAGAACATTCGTTTCTGGTGTTGATCTGGGGCAGTGATGGGACTCCCTTGTGCTAGCGTGTTTCTGCCTCCTGCAAACGGGGATTGATAATCGTGCTGACCTTACAGGTTTGCTGAGACAATTAGATGAGGTCGTATATGCAATGGGCTTAGACGGCTGCTTGGTACCGAGTGAGCCCTCAGTGGAGTTCCCTGGATGGGGGTTTCATTCTAGCGCAGTGTTCCATCTGGTAAATTGAGGTGATTGCCTTTTCTTCTGCTTGTCTTCAACATGGTGGGTGAACTGGAGGGGCCCACCTTGGTCTGCAAACTGCTACTCTCCCCGCCACCACGCTTGGGGGGAGAGACCCTGGCTGATACTGTGTAGATTCACTTCTCAAGCTCCGGCTTCTAGAAATTCAGCCCCTTCTCAGGCTGTGTGGATGATTTAGGCAGCAGGTAGTGGGTTACGTCCAGGTAAAAAAGACCCCCTAATGGGGAGGCCCGGCTCCTGGTGCGGCCTCGGCTGTAACTGTGGTCCTGTCACAATTCAGTTGGGATTTTCATCACCCTGGTCAGGAAAGTCATGGTGAAGGTTACTACAGCAACCTTCACTCTGCTCTGGAAAGCATATCGCTTACAATGGGGCCTTTCAGTGGCTGGGCCCCTGGAGCTGGGCAGTGATTCGGTCTATTCAGAACACAATGGGGCAAAACAGAATGGAAAGGAACCACACATTGTTTCAGGCCCCCGTGGCCATCTGCAGCCTTGCCTGCTGTTGTCCACCCTGGTGCCCAGCTTCAGTTTTGTTACTCCCGTATTACACTTAATTCCACAATGCACATGCCTGCCAGTTGGAGTGCATTTTACGGAAGCTTAAATAATAGTGACAGTTCTAGAGGGGACTACAAACTCAGCCAGAAAGCGCTACAGAGATACCTTTGAGAAAAGGTGGTGTAGGCTTTTGGTTTAGAGGCGACAGAGGCACAAAGTGGGTATGTTTAAAAATATTCAAACCACTCTTCAGAATTGATCAATTTGCCTTGGACTTCTCTCAAGCAACCACAGTTTTTTTTTTTTTAAGGGAGAAAATTTTAAATGACAAAAAAATAAAATAAAATCGCCCTTGCCTTTGTTCACAGCCACTCAAAGCAAACCCACCCACCAAACAGAATTCATCCACGGATAGCAAATGATGGGCTCCCTGACATTTTTTTAAAACTAGGGAATGTTACCTAGGTTTTTCAAAGCTGAATTTAGCTTTGAAGCCTGTGATCTGTAGTTATACCAAGCAAAAGAGCCGTGGTTTCTTTAGAATGAAAGTTGGAAGGAAACTTTTTTATTTAATTTTTTTTCCCTTTAGAGCATTTATGGTATTTTATTTTATTTATTCACACGGCTTGTCCTGTGATCAAACGGCTTTTCTTTGTTGTATGTTTATATCTCTAGGGTTGGTTTATATCCTTCCCTTCTTTAATGTTTCCCGCATGTTTAATTTAAATCATTCGCCTTTTATCTCTCTAAGGATCTCAAGCTCTTTCTGTCTTTTCTAACCTTTGTACTCTTCTGGCTGCACCGAATTTTTAAAAAAAAATTGAAATGAGCTTTTCTTTTCAGTGCGAAGCTAGCAGCTACTTTGTATCTTAAACCCAGCCAACCGCCATCAAGCAAAGGGTGATTCCATTTTGCTTTTGATTCCAGTGAACCTTAATTGACGTGTGGTCACTCCCAGGTATCTCTGGGTGTTGACTGTTTGATCAGTAAGTAATACTGTGCTTTTGGCCCCACTCCCAGGAAGAGAAGGGGTCACAGCCAGGGAGACTGTAGATATGGAGAGTATCAGAGCTGCTAGAGTTACATCTCATAGTTTGGATCTCGGGTTCAGGTAGAAAAGGGGACTTTTGTGCATTTGGGAGCTGAGTTTAGTACAAATCCTTTCAGCAATTTTGCAGCCAGAAATCATGCAAATGTTTTTGCAAATCCACTTGTGGTCTTGCTGGCAGTTTTTGAGTGCAGACCTCTTTGTGAGGTGGTGACGTTGACATCTACTTTCTGTTCCCTGTCCTGCCTCAGAGTGGGCACCACTGTTTTCTACATAAGCAGTCGGGCACACTCTCTACCTGACGCAGAGAGCCGGCCTCGCCGTTGGTCTCAATTCTTGCATAAAGTGATTTCTGTTACTACTGCTTCGGGATCATGGGTGTGTCAGTCCCAGCCCCCTTGAGTCTCATTCCCGTCTCCTACAAGGAGGACCAGAGTTCGCCCCCAACTGTGGACTCTGCAGGGCTGACGGTGGCCTGCAGTTTGGCCTTGAAAGTTCTGCCACAAGTCCCTCCTCCAGCGGACTGCTAAATGGGACTGTTGTGGCAAAGCATGTCTGTCTTGCCCGGTTTGTCCCAGTGAGGATTTCTGTGAGGTTATTTTTTAACAGATTTGAGTGCCCTTATTGTGTTGAGAGGCGGAGGCACCTTTGGCACAAAGGGAAACCGTCGTCTGTTCCCCAGAGAACTTTGGATGCGACACCTGCACGTGCTGAATTGAAGACCAGGGTGTGGGGCTCTGGCCTCGAGGCTGGCTGTGAGGAGTCCTTTGAAGGCAGAGAGGCCCCGTGTCTCGGGGTGGCTCCACCCGCTGGGTCTCTCCACGTCACTGAGGCTTCTCCCGGCATCCGTGTTCTTTGTACGAGTCAGTCCGGTCTGTGCCTCAGATGCCCCCGTTGAGAGAGGCAATCTCTGTTCCAGAGCCAAAGTGCTGCCTTTGAAACCTCACTCTCTCTCTTTTTTTTTTTTTTTTAAATGAAGGTACTGGGGATTGAACCCAGGGCCTCTACCACTGAGCTCTGCCCTCCCTGCCACCCCCTACCCCCAAGTCTCGCTCTCAGAGAATGGTTCCCCTGAGACATTTTCACAGAGTGGGGAATCCTTTTTGTTAGTCATCCACCATGGCCTCGATGTAAACAGAGTGACTCTATGACTCTCTCTGGCCGATTTTTTCATCTGTTCCCCGGCGTTCAGAGTACCTCCCTGGTCCTATAGTTCTTTTGATACCAAATGAAACAAAGCATCTAACATAGTGTTCGGCACATAGTAGGTGCTCAAGAAAAGCCGTGCCCACTCCCTGCTCCCTAAACCCTGTGGCCCCACCTGTAAATGACATGGGTTGCCTTTTCACTGCTGTATTGTAATTCACAGAACACAGTGAGCAATCACCAGAGCTGTCTTGGGGTTTTTTTTTTTAAACGGAGTTGTGAACTTTAAGCTGCTGTGACCCACCCATGCCCCATAATCACATCAGACATGGTTAGCTTGTGTTTTGTTTTCAATTTTAGTGATTCTGGCAGCAGAAAGTCACTATTGGAAGGAGCCCCATGGAATCCTACAGCCAGAGATCTCTAGTCAGATTACAGTTTTCCAATTTCTGCAGGCATTTACCCTCATCTTCTGGAGATTACCTGCCTCCTTTCCTTACTTGTTTCTGATTTTTTAAGCCAATGCCTTGACATTTTCCCCCCTACAAACAGAGGGCTGTATCTTGGGTGGAAGGTAAGGGGTTCTAGGAAAGTGGTCCCCCAAGTGTGGAGTCTGTGCACCTTTGCGTGGAAGATAACCCACTGGAAAGCAGATATTAAAACTCTGTTCACATTTACTTTAATGTTAAAAACTAAGAAGAAATTAAGCTCTTCAAATATTTACTATTTGGATGGACACCAGTGCCCTGATGCAGTCTGACTGCTGGAAGGTCACGGTTCACAAATGATCATGTTTATTATTTGAGAAATTTAAAATACTTAAATGCCTAGAGTCCTTTGATTGTTCTCAGAATTTCTGTGGATGATCCAGACCTTTGCTATGTACAGGTTTGCCTGGGAGGGGCTGCACGGTGCTGGACTGGGAGCTGGAAAACCTGAGTTCTAGTCCTGGTTCTGCTGCTAAGGGGCTGAAACCATGGACACGTAGCACCTCTCTGGGCCTCAGATCCCTCACCTGTGCAGTAAGAGCTTTGAGCTGGTGGGCGAACAGGCGAAGGCCCTCTCCAGCTATAAACTTTTAGGATTCAGAATGTAAATATAGAAGTATTGTGCCCCTTCCTTACCCCTCGTCCTTTGTGGATTGTTTAAACACCTTTGCTTTTTTGCCTGTAAGGCATCCGTCTGTGACTCGTGGTCCTCACTCTGCTTCGTCACAGCCTTCCTTTTTGCTCAGCCTGTTAAGTTCCCTACGTGTCTTCTCTGCAGTGACTGTCTTTCTTCTACTTTGCCACAGTGGATCCCTGTTCTCAGAGAATCCTGGGTTCAGATGTTTTACGTGTTATGTGATTACGCGTCACTGGGGCATTGTGAAACTTTGAGGCCCGTATTTTTTTTTATTGCATCCTGTCTCTGCTGTTACCTTAGCCAGATGAGATGACAGTATTCTTTCTTGAAACATCAGCTACGCAATCAGAGCACTATTTCTGGCTATCGGTGTTCCCAGTTCGCTTATTACTATTAACAACAACTTTGCTTAGCACTTAGAGTGGGCCAGACAGTGTAACAGGAACTCTCCATGCCTGATCTTATTTAACACCCTCAAAAGCCCTGAGTGGTCGATACTGCTTTCATACCCATTTTACAGAAAAAGAAACTGAGGTGTAGAGATTGGAATCCTCGCAATGCCATTTTTACTAAATGCCCTTGAACCATTTAGCTTCCTTAAGAGTCTTTTCAGTTGTAGTACTAAGACAGCTGTTGAGAACCCCTTGCACTCAGAGAGAAGGGGCTGGTCTCTCCCTCTGCCTAACCTCTCTTTACCTTCCTGTACAATTTTTGTATTTTTAAAAATCTGGATTTGCTTGCAGTTGAACTTTGGTAAGGATTTACATTGGTCAGTGGATGGCCAAGTCTACTTATTGGTGGCCTCTGTCAACCCTGGAAGAACACAGTGACAAGGGTCTCGGGTAAATTCACAGTGAAGCCACGCTGATCTCCCAAATTGGTTTTTCTTTTTGTTTTTGTAAATGCACCCCTAGAATTTGCTTTTTCAACTGAGGAGGGTGGGTGCACCGCAGGTAGTTGGTAAGAGCCCCTTGGAAACCCCGTAGGCGCAGGAAACAGAAATACAAGACTTATGGTCTTTGCTCCTTGCTGCGCAGGTGCCCACGCCCGTCCCCACCCAAGCCCATCTCCGCCCACGCCGTGCTGGCCTGGCCTTCTGCGGTGCGGGTGTGGCTTCTGAGAGATAAGCTGATAACGGGACATGCCTGCTTTCCTGTCTACCCTAGGGCTTTTAATTGAATTAATGTGCGGATGCGTGATTCTCTCCACCCACTTCTAACTTCCTGTAGCCCAACCTCTTTTTTTTTTTGTTTCATTCCTGAAGTCCAAGGTATGTATGCATCATGAGAAGACATGACAGGCTGGGTCCTGTGTCCTCCACCGGGCCATGAGAGGGATGAGAGGTGGGCCTGGTGTTGATCTTCACAGCTGGAGCTGCCCTGGGCCTTCAGGACCCTTGTGACACCGATCCGCAGTGCTCATTGGGGGTGCTCTGGTGGCATCTCCTCCTGAGATGTGCCCACAGAACCCTCCTCTCTGTCGCCCTGTGAGCAAGCCTCTCTGCCTCCCCAGATCTCTCTGGATCTAGTAAACATGTCTGGTCTGTACCCTAAAAGCTGTTAGACCTTTTGGCTCCATTTTGCCCCTAGAAGAGCGTGGCGTCTGTGTGCTGTAGATCAGGCCAGATCAAGCAAGCAGAGGGTCCAGATGTGCCCTTGCCAAGAGCAGGAGACAGTGTGGAAGGCATTTCTCACTTCTGACCCTGGTGCTTGTGGGGTGCCCTCCACCCCTGAGCTTGGCTTTTATCCTGGACTCAGTATCCCCCATGGCTAATCTGTGACAAGGGCTGCCCATACCCCGAGACACCCCAATCACATTCCAGACACTTCTCCCCACCCAGCACATCCTGAAACACATCCTGAGTTTTTTTGTGCAGATATGCCCAAAGTTCATTTTTCAGAAATATTAAATTATATTTGGAAAAAAAATACATCAAATGAGTTGATTATCTTGTGTTGTCGTACCTCCACCATTTTGCATGACATAAATAATGCATATTTTGCACTCAGTATAGAAAGATGCTGTGAAGCACAGTACATCCTGGAAGGCTGCTTTTACCCAGATTGACATCAACTCTGCTGCAGTCCAAATCTTTACATATTTTTCTTTTTCCTCAAAATATTGTTTAAATTAGAATTTATTCCATGGTACAGAATAATAGTTCCTTTTAAGCAGAATTGCTCAATGACCTACCTGTTGTTATTTCCATTTCAGTTAATAATATGAACCAGAGTTAGCAGTGCTGGTATTTCTACCTGGTCTGCCCGTATCATTACCTTGGCTTCTTACTTCAAATCAAGAAATTTACTGAGCAGCAGACATTGCTTCAGGGGCTGTAATTTTCAAACCAAAGATCAGGACATGTAGTCTGATAGGATTTTGTTTTCTTGATTTATGAGTCTATGAATAAAGTCCCGTCAGTAGTGGTGCAAAACCTAAATCCCATTTACATGTGTATTAATAGACTGCCTTAATTGTGAAGCGTAAAATTACATGAAGTGGACCTTGCCCAAGGTCACAGAGGTAGGGCCCATACTTGAATCCAAATCTGCTGATTCTAATCAGTTACTAGATTACTAGATTGTATTCTCCAACCTTTGTGCTCGAAAGCACGGGTGACGACTGGGAGGTTCCCTGAAGGGATCGATCAGTGCCTGACATGGTGTCCTGCCAGCAGAGCTGCAGCTAAAAAGACTGACACTGACATCAGTCAGCGTGACTCGTCTTCATTTGTTTGATTAAATTATAGATGGAAACAGAAGTAAAATGAGCACTTGTCATATAAAGGGATTTCAACCATTTGATTCATTTTGTTCAGGAGCTTGAAATGTCTTCACCCTGTGGTTAAATTAGACTGTTTTCCTTACCTGGATGCTGGTGGACAATTAAGAGGAGAAAAGAGAACATCTTTTCCCGTTGATCTCCTGGACTGGGGGCAATAGACAGCTTTAGAAACTTCTTTCTTCTTTGGGGCAGACTCTGGATACAGGACCCCCATTTCCCCCACAGACAGCTGCCACAGTGAGATACACCTTGTTCTGAGATGAGCCAAATTGCCCGGAATTCATCGGCCCGACTGCTACTCATTGGGCATGACCACGTGCCTGGCATTGCCCGGCCTGCTGGGGACATGTCCCCAGGGGGCAGACGTGCGCCTAAGGCCACGTAGAGCCAGACTGCTTGCTCTGTGGGCTCCTCTGTGCTGGGCTTTACACAAGGTACCCCACGTTCCAGTAATACAAGTATCTGCTTTGTGCTGTTGCGCAGATAAAAGAAGTTGATACGCAGCAAGTAGTCAACATGTGATAAAGCAGTGACTGTTAACTTTATAATTCTTGCTGTTTCCAACACTGACCTCCTTACAGGAGGCAGTAGGTATAACTGTTAAGTGCAAAGACTTGAGAGCCAGTTGGCCTGGGTTTGAAGCCCAGCTGCTGGGGGTGGGCATGTCACTCAACTTCTCTGTGCCTCAGTGTCCTGCCTGGTAAATTGGTGAGGATTAAATAAATTATCTTGTATAAATGTTCAGAACGCTGCTGGTATGTAATGAGAATTAGCTGTTGTGTTCCGCAGGGGAGAGAGCCACTACCCCAGATTTCCTAGAGATTCAGAGGGAAAAGGACGGAGCAGTGTCGATGAGTCTTGTAGGAAGTGCTTCCCCAGGGAGAATAAATTGCAGATGCTCGAGGGAGAATTTCCTGGACAGCCTCAAGGCAAGCCCTCTCCCAGGGGACTCATTCAGTGTCCCACGTGTGGCTGGGAGGGTCTTCTGAGGCAAGAGGACTGGAGGAGGGCTTTTGGGACCCCTGATGGGAAGTGCGGGGATTTGGGACACGAATAGAGAGCAGTTTCTACATGTGAAAACATAACCGTGGCCTCACAGCTGCTATCTGAAGGGGAATCTGGTCTTGCCTTGTGAGATTTTTGACAGTAGAGAAAAATACGTCTGGGAAATAGAAGTCATTTAAATTCCCAGTGGCTAGACTTGAAATTGGTGGGAACCGGCCCAGGAGAGAGTGGCAGAGGGTCCCCACATTGGACAGGGCACCACGGTGGACGGTGAGGTCGGTATGTACAGCCCTATGTTGTGTATTTTAAATCATATCTCTTCATTATCATTTTAACACACTGAATAAATAAAACTGGTGATTTTATGGAGATGGTTGTTCAGGAGTTAGTCAAATTAAAAAGGACAGTTTATGCAAAAATTTGAAGATAGGTCTGGCAGAACTTGGGTGAAGGGAAGTTGTAAAAGTAGTTGAAAATGAGGTTTAGGAGACACTGGAGTAGAGTGTATGTGAATAAAGGCCAGAGTTCATTGTAATCCCCTGGGGTGGACACATCCCCCCTCGGCGGTGGTGGTGGTTCAGTGGTCTTAATACTAAAGGAACTTTCCGATGGAAGGAGATGCACATTATCATGCCTTTACAAATTGAAGAGGAAATTCCCTTGCTCTGCCGAGTTGTGGTCTGCTGTGGGCAGCTTGCTGTGAGCTGCTTGTCGGCCAGGACACTCACTCTCATGCTGTTTGGGGAAGGGGGTGAGGGCAGCAGGTACAGAAATGATCACAGCACAGCCTCTAGAACTGGGCGATCATCAGCCTCACCAGCGAAACCTCTGTACAGATCCTGAGGTGACAGTAACACAAAGCATGCTGCTTCCAGAATAACTGAAATCTTCATAATATCTTTGATGATATTAAACAATGACTTACATTTATAAAGTGCGTAGGACAGGGCCTGGCCTCTCGTAAGTTTTCTGTGCCTTAATTCATCAAGCCCAGGGTGCTACTGGTTGTCAGGCACGCTGTGACACAGCATGGATGGTAAGACAGACACATCCTAACTTCAGAATGTTCAGTGTGAAGAAAGATACATCTTCAGGGAATTATGTTCAATATCTTGCAGTAACCTATAAAGAAAAAGAATATGAAATAAATATATGTTTGTCTGTGTATGACTGAAACATTGTGCTATACACCAGAAATTGACACATTGTAACTGACTATACTTCAATCAAAAAAAAAGAAAAAAAAAAGGAGAAAGTAGAAGTCATCCTTCTCCCCAGAGTCCAGGCCTTCTCCCCAATGGAACCTTGTGAATCTTTCAAAAAAAAAAAAAAAAGCCAATTAAAACATGTCTTTTAAAAAACTGAGACAAATGCGATCATTCAAGATTTAATCCACAAATCAATTGCTATGTTCCTGAAGCCGTGGATCTAGAAGATCTTTCCACGTCAGCACAAGTGGATTCCTTTTAATGACAGCGTAGACCCTCCTTTTTGCAGAGCAGGCCATGTTCTAATCAGTCGTAAACCGTGTGCCCAGTTTTCCCCCATTAGATTGTGCTACAGTGAACAACCTTGTACCTACATCTTGGCTCACTTGGTATGTCTTGAGATAAAGTCCTAAAATTAAAATTGATGGAGTGGGGAGGGTGTAGCTCAGTGGCAGAGTGTGTGCCCAGCATGCACAAGGTCCTGGGCGCAATCCCCTGTAGTTCCACTAAAAATAAGTAACTAAAAACCCAGTTACCTCCCCTCCCAAAACAAGACAACAATTGCTGGAGGAAAGAGGGAGTGAATTTTATTTCTGTTTAGTTAATGGTTTATATGTTGGTCTGTGTGACTGAAGTTTTGATTCCTGCCTCCACTGCTCTCTAGAGAAATCTAGAAGAGGCTGAGGGCATTTCTGGTCACCCCTCCCCCAGGCCCTGCCCAACAGTCTCTCGTGTTTACACAGCACTTTGATGGCCTCCCTTTTCTGGGTGTCTGAAGGGTGTTTGAAGTACTCTGGTTACCCAGCGTGTCGTCTCCTCCTTTCTCCTGGATGAACCAAAGAAGAAAAAGGCTCGGAGACACTGGTGAGAGAGTCCACGGAGCCGGGCTGCGCGGGCAGGGCCGCCCTGGGGCCTCCTCCGGGGAGCGGAGGTTGGCTTTCAGGGGAGAACAGAGCCGGCCTTTGTGCGCTGACTCACCTTTGCTCAGTCCCCACCTGGTAAACCCACGCCCATTCAGGACACTCTGCCTTTTAAATCGGTCCAGGTTCTTCCTCCGCAGCAGGGACTCCTGTGTCTGGGTGCCGCCTCTTCAACGTGAGGCACACACCGGGCCATGAGGTGGGTGTGGGCGTACCTCACTTTCTAGAACCTGCGTGTAAATCCGTGCTTTTTAATCAACTGAATCGTCATTAGAAAGTCAACGTGAACCCAAGAAAGGCTGTGCTCAGTCCTTCCACAGTGGAAATTATCTCCCTTGTGATTTGTAATCCCTTTCAGGGCTGGGAGTAGCTTCTTCATGATCATCATTGTTGTGGGCATAATTAGCATCTCTACCTGCCCATCAGCAGCTGTGTGCCGTCCTTTGCCAGCTGTGCTTCAGTCACCAAGCCCTGCTGGGAAATGAAATACCTTGCTGAGTGCCCCGACTTGTTGCAAATGTTACCATTTTTAGTGGAAAAACAAAAGGAATGTCCCCACCCACAAAGTCCACAGAAGAGAAGGAAGCTGAGTCTTGTTGAGGTGATAACCTGGTAAACTGGACCTTTGCCCTCTGAGGACAGTGGCCCGCCTCCACACGGACGGGGAGGTCCCCGTCCCTCTGTATCTCCTCCCAGCACGCGTGGCGGCCCATCCTGCCCCTACCTTCCCAGTCGGGGGTGGAAGGAAGAAACAAAAGGGTCAGAGTCATTTGTCCCGGAAACATTGCTCAGGTCCACGCAGTTCTAGGACAGTAGGCTGTCCTAGATGAATAACGCTTTCCCACTCTGCTCCCCACTTACTGCCTGTCAGTGGCTGTATTCCAAGGAAGGCCTCCGGGCAAGTCACGCTATGATCAAACACTGTGGTCCCCTCTAGAAAAACAGGGCAGTTCTTCTTTTTCACTGTGGGGAACTTTTAAGCTTCCCTGGGCTGGGATGAGAGCCTGTGCATTCGTATTTGGTTTCCAGGTTCCCTGATCCAGTTCTCAACCTGTGCTGGAACTGCCCGGGCCACCCCAGCTTTCATTCATTTAGCTGTCAGTGGGTTCTGCCCTTGTCCTCGGCACCCTGGGCGGGTCAGCCTTTCCCCAAAGGTTCAGATTGTTCCCAATCTTACCCCTACCTTCACTCCTTCCCTTTACCTCAACTGAACTGGTTTTTTTTTTTTTAATTTTTTTTTTTTAGGGGCAGGGGGAGAAAGGCATAGTAAGTATGGGGGTTAATAAAGACAAGCTACAAGACCTTGGGCAATTTACTTTTAAAAAATCAGCGAAAGGAGATGATAATATACAGTATGGGGATGATTGTGAAGATTGAATGAGTTCACATATATAACTATAATTGCCTGGGGGAAAGTGCGGGAGAGAGAGAGATTTGTGACCAGTGTCAAATGAAAAATAGCTCCCGTGTTTTTTTAGTGTTTGATGCTAAGAGAAGGTGGTCATTATCAAAGATGCACGGTCCTCCCTCCGTGTCTGCTGGGGATTGTTTCCAGGACCCCCACGGATACCAAAATCCCTGGATGCTCAAGTCTTTTCTATAGAATGGCATCCTACTGTTGACTCTCCTTAGCTGCAGTCCATGGTGGGTTGAATCTGTGGATGCAGCCAACTGTTTGTCTTTTTAATGACAAATTTGGTGTTGGAAACGGTCTACCATTCTGTTGCCATTTAAACTTACCAGGTGGAAATACCCAGTAGGTCACTAGGGAGACAGTGTGAAGAAACCATGGTGTTTGGTTGAGTTTATAATCATAGACTTTTGTTCATGTCTTGCCTTTGCTGCTTCCTGTTTGGAACATCCGTTTCCTTGCATGTCGTCTGGGCATGTTAACCCCTCTCTCGTAGGGTTGTTTGGAATAGCAGAAGGAGTGACTGCCTCCAATCAAACGGTTCATTGCCTTACTTACAGTAACTGTCAATCATACTGTTGGTCCTTTATCTTCTTGCAGATAGAAGTCTGGAGACCCACCCAGGGGTGGGACTCTTTAGTGCAGAGGGATATTTGAGACCATGAGAATCAATGAACTTCACAGTGAGCCCTGTTTTTCTGGGGTGGGTTGGGGGGTGGGTAACTGCCAACAGAAAGAGGACACTACCTTTGAGATGGGACAAGCAGTGACTCATCACTCTGGATTGAGAGAAGAAACGGTTGGATTGGACACCAAGACCTACTTGGGTTACCTAGAGAAGGCATTTCTGGGGATCAGTACAAACAAACACACTGTGACACAGAGCTCCTCCGCTTGTACTTTGCAGACGTTAAATAACAGCTTCTTAATGGTCCTTTGGTTTTGTTCAACCGTGCTTACGTTTGTAAAGAGAAAATAACATTTTTGGCCTCTTTTAAGTAGATGGATACTTATTGGGGTTAAAAGCAAATAAACAAACAAGTAAACAAACACATCTACTGGTTAGTTGCTCTAGGACCTTAGTTTAGTATCCAAAGTAATTTGCATAGAAAGAATATTCAAGCTGGAAAAGGAGGGAGGGGGGAGGAGGGGAGGAGGCTCCAGGAATCTTTCCCTGGTTGGAAATCGAGTCGATTGAGATCCAGTGAGTCATGCTGTGGCCAGTGCTTTTCTGTTTCTGTTTTGCCCCAAGAGGAAGGAGGAGTGGTGAGGTTTGAGGTAATTTTGTAGGAATGATGCCGCGTGTGGTTCTGAGAAAGTCAAATATATCATATAAACCGTTTCCCTCTGCAAGGCAGCACTCACGGGTGGCAAGCTTTCCAGAACCCCTTTCTGGAGCGTGGACACATGGCACTTTTCCTATGGTGGCCCCTTCCTTGGCTGGTTTTTAATAAGGACTTCTCCCAGAGCCTCTTAGAATTTGCTGTTATTAAAGGACCCGTATTCCCTGCAGCATTAAATAATTTTTCAAAATGAGATTTAAAATGTTTATCTTGTTTCCTTCCACCTCCCCTTCCTCTCAAAGGGCCTGTTACCTTTTCTCATTCTTAGTTTTGATGTTTGAGCAGGTGGCCTTTCTAGATATCCTTACTCAGAATTTTTTTCTCCTTTTTTCCAAACTCCCCCCCAAAGTGATCTCCTGAGAAGGAGGCAGGAGCCGAGTCTTGCTCAATTCAGTGCCCACCACACTTGCCCAGCGTGTGACACTGGATGCACAAAGGGTCTGAAGGGAAGGGACAGTCTGATACCTTGCCATGCATTATTTGTTGTTATTTCATATGTATTGGCTTTTTTTTTTTTTTTAGCCCTGTAAATGTAGATTGTAATGAATACCCTTCCTTGCCTAGTCTTGTCTGGCAGATTCAAAATCTTTTAGATCCATTTCAAATGTTGCCTTCTCCGGGAAGTTACTTCTACCTCCCAGGACAGAGGAGTCTCTGCCCCCTTCCGGAACACCCATTTTACGTGTGTTTACATACTGACTGTTGCTGAGGCACACACATCATGAGTCATCTGGATATCTAGGTCCTTCAACAGACCATGAGCTTCCCAAGTGCAGCCACTGCAGTGCTCCCATCTGCCCCTAACCCTGGGGCTTAGCACATAGCTGAACACACAGGGGAGTCCACTGCAGAAACGCCACGTGATGGCAAGCTCTCCGGGCCACGGGTGCTCAGAGGCTACCTCTGGTCTTAAGTTGTAACTTCAGCAAGGAGATGAAGGCCACAGCTCCACTTATGCAAGGAGGCCGTGGGGCCAGATGAGGCCCTCCTGTCCGTAGCATGCTCTGCGGTCGTGTGTAGGCCATCCTGTCCATTTCTTTGTTAATATAGCAGGGACCGGTCATCAAACTGTAACTTATCTTTTGAATGTGAAAGGCCTATGTTACACGGACAGTGATAAGTTTATGGAGGGAGAGCAATTCCGCTGGCCTGAGGAATTATGACCACATGACTGAGCTGTTGTGTGATACATACCCTTTCGCTTCTGAGTTCCATCGTATAATTTGCAAAACAAGTTTAGACCGTTTCTGTTTCATTGCTTATTTTACTAGTAAATTCTACCGAACAATAAGGTGGAAGAAATTACCCGAGCCCGTTGATCGTTTATTACGCTATACCCTAGATACCGTTGGGTGCTTTCATGTTATTTTATTTAATCCTTATAGCAACTCTGTGAAGTGGGTCTTATTTCTCCCATTTTACAGATGAGAAAAGAGGAAGCTTAAGTGACTCAATGCACTTAGATAACTTTCCCGCACTTCACGCGGTCTGTAGGTGGCAGAGGTGAAATCTGAATCCAGGTCTGTTGACAGCAACGCTCCTTCTCATTTGATGTAAGGGATATTTGGGAACTTAGTCGCATTTTTTTTTTCCCCTCAAAAGAAACCATCCTAATAATTGTGTTTCACGTTCGCAGGGAAGCAAAGGTGCCTACCGGTACCACTGGCAGAGTCACAATGTCAAGCAGAGTGGCGTGGATGACATGGTCCTGCTCTCCAAGATCACAGAGAACGCCATCGTGGAGAATCTAAAGAAGAGATACATGGACGATTACATTTTTGTATCCTTTATTGGTTTCTTTGGACAGTTTTAAGTGAGATGACATGTCCATGGTAAAATGGCTTAATTCCTAGCATAAGATCCATCTGAAATTCTGAACTGACACTATGTGCTCAAATCATTGTTACTGTTTGAGAATGTCATTTTGTACTTTGTGTCCCTTGGTTTAGGCTGTGGGGAGGGCAAGGATGCTACTAGATTTTTTCTTGGCATTTCACAAAATCACGATGCAGACAGTATTCCTCTACTTCCATTGATAGCACTATACCTTTGATGTGCTTTAACTGTATACGTGGCATCTAAAACAGGTACTCTTCCTAGAGAAAGTCCAGGTCTGCAGAATTCTGTCGGCGGTGGCTCCCTAACTGCAAAGCAGAGACGGTTAAGTCCAGACCTAAAAGGTTTAAAAGAGATCGCTGCGTGCAAAAAATATGCCATTTTGCCAGTTTTTCTGCTTTCTTCTATTTATTAAAGGCAACATCAGAAGTGAAGACCAACTATTGACAACGCCTGCCATTTTTGAGATGATCTTTATGTTTAAATGTTAGATTGCCAAATTTTGTCTTTTTTTTTTTTTTTTTTTGGGTAGGCCTTTGAGAAATTCAGAATGGAAATTTGATTCAAATGTGTGTCGACTTCATTATAAACAGAGAACTGTGATATTTGCCTGGGTTCCTACGGGATTGAGGAGTTATGTTTGGTGCTACCATGTAAAGATCTTTTAGTAGAATTATTGTAGAGTTGATCATAGATAAGCAAGGATCTGTGAAAAAGAAGTCTGTATAGTAGTACCAGAAAGTTTAGCCATGATGCTCTTGGTGACTTCTGAACGTGTGGTGTCATTGATGATCTTTAAAAGTGGAGTCTTTGCAACTGTTGTAACGTACATTTTAGAGTTTAACCCCCAAACCTTGGGGAGGTGTAGTTTTCACATCTGTAGCTTCTGTTTACTATTTACACCGCTCCTTTGATTATTAGGTAAAGGCACCCAAGCCTGTTCAGCAATACTTTTTGCAAGGGCTGCCTGGCTCATCACTGGTGAGGAGGGAGTTCAACCCACCAGGTCTTTATACAAATTAGCGTTATTCCAAGGCACTTGGATGCTTCTAACCAATATTGTGCTGTTTCCTATTTACCATAGGCAATTTTTACCAACTATCTGGGTAGTTAAATCCCTAACCCCCTGCTTTCTTGGCATTAATGGATATATTTGGATTTATTGGCCACATTGTAATGGCATCTTGATCAGGTGTGGGAGCCTAGCACCTGCTGACACAATCCTGCCCACCGCAGGATTTTATTGGAGGAACACAGCAGTGCTTGTGGGTTTACTTAATTGTCTGTGGTCGCTTTCATGCTACAGTGGTAGAGTTGAGTAGTTGCAACAGACCATACGATCCGCAAAGCCTAAAATAATTATTCTGACCCTTTACCAAAAAATGTTGCTGATTACTTGATACCTATGCAGAGCTTTCTTTCATTGTATGGAAGCAGTTGTCAGTTTTCATTTTATTTGGTCCAGAAATTGAAATAGGCTCATTGTATCTGGGCTTGCCATCATTAAAACGTTTTCATCACTTTTGTGTGCAAGACCCATGGCACATGGAAACTGGCAGATGATGGGCTGGGAAAAGCTGGTGCAGGTTATAGATCTGAACGGTCTCGCCTTGAACCTTACTCTGCAGGAGCTGGGTGACCTTAACACAAGTTTTGTGATCTGTGTCCCTTGATTTCCTCACCTGTTAAATGGGAGTGATGATAAAATCTCCCATGTGAGGCTGTTGGAGGGTTAAATGAAATGATGAATCCAGCATTAAGCATTGGTTATCATTATCACACACTTAGGCAAGTGTGTAAGTTCCTCCCGTATTTCTGAGTTACGTTCCAGAAATTCAATTATAAAGTTGCTTATTGGACATTCAAATGCATTTTACCATAGAACTCACTTTAGGTGGAGGATTGGTTTATTGACAAGCCCATAAAAGGCTAATTTCCAATGAATGTAGTTGGACACGCTACTTATTGGAATGTTTTTAGAACGTGGGCTCAGTTTATTTTATTATTTACAAGGACACGGTTTTTGATCAGCTGGGTAAGAAAAAACAAACATCAGTGGTTGTCAGCAGTCAGTCCATCGTCAACCCAGACAGACTGACCGTTCCCATATAGAATGTTTATCCTTAAGACACCAGAAAACTCCTCTAAGAACAGGGACTGTATCTTACATATCTCTTAAAAAGCAGAGTTTAAAAACCACTTTAAAGCAATACATGTTCATTTAACATGATTTGCAAAATGCAATCAACCAGCAAGGAGAACACTAAAACCCCTGGAATCCCACCACAGAAGGTTTGTTTTTAACCTCTTGTTGTATATTTTTCAGTTTAACCACATATAGACATACGGATGCATATATGTGCTTTCTTGTTAATTTTAGCTAAAACATGGCATCACCTTGCATTGTTTATTTCTTAGTTTCCTGCATAATTTTTGGCCTGGTGCATTGTATTAAGTGTTCATTCAAGATTTGTTGCCTCGGAAGACTTGCTTTTTATATTCAGCCAGCAGAATTTTAAAGTGACTCACATAGAGGGGGCTGATTCCCATTCTTTGAATTCATGTCTTTGAATGAATGACTGACTAGTCGTGTGTTCTACCAGGAAAATGAGTTAGTTGACCACTAATAGACTTCGTGTTTTAGCAATCTCTGCCCACTCAGCGTATGAGAAACTCGGCATCAGTGTGCTTTCCGGCAATAGCACAGAGCAGCATCTGTTGGGTGTTTATGAAATAATACCAAGGATCTAACTGCAAATCTTTTGTTCTGATAAGTGATGCTAGCCTCCTTTATCAGTTCAGTGCTAAGGGAATGTTATTATGATAGAGTGCATTATTTTAACTGAGGTTCCCTCTCCCCTTTCTCCTAAGCTTAATAGTTAAGAAGGGATTCGATTTTACATTAAGGTATAGAATTGCTCATTTTGCCCGTACTACATCTAATAACAGCACATTGTCTTGCACTGAAGGTCAGTATTTGGAACAATTGTTAATGCATTCAGGCTGTCTTCCTTTGTTCCACGTTAGGAAAAAAAAATCTACTTAGAAAATGCTAGCATTGTTAACCCATAAAAAACCATTTTTTCAGCTATTATCCCCAGACCAGGAAGGTTTCATTTCCTGTCTATTTTTCCTGAATGCTGCTGCACTTCCTACAATGACATTCTAAAATACAGGAGGGAAACCTTGCAGTATTTATTCACTCTCTGCTTGGCGAGATGTCATTTATCGCCACTTGGCTGACAAAAATAGTTCCTGTACGAAGCACGCCACACTCATTTGATCTAACTTTCTCCAAACTTGTTTTTACTCGAAGACCACGCTCAAGTGTGCTTGGCATTTTCAGCCCTTGAATTAGGAGTTGAGACCTTTGTGCTAGAACAAGCAAAACTCAAGGCATGATCGGAACTCAAGGCAGCGCCGTTGTTCCGAGAGAGGTTTGGCCCTCGGCAGTCAGTTAATGTTGGGGGGCAGAGGAGGGTGGGGGGCGGCTCCTGTGGTGGGATGGACTTGTGTCCAGGGGCTCAAATTCCAGCTGGATCATTCCCCACACATGTAACTTCATGCAAGTCACCTGCCTCCCTGCCGCACCTCAGTAATAAATCCAGGGAGGTCAGCCACTTCAGTGTAGGTGATTTGGGGGAATTTCCTGGCCATTAAAATGTTAAAAAAAAAAAGAAAAAGTTAAACCCTTAACTTTGCCTAATATGACCATTAAAAGCAAATTTACACAAGCTGCAGTACCATCACATTTCATAAAAGAAAGAATTTTAACTCTCATAGTGGGAAGGGAATCATCTAAAAATAAAGGATGGTCCTTTGTATTGAATAAACTGGGTTTTATGAAAAATTCAGGGCACTATTTCTTTTTTGGTCCTTATTGCAGCAGATCAGTAAAAGCTCATGGGTCCACAGACAAAGGCATTTGGGAACCAATCAATTCAAGATCTGTTGGGCCCCTTCTGTCTCACACATTCTATTTAATAAGATGGAATTTAGTTTGTTTTTACTTTTCTTTCTTCCTTCCTTCCTTCCTTCCTTCCTTCCTTCCTTCCTTCCTTCCTTCCTTCCTTCCTTCCTTCCTTCCTTTCTTTCCTTCTTTCCTTCTTTCCTTCTTTCCTTCTTTTTCTTCCCTTCCTTCCTCCCTCCCTCCCTCTCTCCCTTCCTTTCTTTTTTCCAAACCATAGCCTTGTGTATCTCCATACAGTCTGAAAATTAACCGTGGACCACACCTTCACACCAGCCAAAGGTTACGTGGCTAGAGACAATGATGGGAACAGCATTTCCCAAAGGCGCACCTGAATTATGCAGCAGGCAGTGGGAGTGAGTATTTGAGTTACCTGGGGAAGTGGCCCAGCCCAGGGGATGGCCTGTGCTCTCAGGGAAGTAGCTGAGGTGTCTGCAGACCCAGGCAGGTGGGAAAAATATGTGTTTTCCTTTAAATTCCAAATCCAGTTCTCTTGTCTCAGTTCTTCTGATTTAGGTAATTTTACAGCTACTGAGCATAGATAGGCGCTGCATTATCCATTTCAAACCAAACTTTATTTTTCAGGTGTCCTCCCAGATCACAGTGCCATTGAGACCCCTCCTGAGATCCCACTTCTAATCTGAGTCATTGATTCAGAGTTAGCCTGGAATATTCCAAAAAAGGTTTTTTCTTTTGAGTGTCTCCTTACCAGAATTTATGTAGACTACCTAGTGAAAATCAAGACTACAAGATATCTCTTCACAGAGCAGATTATTAATGGTAAAAATGAATGTTGGTTCCTCTAGGAGCTGTTAGGCACCCCAGTCCAGATTTATGTATTGGGTAACCAAAGTGGGTAGGGGATTGCTTTGGTCCGGGTCCCCCAGCAGCTCTTTATGCTCTGAACACAGCGATCGATTTGTCTCGGACAGGTGGCAGTCACAGCATTCCCTGTGGCGCTGAGGGAGGAGCACCGCCCTCCATGGAAAAGAGTCTATTTGCCCACGATTGTTTTTCCGTGGGGAGACAGATGTAGACATAGACATCCTCCTCTTCTGAGATGGGGATAGTCTTAGCAGTGCCCTCTATTTCTTGAACATTGAGCTTACCATAGGAATCACTATGTTTGTTTAACATGAGAATCAGAATGAGGGCCAGACCTCATTCATTCAATGTTGATTTGGTCCCCTCCTTGTGGAAAGGATACTTAAAAAAAAAAAAATCAACAAAGGAAGAGGGAGTTTTGAGTACTCAAAGAATCACAGAATCTAAGTTGCAAGGGACTGTAAAACTACTCAAACCCCCTTCCACTCTGCGTTGGATCCTCGCGCTGCCAATTTAGGATGGCCAGATAAAATACAGGACACCTGGTCAGGTTTGAATTTCCGATAAATAACAAATAATTTTTTTAGTGTAAGTATGTCCTGAACAATATTTGGCACATATATACTTATAAGGTTATTCCTTATGTATTTGAAGTTCACATTTAACTAGGTATTCTGTATTTTATTTGCTCAAACGGGCGATTCTACCAATAATAATAACATTAACAACAGCAGTACTTGCTGGCTGTAGAAAGACAGGATAGCTTGTTGGTTAAGAGTATGCACTCTGGATGCGGACTGCCTAGGTTTGAATCACAGCTCTGCCACTTACAACTTGTCACGTGACCAAGTTTTAGAATTTCCCTGTGCCTCAGTTTCCTCCTAGTAAAACAGGATTAAAATAGTGACAAGGTTGTCATTAGGAGCTTGTGCCATTAGTGCCGTGTATACATGTATGTGTTCTATCAGTGTTTGTTTTTATCAACACATACTGAGTCTTGGCTATAACATCATGGACACTTCTTGCCTGCTGGATAATTCTAACAAATTTATCTGTTCTAAGTTTTACCTCAAAAACAAGAAGACCACCAATCTGTCGTTGACCTCATCTGACTCTGGCACTTGGGACTACATTTGCTCTTGGCCCTTCTCCCACAACTCTGTAGTGATTTTCAGTGATGATTCACTGCTTCATCTGAATTTCTCTTAGTGCCAGGGACTGCCCCCAGACCAGCGCTGGGTGCATCTGAGTGTGCTGTGAAAACGGACCCCGTCTTCTCTACCACTGTTTCATGTTCAACCCTTTTCAAGTCTGGAGATCTTTCTGTTCGGTGAAAAAACAAGCAAAATTGCAACCAAATCATTTCCCATTGTCACGTACCTGTATAAATATTAATTTCTAAGTATTTTATGATCCATTCCATACTTGATTCATTTGTGTTCAGTAACATTACCAACACTACAGCTCAGAGATGTGAATTTGGGACAAGGTGTGCATCCTGAAGTGTATGAATAAAGGAAATTGCATCTACTACATACCAGACAATGTGCTAAGCACTGTGTACTGTTTATTTCATTTAATTCTCATAGCATGCCTATCAAGTAGGTCCTTTTTGCCTCATCCTCCATCACTCATAGCTTAGAGACATGACTTGCCTGACCAAGGTCAGAGTAGAACTGGGGGTGTAGAGTTAGGCAGTCTGACCAGATTCCCTGTGCTGCTCTGTGTGATGCTCAGGTCTGAATATATAAATATAAAAATGTCCCCACGGGAGAGGAAATCTCCACTCTTTACACTTCCAACTGCAGAATTTCTAAACATTTTGTACCAATACCATGCTGTTTTGATTACGGTAGCTCTGTAGTATTGTCTGAAGTCTGGGAGAGTTATTCCTCCAGCCTCTTTGTTTTTCTTCAGTAATGTTTTGGCAATTCTAGGTCTTTTGTAGTTCCATATAAATTTTATTATGATTTGTTCTAGTTCTGTGAAATATGTCCTGGGTCTAAACATTTTAAAATCAGTGATTAAAGAGTCTGTGTGTGTGTTTTTTTTTTTCTGCTATTGTTCTTGCCCTTTTTTTCTTATTTTTTTTACTGTATTATTATTATTATTTAAATGATTTTCTATAACTCCACGAGGGCAGGGAATTTGATCTGTTCTGTCTCTTTTGTTCACTGCTGTGTGTCCCCGGCATCTGGAACAATGCCTGGTGTGTTGTGGACACCCAATTCAAAGTAGTTGATAGTCGAATGATAAATGGAAATATTTTATATAATAACAATTTATTTGGACATATGTAACATGTTCCCTTCTGAGGGGCCTTCCTGGAATCCCCACGCAGAAGTAACACCTTCTTCCCCTAAACCTGGTCTCTGTGGTTTTGTAATTTTCTGCTCTGAATATGACTTAGACGGTCAGCTCAGTTCCCCATAGCTTCTAAAGAGCAGGGCTGTTCAGTTCATCTTATTATATCCCTCTATTTGTTAAACACGTAAATGAATTTGTTTTTAGCATACCTAAGAGATGTGAAAGTCCCAAGATAAAAGTAGCGTTTGAGAACAGGAATTATAACTGCTCTTTTTCACTCCTTGGTCATTGGTTTTGTTTTGTCTTTTCCTAGCCCGTTCATGTCACCAGTCTTGACTGTGTGTGCTTTGATTCATTTAAAATAATTATTTCTTTTAGTAGCACCTTGGTAATTAAGTTCATGACTCCTCCTGGAGGAGAACAAAACCTGGGCTAAGGTGATTGCTTTTGCCTTTATTTGTAATCTTTTAGAGAACAAGCACGTGGGCTTTTCGTGGGGACAGCCGTTATGAATTCTGGATAGCATTTGGTTACTTAATTTAAAAAAACTGTGTAGCTATGAAGATTAACGATAGACCTTAACTGGGTTTGAATTCAGACATACATAGGATCTGTATTAATCTCGGTCAACCCTTTCAAGCAGATGCCGTATTTTGGGGAAAAGGAAATTGAAATGTACCAAGGAGCGGTAAGTGCCATGGCACATAAATTCCTGTGGTGTTCGGGGGCTTTTATGATGCATGGGTAGTTTTTCTCGAAGTTGGCAATACATTTGCATTTTCTTATTATGAATTATTTATTGGGGAAGCTCAAGGAGGTGACACTGATTTTTAACGACGTGCTGCTCTTTAGAGTACAGCTGAAAAAGGCATGGGACCGTTAACATCGGGAGGCCATATACAACATGAGTTACACAGGATGTAGGACTTCCAGCTTCAGGCGTCTTCCTCCTTCCACGTACGTCACAAAATTCTAAGGACTGAAAATTCAGTCATCAGTGAAAAGAAAGAAATAGGGCAGCAGGAACCACTTTCTCCAAATCACGTAAGCTGTGGCTATGACTGGAACATGAAAAGGGGGTCTTTTATTACTTCATTTATTAATGTGACCCTATTCAGAGCCAGCCCTGAAGCCATTTCAGTGGTGTGATTTAAAAAAAAAAAAAGTCTGTAATCCTAATTAATGTATTTCACTTCGTGGCTCATCGCTTCCCCAGACCTCCCCAGCTCTGCATCATTTTCCTTCCCTCTTTCCTTTGCAGCAGAAACACAAGAGCGTGCATTAATCCTGACCCCTGGAAGACAAACAAAAGGGAGCCCACACGAATTCATCAGTTGAAGTGGAAGGCAATTTACCCAGAGCAAGAGCCCACCCCATTGTTGCCAGATGAATGGTGCTGGTAGCTGGAGCCGAAGGAGGCTGCCACGCGAAAGACCTTTGATAATGCTGCCTTTATGGGAGCCCAGCACAAGGGAAACACTGTCAGCGGAGGCTGGGCCCGGCCCCGGTGCCCTGATCAGCAGGGCCCGGGGGCAGCAGGCACGGAGCTATCTTGGCGTCCTCAGTGACAGCCAAGGCGGGGTGGGTGGAAGTACTGTGCATTCGTGTTGTTTCCTTCCAGTTCTCCAAAACAGCGTTGCTGCATAAATCCCCTTTAGACCTTTCCTCTTTTGAAGAGTTCTCTTTAAAGAAATGCCCTAGAATTTTTAACTGCTAATGGTGACCAAATGTTGTAAAATTGGTGTTTACTTAGTGCCAGGTACTGTGTTATTACACTTGCAGAGGTAATAAAGCAGCCCTGGATGCTGGCTGTGTGTTACTGTCCATCCCCATTTCACAGATAAGCAAACTGGGGCTCAAAGAGGTAAAGTTCTCGAATCCATTGAGTGTTGGAGCTGGGAGTTGAAGTGAGGTCTCAATGAGTTTCAGAGGTTTCAGACAAGGGAAGAATCAGGTAAAGGAAATGTTTACCCTATAATTCTCATCGGTAGCAGAGAAGTACGTTGAGCCCATAGATGGGAAAACAATTTGAAAAATAGAGTGGCATGCAAAGGTCGAGTGTAACTAGCTGAGCGGCTTTGAAGCCTTATCGGACAATAACTTGTCCGCACCTTTCCTTGTGCTGCCCACAGCTTTCTCTCCACTCCATTTGCTTCCATTTTTCATCTTTTCTTTCTTATAATCCTCAATTTCTCTGTTTTCAAAGAGGGATTAAAGGTAATCCTGTATAAGCGATGCTGGGCGGGAAGAGGCCCATCTAAGACTGTATCCTGAGGTCCCATCCATGCATCCTTCCCCTTCTGACCACGAGGTGAAGGCAAGAATGACATATTATTTTTGTCTCTGTATGGAATTATTCAGTCCATCTGTCCCGGGAGTAGACTAGACCCTCACTGGGCAGTTTCCCTTCTGAGCTCTCTGCTCACATGTGGACAACCAGGGCCACTGGCTACTTGACCGCTTAACGTGGATGCAGGCATTGAAGCACCCCCCACCCCCGTTACTCGACTCTGATTTGCCAGAGTCGAGTGGTAATTTCTGGGCCAGGCCTCTTACGCTGTAGTAAGTTGTTGCAAAATGAGGCTCAGAGCTGGACCAAGTCAGTGCTGCTTCACGTGTGCATCTTTCTCTGCCTTTTCAAATTGCTCTTCCGCCCATCATCTCAGTTACCTTGTGGGATGTGGACCCTAGACATTGCCATCTCCACGGAGAGATGGGGGCCAGAGAAGGGAAAGACAGTCTGAATGTCTTCTCGCTCGGGGTTTGGCTTTCTTTTCCCTCTTCTGTGTTAGATAGTCTTACATTTAGGGAATGTTCTTTCTCCAGCTTTGCCCCATTTGAAGTGTTTTTCTTTTTAGTAATTTTTGAGAGGGTGGTAAAAGTGGTGGCAAGAAATTGAAGAAAACAGGGCAGATGTTGTCCGGACACAGTGCATTTATTGCCGAATTTATATTTACGCATAGCTAAGGTATCCCGTGAGACTCAAGTGCAAATCCAATATCTTGGTGTGGTAGGATTTTTGTTTTTCCATTGAGATGGAACAAACTGGTCAAACCTGTTTATCCCTGTAAGGAACCACACCTCCTGCCTTCTTTTGGAAAATTTTAAAGGTTTCTCCTTATTCATATTGTCTCACTTAATTTCCTCTGGGGTCCCCAAATCTCCAACTTGCCTCTTAGGAAAAAAAAATTCATAGAAATTTAGAATTAGTCTAAGTCAGATCCTCAGATCCAGGTTTTTAGTAGACCTCTCTTAAGAACTGTTGCCCAAATGTCCTCAGAAACGTTTAGAAATGGAATGTGGTCTGCAGAGGCGTGCTGGGGTTGTCAGGGTGTGGTATTGGAGGATCCGAAGACATGGATCATGTCTGAAGGCTGAGTCACACGTGTGCCTACAGAAAAGTCCTTCCAAACTCCATTTTGATTGTGTTGTGTGTACCTTCTGATGACCTTGACAGTTTATGATTCTTGTATTATGTAACCTTAAGGTATATGGAACTATATCATGTTGGACTCATTTCCAAGGCCGAGAAAAGAAATTCAGTGTATTGCTCTATCTGATCGTGTTTTTGTTTTTGTTTTGTTTTGCTTTTCTAGGCGCAGTATGAAAACCCACCACATATCTATGCTCTTGCAGATAATATGTACAGAAACATGATAATTGACAGAGAGAACCAGTGTGTCATCATCAGGTATGGAAAAGAGCCTGAGGTCCAGGGCACGCTGGACCACGCTGTGGTTAGGATCTCGTCAAGGAGCAATGCTTTGGCCATAGCTGCTCATTTCAGAGGCTGGTTAATGTATCTGAGTAACAAGCAGGCTGCTAGCTTTGCCTTGGTTTATTTTATAACTCCAAATTATAAAAGCTTTGAGCTTCCATGAGGTTGCTTTTTATACCCCTGTCCCTTAAAATGGTAAAGTTTTAGGGCACATTTCTAACTCTGATCGTCACCAGTCCCGGAACTAAAATCATAAAACATCCCCCAAGGAGAAACTTGATTGTACTGTGGCTTTATTGAACCGGAGATCCTTTATATTAGAAGAATAATAAGGATGTGTCATTATTTTGTCAGCTGGAGTCTTTTTCTCTAGGTCCTTCTGTTTCCTTAATAATTTGATAGTTTAAGTTTGAATTACTTTGTTTTTCTTGTCATTTGCTTTTAATTTTCTGAGAGCATTACTGGTCAGCACCAGCACGAGGTGTCTGTAGCTGCATTTCTAAGTCGTTTCAACCTGACCCAGCTCTAAGTCTTTGCCGGCCTTAAGGGCTTTTCCAGTTTTGTTTACTATTATGAGCCTTTCCAAACATACTGAAAATAGAAGCATCCGTGGTCCTGTCATTTAGAGCATGACAGGTGTTAACACTTTGTCATATTTGTGTTCATGTTTTTTAGTTCTAAATTTTTTTCTTGAATTTTCATTCTTGAAAATTTTTTATTGTGGGTATTTACAAAAATACACAAAATTAGAAAGAGTGGGATAATACGCCCCTGTGTATCTGTCATCCAGCTTGTACAATGATGACTATGCAGCCAGCCCTGCTTTACCTTCCTCCTCTCCTGCCCCCACTTGGTTATTTGAGACAAATCCTAGGTAGGCAGTCATTTCATTTGTCCCTCACTTAGTATGTACCTTTAGATGATCATTCTTATCACACCTGAAAAAATGAACGATTCTTTCAATGTCATCTAATATTACCAGTTTCAATTCCATGACTGTCTTATAAATTGTTTTTCATAGTTGATTTATTTTTATTTAGGTTCCAAACAAGGTACTTGGTTGTGTCTCAAGTCTTTTAATTGTTAACAACTCTCTCTTACTCTTTTTGTTTTCTTGGCATTGATTTGTTAAAGAAAAAGGTCTCTCCTGTGCAGTTTTCTGCAGTCTGGGATTAGATAATTATATACCATGACATTGCACTGTCCTCTACATTTCCTGTAAATTGGCAGTTAGATCAAAAAGCTTGATCAAGTTCAGATTCAATTTTTTTTTTTTTGGCAAAAATGCTCCGTCAATGATGCTGTGCACTTAATGCCTATGGGTCTCTCTGTGTGTGATGTTCAGGTTACCAGTGGGTCCCTCCAGTATAAATTCTCATTTCACAATCATTGTTTAATTAATGGTTGAAAAGTAGTTATTTTCTATTTCTATGATTGCTTCTACATTAATTTATTAGTTGCAATTCTTTTGTTTACCATAAAATATAATTTATATGGGAAATTAGATTAAAAACTTGATTTGTTGTCTTTTTTTTAATGTATTGTTGGAGTCTGCTTGCTAATATTTTGTTGAGAATTTTTGCACGTATGTTCACCAACAATACTGGCCTATAATTTTCTATTTTGATAGTGTCTTTGTCTGCTTTGGTATCAGGGTGATGATGGCTTCATAGAATGAGTTTGGGAGTGTCCCCTCCTCTTCAATCTTTTGGAAGAACGTTGTCTTTATTTACTAATTTTCAAAGCAATGAGTCGATGCCCTGGCATCCTTCTGAAGTAAAATGTTTTGGTTTCCAATATCACTCTATACTAGTGGATTTTAAATACCTTGTCTGTTTAACTATGTTGTAGTCTCTTTTTCAGGCTTGAATGGTCCTATCGGTATTGGCTCCTTTGTCCCTTTGACACAACTCCAGTAGCCTTGGGCAGTTTCCTTGTTTTAGATGTTCCAGGCTCATCTTGTATGTCTTCTGCCAAGCCCTGGAATTGGCCATTTCATCGAAAAGCCCTGGTTCACTTTAATGGGAAATAGTATTTAGAGACCGGCAGTCTTGCCACCGAGTCCTCACTGCCATGTGTTATCAATGTTTCCTGTTCTTTTCAGAGGGCAAAGACAAGGAATATGAACTTTTTAAGAAAACAAAATGAAACATGAGTTCATATTGATAATTTCCAATTCGTGTTTAAGATTATAGGGTTTTCACTTCTTTGGCTATTATATTTGCATTCTGTTTCTCTTAAGCTATAAACCTTGGTTCCTGGTGATTAATTTGCTCTATACTCTGTATGTGCATAAAAGTATAAATAAGTATATATAAATGGATACTTATAAAAAACAATATGTATTTTATATAGAGCATATATAATGGGATGAAGCAAATAGTAATTCTCTTACTGCTTGAAGGTAACAATACCAGCATTTTTCATAGCAAGACTGAGCTCACTTTAAAACGTCTTTGTTCTTCTTTTTTGTCCTTAGGAGTTACAGTCAAAATACTCGGTTTTAAAAGTCACTTAAAATAATTATTTTCCGTGTCATGAACATACCAACTTGACCTACAGATAGGTTCATTTATTTCATTTTGGATTTTAGGAGTTTAAAGATTTTCATTTTCATTTTGTTTTATAAGTGTTTAAACTATTTACATGGTTCTAAAGTCAAAACTATAAAACGAGAACACGGAAGTGTTTCAAGATAAATATAGACTTCGTGACATTTTACCTCTAAATATTTCCATATAATCTCTTGAATAAAAGTGTTTTCTTACTTAGGCCTAAGCCCATTATCACGACTAAATAATAAGAATTTAATATCATCTAAAAATAAGCAGTCTGTATTCAGATTTCTGTAATTGTTGTAATCATGTCCTTTCTTGTCGTTTTATGTCAGTCAGGGAACACTGGCTGCGTTTGGTTATGTGTTTTTTTTTTTAACCTGTTATCCTCTCTTTTTTATTGTTGTTGATCAACCCAGTTTTCCTATAGACACTTTTTCGATTTGTCCAGTTGCTTCCTCACGGTCTCATTACTTTTCGTTCCTTCAGTATTCTGTAAACTGGAAGTCAGATCTCAATACTTAATCAGCTGCAGGTTAAGCCCTTTGGAAGGAACACTTGGGTGTTGATGAGTTTGGTTACTTAATTGGAATTGCTTCTGTTTGACCCCAAGTGGAGGTCACTGGCCAAGAGAGAGGTGGGAGGTGTTTTCTTGTCTTGAATTAAATGAGAGAGTGTAGGATGCATGTTCTGATACCTTCCCTTGCCGTGTCTCCTTCCTGCCAGGCCCCTAGTGAGATGAGGAGGAAGGGAATGGTCTTGTTGCATGAGTGTCACTAGCCTGGAAGCTGCCTCCGTCTTCTTCAGCCCACCTCTCTCCCTCCCTCGGATCCCCTCAGTCTGTCCCTGCAGGATACACGTGCCCTGGAGCAGGACACATGCCCACTTCTAAGGTCCCTCTGTCCTGCTGTTCAGGTGGCAAAGACTTGAAGGCCCTGCTCCAAGGAGCTCTGCTGCAGCGTGTGTGCTGTAATACAGGAGATGGCAGAACAGAGCGCTGCTTTGGCGTCTGACACTAACCCCCAGAGTTAGGGCCAAACTTCACACGTGCAGGGCTCAGTCCTCTGCAAGCCTGCCCTCACTTCAGACGCCAGCTGCAAGTTCAGGGGTTCCCACCACACCCTCAGTTTTCAGTAATTTCCTGGAACGACTCCCAGTACTCATGAAAGCCCTGAACTTATGGTTACAGCTTTATCATAGCAAAAGGATTGAAAGCAGAACCAGAAAAATGTAGAAACCCAAGAGCAAGGTCTGGGAAGGTCCAGACGTGAAGCTTCTGGGCATCCGCCCTCCAGGGAGCCGTGCACGGTGTTCCCTCCTTCCGGTTATGGTGTGTGGGTTGGCAGTACTCTTACCAGCTAGAAAGTTCACCCAAGCCTCTGGTGTCCAGAGTTTCGATTTGGGCTTCGTCACATACTGCCTGCATGGCTGACCTGTGGTCTCCAGCTAACGTCTGTTGTCTTCATTTCACAGACTGCAGATCAGAACTTAGGTGCTGCTTTCCAGAGCTCTTCTCATAAATCACTGTCCAGTTCCCAGAGCCCCCAGGCAAACAGAGACTCTCCTGTTGGGCAAGACATTCCAGGGCCCTGGAGCTGACCTCCTAACATCGGAGGGCAAAAGCCCGATCTCTCTTTGTGCACATTCTTTAAACTCCCCAGGAGCTGTGGTTCCCCTGCTTTGAGAAGGGAGATTTGCTCTCTCTGGCGTGCCTGGTTCACTCTCGCCAGCTCTGCAAACCTGGGCAGCAGGCCAAACCCTTGTCCAGGCCTTGGTCAGTTTCTTCATTTGTGAGAGAACTGATTGACCAGATGATCGCTGAGCTCGCTCCTGGTTTTGGGTTTGGAACTCTTCCTTCCAAATCATGCTCGAGGGAAGGGTGGGCAGGGAAATGCTGTTCCGGGTGCAGAGGCTCAAGTTTGGATTCTTGTTCCCTGGGGGCCCAGTCCTAAGTGCTGCCTGCCTGAATGCATTTGTGAACAGAAAACACACAAAACCGATTCTCCTCGGGGCTGGAAGAGAAACCTGCTCCTTGTGCAAAGGGCTTCTGCCGTAGCTGGAGAGACTAGGGATTTTTACTATCAGGTAATTAGGAAATAAAAAAATTAACCCTGGGGCTCTTTTAGACCATCAGCTTCCAATTTCCTTGGTCTAGGACCTTATCTCCGTGATGAAATCCATGTTTTATTTTTATTTTTTAATTTTAAAATGAATTATTAAATGAATTTATTTTGCTATCTGATTTAGTAAACATTTTATTAAATACTGTATGTACATAAGTATTTTTTGTTTAGAGCCATTTCACTTTAGAAAGGAATATCTTTGGGGTTTACAGAACAATATGTATTTTTTGCATTTTAAATCATGACAGAAGAAGCTGAAGTGAGATCAAATACACTTATAGTAAGGAAGTATTGAAAAAGAAAATTATATTAAGGTGATGAGAAAATTTCTTATGACTTTTTTTTTAGTTGAAATATAATTGACCTACAGCACTCAAATTCCTTTTTCACAACATAGTGATATTTCTGTACATTACAAAATGAGCACCACGAAATGCACACTCTTAGATGGAATAAGGCAGTTCGTGGAAGCAACATTATCGGCTCCCTCCCAGTCTTACTCATGTTTTCTAAAGAGGTGGATACGGCAACAGGATGGACGGGCAGCTGACTGTTTCTGAACTAGGAATCGGTGTAACAAATTGAATCTAAAAAGAAGGAACCAGGGAAGAAGACAGGCTGCTTTCTCAAGCACAGGCCTCCACGTAGCCTTGGTCCTGAGTTTTGCAAACATGTACGGACTTGATTTGTCAAAATATGTGAAGAGGAGCAGCCCCATGGTAGACTGATTGGCCAACCAGACTCCCAGGGAGTGTGAATTAGACCCTAGTTCATGATTTTATAAGAACTCTGCCCATGGACTGCTCGGTTGATTATTTCCCTGGAGCACAATCCAGGGGGGTTGCCAGATTACCATTAGGGGGTTGGATTCAGAGCAGAGGAATGACCATAATGGGTGCGGTCAGCATGCCATGGCCCCCACCCCCGTCTGGCGACAGTGACCTGAGGGGGCTACCTTGCTCATCAGCAGTGTGTTTACTTGGAGAAGACCCATCATGTCTGCTGTTTATTTTCCCATCCTGACCTCAGTAGGTCAGCCCTCTCTTGTATTAACCTACACTTCATCCGGCCAGCCCATTAAGTTCTAGCAGGAGGAAGAAGCCACGGTTTGCCTCAGGTATTCCCCTAGGCTGCCCCAACTGCTCACTGGCAGACGGGTTGGGGAGCGTTGCTGCTCCAGATGCTAATTTCATCACCATGCCTTGCGATCACTCATTTAACTTTGCAGGGATAAATATTTCCAATTCCTGAAGTGCCCTGAAGACATCTAGGCTACCCATCTAGAAATTCTCTTTCAACTGATTTATGGTGGGCCCAGGACATGAGTGTCTTTTTTCAAGGTCCCCAGCTTATTCTAATTAAGAACCAAGATTCAGTCTCTTGAAGCCCTAATTCCCAGTCTCCTCTTAGCTTTAGCACCCTAAGTCCAGGCAAGATGCACTCGCTGAAGGCCTGCCCTCTGCTGGGTGCTTTCCATATAGGCTACATGTATCTCTTTTCATCTTCACTCTGGGGGTCGGCATTGTCTTTTGAGGTTTCATCCAGAAAATGAAGCCTAGGAGAATTCTAGGATCCTCAAACTGGTAAATGGCACTGCCTCTGTTTGAACTTAGCCCTGACTGATTTCAAACCTCATCCACTTTTCTCTGTGCTCTACCGTAAGTGACACCTCTCAAATGTCCCACATGTCAGTGGAGCTGTTAATAGCTGCATATACTACAAGATGAGGTCAGGACATTAGATGTGGTTAATTATCCTGGACTTGCGCTCCTAAGGTCAAAGGCTCCCCCCACAACACAGATGCTTTTTAAAAACCGAATCCTTTATATATTGTTGGCCACAGTGCTCTCTGCAAAGCAGGAGACGGCCAATGATTCTGACTGTCAGTTGGAGGACAAACAGTTGACACACAGATGCACTTAATGAAAGAACTTGACCTTATTGATATGTTCATCTTGATTTCTTAGCGAGAAGTGAAGATGAATTTACCCACCAGATGGTCATACGTGGGCCATTTCTTTATCTTGATCGACTTGTTTTCCGGGACGTGTGTGAGGAGTCAAGGGTGAGTATTGACCCTTGCACTGCGTGCCTTCTGCTACAGAAGGCTGCGTCGGCTGAGGAAGCCCACAGGGCAGCTTTACTTTTCACCCTGCTGTTCACCCCACAGTATGTTCCTCGCCAGCCATGTAGTTTTAAATGAGTTATTCTCAACTGAAAGTTGGGGTCGTTCTTTATCAAGTGGGCACACGCTCATTACATGAAGACATCAGAAAGGACTCCAACTGTAGAAACTGTGGCCTCTCTCCTAACCTAGGGGTTCACACGCTCTGGCCCATAACCTGTTTTTGTAAATAAAGTTGCATTGGAACAAAGCTACCCCGGTTGATTTCCACATCGTCTGGCTGCGTCTGTGCTCCGGCTGCACATTTGAGTTGTAGTGACAGAGACAACCGTATCTGGCCTCTTTTTATCAACTCCAGCCTTAAGCACAGGTTCTCCCTGGGGGGTAACCCCATTTACATGACATTTCCTGTACCTCGACTTTTAACAAGTTCATAATGGTTCTTTTTATTTTACCCCCAAACTTACTCCTTTACCAACACTCTTCTTCCAAACACAGTTGCCAGACGAATGCTCCTTCCTGATGGCATTATTTAGCCGATGTCCCACTCCTGCTAAGATGTCTCAGTGGCTCTCCGTTGCCAGTAGAGTCCAGGGTCCCTCACTTAGGACCCCTCCAGCCCCACTTCCTGCCACTCCAGCCAGGTCGCTCTACCCTCTCCCTCGAGTGAGCCGTGTTCCTCTCTAGCTCCCAGTCCTCACCCAGGTTGCGCTCCCTCCCTGCCTGGAGTTATTTCCCCCCAACGCTGTTCTCATGTACCCCAACTCCCTGGTTTCTCCATCCTCAGCCTTTCAGTAGTGTTTTTTATATACCCCTCATTTTCCCCACCTGCTCAATATTATTATTCCTTTTTTCAAATTTGCATGTGCTCATTTTAAGTAGTTTTTCCATCCTTGATGACTTGAAACTCATGTTAGAATTCTTGGTTTCTCTGATGCATACAATATGTCTTTAGTGATAATTTTGAAGCTGAAATGCTAGCAATAAGCTGTAAGTGCTATTTGCATGTAGAAAAGGGGGAGATGAATTTGGACTGAAACAGTCCACAAAGGTGTTGCAGAGGTGTTGGGACTTGGCTTGAGTCTTTCCTATAGGATGTGTGGGGTGAAGAAAGCTTCGATGGCCTGACAGCCTCTGGAACCCATACTGTGTGATGGGGAGAAAATGAGGATACCAGCGTGGTTGTTAAGATTGCCATTATATGAAAATGAACATATGTATGTATATGCATGACTGGGACACTGTGCTGTACACCTGAAATTGACGCATTATAACTGACTGTACTTCAATAAAAAAGAAAAAGAAGATGGCCATTGACAAGTGGTCCTTTTAAACTACTTGAGGGCCATACTTGCATCTTCCACTTCTGCTTCTACGTGATAGCCACATAGTCTTTGCGCAGCAGTGCAGGACTGGTTGATTTGGGGAGATATGGTTGATTTGGGTGATAGGTCACACAGACTAGGCGATTCTGCAGATAAACCTTCAGGCCTTGGTGCTGTCTCACAGGTCTCTGAGCAGAGGCGTGATCCCATAGGAAGCTGGTTCACAGAGATGAGTCTATGGGTAGAAGAGAGATGGGCTCTTGAGAGGATACAGATGTCTGGTGAGCTTATGAGGGCCTGACCTGAGTTGGAAAGGCAAAGAGGAAACTGATGCGTGACATTCCATAAGCCTGTGAAGGAATAAAGGAATAGGAGGTGAACGTGGACTCCAGGCAGAACAGAAAAACACAACCGCTGTGGGTACATTAGTATCACTGACATGATGAGCATCTGAAGACACAGGTAGACCCCTGTTATTTCCAGTAGATGAGTGACCCATGTCTGCCTAGCTCAGTCGTCCTCTGTGCTCCGAAACCCAGAATTCGGCTCTGTGTTTTAGAATTACATGTGTCATACCTTTGAACCTGCTAGAGACATCTATGCAAATTTATTTAATAAAATCATCATAGTACAGAGGGGAAAGACAGCTGGCAAGTTTTTCTCGTGTTCTCTGCCATCTCTGTAGAACTAGACCAGACCTTAGCAGTGTGGCCAGAGGCGTTTCTGACGCCCTTGCCAACTGACCTCTGTGGAGACTTAACGGGGTCTTGGAGAACATTTACGTGGCAGTTTTATTGCTGCCATCAAAAGTGAATTCCTATCACTTTTGGCCTGCTTCAGCTCTTGCCATCCTATCCTGGTTTAAAAAAAAAATGTGATGTCAATTCGAGAGTCTCGTGTTTGATGTGTTGTCTAATTTTTTTTTGCTTAAAACATTGTTCAGCAGCTGTTTTTCTGAAGAGTGCGATGCTCTGTCCTGCAGTCTTGGTAGGCTGTATCCTGAATACGTGCTGAATAAATATTTTTAAGAACTAAATAAAGACATGTGAGGCCTTCTGAAGGCACATCAATAGGATTTGGGGACCGACTAAATATGAGAATTATCGTAGAGGAAAAGGAGATAGTTGTCACGATTGTACCTAAGATTTCTGAACTGTCTGCGTCATGAGACATTTTGGATTCGGAATCCCTTAGATTTGCAGTAGTAAGGATTAAAGACTAAACAGTTTAAAAAATCAGAGCACTTCTCATGTTTGGCTTGCGTGTTACCTCTGCCCTCTGCCTCAGCACCTTCGAGTGTTTGGTGGACTCTCAAGCTGTCTTTCTGTCTTTGATGTATTTCAAGATGTATTGTGTTATTACCGTTGGAACTCTTCTGTTTCTGGTGGTCCACCCAGTTTCTTGTTTATCCCAGCACCAGCATCCTTTGAGGTTCCCTGTCCCTCTGGCCTGGAGTTGGGAGGCCCGGTCAGCCCGCACCCCTGACAGTGGTGTCTGTGGGACCACTGCCCTCTGGCTGTGGGTTTGAAGAGCCGGGCCTCAAATCTACTCTTTTCCCTCAAGCTCACTGCAAATCTTACCTACTAGCCTGTGTTGAAGAGTGTTATTTAGGAAGTCTGACTCATTAGCTAATTAATATATTATCTATAATCATAATGTAACCCTTTTTTGAGTACTTGCTTTGTGTCTCAGTGTCTTTTACTTGTATAATTTACACCCTAGTAAACTAGGTATTGCCCCCCTTCCCGCAGATCAGGAAACGCCCTTTTTTGTAGATCATTACCCCAGAGAGGTAATGAAACATGTTAAGCGTCTCGCATTTACAATGTGGCAAAGCCATGCACCAGGCCCAGGCTGCCTGGCTCCACTTTTAGTCTCAGTCCACTTTTCTCTGCTGCTTTGAGCCAACAGGTGGCGGGTTGCCTGGTTAATAATCTGTTACCACCCACGGTCATGTGGTGCAGTGGAAAGATCGCTGGGGTTGAGTCACAGGGTGGACTTGTTGTTCTGTTCTGTCTAAAGTGTGTGACCGCTGCACGCCTCAGTCACTTCATCTGCAAAATGGGGATGAATACCTTAAAGGAATATAGGGAAAGCTGTTGTATGAGGAAATACACAGAAACAATGTTTTTTTCAACTGCTAAGGAGTGATGTAAAATATTTGGTAGTAACTGTAAAAGGAATTACAGAGCTATTAGGTAGCTGAGCTGTGGCTCAAATGTGATCTTCAGACTGAACACTGGGTTCTTCCCACTGCATCAGGCTGGGCCAGGATGAGCGTCGCCCTGGGGCCATTTTCTTGGCCGGTTGTAGGTGGAAATTTTGTCTGCCTGATAATACTAGTTGATTTGGAAGAAATCACAGTTCTTGGTCTTATTCACACTTTCCTCATTATGTTAATGAATTTTTATCATTGACTCGGTAGTTTCGACATGTCTCTGTGGTTTTGTATTTTATTCCTTCAGCCGTTGCGTGTCCTGGAGGTTTTATTTTTCAGTGTCATCACAGGCTCTGGCAGATCAGAGCCTTCTCTCCAGCCCTGGAACCCTTCAGATGGGCAACAGAGATGCGTCCCTTCAGACTTACTTCTTCCCCACATCCAGCAGGGCTGCCAGGAAGGGTGTGGCGTGTGTGAATTGAGTCTTTGGAGAAGGCTGTCCGGAATCTGCTTTGATGTGTTCCTCATTCTCTATCCCGTCTAGTCTTGTGATCACAGTGGTGCAGGCTGTTCTTTGTTAGTTCCAACTGTGTGTGAGATAATAGGGGTTTTTGGCAGAAGCCTTACTTAAAGGGGTGTGTATGAGTAAAGCCTCAGGAGTAGCTCAAAGTTGGATGATACTGTGAACTGTGCGATTCATGGTGCTACTTTAGGAACCTCTGTTGGCTTTAATTGACCATTTAAATGTACATCTTCATCTGCAGCAGTATAGCCCAGGCTCCTGATTTAGACTGTCTCAAGTCCTTGCCTGGTGATGCTGTTCACCAGCTCTGTGTCCCTGAGCAAGTTCCATAGCCTTTTTCATCAAATGTCGGGCATGAGAATAGAACCTACCTCACAGGGCCATTACTCAAATCAAAGAATTGATACACGGGAAGCCCTTAGAACGGTCCTTGGCGTGCCTGAACCACTCACTGGATGCATGCTACAGTGATCACATCTGCAAAGTTTTGGTTTGCTTTCAGATTTCCTTTGGGATTGATGTCATTTCTCGTCTTCCGGACTCTTTTTCAGTCACTAATATATTTATCTTTATAACTCTAGAATTAAAAGAAAAGTTTTTAAACTATCTCTGTATTTCTTTATCCTTGGTTTATACCTTTTGAAACAAGAGTCAACTTCAATGCTAATATGTCCTTCCCTATATCAGAAAAGGATAAGCATTGGTCCCAGTGGGAATTTTCGGAGCTTCATTGTCTACCTGGTCATTCATTCTGGGCAGCAATGCTGCCCTCTGATGCTTGTGCGTGTGTGCACCTCTCCTCACCCCCCCTCACCTGGCTAACTTTACCCATCGCGTTGAGACTTAACTAGTATGACTTGACTTAGCTAATGTGACTTCCTTAAGGAATGTTTTCCTGACACACACTTAAGGATCCCTAAAACTGTACCCATATCTCCACGGTAATTTTTTTGTTTGTTTTTTAGAGAATCTTTAAAAAAAATTTTTTTTTTAATTGGAGGTACTGGGGATTGAACCCAGGACCTCATGCATGCTAAGCGCGTGCTCTATCACTGAGCTATTTCCCTCCTCCAACCCACAGTGTTATTAAAGGGTCTCCAGGGCAGGAGACACATCTCATTCCAGCCTCCAGCCTAGCGCTTGGCACATGGAGGTGCTTAGACAATGAACGCTAGGTAAACAAACACACATACAATTTTTGCTTAAAATTTTCATCCTTTCTAAAGTGTGAACAGGGGAGAGGGAGGGGGAGCAGGACAAATTAGGAGAATGGGATTAACAGATACAAACTACTATACATAAAATAGATAAACAACAAGGATTTACTCTGTCGCACAGGGAATTTCTACCCAATACCTTGTAATAACCTATAATGGAATATAATCTGCAAAAAACCTGAATCATTATTCTGTACAACTGAAACTAATATAATATTGAATATTAAGCATTTAAAAGATAATAATAAAGTACAAACAAATACAAAGTTGGAAAGGCAGTATTTCAATTATATTAACTTGGTCAGTTATAAGGGAAGAAGAGCTATTGTGGTGGGAACCAGCAGAGAGACTTTGAGACTTTGAGACTTTGAGACTTTGAGAAGGGGAGGTGGGAGTAGATGGGTGAATCTTGCAACCACAGGAGTGGCTGGTTCACTACTTCACCTATGGGCTGTCTCCCCCTCAAAATATGACTGAAATATTTTTACATTTACTACAATCAATTGAAGTGAATTGAAAAGACTATTGATTTTTAAGTGAGGAACATTCTTCAGGCTAAGAAAAACAATTACAATCCTTGAATCCAAGTATTAATGAATCATTGGAAATAGCTTTTTTCCCCCCAGAACATTCTTTCCATTTCTTTGAAATGTTAGCCTGTGTTTCCATTTGTATAACTAATGCACACAGAAACATTGCGTTATTTCCTATTTGAATTGATCTTTCCTATGAAGTCTGTCCTGACTATTTTAAATGTACTTAGCGTGTTCCCAGCCGGCTATGTGAGTGCTGGGAGCTGATTACAAATCCTTACTTCTAGGACCTGTCCTTGGAGACTGACATTCAGCAAGGCTGAAGACGGGCCCAAACGTAGGCATTTTTTAAAGTACTTTGTTGATTCTGATGGGCTGCTGAATTGAGGGACCACTGGGGCGTTTTTCCAATTGGAAGGTGCATACACTTGTAGAGTATTTTTTGGTCCACATTAGAAGTCAAGTGAAGGCAATCAAATTAAGAAAGGCTGCCTGTAACAATAAGCAAAACAAATTGCTGTGACTGCTGAGAGATGCAAAGCAAATAATTTTAGCTGTGCTGTATAATCTGTCTGATACCTTCACATTCATTTAACTTGGGTTTTAGTCCAGGGGGAGAAAGTCTTTTTCTCCCCTCATCCTGAAAGGGCCAGTATAATTATGGCTATATATACTGTAAGCCTCAATATGTACCATTCCATTCTTGTACCATATTCTGAGCAAATTACCGGCCTCGGATCAATAAAACTTCTTTTTAAGTGTCTGTAAATTGAAACCAAGAAATGAAAATTCTGATCAATATGCAGCCAGAACTAATTATTTTAACTCTTCTGAAAAATATCAGTTACCGAGAACGTGGATGTCCTATTATTGGACCTGGCATACTTATTTTAATACATGAAATGAACTGCTTTCCATTATTATTCTTTTCTCTTTTTTTTGCTTCCAACAGAAGACACAAATTATTTTATGCCTGATCACACTGTTAACCAAAGATACGATGGGGGCATCACTATACTTTTATTTAATAAGTCTAATAGGCTTTGTTGTTTTTTCTTTTCTCTTTCACACACACATAGCTTTCTCTAAGGAATTCTAAATATAAAAGTTGTTTACTCACGATAAATGTAATAATTTAGAGAAACTGATCAGTGTTGATTATCATTATGATGTGAGATCCCGCTTTTTCTGGAAATGCTGTTTTTAAAAATCTGAAATATATGCGTACTTGCCTCTCTCAAAATTTTAAACATAAGAGAAATCACATCAAAAGAAACAAGAATCATCCATATACCAGCCCCTCAACAAGTCAGAAATAATTTCTTTTTCCTTGTTTCATTTCTCTTTCCATGCAGTTATTTTTGCATAATTGTAATCAGGTTACAGGTACAATGTCTTCTGCTTACGTTGCCACTTAAACTTAACTGCATTGTCTTTATGTTGCCACGTGGTTTTCTGATTATTTTCCGTGTCCGTGGAATATTATATTCGGTGGTTGTACCATGGTAGCCTTGGACTTTCCAGTGTTCTTGAACGTTCACATTATTTACAACATTATACAGTGGAGTTTCATTGTTGACAAAACCTACGCTTCAAATGAGGGAGGGGGCATATTTTGACCCTGGACTGATCTAGCTTATAAATCATCTGATGACATGGACCGTTTGAACAGTTAACGTCCTCGTGAAAGTGAAATATTTACTCTGCCTACTTGTGCTTGTGATTAAGCATGTCCTCTGTAAACAGTGTGACACACCATCCCAGACTCACTGGCTTTCAACTTGTTGCTGTATCTTATGTCAGTTTGGGTTCCCTATTCATGTGACCTGGGAGTCGGGAGCTGAGGACCAGGTGGGTGAATGAGTTGAATAGATGGATTCAGACCTTTAGAGGCCCTCACAGAATCCGGTTCCCTCATTCTTCCCCATCATCTCTCTAATTAAACATCTAGCGGCTTAGTTCAGTGAAATTCAACAAAGTTCTGAGTTTTGCTATGATGGCTGCTTTCATCCTTTTTTGTTTTGTTTTGAAATATCTAACTATTTCCAAATTTATGTCAGTTTCATTTTGGTGGTAGGGGGCCACCTGGCTTGGTTGGACCCTAAACAAGTGTTTCCTCTTTTCTTGAGTACCCAAGCAATAGGTAATAGTTCACTAGTTTGGGTGTTCATAGAAGAACAGTTGCTCTGCACCCCCAAATTTTTGATCCCCAATAGCAAACAAAAATACTGTCTCATGAACTCACAGCAGCCTGAATTGTCATATTAAATTCCACCATTATTTTACATGCCTCACATTCCTTTCATCTAATTAATTCCATCATGGTAACACAAAGGCTATCGTTAGACAAATAAGAAATCTGACTTGACTCAAGCATGTTTTGAACTGAGGTCATCATCAGTCGAAGGGGATTTTGAAGGAAGAAATGGGCATTTTGAAGATACAAGTGTATGCTGTTAACAAAAGGCTTTCCCCATGCAGTAAGGCCACCAAACGGAAGTTGTCTTTGTTTTTCAGGATGTGGTTAATACTACCTCATCATTTAATTTTAGAACTTCTAAAATAAACTTGCTTACATCAGTTCTGGGTATATGGTTTGAAACCTGAGAGCGCCTACTTTTTCTTTCTTTTTTTCTTTTTTCTTTTTCTTCTTTCTTTCTTTCTTTCCTTTTTTTTTTTTTTCTAAAGTTTGGAAAATAATAAACCAAAAGAAGTCTCCGTGGTATCTTTTCCTTTACCAAAACCTCTGCTAATATTTTTGTGGTAGTTCTGTTTTTTTTTCTTATGTGATTTTTTTTTCTTTACCGTTTTGAAACCCTGTTTTATACGTCATTTGAATCTGATTTATTTCACTTAACATTACTTTATATGCTTCCCCCCCCATGTTTACAATCTTCATGTCAGTTGTAATCTGTACACTCTTATCGTTCTGGTGTTCTGTACTATTCCTGATCCTTTCCCCTTTATCAGGCATTTAAAATGCCTAATTGTCCTGTGCACAGCGATGATTATCAGGACCCTGGCCCACACACCACGTTAATAGTCATCATACAAGTCGTGGGGGTGACCTGTCCTGTTGTGATGTAACTTTCTCACTAGTATTGTGCTTTTTTTTTTTTTTTAACTGAATTCCTCTCTGCTTGTTTTCTGTTTTATTGGGGGTGGGGGGGCAGCATCTTTTTAGAGGGGAGGAGGGAGCTGGTCGGGAACTGCTTCATGGCTGGGTATTTTTGTCTTTCTTTCCTCAGCGGTGAGAGTGGTGCTGGAAAGACGGTGGCTGCCAAATACATCATGAGTTACATCTCCAGAGTGTCTGGGGGAGGCCCCAAGGTCCAGGTGAGTTCATGCTGTGGCTCTTCCTGAGATTTTGTACTTTGTGAAAGGAGAGGCTCCATTTGCTGTTTTGGTTTTTTTGTTTTGTTTTATGAAGGAGAGGTAACTAGGTTTGTTTATTTATATTCAGAGGAGGTACTGGGGATTGAACCCAGGACCTTGTGCATGCTAAGCATATGCTCTGCCATTTGAGTTATACCCTCCCCTGCGTTTACTGTTTAAGAAAAAATTTTTCTTCCACAGAGAAGACACTGGTTTTATAACCAAGAAACTTGAAGTCTGCAGAGAAATAGCACATTAGAGAATTATGACATGAAGATGCCTAATATCTAATGAGTATTATATACAATCAATGAAAAGTTCTCAAATCCAAAAGGAAAATAAAGAGCATGAAAGCCATCTCATAGAAAAAGAAATAGAAATGACTCATAAAGCATGAAAATACGCTCATCCCTAGCTAATAAGAGAAATACAACTTAAAACTACATTGAAGAACTGTTTCTTAACTCTCGGAGTGACGTCAATTTTTGTCGTGTTTTGTTGGTAAAAATATAGGGACATAGTCCCTCTCATACGTTATTGGTAGGAGCATGAATTAGCACACTTCTATGGAGGGCATTTTAGCAAAATCTATCAAATCTATTTGCATACACTCTTTGACTCATCAGTTCTGCTGAAGAGAATTTATCCTTTAGGTGGGCTAAATGGATGCGAAGTGATTCATGTGTAAGGTTCTTTGATGTGGCATTTTTGATAATGTAGAAGGCTGGAGACAGCTTAAATGTTCATCAGTCGGTGACTGGTGAAATAATTTATGGTTTATAATAGACTAGAATATTACACAGCCATAAACAATGAAGCTTTGTGTCCTAATAGGAATTGATCTCTAAGCTATGTCATGAAGTCCAAAAAGCAAGGTTCAGAACATTGTCTATTATGTGCTGCCATTTGAGGAAAAAGAGAACGTATATTTATAATGCTTGTATTTGTTTGGATATGTGTGACAGCTCTGGAGGGCTACACAAGAAACTAATAACAATGATGTCTTCAGGGAGGAACCTGGGAGGCTGGGACTCTGTGTACACCCTTGTGAAACTTTTATGTCTTGAACTATGTGAATAAATAGCAAATTCAAAAAATTTACAAAAACTTTAAAAAATGTATTTTAAAAATAGAGAGAAAAAGGAAAACAGAGAAGGGAAGAATGAAGAATTAGAGTGTTAAGGAAAGTGGGGAGACCCAAAGAATGAGGACACAGGAGAGAAAGAAAGGAAAAAGGAGGGAAATACAGTATGGGCAGAGAAGGGGCAGATTCAAGAGGAAGAAAGCGGTAGACACAGCGTCATCTGTCTTTAGTTTTACTCATTGTGGTTGCAGAATCAGCATCAGCCGAAATGGGTGAAGCTCCTCCCCAAAGAGCAATAGTTGATCGTGATGGAGGGGTAAGGTCCACAGGGGGCTGCCCAAACTCGTGTTCATCACTGGCACGGACAGCTGGGAACTTTTTATTATTATTATTATTGTTAGAAATCACGATCCAAGACAGATTTCCCCCTAAAGATTAAGTTTTTAATTAGAATCATCTAAGAAGTGATGTTACTGCTGTAGTCAGCTGTTAACTTAAAAAAATGACACATCAGTCTTCTCTTTATTATGGCTCTGTCTCCTCAATCAGTGGTGCTCCATCATGTCCTGGGGGATGAGAAAGCTTAAGGCAGAGTCCAGAATTCCTTATGTAGAGTGGAAGGGACTTAGGGGGCTGCCTTTACCCAATGAAAGGAAGATCTAGTGTAGCACCATCCAGTAGAAAGATGGTGCATGTCACATGCATAACTTCCGAGTTTTCAGTAGTCATATTAAAAAAAAAAAGTAAAAAGAAGCACATGAAATTAACCTTTTAAAATATATTTACTCCCGTATATCCAAAATATTATTTCAGCATATAATCATTAATCAATTAATGAGATATTTTATATTCTCTTTGGTCCTAAATCTTGGGAATCCAGTGTTACTTAAAGCTCGTCTCGGCTGGGATGTGCTGCATGTGCTTAGCAGCCACCATGTTGCACTGTGAGTGCAGCTGTAGAACTTAGATTGGTGTGGTCCAGTCCGCTTGCTTTTCTCCATTTGTGTGATCACACTCCATCCCTAGAAGACTGACGTGGAGCCAGGAATCCAGGCTGCTGTTTTGTGTGGGAGCTGCTCCTTTGATTTGCTCTTTCTCTCTTCCGCATGTATGCTTGCCACATGCCGCGAAATTCTTTTGGAAGTCTTGATGGTGGATGGAGGGATGGATGCGTGCATAAAGAGTCTCAGTTGAAAAGTCAGTAATTAAAGAAGGGAAGAGACAAGGAAGAGCCTTCCTTTTGTTCTATCTCAACAAGACGCTGAGTGTTGACAAGTGGTGTAGGAATGCCTGGTCCCAAATAGCAAGTGTACAAGATTAGTGTAGACCCACAAAGTTAAAATTAATTTTATAAAGAAAAGCAAATGTTACATAAATCCATGAGTTTTGAAAGGAGAATAAGCCGTGTAGAAGTATCTTTCTAAGCTCTGGAGCAGACTCCACAGAGGGACCACCCATAATTAGCTTTTCGTGCCTCCGCTAACAACATGTGCCCGGTTGATGGAATTCCACTTCTCATTCCTCTTCTCGGTGTTCAGAAGGGTGTCCGAGGAGCACTTGGGCTGTTACATAGTCAATTAGTAGTCAGTGCCTTAATCTAGTCTATTTGCTACAGACGGCGACCAGACTGCAGACATTTAATGTTGATTTTTCTCTTCCTGTTTTCCTATGAGGACAATGATACAGAGCTCTTGGCTTGAAATGAGTCAGTAGCTGAAGAGCACAAGCCAGAGACTTGTTATTTCTGGAGCCTGTTTAACCATAGCATGTGAATAATTAGAAGTACAAGGAATGACTCACTAGTCAAAAGTCCTCTCCAACATCAACTCCTGTCTGTTGAGCTGTCTTGCCCATGGGATGTTTTGCACACTTTGCAGTCTGACACCGAATTGGGGTGTTTGAAAGCCAAATTCTGCCCCTCCAGTAGGCCAGTAGTCCTTCCACACAACCCAGTGTTGACCCAGCATTGCTCCACTGGGGCCCCATGCTGGTAAGCCAGCAACACCAGGGAGCTGGTTTGAAATGCAGACTCTCAGACCCCCGCCTCAGACCTACTGACTCAGCACCTGCATTTGAACAAGATTCCCGGGTGATTCATGCACGATAAAGCTTGGGAAGCCTAAGACTCCATGTCTGTAACCTTGTTTGGGAAGGAGAAACTGTTTAATTTCTCTGAAGGTACCTCTCCCTTGCAGTGAAGGGGTGTGTGGGGGTGCAGTAGGTGGGTAGAGCCAGAGTAGTGATAGGAAAGACTCCGGTCAGAACCCAGGGAGATGCCCCTCCTGCCGTGGTTCCCGGTCCCCTGGGGAGCAGAGGGTAAAGCTGCAGCATCCAACTTGGAAACCCAGCCTGGGACCGTTTGTAGATCCTGCTTTACAGTGGCGTCCCGGGTCCAGGGACTCCTGCATGGAGTCAAGGGAATTGGAAGATGGGAACACACAAACAGCATTGGGGCTGTTGAGTAGGAAGAGTAAATTCTCCCAAAACTCCAGGGGCGTGGATGTGAGGCCTGTCACCTTCACCGCATTCAGAAACCAGGTCCTCGGGGAGAGCCTGGCTTTACATTGCAGGGCAGATGTTCGCATCTTCTTGATTAACCTCTGCTCGGTTTGCCGTGACAGCATGTCAAGGACATCATCCTGCAGTCCAACCCGCTGCTGGAGGCCTTCGGGAACGCCAAGACGGTCCGGAACAACAACTCCAGCCGATTTGTGAGTCTGTGTCCTCTGATGGCGGATGTCACCTGACTGATGATGTTGACAGTCTAGTCTAAGTTCTGTGTCCCCGAGGAGACGGGGGCTTTCCACACATCATCAGGGGCCACCTCTTCAACCTTTTCTTCATTTTCTCTAGCAGTGGGCTGTCAGGCTTCAGTGTGCCCTTTGACTCAAGTTATTTTTGAACCTTGGGGATGTCAATAAGATAGTTTTTGAAAACAGTTCTCAACTTGCGCTGCCTTCCTAAGGAGAGTGAAGTGTCCGCTCTGGTCTTGGAGGAGTTCGCTCTGGGCCCTGGAGGGAGAAGAGGCTTTCTTTCCCAGACCAGGAACTGAGTAGACTAGACCCTGGGTCCTGTCACCTTGCTTTGCTTCCTGGAACTTGGGTTTTGGACACTGAAGGGAGCGCTTTGATCCAGCACCTTGGAGAGAAACTTTCTCTTCTCTGTCAGTAGAGGGAACGGCTGTCTACCCCACCCCCTTGGCCTTGTGTGTGTGTTCTGTACGTATTCACGTGACATAATAACCTCCCAAAGTGGCTGGGCTTGGCCTCCAGATTGCCTCCTAACTGGTCCGCTTACCCAGGGTAATGAAAATATCAGCCAAATGCCTTGACATGAATGCCTCTGTCTACGTTTTGATTGGAAGTCTGGCAAGGATGGATGTGAATATATTCCCCTTGACAAAAAGCCACGTTTGCAAAGAAATGAGTGTTTGCCCAGTAGCTTTGATTATGTAAATTTTATATCTTATCTCAACCATAGATCATGTCTGGCAGTAAAGCATTTAGGGAGCCATCTGTGAGGCGGATTCTGGACCATTTTAAAATAAATAAGTGGGAATCTTGGAGAAAAATGATTTCTTTTTCCCCCTTCTGTTTTGGAAGGAAGCTTCTGTTTCCAAGAGGATTCTTACTAGGTTCTCAGGCAGCAGTTGTTAAGTTCCCTGGTGAGTTTAATCCATCAGAATTGCCCTCAGTTTCTTCACTGCTCAATATTATTCAGATTATTTACTTATGTATTCATCTTGCATATTTTTCTGCTGGGTTGTGTTATCTTGAAGTTTCTAGATAATGAAACGGGAAAGAAGATGTGAATGAATTTTTCGCTTGACTTTTTCTTCCCCGATTGTCAATCTCAGTCTGCCTTGCTTGACTTTTTCTTCCCCGATTGTCAATCTCAGTCTGCCTTGTAAAAACTTGACCAAATTCAACTCTCTAGCTACGCATTCCCCCTCTTTTGCCTTCCTTAGAGAGCAGAAAAATAACAAAATCAATATTTTTCTTGATTTTTGCAGTATAAATTATCCTTGGACAAGGAGGCTACTTCGGTCCATTTTTGTAAAGCAAAACAGAAATACCCAGTATTTTTTATTTTTCTGATGACAGAATTTCACACAACCCTGATAAAAAGATGGGAAAAAGTATAGACAGGCAATTCACACACACGCACACACACACACGCATGCACACCCACATCCAAACATACATACTTGCACATGTGCACACAGAGAGGAGTCTGATGGGGCCTCAAAAGATGTTCTAACCAATAATGAAAGAAATATAAGCTAAAACCATGTATCATTTTCTGTCTCACATAAGCAAACATTAAGGAGGCGGATAATACTCAAGAAAAGCTACTATTTCCCTAGGACAGCAATTTGACAATTCTCATCAAAACTTCAAATACTCATTGTCTTTGACCCAACATTACTCTTAGGGTATAATAGCCAAGTTCCCTGTTAATAATGATTTATTTTAAAAGATATCCTTGATATATTATTAAATTTTTAAAAAAGTTAAGAGAACAATATCTACAATATAATCCCTTTTTATATAAAAATGCACATTATGTAAAACATAATTAAGGTGTCCGTAAGTCAGAGTTTCGGTATACTGTTATAGGGGTTATTCAGTAGGAGGGTGGAAGTGGCATCAAGGTGAAATAATGGGTAATTTCACTTTTAAAAATGGGTACGTAGTGTCAATCTTAAAAATTCATGCTTACAAACTCTTTCAAGCTTTACGAAATATATGAAATATTTCCATCACCATTTAAAAACAGTACAATGAACATCGGTGTCTGTAGCACCGGGCTTAAGAAAGAAGATATTACCCAGAGTCAAAGTGTCCTTCCATTTACTTATGGAAGTGCCACATCCTCTCTTTTTACAATTTCCTCTTTCTCCCAGGCTGCTTTATGACAAAGCTAAACTTCCTGATCTCTCTTTAGGGGCTTTCGCTTTTATACTACAATTTTGAGTTGTGGATTAGCATTTCAGGTACATTAGAGCCACGGTTCTCGAACTTGGCCACATGTAAAAATCACCCAAGCTTTCTTTGTTTGTTTTGTTGTTGCCCTTGTTTGTTTGTTGATTGACCTATACTCAGTTGCCATGTGTCAATTTCTGGTGTACAGCATTATCTTTCAGTTATAATATACTTACGTACATGTATTCCTTCTGGGTGCCAGTCCCTAGCGACTGATTTCCTTGTTTGGATGGCACCAGGCAGCATTTCTTGAAGGCTCCCCAGGTCTTTGTAACAGGCAGCCATGGTTCTGAACCATTTTCAGAGGGACCTGAGAGTTTGCCATTTACCAAATCTGCCTCTCCTGGATTTGACGTCCTGTTTTGTTTTGTTTCCATCCCTAGATTGATGGGAAATGACAGTGGGATGGTGGGGTTGTACACAAATGGACACAGTGAGTCCCTTCGGAACACGCCCCAAGGGGAAGGATGGCCGTGGTAGGAAGCAGGAGAACTTGTTCAGCAAACTCTTCTCACAAACCACTGTAATTCGGGACAGCAGTGGTTTGTGGTCCTTCTCTGTGTCTGGTGCTCCTCTCCTGGGTGTTTGTCTTGGGGTTTTTTTTTGGGAGAGGGAGAAGGAGGAATCATCAGATTAAGACAAATAGATGGTTAGACCGTCGCCTTCTTTTATAGCCTTTTGGATACCTGGAGTTGGCAAGTAACTTAGCAGGAACACAGCAGGTACTGAGTGCTGTAGGCAGTAGGAGCAACATGCAGTGAGTTTATGGTTCTAGTCAGAGACCTGTGGTTTGGCACGCTTCAGCCCTGAGATGGTGGATTTCATCAGCATACACATTTAAAAAATATTTAATGTAAAAAAATTAAAATAATTTTAAGAATTAAAAAATTAAAAATAAATTAATAACTTAAACTTTAAAAATGTTTTCATTACAAAAAATAAAAATATTAAATGTGAATGAAGTTAGGCTGGGCATGCTGCACAGTTTTTGACTCTCAGCCACACTACTCCCTAAAAGTCACATTCTCATCTTTTTCTTCGTTTAAATTTACCTTCCTGGACCTTTCTGAGGACTGGAGAGAAATTAGATTGTAGTTTAAAAAAAAAAAACAAAAACCACTTCATTTACTCAACAATCTGGACATCTTTTTCAGCTACCCTCCAGGGCTTTATTCTCTTTTGTTCCTTATTAGCAGTCATTTAAAAGGAAATGTTAACAACAGTAACAAAAATCCCCACACCCACAGCTAGCTGAAAGGAACTTTATAAGCAAGCTTTTTTATTTTAGGTAAGCATTTTAGATGCTCCAGAGGTAAAAAGGGATTGCTTTTGCTCCAAGTCATTGAAATAAGTCTGCCAGAGGGAAAACTTGCTTCCTCTGAAAGAGGCTGATAGAGTTCACTCTTGTTAGATCAAGGGCACTGCGTGATTTTCTGACCTATTCTTTACAACTTCCGGTTTCGCAGGCAAGCGCCTCTTGGGGGAAGATGGGAAGGAATATAGCTTGTCCTTATTTAGTTGGGTTAGAATGGCAGATTCTCTGTCTCAACACAGAACTGTGTGATTGGACAAAGGCACATGTTATTGTCTGATAGGAAACAGTGAGGAAGTCTAGACCAGAATTGGGAATAATTTAGAACATATCTTTCATTAATGAATTTCCTTGAATTATATCCTGTACCCAAAAGCCCGTTTGGAACATCATGTTTTTGTTCACCAACCATTGAAGGAAATACCTAATTTTCTTGCAGGGAAAATACTTTGAAATCCAGTTCAGTCCAGGTGGAGAACCAGATGGTGGAAAGATCTCCAACTTCCTTCTGGAAAAATCTAGGGTGGTGATGAGGAACCCTGGAGAGCGGAGTTTTCACATATTTTACCAGGTTTTCCTTTATATTATTTCTTTCCTGCTTCCTTATTCCTTCTCCCCATTTAAAATTTTCCTTAAAGAGAAATAATCACTTCAAGGTCAAAAAGATTTTACTTAGACTCTCAAAAGCCAGGGAGAGTTTGGGACTAGAGTGGTGTGCAGGATGCTTTTAAATTGTGTTCTGGGCTTTAGGAAGTATCTAATTCAACTTTTTTTTAAAATGATTTTAAGTATTTAAAAAATATAATGGGTGGAGAATAATAAATAGCTCAGTGGTAGAGTGCATGCTTAGCATGCACGGAGTCCTTGGTTCAGTCCCGAGTACCTCCATTAAAATATATATATATAGAGAGAGAGAGAGAGAGAGAGAGAGAAACCATAAACAATTTTTTAATGTATGGATTTATGTATTAGTACTTCATATATTGGGGATCCACATTAGATTTTCTTTGAAGAATGGCCTGCCACTGTTTTTTGTTTTATTTTTTTGTTTGAAGATCCTTGGATCTGAAGGGAGTTAAGCTGTGTTGGTAGCTCACATTCAGTCTTTTCAATTACATAGACATTTTAGGTGATGGCAAAGAATTCTTCTGGTTAGCACTGGTTGTTTGAATGGTATACGTAAATGACCAAAAGCTTCTGTCAATTCAGTAATGCTTTTAATTGTATTAATCAAAGCAACATGTACAGATGTTTGAAAAGCAATTTCATGTTCTCACACATGGTATATTATTTATTGAGCACTAGAAAGAAGTTTATGATTATTTTCTGAATCCACCTTTCGATAAATGCCAGCCCCATTCCCCTCCAGAATCCTCTGCCCACAAGTTGGAAAGCCCCAGACTAGAGACTGGGAAAGTGATGAGCTCAGGGGAAGATGGAGTTGTAGGTTCTGACATAAAAGTAACAGTCCAAGCTGTGAAGTAGATGGGACTCTTGTGGGAGTGAGCGTGGGGAGAAAGACCATGCCGACATGGGACATAGGGACCTGGGGACTGTCTGTAGGATGAGGGAGGCACTGAGGAGCCAGGGGTGTGGTCGGAGGAGGAAAGCCAAGATCCTGCAGGGTCATCAAAGCCAGGGGAAGCTTGGGGGGCTGAGGGGCAGGATCAAAGGATGGGGCAGGGGGCCTGGGGAACCAAGAGTTTCAGCTGGTTTTAGCCACTGGAAAGTAGTCATGAGAGTTATTTGATCAGAATGGTGAGGGGAGAAAGAAGCCAGAGGAGGAAGTCAATTTTGAAGCATGAAGAATTTCAGAGTCAAGGAGAAAGTTTCTAAAGAAGGCAAAGAGCCTTTTTTTTTTTTTTTGAAGGGAACATCACTTTTATTGACAAGAAAGGGTCACAGTGGGCAGCGCTACAGAACACAGATAAGACAGTCGTGAGACATGAGTGTAAAATGCCTTTGTAGATGGGAGAGAATTAGACAAAGGGGTGTTTGAAGGTTCAGCTGAGGGGGCCCTATGATGTGGGTGGTGAGAAGACTGAGAAAGAGGTTGTGGAAGTTCTTAGACCAAAAAGGGGGGAGGAGGCAGAAAACCAGAAGAAAAAGAAGGAAGAGAGTGGTACAAAAGGATTTTGAGGAGACAGAGGGGAAAAATTAAGGGAACCTTGATGTTATGGGATGACCTAGAACTTCTTAGTAATGGAGATGAGGTTCCCTGTTTTAAGGATGTGGAGCTAGGATGACATGAGGAAGTTGACCAAGATGGAGAAGTGTGGACAGTGGCTAAATTCGGTTGGGGTGGAGCCAGTGGTGTGCTGGAGCTGGCTTGCCAGGGCTGTGTGCATCTCCTCCTTCAGTGACAGTACTTGGTAGCTTGAAATCACTCATTGTAGGAGTATTTACACTGTGAAAATCAGCCGACACTACAAATCCATTCCCCAGCCCGACCTCCACCTCAAGAATTGATTCTTGAACCTTTTCCGGCACAACTCACAGGGTCTTGCCGAGAACTAAGGCAAATACCAGAGACAGAACAGAAACCCAAGGGATGGGACCTGGCGCTGTTCTTTACCATGCATCCTGCAGTGAGAAGCCTCGAGGGTCTAGCTGCACTTTAAAAAGCCACCTGCAAGTTGAGAAGGAACAAAGTAATTAGAATCTGGCTTGCTTTCCACATTTCCCAGGGACCTCACTGTTGTAACTGTGCAGTTCCGTTTATTGGGCAAGGGAAAATTTGCAGCTCTTGCAGATCTAATCAAAGTTAAGAACTCGAATTTGCAGAGGCGACTGGGGGCTACTACACACAGAGCCCATAGTCTGAAGCCCCTTAGTATTTCAGAGGCAGGGACCCCCCATCAGTTTAGGAAGTAGGGAGAGAAAATCCCATCACTTGGGCTCCGGGGGTGGTGGTGCAGGAACCGTGTGGGACCTTTGACCGCTCCATGGGCTACGTCAAGCACACACCCCTTTCTCTTGCTCAGCTCATCGAGGGCGCATCCGCAGAGCAGAAGCACGGCCTGGGCATCACCAGCATGGATTATTATTACTACCTGAGCCTCTCTGGGTCCTTTAAGGTGGATGGCATTGACGACAGGAGGGAGTTTCAGGAAACTCTGGTGAGTGCTGGCAGCCTGGGCGTTGCCTGTGGTAGAAAGGGCAGGGGAGGTTAACAAAGCAAGGAGCAGTCTGCAAGTTCCACCTCATTCTGCTGGAAGCACTCCAGTTCCTGAAACCACATGTTTAAACACCCTTAAATAGCCATGTGCCCAGTTGCCGGAGGACCACCTAATGATGCAGAATGGGTGAGAAAAGTGGATTCATCATTACCCGCCCCTGCCCCCCCACTGGAGCTCTGATTAACAGGAGATAAAAACTACTGTGGGTAATGCATTCACCACATCGGTTTGCCAATGGCTCACACAATTGTGGTACTGTTTCCATAGAAAGGCAAAGCAAAAAGTGCTCTCATTTCCTTAATCAGGCTTAGCAACCCTAGAACAACTTCAGCCTTTTCCCCACCCACTTTCTTTCCCTCTGCATCATACAGATCAGAGGGCGAGCCTCTCCACCACACTTTTCACATTGTATGTTTGTTATGGTTCATGGGGGTGAATCCAGGTAGATTACTGAGGGTTCACATCCTCAGGGAAACAACTTACAAAGTCAATCTAGAACTTCCTGGAGGTGGGCTCGGCACTCACTTAACCTCAAAGTGCTGCATCACCACTGCCCTTGGAGTCAGGTACCAGCCTGGCTCGTCCTTCAGCCCAGGTCCAGAACCACGTGGGAGACCTTGAATGGGCAGCTGGAGGTACGGTTTGATGGGGACCTGACATTGTGCTTGAAAGGGACAGACAGTCCTGGGTGCCAGGAAAGATGTCATTAAGAGCCCACATGGCCTCAAAGGAGCTGGGAGGAAAAAATGAAACTTGGTCTGCATTGGTCCTAGAGGACAGGTCTCTTAGGTTATGCGTATCTAAGGCCCAGGCATCTTAACTCCTTTTATTGAATTTCATGGACCTCAGATACAAGACTTTTCTAATGATGTTTTCCTAGAGATTTTTAATCAAGACCCTTCTGCAAGTATAATCTATTCTCAGCCCTCCCAGTGAAGGGAAAGATCTCTGAGTCTATCTGGAGTAGCTGGAAAGGGACATCAGTGCCCTTAGAGGGAGAGGGGTGGCAACCAGAGGACAATTGAGGGACGGGAACAGACTTGTCGACTGCACAGCCGCTGCTCCGTGTGAGTATCTTTCCTCCAGAGCTTTCTTGCCTGTATTCCTGGAAGATTATATGCTCTGTTTAAAGACAGAACTGCCTTTCTAGCATGACTTTGAGACTGGACAAGAATGTGTGAGAGGGCTTTGGTCAATGAACGTGTCTTCCAGGGACTTCCGGCTGCCGTTGCAGATGAAGCCACGCATGACTGCACAACCCAGTCTAAGCTTTGGCTTTTTTTTTTTTTTTTGGAAGATCTGTTTGGCTTTATTCGGTGGTTCATGAGTTGGGCAGCATTCCATCTAGCGCATAGAATGGTGCTCCCAGCTTTGGCTTCTTTATGATGCACTGGTAGAGCTGGGGACCGACATGGCAGGCTCACTTCTCTTTCCCTTCCAGCACGCGATGAACGTGATTGGCATCTTCGCGGAGGAGCAGGCACTGGTGCTGCAGATAGTGGCGGGAATTCTCCACCTGGGAAACATCAGCTTTAAAGAAGTTGGCAATTACGCAGCCGTGGAGAGTGAAGAGTGTGAGTGGCTTCGGCACACGGTTTCTGAATGAGAGGAAACAATTGTTCAGTTCCCATCAGGAGTCACCTGCCACTTTCCTCTACTTTCGGGGTTTAGGGAAAAGGTGCTGAGAAGACTTAACGTGTCCTGCTTAAGACTTATGTGGCAGAAGTTAATGGCCTCATGATTGTTTCAATTTATCATTAACCTTAGGGAGCTCTGACAGAATTTCACATCTGTGTTTAAAAATGAAGTGATATTTTAATGAAATTTAGTATTTAGTAAGAGCTAAATTATTTACTGTTTAGTAAGAGCTAAAGAACTCAAAAAGATTTGTCTCCTAATAAAAATATTTTCTGTAGCTGATCTTTAGGGTTTATATTTACCTAAAGGGCTAAGGAACAAGTGATAGGATATATGTAAATATCACAGGTTTATAAGTTGCCCCATGGGTTGGATTAGAATGGATTTCTGAAAACAGGGGGGAGAAAAAAGGACACTGACTGTTGTGTTGACTGCTGATAATGGCCTTTAATGTCACCTCTGTAGCTGTCGGAGCCTGAAGACCTGAATGATCACTTTCATTCTTTGGGAAGAAATCAGGTCCTTCTTGCAGACACGTTACCGGTTCTGTGTGCTGCGATGCGCCACACCTATGATGCTCTGTGCTTTTAGCCTCTTAAGCTTTCCAGGCGGCTCTCAGAACCCACACATCCTTTAACCACCCAGGAAGACGTTTCTTCCTTTCTCAGCATTCTTCAAAGACGATAAATTTAGTCGCCTAGTAATAAATAGTATCCTAGTCATTGCTGACAGTGCAGTCGGGCTCTTTCCATTCCAAATAAGGTTCTTTTTTAAAATTTTTGTTTTCTTTTGTGATAAAGGAGGGAAGTGCTGCTGACTTCTGATGTGTATCTGATAAAGAGGAACATGAATTATGGTTACCAGGGAAGGCAGTCGAGTAGAAAAGAATAAATACACGGGGTGTCCATGAAGTCTAGAAACACCACTGCCTAATAATAATAACTGTTTCTAGACATTATGTACATTATCCTTCACATTTGACAAGTGCTTGTATGTGTCTGAGAGGGTCATAAACGCTTGCCTTTCCACGTTGCCAGTTCTGGTTTCTTGGTAGTTTCTGTGGACATAGACTGGAATTCTCTTGCCTTCTTGGATGGGACAAGCCTTTACTGCTTCTTTAGGCTGGAGAAGAAAGTCATGGCTCTGATGCAGCAAGCATTCCTTCCTCTGGATGCTTGAGCCAAGAAGTGGTTCACTGCACATTGATGTGCAGAGGAAGCAGCCTCCTCAGCCAGCTGGGTTGGGCCCAGGATTGGGAGCCGCCAGTGAGATTCTCTGATTGGAGGTGGTGCAGGGATGGAGATCAGAAAAGGCCATGCATGAAGCCACAGAGGTGTAACAAAGAAACGTGTCTTCCTGCTAGTCATTTTGTATTCTTTCTGTCCATAATCCCTTCCCAGCGTTCAGCATACACAGAGTTCTAACATCCACCCCTTTGGCTCGTCAACTTACTCCTCTGCCCAGAGGGAACCAGTGTTTCCATTTCCAGTCTCTTGTATTCCTTTCAAGCAGATTCTGTGTTCCCCAGAACCTACTCATATCTGTTCTTTTTTCCCCACTGCTGGGCTGTGTACTTTAATTTATTGAACCAGTTATGTATTGATGGATGTTAAGTTGGTTTCACATCTTTTGCTCTTCTAATTACTTAAAATGAGTAACCTGGTTTGTATTTGAGTTTATCTGTGGAATACATTTATAGAGGGCAGAGCTAGTCCATGGTTTTAGAAAAGAAGAAAGCACTTTCCTTAGCTGTTGTATTATAGACAAAAAAGGTAAAACTCCCATCACATCTCGCTTCAGAAAAATATTAAATACAAATTAGCCTAAAAACTTTGTTAAGATTTGTTATTTACCACTTAAATAACCACAGGAGTAAAGTGACAGGGCCCCCCCATCCCCCGTTATGTCATTACCAGTAGGTTAGAAAGCACAAAACTGGGGGGAGGGTATAGCTCAGCGGTAGAGTGCATGCTTAGCATACACGAGGTCCTGGGTTCAATCCCCAGTGCCTCCTCTAAAAATAAACAAACATAATTACCTCCCCCCACCAAAAAAAAAAAAAAAAAAGCACAAAACCTCTACGCTGAAGATTGGTAAACCACGTTTACCTTGCCATTTCTTTTATATATTTTTTTCAATATTCTTTTGGGGGGGTAATTATGTTTATTCATTCATTCATTCTTTCATTTTAATGGAGGTACTGGGTATTGAACCCAGGACCTCATGCATGCTAAGCATGGACTCTACCACTGAGATAATACGCACCCCCCAACCACTCCTTTTAAATTGTTAAAATGGGATTTTGTTTTGCTACATCTTTTCAGTTTCTCTATCCCCCCTATACTTAAAAGGAAAAATTAAATCCAACTTTGCTTTACACTTTAATGTAGTAATAGCAATCTATCCTCATGATCAGAATGTGCTAAAACATTGCTTTTTGGCAGATTCTTTTATGTTCTGCGTAACTCTGTTCAACTTTACTAGGATTACGTCAGCAATTTAAATTAATCAATGCCTTCTTACTCTTTTTCCCCACCCCAAACTTCTGTACTGACACTCCTATCCAGCCGCACCGCACACACCCTCATGGAAATTCACAGCCGGAAGGAAGTCAATATGAGCAGCCCTGTAATTTCAGCACCAGGGTAGCCACTGAAGACGATGTGAGGCCATAAAAGCTGGTACTTGAAAAACATGGCATGGATTTTTTTGAAAGCAAGTGATAGATTTCCCCTCTAGACTTCTTAGCTGGTTCCTTAAGCTTGTGGCTCTGATTCTTGGCCAGACTCCATGCCTTGTTTCCCATGTGCCCGTGATCCCTCACCTGTGCCCTCTTCTCCAGGAAGAGATACAAGACATGGGAAGATATCCTGTTTCTTTGTCAGTCTTGTCTGTCTCGTCTCAGGGACCAAAGGGCTTAGCCTATACTGTTTTATTTCTTGAGCTCTGGTCATAAAGATAATGGCATAAATATTTTACCAACCATTTTAACCATATCCTTAGTTTAGCATGGCTAGGGGCTTGGGAGAAATCTATATTTAATCTACATGCTTTTGCCTGGTTTTAATGTAATAACTGCCATTAGGTTTCCCCTTAGTGAAGGCCTCTTCTATGATGGACCCATTGGTAAATGTCTCTTGATTCGCACAGCAAACCTGCATGTGTCCAATGTGATTTATGGGCGTCTCATGTCCTTGTTCTGTGTAAGGTAAGTTTTGTTTTAGCAGAAGACGCCTCCAGATTTCTCAGCATATGTGTTGACATTAAAACTAAACTTAAAAAAATGGTCACTGGCAAATTAGTGCATTTAATTTTGTTCACATGCCCTTTGAAAAAGGAAGGCCTCTACTTGTCAGAGCATTTCTGTGGAGCAGTCACAGAGATGATAAATACCTTGTTCTGGCAGTACATTTTTTCAAAATGCATTCACTGACTTAATCTCATTGGAAGGTATATACTGAGAAATGTCAGCCTGTTACGTTCTAACACCATCTGTGAAATTCAAACAGATTATTCTTTATTGGGAGCCTTATGATTTTTGAGCATTATCATAAGGTCTTTAATAAAATCCCTTTATTAGAGAATTTTGGCAAAGCTTTATGCAGAAAAAGACTCATATCCACATTCAGAATTTCAATTTGTATCCATAAAAATCTTCCATTCATAGTGGAAAAAACCTGAGCATGCTTTCATGCCCAAGAATGGTGTCATTTGTTCACATGAGAGTGTTTTGACCAAAAGTCAAGAAAATCCGTTCATAGCACTCACCCTCCCCCTAGTGAGTTTCTTGGCATGAAACAAATTGATGAACCAAGGAAAACTCAGCTTTTCTATCCAAAGACCACAAAGTGTGCCAGTTTCATGCCCTTAGGATGGAATGGGTGTGCTGTGATATGAGTAACACTGAGCCCCTCCCTCCCTCTGTGCACCATCTCTAGAAGCCATCCAGGCCCCTTTGACTCCAGCCCAAATATCCCCCAGCAAGGCCCTCCAGCATCGGGATCCATCCTAATCTTTTGATCACCTGCCTTACCTTTCAGCTCTAGCCAATGCCGGCTTCCTTGCTGTACCTCAGCCGTGTCTTTTAAATTCCTGCCTCCTCATCTTTGCACGTTCCATTCCCCTCTCCCTTGTCTTTCCACCCAGGCATCAGTACAAATCCTGTTCACCCTTTTAGACCTCCCCCCGCCCAAGCACACAGCATTTTCCTTGGCCACCCCAGCACGTGGTAATACCTTCCTGTTCTAAATTCCTCCAGGACTTTATTGTCAGTCTGTGTTACCTACTCAGCTTTTTGTAGGCTTCTTTATTTGATAAACTACCTTTGCCTCATCTAGATGGTCTTTGAGATTTCTTAAGTATTTTTTATCCTGTCCTCTCTCTTGAGTAACCACATGGTAAGCACTCAATAAATATGTGATTGGGTATCATTATGAGTTTGATGCTATCAGGTGCTTCAAGCTGTTTAGGAATGATGAGGCTATGAAAACACCGTACCAAAAAGGAAGAAAACAAGGTTCGGAGCCAAAGGAATGTTTCTCGATTTAGTTCCTTCCGGGCCGTCTTGCTGCAAACTTGGGAAGATGTCCATTTTAGGCATTTGGCTGTGTTCTCGGTAGGGGGGATCAGCTTGCCACCCTTCTTGGAACACTGGTTTGTATTATTGGAAGTCTCAGTCGTCATAGGAGTTGACTCATGTAATAGAACAATTGGGACAAACAAAGTTGATGGATGTGTGAGATTGCTGATAAGCAGTCTTCATTAGAGTGAAAGTTTTAGGGGGCTAATGATGGAGTCTTGTACGTACATACACACACCCCCACACACCCACACCCACACACGGCTCCACATATTTGTGAGATGAATTGTTAAAATTCTGATAGACAGTCACGTTTTCTTTTGTTTTGTATAGTTTTGGCTTTTCCAGCGTATCTCCTGGGGATCAACCAGGACCGGTTGAAAGAAAAGCTAACAAGCCGACAGATGGACAGCAAGTGGGGCGGCAAGTCAGAGTCCATCCACGTGACCCTCAACGTGGAGCAGGCCTGCTACACCCGGGACGCACTGGCCAAGGCCCTGCACTCCCGGGTCTTTGATTTCTTGGTAGATGTAAGTAAACATAGGCTGATGTTGTTGATGCTTTGTATTTTAGCGTCATGAAAATAGCAAAACTGCGAAGAGCTTTGTTTTCATGTTTTGGCTCATTATAACCATCACCTGACTCCTCCCTTTTAATCCCCTCACTTTGGGATCATTGAGTCTGACTTTTACTTCTAGAATTATCCAGCAAGACTGTAATATGAGGAACAGCTTCTTGTGGACAAAATATTCAGTTAAAGCCAGGACTACAGACCAGAAAGAGAATCATAGATCTCGCTTGACTTTGAGCCTAAAGGTTCAGATTTTGTATTCGTCTTCCATTGCTATGTTACAAATTAACCCAAGACTTACTGGCTTAAAACAATTAGCATTAGTTTTTTCACAGTTTCTGTGGGTCAGGTATTTGGTGGTTCTGACTCAGGAATGAGAGTACAGTCAAGATGCTGATTGGTATTACAAGGCTTGACTAGGTCTGGAGAATCTGGTTCCAAGATGGCGCACTCATCTGGCTGTTGGCAAGATGCCTCAGTTCCCTGCTCCATGGGCTTCTCTTTTGGGCTGCTTGAAAATCCTCACAACACGGCAGTTGGTTTCCCCAGAGTGAGTGATCTAAGAAACAGAGCAAGGAAGAAGCCATAAAGCTTTTAATGTCCTAATCTTGGACTCAGATACTGCCACTCTGTCATCTTCTGTTCATTAAAAGCAAGTCACAATGTACAGCCCACAGTTGAGGGGAGGGGAATTAGGTGCCACTTTTTTGGAGGAGAGGATATCAAAGAATTTTGGGATATATTTTTTAAACTATCTTAGACTTTTAAAATGACGGCATTGCCATAGAGATATTGTATATACATATGCATATAAATACATATTTATATATGTGTGCCACTTATAGATTCTGAAAATTAGTCTTGCAGCAGTGTGGAACTGCCATTGACAGTCTGTGTCAATCTGCACCTAAATGGTAGGATTATAATAGCAAGCGTTTTTATAGCAATTACTATGTGCCAGATACTGTTCTAAGCATTTTAGAAAAAAATAACTCACTTAATTCTTACAGCAACCTTGTGACTTAGATATTATTATCTCTATTTTACAGATAAGCTAACTGAGGCACAGAGAGGTTAAGGAACTTGCCCAAGGTCACACCGGTATTAAGTGATAAATCTAGGAATTAAATCCAGGTAATCTGGTAGTGGTCCAGCTATTGAATTCCTCGGCTTTTATATATTCAAGCCAGGAAGAACCCCAGGGGACCCTAGTCAAGGGACAACAACCTGGTCATTAGAGCCAAAAAAAATCTGTGTTTGAGTCCAGGCAACAACATTTATAAAGCTCAAAGTATGGTTGGATGTATTCGGGGGTAAGTAGGTCAGGGCAGGATAGGGTCATTATTCTCTGCTCTTCTCATGGTTATTTGAAGGGTAAGGTTGCTTGGGAAGGCCAGGGTCATACAAAACAGTGATGCTTTTAACTTCTCCAGGCCTCTCATTTTACTGACAAGGGAACCTTAGGCCTGAGTATTGGTTGTTTCATCCAAGCCATTAAACAGGAGTGTGGCGCCAAACTGGGACTATAACCCACATCTCTTGTCTCTGTTCAGTGTTCCTTCCAGTGCTGGGACTTCCCACCTTATTTCTTTTCTGTCTTCCCTTAATTCTCTGTGTGGTATAACAGGATGGATGCACCATTGTAAGTGATGCTAATTGGAGCTGACATTTACTAAGCACTGACTGTGTGCCAGCCACTGGGCTCAGTGCTGTGTATCATTCCCCATTGGCTCATGAAAGATGAGGGTCGTTTTCTTCGCCTGGAAAACACCTTCGGTACTTCTGAATTCATCCAGCTATTCGTCCCCCAGGAATTTTTCTCCTACACTCTTCCCTCCCCTGCAGCCCTCACCAACCTTCTATCATTTTCTGTTCCACTGATTGCACATCTCTCCTCACAGTGGTCAAGAACACAGATTTAGGCATCAAACTACTTAAATTTAATCCCAGACCCTTCCTCTTCACTAGTGTGTCTTCTGCGTTATAATGTTATTACCACTGTCGTTAAGAGAGTTGTAGTGAGCATTGAATGGAACAACACTTGGGAAGCCCTCAGCGAAGCCTGGCATATAAGCTACCTTTATTACCATCACTTTAACTTGTGTTACTGGTATTGTTAAACACTGTTGCCGCACCCTGTCTATAAACTCCTGAGAGTAGACTCTCTTTTTGACATCCCCGGCATATTGTATTAGGTGACCATTAATTGACTGCAGTCATACCTCATTTTACCGCGCTTTGCAGATAGCGTATTTTTGAAGATTGAAGGTTTGTGGCAACCCTCTGTTGAGCAAGTCTGTTGGTGCCATTTTTCCCAACAGCATTTGCTCACCAGTGTCGCATTTTGGTATTTCTCACAATATTTCAAACTTGTTCATCATTATTCTATTTGTCACGGTGATCTGAGATTGATGATCTTTGGTGTTGCTGTTGCAAAAAGATTAGACTCACTGATGGCTCAGGTGATGCATGGTTAGCATTTTTTGGCAATAAAGTAATATTTAATTAAGGTAGGTGCATTGTTTTCTTAGATGTAATGCTGTTGCACACTTAGTAGGCTACAGTATAGTGTGCACGTAACCTTTATATGCAGTGGGAAACCAAAAACAATTTGTGTGACTCACTTTTTTGTGATACCAGCTTTGTTGCAGTGGTCTGGAATCGAATCCACAGTTTCTCTGAAATATGCCTCCACTGAGTGGGGTCCATGGAAATAATATTTGCAGATCTTGTAATATTGATTGTTTTTGTGAAATAGGTTTTACTTCAAACATCCAAGGTGACATTTTCTTCTAATTCTCAAAGCTTCCCGAGAAAAACTAATTCTGCCAGAAATGACTGGTGTTGATCGTTAAGCAACCTTTGTTTTCCCACCGTACTGGTTTGCTTAGATTCTGGTGTTGTGCTGAGGCTTTTCTTAAGCTGCTATTCGCCTGTCTTCTTGTCCCCTGTTTCCAGTAGGCGGTAGTGTCTTTCCCTTTCCCCCACGCATGCCCATTTTTAATATGAATGTAAGAGGAGTTAATTACCGCTGGTTACTCTCTCCTAGTCCATCAACAAAGCGATGGAGAAGGACCATGAAGAATACAACATTGGTGTCCTAGACATCTATGGCTTTGAAATATTTCAGGTAAGACTAGTTTGCGTAACTGGAGACTGGGGAGGGTGATGCCTTTCTTCTGGCGCGAACCAAATAATTCTAGGCAATGGAAAGAAAAAAAAAAAACCAGAAAACATCGTGCCCCATTTTTGCTTTTTTGGTTCTTCATGTACCTTTACCAAGTTAGCTTCTCCTAAATATAAACCATGCGGCTCTCTCCTGATGCCTCCAACATTTCTGTTAAGGCTTTCCACTAAATCACTCAAGAAATGACTTTAAAATGCTTTGCAGAAGCAATTACATGCAAGTAACATTCTCTCTCTTTTTTTCAGAAAAATGGCTTCGAACAGTTTTGTATCAATTTTGTTAATGAAAAGTTACAGCAGATTTTCATCGAGCTCACATTGAAGGCTGAACAGGTGAGCCATCCGTCTTCCTTCATCTTGTTCTGTTTGTAAGTTGTTGTGTTTTAAAAGGTAGAGATCTCTCTCTTTGGTAATAGATTCAGATTTTAGTCTTGTATTAGGAAATGTGCTTAATAGAGACGGAAAAACCGTATGCCATTGTGACATTTTAGTCTGAAGGATAAACACATTCTGCTCCATTTTCTTTCCTCTTTAGGTAAGTGATACTGTGAAATTGGGCTTATGACTAGCTGTTGTTACTACTCCCTGACTCACTGACCAAATGGAAATGGAAACCTCGTTCCAACCCCAGTTGTCCATGGCGTGTACTGTGTGTTTCAGAGGAAAACTTGGTTTTCTGAGATATGCTCTCCTCCCAGTCGTCCATAAAAAGAAATGTGTCTTCAAGTGAACTTATTTACAAAACAGAAAGAGACTCACAGACATAGAAAACAGACTTATGGCTACCAGAAGGGAAAGAGGACAGGGGAGGGATAAATTAGGAGCTTGGCATTAGCAAATACAAACTACTATATATAAAATAAACACCAAGGTACAGCACAGGGAATTGTATTCAATATCCTGTAATAAACCATAATGGAAAAGAAAAACATGAGTCTTTAATAAAGCTAGTATTTAAATTCTGACTTGAGGCAACATGTCCTGCTTACAACTATCTTCTGGAAGTCAGATGCAAGTCCCGTTTTATTCTGGTACTCACGATTTTTCTATTTCTTGGGTCGCTATAATAAGGTACCACAAACTGGGCAGCTTAAAACAATAGAAATTTTTTCTCTCACAGTTCAGAAGGCCAGAATGCAAAATCACAATGTCACTAGGTAACACTCCTTTCAAAGGCTCTAAGGGAGCATCTTTCCTTGCTCCCTCCAGCTTGTGTGGCTCCGGGCGTTCCTTGTCTTGCAGCTGCGTCACTCAGGTCTCTGCCTCTGTCTTCATGTGACCTTTTTCTCTGTGTCCAAATTTCATTCTCCTTTCTCTTATAAAGATGCCAGGCATTGGATTGAGGGGTCATCTTAAATCTGTGATAATTTTATTTGTGAGATTCCCAACTAGTTATGTCTGCAGAGATCCTATGTCTAAACCTCACATTTTGAGGTTCCAGGTGGACATAAAATCCTGGGGGACACGTTCAACCCACTGCACATATCAAAGGCTGTTTGGGGAATGTTTAGTCATGGGGGCGTTCGTGCCCCTGCTTAGGAACCCCGGTGACCAATGATTTTCACAGAAACCTCTGCCCTGGAGTTGCAGTACCACCTCAGAGTAGCTGGAGCGAAACCACAAGGGAGGACGTGGTAGGAACAGTGGTGGGAGAAGCTGGCAGAGGCCAGAACAGACGGGAACTTTGGAGGGCAGGGCGAAGACTTCTGATGTTTTAGTAAGTACGGTGGGAAGCCATCGGAAAATTTTGAGCCGAGAGTGACACGATCTGATTTGTGTTTGTTTTTGACAAGGTCGCTCTGGCTCTGAAGACTTACAGGATGGAGGCTGAGTTGGCTCAGTGGTAGGGTGCATGCTTAGCATGTGTGAGGTCCTGGGTTCAATTCCCAGTACCTCCATTAACAAAAATACAATTAAAAAAAAATGATAATGAGACCAGACTTACAGGATGGGGTGAGGCAGGGGAGGGCAAACAGGAGCGGAAGTTTCAAAACAGTTGGGAGACTACTGTCGCAGACTGGGTGAGAAATGGAGGGGTGTAGACAGTGATGGTAGCCGTAGAGGTGGTGACATGGCGAGAGGTGGTCAGATTCAGTGCAGATGTTGGAGAGTGACTTGCTCACCATGGTTAGCAACACGCTGAGAAGGCAAGAGGAGTCAAGGAGGATTCCTTGCTTTGTAGCTTGAATAACAAGACCAACGGGGAGACTGTTTACTGAAGAGTGAGGTTAGGAGAGCAGTTGGTTGAAGACAGTGGAGGGATGAGCGGAGAGCAAGAATGCTGCTGAACGTGTTCGGTCTGAGAGGCCTGTTATACCCCCGAGTTGAGATTCCAATATATTAAATATATGTGAATCTGGAACTCTGTTGGGAGGGCTAGACTAGAGAAATACATCCACATGTCATTAGCCTATAGGTGTTATTTAAAGCCATGAAATTGAAATTACCTAGAGAGCAAGAGCTGAGAAAACAGGGCTGGAAGACTGAGCCCTGAGGCTCTCCACCTTACAGAGATTTGGAAAAAAGAAAGAGCCAGCAGACCCGTGAGGAAGGAGGGCAAGCGGGAGAGCGTGCTGGTGTTCACCAAGTTCAATGAGCAGCTGAGCTGAAGGAGACGCCTTCTCCTTAAGTACCTGGGTGCTAATCTGTGCTTCTGTCCCGCGTTAAGTTGAAAGCAATCATTTTACAACAGGAGCTGTAGGTTAAGCCATATTAAATTGTCATGTTTATATGTATGGTAGCAATTTCATAGGGTTCAAACCCAAGATAAAAATGACCAAACAACGAAATGCTCCTTTTGTATCCCTCTTAGAAGAAATTAAAGTTGCAAGTTTTTGTTGAAGGGCTTTTATGTTTCTCTTTCCTGGTGATTTATGTGCCTCTGACACCCATCTGTGCCAAGCTCCAGCTGGCCTTTCCTGGGTAATAATGTGAATTCCCACTTTCTGTCCTGCAGGAAGAATACGTGCAAGAGGGCATACGATGGACACCCATCGAGTACTTTAATAACAAAATCGTGTGCGACCTGATCGAGAACAAAGTTGTAAGTATTGCTCTGGTGTCTCGCCACTGCTCACAGGTTTCCATTGAGTGCATTTTTGTTCTGTCTGTCAACGCATCAGAGCAGGCAAAGTGATAGCTGATTTTCAGAGTGTTTTAGCAGTTACATTAATTTTGCATATAGGTGTATGTGTGAAAATAGGGTTTTATTCTTGTGGTTAAGATACACATGTATATATGGGTACAATGTCAATTTACAAATGGAAGTTGTTGCTGAGTCTTAAGAGAAAATAACTATCACTTATGTTGATGGCATAGTGTGTGAAGCCATATACAACTGGCCCTCAGTGAGGTGGGTGATAGCTCAGTGGTAGAGCACGTGCTTAGCATGCACGAGGTCCTGGGTTCAATCCCCAGTACCTCCATTTAAAAAAAAAATTGCCCCTTCCTTCTGGATCATTTATACAACTTCTAGGACTTTAGCCTTAGAAATTATTCAAAAGACAATACAGAGATATAGAAGAGATCTGTTCAGGACTGTTTTATTTTTATTTTTATTTAATAAAACCCCAAACTGGAAACAGTGAATACATCTATAGAGAATTCAGTCGTTAAATACATTAAGTACACGATAACATATGACAGTAGGGAAATACGCCATTAAAATAGTAAGTATAAAGACAACGCAGAGCAGGAGGAGTTTTTGTAGCATAGTGCTATGCAGGATAAAGGCATACTTGATAAAATGTGTCCATTATGTAACTATATTGACCATGTCTGTATAGGTAACAGGCTGAAAGCAAACGTTAAGAACTAGATTAGGGTCAAAGGAAAATGTTTTTATTTTTCTTTGGGGGTTTTGTAAATCAACTTAGTTTGAATAGGAGTGAGCAGATAATGATCTGTGTATGGCTTTGAATAGAGCTTCGGGGAATTAAACTTTTTTTTTTTTAATGGATTTTCCTCCATCCTTGGATGTAAGTGGTGACTCCTATTTGAGATTGTAAATTGCATGCTTCCTCAAAAAGAAAGACTGACTTTCAGGATGGTATCATAAGTCTAGGGAGCTGTTTCCTTGCTTCTGGGAAGTCCTGATAAACGCTGTGTATTTTAGAGCAGTCACTGAACTGGGACTTTGCTTTCTGGGTCCCACCAGAACCCTCCTGGGATCATGAGCATCCTGGATGACGTGTGTGCCACGATGCATGCGGTGGGTGAGGGCGCGGATCAGACGCTGCTCCAGAAACTTCAGATGCAGATCGGGAGTCATGAGCACTTCAACAGCTGGAACCAAGGCTTCATTATTCACCATTATGCTGGGAAGGTATGGCCAGGGAGCAGGGCTTCAACAGGACAGCAGAAGTTATCCTTTCTGATGTCTACACGTGTTAAGCCTTTGGGTCTGTAACCTGTCTTATCGTGAGGCAACTGGAAATAATGTCTATATAGTTCTGTTTGCTTCCTTGTGTTTTATTCATCCATCATTCATTCAACAACGAGGGATCTATGAAATATTTGGAGAGACAAAGAAAAGATAGTGTACACCACTGTGTATTTTTTTTACTATGACTCTCCCTTTAAATAACATAAGCATGAATCATGACTATAATAATAGCATGAATCAGCATATATTAACTGCTGAAGGAATGGGTTTTTGTCCTTCCTCTTTTGCAGTCACAAGCCTGCATTCTGTCCTTGTCCGTACTCCCTGGGAGTGTACATAAGGACCAGAGTCTCACTTTGGTGTTTGTTCTCATAAAATGCATGAGTCATGGGTGCTACTGGATACTAAGCTTTGAGTGGGTGCCGGCGATACAAAGATAAGCAAGCTGAGGTCATGATATTTGGGGACTTTCCTATTTGGAAATCCATTGGTCTCACCCTTCATCCCAACTAATTTCCTGTTAACCAAGGGCCCCTGAGCATGAGGCTTTGGCTGAATTGATCCAACTCTGACACCATTTGTAGGAGAAATTCAAAAGCCTCAGATGACATGGCCCGTTGCAATGGGTTAATGAGCATGGAGAGTTTTATTTTATTCCATCTTAGCTAAAATTTAGGGAGAATGAAGTGTATTTAGACATTCCTATAGATGCACTGAAGAAGGGGTATGTAATCATGAGAGCTGGGGATGGATAATCTGGGTGGTGTCCACAGCCAAGTCCACTCATCAGCGTCCCCAGGCCGTCACCACCTAAGTCATCTAATCAGGCAAGGTAAACAAGCACAGCCTTCATGTGACAGGTCAGGATGAAATCCCACTTGTTACGTCCGGAAACATACACATTCTCTTGAGGATGGCCATGCCGACTGGGCTTTATTGTCGAGTGAAATTCTTAAAGGATAAAATTAGACTGCTTTCCATTCCTCTCCAGGTATCCTATGACATGGATGGCTTTTGTGAAAGGAACCGTGATGTGCTTTTCATGGATCTGATCGAGCTTATGCAGAGCAGTGAGCTGTAAGTGTGTTCGCCTTACCGGACCTGGGCTGTGGGCTGAGCGGACTGTTGACATTAAAACAAAACGTATGACGTTTGAACAGTCAGCGTTTTGTTTCCTTGTGCTGCTGGGTCTGAGTTATCATTAGACCATTTGGCTTCTTCTCAAAATAGATTTTTTTTTCCAATCTTACCGTTCCCTTTACCCCTAACTTTCCCACCCCACATTCTCGGTGCTGTCTGCATGCCCTTCGGGGCCCAGCCAGCTTCATCATTTTCAATGGTATTATCAGGGAGAAGTGACCATCCTTGGGTTGGGTTGGGTTGGGGTGGCCATGAGACCAGCTGAGAGTGGGGCAGTCTGGATCTGTGACACTTGGCCCTTGGAACATCATCCCAGGAATTCTCCGTGGTCACTCAGTTTTTAAAAACGCTAAGAGCTTAGTGGCACCCAGGTTAATCTGAGTTGCGAGAGCACTTGGGAAACGGCTCAAGAAATTGGGGAGGCGTGCACAGAGATCCATCTTAATCCCTGAGACCCTGACTGAGCTATAGGCATCGAAGCAGTGGGCTCATCCACCTAGCGAGCTGCTGGGGCTCTCAGGACCAGCTCTGCCATGTCCTTTCCTTCTGTCTTTCCTGCCAAGGTGCCCAGGGCCCTGGGTAGTGGATGTGAGACATCATTTACATGACCAGGCTTGTGCATGCCATGCAAGTGCAGTATTGCACAGTCTGCCAGATTTTACAAGCTTTAGAGCTGCCTCCAAGTCATAGTTGCCCTTTCAGTCTGTTACTTCAACTATCCTAATTAATATCAAGGTTAACGTCTCCAGTCGACAGCTGCAAGCCTGATAATGTTCCGGGAAGGACCTGACTTCAATGAAAACAAAGCCGAGTTTCCTTTTCAGTCCGTGGTTCGAAGTTCTGCTCCACTGAACTCTCGTCCCCTCCTGCCTGCCTCCCCCTCCTCCCCGGCCCTGATCTCCCCACGCCTGAACTTCCTTCGCACTCACACCCCTCACTTCGGAGATTCTGAATTTCTCTTCATTTGGAACATAAAATCTATTTCCTCTTCTCTTAAAAGGTCGGGTAAGTCCTGGCTTATGGGGTTTATGACAGACAGGTACAGACATGCTTTCAGAGATTTTTTTTTTTAATTATTAAACTTACTGCCAAGTTCAAGAGCTATTGATGCTTCCATGTAACACTCCTGTCTTATAGACATAGTCTGTCGTTCAGTAAACACATTTGCTGCGAATACCTATAGTTGTGTCTGGCTAGGTTAAACGTAGATGCCTGGGGAGACTTTCTAGAAAATTCATGATGCCCCATAAGGCATTTAGGAGGAATTTAATTTGAGTGGCAATTGCTGATTTACATGGATCACATCATTTGTTCATTCAGTCAGGAGATATTTATTGAGCATCTACTGTGTACCCAGCTCTGTTCCATACACCAGGGGCACCAAGGTGAAGAAGCCCTTGTCCCTGCCCTGCGTCCTTTGAGGCAGGCATGTAAACAGACGCAGCTCAGTTAGAAATACTAATGAAAATAGGTTGGGCAGGCGAAGCATTAGAGGAGTGGCTCCAGTTACAGGTGCTCGTGCTCAAAAGCATACTTTGTCAAGGGTTTTTGCTTGAGGGAGGGGAGGGTGGAAACAGTGCCCTATTGACATGTAGTGGGCAAAGGCCACCGATGCTGTGAAACATCCCGTAGTGTGTAAAACAGCACCCCTACCCCAGCACAGAATTATCCAAGTTCAAACTGCAGATATCAGTAGCACCAAGGTTGAGAAACCCTGGTTTAGAGCAAAGCAGAGTCAGCATTGAATCTGGCCAAACTGTACACATCCCTGAGCTCTGGTCTGAACTCAGCAAACCCATGCTGACCTCCTTCTGTGGTGTCCTTTGCCAGGGTGTACCTCAATTCCAATGGGTGGGGGAATTCAAAAGACAGTTTTAAATTTTATTTTTCAGGCTTAGACTCCAAGACGTTTCTATCTCAGAATTATTTCTCTATGATTCTTTTGTCCATCGCTTGTTCTCCTGGGTCGCATCTTGACGGCTTGTGCTCTGAGTCACATGGCCAAGGCTCTGTGTTTTTCTGGACAGCTCTCCTCCTCATCCTCTATGGAAGCAGGCTCTCCAGCCCCCAAGGTACTTCCTGATTGCTAATCCATTCTCCTTCTCCTCTTCCAGACCTTTCATAAAGTCTTTATTTCCGGAAAATCTGCAAGCTGAAAAGAAAGGGCGCCCAACTACTGCTGGAAGCAAAATAAAGGTTTGTTCTATTTTGGGAAGTTAATAGATTCCAAAAGAGGTAGGGTTTTTTAGGAGTCAGGAACTACACCCCTGGGCCAGGATGAGGTCAGTGGAATTGGTTATAGAAGATAGCCAGAAGTAATGGCGCTGTTTGAGGAAAGGGTTACAGGATGCAAGCTGAATTTGTCTTGGCTAACCTGAAACCCCAAATGGATATTAAGTACCTCAGAGCTTAATAGTCAGCAGATGATAGTCAGCTACTTTCTAAGCGGAAATGGCTTTACGCTGAATCTAAGAGAATTCACATTAAACTATCATAGAAATTTTACAATTGAGAGCCACATTTTGGTCTTTGATGATGGTTTTAGAGACCAGACCTCAAAACTTGCCAATTACAGAACTTTATGTACCTGAAATTCTACTGAGTCTTTTTAAATTGAAGTATAGTCAGTGACAGTGTGTCAATTTCTGGGGTACAACATGATGTCCCAGCTACCAGGTCTTACAAGGGCAGTTTTTGCACCTTCCTTACTGGATCTCGCAAGCCCCTCTTTTCTGTGAATTACAGGCACCTTGGCCCCAAAGTCAGAGGAATTCTTGATCATTCTTGGGAGCCTCTTGTGGAGAGTGTGTTGTGTTAACGGAGGTGTTGTGTGATGAAACTGATGGTTCCTAATCATACTCTGAATTTAGAGGTTGTGTGAAACATACTTAATCATGTAACTCTTTGAAAACCAGTCACTAAACTTTTTCTTTTTTTAATTATACCAGTCAAAAACAGTTTTTTGTAGGGAGGTTCCTTAAAAGACTAAAAATAGACTTAACTGTATGATCCAGCAATCCTGCCCCCAGACATATATCTGGAGAAAACTCTAATTCAAAAATACACATGCATCCCAATGTTCTTAGCAGCACTATTCACAACAGCCAAGACATGGAAGCAACCTATATGTCTATCAACAGATGACTGGATAAAGAAAATACACACACACACACACACACATATACACAATGGAATACTACTCAGCCATAAAAAGGAATGAAATAATGTCATTTGCAGCAACACAGATGGACAGAGAGATTATCATACGAAGTGAAGTAAGGCAGTCAGAAAATAACAGACATGTGATATCTCTTATATGTGGAATCTAAAAAAATAACACAAACTTATTTACAAAATGGAAAGAGACTCATAGACATAGAAAACAAAATTATGGTTACCAGAGGGGAAAGGAGGGCAGGAAGGATAAATTAGGAGTTTGGGATTGACAGATACAAACTACTATGTACAGAATAGATAAACAACAAGGCCCTATTGTACAGCACAGGGAACTATATTCAATGGCTTGTAGTAACCTATAGTGAAAAAGAATATATATACATATGTAAAAATATGTATATGTATAACTGAATAACTATTCTGTACATCAGAAACTAATACAACATAGTAAATCAAGAAAAAAATTTTTGAAATAAAGAAAACAGTTTTTTAAAGAGTCACATCAATTAAATACCACCCCATCTTCATAATCAATAGGACCATTCAGTGATTAACAGTAGCTTTCTTGAATTACCTGTGCTCACATCCCTCGCTGTGTGGTCGTCAGCAAGTTACCTAAGCTCCCAGTGCCTCTTTTGCTTTCTGTGTGAGATGGGGATTTGGGCACCTGTCTCAGGCGGGTCCTGTGATGGTTAAATTCCACAGCCCATCTAAGGCATTTAGCATACAGCATGAAACATACTAAACACAAAACGTGTGTGCTCTCCTGTTACATTGTGCTCCTCCACCCTCTCCCTCTCTGCCATGCTTGTTCATCTCTGCTTGATTGCCAGTGGACACTTGTATGTGCATCTGCTGACCCCCCGCCGGACTGTCTATTCCCCTCATCTGGCTCTGTGTGACCAATCCTGTGTGTCCTTCTCCCAGTGCCCTCCCGGATGACCCCAGCCTCATGGACACCGTGGTGCTTCTTGTCAGTTGGGTTCGCTGGCTCTTTCTTGTCTGAGTGTTTCCTGTGTGTCCCGAGCCTTGAGGGTGTGAACACTGCATGCAATAAAGGAGACAATCACAGCCGTGAGGGGGTTGCCGCAGGAAGAGCCTCGGGTTTTGTGGAGGGAGAGTGTCAGGTGCAGGCTGGGTGTTGAGCTAGAGGGTAGAGTCCTCTGGGATTAGGGACAATCATGATCAAAGAAGTGGAGACATTTAGTAGCCCTGAGGCGGTGTCTGGATTGAGTTCACGGGGGGCAGAGAGGAGATGCAGGTCTCTCGAGGCCCCAGGTACTGATGTCTGGGCGAAGCTCTGACTCACGCCTTCACTTCCAGGTCCTGGATAAGAATTAGCTCTGGGCTGGAAAACCCAGTCCAAGACTGTCACGTTCACATTCAGGGGGCCCAGATCGTCAAGGTTGCAGTGACTCACTTTCCAGTGGTCTGGGTTCCCAGTTCAGCCTATTCCCTGTTAAAAGGAGGGTGGTGCATTTTTCTCCTCCTTGGAAGACTTGACCCCTTTCCCTCGTTCATAGACCTGTCTAGTGGGATGCTCAAGATTGCCCCTTTCCCGGTGTGCTCAGGATGTCCAGGATTGCTCTCCTCTGCGGAGGTCAGCCTGAAGTCAGCCAGGTTGTCTGCAGAGCGTGCACTGCGCATGGTCTCACCTCCGGTGGTTCCCTCCTAGGTGAACTGTGTGGCCTCTGTCTCTCTGACCCTCTGCCTCTGTGTGGGAGTGAGATTCTCCCTGTTTCCTGTCTCCTGAGACAGCTCTTAGAGATGCTTCGCCACGTTCCTCTTAGACCTTTCACATGCACAGGGTTTTGCAGACACTGAGTATCATCTTAATGATATCCCTGAGGTGTAAGCATTTTCAGGGATACTGAGTTCCTTAGAAAAAAATTAAATATATGTTCAAGGTGGTTTTAGTGTTGGGTATTTTATTGTATTCTAATTCTTTAAAATTGAAAACTGTTCTGTAGGATTTAATTAATGGAATATTTATTTGGTGAGAACTCCTGCTATCATTGTTTATAAAAAAGAGTATTCTATATTTAATTACACGTGATTTTTGAGGCTTTATTAAATTCTACGTTGTGTGGCTCAAAGGCACCAGTTTTGAAATTAGAGAGATGGAATTGAGCTCAGAGCTGGCAGGTGGTCTGGGCTGCAGCTCTATCCAAGTGAGACTGGGCCTCTGAAGGAGCAGATGTGACTGGAGATGCAAGCACCATGAGGTGATTGGACTGGTCGACATTTAACATCTATTCCAGCCTTCAGATGAAGGTACTAGAGGTCCTCTCGTTCAACCAACTTAGTTTACAGATGGGGAGATTGAGGCCCAAAGAAATCTAGTGATTTGTCACGTAGCTTGCAAAGAGCAGAGCCACGACTCCAATTCCGACTTGTCAGCCGTCTATGTGGAGGGTAGGACAAAGAGCTGGCGCCCTAAGCCTCTTCTCACCTTCCGTCTGTCTGCATATTTTGAGTCCCACTTCTGTTGGGCAAGTGCCCCCGATAGCTTTCCATCCTGACTTGCGGGCTCTTCTTGTCTCGAGTCAGGGTGAATCCATGCTGCTGCTTCCAGCCACCTCAGGGGGCATCTAAAGTTGACCCAGAGCTAAATTCAGGGTAATTTTGATGGTTAAGATATATCCCTATTGGCTCAAATTTATCCCACAACCTGAAGGCTTCTTTCTCATCCTAGCTCACCCAGTTAATTCCTTCTGCTACCATACTAAATTATTCTATGTCTTCCTTGGGAAGCAGGTTAACATTATGGTTAAGAAAAAGATTTGGTAGCTCACAGACTTGGGTTCAGACCTTATCTTCATTGCTTACTAATTATATCATCTTGACCAATACTTTATTTCTTTAAGGCCCTGTTGTCTTGTCCAGATAAAGGGGGAATAATGATGACAGTGGCTGCCTCTTACAACTGTGAGGCATAAATGAGAAAGTCCAGGTGTCTAGGCCAGTATGCATATCCAGTAAATGTGACCCATTGCTATTTTGAGCTAGAGACGGCTATGTCCAGTGGCACATCAACTTAAGTCGCCCTTGCCCCTGTGTTTTCTCATGCTAATTTGAAAAGGTTTGCTCTTAAATGCTTAGGATGAGGGTCTTCCAAGCTATTCTTAAAAATTTTTAAATGAAAGTTAAGAGTTTGGGGACTTAAAGATTTGTGAGAACCAGTCCCTCCTCAGCTTCATCTTAGTCATTGCAAAAATCATTACGTTTGTTCTCAAGCACAATCTCTCATCAACAAAGGGTCAATTTACTTTGTTATGATAGAGCTTTGCTTTGATCATACATCCTCTGCAGCTTCGCCCTCAATTCCAAGCCTTGGCAAGGAAGTCTATATTCTGCACATCTAAACAGAGAACGTAATTCACCAGTGAGCATCTTGTTTTGAACATACCCAAGAGTTTTTCTCAAGGGTTTCAGATTTCCCAAACCCATGAAAACAGAAAAGCCTTAATTGGAACTGTAGGCAGATCTCTTCTGCTGACTTTGTAATGGTTTTCTGGCTTCGGAGATCCCTTTCCTCTATTTTCTTTTAGAGGTTTTCTCTCTTCATGCTGATTTGCTTGGAAGGAGAGTTTGCACACGTTTGTGCCCCATTCTTGGACACGCAGGCGTGCTCAGCTGTGTGGTGGTGGGAATGCTGACGTGGGCTCTGCTCCTGTTCCTTCAAACAACAGTTGAGTTGCTAATGATTTGAAATAGATCATAAGCAATTTCAGCTTTATTTATGTGGCTTTTTCTGCTTGGACTCCGTTGCATTTTGGGTACCCAGTGCACAGGTACTAAGAGATGATTTTACGTTGAATATTTTAGCTTTGTGAAGAAGTAAGTTTCCTGCCACAGTGAAAGGGCTTTGAGTCAGCAAGTTTGTAAAAGGACCTGTGAAGGAAGAAGGTGAATGAAGTGGTGTATTAAAAAGTTGATTACTCCTGAGTTTTTATGTATCTCCACCATTTAATTATGAATTTCCATCAGTTTGATAAGGTGATTCTTCATTGGTTGGATTGCCTAGAAAGAGTACAGGAGAATTTTGATTGTAAATAATTTGTGCACCTCCCTTCTCCCCAAAATTTGTGAGAAAAATGTATTTGCAAAGGCCCTCCATCAATATAAAATTAACTAAATTTGTTAATAACTGGCCTGCTTCTTTGTTTCTCATGAAAAGCATTGTATGTGAGGATTTACTCTGGTTTTTCTTTTTCTTTTTGTTTTTTGCTTTATTTTATTAACTATACTAAGAAGGCCTCGTTATTTAAAAAAAAATCTTAATTTCAAACTCATTTACGAGTGTGAAAATAAGAGTCAGTAAAGCTTTCAGAAAGTGTCGTAGATCTGAGTTAAGCCAAGTGAGCAGATTGTCCCCAAGATGAATTTCTAGCTGTACGTTTGCACACTCGAGTTTCCCAGGTCTCCTCTGAAAGTTGCTCTGCTTTAGAGCAAGTTCCGTGTTTCCAAATGATGCTCTTGTTCCTTTCTAGAAACAAGCCAATGACCTCGTGAGCACCCTGATGAAATGTACACCTCACTACATCCGCTGCATAAAACCCAACGAAACCAAGAAGCCCAAAGACTGGGAGGAAAGCAGGTATGGCGAAGACCCAGGCGGGCGGGCGAGGCCAGCGCGTGGCCCCAGTGCCTTTCTCCTCTGCTCCAGCTGGGCCGTCCTAAGGCAGGAGCAGTTTAAATTTGCCTTCAGATGTGTTTCGTGTTTTTGTGTCTTAACTTTTTCAGGAAGACGCCTATATGTATTTTTTCCTAAAATGTTAGCAGTGCCATTCAGTTCAGAATTAGCCGTTTATAATGTTGATCTTGGCTAATCTGGAAGCAGATGGGGCAAAAAAGGAAACCTGAGTACCACAGAGTCAGGATGGTTTTTGAATTAGTTCGAGGCTCTGTGTAGACATCCTTAGTGCACTCAGCTTCTCATCAGTCCCCATGGGATGTGGCCTAGAATGCTTCACTCGGGGCTCAGAGTCAAGATGGGAACTGCTGGTTAAAACCCATCTGTCATTTAGTTGCTCGTGTGGGTACAGAGGCTGTCGGTTCTGTAATCCTCTGAGGACTGTGCTGGTGAGCAGAGTTCTCTCTAGGAGGGAACAAGCCAGAGGGAGCCGTGTGGTACATACATAAGCATGCAGTGAGCCCTCCCTCCCTGGCTTCTGAGGAATCCTGCATCTCTGTTTGTCCTACCGCTGGCATTCAGGGGTGTGTCCTCTGCAGTATGAAATGGAATGAGTAGGAAAATGTTAAGATGTTGACTACAGGATATAGTTTTTGTATCCAGCTGGGGAAACCCTGCCATCCCTGGGAACATGGGAAGCAGAGCTGGAGAGAGACCTTGTGGGTGACTCAACTACAGAGAGGAGCCCTGCCACTGTCACCGGATAATCAGGTCCCAGGACGTGGGCATACTGGAATGACTGTCTTTCTTCCTTTTCTCTCTTGGAAAAAAGTAGACTCTTCTAAATATCAAGTGACTTGATCAAGGTTAAACTCCAATGGGAAGACCAGGGTTGAAATAGCTGCTCATTACCCACTCTGAGAGACAAGGATGGGTCCATTTCCATCCTACCAGCAAGACCTTTCTAACCCATGACAGGCAGATAATGCTCGATCCTTTACAAGGAGGAAAAGAGAAATAGTAAGGCGAATGCCCGAGCTCGAGCATTCGCTGTCGGCAAGTCCTCCTTTTTATTTTCACACTTTATGGTGCAGACTAAGTCTGTTTTCTCACCATGAAGTGCTGCTCTGGGGTGTAGCATCCTTCCGTCGGGTCAGCACACCACACAGTGCTCTGAATAGTCTCATCCAGAGATGCACGTTCCTGAAGCATCTTTTCTATCGTTGATTGCTGAAAATTTTCAATGTAAGGTAATCTAAGGTTCCTCGTGCAATATTATTACCCCCTGATGATATTCAGGCTCTGATGAGGAACCCGCTCCTCCGAGGTCATCAGCCCGCCTTTGGATGCTTCCTGCCATTAGCAGGAACCTAAGAATCGGCCATAAGAATGATTCTGAGGACTTCCCATGTGACAGCTCTCATGTTCAAGGCAGTCACCACCTTTCCCTGCGAACCTCTTCCTCGGGCTCCTTGCTCTCACTTCCTCCAGCCGTTCCTCTGAAGAAGCTGGACGTGGAATCCGACCCATCTTGGTTGTTCCCCTGAATGTGCTTAATTTGCCCTCCGCTCTTCTGAAATGTATCACTCACTTTCTCCTTTGATGTCAAGGGGATAGCAGATAGAAAACATCTGAGGTTTTTTGCCTTCCTACACTAGTTCTCAAACTTGAACGTGTATTGTAACATCCACTGGAAGGCTTATTACTGGTCCCCATGCCCAGAGTTTCTGAGTCCGCGGGCCTGGAGTCAGGGCTCAGGGATGTACAATCTTAAGAAGCTCTCAGGTGATGCTAGTGATGATGGTCTGGGCCTTGTACTTGGAGAACAGCTGGTCTGGAGCAAAGGGCTGGACTCGGGGTTGGAAGAACTGCATCCTGTGCTGGCCTGTCCCTGACCACTTTCAGTGAGATGCTTAATCTCCTCAGTCCTCAGTTTTTTCCTCTTTAAGCTAAGAGGGTCAGTCCAGAGTGGGACTCCTTCAGTCTGACAGAATGAACTCTCCCGGATCTGCTCCCCCGCGTCAGTCAGCCTGCCTCTGCCTGCGTCTATGTCACTCCCAGCCTCACGCCTCACACGCCACCCCCACACCTCGTGCGTGTCTACACACACGCAGGAGGGGGGCTTCAAGACAGCAGAACAGAAGGGTGCAGAGCTCACCCTCTCCCACAAATGCATCCACGTGTGGAACAGTTTTCACAGATTGTGGCAGACACAACAGAGAGAGACCGGCGCAGAGGGTCCGTGCAGTGCCCAGTTCGAGATGCAGGCCTGCTCTGCGTGCCCGGACTGGGTGCTGAAGCTCTCAGTCTTCAGAGGACAGACCTGGGGAGAGGGCTGGGGTTGGCTGCTCCAAGACAGCCTGCAGGGACTGGAGTGGGCTACGGGCTGAAACTGGGATTGTGTGCAGGATGGAGCTTGGTAGGTCCACCACAGGAGCCCTGTTGTTAACGTGCTCTCACAAAGGGAGGGACAGGACACCCTCGTAGCTGTCTCCTTGGCTTGCTCTGGAAGGGCGCAATTGCCAGCAGGTTAACCCCAAGCAGAGGTGGGGCTGAATTCTGAGCCCCTTTCAGTCCTGCCCCAAGCTGCTTTGTCAGATTTACACTACTGGTGCCTTTGCAAAGTCAGTGCCTGCAGGCCATCTGAGCAGAATGCTGGTGTGCAGAGGCGGGGCTGGGGCCTGGGGGGACCCTGTAGCCCACGGGGGATCCAGGTACACGACCATGCGTGACTACGTCAGGTCATGGGGCCGGACTTCAGCGCATTTGCCCTGGTGGCTGTGTTAGCACAGTGCCCGAGGGACACCTGGGCAGACTGCGGGCACTCCCACGGCTGGGGCGGGGCCGAGGGTGGCGCCATCAGCACTTAGAGCCCACACAGCGCATGGCAGGTGACACCACGGAGGGCACTTCCCAGTGGGCAGCTCATGCAGAGGAATGCTCAGTGGTCCTTCTCCCAGCCGAAGTGCTCCTGTCCCACCTACCACACACCGCAGCTCAGAAACAGATCTGGGGGCTTCTATTCCAACAGCTGGGGAACAGACATGGCCCAGGACATGGCTGTGACAACCACAGAACAAAGAGGACGCCCCCGCTCAACCTCCAGAGCAGTCTCTGCTCACCGCGCCACCAACCACATCCCCATCAAGGGGGATGCCAGCACACAGGGAGGAAAGACGTGGCCGCCATCCATACTAAAAACAGTCCTTGCAACAAAAATATTATATGCACACAGGCTACACAAGCATGTTCCCTTATAAAAACAGCCCTTCAAGACCACAGTAGATAACTGTTACTCCTCAACTCACAGAGTCAGAGAAATAGAAGCAAAATGAAGAAGCAGAGGCACCACTCCCAATTAAAAGAAAAGGAAAAGTCCCCCGAAAGAATGAACGAAGAAATAGACCTCGACAGTCTAGCAGAACTTGAGTTCAAAAAGGAGATAATTAAAATGCTGAAGGGATTAAGAGAGGCTACTGATAGGAGGGCAGATCACTGTAAAAGGGAACTAGAAACTATAAAGAGGAGCCAATTAAAATCAGAAAACTCAATCTCTGAGATGAAAGCTGAGCTAAGGGCAATAAATAGCAGACTAAATAATGCAGAAGAACGAATACGTGATCTGGAAGGTAGAATAATGGAAGTCACCCAGTCAGAACAGCAGGCAGAAAAACAAATGGGAAAAAAAAAAATGAAAGCAAGACAAGAGACTTATGGGTTAATATAAAAATCATGGCAATCTGTGTAGAGTAGGGGCCCCAGAAGGAGAAGAAAAAGAAAAGGGGATCAAAAACGTATTTAAAGAAATTATGGGTGAAACCTTCACATACAGTAGAAGGTTGGTGTCAGAGGCAACCTCAGAAATAAATTGTGAGTCTTGGAAGCAGAGGTATTGCTAAGGGGTGCTTCAGCCCACCCTTCTCCCTACTGCAACCTCTATCCAGTTTCCCTTCCCAGCAAACGGAGTCATGAATGAAAACATCTTTCTCGCCCTCCAAATGCAGTACTTCCCTGGCACCGTCTCCCCTACCCACATAGACAGCTCTGCGGAAAACCACTCTAATGGAGAATTCTTGAAAAAGCTACTGGTTGGAAATTCTTCAACCGTAATGCTACCTTCTCGTAAAATCCAAATTGATTCGTTGGAATATCAGAAAATGGAGAGACTAAGATGGTGGTGCATTTACTCAGCCAATTTTCATTGAATTTCCCCCATGATGGTTGGTTTGTGTTTTTTTTTTTTTTTTTTAATAATCATATCCCTTATTTGAGTTGCAGTAAGAACTTCCTAACATACATTCCTGTAAACTGGTTTTGCAAAGTCTAAGGTATTCGTTGGTCAAGTGTTGATTTCTGTTTCCAGTAGGATGGCTTCCTGGGATCTGTCCCCTCATCCTGTTCAGGTTTACTGTGTGACAGATTGTCTCACTTCATCCCGGAGTGTGCAGCCTGGGGGTCCAGGAAAGGACAGTGTGCTTTGTTGGCAGGGATTACGTGGTCAGTTGAAGTTCTTGGAGGACAGGGTTACTCATTCTGCAAATTTATGGGATGTGGTTAATTTTTCTTTTCCTTTTGAAAATGTGTTTTTGTTTGGCTTTGGCAAAGTTGCCTGACCTGGATTCCGAATTACTGCCCTAGCCGAGTTCTCAGACCTTGACCTGCTTGTGTTAATGGCTGAGGACAGTCTTGAAAGAGCACCTCATCCCAGGGGGAGGAGAAGACACAACCAGGGAACAGCGGACATTGCCAGCCTGGCAGTGTTTACTGAGGAGGTGACAGTGCTCCAAGAAGATGCATAAATCATGAAAATTTAAATGTAGCTGAATTTGTTGAATTGATAGTCCCGTTGACAAAAATTTCTATGAGAAGATTTCCTAATGATGGAAATTAGAATGAATGAAACAGTGTTTTAACATGAGGCATATTGTTTTCCATGTGATTCATGAGAAAGGAATGTTTCTTCTTGAATCAGTGGGTGATGTATTCTCTGCCTCAAAGCTTGGGGTGAAGCCAGTATTTATGAAAAGTACTTAAAGTGAGCAAATACCTAATTGGCAACCTCACGTGTGTTTTTCTTAGTATAGAGAAAAGGCTGTTGGTGAGTCTTGGATTTGGAGGATGAGAGAAAGGAAAATTAGTTCTTCTCTTGGATCAGATTTCTCCCCCTTTAGTTAATTGGATTTGTGTCACAAATCAAATGTGGTTATTAATATTAATTCTTTATATAAAGATTTTTTAGGTTGATTATCTTGAAAGGGCTGGCATTTCTGGATGCTGGTTCAAGGGAGACCAGTTGGACTTGAACTTTTTAAACGTTTCTCGCTGTGTGACCTCGTCATTCCCAGGGCAAGCAAGGCTTCATTCCCCCACCCCACCCCACACGTGGTCTTTCCCATCTTTGTACCTTTGCTTTCACTGCCTCCCTGGTGAATTCAAGTCATCCTTCCAGGCCCAGGCACATGTCACCACTTCTGAAAAATCCTCTCGTGATGAAAAATCCATTTTCCCCCCTCTTCTCCTGTCCTGGTTTATTATTGTAGCTGTGAGTATATTAGAATAACAGCCACTATATGTTGCTCATGCCGGGAGCTGGCTGAGTGCTTTACGTAGAGTGTCCCCAGCTTGAAGAAATAACTAATATCACTATCTCCATTTTAAAGCAGTGGAAACTGAGGCTGGGAGAGGTTTCATGGTGGCAGAGCCAGGGGTGTCCCTGGAACCCAGCCCCAGCATCCGGCTCTTGACTGCTGTGCTGTCTGCGGGGTTTTCAGCAGTAACCTTTTCTGGACCCCCAACACCTTGCAGAGCGGGGTGCAGAGCAGCACATGGTGGGCGTCAGCAGGTGCAGGGCTTGGTTGGAAGTGAGGGTGTTCATGAGAGCCTTGCTGGGAAGACAGCTGTGGGGAACCTACATGGAGATGTAAGGAGGGTGCTGACTGCCTCTCAACCCCATCATCACTGCAGTTGCCCCCAAATGTACCGGGGAGCTGCCTCCCTGCCTCAGCACGGTGCTGACATCTCACCTTCAGAAGAGAGAGGAAGTCTACTTTTTATTTTTCATTTTCCTCAAATACTATGTTTCCAAGTGTCTGTATTCAAGCAGCCTACATAGTACGCAGGCAGAGGCCCTGTTTATCTCCCCGGAGTGGACGATCGGAAGCCACAGTCCGGGATCTGTCACTTGCTTTCAGAACTCTGGGCTTCTCAGCAAGAAGTGGGTTTTCCCAATTCACATGTCCACGCACCACCCCAGACGGACCTGCCCTCCTAAACCAGGACCTCAGCCTAGTGCTGCCCTGCATCCATTCTCCGAAATACACGGCCAGTTCTTTATTATTATAAAAACCAATGAAAACTATAATTTGTGTATGTATATTTTGCACATTTTTAACTTAGATATTTGAAACTAGTAGTTTTTTTTTTGATAAGTACTGAGCTAATTCCTTTATTTTTTCTTTTTTTTTTTAATTAACATATACTCAGTTTATGACGTTGTGTGAAACTGGTAGTTTTACATGCTCTTTCTCACCTTGTATTTGAAAAGCCTACAGGTGTAATCTCATTCGGTTGAGAATGACTATTCAGCTCCAGGTTGATAACAAAAACAACTCTGGCGTCATTTAATCCAAAAAGCTTTAAGTGTTTTCCTTCAGTCTGTTGGAAAACTGATATTTTTGTTCATAATCCAAGTGATAGATAGATGGCTTTTTGTTTCACTGTTTTTTTAAATAGATAATGTAAAGTCTCTTCTGTAATTACTGTATTTCATAATGAAATATTTTAATATTAATATTCTACAAGCTGAGAGTCAGCTCAGACTCTGAACACTGTAAATGGTAGTCTTTTTTAATATGTTTCCTTGCAGTGTGGGACTGGGAGTTTGGGGGGATGGTGGGTAGGAGAGTGGGGTGAAGAGAGGATCCGATAACATCCTGGCTCCATTCTCTCCTTCCCAGGGTAAAGCATCAAGTCGAATACCTGGGTCTGAAAGAAAACATTCGCGTGAGGAGAGCTGGTTACGCCTATCGGCGCATCTTCCAAAAATTCCTACAGAGGTAATGAACTGGTGACTTAGGACTTCTGTTTTAAACAGGTTTATCGAGATAATAATTCACATATCATACAATTCACCCATTTAAAGTATGTAATTCATTGGTTCTTAATATATTCATAGACTTCTGCATCCATCACTATGATTAATCTTAGAACATTTTCATCAGTCCAAAAAGAAATCCTACTCCCTAAACATCAGCCTCCCATTCTCCCCCTGGCCTGAAGCACACACTTCTTTCTGTCTCTATAGATTTGCCTGTGCTGGGCATTGCATGTAAATCGAATCATATATGTCTTTTGTTCCTGGCTTCTTTCACTTTGCATGTTGTCAAGGGTCATCCTGTAGCATATACCTACCCATCGCCAAATAGTATTCCATTGCACCGATATTCCGCTATTCTACATTTTACTTGCTCATTCATCGACTGGTAGACATCACATTTGGCTATTATGAACAGCGAATAATGGTGCTACCAGCGTTTACGTGCACATTTTTTATGCGGGCGTATGTTTTTATTTCTCTTGCGAACATAGCTAAAAATGGAATTGTGGGGTCAAATAGTAACTCTGTTTAACCTTTTTCGTGAACTGCAGGATTATTTTACAAAGTAGCTGTATTTTTTTACCTCCCCACTAACAGTGTTTGAGGGCTCGGATTTATCTGCATCCTTGGCAACGTTTGTTACTGTCTGACTTTCTGTTTCTAGCCATCCTGGTGGGTATGAAGTGGCATCTTACTGGGCTTTTGGTTTGCACTTCCCTGATGGGAAATGATACTGAGGACCTTTTCATGTGCTTATTGGCCATTCGAGAAATGTCTGTTTCAGTCCTTTGACCATTTTAAAATTATTTATCTTTCTAGTATTAAGTGATCATTCTTTTTAGCATCATTTATTATAAATAAATCAGTAGCCTCAAGTATTTTATCTGTATAGAGTGACACATACGTTCAGAAATTCCTGGTAATTGTGGCATGGGAGGGACTGAGATTTAACTTGACTGAGCAGATTAATAATATCAAGGCAATTTCAGGAACATAACCTACTTAAGAAAACATGTTTAAGTATTTAACCTCACATTTTTTGTATCGCCCATGTATAAATTTAAACTGCCTTGTATGGTTCCATTAAAGTGCACTTGGCAGAACTTATACTTAAATTCTTCTTTTTTTGTGCTCCTTTTTTTGAAAAGGATAAAACTTAGTGTCCTTAAAATATTACGTAACTCTGACTTCTCTAATGATTCTAAATTAGTGGAGGTCCACTGATTTCCTACATCTGTTTAATTTCCTTTATGAAAGAAGGGAGGCATAGTATTTTAATCAGAAAATAATTATGTCTTCCTGGTCAATGATACAGGAGGAAGATGTAAGAAAAAATTTTTTTAATTCAAATTTTATGTAACAAAGAGGTGGTAGGATGGAGAAGAGCTTAGTTACTGTCTTTGAAATCCAGTACTTTTAATAAAGTCGTTTTCCCTTTGAGGATGGTGTTCTGCCATGAGCCTGGGGTGGCTGACCTACCGATCATCCACTTGGGTCATCCTATGTGCAAGGTCATTGATGTGGAAGGTCAGGAGATGGCTAACAGAAGGACAGATCGTTCCATACGATAAAGCTTCATTGATTCTGTCCCCTGCATTCAAGATTGCTGATAATTTTGGAGGTGGATCAGACTAGGAATAAAACTCCCCCTCATGGCTCCCTGGATTAAAGGGACCACTACACCTCTAGCGTAAGCAGAGCCGTATGAAAAGAAGTCTTAAGGAAGGTGAGAAAATAGATTGGGAGAGCTCTTGGATCACTCTAGCAGCATCCATTTGCTGGCAAACAACTGAGATGTTAATTATCAAAGATTTGGCACTTCTTTAAACAGATGGGTAGCACTAGCTCCGAGCAGGATTTCTCAACCTCAGCTATTGATATTTCGGGCTGGATGAGTCTTCGTTGTGGGGGCGGTCCTATGCGTTGTAGGAATGTAGCAATCTCCTTGGCTTCTACCCACTAAACGCCAGTAGCGCCACCCCCCTCATCCCATCCCCCACCCCGCCTTCCCCCAGTTTTTACACCCAAACCTGTATCCAAACATGGCCTAATGTCCCCGACAGGGGGCAAAGCCAATTGAGTACCATGGCTTAGATCATCATTACAGCTTTTGCAAAACTGCATTTCTTTGAAAATACCCTTTTTTAATTAAGAGGGGAAAAATTAAATACAGAAAATAGTGAACAAAAAGTATGCCCTCCATCTTTCTCTGATTTAGAAAGGCCTGCCCTCAACAATTCCAAAACAGTTTTATCCTCTTTCAGTATTTTTTCTGCACTTAAAAACTCTCTAGCTGATTCTTACAGATTCTCTCCAATCAGCATTACTATTGAAAACAGATCAGATTCTTTTTAATCTAATGTTGATTTTTTTTTCTTTTTTTTTTTTGAGAAACCAATTCTAGTAGACCTCCTGCCTTCCATATTATTTAAAAAGAAGCCAACAGACCTGACTTCCATCAGTGGTGCTGTGAGCTCCACTGCACGGGGTAGAGCAGGAAGTCCACACTCTCCTCCCCTGGCAGGAAAGTCTGGGGTCCCCTGAGTGGGCTGTTACTTGTTTGCAGCAGCTCCTTAAATGAGCTGCAAAATGACCTGGTTGTAAGATCCAGATCTCTCTCAGTGCCGTGGTAGCTGCACGGCTCTGCGTGGCTCCATGTGTGCTGCTTCCTTTTGCAGCGTTCACAGAGTAAGCGTTTAGTGAATGTTATGCCCTTTGAGTTGAGGAACTTTCTCTGAAATGGTACCTATCCTTGGATGCCTCCCTTCTTAGCTCTCCTGCTGCGGGCTTTTCCATTCAGAAGAGACAAGTGGGCAGCCTTATCTTACGAAAAGCTGGCCCTTTGATGTCGTACTTCTTTTGATTTGAGAATACTGGGAAGATAATAAAAAAGTGTAGAAGGAAAGTTAGTTTTTCAATAGAATGTACCTGTTTATTTTCCTCCTCAAAAATGGCTAGCAGGCCATAATAGACCTGTCAATGAGCAAGAACTGTCTGTCCAGAGACTGCCATTTTCTGTAAGGTATATGAGTGTGGGATCCTGGCCCATGTAGAGTTTGTCCAGAATCTGCCCCTGACTGTCGCATTCTGTGACTCCCTGTGAGTAACTGAATCATCTCACGCTTTTATTCTCTCCATGGCTGAGAGAAAAGGCTTTGTTTATAAAGTTGCTTTCTAGGTGCCCACAGAAAGACTGACCACTGAGAAAGTAACAACTTGAAGGAAGAGGCTGCATTACTACCCAGCACAGCTGTCCACATGTGCGTGTGTCACACACCCCTCCCTGGGAAGGAAGCCCACAGGTCTAACAGAGCGGTGGTTCAGGCACTATGTAGAGCATAGAAAACAGTTTCGGAGTGTGTCCATTTCCTCTCTGAAAAATTCTTTATATGGGTCAAAACCATCCCTCTTAACTGAGAATTGGAGATTAAAAGTTATAAGATGCTCGAGTGTCTCCCCCAATGGACCATGTGCCCTGGAAATAAATCCTGCACTACTTAAGCAGTAGAAGGAAGACCCCTTATTCACTACCTGCATAATACAACTTTCATCCCTTCAGAAAGTGTTAAAAAAAAAAAACCAAACTGGTAGAAATGGCAGCCTCAGGGTGGGGGGAGGGTATAGCTCGGTGGCAGAGTGCATGCCTAGCGTGCACAAGGCCCTGGGTTAGATCGATCCCCCAGTACGTGTGTCACGCCGAGCACAGCGCCTGACACGGGGAGCGCCCCGTCACACTGGAGCCGTCGATGTCCGTGCTCGCCGCTGCGTGCCTGGCATTGGGTGAGGTGCCCAGTGTGCAGGGTGGGCCGCACAGAGGCGGTGCCCGCCCGGGTAGTGCTTGTCCTCAGGGAGGTGACATAAAGGAACCAAGTGAGCTCAGATTGACTGTAATTGCAAATTATGATACATGCACTGAGGGAAAAATGTTATTTTCTATCAGAGGAAACTAGCAAGGGGCCAGTTTTTGCTTGAGTCATCCACAAAGGCCCCTTTGGAAGTGTCACGGAAGGGAGCCCCTGAGTAGGAGCCAGCCACGTGAGGCGTTTGGAGAACGGCACAGGCGAAGGCTCTGAGGGAAAGCGCTGTGTGTGTGAACGAAGAAGAGGCCGTCCTCCTGGGGACACGCGGAGCAGGAGGAGGGCAGAGAGATGGGATTGGAGAACAGCCAAGGGCCAGGCCACCAGGGCCTCCAGATGCACAGAATCCCAAAGAGGAGGCTCCATAGTAATAATAGAAGCTGCTCAGGGGGAGCTTTAGAAAACTCTGCATTGACTGCAAAGTGCTCCCAAGAAATGCAGGGAAACCAGTATTGAGAAAAGACTGATTTTGCCCAAAGAGTGTCATTGGCGACCTTCAGCAGTGCTATTTTTAGACAGTGGTAGAAAGAAAAAGCAGATTTTCTCCAGGGCGTTAGCATGGAAACGGATAAGGAAGGAGTGGGAGGCAGCTCTGAAATGGGCATCCCAGACCCGGTGGATTTTGGCAGCTGTCAAGGTCCATCCCTAAGCCTGTGGAGGGAGGTGAGTGGCGAGTCTGGACCCCAGCAGCACCAGGTGCCTTTGGGGGGCAATGCAGTCTGAGCCTGCTCCCTCTCTCCCTCGTCATCCTCACAGGTACGCCATCCTGACCAAAGACACCTGGCCCTCGTGGAGAGGGGAGGAGAAGCAAGGTGTCCTCCACCTGCTGCAGTCCGTCAACGTGGACAGTGACCAGTTCCAGCTCGGGAGGAGCAAAGTCTTCATCAAAGCCCCCGAGTCCGTGAGTTTCCTCAGGGCCACCCCTGTCCCTGCAGCCCCTGGCCGGCCCCCTCCGCACAGCACGGCTGCTGCTTTTCCTCATCCTTCAGTTCATGCCTTAAATGACACCTCCTCATAGCAGGCTTCCCTCTGTCCCCATTCCCCACGCCCCTGTGCCCTCAAAGCCCTCAGGGTGGATAAAAAGCTGTCATCGTAAAATGTGTTCTTTTCTTACTGTGTCTCTCCCATTCTAGGTGGTCATCTCCTTGAGTCTGTTTTCTGTGCCTTTGTATACTTAGAGCCTCATAGGGAAAGTGGCTCATGGGAGGTGCCTGGTAGTTATTTTTAGCATCCAGTAGTGTCTTAAGTGAAAAGGTCCTTCTTTGCCCACAAAGGAGGCTTGGGTGAACCTTCATCCTCCCCTGGGTGACACCAAACAGGTCGTGTCACAGAGGCTCAGGCTTCCTCCCTAAAGGAGGCGCGGAGCCCGGGAGTGAGAATTCCCAGGACTGTGTCTTGAAGACCGTGGAGGAGCCTGGAAAGCGCTTGGAGGAAACCAGGAGGTAGAAGGGGCCGTTCTTAGGCTTAGAGAACATTTACCAGGAAGCAATCTGCACATAGACGGCTTACAATTCACAGACTTATCAGACCTCCACGGATTAATCGAGAGGAACTTCATCTTTCCTAATGAGGGTGTGGTCCCTGTGAGCCTCATGAGCGCCCACAGGAAGTTCTCGGCTGAGCAGGACCCCTCCACCACCCCTCAGTTCTTCTGCCCCGTTAGGTCTGGGGCTGTGGAATGAAGGCTCTGCTTCCTGAGTTAGAGAAACTGCTGGAACTAACCAACCACAGACATCACCCTTTCTGAGGTTCTTGTAACAATCACAAGACTCCATGTCAAGGGTCTGTGGTGAATTTGGCAAAATTAGTCACCGTATCCAGGGGAAATACCACGAGAACTTGCAGTGTTGGCACAAGGGAAACACTAGATGTGAGTTTTCTCCCCTAGAATGGACCCCGGGGTTGCCAGCCTCCCGGCTCACCCGATCAGCCCGAGACTCAGCGATGATGATGGCTGTCACTGAATGGCTTTGTGAACCACCAAGGTTGTTAAATAAATAAGTGGCCCACATCAATAGAACCCGTTTATGAAAAGTTTGCGGTATCATTTTCCACCCCGAGTTATTTGTAGCTTCACAGCAATTTCGTTTCCAAATATAAAATGAAAATGTTGTGTCATACCCCATTAAGCAACCCACAGAACAGCTCCTGTTCTTTCTAAAACGGGATGGAGCGATGTCTCGGTACAATGGAGAACTCTGTTGTCGTATGCCCGCTTTTACTTTTTCAACTTGCTAAATTTTCACATAGAGCAGCCTTGATATTTTTCATGCTTGTGTGTGTGTGTGTGTGTGATTCAGTTGAGCTTTGGGATTTTACTTCCAAAATCAAGATTTTTTTTTCCCCTATGTCTTCCTCCCACTTGCTTTTTTACCATCACTTGAGTTTCCTCTCCCCCATCTTTTTAAATAGGCACACACACACACACACCCGCTGTCACTACTCTCTCCCCTCCCCCGTCGCTCATCCCTCCACACCTAGCCCTGACATTGCAAATACGTTCACCAAAAAAATTGGTTTTTAAAAATTCACTGTGTGGTTTTTGCCTTGACTTTTGTAGTAAATGTGCTGAATATACAAAATAATCCACCGGCTTTAAGAATCCGCATCAGACATCAGGCACCTAAGGCTTTGGTTTTGTTTATTGGTTACATCTGTCTGCGATTTTTGCTTTTTTTTTTTTCCCCCTTCTCTCTCTTTTTTTTCTTGAACCTCCCTGATTTCTAATCCCTATGGCTTTTGGAAACAACCTGAAACCCAGATAATCTTTCAAATTGTCTATAGGAAGTCAGGGGTTGGTTGCCTCTTCATGCTGCCTGAGTCACAAGTGTATTTTCTGTGACACTCCCAAAATAGTTCTGGGAAGAAGAAGAAAACAAGACTTACTCAGAAACCCAGCACACGAGATAAGAAACACCAACGAATAATCTTCCAGGCGACAGCCCGGCTCGGATTTTAAACATTCTGTCCAGTTGTTAAAACCCTTTTGTTCCTTGTGCCTGCTGTGTATGGCTCTGAAGGCTGTGCAATGACGTGCTGCTCCCGTGGTGTTGGTATTTCGAGTCTGAGATGTTTTGACACGGCTGGGGCTGTGAGAAGGAGAAGCTGAGTGTCAGGAGGAGATGGATGTGGCTCCTGGGTGCGGATCCAGATAAACAGAAAGATAATCAGGCCCAGCTACCTTCAGACCAAACTTGCCTGTTGACTCCGGGAACGTTTTTTACAACGACACTCATCATGGCTGCTTTGGGTTTTTATCGGTCCATTTTATTTCTGTTCTTAGAGAGTCTTGTAAACCACTTCCTAGGTGTTTCCTACCATTTTACGAGTTGATCAGATGCAGGTTTACAGGGAAAAACTTGTCTGTTACATTGATGGAGAGTCTGGCAGAGCCAGAAAGACCCTGGTTCCTGTTCCATCCCCGCTCCGGTCTTAGTTCCAACATACTCATCTGTAAAATGGAGAGGACAAGTAAGTGGCTCGTGTAGCTGTTGAGTGGGTGAATGCAATAATGCATGTAAAGCGTCTAGAATGATTCTGGACCCATAACGGGCCCTCGGGACCTTTCAGCTATTTGCTGTCATCTTCATTATCCCAGAGCTTTGTCGAGCGGGGTGCAGCGGTCAGTATCCATCGTTAAGACGGCCCGAATCTCAGGACCTGCCAGGGTCTGATGTGGGCCCTTAACCGGAGCAGTCTCAGCCCCTGCCAGTGAATCCCAGTCCTGACTAGCCCCTCTGAGGTCCAGCTCCAACCACCGGTTAGTGTCCTCTGCCCCAGTGACTCTGGGGAGATCCCCATGAGGCAGGAGGCCTGTCCTTTCATGGAACTGAAAGTAGGCCGGCCCTCTTTCCACAGCGGCACGGAGCACCAGCCTCCGCCAGCTCATTTGACCTAGCCACTGAATACCTTCTTTGGATCAGGTGGGAAATAAGAGGCTAAGTGTTGAATCACTCATTTTGTTCTCACTGAGGTTATGAGCGGAATACACTTGCATCCAGCTACTTTCCACTATGCTTTTTTTAAATGAAAAAAAATATATATATATATAAAAGTTGTAGTAATCATAAACAACATGGCCTAGTAACCATTTTTTTCACATTTGTTCACAAGTCTAAGAAGCTGCTTTCTGCTCTGTCCTTGGCTAAAGTGAACGTCCCTGAAGTAACCCCAAAAATGTGATGCTCAGGTCCTGCAAATTAGCTCACGTTTGTCTCCTCTACGTTCACAGCTCTTTCTTCTAGAAGAAATGAGAGAGAGAAAGTATGATGGATATGCTCGAGTGATCCAGAAATCCTGGAGGAAGTTCGTGGCCCGGAAGAAATACGTCCAGATGAGAGAAGAGGGTATCGTAATCATTCTGTTTCATACGTTTACCATATCACAAGAATGCTTCCGTGCTAGGATGAGGTTACAAGTTCATTTTACTTTGTGTTTGATGTCGTGTGTGGAAGGAAACCGTGTTTTCACTGAGAGTTTCTGTGTCTTTTCTACGCTGAGCGTGTTCTTCCTTTCCCTGGGGGACTGACCCTTCTCCCTTCTCTGCCCCTTTGGGAATTGCAGCCTCAGACCTCCTGTTGAACAAGAAGGAGAGAAGGAGAAACAGCATTAACAGGAACTTCATCGGGGACTACATCGGGATGGAGGAGCACCCGGAACTCCAGCAGTTTGTGGGCAAGAGGGAGAAGATCGATTTTGCAGACACGGTGACCAAGTATGACCGGAGGTTCAAGGTACATGCTGACTGGCCTCCCCTGAGGGTCTCCAAACAGATTCCTTCATTTTGAAATAACTCATAATTTTTGCTTTTCTGATTACCAAAACGGAACATGTTCATTGTAGACAAAATTTTTAAATGCAGAGAAGCCACAAGAAAAATAGCCACTTGTATCCAGAAATAGTCACCATTAACATTTTGTGTGTTCCCTTTACAACTTTTTTATGCAGACGTACGTTGGTCTATTCAGTTTTACAGACATGAGATCTACTTAGTACATGCTGATCCATGTCCTGGGTTGTTTCTTAAAATCTGCCAAGGAGAACTTTCTTTATTACTAGGTGTGTCAACATAAATTATTTTGTTTAGTTGTGTAGTATCCCATTCACCAGTCGCTTCACTATTTTTTCTAACCAAATTCTCATTAATCTGTTCTTAGTGGGTTTTTTTTTCTATCATAAATAAAAGGATGCAGTAAGCATCCTTTTATGTGTCATTGTGCATTTGTTTACTAATGCTTTTAGGATAAATTGATAGGAGTGGAATCATTGGGTCACAAGATTCCAGAATATCAAGGAAGTGTTCTTACCCGTCTTCCCTGAGTGAATGACTAAGCAGGGCTTCCACATAGCCCCTGCGGGACAGCTGATTTTTTTTTTTTAACCTCTTCTCTTAGACACTTTCTTTTACCTGATAAAGTAGTGAAATCTGAAGCCACAATAGCTTATGGACCCATTAAGAGGTTTTTTGTGTGTGTTCTTTCTTGTTTGTTTTTTGGTCAGGGGAAAAAAAACGTAACGATAAATAAGAACATTAACTTAACAAGAAGGATGATGTTGTCCTGCGGAAACCAAATCATTTTTTTTTTAACAGCCTAAGTATGGTGCCAGCTGGTCTGGTGGCGGATGTGAATGCGAACATGAGTGCTTAAGTCTCTCAGCGGTGTTTGGGTGTAACACAGTCTGTTGATATTAGATTTTTAAAGGTTATCATTGAAATGAAAATGTATCAATTTTAAAAAGCAAAAATGTCACGGACTCACAAAAATTGTAAATGCAGACGCCTGAGGGATCCCTGTGTGAGAAACATTCTGTAGCAGACCGTTAATTTGTAGGGTCACCGTGTGTGTTGGTTCGTCCAGAACTGTCTCTTTACACCTGTCGTCCTGATAACTTAGGCGGATCCTTATGAATCTGCCTTGTTTGTGAGTCAGAGAGTCAAATACCAGCAGTTTAATGTATATATATCAACCTAATAATCATTCCACAGTGTCCCCGTTTGCTCTCGAGGGACCTGGTTGGATGATGCATGGAACGACTGGCCATCCGGTGGCCGCGAAGATTTGCTCCCTAAGGAGCTGCCTTCACCTGATGACAAGGGCCCTCCATGCGGACTGTTGTCACTTTGACACGTCTGACTGTTACCGGGTAAAGGGAAATAGGAATTACCTCGGTTCTTGGTCACCCAAAAAAAAACAAGTTTTAACGAGAGACAGAAAGCATGACATAAGCAAGATTTTTATTCGTGAAGTAAAAAGGTAGTGAAAGATAGTGCACTTCCGAGAACTGGGAGCGGGCCATCTAGGGGAGGAAGAAAGGCGCTGCGCCTTTATTTTTCCCGTGTCTACCTCCTGGCTTAGGGGCGTTTTCGTGATGGATTGATTGATTTGCGGCTCAAGGTCCTTGTGCTCAGGCTGATTGAAAACCCGGTTCCCTGCGCTCTGGCACGCCCGTCCCCTTTGGGGCAGGCTCATTGGGTCACGTTACGCCGGGGCCTTCTCTTACGCGCAGCTGCAGCGTTTTGATTTTAACTGGCTTCTTTTGCTGGCCCTCAGGGAAAGCAAAGGCTTCTGGAGCCCCTTATCCTGAGAGCAGACGTGCTGTTATTTTCTGGGTTGCTCCTTTCCCCTTCCTGTCCCCCTGCCCAGTGCTCATGTCTGTCTAACTGCCTAACATTCCCCCCTCTAGTCACAGGACCCCAAATCTTTGGGACATAGAGGGCGACCACCGCTCTAGCTACTTCCTGCTGATTGGGGGGGACGATGGGGCGCTTTGGGGTCACTGGTGGTGAGCGAAGCGTCGGTGTCCATCAAGAGGCTTGTATAAAACTGTCTTGGCTGATTGGCTGATCACCTTGTTGGACAGACATTTGAAGTTTGACTCTAGATGAGAAGAAACACATTTTATAGGAAGGTTGAAAAGACAGAGGTCAAATACGCAGAGCTAATCTTAGCCAAGGGATGAAGTGGGCAGACAAGGTCATACCTAGTTAGATGGAAAAAATGTCTTTAAAAAAAATTGATGTCTGTGTTTTCTGTTGATTTAGGCTTTAGTTGGCAGATGTTGGAGTGTTAGCCCAGTGAACCAAAGGAGGAGAAAAAAGAGGAACCCTAATGTCAGAGACATTTTAAATTAGTATTAAAACAGTTTGGTGGGGGCCCAGAGGAGGACAGATTAGAGCCAGGAGACATTTAAGAAAGAGGTTTATCTAACAGGGATCCGTAGTCCCCTAGGGTGATGGGACAGTCTCCCCAGAGTGTCACTTGAAAAGCAGTCACAGACCACTAAGAGGTTCCCAAGAATATGTGGCTCCCATCAGTGAACCAGATCTCATCAGGGTTTTCCAGGGGTTGGTCGGTGAGATCTGTTCTCGCTCCTAGAGAAATGGACAGGGTCCCATGACATAGATGAAAGGGAGGAGCCTCGTCTGGTGATGGTAATAGTGTAGCAGGACTGAGTGTTCCACAGACGGAGACAGTGACATCTGGGTTTTCCAATAATAATACCTGTTTAAGAAGCCGAGCATCTGAGAGCCAGAAATGTCCCTTGCCTTTTAAAAGATCAGAAACTTGGTGGTTAGCATATGCTTGTATAGGGGCCCCCAGAGTTAGCTTAAAAGCTTCCTCCAGGAGACTGGAGAGGGCTCCCAACACTCTTAGGCAGGAAGGCCAGCCTCGAGCAGTGGGATCTAGCCGCTTGGAGAGGTATCCCATGGGCTGCTGGGTGGGACCCAGCCGTAGGGCGAGGACCCCCAAGGCTATTCCTCCTCTCTGATGAACGTACAACCGCAAAGGCCTTGTGGGATCTGGAAACCCCAAGGCCAGGGATCCTACTAGGGGATTTTTTTAATTCTTCCATTGCTTCCTGTTGGGAAGGACCCCACTGGAGAGGTCCTGGGTCATCCTCACCCTTTAAGCTGTCATTTGGAGGTTGGGCTATGGACCTATAGTTAGGGATCCAAAGCCTACAGGAACCTGTTAGTCTGAGAAATGCCCTGAGCTGTTTTCGAGTAGTGGGATTAGGAGTTATAAGAGTCCCTGAATTCATTCAGGGGAAAGGCTGCGGTGTCCAGGAGTCAGGACAATTCCTAGATAAGTTACTTCTTGTTTGACCATTTTAGCCTTGGACCTAAAAACTTTATATCCCCACTCAGCCAAGAAATTAAGAGTTTGGATTGCATGCTGGGTGGCCTGGTCTCCAGTAAGAGGGCAGATAAGTAGATCATCTACATATTGGAGAGTAGTTCCTTTTTCAGGCTGTAAGCCCTGTAAATGTTGGGCCAAAGCTTGCCCAAAGAGGTGAGGACTGTCTCCAAACCCCGGTGGTCGTGCTGTCCTGGGTAGCTGGCGTTGATACCCATTGGGTGAGTTCCACTGGAAGGCAAATAAATACTGGGACTGGGGACTAAGGGGTACACGGGAGAAAGCACCTTTAGGTCTAAGGTAGGGCACCACTGGGGCTCCTGGAGGGAGGGAGGTTCCCCAGTAACACACAGGTTTGGAACCACTGGATGAAGAGGCACTGCTGCCTCATTTATGATTCGTAAATCCTGGACCAGCCTGTAGGTCCTGTCTTTTTCAGTGACCGGAAGGACAGGTGTGTTGCAGGAGGAGTTAACACTGTAAGGAGTTAACACTGTAAGAACTTAGAAATTATAAGCTGAAGGCCCTTCCTTGCGTCAGGTTTTAAAGGATATTGTTTTCAATTAGGGAACCAGGTGGGATCTCTGAGGGAGGTGACAATGGGAGCAGCTGTCTTTGCTCGCCCTGGGATAACTGGATCCCAGGCAGCAGGATTAATTTTATTCTCCCAGGCCTCTGGGTCCAGAGGTCTTTCTCCTTCCCCAGAGAGCAATAAGAGTTGTAAAGAGGTGGAGGTTTGGGGATTTTCTCCCAGGATAACTCGGGTTCCCAACTTGTAAAGATCTCAGCCTAAAAAGGGGCTGACACTCTGGCATGCATAAGAAAGAATGTACGAGGGAGCGTTCGTCCCAGAAACAACAAAGGGAGTGAGTAAAGAATATTAGGGTTGGTTTACCTGTGATTCCCATAATGGTACAGAATCTAGAGAAGGGTCTGGAGAAGGAAGTTGGGTGGTCTCAGTATCCAAAAGGAAAGTTACTGTCCTGCCTGTCACATCCATTTGTCCCCGTGGCTCCAGCCCAGAGATGGGGATCTTTTGCGTTGGGAGTGACTGCAGGGGGCTTCTTCAGTCCTGGACAACCATCTGCAGGTCTTGGGCCGGTTTTCCCCTGCGAGCCATTTGGCTTGAAGGACAGAGGATCACCCCATGCCCCTGTTGGCTACACTGAAAGCAGGCAGATCTTGGACATCTGTCCCTGTAAGGACATTCTTTGGCCCAATGACCAGGTCGGCAGCAGATGCTGCCCTTGTCGTTGGACTTACTCGGGCTATTGGGGGCCGGGTACGTCAGGGCGGTGGCTGCCCTTGAGGGGCTGCAGTCACCTGGGCAGGCCTGGCCTCCTTCCTTCTTTCTTTCTCCTGAGCCCTGGCCTCTTGCATCTGATCTCGATTATAAAAAACCGTGGCAGAATGGTTAGCACTTCATCAAAACTTACTCCAGGTTCCAGGATCCCCTTTTGGTGTTTTCGTCTAATATTGGGGGCAGACTGAGTGATAAATTTATCCTTTGAGATAATTTGTCCCTCATATGAGCTGAGGTCTAAGTTAATATACTTAGTAAGTGCCTCCTGGAGCTGCTGTATGAAAGAAGTGGGGTTTTCTCCGGGCTCCTGAGTAACAGCCAACACCTTAGAATAACTAACCTTCTGTCGGGCTGCCTGGAGTCCAGCCTTAACACAGATTAAAACGTGGTCCCTTTCCCACTTTTGGTTAAGGTCATTGTAATCCCACCTGGGGCCCATAGGGGGAACAGCTGTTTCTATGGGGTAATTGTCGTTAGATAGATGTAGATTATCTGCATATTTCCTGGCTTCTCTGAGAACACTTTCCTTTTCTATGTCAGATAGGGTTTGGCCAAGGATAATATTAACATCTTTCCAGGTGAGATCGTATGCCAGAGTGAGGAGTTGGAATGCCTCTGTGTATTTATCTAGGTTATCTGAATAGCTTCCCAGATCAGTCTTTTTTTTTTTTTAACTTTTTTTATTGAGTTATAGTCATTTTACAATGTTGTGTCAAATTCCAGTGTAGAGCATAATTTTTCAGTTATGCATGAACATACATACATTCACTGTCACATTCTCTTTCTCTGTGAGCCACCACAAGATCCTGTATGTATTTCCCTGTGCTATACCGTACAATCTTGTTTATTCTACATTTCCCAGATCAGTCTTAATTTGTCTCAGTTCTACCAGAGAAAACAGCTTACGTATGAATTGAGGACCAAATTCTCTACCGGTTTCTACCAGGGGGCAGGTCTTAGCTATCACAGGTAATGGAGGAGCTGAAGGCAGTGTCTTTCCTGAGTATGAGGGAAACGAGGGGTATATGGTAGGGAGAGCAGGGCAGGGCGTAGGTTTAGGAGAGTCCCCTTCTCTGGGGGTGTTGAGGACAGTAGGTTATTAGATGTAACCATTACCTGAGTGGTTAACTTACATCCTTCTAGGAGATCACTGCTGTCCCTCAGGAAGTAAAAGATACAAACACATGGTGTTTCAGACCATTTGCCTTGTCTCTTGCAGAAGAGGTCAAGCTGGAACAAGATGGTGCGTTTATGCTCCCGTTTATAGGCCATGCTTCCTCTCAGGGATGTCGATGTTGTGGCCAGGCAACATTGCAAAGGAATATAAGTGTTTTTCTTTTGAGGGTTTGTGGATTCAAACGGTCCCAGTTGGCCAACATGCAGCCCAAAGGAGTCCCAGCAGGGACAGACTCTTGGTTTTCCATCTGAAAAACAGGGGGAGAACACAGTGGGGTTTCAGAGCTTAGCGTCCTAAGGTGAAAGGCCTGTGGACTAGGCTGACATCTCAGCCTATCCTCAACCAAATGCATCCTAGAAAGTAGCCATGGATCAGCAGTGCCTAGCGTCCTAGGGTCCTGATTCGGGCATGGAAGCTGACGTCTCAGCCTCCACTCCAGAAAGGGGGAAACAAGTCTTGCTGTGTGCTGGGTGTCTCTGTGGTCTGATTGGAGTGATCTCCTTTAGATTAGCCAGTGGCTGGTCACCCGGGAGCAAGAAAGAAAAGGGATTAAGTTTATTGTGGCTCTGGCGTACCCTTGCTGAGCTCCACCTGGAGCTCCCTGGAGGGCAGGGTGGTGAGGCGGGGAGCAAGCTGGCTCTCACAGCACAGCGCAGGTGTGGACAAGGTGTTCTGTGGGCAGGCGTGCATGTGGCTGGACATGGGGAGGTGGCATGTGGCCTCGGTACCCCAGTGCAGCAGTCTGCCGGAGCAGAGGGTCCCAAATGGGCCACCTGCCGCCCGACCGGCCCAGTACTGCCTGGAGCTCCGGACGCAGGGCAGGAGGGAAGTGGGGTTGCACCCTGGGCCCCGGCTCCTGGCACGGAGATCCGCGGCCAGAGGGGCCACCCGCCACCGACCGGCCCTCATGGCTTGGAGCAACCAGGTGTGCACCCAGCTGCCTCTCCCTGCCCAGCCACCACTCACCTACGACGCCTTGTATTCTCGGCCCAGCTGCACAACCGGCCCTAGGAGCTTGTGCTCCGCTGACTGGCCTCAAGGAGGGAAGAGGAAAGTGAAGGAGATAGGATTAGGTTTAAGCATGCAATCTGAGTCATGGCGCCTAAATTAATGTTACCGGGAAAAGAGAAATAAGAATTACCTTGGTTCTTAGTCACCTGGGGGAAAAAAAAGAATTTTTAACAAGAGACATAAAGCATGATATAAGCAAGATGTTTATTAGTGAAGTAAAAATGTAGTGAAAGATAGTGCACTCCTGAGAACTGGGAGGGGGCCTATCCAAGGGAGGAAGAAAGGCGCCTTTGTTTTTCCTGCGTCTACATCCTGGCTGGGGGACGGGGTTTCATGATCGATTGATTGGATTGATTGATTTGCAGCTCGGGTTCTTTGAGTGACCAGGCTGATTGACAGCTCAGGTTCCTTGCACTCAGGCTGATTGAAAACTCAGGTTCCCTGCGCCCTGGCACGCCCATTGCCTTTTGGGCAGGCTCATTGGGTCACGTTACGCCGGGGCCTTCTCTTATGCACAGCTGCAGCGTTTTGATTTTAACTGGCTTCTTTTGCTGGCCCTCAGGGAAAGCAAAGGCTTCTGGAGCCCCTTATCCTGAGAGCAGATGTGCTGTTATTTTCTGGGTTGCTCCTTTCCCCTTTCTGTCCCCCTGCCCAGTGCTCATGTCTGTCTAACTGCCTAACACGACCACCTCCTTCACACGCCTCTCCCTCTCCTTGCAGGGTGTCAAGCGAGACTTGCTTCTTACTCCAAAGTGCTTGTACTTAATTGGACGAGAAAAAGTCAAGCAGGGCCCGGACAAAGGCCTTGTGAAGGAAGTGCTGAAGCGGAGAATCGAGATGGAGAGGATCCTGTCCGTGTCCCTCAGGTGAGTGGTGACGGCGCAGCAGCAGGGAGCCCCGTCTCTCTTCAGCATCGCCACCCGCCATCCCAGGTGCGGCCTGGAGAGAGGCTCCTCACTTGCAGTCGTGGTGAAGGGAACTGAAATTCCCGTCTTGCCTCAGAGGGCCTGACCCTCACACATCTCCGGGCATCTCTGTTCCTCAGAGAATGAGATGCCGAGGAAAAGTTGCCTTGTGATCTGCTCCTCCAGTCAAGGGACACTCAGATTCTTTGTTCCCATAAACTTTGATAAATAAACCTAGGGTGTGAAACAGACACAGCCTGATTGCACTTGCTGAAGTGGGGCCAACAGTCCAGAGCCCGCCCGCAAGCCCACGTCGGCCGTGTCGAAGCCCTAACCCATTTCACCAGCAGAGGCCCAAGCAGAGGGGGCCAGACGGGCACCACGATTGGTTTAGTTTGCCGTGACCTCCAAGTGTCCTAGAGGGGGCGTGTCTTTGGACTCCTTGAGGCCCTTTCTGCCTGTTCATGCCCGGGAGGGAGTACAGATTATGCGTAGCCCTGGAGTCCTTGCCAGGTGCTCCTTCGTCTCCAAGTTCACGGGCAGGCCTTGCGCCCCTCCTGTGTGCACTCTGGCTTTCTTTTGGTAGAGGGGCGTCTCTGCCTGCTGACACTTCCCTAAATCCTCCCATGCTAGTAACTTAGAGGGTAACTAAGCTCCCTCTGATGAGAGGAAACCCTGTCAGTCCACAGAAGGCTAAGGGAAGAGGAAGAAAGGTCCCGTTGAGCCAGCAGCTTCCTCCCTGCGTTGCGTCCCTGGGCCCTGCTGAGGACGCCACCGCCTCTGCCGGGGGGCTTCGCGCTGCCGCTGCATTGCAAGTGCTGTTCTGGTTGCGAACGTGTCTTGCTGGAATTGGGACACCTCTAAACTCTTACTCCGCATAGAGGACAAAACTGCTTCTCCCAGGAAGAAGCAGGGGCCTTGTGTGCTGAGGCATCTGGCCCACCAGGCTGGCTGGAAATCCTGGCTCTCGTGCCGTCATCCAAAGCAGATTTTAAATTGTGTCCATTCTTGGCTGTGTCACTGTGGTTTCTGATTCTGTCTGTTTCCCATTTTCCTGATAAAGGGCCAGGCGGTGCAGCGAGGTTAAGTGTTTAAAACACTTCAGTTCAGGATGTGGTAGAATTTTTTTCTGGTCAGTGGAGGTACTGGAAATTGAACCCAGGACCCCATGCAAACTGAGCACACGCTCTACCACTGAGCTATTCCCTCCCCCAGGATGTGGTGGAACTTCTGAGCAGATGAGTCCATCGGCAGCTCTTTGCAGCCCCACCTCGGATGGGCCTCAGTGCCGTGGATTTCACGGAAAAGCTCTCAGCACTGTCTGGTTTTCAGGTCTTGCTGAGCATCCAAGCTCACTGGCTGGGTCACAGCCTGAGCTGGGCAGCCTGCCGGCCCCACCCTTCCTGGCTAGCTGGGCCTTGAGGCTGCCCTTCGTGTTCCAAGGAACCCAACTGGAAGCATCTCTTTTTCTTGCCTGGGGACCAGCTAGACCTCGGCGAATGTGGGTGAGCTGCGAAGTGCTGGGAGAATGACAGCTTTGGTCATCATTGGTCTTCCTTTTATTATCGCCCAGGTCTGTCTGCAGCCTTCAGACCCCTCACGGAATGCCTGATCACAGTGTATCTACATTTGTATCAAGTACTTTGACACTTACTATCTTGTCCCTCTAGTCTTCGAAGTGTGGGATAGTCACTCTCAATTTTTTTTTTCTTTTTTTTCTTTCTTCTCACAGCTTCTGGGGATGCAATGTCTCAGTAAAATCAGCTTCTTTTTCTGCTTTCTCTTTAGTATTCATGGCCTGGACATTTGCTTCCTTGTGGCCTCTCCTTGTTAGAGGATGTAATGAAATGAAGAACTTAGCCTGAAATTTGTTCTGGCTCTAGGGGAAAAAAAAGCCTGAGTCATTTTAACTTGTCCTCCTTGTGTATTACAGTTACTGAGCCCCACACGTACCAAGATTAGTACTGTTCCCTCATTTCCATCATCCACCCAGACGGATGATGGAGTGTGTAGAGTCAAACCCACAATAGAAATTGATTGTAGTGCCAGATGAACAAGTGTGTATGTGTGTGTGTGTGTTCTCAATATATTTCAGTATTGATATGGAGAAATATTTTAACAGTTGTCTTGCACTTTAAGAGGAAAGTTGCAACGTGTGTGTGTTTTCAAGACTTTATGAGGCTTCTTGACTCTTGGCTGGAATGATCACCTGGCTGCTGCTCGTTCAGACTATCAGTGTCTTCTTTCAGCCCGTCTCTGACTCTTATAACTATTATCAATAAGGCCAAATTGGCTTACAGCTCTCTATTCAAACACACCAGCCCTACAGAAACAATTACGAGACAATCTGGGGAGATGTGAACATGGCAAAATATCTGATGAGGGATTTATTCATTTCTTTAGGTGTGCTAATGGTACTGTGGTAATTTTTATTCAAAGAGGCTTTATCTCTTAGAGATAAGCACTGAAATATTTAAGAATAAGATAATGTAATATTTATACTCTGCTCTAAAATACCCTAGCTGGTGTGTGGAAGTGGGGGGAGTGGGCCTGTAAAGAAATATGACTGACTGTGGATTGATCCACATTGCTGAAACCTCCTGACATGTGCAGGTTCATTCTGCTATTCTGCTTTTTTATATATTTGGAATTTTCCATTATAAAAATTGTTTCCTAGTCTTCCAGTAGACATCATATTTTTAGAAGTCTTTACCTTTTGTAAATGTACTGAAATATATCTAGCTGAATTATAATTGAAAATTCTTAAAAATGCTTTTAACTTACAGGGAAAAAAATAGATTAGACCCAATAGCTCAGAGATATGGTGACTACAGTTGCTCAAAGGAACAAGAAAGATGTTTATCTAAGTATAAGTTAGGAAGATTGACACCCGCATTTCTGCCTTCATTGGAGACATGGTGAGGATCTCAGGAGTGACACACTGACGTGTAGTTGAGACATCGGATTTCCGAGGCTTTGGGCTATCTGCTGACAGGAGGCCGAGCATCAATTATTGAAAGATCCTTGCAGAGCTGCTTCTGGCCCAAGCACTGACCTGGCCTCACCCTTATTTTAAAAACTCAATTTGCTGGAAGGGTGGCCACCAGGTGTAATAGCCCGTGCTCTTTGCCTTCCTGTTGGCGGCAGTGTTGGTGTCATCACTCTCATATCTGGGGCTGTCTCTGCTGAAGCTGCCGAGGGCCCTTCCCATTCCAGTAGCTGATCCCCAGAGGGCTAAGCCCGAAAGCTATGGGGCTGCCTGTCTGGGTGGGTAGATTTTCTACTACTTGTACTACTGGAAGAAGGGGCTTTAGACGGAGGCCCCAGGCCCCCTGGGATGGCTCACTGCCTGATTGCCCTACTCCTCCGGCAGCAAGGACCGTCTGCTCCCCTCCCTGCTCGGCTGACCTGACGCATGACTGAAACCCTGCTCGCTGTGGCCTTTGAGCTTTGGGAACCTGGGAGCTGTTGACATTTTTGGATTGATCCGCTTCGCTTGTGTTCAGCTCTGGATTCGCGGGTGAACGAGACACCGTCCCTGCCTCGAGGCGCCCCATCCCGTTCTGCAAGAGGGAGCAGTGTCCTGAGTAAACGTGGTGCGCGGCTTGCATGTGTTGAGCCTGTGGTACCCGGGTCACTCCTGGGGGGCAAAAGACGGGAGTGAGCCTTTTCCCCTGGGGGTCCCGGGAGGCCTCTCCTGGGAGGCCGGTGCCAGGGCCTAACACCACGTGTATCTGCACTGTCCCACAGAAGTTAAGTAGGATTCCCAAACTGGTGTCATTGGTTTCTGTGAACGGTAGAATTTTTTTCACCTCTGTAGTGTTTAGCTTACTAAAAGGAGCATCTATTTCATAAGCAGGAAACATTTTTTTTTAAGGCTTAAATAAAGGCAGCGGCTGTCCTAGCTGAAACTGCCTTTTCAGCTTTAAGGAAAAAAACTCCTGGGGCGAGGGTATAGCTCAGTGGTAGAGTGTGTGCTTAGCATGCATGAGGTCCTGGGTTCAATCCCCAGTCTCTCCATTAAATAAACAAACAAACAAACCTACCCCTCCAAAAAAAACTCCTTTAAGACCTTACCCAGTGTTTTATACCTAAAATTTTTGAGAAGAAACTATTGGGGGAGCGTATAGCTCAGTGGTAGAGTGAGTGCCTAGTATGGGTTCAATCCCCAGTACCTCCATTAAAAAAAAAAAAAAGACTAATGACTTCCCCCACAAAAAAAATTTTTTTTAATTAAAAAAAAGAGAAGATACCGGTTATGGAAGTAAAACAAGATTTCCTAGTATTGTCAGCAGTACAACAATAAGCCACAAAGATGGGAGAGTGAAGAAACAGTAGAGAGCCAGACCGGCGGCCGGTAACGCAGTTTCCAGCACAGGACACCACTCCGGGCGTCTGTAAGGAATTGCAGCTTGAGCATATGAGTAAGATGGAGGTGAAGTCCAAAAATAAGTCTGATTTTTTTTTTTTAGGAAAAAAAATAAATGGAAAAGCTTTGTTTTCAGATGTAGGCGCGTGGGCTGCGGAGAGGGAAATGAGCTGAAACTCTGGCCTGGGTGAGGATGGCTTCCTGACACTTGGACCTGGGTCACTGAAGGGCATGTTTTTTAATTTGATGGTTGAAGTCAAAGTATCCAAACAGTCTCTTCTCATCTGCAGACTCATGCTGATAATTGACCTTGATGTTTGGCCTGCTTGCTTTGTTTATTTATGATCGTGGAACTCCTAATAAATCTGAGCACATTAAACCACGCAAGGTTTCTGGCGTTGGGCTGATTTAACCCTGTTGAGTAACCGCCATTCCACCTAAAGCACAGCCCGGCAAACAGATGTGCCCAGACGTGTCAAGTGCTTTGCGTCAAGCAGCTAAAGCGGGAGCTTCACTCCACCCTACACACTAAATCTGGGGTTCGTCCTGGCTGCCTCTTCCCCCATCGTATGCACCCCCTTCGTATGCAGCCGCTGCCTTAGACCTGTGCTAGCACGCTGGCACTTTACTTTCTTAATTCCGAATGACGGGAGAGCCGTTCTGAGCAGCTTTTACACAAGTGCCTTTTGGAATTTCGAATTGCTGTCATTGAAGTGATGAAGACAGTTACAGAGTTTTCATCTGCCTGTTTCTAGGCAGTGGCTTTGTGGCCACACTCCCTGAGGTATATTATCCTCAAACTTTAAGAAGAGAGTCTAATTCCAGGTTTGGAAAAGTTGATGAGCAAGGAAGTACAGAGGGGATTGTGAGCTGTCCTGTGATTCTCATTCCTCTGCATGTTGATAGCCGGCAGCCCACCCCAAGGCCGCATTCCCCAGGCTCCTTTCTGCCAGGTGTGACCATGTGACACATCGCTGGCCAGTGGGGTGTGAGCAGTGATGTGCATCTTCTGGGTGATACCTGTAAAGGTGGGGAGTAGGCAGACGCCTGGCTGCCAGGCGCTGTAGGACTGTCGTGTTGGCCCTGAATTGCTTTTGTACATGCTGTTGAGTGACAGAGACAAAAATGCTATGTTGCTTAAACCTCAGGTTGTCGGGGTCTTCATCACAACAGCAAAACCTGTATCTCAGCCAGCACAAGAGTGCGCAGGTAGCGTGGCTGTGATGTGGGGATATTTGAGAACAAACTCTTGAGGTAATAGTCATGACCACGTGCTCCACCCAGGTGGCCATTAGGTGTCCCCAGATGCCTGTAAAGGGTTCTGACTTTGAATCCAAGAACTCTTCGATGTCCCCATCTTCAGTAAACAGGCCACGAAGGGCCCCGCTCTTTCTTCCCCGTGATGGTGTTTTGCTGCCAGTTTCCTCCATTCCTGCCCTGGAGCTGCATGTGCTGCTGCTGTGTGCCTTTATGTTCCCGCTTGATTGGGGTCCTACCTTAGACCTTCTTCCTCCTGTGAATTACGAGGCTCCTTTCCTGTAGGGAGACTGAGGAGCTAAGGTCTCAGAGAAAGAGGCTGTGGCTGTAGCATCTGGCTCAATCAGGGACAAGTCATTAGCTCCCTGCTGTGGCCCAGAGAGAGACGGTTCCTGACAAAGCTGGGATCATCCAGGCTCTCTCTGCCCATGAAGACCTCTGGTCCCACAGACCGCCCACCCCGACCTTGTCCTAGTCCTGCCACTGCACAGGGAGGCCAGAGGAATTGTAGTTCAAGTGGATCAAACTCTGCAAAAGAGGATCCCTCCCCTCAAGGATCCTCTGTACCCCAGTCCTCCGTGTTTGCCTCACCGTCTGGTGTTGTCACAGCACAGTCATCCCACGGATGCGGCGGTACCAGGGCCCTGAGGGCAGAGCATAGCTGGTTACTAAGGAACCCCGTCCTCTGGTTACTAAGGAACCCCGTCCTCAGCATTTCCTGCACTCAGAGAGATTACAGTTTCCTGTGGTCAGTTCACTGAAGCAAGATCACTTACTTTGTTTATATTACCTGGAAAAACACCTACCATCCATAATGAAATGTCACTCTCTATAGGGTTGTCTTAGGTGCTTGACAGTGTTGCTTGGAGGTGGTGGTAAAGTTGTGTATCATGAAGCCTTTGGGGCGGTGGCCTCCCTCCACTGCACTACACATGCAACAACCAGGGAAGAAAAATTCTCAGTCATATGTGCATTGTGGTTTCCACAAAGTCTGGCTGGGGCTGGGGATGGAACTAATGAACCCCTGACCACTAAGCGTGTTCCCCGGGACTGGCTTTGCCTCAGCCTCTCTCTGCCGTTCTTCCCGCAGCTCCCGACGTTCCCTCCCTTCCAGCTGTGAGTCTCCCCACAGCCCCACCCTGTCCGAACATGCAGCTCCCACGAAGATGTGTTAAGGTGGTGACTGTGCTCGCTGTATGTGCACCTGTCTTGTGTTTCTCTGGACTCTGGTGTGTTTGGACAGTCAACAGACCTGGCTTGCACTATAGCAGAGCACCGAATACCCAGATGCTCCTGAAAGGGCGTGTGAAACCTAGGACTTTGGCTTCCCTTTTGATGACTGAGCTCACGGTTCTTGCCATTAGGACTTATTACAGTAGCTACAACTTACACCAGAAATGGACACATTGTAAACTGACTGTACTTCAATTTAAAAAAAAATTAAAAATACAATAAGTACAACCATATCATAAATTCTGCTAACTTGGAACTTGCATGGAATTGTTCATTTTCAGTCACATTCTATTCATAACATTCTGGATTTTATGATTTTAGGAACATGGAAGTTGAATTTGAAAATGGACTTGTTTGAATACAGACTAAATTGCTCTTAAATTCCTGATTTTTAAGTCATTTTGAAAAAACAGGGGGAAAAGTCACATAAGAGAAGTACTTCGATTATGCTTTTGGTGGGCTGTAAACTTCTTTCAGAGGCATATTTTAGTGACTTTATTTACGTAATTTATTGTGTTTTGTTTTAAAGATAATCCATTACAGTAAGAAAGGCTGTAGAAACCTAGTGCTGTCTTATAGGGTTTAAAAAGAAGTGAAAAAAATCACGGAATAAACGGAAGTGCAGCTCTCACCGAGTCTGTCCCGTCTCTCTGCAGCACCATGCAGGACGACATTTTTATTCTTCATGAGCAAGAGTATGACAGTTTGCTTGAATCCGTCTTCAAGACTGAGTTCTTGAGCCTCTTAGCAAAGCGTTACGAGGAAAAGACCCAGAAGCAACTACCTCTGAAATTTAGCAACACGTAAGTTGGGATCTGGGGCCTTGATCTCACTCCTGGGGTCCAGGCTGAGAGGCGGGGAGGCCTGTGGGGTGCGGCGTGGGGTCTGACTGGCTCCAGCGGCTTCGAGGAGCCCTGGGTGCCTCGACTTTTCTGGTGGACTCTTAGGACCCGTGGAAGACAGTCCAGATGGTTGCCACAGACTTTGAAAAGGTCACTTTTGCATTTCTATCAAATAATGACTTCATCAAATGGTGTATTTTATTTATCTGCTGGACAAAGGTCACCAAGGTGAGGCCTGGAAAGGCAAATGTTTATATATGAGCAATACAGGAATATTTTATTCGGCAGAGCAGACAGAAGTGGAGTGAGGCTGCTAGCAGAAGACAGTGATTGGAGTGGGAGCTCAAGTTCCCCAGTTCAATGCAGAATACAGCCTACTGGTGGGACATATGGTGACTCGGGGGCTGTGATGGCCAGTGTCTTGTGTGTGGACTCACCTCCGTTTGCTTTAACATGGTCTCGACTTGTTAATTATGCTTGTCGCAGGCTTGAACTCAAGTTGAAAAAGGAGAACTGGGGTCCCTGGAGTGCAGGGGGCTCCCGGCAAGTGCAGTTCCACCAGGGCTTCGGTGACCTGGCCATCCTCAAGCCCAGCAACAAAGTGCTGCAGGTCAGCATCGGACCCGGGCTGCCCAAGAACTCCCGTAAGTGTCCGCGGCCACGCAGGTGGGACCACGGCTGGGCTTGGGGCTTCTGGGCTCCCCGCCTGGCCCTCCCTCACCCTGCTCTGGGCCGAACCCTTCTCCTGCCAGACACTCACGATCCATGCACAGATCTGCAGGGGAAAGAACCTGCACGTTTACTGCTTTCTGGGGCTGGGATCTTCTTCAGATTGAAACATTTCAAACCAAACCGACACCAAGGCAAATGGGCGGGTTAAACCTTTCTGAATGATTTAATGGTTATGTGGAGTATTCCTGGCATTACAGTACTAATTGTGTTTAAAACAGATCAGTTTGTTGGCTTTAAATTTCCCAGCCCTTTGCATTCTGATCTTGTCAACAATACAGACCTCATCCTTTCCATCCACATTAAAGAAATTGACCACGTTTACCACTCCCTGCCGGGCTTCGCTGTGTTACTGTGCCTCACGTCTGGTATCTCCCTCCTTCACTTCCAGGGGCGTCATTAGAAGACGCACAGGCACTGACTCACACCCCAGTCTAATTCCTTTATTGGCCTTTGATTCCTTTCTATTTATAGATGATATTTATAAAGTTGTAACACACAGCATAAAGTAATCATATGTGCTATGTATTCCTGTGATGTAGGTATCTTTACAGAAGGCAGTCCATATATATGATCAGTGAAGAATATGCCAAATACAAAATAGCCTTTTTTTTTCTTAAAGACTACATTTTTTTTTTAATTTAAAAGAACATTTTTTTTAATGGCGGCACTAGGGATTAAGCCCAGGACCTTGTGCATCCTAAGCACATGCTTCACGACGCGGCTGTACCCACCCCCGTAAAACAGGCCTCTCGGACACCTGTCTACAGTGTGCATGGTGGCATGTGCTGTAACTCACTAATACAGCACAGAGACACAGCCACTCAGGAACTGTTGGTGTATATCTGTGTATCTTGGCAATTGCCAGAAGACAGCACATTTAGGTGGGATCTTTGAAGAGGGTTTTACATGAAAGGGCTCTTTACAGAGGTATGAGCAGGGTTAAGGGAACAAAGTGGGAACTCAGGAGCAAGGAACAGCAGGGCATCACTGTTACCCCTAAGCCTGAAGGGGCCGAGGGAGGAAAGAGCTGAGACGAATGAAGGATGCAGGCAGGAAGCAGGTAGAAGAGATGCCCTGATGCTCTCTCCTGGTGCTGGTGTCTCCGACCAGTGCCTCCCACTGGCCAAAGCCAACTGGGATGCAGAGGCTTAACAGTCCATTGGGCTCAGACCCCAGGGCACAGAGCCTGGCAAAGAAGCACTGCAGATCACCAGCAGGATGTGTGAGCAGTGCTCAGTAGACCCCAATATAGTGTCTAAGACAGTGTTTTATGTTTTACTACATCTGCATGGGGACGAGGGGCAGGAATGGGACACCCTCCCCTGGCCACGTCCTCTCACCCCAGGACCCGAGACCGGCTCCTTTGCTTCATGCTCTTCCTGCCTTGTCCCTGTTTCCTTTACAAGGCGCTCCCCCTGCACCCCGCTTCCAGCTGATTTAATCTTGACCCCCCTTCATGTCCTTCTGGAGCCCTTGTTTCTTGTCCTTTCTGACACATCATCTCTGCAGAGATCCCAGCTGGCCCCAGCGGCCCTCCCGCCGCAGTCCTGGTTCTGGCTCGCAGTGCAGCCCCATCACCACCGCTTGCCTTCTCACTCTGCACGCCTGTGTCAGGGCTACAGGTCTGCTCCTACCCTCGGGGTCCTTGCGTTTACTTGGAAGACCGTAGCGCACGGCCTCTGGCGCGCGCGGCTCTGGGCGGAAGCAGAGGCGTCAGCGCCGCGGGCCTGGGCCGGACCGGAGCGCCGGCGCTCGCTGTCGCATCTGTCTCTTTGGAACATCCACAGAAATAGAAACCCCTCTGTACGCTTATTAGTGCCTCTTGGGGAAGCCTTTGTGTCTCACATTTCAAAGCCCTGCCTCCGTCGACGTGTCCTCGGCCCCTCCCGGCCGAGAGCCGCGCCGACAGGGCCGCCGGCCTCCTGCAGACCCGCCCAAGTGTGGACGCCTGCGGTCCAGACTCCTCTCGCGTGTTCCCTGAGCACAAGAACCATCAGGGGCCTAAAACCAGCCAGCAGCGCTGATTCTAACTTTGTCTTGCTGGTTTATTTCAGGTCCTACCCGACGGAACACCGCTCAGAACCGGGGTTACCCCGGCAGGACCCACAATGCCAACTACCCGATGAGAGCCGCGCCTCCGCCCCCAGGTAAGCCCGGCGGGGCCGCGGGCCGGGAGCCTTCCGGGTAAACACATCGGGGGAAACGCGTTAGCGGATAGATGACCGCGCGGGAGTCCGCCGTGAGCCAGCTCAGGGCCGGGTGTCATCCTCTGAACACGATGGCCCTGCGTGTGACCCCGAAATTCAGGGAGTTTTATCTGGTGAAACTGCACTCTGGCTGCATTTCATTACCTGGTAATATTACTCCTTTAGGAAGGGCCTTGTACATCAGTCAGAGAAGAAGGAGTTCCTTGTCAGTGACAGCCAGAATGTCCTCAGCTTTGAAGCTGTAGGATGCTGCCTACATGGAAATAGGCGTCTACCAGGTGTAACCCCACCACCACTACCCAGCTCCAGCCAAACACCGTGAAGATATTGCACAACTAGTTACAAACGTAATGACTCAATAGAAAATCTTTATTCTCAGTCAGGCAGAATCAAAGAGAACTGCTCTAAGAAAATAATACCTGAGAAAATTATAAAGTTGATGTAAAAAAATTTTTTGGAGCTTATGTTTCACTTTTCTCATTTTTTTAATGATAAAAATATAGCATGCAAGTGAATAAAATCCAAACCTGAATAAATAAGAGTTTTTGCCCTTAAAAATCTGTTTAGTGTGGGAAGAGCTCTCTTAGAATTCACCAAATACTGCTCCATCATGCACAAAATTCAGTGAATAAAAAACAGACCCTGGAATGTTTGTTTTTTTTTTTTTAATTGGAGGTACTAGGGATTGAACCCAGGACCTCATGCATGCTAAGCACGTGCTCTACCACTGAACTGTTCCCACCCCTGCCTCCCAGAATGTTTGATGTTAATAAGTTTAGGATTGTAGATCTGAAAGGGTCATCTTTGGACCACACTTGACTCAAATCATCCCAGACATGAAAATCCTATTTATAGCATTGTCCAAGATAAGCAATAAAACAGCATTTCTTTTGTGTCCTGGCTTGGACTCTCACACTTGTATGCTAAAATATGGACGCCCATGCCCACCAGTGAGAAACTACTTTTCATCTCTTCTGGAGTCCTCATCCTGCCTGGCCCTGTCTGTCTTCCCCTCTGCCTTTATCCTTGAAAATCCAAGCACAAAGGAAGCTAAGAGAACCAGTGTAGCATTGTGTTACTACTTATGCACCAGCCACCCGTGCAAAATCCTGGCCGGACCACCTAGAAAGCTCACTGGCCTCAGTTAGGTTGGCTAAAGTTGCTTCAGACCAAATACCTGACCTTGAGCATGGCTCCCAACCTCTGTATGTGACAGTTTCTTCATCAGTGAAATGAGCAATTGGACCCGAATCCTTTCGGTCAGCACTTCTCATACTATCTTTGGTAAAGGACCAGGGCTTGTTTGGTTTGGTTTATGTTTTCTTTCCGCCTTAATTTTCAGTCCATCACAAACTTTACTTTTGTAAGATGTAATAAAAATTACTAGAAGAATGAAATTTTAAAAGCATTTTAAAATACAAGCCAAAAGGTCTTATGAGATTCAGCAGACATCAAATATGTCTGTGAAACTGCTGTGAATGTTTCTAAATGCATACTCTTAATTTCTGAACTTTTCGAGGGTGGGTAGGGCACGAACAGCACAGAGCAACTCATCAGTGGACCCCCTTTGCATATCATGACCCCAGAACACGTCCTGCTCTGGATGGCCCTCTGTTGTCCTTGGCGATCTTGGCAGCAGGTGGGGTCTCACCAAGCTCCCTGTTTCTTTAATGAAGAAATTGACACTCTGAAAGGTCAGGTGCCTTGCTTCAGGTCAACACGGCTGTCAGAGACAGAGCCAAAACTGAACTCTAGTCCCGTGTATAAACTAAGGGTCATCCCACTGGTACCAGAGAGTTCTTCTCTTAATTTGGATGGAAGAGGTCTTAGAATGGATTCACCAAAGTGTGCCTTGGAGAGTCTTGTTCCCCTTCCCTCCTGCCCAGATCTGTCAGTGGAAGAAGAGATAAGGGCTTTATCACACACAGCATGGAACGATAATGCCCCTTCAGCACAGACGTGTGGTTTGGAGCCCAGCGCCAGAATCCATTACTTACTGGCTAATGTGATCTTGACTAGGAACAGCTGGCTAGGAGACCTTGCTCTATCAGGATTGATCCAACCATCCGCCACATTTGCCCTGCCTGTGTGGGGTGCTCCTTCCACCTCCCACAGCCTGGGGCTCCTGCAGAGGACACCCAAGACTGACCCCTTGAATATGGATGTCCAGCTGTTTAAACAGCTACCTGCCAGCCCTCTCTTGAATCATAACCTCATCATTTTTCTTAAACCTAAGAATTCACCTGCCAACTAGTTGCAGGATTACCTTTCCTTGACCTTGGGCTTTGAAACCCTGAACATCTATGTGGTGGTTCTACTGTCAAGTTCAACATGGATGTGTGAGCGTCTGCTTTGTACCAGGCACTCATCAGGCAATTTACAATGTCTTAGCTCTATTCTTCTTAATGTATTAGCAGTTACGCCCTCCATTTTTTCAGATGGGGAAACTGAGGCCAGGCGAAGCTAAGTAACTTGCTTTTGGCTAATAGTTAGAAAAAATTTAGAGAGCCTTTTAACAAAGGATCAGAAAAGTTAAACTTTGTTTTCACCTCTTTTCCTCTTCCTAGGATACCACCAGAATGGAGTCATCAAAAACCAGTTTGTGCCACATCCCCATGCTCCTGAAAGCCAGAGGTCCCATCAGAAGAGCCTGTACACCTCCATGGCCCGCCCACCCTTGCCACGGCAGCAGTCCGTCGGCTCAGACCGAGTGTCACAGACACCGGAGAGCTTGGATTTCCTCAAGGTCCCAGACCAGGGAGCCGCAGGGTAAGAGTCACTGCCTGTGGGAGACCTCCGTCTCCATCAGTCACACCCAGGCTCGAGGACTTGGGGGGGCTGTCTGTGCTCCGTCTCCATCAGTCACACTCAGTCTTGAGGATTCGGGGGGTTGTCTGTGCTCCGTCTCCATCAGTCACACCCAGGCTCGAGGACTGGGGGGGGCTGTCTATGCTCGGTCTCTATCAGTCACACCCAGGTTTGAGGATTTGGGGGAACTGTCTGTGCTCCGTCTCCGTCAGTCACACCCAGGTTTGAGGATTTGGGGGGGCTGTCTGTGCATGGTTCTCAAGTTCAGTTTCCCACCCACACATGTAATCTAGCCCCCAGGCTGGGAGGCCCTCGGATGCCATTCCTAAAAAGTACAGCCAAGTTGATACCACATCATTCATTCTCCAGAGAGGGCTGCTCTTGGAAATATCAGAAGAGGTGTCCCCTTCAGCCCTGCAATCTGACTGCTCTGTGACCTTTTTCCTCTCTGGGATGGTTGAGGAATAGTGGGGCTTTTGACTTATGACTGTGCCTGAAGTTGCATAAACACAGCAGCTCGCTGAAACATAAAGAGTGACATCCCAGCATCCTGTGAGGTGTAGGTGCTTGTTTATGAATACGGATCTTCTGGTCTTTAAAATGAGAGTCTTTCTGCATTTCTGTAACAGAAAGTGGAGAGTGGTAAAACCAAGGCTTTTCGGTTGGAGGAAGTGAAGATTCCTTAACTCCGTATAGAAATGCAGTTGCCAAGTGTGGAAAGGGGGTTGGACGTGTCCTGTGGAGTCACCGGGCATGTAGCTAGGGCCAACTTCAAGGCAAGTGCGTGACCTGTACCAGGAGGTAGATCTTGGTGCCAGGAAACAAAAGCACATTCCAGTAGTCCCAAGATGAGCTGTCCTAGGATGTAAGAAGCACCTTGTCCCTGGACGTATTCAGGCACAGGGTGGGTGGAAATCTCCAGGCAGGAATATTGCAGAGTGAGATTGTCAAATGCCGGATAAGAATGAGAATCCTATTTCAGCCCCTATTACCTGTCTAGTGTCGGACCTGCTACTTCCCTCTCTGAGCTTCGTTTTCCTTACCTGTGCAACACTGTAGAGCACCAAGCTTGCAGGGGTGTTGGGGGGACTGGAAATAACATACATGAAGTACCTGCTGTGGTCCTGAGCATATGTGAGAGGCCACTCACTCAACTGTAGCTCGATGACCATGATGGTGTTGGTGCTGATGGAGGTGGTGGTACAACCCATATCTCATGGTGGTTGAGCTGGTGATTTTCTGTAAGGGATCTTCCAACTCCACGTGATTCTCAGTGAGGGGTGTCCTTCTCTGCTGAACCCCGCAGTGGGGTTGTTGCAGCCCCCACTTCCCCTCCTTCCTGCCTACCTCCGTTTTCCATTCTCGCCATATCTCTAGAATAATTTAAAAAAAAAGAGGTTCACGTGTGATCAGGAGACTTGTATACAAAATAGAGCCGTGCTGGGTGAGAAGCGACCACTCCTTCCTCTGGGAGGGTGGCCACCCGTTCACCTCCAGGCCCCACCCAAGACCACAGAGCTCTTGGGAGCTTTACCAGAGCTTCACCAGCCTCTCTCCTGGGGTTCCTTTGCCCCTAGCAAGTCTTACCTCATTTGGGCCTTAGAGGGGAAAGCACCTCAGTTTTATGCCGATGGCCGTCGGGAGAGTGGGTGTCACTCTTTATCGGAGCTCTCTTTTTGCTCCCCCAGCTCTCGTGTACGTACCTGTATCCGACCAGTTGCAATGATCATGGTCTACCTGATGGGCTCGGTCTAAAGAGTTAGTTCTCAAACCTCACGTGCACCAGGATCACCTGGAGAACTCCCTGACCTGTGTCTGGTGTTTCTGATTCAGTAGGATCGTGGCGGGGCCCAGGAATGCACATTTCTACCAAGTTCTCAGATGATGGTGATATTGCTGACATCTTGAAAACCACTGGTCAAGTCATTTTGATAAAACCAGGGAAGTTTCTGTGTTGAGGCAACAGGATTCTTGCTCCATAACCCAGACCTGCACTATTCAGTTGGATGGACTTCACTAAAATAATCAAACAAGCCTTCCTGGGCCCAGTTTGACTTCCCAAAGTAGGCAGGGGATTAAAACCAGTCAGCAAAATGCGCCAAATCTCTTAGCTCTGTCTGCTAGCTTCCTACTTGCTTTGGTTTTGGCAAGCGAAACCATCTTTCCAGCCTGCTCTGCAAGTTACAGACTTGCACACCAGCCAGCAGGGAGCATCTGTCAGCCAAAAACAGGCAATTGAGGAACATTGTGTCTTACCCGAGGCTGCTCCCTTCCAGCCCTCAGCTGCGCGGTTCCTGATTGGAACCTTCTAACGCCCTGTACCTCCTTCAGGCCTAAAGATCAGGCAGACGTGATGCTGTTTTGGCAAGGGCTGGCAGGCTGGAAGGAGAGGACGTGCTCTTCACTACCACTGCAGTAAGGCAGTAAGAGTTTCCTGACTGTATATAAAACTGGTGTGTAAAACTCTTACTAGGTACACTGAGTCCTGGAGCCCCGAGAATCCCAGCCAGCCTCTTCTTTGTACCCTTCAGTCTGCTCTGATGCAAATATTCCTTAAGAAATCACATTCTGGTCAAGCTGCTGAGCTTTTCACTTAGTATGTATTTTCTGAAACACATGACAGTTAAAATAATTTCTAATGTGGGCCAAGACCTTAGACATGCATTCCAGGAGCCTCATGGTTACCTACACTTAGCAGCTCCTCTTTGGCAAGAGAACATGAGTTGCATTTATTCCATGGGAGGTTGCTGGAGCAAACAGGGAATTTCCGGATCCCAAGCTTGTATCTTTCCATAAAGATGAAAATTTCTCTTGGCATCACAGTTCCCATCAGTGCCCTTGACTTTCCCAACCTGTAAGAGGGAGATTACCACCAACTCGCCTTGGACTTGCAACTCTTGGGTTCATCTTTCTTTTCCCTCCCCCGTCCCCAATGTACTTCTTTTTATAGACATATTTAGCCTAAGCAGTCATTTCTTTGGGATCATGTAACATAGATGGATAAAATTAAATGGTGTAGGTAGCACCTCAGGTTACTTCAGGGAAGTCTGTGTCAGTTTATTTTGGGTTCGGTCAATTTCGGGTTTTGGGGGAGTGTTTCGTTCTGCTTTGGTTTTTTTGGAGAGCGCATGAAGCCTTCACTAAAGCAATGACCACCCCGACTGGACTCCGCGCCCTGGTCCCGCCACGTGTGTGCTGTGGCATGGTAGCTGTGATTGCCACCGTCGCTGTTAACCTTGTCCGAGAAAACTGAGACATAGAGGGGGTCATTATCTTGCAGTGCCTTTGTTGTCATTTTGAACAGTCTGATTCAGGTTCGAGGCCTTTCCTGCTTCTCAGGGAATGAGAACCAGTAAAGCAAGAATCACATAAGCAGTTCATTCATCAGCCTTTGCTCTGGCTTCACTTGATTTGCCGATCGAGCGTGCTTCATATCCTCCCTCCTGAAACTGAGATGTACATAATCTACGCCCAGGTCACTGCTGGAAACATTAAAACCAGGACTGGCAGTGTTTTTCTGTTGGCCTTTTTAATCCTCTGGTCCATTTTATGGGAGGACAACTTCAGGAAATTTCGAGATACCCCAGAGAGTAATCCAACTAGAAGTTGGAGAAATATAAAAATACTGAAAAGTGCTCCGTGGTAGGGCTTCTGGCCATGCCGCGAAGGCGGGATCGATGGAAGAATTTAAATGCTGCCTGTGTGTCTCTTGACAAGATTCCCCTAATGGAGTCGTATTTTCAAGGGGCTTAGAATTTCTAACAAGTGTCCAATAGCAATATTTCTCAACCCATAGTCTACAGGAGCAGCAGCCGTATCCTGGCCCAGGCAGACATGAAGCTTAGGAATTCCTGGCATCCATTCCCACGTTTCCAGTAATGTTTATAGATTCAACCTTTTGGAACAGAGCACATTTTAAAGAGCCAATGAAACAAAATGCCATTATTTTCCTTCTTGGAATTCCAAGACATAAATTTCACATCTGCAGAACAAAAAAGTGATATTTGAAAGCTTAATCCCAGCTCACCCTGGCGTAGACTTGGCAGACCCGGTACCCCAGAAGTGTGGGAGCGCAGAGCAATTCACAGAAGATGGCCTGGCCATATGCAGAGCAAGGATTCACAGTTGCAAGGACTCGGCTTGAGACCCAGGTCATTTGTTCCTTCCTCCATTGATTCATTCATTGAATATTTACTGAGCCATGTGCCTTCTGTGTGCCACATGCTGGGCACGTGAATCGTTCACTAATTACCCGCTGCGCTGCCTCATGTGACTTAATCTTCCCATACCTGGCTGTCCTCACCTGTATCGTTGAGCTAGTAATCATAGAAATGGAAAGCCCACTTGGGGTTTCTTGAAGATTAAATAAGGGCTTTGTAAACTATAAAGCACAGTGCAACTTGAAAGTTTATTTGTATTTGTTTTATGATTGTTATTCATGTGCTTTGGTCTTGCAGGGAAATAATAATATTCTACCAGAATTGAAAAGTAGGCACCCCCAAGCCCCATGAGGACATTCCAGAACTCAAGCCTTGGGCCTGCAGAGAGCTGTGGACTCCGGGAGGGTCTAAGCTTTGGCATTGTTGGCTTTAACGGGGGTGAGGGGTGGGGATGAGCAGCCTAGGGAAGCGAAGACGAGGGGACGAGTCGGGGAGCCGCTCTCCCCGCCCCACCCCGGCACACACACACGTAGTAGCCGGGCCGCTCTCTGTGGGCTCCGAGCAACAGCAGCGCAGAGAGCCGTGAGGTGACACTGCAGCAGACACGAGCTGCGTTTCAATAACATGGTCTTAGACTCCCTCTCCTGCTATGTTCCAGTCTCTTTCTAGTTAAACATCCTTTGTTCTAATCACCATAACAACTCACATCCCATGAAGAGTGAATGAACAGTCCTTCACTTTACAGTGCTTTGTGGTCATTGATGTCACTTGGTGTTTTGTGTTCTCGTGGGCTTCTGGCATCTGGTGAGACTGGGCATCTGTCCAGGAGGGCTCAGAGGTCACTTGGTGGGCATCCAGATGTTTCAGGGCAAAGGCACCACTTGGACTCCCCAGTCACTAACACAGGACTTCTCTAGCAGTGAAGTTTGCACAAAGCAAGCTGGGTGCAATGTGCTTGATTACTCTGGAAACTCTGTGGTGTGGGTTATGATCTGACTGCATTAGGTGTCTTAATGCCCTACTCGGAAAAGGACCTGCTGTAAAAGCAAGGTACTGTAGCCGAGCTGTTTTGTGTGTTTGTTTTCTTAATGAAGAATAGACACAATGAAGCGGTCAATGTGTACAGTCATCCCTTGGTATCCTCAGGGGACTGATTCTATTACACACAAACCCTCCATGTACCAAAATCTGCAGATGCGCAAGTCCCTTATATAAAATGGCACAGTATGTGCATATAACTTATGCTTTAAATCATCTCTAAGTTACTTATAATACCTAATACAATGTAAATGCTATGTAAATATTTGCCCTGCCCAGCAAATTCAAATTTTGCTTTTTGGAACTTTCTGGAATTTTTTTCCAAATATTTTCAATCTGCAGTTGGTTGAATCCGCATCTGGGATGCAGACCCCACAGATATGGAGGGCTGACTAACACAAATTACCCTGAAATGATGGATCACACAGTAACAGGAAATCTAAATTACACGGTGCCAAAGTTACATATAATGAAACACTGTATTTGCTCTGAGATGAGGAGTTTTATAACTACATACAGATTTGTATAAAGTGAACCTTTATTGTTGAAGTGGCAATAGGACAAATAACTGTCTTTGTGAGTCTGAAATTCTTGCTCCAACCCTCATTATCCCAATGAAGTAATTGTTTTTATAACAGTTTTCAATCATATGAGGTTTGGTGCAAATTATCATAAAATACAATTGGTACCAAAATGATCTAAAGCCTATATGACCTAAAGCCAAAATGATCTATGTGCATTATAGAGTAAGTCTAGACAAAGCGCTTTCCTGAAAGTGTAACTTCTCGGGGCACGAGGGTCTTGCTTGCTGTGTGAGAAAGTCTGGATTCCTTTCCCGTGGCTGTGAGTCGAGTCTGCAGGCACCTAAAAGGCCCCGTTAAAACAGTTTCTGGCAGCTCCCCGAAAGCCGTGGTCTCGCCCTGGGTTATTGATTGCACAGGACCGCCACCTAGTGGTGGGAGGAGATGGCCTGGGCTGAGTGTCCAGCAGACGGGAAAGTGGCTGTTCTCGCGGACGTTTTCTGTGGTGGCTTCTGGTCTCCAGCGTGGCGAGGTGGAGACAGCCATCGCCCCGTCGGCAAAGGCGTCCTGTGTTCCACGGTACATCTGATAGTAGAGATTTTGTTGCGAGCTCTCTGCAGAGTCTTCCTTGAACTAGAAAAAGGGCCTGGGCCATTGCCTGAATCCCTTTTTTTAACCCCTGAGGACACTGATCCCTAAAGAGGTGAAGTGATGGACCCAAGTCGCGTGCCAATTGGGGGCAGAGGGGTGCCTCAAACGCAGGGCACTGACTCTGACTCCAAAGCCAGTGTTCCCTCTGCTGCTACTCCTTCAGAGCGTGGGGAGTGAGGCCACATGGTCTCCCTGGGCCTTGCCCCACGTCCAGAGGCTGCAGTGGTGAGAACAGGCCCCGCCCCCTGGACCGCTGCATCGACCCCCTGCTCTGAGCAGGCGCCGGGGCTACCACAGGGTGCTGCAGGGGGTGAAACAAGATCCAAAGGCTGAGCAGGAATTTACAGTGCTGGCTGGGGGGTGGGGAGCATGACCAGAACCCGGGCCTAGAAAGATCAGTGTGGCTGGAGCTCTGGGGGCCTGATGCATAAGCCTCGTGTGGTCCAGTGATGAAGCCAGCACGAAATTCCAGGAACCCACGTCAGTCATTTTGTGGAAGTGTTGTGAGGGTAAAGGAAGTAACATCTGAAAACACCCAGCACAGTGCCTTGCCCGGGGCTCCAGGTAGGGGTTCCCAGACCACATCCCATCTGTCGACACTCACAAGAAGAGTGAAGACATGCTTAGATGTGAGAATGACGCAGGAGTGACCGGTGAGGAGGAGCGCTTTCCTGCAACTGGCTTGCTTTGCAAAGGTGCTGCCCACCTGGAGCAGCTATATCCCTTCCTGGTCACAGAGGACATTTAAACAGGAAAGAGCAGGACAGTGGTGACCTCAGGGTTGCCTGAACAGCACCTTTCCTACTGCAAAATGCGAAGCTGCTCTCCACTTCCACCTCCGCTCCCCATCAGACAGTCCCCTGGTCCACACTCTGCTCCCCAGCAAACAACGCCTCCTCTCAGAGCTCCCTGGGATCTCTCCCCTCCCAACTGTGGAGTGCTGTGAACCCCATTCAGCCAAGTGATAAATGACCAGATGACTTTACACTGCATGGTAGCAATTGTCCAGGGCCTGGGACAATCTAGCCCGCGGTTGCCAAGGGTCTACTGTACACGGGAGCCCGAATTTCCCAGTAATCCCTGAGGTTTTACTTTGATTGGTTTTAGTTTGACTTATCCTGAGGAAGTAGGCTCTGATGCCTTGGGATCAAAGACCATGCAGTGGTTGTGTTCACACAGATGTTTAAACGGTCCGCCTCAGCTCCGTCCGTTCCTCCGCTCTGCCCTGGTTCCCACCTGGGACACCCAGCAGCTGCTTGCATACATTCTGGGTATCAACAGAGCGCTGTGGAGCCCAGAGGGGCCCATGCAATTTACCTTTTTTTTTAAGCAGCTTTCTTGAGATATAATTTACGTACCATAAAATCACCCGTTGAAAGTAAAATTCAGCAGTTTTTAGCGTAGTCCCAGAGTTGTGCGACCATTATCATCATCTAATTTAGGAAGATTTTTGTCACCCCAAGAAGAAACTTTCTTCCCCTTAGCTGTTATTCCCCCAACCCCTGGCCCCTGGCAAGCACTACTCTACTTTCTGTCAATATAGATTGGCCTTTTCTGGACATTTCATATAAATAGAATCATCCTTCTTTTGTTAAATTTATTCCTATGTATTATATTATCTTTAAGGTATTGTAAGTGTAATTTTCTCAGTTTCATTTTTGGATTGTTCATTGCTAGTGCATAGAAATATAGCTGATTTTTATATATTGATCTTGCATTCTATCATCCTGCTGAATCTTTTTATCCTAATAGCCATTTAGTGTATTCCTTAGGATTTTCTATGGGCAAGACCATCTCATCTGCAGACAGAGGTATTTTTACTTCTTTTCCTATCTGTGTGCCTTTTACTTTTCTGGACTTACTGCTCTGGCTGGAGCTCCCAGTCCAGTATTGAGCAGAAGTGGTGAGCTGACATCCCTGTTTTGTTCCTGATTTAGGGGAAAATCATGTTTTTCACCAGCAAATATGATAGGCTATAAAAGTCTGTGGATAGGGGCTCCCAACCCCAACCAGGGCTTAGATTTCTACCAAGAGATGTGAGAAGACGCCGGTGGGGCCTGCAGCAGGCTGGGGTGCTGGGAGCGAGCAGGGCCACACCTGGCAGGGACTGGGTAGGCCAAGAGCAGGGATGTTAGAAGGATTTTCAGTGAAGGGTGAGGTGAGCTAATAAATGCTGAGCTGGGGTGATGTTCGGAGAGCCCATAAAGGCAACTGGCAGGAAAGACATGAAGAGGGAGGAACTGGGAGGCCTCCGTCAGCGCTGGAGGCAGATTGGCAGAGTAGCAAGGGGGCCAAGTCCTGGGATGGCTGCAGGCAGGATAGTCCTTCTTTTCAGAAGGTCATTCAGCTGCATCTCCTGCCCAGAGACTGCACCTAAGTCCCAGTACTCTTGGGCTGCAGATGCCTTAGCAACCTGCATTAGTGGTGGTAGATTTCTCCCTCTGGACATGAGACCAAATCTCCATCTGTGAACATCTGGGGAGTGTGTGTGCACATGCATGTGAGCCTGCACACGTATGTGTGCATATGTGCACGGGCCTTCCCAACCCTGCTCTCTGGAGCCACCAGGCTAGAGGCTTCCTCCCTCCCAGGGTGTTCTAATGCTCATACCCACTCCATTTCTTGTTGCTGGGAAATCAGATGACTTGGGGTATCCAGGCTAATGGCTCTTATTAACCAAATGCTGACACACCCCTAATATATAGGTTGCTTAATTAAAACCCTGCTTGCCCAGCCAGCTTTCAGAGAAGCAAGCACTTCTCAAGCAGGGAATGGGGATTTCCAGTAGATGAGGAAGGAAGTGATGTCATGCTGATGATCTGTACCATGCCTTTGCTCCACGATACAAGAAAAGTGCTTGGTGGGGGTGGGAAGGTGGGGATGGGGGTGGATCTGAAGAGAGTGGAGCCTGAGTTACCTTGGGGTTTGCTCCCTCCTACACAGGGAGCCCCAGGAAGCACCCAAGGACCCCCGCCCCTGCCGGGGACAGTACTACACTCAGCTGGCAGCCAGCACCCCCTTATCCCTAGCCAGCCCTGCACAGTCCGACCTGCTCATCCTGCAACCAGGAGCATCCATTATCACCGGACCTCAGCAAGGACGGTGGGGCTCTGCCTTCTTTAGAGCGCAGCTCAAAACTGGGTGTGCTTTTTCCTTCTAGAACTCAGGCCCCAGGAAATGCCCTCCCTTTTCCTCTCTCCTCCCACAAGTGTTAACAGACCTGACCAGCCCCACTATGTTTTCAGCCCAACCACTCTTAGAAAGAAATCTTAAGTTTCTTTTGAAGCAAATGAATGTCAGCCATAGTATAGTTAGTCCTTAAGCAAAGGAGGGGGGGCGGGTGTTTTCTATATTTCTTTTCCCTAAATGCGTTTTATGAACATATTTAATAAGTAGTTCCAGATGTTTAAAGATCTTGCTAATTAATGACAAGCTGTAGTTAACATTGAGATCTTGACTGAAAAAAAAAGCACAACCTAAAAGTTGAGAATTATGTTTCATTCAGTGGACATTTCTGAGGACTTGAAGCTGGGGAGACATCCTCTCGGACAGCTCTAAGGCATAGCTCTGGAGAGATAAGGGAGGAGCCAGGATATATAGGAGCTTTTGCAACCAGGTAATTGGACCATCAAAAGATTACTGTTAAAGAAAACCAGGTATCTAAAGTTGAGGAATTTAGTGCTTTTCCATGTATGGGAAGGTGTAAAAGTCTCGGCTCACTGGAATCATTACTTTGATGTGCACCTTGTCTGTGCCTTCCCATCCCGAGTCTCCTCAGCGCGCACCCTTGGGGGTGGCTACAGTGGGTGATGCCGCCACCCTGTTTCCATCCTGAATTCTCTCGGGGCACACCACTAGGGGGGGGCGGCTGCAATGTGATGGCTTGATGGCTGCAGCATCTTTTGCGGATATGGCAGGCTGTATTTTTCATTCGCAGAGACAATGTATGTATGAATGGTGACTGGAGGCAGTGTGGTATGTAGAAAGGCTACATTTAAAGCTAGCAGACCTGGATTAGGGTTTCAGTGCCGGAGGTATTTTTGACCAAGGGGAGGAAGGAGGTGCTGCTGGCATCCGAGGGGTAAAGGTGAAGGATGTTGCTAAACACTCTGCAGAGCACAGGACAGCCCCCTCAACAAAGAATTATCTGCCCAGAGTGTCAAGACCGCTGATGTTAAGAAATTAGTTTGGATAAACTTTTGTGCAAGAACATTCCATAGCAGCATTTTTTTGTAATGAAACTGGAATCATTCCAAATGACCATCAACAGTGGACTGGATCTAGATGCAGTGGAACAGGGTAAAGCAATGAGAATGAATGAAGCACAGCTACATGCACCAGCAATGTTCACTGCAGACATGGAGTGAGTGACCGTAACATGTGATTCCTCTTACACAGTTAAAAAAAAAAGGAGGCGGGGGGAAGCTGCAAGTATTGTTTAGGGATACTTGTGTGCATGGTTGAAACTCCAAAGAAAAGGAGCATTAATATAAAATGAAAGCGTGGGGGTTCATTCTGGGAGGTATTACAGTTGAGGAGAGGCACTTGCGGGTTTCTGTGGCACAGTTCTGCTTCCATAGTTGGGGGAGGACAGGTACGTGACTGTTTTATCCTTTAGGTGCGTAACTATGTTTCGTTAACTTTGGTAGCAGTATGTGTCTTTTCCACGTTCCCTTTTATGCTGGGGACACAGCAGCAGCCGCCATCTTTATGAAGAGCTAACTCTGCTTTTGCAACGACCTTGTCAGAGACAGTGTTTTATTCTGAGAGACAGTTGAGGGAGTGACATGTCCTTCTAATGTTGGAGCTGGATTTGAACTTGAATCGGCCGGTGCTGCTGCCTCCTGTTGTGTCCCATCTCACCTGCCTCCACTCTCTCCACAGGGTCCGGAGACAAACAACCAGCCGGCCTCCCCCAGCCGGAGGCAGACCCAAGCCCCAGCCCAAGCCCAAGCCCCAGGTGCCACAGTGCAAGGCTCTGTATGCCTATGATGCTCAGGACACAGATGAACTCAGCTTCAATGCCAATGACATTATCGATATTATCAAAGAAGGTAGGTGCATGGCTGGCTGGCTGGCTGGCTGAGTGGGACCACCTCCAAGGGCATATAGTCGCATTGCTATAAAAATGAGTTTAAATGTGACGGAAATTTGTGGGCTTCTGAAACTTGCAGAGGTAGGTCAGGCTTTAAGCTCAGTTTGGTCAAGACTCCAGCTTTTTTTTAATGCTTCTTTTAGCTTTGCCCTCTTTGTATATATTTCCTTCTCAGGCCATTTTTCCTCATGGTACCAAAAGGGCTACATCAGTTCCAGGCCAAAAAAGGGCTACAACCAGCTCCATGTCTGAAATCCATGTTATCTCTGAAAGTTATTCTCTTAGCCATTGGACAAAAGTCCTAAGTTTCACTCAGATTGGACCACATTGGTCACGTGTCCATTCCTGAACCAATCTCTGTAGGGAGACAGGCTGTACCCTGAGTGGGTTAGACCCGGCGGGGACTGCCCTGGGAAATGGGATTTAGGTACGTTCCACCCAAACTTCCTGGTCTCCTCATGTAGATGGAATGGAAGCGGGGGGTGCGGGGCAACCTGTAACATTCATTATAAAAGTGGTCCGTGGGCTTGGCTGAATGCTTTAGTAATTTGGTAAAGAGTGTTAAGTTAGAATATAATATACATGGACTCATATACATCACTGCTTATGGAAGCATGAAGAACAACAGTAATTCCTAAATAACTTAGGATGTTAGCAAAAGCACCGTGAAAGAAATGGCATTTGTGGTGAGGGATGGGAGACAGAAGGGGGAGCCATGGAGGCTAGAAAGAGCGAGTTGTTAGGAAAATGAGCAGACACTAGACCGTGGTGCAGAATCCCAGAGATGATGTCTTGAGGGGTGAGGTGGAGCCAGAGCGGCCTGGTCATCAAGGGCCTGGCTGTCAGGCTCTGACAAGCTGTGGACAACCTGAGTGGACAGTTGGCCGGGCTAGCTTTCAGGAAGAGGTGGCGAAGGGCAGTTCTAGGAAGCACCTGCCCTCACTCCCGGGAGAATTCTAGGACCAGCCTCCTTCTGGGCATTAGCTTTATCTCCTTTAACTGGTTTTCTACAGGTGTTACTATTTTAAGCCATTTAGTATCCTTCAAAAGTTGGAATAAATAAGCATTAAAATAAACCCTTAGTAACACAAACCGGTTTTTTATCACCGGCTTTGTGCAGCAAAAATACGGGAAATGACCTAACATGCAGTGACAGGGATTAGTGACGTCAGCGTTGCTGTGTCTGTTCAGTGAACTTGGGTGCAAAAAACTTTGTGTTAAAGATAATGATGCAAAAGGACAGTAAATTTATTAAAGTGGAAACTGGTTCATGGAGGAAAGGAAAAAGTTAGGTTAGAGACTATGGACTGCCGTCTCAATTTTGTGAAAATATAAAACACATGGAATAGAACATGTTAAGTGGCCTCAAGGGTTGACTTCTGAGGATTACTTTTCATTTCTCAAAATTTTCTAGAAGTCACATGTACTGTATCATTTGACCAGTTATCTGTGTAAAATGTAGAGTCTGAGAAGTGATCAAAACGTGCTATAAATGATCGTTGTAATGTAAACGGGGCTAGGCGTATAGGAAGGCGGGACAGCACAGCACCAGAAACAGACCCGCGTGCGCGCAGGTACTTAATACGTGATAAATGGGGCATTTGAAATCGGGGAAAGGATAGGCAATTACCTTCCACTTTGAAAAGAAAGTAAGTTTGATCTCTACCTCATACACAAATATCAGGTGAATTAAAGATCTAAAATATATATAACTAAGTTATAAAAGTCTTAGAAATAAACCTAGAATATTAATCTTTGGGTGAGAAAAGCCTTCCTAAGGAAGCTGTTAAACTCAAAAACCATATAGGATTTAACCTCATAAAAAGGCTACATTAAAACCGACATACGGTGAGCAGCACATACGCAAAGTTAAGTCATGGGAAACAGACTAGGAAAAAATGTCTTCCATATATAAGTAGCTCCTCCACATGAATAATAAGACAAGTAATCCATCCCCAAAGTGGACAGTCTCCTGAGGCAGGCGGTGCACAGCAGAACCTCCTTCATCATCAGTGAAATACGAAGTGAAGCTTTCACCTGTGGCACCGCGAAGATGAAAATGTGACACGGTCCACATTCCTTCATCCAAATCGTTTGAGCTAATTGAGTTTCAGAAATCAGAGACAGGAGCGTCTAGGAAGTTGATAATGGTGTATATACACAACATAGAGCATCGAACACCCCTTGCAGGTCCCAGGCCAGCAACTTAGCCTCAGTGTTTCTGCTGTGGGGCCTGAGAGCCTTCCCACTTGGCGGAAAGAGACATCATAAACAAGCCCACGTCCGATCAGGTCAAGTTTTGCCATCAAATGAGTTACAGAAAACTTCATTTTCAGAACTTGCTGGATTTTGTCATTGTAAATAAAGGGTGGATTGTAGGAGCTGTGCTTAGTCAGGTAAATCAGGTACCTCCTTTCACTAGTTACTGCTGGAATAGACTTTTGGGAAGGGAATTTAACAGTATTTACCAAAATTGTAAAACACCCATGTCAGAATGGTTACTTCAGATTTATATATTAACCCTTTCCCCCAAGGTAAGTCCCAAGTAAATAAATATTTAACTGCATCAAAGAAACAAACTGCATCAAAGAAATACTATCAGTATGGGAAAGGATTTCTAAAAGTGATAAAAAAAACTAAGAAGCTGTGAAATAGACCATTTGATTCAACTGCTTATGTATTAAAATGTCATAAAAAGTTAAAAATGAGAAGTGGGCTATCTGTAACTCATTTAGCAGATTCACTAATATGTAAAGAACTCCTAATCAATAAGATTGAGACCAACAACAAACAGGAAAATAGGCAAATGATCTGAGCAGTGGCATCTAAGAGCTATGGAAACTTTATATACAGATAGGAAGTGATCTGAAGTCTTAAGGTTAGAAGAAGTGCAGAACATGTAGCAGGCCATCAGTTGTGAACAAAAGGGGGTAATTTTTATAACTACTTGCTTTTATAGTCATGAAATACCTCTGGAAGAAAGTATAAGAAGTAATACTGCTCACCCTCAAAGAAGGGGTCTGGGTGGCTCTTTTCACTCTATCCTTTTGTACGGTTCAAAGTATTACCTATTACAAAAAGTAATTTTGCTTTTCTTACAAATAGACGGTGCATGTTCTTTGACCCAAGAATCTATCCTATAGAACTACTTGCACACGGGGAATAAAGATGTGTGTGGACATTTATTGCATTAATAGTGAAAAATTGGGGAACGAATATCCATCAATAAAGGAATGGTTGAATTTTGGTATATAGTGCCAGTGTTTACAAAATGAGATACACACACGGAAGGATTACTGAGTATTTAAAAGCAAGATGCAGAATAGTTACATACAGAATGTTCTGTTTAAAATGAATGTAATGGGGAGGGTATAGCTCAGTGGTAGAGCGCATACTTAGCATGCACGCGGTCCTGGGTTCAAGCCCCAGTACCTCCATTAAGAAAAAGAATGTGTTTATAATCACAGAAGAGGATCTGGAAGGATATATACCAGATGCTCATTACTGGTGAAGGGTCTGGGGCTAAAGTGGGAAATAAGGATTGTGAGGTGTTGCCTGTGAGTTCCCCCAGAAGGGTTCTGAGATGGCCTGAGGAGTGTGAAAGGTGCAGCGGGGGAGTAGCCCCCATGAAAGAAAAAGGGGGAAGCACGATTGCAGCCATCAGACCCCAATGCCACCAGGCAGTCTGCCGACCCAGCTGCTGCTCCAGGGCCAGGACTGCTTGTGGGGGAGGCTGGAATGCTGGGGCCCCAAGGGGAGCAACCCGCCTGTCTCAGGCTGGGCACAGCCCCCAGGGCCGGCAGCTGGAGCCTGGCAGCAAAACCTCACATCGAGGTTAAGAAGGGAAAGAACGAGGGTGGAGCTCAGTCCCGTCGCCCGTGGGCTGCACCCTCGGGAGCGGGGCGCATCTGGCCTGGGCAGAAAGCCGTGCTCACCTTCACTTCCGCTGTCTCCCTGCAGACCCTTCTGGCTGGTGGACAGGTCGGCTGCGAGGCAAGCAGGGCCTGTTCCCCAACAACTACGTGACCAAGATCTGAGGCGCACGGAGGCTGGGACGCAGGGACGCAGGGGCTCCCAGGCAGAGACGGGAGGGACGTGTGGGGGCTCTCCTGCCCCGTGGCGAGCAGCTGCTTCTCCAAGGCCTGGAGCTATTCTGGCGCCTTCCCCGTGGAGGACCTCGAAAAGCTGGGCTGGGGACGGGGAATGTCGCTCCGTACATGATCCTAAAAGGCAGCCTATTCGCAGGCACCCAGGAGGGCAAAGCAAGCACCCAGTAAGACTTATTTATTCTATTTAAACCTGGTGGGAGGACGGGCGAGGTCCACGCAGACCTCCTGGCTCTACCAAGACAGCACCTGCTCGCTCCCCGGGCCCAGGGAATGGCTGGACGCGGCCGCTGACAAGTGCCTTTAATTGAAGAGCACATTTCTCTCATCCTTCTTTTCCTTACCTGCACACACATTCCTCTGGCACCTTCCCTCAGGGAGGACCGGCTCCCTGCCGGCGGGGCTTGGCTGAGCATGCGCTTCCCGCCGGGGCCCCGGGCGCTGGGTGACTTTGCTGGGACCAGCAGGGCTGTCCGCCAGGCTTGCTCTGGGTCTTCAGTTGGAATGTGGCTGGCCCATGTTGGTTTTTGTGATTAATGCTGTACCTATTACAAGAAGGATCTCTTTTTTTCAAGCTGTACATTTATAAAAAAAAAAAAACCAGATCATATACTGTATATGTAAAAATCTCAAGATGGTAGAAACATGTATGAATGTACTGAGTAGTATCCCACTGTACTCACGCATAAGGTAGGCCTTACTACAGACTCACACCGGGTGCTGACAGACGTGCACTGCTCCTTTCCAACTATAGCATCAGTGTTACCGCTTTCTAGTTCAGTCCTGCAGACCCTCGTAACCCTCTCCTAGGTTAATTTTCCTCTGTCCCCTCCAGCCCCACCCCGTAACCCCTCCCTCCTAAATAAATAAAGGAATCAGTGAACCACCCTGTTCTTTCATGGTGTTTGTCTGGGTTGAATTGTTCCCCCCTCCCAGAGGAAGTATGAAGTCCTAACCCCCAGCACCTTACTTGCAAATAGGGTCTTTACAGAGGAAATCCAGTGAGCCCTCATCCAACACAACTGGTATCTGGATAAAAAGAGGAGATTTGGACCCAGATCAACACACAGAGGGGGAGAAGATGATGTGACAGGTCTGCCACTGACATGCCAGGGAGGGGGCCTGGAACTGATCTTTCCATCACAGCCCTCGGAGGAGCCAGCCCTGCCCACACCTGCACCTCGGACGTCCAGCCTCCACAACTTAAGGCAGCAAAGTGCTGCTGCCAAGCCACCCAGCCCAGCACAGCGAGGCAGTGTTTACTCCAGTAACAGTGGAAAGCTGGAAACGACGTTATGTCCATCCAGGAGGGAGACCACGCCTTCTCGGTCTGTCCTTCCTCGGTGGCTTCAGCGATCCTTAAGTTCCTGGGCAGGTAGGGTGTGACAGCACACCTTTGTGTCATTCAGGATCCCCATGTCCTTGGGAAACAAATTATCCAGGGTTACCTATTAGGGACAAAGTATACCATTTAATTCTGTTTTACTTCAAGAACAGAGTGCAAACTTCATTCACTAACAATAGCAAATAATGTTTAAAGTATATTTCAGCTCCAGTTGATGATTAGTTAAAGAGGAAAATAAAGTGTGATGACACGGGGAAGGGGAATTCTGACACTAAGTCTCTACATCTTACAAGGGACTTCCAGTTTCACACTCCTAGGCTCACTGACAGTGGGAGAAAGGCGGCAGAACTAGAATTCGAACAACTCCCCACAGCCTCAAGTCACAGGCTGCTTTCTCGCAGGCAGGACCACCCAGATCGCCCTCCTGCGTCACCTGTGTCACCGCCAGCCCCTGTCCAGCTCCCACGTGCCTCGCCCAGGGCCGGGCTCACGGGAACGCTCGGCACACGTTGCCTGAGTAGGAGACTGAATTGATGTTTATAGTTGAGGACACACGAACCTAGGCTTCCTCTCATCTCTGGATCTAGCCAGGCCTGCTGTTTGTTTGCTGTTCAGTTAAACAGACAGGAGAGTAGTTCAGGAATCACTCAAGCAGGGAGGACATACAGAGGAGCAAGGGCCACGCCTGCCTTCTAGAACTGCCATTTCGTGTGGGAGAAGGGGCATGTGTGTGCACATACCTCATGTGCATAGCAGTAGAAACTGCCCTGTACCTGTAAAAACGTGACAGATCCCTTCCACTGACGGTTTAAAGTAACCCAGGACCACGTGAGCAGGCTTGAACTCGGACCCGAGGGCAGAGGTCTTCAAACTAGCCGTGGACCAGCAGTTCCCAAACCCTGGCCTCAGAACCCCTTTATACTCTTGCACATTCCTGAGGCCCTCTGAGAGTTCTGCTTCAGTGGGTTTTAGCTGTCAGTATTTACTAGAAATTCAAACAGAAAATTTTAAAACACCAGCAATCACACACTTCCCATCATCACATGTCATACAGCCTCTGTAGGATTCCACCATAAACTACTGACAGAATGAGAGTGAAAAAAGTAAATAACATCCTAGGATTATCATAAAAAGAGTTTTGAACTCCTAGACTTCTTAAAATCAGACACATTTTGAGAACCACCAGGCACGGTAAGTGCTAATGAATGGGGGATGCAGCAGGGAGAGGAGCTGGCTTTCTGAAACATCACGCCAGGGGCCATCTTGTCACCCAGCTCAGGGAAGACTGGCACCCAGGGCGAGGGCGACGCTGAAGCCTTCTTTATGAGCTTGCTGCCCCACCAGCAAGGGTGTGGACCACCCACACCCACCTGATCAAACGTGACCCACCACCCTTACCAAGTCCACCCCATGAAGGCAGAGAAGGGTGAGGAATGCAGTTTCCCTTTTAAAGGATGTTCCTTGCAAAGTGCACACACCAGGTCCACTCACAGTCTGCTGTCCAGAACTTAGTCATGTGGCCTTAAATGCAAGGGTAGGGTGGGAGTCTCTTGCCAGGGACAGTTAGTCTCTGCGCAGAGCAGGTTGCCCAGAGCCCAGGAGATAGCTCCGTCTCAGCCATGGCTCCTTCCAGGTAGAGATGCTCACCAGGACAAGTGAAGGACAGCATGGCTGTGCAGCCGCGTGACCGGGCTCCCTGCAGAGCAGGGCATGTACGTAATCCAAATCCTTTCCCTTGTGACTCCCTCTGAACTCCCCCAGACCTCCTGAGTGGAGGTGGGCTGACCGGGGCTGGCCCTGCCTCCAGTACAGCAGGTTTTCTGGGTGGTTTCCTTGGTGAGTGAGGGTGGAGTCTGGTTTCAGGAGCAGAGAGTGCATGGTGCACCTTTGGTCGAGAGCCTAAAGATATTCCTGGCACCCTTCACCTTTGAGCTCAAAGGAATAGGAAGCACTGCATTGCCTTCCCTTCATGTTTTGTCTCTCCCAAGGCCTAGCTGGTCTCACAGTTCCTGCTGAATTCAGGAACTCACTCTTATTCCCCCCAGCTCATCTTGATTCCTTTCCCTCCTATGGGACGGGACCTGCTCTGCTAACCAGGATGGCCTAGTCCAGAACCTCCACCTGCAAATGAGAAGGCGCAGTCCGGGTCACTATCTAGCCCAAGGTCACAGCCTCGCCCAAGGTCACCCAGCTCTCAATTGGAGGAGCTGCCATGTGAACCTTGATCTGACCCTCAGGCCCACCCATACTTTTCGTCTTTGACGAAATTATTAAGGAGTTTGATAATCAGTCTCATTTTAAACTTCCAGTATCTTTCTCTCAAAAATCAAAAACCTACAAATAGAAAAAAAAGCCTCACATATGACTCAACAGTTACGCACACTCTTTTGAAGGGCAAGAGCTATGTCTGACCTATCTCTGAATGCCAGGGTCCATCTCTTTCCAAGAACATCGGCCTCCTTAAATGACAGCCAAGAGCAGTCAAGCACCTCCAGACACCATGCTAAGGGCTTGACGTGCTTTAGTACAAAACCCCGAGGTAGACGCTCTCACCCCCGCTTTACAGACACAGGGACACGCCCAGAGGTCACACAGCTGCTAAAGGAGACGGAAACTCAGCCACCCAGGTCCATGGTCTGTGCCCTTCAAATACTGGGGTTGCAGCATCTCATTTTCTAATTCCAGTATTTTTATGATATGATTTCTACTTTTACAGCTTATTTCACGTTTATAACACCTTAGTTTCGGGTGCCTGCTTGGCACATAAGTATCTTAAAGGTCCTTTTTTAATAATGACATCCTGGAAGTATGAATTTCCTGAGTCAGGGTATTTAATATTTAAGCCAAATATGTAATAAAGAAGCTATCAAATGTCTTTGGAATATGCCTACAAAACCCATCCTTTCTTGATGAGAAGTTGGCGCTCGAGCGTCCCTGGGAAATAAACTGCTTTGCAGAGCCAGGAAAGCTCCCTCTCATGGTCTCACTTCGTTCCCATTCACACTTATGACTAAGTTGGTCTAAGGCTGCCATGGGAACCAACTTCACTGACTCAACAAGGGATATTTATAAAACTTTATACTAGGACTGAACATATAAAGACACCCAGCTCCTCCCCACTCTGGAAACTTACTAGTCGGGCAGCCCGGGCCTGCCCAGGTAGACGGGTCAGCGAGGCTCCCCTCCCGGGATAGGGGCAGTCACACGCCCCGGCTGAGTCACAGAGCCAAACACCTGTGGGCCTCGCTGTCAGGTGGAAGGCAGCTTTACCACACTCTAGACTAGGGAAACACCGCATTAAACGATTTTTACTGCAAAGCTTCCCAGAGCCTTTATGAATCTTACATGAGTTTGCAATGTTTCCCAAATGCATGTAACTCCTTTCTTTCAGAAAACCAATTAACATCTTGTTGAACTAGTAGTTTGGAAAGTTGTTGCTATAAGAGACTCATTTATTTCATGGTTTTTGGGGTTTTTTTCCCCCAGGTCACCCTTCCTTTTGTATCCTTATGGACTCATGTATTTTTTAGTGCATGAGAATGCACTCCCCCTTAGAAAACAATGTTAAATGTAATCAAATGCCCCCCTCTACCACCCCCACACAAAATCTAACCCATAATGTAGTTAGAACAATGGGAAAACGCATTCCAAGTTTCACCTTTAACAGGATGTCACAGGCCCCCTTTTTTCCAGCTGTGGCCTCTTAGGACTGCTCTTCCTGGTCTCAGCCGTGCCTTCAGTGAAGCACATTATGAGGGTTACCGGTGGCCATTGCCCTAGTGGGCCAGGTGTTCCTGTATAGGAATTAGAGAATAGTTAAGTAGGTTCTAGAAAAGGAATTGTCATGGTTATCCTCCCGTTTTTTTTTGTTTGTTTGTTTTGTTTTTTTGCAAGGGGAGGTAATTAGATTTATTTATTTATTTAGTTTTTTGATGGAGGTACTGGGGATTGAACCCAGGACTTCATGCATGCTAAGCATGCCCTCTGCCACTTGAGCTGTAACCTCCCCCCCCATTTTAAATTTTATACAATGAACCAATCTTTATATTCACCAAGTTTACGAATGAGGGAACATTCACTAAAGCCAAGTTCTAGTTTTTTTGTTTGAGAAAATTGTAGGAAGGTCAAAGCCATAAGGGCAGTAATTCACATGCTATTCATAATACCTCAAAAAATTAGTCAAAGCAAGTTCCTCATGATGTCTTCAGCACAGAACAATAAATACACACAGGATACCTTAAGAAAAATTAATAGCTTTATTTTTCCTCAATATACATTTAGAAAATCGGTCTGAGAAAAGGTTTCAGGAAATAGACCAGAGGACTATATACAAAGTCAGGAGTTCCAAATCCGTAAGACAAAGTGCACGGCCGAAGCACTGCTCCCTGACGGCCAGGGCAGCCTAGGACCGTCCCATGAGAGGTGAGGCGAGCTCTTTGATGGCTTTTGCGTTCAGCTGAGGAATCGTGCTGATCTTCAGGAGCTTGCTGCTTGCATACTTATTCTTGACGGCCTGCAGAAGTCATCTGTGATTAAGCACACATCAGGAACCTCCCCGGCCCCAACTTATACCTTATTCCTAGTCTAATTTACAAGTATCAAAGGGCCACACCCACAGACCCACAAAGGCTAGGACGATGCCAAGTCACTGGAGCCAGCAAGTGCTCCAGGGCATGTGTCGGGCCTGACAATTTCCTTCCACGCGCAGTTATGCAAAAAGACCAGCTGGTAGCACAAGTGATGGGGGAACCAATGATTTCAAGGTCCAAAGAGCAGGCTGTCTCTCACAAGCCACCAGAGGGGTGGGAGGTGGAGCTGTGTTTATCACACCTAAGTGCTATCAGCACTGGCAGCAGTAACTGGCAATAAAAGCGAGTGACAACTAGTGCTCAGCAGATCCCAGATCCCTCAGGACTGAACACACGTGATGCTTTCACAGTGTGTTAAATCATCCTCCAACGACAAGTCAGGAAGCAGATCAGGCCGTGAGGACACTTGGTACAGACGCCTCACTCTGTCACCAGACCTTCGGGGAGCTCTGATACTCAGCATCACACGAACACAGGACAGCACCCCATCTCCTGTGGCTCCTCCTCTCAGGTGGGCCACACAGAGACAGACCCCAGGCTCCCAGGATGCTGCTTCCTGAATGGGCTTCCTGCCCCTCCTCCTCCACCATGCTTGCTGTCCAGGTGCCTCTCAGTCATTGTCCTAACAGATGCTGGACAAAGGCCCTGAGTGATGTCACCTGAATACCCAAGCCTCCACAGAGCCACCCAAGTTGGATGCTTGCTGTTCCAGACCACATGCCGGCCAGCCTTCCCTGCTTGCTGGGTGCCCCGCCCAGGGCACTGGGTCAAGGGGGGCCGGTACACTGAAGCTGCCTGGTGACTACACTGGGCCCGAACACAGCGAGCCTGATCTACCTTGTTTTAAAGAAAGTCTGCTGTCAGGGTTTATCAGTGTGCTCCTTCCCCTGCTGTGCTAGGAAAATATAAAGAGTTTGTGCTAAAACAGACTCTCACATATGCCAAAATATTTACGTGGAAATGCAAACACACATACATGCACATCCTCTCATACCCCAAACTCATACTCGAGTGCTTTCCACAGCTTACGGAAGAGTACTTACGATGAATTTTGTTAAGTTCTCGTTTACTTTCACTACGTTCTTGGCCATGTGCTGCATGACTTCTAACACTTCACTCTCCGTATATCCAGTGTAATATTGCTGCTTTAAGTTCTGGAAGAGAATGCAAAGAAAGGGGCAGGATAAAGCCGCTACTTCTTTACAAGAGCACAGGTTTACACATGCTGGTCTTACTTATGGAAAAGCTATAAAAAAAAATTCTTACCTTCCGGAAATTCAGTCACAGCCCCAGCCACTACCATGGTACCAGCAAAGCAGCCATTGAACACAGGATGACTCTGGCTCTGAGCAAGACTAAATTAAGACGCTGTGCGGCTCTGAGCTAAGTCAAGTGGCGAAGGTCCCAAATTATGATATTTTAAAGAAAGTTGCACAGGTAAGTAGGGTCCTTCAAGTCCCAAAGCTGTCATGCTTACCTCTGTCACCACACTGAAAGGGGAGGGAAAGTGGGACAGAGTAAAATCAAACCCAACAAAGGAATGCCCCCTTTATAGTAAGGGAGAGACCTAAGACTAGCACATCCATGGTCCTCTCATCAAAGCCCTGCCCGGCAGTGGCTGGCGGGGCGCTCGAGAGCCCAGATACATATATTGTCAATCAGGGAAAGAAGTTCAGAATTAAGAAACGGCACCGTAGGCAGGAGTCTAAACTCCCAAACCCAGAAGATCTAACACTGCTCGAGACTCTCTTGTTGGGCCCCACGTGGTTAAGCCCTGGAGAACACAGAGCACCCAGAGAAGGCTCCATGCTCAGCCTGGTGACCCAGCCTCCCAGAAGACAAAATCCAAGCAAATGGACAACTACTGATTGATAATGAGACAAAATCTGCATGAAGATAAGTAACCTGACCTTATTTCAGTTTTGTGATAAAATTCTAAAAGCTTAATTACACCCCTTTCATATACACAATGTAATTGGGAAAGTAAATCACAATTTAATCTTAATCCTAAAATAGTTTAAAGGAAAAAAGAACTAAGCAGGAGTGAATTCTGATGTAATTTGAAATCAATTCCCCAGAAAACAGGGAGACCTATATAGTTAATAAGTTTAAACCAAGGATGCATGTCTAAAGGTAATCTGGCTACAATGAGCCAGTGGTACCAAGACCAGGTACCATACACATACTAGCAGCCTTTTTGCCTTAAGTTTGTTTCAAAAAATTTCAAATTTATAGAAAAACTGAAAGAATAATATAATAAACATCTATATATTTTCTGTGCAGACTCATTAGTTATTAACATTTTGCCTCTTTCTCTTTCCTCCTCTTTCTCTCTCTCTGATGGTGTCCACAATTCACTTTCAAATGGTTCAGCAAAAGTTGTGTGTGACTTGTGAAGCCATCAAATGGCTGTATGATCTGGAAGTGCGCTGCAGACGCATGACACATCACTTGTAAATGTTTCAGAAGCATCCCCTCAGAAGTATTTTCCTTCCTAGCCACAATAACTTTGTCACATAAGAAACATTATCAGCAGTCCCACAGTCTCATCAAATATATAGTCGATATTCAAATTTCTCCAACTGCTGCAAAAATACCTTTTCTAGTTTTTTCTTCTTATATCTAGGGTCCATTCAAGGCACACAAAGTATATTTGGCTGTTGCTGTCTTTAGTCTTTTTAAATTTAAAACACCTTCCATTTTCTTGGCTTTAAATGACATTAACTGTTTTGAAGGATCCAGGCCAGTTACTTTGAGCACATCTCACACTCTGGATTTGTGTATTTCCTGATGATTGGATCCGTGTCCAAAATTTTGGACATGAACTCTATACAGGTGACAATGCATACTTCCTACTGCCCTAGAAGGCAGGGCAAGTCAGGAAGGCCCACCCCTGGTGATACCAAGCTCCATCAGTGGGATAAATGGTAGTTAACTGCCAGACCTCTCCACCACAAAGGTACAGTTTGCCTTCAGAATTACTACGTATCTGTTGGGTGATATTTTGAGACAATGTGAATCCTATTCCCCCAAATTATTTCACCTAATGCTATAAGCATCATTCGATGATCCTTGCTTGAGTCAATTATTACCCTGGGGGTTTTAAAATCGTGAAATTCTATCTCTGCCATTGCTTCTACTCTGATTAGCTGGCATTCAACTGTTATTTATTTTTAAAGTCCCTCTCACCCTTCCTTTTGTATCCTTATGGACTCATGCATTTTTTAATGCATTGTGATCTGTTACTGTCACTGTTTCTTTGAATGCTCCAATTTACTCAGTAAGAGCCCTTTCAAGCCAGTTCCTATGTCTCTTTGATGTGATCCACTGACCTTTGAAAATTTACTTGCTATCTGTTACAAACTGATCAATTCAGGTTTTCCTTTTACTTCCTGACACAGCCCTGCAATCAGCTACGTCTGGAAGGAGCCCTAGTTCCTAGTGGGTCTCGGCATTTAGTACCGAAGATGTGGGCACTGGGCATGTTCTTTTCTACTGGGTTGTCATTGTCTCCCTCGTCTTTTGTTATGAATTTACTGGTATTTCTAAAACAGATGTGATATTTCTAGGACAAATCTATCTAATATTATAAGATCTTCCTTGTTTTCATTTGTTAACAATATTTTATCTTCTTATACTGAAAATTTTAGTCCTTAATAACATGAATGTTTATTTGCTTTATCCTAAAACATATAAGGAGCTTCAGAATTTTAGTGACAGGTTACTATTAACCTCCTGTTAACATCACATCCCACTGAGGAAGCGGTCAGAATGCTGTGTTCAAGAGTTACTTGAATTAATTCTTCCCTCTGTGTTCTGTTACTGATTTGAATATGCAGTGACATTGTTTCTGCTTAATTCTAGCTTAGTGTTTGCATAAAACATTCATATTGTTCAAAAGTCCAGAAAGTTACATTATATTGTGTACAAGTTAATGCAAAACTACAACCAGAAGTCCTGTTTCCCATCCTCAACCTTCTACCCTATGTGCCCACAGGGATCCAGTTTCATTAGTGTCTGGCCTATTCTTCCCATGTTTTTGTTAAGAGTAAGCAAATACATAAGCACGTACACGTAGACACGCTCTCTTATTTGCCTTCTTTCTTACCTAAAATGTCAACTGTACACACTTGTTTGGAGGACGAGCTCCACCATGATGCCCAGGCACTCCTGCACAAATCCACACAGGCCATGCCGGCAGAGGCTTAAACCACATCTATGAATCTGTCTTGGGAAAATGCTTTTCAATCCTCCTAGAAGATGAGGGGACGGAAGGCATGGGAGCAGCTGCCCCCTAGCCACCTCCCACTCACTTCCCTGTCTCTTCTGGGAGGGAGGCTGTCATGAGACCATTCCCTATCACCTCCTGGGCTCTGGTGGCGTTTTTGGTCTGCTGCTTTTGGGGTGCAACTACAGACTAAGAAGGTGTTCAGTGGCAGTCTAGAATGGGCGCGCCATAGAGGGTGCGACTCTGACTCGCGTTGCAGCCATCAGCCCTTTTTGTCTCCGTGGTGTCCCTTTTGGTATGTGAAACAAGAACCCAGGGAGCTGGCATCTTTGGCTCCTTGTAAGAACCTAAAAGTGGCCCATTTCATCTTTACTGGGTAAATCAGTCAGGCTTTGGCCTTGCTTTATCTTGCGTGCTTAACAACTTGGTTGTTTGATTTCACAAAATAATACAGAAATCTTAGCATATCAGTTCTTAGTGGCCTTCCTCATTCTTTACGACTCTATGTTTGTGTGCCACAGTGCAGTCACCTGGTCTCCACCTGAGCCATTCCAAGCAGTTCTTTTAAGCCTGTGGACTTAAAACAAATGCTACAAGGATGGTGTTGTAAAATTACTAAGGCCTTTTATATCAAGAGGGCCTAAAATATAGCTAACTAATTTCCTCTTAAATTCAATACTCACCCATTTTCCTTGGCCTAGAACCTTCTGGGACAGGCAGGAAGCAGCTGCTGCCACCTTAGAAGGGTGATAATGCACCATGTCATAGTCAACGAGAGTCAGTTCCATCAGATATTTGGCTAACGTGTGCTGTTCAACGTCGACCTACGAAAGAACACCCAGGGACGGTAAGAAGCACAGCTGTCAGTATCTCTTGCAAAATTCTGGGTGAAGGCCTTGGAACTCCAACCTGCTGAACTCACTCCTCCTTCCCGGGCACCGCCCTAGGCCGCAGTACGTTACAAACACAGAACGTGAGGTTTTGTCTCGTAAGAACTAGTGAGATAACCATTAGGGCTTGTTTAAAAGGGGCTCCCTATAAATTCATAAGCTTTCCTTTCATTGGACCAACGTTTGCGGGAGAAAAGAACAAAATAGAGTCTCCTACGGAACTGGCGGCACTCACCTCCCCGGCTTTCGAAGCTCGCCTTAAGAAGTGTAGCGGCAAAGGTCGACCCAACTCGAATTTCAGCTCTTTCAAAATCAGAGTTTCCATTTCTCGAATTTGGGAACTGGTATAAGCATTGTCTGTGATGTAAACGAAGTCTTCGATATTTGGAGAAAACATCTCCTCATACTTGGAAGCCAGGAGCAGAGCTGTAATCCCAACCAGCTGAAGCTTCTTCCGAGAGACTGGCTGAACCTAATTGAAGAAGAACGTGTCAAAAGTCGTATCTGAGGAGAGAATGGGGGCTCTGGGCGGAAGAACAGTAGCGGAAACCAAGTCTTGGAGAAGCGCTCGCACTCCTCTTAAAGACACAGGAGACCTGAGTGTTGACCTGAGACCACCCCCCCCCCCCGACTCACAGCAGCTGTCGTGGAGCGCTCGCCATGTGTCAGGCCCTGTGCCAAGATTCAAACAATCATCTCAACAAATCCCCAGAGAATCTAGGCAGCATGTATTTATTCCCCCACTTACAAACAGGTGGCCTGAGAGGAGAATCAGACACCAGCCCAAGATCACTCAATTGTTGAACAGGGAAGAATCAGCCTGACAACGAAACTCCTAGTCACTGCTCCACCCCCATCATCCTGGGTTGAGTCTGGGGAAGCCCCACCGCGGCACTCAGGATGTGGCAAGCAAAAAAGCAGGGATTCAGTGGACGCCTAGGGACGAAGAAGGGGTGTCTCAAGCATTTCCTTAACCCTCACCACCAGAAGTACACACATTATTCAGCCTGAAGAATCATTCAAAGATGCTTCAGAGTCAGGGGAAATCTCAGTCTAGGGTGTGTTTCTCTTCTTCTTCTTTTTTTAAACCGGGAATTTGCTTTTATCGCTTCAACTCTCAATATTGAAAACCTACCAAAAATAAGACAGTGCTTTCCTACTCAGTGAGGACCGTATAATGGAAACCAGTGACTCTAAGCTTACTTAGCATCTTGCAGCATCTCGGGGTCATTATTATCAACACAATTATTCCTGTATTGTTTGGGCAGCATTTGAACTTGGTCTAAACCTATAATCAAAATGTTGACTTTAAATAAATAAATTACCTGCAGGGCTACCATGTGGTAGCTAACACACTGTGGTTACTGCCTGGCATTTCTTCTGACTGCTCAGTGTTTTTGCATTACCAGTTATAAACATTTTGATGATCACTTCTGCCTCTCAGCTTGATTTCTTATCTTCCTCTTTACTTTAGACCTCACACTCTCAGTACACTCCTCACACATACCTCCACCCTTTTTTAAAACCTCTGCTTTCTCCCTCTTCTATAGTGATTCAATGCCCCAGATGGCTGGAAACCGCTCAGTTCTCTAGTCAAACTCCTTATTTTTCAGCTGAGGGGGCTTAACACCAAAGAGTACTGCACTATGGCAAGCGTGCAAACTGGCCTGGAGAACCAGTCTCCAAACGCACCACAGACTTCAGGTGGACTTTCAAACCATCTGCTGGTATGTCTCCTCTGATGAATTGATTGTGGTAAGACGGTGTTCCCCTGAGCCCTTTTCCGCAGGCTGACCTAGCAGAAATGCCCAGCGCTGGTCAGCATCACCAGAGCATCACACACTTGGACTACTTCCTTTTCTAGCACCTGAAGTTCTGTGGCACCTCATAAACTGGCCTTTTGGTCTTAATCTCAGAGGTACCATGCCTCCGCACTGCATAAATACAACGTTCAGTGAGCCAGTGAGGGCAGGAAGTCCCTGAAGCAGACTTACCTGTAAAAATCGATCCATGATGGCGACGCACATATACAGAGTTTCCTGCAGCAGCCTAAACTTGGAGTGGACTTGCACCAGCCAGTCCACCAGGATGGCGCGCATACGTCCGTTTATATCTCTCCCATCTAAGAAGTGTGGATTTATGGACTGCAGAACCTGTTGGTGGAATTAAAAGTTTAAGAGGCTGACCTCATCTCCTTCCCAGCTGTGTCGTCCATTCCACACTGCTTTACCACCAAAGCACAAAGGCCCACTTGCCTCAAGCTGCCTCAGGTACTGGTAGATATCCTTCACGTAGTCGCTGCAGAGCTGAGGGTTCTCCCAATCTTCATTATCGATATCCTCGATTTTGCAGAGCAAGGCGTCAGAGAAGGCCTGGCAGAGGTTCTCCTCCTTCATGGAGATATCCTCAGGGGCGGGAGAAGGGCGCTATATCCACAAATGAAAGCACGAGTGTCACTATTTAGACGCAGCCTTGATTGCAAACACATGCAGGGCCAACCGGTTGAAAAGTAGCATATGCACTTTTATAAATGATAAAGCCAAAAAAAATTTCACAGTGAGAGGTGAATAATTCAAGACGCAGCGGATGAAGCTCTTGGAGACATACTCCTGTTTAAAAATGCTCTTATTTCAGGGGAGAGGGTACAGCTCATGTGGTAAAGCGCATACTTAGCATGCATAGGTCCTGGGTTCAATCCTCAGTACCTCCTCTAAAAAGTAAAATAAATAAACCTAATCACCTCCCTACAGCAAAAAAAAAAAAAAAAAAAAAGTTAAAAAAAATTTTTAAACAAAAAACAACACTCTAATTTCACTCAAAGTGAAAACCTGGGTCCTCACAATGGTGGACGGGCCCTGCACGACCCGGCCCTTCCCTCTTCCCCTGCTGACCCATCTCCTCCTTCTCTCCCCTCAGCTTGCTTCACCCCAGCTCCCTGCCTGGGGCTCCCTCACTGCAAGCACTGTCCCTCTTCCCAAAAGGCTACTGTCCCTGTGCCCGCATGGGTAATTCCCTCAACTGCGTCAAGGCTGGCTTCCATGTTACCTTCTCAGTGAGGTCTATCCTCACTCCTATTTAAAATTCCCACCTGCCTCCTAGTCTAACCACACGCTTCCTCTTACTCTGCTTTTCCCCAGAGATTCTATAAACTTCTAATACACCGTAGAAGTATATTATTCTAATACAATATGTGTATTACTTACCCTCTACCTCTGCAAGAACGTAAAATCTATAAGCTTACATTACTTTAAACTGATTTTAGTCCACTAAGGCATCTCAAATTCCTTGCCATCCCTGACACATAGTAGGTGCCCAATAAATATTTACTGAGTGAAAGAAACTTAGATGCCTAGGTACAGATTCCTAGAGCTGACAGTTCACTTTAGTAGCAGCCTCTTCTGCAAGTGGAACGTTGTCTTCTCATCAACTAATTTATTCTCAATTGAAAAACTGTTTGGCAAAGAAAACACAGAAAAGCACATTCCTGCCTGTGAATCAAATACAAGGAGGAAGCAAAGACTAAGTACACACCCAGAATTTCATTTTCTTGTGCTGACTGGGTGGTTATTTATAAAAATCACATGAATTAAAAATGTATAAAACAAGTGTTTAGTAATGAAGTATAAATAAACTATCACTTTTTAAAAAAATAAGAGGTACTTCTCAAAGTAAAACCTAACAAGACTGCTAGGCTGTAAAGAATATGTATTAAAGTCATGACATATAGAAAGAGAAGGGAGTATAATAAACAATTTTGATTTACCTTAAAGCTCAATGATTATAGTTTCTAGTCTTAGAGAAGGATGAAACAGTAACAAAAACAACAGAACATACACACTGATTCAAAACATGCCCTTCCCTCTTAAATCAAAGGTCTTAAACCGAGGAAGTGCCAGGTGAGCAAGCAGCATGCACGTTATCTCTCACTTATTCAAGAACTTAAGAACTTGTAGAAGGGGGCTAGAAGGAATGAGAAGAGCCACTTGGGGTACCAGGGAGAAACCTAGTAAGGTTACCAGACAGGGTAAGACCTCAAAGGAAATGAGTAGGCAAAAGTATGCAAGTCAAAGTCCCAGGGGAAGCCAAGAAACAAAGCAAGTCTGGGAAAAGCACGTTGACTTGGGACAGCGGGAGTAGCACGGGAGATGTGAGAAAAGGGCTGGAAAGGCGAGCAAGAACCTGGCTAAGGAGTTTAGATTTTATCCGAAGTTAAGTGGCCCACTGGGGAACAGAGCAAGAATGACTAAAATCAGATGTGCTTTTTAGTAAAGTACAGGTAAGCTTCACTTTAAGGTTACCTATTTTGAGGATAAGCATCACCACTCTCCCCAGGAAGGGCAGTCAGTGCCAGGAAGCCTGGTTTAAGAAGGCAGAGGTTATCATTATGTGCTTCATGGACTGACTTAGCCCCTTGAAATGTTTACCTGTGTCTATTCAGAACTACACCCGAGTTTAGCCATATCCAAAAGCCACTAGGATAAGACAAGGATGACGGCTCTGGGCCTTGGTTTAGAATTTCTCAGCAGTATTCCTTTTGGACTTTAACATAATCTAATTATTCTAAGATCCCACTTGCTTGTGCAGATTGTAGCCTAAGCCCTGTGAGCTGGCTGTGCAGTCCTGTCCTGTGCCTGCTGCATGCAAAGGTAAAAAAGGCACCAGCTAGTGAACCATCACCAAAATGGTCCAAGAACGAAACCTTCAAATTAGATTAACGAATGAGTTCTGTGGGTTGTCAGAGACAACTGAACAGTCTCATCAGAAACAACGGAGACGCGAGATTGTGCTGCTGTTTGGAAGGGGGTGGGTGGAGAATGAGTAAAGGCTGCTGAAGTTGCAGCTCAGACATTCACCAAGTCAGGTGTCTTACAAGAACGGACTAATATGAATATGCAAATATATGGGTATTTACACAAGTTTTGGTAAAACACAGAGTTCCTTTATTTATGAAATTTGCAATAAACAATGTCAATTCAGTGCAATAAGGGAGGACTAAGAAAAATTGTCGATTCCAATCTGACACTTCACAATTTACAGCAGTGTGTACACATGCATTCACAGGTGTGCTCAGTGGTAAAGGCAAAATTAGTTACCATGATTAGCTTTAGGGAATGCCACCAGGTGGGATTTCGGCAGGAGGAGCAGTAACAGTGAACCGACCTTTTATTCTATGCACTCTTCTTATTTCATGTTGTTTTGCTTTTTTAGGACTATGTTTCTTGTGTAATTAAAAACAAAAGGCACTTTAAAAAAATGTGAACAGTTGTGCTTATTTCCTTCTATATATAGTTTTTGTATTAGGGAAAGTTGGGCCAGAAAAGATTCTTATACGTGAATAATGACTATCACTAAATGTCATGTTTAAATCAAATCCCTAAATCTAAAACCTCATCAGAACTTCTAGCTGCCACTCCCCAGGATGTCTCCTAAGCGTGCATCTGCCTCTCCTACATGCTTTTACTCTGACGTCCGGACTTACTTAAGGGCTACCTGGGGATAGTCAGTGGTTCATTCACCTTGCTTCCTTGTGCCCATCAGTACAAGAAGCGAATGAAAAATAAACTTCTCCTTCCTTTCAAACTACTCAGTGTTTGCCAAAGCCTCATGAGTCAGCAAAAAGTTTTCTCCAAAAACTGTAGGATAATCAGCTTCTGCAAACACCTGTGAATGGCCGGCGCCCTTTCAGGGTCTCAGCCAGGGCCCTTCGCATTCCAGGTGCTCCCTCTGCTGCAGAGAAGGAAACCTGCCTTCCAGCTTTACAGAAAGGATGGTAACTATTCGGTTAGCAGTCTGCGAACATGTGTTTGCTTCCTGGGGTTTTCCAGGGCTCAGTGCTGCTAGAAATTCAGCACCCAACTGGCATTTCCATACCTCTGGGGGTTGGTTGTAAAGAAACAGCAATTACTCTGCAGACAGAGCAGATACAAAGTAAAAGCCAGAGGGCTGACCAGAGACAAGCCTGCAGAGGGGATCATCTGCCAGAGGGGGCTTCCCCAGAATTGTGGACTTACTGGTGTCTTCTGCACTATGTTTCTCAGAGAAAAGTGCATTTGATTGGAAATAGGTATGGCTCATTAATCCCTGATGTCTTCTAAAACAGGAAGCATGTTTCAACCACAGAAGTGATTTTTATATGAAATGAGCTGTAGGTCCATAATTTTTGAAATATACTGTCAGGAAGTGAGAGAAAAAGGAGTCAGTCAAGGCGATGGGGGAACTCAAAAGAGTGGAGTTGTCATGGTTATGGGAGGAAATTTCCCTTTTGTTTTGTTCATAACATTTTTTGTTTCTGTTTGTTTGTTTTTCTAATTTGCCTTTTTTCCCCAATTTGAACAGTAGTAAGAACCTATAATGAAAAGTTTGAACATTTTAAGGAAAAAAAGTGAAAATCAATCTTAAGTCCCACATAATACTCAAAAATAACTACCATCAATATTTTGCATATATATGCACACTTTTAAAAGTAATTCTCACAAGTTAATACTGTATAGCACAGGGGACTAAATTCAATATCTTGTAGTAACTTGTGAAAAATATGAAATCGAATATATGTATATTCCTACATGATGAAGTATTGTGCTGTACACCAGAAATTGACACATTGTAAACTGATTATACTTCAATAAAAATATATTTTAAAAAAAGTAAATCTAGGGTTGTACTGCATTATATTGTTATAATCTGATTTTTCCATTAATGTAACATCCATTTTGGTATCTTTAAATATTCTACTGAAACATGATATTTATGGTTGCATAGTATTTCATTAAATGGATTTAACTGACCTCCTGATATAAAATATAGAATAAGAGGTATTCATTATAACTGTTTAAAGGTCCTTGACTGTCCCACTGATCATTATCTTACGCTAAATTTTAAAAACAGCCTTACTGGGTATGGAGAATAACCATCTGAAATATACTGCCAAGCCACTCTCCTGACATGTGGGAGGAAGCACGCTCAACCACTCATATAAAATGCTGTATAATGGTCAAGAGATCAAGGTCTGAAAAGCTGCTTTGGGTTTGTTATTTGGGAGGTCACTAGAAACTTCCAGGGCAAGTCCTATCAAAGGAAAGTAGATCTTGAGGATTTGTTCTGAGATTTAGTTCTGGAATCAAAGCTTTTTTCTCCTGTCTTATAAACAACATGTTTGCAACCATTACCTCTAAATAGAAAGCATGCAAATCTGTTCCTCTCTTTCAGAAGTTGCTGGCCCATTTCCAGCTGTATTCCCCAACAGCTGTCTCTGTCATCTCAACAAATCTAAAGCCAAATGAGACACCTTCCATAAAGCTACCTCACTCTGCTGAATTTCCTATATTTTATTAATTTATTCCATAAATAGTTTCTTAAATACTCAAGTACTTAAGGGTCTCACTCCTCTACACCAAGCAACATATCCAAAAAATTCCTTCTGAACACAGGATGATGTCCCTGAAAGGAGTTCTGGCACATCCTAACACCGTCAGCAGTATTTCTTAGTACCCATATAGATCCTGGTATATGGGTAAGCACTTAGGGGAGATCTGGGCTGGTTCAAGGCACCCATCGGCCTTGCTTGTAATACGTCCTACTTAATGCCCCTTCCCTGGCCACCCTACCCTGCTTTCATCACTTCTCTCCTCCTCAAAACTTTTCACAGGTTCTTCACTGCCTAATGGGATAAAAATCCAAATTTCAAGGCCTTCAAATCCAACTGCAGCCGCCTTCTCAACTTTTTTTCCTGTTTCCTCAAACCTTCTGAGCCAATTTAGACTTGCTGGGTCTTTGCCCAAAAGGACGTAATTCATAGGCTATGTCCACCATAGTGCCTTGATTCCTGCTGCTGCTTTGTTCCCTCAAAAGGTGCTCTTTCCTATCAGCTTCTCCCTATCCTTAAAAATCCCACTTACTCCAGGAAGTTTCCCCAGACCACTCCAACCTTCCAGGTTCTCTTCTTCCTTTATATGCAATTTGCATTCAGTCACCCATTGCCTAGGGCATCTAGCATCATTCCTAGGATTATATGTTTAATTTTCAGGTACAGATGCCCCTTGTAGATAAGTCTCCTCAAAACAAGATGTCTCTCTATCAGCCTTAACACAACTGGATGTGTATACTAAGTATGCAACACATTTCTTGAATACATTCAACTTTTTATTTTGAAAAATTTCAAGCATACAATAATATATATTTTGAACTAGAAAGAGTGAGGTAGTTTTTCTTGTATTCTCAGCACCTACAACAGTGCCTGTTTCACTGTAATTATATGAATGTATGTAATTCATGAATGAGAGCATGCATGAACTTGAACATGGTGGAAGGGGAACAGGCCCATGGGTCCATCAGTGTTCTAACTCCAGTTGAGCTAACTGGTCAGAGACTGCAATGTATCAACACAGAATTCCGGCACGACTTTGTTCTTACATGAGTGAGGGTCTCAGAATTGTAAGCTTCCATTGCTTCATGTTCAAGTTCATTCTCACAGTGAACCATTTCAATAAAACCTACTAAATTTTCCTCTGAGGTCACTAAATTTATTTGGGTATTGAGGTAATTAACTTTCATAACACTGTACGAAGGTACCATCACTAAGAAGATATCTAAGTTCATTTTCCACACTGCTGTCCCGAAGTCAAGCTCTGGCTATGAATGTTCAAGAGCTGCGATGATGATGAAGGTGGCCCTGCAGTCTACCCAGACCAGGCTACCCTGGTAAGTAGTTTGTAAACCCAGAACTCCCTACCTTTGGAGCCAACACTTCCATCTGCACTGGCTTCACAGAGGCAGTAGGTTTCAGGTGCTTGTTGACATTGGTCGTTTTGGTGGGTGGAACAGGTATTTTGGTGTTTTGAGCTTTCTACAAGGAAAAAGCAATGTGAATAGGGCAGGACGGCCAACATCACCCCTCAGCGCTCTACACAGTCAGCCCGGGGTGCATGCGTACTGTCTTCACAGTTGTTACCTTAGCTGCTTGTGTGGTCCTGGTTGTAACTCGATTTCCAATTTCTTCTAAAACTGCCCGCCTGACAGTCACATGACTCTTGGGTTTGGGATTAACTCCTATGTCAATATTTTCTAGATCAGTGGAAACCTAAAAAAAAAAAAAAAAGGGAAAAACATAAAGTTGAGACAATTTATAATACTTTGCTAATGTCAAATATCCAAATTCAGAATTGATTTGGGAAAGGTGAATATGCTGAGATCTATCTGTGAAAGGGAAAAATAGAGGGGACAAGTCTAAAAATGCTATGTGATTTATCGCATTACAGTAAATTAAGCAAATCACTCGGCCATCTTACCTAGGGGAAAAAAATCTAAGAGCTTCACCGACAAGTGATTATGTCTCATATAGTATACATGTCACTTACTAGAGATCCCTGCCTATTAAAGGCATCTATTTAAAAACCTTCCTAGACAGAGATGAGTAACAAATGCAATTAAGACGCAGTACTAAACAGCTGTAATAGGTCTGGCTGTTTGAAAACGAGCTGCTTAAAACCTAAACTAGCTTTGATTCTTATGCCATGCTAGAAATAATAAATGCTCCTGTAGACACGATCTTTAGAGACACAGCAGTTTACAACGAGGCTGCCATAGCATGCACTCTCTCTTCTTCTAAGGATATTTAGAAAGAAAATAGTTTTTATGAGTAAAATAGTTTTATCTCAAATTTAGAGAAAGTTGGAATTATATGAAATAAAAAAAATCGTTATTTGACCTTAATCTGCTTTAGACAGAATGGGCTTAGAAACAAAACTTGTTAGGAAAAGCAATTCACACACAAAAAGGTGTATTTTATTGTAGGTGATAAACATTTCATGGGAAAAAAAACAACAACAAAACAGCATGTACTATTCCTGAGAACTGGGGGGTCCTAATCCTAAAAAAACTTTCCAACAGAGTGTTTTAATGGACTTACCAGGTCAGAAAGAGAGGTGGGGAAAAACTCAAGCCTTTCCTGAATAAAAAGAACTTGACTATGAAAGAACTTTATGGGATAGACAAAAATTACTTAACAGTTTGACTCAGACTCACAAAAGGATAGCAATTAAATACTGAATGTATTCAACCCATTAGGATTCTCAAAAGTCACACTGTTCCATTTTTCCAGCAGTTACTGTCAGTTTTTAAAAACGTGTTTTAAAGTTTAATGCTTATGGATTGAAGCCTGGTAATCTGACTAAATTAAACCCACCTGGAAGGGAAAATGGGCAGCTTTTAACTAGCCTACAGCCAGGAGAATGGAGCTCAGGTGTGCCATGGCCCTCTATTTTTCAGCAAAGAAAAAAGTAGACCCAGGCTCAATTCAAATCCATAAAAATAATCCAAAATACCATAAACACTTTGTTGTTCGCAGAGATGAAATAAATGAATTTGGACCCTTCTCTCTCAGTCTGCCACAGTGCTCCAAATTAAATGCAAAATCTCTATCACACTTGAGTAATAATTTTTTACGGTAAAAACCCATACATTAGTGAACTTAGCCTGGAAGACTTCGTGTGCAGGAGTAAATAGGAAACTCATATAGAGCGAAATGTGAAAAAAAATCTGAAAAACAGCCATAGCACTCTACAGCCTGTGAATTTCTTCCAATCCTTCCCCTCATCCCCACCACGGATCCCTTAGCTGGCAAGGAGTTTGAGAACAGAGCAGCGGAACCCCAAGAAGCTGTATTTAGCTAACTCTCGAACGACAAAGGGCCCTCGGGGATCGCTCGCCGAGTCCTCGGCCCGGCGCTCGGGAGGCTCCCGAGACAAGTGCCGGCCCCGAGGCGCTTTCCAACCCTTCCCTAGCCCCGGGGCAGAGACGGACAGGCCAGGAGCTGGACGGGAGAGCGGAAGCGAGGCGGGGAGGCCGGCCAGAGGACAGGCCGCAGGCCCTGGGCAGCCGGGACGAAGGGAAAGCGGCACGGGCTGGGATGAAGAAGCTCCGAGCAGAGGAGAGAATGAGAAGCCAGAGGCGGGCGAGGGGCTGCGCGGCCGGGGCCCAGGCCGTTGCGGGGTCGCCGGCCCACTCACCGTCGGGCGTCGGAGCAGCGCCATGAGGACCGGGACAGGCACGAGTGGCAGCCCGGCCCAAGGAGGGACGCGGACTGGAAACCAAGAGCACTATCTACCGCGGCGCGGTTAGAACTTCTCTCCCGGACCGCACCGCTGGAGATACTCGCGAAGTCGCCTAGCTCCAGGATTCAAATACCGCGCAGCTCGCGGCCCCATTGGGCGGCCCTATGTACGACGCGCTCTTCCCATTGGCTGAGCCGGAGGCATTCCCGCAGGCTGATTGGCTGAATTTTCCAGACCCGTTTGGTCGTCGTAACAACCGGTTGGGTTTTTTTTTCTGCCTACTATCTTTTAAAAAAATCTCGGCCCCTAAGATAAACAAAAATGAAATACTTCATTGGGAAAACAGACTTCGGACCCTCTGAATTTTGACAAGGCCTCAATTACGGATGTCTACGTTTATACTGGGTGGGCAGAAGTTGGTTCTAGGGAACACCCTGAAAATTGTCGTTTTTAACCTCTATTCCTCTTCCGGAAATTTCGAGTTGTAGTTTAGGTTGGGTTAGCCTGCCTGGGTCGTGAAACAGGCAGACGCCTCTGCGTGACTTAGGGCTGCACTGTGTTAGATGGTTGAGACTCAGACGTGCTTTGATGGAAACTTGAGGAGCTACAGAATGCAGAGAATATCCCAACTGACATATCAAGTTGACTTTTCAGTGGCTGCCCCAGTTCTGGGTGAAGCTCTGCCTGTTGGGTGTGCAGGCCGACTGCGATGTGAGAACCAATCCCACTCTCACACAGATGAGAGTGAGACTGTGTCTCATCTCCCTTCAGTGTGTATTCCTTTTTCAATTCATTCTTATTCCTTCCATTCCCACACCTGTCCTTTAGGAAACTTGTGCTCCCTTAGAAAATACCACCATTCCAAGACCTAACTCATTCGCATGAGCAAGTTCAGGTAACTCCACACTTTTTAATGCTCACACCACATCCAGATGGATGATCACTTACAGGTATCATTTTCTGAGAAATATTGATGATAAACTAGAAACATCCAGAAAATAGTGACAAGAATAGCTAAGAGGCTTAAGATCCAGTCCATTTTTATTTTTAAAAAAATTTTTTGGGGGGGTAGATAATTAGGTTATTTTTTTGGAGGAAGTACTGGGGATTGACCCAGGAACTCCTGCATGCTAAGCATACCTCTAACACTTTGAGCTACACCCTCCCCCCTTAAGATCCAGTTTAAACAAAAGAATTCTAAGGATATTTCACTTAGAGAAAGGCGAAATAAATCAAGATAGCTGTCCTATAGTAACTGAGGAGCTAGCATATAGCAAGAAGCCAGACTTATTTTTACATTGTTCTAAAATATAGAATAGGACCCTATGGCTGAAATTAGAGGAACAAATACCAAAGGAAAAGAATGAGTGATTTTAATTGTTTACAAAAGAAATGTGCTTCTTCCACAAATGTGACCTCATCATCCCTGGAAGAATATAACCAGAGGCATGATAATTGAATTTTCCAGGTTTCTTCAGAAATACAGATAGACAGATAGGTAGGGAATCATAAAATTACGGAAGCTGACGAGGCCTACAATCTCCAGTCTGCAAGCTGCAGACTCAGGAGAGCCAGTGATGTGATTCCAGTCCAGAGGCTGGTAGGCTAGTCACCCAGGAAGAGCCCATGTCTCAGTCTGAGTGCAGAGACAAGAGAAAAACAATGTCCCAATTTGAAGACAGTGAAGAGGAGAAATTCTCCCTTACTCATGGGGTATGGGAGGAGGGGAGGTAAGTCTTTTTGTTCTATTCAGGCCTTCAATTGATTGAATGGGGCCCACCCACATTAGGGAGGGCAATAGATTCAAATGTTAATCTCATCTAGAAAACACCCCCACAGATACACTCAGAATAATGTTTGACCAAACGTCTGGGTACCCAGTGGTGCAGTCAAATTGACACATAAAACTATCACAGTAACCATCTATCAGGAATCCTGCAGAAAGAATTTCTAAATTACACGAAGATCTGGCAGTCAAAAGACCAGAAATACCTAGCTATCTCCATTCCATATGTTTCTTTTTCTCAAACATCAGTGTAGGGAAGTGAAAGTTCCTCCATCACTGATTCCCCTGATGATTACACTTGAAAAAATAGACCATTTGCACATATGCCTTCTCCATATGCTAAGCTTTGGTTTGGCGGGGGTTGGGGGGGTACTAAATGTATTCAGGAAGTTTGCACTAGGGATTCTAACAAAGCAGCGGCCCTTGCTTTACTGTACTGTGATAAATGAAAGATGGCCACACTTTTTTTGCTGCCACTTCTATCAACAGGTGTAGTCTATTTCCCCGCCCCTTGAATCTGGGCTAGCCTTGCTTTGACTAACAGAATGTGTCAGAAATGATACTGTACCACTTCCAGGCCTAGGTCTTGGGAGACCTGACAATTTCTTCTTGGAGCTCTGAGCCACCATGTAAATAAGACTAGCTATCCCTCACTAGTGAACCTACATCAAGACAAAGAAATGTCCAGTGAGTCTTCAGCTGTCCCAGCCATCCCAGCTAAAGCATCAGACATCTAAGGGAAGCCATAATGGACACTCCATTCCAGGAAAACTCCCCGCTGAATGCGGCCCCACAAAGAAAACCAGTCATATCACACTGAGATAGAGCTGTTCCTGCCCAGCCCTGCCCATATTATACAACTATGAGTAAATAAATGTCATGCTTAAGTCACTAAAATTTGGGGTGGTTTGTTACGTAACAGGTAACAGACAGATTTACTTAGGGGTATTCCCAATCCTTGCACCAAATAAGCTTTTTGTTTGCTGGAATTGTCTTGTATCTTACTAGTTTCCTATGGTGTCACAGTTTAGGAAAACATAACACAGCCGCTAGGATTTATAATTATTTGTAAACTCTGAATTCTCAGAAACATTCTTTGAAGATTTTTTGCACAGGAAACTTGAGTGCCTGAGCCATTTCCAGATGTTTTGGCATCTGGTTGCCTCCTGAGGGCACAGTTTATTTCATGCTGAACCATAGATCAGATGTAACTGAGAGACCTGGGAAGCATTGAAGCCGGTCTGATAGAATTTCTGGCCACAGAAGTCCTGATATCTGAAGACTGGGTCTTGACAAAGGGGATAAGAGGGTTACTAACTAAAAACAAAGCGTGTTTTGTTTTTATCTTTTTGTTTATTTGGGGAGGCGGTGATCAGGCTTTTGTTTATGTTAATGGAGGTACTGGAAATTGACCCTAGGACTTCATGCATGCTAAGCATGTGCTCTACCAGTGAGCTATACCCCGCCTCTCCCCACCAACTGTGGTGTTTTAAAAATATATGCACAAATTCTTGCTATAGCTTCAAATGTTGGAACTTAATCAACTCCTCTTGAGTATAGGTTATATTTAGTGACTTGCTTCTAATGAATATAATGTGGCAGAAATGAAAGAGTATATGTAACTTCCGAGATTAGATGAAAAATGTCACTGGAGAATCCTCCTTGCTCTCTCCGGGATCACTTGCTCTAGGGAAGCCAGCTACCCTGCTGTGAAGACATTTGAGCAGTCCTTTGAAGAGGCCCACATAACAAGGAAGTAAGGTCTCTTGGCCAACAGCCAGTAAGGAACCGAAGCCTCCTATCAATAGCCATGGGAGTGGACATCTTGGACAAAGATCATCCAGATGCAGCAATGACTTCAGATGACTGCAGCACCTGCTATCATCTTGACTGTAACATCATGAGGCACCCTGCGCCAGGAGCACCAAGCTAAGCTGCTCCCAAATTCCTGACCCACAGAAACTTTAGATCTTGATGTTTAAGCCACTAAGTTTCAGGGTTACCAAGCAATAGATAACTTTCACAGCAATAAATAATACAAGCATTTGGGGTTAGGGGAGCGTGTAGCTAACAATGAAGTTCTAGGAACCCAAGTCCACCACAACTTACTCTTTGAGCAAAAACTAACAGTATGGTAGTCTAGATACAGTTCAGTGAAAGACATCCATTCCTTTTAAAAGGCAGACTGGTATGCAGTGGATGGGAGACTTACCATATCTCTTCCAATTCCCTTGTCAAACACTCCTCTTATAGAGGCTCTTCAGAATCTAAAAAACAGAATCACTAAGATAACAGGTCAGAATGGAAATCTGAGTATCTTGAGCTGTGTTGTTAGACACACAGGCCATGGTAGAACCCAAATTCTTCCTTTCTAGTACACGATGTATCAATAACAATCTGTAGAATTTTACACCATCCAAAGTTTTTCCCTAAACAAACACTGAATATTACCATCTAAAGCAAAACTGACTCAGAGAGTCCACAATGAAAATTAGCAGTTAGTGAAACTAACCATTCTTTGTAGTGATAAAGGATTAAAAGAGACATGAAATTTGGGCTAATTAAAAGTTTCTCCTGGAAACCATAAAGAAGTTGTGGTGTACACATGCAGCAGAATACTACTCAGCTATAAAAAAGAATAAAATAATGCCATTTGCAGCAACATGGATGGAATTGGAGATTGTCATACTAAGTGAAATAAGCAGAAAGAGAAAGAAAAGTATCATATCACTTACATGTGAAATCTAAAAACAAAGAAAAAGAAAAAGAAAAAGGACACAAGTGAACTTATTTACAAAACAGAGACAGACCCACAGACAGAAAGCAAACTTATGGTTACTAGCGGGTAAGGGGGTTGGAAGGGATAAATCAGAAGTTTGGGATTAGCAGATACTACTATATATAAAATAGATAAACAACAAGGTCCTGTTGTATATATAGCACAGGGAACTATATTCAATACCTTGTAATGGCCTACCGTGAAAAAGAATATGAGAAGGAATATATATATATGCTGTACACCAGAAGTTAACGCAACATTGTAAACTGACTATATTTCAATTAAAAAAAAAATCTTGTCCTGGAAACCCGTAACTTCCAAATGCTCTCTCAGTCATAACTACCAGCCTATTCAAAGCCTAGAAGCAGCTAATACAACATTGACAGCTTAGTAGTGTGCTTAATTAACCCTTAATGGGCACCCAATCCCTGCATAACACAATTTGATGAGGAGTAAAATTAGGAGTGAATGAGAAATTCTAGTTGTTAATTTCTCCATGAAATTTTCTTTAAGTGCAAAGAGGTTTCAAATCTTGTGCCAATTCTGATCCAATGGCAGTTAAGTAGTTGCCTAAAACACAGCAGTGGATGGCATTTATGGGCAACTACGTGCCTGTCGTGATTGCAAGGCAAGGAAAGCAAGCAAGCACACGTGCTGGGAATCTTCCATTCCTCCAGTAGAAGGAAAATTTCAACCCGTCAGAGAAGAGCTGAAGAGAATTGTTACTTCTTACCTAGTAATCTGTTGCTTGTTCTCAGTAAGAGAAAGATTAGCAGCAAATACTGATCTATGGTTCAGCACCTCGCTATGCTACTATCCTTTGTTATTAAAGGCAAGGCTATTTGGGTGGTGGAGTGGGATGGAGTGAGCATTAGGGGAATGTATTTTCTTAAGGATGTACTATATGCAAAGCTCTTTACACTCATCATCTCATTTAATTCCAATAGCAAACCATTTCTGTTATAGATAAGATGCTGCTCAGAAAGCTTAAGTTGTTTTGAGCTTACACAGTTTAAAGCCCAAGTCTGACATTAAATCCTATATTCTTTTCACAACTTCAAAAGATCCTATGTGTGGCCTCTGAATTTGTTCAGAATACACAGGAGAGAAAAGAAATTGTCCCCAGCAAGCCCAACCACAAAATTAGTAACATTTATTTTTTTAAGAAATAAATAGTTGTTTTGGACATAATTTTAAATTTAGGGAAATGACTGAAATCTTTAACTGAGAGAAAATATTTCAACCTGGATATACCCAATACTGTGACATGTGAAGTCCTGAATAAGCAAGAAAATGTACTGTGTTTCCAGAGGTTTCTGGAAGATAAATTAGAAATCAGGATGCATTTTCTATAGAATTAAGTTATTTTCATTCATGAAAAACTAGAAATGTCCACAGAGTTTATACTTTAATTTGTGTTACAAATACCATTTTAAAAACAGAGCTGGTTTTCTGTATGTCAAATTGTTATGGTTCAAATGATGAAGTGTGCTAGAAGCTAAAATAAAGTCACCAAATAAGAAATATATTTTAAATACCAGTTTATCATTTGTGTATTAACAATGAAAATAAGAATTTGCTGACAAAAGAATTTTAAAGTATTTGGACAGCTATCACTGAAATTTTCATTTTGACATAAGATATAGCAGGATATGGAAGACACCAAAACAAAGCACAAAAAATTAAAATACTAAAAATTATTTTCTTCCTTACTTGGTTCATTACTAATCACATTTTTCTGTAATTAAATGTAGTAGTTTAATAAGTTCCTGCATTAACAGTTCAGGTATATGCTATGAATACTTGCATTAAATACATTTTAAAGTAATGACGCTTTATCTGTATTAAAAAAAATCAGTAGCAATTATTAAACAAGTCAACAGGTAGTTGTGTATCTAAATCTCATGTAATACTAAAAAATAGAGAAATCTATCTGTAATTGTGTTTTGGGGAACGTCAAGAGGACTCCATTGTATAGTATTCTCCCTGTCTTATCTCTCGGCATGGACCCTGAGTTTTCCAGTGGTAAAGTCCTACATCCAACACAGGCTACTAGCTCTTTTTCCCAGTAAGATGGCAGACATAAGTCTCCTTTCTGTCTCCCCACTACACCCTTCTACAACTGTAGCTTAATCAAGTATTCTTTTTAAAAATAGTATTTTATATCAAAATCTCTTAACCATACTCCATCATCCATCTCTACACATTCTATGTTGAAGCACGTTGATTTTGACAAAATCAGTGTAACATTTACTAATACCAAAAAAGGGGCAAGCAGTCATAACTGAATGAATACAAACAACAAATTATGCAAGTATCAACTTGAGTGAAATCACTATGTTTGAACTCCAAGATATTTAATATAAACTGTTTTATAAAAACTAATTATGAAACACAAAGACAATAGAAATATAAGTTATTTATTAATCAATCCACTTACAAAGCAGGTGGCTTAATGCAAGCTTATTGACATCTTCACATATGATCCATGGGAACATGTCTTCCACATACAGACAGTGATGTTACTGACTGATGCATTTGCAATCTGGGGTGTATTAAGCATATTTAGACAAATAAAATTAGGCTATCCTGTATATGAAAGTATCTTGATAATATGCATCCTGAAGTGGATTAAAACTTTCTCCAAAGGAGAAATGTTAGTACATTAACTTAACTTTAATATTCTATATTATGCAGTAAATTTTAACTATAGAAATTAAAACTTTTATATCAGTGATCGACTCTTGGTAATGTATGAAGTGGGAGTCTAAAACCAGAGCAACAGTAGGTTGACAGTATAATTTGTGCCTCACAGTATCTGCAGATTTACTGTTTTCAAGTTTAAAGAGAAATAAAACAAGAGACATGTAGATTCAGCTGACTTTATTTGTCTTTAAACTAATAAAAATCCCTTTAAAAGTGATCCTGGGACCCTTAGTAGTTCTATGAATGCATAGATACCTGCCAATGACTGCAATTCTAAATCCTGACTGAATGTGTTTATAAAATCAACGTAAGCAGATATCTTTACTATACGTGCTTAGCAGAAGACTGAATAAAATTCTACATGTCTTCTTCAATTTCCCTAAAATTTCATTAAATCTGCAAGTATATACAATCCAGCTAATTGAAATTAATATTTAGTGTTCATCAGAGCTGTTTCACAGCAGCAAAAATTGAATCTGGGAAATAAAGTTCTAAACGATGTAGGAAAAAGATAAATACAATCAGAACAGCAGTCTAAATGTATGATATCAATATTCAACTCTATCTGCATTGTGCTGAAAGGAAAAGGATACATCAAGAAAATTTCTATTGATCACTCTGGTGATGTGAATACCACCTGCATCTGATTGAATATGGTTTGTATTCTGTTCCCAGTATTAAGGGTGGTATTTAACTCAGAACTCCATATTGTAAATATACAGCAGCCATTTTGTCCTAATTAAGGAATGTCTTAATACACAATATTATCATCTTCTAGAGGATCTTTATACATTAAACTAAAGTACATGATTGATTAAATTAAAGGTTAGTAATGGATAAAAAAAATTCATAATTCTCAAGACCTGGTACTATGTAAAAAACAAAAAGACCACAAAATTCTACTTACTAAAGCAGCTAATCTTGCCTGCAAGTTTAGGGTCATAAGCCCATAATATGTGCAAAGAAATGCAATACAAGGAACCATGCAAAAATACAGTAAAATGATACAGGAAAAATGTCAAATCTAGAAAAAAAAAGCTTTTATAAATACATCAAAATCAACTGTATACATAAACTGTAGGTCTAGCATTAGTTGTACCATATAGCAGAGCCAGCACTCTAAGTTCAAGGCTTCCAAATCTGCGCAGGTAAGTCATGCCATCTTTGGTTGACTGCAGTACCAGGAGGATGGGAATGAGGGGTGGGGGCAAGAGTTCTGAAACATGGTGTCAACTTTCACTTGGCAGCTGGGCCTCAATGTCCACTCTGCATATGGGGCACTTCTTATTGGTAATCAACCACTGGTCAACACATACTTGGTGGAAAAGGTGCATACAGGGAAGCCGTCTATTATAGGCAAACAAAACAAAAAGCAAGTTAGTTTTACGACAACTGCACATGGCATTTATTTTTAAACAAATGATACATGTAATAATTCAGTCATATTTTGAAGTTACCAAACCTCTTTCTTTTACTTAAAAAAAAAATCCTCTCTAATAAGAGTTACACCTACATTAAATTAACACAGCGATATAGTTAACTGTCACAGCTATGGAATCAAATTATATAAAATCTCAAGAATTTTAAGAACAGCCACATTGGCAATTATTCCAACTTTGTTTCTATACATGATCTGCCAATGCAATAGAGATGGCAATATGGTCCATGTAATATAATACTGCAAATATATTTTTAATATCAAATTATTACATTTGTGAAGTACTTTCAAAAATATTTAATTTTCTCTCAGAAACCTTAGAACTTAATGTTGTAAATATATAGCAGCCATGTCATACTGATTAAAGCTTGTCTTAATAATAATATTTTCTATTTAGAGGATCTTTATACATTAAACTTTAAGCCCGTGACTGACTAAAGGTCAATAAGATTGTTTGAGATTGTTTTCATGTGATATTATCCACTTAATATTATGCTACTCTTTTAAAAGTAGGCTAAAAGAGATGTTTACTTTGTACGCTACACTAAGTTATCAATTAGAAATTGAGAAATAAAGCTTCCTTGCAATAACAGGGTAATATTAAATCTATAACAGTAGGATAAAAGTTACTGACTTAAGTGTCCTTTTCTACTTCCATCCACTGTTAAGAGTTGCCATACATTTTCATACTTCCTAACATTTTGCAACAATAGTAGCTAAAAAGAGGTGTTCCAATTACTCCTGGCACAATACTGTCAAAATTATTGTTAAAAATATTATCCATATTTATAAATCGTCACTGGAAATACAGTTTTCAAATAAGCCTGTATGTGGTATGGTAGAGAGTTGTTTATAATTTTTCCTCTCTCAGCCAAGTGAAGAAATATGATAAAGCTATCCTTATAAACTAGGGCAACAAAATTACTATAAAGTTGTTATATATGTTATAGAGCCTGTTTCATATAAGATTATGTTACATTAGAAAAACCAGAATAGGAACAAAACAATTATTTAAGAGATTATAAAAAGAAAAGCCTAAAATTATTATTTGGTTAGCATAATAATATTTTCTAAGTCACAAAGTTGCAAGAAGAAAACAGTCCAACAAGTTGGGAGGAAATTTTAGGACAAGATTATAAAAGATGCTATAAAACAACAGCATGGAGCTAATCTGGATCCCCCCCCACTTTAAGTTTTGGAGAATACATTAATATAACTGTCTTGGCCTCCAAAGCTTCTCAAATTCTACTTTCTGCAAGATTTATGGAGGACAATTTTGACCACAAAATTTCCCTGGCCAAGTCGTGGTGTGGCCCTACAACAGGGAGTATATTTCCCATCCCCACCTTTGTTAGAAATACATAGACTTTAATCTTTTTATTCTTTCATTAACTCACAATAAGAAGGCAATTCAGAAACCGGTAATATACAATTATGCCAGGACTAATCTTTATTTGGTTTCTGGTCTACTTTCAAACAAAATCTCTTGTGTAGTTTTGACAATGGATGTTAGATAATTAATGTCTAGTTACCTCACATCTTCACCTTCCTCTAAAATAGACAAACAGATAGTACATTTTTCCTCTGTGTCTTCCTCAGTCCCTTCTTCCCCATCTTGTTTGCAGTGCAGTTTCCTCTGTGAGAACCAATCAGTTGTTACCTTATTAGTAGAGATGACATTATTGAACAACTGAGTAAAGTCTGCGTTTATTTGAAAAACAAAACAAAACAAAACAAAACCACCCGTTCACCCACAACTTATACCCCAGGTACAACTCTCATGAATTAGTGGATGAATTAAGTGACAATCATCAACTAAGTGTTCTTTTAAGACACTTACATAATCAGCATCAAAAGCAAAAGTGAAAGCAACAGAGATTCATCAGTTTGAAATTTCTCATTTTTAATCCACCATTAGGATAATATACACTATTTTTGTCCCATCATGACCACAGCTAAAACACTTTATTTTAGTAATAAATGTTTCAAATAACATTAATTAATTAAAAAATTAATGTTAATTAGTTTAGACTGTTGAAAGAACTTAAATTTAATAACACCTCATTAATATTTTTAGAGAAAGAATGAAAAATGCAAAGAATAATAATTTTAATACTTTATTTTTCTCTATAGAACTTTGTTGTTTGTTGAAAAACATTTATTTAACATGTCTACTCCATAACTTCTAGCTGGAATACTACATACGGAATTGAGGGTACAATACAAGAAATGTAGGTCAATTTAAATATCCATCAAAATAACTGGCTAGTTAAATTATGGTACTACTATATGATGGCATTTTGTATAAGCTATTAAAAAGAATGTGGCTGATCTGTGTGTACAGATATAGAATGAAACAAAAATGTACAAAACCGTGTGCATATTATCTCCTTTGTGATATTTTTCAAAGTGGAAGAAAAATATATACATATGCACATTATTATAAATGCATAAACATATGTGGAAGATTACATAAGAAATCTTTAACCATCATTTTTCTTCTGGGAAGGAAGACCAGGATCAGCAGGGTAAGAGACTTCAGAATATATATTTTTATACTTTCAATTTTTTAAAAACCATATGCATGTATTATTTTAGTAATAAAAAATGTAGTTGCTAGACTCCATAAACCCAAAGAAAGTCCAGAATATCTTTATGTTCTTTTTTAAATTTTTCTTTTTTACTTTTTTGGTAGGCACTCAACAAGTAAGTTTACTGAACAAAAGATTCTTTAAATTCTACAGTGCTTTACAATTTTCAGAAGTGTCACACATGCTTTCATATATATTATGAGAAAGTCCATAGTAATAAATATTATGCACTTCAATAATAATGTAGGTATTTCAGAGAATAAATTCTTACCTTTTTGTATTTATGTGGATATGTACATCTTTCAATTGTCCCCTGGGATGCTCCACGATTAACATTTCCTAATCTTTCTTCCAAATGAATAAGTTCCTGAAGGTGAAGAATAACTAGTATTAAAAGCCAGAATGATTATTTCTTGAATAGCACTGTCAATACTGTAAAAGCCAAAATGTGCAATGTAAATAGAATGTTCAATAGCCATATATGGTAAGGCAAATGGCTGTGTATAATTCTCTCTCAGCTTACTAAAGTGCATGGCAAAGTTATCCTTACAGACTAGGGCAATGTAATATTACCACATGGTACTACACAAGTCAGTAAGCATGTATGCATGTAGAGGATGAAATCACTCTAGTAAAACAGGGAAACAAATCAAACAGTAGTTCTAAGATCCACTGACTCCAATTTCCAAGCTGACATGAAGAAACAAAACTTTACATAAAATTCAAAGAAGATATTTAGCTACAAAGTGAATTACTGAGATTTCTTTTTTTCCAGCAACGCTTCTCTAACAATTAAGTTTGCACTGAAAGCATTAAGGTTTTTCTCCCACATTTAGTGGTATGGTTCTTTATCTGATATTTAGATTAATTTAATAAATTTCTGTTCTATATTAGATATTTTACTCTTCTTTAAATACTTGAATAATTTTTGACACTGAGATTAATACTGCTTACAAACCCTTCTATAATAATCCCTAGAGGCAAAATCAGAAATTCAGACATTTTTTACTGCCTTCTGATCCCCAGCCACTGGTAGCGATCCTACAGTTATAAATACTAATAATACATACATTCTCTCTTTGCGTGAAAGACACTGTAGCAAATATCATTAATTTTATTACATACCTCAAAATTGCCCCTGAAAGGACCTCTGAATGATGTTCCATCCAATCCTGATGAAATGTAACGAATGTGAGGATAGCCTGCCATGTCAGGAACCTATTTTAATAGAAGAGATAGGCTATATCAATTAAGAATAGGCCCAAGTTTTACTGTTAACATTGAATAATTCAGACGCTCAATTCTCTCCTTTCAACTACTCACAAAATTCAACTTCAATAAGTATACACAACTCCAAAGAAGCATTCTGTAAGAGAGTTAGGTTCCTCTTCAAAAATAATTTCTTTTATAATACTACTGAATTATAGTCAGACGGGAAAAAGAAATAGCTATTTCATAACAGGTTTATTCTAAGTTGATTTATTTTGCACAAAGAATCTTAAGTAGAAAATACTCAAACCTAAGACTGATGCTCTTAGTAGCCTAAATGTATAAAGAGCAAAATTTTCATAATTTCTGGTCAATTTCAGAGAAATTGAATGGTATTAAGATATAAAAATGAATAAAATTTTCCAACAAAACTTAACTTCAAGATAAAAATTTTATTTGCCTTCCCCTAACTCTATATTAGCCAAAGGTACCCTTGTTCCTTTTTCGGTTTGGTTCTGTTAGTGAAAGTTTTAACAGTTTAAAAGTTAAAAGAAAGTTTAAATTTTCTAAATATTTGTTAGGTATAGTCAATCCTCATTATTCATGGATCTCTTTTGTTAGTTCACTTACTTGACAGAATTTATTTCTAACTCTAAAATCAATAGTTGTGCTCTCACTGTCATTCTTGGACCTGCACAGCGCAGCAAAAAATTTGAGTTGCCCAACATGTATGTTCTCAGCTAAGGTAGAAACAAGACTCTGCTTACCTGTTTCAGCTCTTACACTGTAAACAAGTCTTTTTTGCAGTCTATGTAGTGCAATGTTTTTCACATTTTTGTGCTTTTTATAGGTAACTGTTTTGTTTAAGATGGCCCCCAAACATAATGCTTAAAGTGCTGGCTAGTGTTCCTCAGTGCAAGAAGGCTGTGATATGCCTTATGGAGAAAATATGTGTTGATAAAGCTTCTTTCAGGCCTGAGTTATGGTGTTGCTGGTCACGAGTTCAATGTTGATGAATCAACATTATATGTCAAATATAGTGTCTTCAATCAGAAATACACATTAAAATAAGGTTATATATCAACTGACTGGTTGTGACCAAAGGATTGCAGTAACCTAGAACTGTATTTATCTGGGGAATAATAGTTCAATATTCGCTTCCTCAGCGTTTGCAGAACTTTATAGAACATAACTATGGTGACTAACAAGAGTTGACCATAGTATTAGGAAAGGGAGATTCTGGGACAGAGCACCATTCTTCCATCTGTATAAATAAATCTCCCAAATTATTTTTTAATCAGCTTCCACTGAATCACAGCATACTCCTAGCAGTTTTATAGCTTTACAAGACAGTTCATATGTGGAAAAGAATTTAAAGTGAGTAATAACTTTTCACCTTCAAATACCCTATTATTTAAATATCTGCAACTTTCTTTATAATCAAGATCAACAGTATCCAGCTTTAAGCAGATAACCTAACTTCCTACACATTTCCAAGAAAAAGGATAAATCAAAAGCCCCTGCCCCCCACATACTTACACCACATATATCCTGTAACCCTTCCTAACCCCTCCCTCTAGTTTTCATGGGTGACCTTCCTCTTTTTCCTATTCAAAGATAAGCTCTGTCACCTGTGCCCATCTTCGCCTGTTTCCCCACCCTGGGTCATCCTTAATTAACTGCTACCCACCCCTCTCTTTTATATCTTCAAACAAGTCCTCTCTAATGCTGTTTTGTTTTAAACCTAAAATTTGTATATTTTGTAACAACTTTATCACCTTGTTTTAATATGCATTTCTAAAATTACTTTCAAGTATCTCTAAACTCAAATTACCTCTTTAAGCTGGAACAAATTCCAACCCTATTTCCCACTTTCTCTTCACTGCCAAGTTTATAAAGCAAATAGCTCATGTTCACTATCTCCACATTTTCACCTCCCTTACTGTAATCTAGGACACACCCCATCTCCATTCCTCACCATACTGAAGTCATCTGACAAAAACTACCAATATAACCACACAATGCCACATGCACTCAACATTTTTTAAACTTTATTTTTTTGTGGTGAAACACTACTGACTGTATTATTTTGACATTATTCTAACCTGGTTTCTCCTCAACTTCTCTAGACGGTTCTTAGCATCCTTTGTTTTACATTACAGTACTATCATTTAAATATAGAATTATTATTCTCCAAGGTTTTTTCAACCTCTTGTCAGTCTGAACATTTTTCCTGGAATTTAATCCTCTTCCACAGATTTATATATATAATGACAGATATGTGACACATATATATTATATATTGACAGATCACAACCTATCTTTAACTTGGATATCAGTTTATATATAGTTATATATGTATATTTATATATATAGTTTTTATTTTTTTTTTTACTGAGGTATAGTTAATTTACAATATTGTCTCAATTTCTGGTGCACAGCACAATGCTCAGTCACATGAACACACATGCATTTGTTTTCATATTCTTTTTCACCATAGTTCCTACAAGATATTGAATATAGCTCCCTGTGCTATACAGTATGAACTTGTTCAGTTTATAGTTTGAAGGTCCAGCCCATACACTTAACTTCATACTGGACATTCCACCTTGATACACAGTTATCTCAGATTCAGTATGTCCAAAACCTAACTCATCTAACTCCTTCCCTAAATCCTCACCTAATATTTTCCAGTTTAGTGAATGGCAACAGCATATACCTAATAACCCAAGCTAGACATCTGGGAGTCATCCTAAATATTATTCAAATGTATCCCATCATTTTTATGCCAACTGCCACACCCTTTGTCCAGGCATTCACCAACTTTTATCTCTTCTACTATAATGTCCTAACTAGGATCCTTCCTCCTACCCTGAAATCTATTTTCCACACAGATGAGGTAGCGGTTTATTTAATACAACCTGATTAAATCACTTAACCACAAAAATGTGATCAAGAGATTCTCCTTTCACGAGTCCTAGATTCTTGGCAGGGCAGATTTCTCACTGCTGAGTGACCCTTACCCCTAAGATGTAGAAATACCAACTTACTTGGAGTTCCTTGTGCTTATGCTATTTAAAAGCTCTTTACATACCGTAACCACTTTAAATCATCATTTTCAATTCCAAAGCATGTTTAGAAGTTGCATGTATAATAAAGTGTCTTGGAGGCACCTCTGCAGTGCCTCTACCCACACAAGACAAAACTATTCACCTCTCTCTACTGCATAATATGTATTATAAAGAGAAGACTCAATTTATGCTAAACTTGTTCTTTAGGACTCAAATTGGTATTAACAAAAATCTGAACCTGTTCAAACCAGATGTACAGAATTAGTATAGTCCTTCTGCTGATCAGAAAATAAAGTATGAATGCATCAGAACAGACCCATTATCACTTATAACAAAATAAAGCACACGTTCTAGTGAGAGCGGATCAAGACTGTCATCTTGGTATAAATGCAAATACAAATACATTCTAATATATCTAATACCTTTATATAGCACAATTCCAATCTAATAATAATTCTCAACCTCTACTAAAACATCTATCAACAACTAACACGTTAAAAATATTTTCAGTAAAATATTTAATTTAGAAAAGGAAGAATAGTTTTCAAAGAATATGTCAGAATTTTGAAGTTTTCGTATTTTACCATTAAAGGAAGAGCTCCTAATTGTAAGTGATGAAGTCGAGGTGGTGCGTGGTAATGGGCCAAGTGAGGATGCAATGCTCCAGGCGTGTAAGTAGCTGCAGTCACTCCAGCTTCAATTCCCAGTTCCCTGACAAGAATGAGAACAGCTTAACTTTGAGACATCCTCACAATGTCTTTATTTTCAACAGAAATGAGGGGAGTATGTTTACATTTTTAAAAGTAACCTAAAGTTTCTTAACTTAGTTGAGAAAAAAAGATAATTTAGTCCAAAGGATATAACTAATAATTTCAAGTTTATTTTAGAAATTGAAACTCAAAAATTCTATTTTATGATCATGAGGAGCAAAGCTTGTATTCAGTTTCACATCTTACAAAGGAAGAAAATACAATGCATGGCCCCTAAGGTTCCTTCCAATCTAAAAGTCTGATTCTACTTGAGAAGCATATAGAATAGAGTTTACATGAATGTTGCTCCCAGGGCTTTCATTTGTTGGGTTCATAGTGTCTCTGGGTTGTTGGCATCAAGGATAATTACAAGAGTAGACACTTCTATACCTTATAAAGCAAGGGTAAACAAGATTTTAGAAAGAGTAAAATTGGTTAAGTGCCAAATCTTCATTTATTGATTTTCATTTCCTGTTTTGCCTCAAAAGTTACTGTGGATCAAGATCTGAATGACCACCTACAAACAACGGATCCAGAAAGAAAATTAATGTAAATCTGCTTCCACTTCTCTAGGAAACAAGCCTAGGAAGATGCAGGCTGAATTTCATTGTGAACACCAGGGGTTAGTGGTTGAAAAGCAAATCTGAGTTCAAAGGTTGGGAGGGGCATCGATAAAGAAGTTGTGAAAAGTAGGATCCATTTAGAGTTAACTTCTGATGGTAGATCCCTGAAAAACAACAACAAAGCCACTACTCCTGTTTGACACGGTTCCCTGCCCCAGAACTCAAGCTCCTACTCTTTCCTCTCCAGGTCTCTATGACTTGCCAGAGACAGTGCTTCACAGCTAAGCTAGAATTCAGTTTCTCCACATCACCCTTCTGTATGGCATTCCACCACAGAGTATCTCTTCCAAGTTTTTAATCATAAACTACTGAGCATAGCTTTGAAATAAACACAATACTGACCAGGCAGATCTCTCTGGAGCCTGTCGAGGATGTGATGACATAGTCTGAGGCACATGAATATGATGCCCATGACCATAGTTTGGGTGCATCCTATGTGGATGGGGTGGGGGGCGTTCATGTGCCCGCCTGGAAACACAGAACACAAAAAGACCACTGGAAATAATTGAATAATTGGTTATTTCTTAATGTAGAAAAAACAATCTAGTATTAATATTACAAACATCTATAGATTAGTGGTGAAATTAATTCTCTAACAATTAAAGAATATAATTTAATTATTAATAAATCAATAAACCATAATCCCACAAATTCTCACTGCTCATTTATAAAAATGCCTCCAATTTAAATATAATCCAGGGAAAAGAGAGTTTTAACATTATTTTGTATATCTTCCATACAAGAGATATTTTAAATAGAATAACAGGAGCTAAATGAAAATATTTTAAAAATTAATACTACAGCAAATGCTTAAAGAAGTTATTTTATATAAACATACAAGGCAGGAAAATGGAAACTATTTTCTTCACTTTTATATTGTAATAACATTCATCCATTTTAATGGATAAACCTTGTATTAAAAAAATTTTAACCTTGTGCATTTTTTCAAATACATGCAAATACATGTCAACATATCTGGAAAAAACTGGTATTAGCTCCATTCACACTCTTTATTTGGCATCCCAGCTTATTACATTTTCTCTTTCTAGTATAAAGTCAAATATACTACTGTAAATGGTCATGAAGTTCTAGACAAAGGGCACTTAAAAGAAAAACAGTTTCAGAGATTAATTTTTTGTAGTCTAATTCTTAATTTCTAATAGTTTTGAACCCATTTATAGATTTTGCGTGTCTAATCTCAATGATTTAGAACAAGTAATTTTCTAGACACTGAAAGATATGAATGTTAAATTGGCAACTTTCTGTATAAAGGGTCATTATACTAGAATGACAGCAATAACCAGACATTCTGAATATAATCTTAAGTTATGTAAGTAAAGGAAGAAGTTACACAAGTTCCAGGTCATTAATTAGATCGAGAGTTTTGTGAGCATCCTGTATGGGCCAAGTAGTTAGAATGGTTTGCTCTATAGGCCACGTGGTCTCTGTCACAACTACTTAACTCAGCTGTCGTAACATGACAGAAGCCACAGACAATGCATACATAAATAAGTGTAGCTGCTTTCCTATAGGACTTTATTTACAAAGACAGGCAAAGTAAGACCAACAAAGTATGTTGTCCTGAATTAGAAAATCAGATCCTGGTTGGGGGAGGGTATAGCTCAGTGGTAAAGCACGTGCTTAGCCTGCATGAGGTTCTGGGTTCAATCCCCAGTACCTCCATTATAAAGTAAATAAGTAAATAAACCTAATTACCTCCTGACTCCAAAATAAAAATAAAAATAAAATAAACAGGAAGAGCAAATTATTGAAAGAAAATCAGATCTTGAACTTTCAAAAGAAAACAAAAAGTTCAATTACAGTCTTTCCATAATGTTTGAGGAATATGATATTTTAATATTCAAATTTATAAATAAACTAAGTTAAGAAGACTGGTGTTTCAATGTCAGTTGTTGAAAATTCTACTAATACTCTTCTTCCCTCTGGTTGGTAACATAAAATAAATCAAATTAAATCTTTAATAGCTTTATATCTTATTATTCAGGATCTTTAATTTTAACATTAATCTTTAGTTTGGAATACTGAAGAAATAATCAAGAGATTGGTTTGTAAAAATAAATGACCACGAGTCATATCCTGAAAACGCTTTGATTTCATTAAATAACCCAATATAAATGTGTTTTGTCAATACCTACAACTCAGGATAAGACAGAGAAAGATTCTGGTTAGTAAAGAATTTCCTAATGAGTTGAGGATTTAGTATAGTTATATCACTCTAAAGATTTTATAGTTTTAAAGACTAATGGAAATAGAAGGAGAAGAAATAACGTGTGATTATCTTTTTAAAAACAAAAAACATACGTTGGATGCTGCATCATCCTCCTCCTTTGAACTTCCATCCTCTGCATCACTTCATGAGGATGCAGTCTCTGTGCTGGAGGTGCGGTGGCTGGAATATGGTGTGAAATTGGCTGGTGTGTGGGAGGAAGATGCTGAGGGATTGGTGCAGCCGTACTGGCTAAGTGAGTTGGGGCTGGGGGTGCCACAGGGTGAGATGTTGCATGAGAAGATATTTGAGAATGGAAAGCATGTACAGGATGAGGAATAACATAATCCACTTGAGGTGGAGGCTGAGTCTGAGGAGGAGGGTTTCCATGAGAGTGGGGGCAGGCAGAGGCTTGATGATGAAGTGGTCTTGTCAAAGAAGCATCTGTTAAAAAAAAAAAAAAAGGATAGGCACCATGGAGTTGGGCATATACTGGCATTATACATTCCTACTATATTTTACAAACATATTAGCACGTATTTAATTTTTATGAATACTTTATCAATGCTTCAGTCTGCTTAGTTCTGCTTGGCAACCTGCTTTCTTCTTTGAATAATCTTAGATATCTTCTCATGTCAGTATAACACAGCTTTACTTCATGCACAGCTTCACAGCATTCTATTATAGGAATGAATCAAAATTTATTGACAAAATCACCAATTGATAAAAATTGAAAGCAACCCAAAGCTGCAATAAACATCTGTGTGTATGATTCCTCTTGTGTTCACTCTCTTTCATATATGCATGCACTTGCACACAACACACTACTCAACAGTTTCTCTAGCATAAATTCCTATAGGTAGTTGAGTCTGAGGCAGTAATTTACATTCAGATATTAGTTGACAAAATATCCTTCCCAAAATCTGACCATAATTAATTTCCATCAACAGTGCATAAGCGTTTCTGCCTAATTACTCTTACATTATCACTAAATTTTTAAAATGCTAATTGGACAAAAATCTTGTATTTATAAATCACTTATATTTCTTCCCTGAATTATCTATTCATATTCTTAGCCTATTATTTACCTTTTTCTTGCTGATTAATAAGTATTCTTTGTATACATGGAAGCTTTGTCAGAGGTAGTATAAATTTTTTTCAAATTGTCTTCTGTTAATTTTATTTTGCCATATTCAAGTTTTTCACTTTTGTATAGTCAAATGTACAAATTATGTATTTATAAATATATAAATCTTGTTTTCCTTTATGATTTACTGGTTATAGAGCACTACAGAGAGGTAAGGAACTTGCAAGTCCTCCTACACAAGACTCCAAAGATACTCTTTCATTGCTGATCTCTGTTCCATGCTTTTTCCCGTGCTATATTAAGAGAAAGAGGGATATTTGCCAGGAACCTGCCATGGAAACCTTGCCAGGAAAATAGCCTTAAAAAAAAAAATGGCTTCGACCATTTCTTCGTTTTGAATTCTTATGTTGCAAGTGACTATTGAAAGGTCCCTCAGAGGAATACACATCTCTCTTACTCTAAAAGATGTGCATCTGTTTACTAGAAATACATTTGTCTCCTCTTTGGATTTTACCCTAATTTCATTTTATCTGGAAGATTTTCTTTGTAGCATTGTACAGAGCTATAGTGATTCTCTAGTTTCATTACAGAAGGATTGCCTTCAATATCAACTTCTTTGATTCATGCAGCAGGGGTGAAAGTTAGGTCATTCAGCCATATTTTCAAAGGAAACTGCAAGCATGTATTTAAAGGAAACTTTCAGTAAGCTCAATATAAGTTGTGAGACATACTTTAAAACTGATTTTCTAAAAGTTACATTTTCAAATCAATGCTATATTCCAAGAAGTTACAAAGCTCAGTACTTCTTGATTATCAGAAAAAGAGTCACTATGTTTTATCATTGTTAACTATATCCTTCCTTAAATTTAGAGCATTTTTTTTCCAGTTTCACTTTAAAGTTTTCTATTTCTATAATCATTACAGGAAATAATATTCACAAATATCACAAAACTTTGAAGTTTTGTTTTAGAATGAATTAATTTGTTTAACTCCTCATTCATTTTATTTCTTTTTCAGCTTTACTGAGGTATAATTAATAAATATAACTAAAAATTTTAAGTGTACCATATGATGATTTGACATTTGTATACTATGTAAAATGATTAGCACACTCAGGTTAATTAACATCACCTCACATAGTCACCACTTTTTTGTGTGTGTGGTGAAAATTTCAGCCATCATTATAACTCATTGTTTATCTAAACAAAGCAATTACTAAGCACTGTACAAAGGTGACATATTCTGCATTCTCATACCATTTCCCTTCTCTATTTCATGTGTTCTTGCCAGTTAAAAAAAAAGTCCTTGACCTTGCTTCCTAAAAAGTTCAACATGTCATTTAAACCTAGCAATTTCACTCCCAGGAAGTTATCCTACAGACAGACTACAAACAATTTAAATGTCCATCAACAGAGGAGTAATTTAATATATAATGGAATATGATGATAGTATTAAAAACAATGAGCTAGATTTTTAGGGGCTAATATGGAAAAAAAAAATCTAAGATGTATTATTAAATTAAAAAACCCAAAAATCAAAAAATGAAAAAGCAAGAGGCAAATACAAAGTTTCATATGATCCCATTTTTTCAAAGAGACATATATATATATACTTCTGTGTGTACAAAGAAGATTTCTGAAAGGTATATAATAAGCTATAAACAGTTGCTACCTCTGAGGTATTAGGATTAGTGGGAAGAGAGAAGGGTTTTTAATTTCTCATTTTATAAAAACAGATTTTAAAAAAGGTTTCTGCTGTATAGCACAGTGAATTAGGTTCAATATCCTGCAATAACCTTTAATGAAAAAATATGGAAATGAATATACGTATGTATATGCATGACTGAGATATTGTGCTGCAAACCAGAAACTGACACATTGTAATTGACTTAACTTCAATTAAAAATTTTTTTCTCATATCATTCTGCAGTTTCAATTGCTTAGGATGTACATAAGTTGTTTTTATGATAAAAGTAAAAAAGTTTAAATCTAAAATGTTTATTTTTTATTAGGACTAAAAAAGGAATGGATACACTCACAAATTGCTTTAATTTATTATTTTTAAAGGGGAGGAGCAGAAAACCACCTGTTTTGAGTTTCCAATAAACAATGATCAATTAAAGATGAATACCAACAACTAATACAGAATAGCTTGTACATCTTACCAGTGTTCACAGAATTTGCCCAATGGTCAATGATTTGCAAAAACTAACTCTGCTTCAAAACCTGCTTTTTACCTTACACTTTAAATTCTAAGTTCCATTATTGAAAAGATAAATGATATATCACCAGGTTTCACTGTACAAATTCTGGATTGACTCTAGCTGTGTACGTAGGACTCAGATTTTAAAGATTATAGTAGAAGAAGAAATCTAAGATACATAACTGAAAATTATCCCTTGCATGTAATCAGAACAAAGTAAATTTCCTTGCCAACTTCCTAGTTTACTTCTGACATGAATTTTCAGTGTTTTTTTTTAAACCAAAGTATTTAATAGGTTTCTATTTTATTATTAGCCTATGATTTAACAGAGTAGTAAATAAATATTTGTTACACAGACTAAGGGTATTTCTCATTTCTTATGGTATCTCATAGATTTCAATTTCTTTAGAAAAGCTATGTCTGATTCCATTTTACTTCCTTTTTTTTTTTTTCCTTCCAACATTTTTTTTGTTTTGCTTTTAATGGAGGTACTGGGAACTGAACTCAGGACCTCGTGCATGCTAAGCATGAGCTCTACCACTGAGCTATACCCAGCTGCCCCCTTGTCTGATTCTATTTTAGAATAGAATGCTTGCATCAAATGAGTATAGAAACCTTTCTGCAAATGGCAAGCTTTCTATCAAGGTATTTTCTCTTTTGCCTCAGTTAAGCTTCACCATTCTTAGTCAAAATTTACTTTCCTATGCATAGAAACAGCTACCAAATATTCAGATTTCCTTTTACTCCTAAAGGATAAATGTAAATTCCTTAAAATTTCCTTTTTAGAAATCCAAGGTGCTATTCAATGTACTTTGAGTTCATAGATATTAAAGTGTAGATGTTAAAATGTAAAATAGACAAACTGATTTTTTTTTATTATTTTCATGACCTTTTAAAATAACATATGCTCTTTTTATTTAGAAGACTGTTTTGGGTATGTGAGGTAAAGGAAGGATGAAATGGGAAAATACACCCCACTCTTAGGCCAAGGAAATAATAAAAATTTATAAATTAGGATTATTGAAAGATTATTTCATGGAGGAGAATACAGTGCTTCATTTATATCCCTCTAAGTTCTTCGCCTGTTATTTATACTTACAAGGAGGTGGCATATAATGTCGACATGATGACAGTGAGGCTTGTGGAGGGGGCTGGGGCTGGGGCTGCGCAACCATGCTTGATCCATAACCATCTATTGACAGCGGCTGACTCGGGGCAGCAGCAGCAGCCTGATGGCCAAAGATTGCAGCTCGGGAAGAAGAAACAGGGCAGCAGGGGTCAAATGCAGATGCTCCATGAAAACCACCACTTCCATGACTTCTGATACCACTGTTGCTCAGGTCTACTGGCAATGCCTGCTGTATAAAGAGGAACTATACTTTATCTTTCTAACGTTTGGTCAAAACATTGTTTCATGTTACATTTCAAAAATACTCCTAATACAATCAGAACCTATGAATTTAAAATTGGTAAAAATTTTGTGTGAAGACCTACTGAGCACCAAGAAAATACTATGTGTATCTTGAATTGTAAAAATTATTATATTATTGTAATAAATTAGAGATTTAATTTTTTTAAATTAAGCATGAGATCATGCTGTAAGATGAACAAAAGTTAATATATTATTTTAAGATCTGTTTCTCTTCCATTATCTAGATCTTAGAAAGAAAAACTTGAAAACCATACTTCCATATTCTCCTTTACCCCAAAATTCTGACTGGTAATTTACAACTCCTTTGGAAAACATAATTATACCACTGAAAACATTAAGGTTCCAGGTAAAACCTGTCTGTCCCGTTTTTAAACTGTACATAGCAAGCATTCAACTGAAACTTTAATAGTGCAAATATTATCCAAGATAACAACGGGCCTAAGATTATTCAAACCATGAGCTAGCTTTGCCTCATAACCTTTCTCACTTGTCAAAAAAAAGGGGGGGGATTAAACCATGATTTCTTTTATTAGGAATACGATTATATGATTTTAGGAAGACCCATTTACTAAGATGGAAAATAAACCAGAGTCTAGATTCTGTTTCTACTCAAAAGTAATTAAGCTTTTTCCCCAGAGGACTTCAAAAACTCCTAAGTAAAAGACTTTACCTTCTATTCCAGAGCAGATTATAGAAACAGGATTGCTTCATTATATTCTTAAGTATTTTAAATACAAGCCTTTGTTTAGTGTTCAGTGTAGCTATAATTTTAAAAATGTTACTTATGGAATCATATACAGGAACTGTTCAATACTGGAGGCTGAGGGGCTGGAGGTGAAGAAAGCTAGGTAATGCATTTATTAGAAGGCCAGGTTACACAAGAGAGTCCAGTGAGGAACCATAATGGTCTTTGTACTTTCAATGGGCTCCCAGCTCAGAGGATAGAGAAACAAAAGCTAAGTCTGGCTGCTAAAAGGGAAGGGGAGTGGTGGTACAGGAGAAGCTTGGGAAGGTGAAAAGGAAGAGCTACTTTCCTCTTCTATATTATGTGTCTACAATCAAGTAAGTAAATATCTGGCCTCTTTCTTTTGAGTTGGCACATACAATGTATGCCCTCATTCTGGGTAAATAAGGTTTAATAATAATACTTTAAGATTGTGAATTATTACTTATGCTTCAAATTCTTTTTGTTCTTTCCTATTTAGGCTAAAATTTGGCAAATGGACTGGAATATCAACATACTATGAAGGTGAACAAATTTCCTATCTTCTTCTCCAGTCAGTATTAAGAACACTCCCAGAGAGTGAGTAAAGTAGGGTGAAGGTCCTCCTAGAAGGAACCAAGGGTAAAGTTAAAAGAAGAGAATAAAAAGAAAAGGGGAAAAACTAACAAAGAGAACTCTCTTCTTCACAATTCCAACAGTTCATTCAATTCTTATTCTAGAAGGAAAAAGGAGGATAAGCAAGATGGCAAATATTACTTTACGTAGATTTTAAGTCATGCATAACACTAATTAAACTAGTCTCTCAAAAGAGAAAGCTATATCCAAAGGTGTAGTAGGCTATAGAGAGTCAGATGACCACTGCAATTCCTCTGTTGCCAAGCCTAATCCTTCCCAATCTTTCTCTGCCTATCTCCAGTCTGACTCAATCATAAGCACCAACACTTATAAATCCTCAGATCAGTTTGCTTTTCCTCAACTTCCTGCTATGTCCACATAGTCTCAACTGGAAACTGTGTGAGGTGATCTCAAGAGAATGTGGCCAATTTCAGAGTCCTAGAAATATCTATATAAATCTCAAACTGTTCACATCTCCGAAACCTCACTCTTTGTTCTTCATACCCATTATCACCACCAAATGCCTGATCCTGCTGATAATTCTTGTACCCAAATACCTCTACTTAGAGATAAGTGATTAGGTTACATTTCTATTTTACACAAAACAAGAAGAGATTCTGCCTATAATCACTCAAAATTTTTTCAGATGAAGCAAGTAATTTAGGAAAGGTCAGAGGGTCCAGTAAAGCAGTTCCTCCAAATTTCTTTTTAATTGTGCCTGTTTTTTTTTTCCAAATTTCTTTTTGATTTTTTTCCAGCACACTTTTTTTTAGCATATATGTCAGCTACAGTTTTACTTGCAAATTATCATGTTTTATTTTTTTAAAAAACGGACCACCTAGGTTTATATCACAATTATACACAGAGACAACAGAGCAAAAGTTAGTATAACACATAATACCTCACTTTCTGTACTCCATGTGATCACCAATACTAATTTAATATGACCTGACATTTCAAGCACTAATAATAAACTAAAAACCTCATCTTTTCCTGAGAAACTATGTCATAGGTTTGCATCTGAGAAGGCTGTTAATTTCTAGATGAGTGGAGATTATAGGGAGGCTCCAGAATAAGAGACAGAGGAGAAAAAACTAGGAGAATCTCCCAATTTCTCATGAATTAGTTTGACACTGCAGTTTCAACTTTTTGCTTAAAATAAAATCCTAATGACATGTGTATTTAACTAAAAACAGCAAAAACCATTCCAGAATAAAAAATAATACCACTTCTGATTTTCCACATCCCTGGCCCCCTCAATTAGTTGAAATAAATACACCATCAGAAAATCCTAGATACTTAATTTTCTTAAAAAGTCAGAGATCACTAAATGAGGCCACTTTTGCATGGGCAACAAGAATGACTTACCTATTATATAAAATTTACCATTAGGGTTTTATTTTTTTCCTCCTGAAAGAATCACAATTTAAAAAAATTAAGAACTCATCAATTTCCACATACCTGGTCATGGTAGCTGGTGCCAGAGCTAGTATTTGCTCCACAAGGTGCTTGTACTTGTGGAGGTCTTTCCACAGGGCAAGTAGGATCACTAAAGGAAGGAGAAACTGGGACAGCTGGGTGGGGAGTATGGTGATGGTGGTGATGATGCTGAAAATGGTGGCCATGCTGCTGAAAGCAACTTGTGTGTGGATGTCCTAACGCGTGGTGATTCTGTGACGACCCTCCACACGGTGAGTGCTGGGGACAGCAGGAAGGTAACCTTGGCATTGCAGGAGGGCCAGTTTCCGTTACAGCACTAGATGCAGTTCTCCTCGAGTCATCTTGAAATGAAAAAACGCACTGAATAATCAAATGATCAAATATCACTGTGTAAAAAATAAGTATATATTTCATATATACGTTTAAATGTGTATATGTGCATAAATAAGTAAATAAGAAATGTTTAGTAAATTCAAATGTCTGTAACTAATGATGTGAAATAGCCACATTCTTAATACACGTATTATAAAATTTCAGACAGTGATGTTCACTGGGATTTTCCTTAAAGCCTAAATTCTCCAAGAGGCTTATATTTATCACAACGTTTAAATGTGGCAATAGTTCACCTTTTCCTAGGTCATAATAAATGACTAATTTTAAACTGCATTTTAAAAACTCTAAAAAACTATGCGGGTCCTTCCATTATATGTAACAAAGGCAAGGTTCTGCTCCTGAGCTTCATGAGCCTCTAATACTATAAAATCATCCCTCCATAATGCCCACCTACTAATGCAGGTGGTAAAATCTTATCTTCTTAAGACATAACCACCCATCTCAGAGCATATCTGCCTAAGTAAGTCTCACGAACTTCCAATGTTCTTTTCCCTTCTTCTGGCCTCTAAACTCAGACCCAACAGAACATAAGAAATGGTAAGACTCTACTACGTGGAAAATTAAAGGTCTCTTTTAATAATAAAGTGACTCATGTTGAGCAGTGGGGAAAAAAGCACGCAGTCAGATGGACCTGAGTTCTAATCTTGAGCCTTTCTAATCCTGAGCCTTTCTAGTAGTCCTGAGCAATGTGACCTCAGGAAAGTTATTTAAGCTCTTTTTCACCTATTAAATGTAACAATAATTGCCTTGTACGGTTGTTGTTAGAAAAGATGATAATCTTCCATGTATGAAACACGTGAGTCCTTACTATGCACTCTGCCACCTGCCCAGAGTTATTCTGGAGGTATGCTCTTCCACGACAGCAGAACAGCAAGTGCCCCCAGAAGGTCTATCCTAATGTTTCAAACTCCTCTAAAAAAACAGCACCCTTTCCTCAAACCACATATTATGTGGAAGCTATATAAAATGGATAAAAATGGAGTCAAAATTTTTTACTTCAAAAAATAAAAATTAGAAGAGTAGAACACTCAAAGCCCTGTCCTTCCCTTCCCCTACCCCAATGTGACCCCTGAGGCATCTCCTCAGAAGTCTGGAGTACCACTGTCCTAGCCTTACTTCTAGAGTAACCAATACCAGAGATACCCTGCTCCTGTTTGGCTCGCAGTACTAGTAGCTAATTTCTGCTGGAATTACGAATCTTCTGGTTGTTTACAAATAATACAAAAATCCAATCAAAACTGGCTGAAACAATAAATGGAATTTATAAGCTCACATAAATGAATGTGGTGGGGATGTTTAGGCTCTGGGTGATGGATCTATTGCAGTTCACCTCCCCGCTAGTGCTCCTGGGTCTGCCCTCCCATCCTGGCCCTATCTTGCCTTTGCTGATTCTCTTCTGGGCAAGGTCTGTGATCTAAACCCGACTAAGGCACTACCTCTACTCTAAATCTCTGTATATTTTTTTGTTTTTCCAAGGTCCTAGTCTGGCCTATTTAGGCTAATTTCCTGAACCGTTTTGTAAAGGTTCTTAACTTGGGAGTCTCTGAACTTAGAAAAAAATTGTACAAATTTTTACTAATCTCTAATTGCCTCCTGGAATTAGTACTACCTTATTAGCATCAGTTGAGAGGTTAAATATTACAAGTAATTTGTAACAAAAAAAAAGTCAGTAAGTTGTTTACTTATAAATTATAGTAGGTACATAGTTCTATAATTATGTCACTTTCATTCATTTTATTCCAAATTTCTTGAATAACCTGGACAGTTACAGCTAGCATATCAGGAATGATCAATAGCCTATCTTAGCTATGCTGAATCAAACATTAAGTAGCTATTTCCTATAGGCTATAATATCTGTAGAAATAACATTATTACAGGAACTTCCTACAACATTTTCAGGGTTGTATCTCTGTCCCCATATCAAAGTGTTATACAAGTAAATATTATCATTTATTGTGTGTTACTTCAGAAAAGAAGATTGAAAACCTTTGGGACACTAAATCCATCCAGTGGATAGAATAAATGACCTTCATGGTTCCTTCCAACAGTGATACTTTAGTTTTACAAATCCAGTTATTTGAGGATTATGTGTAACTCTAAGACTCAGGAGAAGAGTCCGTACCCAGAGCAAGAGCTACGTGGACTGCTAGGACCACGACTGAAATGAAAGATCTGACATTTTTCTGTTTAGGAAGAACTTGCCCTCTTTGTCTTCAATTATTTCAAATACAAAGCACAATGACTATAATATTATAAATATCTTTAAGGCTGAACACATATTTAAGGGGTTAGATGATTAACACTGTGGCCTCAAAAAGAAGACTGGCCTTATATTATAGCTCTGCTTCTTAGGGTACAGTTTTGGCTTCTAATTAAATTAATACCTATTTTCCTACAGTCCAGAACCTCTGTGTTGCTCAAACAGGGTAGCAATCCAAAGTAAAGACAACTGAATCTCCACCTGTTCAAGAGTTAGTGACCAAAGAAAACTGCCATAGAGGTGAAATACAAAGATACCTGATTAAGTAAATAAAACACTGCCTTTTTATTAAAATTAAAAGTCCACAGAGTGTCCACTAGAAATTGATAATTTCTCTGGTGCCCCTGATGTGCTTCTATCAGGTTTATACAGAGGAACAATTTGGCCTGGAACAAGGTTCTCCTACTCTAGAGAAATACAGCACGAGCAAGTCCATCCCAAAGGTGGTCATTAATATATAGAATAACATCATGACAAGGCCACTCAGGCAGTGAAGCTGCTACTTAATAGATTAAATGTGAATTCTAAGGGTGCTAAAAAAAGAAATAAACAAAAGCTTTGAGACTGCCTGAAATAAAGTTGGGACTGTGTCACATCATATCTAGATAAAAGGTACAAAGAGCATACGGTACAAAGAGCTACCAGGAGAAAAGTGTGAATGAGAAGAGTTCAAATCTTTGCCTCTAAGACTATTAACCTTGAAAGTACTTAACTTCCCAGATTTCTTCAAATCTGAAATGGGAAGGGTAATATTAACATCAAGAAAGATTTTAAAGATTAAATGATAAAACATAAAATAACATATAAAACATTCAGTAAATTACTGGGGATAAAGTATGCACTCAATAAATGAAATAAAAGTTAGCCCATTCACTTGTGCCTACATTTTTTCCCCCAAAGAATGTATTTAAAAGACACCTCTGGGAAATCTCCTTGGATACTGTCCTCAATTTTCCAGGGAAGGGAGGTCTAATCCAGACACAAGCATTTTCCAGTCTGTTCTATGTAAATCATAAGGATATTATAAGAATTAAATGTGATCTTATTAAAAGCAAAAAAATGACAGAAAAATATATAGTGGTTTCATTATTAATGGTGATGATGATGATTATTATTATTGGTGATAAAGTCAACCTACGAGCTATAGGGTCTAAGATGTCCCTGTTAGTAAACAGCCAGTTCCCATCTCTGTGCTAGTGTCCAGTAGAGAAAGAAGGCTAGTTTAAGGCCCAGTTAAACTGCTGACAGAAAAGAACCAGAGATATCACTGCCAAATGAAACATAAGAAATAATCTGAGGTAAGAGCTAAAACTTTAAAATTCTGAAAAGAAAACATAGGAGTAAATCTTTGTGATCTTAGGTGAGGCAACAGTTTCTTAGATATGATATCAAAAGAATAAACAACCAAAAAAACTGGGAAAATGGACACCACCAAACTTGTTAAAACTTCCATCCCTATTTTCAGTTCTTTTGGATATGTACTTAGGAGTGGAACTGTGGGTCATATGGTAACTCTAAGTTTAACTTTTTAAGGCACCATCAAAATATTTTCCATAGCAACTACACCATTTTACATTCCTATCAGATAGTCACAAAAGTTCCAGCTCCTCTGTACCTTTGTCAGCCCTGGTTATCTTCTGATTTCCTGTTCTTTCTGTTTTGCTTCATTTGATTATAGACATTCTGGTGGGTATAGAGTGGAATTTCATTGTGGTTTTGATTTGCATTTCCCTAATAAGTGTGCTATTCACGTGCTTCTTGGTCATTTGTACATCTTCTCTGGAAGAGTACCTATGTAAACTCTTTGCCCATTTTAAAACTATGTTGTTTGTCCTTATTGTTGTGTTTTGCAAGTTCTTTACATATTCTAGATACTAGACCCTTATCAAATACATGATTTTCAAATATTTTTGTCCCACTCTGTAGGCTCTTTTCATTTTCTTATAATTTGCTTTGATGTACAAAAGTTTTAAATTTTGATGAAGTCCAATCTACCTCTATTTTTCTTTTGTTGCTCGTATTTTTGGTGTCAGCCATTCAATTCTCCCCATCTCTTTCAGCTGAACTATGATACTTTGGTAACTTAGGCTCTTGCTAACATAGCTAAAAATCTTAAAAACAACATTTTTTTCTAACAGAGAGTCCCTCCTAGCCCATCTTCTTTTTACATACCTCCTGTAGAAATACCAGTCATACTGTTGCTTGTAAGAGTAGCTGAAGTCTCTGACACTGTGGAGGGTTGGCTACCAGTGACAGCTGAAGCAGTATCAGAGGCCTGCTCAGAGGTAGATGGATTTGTATTATTAATGGAAGCGCTTGTGGTTTGTGATTCCATTCTTGCAGAAGTGGTTGGTACTACAGTAGGTTCTAAAAAATACAAAATGTTATTTCAAAACAAATTAAGTAATGGGTTATATTTTAAACCAAGCTAACATTTTTAAGATAATTATTAAAGCCAACTTTTAAAATACAAACCCTCCAATAAGTAATGATATATAGTAAACAAAAAAGAGCTTTCATAAAGTTAAACTGCAACATTAAAATGACGTTATTAAAATGACATGTTACTGCATTTTTAAAAGCCCAATACATATATATGCATATTCTAATAATTCAGATGATTATCATAGTTTTGGGGGGTAATGATTATGTAAGTTTTCTGATCTACCACAAAGAAAGAGGAAAAGTAAAAGTCCCTCTGTTGTGTTCATACACATCGTTACAGGCTGTTATAACAGTATTACAAAATTGTACTTTCTTTGCTACACCATGGATTCTAGAGTCAGACTGCTTGGATAGCAATGCTGATTTCACCACTGACAGTATGATCAAGGATAAACTACTTAACTACTCTCTATTTCCTCATCTGTAGAAGTGGGAAAGTACAGAATTTCCTTCACAGAACTGTTTTCAGGATGAACAGAGATCACGTATATAAAGTACTCTATATGATGCTTTACAAATAGTAGTCATTTAATAAACATTAGCTATAATTTTCAGTATCTCCTTTAATTTTTCACATGCCTTCTTGTATGTTTTCCAAACTTTTTAAAAATATTCATCAGTGCCTTTTAATAAAAATTAAAGTTTCTGAAGTAGAAACTAAAAGAAATTTCACGCAGATGCTGACTTATGAGTTATATTTTAAACTGACTGTTAAATGATTACGTAAAATTTGAGAAATGGGAGTAAACCTGTCCAAAGCACAGTCACAATAATTAGACCTGAAAAGAAGAGATTCTTTAAATGTGATACAGAATGAGAGGACAAACTATGATATACAATGCAGTGTGGCAGGCTGAGTCCTGAAACACAAATAGTACCTGTTAGCCTACAGGGGACACTGTACTTTGGATGCTTAAAGAAATATACTTGCCTCAACATCAAACAGGGGAGGGAGGAACCTCTGTTCATTTGCAAACAGTTTATCTCAGTTTCTCAATCTTAGTGGCATTGATATTTTTGGCTGAATAGTTCTTTGTTGGGGGTGGGAGTAGGCTGTCCTACGCACTGTAGGACGTTTAGCAGCATCCCTGGCCACTACTCATTAGATGTTAGTAGCACTCTCCCCAAACTGTGAGAACCAAAAATGTCTGCAGATATTGCCAAATGTCTCCAGGGGCACAAAATGGCCACACTGGTCTGATATACTTTTAAGTTTGGGATTTATTTTTAATAAGATAAAAGCCTTCCACTGAGAGAAACCAATAAGGAGAAGGGGACATTTACTGATCACCGGAATATTTTTAAGCTAAAGGTGAAAGTATTCTAGTTGAACTAATTCTAGTAGGTTAAAAGGCTACTCTGTCACTTTTTCCTGCTTTACTGGATGGCAAGTGTCACATGGGAAAACACACACAAAGTTTCCCATATAGTCATCTGATATTTAATTAACTGAATAATCTTCAATTAATACCTATTATATTAACCACCGTCTTATAGATAATTTATAGTGCTTCAAAATAAAAATGAAAACACTGTTGAGTGAACAAGAAGAATAAATTCTCTCTTCATAATTGTCTTAATTTCAAAGTACTGGTACTCTGAAAGTTATGATTATCCAAACTGCAAACAGCTAATTTAAGAACTGATTGCACAAGGCCCCTAACTCTACCTACTGAAGGTATCCTTTTTCCAATTTATTGCTAACTCTGAAAGCTAAAAATATTCATATATGGCTCACTGTTTCCTTAAGATTGACCATTTCCTTAAAAAATGTAACTGTTAGTATCTGAAGATAATTCTCAATATGAGGGAAAATTCACATATGTATTCATGTATTCCTACTTGCTACCACTTTCCCTAACCTCCATTTTACAACTCTAGCTTTGTCTCCTCACTTTCTTTAGTGCAGTTGTAAGCCAAAACAAAACACTAAAGCTGAGCAGCACAAAAAGTAACTGTAATATTACAATGAAAGATAACGTAATTTTAAAAGCAAATTCAATACCTCAAATAACCACTATTAACCATTTAAATTCAGGCTATACTGCTTTTCTGTTGTCTGTATTTTAAAAGCACCACTTCTATTTTTCATAGTCAAAGTATGACAATAGTATTATAAATGAAAGTAACAGGTAAGTCTGAGGATAAACTACCACTTATATAATTTTTTTTCTAAGAAAATCACTACCAAGCAATGAAGTAATAATCAGAAAGAACTTTAGACACAATTTACAAACCAAGGTTATTACGTCAACTGAAAAATAAGACTGGGACACCTGACAACTTCTCTATTATCACTAAGTTCCTAGCATATTAAAATACTTCATTTTATCAACTTTTCTTCAAAATTCTACACCATTAGCACTCCAACTTACCATCTTCATCAACAGTAAGGTCCACAACTTCTGCTGCATTCTGCCTCAAGGGCTGTATGACAGTAGAAATCCTACTGCGGTTCCGTGGCTCCTGTGGCCGATTTGTATGAGAACTTGAACCTTGGCTCCAGTGAGATCTGGAGTGTCCAAGGGTTGAACGAGACCTTAAATAACAATCAGTATCAAATCAGTACATACGAAAAAACACAATTTTAGTTACCTAAGAAATCATAAGCCTTTCCTACAAAATAACTTGTGAAATTCTTTCTGAAAGAATTCACCAAATAATCATAACAGAATTAAAACTTATGACTAGCAGAATGCCTAGCACTCAATAGACGTCTGCTGAATTAAATGTTCAGCAAATGGTTACCAACCAATTGACCTAAGACTATGCAAAATGATACGTTAGACCATTCATTGGTATAAAACACAGAATTCTGTTTCAAAAAAGCTGCTTTGCTTTCATTTTATTCTGAATACTAGCCTGGGTTATCATCTATTAAAGTTACTCACCATAGGTATAGCAACAAAAATATCAACACCCTAAACATTTAATAACACTCACATGGTCTTGTATGTTTAGTCCAGACTGGATTTGCAAAACATGGCTTTGGGAGTCCCAAACCAACCTAAGTTTCTGGGACTGTCCTAAAAGAGAACTGAAGCATCAGAGATTTTCCTGCGGTCAGGAGAAAAGGATAGTTGTAGCTAGTTTACTAGTTTGGCAGCTATAAGAAATATCACTGTTTGAATCACTTTATGCTTTTAAGGCCTATAACCAGAAACCCTCAACATCTAATGCTTTCATCACCTTTTAATTATCTGTATGGCACTGTACTGTACTAAAGTACTTACAGGTATATATTTTATTAAAAAAATTTTAAAGAATTCACTGTAATGATCTGGACTAAGGGTACAGAAGGACAGTATGTAGAAAATGCAGTTCTAAGGCTCCAGGAGAGAAAAACAAACCTGTTTTAGAAAGGTGAGGCTTATAAAGTTGGTTTTTTTCTCCTGCCTAAACTGAATGCAAAACTGCTTATAAGTTTATTGTCAATATGTATGGAAAGAGTGAGATCCATTCACATGCAAGTCATTGGCAATATGAGCTGGATCACCCAGAAAAGAACTCCAAAGTTGAAACTAGGCTGAAGATGGCCTCAGCAACTGCAGAGCCTGAGAGTTTAGAAAGGAGCTCAAATGCTAAAATGAGATTCTCAAGTAACAGGAGTGTAGCAGTTAATTCCTGAGACATAATTAAAACGAAAGAAACGAAAGAAACGAAAGAAAGAAAGAAAGAAAGAAAGAAAGAAAGAAAGAAAGAAAGAAAGAAAGAAAGAAAGAAAGGAAGGAAGGAAGGAAAGAAAGAGAGAGAGAGAAAGAAAGAAAGAGAAAGAAAGAAAGAAAGAAAGAAAGAAAGAAAGAAAGAAAGAAAGAAAGAAAGAAAGAAAGAAAGAGAGAGAGAGAGAAAGAAAGAAAGGAAGGAAGGAAGGAAGGAAGAAAGAAAGGAAGGAAGGAAGGAAGGAAGGAAGAAAGGAAGAAAGGAAGAAAGGAAGAAAGGAAGAAAGGAAGAAGGGAAGAAGGGAAGAAAGGAAGAAAGGAAGAAAGGAAGAAAGGAAGAAAGAAAGAAAGAAAGAAAGAAAGAAAGAAAGAAAGGAGGACAGTGCATTCCAGCAAGAATTGTACAGATTAAGGCATGACAATAAACAAATATCCCAAGATGAAATGGTCTTAGATGAGGAGGAAGATCCCCATTTAAAATTCTTGAGAAATCAAGAGTCTTTGATGAGCCTTAGTAGTCTGTTATTTCTGAGAAGCTGTTAACAGTTGCACAAAGTTCCAGGCCCACTTTGCAGTACCTTTGTGAAAGCTTCATGGGATGCCCTAAATCCAAATATTACGCTGAATGAAGCACCAGCAAAAAACCTGATGTATGAGGAGCACTTTCACAGAGAACTTAGTGACCCCTATGATTAGTGGCAATTGTCCAATCCTGACACAAAGCAATCTGAAACACAGATATACTCTCTCTTAAAGAGGAGGACCAAGAGTCAGCTAAAGTGGCAAACAGTATCTTAGGTAACAATAAGGAAAATGAATATAGGTAATGAGCACTGTGTGTCTTTTTCAAGATCACTGTCTCTCACTATAGCAAACTCAACTGTTTCAACATTAGGCATCTCCATGACAAGAAAGCTCTATAGTTCAAGGAAAAACAAGTTCTTAGTTTCAACAATCCTTGTAGCGCATAAAGACTGAGTCAATGTTGTACCAAGCACTAGGGACAGTCACAGGATAACTGTGGCACATAATATGGAGTATCAATTTTCCTCAGAGTCTGGGAAAATCATTTAAAAATTAAAACATATAGGGATAGGGGTGTGGGTATGGCTCAGCAGTAGAGCATGTGCGCAGCATGCACGAGGTCCTGGGTCCAATCTCCAGTACCTCCACTAAAAATAAATAAATAAAATAAAGCAATAAGGTAATAAAACTATAAAAACAATAACAACAACAAAAAACAAAATAAATCCAAAAACCAAAAACACAGGGATATATTATGGAGTGCTCTCTTCCATTTCTCCAATGGGAAAGTGGCAAGTAGAGAAGTACACTCTAGGCATGTCTGTAACATGCTTCTGAGATAAGAATGTCTTTTTAAAAAAAATCAATAAAATACAATGAGCAAATTCATTCCAACACAAAAATTAAGATTCATTCATAGATTAGTTGTTGTATCAAACAAAACAGAGGAACACTTTACTGATTCCCTTACCCACATTTGTAATCATTTAAAGCACAAGATGAATACAGTGTTAGGGTCTCTTTTTTTCTAGTCAAAGTGATTCTCAAAAGGGCAATGTCATTTCCAGTTACTTATTAAAACAAATGAGGATTTTTCATTTTCATTTTTTATGATAGGTTTTTTTTAATGATAAAATTACTGAATGAAGAACAAAAATTTTCTAAAAATATCTTTTATACTATGTTGTCCTAACATAATAGCACAAACATCACTGGTATCAATAAAATACCAGTATCATCCCCAATATTTATGTATTATTCATAACTAAATTTCAAAGGAGTTTGTGAACTTTCTGAATCATAAACAATTTCATAAAACACTAAGTAAAGTTACTGTTTATCTAGGGCAATGACTCTTAGCACTATGGTATACTTGGGGTGCTAAAAATTACTGATTCCTAGGATTCTGGTTCAGCTGGTCTGGCCTACAGTCCAGGCAACAGTATCTATTTTATAAACTCCCCAGATAAATCTAATGGAGCCTGGTTTGAAAACTACTTATCTGGTTGGTACACACATACTCAAACTAGATTCAAAAAAAAAAAAAAGTAAAAGAATGCAAAAATATGTCTAAATATTTATATTCAACACATCAAATATAGAATTAGGAATTAAAATCTTACCGATAGCTTTCTCCAACTGTTACTATTTCCACTTCACTGTCAGTTGAGGTAACATTAATTTCTTCATTGGCTGTGACCTGGGGAGTGGAAGAAGCTTCTATCACCACAACATCTTCATCAATACTTCCTGGAAACAAAAGAAAAACATTTAAAGGGCATCTGCCTATAAGCCAACTTATAGACAAATTTTTATTTTGACTCTGAAGACTGAAATTCATCACAAAAATAAAACTCTTATCTGTCAAAATCAAAGTATTTTTAAAAAAACAGAGCTAACCACACATAGTGAAAATAGTACTTACTCTCTTAATCTGCACATTTTCATGTTTATTTCCTCTCATGACTTTTCTTTACAAACTTTCATTGGTTTCCATATTAATTTGTATAATCTTATATAGTGATATTAATACTGTAAAATTTAAAAGTACTGATTTAAGATCTTATGTAAGATATTCACATTCTAGACGATATTAACCCTTTACTATCTAAAATAAAGATGTTACATTCACTGTGTTTTCTTCCAGATTTTTATTTATGATATGGTATTCTTTTAAGAAACACACAGTAGCTTTTTAGTTTTGCACTACAAAATATTAAGTTTTTGGCTTTTCCAAAGTATTCTAAATACGGAAATTGCTTCCTTATTTGGAAGATGGTACATATTATAACAGTTCAATTCATTTCCTTAATTATTTACTTTACCAAGAACTAATTTTTATTTATGGCATTAGATAAGATTATAAGTAGAATTTGGGGGTGAGGGGGTATATAGTTCAGTGGTAGAGCGCTTGCTTGGGGTGTACAAGGTCCTGCATTCAATCCCCAGTATCTCTGTTAAGGGAAAAAATAATTAAAACTTTTTTTTAATTAAAAAAACTTTAAAAAATATAAAAATGAATAAATATGGCCCTCAGTGAAATAACTCAGTCATACACACAAAAAATCACTGTACAATTCTATTCATGTGAGGTACCTAAAGTGGGCAAATTCATAGAGAAAGTGGAATGGTGGTTACCAGGGCTGGGCAGAGAAAAGAAAAGGGAGTTGTTTAATGGATATGGAGTTTCAGATTGCAAGAAGAAAAAGCTCAGGAGATCTGTTTCACAATATGAATATACTTAAAACTACTGAACAGCACACTTTCAAAAGGTTAAGATGGTTAAAAAAAAAAAAAAGAAATGTTATGTTCCATTTCTTCTCTTGCTGTATTTTTCACAAATTGGGTGCTGAGTATCTTCTTTTTGTAAAAATTCTTCTCTCTTCATTACTATCACCTGCCAATGCAAAGGTCAGCCAACAGTTTACAAGTCATGTTTGTGATAAGAATTTTCCCATAGTAAGAATGTTGAGAGCTAAAAGTGTTACACATTTAAAATGTACAGTTCACTGATTTTAGTATATTTATAGAGAGTAACTATCACCTCAATCCAGTTTTAGAATATTTCCAACACTCTAAAAAGATTCCACATGTCTATCTCAGTCAATCATTGCCCCTCCATCTCCATTCCTTCACCTCTACAACTCACCTGCTTTCTGTCATTACGAATTGGTTTGGTTTGTATTTTTAAGAGCTCAATATAAATGGAGTCAGACATTACTTGTACTTTCGTATCTGGCTCCTTTCACTAACTGTACTTATTTTGAGACTTAATCATGTTGTGTGTTTCAACAGTTCATTCTTCTTACTGCTGAGTAGTAGCCTATCATATGATTATATCACAATCTGTTTATTCTTCTGTTGATGAATATCTGAATTTTTCTCATTTTTGGCTATTACAAATAAAGCTGCTATGAACATTCATCTATAAGTCTTCATACATACATGTACTTTCATTTTTCTTGGGTAAAGACCTAGGAATGTAATTTCTGAATACTATGGTAAATTTATGTTTAGCACTTCAAGGAACTGTCGGATAACTTTCCTAAGTGGTTGTTCAATTTTACATTCCTAGGAAAGTGAGGCTCTAGTTTCTCTACATCTTTGCCAATAACTGTCATTGTCTCTTTTTTATTATAGCTGTTTTAATGCATATATACTAGTATCTAATAACAGTTTTGATTTTCATTTCTATAATAACTAATGATGTTGAGTATTTTTCAAGTGCTTATTAGCCAGCCACTTTGATGAAATGTCTATTCAAATCGTTTGTCCTTGGATTTTGGTCTTACTGTTGAGCTGTAAGAGTTCTTTATTCTTTTCATTTTCTTAATGGCGTCTTATGAAGCATAAAAATCTTTAATTCTGACGAAGCCCAAATTAGCAATTTCTTTAGCGGATCATGTTTTTAGCGACCTATTTGAGGTTCCAACCAAAGGTGACTAATAATGTCTATGTTTCTTCTAAAAATCTTGTAATTTAGCTATCACATTAAGTCTGTGATCCATTTTGCTCATTTCTGTAACTAACATGATATAAAAGGTCTAAATTCACCTTTTTTGCATGTAGATCTAAAATTGTCCCAGCACCATTTGTTGAAAAGACTAGAATAATTCTATTTTGATATTTAGCAGATTCAGGTTTTCCTAATTATTCTGATAAAATAATTAGGATTATAAAATCAAGGGGAAAGAAAAATTCTTGAGATTTGGATTTAGTTGGCATTAAGCAACAAAAATGAAGCCCTGATATCTCTATTTTATATATATATATATATATATATATATATATATTTTTTTTTAATCCAAGACCGTATCTTACCATCTAACAATGTTCTTTTATAAACCTCTAGAAAAATCGAAGGGTTTGGTTTGATTATAAATGTAACTCTCTCCAAAGTTACATAATTTTCTTCATAGAAGCCAATATACTCCTATTGAGATTATTCTTAAAACACTTTATTCTCTTAGTTGCTCTTATAAATAAGCTCCCTTTTCCCTTATATTTTCTACTAGTATGCTGGTATTCCATTGATATTGTTTATTTTTATCCAACTCTTACAGAGCTCTTGGCTTACCACAATGACAACAAATGGCTCAACTCTCTCCTCACTGTGGAATTTACAGAGTCTACATTCCTTCACCCGAGGCACCATTCCTAGACAACCTGGAATTCAACTCTAATTCCTCTCTGCATCATCAAGTATCTGCACTACTTCAAAAGCTGGCCAGTATCTAGAGGAGATACAAGCCCATGACAAAAATCTATAACATACTCTGATATTCCAAAGAGGATAACAAAGCAGTCATTAGTAAATCATAGAGGCAATCAAAGATGATCTGATTGGAGAAATTATTATTTTTTAAATACGTCATAATATTTCTATTTTAGAATATTTGCAAATTGTTCTATCAATTAAGTAGGAAAAAGTCAAGATTAAAAATTATGAGGTACAAATTTTAAAAGTAGTTTTTAGGTTCTAAAGATTATAGAGACGATAATGTTATGGTTGAATGTATTTTTAACAGCATAAATTTATTATAGGCAGAGAAAAATAAAATAGCAGCACTCAAGTGGCTATTTAAAATAATATTCACAATTCAATTTTCAAATTATTTTTCTAATCTTGCTTCATAATCAGGTACATAATGCAGTTTAAGGTAAGAGAACACAGGGAATCAATACATTTAAAACTAAAAAGCACTGTACATAAAAATAAAACATCATGGATTTTTAAAAAGATATCCCTTATTTTAATCCACCATTTTACCAGGACATTACCATTTTACATGGAGAAAAGCTACATCTATGTATCAACTTTAATAGTGATTTCCCCCCCAGTATTTGTACATAAAGTTTCTTTACAAGCCTGAAAAAAATCACCTAACATTAAATACCTTTTACACAGTTAAGTCAAATATAAATGTAATAATTTGAAGTTCCAACAATAAATGATACAAAGCTACCTTTGCTAATACATTAAAATTCAATTTATATAAATTTTTATAAACATAGAGATTGCATATCTAAAAGTTATATAAATAACTCACCTAGGCACTGTTATCCTGCTTAAACATCATTTCTCTAAAAAGAACCTTTATAAGCGTAATTTGAACATAATATATAAAAGTCATGGACTAAATAATAATCACAATAGGCATGATTTTAGCATCTCTAGAATGATAATCATTTAAAACAAAATTTAAAGGAAATATTCCTAAAATTATGAGGTTAACTTTAATACAGCTTTAAAAATTCAAGAGAATAGGTCACTTCTTATTGGGCCAATTTCATTTTCACGTTTTTACATTTACAAATATTAAAGAATGAGAAAGTTGAGTGCAGCTAAGACATTAGAGTGATGGGACCTGCACGTGATTTAACTATTTCTTTAAGATTACTTATGTTTTTTTTCACTTTTTAATACATCATGAGAAAAATAAAATGTAACAGCTTGGGCAGTTTAACAATGGTAACAAAAACAATGGCTTCTCTGACAGAGTTCTTCATGAACTCAAAAAAAAGTCATTGACTATCCTAGTCCCTCTGTGCCTTAAGTCTGGCATGATGTCAATAAGAATAGCATTCAACGTGTGAGCATAGACTTTGTCCCATGTATACTATTCTGCAAGTCTAACTGCATCAAGAAACTGAAACTTAGAAAGTTTAACTTGTCAAGCAAACTAATTTCAATTCCAAACTCAGACTCTTTACACAAAGTACATCACAATGCCCTAGCTACTCAACAAGCTGGAACTAGTTGCTATCAAAAGCATCTTCTTGCTACCAGTTGCCTTTGCCACTGTGGTCACAAAGGTACTGAAGTTGTAACAGCTTTGACTCTTCTTTGGGACTCCTCTGTTGGGTATCTATTCAACAGAAATGAAAACATACATAGACACAAAGAGCTTGTACTCATATGTTCATTACAGCATTATTCACAATAGCCAAATACTAGAAACAATTAAACATCTGTCACCTAAAAACATGGGAAAACAAAATGTGGCATATCCATACAATGGAGTACTATAAAAGAACTACATAATAAAATAAATAGAAACTAATTACTGATACCTGGGGTGATATGGATGAATCTCAAAAGCATTATGCTAAATGAAAGCAGTCAGACACAGAAGACTACACAGTATATGATTTCATTTATATGAAATGTCCAGAAAAAGTAAGTCCATAGAGACAGCAACAGATTAGAGGTTGTGTGAGGAAGTGAGTGTAGGACAGGGATTAATTGTAAACAAGCAGGAGAGAATCTTTGGAGATTAACTGAAATGTCCTAAAAATGTATTGTGGTTATGATTGTACATCTCTAAAATAACCAAAAATTACTGAGTTGTACACTTAAAAATGGAAGAATTTTATGGTAAATTATACCTTAATAAAGCCGTTTAGAAAACAAAACACTGTACAACATTCCCTGCAAGATTCAAAACTAGATTTCAGTAAATGAAAAGACATTCCATATTCTGGAATAGGAATAGCCCAAATCTTAAAGATGTCTGTTCACCTTTATTTAGCTTACGAATGCAATCACAATAAAAGTATTATGCATCTCTCCCCAACTATGACTCTCAGATAAAAAGTTGACTATAAGGTCACTTTGAAGAACAAGCAGGCAGGTATAACCAGGCAAATATGAAAGAGTCTAAAATTAAAACAGTGGAACAGTATGAAAGTTTCATAAATCAATCAAATAAATGCCTATGGAAATTTAACATATGACAAAGGTGGCAATTCAAGTCAATAGGAAAAAGAAACATTTTTAATGATTTGTTTCAGGATAATTGAATACCCACTTTAAAAAAAAAGGATCCATTCTTCACACTGTACATGAAGACAAATATCAACCAGATTCGTGTTTTAAAAGTGAAAAAAAAAAGTAAACACAAGGGCTAGGGGAAAATGAGTTAATTCTCTTATAAACTTGGAGTGGGGAAAAACTTTCCTAATTATGACTTAAAAATCTAGAAACAGTAAAAGTCAATAAATGTTTCCACCCTCCCCCCAATTTTAGCATGGTAAAAAAGTACTGCAGAATCAAAAAACGAATGACAAGTTTGAGGAAAATGTGTTACAAAGATGTGTATCTCTATTATATAAAAAGCTTCTAAAAATGGATGGAAGAATGAAGACCAACATTCTGATAGAAAAACAGGCAAATGATAAAAACATATTGATCACAAGAAAAGAAATGCAAATAATCTTTAACATATGAAAAGACATGTAACAGTACTTACAAAAAATAAAAACCAAAATATACCGACATATTACTTCTTACCTATCAGATGGATCAAAAAATCAAAATCTGACAAGTTCTGTTGGAAAGGCTTTGGGAAAATAGGCACTTTCTTACGTTGCTGATGGACCCCAAATGGTTACAACGCCAACAGAGAAATTTGGTCTTTTTTAAAAGTTAACATAAGCTTTTACTTTTTTACTCAACAATCCCCCCTAGAATTCTATCCCGAAGACTCAAAGGCAAAGACTATTAGATGACATATACAAAATCTACCAATTTGCAGGAAATATGTAGTATATAAAACAAATTAAGCCTGAGAGGTGATACACACATTGTTTATGGAATAAAAATGGAGAAACCCTGAAAAGAAGGATCTGGAACCCTTAGTATGCATGACAAGTTCATTGGCATTTTCATTAATATTATTAATGGTTAAGAGCATAGGCCTGGGGGTTGAGCTGCCTGGGTTAAAATCCCAGTTCCATGCAAGTATCTTGTGCAAGACACTTAACCAGTCTGGGCCTCAATTTCTGCATCTGTAAGATGGACATATTAATAGCACCAACTTTATAAGGCTGTTGTATGTAACTGTTAGATATTATATTGTTACTTCTTACTGCCTCTTAAAAAAAATTAAATGTATGATGTCTAGAAACTGTTCTGAAATTTTCCAGAAAAAAAAAGTGAGGGGTAACAGACAAAATAAGAATGGCAAAATGTTGAAAACTGAAGTTAGATTAGGAATATGTGGGAGTTCACTGTATGTCTATGTATTTTTATGTGTGAAAATTCCCATGTAAAAATAATAAAATAGTAACAACAAAAACTCTATCAACATTATTTTTGGAAAATGAAGAAAAGAAATATTCACAAATTTAGATATAATTCCTAATGTTAGGACTTTACAATTTCAAGGGTTGATCACCATCTTAAGAAAACTTGTAAAACACTTAAGTCAGTACTAGAGTACTAGGAAAATATAAATACATAGCTGTTGGATACATATTTTTTAAAGCTGTAAATAAAACATACAGCTATTAGACATAAAACAAAACAAAAAACCCTGTGAAATAGGATTTTCCAGTCACATATAAGGAAAATGATATCTGTAGCTTGGTATAAATTTTCCAGTAATAGCATTACTCATGGACTCAGCAAGTGCTATATCTCAGACAAAGAAGATGAGGATAATATGATGTTGAAAACTGTTTAATGACTTAAAATGTGGTTCCAGCAATTACCAAGTCACTGATACGCCTAACTGTGTGAAAAGAAACTTACCAGGAAATGTGAGTACTAACAGGCAATATTTCTAAATTAACATTTATTCAATACTTTATATATGCAAATAAATTAGTAATTTAGTCTTAAGACACCTATTTTACAGCCCTAAAAGTGTACATTCAACATAGTCAAAACTTTTTTTTCTCCTCAATAAGAAAACAGGACTTACATATTCTGGTTCTCTTATTTGGGGGCATATGTAGTATTTATATTTCCTTCATGTCTGGAGGAAATATAACCTATAAATACTTAACTTACAAGTTAATAAATAAGGAGGTCCTTACATGCATAATTAATTGGGAAACCCAAGGTTATAGCACTATAAAAGGAAAATGTAAGTGAAGTTCAGATAAGGTACACTGAATAGATCACTCTCAAATGTAGCTTCTATTAAGGTTATTTTAAAACATCTGAAGTTCTTGGCAAATGTTATCAGGAACAAAACATGATGCATGAATTCTCAACCTAACTGGCAAATGGGAATAACTCAAAGTCCAACAACTCAGTTCATATATCATTTTGACTTTCTAGGCTTAAACAGAGAACTCAAATAAATTTAAAAGACAGTAATGTGAAGCAAGAGTCAAATAGTAGCAAGAGTCAAACTACTGATTACAACAGATAAACTAATGTTGATTATATGATTTAAAGTACTGGCTTAAAATAACTCATTCTTAGCTGATTTGATTAAACTCATTAATTACCTACAACTGTTTTGCCTTAGAGTTTGAATGTACAATAAAATACTTCACATGTAGAATATTCTTTCCATCAGTTCACTACAGCAATAGCAAATAAGTGCTGATGGATAGTGTATGAAAAGTTGTCCCAACAGTACCAAATAATATCCATCCATACAAATCATATTATTAAAGTTTAGTAAATAGATCTAATTAAAATTTGAGATATTCCAACCCTCTCCTAATTCCTAACACACACTAAAACATACTGGACTTGGAGTCAGAAAGCCAGCACTAAAAATATATCTAGAAGAAAACCCTATCTCTTAAGCATCAAAGGAAGTCAATTTTTTGAGAGCACAGAGAGTTGACAATATAGCTAAGTTCCATCAATATTTCAGTTTATTTTGAATACAAATAATTTAAAAATGATTTCCTAAATGCTTTGTCTGTGATGAGAGAGTGATGATGACTGAATTCACCTCATAAGAGAGGATGATTAAATGAGAATATATACACTCAGAACGTTACCAAGACTACTAAATACCCAATAAATGCTAGGTATTTTTATCATCACATCATCCACTATTGGGTGGTAAAGGAACTTGAGGCAAACTTCTTGGAGGGCATTCTGGTAACAATAGCTAGCAAATTTTTAACTGAATATATCTTTTCATACACTTTTAAAAATTATTCCTTAACAAATGTGCAAAAATACATGTACAAGGCTGTTCAATGCAGCAAATATTCATCAACAACAGCTGGCTGAATAAACTATGAAACATCCTACAAAAGGGATACTATGCAACTGTTGTTTTAAATGAGATAATTATACATACTGATATTTTTTTAAGCCCACATTATCTATTTACCTTTACATATACTTTCACATTTTCTGAAGGAGATAAGAAAAAGAAACTGCTGATTACTTCTGGGTAGTTAGACTGGGACCTAAGAAGAGGAGGTAAACTTTCATTTTTTATTTTATGCTTTCTTGATAGTTTTAAAATTTCATGCCAAGTGATTATTATTATTAAATCATTATTAAAAATAAAACAAAAACTAGTTTAAAACAGAACATTGGTCTAGAAACCAGAAAACATGAGGAGTACCTGGCTTCAACTTCTGGATTTGTGTTTCCAGAGACAGTTACTGGTAATATCTGAAAATCATGCAGTTGAAACAATGTAATCCTTCTAAGAAAGAGTTAAAAAAAAAAAAAACCCAAAACCCACATGCTACAATAAGTATAAACAAGATTTAAAAATGAATTACAGAGTTTGCATTTATCTTGAATGCTTGATATATGAGCTCCTTTCTTCCCAGGAAAAGACACTGATACTGGCCTATGTTTATTCTCACATGCCTCCTACAAATAACAGTTCCTTGGAACTTCTGCTTTACGATCATCAACCATCCTGCCTCACTAATTTCAAGCAGAAATTGGGCTCCGCTGCTCCCTCTCCCCAAACTACAGTCTTCACATTCTAATTACCTAAGAAAGATGTGAAATGTGACAGTTAAGCAAGACAATTCTTATTCTCATCTCCCTCTTTCTCAAGAAACTGTATAAAGTATTGTTGCTGTAACCTCTTCCCAGTTGTAGGTGATCTCAATGAACCCTTTTAAAAACAAATATTTGGATAGGATTTTAAAAAAATGAACTAAACTAAACACAGCTAAGATGAAAATTAAGAACAAAGTTACTAGTTTCAGGGTTCTGGCAGGAATAGAAAAATAAACATGTAAGAGGGAACAGAATCTTGGGAAAGGAAGAGAGGGAGGGAGAAATGGCATAAAACAGGGAGGACATCAGGCAAAGAGTGGGAAAACTCTGTGTCAGTATTGAAAACCATGATGTTAGAACGCTCCACCCCTCATTTTCCTTATACTTTCACAAGAAATTAATCTCTTCCCTCAGTTCAGAGTTCACTCCTCAATGTTCACTTCAACTTACTTTAAATTACAACAAACTGTAAAAACAGTAGATATAGAACATACTTATACTTCAGAGATTGTACATAAACTTATTCTAGTTAATGGAACTTTTACTGCGGTGGGGGATGCACTCAAGCTAATCATCTATCAATTCAATTTTAACTGATTAATCATATGCTCGACTGGACACTGTCAGGACTAAAAGTTTGTGTTCTAGTATTAGAATGAAAGTTACCTCTCAAATACCTGAAATTATTTTTCAATTATAAGGAACATGACAAGGGAATCATAAACAATAATAAAGTACTTAAAGGAAAAATAAATGTCTTTTTTAGTGATTAAATTGTTCTTACTGTATATGAATGTGAAAGAAATCCATTACAGAGCTACCTGAAAAAGTACTCATAAAAGTTCAACATACAAAAAAAAAAACTAAAAGAAAAAAAAAAAAGCTGTACCATAAATCAGCAACTCACAAAACATAATCTAATATATATAAAATGAAATTTTCTTTTAAAAAAATCATAAACCCTCTTGCTTTATTTTTATCAGAAAAAATTATAAATTTTCTATTTAAAAAATTTAAAAATGTGTATCTTAGAATTGGGGCCATGGTTTAATACTATAGTTGGTAATTACTTATCAGGCTTAAACATAAGTTAATAGAACCTCATATTCCTTCTAAATACAATGAAATCATAAAGTGTAGAAGATTAGCACAAACAATGCAATAGCTTCCATCCTTTACTAAACTTTAGAAACACAGTTTTTACCTGAGGGAACAGTTGGATTGTTTTGGTGGTTTTCACTGGCAGAAACAAACAAATCTTCTTCTCCTTCAGTTGATGAGCTGGAAGAGGATTCACTGCTGAGGTCATTGTCACTGGAACTACTAGAACTGGGGAGCAATGCATATTTTCTTCGGGCTAATACTTCTCGTTTTTTCCTCTGCATTAATATCCTCTCTTTTTGTTTCTGTGTCCTCTGTGAGGAATTGTTTTTTACAAATCTCTTTCTGCATGGAAGTCTCCTTAATGAACTGCTATGAAAACAGGGTCTTTTCATTAACAATCCCGAAACAGATTCTGTCTCAGTCCGAGGCCACTTTTGGGACCGTGCACCATGAGTTCTACTTTTAGCACTCAAAATTGCCTGGGAATGTCTTACAGAGACTTCTTTATCCTCATCTGAAGTCACAGTATCAGAATCTCCAAAATGCAGACTAGATGAAGGAGAAGAAAGACAATCACTAAAGGAGGAATCATTATCTTCATCACTTGGTGTTTCTAGGTGTTGCCTCAATCCTAATATTCCCTGGTTCTCTTTAGCACAATTTTGCATGTATGAAGGGCCAGCCTGCTGGCTTTTGCGTTTTTTCCTCACAACACTTTTTTCTTGTTCTTGTTGGTTACCATTCATGTCCTTCTCTTGTTTTTGAGAATCATCACACAAATGAGAGAATTCATTCCCCACTTTACTATTAATCATCTCAACTCCTGCAGGAAAACTTCTGGCTGCCCCAATGGGCTCTGGATGCAAGAGGATCCCTTTCAGACTCTCCTGTGTCTCTGGCGCGTCAGAAGGAATCTCACTCTTCATATCCACTTCTAAGGTATAGAGCTTATTATATCCAGGAGTCCATTGAGACATGGGAAACTGTAAGGAAGGCCTAGAAGACACAATTGGATATTAAGAAGATTGTTAATGTGGCTTTTCTTATACTATTTAAAGAGTTCTCAGAGTCCACTGAAAATATCTTTATATTAGGGCAGAAATGCCTTTTCTTCACCAGAATATAATGACTATAACAAGTCATTTAACATTCTTGGAAACATTTTTTCTCTGATAGCTGTTACCCATATATCCAATTTTTAGAAATACAGTAAAGATCACAGAACATAGGCCTGCGTAAAAACTTCTTTCTATTAACCAAAAGCTGATTCTACTGTGTATCTTCCTAACTTCAGCAACATATTTGGTCAAAATCCAATAATCTCTTCAAAACCTAGAATAGTAAAAGCAAACAAAATGGTTAGAATTCAGAAGACTTTGATTAGTCAACAATGTTTTTCTCCTGGTATCACATTTTAAAGTGATAATTACATTAAATAGTTTTCTGTACATCTAAATGGTTACTATGTTAGATGGATTACTATAAACAATGAACTAGTATAAATATAACTACTCTTTCATGGTTCTTTCCTTCAAACTACTCTTTTCTCTAATGAGAATCTGAACTCACCAATTGACAGTAGGCACTACTACTGCATTTCAGAAAGTTTTAGATTTATACAGGAAGACTAGAGCCAAGACTGTGAGTTCCTGAAGATCACTCAGTTAAAGCAACACAGCAGAAAACAAAAATCAAACTTCCTACAGCTAATCTAAATAGCTAAATCATTAATCTCTGAAATTACGAGCTGCTGAACAAGGGGACTTGAAATTAAAGTATCTACATCAATGCAATGTACATATGAAATGGTGATACTGTAAGGTAGTAAATATCATGACTTAAAATGGAACACATTCATTTAAAATGTAGTTAATGTGACAAATGAAGACTTTCACTAGTGCTGAAAATGATTTAAATGATATTAACAATTTTAAATTTTTATTGAAGTGAAACACATATATATTCTGAGTTTATAGCTTGATGAATTCTCATAAAGTGAAAACATTCATGTTAATAGCTCCAAGATTGAGAAACATAAGATAACTCGCACTTCAGAAATCCCCTTCCAGTTACTCCATCCACCAAGAGCTATAATCACTATCCTAACTTCTAACACCATGGATTAGTTTGTACTTATGCACTTTGTAAACCACTGTCTAAAAAGAGACGAAAAAAAGATATTTAGTAGCAAGTTTTTCCCTTTTCCACAAATGACAGTTACAGAAATATACAACCTCACAGGCCTCCCACTGTATTTTAGTATATGACTATTATCAGAACAGACAACAGCAATTTAAAAAATCTAACAGCTTATTTCTATATGAAACTATCAGAAGTACTATCTTCTATTAGTCTTATTTACAAAGGCAAGAGGTGTTGTATCCAAGATCAGCCCTGTGTGGAGCAGCAGCAAAGGAGGAATAATAAGATAGGTGAACATATGGGCAAAGAAGTGAGCAAATTACAAGAGGTAGCCAATCAGACAAGGATCATCATAACTAAATGCAAGAAAAAACAAGTCACAATGATAAGGCACAGGTGCACGTGATTTAAGATTCAAGCAGGTCCCACTAGGATGGCTATAATAAAAAATACAGATAGTAAAAAGGGTTGGCAAGGATGTAAAGAAATTGAAACGCTCATACATTGCTGATGGGAATGTAAAATGGTATACACACTTTGGAAAAGTAGTTTGGTAGTTCCTCAAAAGATTAAATACAGAGTTACTACATTCTATTCATAGCACCATTAGCTAGTTACAAGAGCCAAAAAGTGTAAACAAACAAATGTCTATCAAATGATGAGTAAATAAATCGATAACAGACTAATACTCAGTAATCAAAATAAATGAAGTACTGATTCATGTTACATGATACGAACCTCAAAAATACTACACTAAGTTTTAAAAAGTCACAAAAGACCACGTATTTTAAGATTCTGTTTACTTAAAAAGTCCAGAATAGGCAACTCCACAGAAATAAAAAGTAGATTAGTACTGTCTAGGGATAGGGATAACAGGATGACTGAGGTGTGATGGCCAAAGAATATAGGATTTAGCTTTGGTGAACTGAAAATTTTTTAAAATTGACTGTGGTTGATGGTTTTTTAACCCTGCAAATATTCTAAAAACCAATGAACTGTACACTTAAAAAGGGAGAATGGTGTGGTATGTGAATTATTTCTCAATAAAGACATTGCCAAAAAGTCAAGAGGGGGGACCCTCCTACATTGCTGGTGGGAATGTAAACTGGCACAGCCACTATGAAGAATAGTATGAAGGTTCCTTTAAAAACTAAAAACAGTTACTACACGATCCAGCAATCCCATTCCTGGGCATATATCCAGAAAAGATGAAAACTCTTAATTTGCAAAGATACTTGCACCCCAATGTTCATAGAAGCACTATTACAGTAGGCAAGACATGGAAGTAACCTAAATGTCCATCAACAGATGAATGGATAAATAAGATGCTATATATACACAGTGGAATATTATTCAGCCATAAAAAAGAATGTAATTATGCTATCTGCAGCAACATGAACAGACCTAAAGAAAGGAAGTCAGCAAAAGATACGATATCATTTATACATGGAATCTAAAAAAAAAGATACAAACAAACTTATTTACAAAACAGAAATAGACACAGACACAGAAAACAAACTTATGGCTATCAAAGGGGAAAGGTGGAGAAGGGATTAATTAGGAGTTTGGATTAACAGATACACACTACTATATATAAAACAGATAAACAACAAGGACCTATTATATAGCACAGGGAACTATATTCAATATCTTTTAATTTATAATGGAAAAGACTCTGAAAAAGAATATATATATGTATAAGTGAATCAATTTGCTGCACACCTGAAATTAACACAACATTGTAAATCAATTATATTTCAATTTAAAAAAAAGTCAAGAGGGAAAGTATCAAGATTTCTGATAACTATGGACCCCTCTTTTGATTCACATCAAAAGAAACACATCATTGAAAAAATCTGGTGGTGGGTGGGAAGGGACAGACTGGGATTTCAAAATGTAGAACAGATAAACAAGATTATACTGTATAGCACAGGGAAATATATACAAGATCCTATGGTAGCTCACAGTGAAAAAAAATGTGACAATGAATATATGTATGTTCATATATAACTGAAAAATTATGCTCTACACTGGAACTTGACACAACACTGTAAAATGATTATAAATCAATAAAAACTGTTAAAAAAAGAAAAAAAGAAAAAGAAAAAAATCTGGGGTTGTTCCAGAAGCCCATGTCTCCCAGGAGTTGTGCTGAGTTGGATCTCTGAGGAAACAGTCTTTATATGCTGAAGAAAAAAAAAAAAACTGTTTTAGACTCCTAATCCTTAATTACCAAGTCATCCTCTGGGGCTTGGTAATGGAGGTCCTGAGAGGCAACAAAAACTTGCCAAAAGAACAGATAAATTCTGAGAACTGGAATCCAGAAGTGAATTTACAAAGAAGTGATTCTTGGCATAATTCACTAAACTCAGTTTCTTTTCCATCAGTTTATACCTCAAAACCAAAATAATGAAGCCTTTATGGTTAACTCTGCTCTGGCTTTTAGTGAACTGTGTCTGCCCAACTGAAGCAGTGAGGGGGTAAGGGAGAGAGGTGGTGTATCGTATGGTCTATGTGTTTGTACACGAGCAACTGTTCTCTGAGTTATCATGTCATGCAGTCATTAAATGCAAAATTAACATCCCATATTACCTGAGATGTTCCCACCAAGGAAGTATAAATACATGCTCTATTTTGAACTGAGAAAAAGAGGAGGAGGAAGGTCATGTAAAGAAATAAACACAAATACTACATTTTTTAACTAAAAAAGCAACAAAACACAAAGGATCAGTAAAGAATATTCTGAACAATTTGCTATTTGCTAAAATCACAATCTAGTCTTTTATTTCTGTAAAAACTATTGGCTAATCAAATTTACAAATGAGGCAGGTATGTACTAGATATATCTATCTCCTTGGCCACATTATGAATAGCTTGATATTATACATTATTCAATACTGAAACCGTAACACTTGTCCCTCTTTGTACTGGTTTGATCCAACCATTTTATTGCTATGTCATAATAGCAACATATCAATTACTCCTGGTATCAGTTCAGAATAAACAATGAGCAGTAAATCTTGCAAGAAAAAAGCACAATAGCTAAAAAGTCTAATTTTCAAAATTAAAAACTGGGATTAGGATTTGGCAATTTACATGATAAATTAAGCTTATGTGAGGGTATTAGGTTAATAAGAGGCAGTAAAAACTCATTAAGACTACCAATACAACTTTCAGGAACTCTACCCCTAAATTGTGATATAGTTTAGAAACAGTCATTATTGGTATAAACCTTCACTATCAATGATAAGTATACACACTTTTTAAAAGATAAACACAATTTTTTAATTTTATAAATGAAAATGGTAATTAATTTTACAGAATTCTAAAGGAACAAGATGATAAAAGAAAACCATAAGATAACTTTGCATTCTTCTATAAAAGTTTTAGAGATTTTCAGAAAATCAACTAGAAATGTTCATGGTTTATCTTTTTTCATATAATTCAATGGAAGATTAATATTTGTACCATAGGGATATTACTTAGGGAATGTTTTAAAATTTTAATTCCCTTTCACTGCTATGTATTTTACTTTGTGCCAGCTTAAGAATATTAAATCAGATACATGCACCCCAATGTTCATAGCAGCACTATTTACAATAGCCAACACATGAGAACAACCTAAATGTCTATCAACAGATGACTAGATAAAGAAGCTGTGATATATTTCTATAACGGAATACTACTCAGCCATAAAAAATAATAAAATAATATCATTTGCAGCAACATGGATGGACCTGGAGACTGTCATTCTAAGCAAAGTAAGCCAGAAAGAGAAAGAAAAATACCATATATCACTTATATGTGGAATCTTAAAAAAAAAGACAAACTTATTTACAAAACAGAAGCAGACTCACAGACATAGAAAACAAACTTATGATTACTGGAGGGGGAAAGAGGTGCGAAGGGATTAAACTGAGAGTTCAAGATTTGCAGATACTAATATATATAAAACAGATAAACAACAAGTTCATACTCTGTAGCACAGGGAACTATGTTCAATATCTTGTAGTAACTTACGGTGAAAAAGAATATGAAAACAAATATATGTATGTTCATGTATGACTGAAGCATTTATGTACACCAGAAATTGACACATTGTAAACTGACTATACTTCAATAAAAATTTTTTTTAAAAAAGAGTATTAAATCAAGACCCTGACAGAATACTCTCTCCTATTATCCAAATGCTTTATAATGACCACTACCTATAGCTAGATAATAAGGATAATATACTTTGTTACATAATATGAATAGTGTGAAAACTTCATTAGCAAGAAAGAACAGTATCAACAGAGTGAAAAAGCAACCCATGGAACAGAGGAAAATATTTGCAAATCACATATCTGATAAGCAATTGGTACGAAGAATATATAAAGATCTCGTGGAATGCAAGAACAAAAAAACAAATAACCCAACTAAAAATTATCAAAGGAGTTGAATAGTCATCTCTTTAAAGAAGATACACACATGAAAAAATGCTCAAGATTTCACTGACAATTAGGGAAGTATAAGTCAAAAATTCGAGATACCAATTCACACCCATTAGGGTGGTTATTATTAAAGAAACAAAATAACAGGTGTTGTTAAGAACTTTGAAAAACTGGAACTCTTGAGCACTGGTGATGGGAACATAAAATGGTACAGCAGCTGTGGAAAAGGGTGTGGCAATTCCTCAAAAAGTTAACATAGAATTACCATAGGATCTAGCAATCTCACTTCTGGGTATATACCTAAAAGAAAACACAGACTTGAAGAACAGATATTTGCAGACATGTGTTCATGGCAGCATTATTCATAATAGCCAAAAGGTGGAAGCAACCTAAGTATGCACTGACAGATGAATGTATAAATGAAATGTGGCATACATACAATGGAATATTTTTCAGCTTTAAAAGTTTAGGAACCTGTACACAGATGTTTACAGAGTGTTAATCATAACTGACAAAATTTGGAAGCAATCAAGATGTCCTTCCGGAGGTGAACTGATAAATAAACTGTTGTATATCCAGACAATGGAGTATTATTCAGTCCTAAAAAGGGAGCTATCAAGCCATGAAAAGACATGGGGGGAACTTAAATGCGTATTATTAAATGAAAGAAGCCAATCTGAAAAGGCTACATTTTGTATAGTTTCAACTATTTAACATTCTGGAAAAGGGAAAACTATGGAGACAACAAACAGATCAGAGGTGGCAGGGCAGGGGCGGGAGGGACAATGAACAGGTAGAGTACAGAGAATTTTTAGGCAGTAGAAATACTCTGATATTATAATGATGGCCATATGCCATTACACATTTGTCTAAATCCAAAGAATGTACAATACCAAGAGTGAACCCTAAGGTAAACTATAAACCTTTGCGTGATTATAGTGAGTCAAATTAACTTCATCCATGGTTAAAAAAAAAAAAGGTAACATTTTGGTGACTGATGCTGATAATGGGGAAGGCTATGCATATGTAGGGGCAGACAATGTATGAGAAATCTCTGCATCCCCCTTTCAATTTTGTTGTAAACCTAAAATTGCTCTTAAAAAGTCCTTAAAAAATAAGAAAACTCTCACAAATGCTACAACATTAATGGACCCTGAAGGACATTAGGCTAAGCAAAATAAGTGAGTCACAAAAGGTCAAACAGTATGATTCCACTTTTATGAGGTACCTAGGGTAGTCAAATTCATGGAGACGGAAAGTAGAATGGTGGCTGCAAGGAGCTAGGGAGAGAAGGGAATGAGAGAGTTACATGACTTCAGAGTGTCAGCCGGGAAATTTTTATATAAAAAAGTTCTGGATGTGGATTGTAGTGATGGTTGTACAGCAAAGTGAATGTATTTAATGCCAAACTGTATACTTAGAAATGGTTAAAATGTACCTTATAACGAGCTATAATGGAAAAGAATCTGAAAAAAATAAACACGTATGTATATGTATAACTGAATCCCTTTGCTGGACACCTGAAACTAACATTGTAAACCGACAACAGTTTAAAATAACGATTAAAAAAGAAAAAAAAAGCAAAATAGAAACAATCATGGTAAAATAAAATTGCAATGAAAACTCATAAAGTAATTCCATAAAACAAAATTACAAAATAAAATACATAACTAAATCCCTTAAGTATAACATCTAAAAGATTCTTTTAATGTTACAGTAAATTATCTTTCTTACAATTTGAATTTTTTCTTTAAAAAAGAAAACCAAGAATAGGAGTACCTAAGCTCCTATTGGGTTAATTCATTTATCCAAATATCAGAGTTCTAATAATATATTGTACCAATATCTAAATCAATAAATACTTAATAGACACTTTAACAACTGTGAATATTTTAAGGAAGGTTAATCAAATTCATTCTTCACCTAACATAGCAAATTCTTACACCTTGAAATCTTTCAAGGCATGTAATTTAGAAAATACATAATACACAGGGGAAAGCATTTATAATCTAAGTACTCAGAATCAGGAACTCGTGTGTATCTGTAAACCAGTTTTAAAAAATTAAATAAAAACTTATTAACACTTTAAGCAAAGTTTTATTATCTTTACAATGTTGTAATGGTGTAATACGAGCATAGAAATTTCGTTATCATCTATATAACCAAAAGAGACTAGTAACTTTTAGTAAATAGTTTATAATGGTGTAAAATCTGACAAATTTAATCATTCTCAGCAGAAGTACTTGGCTGGGTAAAGATAAGTTTAGTGCTATTTGTGGCAAACAGGGATTATATTTTGAGGTGGTTTTGATAAGATTAATATAAACAAACACAAAGCTTTATATTAATTTAGATAAATTATTTGGCTTTAAGTCGTGAAATCTACTATGTGATTTTGAAAATTTACCATAGTCAAAATGAATATATGTTGTCTTCATGTAAACACACTGTCTCCACTAAAGAGTTGATATCACTTGAGTCATTTATAAAGGTGAATAAAACTAGACTGCATTTAAAGGAAAAAAAAAGGCTAAAATGTAGAATCTTAAATAAATAAATAGGGAGTTCAGGATTAGTAGATATAAACTACTATATATAAACTAGATAAACAAGAAGGTCCTACTGTATAACACAGGGAACTATATTCAATACCTTTTTAATGGCCTATAATGAGAAAGAATATGAAAAAGAATATATATATATGTATAAATGAATCACTATGTTGTATACCAGAAATTAAGACAACACTGTAAACCGACTACGCTTCAAAAAAAATTGGTTAAAGTAGTAAATTTCATATTATGTATATTTTACCACACACACACACACACAAAATCCCTATACATTTAATCCTTTTGTGGCATCGCTTACTCAGAGAACCTGGACTAACACACACTCCACTTAAAAGTCTTTTTTCCCCATCACTCTATATGACATCCTGATTTTCATCAAGTAGTTGACTGTCAGTTATTTTTATTATATATTGTATAAGTTCTTTCACTAAAATGCAAGTTCCAACAAGGCAGTAACTGTGTCTGTACTATTCACTGCCTGACCTCTTACACTAAAACAGGTGACTGGCACATAATAAGCAATTAATATTTATTTGTATTGGATTAATCAGTAAAAGAATGAATGAATAAAACTAAAAAATGACTGCTGTGTTTCTTGCTTGGATAACTAAGAATATGATGATACCAATCACTAAGATAGGAAAGAGGAGATATGAAGAATGAGAATAGTAATCAAATTATGTAATAATGTCTAAGACTTTTTGAACATTTTCAGTTACAGAAGCTCTAGAACCACAGAAGACATTTATTTCACATGTGGGAGTCCAACAAGCCCTTAAAATAGAGAAACTAATCACAAAAGAGAACAGTAGGGAAAGAAGAGATTTTCTTGTCTATAAAATTGATAACCCGATCTACATGCTGCTTCTAGATTCACAGTAAGTATAAAATAGGAAAGTGGTTGTATCTTTCAGAAAGTCTGTATAGAGCACTTTTAATGTCTCTAAGGGTATCAAGGCCCAAGGTTAAAACATAATCTTCAAAAAGGGAACCCTCCTACACTGTTAGTGGGAATGTAAATTGGTGCAGCCACAATGGAAAACAGTATGGAGATTCCTTAAGAAACTAAAAAGAGAGTTGCCATGTGACCCAACAATCTCTCTCTCGGGCATATATCCAGGGGAAACTCTAATTTGAAATGATACATCCACTCCAATGTTTCACAGCAGCACTGTTTACAACAGCCAAGACATGCAAGCAATCTAAATATCCACTGACAGATGAATGGATAAAAAAGCTACAGCATACATACAATGGAATATTGCTCAGCCATAAAAAGGAATGAAATAGCGCCATTTGCAGCAACATGAATGGACACAGAGATTATCACATTAAGTGAAGTAAATCAGACAAAGACAAATGTTATGATATCACTTGTATGTGGACTCTAAAAAAAATGATACCATTGAATTTATTTACAAAACAGAAACAGACTCATAGACATAGAAGACAAACTTTTGGTTACCAAAGGGGAAAGAGTGTGGGAGAGGGATAAATTAGGAGTTTAGGATTAGCAGATACAAACTACTATATATAAAACAGATAGGGGCAGGGTATAGCTCAGCAGCAGAGTATGTGTCTAACATGCACAGGGTCCTGGGTTCAATCCCCAGTACTTCCATTAAAAGATAAATAAATAAATGGAAACCTAATTACCCCCTCCAAAATAAAACTATTTTAAAAAAACAGATAAACAACAAGGTCCTATTGTATTGCACAAGGAACAATATTTAATAACCTGTAATAAATCGATAATGGAGAAGACTATAAAAAATAATATATATGTATAACTGAGTCACTCTGCTGTATACCAGAAACTAACGCAACATTGCAAATCAACTGTATTACAGTCAATCAATCAATCAATCTTCAAACCAGAGAACTGGCTGGATTCAGCTCACAGACATGTTTTATTTGGCCTGCACAATTCAGGGGCAAAAAAGGAGATGGTTAATGGTGAAACATTATAGGCCTTCTCATTAGAATCAAGAAGGAATAAAAAAGGGTTTTCATTGTTATTTAGCACTGCTCTGGAAAGATCAGTTAAGTCATTCAAACAAAAGAACGGACATAAACATTTAAAAAGGAGGGTTTTTTTGGTCATTTTTTTCAGATGACATCAACAGATGAGATCAACAGGAAAGCCACTGGAAACAGTAAGACAGGCCAGTTATATGTATGTTTAGCAAAATACTACTTCAAAATCAGTGACCTCCCTTTAAACAAACAGTAGCTAGTTAGAAAACGTTACAGAACAACAACAAAAAAATAAATAAAAAAAAGAAAATGTTACAGAACAACAAAAATATACCACTCACCATAGAGACGAAAAGATTTAATACCTAGTATCAAATTTAATGAGACACAGGACTTACATGAAACAACTATTGTTATGTCAATTATGCAAAATTTAATGGAAAATTTTTAAATTATAAAATAAGGGAAACTAGTATTCTAGTTCTCTTCACCTTCAAACACTCCCTGTTATCCATAGTCCTCCAGAACACTATAGATCTGTTCATAGTTCTGTGTTAAGGAGATCAGAATTTCTTGAAAAACTAAATCTTGAAAAGTAAAATCTTGAAACCCTCTGGGTAGAAAAAAGGAAGGACAGGGAGTCTCACTGAATGACTCTACACTGATATAAAAAGGAGTGTCCTATTATTTGCTAGAGTCACAGATCAGTCTTAGGGTTGCATTTCAAAGTCACTGAATTAAGTATGGGGGGGAGGGTATATAGCTCAGTGGTAAAGTGCCTGCTTAGCATGCTCGAGGTCCTGGATTCGATCCCCAGTACCTCCATTAAAAAAATAAATAAACAAACCTAATTACCGCTCCCCAAGAAACATTTTTTTAAAAAAAGAATGATTTATATGGAGAGTGAAAGGACTGAGACCTAAATCTAGGGATGTTCACATTACTCCTTAACCTAAACAGATATCCACAGAGATAATGACTTGAGAGGAACTGGACATGGGATACTCATGTGAGAAGATTCAGAGACATCCTCCATTTCACGTTGTTCTCGATATTACTGCTCATGGTATTAAAAGGAATGAAGGTGGTACAATGAAGATATAGTACAATAGAGTTTATAACTGTCAGACTCTGAAAGTTGCCTTGTGAGAGGTCTGCCCAGGATCATATTTCCTCTAAAAGGGAAAGGGGAACTGAGAAGCACAGATAGCACCATGTTTACATTTAGAGTTCAGTTCATATGGGTTGATTATCTCACCTAAGGCTTACTCTATGAATGTAGAATCTTTGTGCCCCACCCCCCAGGACAAATCTGACCTCAAATGACTCAAGGTAGAAAACTAGTTAACCAAATCATGAAGAGGAAGATTTCAAAACTAAGAAGTCTCACAAAATTTTTGAGAAAGCAAGAAAAAATTAAGGCATTATAACAATAACCAAAAAAAAGCTATAGCAAATCTAGGAACTCTGGGAAAACATAAAGGAAAATGAAACGCTCAAAGGATACTGAGTGATAACAGGGAAGGTGATTATCCACATTTAAGTGGGATCATTGACAAAAAGACTCCTTTTTAAATAATGAAGCAAAGATAAGTGTTATTTATTTGAGTACTAAAAATATTTGGATTCAAGTCTTGGCTCTGTTCCTGACTAGCTGTGTAACCTAGGGCGTATTACCTAAACTAACACTGTTTCTCCTCTATAAAATTAGGACAATTATAGTATGTACCTCATAAAATTGCCTTCAGGGTTAAATGAGAGTACCTAGCAGAGTACTTGGCATAATAACTATTATTATTAATTCCTTTTCTAGAGGAGCAGTTACACACATAAGGCATATAATGTTTAAGGCCTTGCCTTGTTACTAGAAATAAAATCCTTAGAGACAAAGAGGGGTATAAAATTGATTATTTCTAGAGAACCTTAAAAGAAATAAAGGACTAAGTTTCTTTGGCACAAAACCTATAAAAGCAAAAAATTCTAGACTTTTCTATGAAGGATTAGAAAGTTTGGGGAGCTAGATATTTCCACTCCCTAATTTCTAATACTAGTACATTCTACTTTTGGAAAAAGATAAATATCTCAAATAATAGGTTTCTATTACTCAATGAACTTAATAATTTTCTTACTGGTCTTGTTTAAAGAACTCTAAAATCTCTAAGTATTAGTCATCAAAGAAAAACACATCTAACATCTACTTAGGTCTCCTATCAGTACAAACTGGGCGGAGTTCAACACATTATACAGAGTCTACTGCTCTAGTCATGACTGTGCTATTATCATGGCCAGTGGCGAAATGAAGGATTTATCTAGCCTGGGAAGCCCAAAGAGTATCTGGCAGTTAGTTTCAACTGGTTAGGAAGGCAGTACTACAAATTATAGGGTACAATGCACAAATGTCTAACATTTCTGGTCTGGACTCTGAAATTTATATTGTAACATGAAATATGAGAAATAAAGATACTGCTAATGATCTATTAAATAAAATACGCTCTACAGAGAAAATCTGAAAGAATTAACCAAAAACGGCCTATATGCAAAAAACTACAAGACAATTCTCATAACTGGAGAGACACCTCATTTCTAAATGAATAGACTCCAAATTGTCTGCTATAAATTAGAAGAAAGTCATACATTTTTTGAAATGTAAAACACAAATACATCACCATAGACGTGTTAGGTTTTTTAAAACATTGTATTTTTTTTCAAATAGTCTAAATACATAAATACAAAAATTAAAATTCATGTTGTTTGCATTCAGTATCTCATCATTTTGTTCACTGGAACTCTCAAATAATCAACAATTAAAATAATAACTATACAGTTACGTATATAACTGAGGAAGACAGAACTGAAAGGGAAATTCTGAACTCAAAAATTTTTTTCCTTTTTTAAATCAAGCATCAATTTTTAAAACAAAGATAAAATTAGGGCATATCCTGTTATCACTTATATATGCAATCTAAAATAAAAATAAGTGCAACAAAACAGAAGCAGACTCACAGATAAAGAAAAAAACTAGTGGTTACCCATGGGGAGAGGGAAGAAGGGAGATGCAAGACAGGGGTAGGGGATTAAGAGGCACAAATTACTATGCATGAAACAAATACACTACAAGGATACATTGTACAACACAAGGAAATATAGCCATTATTTTACCATAACTTTAAATAGAGTATAATCTATTAAAATATTGAATCACTATGCTGTACTCACTGAAACCAATATTGTAAATAAACTATACTTCAATTTAAAACTAATTAAGGTATATGTATAAAATAAACTGCTAAGTAGTCTTTAAAAATGAGGTAGGTTCTAGATAAAATGATAAGTTTTCAAAGCAGGTTGCAAATAAGCCTATACAAGTCCTTTCTGTAAAAACAACTTATGTTTATATGTGCATGGGGAAAATTGTAGAGTAGTAATTTACAGCACTAGGTTAGGAGCTTTTACCTTTTATGTTACAAATTTCCTCATGTTTTGAACTTTTTTTATAAACTGACCATTTGCCGCTTCTGAAATCAAAGTACAAGGATTTTTTAAAGGAGTGAGAAATTATCACTGCACATACTTTATTCTTCCACTGGACCAGGACACAACTTTCTAAATAGCAGATTACTGCATAAATCAAATATATGCTAGTATGATTTTTCCAAGAATCTTGACTAAGCAATAAAATTCCTTAGTGACCAGAAATGATCACCAGTCCTGGACAGCTTAATGACAGAGTAGGGTAGAAATAGACAGATGGCATCTGATTATTGGCAAATTTGAATGGAACTGTCAAATTTGAGAGCCGATTATGCTTTTTATTTACTGATACTAGTCTACAGTCCTGGGCATGTTGTTTCTGAACATAACTCACTGAAAAAATTTTAATGCCTGGAAAGTAATAATCTATCATCAAAACATTTTACAAAATCTTTCACCAATGAAAGTATAGCCAACTATTATTGTTTAGTTAATTGAAATGTCAATAAGAAGTCAAAAAAAATGTACAAAGAAAACAAACCTTCACAACCTTCTGTTCTTGATATTTTTTCAAGTAATCAGTCTGACAACTTTCAAAAAGCTTCAAATTTACAAACTACTTTTACAGATTACTATTATTTAAACTTCCACTTTCCAAAACTGAACTTCAAGTGGTCTCCAGGATTCCCTGGAGACTGGAACTTGGTGAATTGAGAGTTCTCTCTCTCTCTCTCTCTTTTTTTTAAAGTGATAGAAACCAACTCAAAGACAGTATTTTTTTATGCCTAATATCTTATCAAAACTTAACAGTCTTGTAAGAGCTAAATGTAAAATTAAACCACACTGCTAAATAAGGTCTTAAATCTTTAGAAGCACATTTAACATTCTGAACTGAATTTTGCCAATAATTTTAAGTGACTTGGTCTTTTACTTATGAATAAGCAGTTACCTATGTTGAATGCTGCTAAAGAAGTAAGGAGAAACAAAATCAAAAGTATAAAAATAAAAATTACTGTGCCTTACACAAGACTTTGAAGAGAACAATCTCAGCGAAGGATTGAGCACACATCCCTGAGAGAAGCAGGAATCACTATGTGAAAATACGGTGGAACCAAATGATGACGGGCTGAAAATGTCAAGCTGACAATTTTTGACTAATACAGTATATGTCCAGTTATTCAATTAATTACAGAATAATTACTTTGTATGCTGGATCTGTGGGTGAAGATAAAAGTAAGATACAGGGTCCTACCTTAAGCAGCTCATAATTTAGTACAGTTGAAAGAATATAAATAACCAAAATACAGAATACTATGAACAATGATATAAATAAAAGCATTCCCTATGGAACACAAAGGAGGAAGCATGTGGTGTCTCTCTGAAAGGCTTCACAGAGAAGATGACATCTAAGTCAAACCATGAAGGGTGCAGAAGGTGATGGCAGGTGGAGAAAATCCTTCATTTCAAACAATGCTGAGACATGGTAAGAAATTACAGTATCTAAATACTCCAATGTTTGGGGTGTAGGTGTTTTTATTTTTGTTTTTTAGTGGGAGAAAATAAGCTGGAGTCAAATCATTAAGAAGTGAGAGATTATGTTTCTACTAACCACAGTTTAGGAAGACTTAAGGAGTGCTGACAGGAGTAGGCTGGAAGGAAAGTAGAGACCAGGGAGAAGGGGGCTTTGCAGCGGTGGGGGCAAAGGGCAGTTTTAGGGGGTGTGGGGTAAAGTGATGGAAGGAAAAGTGGTTTACCAAATCAAGGACTGCATCCTCAGAAGTGAAAAAACTTGAGCCAAAACACCAAAATATGACCTTGAAGGTTTCAACATTTTTTCAGAGTACTGCTCAACAAGCAAGCTAAAGCCACAAACTGCAGAACACTACAGAACTACACTATTTGGGGATAAATGTTGTTTTTTTGCTGGTATCACACTTAGACATAAACCTCATACTCCCACCCAAGCAAATAGTCATGTTAAAATATTGCATCTTTCATAATTCACTTATAATTTCCTTGCATAAAATACTCTTCAGGTTTTATCATGCTGTTAAAATAACCCCTTTTTTCTCTTTCTGTGAGGCAGTAATAAATACTTCATTTCTTTGGAAGTCAGATTTCCAGCAACTTCAACTCTTGGGAACAGAGCCTAAAGGAAAATGATTCTATGAAGGTTCAAAATAACTGTCAGAAAGGTCACATGCAATTTAATACTGAGACTATTTATTTTACATATAATTCTAATAAGCTTACTTCTCTGGATTACAGGCATAACAGATAGGATACTGGTGGCAGCACCTAACAACAATTAAAAGACAGACAAAGGCACTGAGCCCAGTAACTAAAAAACCAGCAGTTGTCTAGATTAAATAACATTATTTATGTGAACAGATTCTGAGGGCAACACTGTAATAAAGCACAGAATAAAAGCTGATGTTCATAGTCATGATTCTGAGCCATCCAGAAGAGACTGTTCTCAGTAAAACAAACAAAATATAGCATGTTTTAGACATATTTACAATAATATCATTAATAATTTTTAATTGTTTACCAGGTTAACATGACAGTTGTGACTAACAATATTATCTCAATTTTTATTGAAAATGTACAAATAAGATGACAATGTCAATAGTACAAAAAACTGCATATAAATTCATGAAAATGGTAAAAGAATACAATTTTCAAATATGCAAAATGCCTGCAAAATTTGAACACTATATTCCTAATATGCAAAATTTCTTCAAACTGATAAGAAGGAAAACATAAGTGATTTCTATCCTATGTTTTACTTATTTTTATTCTTTATTTTTGAGCAATTTATAAAGCAAAATAACCAAACGGGGGAAGAAAAAGGTGGGGGAGAGAGAGGGATTTCGGTTTGTTATTTAAAAACTTTGGTCCCTCATGGGTGTCAATTCTAAGATCTAAGGCTAAATGTAAGTAGGAGGACAGAGACTGAACAACAGAATTTTTAAAGGTAAGAAATTGGGAAGTCCAGAAAACCCTGTGAACATCACCAGATCTTCGTTTTTTTAAACACTCAGAAGTGCTTTTAGAAAGCTGTATTTATAACTCCACAGCAGAAGACAAAGACAACACACACAGATACTACTAAGTGCTATGATACAAATGTGTGATGCTACATCCATTCAAGTATCCAGGTTCAGAGTTTCCACATTTTGCATAGGAACTGAAGAGTCAAGGGGAAAAGGCACTAGGACCTAGCATCCAGATTCTGATTTTTAATACTATTCTCCAACAAAAGGAACCAGGGCTCCTTGGAGTAATGGCTGATACTAGGACTATGGCAAGAAAAACAGAAGATGAACCTAGAGCATCTTACAGCGCCAGAAAGCCAAGAACACAAAAAACCAAAAGGATAGAGGTATATCAAAGGGACACTGGAGCCAACCTGAAAGAGCTCCCAATGGCCAAAGCTAGAACAACTGTTCCAACAAAATAACACAGTATTGAATTCTAACCCAAAGTATGAAATAAATAACAATTTAGTCCATTCTGATGCAAACGATTGAATTAATAAACATGTGAGAGGAAAAAAAGATGAATCTTCCTTACAGAAGAATTCTAAAAAAATTAAATAAAATAATTCCAAATGATTATCATAGATACAGCCCTTCCAGGAGGTGGAGCTTAACAATTTGTCCACCATTAGCGACTTGCTTCCAAATAAAAAACTAATGGGAAAGGAGAGTAACTTTATAGTGGTGAGACCTGGCAGACACTACCCTGGCCAGGTGATCGAGGTTAATAATCATCAATTATAGTCAGTTGCTAACAAGGGCACTTCACTTCTGTGGTATTCTTCTGGAAACCCACAACCCCGGTCAAACCAATGAGAAAAACATTAGGCAAACCCAAGCTGAGGGCATTCTATAAAACACCTGATGAGCACTCTTCAAAACTATTAAAGTCATGAAAAACAAGCAAAGGCCAAAATATGTGAGACCACAGGAGACTACAATCAAATAATACCTGGAGTTTAGTTAATAGTAATATACCAAAGTTGATTTCTTAGTTGCAATAGATGTACAGTAAGATGTTAACAATAGGGGAAACGGGGGGAGGAGTTTATGGGAATTTTGTGTACTATCTTTGCAACTTTTCTGTAAATGAAAAACTACTGTAAAATAAAAGCTTTATTTTTTTTTCAAGGGGGAAGAGAACACTAGGGCATTATTTGCAAATTTCCCAAATCCCTAGGAAAGGGAGGAGACAAATTAGAGACAATGGAGTTTACCCTGCTCTCCAATCTCACCATTCCCTCACTGCTGACAATAATATTACCCCAAATCTTACACTGAACTACTAAGGGAGGAGGGAGTGGGAAATTAAAGTTGGCACTATCAAGGGAAAAGAATGGGCCTAAAACCATCTGGAAGCTCCACTGGGATAGCAAGGCATGTATCTGTATACATTGGGAAATTACATATAATTCACGGAATTTCCACAGAGAAGTTATTAAATGGTACCAACCTTTCCAAATTACCACTGGGAATTTACAAATAAACATGATTTACTTGGGTTAAAATGTTCAGCAATCATGCATTAACAGCCAATATGTCTACAAAGCTTACATGTGCCCAAATGTGTATGTGAGTGTACATTTTATCAATTTTTTAGTGACCTTTCTAAAGAATAAAGGAAAGAAACTTACTAAACAAGAATGGCTAGGTAGTACTTCAAACCATATGCTACAGGTTCTTAGATCATTAAATATGTACTACAATTACCCAAGTGGGAATTAAAACACCAAAATTAAACCATTTGTTCTTACACAAACTAGGAAATCATTGTTACCAACTTTCACAACCTTGGTATGGTGTTAGATCATAACAAATCACCTTCAGCTGAATATATACCAAATCAAAGTATCTATGTATTATGGACGGAACTGTGTCCCCTCAACATTCAAATGTTGAAATCTTAACCCCCAGTACCTCAGAAGGTGACTACATATAGGGCCTTTAAAGAGGTAATTAAGGTTAAATAAGGTCATGAGGGGGCCCTAATCCAATGTGACTGGTGTCCTTTATAAGAAGAATCTGGATACAGAGTCAGAGAAAAAAAAACGTGAGGATACAGTAGGAAGGCAGTCATCTGCAAATCAAGGACAGAGAGACCTCAGGAGTTTCCATAACTGTGAGAAAACAGATTTTTGCTGTTTAAGCCACCCACTATGCGGTATTTTGTTATGGAAGCCCTAGCAAATGAATACATCATGCAATAAACATTTCCTGAGTATCTTAAATGTGTTAGACTGCCACAAATATTGTAAATACAAAGATGAATAAGACAGAGACCTGTCCTTAAGTTACAGTTGAGCAGGTAGGGAAACTTATCAGTAGGTACCTAAAATACAGTGTTATCAAAGAAGTTTGCACTGAAACAAATTTAAGTAATACCTAATTCAATTCTGAAGGGGAGGGTGTATCAGGCAAGGTTTTCTAGGAAGAATAAAGGGGAAAACAGTGAAATGGGAGGAAATGAGACTTGATTATTCTATTTTCCATGGCAAAGGTTCTCAGAATGAACCACATATTTAATGATGAAGCATATCTACAAAATTTACAAAATCATTTTTCTGAAAGACATCATATGCTCTTCTCACAGACAACACAAAATCTTCAAAGACGCCATTCCACTTCAAACAACTATTTGTCTAGAACTACTGTTGAAAAGGGAAAAATAAGACGACTTCTAGGGATACTTTTCAGCATATGAAAGACTAGACAAAGGTCCACAGAATTACAAGATTTCCCCTAGAATTTGTTTCAATTTAATAACAGAGGGAGGAATCTGTAAGAACTAAAGCCCTATGTTCTCCCTTAATCCCCAGCAATAACACTAAGCTCCCTAGCACTCTCACCAGGCAAAACAGTCTCAACTTCATTACCCTTCAGAGTAGGGAGAGAAGAACTACAAGCTATAATACACGTGAAAGTTAAAACAGAATAAAGATCAATTTCCAAACTTGTCTAGAAATGTATAAGTAATCAGCAATATAAATGAAGTGTATAATTAAAAATCAGCCTACAACATGCATTCCAAAATCTGTTTTTAACCATGATTTCACATGAAGGTATAAATGGAATGTTCACCATAGTCTCAAGTGACACAAAGCTGAAAAAGGATTACATATAAACTGAATGACAAAATCAGGACCAGAAAGTGAAAGCTTAGAATGAGATTAGCAAAATCCTTTAAAAACAAAATCTTTAATAAATATAAAGTACAACTAAATTTATCTCATATACAGATTAAAATCACAGGGGAGGAATCTTAAAAAATGTTTTTCATGGAATAATTTGCCTAGAGTCAATAACTGAATAATATTCAGAGACATTCACTTACAAATGCTCTAAATTCTAATTTTGGTCTTGCTCTATAAAAAGAATACATGACATAATCATCTTTTTTCAGACTCAAATATCAAAGTTTTCTGGTCTGAATTTATCAAAGTTTAAAGAGTTTTTCATAAATCATCACCATCTGGTCACTTTTGTAAAAGCAGAATGGAATAAAGTGAATTCTACTAGCATCTTTCCTCATGGAGATATCCTCACAAGGATTATTCTCTAGCTATAACCCTAAATTTGAAGAAAGAAACCCCCCAAAACCAATAACATGTAAAAGTAAAATGTATAGCAATAATAACACAAAGCACATGAGGGGAGAAAATAAAAGCAGACTGTTGTAAGTTTCTTATATTATACATGAAATACTCTATTATTTCTTGAAGGCAGATTGTGAAAAGTTAAAGATGCATAGTGTAAACCCTAGAGCAACCATAATAGAGAAAAAATATAACAGGTAAGTATAGCTAATAAGCCAACAATGGAAATAAAACATAATGCAAAAACTAAAAAACTCATGCCTAAAAGGAGCAAAAGAAGGGGGAGGTGGGAGTGGAAAGAAAGACCAGAGAATAGATGGGACAAATAGAAAACAAGAACATTTACATTTCACTATATGTAAATTTTACTTAAAAAACAAAGAAATATAAACAAATATTCAACTCTAGCTAATGACATGGAAGCTGAATTTGTTTAGAGATAAAATGCACTGATGTCTGTAACTTAATTTAAGATACAAAAACAAAACACCACACATAACAATAAGTTTGATTAATGGGCGATTAGATGAATACATAGATGGAATGATATGTGATAAAGCAAAAATAGCAAACTGTTAATTGCAGAATCTAAGTAATAGGGAAATGGACGTTCACTGTTCAATTCTTTCAATTTTTGTATGTTTGAAATTTTTCACAGTAAAATGCTAGAGAGAAAACAGCTGATGAGCAAAAGAAGCCAGACACAAAAAAGTAACACAATTTGATTCATAACTATATAAGGATCTTAGAACAAAACTAATCCATAATATCAAAAATCATACCACCCTATGATCCAGCAATTCCACTCCTGGGCATATATTAGGAAAATAACTCTAATTTGAAAAGATACATGCTCCCCAAAGTTCACAGCAGCACTATTTACAACAGCCAAGACATAGAAGCAGCATAAACGTCCATCAACAGATGACTGGATAAAGAAGTTGTGGTATATAATAGAATACTATGCAGCCATAACAAAGAATAAAATAATGCCATTCGCAGCTACATGGATGCACCTGGAGACCTTCAGACTAAGTGAAGCCAGAAAGAGAAAGAAAAATACCATATCACTTTTTATGCAGACTCTTAAAAAAAAAAAAGGACATAAATGAACTTACAAAACAGAGGCAGACTTACAGGCATAGAAAACAAACTTATGGTTACCAGGGAGGAAGAGGGTGCCCAGTGGAGATATAAACACAGTTTATTGTTTTCCTTAAAGGCATTACGGAAATACTGGTTAAGACACTGAATTAAGCATTCCTTTCTCAGGTGACACAAAACCTACTGATGTTAAATTCCTTCTACCCTATCATTGCTGTGAGTCTTCAGCAAGTTGCTAACCATTCTGTGCCTAAATTTCCTTCTTTGAAAAACGGAACTATCTACTTCAAAAGGTTGTAAATTTTAAACCAAATAATGTATGCACATCCTGACTTTTATTATTGTTTTAAATAGGAAGTCAGCTAGGTTTTTAAAATCATCCTGGCAAAAAAAAAAAAATCCGCAAGCTTTTCTACAGGAATTCCTTCTCACTCTCGCTTTTTTGGGGGGCAGTCCTTCAGTTTTGCAGGTACACCCACCTGGTGTTATTCAAGAGAACCTCAAATTCCTCTTGCAGATCAAACCAAAACCCTGAGTTGTTAAAGCCCCAAAGCAAAGGTTGGTGTAATAAAATAAAAATAAGACAGAAAACTAGATTAGAAAAGATAGCAGGTGCCCTGAGAATGTAAGATCTAATGTATTGAGCAGAAGTGTCCAAGGGAACAATTTTTCCTTGAATGAAGTCCAACAAGTTTATTTACATAAAAGTTGTTTTACCTCTACCTATGTGATTTAGATCAAAATATAAAATTGGAAAATATTCATTAAAGAGTACGTTCTAAAGAATGAGAAAAGAGTCATAAGAGAAAAGCCAGGAAGTGTTACTGATATTTTAATGACTGAAGGTAAGGCATACTGAATATTGGGTCGGGGGAATACCTCTGGATAGAGAATACACTCATAATATAAATTCAACTACATGAAATAAAAAAAAATAATTTAGACCATGTAGATTATGTTTGCTAGTCAATGTTCAATGATTATATGCCCAGAATGAAGACAAAAAGGTAACATTTTACTATTTTCTAGTTGGTCTTACTTTCCATGTACCTCTTGTGTTATGAGCATCTTGCTGTTCTGTCAGATTCTAATGTTTAGAGAAATTTATTTTTCCCACAACATGGACCATAAACACAGCCTACTACTTCATCTGGTGTTTAACAATGAAACATGATTTGTTCCAATACTGAAGGAAAAACAGGATGTGTTGGACTTTGAGAGACTGTATGTCTATATTTTGTATTTTATGGGCAACTTTAGGGATTTCCAAGGTTATTCGGACTAAATGACAGTTTTGTCTTCCTTGAATCTGTGTATTCAGACAGCAAGTGAAAATCCTTGTGGCAAGAAATAAAAATAGCAAGCTACTAAACAATTCTAGGATACTGGTTTGGGGAAATTATTTGGTAAGCCTAATGTCAGCTAAACCTTTTTCAGTTTTTCTGCTACCAGTCACTGCACAAGGTGATAACTTTAAAAAGTTAAAATGCTAACCTGTTTCAAAGAATTTCATATTCTAGATAAATATACTAACCCTAATCCTAATATGGATTCCCATACATGTTAAGTGCAGCCTACAAACATTTACTATATACTTTTTGGGCAATCTTCAGAATTTTGGTTACAGTATACATAAACTATGAGTTCTTCCTGTTGGGGAAGAAAGTGGCAACTGAAAAAGAGGCAACTGAGGATTAACAAGGATGATGGGAGAGAAAAGAAAAAATATTTTAAATTGAATCTTGTTTAAGATAAAGGAAGATGACTGAAAATTAAGTCCAGGCCTTAGAATTGCTACCCAGAAGTGCTATTTATGTGAAGAAATATTCACTCACACTGGAATAAAATAAGTAAATCCACGTCTAGGAAGACAGTTTCAAACAGATCAATTCAGTTCTAGCAGGATAAATACAAGTTAGGTTTTCCAAACTTTTGCCATCCCAAACATCAGGGATCAGATCACAAACTGGAAATGATACCCCAGTAACAGAAATAAATTTTACAGTAGTTTATAAATATTTTAGAAGATACAATATCACTGATAATACATTAACTACCACTTACTTGTGTACTGTTGTCGTTCAATAAATATTTATTGAGAGCCCATTATAGGCTGGGCACCATTCTAGGCACTGGGATCAACAGTGAAGAGACTATATAAAGTCTTTGCTTTTGTGGAAATTGCACACAAATGAGGACAAACAAGACAAAAGTAGACAAACAATTAAGATAATTTTAGAAAGAAGTATGTGTTATTAAGGAAATAAAACAAACAGTAAAGACTGACCATCAACAGCCTCCTTGCTAAGAAGCTAAAGACCTGAATGATGAGAAGGAACCAGCCACCAGTCAGCCAAGACACACAGTTCTGGAGGAAAAGTATTCTTAGCAGAGGAAACAGTAAGAAAAGATCATGTGGGAGGAACAGGCCTAACATGTGCAAAGAACAGAAAGAAGAGGAGTGGGAGGAAACGAAGATGGCACACAATGGGATCAGAGCTGGACAGGGGCTAGATTAGGTAAGGTCTTTAAGGAACTGTGTGCCACATTTTTTTTCCATTTTATCCTCTCCAGAAACTACTACACCCAGGGAACTGAAGACTACAGAAGTTATGTGACTTGCCTAAGGTCTGCAACAAAACACCTGGATTTTAATTTCTACGTAAGTTGTTGGGTTTGGTCTCTTTCTTCTAAACTAAATGTATAGTTTTGAGAGCTCTCATGACTTCAGTACCCATGACCTAATTTACTTATGATTTTATGTTACTCAACCACAATTTCTTCTCTTTACCATAGAGATTTTCAGAACTTAGCTTCCATAGTGGGAGAATGTTAAAGTTCTAGTAAAATTAGATAATTGCTACAAAATAAGAAAAGGACCAGATACTATGGAGAGACAAAAGGGAACACTACTGATTCTGCAGGAGAAACCACAGACCTTTAAGAGCTAGTCCTTAAAAGCAAGATTTCCTCAAGTGGAGAATAAGGATAAAGGCATATCAGAGGAATGACAGGTAGAAAGATGGCTCTGAAAATAAAAGGGCAGTTTTATCCATTCCTATATGTAGGTCTTTAAAGAAATGTGATTTTATAGAAAATACAATCAAATCCATGATAATAAATCACATTCTGCAGATGTTCTGTAATAAAAATCTTCTATCACATGATTTTTTAATAAGACTACTTTGTAATAAAGAACATACCTGTTAAAGTAGGAAAAGGCTTTGTAAAGTGAACCTATTTATCACATATACGAAAACTGTATTTATTCACATATTTAAATATGATTTTACCAGTAAGAGTTGGGGAAAAAGCCCAGTTTCACATCAATAATATAACTTGCACCTGCTAATTCTGTCATATTTATGAAAAGTAAAATTCACATTTTACTTAAACACAGTAAATTATACACATATCTATATCTCAAATTTCCTTACTGAATTGACAGTAAAAACATTAAAAAAAAAAAAAGGAGGGTGGGAAGGGATAGACGGGATTTCAAAATTGTAGAATAGATAAACAAGATTATACTGTATAGCACAGGGAAATATACACAAAATCTTATGGTAGCTCACAGAGAAAAAAATGTGACAATGAATATATATATGTTCACATATAACTGAAAAATTGTGCTGAACACTGGAATTTGACACATTGTAAAATGATTATAAATCAATAAAAAATGTTTAAAAAATACACACACAAACATGAAGTTGAAAAAGAAGTATTTTAAATAAACTTTTCAGGTAAGTGTGGATATTACTCTTCTTTAATATTAAGCCAAGACTTAACAAGTGTAATTCTGTAGAGGTTAGCTGCCATCTGAAATCACACCATTTCATTTAAAATCTATTGATCTCACACTTAAGGAGATCTTTTACTCACAGAATGACTTGGTATATCATATACTGACCATTTGAAAAAAGTTGGTCCACAGAGTTATACACATCTTCCAAACACTGACACATTTCACTGTAAGACACACACAAACACACGTTAGTATCACCATCAATTTTACCAGCAAGGTCCTGAGAAGTTGCCTAGCTCATAATGACAGACATGTTTTCCAAAACTCTAGTATTTGCCTAGAAGTCTTAATTTTATCTTGGCAATAAATTCTGTCAGTTATTCTTCCTGAAGTGACAGACTCATTTCATTTATTTTTGAGAAAATATGTCCAAATATCCAAGTTTAAGTAACTATAGTTTGTCATTCTTTCAAGTAAAAATAGTGTTCCATGATAAAAGCAACTAGCTTGCTAGCTCAGCTCACAACTCAATCACAGAAATATTTTTCCAGTCAAGCATCGTACTTTGGTACGCAGCAGAAGTGCCTTATAACATTTTTCTCACTTTGTACATTGAAATATTAAAAAGACAGTACGCCAGGGTCAAGATTAATAAAATTAACAAGCTTTATTGCTTCATGAAGGACATTCTTAAATGAAATGAGTTTTTTTTTCAACTACAAAGGTATAGTGATGAAGAATATGACTATTAGTACAATTTTTGCCACCCCTGTGATACGCACTACAGGGCCAACAGTTTTACTCATCACTGTGTCTGCACTATCAGTGCAAATGTAAACATAGTTAAGTAGCAAAGAAGAACTTAGTATCATTATGAAATAGTTTCAATCTAACAGATGACCTGAAACATTTGAATACCATCCCCCGCCCCCCAAGAGTCCACAGACCACACCTTAGAGAATCACTGCCAGGGAAATACATATAAAATAAGAAGAGAGAATGTATCTCCAGGGAAAAGAACTGGGTGGTAGGAAGACAGGGATGGCAAGGAGACTTATTTTTCCCTGTACCACTTTGTACTCTGAATTTAGTATCCTTTGTATGTATTTTATCTTAAAAATTAAATAATTGTTTAAAAAATTTAAAAAGTAAACTGGCATCTAAAGTGGCTAAGACAACATATAAGCATATTATTTAGAGATATAAGGGTAAATATAAAAAAAAATTTTAAGAGGGCAAAATGTTTCCTCTTAGGAAGCAGAACTAGGGGACTGGTAGGGGAGTAGCACAGAGGACTGCTGTTTTTTTTATTATAAGCCTTTTGGAACTAACTTTAAAACCATGTACAGATGTTAATTGGTTCAAAAATAAAAATAATTCAAAAATGTTGCCTGGAAAAACACTTAGAAATTAAGTTTAAAAGATAAATAATGTAAATACCTATGCACAGGTGAGAGAATTGGCTGTGAAACATACCAAGGTGTAACAGTAACTGCCTAGAATAATGTGCCTGTGAGTTTCCACTCTTACATGAAGTATTACTTTATACTATAATAAACATATTTTCATCTAAAAAGCTAGTTAAAAAGCAACAATTTCCTCAGGCCAGAATGTCTGATGACTTAGTTAAAAACAGACAAGTATATAAACCTTAAAGTCACTTTTTTTTAACAGTTAAGTGGTTAAACTCTCCCCAAACACATACACCTCCACACACAAAGTAACGTAAAGTAAAATAATCTTTTTCCCCCTGCTTTTTCATTTGATCACGATTAAGATAAAATCAGAATTTATTTATCTGAAAAAGAAAAGAATTGCTTTATAGTAAATATAAGCTGCTAAATCTTACATAATTACTTCACAAAATCATCACAGAAATATAAACCCACTACCAAAATCTAATTTAAATTTAGTTTCTCAGATGTTCTGATCCAGAAAAAGAGATTATTTCTAAATATAAATAGATAACTCAAAAGCAAATTGGATTCCCCACTAAGAGGAATCCTTGAAGACTGGCTGGTTCCAGGACTGAGATAGAAAAGATATGTTAAACTTGGAACATCTTGCTGTGCAAAAAGAGAGGAAATACTGGGGGCAGGGGGGTTGGGGGAAGGATTATGAGAGTATGTCAAAAAGACACAGAAGTCAGGGTAGAAAGGCTCCCAATGGACAAATCTGAGCATCAAAATAAATAAAGGCAGTAATGGAGTATAACCCATTGAACAGTATAAGAAATACGTAAGTCTATATTGATAACAGATAGATAAAAGGATGCTTCTTCCTTAAAATAGAATGTCTGTTGATAAGGTAAAAGAGAGTTAGAAAATAACCGTTCTGCAACCATCAACGTAAATAAGTATCAGTACAGTCAAGAACCACCAATGGATGCTCAATCCAGAAGGGAAATTATGATAAAGATACAGAAGCTCTAATTAGAAGCAGGATCACTGCACTATCTCAAAGTTGTCCGCACAGTTTGTTTATTAGGTACAAGGCGAAAACAGTAACTATACAGTCCTGCAAAGAAACTAGACAACACCATGACCAGGTAACTAAAAACATCACCAATAAGGGGCTGACCAATGATACGTACTCCAGTATCACACCCTGAGAAGGATACAACATTCTTGGCTGAGGATGCATAACCTGAATCGAATTATGAGGAAACATCAGGTAAGTCCAAACTGAGGAATATTCTATAATATATGTAGTCTATATTCTTCAAAAATGTCCATACAATGAAAGAGAAAGGCTATGGCACTATTCCAGATGAAAGGAGACTAAAGAGACATGACAATTAAATGCAATTTGCAATCCTGAACTGGATCCTACGGGGAAAATGCTGCAAAGGAGCAAACACTATTACTGGGACAAATTGACAAAACTGAAATAGGGACTACAGATAACAAGACAGTATCATCAATGTTAGAGTTCCTTAAACTGGTAGCTGTACTGTGATAATGTAAGAGAATACAGTACACAGTGAATATTTAAAGAAAAATGGGCATAATATGCAATTTACCTTCAAGTGATTCAGAAAAGAGAAAATGAGAAAGCAAATGTGACAAAATTTTAAAAACTGGTGAATCTGAGTAAAAGATATTGAAGAGTTCTCAATACCATTTTTCATACTTCTCTGTAAGTGAAATTATTTCAAAATAAAAAATTTAAAGTCAAATTGGGATGTCAAAACATGGTGATAATAAGTGATTTATTCTGATGCCCTATAGCACATATGAATAAGGGAAATGAGTACAACAGTGACGCAGACTGGCACACAGCCCCGGAGAGAATTTCCTAAACTTTCAATTCTCTAGAAAAAGAAAAATACTTTTTAAGTAACCACATAAACACTAAAATGCTAATCTTGTATACCCTTAGGAAAACACAGAAATCTCTGTTTCATGTCAACATAGTCCATATTGAGGGACTCTCCATTCCTCCAGCAAACCATAAGCGCCTCATAGGCAAGTCTTAAAGTCCTGCTCTTTGTTGTAACTCAAGCACTAACAAGGTGCCTGAAATACACTACTCAGATTTGTTGAACAAATGATGAATGTTTAGAAAGAGGAACAAAATTCTGTATTTTATCAAAATTGAGGGAAGAGAAAGGAAGAAGACACCTAAAATATGATATAAGTTATTATAAATACTTATTTAAAAATGAACATTTTCAAGTCTCACAAAAACAGAGAATAATATTATTAGTATGCATATACCCATCACTCCCACCCAACAACTACCAGGATTATTCCACACTTGCTTCTTCTAACTCCCCTCTCCCCTCCTTTTTTTTGGTCTGAAGTATTTTAAAACAAATACCAGACATCTTTTTTCCCTTCCTCATTCTTCAGTCTCCATCTCTTTAAAAAAATGGGCATTTTCTTACATAAACTTAATGCTATTAGCATCCCTAACAAAACTAACAATAATTCCTTGATATCATCCACATTCAAACTTCCCCCAAAGTGTTTCAAAAATTACTTTCTACAATTGGCTTGAGTCAGGATTTAAACACCATCAACACATTACATTTGGTTACTATATATACTATTTATAATCTTTCTTTTTACATTGTCTCTCAGTAATTATGAAAAAGCCTAACAGACAAACCAAACAATTAATTTACATTTGTAGATTCTCCAGAATCAAGCCCAATCTAATGCATTTGCTGGCCCCTTTGTCTGCAGCTCTCTTCCTCCAGATCATCACTATGGCTGATTCTTTCTAATCACTGACAGCAAATCAATTATTGCCTCTAAAAAGAAGTCCTTTCCAACTACTCCTTCCATAGTTGAGCCCCACTTTCATTCATTCTCCATCACACACTCTTATTTTCTTCATGGAACTTAACCATTACCTAAAACTATTCTGCTTATAATCCGGTTTCCCTAGTAAAATGTCCACTCCATGAAGGCAGACTGCCTTCTCCACTGAAGGCCAAGAACAATGCCAAGAACATGAGACACCAATAAATATTTACTGAATGACTAAACAGTAATGCAGTACCTCTATTTAAAATGTAAGCTCAGTTTACTATTTGTTTTTAAACATTATAGCTCACTGCTCACATAATAATATAAATTGAGTACCTGTAGAAACCTGGGCTAGCTGTTACCAATACACTATGGGATGCAGGAAAGAAAGAACAGAGATGGAAGGCATTCAAATGCATTTCTGGACTTTGACTGAACAATGATTACAGGTTTCTGAAAGAAAAATTATTCAGGATGATTTAAAGAGCATTGTCAGAAGTAAAATAAAGTTTCATTTTTTAGTATCATATGAGAGCTATTAAATTATGAGTAATATCTACGATGGGAAATAAGCATTATCCAGAACAACAAATATGGCTCAAACGTAGTTTTTTTTTTAAATATGTATATCATGAGGGAATTTATACTCTGGGTATAGCATTTCTTTCTGGGGATTGGATCATGATGAATACAATTAATACCAAAAACACCTAACTAAAGATACAAACCATTAAATTTAGAGCCTAGAGAAAGCTAAAGTTTTCTATTCCACACTTTCATTTAACAGTTGAGAGAGATCTGAAGCTCAGGATGCATTTGCTGTTCCCTTTGACTCATCAATAAAGTCAAAGATCTAATGAACAGCAAGCAAAGCTAGATCCAAAATCCAGATCTCCTATATCTAGCCCTATGCCCTTTCGTAAGATGTCATACATAGAATGCTGATGTCAAGTTACAACATACTTCACTATCATTTTTAGTACTGTGACTTTTTTTCCTATTGAAGTCCTAGCCACCAGAGGAAAAGTCAAAACAAGGGCACATATAATTATGCTCTAAGCAAAGCATGGTACCGAAACTCCTCTTTGACAAAATAATTCAAGAAATTTCTAAAAAAATCTAATTGGTTTGATTCGAGTTTTTTATTCCACATTTTAAATTTTATAGTGAAAATAACTATTTAGGAATATCTGATGACTATTCTGTGGTTTAGAGGAGTAAATTGCTGTCTTCTTATCTTGAAGATCAGTATAGCTACTTTTCAATTATCTATAGAAACAGAGCCCCGAAGTGAAATTTGTCAGTGTGTAATCTCCACTATGATGCTTTTTTCACCAAAACAAAATTATTTTTATTCTTTCTTCAAAAAACAACTCTAGTGAAAGAACATGCAAGTGACTAGAAGACACCAAATAAAAAGGAAAAAGTGACAGAAGAATCCAAACACATAAAATATAGCATCCTCAATGATCAAGGAGAGACCCTACCCTTCCTAGTTTTCCCAACCAATTCATAAACACTTCACCAGTTCTTAGAAAACTACTCTGAATTGTAGGAGGCATACAAATGGACAGGAAAGAGATGTCATTTGTCCAAGGTTAAATGACAGGAGGTAGACAAAAGTAAAATATTTCAAGGCTTTTTAAAAAATCCAATTTAAGATTCTTTTCAAAGTGAAAGGGTTTCTCTCTCATCCTGTTTTGTCTCAGAAACACAACCAAACACGACTACATAGTATGAAAAATAACATGGTTTACAGTGACATGAAAATTTTTACTAAAAACCATAGTAACGAACTGTCAAAATGTTGATTTTCGCCCTAATAAAGCCAAGTAAAAACAGTAGTATAGAACTTCTACGAAATACCGAAATCACACTCTAACATTTGAAAACAACGACACAAAAACAAAAATGGGAAAGGAAATGGAACCTTAGCTTATCTCTTCCCCAGTCTGTTCTTTTTGGTTGAAGAGGTCCCTAAAACAGTTAAATTAAACATAAAACATACAATGAAATAAAGTTCGGATTAAGTCACGTTCAAAAGCTATAAGAACTATAAAATGAAGTCTCTGTCAGCTGATATCTTACCACTCCAGAGAGCTCTAAATTCATACTGCATATAAATCAAGAAACAGGAAAGCATGCAACACAATGGAGTCATCCCATATTACAAACACGAAAAAATTAAATGAATACCCTATACTTCCTGGTATTTTTTAACGTTGAAACTAAGACTTGCGTTAAGAAGTTATCTGTAAAGATCTACTATAAACCTATTTAAGAACTGTGGTGACAAACCTCTATTTCTGCTCTATAGAACAAACATTTCTACTACAGCACTGCCTCCGTCCCTGTTAAGTTATCAAAGGACAATCATAAAAAATATCAAGCTTCCTTTTTAACGACCAGCAAGCCAACTCTATATACAATCTGACGCGTCTGTATTTCTCCTGTTCCGCGGTCTACGTTTCCTTGATCACATAAGCAGCCGACTCCCTAACCGTCAGGGCTGACTTAGCGCCCTCCAACACCGCGGGTGCAGGTTACCTTCATCGCTCCATTGTCAAATCGCACTCCTACGCCTCAGTCCTCAGCCCCCGTCCCAAGACCCTAGGGAGAGTCGAAAAGGGGAAAGAAATCCCCTCACCCACAGTCCCCTACTGAGGGGTGTGGGTGTGTCTGTGGACGAACGCTTTGCTGAGACACAAATCAGTCTTCTGCGGACACGCAGACCCTAAGTGACCGTGGAGCCAGCAACAGCCGGCCGGTCGCCGACCCCAGCCTTCGGCGGCCGCAGCCCTTCCTCTTTCTCCCCTCAGGCCGGCCCCTCCCCCGTTGCGCGCACGCGCGGCCTCCGATCGATCCCCTCCCCCCTGGCCCCTCACCTTAATCATTAGCCACCCTCTTTCCAGGCTCCGGGAATCACTGGCCCAGGAAGGAAGACAGCAGAGGTAAGGGGGGAAGAGGATGCGTCGAGAGCCAGTGATTGCGCCTCAGACGTTGGCCTGATAGGCCCCCACAGTCAAGAGCAGCGTCTGTCACCGCCACCAAAACTGTACCAGCGGCAGCGCCTGCTTCGGCCCAGCTGACTGGCCTTGGGTTCAGAATGCCTGACTTGGTCCCACAGCAACTCCTTCCCCGAAGCTGCGGGCGTTTCTATGTTGCGCAGACCAAACACCTCGCCACCGTCGCCGCCACTGAGGCTGGTCTCCGGCCGCCGCCGCCGCCGCCGCCGCCGCCGCCGCCTAACCAATCCCTCCTCTACCGAGCGAGCGCGACACTCCGGGGCTTTACGACAGTTCGCAAAGTGAGAACGCAGGCGACTTCACGCCTCCCTTAACATCTGTTTGTTTCTGCGCTTGCTCAGATTCTTGTTTCTCACTGTCCCGCCCCCTCTTCCCCGGCCCTCCCCCTTTGTACTCGCTTTATCAGTCTGTTGGCGAAGCCGAGCGATGTCATAACGCTCATTATTTTATTTTCCTTGGTGAAATGCGTTCAGTATTTAAACAAAATACTAACTACATCTTGGCTAATTTTTTCATAACTATAAATTACAACTAACCACAGAGTTATTGACTATACTTAGGGTACAATTAAAGAAAACCATCATGGTTTAGTGTCTTTCATAGCAAGTGATACTCGAATCATACTTGCTAATGACAGAGACATCATGGTACGTCAACGTTACGGTGAATTTGCTTCCAGAATCAGATCAAAAGTGGTAATAAATATCCTGGGAGCTAACTGCAGTAACATGCGCCTTCTTAATTATTTCATTAAAAAAAATCAGTAGATAGCAAATGCCTCATTACGTGCGTTAGGTGGATGTAGGGGGAAAGGATGTAGACTTTGAAATCTGTCAGACTTTCTTTCAAATCCCAGTGATGCCAGTTAACAGCTGGCTGATTGATTAGACCTTCGTAAATCTGTTGCCAAAAAAGAAAAAAAATGTCAATTATTAAATTATTACTCAATTAAAAAGAAATAAAATTAAAGCATATCTAAAACAAAAACAAACAACCTCAGTTTCCTCTATAAATTGAGATGACATCATTTACCTCTAAGGGTTCTTGTGACATTAAATAAGACAGTTCATATAATGCTTCGAACTTTACTTACCAATTAAGTGTTCAATAAACATTGATTCCCTCCCTTTGTCATCAGCTTATCTTTCTGAATACCCTTTCTTCGTTCATGTTCTCCATATTGTTCAGTGAAGAAAATATTTTAAAATAATAATATGAAGAAAGGGTAGCAGATTGTGTGGGGAAACTGGAAAAGCATTGGACTGGAGTTTTTCCTCAATCCTCCTATTTTCTCATTCTAAATATAAAATTCTTCCTGGACTATCTTATCTACTGCCAAGGTTTTAATTGTTATCGATTCATGACTTCTCAAAGTCCTGTGTTTCCAGACCTAACCAGAAAGAGCTTCTTCCTAAAGCTCTTGACCTGTGCTCTTCAATAAGGTAGACACTAGCTACATTAACTGTTGAGCATCTAAATGTGGCCAGTACAAATTGAGAAGTGCTGTAAGTGAAATCTATACATCCAATTTCAAAGATACAATACAAAAAATTGAAAAAAAATCTCAATTTTTAATATTGATTACATGTTGAAATAATATTTTGCCTATATTGGGTTAAATCAGTGGTTCTCAAGCAGAGGTGATTTTGTGCCCTTTCCTCCCCCTGGGATATTTAACAATATCTGGAGACACTTTTGTTTGTCATAACTTTAGGGGGAGGGGACTATTGTCATCTACTAACAAGAGGCCAGGGATGCTGTTAAACATCTTATAACTCACAGGATAACCCTATACAAGTAATTCTCTGGCCCAAAATGTTAATAGTACAGTTGAGAAAACCAAGGTTAAGTAAAATACACTCTTAAAAATTAATCTAACCTATTCATTTTACTTTTAAGATGTGACCACTAGAAAATTTTAAGTTACATTTGTAGCTCACACTACACTTTTACTGGACAGCACTGACTGGGATCTAGCTTTTACTGGACAGCACTGACTGGGATCTAGACCCATATGGCTGTTTACTTGATGTGTTATTTACACTTTAATGTCCCACTGGCATCTCTGACACATCATGTCCAAAATAATAAATAAATGTATGTAGACAGTATTTAAACCCCATCCATCTCAGTCTTTCCTGTCTCAGTCAATAGAACCAAGTTATCTAACTAGAAACATAATGGTCATCTTTGATGACTCTCTCTTCCTCACTCTCTACCTCTTATCAATCAAGAAGTTCTTCCAATTCTGCCTCTGAAATATCTTAGATATTAAAATTCAACCCATTCCTCTCTGTAAAATCTGCACCAGTCCAGGTGTTTAGTATATTCATTTGTTTAACAAACATCTAGTACTTACTATGTGTTAGACATTGTGCTGGGCACTGTGAGTACCAGATACATAACCACTGCCTTACCTGAAGTATTCTCCAAAACCCATGAAAGCAAACCCATTATTTACACTATAATGTGGAAGGGGTAGGATGGTATGCTGGGTACTCTGAGAACACAAAGATGAAACACTGTAGTCAAATCAAGAGAAAGTTTAAATTAAATTTTGCAACATGAATGAACACAGTTAAATACAGCAAATAGAAAAGGCATTGCAGGCAGAAATCAGATTGGCACATGCTAAGGTACAGAATCCTCTAGTCGAAATAGCATGAAGCAAATTCTCTGCTACGATCTATTAAATGTGTCATGCAGGGAAACTCAAGAGATGAGAGAAGAAAAGTAGATAGAAATGGATTAAGTAAGGTGGTTTTTGCTAGGATAAGGAGCTGGAACTATAGTTTTACTTAAAATTATGGAAAGCCATTCAGTGAAATCAGTTAAAGGAATAACAATCAGATTTGACTATTCAAGACACATTATGTAAGCAGAGTAGAGAATAGATTGAAGAAAGTCAAGAGTAGAGGGGAAAATACTATGTGGAATTGCAGGTAAAAAGTGATGAGGGTGGTGGAAATGAAAATGAGAAGGAAGAGACAGATAGAAAAGATAAGAAGACTGAATAACTAAGTGGTATAGGAGGTGAAGGAGAAGGAGAGGCTTCCAGATTTATGGTAAATGGTTGGGTGCTGGGTCATTCAAGAAAGAGACACAGGCTTGAAAAACCCAGCTTTGGGGATTTGGGACTTTTAACTGGGGTAGGATGAAGGAGGAGGAAATACTTCTTTATTGGGAAAACTGGGTTTGAGATAGCTAGCATTTACCTAAAGTGGAGATTCCAGTAAGCTGTTGGTTATATGTGTCTGGAGCTCCAGAGAGGTCTGGGTTGAAGATCGAGATTTGGATTCATTAACTTATATGGGATAGCCGAAGCCATAATTTTGATGAAGTTACCCAGAGTATAAGTGAGAGGAGACAGATACCTGGGGAATTCTGATATTTTAAAAGTTGAGGAATGAAAAGGAGTCCCAGAAGGATATGGACAGACCAGAACAAAGTTAAGAAACAGATTACAGGTCAAGTGAGAAGAAAGTTACAACACTGACGTGGGTGATCAAGCATATGAAATGTCTGAGTTTGGCAGTAAGGAGAACTGTAAATAGGAGCAGTTTCAGCAACTGTCCTGCATTTTAGTATGGAGGTTCTCAACTGGAGTTGATTTTGATCCCCAAGGGTTATTTGGCAAAGTCAGGAGATATTTTTGGTTGTCACAACTAGGCAGCTGTTACTGACATCTAGGGGGTTGAAGCCAGCGGTACTGTTAAATACCCTACAACGCATAGGACAGTCCCCCACAACAAAGAGTTATCTGACCCAAAATGCCAATAAGATTCCAACTGAGAAGTCCTTGTTTAGAAAGGACTGAACAGTGTAGTTATGGTCGGCTTCAAGAGCTCTTTGAAAGAAAATGAAGCAAAGTTTGGTGATTTAATGCACTGAGATAGAGGATATGGGGAACTTGTTTAAAATATTGACTATTTCCTCAGATGAAAGTTTTCACAAGAATTAAAAGGACCTAAGAGATGCACTGGTCAGAACACTTAGTGATTCACAACATTTTATTTTCTTACGGACGTACCACGGTATCACTGGAATTTGAAATTAAAAGAAAAATTTTATAGATTGCACAAAATTGGATTTCAGTGGGCTGATTTAGTTCAGGAATACAGGTCCTTATTAAAATCCTATATATGTAATCTGATTTCAGACTGTAAGATTGCAGAAACTGTTCTAGTTTGAAGATTATAATCTTTATTATACATTCAGAGAGACAGAAAAACAGAAAGTGAGGTTATCATTAGGCAGAGCACTTATTTCCTACCATTAAATTGTTTTGAAGTTCATGGAATCATTTTGAAAAGCTGAGGCACTCTTTGGTGGTAGGATAACTTCAAAAGACAGCATAATTTTCATGAATACCTATCATTTTTTTAAGTTTTTCTGATTGTCTTTGGAATGCAACCTTCAAGATATATTTGAATTATCAAGCACTAATACCACGTGTGTGGCTCAATCTTTGAAAATGGAAGTAACAAATTATGGACTAACACGGAGACATAGAATGCCTGGAATTTTGTAGACAAGCATTTGAGACTTCAAGTATCCTGAAATATTTCTGGCTATCTGGCCAAATTCTGGGCATGCTTAAGGCCACGGGGTTCTGTGAAAGCCTATTTTAAAAATACAACTGGAGAAAAATGAAAGAGAAAGCCACCATCCACCTATGGTTATGTAAGCCTAGCGTTACACTGAGGTTTCCGAATTGATTGACAGTTGTTCTCAGAACAGTTTGTTCTGTTAATTACCAGTATTTTTATACACTTGGTCAAAACTGGTCACAGGCTTACTAATGAACTTTTACAACAGTTGTTTTAACTCTTTTTAGAATGCTTTCACAATGTTTTTAAAAAACATAATTTCTAAAGGGCTCACTTCTGTTAGCAATAAAAAAATTTCACAAAATTCTAATCAGTAAAAATACTTATGAGCTCCAGAGTCCCTTAGAGCTCTAACATGTTATGGTTTGCTTCAGACCTAATAAGAGTTATGTGAGCCCTGTGAATATTACAATTTCAAGCATGATTTCCATACTGGTAAATTATTTGCAAATTCAGAACAGGAAGTAAAGATATTTCTATGCACTTGCTTGTTATTTATAGATCATGTAAAGTTTTCCAAAACCATTAAATGTTTCCTTAAACTGTATTAGTATTTGTTTAATTGCCTAACATGTATCTTAACTAAGATTTTGGATTACAGGATTGTAAACAAAGCTTGTGCTTTGTGGAGTTTATAGATTATACTACACATTTAAAATACTGATATATTTGGGGACTATTCAGAAGGAAGGATATACAAGAGAAGGAAATGAAACTGTGTAAAAAAAGATTTTTAAAATATTTAATAACTTGAATCTGAATGCTTTTAATACTCTGCAATTCTGATAAGATTGTAATTATTTTTAACTTTTGATAGAGTATAAATCACTAATACACTATCAGAAATTTGGAAAGGTTAGAGATTTTAATTTCATATCTTTACTTTGAAATTTACTCAAAATTTTTAAGTTGTGAAAGTATAAATAGGTCAAAGTTAATGATGACCAGACTCTGAAAATTTATTTACTCGGATTATAAGGATAAATAAAATCTTTCTACTCTGAAACCTTCGTACACTAATTTAGGATTGAGTTAAGCTAGGAAAGACTGCCACCTACTGAATCAAAATGACTAAAACATCTCAACATTAAGTTCATTTTTCAGAACATCTAAAGTTCTCACATTGGTCTCTCAAAGATATACATTTAAGAGGATCTACATACAGAAAATACTCTGAAAAATATTCGACTAAATATTCCCTGCTAGCAGAATAATAGACTAGCCATCTGTATTTCTCATGCCCGCCATCACCTGACAAACAATAAAGGAATTTAAATGGTACAAACCCAAAACAATAAGCAAATGGGAGCAGGTCATCAGTAAGCAAGTAATTCCACCAAACAGAAGTCAGAGAACTGTTGTAGCAGAGTGGTGAAAAAAAGCTACACCATTAACTATTACCAGAGAGGCTATACCAATTACAGAGCTGATACACCAGAAGCTAGGGACTCATGCCAAAGACAAGGGAGGCCAAGTAAAAAAGGTAGAAATGAAATAGAAACAGACTAATTGTAAGTCTGTACGTGGCATCGTTAAACCTCTCCACGCCTCTCTTCACCATGTAAAGAATATACAGCATCTAGGTTTTAAAGTCCTAGGCTAAAAAGAAAAATGAAAAACAAGCAGATTGAACTAGTTGAGCAGATAAAAAGCAGCTGGTGTGACAGCTTATGCTAAATACTTCAATTTGATTACTAACTGGTCCTACCTGCTCACACCTGCTTGGCAGTGGGTGTCATCCTTTTACACAGACTTCACATTTAGTTTTTATATTACATAATTAAAAAATATTTATTGAAAACAAAGATATGCCAGGTATTTGAGGAAAACATGTAAAGCGAAAGAGACCAAGCTAAACATAAAAAAAAAAAAAACTGCAGAGAGTAGAGATAATTTAACACAAGAAGGGGAAAAATATTTTAGCCTCTCTAATATCCTCAGAAATTTTTAAAAAATGATACTACTTCTTTATAACAGGAAAAGAATGCTATGAAAAAATAAGAAAGAGTGCTTGGAAATTAAAATGATGATTTCTGAAATTAAAATTCATTCATTTGAATGATAAAAGCAAGAAAAATTTTCAGGGTGTAAGATAAAAAGGAAAGGAATGTGAGAGAAAAGGTAAGAATTAAAGAGGACCAATCCTAGAGGTAAAATATCCAACAGAATTTCCAGAAAGGGAGAACAAAGAATATGGAGAAAAGAAAGTATAGAGTTCTAAAATTCTAAAACTGTTTATTCTTTCATCTCACTGGACACTCAGGTTGTTTCTACCTTTTGGCTACTGTGACTAATGCTCTTATGAGCATTCATCAACGAGTATCTGTTTAAGTCCCTGTTTTCAATTCTTTTGGGAGCATATCTAAGAGTGGAATTGATAAGGTCATACCACCATTATGTGATTCGCTTTTTGAGGAACTCGTTTCCTCAAACATTTTGCACAGTGGCCACACAATTTTACATTCCTACCAGCAATACATGAGGGTTCTAATATCTCCACATCCTCTCCAACACTTGTTATTTTCTGTCTTTTTAAAAATTATTATTATAGTCATCCTAGTGGGTGTAAAGTGGCATCTCCTTGGGGGTCACACTGTTTTCTCTTAGTGGTTACTTTAGAAATGCCTTAACAAAGCCATCCTTACTTAATAAAACCTAATACCGATACCTTTATCACCCTCCTGGGGAAGAACTCATAAGTGGTATAACAACACTTACCACATAGACCCCTGCAACATGAACACATATCATCCATGGTTATTTTTGCCATGTAGTATTGTAATTCTACATTATTTAAATGCCACATTATTGTTTTCTGACACCCCTACTTTCACAGTCAATGTGATTTAGATGTATCCTCGTAATTATCATTTTCTTTGGTCTCTATCACTTTCTGCATCTGATTTTCGTGCAAGATTATTTTCTTCCTGCATAATGAACAACTTACAGAACATCCTTTAATGCTTATCTGTTGTTGCTAGTATCTTTTATTTTTCTCAGAAAATGTATCAGTTTTGCCATCTTTATTGAAGTATATGTAGAAGGGTAGTTATTTTCTCATAGCACCTTAAAAATGGCATTTCACTGTCTTCTGAAGCTCTTGTCATTGAAATGTCAGTGTTGAGTTTAACTGCAGCTTCTTCAAAGTTAATCTTTTTTTCCTGGCTATTCTAAGATTTGTCTCTTTGTCTTGACTTACTGAAGTTTCCTTTTTATGTGTTTCATTGAGGATTTATTTTTATTTATTCTGCTGGGGCTTTGTGGGGCTTCTTGTATCAGTGGATTATTGGCAATCATTTCTTCAAAATATTGCCTCAGATCCACTCTTTTTTCTCTTTTTCTTCTGGAACTTTACTTGAGCAGGTTAGGTCCCCACACTGTTTCTAACATGTCTCCTGCCTTTTGTACTGTATTACCTATTTTTAATTAATCCTTGCTTCATTCTGCAGAGTTTCTTCTGAAATTTATTTGTCACCTAATTCACTCTTCATTTGTGACTAAACTACTAATCAAAAATTTGAAAATTTGGTATTAAATTTCACTTCTGGATTTCTTTTTTTCCCTCCTAGTTCTATTATATCATTTTTTATTGTATAAAGTTCCCTGCTAAAAATTTCAAGTTTGATTTTGTCCCTTGAACACAATAATCACAGTTTTTTTTTTAATAGAGTCTGTGCCTGATAATTCCAATCTCTAGAGTCCCTCTGAATCTGTTTCTGCTATTTGTTTTTCCTGCTGGTTCTAATTTGTGGCACCTTGTGTCTCTTGATGTGCCTCTTTGTTTTCAGGACCTGTGCTTAAATTTTATTACAGAAATCATCTGATATCAGTTATTGGCATTAACTTCCCCACAGTTTTTGTTGGCATCTGCCACATGCTCAAGGTGGTCAGCAGGGCAGGACCAAGGTGTGGTTTGCTGCACCTCTACATGACGTGAAGGGAGACCATAATCCACAGCCTTTCTCCCAAGAGTAGACTGTCACGGCCCTAGCCCAGAGTTGCGTCGGGGTCACTATCCTTTTCTTTTTTTTTTTTTTTTAACATTTTTTTATTGAGTTATAGTCCTTTTACAACGTTGTGTCAAATTCTGGTGTAGAGCACAATCTTTCAGTTATACAGGAATGGGTCACCATCCTTGATGAGCTCCATCTACCAGTCTGCATTCCTTCAGCCCAGCAAGGCTTCCATAAGTGCAGCTTAGTCTTTCATTTGCCTTCTTAGGATTGGCATACGTACCTAGGTCATATATATATACATAATATATGTATTCCGGTAATATGCATACTATTTCATTCAATTGGCACCTGAAACTAATGTAATGTTACATATTTATTATACCTCAATTTAAAAAATATGCTCCAAATATGAAAATGAATATACGTATGTACATGCATGACTGGCACATTGTGCTATGCATCAGAGATTGACACATTGTAACTGACTGTACTTCAATTAAAAAAAAAATGCTCCTAAATATGTCTTTGGGCCCCTGACCTCTCCCATATCTTATTTTGTAATTCCTTTGTAATTCCTCACTAAATTATTAGCTGTTTCATTATTTTCTAGCTTTTTTAGTTATATTCAGTGGGAAGGTAGGTACAAATTATCTAGTTTATCATAATTTAAAGCAAAATAACTTGCCTTCAAGTTTCAGTCTTAGAGTTTCCTTTAGTGCTCACTGTATTTCACTCTCTCCCTAAGTAATTTTATATGCTACTTCATGTATATGCTGATATCTCAAAATTTTCTGTCTTTGCCCAGATCTTTCTTCTGAGCATCAGCTATATACGTTCAACTGCCTATTCTACATCTCCACTTGAGTGTCGCACAGGAAGCCCCAAACCCAGGATTTATAGAATTGGATTTGCATCTGCACGTCAATAATTCCAGTCATATATGTATACATATGTATTCCAGTAATATGCGTACTATTTCATTCAATTCCTACATCTTCCATGTAGATTTTAGCACCAAAGTTTTAGTTTATATTTCTCTGATCCCTGGTGAGATTGAATACTTTTCATTTGCTGCTATACCAGACTTATGGAAAGAGAATCTGAGAATATAAGTAATTTTATAAAAGTTGAAATCAGTATTTAAAAAGCCAGGTCTGGGTTTCTGCTTCATGCCATGAGGACATAACAGAGCACCATTGTTCTGCCTCAAACCATTAGGAAATCAGACCAGATATCTGAGACAGTTTTCCAGATACTGGACAACAAGCAGGACAAGTCAGTGATCCTGAGAGAAGGGAAACTAAGAAGGTGAACCCATCAAGTGCCTGATATTGAGAGGTAGAACCCAGACAGATCCCAGTAGTTTTATTAAGTTGAGGGGACAGAGATCCAGGGAGGCCCAGGCAGCTAAAATTTACAGAGCACACAACCAGAGAAGAGGAGGCTGCACACACAGAGAGGGGAAACTCAAGAAATGCAGAGGGGCTCCTTGAGTCTTTGACCAAGTACTGATCTACACATGCATACGAGAAAACTACTAAGGATAGGAAAGGAACCATCACAGAGAGTGCACAAGACATCTCTGGAACTCACATAGGGCTGTTAATACTTGTGTTTTCCATTAGCCAAAGTGGAAAGAAATAGAATAGAAATCAACAGAAATGCAGAAATTACACAGATGATATAATTGGTAGACAAGGAAATTAAAATAACTATTTAAAAAATACACCATTTGATTAAGAAGGTAGAGGAAACACGAGCATAATAAAAAATAAAAGGTAAGAAAGACCCACATCAAATTTCCACAGATGAAAAATACAGTATCTGAGATATAAAATACATTAGATTGGACTACCAGTAAACTTGAAGAAAAAACAATAGAACCTACTTAAAATGAAGCATAGGGGAAAAAAGAACGGGAAAAAATGAACAGAGCATCAACGAGCTGTGAGAAAATACCAAGTAGCCTAATATATGTATATCTGGAGTCCCTGAGGAGATCTGGAGTGGACGAAGTTGAAGAAATGCCAGGATATATTCAAAGTATGGTGAAGAATATGACTTACTGATCGAACAAGTTTAATGGACTCTCAAGCAAAACAACACTAGAGCATATAATAATCAAACTGCTTAAAAACAAAAACAATGTTAAAAAATGTGACAGTGAATATATGTTTGTTCATGTATAATTGAAAAATTGTGCTTTACACTGGAATTTGACACAACATTGTAAAATGACTATAACTCAATAAAAAATGTTAAAAAAAACCAATGATTAAATCTTGAAAGCAAGCAGAGAAAAAGATAAGACATACAGAAGAAAAAGTGCAAGACAGCCACATCTCATTAGAAAAAATGCAAGAATGTGAGTAGGGTGGTATCTTAAAGGCATTAAAGGGGAAGGAAATGCTAACCAAGAATTCTATACTTAGCAAAAATATCTCTCAAAAACTTAGGAAAATAAAGACTTTTGCAGACTTATAAAATCTGAGATAATTTACCATCTTTAAGCTGGAACTATAAGAAATGTTCAAGTAATTCTTCAGGTAAAAGAAAAATGATACAGATAGAAATTTGGATACACAAAATAGATAAAGAACACCATATACAGTAAACATAAAGATTAATATAAAAGACTTTTTTTATTATTTTAAAGATAATTTACTGTCTAAAGCAATAGTTATAACAATATATTTTAGAGTCTGTTATATAGTGAAGGTAATTGCATGACAAAGGATGGGAGAGAAAAAAGTAGAAGTATGCCGTTCTATAATACTTATTCTGTATACGCAGTGTTTCAATATTATTTGAAGGAGACTAAGTTAAATATTTGGACTGTAAACGCTATATAAACCACTAAAAACAAAAATAAAAAGAATAGCTACTAGGCCAATAAAGAAGGTATACTTGAAGCATAAAAAATTCTCAATTAATGCAAAGAAGTCAGAAAAAAGAGAAAAAAGAACAAAGGACAGATGGGACAAATAGAAGAGATACATAGAGAACAAGATGGTGGCTTTAAACTCAAGCATATAATAATCACAATAAATTTAAATGTATATGGTATAAATAATCCATTTAAAAGGCAGAGATTGTCAGAATGGATTAAAAAAAGCAAAACAATTATATGCTGCCTACCAGAACTCTAAAAGACACAGATACGATAAAGGTAAAAGGATGGAAGAAGATATATTATGCTAACTCTAATAAGTTACAATGGCTATATTAGGTAAAGTAGATTTCAGATAAACAAATGTTATCATAGATAAAGTTATTTCATAATGATGAAAGTTTCACATTGATTAACAGACTATAAAAATTCTAAATCTGTATGCATCTAATAAAACAAAGTACATTAATAAAAAACTGATTAAACTTATATGAGAAATGCACAAATTAACAATTAGTGCTAGATATTTTAACACTTTGCTGTTGATAATTGATAAACAAATAAGATTTAAAAAATCAGTAAAGATATGGAAAACCTGAAGAACGGTATCAAAAATCTGAACTACATCCAAGAACAGCATAATACACATTCTTCTCGAGTGTGCATGGTACATTTACCAAGTTTTACCGGTTATATTCTGTGACATAAAACAAGTCCTAAATACGGAAGGATTGAATTCATACAAAGTATTTCTCAACTTAAAGGAAGTGAACTAGAATTCAATAGCAGAAAGATATTTGGAAAATCTTCCCAAAGAATTAAAATTAAACACAACACATAAATAACCAATGGATCAAGGAAGTTCACAAAAGAAACTTTTGAATGTTATGAAATGAATGAAAATAGAACCACAATTACTCAAAATTTATGGGATGCCATCAAAGCTCTGTTTTCAAGGAAATTCATAGCTTCAAATATTTATATTAGGATAGAAAACAGCTTTAATATCAATGACCTAAGCTTCTATCTTAAGAAATTAGAAGAGTGAATTAAATCTAAATCAATCAGGAAGAGCATCATCATCATCATCGTCATCATCATCAAGGCATTTGGGCACCAGCTGGAGGGCCGTGGGGCTCCCACAGGGCCATGGGGCTACTCAGCAGTTGGGCTGGAGGCCTCCATGACTCCTTCATCTCTTGTGGCAATGAGAACTTGTTTAAAGAAATTTTCCTCAAAAATATTTCGTTTGTGTCTCTTTAGACTCCTCTTGAATATGGCAGTTTCTCAAATTTTCCTTGTTTTTCATGATTTTTGACAATTCTAAGGAGTACTGGTTAGAAAAATGTTTAGTATGAAGGTCTTTCCTTAGGATTTCTCTTGACTTCCAATCATCCAGGTTGGAACTCCTAAAGAAGAATACTTCAAAGAAACCCATGAGGGAGGACCATGTGCACTCAAGGCCCTGGGTGACCTTTTCTGTAAAGCACTGACAGATTTGCTGGACACCTCTGAAGTGAGCCAAGGGATCTGTGACCTGAATGTGGAGTTTTCAAGGTCTCTCTGACTGCAGACCTTTCAGCCTGCTGTGTGTACTGGAAGACAACTCTTTTTGCTGAACAGAGTGACCACACAGAAACCATCTTACAGAAAAGTGCTTTACTTGTGGGGCACCATTTGATGTTTCAGCAGACTCGGAGGAATGTGCTGCCTATAGTGTCTGTTTGAGACAAAATGGAGCTCTAGCTGAGATGGATCAGTTACTGGCAGTTGCCCTTTGTGGACCTCGGATGAAAAAGAAGACTTTATACAAAGTGACTTAAGGGAACCTATGACAGTCCATCATGATCTGATGTCATGGAATTGGCTGTGCACTCAAGTCTGTGTGGAATCAATCACAAGACACTCGGCAAGCAAATAACTGAATATAAAAGCAAGACAGAAATGCTTGGAAGTTTAAGCCTAGTTTGACCAAAATAAGAGCAGAAATAATTGGTTGAGTTAACAAAGCAAATGAAAAAGGAAAAGAAGAAAGCAAACCCCCTCACGGATGATTACGTTCCCCGTGCCCCTCCCCACCCCCCCACCCTCTGTAAGAAGTATCTGTTGGGTAGAATGAGTGTAAATGATCCAGATTATGCTGATGCATTTTTGGAGGAGCACACACTGGAATACGAATGCAAACTACTAGAAGAAGAGAAACTGGAGGCACAGAGAGGAGGTGATAAAAAAGAATCAAGTTAATTTGTTACACAGTATGAAGAAGTGTATCTGTGAGGCATCAGCTCTGCTGATAAGCTTCTTTTGGAAAGTTAGACTAATACGGACCAGCAGTTCCATAAAAGTCTGTACAATGTTGAGGTCTATGTACTGTGGTATTATATTTACACAAATGAACTCTACTTTGGAAGGGAAAAATTCTTTGACATTTCAAGTAGAAAAAATAAGAGCAGAAGTCAATGAACTAGAAAACAAAAAAAATAGAAAAAAATCAGTGAAACCTAAAACCAGTTCTATGAGAATATCAGTAACACAGATAAACCAGTAACCAAACCATTCATGGATTAATAAAAGAGAGAAGAAACAAATTGTCAACATCAAGAGTGAGAGAGAGGATATCACTTTAAATTCATACATTGAACTCATTGTTTGAGAACTTCTCTAAAGAACATCTGAGGTCCAGATGGCTCCATTGGTGAATTCTACAAAATATTTAAGGAAGAAATAATCCCAGTTTTACATAAACTCTTATAGAAAACAGAAGAGTGAATATATCTCAACTCATTCTTTGGGACCAGCATCACCCTAAACCAAAACCAAAGATATTAAAAGAAAATTTAGATGAATAAATTTGAGAGCATGAACACAGATGCAAAAATCCTTAACAAAATTTTAGTAAATCAAGTCTGATGATACATAAAAATGGACAATGTATCATGACCAAGTGTGTTTAATCACAGGAATTCGTGGTTGATGTAATAATTAAAAATCAGTCAACGTAATTCATCATATTCTCACCCTAAAAAAGAAAAACTATATGATTATCTCAAATGACTCAGAAAAAATCATTTGACAAAATTAATGGCCACTCATGATAACTCACAGCAAATGAAAAATTGAAAAAAAATTTCCCCAATAGAAAAAAAGCCACCTATAAAAAACCTACAGCTAATATCATACTTAATAGTGAAAGACTAATGCTTTTTCCCCTAAAATAAGGAACAAAGAAAGTCAATGTCACCCTCTGACTCTTCCTCTGGCTTTGCAATTAGAGCTCGTGTTTCCCTCTTCTGTATCGATAAAATTACGTTGATACCCTCTGTTAGAGCGCTTATCACATCTTATTAATTAATCCAACTACCCTCTGTCTCTTACTTTACTGTGACCTTGTAAAGGCTACATCTTTTGTTTTACTCATTTTTGTATGAATGTTAATGAATAATTCAATGAAGATTTGTAAAGGGTTCAAAGAATTATCCAGTTCTGTCATCCTATTTTCCCCTAGAGGAAAGTAAACCCTAGAGAGGTCAAGTAGCTTTCCTATATCCTATAGCAATTTAATTAGTAGTAATAGTCAACTTTTTTTTTCATTTTAGAGGATATTGTCTCCTTGAATTGGTCATTAAGTGAAATGTAGGCATTATTCCCATTATAAATGAGAAAATAATAGCTGAGAAAGTCTAAATTACTTGCCCATGGTCAATATTAAGTGTTTAAGGAATGAGTACACAAAGGCAAGATGTTTCACATTAAAAATATTTTTGTTGCTGTATGAAGAATATTTTCCACTGTTTCATTTTTGGTTTGTGCAGGAAAAACCAGTCTTAACAATAAGATGATGAGCTCAGAGATGCAATCTAAAAATTCGAAATTATGACTTTTAAAATGTGAAATATTCACTAACTCCTTGCTACAAGTGCCACTTTAAATGAACCATCTTTCATTATATTTACTTATGTGTTTAAACATTCCCAGCCCTATTCTCTAACAGTATTTATGAGAGCTTTATACGAACACATGTAATATCAGGTTAGAAACCGAAACACAGTAAGACTTTAGAAAAATAATGACAAATTAAATGAAGATAGGAAAATTTCACCAGAGATATTTATGACAAAGAAATAATACACCATGGAGTCCTGGACAAATTCTTGACATGAGCCACAAATCTAATTTTAGTTTCCTTTCAGCTAAAGCCAACAGGGAAATGCAGTCAGTAACAAGATTCATGAGTATCAATAAGGTAATGTTGTCTCAGAAGCAGAAATTTTCCTTTCATTGAAAGAACTATTGTCATTAAAAAGACACTGTGTGACAGTAGACATCATTCTTAACAACATGCATGGTGAGTCTCATGGAGAGAAGGAAGCTGAGGAGACCTATACCATGGTGAGATCCTTCCACAACTCTTTAAGAAAGGAGGTGAGCCCAGTTAACAGGAAATACATGAGAGGGAGGCTGACAAAGGTCAAAGTGTGGATCTGGTAATAAACTGTTTAATAATTTCTTCCTAGAAAAACCTTCCAGGATGTTTAGGGCTAGGAGGTTTCGCTTTTTCACCAAGGCAAGTTCAGAGCTTTGCTAGAGTGTTCATCTACTGGTAAGATTTCCTACATACCATCCTCTCCTGTCCTGCTGGTATAGCTTATCCAAAATCCAAGAGCTAGGTAAGACAAATACCATGGATTTTAGAACATCCTACTACTAGTCATAAAGAGACCACTTGTTGCATGACATGAATAAGCCCTACTATTCACCAGTACCATCAACATGGGGAAACTCGTGATGTGTGAGAATGATTTCAACAGCTATGTCTTGAGTAGCCTAGGACAAGGTTTTTTTAGAGCATCAGCCATAAAGGAGATGGGAGATACATTAAGCTGTGTGAAGAATTAATGAGTGTCTACTATACTATTTTTCCACTTTCCTCTATGCTTGAAATTTTTCAAAATAAAAAGCTACGGAAAGAAAACACAATGATGTTGAAGATCCTTGGAGATCAATGAAGAAGCAAATGTTACTTCTACAAGAAATTATAAAACAGAAAGTAAACAAAAGTAAATAGATGCAAAATGTACCAATTAGAAATTCCAGAAATAGAAAAGCAATCATAGAAATTTTAAAGAAACCCCCAAATAATCCACTTATGAATGGGCAATATTTTACAAAAGAAGTATATGAATGGCTGGAATAAATATATGGAAAGATACTCAACTTCATTAGCCATTAGGGAAATGCAAATTAAAACTACAATCAGGAGGGAATAGCTCAGCGGTAGAGTGCATGCACAAGGTCCTGGGTTCGATCCCCAGGACCTCTGTTGAAAAAATTAAAAATAAATTAATTAATAAACCTAATTACTTCCTCCCCCAAACAAAAACTTAAAAAAAAAAACTACAATAAGATACCACCTCACATCCACTATTATGGCTATAGTAAAAAAAACCAAACCAGACAATAACAGGTGTTAGAAAAGATGTGGAGAAATGAAACCCTCATATATGCTGATGGGTATGTAAACAGTGCAGCTGCTTTGGAAAACTGTGGCAGTTTCTTTAAAATTAAACATAAATTTACAGTAAAACCCAGCAATTCCTCTCCTAGACATCTATCCAAAAAAAATGAAAACATATGTCCACACAAAGACTTATATATATGTTTTCATAGCTGCATTATTCATAATAGCCAAAAAGTAGAAGCAACCTAGTCTATCAAATAGCTCAGGGATAAACAATTATATATATGTGTGTGTGTATATACATATATATATACAAACATTGTCATTATATATAAACGTTGTCAACAATATAAAGGAACAAAGAACTGATAAAGACTACAAAATGGATGAACCCCCCAAAAGCCAGATGTATAACATATATTGTATAATTCCCTTTATATGAAATGTACAGAAAAGGCAAATCTATATAAAGATAATGTTGCCTAGGGCTGGAGCTGGGAGCAAGGATTGACCACAAATGGGCACCAGAGATCATTTTGGTTTGGTAGAAATGTTCTAAAACTGGAGTGTGAGAATGGTTGCACAACTTTGTAAATTTACTAAAAATCAATAAGTTGTACATTTTAAATGGCATGCAAATTTGTTATAGATTGAAAGTTTGTGTCTCCCCCAAATTTATATGCTGAAACATAATCCTCAATGGGATAGTATTTGCAGATGGGGCCTTTGAGAGGTAATTGAGCGAGCTTTGCCCTCATGAATAGGATTAGTGCCCTATAAAAAGTGGCACTAATCCAGAGAGCTCCCTTTGTCTCGACTGCTCTCACCAGACATCGAATCTGCTGGCACCTTGATCTTGAATTTCCAAGCCTCCAGAACCATGAGAAATAAATTTCTGTTGTTTATGAGCTACTCAGGTCTATGGTGTTCTTGTTGAAGCTGACTGAATGGACTAAGACAAAATTATACCTCTACGAAGCAACCAGTATTAAGTTACTTGTATATTCTATCAGATGATGCCTTATGTATTTATACATAATCAAACGTAATATTTTCCCTTGCAAACGATAGCACACCATTCACATTATCCTCTGGTGCCTGGCTTTGTTTGTTTGTGTTTTAATTGATCTGTAGATCTTTCCACAGTAGTATATATATTGATCTATCACTCTTATTAATATGTGCAGAATATTCTACTGTATAACCATATCATTGATGAATGTTCATGGATTAATTTTCAGGTTAGGATATTTTGCTATTATAAGCAATGCTGCAATAGATATCTTGGTACACATGTTATTTCCCGTAAGTATGTCATTACCTATAAGAATACATTATTACCTATGAGTAGAATTTCTGGGCCAAAGGATTTGTGCATTATAATTTTGTTACATATTTTCAACTGATCTCCAAAGAGGTCAACTTATTCTCTAATCAGCATTGCATGAGCACATCTTGACAAGATATTTTTGATCACACAGCAAGTTAACAAACTTTTAGCTCCATGCCAACCTAATATGTTAAGGGAAAACAAAGGCATTTCACTATATTCTTGTCTCTTAGAAGAAGAAAAATTTCCTTTTCACCTGGAACAGTTATGCCAGTGTTTTCGATAACTTAGATGAAAGGGACAAGTCCCTTGAAAAACACAAATTACCAAAGCTTATTCAAGTAGAAATAAACTACCTGAAGAGCCATATGTCTACTGAAGAAGTTGATTTTGTACTTAAAAACTTCCCACAAAGAAAATTCTAGATTTAGAGGGCTTCCATGAGGAACTTTGCCCAATGTTTAAGGAAGAAATGATACTAGTTTTGTTCACACTGTAGAAAAATAGAAGAGCAAGGAACACCTCCCAGATCATTTTAGGGGACCAGCATTACCCTGACACCAAAAGCAGATAAAGACATTAAAGGAAAGGAAATTTCATACCCCACAAATACAGATTCAAAAACTCCTACCAAAATATTAACTACTATAATTCAGCCATATTAAAAAGAATAATATACAACCTATGGGTTGAAAAAATTTTAAGGAAAATTTTAGTTTTCCAATTAGAGTTTATTATAAGAACACAAGTTTAGCTCAACATTAAAAAATTAATATAATTTAGCACATTAGAGACTTTTGGGAAGACCACATGATCATCTCAATGGATACAGAAAAATTATTTAATAAAGTTCAACATCCAATCATGATAATAATGTTCAGTAAACTAGGAACAGAAGGAGAGCTCCTCAACTTGATAAAGGGCATCTATGAAAAACCTATAGCTAACATCATACTTACGTTGAAAGACTAAATGCTTTCCTCTTAAGATCTGGAACAAAGCAACTATATGTGCTCTCACCACTTCTATCCATCATTACTCTGAGTTCCGAGTTAGTGAGATAAGACAAGAAAAAGAAATAAAAGGCAGATGGATTAAAAATGGAGATATACTGTCCATCTAGAAAAAAATCTACAAAACGTGGCTACAACTTATAAGTAAGTTTAGAAAGGTACAAGGACAGAAGTCAAACTATAATTAATTGTAGCCTGTATACTAGTAACAAAAACTGAAAAATTATATTAAGAAAACCAAACAATTTACAATAGCATCAAAACCCACAAAATATTTTTGGCGAAGTCTAACAAGATAGAAACAAAATTTGTATGTTGAAAGCTACAAACCATTGCTAAGAAACAATAAAGAAGATCAAACTAAATGGAAAGAAATACCACCATATACACGGTTGGGAAGACTCAATGTTGTTAAGATGTCAGTTCTCTCCAAATTGATCTAAAGAGTCAACCCAATTCTAACTAAAATCCTACAGTTTTTTTTTTTTGAGAAATCGGAAAATGGATTCTTAAATTTATATAGAAATATAAAGGACCTTGAGTAGTAAAATAATTTTCAAAAAGGCAACAAATTTGGGGACTCACACTATTTCATTTCAAAACTTACTATGGGATTACAATAATCAAGACAATGTGGCAATCCCGTAGGGAAAGACACACAGCTCAGTGGAACACAGAAAATTCAGAAAGAGTTCAAAACATATGTGTTCAATTGATTTCAACAATGTTGCCAACTATTCTTTCAACGGGGAAAGAATAGTTTTTTCAACTAATGGTGATGTGACAATTATACTACCATATGTAATAAAGTGAATTTTGACTGTTCTCTTACACCATATACAAAAATTAACTCAAAATGGATCAAAATGAGTTAAAACTATAGTACTTCTAGAAGAAAACATCAGAGAAAATCTTTGTGTCCTTGTGTTAGGCAAATATTTTTTTGATAAAATGTAAAAGGTCTTAATCATGGAAAAAATGATAGACTGGATTTCCTAAGTTTCAAAGTCCTGTTTTTTGAAAGTACTCCTAATAAAATGATGGTACAAGCTAGAGAACAGTAGAAAATATTTGAAAGTCACATTTCTAAAAGAGGAGTTATATGCATACTATTAAAAAATTTAAACCTCAATAATTAGACAACAATCTAGCTTTTAAAATGAGCAATAAGATTTGAATAGACATCTCATCACATATAAGATGGCAAGTAAACACATGAAAATATACCCAAAATTATTAGCCATAAGAGAAATGCAAATTAAAATGACAATAAAATACACTGCATATCTACTAGAATGGTTAAAATAAAAACAACTGAGCGTATTACGTGCTTATAAGAATTTAGAGCAACTGAAATCCTCAGATATTGCTGGTGGGAATGGAAAATAACGTATCTGGGAAACAGTTTGGCAGTTTCTCCTTAAGTCAAATATATATACTACCTACTTCTAGGTATGTATCCAAGAAAAATGAAAACATATATCTATACAAATACTTGTGTGTGAATATTTACAGCTGCTTTATTCATAATATTCAAAACAACTCAAATACCTATCAACTGGTTAATGGATAAACAAATAATGGTACAACCATATAATGGAATACTGCTCAGCCATTAAACAGAAGGAAGCAATAATACATGCAAGAACATAGATGGACCTCAATAGCATTAAGCCATGTAAAATAAGCCAAAATCAAAAGGCTTCATACTATATGATTCTATTTATATGACAAATTGGAAAAGGCAAAACTATGGTGAAAGAAGTCAGGTCACTGGTTGCCAGGAACTGGGAATTCACCAATGCTCTCTTCCAGGACTTGTATGATTTCATCGCTCATGTTTAAATATCTAATCCATTTGAATTCAACCTGGTATTAGAAATGGGTTCACTTTAGTCATTTAAAATGCCAACTTTTGATGAGACATCACTATATACCTACTAAAACAGCTGAATTAAAAAATATTCAATGTGGAAAGGCTGGGTGTCTCATAGATTACTAGTGGGACTATAAAATGGTACAGCCACCCTGGAAAACTGTGGCAGTTTCTTAAAAAGTGAACATCCATAGCACATAACTTTTTCTTCTCTACTTTTAAAAGCTCTTTTTATTTATGTACTTTAATTTATTTATTTATTTGGCATAAAAGCTCTTTTAAAATTAGGGATATTAATCTTTTGTTTTTGACATAGCATTCACACTCCTGGGCATTTGTCCCAGGAAAATGGAGTCCACACACAAATCTATAACAAATATAAATAGTTCTTTGTAATAGTGAAAGGCTGAAAGCAACAAAAATTTCCTTCAATAAGTGAGTGACTGAACAAACTGTAGTACATCCATGCTATTGGAATACTAAGTAAAATAAATCTAAATAAAATAAAATAATAAAAAGGAACAAACTATTGATACATGCAACATCTTGGATTGCAAGAGACTTATGCTGATTGGGAAAAAAACATGATTTCAATGATTCCATTTTTGTAACATTCTTTAAGTAAATTATAGAAATAAAGAATAGGTAAGCTGCCAGGGGCTAGGGTTGGTGGGGGTGGGGGAGAGGAGTGGGTGTGCTATAAAAGGAGTACCACAGGGGATATATTTGTGATGATGGATTAGTTCTACATCATGAGTGTAGTCATGGTTATGTGAACCTGTGTATGATAAAATGGTGTAGAATTATACACATACAATGTACCAATATCAATTTCCTGATTCTGATAATGGTGGTAATAGTTATGTAAGAGGCAATCATCTGGAGAAACTGAATGAAAGGTACATGGGAATTCTGTATTGTTTTTGTAACTCTTTTAATGTTATCTTTTGATAAACAAAATTCTTAATTTTAATGTAGTCAAATAAGTCAATCTTTTCCTTTGTAGTTCATGCTTTTTGTGTCATTATAAATAAATAATTTCCTAATTCAAGATCATAATAATATTCTTCTAGTATTATCTTTGAAGAGAGACAAATTTGAAAGCTAACCATCAGATCAGGCCTGCCTGTTTGAGCTGGAGCATCAATCTTCTGACACAAACTGGGATTTACACCAGTGGCTCCCCTGGTTCTCGGGTGTTCAGACTTGGACTGGAATTACACCATTGGCTTTCCTGGGTGTAAAGTCAGGAAACTGTCTTTTTTAAAAAAAAAATAAGTAGTCTAGTTTTATTTATTTTTTTAGTGGGGGGAGGTAATTAGGTTTATCTATTTATTTAATGGAAATACTGGGGGTTGAACCTAGGACCTCATGCATGCTAGGTATGTACTCTACCACTGAGCTATTCCCTCCCCCTGAGGAAATCTTCTTGATCTATAAATTTAAGAAGTTCAACAAAGTCCAAGTGGGATATATTAAAAAAAAAAAATGAAGACACATCTCCACAATACAGATAGCAGATCTTGGGACTTCTCAGCCTCCAAATTGTATGAGCCAAGACTACAGTCTGGTTCTGTTTCTCTGGAGAACCCTGACATACATCTAAATCTAAAAGTAATTATATTAAGTGTTAATGCATTAAATATTTCAGGTAAAAGAGATGATCATCAGTCTAGATTAAAAACATAACTAATATATACAAAATAGATAAACAACAAGTTCATACTGTACAGCACAGGGAACTATATTCAATATCTTGTAGTAACCTATGGTGAAAAGGAATATGAAAACAAGTATGTGTAAGTTCACGAATGACTGAAGCATGATGCTGTACACCAGAAATTGACAAGACTTTGTAAACTGATTACAGTTCAGTTAAAAATATATATATACAACAACAACAACAGTACGCTAGTTAGAAAAGTACATTTAAGGAGCACACAAAAAAGGCTGAAGGCAAAAGTATGGAAAAAGACGTACTTTGTAAGCACTAGCCAACGAAAAGCTGGTATAGTATTTAAGGGTGGAAAAAATCCAACTAAAGATAAAAGGCCCATTTAGTAATGATGTAACGATTACACTTTTTTATGCCCCTAATAACAAAGCCTTAAAATACATGAAGTAACATTTGACAGTTCTACAAAAAAATCAACAAATCGACATTCTTGGTGGGAAATTTTTAACACACTTCTCACAGTAAGTAATATAACAAGCACATAGGAAATCGGTAAGGACAAGAAGATTTGAATAATATATTTGGTCAAGCATTTTTGTTATCTTCAGACGGGACATTTAACTATTATACCTCCTCTGTCAATACGAGAAGCTATACACTTTCCATTAGGAGAAGGGTACAATAATGCAACTGTTGCCAATAGTAAATAGGGGGGTCAAGCAAAGATATTTCAAGACACAAAAGGTTTGAAGGCCTAATTTGAAAGTAGGGGTAAGGAACAATGATGCTGGGCAGGAATATGGTAAGCAAAGACTGAGGTATCTAAAAAAAAATAGAGAGAGCAGTATCAATTGGGGCTTAATATTAGGAGGAAGGAATAAAACTCTTTTGGGGAACGCAAATAAACTTTGATGGAAAACAAGGTGTTACAGTAAAAAAAAAAAGAAAAAAAAGCAATAGATTTAGAATCATCCTGGATCTTCTTCCCTTTATTAACACTTTGCTCTTGGACTACTTACTGACATTATTGAATCTCAGATTTCTCTTTCATAAAATAAGGATCATTTAATCTACCCCTATAAGAGTTAAATTTTCCTATTATAGGTTCCCAGAGCACTGTGTCTTTATCTTTCATTCCCCTAGCTACAGTTGCAATTTTATACGTATTTTTAAGATTGACTAATGTCTTAGTTTGCTGTCAAGAGTGTAAACCCCATAAGGGCAGGCCAGTCTGGTTTTCTTCAGGCAATCAGTACTTATTGAACATTTACACTCTGTTAGGAGCCCACACAATGGTGAACAATATAGATAAGGTATTCATTTTCTTCCTAGACCTTAACATGCCTGGCAGGTAGTAAATATTCAATAGATACGTGTTTAATGATGAACTTTTGTAAAAATAAATAACATAATGAATGTAGAAGTACTCAATAACTGGCAAGAGGCTTTATACATAAAATATAAGTTGTCATTATTTTTTTAGCATCATTCTTGATAGAGAAACAAATGCATCACGTTTCTTCGCCTAAATATATTTCACTACAGGATGAAAAGAGGAAAAATGTATTGTAGTAAACAAAGATTCACTTAAAGGTGAATTATTTAGATAATTCAAAAAAAAAAGCAAAACACAAAACAAGAATCATAGATTAAATGACAAAATTAAATATCCTCTATGTTAAAGGTAAAGAAATATATTATCTCTGTTTTATTTTTTCCTCTATTACAAAAAACATTAGATTTATGTATGGGTTTCCTCCCAATTTATTTTTAATAACTTCAAACCTAGAAAAAATTAAACAGTATACAGCGAACAACCTTATGGCCTTCATCTACATATTCTAATTGTTACTGTTCTCTAATTTTGCCACATTTGTTTCCCTACTTATTAACATTTTGCTACACTTACTTTATTGTAACATATTGCCACACTTGCGTGTTCTCTCTCTCTCTTTCCCATTAGAAAGTAAATTGCAGATAGAATGAAACTTCACCTCTAAGACCCTCAGTGAGTATCTCCTAAGAAGTTGGACATTCTACATAACCACAACATAACACTTCAGATTTTTAACCTTGGTACAGTAACAGAATTTAACACACAGCCAAATCTCCCAAATGTTTCAAATTTCTCAATTGTCCACTTAGCAGCTTTTGTGCTCTCTGATCCAGGATCCAAACAACAGTCACACGTGAAATTCAGTTCTCATATTTCTTTAGTCATCTTTATTCTAGAACCGCTCAACTACTTTTAGTTTTATGATATAATCAGAACCTCCATACCCACGCATTCAACCATCCATGGATTCAATCAATGGCGGATCAAAAATACCTAAATAAATAAATAAATAAACAAACAAAAAAGAAAGAAATAAATTTCAGAAATTTCCAAAAAGCAAAACTGGAGTTTGCCGCATACCAGTACCTCTTTACATAGCATTTACATCTTATTTATAAATACTGACACAGCATTTACATTGTATTAGGTATTTTAAGTAATCTAGAGATGATTTTGAAAATACAGGAGGATGTGCCCAGGATATATGTAAATACTACACCATTTTATATAAGATTTGAGCATCTACAGGTTTGGGTATCTGAGGAGGTCCCAGAACCAATCTCCTGTCTGATACCAAGGTACATCTATACTGCTTTTTTGAATCCATAGCAGTTATTCTGTGAAATGTCCTACAATTACATTTGTCTGATTGTTTTCTTCGGTGAGATTTAGGTTAAACATTCTTGGCAATATGGCAGGTGATGTGTCCTCAAGTGCACTGGATCAGAAGGAAAAGATCTCCATTTTAAGATAACTTCATTATTAGATTTTCTTAAAGACAAAAAACTCAGTCATTTTACATGTAACATTAGGTTTTGGTGTCATAGTGTCCATAGAAGAGGGGAGAACGGTGGCTGAGGGGAAAAGGCACTGGTATGAGATTGGAGGTTTAATGCCAGTTTAGCCAATAATTAGTTGTGGGTCCGTCAGTAAAATTCTTAAAATCTTCATGTATTAGAGAGACAGAGAGAGAGAGACAGGACTGAGTCATAAGATTTGTAAAGATCCTTCGAATTCTAACATTCTATGACTGTGAAACAATTTGTAACAGAGACAGAGGTGGATTTGGAATCAGGAGACCGGATTTGAGCACCAGTTCGGCTACATACCAGCTATGTGAACATGGACAAGCCATTTAATCTCTCTAAGCTTTAAAGAGATTTACCTCACAGGGTCTGGAAAGATTAGGGGGTTATTGCATGTCAAAGTGCATTACAAACCATAAAGAACGGCCCAAATGTTAGGTATTATTTTACAATATGCAGTCTTTTTTTTTTTTTTTTTGCTCTAATAGTTAATGAGAAAAGGCAACCTAAAGTACACAGACCTCATCAATTTGACTTTTAAAACCAAGAAATGTCAGTAGGAGTTAACTGTGTGTCACACTCTGTTTATGGAATTTATAGAATACTTTTTATTCCATAAATGCTTAAGCTTTTATGATTAATAATGGCAAAAGTTACTCACTTGTACAGGCCAGTTCCACAGAAGATGGTCATTGTTCTTGGAATCCCAAACTCTGGAGGCACAAAATCATGAACGCAATGTCTGAGAACGGTAACAAGCGCTTAAAAAACTAACTTCCTCACTCAGTAATCAATATCGTGTTTAGCCGCCAGGTCCTCCGAGGAGGATAGTTAACAGGCCAGTGCAGGGAAGCTGTCCCGCTTTTCCAGTGACCTGGGCAGCCCTAGAATAAACTAAGCCTTCCTGGGCAAAGGCATGTTTTCCCCTGAGACAGCTGGTGAGACTTGTCACACATGCCAGCCCTTTATATTCCTATAACCCTTTATACTCTTTATATTAACCACCCTTGGGTTTCTTTCCAGCTTTTGAATGGAACTTGGGGAACCTAGTTCATTCGTGCACGGTGGCCACAGTTTTTCGATTATTCAGCAGAACCTTCCTGGAAGAGGGCCAGGGCGCGCACATGCCCCTTGGGCTGTGTTGAGTAACGCGCGAACTATCCCTGCCGAGGGTGCCTAGCACACTGCTGTTGCTCAAGACTCGAGACGTTGCCAGAAAATGGCTAACGAAGCGGCGGGGGAACGGCGGCAGGGCGGACGTTGGCGCGGTTGGACTCGCCTGACCTCCCAGCCCACGCAAGCGATCGCACCGCCCAGGTGGCCGCGGCCGGCTCCGCGGCGCGCGGGGCGCCGTCTCCCCCGCCCCGCATCAGTGCGCACGCGCGTCCGTCATCCGGGTGCTGGTTGCGGCTGCAGGTTGCGCTGGGGTGGCGAGCAGGGGGCGGGGCCAGTGGCTCATTGTGCGCAGCGCTGCGCGGCGCCGGCGGCCGGCGAGGCCTGGGTCGAAGTTGGAGCTGCTGCCGCCGCCCTGCAGCCCACTCGCTGCCTCGGCGGCGCGCTGCTCTTCTAAAATGGCTGCCGCTACCGGTGCTGTGGCAGCGCCGGCTGCCTCGGGTCAGGCGGAAGGGAAAAAGATCACCGATCTGCGGGTCATCGATCTCAAGTCCGAGCTGAAGCGGCGGAACTTGGACATCACCGGAGTCAAGACTGTGCTCGTCTCCCGACTCAAGCAGGTGAGGCCCGGCGAGGTCCGGGAAGGCGAGCTTAGGCCGCGCCTCGGAACCCCCACTTCCGCCGCAGTCCCCGGCCGACCGCAGCCGCCGGGTCCCGCGGGGCAGCGCGGTGGGGAGGCCCCGGGCGGCGCCCGCGCGCGCGGGGAGGGCGAGGACCCTCCTGCGGCGCCCCCGCCCCCGCGCGCCGGGACCGGCCTTCCAGGGGCCCGCGAGCCGCCCGGGACAGGCCGCCGCAGCCGAGCGCGCCCCTGCCTCCCCCGGGACGTCCCCGCCAGGCTGCGAGGGCTGCGACCAGCCGGCGCGGCCTCCCGAGGGCGATCGTGGAGACCCGGGAGGCGCTCGGTCCCCAGCCTTTACCGATGGTGAGCGCGTGCATTTCTTGGCCTCGAAGGGACTGGTTACTTTGGTGACCTGTGCGAAGTTACCGTTTAATTGTGCCCAACCGTTTCCTCCCCGTATTGGGGGGGAATTCGTAGTGGGAGTTGATGGGTGGGTAACAGAAGGGGTTTGTTTTCGGCTGGGTTTTCAGTTTTTGCATTAGCGCTATAATCTGCTTTTTCATCCCTGATTATCTTTCCTGGTTTGAGTGAGCGTTGAAAGTGTAGTAGAGGAGAGATAAGTTTGCATTATAGAAATTAGGAAAGCCCCTTTTAGTTCTTTACTTTCGCAGCTAGCAACTTTTCTGCAATCGAGAATATTTAGACTTTTATTCAGTGTGATTATATGTGATTGTTAATTTTCTCGACTGGGTAAAATGTAAAACTTCATATGATTTTGATACTTAATGATATTTCCTCCTGAAAGTTTCTCTCACTCGTGTAGTTTAATTGCTTCTTTTTGAGGTTGGTGTGTGAAATGACTGGCAATTCTAATGTCTTGAGGCTTGAGGTTTGCTAATTTTTTTCATTTCATTTTTATAAAATAAGTTTAGATAGATTGTGTAGCATATTAACTTCTCTTTCTAATGTAGGCTATTGAAGAGGAAGGAGGCGATCCAGATAATATTGAATTAACTGTTTCAACTGATACTCCAAACAAGAAACCAACCAAAGGCAAAGGTTGTTACGAGTTATAAACATATTTTAAAATATATTTTGGTTATATAACTTGCCTCTGCTCTTGTGCCACTTGCCCTGTTTATATAGTGCTACTCTTTGCTGTTTCCCTCTGGCACTCTGCCTTGTTGGGTCAAGGAAGAAAAGTTACTGTTGCCAGGCTCTGGGTGACTAGTAGCCCTTAAGATTTGGCTGAAGTTGACCTGAAAGTGAGAGCTGTTCTTTATTGCTTCTGAAAAAAATTACAAAGTCAAGTTTCATTGTTTCTTCCTTCATAGTGTGAAGACTTGAAGAATAAAATACAGTTTAATACATGTCTACCTTGCCCCACAATTGGCAGAGTATTGATGGAATTCCTACCAGATCTTTCACCTTGGCTCCTTGCTGTTTTCTCTAGTATATTAAAATTCTGTAACCTTTATATTTAGTATTTTGTTTGACTTGGTGAACTTAATTTGCATTTATGCCATTATACATTCTGATTTTCAGTGAAATTCAGAAAGACCTCACCAATCATACTACTAAGGTAGGGGAAAAAAAAATCCATGATTAATTAGTTTTAAAAAAGTTTTAAGTTATAGGAATATGTTAAAGGTTTCGATTTTACAACTTTTAAACTAGGCCAGAATATATTTCTAGGATATGGTGACTTAATGAATAGGTAAACGAAGTTTTAAATGAACATTTGGACAATATAAAAGGGACTTAAGAATATTTAAAAGGTTCTAGGTAGTGAAATCCTTACTTGAATAATTACAGATTTTTCCCTCCTTCCCATAAAGACAGTGACAGAGGGTGGACATGATGTGAGTATCTGGATCCTGGTATCTACCTATAAGTTCCATGCAGTGTGTTCATGGACAGCTGCAGCATTAAAAATAATCTAACTTCCTTTACTGCTTTAAGTGATCCAAATGCTACTCTGTCTGCTGTAGACCAGATTGATTGCAACTAGAGTGAAATGACTGAATGCATTAACCTAGAGAAGATGGGAGTAGTCAAGTTTGATCTTAAGCAGTCTGTGTGGGTACCAGGTCCAGGCAGATCTTGATGCCGTCTCTCCATATGAGTTTTCATAGGTTTGCAAGAGTCCCCTGTTTGTGCCAAAGGAAACTGAAAAGGACTAAGATGCATTTCCTGGATAGGATAGAAATGGCAGAGGTGGAGATGGAGTTCAGAGGAGCAATAAAGTTATCTTGAAGATCTGTAGCTTTTAGTGTAATTCTGACTCAGTGTATCACTTTGAGAGATGCATTTCCCTGTGTTTAGAGAAGCTTGTGTTGAGAAGCCTCTGCTGACAAACCTAGAGGCAGTTTCAAAATGAGGAACCATAAAAAATTCAGAAATAAGTACATCGGAATTAACCATGTTTCTTAATAGTGATTTTGATTCGTGTCATTTATTTAGCACATTGTGATAGTCTGACTGATGTTATGCATTAATCATAGTCCCAAATTATTCGAGCTGATTATTGATTTTAGTGTGTAAATTTCATTTGATTTATTCATTCTCACTTACTTTTAATTTCTCTCTGTATCCCCTTCTTCTTCAGTCATTAGGAATTTCATCTTACCCTTAGGAGTAAATTTGAAAATACAACATTTTAAGGAGTTTTTCAGTATACATGTGTGTATATATATATATGTGTATGTATATATCAATATGTTAATTTTTCCCTTGTATGTGGATTATAAGGATATTTGAAATTTAATTTTTCTGTAACTCTGATGTTAAGGTGTCTTACAGTCTTTAGTTAAGAGTTGTAACATTCATCATTTGTCTACAGCAGACTACAACTGAGTCCTTCATTAGACTCATTCTGGGACATCCGTGTTAGATAGCTCTTGTCTCTATGAATTCCATTTATTCCATTTGTTCTGAAAATCCTAAGAATTACAAAGAGCATAATGTAAATCCCAAACTAAGAACCTAGTCTGAATTAATTTATAATGAAGATATTTATAAGTAAGATTATTTTAAATTAAGTTTAAGAATAAGTTTTAGACATCAAATTTGAATAGGGAAACTTTAACAATAACAAATATCAGTAATTAACAGATTTTTAAAACTGAACTTTCAAGAAACTATTATTTTAATATGCTCTTTTTGACAAATTTATTTTGTTTAGCACTATATACCTTGAAAATAATTTCATCTTGGTCATACCACTTTTCCTTCAGTGGGTCTACTTCCTTTTTATAAAATTGGGAAATTTACTCTGAGTCTCTTAGTTCTGAAATTTAATAATTGTATATAGCCAGGAGCCAGAAGAAAAATTTATTTCGTTTAGCTGAAGTAGATGTATAGGAAGGAACAGGAAATCTCATAGGTCCTTAATCAGTATGAATATCTTTAGCTGAGGTTCTAGAAAAGGAAAGGGGTTTGTTAGAGGCAGTCATGTAGACATCAGCAAGACACAACATGTTAGGGGAAAAAAAATTTCTTATGATAATATAGCTTAATGTTGCAAATAAACGTAAAATGATAAAGCAAGAGAAGCTTCATGGGTCTTGAAAAACTACTTAGGTGAAATATTAAGCTCATTCTCTTATAAGTGCGGGATCACTATGAAAAATTTTTTTGTGTTAAAATGGTTGTATTTCAACAGATTAGAGGAAAAGGAATCTGCATTGTTAAGTATATTGTAGAATACTTTTTAAGTGCCATTATTACAAGCACAAACATATAACAAATGTTGGTAAATGTTATTAGTGAGTTCTAAAACTTACGATTAACGTATTTGTAAAATCTATTTACATAGAGTTAATACGGTGAAATCGTTTGTAACTTAGATTGGTTCTCTCATCTGAGTCTTTTTACGCTCTCTTTGCTGTGAACTTTTTAATAAGTAACCTAGAAGAAAGCTTCCCTGGTGAGATTCACTGTCATTATTTGGGTGTGTGTTAAGAAAGCAGTTAAACAGGTAGAGCCAACTTCTCATTACCTAGTTTTAGAGATTATAGATTTAAGCTTTCTTTTGGTTCACCTGTCAATAGCATATCATTCTTTTGCATTTTTCACCTTTAGAGTCACCTCTAAACTTCAGCAGAAGTTATTTTAAGTAATCAGTACAGTATTCAGAAGTATGTGTAATGCAGTTGAAACTCCCTTGCAATACATGCAGGTTTAAAAAAGACTCAAACTGCTATGTAAAATCTGATTTGTTTGCACTATAGAAACAAATATATTTTTAGGTTACAGGTTTATCCAAACATCTAATGCCTGATTCTGTGTGGAAAATACCTCGGTCAGTATAATTAATTTCATGTTTACTTTGTAAAGCTTTCTAAAATTTATATGTCAAATAATAGTAGTCAACCACATAAAATGAATTTAATATAATACAGTGTCAGTATCACTGTATACTGTAACTCTTGCTTTTTTTTTTTTTAACTGCTGTATGTTTGGATGTTAAGGAAACTTTAATCTACTGTGACATTGAGAAGGGCTTTGGGGACAAAATCAGCATATTTTTTGGAGTACCCACTGGGCTAGAAGCTTTGTGAGGGTAAGGACATAGTCTTTTATTTACATTAGTCTCTGTAATATCTCGCGTATTGCTGGGCAAATAATACGTGGTCAGAAAATATTTGTTGAATGTCGGAGGCCATATGATGACTTTCTTAACAGCTGCTTTTGAAAATCTCTCTTTTGGTGCTTATTTTAATTGCTTGTTTCTTTGTAGGAAGCATGTATATCAGAGATTAATTAGTCTTCCAAACAGTTTTTCTGTTTAAGGTGCCTTTCTCAACAGCACTAGTGGGTTCTCTTTAAACACTGATAAGTGAAATGTACTTACTGTTAGAACACATGAATCATTGCAACTGTCTTTTATCCCTCACTGAGTAGTTGCTGTGTTGGAAAGCCTCCTAACTTTTGCTGGAGTATTGTCTAGCTTCAGAAGTTGTGTATGTCATTTTTATTTCACAAAATCAGGCCCTTAAACCCAGCCATTAAAACCTGCATTTGCCTCATGCAGTTGTGTACGGTGGATTACGTGTATTATCAAAGAAGTTTTGTGCTTTTTTTCAGCTATTTTATTGTATCAGATATGGTGTGTGTCACGGATCCTGGTGGGAGGATAGGTAAAATTTTCTAGTACTTAAAGACAGTTTTTTTCTCCCATGTCAGTCATCTTGTTTTGAGTTAAGGGCAGAAGACTTCAAATGTCATCTTCTCTTTCATGAACTCATGGAAAATAAGGTACAAATTGTCCAGAATTTAGAGGAAAAAGAAATCATTATTATCAATCGGTGGCATCAGAAAGGACTTTAATGAAGAGTTTGAACAGTGCTTTAGGGTTTAAGGATAGAATTTACTGATTTATTTAATCAGCTATGAGATAGTTCTCATGTGTTACAATAAAGGGCCCACGGTGTTGTGCAATTCCAGGAGCTAACCATTCACACCATTAGCTCCACACCCCGTATGGGCCTTACTTGGCACTCCTGGTACCCTGGAGGAGTAGTTTGCATTTGGGCTTTACAGAATTGTTTTCCAGATTATAAAAGTGAAAATTTGCATTTTAAAAATTAGATAATCCATGACAGATAGAAAAGTGAACATTGCCCATAATTCCATCACCCTGAATTTATTACAGGTAACATTTTGTTGATCTAAGGTGTGTATGCACATGTGCATGTACTCATAGAGGTTTATGTTCAAGGATTTTTTTTTTCCCCCTTTACAAGAACTCAAATAGTGCGGTTTTGTTAAAGGTAGATAGAGCTTAAATTTTCTCTAGTCTGGAGAATCTGAAAATAGTGACCTTCCTCTTATATTCTTCTCACTCCAACTTCTTCAGTTTTGCTCGATCTGCTCTACAGTAGAATCATTTTAAGTTTTTAAAAATACAGACACTAGGCTCCGTCCCCCAGAGATTCGATTTCAGTTGCTCTGTTGGGGGCCCAGGAATCAGTATTTTCTAAAAGCTCCCCAGATAATTCTTATGCAGCTGGAATTAAGAACCACTGGCTGCTCTAGACTAGAGCTTGAGATTTAACATCGTTTTCATTTATCTCTTTCTGCCTGTCAGTTTGTAACTTGTTTTATATACTTTACAGTTTTCAGAAAACTTCCACATTGCTTTATTTGATCTCACAACAGTGCTGAGAGTTAAGCTGTACTATTTTCTTTTTATTGATAGGAAAGAAAAGTAACCCATTAAGAGCTCAGTTACTTTTGCTGCCTTTCAAAACCTTAGGCAAATGCTCATAAGTGTGTGCTTGCATGTGTGTGTTTATTCAGTTTTGTTATCTTTAGATGACAAAGTTAAGAGATTTTAAAAATATACTTTTGGTGTTTTCCAGATTTGTTATAGTGAGTATGAATTATCTTTATAGATTTTTTAAAAATTATGAAATGACCTGTCGGATGACTATGTTTAAGACAATGCAAAGCTTTTTAGGAAAATGATTGTATTAGTAAAATATCATTTTAATAGAAGAGAAGCTAAAACACATATGCAAACAGTTAACAAGGCACAGTCCATGGTTATTTTAAGATTTCATGCAACTGGGGAGAGGTTGTTGCTGGAAACATTAATGTTGTTCAGTTTGACTTAAACCCTGTCTTCTCCAACAGAAGTTTTATGACTAAACATTTTCTACTTTTCATAGCTTCTATAAATGTTTAGGGGAAGTTACTCAGCCACAAAGTTTTTTGGCAAAATGACTTTAAAATCTACTTATTAAGTGGATTTTTTGTTTTTGGAAGGCAGCTATGCTCACCACTATACCACCAACGCGATTTTTTGTTTTTGGAGGTATTTCTGAACTTGAAAAATTACAAACTTTTATAAGGACCAATTTGCCTTTGGAGGAGAAAACAAAATTGTGACCCAGGATTCTTTATTCATAATTTTGAAATACAAAAGTTTTGAAAACAAAGTTTTTCTTAAGTTTGCTGGCAGAAGTAATTATCCAAGTGATTATAGCCTTGACTTACCCTAGCTGATGTTAGTATGCATTTATTTCATTTCACAAATATTTCTTTTATTGATTCAGAGAAACTGTTCTAGAAGCTACTGGGAGGTTTAAATTAACAAATGGCATACACACCACTGTACTCTTTTAAAATCTGACGATTCTGAAACATGTCTGGTTCCAACCATTTCGTTAAGGATTTGTGGACCCATACAAACTCACGTTGTGTAAATGAGGGGGAATTTTTAGCGTCGTCTTTCTTTGGTGTATACATTTTTATTTTGCCATTTTACTTTAGACCCTAAAATCATGCAGAGAACCTTGCATTGTCTTTTATATAATTTCAGAATAGCCATATGTTATTCCTATGATAGTTTGAGATGTGCTAAGTAATTTTGCTTTCATTTTTTGTTATGTTACTCAGACTATCTTGTCTGCCCAATGTACTTTCTAGTTTTGTTCCTCAAAGCTTTAAAGTTATGCTTCTGTTTATATTAAACTTTTAGTTAGCTCCTTCATCCTGGTCATGCTCCTTTCCTTTGGACCAGTTCACATTTCTGTGGTACATGCCAGATTCCTTGAAGGACAAAAGATGCACTGATGAATTTATAGGAAGAGCTTTGATAGCACAGACTTAAATGGGAGATAGGGGTTTAAATGGTTACTGACTGTACAAAAATGTGCTAAAGCTGGTGGTGCTTGTGGGTTAAGAGGGATTTGGTTTTTCTTTTATGTTATTGTCTGTGACATCATGAAAGTTCGGAATCTGTAGGTGTGCTTTGCAGCATCATTAGAGCTGGAGTTTACAGTCCTTCCTGACAGGATGGGATTGCACATGATGCTAGTCTGACTGGCATGCTAGCTCTTACCTTTGTCCCAGTGAGAGCGGAGTGGAAGTCCAGACCTTGTTTATTGCTAGCGTCCAACCCAGAACTTACACCGATAACACTCAGGAAATATATGCTGCTGGAGTGTCTCCTCATTTTATAGCATTATGTGAGGTTCTGCACTGGATGATGAACATCACAGCTTTTTAAAATGTCAGTTATATTTTATATGTAGGAGGGATGAACTTTTTTTCATAAAGGAAGAAATTACAATATAGTTTTTAATTCAGCATGTGTAAACAAGCCCACAGTTACAGGTTATGAAGGCAGTCAAAAGCTAGTGTATAAAATGTCAGTTTTCTTAAGTACTGTGAACCTATTAGGTTATTATTACAGTTTTCATTACTGGATGTTTGCAAATCTTGTCCTCATGCTTTTTATGTTTACAAACTGATGACACATTAAGTGTCCAGTGCTTTCATGTGGTACAGCTGTTAAAAACAGTAAGGGGTAGCAAGGTTGGACCTTTTTGTGTACCTCTCCCTCTTGCCTGTTCATCGTGGGGCAAGTTACATAATCTCTCCGAGTCTCACATTTAAAAATTTTATAGACATGGCTTTTGGAGCCTTGGTTTATGCTAAAGGAGATAAAAATTTTAACAACTAGCACATTGTGGCTACTTGAAGAGCTAATGGTTTTGTGTGTTTTGAGGAGTTGGAAATAGGCTTGGGTTTAAATTGAAGCCCTGCCTTTTACTAGCTTTGTCATCTAACTTTTCAGCATCAGTTTCCTATTTCTGAAATGGGGATAAAAGTTTGAGAGTGGCTGTGAGGATAAAATAAATACGTTAGTCTACGTGGAGCATTTGTCCTGGTGCCTGGACCACTGAAGCTGCTTAAGCAGGTCGTGATTGCTGTTGTTTTCGTTGCTTTGTTGTAGTGTAATTTGGTTTTCCTTTAAGTAAACTAAGGCAAGTGAAACCACTGAGTGTGCATAGTATATGGAGCTTGTCATTATGCTGAGGGCTGCCATTTCAAAGATAATATCTTTACTTGAGTTAATTAACCACTCCTTACTAGAATAATGTCTTTTAAGTAGGTCATAGTAAGATGTAGTGGAAAGAATTTCGGACTGGAAATGAGAAACCTTGGCTTCCAGTTCTGACAACACCATGTACTAGCTTTGGGAAAGCTGTTTACCCTCTCAGGTTCATCTTCTCTTTTGTAGAATTGTGATTACCTGCCCTTTATATCGTAGGGTGCTTGGAAAAATCACTTGAACTTTTTAAAGTGTTTTGCAAATTGTAAAGCATTTTATATTTGTAAAGAATAAATAGTATTTGCAAATGATCTGAAGGGATTCATCCCAAAGCTCTACACTATAGGTTATTTGGTGGTGTGTGTGTTGGGGGTGCGGTGGGGTGGGGGTGAGTAGCAGGAATCCTGGTGTTTTTAAAAGCTTATTTTCCCCCAAAGGTAGCATCTTTAAGGTTATTATATTATGGAACTTCCTCTCTGTAAATGTGTTAGAAGAATTTAGTGAGCTTTTCCTCACTTGATACTGTTTTCTTTTTCAAGGAAGGAGCATTCTGTTTACTTTTTAAAAATAGATTAACAGACACTCTGATGAACAGGCTTTCTTAGTTGTTGCACTTGTAGTAATTTCCAATTTTTATTTTCTCTAACATACAAACACCACGCTAAAGCCCCACATTTTGTTTCTCTCTTGATTCACATAAGCCCTCAGGGACAGGACAAGCCCTCTGTTACCTCAGTGGGTAAAAGAAAACTCTCCACTCTTGGTCTTCTTTTCACATACTGAAAGTACCAGCTATCTTGTTTCCCTTTCCGCCACTCATTCATGGAAAGAATTTCAAGTTGGGAGTAGATGGAAGATAGGAGCTGGTGAAGAGACAAAGGAAAGAGGAGGTTTCCTAACTTTTTTTTTTTTAACAGTAAACTCGCAGCTGAACCCTCTACCCTGGAAGTCATGGAAGCCTGAGATGGGTACATGGCAATTCCTGTTTTGGGGAAAGGAAAATTTAATTAGTTGGCTTCTGGAAAGAACACTTACTAACATTTCAAAATAAATGAATTAAAACAAATTTAATACTAAAGTTCTAGCAGCCTTTTTTTTTCTTTTTTCTTTTCAAAACAGCATTTCTGTTACATTATGGGTTATTATGTAGGTTTTTGAGGACTTCCCTGAAAACAAAAACTTCAGCATTGGCTCTGTGGAAAACTTTTTTTTTTTAATGTAGAAAACATTTTTAAAATTCCAGCCACTAATTTGCAAAGTTTTGAAGATGAGGTTGAGTCAGGAAGGCCTGTAGTTTATCTGGAAGCTATTAACAGTTTTCAGTCTGCAGTAATTCCTGCTTGCCTTAAATCAGTTAAATCAGTCATTATGTTAAGTGCCCAACACTATTTATATTTAGGCCTTTGGAGAAACACAAAATAAACATGAAAGCAGTCCCTGTACTTAAGGTATTTCTTTAAATAGTGAAGCAAGATGTACTTGAGTACAAGTATAATCAACTGATGGATTGTGAGATGTCAAATATGAGAATTTTATTTCAGAAAAGGCTTGTTGAAGAGGAGAACTTAGGGAAGACTTTGCAGGGGATAGGAGTCTTGAATTTAGCTATCAGACGTCTGGTTGTATATACATTTAGTAGTATTCTGTTGAAAGGCACTGCTACTTCCAGGAGAACTGAAGGTAGAGAATTTGAGTGGAAAAAGAAAAACGCGTCGTGTATGTCAAGTCAGTTAAGATGATGGGTGCGTATAAAGGATTAATTATTTGCACAGCTTATTTTAGTGAAATAGCATGTCACTGTTAATAAAGCTTTTTTTGTTTGAGACAGCTATGACCAGGTGGTTTATAAGCAGTTGGCATTAGCTTTGTGAGAGAATTTGGAGTAGAGAGTGATACCTCGGGGTGAACTTCTTTGAATGTTTTTTGCTCTTAAAGTGATAAAGTATTGGTTGTTAGCCCATTTTCCTTCTTTCGCAGGTAAAAAACAGGAAGCAGATGAGTTGAGTGGAGATGCTTCCGTGGAAGATGATGCGTTTGTCAAGGTAAAGTGTTAATTACCCAGGTTAAGGTGCTTATTTTGAGCCTAGTATTTTGCATGATGAATTCATGCATTATACTTGAACAATAAACAGTAAAGTATGTAGGTAAAATAGTGATAGAGACTTACATAATTTTGTCAATAGTATTAACCTCATAGTTGAGAAATAAAATAACTATCTCTAGTTAAATGAGACGGAAAGCAAGAAATGTTTATCTAGGCCTTTAAGTAGAAATCTGAGACATAGGGGCCAGAGGAACAGCCTCAGGGCAATCGATATATTAGTTCCTGGACAAGGTACCGCAATGAAGGATATTGATAATTTATTTTCCATCTGCCCATTGCATTTAGGTTTTGTATATAACACACAGAACTTAGATTAATGTAGTCCTTAAAGTGGAGAGAGAAAATTGCCGATGTGTTGCTACTTGGTAAGGATCAAATTAAGACATTTGTTTTGCCTTTTAAAGATAAATAAGCCAGGTCTTTATTGGCTAAAAAAGAATGTATTTCAAAACTGACCAGCCAGATAAACGAAGCATGTAATTTTAATTGGAGTTGTGGCAGTTATATACTAAGTTATTTTTAATCATAGTTTGATTTGTTTTCATTTTAATGAAATGTGATCTGCTCCTTACCCATCATTAGGTCATAAGTATTGTGGCATTTGCGGGAATTATTGAATGAGCATAGTTCCTCTTAAATTATGGGCAGTTATACCTCCTGTATTTCATTTTCTGTGTACAGTTAGTCCATACTGCCATAAAATCTTCGGATGTCTGCACGCTCCACCGTGAAGTCAGCTCATGTCCATGCACCCACCTGTCTCTCCTTCCATCTAGCTCTCTCCCCTCCCCATGTTACACACACACAGACTGCACAGCACCACACTTTGTATCTTACACTTTGAGGGCAGGCACAGAGCAAAGAGAGACATTTGATTGAGGAGTTAGCCCTGAAATCAGATAATTCTAGGAGGTATTTGCTTAGGGACCCATTAAAATTGATGATTGCATGACTGTAATCGGCTTTTGTTTGAGCCTTGAAAAACTTTATATTCTGTTATCCTTGTGGTATGTCTTCCATTATGTTTGTTCCTTTTCCTTTTATTTTCTCTAGTTGTCTTCAGTAGTGAGTGTATGATTAAGTAAAAATTATCCGTAAGCTGGAAAAGCTTTGTGACTTAGTAAAAACCCTTTTAGTTTTCAAATTTCTAACTTTCTTTCAACTCTTCCGTTCATAAAAATGTTAGTCATTTGAAATATTAAGATAAGATATAATAGTGCTGTCTCTCATATATGCTGCAAAGGATGCCTTTGTGTTATTAAATAAACTGGTTTATGTCTAGAAGAACAAAAGAGCTTTAAAAAAATTCTCTTTATATATGTCTTCACTTTCTTCTTTATATTTCTTTTTCCTTTTGGAAGTATCAGCATTTGTTATGTATTAGATAGAAAATAAGTGAATATGCTTTCCCTGTCTCACAGAGTTGGTAATTTTGGAATTTATACAGTAGTAGTGGGTAAATATCACCTATTGCTTAGATATATGAATAATATAGAAATTGTTTCTAGTCGTAAGTGAGGAGAATGGTCAAAGCTGGCACTTCAGAGTAGATGAAGTTCCCTCCGTGACTTCCTGTGGTTTTTTTGTTTGTTTGTTTTGCACCTGTTCTTCTACAATCATATAACCAACCACCTACTCCATTTTGAGTTCCCGACATGCCCCCACGGTATGTAGTTGAAGTTGGTTAAACCAGCTTTCCCGGAGATGCCCTGCTCCCAAGCACTCCACATTCCAAAACATTCACATTCCTTCTCTTTGCCCACCTCTCTCAGGAATTTCTGTTCCCTCATTGTAGTTCAGCTATGAATGATTAATAGTTATACTCCTGCCCTTTTCCCCTTTTAACTCAGGAACCTTTTCGTAAATCTACTGATTTACCATAAGACTAGGAAAGGAGGAAGGAGTGTTCATTGCTTTCAACTTTTTCTGCAGTTAATCAAAGAGAGAAGTAAGCAGATTGCTGCTTTTCTTTGTTTCTACTGAAGTACCTACCCTGTGTCTAAACTTTGAAGGGCAAGCAGATACTCCTTCACAGAGACAATCCCATCTTATGCTCCTTGCCTTTGACATAGTGGCATAGTGGTAGATTTCAAAACAAAAACATTTAAATTAGTTATTTGCATATTTTCTAAGAACAGACGTTGGTGTATTAGTTGGGATTCCTTATTATTAATTAGAAATAAACTTTATGTTATCATATATAAGACTTCCATATTCTTTGAAGTTAAATCACTGTGGCACATGGACAACACAAGTTATTTCTTTGAAGCCATATCTTCTAGGACAGCTTATAGGATGTGACTTGGTAAATATTAAGTAACTGGAACTTGAAAGCATTCCAATTAGTGTGTACCTGTTTCATTGTGGGAGATTTGGGAACTCAGATGCATAATTTAATGGCCTTGGTATTAGACCCTCTTTATTTCTAAAGACACAATATGTAAGGTAAAAGGAACTTTGACTTTGGAAGTAATGTCAAAATATGATAAAAGAGAAAACATTTAGAGATGTAAATAACCGAAAAGATTTGGTAGATAGCCTGCACTACTTTGCTTCTAGTTGTACCAAATTTTCTTACCATTAAAAGGACTGTGAATTGGAGAATCAAGAGGCACATGAACAAGATGGAAATGATGAACTAAAGGACTCTGAAGAATTTGGTGAAAATGAAGAAGAAAATGTGCATTCCAAGGAGTTACTTTCTGCAGAAGAGAAGAGAGCTCATGAATTAATAGAGGCAGAAGCAATAGAAGATATAGAAAAAGAGGACATCGAATGTCAGGTCTTTAGCCAGTTTTTTTTTAATGTGACACAGATAAATTAAGTACTAAATAGTAAAGAAGTATTTTTTCTAATTCAATGTGGAAGTCACAGACTTTTGAAAAAATATATTTTAAAGCTGTTTATAAGTCACCCAGAATCCTACCACCTAAGATGACCTTTAAAATTTTTGCTTATTATCTTCCATATATGTATTTTTACATAATAGTTATTATGCCATGTTACTATTTATTCTGTGTAATATTTTCACATAACATAATGACTTCATAATTCATGTGTTACAGCATAATTTATTAGACTGCTCTCTATGTGTCTAATAGCTACTCCTTTAATTTGGGACATTTAAGTTTTAAGTTTTTCACTACTCTGCTATGAATGAGTGTACCAATTTCATCCTGACCTTGCCAGCATTACCAGGTGGTAGTTAATTATTTTTTTCCTTTTGCTACTTTAGTGAATGTAAAAGATTAATTTGCATTTATTTGGTTATTATCAAGGGTGGGGAAATCACTTATGAAATTTAATTCAGTGGGGAGGGTGTAGCTCAGTGGTAGATTGTGTGCCTAGCATGCATGAGGTCCTGGGTTCAATCCCTAGTACCTCTGTTAAAAAAATAAAAGTTTAACTTGAAACTGTATACTTTAAAAAATCTTTTCTTTGAATGAAATAGTCCATTTGCCCTGCTTTGAAGTATGTTAGTACATGTTAAGAAAATCAGTGGATTTGGGAGTTAGTCTTGATGCTTAGAACACTTCGTTCTCCCTAGCCTCATAAGTGAAGGGCTCATGAAGGACATTTTTCTAAGTCTCTTATCAATATGACTAAGTTTTTATGTTGCCATAAAAAATACAGTGTGAATTACTAAGCACTGACTTAGTGCCCATGGTATCCCTAGACTTTGTACAGAACATGAGGCTAGTGATAATCAGGTATAGCATAAAAGCATTCTCATATTACCCAGATATTTTGTAAAGCAAAGCTATTGTATACCCTTTTACTTAGGAAATTGAAGCTCAAGAAGGTGAAGATGATACCTTTCTAACAGCCCAAGTAAGTTTACATTTAGTCCTATGAATTTGATATTGTGGGTGGAAGGGCCTGGAAAAGGAATCTTATTTTGACTTCATAATTCTTTAATTCATAAAATTGAGTTCTTTATGTTGTGTATATATCAAATACTTAAAATTGGGAGCTGCAATTTCTGTTGCCATAGAGGTAATTGGAAGTTATTACAACAAGGTTCCTACTGTTTTCAAAATAAAAATAAAATTAGTCTATCCTTTCTATAAAGTGTAACTTTGGTTACCAGTCTATTGGGAAGCCTACACACTCCTTGATTTTTTTTGTCACTTTGGTATAAAATAAATCATTTAAAAGTACTAATATCCTTTTCAAAGCTTTAAATGTTAATTTAACATTCCTAGGATGGGCATAGTATAAAAATGATAAAAGTCTCTGTTGAAGTAATTTACTTGGGGTTATGTATGTGTATGTTGAAAATGACTGCTCTTGTGTATTATCAAATTTTGCTTTTGGTATATGTGGTATGCATAGTGCGCATTTTGAAAGCTTGATGTACACATGCTGCACACAGACATTTGTAGCTCAATCATGTACCTTCTTTAAATAGTATACTTTCAAATAGAGATAGGAGTTCCCTCTGTTTACTAGATTTAGAAAAAATAGTGATCTGGTCTATTACTTCCTCACTATAATATTTACTGGAAGAGTGTATGATGGGGTTTATATTCATAGACTGCTTAGTTGATTGCCTTTGGTCATGCCTTCTTTCCTGTAGTTCTCTTGCCTTTGAAATGCTATTGAGGCTATATATTGGCTCTTTGTGTTTATTGCAGTGGGGAAGAAATTACATTTCTGGGAGAAATGTTTTTGATAATTCGGAATATTCAGGAAGGAAATGTTAGGGCTGTGAAAGTCTAGAGACTTGTCCCCCATACGGTCCCCAGGTATGTTCATTTCTCAGTGATAAATAATAGATGAGAAAGATTAACTCTCAAATTGGAGGAGTACTTTTTCTAGATTTTAATGCAAAAAGGTAGAGTTGAACTCTTCATATTTTTTTGGCAATTGGCTTTTTAATTTTTATCAAGGGCCTTTCCTACAGTTGTGCAGGCTTTAAGTATGTGAAGGCATCATTTATAAGGGTCCCCATTCACATAATAGATATATATTTATTATAAAAATTTTAACCAATGGAAATAAAGTATCTTAAAGGATGGGTGCCTTTCCCTGATTTTCAGAAGTTTTCATGAGCTAGAGTTGACCTTGCTTCTGTTCCATCCTGATAGTGAAAGAACACTTACTTCTCATTAAGGGGCAAGTTTTGTCTTACTGTATCAAAAGATAGGGAGGTTATGTCTTCAGAGAAATTTTCTTTAAGTAAAATGACCTTTTTCCTTTTCCTAAATTATGGGTAGTGGAAAGTCTAGAAATACAAGTGTATCTGAGTTCCATCATGATCTGATGCTTCTAAATTCTAAACATGTTTAATGAATATATTCTTCCTGTGTGCATTGAGGAATACTGCATGGAGTGTAACCATCACACAGCTTCAGTTGTTATCACTTCAAGGGCAGTATTGTTTCATCTACACCTCCATTCACACTTTCCCTTTTCTGCCTTATTTTGAAACAAATCCCAGACATCATATTTTGCTTTAAAAATTTCAGTATGTATCTCTAAAAGAGAACTTTTTTTTTAACTGTCACTCCTAATATGTGATTTTTAACATATTCAAATATCCAACTGTTCATAGTTTTTTGTTTTTTAAACAGGTTTTATTTGAATCCAGATATAAGTAAGATCTACATAGTGATTGATTGAAATATCTATTAGATCTCTTTTAATCTTTAGGTTTTTTCCCTCCATCTTTTCCCCCTTATTTTATTTGTTGAAGAAATTGAGTTGTTTAACCTATAGAGCAAGAGTTGGCAAAGTGTTTTCTTAAAGGGCTAGGTAGAAAATGTATTAGCCATTGTAGGCCATGTGGTCTGTCACACTGTTCAACTCTGCCATTGTAGTGTGGAAGCAGCCACAGACATTAGGCAAATAAATGGATGTGGCTGTTTCAATAAAAATATTCACAAAAAGAACATCTGGCATGGTTTTTGCCAACTGCTGTAGAGCTTCCAAAGTTTAGATTTTGCTGATTACATTCCTATGGAGTCCTTCAACATATTCCTCTGTTACTGTAAGTTGGTAAGTTGGTTATCGGATAGAGGATTGCTCTCTGATTCCTCCGCCCCGACCCCTATTCTCCCAAAATGTACAACTCGTGCATAGGAAGTGTGCTGTTCTTGCATTCAATACACGTAATGTCTGATTGTATCCTCTTGGTAATGGTACCAATCTTTGGTGATCCATACCGCATTGATTAATTAGGGAAATCAAAGTGATGATATTCCAATTCTGTCATTTTTTTCTTTGTTTATTAGCTGGAATGTTCCTAGAAAGAGAAACTTCTCCTCATCTACTATTTGTTTACTCTGTGGTGCCATATACAAAGGAAAGCCAACATCTGTGTTTGATTTTTTTTTTCTTCTTTTTAACCAATTTTCAAAATAATGAGCTGGTTCATAAGCATTTTCATAGTGACTAATGAGTTTTTATTTTTCCTTTTTCTCCGTTTCCTTTTGAACTTGTAGATTTAAATATATTTAATATATTTTGGTCCATTGTAATTCTTATCCTTATTAATGCTCAGATTGTCCCATCTGTGGTGAGTAAGAACCTCTTCAGGTTGGCTTTTGAGTCCTTTCAGCATGATCCCGGTAGTCTTTGCTTCCTTGCTCTCTGGTTAAGATGTTACATTTCCTGCTCCAGGCCTGTAAATAGCCATTTTTTCTTTTTAGTGGTAAATGATATTTCGAGTCAACAATCTTGGTGGTAGTGGTATTCATTGTCACTGGATTGTTCATGTTTTCTAGGCCTTTTTAGTGTACAGTGCTAGAGAATGTGTGCTGTTGGTTTGTTTTTGTTGGTTTTTATTTTTAAGATGAAATAGATTTTGAGTTCATAGGGATACTTACTTCTAAGTTAATTACTTCCTTTATCTCACAGTATACATACAATAGTCCTAGAATGATTATACTAACACCACCCCTAGTGTGATTTCTGAAAATAATTGAAGATATTCCCCCTCCCCCCCAGTTATATCTTTCCTAAGGATGTAGCCCTCTGGAATGAACAGATCACTGTGTTTTAAACTAGTCATTCTGTATGAGCACCAACTAATATATATTTAGGTTGACTTGTTTCATTTTATCTTCAATAATTAGGTACTGCTTTTTTGAAAAATTTAATCTGTCATTTCTTGTTAATTATTAAATAATTATTAAAATAAATTAAATTATTAAAAAGTTAGAAATTTAAATTTAATTTTATAATTATTTAAAATATTTACATGGTTTCAAAGTCAAATCTGCAAGACAAGATAAACTCAGAAAAGTCCCCTTCACCTATCCCCTGGTTGGTGGATTTTCTGAAATTCAAGATTTACCCTTTTATTACTTGTTTTTAAAAATATAAGCAAATAGGTAATATATTTGTGTAGGGATATATTTATTCAAAGCCAGTCTTCAGGCTTTGACTTTGAAGTTTAAATCTTTAGATTTTAGGTGTTAACCTCTAGGCAGTTTGTCATACCGGATAGAATTTGGTTCACATTCTACTTCTATTAGTTACTTACAATATTGTGACTGTGGGCACATTCTCTTAGTCAATTTCTGTGTCTGTAAAATGAACATTGCAATTCCTACCTGCTAAATTGACAGAAAGATTAATCATACGTGCTGGCACATAGTACATAACGAAATTAGTGCTTACCTGTAGTATTGTTTTACTAGTAGTTTGAAGATAGCAATTACTTGAGAATTTTTTGAAAATTTTCTCAAGAATGTTTATATTTGCTAATGCTTTAATTCTTAAAAATTTAGTCTTCATCTTGTCAATCTTCTATGACTATATCATGTATATTCTTTTTTCTGTTTGCCTTTGCCCCTAATATTTCATTAACTTGAAGGGCCTTCCCCTTCTTTGTTGAAGTCTATATACCTCTGAAAGTCAGATTTAAATCTGTCTCATCCATAAAGCTTTCTCTAATATCTCTTTGTTATATAGTGCTTTGCTTTTTATGTCCATTATCTCATTTAATCCTACATATCCTATATAGGTCATATGTTATCTCTATTTTATAGTTATATTCACCTAGGTAGATGACAATACCACAGAGTGAAAGTTAGTGGTAAAGATGCCTAGTCTGGTATTCTTTTCACTAAACTCCACACTAGTAAATGTTGTTTTCTGAATTCCATTGTACTTAACACAGCGCTGCGGTTAAGCCCTCTGCGGTTAAGCCCTCTGTCTACATAAAAATGAGCAGTTAGTTCAGTCCCTCCACCAGAGACAGCAGTGTCTTACACTACATTTATTCGGTAAATTCATTCAACAAATATTTATTGAATGCTTGTTATGTGCCAGGTGTTTTGTATTTCCCACGGTCTTTTGCATACTGTGAGATAGCATGCAGTTAATGGCTTAGGGTTATTCTGAGGTTTAGTTTAAATTAGTCAGATTGAGTGCAGTGTTTACATAAAAGTCAGGGTAACAGAGGCCTTCAGAAGAAGTCTTCTTAGCACATATATGTACATGTATCACAACGTTAAACTAGGGGAACATAACAGGATGGGTATATAGTAAACGCTTTGTTAACTGAAATATAAGTCTTAGGCTTATATTTATTTCTCACTAGTCATTGCTACTTTGGCTGCTGTGATGAAATAAAAATAGAGACGCTTCCTGTATGAATTTTGGCATTTGACTAGGGCTGTAGATCCCATCACAAAGATAACACGAGCATTGTAGAGCTTTTGCTTCATTTTCATACATGAAATATTGCATTTTTTCAAGATAAACTTAAAAAGTAGTTAATTTTAAAGGGTGCTTACCTCGTTGTTACTTATTTATCATTCTGAAAAAAAAATCTGTTTTCAGTGGGGGAAAATCATTTACAAATAAGGTACATGTCATGTCTGTGCATATATATCATATACAGGGAAAATTTCCCAATGTCTTTCTCATATTTCATGGTTTGTTTTTATTAACTACTGGGGTTAAACCAGGGAGGAATGGTTCAAGCTTAGTAGTGCTATGGTTAGTGCACACACTGAACAATAACACAAATACTCACTGGTATGTGGCTCATCTTTTCTACTAAGTCTAGTCATTTTTGTGCCTCAACCCCATTGTAATCAGTCTTTTTTCTAGAAACTGGGTCAGACTCTTTTCCTACGGGCATTTAAGTAATAAAGCTAGTGTTACCACTATTTTGAGAAACAAAAGTTATGAAATCCTTCAGAAGACCTGTTGAATCATTAGGCTAAGTATCTAAAAACTCTTGAGCAAAGTACGGCAAACCTTACCAGTTATTTTAGCAGCTAGAAAATATTTCTAATTGGCAGGAAGTACAGCAGAAAGGATTTTGTTTTTTTACATCATGATTTTTTCAAATTTTTTATTTTATTTTTTTTTAATGGAGGTACTGAGGATTGAACCCAGAACCTCATGCATGCTAAATGTGCACTGTATGGCTGAGCTGTACCCACCTCACCCCCATAAATTTTACTTTTTGCGATAGCAAATACTTTGGTCATTTTTTTCTCTCAGACCTATCAGTATTGCATTTCTAAATCAGAATAACTTGGAAATGGTTTGCCATTGCATCTCAGGTAGACAAAGGAGAGGCAAGTTGCAGTCTTTAGGTTCCTTTATTCTGCTTTTCTAAAAATAAATTATTTATATTTTACTTTGGGGGGAATGTCATTAGGTCTGTTTATTTATTAGTTTTTTTTTTTTATGGAGGTACTGGTGATTGAACCCAAGATCTTGTGCATGCTAAACATGCACTCTACCACTTGAGCTATATCCTCCCCTCTTTATTCTGCGTTTAAGTAAAAGTTAAGATATTCCAGTTTATTTATCCCTCTATAAGATAAATTACTAAACTGAAAGAGGGTTTGGAAGAAAAAGATATTAGTAGTTCCAGCATAACTCATACTTTTATTGATGCCACTGCCTGCCACTCCACCCACGTTAAAGCATTTTTCTTTCCTTTCTAAATGTTGCACATATGAAACATCATGATTAAAACTAAATTCCAGTACAACAGTTGGGAGATAGAGCACAATATAATGGATTTATGTAACAATAGGATTCATATTGCTGTCAACCAGTAATCTATTTTAGACTATTTTATTCCCTGAACTTGTGGCTTAATTGTTTCAGTGTTTTCAGTTTCCTTCATGTTACTTTAGTGTGTAAAACAACTGGTCATTCCTTAATTGAGGCACTTACATGTTAACTTAAAATTGAAAAATCATTTAAAATGATTTCTTAGAAATATGTTTGTTATCCAAATATAATTTTGAGTATATGGTAAAATATTTGATGTTTTTAAGGCATGCATGTGCTTTTATATGAATCTAAAATTGTGTTATAAATATGCCATTTAAAGTTTTGTTTACAGTTAAATTTTGCTTTAAGCCTAATTTCACTGTTAGGCTGTCACTCTAAGGCAGCAGTTCTTAAATGTGTCATCCCTGTACCAACAGCATCACCATCACCTGGAAACTGTTAGAGATGCAAATTCCCAGGCCCTACTCCAGACCTGAATCAGAAACTCTGGGGTTGGTGCTCAGCAATCTATGTTTTCACAAGCCCTCCAAGGGATTCTGATACAGACTCAAAGTTTGAGAACCACTGTTCTATAATGCTTTGTATGTAGTAGATTGACACCAACTTGACTAAAAGTGATCTACTTCTACTCAGCTTTTATTTTTGAAGTTATAAATTAAAACATTCCTTAATTTTTTTTAATACTGAGATTATAATGCATATTACTTTGCTTATTATGATCTTTAATTTCGGGAAATGTTGATTTGATCTTGCTATAAGTAAGTAATTTTTGCAGTATTTGCTGGGTGTAGGGTAAATAAAAATTTTTTGCTTTGCAGTATTTCTGTTTTTAAGCCAGCATGTGCTCAGTTTTAGATTAGGTGATGTCACATATTTTAAAATTAAAATGTCACATATTTAAAAATTAAAATCAGTCATTTAAAACAAATTTGTCAGTTACATGCTTTGATTACCTATAGCAGAAGTATCATTTTTAAAGTGGCTGACCAGTATATGTGTGACAGCTTATGAATTCATTTTTAACAGATGAAAAAAGATAAAAAGGAATGAAGAATTTGAAACTACTCTTGTAGTCATCCTTCTTACTTCTGAGATGCCTAAAAAGGGAGTGTGTTTTGTTTGTTTTGTTTATTAATATGCATTCAGGCCCTTGAAAGTGTATGTCTTACGTTTTGAATAGTGTGCCCTAAGAATGCCTTTGAACTGAGTCATAGAAAGTAATCAGGTCAGGCTTTTTATTGGTATTTCTTTGATATGAGTAAGATTTGGGTTGTATAAACTAGTTTTGAATACTGAAACTGAGTAATTCAGTTAGTTATTGATCTAATCATCGACAGTCTTGCCTGTTTTCTTGTCTAAAATCATGTATACAAGACATGCCAAATTCCTGTAAATGTGTTTTGATTCTGATTAGAATATCCTATATTTGTTAGTGATAGGTGACTCTAATATTATTATATTATAGAACAGTTTAACCTGATAGATTTTGTACTATACTGAAATCCAGTTTTAAGTGAATTCATTTTACATTTGATTATTTTTTGAATTTCAGGATGGTGAGGAAGAAGAAAATGAGAAAGGTATGTTTGATGCTAAGTAGAGTTTAAAAATTGGTGACATTTAGAAAAACTAAATAGTGAAAGTAAAGCATTTCTTATTTGAAATCTTATTTTTTGAAATGAGTTTATTTTCAAATTTATCAATTTAGTGAATTAAGTTAGCATCTTAATTTTATTTTTCAATTGGTTTTAATTTTCTTTTTAACACTTTAAGACATGTTCTAACTTAATGGTACATATCAGTTACTGTAGTGGACAATGCCATTTTTTATTTAACCCAATTTAAATTTTATTTTTAAAAATAATTTCTAGCATACGGTAAGTTGATTACATCCTTAAATCTGGCACTGCAGTAACTCATACGTGCTTATTCGAGTCCTAATATGTAACAAATAATTTTACAGCTAGTCCTAAAAATGTTAGGTGACTGGGAGACTATTTGCTACTTAAAAAAATTTTCGTTCGGTCTTCTGACAGTTATATGGTAGTTTAGGAGAGCTGTCTCGTTCAATATAATTACAGGGACATCAGTAGCAATACATGTGGTCAGTATGAGGTTATGGAAGAGTTCTTGGAAAGAAGTCAAAGGATTTTCCTACTTTGGACTAGAAAGGACATGGAACAGGGTTCTAAGCAAGGCAGAATTCAAAACTTGGAAGCAATGATGAAGTAAAGCTACCAACTGAAAATCTCAGATGCCCGAAGCCTTTCTATTTCGGGAGAATGCAAGACATCTTTGAAAATGGTAACTGCAGGACTGACTGGACAGGATGAAGACTGGATATAGCCAATTTCCTAAACCTTATGGAGCAGGCCATCTTTGGAGCCTCCTATAGCGGTTTTCCATGATTCTGGACTACCCAAGAATTGAATAAGAAGAGTGAAAAAGATGAGGCCCTGAATACTTTGAAGACTGATTGATATCCTCAGACTGTGACCTTTCAAGACATCACCGTGGGAGTTCCGAAGGTCACAAGGGTTAAATCCCAAGATCATTCGAACATTGAATAACAAACCTGCACACTTGTCACTATCTCATGGAGGAAAAAAATCTTCCATATCCCATTAACTTATAATCAGAAATGAAGAACTGGTATCCTCAGGACGGAACCATTTCCTCACTTTCGTTGTTTGGTATTTGTATGTAGAGATCATTTTTTCCATGAAGAATAAGTGATCCTGGGTAAAGGATTGTTTATGTTAGTTAATACCCTTGTGTTTTTCTTCCTAACCTTCCCATCAGTGCTAATAACTGGCTTTATATTTTCTAGGTCCTATTCTAGCTTATGAATATGAAATTGTTTAAACTTCTTGTTTTGCCATATTTATTCCTGTTAAATCCTCTTAGATATAGCAGGTTCTGGTGATGGTACACAAGAAGTATCTAAACCTCTTCCTTCAGAAGGGAACCTAGCTGAGGCTGATCACACAGCTCATGAAGAGATGGAAGCTAATGCGACTGTGAAAGAAGCTGAGGATGACAACATCTCGGTCACAATCCAGGCTGAAGATGCCATCACTCTGGATTTTGATGGTGATGACCTCCTAGAAACAGGTAAAAATGTGAAAATTACAGATTCTGAAGCAAGTAAGCCAAAAGATGGGCAGGACGCCATTGCACAGAGTCCGGAGAAGGAAAGCAAGGATTATGAGATGAATGCGAACCATAAAGATGGTAAGAAGGAAGACTGCGTGAAGGGGGATCCTGTCGAGAAGGAAGCCAGAGAAGGTTCTAAGAAAGCAGAATCTGGAGACAAAGAAAAGGATACTTTGAAGAAAGGGCCCTCGTCTACTGGGGCCTCTGGTCAAGCAAAGAGGTTTGTTTTTCTATGTCAGTTCTTTACGATACTGAATTCCAGCATTCAATAAGATCGCTCTACATTAAGGGGGTGGCTTCAAGACCATGTACAGTAATTAGTACTTATGATCCTGCCTATAATATTTTTGACCGTCATAAGTTACTTTTAAAAAAAATTTCAAGAATCTTCGTAATATGCAGTGTGTCCTACTGATTGCATTGTCGAATTGTCAGCATATATTTGGTTTTTTTTTGTTGTTTTTTGTTTTTTTTTCAAATTGACAATTTTTTTGTGTTTTATTTTTAAAAATCCTTGTGATGATGGTTAATGAACAACTATCAGTCCTAAGAACACAAAATGAAGTCAAGTCCCAGTCCTGAAATCTGGAGAAGATGGCCATAAAACCACTGAATAGAATTGTCAGAAAATCTAGATCTTCAGGCATCTTGGGGAAAATCAGTGCAAGAATCCTAAGGGAATCATTTGTTCAAATAACCTAACCTAGGCCTTTGGAATTGTTAATCTGTTTGAATAGCACTAGTTTGAAATGTAGTCAATATCAAGCTGTTCGATTTTTGGGTTTTTTTGTTTTTTTTTGTTTTCAATTTTCTTCTGGTGATTTGCTTCTTTAGCTCTTCAAAGGAATCTAAAGACAGCAAGACATCATCCAAAGATGACAAAGGTAATGGATTTTTTTTTCCTATTTATTTCAGTGGTAAATTGCATATTTTTATTAAAAAGTAATAATTGCCTGGTATTTCCTTTGACATTTAGTCCTTAAAAATTGACATACTAAAAATTTTGGATGGCCTTTGTGTAAGCAGTGGAGTTAGATTACGGCAAACTCTCAGTGTACTTGAAGCATTACTCTCTTAATTACTTAATTTGTAGACTGGTATGAGTTTGCTAAAAATCTGATGTGTGTTTTTTTACATTGTGTTCTGAGCAACTGTATTGAATATTCATATAATAGGTATTTCATTTTCTTACATTATAATTTCAGAAGTATTTTATTTTTGATTGCAGTCTCTTATAACCCCTACATACTACCACTGTCTTTTCCTTGTTCGGTCTAGTAGGAAATGTGCTATAATATTTCTGTATATTTCTGGAGCTGAATATTTGAAAGAAATTCAGTTTCTACCATTTGGTTCTACTTTTTTTCATTCTTTAAATCAGGGCACACTTCTATTAATATAGCCAATTATTAGCATTTTAATTCTTCAGAATTTACTTCCTAATTGACTTATTTTAGGTTGATGAGAGTCTTACGTAGGAAAGTAGTTTTATTTTAAATTTCTGTAAGCTTAAAGGTGTAATATTTGATTTCTTTTTGTTACTGGGAAGTCTCCGGTTATCTCATGGCCATACGCTTTAGTTTTGTCTTGTATACGCTGTATATTTGAAAAATATGTCTTATATTCTTTTTAAAAAAACACTTTAAGGGAAAATAATACCATTTAGGTACTGTAAATTCCTAAAATGCCTCTTGAGTGCCTAAAAAAAAAGGAATATTATGTGTCCTCTGTGGTTTATTTAGTATATTTTGTTGATATATTTTCATGATTAGAAATTTTAGTGATTGATTTAGTAGTTGACAATTAATTGCATTACCTACGTCTCTTGCAATTTTGGTTAATGGATAAGATATAATAAATTGTTATCCTTTAAATTTAGAAACTTAGTGTAGTCTTAACTAAATGTTAAGTTTTTCCTATCATTAAAAATGTTTTTCCTGTAATTGGAGAAGTATGTGGGCCTAAATGTTACAGGTAGAATAAAAAAGATACACAGACTTGTAGTTAACATTTCATGAGATAAAACAGATCCTTGGTAAGTATGTTTTTTAATAATAGAATGCAGCAGTCATTAATATTTAAAATATTTGAGTCAGGCATGTGTTGTCTCCTCGTAAGCACACTGACAGTAGTTTTTCAGCTAAAACTTGTGGCATGTAATTTTTTAAAGCAGAGAACATTTTACTCTTTCTGCATATAATAACTTGAAGTTTTAAACATTTTTACTTTTATTTGTTTATGTACTATTTCTCTTATAGTGGGTAGCGATTGTTTTCCAAATAAAGTCAAACAAATGAAAATTCCTGTTTTATAACAGCACATTTGAAGAAAAGCACTGAAGGGTGATTGTATTGTATTGTATGAAGGGTGTGTAGGCCTGTACTTTAAGAAATGGCATCTATCTGTATGGAACTAGACTTTGTGGAAATGGTACAGAAACAATTCATATAACCATTTACCTTCTAAAAGATTTTGAGGTCTCTAATCTTATTTTTGTCATTGATTTGTTTTAGAAGATTGATTTTTGTTAAATCCAGAGTTATCTAGCAACATGTAATTTCCATTTTCTCTTACCCTTTCTCTAATAGAGAATGAAGATGTACTGGTTGATTAGTGTTTGTTATTAGGTATTTACATTCTTGAAAACAGTTTATCTTTTGCTTTGATTTTTCCCTCATGCACTTTGTACTATCAGAATTAAACAAGAGGGTTTTATAATTTTGGAAGAATATGGCCCTAGTAGTTTTGTATACTTAAACTTCTGATGTTAAATCTGTTCCAGGAAGTACAAGTAGTACTAGTGGTAGCAGTGGAAGCTCAACTAAAAATATCTGGGTTAGTGGACTTTCTTCTAATACCAAAGCTGCTGATTTGAAGAACCTTTTTGGCAAATATGGAAAGGTACATTCTTTTTACCTTTTTAACCGTCTTTCTAGTATCTCCATGTTAAACAAGGGTTGTATTCAAAACAGTATAAATAAAATCCAATTTTTTAACTCTCTCAGGACTGTTATAGGCATAATTATTGAGTTCTGTGGTAATGGTGAGTTTCATCATATAATCTCACTCTGAGCCCTGGGGATCTTTGTATTAAGAGCTCATATTTTGAGCCCATTTAAATCAAGGACTGAGTTTCATTTGTTAAATTCATCATAGTTTTTCTAGGAACTAGAATTGCTGAGGCTGATCTGGTCATCCGGAAAACATAGGTAGACTAATATTAGGCAATAGAATTTGACTACAAAATGGATGTAGTCCCTGTCATCGTACAGATTCCAGTAGAGTGGTGGAGAAAAATGTAAAACTGTTAAGATAGACTTAATCAGAAGTTTTGATATGAAGGATGAGTGCAGAGTGCCAAGAGAGCAAAAAGAGAGGCTTTTACTCTGGTTGGTTCATCAGAAGTTTCTCTGGCATATAAGGGGACACCTAATGGAAGAGAAGAATAGTCAATAATGAATTGAATATTCTGTTAATAGCTGTCGAATTAAATTGCACTTGATCTGCATCCCATAGGGCACTCACTGCTTTCTACTTTACATTTTAGTTTTCGATAACACATCATATGTAACCTGCTGTGGGGTAAGCTCTTTAATAGCAGGTATCTTATCTATTATACTTTGTGTGCACATGGTAGGCTTTCAAGTATTAGCAAGTAGCCATTAATGAATGTTACAAAAATCTTGTTTATTTTAGGAGCTGTTTTTTTTCCTTCTAATTAGAGAGTTGCCTCAGCATTAAGGAAATTCTTGTAGGAGTCACAGACAGAACACTGAGAATTGTAGTCCCATGATCAGCTGTAATATATTTTTGGTTCTGTTAGAGGTATAAAAATAATATTTCGATGGCATTTTTTAGGACTAAAACTGTGTACGAATACTAATGCACATACAACAAGGATCTTGGGCTTAAAATTAAATTGCTGTTGGGGTGAGTCAGCCCTTCCCGGGGTTGACATAGTTTGATAGTTTTCAGCCAGCCACGCCATACAACCTCCTAAATTCCCTGTGTACCTCTTCCTGACATGACATCTGTGTAGTATTTGTTCAGCACTAGGTTGTTCTCTCTACCTTTTCTTTTCACTCACCCATCCCTGTGTTGTCTCTTGCAGCTGTTCATGTTATAGAATTGAAAGTGTCATTTTTTTTATTGATACATAGTTTAAAAGTACATAGATGGAAAGTGTGTTTTTAGAGTATATTTTTAAGGCTGCCTTTTTACATGCAAATTCTTTATTTTTTAAAGTTTCTTACAGTGACTCATAGAAAAGTGTTAACACTTATCTAGACACTTTTTGGACACTTACAGTTTTTTTTTTCCTATCTTTAAGAGATTCAGGGTGGGTCTTTGATAGGGAGACTTTGGCTCAAATCTAATTGAGTATATTGTTTCTTTGCTTTCATTAATTGTACCATTACTTCATTGATGGGAATGCTTGTATTTTGATGATGTGTTTGAAAAAAAAAATGAAGAAACTAAAACTAGGTTAAATTGTGCTTTGACCCTTTAAATTGTTCCCCTGAATTTTACTAAGTAGGCAAGGTAGATGGTGATTGCAAGAATATGAAACAATTATATACATCATCAATGTATCCTTTATCCTGAATTTGTATATCCTGAACACATGCTTTCATTTGAATAGTCTCCATTGTAAAGTTTCATAGATACGTTGTAAATATCTAGATATTTTGTAGATATGTTGTAAAGTTGTAGTTGTAAAGTTATAAAACTTTCTGAAGTATAATCTCATTTTACAGGTTCTGAGTGCAAAGGTAGTTACAAATGCTCGAAGTCCTGGAGCAAAGTGCTATGGCATTGTAACTATGTCTTCAAGCACAGAGGTGTCCAGATGTATTGCACATCTTCATCGCACTGAGCTGCATGGACAGCTAATATCTGTTGAAAAAGTAAGCTTGCCTAACTGTTAATAAAAGGGAGGTTACTTTGAGGGCTAGTAATTCTCAATTTAAAGATGTTACACTGGTAGGAAGTAGACTTAGAAATGATTTTTATTTTTATTCATTTTTGTTTTTTTTACTTCTGTTTTCCAAATTTCCTATCATCAACATACTTTTTATAAACATTAAAATGTAACTTGGAAACTTACATATTTTTTTCTATTTAAACCTTTCAGGTTAAAGGTGATCCTTCTAAGAAAGAACTGAAGAAAGAAAATGATGAGAAAAGTAGTTCAAGAAGTTCTGGAGACAAAAAAAATATGAGTGATAGAAGTAGCAAGTAAGGATTTATTTTTTTAATAAGTACATGGACTTTTTTGGTACATTGATGAAGTGGTTCTGATTCTGGTGTTTTCTTGTGTGGGGTGGTATGGTCAGGACACAAGCCTCAGTCAAAAAAGAAGAGAAAAGGTCATCTGAGAAAGCTGATAAAAAAGAAAGCAAGGATACTAAGAAAATGGAAGGTAAAGATGAGAAGAATGATAATGGATCAAGTGGCCAAACTTCAGAATCGATTAAAAAAAGTGAAGAAAAGAAACGAATAAGTATGCTATGTATCTTTCTTCTTAATCCCTTTCTTATGTGTCCTACAGCTTAATTTTTACTGTGGAAGGGGAAACTTGTTTTCTCAGTCCAGATAAACATTTCCACTTCATTATTAGATATCGCTGTGGTAGAAAAGGAGCTCTAATAGGACTGATGGTCTTCTCCTTTTCCACTCTTAGGAAACAGATATCTTCTTCCAGCTCAACCTATTTACTATTAAATCTGGGCTGACTGAAAATGGTCGTTGATTAATAGCTGTTTAATTGATCTTTTGGTATCACTGAAATATTTATGGTAGTAGACTGAGCTCTAAAAACTTTACGTTTAAGTTCTTATAGAATACATTTTTTATTTCATGTATTGGTTTGTGAATATCTGGTTGTATAAGAAGTCAACATTTTACATTATATTTATTTTTATCTTATAATGAAATATTTTTAGGCATTTGCTTATCTAATTTTTTTTTCTCCTAGGTTCAAAGAGTCCAGGACATATGGTAATACTAGACCAAACTAAAGGGGATCATTGTAGACCATCAAGAAGGGGAAGATATGAGAAAGTAAGTCTCTGAGAGGGATATTTTCCACCTGTTTCCAAAAGAAGATAATTCAGTATCTCTGTGACCATTTTTATATACTTCCACACTAGAAAATCTAAGAAAAGAGGAGTGCCATTACTCATTTAAACTTCTTAAAAGACCAGCTCAATTTGAAAAACAAAATTATTTTAACATCTAGTCCTATTACAATTTTTTTCCCATAGATTCATGGAAGAAGCAAGGAAAAGGAGAGAGCTAGCTTAGATAAAAAAAGGGACAAGGACTATAGGAGGAAAGACATCTTGCCTTTTGAAAAGATGAAGGAACAAAGATTGAGAGAACATTTAGTTCGTTTTGAAAGATTGCGACGAGCAATGGAACTTCGAAGGTAGGAAAAGATTCTGTTTTATACCTGTCTGTAACTATAGGTACATCTGTAACACTAGTTATAAATCAGATTTGTAGGAAACTGTATTGTTGTAGAAAGATGTTTCTCACTTTTAAGAACTGCAGTAAAACCTAATTTCTTAAGTTTGGATAGCATTTTACAAGTTATAATATATCTTTCTATTATCTGTATCTCGACAGCTCTGTAAAGTTAGTTATGTCCGTTATGTATTTGAAAAAAATGGAGGCCCAGAGAGGCTAAATGACTCTTCCAACGCCACATGGCTAATGAGTGGCAGAGTCGGGACTCAGACCCAAGTCTTCTGACTCCAAGTCCAATGCTCTTTCCTCTACTCCAAAGCTGCCGCCATAAAAAACATAACATTAAAGGAAAAATTGATTCTGTGATAAGGTAGTGTAAGCTACAGTGATCAAATAGTATGCTGACATAGGAAAAATCCATTGTACTTTGAATTAGATCCCAAGTGAAGGAAGCTTCCTGTGTTCAAGCTCTGTCCCAACACAGGCATTCTCTTTAAAACAAATTGAGAACAAAACAAAACATTTCTATTTTTAGTGACAATATCTCATGAGTGCCTGTTTGCTTTCATTATTGACTTTTGGTTGACACTTAAAGTACTCTTGAAATATTCTTTATAGTATGAATTTCCAAATATTAACCTATATTGTCAAATGGTCACTCATCATGGAATTTCATCTATTCATTCACAAGATTGTTTGGAACTACCAGAGATACTTCTAGCAACTTAAATAATACTGTGATTGCCACACGTTATACTAAAAGGAAATCATCCTTGCATTACTCAGAATCTGTTTTCCGTTTTTTTGCTGAAGTCTCAATATGCTTAGCTTCCTGTTTAGATGACATGTTGGGAGCAGAGTGAGAGTTATTAGAGCATCAATTCTCAAACCTACCAGACCAGCATCCCTTTTACATAAAAGAAAGTTGCTGTACCTTCTTTACTATTCTGAAATGAAATTAATATATAATATGCCTACCTATAAAATAATTTCCAAAATATCAATATAATACCTTAACTCTAATATAAGGGAGAAATAAAAGTAATTTATAATGAAGCATATATTCCAGATACGAATGTTCAGGCATGGCTCTCTAGAAGACATAATGAAGTAGTCAGCTGTTTGCACTCCTCTCTAGACTCAGTGAGAATGTGACAGCTACAAACACAGATTGTTATCAGTGTGTCGTATTGGTTAGTGTCGTATTAGTTAGTCAAATACCAAGAGTGGTGTTGACATCATTTCTGAAATGGTGACCAACTCTTGGAGAAGTTCTCAAAGTATAATTTTCCCTCTATATCAAGTTGCATTCCTGGAAATTTTAGTGTATATAAAACTATGCCACAGCAAACCAATTTAGCATTTATTAAAAATGGGTTAAGTTCTAGAGTCAGATTTTTTTTTCCTAAAGGTGATTTTGTTTTGTTTTAACGACATGAATGTCCATTATGGCGTTTAAAAGGTATTAGGAGCGTTGGACAGGTTGTTTGTTATGCAGGACAGTCCTGACTGTTCCGTGCATCATAAGAAATTTAGAATCTTTGGTCCCTCACTAATGCTGGTAACAGCCCCTTAGTCATTGTGATAATTAAGAATGCCCTTCAGATTTGCATGGGGGCAGTACTAGGGGAAGACATGCTGATAGACAAAATATTCTGGGTGCCTTAGAGTGAGGAAATGATAAAAACGCTGTTAAAAGTCTAATGCAGGGCTTAATTTAGTTCAGCAAACTTTTGAACTATCTCCTGACTCAAAGAAGCATGTTACCTGGAGCCATCTGTTACAGACAAGCGAAACTCCAAAAGAGGTCTTGAGGGCAGCCGTTTATTATATATAGATTTTGCCATAATTCATGTTGATGGTTATGATCCCAAGTCATCAAAAGTAAATTCTACCTTGTTTAAGGAGATAGAATATAGCCTAGATTCTGGAAATTTTTCTGTCAAAAACAATGGAAATTGTAGTTTTGTAAATTCACATATATAGAATCTTTCCTTTTTAAAATGTTGATTAATTGATGGGCTATTATTATAGTGGGAATTTTATTTAAACAGCAGTCATCTTAGAGGCAACTGCTCTATAAAATTAAGCTGTTCAGTTGATAGTCTTTAATAAATAAGTGACAGTATTGAAATTTGTTTGAAGTTTTATTTTGAGTTCTCTTTCCAATTACATTAAAACTACATAGAATGAGTTGAAGTTTAAAATTGCCAACCTCAAGGAAAAATACAAATTCAAAAGCTATTCTCTTTCACACAGTGCTAGCATAATTTAAGTATTTCTAAATACTGATTTTTGTTAGACGAAGAGAGATTGCAGAAAGAGAGCGTCGAGAGCGAGAACGCATTAGAATAATTCGTGAACGGGAAGAACGGGAACGCTTACAGAGAGAGAGAGAGCGCCTAGAAATTGAAAGGCAAAAACTAGAGAGAGAGAGGATGGAACGCGAACGCTTGGAAAGGGAACGCATTCGTATTGAACAGGTGCAGTCAGAAAATCTTTTCATCTTAAATAACTGACCTTTTTCAAACCCTGTGACTTTTGCCCTAAAATTTGCTTTACTTGTTGTAAAGCTTCTATAGAGAATGAGTTCAGCTAATGAGCATATATTAAGTATCCCTGAAAGATAATAGTGAATTAGGTGCTAGTTAAAAATACATTTAGTAGTGACTTTGTTCTAGCCAACTGGTAATAACTTGAGCTCTGCAATATCATGGCAGCCTAACAGTCTGAGCATAGGACTATGAGTCCAGAGTAGTTGTAATCCAGGCTCTGTCACTATCCCATTTGTAGAAAATAATAACTACTTCCTTACAATTCTCATGGGAATGATTTCCCAAGGCTGGAAGGAATTAATGCCTCTCTTTGCAGAATTGCATTCAGGATTTTAAGGCACTTAGTTTTCATACATATTAAGAACTCTATTTCTAATTCCCTTTAGGTGCTTTTGTTACAAATGATTAAATCTGACCTTCCCAAGTACTTGCCAGCTTTCACCACCCAATCTGTGTTAATTTTAATGTTGCAGAACAGTAGTCATAGCCTAGATTGCCAATTACCGGAGTCAAATTTGTTATTGATTTGTCCGAGGTATGTGTTTTGCCTGGTGCTTGCCTATGATGCTTTCTTAATGACAGGATTACAACAAGGTTGCATATATACTTACCTTATGTTTTCATTTTGCATTGGTTGGTTCTTCCTTCTGTGTTGTGTGAAGGAACGTCGTAAGGAAGCCGAACGTATTGCTCGAGAACGAGAGGAGCTGAGAAGGCAGCAGCAGCAGCTTCGTTATGAACAAGAAAAGAGGAATTCTTTGAAACGCCCACGTGATGTAGATCATAGGTAGTTGCTTGCTTTCTTCAACAGTTCCTTGCTGTATTACTTCATTCAAGCTAAGACTAACAAGAGAGTTAGAAAGTACAAGTGCCCCTCACTGGAGTAAAAAGTCGTGATCAACAGGGATGGGAATGATTGCAGTCTCGGGTTGAACCCCATGCATTGTCAAGTGAGAAGAGTCTGCTCTTCTTTCCCTGCTTACCTTCCTAATGCCAAATGTTTTTCCATTATGGCTGGAAATACATGGGAGGTTTCAGTCATGCTTCCCAAACCCAGGCCCATTTTGAAAATCCTTATAGGATAGTGTACAGAAATGGAAGTCGTAAACTTGGGAAGACTAAAAATAGATTCTGTGGTGTGCTTCCGTTCATGGTTCTTAATAGATTTCAAAATATAATACAGTCATTTAATTTTCTGAATATAAATACTATGGGATTTAGTTGATTGTGCTGAGGAATAAGTGGAATGAATGAAATATGGTTGGGTCTTAACCTCTCTAACCTTTCCAAAATTAAGTGCAACAGAAAAGGTTGTGTACTGCTGGTTAGAATTTTATTATAAAGTGGTATCAAGTATTTTATCTTATTTGTCTTTTCCATTTAATAATTTTAAAACAAATAATTTTTCAGCTGTCTTGTGAAATTCCTGTAACACTTACATGACTTAACATAATTTAATAATTTTTTGCTAGCTTGTTCTCATAACAGAATGCTTTGTCTTGAGTTTATTAGTGCTCTGTATTCACAGTTCCTAGCATGTGGTATGTATGACTCCAAGTAAATGTTATTTGATTGCTGTAAAATAATTTATATAAATGAGCAAATATTTCTCTTCAAGGCGAGATGATCCTTACTGGAGCGAGAATAAAAAGTTGTCTCTAGATACAGATGCACGATTTGGCCATGGCTCTGACTACTCTCGCCAACAGAATAGATTTAATGATTTTGATCACCGAGAGCGGGGCAGGTTTCCTGAGAGTTCATCGATACCGTCTTCATCTTTTGAAAGGTAAACAGATGTGTTGAAAATTGTTGTATTTGGTATATGAGCCTTGCCAGCGATAAGTTTGGTTCTCTATTAAAATCTTAATTGAAAAGTACAGGTTATAACTGTGTGTTGAGGACAAATTATGTTTGGTTTTTGTTTTTGTTAATGGGAATGTGACAGTATTCAGAATTAGTTTAATAGGCCACCATAACAAGGTCGAATAGTTCGGCTTTATCTTCTTTATCTTAAAAACTAATTGGGAGTACTGTTAGCTTTGGATGTGCCTCAGTTGTGAAGAACAGTAAAGAGCACTTCAGGCTGGTATGACTTGAGTGTTTGATGTAATTCCCCTTGGATACCAAAAAACCAGCATCCGTGCCAGACATTTAGCTCAGTTTAAATGTAAGTTCGTCTCAGGACCTGTGTTCTTTGTTTTGGTAATAGGCGAGAACGTTTTGTTGGTCAAAGTGAAGGGAAAAAAGCACGTCCTACTACACGAAGAGAAGATCCAGGTTTTGAAAGGTACCCCAAAAATTTCAGTGATTCCAGAAGAAATGAGCCTCCACCACCAAGAAACGAACTTAGAGAAACAGAAAGGCGAGAAGTGAGAGGGGAACGAGACGAGAGGAGAACAGTGATCATTCACGACAGGCCTGATATCACTCACCCTAGACATCCTCGAGATGGAGGGCCCAATCCATCTAGACCAACCTCCTGGAAAAGCGAAGGAGGCATGTCCACTGATAAGCGGGAAACAAGGTATTTATGTAGTTTCTAATGCCTGGCTGATGGTGGTATGTGATGCATTTGGGTTTTTTAAAAAGTTGTAGTAGAGTGTTGATTGTGTTTCTGTGTTTCGTTTAACAGAGTTGAAAGGCCAGAACGATCTGGGAGAGAAGTATCAGGGCACAGTGTGAGAGGGGCTCCGCCTGGGAATCGCAGTAACGCTTCAGGCTATGGAAACAGAGAGGGAGACAGGGGAGTGATCGCAGACCGGGGAAGTGGAGCACAGGTAAATGCGTATTAAGGTTTACTGTCAACTCTTCAGAAATAAATTTAGAGGACTTCTGAGTCATGTCATATCCATTGCATCATTTTGGTGTGGCCTACCTAATCTAGTTAAATTAGAATGATTGGGAGACTAGCTTCTTATAAAAGATCTTAATGCTTCTTGTATTTTACAGTCAGTAGTTGAACATATAGCCCAGAGAAGTAGGATATGAGCCCTGAAATCCCACCCACCCCCAGTTTTATTTAGATATAATAGACGTACAGCAGGCACTGTTCAGGTAAGTTTAAGGTGTACAACATAATGATCTGACTGGTATACATCAAGAATGGATGACAGCCCTGAAATTCTAATTCTGTTTTTACTAACTCTCTGCTGAAATTTGGGAATTGTATTTGGTAGATGAGCCTTCCCAATGATGAGTTTGATTTTATTTTTCTTAAGAAATTGAGGATTTCAAATCGGATGGAAAATACTTGGTCCCTACTTGTGTTTCTCTTTCACTTTTTCCTTTAAAAAAAAATTACTCTCCCTTTTCTCTTTCATTAAGTAGCTTAAAGTGTAGACTGAAATAAAACTTTTGTCTCTTTTTTGTTCTTCCATCTCCAAAGGTAGGCAAGCGGAATATTTTATATTTTTTAATTGCTTTTTACTCCTGTGACAGTTCATTGACTTGAATATTTTGTAAGTTAATGAACCTGGGCAGAGGACATCTCTTAGCAATTCAAATGAACAAAAACCTTTTACCTGTTTTTAAAGCATTCTGTTGGTGAAATACTGGCATATGCAGAGATAGTAGCAGAGATAGAATACTCTTTAAATTAACAGCACAGAAAAGAATTCTGAAGTGCGTGTGTGTGTATCCATCCTTCAACCTGCATTATACTCCAATATTCTCTTTTGTATTTGAATATATCCTAGGTTTTGAGCAACATTTTTTACCAGAAAATGTTTGAATTTCCAGGCATGCTGCTTAATACCACTATGTGCTTTCCATTTCATGCAGAGCACTGTGGAACAGATTTGGGCCTGCTGGCATTTATAAGTGTTAATGTTTCTAATAAGTAGGAATGTTCAGTATATCAGCTCACTGAGCTATTTACTCTGAATAGAACTTCTAAGACTTGGTACATAATCCAGGTATATCACCTCATTTAAAGTAAAATTCAAGGCAGTCTCATAGACTAGCCCCCTGCATTCAGATACCCTTTTATAAAATGTGTCCTGAGGAGGAAAGCCTGTCCATCCCCTGGCAATTTGGTTTTTGTGATGTTGGTCTATAAGGTGTTCTGATGGTAGTGTATCTCTGTAGTTCACTTTCAGCTTTATTTTCTGTAGTCTAAGTATCATAACTTTTGACTCTTTTTTCCCTCAAATCTTCTTGCTTTTGTTTCTTTATGTTCACTACTCTTTTTTTTCTTTCACAGTCATGGATGTAGGACCTTGTAAGAGCGTAGCACTAGCTAGTACTGTGTACAGTACGATGAGAGCTTCTGTTCCTCTGCGCTGTTTGCATGTTGATGATGTATACTCCACCCTGATTTGTCTTCAGGGCTTGATCTCCCTGTACGTCTTCTTCATATAGGTCCAGGCGTTATACATAGACTCAAGGGTCAGGAAGTACATGGGTGCTAGAAGATATAGCAGTAACAGTGCCGAAGCATTTCCCTCGTACCCTGCCCTGAAGCCTGAGTAATTTCTCACTTCAGAATAGATGGAAACTGTCTTCATATTATTCATTCTGTCATCTTCTCAGGCATCTTATTAATTTGCTTCTGACATTAAAAGTACACCAGCGTTAAGTAAATTGGCCTGAGGCTGAGGCTGTCCTGACTTTTCTCTTAATGTGTTATTCTTTAGCACTATCCTGAAGAACGACATGTGGTTGAACGCCATGGACGGGACACAAGTGGACCAAGGAAAGAATGGCATGGTCCACCTTCTCAAGGGCCTGGCTATCATGATGCGAGGCGAATGGGTGATGGCCGGACAGGAGCAGGCATGATAACCCAGCACACAAGGTAAGTAGTTAATCATTTAAGACTTTTCTGCCAGCATGTGACCAAACCTTTATCTTTTCCTTAAAGGTCATTGTAGTTTATGAGAGATTGAATTGCAACTAGTAACAAACCTTGGTCTGCCCAGATATTTCCGCATATTGACTAAAAATCTCTAGGAGATTATACGCAGGGCAGCTGATGTTAATTTGTTAGTTAATATTCCTCATTGTAAGTTAGTTGATTGGCATTCTGGCATCCTGATCTGGATATATATAGGTATGTATGTCAGAATCCAGTTGGTAATAGATAGTAATTTCATGTTGGAAACATATTCTTGCTCAGTGTCTATCATTCCTAAAATTCCTAGAAAGGAAGAAGAAACTGAAAGGATGTTCTGTTTTCTCCCATTTCAAATAACTCTAGCAGCATTTTTGGATATTTATCCCAAAGCCTGTTCACATGCTAAGGGACGAGCTTTATTTTCTCTTCACACCAACATCCATTGTGGCTGTTCAGCTGGCAAGTCTTTGGCCTCTCTCTCCCCCATGATCTTCTTTCTTTCCCTTTCCTCTGTCTTAGAGAGACAGTGGCTTGGCTCCATGACCCGAGTAACCATTCCATTGGTTGCTTGTACCATCACACTCAAGTGTTTATTATACTTGTGCCTGCACAGCCTCATCACTCTTTCTGTCCTTGTTTTTTAAAGGTCACCAATGCCTTTTCTCTTGATAAATTCAGATTCCTTTAATTTTTTAGTTCTCAGACTCCTTTGTGGTTAAGCACTGTTGCTTTTCCTTTTTTGAAACATTCCTCTGTTTTCTAATGTACCATAATATTCTTTGTATCTTTTTGATTTACTTTGTTGGCTCCTCTAAATGGTTGGATTTTAGACACTATTTATTTTTAGCTCTATTTTGTGATCTCCATGCTGTATGTTGCGAGCTCCATGTAAATGCCTAGACGTCTCCATAAAGTCAAGGTCACAGGCAAACTCATTCCTCTCCTATTTCAAACCTTTATGTTTCATTTGTCTCCAGTTTCTTCTAATGTGCCAGTGCCACCGTGCCTCTCATTCACCCAGACTGGGAAAACATGGGCCTCATCTTTATCTCTCTTCATTCCTAGCATAAATTTCTAAATATAGTTCAGTTTAAAAAAATATATTTGTAATAGCTTTACCTTCTCTCTCATTTCAGCTTTTATCTGATCTTCCCCAATTAGTCTTTCCATCCTTTATTATTCACAGTATTTCTAAATTTAACTGTTGAGACTGTCTTCTTATACCATTTACTTGCTCCGAAACTATAGACAGCTTCTCTAGGTTACAGGATCTAATCCAGATTCCTCAGCCTGGCATCCAAACTTTTTCATAATCTGGTTTTATTCTACTTAAACCATTTCCCCATGAGATTTTTCTCTCTCAAATTTGTTATAGGGGCTTGGGGTGGATCTTTTTACCTGTATCATTCAATTGTATCTACTATATTGCATTATACGTATAAAAGAAGTTAACAGAAATATTTCTTGAGAGATGTCCTCTAGCTCAGAGGTTCAAGTTCTTAACGTGATGCTTATGCTGTAGATCTGGGGACCACAGTTTGAGAACCACTGCTCCAGTCCATTCATGCACTGACTGTAAAGTCGCTTACAGAGGGAGAGACTGCCCAAGTTGAAATCCTCACTCTACCATTTATTATCAGATCACCATTGTGATCTTGGGCAAATTACTTATCTTCCAAATCTGTTTTTCCATCAGTAAAATCAGGTTAGTGATGGTACATACCTCACAGGACTGTTGAAAGGAGTAAATTAATGTGGGTAAAGTACAAAGAACAGTGTCTGGTAAATGATAATTTTGTAGGTGTTAGCTGTAATTATTTGTTCTTCTGTTCTCTGACTTTTTTTTCTTTTAAACCTTTTTCAGTAATGCATCCCCAATTAATAGAATTGTACAAATAAGTGGCAATTCCATGCCAAGAGGAAGTGGCTCTGGATTTAAGCCATTTAAGGGTGGACCTCCACGAAGATTTTGAACATTAGCTCTCTGCCATGGTTTCAAGATAATTTATTGAAGTCTGTAAACTTTACTTGACTGACTACTTAAGAAGAGGACCTCTGACTTGCTTGAGAGTTCTGTCAGACTTTTCTTTTTTTTCTCATTTTTTAAAATTTAACATGATTGCTTTTCTCAATTTTGGAGAAGATGTTTAAATAGTTCTGTTGTAACTTTTAATAGTTTGTGTATCATTCAACTTTTTTCTTGCAGCACCAAGACACATTTGAAAAGATAGGAATCAAAACCATTTTGTTTAACGCTGTGTGAATATAAAGAGTAGTTTGCAGGTGTGTGGTAGTAGTTTAATTTGCAGCATTAGCTCTGTGGTGTCAGGCTCTAGAGTTACTTCTTGTCACCGAGCATTTTCGGCCTCCATTTTGAAGGCTCAAACAGTCTGCTGTTTAATTTTTAGAGAATAAGATTGTTCCTTGCATTTCTGAGTATTATGTAACCTATTTTTGCAGAAGGTACTGTTACATTAAGTGCATCTGTGTATCCTGGTTTTAAAAAATGTACTCTTTTTTGAAATAAACCTTCATATTCTGTATAGTTGCTAAAGCGTTGAGAACCTTTTTAATTGTAAAATGAGAACCAATTCTCAGTTTAGTGTAGCAGCACACTTGTTCAGGTTTGCATGGTATGAAACCAAATAGATAAATGAAACCTTGGCCACGAGGTCTGTATCACTGAGGTTTTTAGACTGAGTTGTGCAGGTAAGTGCACTTGTAGGTAATCTGCACTGTTTGATGGGTAAATTCCATCTCTGGGAATTGTGTGGGTATTAATGTTTCCATGTTCCCAACTATGTTGAGAAGTGGAAAAAAACCCAGGTTCCAGACTGGTGAATCAGTTGGGTTTTGTAAATATTTGTATGTGGGAAGGCATTGTTGTCTCTTTGTGAAAATAAAAATCCACACTTGGAAGTGTATGTGTCTTTGTTACCAGCTTTTTAGGTGTAAGTTCTCCAGCCCTTTCTAGAGTTAAACCCAAAGTAATTGACTAGGTTTAGAGCTTTAAAGGAAATAAGCCTTAACTTTAACTCTTCACCTCAGTAGCTGGGCAGCACACTCTGTTCAAGTGTTGGAGACTTAACCGCTAATCTTGTGACTTTTTTTTTTTTAAAGGTATCTTTTCCAGGAAAGCCCTTCAAGGTAAATTCTAAATACCACCACTTGAAGCCTCCCCTATTCCTTCACATAAATCAGTGATGAGTAACCCAGATGGTCTAGATTCTTGGAAAACTTAGCAGTCTGTATGCTCATATGAAGTAAATGATGGGTGCAAGGGATTGCTCTGAGGTCATCTTTTGATTTGAAGAGTCTTTATCAAAGTTCTTGTCAATGTCCCTGGGTGGATACGACTGTGCCTGTAAGATGGCTCAGACTTCTGAGTGCTGTGGGCAGTTAGGGTACCCTGGTCTTTGACTCTTTGGGGAACTGGCACTTTTTGTGTTGATCTCGATTTCATACCCTTTTCTGCCATTTCTAGTCCTAACTGTGGGAGCAGGTCGTGTGTCTGTGTTTGGGAGTCTGCTTCTTCACTTCCTCATTCCCCACCTCTCCCTCGCCCTGCACTTTATGGAATAGCCCAGTAGAAACCTCAGTTTGTGTTGGAGTGAACTAACTTCTGCTCTTCCTCTCTTTCTGACTTTGGGTCATTATGTCACTTCTCGCCTGTTTTCCTTATTTGTAGAGTGGAGCTCTGCTTATTTACCACAAGGGATTACACAGTTGCTAATATTTGCTATGACTTAATGTGCTAAGCATTTTGAGTGCATTTGCTTGCCTAATACTCAGAGAATCCTACTAGCTATAGGTAACAATTACTGTCCTACCCATTTTTCAGTTGGGGATCTGAGAAGTAACCTCTTAAAAAGTTTGATGTTGGATTTGTTCTAATCTTTTCTACACCTACATTGAAGGGTACAACAGTCCAAAGACTAAGTATATAGTTATTTTTTCTTCAGGTTGCCATAGTAAAGCATTTTCAAGTTGAAAAAACCTGACAAAACCACCTTCTGCAATTTTGGCCTTGAGGTTGGGAGTAGCCCTCAAGGTTCAGGGGCACCACTTAGTAGAGGTCTGGCTGGCTAAGGATCAGAAGTGAAAACCAGTTTAAGAGATTTTATAAAGGAAGCTGGGTTCCTCAAAACCAAGAGAAAGGAGAAAATTTGCTGTTCTCCATATACTTGGTGAGCAATCAAAACATGTTTCACCATAATGTAGGTTTCAGTAATTTAGGAGTAATAGCTTACTTATAGTGGTTCAAGAAAGAGCCAGTCCTAGTAAGAGACTATACATGCCAAAAATAATTGTAAAAGAAAAATAAAAGCTTCAGAAATGCATAGAAAAATTTAGAATCCTTGCTGCCTATATTTGTATTCCTTGGCTATATTGTCACTTAACTCAGTTCCTCCACACTTAAGCCAGTTCCAACAATTAAATACTTATTGAATCCTTACTGTAAAAATGTCAAGTTACTTTTGCATTCTTTATTTAAAAACTTCATCCAGTTCAGCTCCTTATCTACAGATGAATCTTTTGCAGTACCTCCAATAGTGCTTAATTAGCATTCCTCTCAAGCATGGCGAATTTAACATGTTCCATTACTGCCTATAAACTAATCCTCACAAACATTTAGTCACTATCTTTGAAGTCAGTAAAGCTGCCATACATTAAGTTCTCTTTCCTACATCACTTAAACTGCATCAGCCAACAAATACTGCTTATTTTTACCTGAAACAAATTGTTTTCTGAAATCCTTAAGTGCTTCCTGCAGAATAAGCTTCTTTCTCTATTACATTTAGCTCTTCCAACCAGGCTTAACAGTCAGGTTCCATACAGTTGATTTTCACCTATGTATTCTGTACCAATTACCTTTATCTTATGTCTACAGCACCACACCTCTTTTCTCTCAAATACCACTTCATCTCCCTTGGAATAAATCCAGAGTCTTCGGAGGTGCACTGCTTCTCTCACCTCATTTCTTTAACTACTTTCCTTGCTCCCTTGTCACTTGCCTCTTCCTGTTTCCTAAATACAGCATCCTATGTCCAGCCTTTTGCACTTGATTCCTTGATCTGGAATGCCCTTCCTCTAGATATCCACATATCATAATTCAAGTCTGCATGAAAATGTCATTTTCTCAGTGATGCCTTCCTTGATATTTAAAACTGCCACATTCTTACCCCACCCTTGGTATTCCCCTTCCACCTTACGCATCTGATATTTATCATCTGTCTCTTCCAACTTGTATGTAAGCTCCGGGAGGGCAACGATATTTGTTTTGTTTAATTTTTCTTTCACTACCGTATCTGAGCACCTGGCACTTAGTAGCTACTCAATAAATAGTTGTTGAATGAATAACTGTGGAGAAGTCACAATTTTTGTAGAAGAGGCTTAGGGGGCAGCAGTTTGGTTAGAGTAGGGGGTAGGGTAGGAGTGTGGGCTTTGTCTTGAGAGTATCTGGTGAAAATTGAGGTAAGGGCTTGAGGAGGGCCAAAAGCCTCTCCTGAGCTACCCCTTGGTGTAGCTACCAGTCAGAAATGGGACTGTATACGCAGGCTGCCTAGACCATTGGACTTAAGCCAAGGGGCTTATGCACCCTGAGAGGAGATGCCTGCCTTCAGCATGAGTATTAGCCATGAAGTTGTCTTTGCTCAAGTTCCGTGCTCACTGAATCATACATTTGCTTCCCACTTGGATTTGCCAGCAAGGTTGGGAAACAAGAGTATGAACTCTGCTCATTAGGTAGATTTTCATCGGTTTGTTAGAGACTGCCTAAGCACATCAAAACCTCAAGCAATAACCGGTTATTTGGATAGAGATGGCGGTTCTTTAAAGTTTCTAGTGCTATCCACCAACATATAGTAACTAATTAATTTACTCATCATATGCTGCCAAGCATTTGAGAGAGAGAGTGGAGGGGAGACAGGTCAGATACCATGACAAGTAAGATATATGGTGCATTCCTTAAGTATATGGTAGTACATAAGGCTAAAAACTCTAAAAAAATTATGATTCTATAAAATAAGGAAGAGTCTTAAAATATCCTAATTTGCATAAAATTATGTCACCTATAAGCTTTTTAAATGACTTTATTTCCCAGATGCTCTGCCATCCTTGGTCCCTCCTGTTCCTAGCTCACTGGCCTCAGGGAAGAGCCTGACTGGGTCTTTCTGTGTATATCTCACTACCACTGAACCACTCTAATAATGCAAATTTAGGTGAGACTGTACTACAGGGAAGGCCCTTTTATCCTGGGACAACCTGCAGGGTTGTCCAGTCTAAAGCCTTTGGAATTAGGAGTTCAAGTGCCATTTACTAGATGGGTACAATTATGGGCAATTTATCTAAGTCCAGGATGCTATGATCAACTTGGCTTACCTTGCTGGGCTGCTGTAATGATTTAAATAGGGAAAATATTTATGGAATCCTGAACTAATTTTCATTATTTCTCTTGTTCTAGCAAACTCATATTATGCTCTCTGATTATAAAACAAAAGAGAAGCACTTGATTTGTAAATGTTGTTGGTTAAACAGAGAACTGAACTGGTACAGCTGCTGCTGACAAAACCTTAGGTCTAATTGGGTGACATAAGGCAGTGATTCTTAAGCCTGTGCCTTATTCCAAGATATTCAGGGTGGGACCTAGGCATATTTTTCTGCAAAAGTTCTAAAGGATTTGTATGTGCAGCCAGGGTTGAAAAATCCCACTATGGAGATACAGCTCAGAGTAGGTAAGAACAAACACTCTCTGAAGATCAGCTACAGTTTTATGAGTAGTAGGGTTTTCCTCCTGACTGCTCCAACACATCATTTTACTTTTACAAACACCATCTCTTGTCAGTGGGTGGGATGTTCTGATTAAAGTAACTTTATAGTTAACTGGTGAATAACAACTTGATATGATTGAATTGCTCTGGGTAGGGCAACAGGGAACTTCTGCATCAGCTTTAGAAACTTGTGTCCAAGGCTTTCAGAACTGTCTTGGTTGAGCTATAAAACATTAATACTATGTATTATTTAGATCAGGACACTTTCCATTCTATTAACTGGAGAGTCACCTTTAAAAAAGGTTATAGACAGATACCAAGATTAATAGACTAGATCCAGAGTTAGAAGTCTTGGAGTCTGGTTCTTATCCTACCAGCTGGAGCATATAATTTAACCTTTATGGACCCCAATTACTTTATCCACAGATTTATGGCCTTTGTCATTACTGTCTAACTTCTGGTATGATAAAAATTCAAAATGGAGGCAACTCTGGTCATTCTAAGTAATCATAGGAAACTAAAGGGGAAAAATCTTGTCACATGATGAGGTAACTAATATTTCAAACTTACTATGTGTTAGGTGTGTTAAATTATGAGTTCGATTGTCATTTCAGAAGTTAGTATTTACTGAGCACTTTTCTTGTACTAGGCATTGTATTAGGTAATTTACATGCATTGACTCATTCTCACAACAGGCTTATGATTTAGGTATAGGTACTATTACTATTCCCATTTTAATGTGTGGAAACTAAGGAACATTTTGTCCCAGATTATAAAGGTAGCAGGTGATATGACCAGTGACTTCTGTAATATATTTGACACCACAAAGCAATTAATTTCTAAACACCTCCTCTATATGACAACATTATTTTCTGTTATAGGCATTTCCTTGATTTGTTCCCTAGTTTTAAAATACTGATTAAAAATGAATTTTCATTGTAAAAGATATTATATAATTCAGTAATATATTTTTTGCATGTACTAAAATTTACACTTAACAGCAAAAAATTACATTTTATAATTCCCACTCTGTTTAACTATTTTAAAATTGTAAACATAAAAACTCCAATTGAGCATAGAGAGTGACAGAAATGAGGTAACTCAAGGTCTAGTTTTCAGTGTATAGGTCTTACACATGTTTTGTTAAATCTATAGTATGTTTGATTGTAAATGGAATTTTTTAAATTTCAATTTTTGATCATTTGTTGCAAGTATATAGAAATACAATTTTTTAATTTTTGTAGTAAAATATAGAAATAATATGCACACATTTTAAGTGTACAGTTTAATGAGTCTTGACAAGTGTGCACACCCAAGTAACCACTACCAGGATCAAGATGCAGAATATTTTCATCACTAAAGGTTTTCCTTGTGCCCTTTCCTGGTCATCACAATTCACATCTTTGGCCCCAGGCAACCATTTATCTGCTTTCTATCACTAGAGATTTTATTTCCTAGAGTTTCAGATAAACAATCATACAATAATGTCTTTTTTTAATCTGGCTCCTTTTATTCAGTATAATGTTTCTGCAGTTCAGCCATGTTGCTTTGTATATCAGTAGTTCTTTTTGTTGCTGTATAGTGTTGCACTGTATGGGTGTACTACAATTTTTTATGCATTCACCTATTGATGAAAATTTGAGTTGTTGACAGTTTTTGGCTATTATGAATAAAACTGGTATGAATATTTGTGTACAAGTCTCTGCACATGTTTTCATTTCTCAAGTAAATAGGAGTGCTGGAACTATATGTACACATAGTAGTATCTATTTTTTTGTTATACATAACGCACACCTTGTTTTGTGCTTCCCATCATTGTGCTTCACAGATACTGCCTTTTTTTTTTTTCTTTTTCGAATTGAAGGTCTATGGCAACCTTGCATTGAGCAAGGCTTTTGGTGCCACTTTTCCAACAGCATCTGCACACTTCGTGTCACATTTTGGTAATTCTCGCAATATTTCAAGCTTTTTCATTATTTGTTTTGGTGATCTGTGATCAGTGGTCTTTGATGTTACTACTGTAATTGTTTTTTGTTTTGTTTAGAGTTTAGATGGTATTTTTTATTTAAATTTTTTATTGATGTATAATTGGTTTACAATGTTGTGTTAATTTCTGGCGTACAGCATAATATTTCAATTATACATATATATATATATATATTCCTTTTGATATTCCTTTTCATTATAGATTATTACAGAATACTGAATATAGTTCCCTGTGTTATATATAACTTTGTTGTTTATCGATTTTATATATAGTGTTTAGCATCTGCAAATTGTGAACTGCCAATTTATCCCTCTACCCACCTCTTACCCTCCTGGTAACCATAGGTTTGTTTTTTATGTCTGTGAGTCTGTTTCTGTTTTGTAAATAAATTTTTTGTTTCATTTTTAAAGATTGCACATATAAGTTAACACCATATGATCTTTTTCTTTCTTGCTTACTTCACTTAGTATGACAATCTCCAGGTCCATCCATAATGCTGCAAATGGCATTTTATTTTTTTAATGACTGTGTAGTAGTCCATTGTACATACATACCACAACCTCTTTTGTATTTTTTAATTAAGGTATGTACATTGTTTTTCAGACATAATGCTATTATTGCACACTTAATAGACTACAGTATAGTGTAAACATAACTTTTACATGCACTGGGAAACCAAAAAATTCATGTGATTCACATTATTGTGATAATTGCTTTATTGTGGTTGTCTGGAACTGAACCTGTAGTATCTCCAAGGTATGCCTATATTATTTTACATGTATATAGAATATACATTAATTTTATATATATATATACACATTAAGTTAGCATTACAGAAACATGCCAGAGAGTTTTCTGAAATGGTTCTACTTACATTTGCTCCACAGACTCACCAAACACTTTGTATTATCAATCTTCTTAATTTTAGCCATTTTAATGGATGTATAGAACTATCCCATTGTGGCTTTAGTTTATATTTCCCTGCTAGCTAATGATGTTGAGCATATTTTTATGTGCTTATTGACCACTGATAAATCTTCATTTGTGAATTATCTGTTTAAATCTTAACCCCATTTTAAATTATGCTTTGTCTTATTGAGTTATAAGAGCTCTTTGTGTATGATGGAGATGAGTCCTTTATCAGTTATGTACTAGGAGTATTTTTTCCCAGTCTGTGGCCTGTCTTTTCATTTTCTTAATGGTATCTTTTGGAGAATAGTTTTTAATTTTGATGAAGTTTAATATACCAATTTTTGTTCAAGGTCATGGATATTTTTTGTTCTTTCTTAAAAATCACATATGCTTTCTGCTATATTTTCTTCTAGAACTTTTATAAAGTTTTAGCTTTTATATTTATATAAAATCTGTTTCAAGTCGGTTTATGTTTGGTATGTTAGGGTTAAGGTACATTTTTTTTTTTCTATATGGATATCCAGTTTTTCCAGTATAATTCACTGAAAAGACTGTCTTTTCCTAATAATAATCTTAGCACTCTTGTTAAAAAATTAATTTACCCCTTATATGTAAATCTACTTCTGGATTTTATTCTGTTTAATTGAACTGTATGTCTATACTTTCACTAATACCATAGTCTTGATTTCTGTAGCTTTATAGTAAGTCTTGGAATCAGATAATGTAACTCCTGCAATTGTTGTTGTTTATATTTTTCAAAATTGTTTTGGCTAATTTCACTCCTTTGCATTTCCTTATGTTTTTAAATCAGCTTGCCAATGTCTACCAAAAAATGCTGCTGGAATTTTGAATGAAATTGTATTGAATATAGAGAAAAATTTGGGGAGAACTGACATGTGAACACAATGTTGAATTTTCCATCCTATAATTAGTATATTTTTCATTTATGAGGACTTCTTTAATATCTCCCAACAGTGTGTTATAATTTTTATTGTATAGGTCTTACATATTTTTTGATAAATTTATCACTAAGTATTTAATATTTTTGATGCTATTGTAAATGGTATTTTAAATGTTTACTTTTTGATTGTTCATTGCCAGTACATAAGAAACATAATTGATTTTTGGATATTGACCCTCATATCTTGTGACCTTACTAAATTTACTTATTAATTCTACTAGCTTTGTTGTAGATGCCTCAGGGTTTTCTGATGTACATTATCACGTCTTCTGGAAACAACGGCAGCGTTATATCTTCCTTACCAGTCTAAATGCCTTATTCTCCCTTTCCTTATTGCACTGGCTGGGGTCTCCAGTAGAGTGCTGAATAGGAGTTGTGAGGGCAGGCATTCTTGCATAGTTCTCAATTTTAGGGGGAAAGCATTCAATCTTTGACCATTAAGTGTGATGTCAGCTGTGAGTTTTTCATTTATATCTTTTATGAGGCTGGGGAAGTTCCCTGCTATGCTTAATATGCTAAGAGTTTTTATTACAAATGCGTATCAAATGCTTTTTTCTGGATCTGTTGAGATAGTCATATAGGTTTTCCCCTTCATTCTGCTAATTACTGATATTAAAATGTTACATCAACCTTGCATACCAAGGGAAATTCATACTTGGTTATGGAGTATGTATGTGTGTGTGACTGGATTTCATTTACTAAAATTTTGCTAAGGATTTTTTTTCAAAACTGCTTTATTGACAGATAATTGATAGACCACCCAATTCACCCACTTAAAAGTGTACAACTTAGTGATTTTAGTACATTCATAGATAATGTGCAACCATTACCACAGTCAATTTTAGAACATTTTTACCACCTCAAAAAGAAGCTCTGTACTCTGAGTGTCACCACCTCACTCATTCATTTCCTTCCTCTAGTCCTAAGCATCCATTCATTTACCTTCTGTCTATAGTTCTGGCAATTCTCATTTTATGTAAAGGAAATCATACAATATGTTATCTTTTGTGACTGGCATTTTTCACTTAGCATAATGTTTTTAAGGTTCAACCATGTTGTGGCATGTATCAATATTTAATTCCTTTTTATGGCTGAATAATGTTACATGTATGGCTATATCACATATGGTTTATCTATTCACAGTTGATGGACATTTGGTTTGTTTCTACCTTTTGGCTATTTGAACAATGATGTTATGAACATTCCTGAACCTGTTTTTATGTGGGCATATGTTTTCATTTCTCTTGGGTATATACCTCGTAGTGGAACTGCTCGGCCATATGGTAACTCTATGTTTTATTGCTTGAGGAACTGTCAAACTGTTTTCCAAATTGGCTGCACCAATTTGTATTCCTATCAATAGTATATGCAGGTTCCGATTTCTCCATTTTCTTACAGTATTTACTATCTGTCTTTTTTATTCTAGCCAATCTAGTGGGTGTGAAATGGTATCTCATTGTGGTTTTGGTTTGCATTTCCCTGATGACTGTTAATGCTGCGCATCTTTTTCTGTGCCTGTAGACCATTAGTTTATATTCCTTGGAGAAAAGTCTATTCAGACCTTTTGCCATTTTTTAAAATTGTTATTTGCCTTTTGTTACTGAGTTGTGAGAATTCTTTATGTATTTTAGGTAGAAGTCTTTATCAGATGTTACCTCCCATTCTATGGGTTGTTTCACTTTATTATTCTATGAAACACAAAAGCTTTTAATTGTGATCAAGTACAATCTGTTCCTTTTTCTTGGTGCTTGTGCTTTTGGTATCATTTCTAAGGATTCATTGCCAAACCAGAAGTCATGAAGACTTACTACTGTGTTTTCTCCTAAGAGTTTTATAGTTTTAGCTCTTAGATTTAGATTTTTCAGTATGATTTTTTATATGGTATGAAGTAAGGGTCAAATTTCCGTCTTTTGCATGTGTATGATCAGTTGTCCCAGCATCATTTGTTGAAAAGATAACCCGTTCCCTACTGAACACAGATCTGAAATTTTTGAGGTCTCTAACAGCAACTTGAAGTTGTAAGGTGTGTTAAGTCTAAGTTATATTTTTCATGACAATAATACCTTGGTGTATTTCTTGGGTCATGGTGGGTAGGTTCTGCAGTTGTATTACTGAAAGGAATGAACTGATAGTTCAGTAAGGCATATGTACATGTTAGTGGTATTTGTAACCAAGGGGCAGGGGTAGTTGTGGCAGCCATGGTTGGAGATGCAAGGTGAAAAGTGACAAGCCAGAGAGGGGGAAGAATGTGGGGAGTGGGAGGTCCCCTGGGGTGGACTCATGAAGTAGTTGCCTCCTGAGGAAAGTAATAATTTTCATCGTTTTTAGAATGATACAGATAGTAGTAAGGTCTAGAGGATTTCCTATCAGGTATGGGAGTATAAGGGTGTATATTTTGACAGAAAGCAAGGAGTATTCTAGGATCATGGGTGACATAAACTGTGAGCTCAGGAAACAACAGAATCCTTAATAGCAAAAGAGGAAAAGCAATGAATGACCTGTGTCTAATTTGTCAGTTAGGAGAGGCCACCCATGGGCATCACTTGGGCAGTTGTCTCAGTGTTTGGGGTGCAGTCATCTCCAGTGGTGAGATCTTAGGAGAGATGGTGTCTGAGGCGATGTTATCTACAGTGGTGAACTTCTGGGCCACAGCATTGGCATCTGGGATATGAGACTGGTGTATCCTTCCTAAGTGGATGCCCACCCAGATTGATATGGATCATTATTTTGTGACTGTATGGTATTGTAACAAGACTGAGCTGCCTATGGAATCTGAAGGCAATGTTGGGCCTGGGAACTTGACTTGCAAATACCTTTTAAGTCAAGACGTTTTGTGGGTGTACAACTAGCAAAAGTGATGCTGGCATCCATGATACTGCCATAATTGGGCCAAAGTGCCAGAACCCAACTGGCACAGTTAAACCCCAACTAGGAGTGGCCAAGTGTAAAAACTCCCAACAGTTCAAGATTTTCTCCAGATGGGTGATGAGACAGGTTCTGCAGCAAATAGCTTTAAATTTTAAATCTTATGGACTGATCTAGGTACATGCTGTTAATAGAGTATCAGGTTGTTTGCCATTCAAAATATCCATGGCTAAGGTTGTTTGAGTTCCAGCATTAAGCTGTGGGTGGGTCCTCCAACTTGGCCAGTTATTATAGGCCTTTTGTTCTCTGTGTTGGTCTAACTGTTGGCAGGCAAGCTGGCAGGGCCTTTGGGCTGCAGAGCTTGCATTAGTCACACTCAGTGATATGCAGGCCTCAACATTTGCTGTGTTTGGTTGAAACAATGACTTACTTGGAGGATTTAGGCCTCTAGACTGCAAACCAACAAAAGCACACAGACCAAAAGTAACACGCGCATTAGCCAATGGAATGGTGCGCAGCTGCACTTGGCAGCCTGCTGTTGCCGGATGTGGATTCTCTTTTGGCACGTATTATTAGCAGCAAGGGGCTTGTTTGGTTTCATCATAATGGGATGTGGTGTTGATTTTATTATTATCTCTGAATGTGATTTTCATTTTCTAAGTGGGATTTTCTATTTCCCTTCTTGGTAATCCACACTATCTGTGGAAATGTCTCTGGACAACTAATTTTTATTTCCCTGAAGGGACTGGAGCAAGAACTCAGAATCTCCTTTATAATCTGAATATTGAGGAAGAGTTCAGGTAGTGGAAGTTCAGGCCCAAAAGGGTTCCCTATCAGATGTGCAGGTTCCTAGCTTGACAGTCTATAGTTAATGGGTCCAAGACAACTGTGCATCCTGGATCTAGCCTCCTGCCCTTATTGGGTTGGGGCAGGACTGAAAATCCACAAAGATACAGGGAGACACTATTAAAAGGCCTCATATATAATGAGGCACATATACACAGAGGCAAGACATATCCTCTAAAGATAGGAAAAAGGATGGAAGGTGGTTTTAAATTGGTGTAAGGTGTGAATTATCCAAGGAGATTTAAATTAAGAGAGATTAAGGCCTGGGGCAAGATAAAGACCCATTTAGGGGTTTATTTGTAGGCTAGAGTAAAAGTAAGTTATTTGAATAGATCATTATGTCTCTCATTAAATTGGCTGTTTGGGAAGATAAAAGTTCAGCTGAATGCCTCTTCCAAGAGCACAGAAGTGTGTATTTTGAGAAGTGAAATGTATGCCTTGGTGACTATTGGTAATGCCTGGAACTCTGAAGGGGGTAATGAGTGTCTGGTGAGGCCTTGTATTATGGCCTTAGTATATGTAGAGGCATGTATGACTTTGATTTGTTTCTTGGGTATCTGTGAGGCAAGAGGTTCTGAGTTTGTCACTTTGAGGAGAAGGGATAACTCTTAGGCAACAGCTCACAAGTTTATAAAAATGTACAGATGGAGCAATTTGCCGACCAGGGCACTTAGTGTTAAGATGACTGCCTGAAGTTTGGCCAATTTCACTAACCCCTGTGTCCCATCTTTTATCAGGGACATCTCAGTTAAGGAATGAAAGCAGCAGCACTGCACTGAGATCCCTCATTTATGATGGTGGCAATCCCCTCTGTACACTCTATGAGCTCCCATTGCTGTTCACTCAGTTAGTCCCAAGTGGCTCCCAAGTGGCCAAGGGGTCTGGAGAGGAAGTGACATCTGGTGAGTGACTGACAGCAAACTCCATTTCCCCTTCAGGAGGAATATGCCAGTGGGCCCTGCATCAAGAAGTACTCAGGAGTAGTGCCAAGCTTGTGAGGTGCTGCTTCCATAGGTCAATGCATAACGGGCAGCTGGATATTAAGGGTCACAGGCTCAGGGTCTGTGAGATCCTCTGTTTCCACGATATCCCTGTAAGTGACCAGCAATTTCTGCTCTAATAGTATATAGCATGAGGCTGAGAAGGGTAGTTTTTGCATTACAAGCCTATGGGCAATTTTTGGCCATAATAGGTGATTCAGAGATTCCAGGAGGCGTGAGGGGAGTTGTCAAGCCTCTACAGCAAAGGAATCTTCAAAAGCAATGGAGGAAGTGCCTTTTGATTTCTAGTTTAGACAGATTCTAGAGCCTTTTGTTGAAGGGAGCTGCTTTATAAGCAGGGACATCAGTGAGATTAAGTAAAACTTGTAAATGAGGAATATGTTGTCTTCAGAACCCAAAAGGACTAAAAGATGTTGCGCTTTTATGTCCTTAGGCAATGTGTCAAATGAATCTCCAGAAAGGAGGATGTCATCAATGCAATGTAATATCAATGCTCCTAGAGAAAGATGAACGCAGTTGAGATACGGTCTGCAAAGACTGTGTGTGATGGCAAGGGTGTTGAGGGACCTAGTAAAGGTGTATTATGTCCCATAAAAGGTGAGGTGAACTGTGGTTGAGAAGCTGTGTAAATAGGCACCAAACAGAACATACTAGCCAAATCTATAATAGCTAAATATAGACCAGTCTCTGATGAGCTGGCATTAGTAACGTCAGTGATACTGGGTATTGTGAATGAAGGCCCTAATGGATAGGACCACAAGAACTAAGACTGCAGCAAACCACTGTGAGGCATCATCATCTTTGTAGGTTTAAGAACATGCAAAAGTGGGCTGTCAAATGGAGAATCAGTGGGAATAATCACCCACTCATTAATTATGTCTTTTATAATAAGTTTCTATCCTTGGAGGCCGTGTTTTAACCCTCATTGGGCTGTATTAACTACTTTAACCAGGGGTGTGTGGGGTCTCATTTTGTCCAGCCAATCTGTAAGTGCCGAAGACTCAAAGTGAACATCTGTGCTCACTTTGGAACATTTTAGGGCACTGCATATTCTAGCTACGGGAAATTTAGGCAAGGCTAAATTTTAAGTGATGCATACCTGTTTCCTTCTATTTTACATTTAGTTACTCTCCTAAGATTATTGGGGTACCATGTTCAAATTTAGTGTGATCCCAGATATAACAAATTTGAACCACACTGTTAAGTCCATGAAGCTTTACCAGTTCATGCATTTCACATGTGAAAGTTAATTGAGAACCTGTATGTTGTAGAGGCACAATAGCTAATCAGCGCTGTTCTTATCTTTTTGTTACAAAATTTTTAAGTAAATTTTGGATTTCCAATTGGCTCAAATTATGGACATTTGTTTCAGTTTAATAATGTGTATTTGAGTGTGTATTCATTTATTTTGTTATAGCTTCTCCTGTATGCAGACTCCTTTCTTTTCCTTACTCCTTTCCTTTATTCCTGTTTCCTTTCCTTTCATTTCCTTCCTTCCTTCCTCTTTCTCCGTCACTCCTCCTCTCCCTCTCCCCTCTCTTTCCTTGTCTCTTTCCCTCTCCCTCCCTCCCCACCCTCTCCCTCCTTCTTCTCTTCTTCCCTCCCTCCCTTCCATTTTTTGTCACTGAATATACTGGGGGAGGTCCTTTAGCCTGCTCATATTTATGTACTTTTTTTTTCCTCTAGAGAGTCTCCAATTAGAATTGCTAGGGTTAGGGACCTCCCTCATGGCAACTGATTGTATGGTTTAAGGGCCCTGGGCTTAAGTCTGGTTTGAACTAATCCCTTTGCTGTGCCTCAGGGGTACCATGGTATTTTCTCTGGAACTCAGAATTATTAGGCTTTTTGTTGCAGCGCAACAGAAGAGTGCTGGTCCCACAGCCCAAAGGCTGATAGATGGAAACAACTCTGCTACACACCTGCCTTTTCCTGCATAGAGGAAGCCATAGTCTTCACTGTGCATCTCTTCCTGATGACTCGTAGTGCCAAACTTCTAGGCAGTTATGGCAAAAGGAAAAGGAGGGGCATGACCTGCTCCTGGGTGGCTGTCTTTCTTTTCCCAGGGATCTGGGTTGGGACTTAGAGCTAAAAGAACGTCTCTGCCCTTGGTACAACACAGTGAGCCCCTTGTCTAAAGTATCACTACCATGATGTACGCTCTGTGGTGGCACTTGCTAAAGCCCCAGCTCACTGTCTAGGAGTCTTGCATTATTGGGTAACCCTAGCAGGTATTCTGGTTGGGGTGGAGGGGTGCAGAGATGAGATATTCTTCCTCTGTCCCCTCCTGGCCCTCCCTGGTTGCTGTAAGTTTTTCTCTTTATCACTGGTTTTCAGTAGTTTGATTATGATGTGTGCTGGTGTGTGTGTTTCCTACTTGTGGTTTGTTGAGCTGCTTGGCTCTGTAACTTTTTTAAAAATCAAATTGGAAAACTTTGACCATTTTTCTTCCTATCCTTGTTCTACACGACCTACTCTTATTGTGAGACTTCATTTATTTTTTAACTTGATGTTACTTCATAGGTCTCTGAACTTGTTTATTTTTATTCATTTAATCTTTGTGTTTTTTCCATTTACCAGTCTTTTCTTCTGCAATGTCTAATCCACTATTAATCTTATTCTGTGAAAAGTTTATTTCACGTATGTTTTTATCTCTAAAAGTTTTATTTGGGTTTTTAAAAATATTTATTGATTTCTCTATTATGTTCACATTTGCCGTTATATACACAAGTATAGTATCTAAGGTCCTTGTGTACTAATTTAACATCTCTTACAATCTCTTTTATTTGAGGTTTTTTTTTTTTCCTGGTTAGGGATTCCATTTTCTTGATTTTTGGCAAATCTAATCACTTGTGATTGGATGCTGGACATTATGAATGCTGTATTGTTGAATATCTGGATTTTTGTTGTCTTCCTTCAGGAGGCTAAGGCATTTAAGTTATTTGTTGATCAGTTTGATAAATGTGAGCCTTGTTTACAGGCTTTGTTCATTCAACGGATAATTCAGTCATAACACTGTGGGGTAGCCTCTTTGTGGTCGACAATATATGCCCCAGTTGATCACCCAGAACGTTTGGTCTTTGCTGGCTGAAACTTGAACTCCTTGCCCCGAATAACTCTGGGAACTGTTTAGTTCAAACCTGCTATATGTTTTTTTTGCTCAGCCTCATGAGTTTCATCTTACGCATGTTTGGCCTAATAATAAACATAGATTGAAGGGGCTTTATATGGAGCTCTTTTTCTGCAGAGCTTCCTTTTCTCCAGAATTTTGTCCTGCAGCTTCCAACTGCTAAGTTTCTCTGAACTCCAACCTCTGCCTTTTCATACTCAGCATGCTGGGCTCTGATTGAGTTCTCCTTCCTTGCACCACTATTAGGAAAATGCGTCCAGGCAAAAAGATGGAGAAAATCATAGAGCTCACTTCATTTGTTTCTCTTCTCTCAGGAATGATAACAGTCCTGCACTGCCTGCTGTCCATTGTTTGAAACAGTTCTTTTCTGTTTTTTGTCCAGTTTTCTAATCATTCATGATGGGACAAGTGTAACCTTTCTTACTCCATCCTTTACTGGTGAATAGTGACACAATAAATTGCACATAAACACTGGATACATTTATATATAGGTATAAATTTATGTGTATACATGTGTGTCCATTTTTGTGTGTGTGTATATATACACACACACACACACATATATACATATATATCCATCAAACCATCACAATAATCAAAGAACATATCCATCATTCCTAAAATTTATGCTCCTTTCTAATCCATCTTTCTCACTGATTTCCACTCTGTTCTCAGGCAACCACTCATCTATTTTATGTCCTACAGATTAGTTTGCATTTTCTAGAATTTTATTTAAGTGGAATCGTAAGTATAGACTCACTTTTATCTGGCTTCCTGTACTCACCATACTTAGAAATTCATTCACATTGTTGCATGTATCAGCAGTCCCTTCCTTTATGGTGATGCCAGTACTTCATTGTATGGATGAGCCACATGTGTTTGTGCATTCACCTGGAATGGACATTCAGGTTACTGTCAATTTGAGGCTCTTTCAAATGAAGTTACTCTGAATATTTGTGTACAAATCTTTGTGTGCACATATGCTTTCACTTCTCTTAGTTAAATGTCTAAGAGTGAGATAGGTAGGTTGCATGGTAGGTGTATCTTTAACTTTTTAAGAAACTGCCAAAGTTTTTTCCAAAGTGATCATATTGTTTTATATCCACACTAGCAGTCTAAGAGAGTTCTAATTGTTTTACTTCTTTATTAATATTTGGTATTATCAATCTGTTTAATTTTACCCATTCTAGTGGGTATCTAGTAGTATCTCATTATGATTTTAACTCTATGACTAGAGATGCTGAGTATCTTTTCATGTACTTATTTGCCATATGTATATTTTCTCTGGTGATGTACCTATTCAAACTTTTGCTAACTTAAAATGTTTTTGCCTTCTCATTGCATCGTAAGAGTTCTTCATATATTAAGTTCTTCATATATAAGTTCTTTGTCAGTATATGTTTTAAAAATATTTTCTCTCAGTATTTAGCTTGCTTTCTCATTTCCTTAAAAGCCCTTAGCAGAGCAAAAGTTTTAAATTTTGATGAAGTATAATTTATTGACAATGTGTATGTAGATTAAGAGATTAAATATTAAGATGTCATTTCTTCCAAAATTTATCTATAGATTCAATCCAATCCAATCCAAAATTCTATAAGTCTTTTCTTGTAGAAACTGGCAGGTTGATTTTTAAGTTATATAGAAATGCAATTATATTTTTAAATTATATAAAATTTTAATTATATGGGACCTATAATAATCAGAACAACCTTGAAACAGCAGAGAAAATTTCAATTACTCCTGCTACCTGATTTCAAGACTTTCTGTACAGCAACAGTAATCAAGATGTTATAGTAGTGACATAAAGACAGGGTAACAGATAAATGGAACCAAGAAAATAAAACCTCAGACATTTATGCTTAATGATTTTGACAAAGGTTCCAATACAATAAGATGGGGAAAGGATAATCTTCTCCACAAATAAGGCTGAAATAATGGAATAGTCATATGCAAAAAATGAATCTTGATCATTACCTCACACCACACAGAAAAATTAACTTGGACATCAGCATCACGGCAGTGTGAATTGTGTCCTTTTTCTTTCCCCTTTGATTTACAACTAACTGGACTTACATGACAAAATGAAACACAACAAAACAAAATGAACCCTCTGCATAGCATACTAGGACATCTGAGAGATCCATCCATGTGTGCATCTGAATGTGGGTGGATTGCAACAGAGAGGCGACAGCGGACTGAGGGAAGTGGTGGTGGAGCCAGCAGTGGCAGAAGTGGTGATGGTAGAGAAGATGGAAGCTGGTGTGGCAAGGAATAGAGGAGGAGGATAAAGATGGTGAGTGGGGTCTGCCTGGCTACACATGTTGCAGCTGGAGGGACCAGTTTCTCTCTCTAAAGAGAGACCACAGTGAATGAAAGGAAAGGGAAGTAGGAAGACAAAGAGAGCTGCAGGGAAGTGTCTCTGGCTGTCTGCCTGGGAGGAAAGAAGACCGCCCCCAAATGTCTGGGTACACCCAAAGCCCCAAGTGTTAAGTACATGCCCCCCACCCCCAAGCTCTAGCACCACCCTTTGCTTTTTATTTATTTATGTACTTAGGTATGTATGTGCTTATTTAAATTGAAGTATAGTTGATTTAGAATATCATGTTAGTTTCAGGTGTGCAGCATAGTGATTTGGTTTTTTTTTCTTTTTGCACGTTATATTCCATTATAAGTTACTAGGAGACATTGGGTATAATTCCCTATGCTATATGGTAAATAGCTGTTGCTTATCTATTTTATACATAGTAGTTTGTATCTGTTAATCCCGTAGTCCTAATTTGTCCCTCCTCACCTCCCTCTCCCCTTTGGTAACTTTAAATTTGTTTCTGTTTGTGAGTATGTTTCTGTTTTGTATATAGAGTCATTTTTTTAGGTTCCACATATAAGTGGAACATATTTGTCTTTCTCTAACTTATTTCACTAAGCTTAATATTCTTTAGGTCCATCTATGTTGCTCCATATGGCAATATTTCATTCTTTTTTATAGCTGAGTAATATTCCATTGTGTGTATATGTGTGTGTGTGTGTGTGTGTATCTATATAGCTATATCACATCTTCTTAAGCCAATTGTCTGTTGATGGGCACTTGGGTTGCTTTCATGTTTTGGCTATTGTAAGTAGTGCTATTATGGATATTGGAGTTCATGTACCTTTTTGAATTTGAGCTTTTATTTTTTCTGGATGTATATGCCCAAAAGTGGGATTGCTGGATCATACGGTAGTTCTATTTTTAGTTTTTTAATGAACCTCCATACTATTTTCCATAGTGGCTATACCAGATTACATTCCTACCAATAGTGTATGAGGATTCCCTCTTCTTGACATCCTCTCCAGCATTTATTATTTGTAGACTTTTTGATGACATCCATTCTGGCCATTGTGAGATGATACCTCACTGTAGTTCTGGTTTGCATTTCTCTAATGATTAGTGATGTTGGGCATCTTTTCATGTGTCCATTTATGTCAGTGGGGTGTGAAGTCTCCTACTATTATTATATTGTTGTCAGTTTCATCTTTTATTAGTATTTATTTATTAGTATTGTTAGCATTTGCTTTATATATTTATGTGCTCCTGTACTGGGTGCACCCAATATTAATGAGTATAATATCTTCTTCTTGTATGGATCCCTTTATCATTATATAATGCTTCTTTGTCTTTCATTATGATCTTTGTTTTAAAAGTCTATTTTGTCTGATATGAGTATTCATAACCCTGCTTTCTTGTCATTTCCATTTGTATGAAGTATTTTTTCCTTCCTCTTTCACTCTATGTGTCTTTCACCCTGAAATGAGTCTCTTGTAGGCAGCTTATTCCAGGTTCTTTTTTTTTTTTCTTAATCCAATCACGCCAACTCTGTCTTTTGGTCAGAGCATTTAGTCCATTGACATTTAACACAATCATTATGTATGTACTTATTGCCATTTATTCTTTGTTTTCCAATTGTTTTCATAATTATTTGTTCATTTCTTCCTTTTACTTTTCCTTTACTGGTTTGATGGTTTTTTGTTTGTTTTTTGTAGTATGCTTGAGTTCCTTTCTGATGTTTGTGACTCTATTGTATATTTTTGATTTGTGATTATGTATGTTGACCGTAACTATATCTACTGCTTTAAACTGATAGTCATTCAGGTTCAAACACATTCTAAAAGTTCTACATTTTTTATTCACTTTCCCCACTTTTTGTGATTTTGATATACAATATTACATCTTCATGGTTATCCTTTTACTGCTTATTGTAGTTATAATCACTTTTACAATTTTTATACCTTTTAAAATCTATGTACTGGCTCATTTAAGTGATCTTCAGTCCTTACTATATATTTGCTTTCCTATTGAGATTTCCCTTTTCCTGTAGATTCTTACTTCTTTTCTATGTAGAAGGACCCTTCAGTATTTCTTTTAGGGTAAAGGTTAGTATTGCTGAATTGTTTTAATTTTTGCTTATCTGAGAAATTATTTCTCCTTTTACTCTAAATAATAATATTGTTGGGTAGAGTATCCTAGCTGTTTTTCCTCTTTCAGGACTTTACATCATGCCACTCCCTTCTGGTCTGCAAAGTTTCTGCAGAGAAATCAGCTGATAGCCTTATGAGGGCTCCCTTGTAAATGACTCATTGTTTTTCTCTTGCTGCCTTTAGAATTCTCTCTTTAACTTTACTGTTGTAATTATGATATGTCTTGGAGTGGGTCTGTTTGGGTTGATCTTGTTTGAGATCCTCTGTGCTTCCTGGACATGGATATGTTTCCTTCTTTAGGTCTGGGAAATTTTCAGCCATAATTTCTTCAGATAGATTTTCAATACTCTTTTTCTTCTCCTTCTGAAACCCCTATTATGTGTAGGTTGGCACATTTTATATTCTTCCATAGATTTCATAATTAAAAAAAATGTTTTCTGTCTGCTGTCCTGATAGGGTGATTTCCATGATTTAATCTTCCAGACTACTGGCTTTCTGTGTCATTTAGTTGGTTATTCATTGCTTTTTATCTCAGAAATTGAATTATCTATTTTTGATTGGCTCATCTTTATAGTTTCTAGTTCCTTGTTACAGTGATCTGCGTTTATGTCAATAGGTCTTTCTTAATTCAGTCAGCATTTTTATTACCACCTTTTTGAACTCAGAGACTGGTAGACTGGTGAGCTCTGTTTTATTATTCTTTCAGGGGATTTCTCTTGCTCTTTTAATTGGCAGTAGTTCCTCTGTCTTTTCATTTTACTTAACTTTCTCTGTGTCTATGAATTTAGTAGAAACAGCTATCTATGTGGTCCTGATGGGGTGCTTTTATGTGGGAGTGTCCCTGTATAGACTCTGTGTGTCCAAATCTTTGGTGTGAGGGTTGGTTTTGATAAGGATACCAGCCATATCTTTCCTCATTGTGCTGGCTGCTATCACATTAATAGAGGATGTGGCTGGTGTTAGAGGATCTAAAGCCTGTGCAGGGCATGAGGAGGAACTTCTTTGCTTGTGGCTGTTGCTGCCCAATCAGTTGCTGGCGCAGATACCCTGCAGACAGGGATCAGTCAGACTCCATTCAGTTGACTGTTGCCTTGCCCCAAAGGTATAGAATTGAGGTGGCTGTGTTGTTGCCAGAGAGCTGGGCTGCCTCTATGACAGTCTTCTCCCAAGACTTGTCTGCCCCATGTCCAGTGCCAGGCTGTGGTGTGCAGTGGCTGGGGCCACAGTGCTCACTGGGCTGAAAGATGGACTAAGGTTTGCTGGTCACAGCGCCTCCTGTGGTGCCACCCAAGTAAGTGCTATCAGTAGCTGCTGTCGCTCCACTTGGACCATACTCCAGGCCCCTGATCTACATACCCAGATCACCTTCTCCCAGGGCCTGTCTGTCCCAGATCAAGCACCAAACTGTGGTGTGGACTGACTGGGGCTGGAGTGTTTGCCCTACTTGGATTGAGGAGTGCACTAAGGCGGCAGCTGCCAGTGCAGAGCTTCCTTCGCCCTGATCCTTGACAAGCCAACACCCACACATTCTTAGAGAGTAGAGTCTAGGGTTCTCCAGCCCTTCTATCTGTCCCAGCAATTCTTCCAGCAGCAAAAGGGGCTTGTCTCCTCTAAGACCCCAGGACTGGGATGCCTGGTCTGTGGCTTGATTCTCTCACTCCCCCGTGCAAGGGTCTGCCCATGTAGAACTTCTCTTCCTTTCAGATCCCTCCCAGGGACAAAGGCCCCAACTTTATGTCTTTTTTTTCTGTCGTATTTGGTTACATGGAAATCTTTCTTGTAGCTTTGGCTGTATAGGAGTTGTTCTGCCAGTTTCCAGTTTTGTGAGAACTGTTTCACATGTAGATGTAATTTTGATGTATTTGTGGGGGGAGGTGAACTCTACATCTTACTCCATCTTTATATGATCCCCCCTATTTATTTTTTATCCCCTCCCCTCAACGGAAGCACTGGAGATTGAATCTAGGACTTTATGCACTCCAAGCACATGCTCTACCACTGAGCTATACCCACCCCCCTATTTAGTTTTTATATGCATGTTCACAACCTTAGTGGTAAGTCAGTTCCAGTAAGAGAAATAAAAATGTGCTGTAGTACCACCTTCTGGAAAAACAAAAGGAAGGCTCCTAACTACCAATCTGTTGAACTATTAGAATCAAAGTAAACAAAACCTTGTCTAAATAAGCAAAGTGTTCACTACTTCAAATACAGCAGCAGAGGCATTTCTCATCAAACAGCATGAAAAACCATGGTAATATGGTATCACAAAAAGAAAATGAAAAATTTCCAGCAACCCAATCCAAATATGATGAGATACTGTGATCTAACTGATAAAGAATTTACAATTACTGTTATAAAGAAATTTAACAAGGCACAAGAAAACTCAGAAAGGCAATATAATGGTCTGTGGAATAAATTAATGAACAGAAAGTATATTTTACCAAAGAGATTGAAATTCTAAAAAAGAATCAAACAAATTCCAGAGGTGAATGACTCAATAAATGAAATGAATGATGCATTAGACTGCATTAGACAAAAAGATACTTTGTGACATCAGAAATATTAAAGGAGCAGAGTAAAAGGATGAAAGCTTTATAGGCAAATGAAGATAAATTGCTATCAGCAGAAAAAGGACAATTTTATCTATGAGATGTTTTATGTAAACTTCATTGCAGCCACAAAGCAGAAGTCCAGAGATATAAAACATAAAAAAGGGGAGACTGAGCAAATTGTCATGGTAAACCACCAAGTTACAAAGGTAGATGGAAATAGAAGGAAAAAATAATGGAGAGACAAAATAACCAGAAGGCAAAAGAGAAAATGGCAGTAGTAAATCCTTAACATATCAATAATCATCCTAAATGTAACTGGATTGAAGTCACCAATTAAAAGCCACAGCGTGACTAGATGGATTAAAAAAACAAGATCCAACTATACGCTGCCCACAGGAGACTTGTTTCAGCTCTAAAGACACACATAGGGTCAAAGTGAAAAGGTGGAAGATGATATTTCAAGCAAATGGAAGTGAAAAGAAGGCAGGTGTAGCTGTATTTGTAATCAGACAAAATAGACTTCAAGTCAAAAAGGGTAATGAAAGAAAAAGAAAGTAATCAAATAATGATAAAGGGATCAATACATCAAGGAGATATAACAATTGTAAATATATACTCCCAAAGATCATAACACCAAAATACATTAGGCAATTATTAACAGATCTTAAAGGAGAAATAGACAATACAATAATTGTAGCAGAATTCAATACCCTCCTATCAGCAAGAGATAGATATCAAGAAAAAAAATAAACAAGGTAACAGTGGAATTGAACCATCTTAAGACAAATGGACTTTACAGAACATTCCATCCAACAGCAGCAGAATACATTCTTCTTCAGTGCACTCCATATTCTCCAGGACAGATCATATGATTGGCCATAAAACAAATCTTAGCAAACTGAAGAAGACACCAACTTCTTCTCTGACTACAATGATATGAAAGTAGAAATCAACAATAAGAGAAAAGTGAGAAGATGCACAAATAAGTGAAAACTAAACACACTTCTAAACAACCATTGAATCAAAGAAGAAATCAAAAAGGAAATTGAAAATTAACTCAACAAATGAAAATGAAAACACAACATAACAAATATCATGGGATACAGCTAAAGCAGTTCTGAGAGGAAAGTTTATAGCTACAGATACATTTATAAGAAATAAGAAATATCTCAAACTACCTAACTATACCTCAAGGAACTAGAAAAAGTCTTGTCTTAAATAAATTAAGCTCAAAGTCAGTAAAAGGAAGGAAATTATAAGGGTCAGAGAAGAAATAAATGAAATAGAGACCATAAAACCAGTAGAAAATATCAACAAAACTAAGAGCTGGTTCTTTGAAAAGATAAACAAAATTAATGAACCTTTAGCTAGACTAAGGAGAAAGACAGATGACTCAAAATTAGAAATGAAAGAAGATATTATAACTGCTGATATTACAGAAATACATAGAATCGTTTGATACTACTATGAACAATTATGTACCAACAAATTATATAATCTAGGAGAAATGGATACATTTCTAAAAACACACAACCTACCAAGACAGAATCAGGAAGAAACAGAAAATCTGAACAGATCAAAAATGAGTAAAGAGATTGAATTAGTCATCAGAAACTCCCAACACAGAAAACACAGGAGTAGACAGTTTCACTGGAGGATTCTACCAAACATTTAAAGAGTTAACACTAATCCTCAGACTCTTTCAAAATATCAAGGAGGAGGGAACATTTCTAAATTCATTCTATGAGGCCAGTATTACCTGGATACCAAACTAGATAAAGAAACCACAAGAGGAGGAAGGGGAGTAGGAAGGGACAGACTGGGAGTTCAAAATTTGTATATATTGACAGGCATATAAAGAATAGATAAACAAGATTATACTGTATAGCACAGGGAAATACATACAAGATCTGTGGTAGCTCACGGTGAAAAAGAATGTGATAATGAATATATGTATGTTCATGTATAGCTGAAAAATTGTGCTCTACACTGGAAATAGACACAACATTGTAAACTGAGTTATAACTCAATAAAATAAAATTGAAAAAAAAAAGAAACCACAAGAAATGAAAACTATAGACCAACAGATAAAAAAGATATGGTACATATACACAATGGAATATAATTCAGCCATGATAAAGGAAGATATCCACCCATTTTTAATAACATGGATGGACCGTGAACAGATTATGCTGTCAGACAGAGAAAGACAAGAACTGTATGATATCACTTATATGTGGAATCTAAAAAAGTTAAAACTGTAAAAACACAGTAAAATGGTGGTTACTAGGGGATGGTGATGGAAGGGGGGGATAAGAGTGATGATATTTAAGGGTACAAACTTGTAACAAGCTGTAAGTAAGCCATAGAGATCTAATAATGCACACTGTAATGAATACAGACAATAATATTGCACTATAATTATATATGATAAATTTTACTACATTAGCAATCATAACATATAAATGTATCAAAGTAACATGCTGTACACCTTAAACTTAACACAATGTTGCATGTTAAATTTATTCAATTAAAAAAAGAAAAAGTAACTTGAAATGGATCTTAGACCTACCTGTAGGAACTAGAATAATGACACATCTAGAAGAGGAGCAAATCTTAGTGATCCCAGGTTTTAAATTTTGATTGGATACCAGAAATGTAGATGAAAAATATTAGAAATGTAAGAAGTAGCTTAAAGAGGAAACGAGTCATTGGAACATATTAGGTATGGAAATTTGTGAATACTTCCATAATTCTGAAGTAAAGAGAATGGACTTTGGAGTTACCCAACAGGTTGGACTTTGGAGTTACCCAACAGGTTGGGTTTTAAATTTCAAGTTGTCACTATTACTGACCTTCTGCTAGTTGCTTAATCTTTCAAATTTCTGTTTTCTTTACTGTGATAGTATCCATCTCCTAAAATTGTTGTGAGGATTAAGTAATAAGAAGAATATAGACAGTACAATGTCTGACACATAGTGATACTCCAAAAAATAGGAAGCATTGTTGATATAATAATTATTAGTAAACTTGTTTTAAGGACTAGGGTATTCAGAAACTACTACATTTATAATATCACCACTTCTTCATAGTAACTTATCTAGTAAAGTTGGCAGCCCAAAGAAAAGTCCTCAAAAGGATAAAGAATCCTTTAAAAGCTGTCACATTTTTGCCTGAGTTGACTGAAAGATAACAGAATATGCCACCCTAAAATATGCCTCTTTGACCTAAGTGTTATTTTGAGAAATAGCAGACACAGGAGAAACTCTGAAAACAAAGAAATTACCTTTTTGTAATGGAAATTTACACTTATAAAGGAAATCTTCCTTTCCCAGAAAGAGGATCTAATCAATGGAGAAGGCACCAAATTTAAAGACCTTTATCTGCATAGCAAATCAAAGAGTTTACTTTTATAACACTTAAGGGGCCTTCCTAATCTCCTGAATCAACATTCTTTCTTAAAGTTCTTGGCTAGTAAGAAAAAAATTATCCCTACTATGTTATTTACAATCTATTACATTGATTGTTTATTATGTATATGACATTTTGAGTACATTATCTTTAATCTTTACAATTTTGAGAAATGGTTCCATTTTTAGAGATGAGAAAAAAGGCTGAGCAGAATTAACTTGCTCTAAGACTAGTGAGTACAAAGGATGCTTACAGGTTTGATTTTGAAGATTTCTGCAGGGTTGGAAACACATGTGACTTAAAAAATCAAGAATCAAAATTTGAACATGGACCTGATCACAGACTTATCTGTCCCATTCCAGATATATTTGTGAACAGTCTTTGGAGTCAGATTGCTTGGCTTCAGATCTCAGCTCCAACAAATTAATAGGTGCCTACTTCATAGGATAATATAAAGTGAGGAAAGAGACTCTGCAAAAAGGGTATGATATGGGGAAAGAACAATGCTGCTTACTTTAGTTTTGTTGAGGCTGTTGTTCCCCAGGTGTTCATCTGCTGGTTGTAGGAGGATGTAGAATACCCAGGAAAAACTTGGGGGGGGGGGTAGAGGGGGAAGTATTAAGGATTTTGGTTCCTTCTATCTATATAACTTCTATGCTAAAGGGGAAAACTGATTCAATAAACCAACGTACTTATTTATTTAAAGGACAGACAAGCAATAACTTACCATATAATAAAGGTATTTAAAAAAAATTCTTCTAGGTATTCAAGTTCATTTAAAGTGCCAATGATCACATAATTGCCAAGAAAATCAAGATGAATAAGATGTAATCTCTGTTCTAAAAAGGGTCATAATCTAGCTTAAGTGCTATAATGAAGGGAAGTCAGCAAAACACTATATGGAATGATTAATTCTGCCTTTAGAAGGCTAGGGAATCTAAGAAAACTTACACAGAGAAATGTCAGACATTGGCTGACAAAAACTTTGTTAGATAAAAAGACTTTGGACAAAAAGTTGATATTAAGATTTGCTTGGTGTAAAGAGAGACCTAGCTCTTTCTAACTTAGTCCCCCAAGAGAACAGAAGTATCAGATATAACAAATCTACCATTGGGATCAGACAGTTAACTATTAAATGATCTGGGGTTAATTATTTCTTTGTTCACGGTCTCTTGAGGGAAAAACTCTGTCTTTATCAAGAGTTGGTCCAAGTATGGTAAGAGTTAATCCTAGGTAAACGTGAATCAATGTCAACCCCATTTCCCCACTCATCTTAAATTTGTAAGAAGGAGTTTAATGAGATGAATATACATAGCAGAAAGACTTTTGGTCTAAATATCAAAGTTTATTGAAATAAAATATAATCTATAATAAAAAATGCTAAGGGTGTTATCACTGGTTACAGTTTTAAGTATATTAACAAAAAAAAAATCCAACATTTTAATCCAAGAATGATGCTATCCTTTTGGTACAATAACAAACATGAAATTAAATGTTGAATAATACTGAATAATTCTTTCAGAATTATTTTATACTTTCCCATCTATGTTCAATTTGCCTTTCTAGGAGTATCCTCCAAAAGTGAAACTTTTGAAACTTAAGACGTAGTTTTTGGAATCAAATAGTTTTAGCATAATTAGCATATAGAACTTTCTTCCATAGAAATTCAGTTGAACCCTAAGCTGAGTAGATGCTTTAAGGTGTTTTAAAAATTTTATTTCAATGCTCTTTTCTATAAATTTCTAGGATTGCTATTATTCTTAAACTAGCATTGAAGCTGGTCATAAAGCAAAAGAGACGAATTATTTCGGAAGTAGAAAGGGCATTAAGATAGTAAAAGAAAGGAGCAGAAAAAAAATAGGCACTCATAATCTGTAGACTTAAACTCTTTGAGAACTCTAGTTCTATTGGCCAGTCTTGGTCTGGCACAAAGAGATCTATGATACGTCACAGCAGCTTCTTGACCCAAATAGCAAGACAGTAAAGAGTTTTTTTCTTGTCGTATTTCAAAGCCACTTTCCCTGCAGTCATTATACCATTTCACTTGCTACTCCCCAAATATGTGCCACAATCCAATTATTCTACACAATTCAAAGAAAAAGACTCACATGCACTAACTTTAGGAAATGACTTTCAGGGTACCTCTGAAGTTTTCACAAGTGAAGATTATCCCTTGTGCTGATTGTTGGGTAGCAATCATACATCAATCTTCAATCATATTGTCCTACTTGTGATGTGTGGATCTGTGAAAATAATAGTTGTCATTTTATTCAGGAAGATAGCCTTTTAACAAAAACCACTGGAAGCTTTTAAATTCCTCATCTTTAAAAATCTGTAAAGCTCTAAGATACCCTATATACTCTGGAAAAAATGGTTATTTCAAACAAGTAAGATGTAAAAAGGAACAACAAAAACTGACAAAACTGAGAGATGTATAGGACAGATTAAATGCCAGTCTTAGTCTTAAAACACATTTCGTTAGTCAGAACTGCTCATTTCAACAGGTCACTGATTTGGTCATTTAAATGGGCATTTCGGTTTCCTGAATTCCTATTTAAAGCTGTAAGTAGTAGAGCCAAAGAAGCTAGGACACCTTCAGAAGAATTTTGCTTTGTCCACCCTCTAATCTAGGAGGCATCCCTATCTCTCAAGGTGTAGGATATTACAGTGGGGATAGATATAAAATTTTTAAAGTTAATATGATAAATTATTAAGGATTTGAAGGAATTCTTAGAATTAATATTAGATGAAGTAAAGATTTACTGTAGAATAATAATACAACTTTTTCTCTTTAAATCTACTGTGTTTTAAAGCTTAAGTTTTATGTTTCTGCTGTGGTATTTCAACACCTTATCTGGGATAATACCATGCCCTAAAAAGATCTATTATAGCAGACAAGTCTAAATCTCCTCCTTTCTCAGGACAATAGGACAAAGCTAAACTTGAGGCAACCGCTGAAGAATTTTACCCTGTTTTTTGAGTTAAATTTTTTGAGATCAGAAAAGTGAAATTAGAAACTAGAATCCTTTATGTAAAATTATATATGCAAATCACAATTTATTAAACTCTAATTTCTAATGGCAGAAACAATGAGATTAAGTAAAGGACATAAATGAGTTAAAATTTAGATAGATCTTCAAAGTAAGTTAAACTTATCAGGGTCCTGCAATTTGTCCCTCAGATGCCATTATCCCTATTTTGCAATATATATTTTTTAAGAAGCCTTCAATTATAATTTTCGTTTGTTTTAAAGTGTTACTCAAGAAGAGTAACGACAATTTTTCATGTTTCTCAGTAGGATTAGAAGTGTTAGATATCAGTTTAAAAAAAAAAGACAATTACCAGAAAACCTAAGAACTCTGATGAGTTTCTTTCCTATTTTCAGTCACGTTCTAAAAGAAATTTAACTATATTCTCAAATAACATTTTACATTAAAAAAAAAATTTAAATAGCCCTAAAAAGGACAGTACTTAAAGAGATCTAAGTGAATTCCATCCATGCAAAAAGTTTATGTTTTGGTAACCTGATACCACTGCATTTTGTTCCATGAAGGAAGAGGCAAATAATCTAAATATTTGGATATATGAAAGATACTGGAAAAAATAGATTTTAATGCTTTTTATACTCCAAAAATAGTCCTGATTTTGATCCTACCCATAGAACACAAAGGGAACTATAACATACATTTTGGGAAGAGATGATGCCATACTCAAAGATAAGATAATTCTACAAACTTTGACAGCATTAAAAAAAACTGGCTATAGTAGTATTATCATTGGGGAAACAATCTACACATTCAAGAACAAAAGATGTATAATATTTATAATTATTTAAATAACACTCTGTGCTTATACTATGCCCTTTATTCCAAAGTGCATAGCACTAAAAATGAGCATCCTTTAGATATTTAGAGTAAACTGAGGCACAGAAAGTTTGCAAGATAAAAGCCAAGGTTTTAGACAAAATGATTCAGAGTTTCACATTTCCCATTTCTTAAAATACAAATTACACACTATCTTTAATGTCTCCATCTTATTTTACCAAACATTAATAAATTTATAATTATAGTTTAAGTTGTATGCCCAAGCACTCTGTGATAGGCAAAATCCATAAGCTTTCCATCATGTTTTAAAATAACTGAATTGAACAGAAAAGTTAAGTGAAACGCAGTCAATTTGCTTTTTGCTTTAAAAAAAATTTTTTTTAATGATATTGTTTTAGGACACTTCTGGAAATTCTTGCCTTGATCTTTCTCCAGCAGGATTTTATAAATATCTGCTTTATATGCCAGCATGAATATGATAATTCTTTCCTTAAATATTTATTTGACTTTTAGTCCTCTTCCCTCTCAAGATCTTCTTCTGTCTCTTAGTGAACTGAGTTGGTGATTCATTGAAACCAAAATATTAAGGTTTTGTGCAAGTACAAAATGGTTAATGATGGTTTCAGTCAACTAATTTCCGATACTAACTTGCTTAATTAAGCTAAGATCAAAAAGTATGAGGCAGAATTCAAAACATAACATGGGTAAGTAGTCAAATACGACAAATGTGAGACAAAAAAAAATATATTCCAAAGCCTAATCCTAAATTTAAATCTATGACTCATTCAACTACTAACGACACCTTGAAACATTAAATAAGTTACTTTACTTATGTACACTGAACCAGCATCTTATAGGAAGTAGTCAATGCCAATTATAGCTGCCTCTAACAGCCTGGTGTGTGTATTCTTAGAATGCTGATTCTTAAATTTGAGGGAATGTTTCTAGATTACTTTGAGTATCTAATAGAAGTCATGGATTCTTGCTTCAGAAACATACCCACAAACACACCAGCCCCCCACAACACACACAGCATGAGTACTTTTAAGTGTTGATAACCTATTATAAATCACAGTGTTGTCAATTCAATGGGGTTAGACATGAAGAAAATTTTCATATTGTTAATAAACACTGGTTACTAACCTTAAGGAATAGGCTTTGAAAGTACAAGAAAGTGCGGTGACCATATCCATTCGTTCATCCGCCTCTTTTGCTAGCTCTAATGGTTCATGCAGATGTGCCCCTAATCTAGCCTATAAATCTTAAAAACAAAAATGTTTAAGTTCTAATTTCTGCTAGCAGGGTACATGTAACAATTTTCAAGCATTACAAAATACTGTGAGGAAAGACTTAACCACTATCAAATTCCAATGTACCCAAACCAGCAGTCAAATATCTGAATATGTAATTTGTTGCCTTGAGCAAAATACAAGAAAATAAAGACATAATAGCTCTAAATTTTTTACAACCTTCAAGGATGGGAAACCAGTATCTCTGAGAATTTTTTTTAATAGAATTAAACACTTATTTTCCCCCACAGTATTCAAAGCAAACATTTTACCATTATTATTCTCGGTATAGCAAACTGAATTCCAGGAATGTAAGAAAGTCTAACTTGGAAATATTACATAGAAAAAGGCTGAATTAACAAACACATTACATTTCTTAGTTATTTTTTATAAGTATACATTGACATCTACTTATCTGATAGCAGCACTGCTGGTTTTGAGTGAGTTTTTTTTTTCTTCCAATGGGAATGCAGAATGGCAGTATTATCTTTGGAACAAATTAAGAAGACAGTAACAAATAACAGAAGAATAACTTCTATGCTTATATTTTTCAAGGGCAATAAATAGATAAGTATATAATTATGGAAAAATATGCCTCAAATTTTTTTTTAATTTCTCAGGGTTTATTGTTTTATTTCTTCATAATAAAATATAATGCACTGTTACTACTGTCCTGGGAAAAACAAACTCTGAGGTTTGTGTTTCCTCCTTCAACCAACAGAGTGATATTACTAATAAACCTGGACTAAGGTCTACTTGTTTGAGCCAATAGAGAATAGTGTATCTGATTATTTTGCCAGTATATGCATATTTTGGGTTTTTATCAAGAGACTCACCAAATATTTTGTATGAAAGTTTTATACCCAAAACAGGTTCTCTGATGATTAATCATGCTAGCATGGGAAATTGGAAGGAATAACAAATGGTATAACATAAATAGACATGCAATACAGAAGGACATAAAAGATACATTTTGACCCTGGATAGTTCTTAGAATCATTTCTTCCATAAATAAGACTTTACTTTTTACATATAGATTTATGCTATAACTGGTCTTGGATCACGGAGAATGTTAAGGACATAACTTAAGAAATCTAGACCACACTTTTCGTAGTCTTTTGTCACCCCAGACCACAAAAAACATTCTCCAAGTGGATGCTCAGGTTAGATTAAGATGCTCTTAAATTTACTGAGGCTTAGAATGTAAATCATGTAACTACCTGCAGCAGGAATAGTCTTTTCAAAAATGACTAAAACAAACTTTTAAATATAAAGCATATAAAAAGGACTATTAAGGATAGTTTTCCAAACTAGAGAAATACAGGAAAATATGTGTTACCTCATAATAAAGTTCAATAAATATTCTTTCTGAATCCTATAAACACTACAAGATGTTATAGGTTTATTTGGTTCTCATAAGTTAAAAAAATCTGATTGCTTTTACATAAATTCCTCCAAATTCGTATCTATCCTCAAATAGATTTTACTAATGCTTTTCCACTAGATTCAGAGATTATCTCCAACATCTTTTCAGAAATGTGCTTTTTTCTTGGTTTTAATAAGTATACTTAATTTTCTAGCAAATAAACATGATTTAAATTTTAAGGTTAAAGGTAATTCTAGAAAAAGGTAGACACTGAACTATTTCCTTTTCTACATCCCTATATTGACAAGGCCTAGCATCCACTGTGGTTTCCTCCTAATACTCACTTGTCACACTGTCAATAAATAGAAACTGTGGTCCAAGTAACCTATATTAAAGGTTTCAAAATTCCTCAAAATTTTACAACACTATAAAGTTATTAAGGTCTGATTTTGATAAGATATTAGTGTTATGTAATTTTTTTTGCTATTGAAAAGAAATACAAATATTGATTTTTTTCTATCTAAATTAAATCCAAGCTCCATTATCAGTTCTCAAGATATATCTAAAATGTACATTCCTAAAGAAAGGTAAAGCTGTTCAAGGGCTGAACTAGTCCAATATACAATTAAGGATTATTTATTCTTGTTATTTTTTGTCTTTTTTTTCTTTTTAAATCTCTATATTAAACCCCTGGTTTCTCATGGATTAGATCATAATTTAACATTGTAAAAATTAATTTCAGAAACTATTGTGCTAATATTTAGATTTGAGGAAGGAATCAGACAAAATCAATTACCTCTATTCATTGTTAGAACAGAATACGAAATAGCTTACTAACTGATATGAATTATGAATGTCACTATGACACAAAATTTGCTGTGATTTGCTTATTTGGCTACAAGTGCAGTATTTTTCATGAATGACAACACACAGCATTTCCAACTTGTAACATGAAACTCCAGCTCATAAAGAGTGTACTGTGTGACTTGAAAAAGTCTGATTGTAACTAAATAACAACCTTTCCCCTGAAAAACATGAACAAAATCCATTGGGAAATCAGGCACAGACGGTATTTATCGGTTTTTCTTCCTTTCCTTCTGTGGTTTTGTTTCTGAAGATATATAGATGACTCCGAAAGAATCCAACACTTCTTACAAAATGATACAGCTATTTTTTTCCTTTTCTTTTTCTTTATCTTTTTCTCGAGGCTCCTTTCGTTTACGTTCACTATTCCCAGATTGTCTTCCACTTGATGGGGAGGCTTGTGCGGGCTGGCTTTGCTTTAAGAAAAAGAAACAGTAAGAAATTACCTCACCTTTTTGAAGGTGCTTAAGCATAGTTATCTAAGAAAAACTCCAAGAGTGAAAGGAATCATTAATGGAAAAAGGCTGTTGGTGTATAGACTTGTTATATTACACAGTATCTGAGTAATTGGCTCTATCATTCAGGACAGATATAATTAATGTATCCATTATTCTGAGTAAATGGAATTTCATAATAAATAACTAGTATTATATTGCTGGAAGACTCAAATTCAAGAAATATTTATGTTAAAGTTTAGAAAATGTTAAAGAAAAGGACACCTTTTGAAACTGTAACAGTTCTCTAAGATATCATTTAATACTATTATAATAAACAGATTTTAAAAGAAGGAAAAAAAATCCTTAGAACAGAGAGTATGAAATAAGTGTATTCTGTGAAATGAGAGAAATTTTTTAGTGAAAAGCTAAGCATAACACGATAGGCTTTCACTTTTAAGTTTGGTGCAGTCAATATTTGAGCTAGAAGTAGAAATGTTGTACCTATTTTAATGAGATCTCTATATTTAAAGTTTCATCAGACCTTAAAGGGCATCTTTCTTTCTTGTGTGCTCAAACCAAAGGAACAGTTCTAGCATGGTACAGTTAAACGTAAAAGAAAGAATATTTTTTTTTCATTTAATGAAATGAGATTTAACAAACAGAAACCTTCTTAGTCACATCTGCAGCGCTTAAAATATTTAACTGGAAAAAGTGAAAAGTGGAAAGGCGCTAACCTTAGTTGAATACTTGGTACATGTCAGACATTGGATTAAGTGCTAACGTTATTTGTTCTTAACCACAAACTTAATAGTTCAGTATCATTTTCTATTTTACAGATAGGAACAATGAGGCTAAGAGAGGTAGAGGACTTTGTCCTACGTGTTGCAACTAGTATGGGAAACAGAAGCAGGAACTGCAAATCCATATCTATCAGGCTCTGAAGTCTACATTCTTCCCAGCAGTACCTCATACTGCTTCCTAACTGATAGAAAAGATTTTGTTCCAACTAGTTTATATTCTTTGAAGCTATTAAGAACTTAATAAATTTGATTGAAAAATCTTGCCATTACAACCTAAGAAAAAATAAATTTAACTAAAAAAGAAATATATTAAGGGAATCACAAACTTAGGACAATGCCACAAACCCTTTGGGTGCTAAACTGCTAACGAAACTGAAGAGTTAATACCTAATTAAAAAAATTTACCTTAGCACAAATTTCTTTATTGCTAAAGTGATCACTGTATTTAAGAATCAGAACACTAACTCTGCTCAATTCTACTGTGAACCTGAAACTGCTCTAAAAAAAATAAAGTCTATTATATTTAAAAAAACAAAAGAGAGAATCAGAACACTGGTTTTTACCTGGGCCTGCGTAGAAGCAGAAGCAGAAGCAGCAGCTGCTGCCGCTTGTTCCTGTTCCTGGTAATATTGAGAAGCCCGTCTATCCTCCTCCTCTTGGAGTTTCTTTGCTAGTTCCAAATCACTGATTCCTTCAGGTATTTGTTCCCAGTTGAGCTCATGGCTCTGCTGTTCTTGTTGTAGAGATAATGCCATAAGGTAGTCCTAAGAAATTAAATTATAGCCATCTTTAGCTACGCGATTTTACCGAAGAACAGATGTATGTAAATATAGAGGTTATATCTATAAACCTATGAGAATGGCTTTTAAAAAACATACCAGAGTTTAAATATAAAAATACAAGCTATCTATTTCTGTTTGGGAGTTATAAACATTTCAGTGATTCTGCCTTTGTTAAAATTCACTTGAAATTTGGCGGGGGGTTATAGGACAGTGGTAGAGTGCATGCCTAGCATGCAAGGTCCTGTGTTCTATCCCCAGTATCTCCATTAAAAAAAAATAGTAAATAAATAAACCTAATTACCTCCCCCCAACAACAACAACAAATTCATTTGAAATTCTTTCTAGAAGCAGTATGTAAGGCATTCAAGAAAGCTTAAACACAAGTCTGTAGAAAATTTAGACAAAATAAAAAAGCATAAAAAAGAAAGTTAAGATTACCATAATATCATTATACAGAGAGAACTACATTTAACGATTAATATGTAACCCAACTCGTTTTTTCTACATTAACAAACGCAAACACATCTCACAAGCCCTGAAACTACTAGGATCTGTTTTCTTTCCCATTTAATGTCATAAAAGTCTTCTGTTAAAAAAAAAATCATAAGAACTTCCCAAGATTATTTACTAAATATTCTTCCCAATATGACTTTTAAAGCCAACATGGCTGTCCATCACACAATCATATTCAGTTACTTAACTACCGCCACACTCCTCCCCCTCACACAGATTATTTCCTATTAAAAAACTGATGCATCTTTAGTTAAAAATTATATTATCTAACTTAACATCCACTTTTATTAAGAATCAGTGCTGAATGAAACTTGACTACTCCATGCACCTCCCTCAATCTACCCTTAAAATAAGAGAATTTTATTTTACTTTATTTTTAATTTTTTTTGAGAATTTTAAATAATCACAGAGGATAAGCAAAAGGTTGTTGAGTATGTTGATTATGATGACTGTCAAAGGAAAACCAAGAGTCCTAGAAATATTAGCATTTATTTTCATCAAGTATTTTGCACACTCATAGCTTGCTATTCAAATGGCTGTTATAGAACTTAACATATATTAGTTGGTCAAATATCTGGCTCCCCAGCTAAACTGCAATCTTTGAGCACAGGACTGAATGATTTATTTTGTGTCCCCAGGACCTAGTTACAGTGCCAGAAAATACGACTGCTCAGTGAATATAGGCTAAATTAATGCAGTTTCTATGCACTTGAATTGTTATCAGTGAAACATGTGCCAACTGCTTAACAGAACCATATTTCTGCCTCAGTTGAAGAAAATGTCACATCCCTGTTATACTTCTAGTAATAAGCACACTTGTGACTCCAAGCCTGCTCACCTACAGCAGGCAAAAATCTCATCTGTCTCAGTTCTAAAGGAGAATTCCACTCAGTAGGGCAGCTCCTGCTGTGTCTGTCCTCCTTACCTTGGACTATAAGGCTTAGAATACCCACCTACTCTTTACCCAATGCACTCTATTTTCAAGACTCCCTCTTTTCTACTTTTTCTGACCAGCCAGAGTAGATCTCAAACATGTACTCGTCTCTTCATCTTTACCACCAAGGTAAGCTATCATCACCTCTGGCTTGGATCACTGGTCTGCTTACACGTGTGTCCTTCCTGTGCATTCTCCATATGGCAGGTTTTTTAAACGTTAAGTAGTGATTGCTTCGGCAGCACACATACTAAAATGGGAACAATACAAAGAGTAGCATGGCCCCCTATGCAAGGATGACATGCAAATTCATGAAGCATTCCATATTTTTTACAGAAGTACAAATATAACGTACACATGAATATGTAATGTTATAAGCTAACGTTACCTCAATTAAAAACAAAAAAAGTAGATCATGTCCGTTCCATGTTAAATACTTGGCATATCTTCCCTACTACAATTAAAATAAAATTCAAACTTTACCATGACTTTCATAGTTCAATATAGTCCAATATAATCTAGCCTTCTGAACCTAAGTGTATAATTAATGTACATGCAGAATGATCACTTACCTATTTAGGAAGTATCAGGAAAATTTCACACGTAAACTAATGAACAAATCTTGACTTCAAAAGTTTGGATACTAAATTCACATTTGAAAGGAAAGAGCATTTCAAACAATAAGAGCAGACAGAACAACAGTCTACCTGATCTATCTGATCTTGTTGTCCTCTGTATACAGTTTCAGGATCTGAAGGAGGCCGCAGATGAAATTCTGAGTCACAGAAATTTCCATCACCATCGACATTGTGTAGGCTCTCCCAAACAACTTTTTCTTCCGTGAGAAACCCCTGGTCTGTTACCAACAAATACAGTAGACCCTTAGTAAGAAATAAGAGAAAGAACTGTTAAATTGATCAAAACTAGTTAACATAGGAGAAACTGTGTAATCTGTTTAAAACAAAATTATTCCTATTAGTTAGATCTGCACAACATAAGAAACAGTAGACCAAGTACATATTTTATTTGCTCATAGAATTATATTCACATGGCTCTGAATATAGATTATAATTGGTACACTGCACTGCAATGAGAAATAAGAGTTCATGGCTCAACTAATTCATAACTTATAAAATAGCCTTTGGGGGCTTATAACCTCATTTCAAATACAGAAAAGTACAAATTCATAAAAATACATCAGATAACAAGTTAAGACACAGTCACAATAAAATGATAACACATTGAGTGGTTTTTAAAAAATTAAGCCTATATGACTAATCTAATCCATACCAATTTTTCCTCTCTCTTCACCTTTAGCTGTTCTCAATTTGTACACCAACAGTCCTTTGCACTTATTTCTACTGTCACACTGAATCACATTGTATGATGATTGTGTTTTCCTGCCTCGTTCCCCAGACTAGTTTTAAATCTCTCTACCTCTGGATCTAGTGTAGGGTGTATCATGAAGTTGGTGCTTAATGTTTATTAAATCAATCAATGAACTTATAATGTATTTATAGTCAATACCAAAGAATTTAGCATTTTTCTCTAATTGTTCATAAGCATTAGTTCCAAGTCCAAACATATGTAAAGTGTCCCTAGTATACCATATAAAATTTGTAAGCCATTTTTCCTTTAGATCTACCAAGGATAAAACTTTTCATTTACTTGCTCAGAGTTCCCATTGGTTAATATACTGTTTATTACACAAGAATCATACTTTCATGTTCTCATCTGTACATAATATAAATAATTAATAATAAGAAATTCCTTTAAAGAGTTTGGTGGTGAGGGTAAAGAAATTAATGAATTAATTCTGAAGCTTAAAAAAACTAAGTGATTATTGTTCTTGAACATTTACTATGTGTCCAGCACAGCTATGCCTCAAGTACAGTGTCTTTCCTATTGTCCAGGAGCAGTTACAGTCAAGAGTGTGTAGAATACTCCCTGACTTCAGACTATACTACAAAGCTACAGTAATCAAAACAGTATGGTAGTGGCACTAAAACACACACACACACAAGTCAATGGAACAGGACAGAAAGTCCAGAAATAAACCCACACACTTATGGTCAATTAATCTATGACAAAGGAGGCAAGAATATACAAATGGAGAAAAGACAGTCTCTCTAATAAGTGGTGCTGAGAAAACTGGACAGCTACATGTAAAAGAATGAAATCAGAACATTTTCTAACACCGTATATAAAAATAAACTCAAAATGGATTAAAGCCCTAAATATAAGACCAAATACTATAAAACTAGTAGAGGAAAACATAGGCAGAACATCCTTTAACATAAATCTCAGCAATATATTTTTTTGGATCCATCTCTGAGAGTAATGGGAATAAAAGCAAATATAAACAAATGGGACCTAATTAAACCTAAAAGCTTTTGCACCACAAAGGAAACCATTAACAAAATGAAAAGACAACCCACAGAATGGGAGAAAATATCTGCAAATGACATGACTGACAAGGAACTAATTTCCAAAATATACAAACAGCTCATATAGCTTAATATCAAACAAACAACTCAATCAAACAATGGGCAGAAGACCTAAACAGACATTTCTCCAAAGAAGACACCCAGATGGCCAAAAGACACATGTAAAGATGCTCAATATTGCTAATTATTAGAGAAATGCAAATCAAAACTACAATGAGGTGATACCTCACACCAGTCAGAATGACCATCATCAAGCGCTCACAAATGATAAATGCTGGAGAGGGTGTGGAGAAAAGGGAACCCTCTTACACTGTTGGTGGGAATGCAGTTTGGTGCAGCCATTATGGAAAACAGTATGGAGATTCCTCAAAAAATGAAAAATAGATTTACCATATGATACTGCAAAACCCACTCCAGGACATACATCCATAGGGAACTCTAATTCAAAAAAATGTTCACAGTAGCACTATGTACAGTAGCCAAGACATGGAAATAACCTAAATGCCCATCAACAGATGACTGGATAAAGAAGATGTGGTATATATATACAATGGAATACTACTCATCCATAAAAAAAGAATAAAGTAATGCCATTTGCAGCAACATGGGTAGACCTGGAGATTGTCATTCTAAGGGAAGTAAGCCAGAAGGAGAAAGAAAAAATACCTTATCTGTGGAATCTAAAAAAAAAAAAAAGACACAAATGAACTTATTTACAAAACAGAAACAGACTCACAGACACAGGAAACAAACTTACGGTTACCAGTGGGTAAAGGAGATGGGAAGGCATAAATTGGGAATTCTAGATTTGCAGACACTAACTGGTATATATAAAATAGATAAACAATAATTTTATACTGTATAGCACAGGGAACTACATTCAATATCTTGTAGTAACCTATAATGAAAAAGAATGTGAAAAGGAAGATATGTATGTAAAAAAAAAAACTCATTAAAAAAAAGTACTTAGGAATAAACCTGACCAAGGAGGTGAAGGACTTATATGCTGAGAACTTCACAGAAACTACGAATGATACAAAGAAATGGACAGATATCTCATGTGCTTGGATTGGAAGAACTGATATTGTTAAAATGGCCATACTACCCAAAGCAATTTACAGATTTTATGTGATCCCTATCAAACTAATATCCCATGACATTTTTCAAAGAACTAGAACAAATAATCCCAAAATGTATATGGAATCATAAAGGATCCACAATTGCCAGAGCAATCCTAAGGAAAAAGAACAAAGCTGGAGACATAACCCTCCCAAACTTCAGATAATACTACAAAGCTACAGTAATTAGAAGAGTGTAGTATTGGCACAAAAACAGACATATGAGCCAATGGAACAGAACAGAGAGCCTCGAAATAAACCCACACACCTATGGTCAATTAATCTTTGACAAGGGAGGCATGAATATACAATGGAGAAAAGACAGTTTCTTCAGCAAGTGGTGTTGGGAAAACTGAACTGTTGCATGTAAATCAATGAAGTTAGAACATTCCCTCACACCACATACAAAAACAAACTCAAAATGATTTGAAGACTTAAATATAAAACATGATGCCACAGAACTTCAAGAAGAGAACATAGTCAAAACATCCTCTAACATAAATCTTAGCAATATTCTCCCAGGGCAGTCTATCCAGGCAATAGAAATAAGAGCAAAAAGTAATAAATGGGACCTAATAAAACTTATATGCTTTTTCACAGCAAAGGAAACCATAAACAAAACAAAAAGACAACCTATGGACTGGGAGAACATATTTGCAAATGATGCAACTAACAAGGGCTTAATTTCCAAAATACAGAAATGGCTCACACAACTCAACAACAACAAAAAACAAACCACTTAATTTTAAAATGGGCAGAAGACTTAAATACAAATTTCTCCAAAGAAAATATACAGATGGCCAAAAAGTACATGAATAGATGCCTGAAATCACTAATTATTAGAGAAATGCAAATCAAAACTATAATGAGGTATCACCTTACACCAGTCAGGATGGCCATCAACAAAAAAGTCTACAAATAATAAATGCTGGAGACGGTGTGGAGAAAAAGGAACCCTCTTACACTGTTGGTGGGAATGTAAATTGGTGCATCCACCATGGAAAACAGTATGCAGGTTCTTTCAAAAACTAAAAATAGACTTACCATATGATTCAGCAATCCCCCTCCTGGGCATATATCCAGAAAAGAGTAAAACTCTTAACTTGAAAAGATACATTCACTCCAATGTTCATAGAGCACTATTCACAATAGCCAAGACACAGAAGCAATCTAAATGTCCACTGACAAATAAGTGGATAAAGAATGGAATACTACTCAGCCATAAAAAAGAATGAAATAATGGCATTTCCAGTAACATGGATGGACCTACAGATCATCATACTAAGTGAAGTAAGACAGACTAAGAAAGACAAATATCACATCACTTATATGTGAAATCTAAAATACAATACAAATGAGCTGATTTACATACAGACTCACAGACATAGGAAAAAACTTACAGTTACCAAAGGGGAAAGGGAGTAGGGGAGGGATAAATTAGGGATTTTGGGATTAGTAGATACAAACTAGTATATATAAAATAAACAACAAGGTCCTACTGTATAGCACAAGGAACTATATTCAATATCCTGTAATAGACCATAATGGAAAAGATTATGAAAAAGAAAAAAGAACACACACACACATACGCACACATATGCATATATATAACTGAATCACTTTGCAGTATACCAGAAACTAACTCAACATTGCAAATCAACTATACTTCAATAAAGAAACTAAATTACCTTTCCTAGGTAATCCTTTTTGTCCTGCCAACATGGATTCTTCCTTGTTGGTCTTGGCCTGAGACAATAATGGCATTTGATATGACATGAGTGCCAAAAAAGCATAAAGATCCTTTCTGCAAATCATAATAAAATAAGCCCCACTAATAAATAATACAGCTTAGATACTTTTGACTGATTGCCAGCTTACTAGAGACTGGCAGTTGTTTTTTTTTTATTATTATTATTATTATTATTATTATTATTATTATTATTATTATTATTATTATTATTATTATTATTAATTCCCTAGTTATAGACACCATTTATCTGTAGCAGAGAAATATTCTATCCAGATATTAAATTTATCTTTTGTTGCAAGCTCATCTGGAATTCCATGGCATGAACTGTGTTTATATTCTAGGTGTTCCAAGGAGTTCACAGAGGTAGGAAGATGGGCAACATAGTGATTAAATATCAAAGCAGCCCTAAAATCTCAGGGTTCTTTAAAAGTCAAATGTTAGAAGGCCTTATGAAGATCTAATGCAGTATTTAAAGTAGGCATATATTGGCTGAAGAAACAGCTTTCTAGTTTTTCATTACTCATATTCTTATTATATCACAGATTCCCTGGGGTTCAAGTTTATAAAGTACAGACACTCAAACAATCCAGGTATCAGTGGTACAGAGTAACAGGTTTAATACTGAACAGGTTTAACAGAACAATGGCCCAATCTTCCATTTTCTTATCTCCTTATCAAGAACACCTTCCCTAAATTTTATTAAGCGTCCCTTTAGAGCTTCTAGTTCTACACCAACGACCACAGAAGTGTTAAAGATTTTGTTGTAAGTCAGTTAATGAATGATTGATCGATGAGAAGGGAAAGTGTCTCTGACTCTTAGAAAGAACGCACTCATTGGGTAATCTGCCAGAAGTAAAGCAAGTCTAATATAAAGACCCTCAGGACTGGAAATATAGTTCAATGGGAATATAGGAAATAGCACTGAGATGATTATAATGAAGCATACATAAATAGCCCAAAGGCCCCTAAAGATTCCTGGAAAACACAGGAATCCTATTGAAAAGGAGTTACTTCACCAAATGTTAATACATGGTCCTTGATTAGATCCTGGTTTGAACAAACTATCCATAAAACCATTTGGAGAACAAATGAGGAATTTGAATATGCACTGGATATGAGATGATATCAAAAATTATAAACAATTCTATTAAATAAAGTAATGGAACTCTGCCTTGAAAGGGAAATGTTCTCATTTAGAAATTCATATTGAAGTATAAGCAAAAATATAAAAAGGTGAAAAATAATATAATAACATAATTGTTAAAAGTAGGTGATAAGTATAATAGGCACACATTAAATTATTCTCACTACTTTTCTGTAAGTTTGTAATTTTTCATAATAAAAAGTTAAAAACAGCATTACTGTTTCACTTTGGTAGTCCCTATTGCAGGCAATAGTACTTTCCCCTAGATACTGGCTACCAGGATAGTTGTTCCCAACTATTCCTTCTATAAAAATAGAACTACCTAGTGAAGAATAGTGTTTTATTTGCTTTAGGCAAATATTTATAAATTTGGACAATATCATCATCATGTTCATAATACCATCACCTTCCTAAATTCCTTAGCTCTTCTAGTCTTTGTTGCACCCCCCTAACAAAGTCCCAAATCTAGAATAGCAAACTAGCTACCTTTACCAGGCCTACAATCTGAAGAATACTCCCCCAGAAAAATCACACAAGTAGTATATTCATGTAATAATTACCATCCTCAACACTGCCTAGTGATTATTCTTAATTTCTGTATTTTAACACTTTCTCCCACATGCTGTAAAAGAGCATGTTAATTTTTTTCGTGATGTCAATATTTTTTTTTAATCAAATATAGTCAATTTACAATGTTGTGTTAATTTCTGGTGTACAGCATAGTGATTCATATATATAACACACACATATATATACTTTTTCATTATAGGCCATTACAAGGTATTGAATATAGTTCCCCATGCTATACAATGTAAATCTGTTGTTTATCTATTTTATATAAAGTAGTTAGTATCCACAAATCCTGAACTCTCAATTTATCCCCCCCAACCCCTTTCCCCTCTGGTAACTATAATTTTGTTTCCTATGTCTGTAAGTCTGTGTTCATTTTGAAAATGAGTTTATTTGTGTTCTCTTTTTATTTTTATTTTTTTGATTTCACATATAAGTGATATCATATGGTATTTTTCCTTTTCTTTCTGGCTTACTTCACTTAGTATAATGATCTCCAGGTCCATCCATGTTGCTGCAAATTGCATTATTTTATTCTTTTTTATGGCCGAGTAGTATTCCATTGTATATATGTCCCATATCTTCTTTATCCAGTCATCCATCAATGGACATTTAGGTTGCTTCCATATCTTAGTTATCGGAAATAGTGTTGCTGTGAACAGTGGCATGCAATTGTCTTTTCAAATTAGGGTTTCCTCTGGATATATGCCCAGGAGTGGGATTGCTGGCTCATAGGGTAAGTCTATATTCAGTTTTTTAAGGAATCCCCATAGTGTTTTGCAGCATAGAAATGGTTGCACCAAATTACATTCCCACCAACAGTATAGGAGGGTTCTCTTTTCTCCACGTCCTCTCCAGCATTTATCATTTGTGGATTTTTTTAACGATGGTCTCTCTGACCATTGGGAGTGATACCTCATTGTAGGTTTGATTTGTGTTTCTCTGATAATTAGCAATTTTGAGCATCTCTTTTTTAACAAAGGTAAATCCCTTTCATTTGTGAAAATGTCTATCCTTTCCAACTCCTTAGGAGCCTTCTAACATCAATTATCTCCTCTCCTGAATTTTCAAGATTTCTCTCTCTATTTCATCAATATTTAAACACAATCAAGTCTCATATTAAAAAACAAAAACAGCCCTTTCTGGATTCCACACTCTACTACAGCTATGAGCCATTATGTCTGTGCCCCATCACAGACAAACTGTTTCAAATGTGTTTCTAGTTTCTAACATCCCATTCATTTCTTAACCAATTCAAACCATCTCCATTTTTCTTGAAACACTCCCTCCCTGTTGATTTACTTGATACCATATTCTTTACATTCTCCTTTTGTTCTTTTCTTTTTCAGTTCCCTTTGCCAGTTCACACTCCTCTAATTGATCCTTAAATTTTGGCACTCTTTAAATCTCTGTCCTAGGACTTATTTTTTCTTCTTCGTCCACATTTTACTTGTAAATCTCCTCCTCTCCGCCAAATTATTATTTGCACACACAACTTCTTCCAGTCTTAAACCATTTACCCAACATTTCCACTTGAGGGGACAGCTGAGAAGCAGCTCTAACAGTTCCAAGGCTGATTTCGTAACTTTCTTCTCTTCTAGTGTTCTGTGTTTCAATAAAGTGCACCATCATTCATCCAATTGTTCATGCTCAGAACCCAGAAATCATTAGTTCTTTTTTTTTTTTAATTGAAGTATAGTACGTTAAAACATTGTGTTAGTTTCAGGTATATAGCAAAGTGATTCAGTTATGCATACAAATTTTTTTCAGGTTATTTTCCATTATAGGTTATTATAAGATACTGAATATAGTTCCCTGTGCTATACAGTAAATTTTATTATTTATCTATGTAATATATAATGGGGTGTATCTGTTAACCCCATACTCTTATTAATTTATCTCTCCCCTTACTTTACTATTTGGTAACCATAAGTTTGCTTTCTATGTCTGTGAGTCTGTTTTTGTTTTGTAAATAAATTCATTTGTATTATTTTTCACATTCCACATATGAGTGATTTGTCTTTCTCTGCCTGACTTAGTTCACTCAGTATGATAACCTCTAGGTCCATCCATGTTGCTGCAACTGGCAATACTTCACTCATTTTTATGGCTGAGTAATATTCCATGTATTTTTATCTATTCATCTGTTGATAGATACTTAGGTTGTTTCCGTGTCTTGGCTACTGTGAATAGTGCTGCTATGAAGATTGGGGTGAATGTACTTTTTCAAATTGGAGTTTTCTTTGAATATATGCCCAGAAGTGGGATTGCAGGATCCTATGGTAAGTCTATTTTTAGTTTTTTAAGGAACCTGCATGCTGTCCTCCATAGTAGCTGCACCAATTTCCATTTCCACCAATAGTGCAGGAAGGTTCCTTTTTCTCCACAGCCTCTCCAGCATTTATTATTTGTAGACTTTTTAATGATGGCCATTCTGGCTGGTGTGAGGTGATACCTCGTTATAGTTTTCATTTGCATTTCTCTAATAATCAGTGATTTTGAGCATCTATTCATTCTTTTGGCCATCTGTATGTCTTCTTTGGAGAAATGTCTATTTAGGTCTTCAGCCCATTTTTAAATTAAGTGTTTTTTGTTGTTGTTGAGTTGTATGAACCATTTGCATATTTTGGAAATTAAGCCCTTGTCAGTTGCATTATTTGCAAATATGTTCTCCCAGTCCATAGGTTGTCTTTTTGTTTATGGTTTCCTTTGCTGTGAAAAAGCATTTAAGTTTGATTAGGTCCCATTTGTTTATTTTTATGCTTTTATTTCTTTTACCATGGGAGATTGACCTAAGACAGCATTGCTACAATTTATGTCAGAAAATGTTTTGCCTACATTCTCCTCTAGAAGTTCTATGGTCTTACATATAAGTCTTAAAACGATTTTGATTTACACGAGGCTTCCCAACACCACTTGCTGAAGAAACTGTCTTTTCTCTATTGTATATTCTTGCCTCTCTTGTGAAAGATTAATTGACCACAGGTATGTGGGTTTATTTCTGGGCTCTCTATTCTGTTCCACTGATCCATATGTCTGTTTTTGTGCCAATACTACATTCTTTTCATTGCTGCTGCTTTGTAGTATTATCTGAAGTCTGGGAGGGTTATACCTCCAGCTGTGTTCTTTTACCTCAGGATTGTTTTGGCAATTGTAGGTCTTTTATGGTTCCATATAAATTTTAGGGTTATTTGTTCTAGTTCTGTGAAAAATGTCCTGGGTAGTTTGATAGGGATTGCATAAAATCTGTAGATTGCTTTGGGTAGTATGGCCATTTTAACAATATTAATTCTTCAATCCAAGAGCATGGTATATCTTTCCATTTCTTTGAGTCATCTTCAATTTTCTTTATCAATGTTTTATAGTTCTCAGCATATAAGTCTTTTACATCCTTGGTTAGGTTTATTTCTAGGTATTTTTTGACGCAATTTTTAAAAAGACTGTATTTTATTTTTTTCTGATATTTCACTGTTAGTGTAAAGAAATGCAACAGATTTCTGTATATTAATCTGATATATGCTAGTTTACTGAATTCACTTATTAGTTCTCATGGTTTTTGTGTGGAGTCTTTAGGGTTTTCTATACAGAATATCATGCCCTCTAGATATAATGACAATTATACCTCTTCTCTTCCAACTTGGGTATCTTTTATTGCTTCTTCTTGTCTAAATGCTATGGCTAGGACTTCCAATACTATGTTGAATAGAAGCAGTGAGAGTGGGCATTCTTGTCTTGTCCCAGACTTTAGCAATGAAGGCTTTCAGCTTTTCACATTGAGTATTATATTGGCTGTGGGTGTGTCATAAATTGCTTTCATTATGTTGAGATATGTTCCCTCTATATCCACTTTGGTGACACTTTTTATCATGAGTGCATGTTGAATTTTGTCAAATGCTTTTTCTGCATCTATTGAGATGATTGTGTGGTTTTGTCTTTTCTTTTGTTGATGTAATGTATCACATTGATTTGCATATGTCGAACCAGACTTGTGACCTTGGAATGGATCCTACTTGATCATGGTGTATGATTCTTTTTATGAGTTGTTGGATTCTGTTTGCTAATATTTTGTTGAGAATTTTTTGCATCTATATTCATCAAATAGATTAGCCTGTAATTTTCTTTTCTTTTTTTCTTTTTGGAGTGTCTTTGTCTGGTTTTGGTATCAGGGTGATAGCAGCTTCACAGAATGACTTTGGGAGTGTTCCCCCTCTTCACTCTTTTTGGAATAATTTGAGAAGGATAAGTATAATTTCTTGTTTGTCTATATGGTGGATTCCCTAGTGAAATCATCCAGTCCTGGAATTTTGTTTGCATAGAATTTTTAAATATTTTAGATCCTATTTCATTCCTAGTGATCAATCTGTTCAAATTAATCTGTTTCTTCTTGACTCAGTTTTGGCAGTCTGTTATGTTTTTAGAAACATGTTCATTTATTCCAGTTTGTCCAAGTTGTTGGCAAATAACTTGTTCATAGTATTTTCTCATGATTTTTTTTTTCTGCAGTATTGGTTGCTATTTCTCCTCTTTCATTTCTTATTTTGTCTGTTTGGGCACTCTCTCCTTTCTTCTTGGTGAGCCTGGTTAGAGGTTTGTCAATTTTGTTTATCCTTTCAAAAAGTCAGTTCTTGGTTTTTACTAATTTTTTTTTCTATTTAAAAAAACCCTCTATTTTATTTGTTTCCTCTCTGATCTTTATTATTTACTTCTTTCTGCTGACTTTCAGTTTTGTTCTTCTTTTTCTAATTCTTTTAGGTGGTTGCTTAGGTTAGGTTGTTTGAGATTTTTTGTTTGTTTCTTGAAGAAGGCCTGTATCGCTATGAACTTCCCTCTTAGAACTGCTTTTGCTTCATCCTATAGATTTTGTAAAGTTGTGTTTTCATTGTTGTTTGTCTTGAGATATTTTCTGATTTCCTCTTTCATTTCATCATTGACCCATTGGTTTTTTTAGTAACATGTTAATTAGCCTCCATCTAATGTTTTTTGTTTTGTTTTGTTTTGTTTTTTGTCATTTTTCTTCCTGTGGTTGATCTTGATTCATACTGTTGTAGTCAGAAAATATGCTTGATATTTCCACCCTCCTTCTTATTTTTCACACCTTAATCACCAAGTCTGGTTGATTACATCTCCTAAATGTCTACAGAATCTCTCTACTCTCCATTTCTTTATCATGGAGTTCAAGTCACCACAGTCTCCTACTTGGCCTCCTGCAGTAGTCTCCTAACTAAATCAACATCCACCCTTGTCTCAAAGTTTAAAGCACCTTACTGTTATACAAAGAGCAGGGAGACATACATCAGTAGTGATACACTGTTAAGTCATAGGATAAGGTTTACTAAGAAAAACTTAGAAGCAGAGAAGTAGAAAAAATGCACACATTCTCTGAGCTATCATTATCTCACAGAAATGCATACTTAGTCCAGAAATAGACCCAATGTAGAAAGTACTCCAGGACAGGCTCACCCTTCCCAACCACAGAGGAAGACTAGGAATACACAGATGACTAGCAAAGAAATTCCTGTTCAGGCATGTGGTCTTGATAAAAAAGGGAACATCTAGAGCTCAATTTTGGGAGGTTGTAAAACCACCACCAATGACACCTAGAGACCTTGTTTTCCCAGTTGAACTATTTCACCACTGGTGAGAAAACAGAGGAAGAGAGAGAGAAGGAGAGAGAGAGAAAGAACAAAAAGAACCACTAGGCCATCAGAAGACCAAGATCTATTTCTCCTCTTAACTCAGGACTCTACAAGATCTAGCACTTGCCCATCTCTTGAGCCTCACATCATGCCTCTTATTTTCTATACTTTAGTCACATAAGCCTTCTTTTAATTTCTTACAAAGTTAGGTTCTTTCCTTCCTCAGAGCCTTTGCACACATGTTCCACCATCTGCTTAGTTAACCTTTTTTCTTTCTCCCTCCCCTTCTCCTTTTTTTTTTGCTAACTGATAAGCTCCAAGAAGATTTATTTTTTAGGTCTCAATTTATATGTTACCTTCTCAAGGATATCTTTCCTGATATCCCCAGGTATGTTACATCTTAATAAAAGCACTCAAAGCATGTTGTATGTACCCTTTACAGAGTGTTATCTCAGTAGAAATAATAAGTACTTCTGCAATTATGTAACACCTGTCCTATGCCAAACTAGGAGGTCCTTAAATGGCAAGAATCATAGATGCCTTGCTCAGGCTGCAGTCCTAGTACTTAGCTGAGCACCCTGACATAATCATGCTCAAGAGATATTTGTTAAATGAATGAATGAAGTGTGGACTTGAGGAGATCAGGTAAAGCAAGATGACTTTCTATGTAACGATAATTCTGATTTTGAGGTTCTTTGGCCTTAGATTTCCAAGGAGTATGGATAACTCTGGGCCCATACCTAGTACATGTTTAGCTTAATTATGGGAACAATACAAATAAAACCTTGCTATAACCAACAGGGAAGCAGGAGGGCTAGGGCTTTAGAGTATTTTTTTATGAGCAAACAAATCATTATTTTACACCACTTTGCACACTTCACTGATTAAAATGTTGAAGGAAATATGACTTCAATAAGTTTACTTTCATTTAGAAAAATAAAACATATTTACCTAGAAAGAAAATTGTTAACTAGATACTCACCAGCAAGGGCAAAGTAAGGATGATGTGGCCCATAACAACTAAGGGATCCTCAGCCTTAGCTGCATATTAAAATCACCCGGGGAGCATTTTAAAATATTGATGCTCAGGTCCCACCACCAGAGATTCCAATTTAATTCAGTTGGTTGTGGGCTCTGGGCATTGGTATTTTTTTTTAAGAACTCCCCAGGTACTTGTAGCATACAATCTGGGTTGAGAACCACTGGTTTAAGGAGAGAAAGAGTAGCTTTACTGAAGAGTTAGCAATTTGAAATGCTTCTTAAAAGACAGGTGAAATTTGGATAGGCAAAAAGGAGTGAGAATTCACACACAGGGATTAAGGAATAAGAAATGGCAGTAAAGGAGCAGAAATGGAAAAATATAAAGTGTGTACAGGGATTAAGGATTATTAATAAGGAAACAGACCATTATAGCTGAAGCAAAGTGTTGGCACAGCGGGACAGTAGCAAATACTAGTAAAAAATACATTTTTACTAGTAATAATAGTAAAAAATACATTTTTATTCTTTAGGCACTGGGTGCTCCTAAACATTTTTGCTATGTTATTGATATGATCAGAGCAGTATTCTACCACAGAATACCAGGGATAAGTTGATAAACTTCTGAATTAGGTGGTAGCTATAAAAACAGAAGGATTGAAGAGATAACAAAATGATGAATTAGTAAGATTTTTTGGCAGAGCCATAAACAGCATGATAAAAAGAATTTAAAGTCACAACTTTAATAATGGAAAACACTATCAGAAAGACAAATTTTGATTCTTTCCTCTAAACTCCTTCAGCTCTCAAATATAAACATTCTTCATTAGCAGTCACCCTGATTCTCTCTCTAGGGTTTATCTTTTTTTTTCTTAGAAGGAAAATAATAACTATGTTTAAATGAAGTAATCTGTGAAAAAGGAGTTGAGACAAACAAAAAGAAAAAGTGACTTGAAGTAACAAATTGTTAACCCATTCCATTCTCAAGAATTATTTGATAATTACCTTTATAATTTGATGGTTAAAGAATATTATGGTAATATTTTCTATTTTTAAGCAGATCATAAGACATCTCTAAGTCAAATTCATTTAGTTTAGACAATAGCTATTTCTGTATCATACCTTGTATTTGGTCATGGTGCTAAAATGATTATTCCGAAAGAACACACAAAGTTCTCCTTCCTGAACCGTTGAAGTTAGTTCACATAATCCATGGTATGTCAGTTGAGTGGCTGTGTTATTTAGAAACTGCTCAGCTACAAAGCCTATGGAACCAATGCATAATATTAGATAAAAGAATAATTTCAAAATTAAAAAGTTTTTCTATTTACATTGTGTTTCAAGTATGAAGAAAGGCCAATCAAAACAAGACTCTTCCTACTATATAAAATGATGGCCCTAAATTTGAGATTCTTCTTTCTAATTCAGCTATGGAAGATATGTCTGTAGATATTTACATCCTAAAGAAACAATTATATGAAATTCTTTTTAATCAATAAATGTATTTATTTATACCACACCTATTTCCAAAGAAGATTTCATGTGACTTGCAATAAAAGACACAGACACAATAAAACTAAAATCCATTAAAACAAAAAGGCATGAGTGAGAAACTTAAAAAGTGGGTAGGAACAAATGTACGTGAACAGCCACTTCCCCAACAGATAGGTGTTTAGAAACTGAAAGTAGCCTGAAGAAATTTAGTTGCTTAAGATTTTTACAAAGACTCCAGATAATCCTCAATTCACAAATTGCTCAATTCTTGCCTTAAAATTAAAAGTAGGTGTAAGACTCAAAACAGTGGGATAACTGATGACATTTTTACCCTAATCTCCTCTAACATTTGCCACTCATTATGTTGATATATCAAGTTCAGAAACAGAAATTATCTTTTGTTTTAGAAACATAATGAAATAAAGTTTTCTGGTGTTTAATTTAAAACATATATATACAGTTGATCGTCATTATTCATGCGAATTCATATCTGCAAATCTGCCTACTAGCTAAAACTTATGACTCCAAAATCAATACTTGTTCCACTTTCAGGATTATTCCTGGGTATGTGCAAAGCAGCAAAAAAGTCGTCACCCAACACGCACATTCTCCACTGAAGTCAAACAAGGAAACACTCTGCCTTCTTGTTTCAGTTCTCATATTGTGAATAAATGTCGTTTTCATGGTCTATTTAATGCCAAATTTTTAAGATTTTTGTGCTTTGGTGGGTATTTTCACTGTGTAAAATAGACCCCGAGCATAATGCTGAAGCTAGTGTTCCTAAGTGCACAAAGGTTGTGATGTGCCTTATGAACAAAATACATACTTTTGCAGCTTCAGTCAGGCATGAGTTACAGGACTGAGGGCTATAAGTTTAATGTTAATGTATCAATATTATAAATGAAGTAAGGTGTCTCTAAACAGAAACATACATTAAACAAGGTTATATATTGATCAGCTGATGAAAATCTTGTGACCAGAGGCTCACAGGAACCTAATCTTGTGTGGGTCACAGCAACTGTATAGAACATAACTACCAGTAATAATGATAACCAATTACATAAATATTTTAAAAGCTTGCACTTCTCTTCTCTCCTTCTTCCTCTTCCTTCCTTCTTTTGTTCCCTTCCTTTAATAAAGAATAGGGGGTAAAAGAATGCTGTAAAAAGTTCTACAGGTGAGCAAGGAGGTGCAGATATAGGGAGTAAAGAAGAACCCATGTTAAGAAACTAATACCTCAGCAAGAAACTGAAAATAAACTTGGCAGGACCAGAGGCAGCTGCATAATATAGGTTTATTCCACTTCCTCATCATCCCTCACTTTTGGTATCAAGTCACAGCTCTTGACACTTCAAGGAGCAAAGTGGCTGTAAAAAGTTAGTGATATAGCACACTATTCCAAGGAATTATTCAAAGGGAGCAGAGGAGGTGCAAATAATTATACAGAAGGTCACAGCCAAAGGAAATTTATAGCACATTTTCAGCTTCTTGGTTTTATATATCTAGAATTAAGACCCCCTCACCTTGATTACTATCATTACTTTGATAAGTACTAAGTTATTGAGAACATATTAGCTACATACTAAAGCACTTAAATATTATATAGCATTTAAAAAGCATTATGACTATGCTGAGAAGTACCACTGCTGCCTGTAAGATTCCATTTAACTAAATACTTCCTTCAGAAAGATGTTTCTAAATTCCCCTCCCAGGCCTCGCTCACACAACATCTCTCCAAAGAAAGACACAAAAATTCAGTGCAGATATAGTACAACATTGCTTTTCTGTATGAAATTCAACAATTCAATACTAGAAAGGTCTTTCTCAGCTACTTCATTCATTAGAGTAGGGCATGGTGTCAGAGAGAATAAGCGATGTGCTTAAGAACATAAGACTAGTTATGGCAAAGTTAAGACTGAAACCCAGGAGAAATACTAGTATTAACTTAAAAAATTTAGTGCTGATTATTATAAATGCAAACTCAACTTTATTTCCCCCCAACCTGTAAACCATAGCCCTAATTTACACTTACAAAGAAAAATGTTTCTTAATTCTTTTACTAACTCTTAAGCAATGCCACCCCGTGATTTTAGTGTAATATTAAAAAACCTAGTTTCAACTTTTCACAACCAATTAAACAAATTATGGAGTTTCAAAGCACAATATCAGAGATTACTCATTAATTAAAAATGGCAAAGGGCATCTTTCCAACAAAAAAAAATCTAGTAAATATCATTTTAAACATATTTGAACATCATCAAAAATGGGATTATCAGATGTCATGGGCCACCTAAGATTTGCTGCACTAGAAAAGATACAATGTCACATATATAGTATTCCCACCAAAAATATATAATCCAAATCTACTATCATGCTATCTCTGTTATCATGAGGTAACAATCAGATGAATCCAAATTGAGGACTATTCTGACAAACAACTGGCCTGGACTATTAAGAAAAGTAAACACCACAAAAGACTAAAAAGAAAAAAAGAAAAGAAAAAAGGTTAGGGATTTGTTCTAGATTATAGAAGACTAAATTAATACGACAATTAAATGATCCTTGATTGGAGCCTACACTGAAAAACTTAAAAACTATAAAGAGCATTACCGGGAAACCGGGGAATTTTGAATGTGAACAGTATGTTATATAATAGTATTGTGTCATTGCTAAATTTCCTGAAATAAGTGCATTGTGATTATATAGAAAAATTCTTTGTTCTTAGGAGACAAATATTGAAGAGTTAATGGATAAAGTGCTATAATATGTGCAACTAACTGTTATATGATTTAGGAAAAAACTGTGTGTGTGAAGTTAAAAAACAAAAATTCAGAATGTTAATAATTGGTGAATTTAGATGAAGTGGATTTATGTGCATTCATTGTGCTATTTCAACTTTATGGGTTTGAGATTTTGCAAAATAAAAGAGAAAGAAAAACAAAATCAACATTATTTAATCAAAAATAATATGAACTCAAGCTATAATCTTCAGTGTTTATGGCACATAATAAAGGCTCAATAAATATCTGAGTAAGTGAATATCTGGAATAATTTCCTTAAGCATCAATTTTTTTTTTTTAACCTAGAAACAATTGTTAAAGAAGAAACTACTGAAAGAGCATCTGGAATTAAATGACCAGCTTTGGTGAAGTCTGGCAACTGCTACTGTGCTATTTTTCTCCTTGTTGTTTTTTGCTGCCATGCCATTACAACTTGATTCAAAAAAGTCGTAACATCCAGAAGAGGCAGCAAATAATAAGTATTCTGTGTACATGTAAAATTTCTGTACTTTTGCTTACAAGGTACTGCCATCCAAAGAAAATGAGTATTATCTGAAAGAAATTGAAAGAGTATCTAATTCTATTTGACTGTTAGCTAAATAATATTTCTTTTTCATCAAAAAAGAATGACAGTAAAAATTATTTCTTGTATTCTACACCTTAGGGAGATGAAATATTTGAATTAAAAAAAGTAGTTATTATCTAAGAACTAAGTTTGATAATTTTTAATAAAGAAGGATTAGAAATAAACCACTTTTGGATATTTTGCTGATTCAGAAGGAAAGTTACAGTTGTAGGGTAAATAGAAAAAAAAAAAAGTAGACTACTTCTTTGAACAATATACCTAAGATAATATGACGAAGAAAATGGAAAAAAACTAATTGCTACATTATATAACTAAAAATGTCCATTGTGGCCTTTTATTTCCTATATGATTTCATAGTGCTTTATAAAAGTAGCCATTGGGATTGAATAATTATGTCAAATAGACTACATATTTGTAGTTTCTTATAAACAAAAAACTAGTTTAGCTTTTTTAATTGTACTGAATTCCACATATAATTTTCCTTGATATGGAAATCTAATAAGCAGAATTTCCATTACAAAATTTATGTATCAGGTAATTAATCAATTTTGGTACATACTACTTGAAAATTTTATACCACTAAAGAGGAAGATTCCTTCCTTGCTTTTACCAAGATATTCTTCTCAAGATATCAAAACTATACAAATTAGCTATAGTTTTTTGTTACTATAGGGAATCAATGTCAGAGAAATAATAATAATTGTTGTAACACCAGGTTGAGCAAAAGGAGAAGTAATGAAAGAACTGCTGTTTTGTTATTGTTCATTTCATTGGGGTACTGAGTCCTGGCTTGGGAAGAACTCTGGCTCGGGAAAAATGCTATTAATAGTGTTTCCTACAGCTTCACGCCTTATAAATATATTCACCCAGATATCACTTATTGGCTATCATTCCATCTGTTAACACTTTCTGGGTCCTGTTGTTCCCTCTATTACTACCGAATAGCATATTGGAAATTACTAAGAAAGCAGGAATCCACAGATGGAAATTTTTTATAGCTTGCTTTCTAGGAATATTTACAGTAAAGAGAGCTTGAGTAAGAAATGTAAAGTTCTAGTGAGTGGAGTTTTGTTAGTTGAAGGAAGACTTCTTGTTGCTTTAGGTTGTAGTGAAAGAGGTGTCACAAATCAATGATCAATATCCCTGTATATTTGTGTTTATTGCAAGTAAAAGACTTGGATGAGCCTTAACTAAAATACTGTATTTTCTTGCTACTTGCCTCTTGCACAAAAACTTCTGGATAATTGAGTAATATAATTAGTTCAGCTCTGATTAATTAATCAGAGTATGAGATTCATGTTCACATCTTCTTTTTATACATTTTTATGTACTCTTGTAGTCACTTCGCTTTATTTTTTTTTAAACGTGGTGACTATAATCAACTTCTATTATACCTCACGTAAAAGAACGTGTGTCAGAGACAGAATGAAGCTAATCGCCTGCTTCTCATGATTTCTTTCTTTTGTTAACCTTTCAAACCAAGGAGAATAGCAGCCCAGTATTTGTGCATATTAACAAAAAAGTGAACTTGGTGTTGGGGAAGTTATACCCAAATGCTATGACTCCTGATAGCATTCTGGTTTCAAATCTGCTCTTCCCTTTACTGACTGGAACACAGCTTTTAATTAAAAAAAAAAGAAAGAAAGAAACTGCTTCTATGTTGATGAATTTAGCAATCCTTCATTAGGTAAGGATTAGGGAAATTAATGATCAGAGGAGTACTCTGACCCAGAACAGAGCTTTGATGTACTATACTGTACTGAAATCTAAGGCAGAGCTCTACTAAAATGAACACTTGAGTACTATAATACACATCACAGTCAACTTAAGTGTTCAGGATGAGTTATAAAGCTCACTCAGTACTCCCAAATAATAGTCCTTTTTAAAAAAGAGTAATTATCAGTAACTCTTGGGTAACTGATCATAGCAAAGATAACAAGTGATTCCAAAGACTTTTATTAGAACTCAGGCCTGATTTTACAAATCAAGTGAAAGGGTTCTAAGAAAAACCTTTCACTGGCAGCTTTATGAATAATTACTTCTTTTAATTCCCACAAGTAGCATCACTTTCATTTTTTAGAAGTCTTATTTAAGACATTTAAAAGATATTAAATTATAAGACGTTATTTTGCCAAGAATAAGTCAGGTAATAGCAGCACTCACCCACCTTCACTAACCAGCTCACTATTGTCTGACTGCTTACAAGAGATGATCTTCTCCACTAGTTGGTTGTAGCTGCAGTTACCAACAGCTTTTACAATGTCATCAATCTAGAAAACAAATGACTGTCTCACTAATCATGATAAAATTAAAAACAATAGCAAAGAAATCTATATCACTCTTTAGGGTTTTATTCTAATACAATACTAAATATGAAAGTATTACATATGAAAAAAGAAAATCAGCACTAAAGTCAACACCCAATAGTTTCTGATTTTGTTTATAGCTCACTAGAACGTATCATGAAAAATATTGCTTAGCTGCATTTCCATTATGCAAAAAATAATAAAATGGAATTATCATATGCAACTCTATTTCTTAGATTGTAAAGAGGCATTTAAGTGATTAAAATAAAAAGTCAACTACTTCAGAAATAAAATTCAGAAAATCTTTTTTTATTAAAAATAAATATTTTGCATTTAAAGCAAGGCAAATATAAAGATGTTAATTTATGGAATTAACAGGGTTTTCCCATTTTATTTATTATGCAGTTTCTAGCAAAGTATAGTGAAGATATGAGTAGACATAACTAACATTATTTTCCTGAAGAAAAGCTAATATATATTAACAGGGAAAGATTCCTACTTACTCTTTGTGGAGGTACAGTAGAAAAGTAAATTCAAGGTTTTAAGCTACAGAAATTGATACATTATAACAGAGTATACTTTAATTAAAAATTTTTTTTTAAGTTTTAAGCTATAGGAAAATAAAATTGAGTATCTCTATTTTCCCTCCATTATACTTTGCTTTGAGTATTGAAGAAAAATAGATTTCTACTGTCTAAAGAATTTATTTTGATTCTCCTCTCATCCCTAAAATATATTTATTTTTAAGTTACTTACATGTACTTAATTAATATATTAATTAATACAAATTTATACAATAATATAAAAAATAAGAGGACCAATGTTTTCTTTCCACATCCAAATGATCTTCTTAAATACCTAGTCTTTGAACACCACAAGAATTGAGAGATCTGTACAACTAATACTAAGGACAGTGGTTCTCAAACTGGGAGCTTTTTAAAAAGCTGAAAGAATTGCAAGCTCAAGTTGTTTCTCAGTTGTCTAAGTTTTCATCCCACTACCACACAGCAAAGTTTGAGAACAACTGCTTTAGGCTGTAATTTATTTTCTTTGTTCCTGCAAAAGTCTAGCATAATAAAAGCCCCTTAACCATGCAAGTGGGACTGATGGTTGCCTAAAGATCAGTTAACTGAATAAGTAAAAGCAGGGAATTGTGGAAAATGTTATTACATAATTTAAACATTTCATGTTAACTTAAAACACACAAATGTATTCACTTGTCAATCTTTTTTTTTTTTCCCACTTGTTAATCTTTTGATGCAGAGTCAAATAAGGCCTTTTCTTTGACAGTGGATATTTTGGCCATGATTCTATGTAAATGACACAGAACAGCATGCCTTCCAGTTTTTATTTCTTTAAAATGAAAACTTAGACCCTTAAGAAGAAATCTGAGGGCACAATCCCTTTAGATTTTCATTATTTTTTGGAACACCTTCACTGTTTACAGTAATATTCTTTAGTGACTCAACTTCATTCTTCCCACAGAACTGAATTTTCAATCCTAAGGAATCCATAAAAATACAACTAGAATAATAAATACAAGATCAGTATACAAAAATCAATTGTTCTATAGACTAGCAATGAATAAAAAGTTCAAATTTTCATGGGCAGGATCTCTACATTAATATTTCATTCAATTAATTCATTTGGATGCCTTTCATGTACTACTATGTACGAGATGTGTTAGAGAAACTGCAGACTCAGCAGTGAATAAAATACATGGTATATGATTTCATAAAGTTTATATTCTAAAGACAAACAATAAACCAAGTAAGCAAATATATAATATGCTAGGTAGTTGTATGTAGTGGTATGCAGCTGTTCTTTGTTTTCATTGTACTATATCATTCCACAGTATGAATATACTATAATATATTTATTAATTCATCTTTTGATGGCTATTTATTTTCAGTTTGGGGCTATGACAAATAATACTTCTATAAACATTCTTGTACATTTATTCTGTTTCACAAATCTAGAGTTTCTCTAGGGAATATGCCTTATCAAATTCTTAGTCTTATCCTCAACTTTACCAGATAACTCCAAACTGCTTTATAAAGTAGGTAGCCAATTTATATTATCATCAGTAGGGAATGAGAATTCACTATATTGCACATCTTCTGCAACATTTAGTATTGTTAGACTTTTAAAATGCCAGCCATTCTGCTGGGTGTATAGTGGTATCTCATTTTGGTTTTAATTTGCATTTCTTTGATGACTAGTTCATATGTTCACTAGTCATCTGGGTATCCATTTCTGTGAAGTGCCTGTTCAAATCATTTGCTCCTTTTTTTTTTTTTACTGGGTAGTCTATCTTTAAAAAAACTTATTTGTAGGAGCTCTTTATATCTTCTAGATATTAATTCTTAATTCATTATATACATTGCAATCAGTTTCTACCCTGTGGCTTGCCTTTATTCTCTTTTGAGTTTTCTTCTGACAAATACCAGTCTCAATTTTAATGTATTCAGGTTTGCCAATGTTCTTCGTAGCGCATTTGTGTCTTGTTTCAGTAATCCTTTCCTATCGTTGTCAGAAACATATTCACAAACTTTTACAGTTTTATCTTTACAGTTAAATATCAATGCACATGAAACAGGATTTTATGGTGTGAATCAGGAGCAACAATTTCATTTCTTTTCTAATTGTCCAGCAAATCCAAAATTTGAATTGGCTAGTTAATAATCTCAGCACCTTTTATTATAAGGACTGACCTTTGCCCATTGCTCTACAGTTGCCTAATTCTGTCTATACATGCATGGTCTTTTTGACCTCTCTATTCTCTGTTATTGGTCTAATTCTTAATTATAATATTTAAAATATTTCATGTCTAGATAAGTTCTCCCTACTTGTTCTGCTTCAAGAATATCTTGGCTTCTCTTCCTAGTCCTTTGTATTTCCATATAAATTGTAGAATGAACCAGTCACATTTCACAACTACTACCCCCAAATCTGCTAGGATTTTGTTTGGGGTTGTAGTGAAACTATAGTTCATTTTATAGAGAACTGACATCTTTATAAATTCAGTCTTGAAATCTAAAATCTACAGACCTATATTTACATAGGTCTCTAATTTCTCTCAAAGGAAAACTGGCCCCATAGAGGTCTTGTGTATCTGTTTGTTAGATTTTTTCTTAGTAACTTATGCTATTAAAGAACATATTTTTAAAATTTCATTTTCAAATCCTTTTTGAAGAATTTTAGCTTTGCTAATCTTTCTTATATACTTGATTTCTACTTTAATACTTTCTGCTCTTAAGATAGATATATATATAGCTCATTAATTTTCAGTCTTTTATTATTCCTTAATATACAAATTCAAGGCTTTAAAAATCCGTTTAAAAATTGTTTTAGCTAAATCTCACAAGTTTCAATACAGACTTGGTAGTTGTACAGTTTAAAATATACTTTAAGTTTCATTATGATTTTTTGAACCGAACAGTCTCTACTGTTTTTTTCTACTGATTTCTAGCTTTAATTACACTGTGATCAGAGACTATTCTATACTCCACACATTTTAAATCGTTAGAAATTTGTTGAAACTTGCTTTATGGCCCAGAATTGGGTCAATTTTTGTAAATTTCATGAGCTCATAAAAAGAATGTATTAGTCAGGTTCACAGAAAACAAGGAAAGACTGAGAAAACATCACAGACAAGGAGACACCAGGAAGACATTAAATGTAATGTGATATCCTAGATTGCATTCTAGAACAACAAAAACAAAAATCAGTGGAAAAGCTGGTGAAATGTGAATGAAGGCTGTAATATAGTTAGTAGTAATGTACCAATATTAAATCTCTAAGTTTTGACACATGTACCATGATCATATAAGATGAGGGGAAACTGGGTGAAGAATGTATGGGAATTCTCTATAGTATCTTAGCAACTTTCCTGTAAATCTGAAATGATTCAAAAATAAAAAGTTCATTAACTTTTTTCAAGAATGTATGTTCATTAGGTTTTCTTTTCCACTTCTATCATTTGTAGAGAAAGGTATATTAAAATCTTCTAGTATGACAATCTATTTTTCCTTATAATTTTGTTACATGTTGCTTTATATACTTTGACATTATGTTATTAAATGCATATAAGTTTTGTTTTCCATTGTCAAAAACTGACCTTTACTCTTTGTGACAGTTCCCATGGATCCAAGGAATAACAGTCAATCAGTTTATTTATTTTCCTGGTGTCTCCAGGCACATACAAATTTAAAATGATTATATCTTTTTGGCAAATTAAACATTCTATCATTAATAATGCTTTTTGACTTAAAGTCTTTTCTTTCTCATATTACTACGGATACACTAGCATTCTTTTGATTAACAATGGTATGGCATCTCTTTTTTCTTTTTATTTGCAATCTTTCTGTTTAATTTCATACTGTTTTATATATGTCTCTCGTAAATAGCATATATATAGATATATTTTTTTTTTTAAATCCAGCCTCAGAATCACTGTCTTTTAACTAGATTTGGTCTTAATGACATTTTCTATGTTTGAGTTTATTAAACCTACCATTCTCTCCTTCCCATCAGTTCAACATTCCATAACCTCTCCTTTCTTCCTCCTTTTTGGTTAATTTTCCCCTTTCTACTAATTGAGAAGTTATCTAGTGTGTTTTCTATTCTATCCATGGTTATTCCAAAAGAGTATTATTCAATATCATGGTGGTAATAACGGAAATATTCCAAATCTTTAAGATTTGGCCAATAAGATATCCACTAGCTACACGTGGCTTCTGAGCAACTGAAATATGTCTACTACATTTGTCTACCATACCAGACAGAGAAGTTACAGAAACTATAACATCTACCCCTACCATATCAAATTCAGAAGTTAATATTCTCTTCTTGAACAATTAATTCTAGGCCCTAAGAATATCTTAACCTTCTCCCAACTTATGTTATTATTTCTGCATATGCTAATATTTTCTTTTAAACCCCAAAAGATAATGTTTTTATTTAATACAGTCAACAATCTTTCATATTTATCATGTTACTTTCTCTCCACTCACACTTCCATCTGGATCACTCTCCTTCTTTTTAAAATCCTTGTTTAGAATTTCCATTAATGATGGTTTACTGGCAGGAAACTATCTTACATTAATTAATTTAAAAATGACTTTATTTCTCTACATTACTGAAAGATAATTTTCCTGGGAACAGGAAATAGGTAGCATTTGTCTTTTTTCAGTACATCAACTGTATCATTTCCACTGTTGTCTGGTTTCCAATGTTGCTCTCAAAGAGTTAGTTATCAATGGAGAACTACCTTCTCAGTTGTTGAATCGTGGTGCCTGCCCACCATCCAGAGAACTGCTGATATTCACTTGCAAGATAATTATTTGCAGAACACATAATCAGAATACAAACAACTAGCCAGTTCTGAGAGATATTTCATAGAGACCTATGGATTTCAAACTTTTACCTTGTTCTTTTTTCTTTCTCAGCATCAGAATCCTCCTGTCACAAAACAAGTAAGTAAAATAGATAAAAAGCACAGCTCTCACAGCCTTCCAAGAATTTGAAAATCACTGTGTAGACCAGAAAAGTCTGAAGAACAATCTCTGTCTTACATGAGAGTACATTATTTTTCTTTAAGTATATGAATTCAACTGTTTGCCAGACAATATGCAGCTACACGTATAGTCAGAGGGATGATCCGAGTCCAATTTTAAGAACTCAGGTTTAAGTTCCTAAGTTCCTTAACCACCTATGACCTTAGATCATAAGTTCATTCTCCTCAAGAATCTAGGCTACCTGGCATTGCCATGAGCCAGGATCCAACATGGCTCATCTTGAATGCATAAAATGTTAGACATGTTTAGACTTTTCAGTGATTGTTTCAGAGTCAGAGTGCCAAAAAAATACAGATGCCCTGCTTACAGAAGGCCATCTTTTTATTGCTCAGAATACCAGTTGCTTCTACCAAGAGACAGGGATGAAGAAACATTACCAAGTCCTTACTATTATGATCCTTCCTACAGTTAATGCTTCACTCCATCAGTTAACGTTGAGAAACTACTATGAGCCAAGCACTGCTCTAAACAATGAGAAATAAGAGCCCAACTGTCATAAAACATATACTCTAGTGGGAGATCATAGTCAATCAAGTAAATAAATAAATAAATAATTCTAGATAATGACTGGGGGAAAAGAAGGTGACTAAATTAAACAAGGGAAAGCTTCTCTAATAAAGTGACTTTTGACCTAAGACCTGAACTTTGAGGAACCAGGAGTGGGAAGATCTGGGAGCACAATGTGTTTGGTTAATAAAACAGCATTCCACAGTGGGCAATCAGGTAGTACAAAAACCCGAGACAGAAATGACTTTGACATGTCTGAAAAACAGAAAGGCAGTTAGTGCTGCTGAAGGGTAGTAAAAAGAGGGGAGAATTATGTGAGGTGTAGCTGGACAGAAGGCAGAGTCTAGATCATGCAGTATATCATAAAAACTCTGGTAAAATTTTGCACTTTATTTTAGTTACACTGGAGGCTTTTAAGGAAAGGAGTATGGCACAGGGATAAAGGGGAGGGTTTATTTTACAAAGATTGTTCTGAGTGTCAAGACAATTCAGTGGAGGGAAGAATAATTTTTTCAATGAATGGGACTAGGACAACTGAATAACCACATGCAAAAGAATAAAGCTGGATCCCTTCCTCAAACCATATACACAAACCAACTCAAAATGGATCATACTCCTAAATGTAAGCACTAAAACTATAAAACTCTTAGAAGAAGATAGAAGAGTAGATCTTTGTGACTTTGGGTTAGGCAAAGCCTTTTTTGGGAGAAACCAAAAGCATAAGCAACAACCAAGAAAACCAGATAAATTGGACTTCATCAAAATTTAAAAACTTTGTGCTTCAAAGGACACCATCAAGAAAGTAAAAAGATAATCAACAGAATGGGAGAAAATACTAGTATATCATGTATCTGGTAAGACATATACCTATAATATACAAAGAACTCTTAGAACCCAGTAACAAAAAGACAAATAGCCCAATTAAAAATGGGCAAGAAATCTGCAGACATTTCTCCAAAGAAGATATACAAATGACAAAAAGTACACAAAGAGATGCTTAACAGCACTAGCCATCAGAGAAATGCAAATAAATCCACAATGAGATATGATTTTAAACCTACTACGATAGCTATAATAAAAAAGATAGACAATAACAAGTGTTGGTGAGGATCTGAACTCAACTTCATAGTTAGCCTCCAACTCCATGAAATTACAGTCAGAAGTCTTGAGCAGATTTAGCAGTCTGGAGGACTGCACTCTTAACCTCACACTTTGGCTAATTCCAGATAAAAGCACAAAAATATAAGTATCAGAAAACATAAATCTGGATTAATTTGCCAAATTAGTGAAATTTTACAATATTTGTATCATTTAATTTAAAAATGTTCTACTTACCTGAGGGTCCACTAACCACCCATGGTACAAAGGAATATCAAGAAGATCAAATACTATGCATTCTGGTGTATATTCAAACACTCGAACACCAGTGAATTTTACATTTACATCCAAGCCTGTCTGTAGTTTGTGCAATACTGCCATAGCATCACTCATATTCTGAAAACAGAAAGGGGAAGGGTAAAAACGAGGAAATCAAACAATAACAAAAAGATACTTAAATGCAGGCACATTTACTTCAAATTTTCCAATTATCCAATTTATTCACCCCTTCAATTTGTATTATTAAGTACCTACTATGTGCCAGGCACTAATCTGAGCTCTAAAGATATAATAGTGGATAAAACAAAGTTCCTAATCTCTTGGAGCTAACATTCTACTGTGAAAAACAAATACATAAATTATAATATCATGTCAAGTAGTAGTAAGAAAAATTGAGCAGGATAGGGTGTACAGATTGAGAGGGGTGAGGAACATAATTTTAGACCCTTTACTTTTAACTCAGGTTTGCTGTATAGTGTGTGTCTCCTATAAACAGCAAGTAATTAGGTCTTATTTTTTTCCCAAACTGGAAATGTCTTTCAGTAATATAATAATGGCTTTTAGATTGTGTTAGGACTAGATATATGAACATTCAAATTCAAGAAATTTTGCAATACTGAAATGAGTTTTCTTTTTGCCATCTGGATACTGGTGAAGGTATGTAGAAAAAGTTACTTTGAAAATAAATATAAAGTTTCCACTGATGTCTGTCTCTGCCTTGGCTGATACTTTCTTCCACTGTAAGAATCTGATTTCTTCTTGCCTTCCATTGTCAAACAAAAGAAGAATACTTAAGAAAATGAAGCTCTACTTGCTTTCTTCCAGCTCCAATAATTTTGAACCCAGTGTTCCCTCCTATATTATAGGATAGTATTTCTAAAGAACATGTAAAGAAATGCGGACACACTGAAACTATGGAACAGTAGATTTTGTCCTAATGCCATACCCCAGACATCATTCGCTGAACTGTTTTCTAAACACAACTTAATTGTAAAATACAAATAAATGAGGAAAGATGAATCAATGACAAATTCACTTGAAAGTCGATTTTTTCAAGGAAATTACCAGGTTATCATTCTACATAGAAGTGCAGAATGATATCTATATTTCTATATATATAGGTTCATATAAAACAGAGATCAGCAAAATATGGCTTGTGAGTCAAATATGGCTATGAGTTAAGAATGGTTTTTACACTTTTAAAAGGGTGTTCAAAATAAAGAAATCAAAGAATATACCTGAAAAGCCACTGATAGGGACCAATGAATACATCCATAAGTTAAAATGACATATTTTAATATAACAAAAATTATGTCAATTACCTGCTCATAGTTTAAACGTTGAATTTCTGAAATTTCTTTTGGCTTTGTATCAAGCATGTAATCTCCTGGAAAGAGAAATTGTTAAGCTGCCTTTTAAAAATGTTTTGTTTCTAATTACAAAGATAACAGATTTTAATGATAAATTATAGCAATATGTGAATGTCACATCATAAAAAACTGACTCCCCAGTTCTATTCAGAGAAAATCAATATTAATTGTTAGTTACAGTCTCACATATTTTTTTCAGTGTACATCCTACAACGCTTTGGAATTTTTTCTGCCCCTTTACAATACATTTGAGCATCTTGCCATGTCACTGCAATAAAGCTCTAAAAGGTTTAACCAAGTTTCATCAACAATGTAACTATTACCTCAATACCTTTCCAAGAATGGGTGTTACCACTCTTCTAAACATCTGCCATTCTTAGAAGTAAACGAAATTTTCCTTGCTTTTAAAAAACTGACATCTTATCGTGAACCCTCCTACACTGTTGGTGGGAATGGGTTTGGTGCAGCCACTGTGAAAAACAGTATAGAGATTCCTCAAAAGACTAGGAATAGACGTACCATATGACACAGTAATCCCGCTCCTGGGTATATATCCAGAAGGAATCCTACTTCAAAATGACACCCACACCCCAATGTTCACAGCAGCACTATTTACAATAGCCAAGACATGGAAACAGTCTAAATGTCCATCAACAGATGACTGGATAAAGAAAATGTGGTATATTTATACAGTGGAATACTATTTAGCCATAAAAATGACAACGCCATTTGCAGCAACATGGATGTCCCTGGAGAATGTCATTCGAAGTGAAGTAAGCCAGAAAGAGAAAGAAAAATACCATATGAAATTGCTCATATGTGGAATCTAAAAAAAGAAAAACATAAATACAAAACAGAAACAGACTCATAGACATAGAATACAAACTTGTGGTTGCCAAGGAGGAGTGGGGTGGGAAGGGACAGACTGGGAGTTTAAAATTTGTAGATACTGACAGGCATATGCAGAATAGATAAACAAGATTATACTGTATAGCACAGGGAAATATATATAAGATCTTGTAGTAGCTCACAGCAAAAAAAAAAAAGTGACAATGAATATATGTATGTTTATGTGTAACTGAAAAATTGTGCTCTATACTGGAATTTGACACAATATTGTATAATGACTATAACTCAATAAAAAAGTCAAAAAAAAAACTGTTATCTTAGAGATTATCAGTGGAGAGAGGGGAGGGAGAGGGGCAACACAGGGGTATGGAATTAAAAGATACAAACTACTATGTATAAATTAGAGAAGCAACAAGGATATATTGTATAGCCCTTGGAATTAAAGCCATTATCTTGTAATAATTTTTGAGAAGTATAATCTATAAAAATGCTGACATTATGCTTGCTGTATATCTAAAACTAATATAATATTGTAAAGCAACTATACTTCAAAAAATAATATATTTTTATATATGTACCTTTATTGGTATCACCTATTTATTTGAAGTATAGTCAGTTTACACTGTCAGTTTCTGGTGTACAGCATAATATTTCAGTCATACATATATATACATATATTCATTTTCATATTCTTTTTCATTATAGATTACTACAAGATAATGAATATAGTTCCCTGTGCTATACAGAAGAAATTTGTTTATCTGTTTTATATATAGAAGTCAATATTTGCAAAGCTCAAACTCCCAAATTTATCCCTTCCCACAACCTATCCCCCGGTAACCATAAGTTTGTTATCTATGTCTGTAAGTCTGTTTCTGTTTTGTAAATAAGTTCACTTGTGTCTCTTTTCTTCTTTTAGATTCCACATATGAGTGATATCATATGATATTTTTCTTCCTCTTTCTGGAGTACTTCACTTAGAATGACGATCTCCAGGTCCACCAATGTTGTTGCAAATGGCATTATTTTATTATTTTTTATGGCTGAGTAGTATTCCATTGTGTAAATATACCATAGCTTCTTTATTTAGTCATCTGTTGATGGACATTTAGGTTGTTTTCATGTCTTGGCTATTGTATATAGTGCTGCTATTAACACTGGGGTGCACATATCCTTTTGAATTAGAGTTTCCTCCGGATATATGCCTAGGAGTGGGAATGCTGGATCATACGGTAAGTCTATTTTTAATTTTTTGAGGAATCTCCATACTGTTTTCCATAATGGCGGCACCAAACTACATTCCCACCAACAGTGTAGGAGGGTTACCTTTCTTCCACACTCTCTCAAGCATTTATCGATTGTGGATCACCTTTTTAATATATATATGAATTTTAGTATATGTGACACTATTTAAATACATGCAGTACCTTTTTAATCTATGTTTTACCTTTTTAATTATGTATTAACTATATATACATTTTCTTTGAATTACTCACCTATACAAGTATTATTTTTTTCTTGAATTACAAAAGTTCTTTTCCAATTAGAGGAATTAGAACATTTGCTGTTATATGTGTGGTAAATATTTATTTTCCTCATTTTTTGGCCTATTTTTCACCATACAGAAATATTTAATTTTAATGTAGTCAATTCTCCTACTATAGTTTCTGGGTTGGATGTTATGTTTAGAAAACTATTCACCTTTTCAGAATATACAAACATTCACAAATGCATTCTTCATGTAATTTTATGTTTGCTTTTATTAATGTTTAAATCTTTAACTTATCTGGAATTTATTTTGATATAAACAGTAATATGTGGAACCAGCTTCTCATCCAGCCTCCCAAATCACTAACATGCTGATGAAATTGTTAATATAATCTTTATTTTCTAATTCAATATAAACTTCTAAAGACTGCCTCAAGCATCCTGATAATCTTTCCAACTCTGACAATAAAAGAATACCTATAAACATCAATATATTATTATTTATGCTTTAATTAGAACTTTAAGACAGCAAAATTTAGTAATAATTTTATTCCACCATAGGCACAGGAACTCTAAAAGCATTAAATTAACTGATTCATAGAAATATATAGCCCTAAAAGCATTAAATTGATTCATAGAAATATAATATTCTACACACACACACTCTTAATAAATATGTTTGTGTCCTTACGATACATGGCACACTGTATATTTATATGTTGAGGTTTTAATACATTTAACCAAAAACTATGCTTTGAGTAACTTTCATACATTATTTATTCAAATAATTGCGAGCATATTTGCTATACTTGTATCCAGTATTTCATTTCTGCATTTATCCTGATAACACTGTAGTATATGCTTTCTTGACACTTTAGAAGGGTCAGGATGCAGAATACTATACAATTCAATATTAAAATGACCCTAGACATGCTATCATCGATTAAAAGCTTAAATGCTAAGAAAATGCTAAGAATAGAATAATTTGGGGAAAAGACCCAGTTAAGAACTCCTCTTTTTCTGATGTCACAAAAGCTCTTTGGACAAGCGAATAGCCTGGTTAAGAGAGGCAGCCTCTTCAATGGACCTCAATCATCACTATCTCCTGATGTTCATACCTTTTTATAGCCCCCTTCCCTTGAGTGTGGATTGGACTCACTTCTAGTGAATAAAATGACAGAATTAATGAGATATCATTTCCAAAATTAGAATACAAAATATTGTGGCTTTCGTCACAGTGCTCCCTCATTTGCTCACTCTAAGGAATGCCAGATGCCGTATTCTGAGCTGTCTTGGAGAGACCTGCATGGAAAGAAACTGAAGGAGGCTTCTGGCCACAGTGAGGAATTGAGGACCTCAATCCAACATTCTGTGAGGAGCTGAATCCTGCCAATAACCATGTAAGCTTGAAAGCAGATCCTCCTGAGTTGGGCTAGAGATGAGACTGCAATCCTAGCTGACACACTGAATGCAACCTCACGAGAGAGAGAGCTTAAGCCAGAATCACTCAGCTGCACCCAGCTTCCTGACCTACATGAGATAATAAAGGTTCATTATTTTAAGCAACCAAATTTTGGGGTGATACATATGCAGCAATGGTTATCTCTATTTTTAGGGAAGTTTGTAATAGAGAATTAGATTTTTTATAAGACTGAGTTTGAGTTTCTAAGGGAGCATCTTTCAGTTTTAGGTATCTAAACAAATCATCTCTTAAGAATGCTGTTTTATCCAGCTTATCTAACTTTTATATCAAAATTGGTCAACAACACTATTTCAATCAAAAAGTATTGAGAATCTATTCTGTGTTTAGTAACAGGTTAAAGCAAATACCCTGTTTGGAAATGCCTGTTTCCCTTAAAGAAACTAATAATCCAGTTGGGCAAAGAGCATACAGGAAACAGAATAATAAAATGATAAAGTATAATATACTGTACAGTGTTATAAATGCCTTAAGTACCAAATGATTTTGAAAAGAGATATTGATAAAGCCTGTAGCACTTAGAAATATCCTTTGGAGAGGATAGTATCTAAATCAGATTCAGAAAAATGGACAGAACTTGCCAAGGTAGTAAGAGAAAAAGGATTCTTTGAGGGAGAATGAGTGATGGAAAAAACACACATAGGAAACATCATGCCATATGGACAGATTATAAGAAGGTTTATATATAAGATTATGTTGCAGGGTGGTGGGAAATAATGGCTGGTCGGGTAAACTTGATCAGATTATAGAAAATTATAAATAATATGTTAATAGGTTTGGCTGTTTGTGAAAAAATCATAAAGGATCTTTATGCTTTTAAGTAGACAAGTGAAGGATGAAATTGGTGCTTAGGAAGATATCGATGGTATGTAGGCTAATTTGGAGAGGAGAGGAAACAAAAGAATTGGCAATAAATCATGCTGTGAAGTACCAGTATATAGAGAGAGGAAAGAATTTCAAAGAATTAATCCGTAAGATTTTGCTCCTAATGGGACATTCTAGACAAAGAGAAATCAAGAAACAAAAACCTGCAGCTAGCTACATTAAGCCAAAAACGGAAGAGAGGGCTTGGCAGAAGGTAACTTACCCCAGGTGAGCATCTGGAAAAAAGGAGAGATAGTCAACTCTGAACAAAATTAAAATGCTTCAACACTGACCTCTTTTTATTGTATTTGTTTTCAAAAGATAAAAATAAGTCATCTTTTGAAAAGTCAGACAGTACCACCATCTCAATAATTATTTTCCTTACTATAATACATAGTGCTAGTCTCACCATCAATACAAACTAGCTTGGACGGTTAAAATCATGCTGCACATTCTAGTTTATGCTGTGCTTCTTCACTTCATCTTCCTACCCATTTTCTGCTTTCCACCTGCACTTCTTCCTCACCTTATTTATGAGACCTCCTAGTGCTTCTTAGGTATCCTAGCTTGCCATGTTCCTTTCTCTATGCCAGAGTCCTCCAACAAGCCATGTCCATGTTTGGCCCTGCTCTAATGCTCTAGTAACAGAAATTTCCAAATTAAATTTCACTCCTCCTCTAACCTTTGCCAGTCGAAATTCCCATTTCCTGTGGTTCCTCAGCTAGGTACTAGGGAAGCAATTAATTTTACAGTCTTTTACAATCTTTCTTCTAGTGTTTGTTTATTAATGCAAAAATATCTCTGGTTCCTCCAGAGAACTGGAGTAATCTCAAGAGGAGAAAATCCAAATAGCTTAGAAAATTAAACAATTTGTTCTGGCAGGATTGGCCTTGAATAAAGTTCACTTTTGGTGAGGGAGAGTTTTCAGAATCTCTTTTCTCACATCACTCTTGCTCACTTCTCCCCCACCTCCCACTGGGATCATATAACTTTTATGTGTCCCTAGTAGCCAAGTCCCCTCATTCAGGACTTTAAAACCTCTTTAGGTACCCCAGATCTAGATATTCTTCATCAATTTTTCTTTTTTCCTATAATTAAAAAAATTCTCTATTGTGTGTCCTATTTCCTCAGGACTTTGCCAGCTAACAGATAAATTTAACATACCAAGTTAGTTTTTTTCCAAGAAAAATACCATGTTAACATTTTCATAGTAGAGTACACTTACATAGTCACACTGACTGTATTGTTGACACCTTCAAATAAGTTATCCATAGTACATGATAAGTAAATATTTGCTGGATAATAAAAAGGGGGGGAGAAGAACCAGACAAGTAGTAGGAATTTAAAATATATTAAAAATACTTTTGAGGGGTGGAATGGGAAAAGGGATATACTTTTGAGAATACTAGCCTTTCAGCATTTAAAAAATCATATTAAGTGCCCAGATGGAGACAGCACACTATCTCACCCTTCTGAGCTTATGTCATCTGTAAAATGATGAGGTATTACAATTGATGATGCTTTTATTTCCACTCCAATCTTACCCTTTTCTACTATTAGCACCTCCATTCCTATGCCCTCTGCCTATACTCATGGGTCTCTCCCACTGCGTGTTCTTTGGTTATGGAAACTAACAGCAAATGAGCTCATTTTCTCACTGGGTAGTGTACACAAAGACAAGTAGAGTGACGGCACTGACTAGCAGGGAGGAGGATAGGTAAGTGGCATCAGCCTACGACAGCACAGAGAGCAGAGCCAGAATGAAATCAGAAGCTGTGGAGTGGTGGCACAATTTAGGTTAGCACTGTCCAGTAGAAATATAATGCAAACCACAAATGTAAGTCCGTATGTAAATTTAAATTTTTAGTAGCCACATTAAAAAAAGTAAAAAGAAGTGAGATTAATTTTAACAACATATTTTATTTAGCCTAGTATATTATAAACACTATAAGTTCAAAACAGAATCATTATAAACAATTACTGATATTTTATATTCTTTTTTGTGTGCGCTAAATCTTTGAAGTCCAGTGTATATTTTACACTTCAAGAACATCTCAATTCACTCTGGCAATATTTCAAGTGCTCGATATCCACATGTGGCTAGTGACTACTATACTGGACAGTGCAGGTTTAGATTATTATGGTCACGATACGAGAACAAAAAAAGTAGGGCAGACAGTGGTTGGATATGGAAGAGACGAATAGGAAACTGGGCTCAAAAATATACATTTTCTATTTATAGTAGGCATTCAAAAATCTGTCAATATTTGACTACATCTGAACTACTATTTCCTACTTGGTCTCAATCAGACCATCCTAAAAACTGTATTTAACATGTTATTTACTCTACTTATGAAACTAAGATAAATTAAGTGGCCAAACACCCCTGCCTAGTTCCCAAGTTTAGCTGAACCTGCTAATCTAATCTCCATTCCTAGAACAGTGTAACATACAGAGTTACCAACCACAGTCAAATTGTACTCCTTCACCGTTTTTCCAAATACGTCTTACCTATTTTCACCTCAAGCCTGAGCTTAAAATAGTTTCCACCTACCAAAACATTCTTCCTGCTTCTTTATAAGGGTTTAGATTCTAACCATATTACAAAACTAGGAACAAGTCTCATGTTCCCCATTAAGCCTTCACCCACTTCTCATACCCATCTACAGACAAACTTCTCAAAGCTATTTGCACTTGAGTCTTCATTTACTCACCTCTTAGATGCTCTTCAACTCACCACTCCATTTCCAGCCCATCAGTGTACTGACACTGTTTCTGTGAAGGTCACAATAACCTCCATGATGTCAAATCATGTGGAAAGTATTCTCCAGTATTCAATATCCCTTCTTTTCCCTTCTAATACTCTCCTTCTCTTGGCTTCTCTATATCACCCTCTTCTGGCTTTTCTCCTATCTTAATGGTTACTCCTTCCCTCACTTCTCTATCCTCTGACCCATGCATTTCAGCAGGGGGTGGAGCAAAAAATGCTTCTTGGAATGTGGGAGAAAAGTTTCTTAGATATTATAATGGTTTGTGGTCTTCAAAGGGTCACAGTACATGAAGAGACAAACAATGTATCTGCAGTATTAAAATTTCCTGGAGTGAGTGATTAGGACAAAAATGTCTACAAATGCTCTTTAGGGGGACAATAATGAAAAAAATAGTTGAGAAACACTGCTTTACCCAAATCTTGGCATGCTGGGAAATTTCAGGGGACAATCCTGGACCCACTTCTGCTCTCTTTATACTTTCTCTCTTAATGAGCTCATCAATTTCCACAGATTTAAATGCTATTTTTATATGAATGACTCCTAAATTCTTATCTTGAATTTCAGTGCCCCTGGAACTCATGGTCTCTCAACAACAAAATTTTCTAAGTATTTTCTTTTCTTAATGTATCCTTCACCTTCTTGCCTAAATGAAATTTGGTTCTCCTTTGATGACACTCCTGCCCTCTCTAGCGAAAGCTCTTTTCTTTACCAGTGAGCCTGGAGGTAGATCAGGTATCTATTGCTCCTTATTGTCACTCTTCTTCCCTATCCTCCCTAAAATACCTAGTTTTAATACCCGGGCCATCATATAAAACTACCCATTATCCACCCACCTGACTATAGTACTCTACCAACTTCTCATTGGTCCTGAGAAGTTCTCATTGAATCCTCTCATTCCCAGCTCACTCTCTTTCTGACACAAACCCTGCCATAAATTTCAGTAATCTCAATACTCATAGAGATAACCCATCTAATACCCTGGCCTTTGTTTCTTGGCCTCGTCTCCAACAAAAATCTTACATTTTAGCTTATCTCAGATCTTATGGTCACATGTGTTTGTTATTACCAGGTGCCAAAAATTCTTCAAGTCTATCAGGGCCTACAAATCCGTTAATCCAATCACATTTTCCTTCAACATATTTATATCCTTATGGTCTCTTAATGCAACTGAAATTCAATGGCTCAGCATTATAATCACTCTCTACACATATCTTCAATTTCCTAGACTCTTCAACATACTCACTTGGCAAAACCCAACTCTGGTTCAATCCTGCTATTCAGACCTATACTCATGCAGCTGAATACAACTGGAGAAATCATACCACCCATGCTGGCTGGTCTCACTAACCTCATAGGTAACACTAGGGAATTACCCAGCATCTCCCTATTCACTCTCCCACTCGTCTAGGCAACTATTTTATATCTCCCTTCTCATCTTCAACAACTCCTCCTTCAACCTCACTCCTAGCTGATGAACTGGTTTCCCATTTCATTGAGGAAAAAAAAAGAAAAACACTCAAAAGACCTTCCACAAGCTATCAGAACCATATCTACCCACTTACCTGCATCTATTTTTAATACATTCTATCTTCCCTCCCATTGCTAAGGATGAACTATCTGTACTACCCAAGACTAATTCTTCTATTTGTCTAAAGTACTCTTGTCAGGATTGTGAAATTAACATGATCTAATTTTAAAACACTTTTGTCCCTCCAACTAAAAGAAATTCTATACCTATTAGCAGTCAATCTCTATTTCCCTCCTACCTCCCCCAGTTCTAAGCAACCATTAATCTACTTTCTGTCTGTATAAATTTGCCTATTCTGGACACTTCATATAAACGGAATCATAGAATATGTGGTCTTCTGTGACTTCGCTTCTTTGACTTAGCATGTCTTTAAAGTTTATCCATACTATAGCATTTATCAGCACACTCCTTTTTAAGGCAGAATAATGATTCAGTGTATGGATATACCACATTTGTTTATCCATTCATAAAGTCATGGATATCTAGGCTGTTTCCATTTTTTGGCTATTATGAATAATGTTGCTATGAGTATTTCAGTACAAGTTTTTGTATGGACATGTATTTTTACTTCTCTTGAGTGAACTGTAGGTTCATATGGTAATTCTATATTTACCTTTTTAAGGAAGTGACAAACCATTTCCCACAGTGGCTGCATTATGTCACATTCGTACTGGTTACGTATGAGAGCTTCTAATTTTCTCTTGTGCCCATTCCAGTCAGGTTTTCATCCCGTGTACCTGTCAGGGTTACCGATTACCTCCTTATGGCTCAACCAATGGTCATTTTTTAGTCTTCATCCTGCAAGACCTATTAGCAGCATCTGATTCAGCTCATCTCTCACTCTTCTTTGAAACTCTTCATTTAGATTCTAGGCAATCAGTCTCCTGTTTTTCTTCGACATAGCTGAGCATGCCTATTCTTCCTCTTCTTCAGCTTCTAATCACTAGCATGTCCCAGATTCAGTCCACTCATCTCTTCCCTTCTCTATCTACATTTATTCTATTCGTGATCTCACTCAGTCTAACTACCATTTATATATGTTGTCTATTCCCAAATGTGTATTAACAGGCTAGATGTGCACTTCCAATACAGTAGCCAGTAGGAGTATGTTACCATATAAATTAAGATTAATTAAAATTAAATTTAATATTTAGCTCCTTAGTCATATTAGCTACACTTTAAGAGCTCACGAGCCACATGTGGCTAGGGGCTATGAAACTGGACAGCACAGATAAAGAACATGCCCATCAACACAGAAAGTTTTATTGCACAGCACTGATCTACACTTCCCTGAACTCTACATCCCACTGCCTCCCTGATATCTTCACTTGGATGTCAATAAACATCTGAAAACCAAACTCCTGATGTTCCTCCCTATACATGTTCCTTCCATTTTTTTTTTCCCTGTTTCAATTGATGTTAACTCTAACATTCTGGTTGTTCAATACAAAAACTACAGGGTAACTAACCCTTGACTTCACTCACACTCCAATTCAACTGATCAGCAAATTCTGTCAGCCCTGTATCCAGAATATGACCACATTTTATAATCTCCACTTCTACTACCCTGTTTGAAGACACCACTATCTTTTGCCAGTGTAACAGCTTCCTGACTGATCTCCCTGCTTCTGTCTTTACCACCAACCAACTTCTATTTTCAACATAACAGCCAGAGAATTCTAGTTAAACTCAAAGTCAGATCATGTCAATCCTCTGTTCAAAATCCTTTAATGGCTTCCCAGATCACTCACAGCAAAAGCCAAAGTTGCTATAGTAGCCTAGGGCCCTATGTGACATTACCCTATTACCTCTCTAATCTCATATCCTAATCCCTTCCCTTTGCATAGTCCTTGGCAGTCATACTGGCTGTTCCTCAAAAGTACCAAGCATATTTCAGCCTTCTCCATGAAATGTAATTCAGAAACCACAAAGTTTAAGAATCTCTAAGCTAAGCTAAAAAAGGTATAAACAGACATTCTACTTCCAGATAGCTAGGTATTCAAAGTAATCAACAATTAACTATGAAGTTCCCTGGCTTGTGAATGGGATTAAATGACATTAGTTACATAAAGAAAAAGGTCTTCCAAAAGATGCAATCTCGATTACTTCACTAAGCCTACATCTCACGAAAAATTAGTTAGCTAGTTGTCTGGAATGGCATAGACAAACTAAACAACTAACAAGATTTTTCAAAATAAAAATTCAATTACTAAAAAAGCTGTAAATATGGATTAAGATTTCGTATTTGGTAACAGTATAAACATAAAAATTTTTATTTGCTAAATTGTAAAAGACTTCAGGGTGATATATAACTACCTGCTCTGTAAACAAGTTCTACTCAATGCAGCTGGTCTGCAAACTGTGCATTATTGGTCTGTTTTGAAATGAGAAGCTTTTGTAAGAATGCAATTCAATACATTGCTTCCTTCATTAAGAAAATTTCACTCTGAAAAAATTTCAGATGGACTAGTGTGCTTACTAATTTAAATACTCTACATTCTAATACAAGCTTCTATCTCACTGCAGACTGGTAACTAACATTTTACAGACTGGCATAGATTAAGTAATTATATTTGGGGTAGCACTGTTCTAAAGCACTTCCTGGGTTTTATTTCAAGTCTACTGAGTATTTTTAAACCCTATCTGCATGAAGTGTTAGGGTTTCTGTGCCATTTCCCATTCTGCAATTTATTGGAATTAATATGTACCTTGTTGTTTTCCAGATGTCACCAGTCTCCTTATTTACATTACAAAATTTTAATGCTGGTCAGAAAGAAGGCTTTAACATCCAAGAACAGTAACATAGTGATAAAAATTTTTAATTAAGAGATTAAAAATAGCTCATATAATAGCACTTCAAAAGGTGAAATTTGGTAATATATTTGAAAGTTTTGAAAACTTTGTTTTATTTTAAAAGAGATATAAAAATCATTCACTTTTCAACACTAACCTAAATATTCCATCAGTTGTTCAGCAGTTATGATTTCCATCATCGGTGGAAGTTTCACCTGAAAAACAAAGTATTTTTTCTATAAAATCAAATGTTTTGGTGATTAAAGTGTTTCTTTAGTCAGAAACACAAGTTTGTATATGTATTATGTGTATCTACTATGTGTATACAACATTCACATTTTTAAGATCTTTATAACCAATCTTTAATACAACAAAGTCAATCCTATCGCCATAAAACTTAGAGGGTGATATAAGATCCCAGAGATGTTGGGAAATCTGTTCCAAAGCCAAGTGCTATGCCTTTCATCACTCATCCTGGTTGTCATTAGGCACCTGCAACAGTGTCCTGCATGATAGAAGATGTAGTTAAAAGGCAGGAAGAGACACCAAACATGTTTCGGCAGGTCACTCATGGGAGCAGTTCTACTGAACACAGCCTTGAACATAGCTCAGTATCTCATCACTTCAGTCTATAGTGGCCATTTTTATTGTTGAATAGCTAAAATGAATACAGTATAAAGGATTAGTCATAAACTGAAGGATTCAAACTATATGAGTCCATCTGTAAAATTTAAAAACAGGCAAAATTAAACTATACTGTTTAGAGCTGTACACATATAAAGAAAAGGAAAGGGCTACTATAAAAATCACAACTGTCGTTAGCCCTAGGAATAAGGGAAGGAGTTATAGTTGGAATAGGGCATACAAGAGGCCTCTGAAATGTTGGCAATGCTCTGTATCTTGACTTGCCTGGTAGTTCCACCGTTTGCTTTATGATAACTTGTTAAACTGGACATCTCTGTTTTATGTACTTTTCTGTATGTGCTGTATGTCACAATAAAAAGGTTAAAAGTAAATACATACGTTATAGTCATATTTAAGTTTCAAAAGTTAATTCAGCTACAACACATTAGTTTAAATTTAATTTTTCAAATTAATTATCAGATGAGTTACATAAGTATTACAGCCAATAACTGTAAATATTTTAGTTTGACTCATTGAAACACATACTCCTCGGTATAGTCATAGAATAGAAGAAAAACAGATACTGTAGGATGGAAACTCAGAGTAACTAACATATCAATGACAGGAGAATAGCAGTATAATTAAAAATTCTTCAGGAATTATTTTGTTTAACCAAGGACATTTTAAAATTAGCAATTTCTCCAGCAAGTCCCCCAAGTGTTGAAGAAGGTGCTCTGAGCATTTATGCTAGGTTACATATGGTAACAGTATGTCACAATTTCTTGTTTTAATCAATGAATAAAGTAAGTCCTAAAAAAAGATCCCTGTAAAACAAAACAGTATGAGACCCTCTGAGAGCATACATGACAGTTAGTGCTTATGAGTTAGTTATCTAGCAGATTTATCATTCAGTGAAAACCAAGAGATGCCATGGAGGTTTTAATCTTGATTCTCGGTTATTTTTATTTTCTGGAATTTTTTTTTTAAATAGTAATACTTTTTTTTTGAGCAGTTTTAGGTTTACAGAAAAATTGCGCAGAAAGTACAGAGAGTTCCCATATATAGTATATTTTAAAACTGAAACTCACTAGCAGATTATAGGCTCCTGCTTATTTTTCTAAATAAGCTTTTATTCAGTGTCACTCTCATTTGTTTATGTACTGTCTTTGGCTGCTTTTGCACTACAATAGCACAGCTGAATCTTTGCAAGAGAGAGCATATGGCCCACAAAACCTAAAATATTTACTATCTGATTCTTTACAGGAAAAATTTGTTGATCCCTGCTTTAGGTGATTTTAACTGCTATTTTATAATATTTTATCAAAATGTTTGAGTACCACTTTGAAGGTCAGAAATTTAAACCAGTAACTTATATACACTGTAAATATTTACGTTCTGAACAACCGTCAGACCAATTGGAAAGTCCCATTTACACATAACAATGTTTCTTAAATAAAATAAGAACTGTATATTCTTTTACTCCAAGAAGATTCACTACAGAAATATGTTCACCAGAAAATTCCATAAACAAACAGCTTATTCTCTTCTGGTCAATGCAATAGTCCTACTATAAAGTTGTCAAAATAAGAAACCAAGGCACTAGCAAGCATATGTATTTGGGAAATTCTCAATCCTAGATTTCTACAAAGAGATGATTTCAGGGCTTACTCTTGAAATTTCCAAATAATAACAACTGCCTACCATGTCTTGCTTCAAACATCTGAAATAGGAAATGATGACCTTTATACAGATTTCAAAAGTGGAACAACAAATACACAAATATTTTAGCTGACTTATTCACAAGCAAACTCGGTGATATATTCTTTTCTTCAATCTAAGCCAATAAAATATTTTGGATGTTCATTAAAACTAGGGACAAAAGACTATAATAGTGAAGAAATGCCTGTTTCCCACTAACACTGAATCTTTGCAACAGAGACCATATGGCCCTAGACCAAAAATAAAAACAACAAAACCTTCTGTTTGAAGTATTAATAATATCCTAAGCAGGAATGTAAAACATTCCAAAAGTGATATGCCAAGATTTTGATACCTGTGATTTTGATATTCTGAGCAGGGAAAGAAATGCAGAAGACCCAGTAGTACTAAGAAATAAAAAGTAGTTTATATAACTGATGGTAAGTATGAAAATGACCAGCCAAAGAACATTGTTAATGTTTAATCAGAACGCCAATTAATAAGTACTCAAGAAATACAAAGTCTGAATTCTAACACCTCCTTAAAGCTGGGAAGATATAGTTGAGGAGATAAAAATTGAGTATTTACAAAGCAGAAATAAATAAAATAGAGACTAAAAAAAATCAATGAAACTAAGAGCTAGTTCTTTGAGAAGAAAAACAAAACTGATTAACCTCTAGCCAGACTTATCAAAGAGAGAGAGAGAAGAGTCCAAATCAATAAAATCAGAAATGAAAAAGAAGTTACAACCAACACCACAGAAATACAAAGGATCATAAGAGACTACTACCAACAACTATATACCAATAAAATGGACAACCTAGAAGAAATGAAAAAATTTCTAGAAATGTGCAATCTCCCAAGATGAACCAGGAGGGGAAAAAAAATATGAACAGACCAATTACCACTAATGAAATTAAATCAGGGGGAAAAAAATCCCAACAAACAAAAGTCCAGGACCAAAAGCTTTCACAAGTGAATTCATTTGGAGAGGTTAACACCTACCCTTTTCAAACCATTCTAAAACCTGCACAGGATGGAACACTTCTGAACTCGTTCTAAGAAGCCAGCATCACCCTGACACAAAACTCAAAGAAGATATCAGAAAAAAAGAAGCAGGTCAGTATCACTGATGAAAACAGATGCAAAAATCCTCAAAAAATATTAGCAAGCCAAATTCAACAATACATTAAAAGGATCATATACCATGATCAAGTGGGATTTATCCAGGGATGCAAGGATGGTTGAATATCTGCAAATCAATCAATGTGATACACCATATTAACAAACTGGTGAATAAAAACCACATGATCATCTCAATAGATGCAGAAGAAGTTTTTCACAAAATTCAACATCCATTTTATGATTAAAAACTCTCAACAAAGTGGGAGTACAGAGGGAACATACCTCAACATAATAAAGACCATTTATGACAAGCCCACAGCTAGCATCATACTCAATGGTGAAAAGCTAAAAGCATTTCCTCTCAGATCAGGAACAAGACAAGGATGTCCAAAGTCACTACTTTTATTTTATTTAACATAGTATTTTAAGTCCTAGCCACAGCAACCAGGCTAGGAAAAGAATAAAAGGAATCCAAATTGGAAAGCAAGAAGTAAAACTGTCACTATTCACAGATGACATACTATACATAGAAAATCCTAAAGATACCATCAGAAAATTACCAGAATTCATCAATGAATTCAGAAAAGTTGCAGGATACAAAATTAATATATAGAAAACTGTTGCATTTCACATCAAAAAAGAATACCTAGGAATAAATCTAACTAAGGAGGTAAAAGACCTGTACACAGAAAACTGTAAGACACTTACAAAAGCAACTGAAGATAACATAAGCAGTTGGAAAGATATACCACACTCATGGACTGGAAGAATTAGTATTGTTATGTTCACATACCAAGGCAATCTATAGATTCAATGCAATCTCTATCAAAATACCAATGGCATTTTTCACAGAAGTAGAAAAAAAAATTATAAAATTTGCATGGAAACAGAAAAGATCTTTATAGCCAAAACAATTTTGAGAAAGAAGAAAAAGCTGGAGGTATCATACTCCCTGATTCCAAATTAAACTACAAAGCTACAGTATGGTACTGGCCCCAAAACAGACACACAGATCAAAGGAACAGAATAGAAAGCCCAGAATTGAACCCACATTTACATGGGCAATTAATCTACAACAAAGGAGGCAAGAATATACAATGGGGAAAGGAAAGCCTCTTTAATAAATGGTGCTGGGAAAACAGGATAGCTACATGCAAAAAAAATTAAACTGAACTATTTTCTCATGCCATGCACAAAAATAAATTTTAAATGAATTAAAGACTTAAATGTAAGACCTGAAACCATAAAACTTCTAGAAGAAAACATAGGCAGTATCTCTTTGACATTAGTTTAATTAGTATTTTTCTGAATTATGTTTCCTCAGGCAAGGGAAAAAAAAGCAAAAATAAACAATTGAGACTGCATCAAACTGAAAAGCTTTTTGCACAGCAAAGTAAAACTATCAACAAAACAAAAAGGACACCTACTAAACGGGAGAAGATATCTGCAAATGCTATATCCAGTAAAGGATTAATATCCAAAACAAATGAAGAACTCACACAATTTAGCATAAAAACAAAACAAAAACAAACAACCCAATTAAAAAATGGGCAAAGGATATGAATAGATATTTTTCCCAAGAAGACATACAGATGGCCAATATCACATGAGAAGATGTTCAATATCACTAATAATCAGGGAAATGCAAATCAAAACCACAGTTAGATATAACCTCATACCTGTCAGAATGGCTGTTGTTAAACAGACAACAAATAACAAGCGCTGGCAAGTATGTGGAGAAAAGGGAACTCCTGAGTAACAGTGGGAACGTACACTGGTGCAGTTACTACGAAAAACATTATGGAGGTTCCTCAAAAATTTTAAAAGAGAACTATCATAGGATCCAGTAATTCTATTCCTGGGTATTTATCTGAAGAAATCAGAAACACTAATTAAAAAAGATACATGCACCCCTACGTTCATTGCAGCATTATTTATAATAGCCAAGATATGGGAGCAGCTTAAGTGGCCATCAACAGATGAATGGATAAAGAAGATGTGGCACATATGTGCAATGAAATATTACTCAGCTACAAAAAGAATGAAATCTTGCCATTTGAGACAACATGGATGGACCTAAAAGGTATTAATTAGGTTAGATGAAACAAGTCAGAGAGAAAAAGACAAATACTATATGATTTTACTTTTATGTGGAATCTAAAAAACAAATGAATGAACATAACAAGATAGTAACAGAGTCATAGATACAGAGAACAAATAGGAGGTTGTCAAATGGGAGGGGGGTAAAGATAGGAGAGATAAAAGTGAGGGAGATGAAGAGGTACAAATTTGCAGTTGCAAAACAAATGCGTCATGGGTATGAAATGTACAGTGTGGTGAATATACTCAATAATTAGGTAATATCTTTGTATGGTGACAGATGGAAACTAGACTTATCTTGGTGATCATTTTGAAATATACAGAAATATTGAATCACTATGTTGTGTAACAGGAACTCACATAGTGTTGTAGGTCAATTATATTTCAAAAACAAATTCATAGAAAAAAGATCAGATTTATAGTTACCAGAGGTGGAGAGTGGGAAGAGGGGTAATTGGATGAAGGCATTCAAAAGGTATAAATGTCCAGTTGTAAGTACTAAGGATGTAACGTACAACATGATAAGTATAATTGACACTGCTCTATATTATATCATGAAAGTTATTAAGAGAGTAACTAAGAGTTGTCACAAGGAAAAAATTACTTTTTCTATTTTTTAATTTTGTATCTATATGAGATAATACATGTTCACTAAACTTACTGTGGTGATCACTTCATGATATATTGAAGTCAAATCATTATGCTGTACAACTTAACCTTATATAGTGTTATATGTTAATTATAACTCAATAAAGCTGGAAGAAAAAAGTGAGTATTTACCAGTCTGTGCTCTTAAGAAAGTCAGAACAAAAATTAAATATATTGAACTTCTGCTAAATGCCATTCAATTTGCAAATTACCTTAATCCATAACAATGGTACAAAGTAGTTATCTTCATTCAAAGAATGAAGGCATTAAAATGTTAACTTGTCCAAAGCAGTAGAGCTATGATGTGACTTGGAGGCTGACTCCAAAACCAATTACCCCTTCTATTATACCACCATTTACAGACTTTTAAAAACAGCAACACTTTCTTTCAATGAAATCTTACATAAAACATAATCTGAAATATATTTTAAATGAAAAACTGACAGAACTTTTGACCCATGAAAAGTGAAGGATGATGGAGAAAGAACAATTGAAGCTGACTCTAAGGCTCAGAAGACTTTAAAACTTAAGATCCATACAATTAATAAAAAATAAGAAATGGGGTAAGGGAAGATAGTGATGGAAGAAAATGATGTCTGCTTCATAACTGTGAAGTTTAGTTTGACACTCAGAGTGTTGAGTTGGAACTCAGGAGACAAACATTTTAAATTTGTCCAGGAATTATCTGATTTCTGTGCTATAGTTTACTTTTGCATTACTTATGGTAAAATGGACCACTAAATAATACAATTTTTTCTTCTCAGTTGAAGTTTCACTAATGTTGAAAATATGCAGTAAATCATATAGCATTCTTTTTTTTAGTTGAAACTGTAAAGAAATAATTTTTTAGAAAATATTGGAAGTATTAGGGGGAGGCTATAGCTCAGTGGTAGAGAGCATGCTTAGCATGCACAAGGTCCCGGGTTCAATCCCCAGTATCTCCTCTAAAAATAAGCCTAATTAACTCCCCCCTAATAAAATAAAAATAAATAAATAAATGAATAAAAATAAAACTGTTTATAAGAAAAAAATTGAGAAAATACTGGAAGTATTAATGGGAATCAGAAAAAATGTAGCATTTTTCAAAATAAGGACTGAAAAAACTTAAGGTTCCTTTCAACATGACTAACTCTAGCTCCAGCAAATAAACATATATTACAAACTACTATACACCATGCTTTATAGTCTAATTTCTTATACATAATATTCATTTATTATTAAGAATAATTACTGTACTTGAAAATACTAAAATTCAGATTTCTTAGTAAATCTAACTGACTTTCTACTTCCCATCAGTATTTCAAATCAGGAAAATTTAATAAGAGACAATCTTCAACTTAAGCCAATTTAAAACACTTTACCATCAATTTTTATCATAATTTACATGCCATTCTCAGAGTAATACCAAGGCCTAATTAAACTATTTAAAAACATCAGAAGCTGCAGATATATTCACATGTATTAGATTTTCAAGAATGTTCTATTTTATATGCAATTCAAAGGGTTTTAAAACAATGAAGGAATGTTGTTCCAGTGAAATTTTCCCAATAAAAGATTTATAAATAAAAGAAGATATCTTTAGTTCAAATTTCACTGGACTTATATTTAAGTAGCTCAGCAAACTAAAAAAAAATCAACCCCCAAAAAAACCTAATTGCTTGAAAAATAAATGAGACTAATAGAAGACAAGAGACCAGTTGGAAGGCTGCTAAAGTAGTCCAGGTGAGATGAAAGTGACCTGAACTAGGACAGTGGCAGGAGAGACAAGTTACATATTACTGAAAATACCAAAGAATATATTTAATAAACTTTGATGGCAAAGGCAAGTTCATTCACCACAGAACTCAAGAAAGGCTCTGAAACTGTCAGATACTTCAGAAGACATAGGATGAGGCACAGGGGGCTAAAAACAGAAGGAACCTGTATGAAGCCCAGATCCCCAGGATTTGTTCTAAGAAATCACAAAGTCTGATTCTGCTTCTCTGATTTAATCACTATCTCTTCTTTCACCCTACTTTGTCCCAGACCTATTGTCCACTAGGCTTACTGATATCTTGAATTTTAACTTTCCAACCAAATATCTCAAGTAAGAGTTCAGGTTCTGAAGCAGATGGTAATCTTACTTATAGAGTAAGTTATTTAAACTCTATGCACCTCAATTTTCTATATATGTAAAATAAGAACACTGTGTATGTAAGGATTTCATGATGGGGTTGAAAAAATTAAAAGATAAAATGCATATAACACATGTAAAAGACTTAGCATAGTATCTGGACATAAAAATAATTGAGTACTTATTATTCGAAGCCCTATGGTTGCCAGTACCACCTATGCTCAAATGTCCTTCACCTGGGACTCAACACAGACAAGGTTGGAAGAGGAACGGGAAGGTTTTCCTGCAGGGCTACTCAGAGCAAGCGGAGGAGAAAATGAGCACATCACAAATAGGACAACCACCACAGGGAGTATTCATACCATCCTCAGCCTATGTCCGCTGTATCTCACAAATCTAGAGGTATTACACCAATCCTAATTCTTAGGAAAGACAGGAAATGGAAGCCTCAGAAGTGTTACTTGCATCTTTTGTGTAGACAAAACTCGACCGTTGTATGAACTTTTTAATCTCTTCTTACAGGATCTATATTAAAAAAAAAACAAACAGGGTGGGCAGAGGCTAAAATGGTATATTTGGCTCACCATCTGTTTTTCCATTTTTGTAATTAATAAACAGACATGGAAATTCTCAAAAGAGCTGTGTGCCTACTTTAGGAAAAGGGGCATATAAGAAAATCTGTGTGATTCCAATGTTCCTATTAGTCAGGAAGTTTAAAAAAAAAAAGTAAAGTAAAACTTATAAGTAAGAAGACCACAATATTGTAAACTGACTATATTTCAAATAAAAAAATACTAAAAAAAAAGTAAGAAGAGTTATCTGTGAAAATGGTATGGGAAAAGAAAAGTCATCAAGGAGGCAAGAGGTCACTCTCTGCACGTGATAATGAGACAAACGATATGTTCATTTGAACTTCACTGAATTTTCTGCTAATGACCTTTTGCTCATTTTTCTATTGGGTCGCTCATCTTTTTCTAATTTATAAGGGCTCTTTGTAAATTAAGAAATTAGCCCTTAGACACATATAATAAGCTAGGAGATGACTCCTTCAGTTTGTAGTGTGTGTTTTGATTTAGTTCCTGGTGAAGTTTTTTTGGGGGGAGGGGGTGTCTTTTTGTCCTTTTCCCCCCTTAATCTTAAGCTTCTTTGTTTTTTTCTGAATCAAATGTATCAATCCTTATTTTACAGTTTATAGGTTTAATGTCTGGAGCAACCAGCCTAATGTAAGCAATCTTGCTTCAGAATCCTGGTGTTCCTCCCTTGATGTGGAGTAGGAGATTGTCTCAGCTCCTGCTAAGCAAAGAAAAAGAGGGAAAAAAGAATTTCCTACCCAAAAGACTACAGAGGAAAGGAGAAGTGCTTCCAGCATCTTAAATCAGAGCAGTGCATTCAATCTTCCATGAAAACACTACGTAATGACTAGACACATAATACTGCATGTCCTCTATCACAATGTACAGTATATATTTTATATATATATATTTTTTGAGTATGTGGGCCTTAGAACCTATATTCTTTCTATAAGAAAACGAAAGCATGACAAAGCAGGGACTCCCACTGTTATTAAAGTAATACCTTCATAAATATAAAAATATTAAGGCCGATACAACATTGTAAACTGACTATACTTCAATTAAAAAAAGTATTAAGGCAGAAGTTTTTAAAAATGCTTCATAATGCAAAATTTAAATCATGCAAAAGTAGAAAAATAACAGCATAATCAACTTACAAGTACCCATCATTCAGTTTCAACATTTATAACATAGGCCAGTATCATTAGAAAGTAAATTTTATATTTTATATTTCTTCTGACTTGTTTTATTTTTATAAACAAGTGATTTTTATAAATAAATGATTAATTGGGTCACAGCTCTCAAATATACCTATAAATGTCATTGTTTTTAACAGAATAAAAGATTAAAGGAAAACCATAAAATACACCAAAAATAGTCTAAAGAAGCAAAATGAAATGTATTCCAAGACATAAATGTGTGTATATTTACCTGGTGACAGTTAAACAAAATTAGAAATGTGAGCTTGAATTAAATTTAATGAATAGATTTCCTTCTTTCTTGATTTGTTGGATTATCACAGCTCAACTATTTTATAGATTATTAACGATCACCGACTACCCATTAGTCCTAAACCAACACTTTTAATTAAAACCCCAACATTTCCAACTCAGTACTTACCCTCTTTGATAATTTTAACTGTCATCTCTTACTCAGAACCATGGCACTTACTTCCTTTGAATCTCTCAAATCCTCTTAATATATTTAGTTTATTATTTTTTTTTATCATTACTTCATCCTCCTCCAAAAGAGATGATCAACTGTTTTCCTTTCAACTCTAATTCCAATGACTCCATGAATCAACTCTTGAAAAGTCCAATCCATGATAATCCTAACCAGCAACTCTTCCTGTTCCTATCTCCAGGGATAAGAGAAATACTGGGGAAAGCCCAAAAATTGATATACTAGAAGCTTTTAAAGAATACCCTGATTTACCTACTGCCACTTACTACTTTCTCCTTATGCCTCAAATTACTAGGCATAATTTCCAGTGAGTTTAGAACTTCTATAAAATACAACTTAATTTTCTCACAAAATTCACCCCTCGATGCTTCACAACCTCTCCTTAATTACTGACAAGTTCAATAGTTTTCACTGATGACATCAATTACTATTCTGCCCAAACCGATAATGAAGCCTTACTTTCCATCTGCCCCTCCACCTTAACATGACCTTGTCTTTGTATCTTCCTTGACTCATTCCTTCCATTACTTCAGAAAAAAAGATTGTTGTTCTTTTCCTCTGAAGAGAATTTTACCACCTATTCTGTTATTCCTGTTATCCTGACTTTTCAGCAACCTTGTCCTGATACCTGTCCTTTTTGGCAGTCTTTCCCTCTTTACAAGTTCCTTGATGCTATTGCATTTGACAATGATAACTGACTGTTTTTTAATTAGAGTCTCTCTCCCAGACTACTATCATGACATTGTCCTATTTCTAGTTCTGTTTACATCTCAAATTGTGCCTGTATTGGTCTCTTTTACACTCTCTTGGCCTTAACATCACCCTCTCCCCACCAACTTTAATCTTTACTCCTCTATTTTCTTTATGTCTACTGGAGAATGGGATGGAAAAGGCAGTGGGGAAAATAGAGGGAGGATAGGCAGGATGTTTATGCTGGCAATTTGTAGTTCCTCACGTATACCAGGATGGCAAAATGTTAGAACTATTGTTCACCACTCTCTATGGAGAACTCATTTATTCTCATGAATACCATACTTACATCTATGCAATAATTTCCCAATTCAATTTTTCTCATAATCGTAGACTCTTTCCTGAGGCCCAGTCCATGCTTCTAGAGGCATAATAAGCATTTATATTTTTATGTCCCACTAACAGACATTTCCAACCTGACATAACCAAACTTTGACATCAGCTTTCCCATCTAAAACACCCTATCTTCTGAGTGACTCAACCAGTCTCTCTTGCCCAGGTTAGAAAAACTGTCATCTCCTTCATTTCCTATATCCAGTTAGTAATCACTTCATCATTCAGGCTGTGACATCATCCTCATTAAAGAGAAGGAGCAAAGAATTCTCCATCCAAAAAAGCTATACTCATCGATTCTTCTTGCTACACTCACTACAATTTCACTTCTAGTCTAATTCCAGATAAAAAGACCACTTTCATTGTGTCATTCCTCTAACCAGTAATTTATAATAGGTCCCTATTATCAGTGATACAGACAGTCTAGACATGCTTGGAAATGAGTCCTTTGAAATCTGACAACTACCTTCATATCCTATTTACTATTTTTTGCTACTATAGCATTTCTCAAACTTTTTGGTCTCAAGAACCTCTTCAGTTCTAAAAATTATTGAGGATCCCAAAGAGCTCTTGTTTAAGTGGGTTACATCTATTAACACTTACCACACTGGAAATAAAAATTGAAAAAAAATTTAAACACAAGAATGCATGAGCACACATTCCACTAACTGTCAGAGCAATGATGTCAACACACATCATGCAGCCTGTATTGACACTTGTGAGAGAATGAGAGTGGAAAAGGGAAAAAACATCCCAGTACTATTATGAAAATAGCTCTGACCTCTAGAACCCCTGGCTCACTTTGAGAACACTGCTCTTTCCAACCCTGCTCCTATTAATCCACTTCCTTATCAATCATTGATGATTAGTGATGAGTAATTTTTGTATGCATCAATAGCCTGGAGGCAGAAAGAAGGCTAAGAACCAAAGATTTATAAAATAATCTCAAAATTCATTAGCATGCCTGCTCATTCACAGTCTAACCCAACACATCAACTTTATTTCCTGCTATTGCCATTTCCTTCACCTCCACCGTAGTCCAGCCAAGGCTGGTGTTTCCAAATAGAACAAATCTTTTTCTGCTTCAGTATCTTTGAATATACCATTCCCTCTGCCTGGAAGGAACTTCTCGTATTCATCTTTCAGATCCAGTTCATAGGCTACCTCTTCTATGAAGCTTTCCCTTGACACATTCCATCCCCAAGTACACTTTTCTCTGTAATTCCACAGCATATTTAGAACTTCTGCACACTGTGATTACTGTTACATGTCTGTCTCCCCATTAAGACTGAGCTACATAAGGGCATACTTGCATCTTACTCATCTTTTTATTTCTAGTACCTCACATATAGTTGGAACCCAAACATATGATCATTCACTTGAAGCCATGTCTTTCAAAGAGTCAGTTCAATGCCCATCTCATCTATCCCCAAATATTCGAGACCACAATACTTGCTCTTTCTTCCAAACTTCTGCAGTACTATATAGATAAGTAGGAAGTGAGAAGAGCCTAAAGGAAACCGTTATTCCTTCCTACAAAAAGGCTGGGACTTTGGCTCATAGAATGAAGTCTAACTCCCTAGTCTGACATTCAAGGGCCTTCATCAAGTGGCTCTTCTTTACCTTTCCAATCTTATTTTCTTTTATTCTGTAATACAGACTTATCACTCTTATCATCCAACACAAACACAAACATACACACACACACACACACACACACTCACTCCATTCTATTTTCATCCTTTTTGTTTATACCCTTTCTTCTCCCAGGAATTACATTTTCCTGTTATTTTAAGTTCTATTTTTTCTTAAAAGCTTCCTTCAAGATCCACAAATTCCATGAAGCTCTCTGGGACTAAGCCAGACCAAATGAAAATTTCCCCTTTTGGGATATCTAAAGCATTTCAATCTGTTTCCTATAACCTAGTATTTATAGAATATTGTCTTGCATTGTTCTTTAATAATTTCAAGAAGTCAAATGCTGCAACTCCCAATAACTCGACAGCTCTTCAGGAGCAGGCATGGTCTGCACTTAAAACATATGAGTGCCACTATGTACCCGATCTGGTAATATTTCTAATCTTATTCCTTTTGCATCAGCCTGTGCTAGTAAAGAATGAAGGGGCTTAAATACTATTCCCTTTATTTGATTTTCTTCCTAACTGGTCACAATAATCCAGCTTATTTTTTTCTAGGGAACATTTTATCTACAGATACAATTCTCAATTTGAAAGTAAAATATGTGCTCTAAGATGCATCTTCTCAGCCAGTTAAAACTTCAAGTTTAAATAAGACACTAAATTTACGGGTAATTCACTCCTGAGTCCTCAATTTACTTACTTTGGAAGGGCCCTTCCCTTTTTTGCTCTTTTAAGTGGGATATATCTAATCTTATTCTGGTTGTTATGGAATAGCTCCCTTAACACATTCTGATGTGTGGTTACTGGTAATGTCTAACTAAGTACAGCCAACGAAATGAGGCAAGTAAAAATCATGCATAAAATAAAAACAATCTTTGAAAACCAAGAAGTTATGGTAATTAGGTCTCAGACGATCACTTTTCCTTAAATGGAATTTGTCTAAGGGGCCACATCTTCCCTATTACCATTTCCATAAGGATCCATATCGAAATGGAGCAAGCATGAGTTGGAAAACAGACTAAACATAATCATCAAAACTTGCTCCGTGGTATCATGGATTGATGGTAACTTCTGAAGATCATTTTCCCCAATTGTTCACTCTTTGACATAGGTGATAAAGTCAGTATGAAAGAATAACATAGAAAAGTATAGTTTAAAAATAATCAAAGGATAACTACATAAGTGTAAAAAGCTAAAGTTCTAATTTGTTCTTAGAAACAATGATCAGTACACATATGTAAACTAAAAAAGTGCAGTATATTGTATATATGTTTTTACATGCAATATAATGTATGTGCAGTCAAACTGTAATAATTCTACCTAATAAAACTGAAAAAGGAAAAAAAAACCCCAAAGGGTTTAGGATGCTCTAAGTCCTTCCAAGTATATCAGCCACAACTGAATGTTGAACTCTAATTAGATCTGAGGTTACCGGCAATTCTTTCTGATGTACATACGGGAATATTCTTTCAACAGGAGTCTCAGAATGAGTTTCATGTAAGAAGAAAAAGGGACTGGCTGATGAATAAGGAAAGAAAAGAAGAAGCCATCAGCTGACACGCAGCAGCTCCCTCACCCGTCTCCCCCCTCCCCAAAACCAGTGGTTAATAGAAAGCTGCAGAATGTACCTTCCAGGCCAGAAGCAAAACATTGAGGATGGCCAGCAAAGGGCAGGGGCCGTTCTCATTTTGGGTGATGATGGGTGTGTTCTCTTCCTTCCACTGGATCCACTTAATGTGATAGACAGACTGTCCCGGGAAACGTTCCTTGGAGGCCGCCAGCACCTGAGCCGCCTCTCCCTCCTCCTCCTCCTCCTCCACGCACAGAGGCACAGCCCCGGGCGGCACCGCCGCGCCCTCCTCTTCCTCGGGGACCCTGTTCTCCGCGCCTTCCTCACTATTGAACTCGGAGCTACTGGGAAAAGAATGCAGGTTAGAGAACGACTCCAGGGAGTCCAGGCTTGGCGATTCCCCAGGAGGACTTGGGTCGCTGCAACTGCTGCTGAGGCCGCCGCCGCTGCTGGGCTCCTCGGAGCCCGCGGCTGCCGACTCTGCCCGGCAGGTGCCGGCGGGATCCGGGCGGGCGCTCGCGTCTCCGGCCGGACCCAACCCATGGCCGGCTTCGGCCTCGGCTGCCTCCGGGGAGGCGGTCACCTTGTGCTGCCCTCTCAGAGGCGCCTTCTGGGCAGCAAGACTCTCCAAATCGTTCTCCTTCAAGTCCAAGCCCGGGAAGGAGCTGCAGGGTGCGAGAACCTGAGGAGAGCCGGAGGGGGAAACCGAGTCCGAGAGGCTCCTCCCGGCGGCCGCCGCCCCCTGCCCATTCCCGCCGCTGCTCTCCGCCGCCCATACTCCAGGACCATCCCCAGCAGCGAGCCCGGTCCCCTGTCGCCCTTCCTGCGGAGAACCTGTCCCTGGCGCTGGCCCAGCGGCCACCTCGTGTTGTAGCGGCTGCAAGCTCTCGGGGCTGCTCTCCATAACCAGCCGCCAGCCCCTCGCTCTAAAGAGACCGCCGCGGGTTCTCTTCAGACAGCGCCTCGGACGCCATGACAGCGGCACTGGCAGCTACAGCGCCCTTGCGCGGCCTCGGCCAGGCACGTCACGGGGGAGGGCCCCGGGAGCGCGCGCGCGCGCCGCCGCGCTGTCCGCCAGCCCTGGGCGTGCCTGCGCGTGCCTTCACGCCGCTGGAGAGGGAGAACATCTCAGCGGCCGCCCAAGCGGCCCCGCCCCTCCCGCGCGCCCGCGCGCTCCGGCTCGCGCTCGGAAGGCGAGGCGTGGAGGGCGTGGCCAGGAGGGAGTGGCCTGGAGAAAAACATCCTCTCATTATGTGGCCGGAAGTTGAACTCTGGGGCAGCTAGACCGCGCGCGGCTTCTTTAAAGGCCAGGCGGGTGGCGGACAGCTCGGGTGTGACCCTTCAGAGCTGGGTCGTTTGTGGTTCAGCCTTGGGCTCGGGGATGGAGAGTTGGCAGTGGTTGTAGTATTTGGAAAGGAGGTCGTCCCTGAAGGACTCAGGAGATTTGTTTTCCCAGCTTGTATTGTGGAAAATGGAAGGAATGTCTTACGAGATGCAGATTTTAAAGGCTGGAATACACTCGAGATGTTTGGATTACTACACTGCACAAATTCCACTCTCCCCCGGTTTTGGCTGAGAAACACTGTGCTCCCCACCAGCTACTGGTGAAAACGTTTGCCCTACATGAGGCGTCAGTGCGGTTGTGGATATTGGCCTGCGCAGCAAAAAAAAAAGTGGGTAATTTGGGCCAATCATAATAAATCAGTTTGTGCTTGCATTAGCCAAGACCTTGCGGTTCTGTTAACTTGGCCTCGCTTTGCACGGAGTGAGAAGTGCCTGTTCCTGGAAAAGTGACTTTTCTATTGAGAACCTACTCCTCTGAAGGCCATTCAGTTTTCAGAGAAGGCAGAGTAGACGGGACGTAAAAGGAGATTAGGGTAGTATTCTGACCTGTTCCCGACAAGGGTTTTTTGTTTGTTTGTCTTTCAACATTTTCTAGGGTCGGGGGATACAAAATTTGACAAGACAGGTCTTCCTTGGTATTCATACATATAAATTCCTGATACCTAGTAGAATGTATTTTTCGGTGGAGTTTTTTTAGGGTTTTTTTGTTTTGTTTGTTTTTTGTATCTCTTTTGGTTAGAGGAGGTAGACAAAATTACTAAGTAGTGTTTCATTCCCTCATTTAACACATTTCAGTACCCAGTACATTGCTGGATACTGTTTGGCACTGGAGATGATGTGGTGAATGAGAGAAATGTTTCATATCTTCCTGAGGTTTACTGTCTAGTGGTTTTTTTCTTATTGCTGCATTTTAAATATTTGCTTGGTAAGTACCGTTTCCTGACAATACAGAAGATAAAGCTCCTTTCACCTTTTTACAGTGGAACAATATTATATTTATCCAACTCTTGGAAAAGAGGGAAGTTAGAAAAGATAAGAGAAAGCTTCTTCAGAAATACTGAATTTAGGAGTTCTGTGTGGTTTTGGGCTCCATGTCAATCTGTAAGCAATAAATAGTATTGTTCAAATTAGAATTTTTCCTGAAAAAGAATGGCAAATGTTAACGGATTAAAATATATGTTGCTGGATTAATATGTTGCTGGGTTAATAATTTGACAGTATTTAAGACTGTTAAGTACAAATGAGAATATTATAGATTTCAGGGAATTCAGAGTTTAGCATTTTTCCTTGATTATAAAAAGGAAATTTGTAAAGGTGTATTACATGAATAAATTGAATGAATGAATCATTTACAGTCCAGAAGCCATAGTAGAACCAAAAATCATGAAAGATGCTTCTCAAATAATGGCCTTTTACCATTTTCCAAAAATTCTTTACTTAGATAAACCTTCGTGCTCTGGTAGTTTTTATTGGTATATGTTTTAAATGCTCACATGCATAATTTAATAACTTATTTATAACAGAGAGAAATAAACTAATTTTTCTTTTCATGTCAGCAATTGTGTAAGTCAAATATATATATTTATTTAAGTTTGTGAAAATGTACATAGTATTTTTCTAAGGGTGGTGGGGAGTGGCATCTAGGGAGAAGTGTCAGTAGTCAATAAACTGAAAAATGTCTCATTCTCTCTTTGCTTATTTGCATCCTTAGTTAAATGTGAGGTAAAGCATACCATTTTAAAACAAGATGGTTACTATCCAAAATTTTTTCATTATTTTTCAAAGTTACAGCTGTAATAGTCATAAAAATCAGTAAACAAAGCAGTTCCCTGCTCTATCCGTCCACACTGAAGCAGTCTCAGCTCCGAGGTATCTTTAGCTCTTTATCCAGTATTACTGAGTAACATGATTACATTCCGATTTCTTCATTTGGGAGTTGTAAATATTGTTTATTAATTTATCACATGAATAAACATGAATTTTATTGATGAATTACATGATGAGGATTTAGTTCTTTTCTCACATACCATTCTTACTCCTCTTGCTCCAACCTCCCAATTATGTCAAAATTTTTTATTGAAGTACTCAAAATTTAAGCATTAGAGAATAATAAATATATATATTATTCACCACTAAAACAGGTATTTTAATGTGGTTGTGATTACTTTTTTGTAAAAATTTTGTTTTTCCTGGAATTAACAATTGTATCATCATTTTGTTCATTTGCTTAACTCTTCACCTACCACTAATTCAACCAGACTTACCAGGACAACCAACCATACAAAGTTACTTCTCAGACCCATTTTAATCTTGGGTACATCTCTTCTGGAACACTAACTTCTCTTGCTCTGATCTGGACTTGAGTTTTATAGGCCAGCTGGACAGCTTCACCCTGGAATTTCTCTTCACTGTTGTCTTAGGAATTCCTTCTTCCTCTCTTCTATGTGGATTCCTTTCTTTCTTGGATCTTCTGTCTTCCTCTTTCCTTGATTTGGTGAAACATGCTTAGCTTCCTGAGAAAGTGCATAGGAAGCACATTTTTATAGGTCATGCTTGTCTGAAAATAGTTAGACCTTTTTTTTTCCTGTACATTTTATAGTTTGGCTGGATGTAAAATATTGGAGATGCTTTTTCTTCATTTTAAAGTCATTGATCAATGGTCTTCTAGCTTCCAGGTGATTCTAGAGTAGTCTTACACTATTAGACTCCAGAACCTTTGTATATAACTTATTTCTTCTCCCTGAAGTTTATGTGATCTTCTCTTTCTTCTTGGTGTTCTGACATTTCAGTATTTGATAGACCCTTGAGTGGGTCTCGCTTTATTCATTGTGCTGGGTACGTGGTGACCACATTCAATGTAGAAACTTGTGTCCTTCAGTTCTGGAAAATTACTTATTTCATTTCCTTTGTAATTCTTATCTTTTCTCTAATTTTATATATCTTTTTGGCCTACTTTCTAAGAGATTTCCTCAAATTTATTTTTCAGTTCTTTTTAATGCATTGTTTATTGACACTATTATGTATTTATTGTCCAAGAGCTCTTCCTAGTTCCTTTATATTGTTTGATGGCATCCTGACCTTTCATCTCTTAGAATATTGATCATAATTTTTAATATATCCTTTATATTTTTCAAAGGATATCTCAACCATATGCTGTAAAATAGTATACTTAGTAGGGAGTTATTGATAGTGCCAGAGAGTGAGATATGGGGGATACAAGTGTAAAACACTGGTTTTTACACTTCAGGAGAGCAAAATCTGTTGTGGGAAATAAGACATTTACTTGAATTGATCATTGAGAATATAAGTTAATTAATAATTAATGCTAATGGAGTGGTATAAGTAATAACTTATAGAAATTCAGTAAAGAAAAAAAACCCTCTTAATGTGAGATAATTAAGGAGGAATTAAGCTATACTCTCCGAATTCAAATCACAGGCTGATTATTACCTCAGGCTTAAGAAATCCAAAAAATACATTTCTAACTCTTAAAATGATTAATTATTCTTGTAAAATTCTCTTTTTCATAGTTGACTCATTGCTTTTCTAGCTACCAGGACAGAAAAGTTGATGCTATTTTTGCAATTTACCTTAATTTATTTACTGACTATTATCTCATCTACCAAGTCTTGCCGGTATTATACACTCCTTTCCTATTTCATCATCGGTAGCCACTCCCTATGTGAATCCTTATCATCTTACTAGGAGAGTATAGAGCATTCTAATTATTCCCCAGCCTATGGTTTTGTCTTCCTCACCTTATCCTTATAGCATAAATCTATAAGAGCTACAATTCAAACATTTTGATTTTGTTTTATTGATGGTTCTACTAAAAACAATGTGATGGTTTTTTTTTTTCTTATCCAACTGAATCAAAATTGGCCTTGAGCAGAAGATTACACAGGTATGGGACATATATGCCATTACTCCTCTTCTCTTAGCTTTCTGCTCAAGATGGGGTAATAAAATTATAAGTTAAAATTAAGAGTTTGCATATAACTCAAATTGCCCTGGCTCTAGCCCTCAACTGACTATGCAGAAACTCCAGCCTCCTGTAAAGTACATCCCCTGTTTAATTATTTCTGAGAGCCCCCATGAGGAGTCCCACACCTGTTCAGAAACAGATCCAATCCTATGATATTCTACCAGGTGCTGCTCCTACTCCATGCTGTTTCACCAGATGCTAGTCTGTCCTGGTGGTGGTAAAGATACATGATGGTGAATGGAGGGAAATGACCTTCTTTTTCCTTTTATTGTAGCTCTAATATGCCACAATATTTTTTTTCTCTGTTTCTGGCTTTTTTTTTCTTACTAATTCTTATTTTTTATTGAAGCATAATCAATTTACAATGTTAGTTTCAGGTGTACAGCAAAGCGATTCAGTTATACATATACATACATACATATGTATTTTTTCAGTTTCTTTTCCATTACGGCTCATTACAAGAAAGTGAATATAGTTCCCTGTGCTATACAGTAGGACCTTGTTGTTTATCTATTTTATATGTAGAACCGAGTATCTGTTAATCCCAAACTCTTAATCTATCCCTCCCCCACATTTCTCCTCTGATTACCATAGTTTGTTTTCTATTTCCGTGAATCCATTTCTGGTTTGTAAATAAAATTTGCATTTATTTTTTTAATTCCACATGTAAGCGACACTGTATATGATATTTTTCTTTCTCTGCCTGACTTGCTTCACTTAATATGATAATCTCTAGGTCCATCCAAGGAAGCAAATGGCATTACTTCCTTCCTTTTTATGGCTGAGTATTATTCAATTGTATGTATGCGTGTGTGTGTGTGTGTGTGTGTGTGTGTGTGTGTGTGTGTGTGTGTGTCTGTATATATCACATCTTTATCCATTTATCTGCCAATGGACATTTAAGTTGTTTCCATGTCTTGGCTATTGTAAATAGTGCTAATGTGAACACTGGGGTGCATGTGTCTAGTCCTGGCTCCTTCTGAGAAACATATTTGTAATATGCCACAATATATTAATGAAGCAGTTTCCTCAGTTTCACTTATGTAGTCCTTTTTAAAAGTGGGACCTAAATATGGGTCCAGGTAGATTTCACCAGGAATGAATCCAAGGAATATATTCCATCACCTTCGACTCAGAATCCCTGTTCCCCTCCTATCACACCAATGGTTAAGTTTTTTTTTTTAAATTGGATCTAGTATAGTTCATGCCTTAGGACTTCTCTCCTCAAACATATTTCTGCCCTGCCAACCCACCCACTTGCCCTGCCAGGTATCTCTCAACTCTAGTTCTCAAAATGTGATTTTGGGATTAGCAGCATTGACATCACCTAAGAACTTATTAAAATGAAAAATTTCTAATTCCACTCAGATCTACAGAATCAGGAACTCTGGGTGTAGAGCCCAGCAACACAGAGGTCTGTGTTTTAACAAGACCTTGAGGTGATTCTGATACAGAATAAAGTTTGATAATTACTATTCTAGCACTAGAAGAAGCCTCCCCTCTTCACTCGACTGCAAATAAATAAATCTTGGCAGGAGAAAAAGGTTTCTAAATTTACATCTATTGCCAATGTTATTTTACTTTATTACTCTCCCAGAACTTTCACACTGCTCCAAAGTTAGTCTTTTGGCCATTTTTTTAATGTCTTCTCCCTTGATATGTATGTATATAAAATCCTGATCCCAAAATGCTTTTTTGTTCTTGTCTTTCCCACATTTTCCCATTTTAGTATCAGTCTCTGTCTCCCAGGCTTAAAACATTCAAGTAGTTTTGTTTTAGTTTCCTCACAGTCAACAAATCCCATTTTTTTAATATAAAATGTTCAATGTAAATAAATAATTTTGCTTTCTTAATACAAAACCAAAACATACTCATTTTAGAAAAATTAGAAAAGATATATAAGCAAAGAGAAGAAAATAAAAAACACCATTTTTTTGTCACACTGCGTGAAGTATTAGAAACAACATTTGTGATACTTCACTGCACATCTGTTCTTCCCAAGTTTTTCTAGGCACCTGCACCTGAACACATACATATTTATGTAAATAAGAATCAGACCATTCCAAACACATTTGTTTTGTTATCAATATATTTGATATTGCATTAATATCCATCTGCAACATTCCCGGTGAATTAATATTCCATTATATAACTCAACCAATCCCTGTTTCTTGGACATTTCAATCATTTCAATCATTTAACTATTATGAACTTCACTGCAATCAATGTCCTTGTGACTGAGTCTTTATATATGTTCTTATAGTTATATTCTTCAGATAAATTACCAGAAGGGCAAGTCAATCAGGATTTGACTCTTCCTTCAATATTTTATCCAGGCCTTGCTTTCCATTCTGTCTGCTGTTTTCCCAGGTCAGTGAGTGTGTTGGAGTAAACTAACTGATTTCTCCACAATTTATTTTCCTTCGAGTCCATTGTGTATCTTGCTAGATTAAACAGTGTTTTCATTATTTCCACCTACTGCTGAAAAACCTTTAAAGGCACTTCCATAACCACTAAATACCATGAGTTGGCCTGGCTGTCAAAGCTTTTCTTAATCTTTCTTCATTCTGTTTAACCACCCTTATCAACTACTAAAATGTAATAACTTTCTCTCTATAAGATTTGGTTTTCTCACTCCACTAATTATATCTATCCAAATCATTGACTCATTTTGTTTTCCTAATTTAAAATGTTCTCTCTTCTTAGTTGTCAAAGTCTATTTAGACCATGTCCAACTTCCCACCTCCACACTCTTCTGTTTTTACTACACTATTTAAAATATAATTACTGAATATCCTCAAGTCTAAGCTTCACTTCTTAATATTCGAAATTTTCTAGATTCAGAATTAAACATGTTTTGAAGATGTAATGCTCTTTTCTTCAAAATCTATTATCAAATTAGTGGTATATCTTACAATTAAGGGTATCTTAGAATCAAGGAAATGTATTCTTTATTATTTTCATATGTTGAAGTATATATAAATAAATATATATAAAATGAAGTGTGTGTGTGTGTATATATATATATATACATATATATATACACACACACACACATATGCACACATATATAATGTTGACATTGCCTTTCCAAGAGAACCTGGTATCTTATATTCAATCTATCCCTTATTATGTTTATTTGGAATAGTGATTGCCAAACTTCAGTGTAATGTACTCTCAGGTGGGAAGCCTGTTAAAATGCATATTTCTGGGCTCTATACCTAGGAAGTCTGTTTCAACAGAATGGGAGAAAAACCCAGAAATTTGCAAGTTTTTTTTTTTAAGTATAGTTGATATATAAGGAATCTGCAGTTTTGACAGGTATCTTAAGTGACTGATTCTGGTGTTCTACTGCCCAGTCACTGAGAAAGACTTACCTAGAACAATATCAGATAATAATTATTTGCATTATTGAGAAGTAAAGTTTAGTTGGTATGTTAGTAGGCTTATAGAAAGAATTATGACTCATGACTCATTGGCTTATAATTACAATAACAAACCTCTGTAATTACGTATTCAGTATCTACAATGTAGTGCTTTGGGGCACAGAAGAGAGTATTAAATGTGGCCACATGGAAGCTGCCTAATGTAGTAGAAACTGTGACTAATAGAGACTATAAGACCCGGGACCAGAACCTGGTCTTGACATTGACTAAATTTATAAGCTTGGGTAGGTCAGTTTACCTCTCTTAACTTCAATTTTCACCTTTAGTAAAAGAAAAAAAAAAGCAGGGGAAAAATATTAGCATGAATGATTTTGCTATGTAGTTTTGTGAGTGATATGGGAACAAGTTGTAAAGGTCTTCAAATATATTATTATTGTCATTGCCCTCAAATAGGTTACAATCTGGTTAGGAAGACAAAACATAAGGTCTACAAGTGAAATAAACAGATGATACCTGAGGCAGTGTATAAGGGCTACTAGGAAGTGCATCCCAGAAAGATGAGAATTAAATAACCAAACTTGGTAGGGGAGAGTACTGCTTAAGTGGTGGAGTGCATGCTTAGCATGCACAAGGTCCTGGGTTCAATCCCCAGTACCACCTCCAAAAATAAATAAGCCTAATTACCTCCCCTCCCCCCAAAATAACCAAATCAGTATAAAATGAATCAGATTAGCTATTTGTCATCATTCCCTTAGAAGACAGGATTATTTTCAGGTCCTGAAGAAGCAAAAGTAAATATTAGAAATCAAATCCAAGTCTGAATGGGTGTAAAAAGTTTGGCCTAATCAATTCTATTATTCCTAAAGAAAGCAAATAGTAACAAGGGAGATGATAGCCTGCATGGGGTCTAGAGAAGACCCCAAAACATAAGAGTTTGTCACAGTATGCTTCGATGCCCTTCTAAGGTAGAGGGCACCTGAACAGGTGGATGACCTGGTACCTGTCTGCTACTTTGTAGATTCTAGTGTGGCATAGTAAGTCGGATGGTTGGGTAAACTAGCCAGTAAAATCATTCCATTAATTTCTTCTGCACTGATGCCTTGCTTACTAAGTTACTTTCAATTATGACTTAGCCTCTGAAGTATTGAACATAAAAAAGACAATGCACGGACTTGCTAAAGTGAATATCTAATTTGTAAAATCATATTTTTGATCAAGACATAAGTCCCTTGAGAGCTTAGCTCCTACAAGTTAGTCTTTGTTGGCTGATCAACTCAGGTTGCAGTGAGAAAAATAAAGCTTCTTGACCTTCAAAATCAAGAAGTAGATTCTGGACCGTGGCAATACTTTAATAATAATGAAGGTTTATCCAGTAATTCAAAAACTAGACTATAAGATTCAGAGTCAGACAAATTTGGTTTAGAAGCCTGGTCTGCCTCTGCATCCTCATTTATAAAATAGAGCATTGTCTACTTCATAGCATTATTGCAAAGAGTAAATGGGATCATCTATGGGAATTGCTTATCTTGGTGCCTGGCACTATGTCAGGACTCTTGTCTTGGTAGTCTGGGAATCCCCAAATGAGGAGCAGGACAAATATTTGTTGAATGAATGACCAATAATTTCATTGTCTCCCTGTAAAGTTTTTTGTGAAACCCTCTGCTTTGCCTGAAAGCCTCTCTTTCTCTGTCCACTGTAATATTGGAATAATACTAGAATTTTCATAAAGTAACACATGAATAATTGCAGATGAAGGATATAAATAATATGTATTTTGGCCTAAAATTTGGTTGAGATTAGGGGCCCCAAGGGTCTAGGAAAACACTTAAGGACTATTTGGAACTTGGTCCACTTCTTAAAACAAGGGTTGCAGAGTCAAATACAGGGATAATGCAAGCTGGGGTGACACTAGACCAGCCCTGTTCAGGGAGGGCAGCCTCTACTCAGTTTCAGCCAACTGATGTTTGGCAAGAACTTGTCTTCTTAACATTTCAGTTTTCACAGAAAATCTGGCACCTAGGTTTTAACATGAAATCTCCTAACTGTTGAATATCTTCATGTAACTAAGAAAAAAAAATTTTTTTAAACAAAAAATCGAACCAAACATATCTGAGTCTAGTTTGGCTTATGAGCTACCAGCACTTTAAAGCTTATGTATGAAATACTTGTTAAAAGATTAACTGAAGCATATTTTAAAACTTAAGTTTATTTGAGCAAAAATTGATTTGAATCTGGTTGCATCTAATCTAGTAGATAGAAAGGAGCTGTGAGGAACTCTACAAAATGCGAGACTTTTATAGGCAGAAGGGAGTAGAAGCAAGGAGGTTATACGAGGCAAAAAAAAAAATTGTGTTGGTTATTGCAAAGTTACTTTCCTTTAGGGGAAAGCAGGGGCTTAGTGGGCACGTTATCTAACAGATGCTGATCAGATGCTTCCTGATTGACTGGTGTAAGTTTCCATTTCTGGGAGAACTGAATCTGCAATTAAGTTAAATCTTGGTTTGGTGACTTGGGGATTAGCATAAGCAACTCCATTTTGGGCCTATTGTCTTATTTATACTGTATGAGCAGAAAGGAAACAGAGGGGACAAAAAGCATGGAAGAGGGAAAGTTTAAGATGCTTTAGGGTTCCCAAGTATAGACCATTTTGGGTAGAGCAGAAGTTTCATTGAAAGGAGAGGTGAGAAAAGGCTGGACAAATGAGTTTTGTGGAGCACCTTGAATGATCAAATAAAATATCAGGGTTTTAGGCAATTTTTAAATAAATTAGTGAAATGGATCCTATTCTGGCATTAAGAGCCAATAAACATTTGTTGGATATATATTTGCTTAACTCTCCGATGCCCTGTTTTTAAAACTCTTATAACATGTGATTCATTACCATCTTTAAGAATTAGGAAAGATTTAAAACAAACAAATGCAGTTTGATACAGTTACATTAGAAGTATGGACATGGTAGATACTAAATTTTGTCTGGAGGTGAATTTAGTGAAGGTTTTAGAAATGAGCCTGAATGAAACATATGTTTAACCGTGTCTATTCCTTTATATATGAAAGGAAAGTGGCTTTTATTACATGTCTTCTAAATGCGTTATGTTATAAATACCATTTTTTCATTGTTCTCTTTTCCCCAAAAGTGGATTTTCTAAGCGCTTTTCTTCTCTGATTCCTCTTTTATATAGAAAGCAAAATCCTAACAAAAAATTGTCTTAAAATGAATTTTTGAAATTCCTTATGGAGGAAATAAACCGTGGAAAGATAAAAGAGGGGAGTGATATGTGTGTTTTGGAAGACAACTGCAGTTGAACAGCAGCATATTGTAGTGATTAAAGCACATGATTTGGAAGCAGATTTAACTCTGAGTGCTGGCTCTGCCACGTACCAGCCCTTGAGACTTTTGGTAACTTACTTAAGTTCTTCAAGGTTCCAGTTCCTTACTGACAGCCAGCTACTACTGTCACTCTGATTTTTGTCCTTGGTACCTTTAGAAGATAAAGTAGGAAAAGAGCCATGGAAGACAGCAAAGGAGGCAGGGAAGGCCATGACCAGATCACGAAGGCCTTGCATTTCATCCTGGAGATAAAAGGATATATTTTTCAAAAAGCTCACTCTGGCAAAAATGGGGGCAAATGGTCAGGGAGTGGGTAACGTGAGGCAGTAGAGGTAGGTCGGGGGATTTCATACAATGGAGAGCAGAGATGACGATGATCTGCTGGAATGGGAGACAAGTTTAGGCAGTTACATGAATGGTGTTACCACTTACCAAAATAGGGGATTTAAAAGGGGAAAAACCCCCAAAAGTTTGGGTAGGTTGATGCAGGGGTTTGTTCAGTTCGGGACATGTTGGTGTGGCCATATAACTTCAGGAAGGAGTTGCCTAGCATGTGTTAGCTATGTAACAAAAAAAAGCCTGAAATTTTATAATGTGTGCTGTGGGCCTTGCAATATTCTCAGTGCTTAGTACCTCTATTCATTTATTTAGTTTTCAACCTTCTGAGGTTGGGATTACCACTCTCCTCATTGTAAAAATTAGGAAACTGTGTCACAGCTGACATGTAGGGCTGGGGCTTGGGGCACAGGTGGAGGAAAAGTGCTGACAACGTGCTAGGCAGTGGGCTAGATTCAGAACAAGATAGACCCAGGCTTTGTTTTCATGGAGTTTATAGCCAGGTTAATCATAGATATCTCAGAGGTAGTAAAAAAATGATCATGAAAGTGAAGAACGAAAAGATAAAAAAAAAAAAGCCAAGGATAAAGTCCTCAGGCACACTAATATCGAAAGGATAAAGAGAAGGAAAGCCCCAGGGAAGAGATGCAGAAGTCACAGTTTAAAAAGTAAGGAGGAAAGTCAGGAGACTGCAAGGTCTTGGAGGAGGGAATTTTGAGGAGAGAGTGTTAATTGACCAAGTGGTCTGGTTAGATAAGGAGTGTGCAGTGGCATTGATAAGTGTCAGATCTTTGATGGTCCCAGCAAGAGTAGGTTCTCCAGAATGATGGGGATAGAAGCAAACTGCAGTGGATTGAGGTGAGGTTTGAAAGCAGAACCAGAAGTGAGAGAGACTGGAGTGAGATGGGTTAGAAATACACTAAGCAAAAGAAAATAATTGTGTGAATTGGAGTGACAGTAGTGGGTAAGGAAGGATCAGAGGCACAAAAAAGACATTCTTAGGGAAAAATCAATATTTGGTGACTGTTATGAGTAAAGGGAAGAAGAGTGTGAGATGAGTCCACCCTCCATCTCAAGGTGGTGCCGTTATGATAGAGATAATAAGTTAAACATATTGAGTTTGGCCTGACAGTGAGACATGCAGCAGGCAGTTCTTTAGGAGTTGGAAAAATTTAAATATAATTGTTGAAACATTTACCAGGATTAGCTTTAAGTTGTGCTATAAGCATTTTCCTGCAGTATTACTTGTGTAATGTACTGTATACGACCGTATGCTTCCTAGCTGAATTTCTCATTACTAAAATTTAATGATAACTTTTTTTTTACATTGGTAGTATCAAAGCTGTGTATTATTGCTAAGGAAATAACGCTATTAATTACTGCTTTTGAAGGGATGAGTGTTTAAGAAAGAACCATGCTATTTATGTGTTCTTAGTTAACAAACACTTATATGGCAATTGTTACCTGCTAGACACTGTTATAATCATATTACAAACGTTAAATAATTTAAATTTAATTATCAGAACAATCTCATGAGGGACATATTTTATCATTTCCATTAAAAAAAGAAATATTGAGGTGGGAAAGGTGAAATAATTTTGCCAAAGCCACATAGCTTATAAACGGTAGAGCTTGGAGTCGAGGGCAGGTTGTTCATGATGGTATAAGACACAGACATTATACTTCCACGTTTTATCAGTTTCTCATACATTTACAAAATACCAAAATGTAATAAGTTAAAACTTCAAAGAAAATAGTGGTCCAAACATGTAACATTGGAATACCATTCATTATGATGCTGGTATGTAATGTATTTATGTTTTTAAATAAAAAGAAATACAATCTTAAACATAATTTTCAGTGATCACCTTGGTGATGCAAAATATGATTTTCGATATTTTCCAGTTGAAATGAAAGAGAAGGTGCCATTTGCCTCGAGCCACTGAAATTAATTATAAATCATACTGTGCAACACTAAACATGCCACAAAATGGTCTAATAGCTAGAAAATCAAAACATTTGTTGACAGCACTACCAAAACAGTAACAAGTATAGATTATATACATGCAAAAACTATATTTGCATGTAACTGTTTCCTAAGATTGGATTTTATAAGTAGGGGAAAAAAATTCATGAAATTCTGCCATCCTTCCATACATCTCATTATAAATGGACACTTTTAATGCTGATTTTAGAACTTCTGACTGTATTTTTGAGCTTACTAATGTTGGAGCAAAACTATAATTCATTTTTCAAAATGAGAATTAAAGAAGCATACTGTTGACTTATGTTAATGGTAATAACTTGTAAAAAAAATACACAGTAAAAAGAAGTAGGAATTCCAAATTATTAGTAGTATTAATACCATGAATATATTCTCTAATTCAGCCTGCTGAAACAGGATGCCAAGTAGATAAAGACTATCTAATTAAATGCCATCAAAAAGTTCTAGTTCATGAAATAGAAAGTTCTTTTTTTCTTATTTGTCACATGAATATGTTTTGGAACTAGACAGTGGTAACAGTTGCACAGCATTGTGAATTTACTAAATGCTGCTGAATTGTTTACTTTTATTTAGTTAGATTTAATTATTTTCCAGCTTTATTGAAATATAGTTGACATATAACACTGTGTAAGTTTAAGTTGTGTACATGTTGATTTGATACACTTATTACTGCAAAATGATTACCAGTATTATTGACTATAGTCAGAGTCCCCAGAACCTCCTCATCTTGTAACTGGAAGTTTGAACCCTTTGACCAACATCTCCCCATTTCCCCCGCCTCCCAGCCCTGGTAACCACCATTTTACTCTCTGTTTCTATGAGTTTGGCTTTTTTAGATTCCACATATAAATGAGGTCACATGGTATTTGTCTTTCTTTGTCTGGCTTATTTTACTTAGCATAATCCCTCAAGGTTCATCCCTGATGGCAAGAATTCCTTCTTTCTCATGGCTGAATATTATGTATACATACCACATCTTCTTTATCCATTCATCCATAGATGGACACTTGGGTTTTTTTCCATATCATGGCTACTGTGAATAATGTTGCAATGAACGTGGGAGTGCCGATTTCTCTTCAAGATCCTGATTTCATTTCCTTTGGTTATATACCCAGAAATAGGGTTGCTAGATCATATGGTACTTTTAAATTTTTTGAGGAAACTCCCTGCTGTTTTCTGTAATGTCTTCACCAATTTATATTCCCACCAACAGTGCACCAGGGTTCCCTTTTCTCTACATCCTTGCTAACACTTGTCTCTTGTCTTTTTGAAGATAGACATTCTAAGAGTGAGGTGATATCTCATTGTGGTTTTGATTTGCATTTTCCTAATGATGAGTGCTGTTGAGGATATTTTCATGTATCTCTTGATCATCTGGATGTTTTCTTTGGAAAAATGTTAAATTATTCTGCCCATTTTCTCTTTTTAAATATATTTTTATTGAAGTATAGTCAGTTTACAATGTTGTGTCAATATCTGGTGTACAGCACAATACTTCAGTCATATAGGAACATACATATATTCATTTTCATATTTTTTAACCATATATATTTTAGAAATTAACTTTCTGTTAGAGATAGAATTTGCAGATATTTTCTCTCATTCTGAAGGTTGCCTTTTCATTTTGTTGACTCTTTCTTTTACAGTGCCAAAGCTTTTTAGTTTGATGTAGGCCCACTTATTTTTTTTTTCCAAAATTAAAAAAAAATTATTTGTTCTTGCATAATTCTATAACATATAATTCCTATATTCACATAAATGTGTTAAATCTTGACTGCCTATACAATTGACCTTACATATTCAACCTAGACAGTTGAATGATTTAAAAAATAATATTGGAAGAAATATTATAAAGTGAGACTGAAAGAAAAGATACACATATTGGAAAAATAAAATTATCCTTAGTAGCATATGACATAACTGTCTACTAAATTAAACCCCAAGAATTTAGATTTGTGTATGTTGAACCATTCTGGCATTTTAAGGATAAATCCTGTTTAGTTATGATGTTTGATATTTTGATGTGCTGTTGACTTCAGTTTGATAGTATTTTGTTGACCAGTTTGCATCAATGTTTATAAGGCATATTGGTCTTTAGTTTTCGTTTCTTGTTTGGTTTTGGTATCAGGGTAATGCTGGCCTTGTAAACTGAGTTTGGAAGTGTTCCTTTCTCTTTAACTTTTTGGAAAAGTTTGAGAAGGATTGGCATTAGTTCTTCATTAAATATTTGGTAGAATTCACCAGTGAAGCCACCTTGCCCAGGGCTTTCATTTGTTGGATGGTTTTTGATTCAATTTAGCTGTTTGTTACTGGTCTATTCAGATTTTCTATTTCTTTATGAGTCAGTCATAATAGCGTGTATGTTTCTAGGAACTTGGGGCTCCATTTGTTATGTTCTTGTACATCTGATTTTTTATATTTGTCTTTTGTGTTTCTTTTCATAGCTGGTCTTGCTAAGAGTCCATTATTTTTAACTTTTCAAAAAACAAATTCTTAGCTTCCATGATTTTTTCTCTTCTTTATTTTATTCTGTTTCATTTATTTATCTATCTATTCTTTATTATTTTCTTCTGGTATCTTTGAGCTTAGTTCTTTTTCTAGTACCTGGAGGTATAAAAGATAGGATATTTGTGCTCTTTTTCAATATAGATGTTTATCACTATAAACTTCCTTCTTAGTACTGACTTTGTTAAATCAGAAGTTTTGGTATGTTATATTTTTGTTTTTATTTACCTTGAGATTATTTTTGAATTTCTTTTTTGATTTCTTTTATGATTGTTTAAAATTGTGTTGTTTACTTTTAACATGTTTGTGAACTTTACAGTTTTCCTTTTCTTATTGATTACTAGTTTCATTCTATTATCATCAGAAAAGGTAACTTGGTATGATTTCAATCTTCTTAATTCGTTAAGATGTGTTTTGGGACCTAACGTGATCCATCCTGGAGAATGTTCCATGCACACTTGAAAAATGTGTGTTCTGATGCTATTATGTGAAATTATGTGTATGTTTATTAGATCCATTTAGTCTATGGTACTGTTTAGGTAGGCCCACTTACTTATTTTTGCTTTTGTTGCTTGTACTTTTGGTGTCACATCCAAAAAAACATTGCCACGACTAACATTAAACTTTTTCACTTGTTTTCTTCTAGGAGTCTATGGTTTCAGGGTCTTATGTTTATTACGAGTTTAAGCAATCAAAGTGAGTTACTGAGAAACCAAACAGGAGCTTCAAAGAAGTTGGGGTTAAGAGAATTGATAGGTCACTTCAGAGATGAGCAGAGACAGTAGTAAGACTTTTCTCTGGCTGGAGATTTAGAACCGTATGGTTTAGGTAGCGCGCTTTTAAAATGTGTAAGGCCTGATTTGAAACACAGATTTGTAGAGTTCAGAGAAATGTGCCTTAGGCTGTGTCTTTCTGCTGCTTGAAGGTTTTTACGTTTAGCTTCTGACCATCAGCGCCGACGCCGATATAATTACCGCTTGTTGGGACTTGGCTTTTGTTTACTTGGTAGATGTCGTGCACCCTGAGAGGAAGAAAAATAAGAAACCAAAACCTCCGTTCCCTGTGAAGTTAAGAAGTAGCAAGGGGCGCCCTTTAACAACCTTCACTCTCGCATTTTAGCGCAAAGGACCGCTCTCAGCAGCTGTAAAAACGAGCCTTGCACAGTCGGCAGAGTTGCGCTCCGGTCCGTGGGAGGGGCCCCAGGAAACCCCGCCCCTCAAGCCCAATCCCAGCTCTCCGCCGGCGGACAGGAAGCAGCGGCCGGCCTAGCAGACCGGGAACCGGCCCCCGTGCGCATGCGCCCGCCCCTGGGGCGCCTGGGGGAGGGGGAGGGGCGGGAGGAAGGGGTGCGGTTCTGCCTGCCCGTTGGGCGCCCGGGGGTCACGTGGCGAGGAAGGAGGCGGAGGTCCCGGGCTCGGGGGAGGGAGGTAGAGAAGAGGGAAGGAGCGAGGGAAGGAAAGCGGGCAAGGGAGGAAGGAAACGAACGAGGGGGAGGGAGGTCCCTGTTTTGGAGGTGCTGGGAGCTTTGCCGGCCCCTGAAGTGGGGCGAGAGGGAGGTGCTTAGCCGTTTCTCCTGCCGGGGGAGGTCCCGGCTTCCCGTGGAGGCTCCGGACCAAGCCCCTTCAGCTTCTCCCTCCGGATCGATGTGCTGCTGTTAACCCGTGAGGAGGCGGCGGCAGCGGAAGATGGTGTTGCTGAGAGTGTTAATTCTCCTCTCTTGGGCGGCGGGGCTGGGAGGTGAGGCAGGAGGTGAGGCACGACCCCGAGCACCGGGGGCGCCGTGACCACGGCGGACCGCGCGGCGGCAGCGGCGGCCGGGCCGAGTGGAGCCCAGTCGCGCCGCGAGACAAGCGCGTCAGTCAGCCCGGCCGGCCGGCGGCGCCACTCGGGCGCGCAGCGCTCCGCGCTCCCTATTGTCCCCCGCGTCCCGACCGCGTTCCCTTCCGTGGCGGGCAGAGGAGGCTCCGAGCCTCCGGCGAGGCCTTCCCCGCCCTCTACCGGCCGGGCGGCAGGGGAGGCGGGGAGCGTCCGCCGGAGAAGCACAGTCGGGAGGTCTGGGTCTCCAGGCGAGAGCCGTGGAGCCCAGGCCGGTGGCACCATCCCTCCAGCCGGCTCGCTGGGCGCCAAGGCAGGCAGTTGCCGTGGGGCCCGCGGTGTTTGCCAGCCTGGTCCCGCGCTCACCCTTTTCACCCTTCCGCCCCCAGCTCCTGCCCGTTTGCAAATTCCGGAGTCCGCTGCGCCGCGGAGAACCGCCGCGTAGGCTCGTGGGAAGTTGGGATGTGTGCAACCAGGCAGGGCTGTATTGTTCTTTACCGCCCGCGGCGATCCAGACCGACCCGGTTCTGCAGAAGGGCCGCTAGTAGAGGGGTAATAGTGGTGTTCTGCTTATCTGAGCCGGGCAGCTTCTGCTCTCCATAGTGCCCTGCCCCTGCCCGGTTGTTTGGAGAGAGGGAGCAAGAGGGTGTGTTTATGTTCAGTGAAAACATTCTGTTGCCCAGGGGAAAGGGTTTGGTGGGGAGAAAGATAAGCCGGTTCTAAATGTTGTTTGTTCTGTAGACTGCGTTATTTTGGGTCTTGTAGAGGTATGGTCCCGGGGTGACCCAACTTGAAGAGTTTTCTTAAACTCTCAGGTGGAGTAGACATTTAGTGTAGTTAGTGGATTGTGAATACAGTGGCAACCCTCCACCCCCCAAATTGGAGTTAAAGTTTGCTAAAAGCATATAATTTCTTGATTACTCGGGTTTTGAAGATGATTTTTATTTCCAGTGTATTCCAGGACCAGCTGCATCACTTGGTTGTTGTGTAAAGTGCTTTATCTTAGATTAACTTTTTGACTTACCCGTAGTATGCTTAAAGACCTCAAAGTGTGTTTAAAAGCTTTGGATTGAAATTTTTTCCTGAATGCTTTGGATGCTTATAGACTAATTTGATAATTTAGAAAGTATCTGACTATTTCATGTCATGGAATGTTTCTTTTCTTTTTTGTCCCTTTGACTTATGTCTGCACAACCACGCTTATTTTTGTCCTGTGTTCTATTTAGTCTGGATGATACTTTGTAGGTAGACTTCTACTTTCGACTTTGTAGTGTTCATTTGCTAGAGAAACATTTCAAGTTAGGAGCTTCTAGTAGACGTTTAGTTTAAACTGTTGTATGCTACAGACCCTCTATAAGGTGCTTTTCTTTAACATTTGTATTTATGTTTTAAATATGGCTTCTGACAAATTACTTTTCTGTCCGTTTTCACTTTTTGTTAGACACTGATTTCTATGAGATAGTAAAAAGTAAGACAAACCATGTGAGGCAGTTTAAACTACTGAGAGTAGTAGTATATATAATATCTTTTGTTTTTCAAGCGTGAAACAGTAAGAATGGAAACTAGTGTAGCCTTATGGTTGAAGAAAAAGTAAGTTTACTTTTTATCTTTGTGGCCTAAGATAATCTTTGTGGCCTAAGACCCTTGTTAAACAAAAGTTTTCTAAATTCAGAGCTCTGGAGTCATCTACAAAGTGTAATTTTGTATTGAACATTGGTTAAAAGGCTACTTACTTTTTGATGTTTGTTTTAAGCAGAACTTTTTCAAAAAGACTAAGAACTCTTTCATTTTAAAATTAGTGGTCAAGATTGTAGCTTTTGGGTACGTGGAGATACTTGTAATTTTATTTAATATAATATTTTAATCTACAAATCAGAGCTATTTATGATCTGGTTTGTAAGAAGTTTATATGAGAATGATATGTAGAATAGAATACATTCATATTCTCATATGAGAGAATGAATATGTTTGTGTAGATTAGGAGACACTGTAGTGGATTTTTAGGTACTTAATCCTTTTTCAGTTGTTTCCCCCGTCCAATTTGTCTGTCACTATATTGCATTAGTTTTTCTTGCACTTAATGTGAGGGGTGGGAAGCTGGAAAAGAGAAGTAGTGTGTTTAGAGTCATAAAACTTAAACTTTCCTACTGCTCTCCATTTCTAGCACATGTCCCAGCCTATATTGTATTTGTAGGACGATACCATAACTTTTCTAGAGTTCAGTAAGTGTCTATATAGACATGTACTCAAATATATGTAAGTGCTTTTCCTTGTTATTTGTAACCATATTAGAAATGTATTGAAACTATTGTGATTAGGTATAGCCCAATGAATTTTTATGTATGTGTGAGTATTACTTTAAAAAAAATATGTTGACAAGTTATTGTCTTTTCTTTTCTTCCTTAAAACAAAACTAATTGGTGTGTTTGAGAGGTCAAAAGATATTTTAACTGTAGCAGTAAATTCAGTTCCATAATGTTCAGTTTAATGAAATCGTACTTTAAATGAACTTTAGATTATGACATGTTTTTTTACACTGAAAAATCTGGTATAAATGCTTTGTTCCATGCATTACATAGAAATTTTTCTGGAAGTTTGGCTAAAAGTTTTAAAAATATCAAAGCTTAAGCTATTTCACTTATACCAGCAAGTCTGTGAAATTAATAAGAGACAGACTTTTTGTCTTTAGCTTTAAGGGACTCTGACTCTTCAGCTTTTTAACTTGAGATTGATAATCCAGTTAGCTGTATCATTTTAAGAAGGCCCATTTCAAGCCATCCCCTACATTAACAGTATCTTCCCTGTGTATGTATAGGACCTCTGAGTAGCAGAGCTTGAGGGAAATGAGCATGACAAGCATCTCTCAGTTTTCTGATCTCCTTTTTATAACTTGTTTAAGGTCTTTCAGAGTGTTTATTATCTGGTATCTTTTAAGTTATACCTACAGACTTGCAGGGTGGAGAAGTCAGTGTAAGGGACATTTCTATAATGTCGGCTGTGTGTCTGATACTATGTTAAAAGTTTCAATTTTCAACATTTATGAGAGAGTGGTGATATTTTGCATTTGAAGAAACAGGCTTGAAGAAATAATTTTTCTATCATCATCCACCTGCTAAGTGGTAAACTAGACATTCAGACCCAAACCAGTTTGATCTCAAAGGCAGAGCTTTTTATTCATCGCCCCCTCATACCTTTTTGAAAGCAGTTTTCATGTATTAGCCTAAAGGTGGCCTCTGGACTGAACCACTTAGAGATGTGTTTTGTTTGATTTGCAGTGTCTAAGAATTTCAACTAGTAATCAACATTAAAAAATTGAGAACTTTCTCTATGAGGTTTATGGATTTCTGGATTTTTAGGGATGACTTGAAAATCCAGTCACTGGTAGGCTGTATTCCCATCATTTGGAGCAGAGTGGAAGAGTAGTAGCTTCCCTTTGTAGATCGGGCCTGTGCAGTCAGCGCGGTTCCCCTCACCCTGACTGGTGATAATGCTTAGCCTGCTGCACTAATTTTTTGTTACCTGCCTCAGTCCTTGTAGGTATATTTTATTTGCATCTCTGCCTCAGGTTCACCTTGCATGGATGACTCCAACCTTTAAAAAAAAAAGTTTTTTGGACTGTGACCACTTATCCAACTTCTAATATATTGTTTGTAATTCTTAATTTTTTCAAAAGTCCTAAAAATTTGTTAATAAAAACTGTGGCATATATAATACTTTTTATCCAGCATTTGGTTATTAGATATTTTAAAAATCATTGTTTTTATAATAGTAACAATTTGAAAGTCCTAAAGAATGATGATTATAATTTTTTCACATCTCTTCATCTCAGTCAGCAAATAAAAAACTACTTCTTTTTTAACTGGGATGAGACTCACACACAAAAAAATGATTGAAGATCGTATAAATAATTTTTTTTCTTGTAAGAATGGGTTATAGAGATACCACTTCACACAGTCAGAATGACCGTCATTAAAAAGTCCGCAAACGATAAACGCTGGAGAGGGTGTGGAGAACAGGGAACCCTCCTACCCTGTTGGTGGGAATGTAGTTTGGTGTAGCCATTACGAGAAAACAGTATGGAGATTCCTTAAAAAACTAAAAATATACTTAGCATATGATCCAGCAATCCCACTCCTGGGCAGATATCCAGAGGGAACTATCCCAATCTTCATAGCAGCACTGTTTTCAATAACCAAGACATGGAAACAACCTAAATGTCCATCGACAGATGACTGGGTAAAGAAGTTGTAGTATATTTATACAATGGACTACTACTCAGCCATAAAAAGAATAAAGTAATGCCATTTGCAGCAACATAGATGGGCCTAGAGATCATCATTCTGAGTAAAGTAAGCCAGAAAGAGAGAAAAATACCATATGCTATCATTTACTTGTTGAATCTAAAAAAAAAAAAAAAAAGACGGAAGTGAACTTATTTGCAAAACAGAGACAGATTCACAGATATAGAAAACAAACTTGTGGTTACGAGGTGGGAAGGAATAAACTGGAGTTCCAGATTTGAAGATACTGAATACTTAACATAGAATAGATAAACAACAAGTCTTTACTGTACAGCACATGGAACTATATTCAATATCTTGTGGTAACCTATAATGGAAAAGAATATAAAAAGGAATGTATGTATGTATATGTATGACTGAGGTATTAATGCTGTACACTAGAAATTGACTCAATATTGTAAACTGACTATACTTCAATTTAAAAAGAGTGGGTTATAAATATAAACTCTGCTTTTGGAATTAAGACAATGAAACGGAATAATAAATTCAACAATAAGCATTTTTCTAACATTGTTGGTAGACGACAGGTTTGGCAAAGAGAAGATTGCTGTGTAACAAGTCTCTGGGACCAGACTGTAAAATTTTGGCTGTTTTTGATGAAAGTTTTTCTAAGAGTGTTACATATTTACTGTGTCCCTAAAATGGACAGGGTTTAATATTTTCTTAAATGGTTGAGGTTTAGTATAAGAACAACTCATTGTTTGGGGCTCTCTTGTAGTTTCTGTTTTTAATTTTTCCAGAAACAATTGAAATGGACATTCTAAATTTACTCTAGATGATCGTGTTTCTTATTCTTGTATCTAGTTTTAATAGTATTTCCAACTTTTTGGTTAAATTTCCTGGTTTTCTTGCAGACCTTGAGGATATCACCTTCTCTTTAGTTGTTTATAATATATTTTCTGTGGGTAATCGTACTTGACATTTGCATGTAAAGTGGAATAAATAAGCTCTGAATCTTCTGTGGAGTAAAATATGTGAGCTTTAGTAAGTTTTTTGTCGTTGTTTTGTTTTTTAATGTTTGTTTTGGCTTTGTAGAGTTTAGTGTTGAGATTGCCCTGTTACTTTTGGAACAATTGGGATGATGCAGTTGGGATGATGTATTAGTTAAAGTGAGGCTAAGTAGAATGGTGAGAAGAAACTGATGAGTAACCAGAAAGACACAGCAAATAAAATGCACATTCCTTAGGCTTCAGGTGGATCACTTCTGAAATTTGAATCATGAGTACTCTGGTTCTAAACTAATATACTAGGTTATTGATTTTAAACATACCCTAAAATGTCCAATTATAATATTCTCTCCAGAAATGTAAATTATCAGTGAAGAAAAAGTACTTTCTGTATTTAAAGGTAAGAATTAGATGACAGAGTCTCCTGATACTGTGTTTTATTGTTAGTTTGTAGTAAGTAGCTGCTGTATATTACATTACAGTTTTGGTGACTTGATGATTCATATGAAGTTAAATTTATTGTCTGTCTTTGAATTGTATTACATTCTAATGGTCAGGAAGATTTTGCCAAAGTTGGAGGTATATTTTTAGGGTGGCCTAGCTTCAAATGTAGTCTGTATGGAGTATCAAAAATGGAGTTTGTGTAGAGAGATTTGAGGGCAGGGCAAGGGCAGTCTATAACTGCTGCAACTGCTAACACAAAGTTTGAATGAGAGGCCTACGTGGCCGCTAGTTGCAGGAAACAAATCGTAGATATGAAAGGTTGTGAGCAGAGAAACACATGGTACGTTCAAATCTGAGCTCCAAATCACAGGGCATACACTCCAGATTGTAGGACTTGATTTATATTTTGTCTGTTTCACATGGGCAACTCTATGTGACATGCTTGGGTAAAGAGCCCCAGGTTTGTTTGTTTGTTTTTTTTTAAAGAAGGAATTGATTTATTTAATGATCGTTATTGATTCTTCAGGAAACTCTGAAGTCTACTTGTTGTGAATAAAAATCCAGCATTGTTAGTCCTAACTTAGTTTAGCTATCAATTTTTGTACTAGGGAAAGGAAGCAATGCTAAGGATGAATGGAAAATATGGAGCAGTCCTACCAGTTAGATTCCTATGAGGGTAGTAACATTGCTGTCTAGTAGTGTGAAGGCCTCAGTTTAATGCTAGTGGGGACAGTCCTGTCCTAGCTGGGCTGCGGGAAACAGCAGTACTGAGAACAGTTCTCAGGGAATGGAGATTCCTTTTGATACTGGGAGAATTCATCCTGAAGCTACTACAATTCCAGCTAAACAATGTGAGAACATGTACAGTGAGAGATTGCTGTTTAGTCACCAGAGTTTATTGTATGTCTGTGACTCTAGGAGTCATGATGCCACAGCCTAGAGTGGGAAGAAAAGTAAAAAACACAGTTTGTCAGAGTAGACAGAAATGCCAAGATATAAAAATAGAGTTCTAAATATGTATTGTAGTTGCAGTTGAAATGAGAATTTATTAAGCTGGAAGGACATCAGCCAGTTGGGGAGAGCTTTTTGAGGTAGAAGGGAATGGCATACAGTCTAGTAAGGGGCGTGTAGGTTTACTTGCCTGGAATGGAGAATCCAAGGCAGGAAATAAGGAGAGATGCTAACAGGACGATGATAACTGACACTCTGATTATTCACATAATAGGCCATGATAACCATGAGGTAGAGTATTTGGAATTTTGGTTGGTTGAGCAGTTGGGATATGATACAGTAAGAAATAAATTAGCTGCTTGATGAACTGGGTGATTGAGTCCTGGACTAGGGTAGTGATTGTAAAAATAAGTAAGGGTAGAACAAGACATTACATGGAAGAAAAACTGGTAAAACTTGGCAAATGTTTAATGTGAAAGTATCAAAATTTCTTGAGGGCTCACTCTCTGGGTTGAATTTGGACCTTAGAGGCTGTTGTATTGGGAAGAGTTTGATTTTATAGAACTTTGAGGACCTCAGTCTTTGAAGTTGAAAATGTCTAAAATTCTGAATCTAGATAGGAGGTTATAGGTTAGCATGTGTGTCAAAGTCAGATTTTATCCTCCTTGCAAGCTAGAACTTTTGTTTGGGGTTGGTTAAAGCTTTTGCACAGTCCTTCAGTAATCTGTGGCTAGTCGTTTGGGAAGCTTTGCTCCAGATAGTTGGGATGTATAAGTTTGGTGAATTTGGAGCAGAGGGGAGAAATTAGATGTAAAGATACATTATCAACTATATTTTTCCTTTACAAGTATATATTTACTCTCTTTAAGTTGAAATTAGAATCTTCAGTTCAAGAATATGCTTGATACCATTGATTCATACGTGAATTGTAAAATTCCTATTTCAGAGACCAGTTGGGGGAAACTGTGATCTCTGCATTTGAGGCAAATGTACATGTATGATTTGTGGAGCAGAATTACCTTTCCATTTATCTCTTCTTGCATCGATGATGGCAAAGAATACACACATACACATCTTTGAACTTTGAACTTTGGATTTAGTTTTCAAAAGAATACAGATAGAATCTTATAATTAGGAATTGAGTGGGATAGTAATATACTACTACTTTTTCTAAGAAGTAGGCTAAGTTTGTAAAAATGCTGAAGAGACTGTAAAGTGCTTTGCAAATATTGCTAAAATTATATTGCTTCCAGACCTAGTTTCTTTTGAAATCTGTTAGTTACAAAATATGGATAAATAAACGTATTTTTAGAAGTTGAAACACTGGAACATCATAACCAAACATCATCTAATAGAATTTAAAAATTCCTAATTCCTTCTCTAATACAGTTTTATCACTTTTTAATATTCATCATTCAGTCTTTTAGAATGCCTGTTGTTAAGAGTTTACATCATAGTACTCATGCAGTTTTGTATCATTTAAAAAATTAACCTGTATTAAAAATTTATATGCAAAGCAGACCCTGAAGTATCTGTAAGTAGCCTAGAGATAGTTCTGGTTGTCACAGCTGGAGGGATGCTTACTAGCATGTGGTGGGTAGAGGCCAGAGGTACTGTTAAACATCTTACAATGCTTAGGACAGCCCCCCAGCAACAAAGAACTGTCTGGCCAAAATTGTGTCGTGTTGAGGTTGAGAATCCCTGCCCTAGCAGAGATTTGTCTGTTGTAGTTGTCTTCTTTGTCGTTTTTGTTGTTGTTGTTATTTCCCACAGCTTGCTGTCTTAATTGATTACTCAAGTTTTATAAGCTTCCCATATTCTTATCCTGTTGAAGCCTTCCTCTTCCAGTGCTTTATGCACGGCAGTTATAAAAAATTTAATTTCCACGGCTGCCCATTCTTCTCTTCATCTTTGAGTTTGTGTTTGGGAAGAATATCCGATTCTGTTAATTTACAAAAGTGATTGAATGATGGCCCATGAGGATTATCTCAAAACCAGACCAAACCAGTTGCTTATTAACCCAGAAGAGTCCTGGATTAGAAGGATTTTAGTTTCTGTGGGGAAAGATATTTTAAGGCACTTAACCAGCAACTTACTCTGCAAATCTGTCTTCAGAATTAGTTCTACTCAGCTTCAACTTTTCACAATTTATTTTCTTCAAAATTATCATTCAGAAGTCCTCAGACTTCATATCTTTCTCATAACTCCATCCCTCTCTCCCCTTATTGTCATCTGTAACACCTTTAGCAGAATTGTTTTATTTACACATCCGGATTTCCTGGAGAGAGGCAGAGGCAGATGGTTTGAGGTGTAATATGGGAGAAGGGTTTAGGATATACTGCAGGATGTGGGATAGATAAATATCAACATTGGGGTAGTGACTAGAGCCATTTTGTGTGTGTGTGTGTGTGTTAGATGGGTTGAAAGTTACAGTCCTTTATGTGGGTCACTACTGTCTGTACTTGTGTCTGCACTTACTTGAAATGGTGTAAAGGTGTTTCACATCAGCATGGAAATCTAAATTATGTACATGTTTCCACTTTTGGATTTTTAATATATATTTTGTAAGTGGTTGAAATTTAATATATTCAGTATTAAATTGATGTTTTATGTCTTTTGTGATTGATTTAGTTTATAATTTATAGTTTATTATTTCACTTTGAGCCAGCTAGCTTTATTATTTTTAAATATTTTTTAAGCAACATTTTTTTAAACTTTGTTTTTAATTTTATTTATTTTTTATGGGGGAGGTAATTAGGTTTACTCATTTATTTATTTTTAGAAGAGGTACTGGGGATTGAACCCAGGACCTCATGCATGCTAAGCATGCACTCTACCACTTGAGCTATACCCTTCCCACTATTATTTTTAATTCTTAGAGACTAGCTTGTCTGAAAAAGTGGGTGTGTTGGAATATGCATATAATTGTAGACACCCTCCTATCTAGAACTTTCTTTTGTAGCTCTTAGGTGCAGATATTTGTAGAAAATAATTTGACTAGTTTCTAGTGAAGAAATAGATAATGTAGCTAGGTTTGAAGTCACATTGTAGAAGTTGCTTTTCCAAGACTGCAGTAAAGGCACTTAAGTATGTTGCTGAAATGTAAGACAAGATTGTTCCTCGAAATCTACCTTTGTCATACAAGAGAACAGCTTTCTTCGTGGTATTTAGTGCTTTAAGATCAGAGTGAATACATAAATGTAAGAAGCATTGGTCAACACAGTGTGATGCCTAAGACATGGTTGATGACTCAAGTTCCTTAGGAAGGAAATACACATTTATGTTGGAGAAAATGCTCTTGGTATCTGATTTTAAAATTATACAAGTGAAAAGGCTGTACAAAACACCTTGATTACAAGTAATTTTTCTGAGAAACGGGAATTGTGCCAGCCTTAGCTTATTCTTACGCATTCTCTCATTTATTGTAATTGAGTTTTTCTGTCAGTAGGGAGATCTGTAATGTCAAAAGATTTTTGCAGATTTTCTTTCTCTATTCATAAGATTGTATGATCAACTTTCTTTCATATGAATAGGAAAAAAAATTAAATTTATTTCTTATACAATACTGCTATCCCACACAAAGATGATCCTGACCCACCGTCAGTAAGGTGTACTCATTGTCTTTTCTCCTCTGATGTTAATGAAATTTTCATTCTGTGTTTTTTGCCCTGTTATATTTAATTTAGATTGGGACAGAAGATTGTAGGCTTTAGATTTAGGAGTTAGGAAGGAAGCTTTTGTTTGCAAGCATTCTTGGGAAGTAAGATGCTATCTACCCATGGCATATAGAAAATAATCATAATGGCTAGCATTTAGGGCATACTCATTATATTCCAGGTTTCCAGATTGATTAACCTGGGTTAGGGCATTTGGTGTATTAACTCCAATTTCACAATATCTCTGTAGGGTTCTGTTACTCTCATTTTATAAATGTGGGAATAGGATCAGGGAGGGTAACGTATTCAAGGTCAGAAAAGTCCTTTAGCTATTAATTGGGGAAGCCATGATTTGAATGTATTCAGTCTGGCTCCAGAATTCATGCTCTTAAAAACTTAACTGCCTCTAAGAAACATATGCTTTAAAAAATATAATGAGGTTGTTAGACTCTACTTCTGTACGAAGCTTGGATCCTTTTACAATCAGAGCATGATTTAGGCTCTTTATACTTACAGTATTTGACCCATTTGACTTTTGGTCAGTCAAGTTCTTTGCAAGGTTTTTTGTTTTGTTTTTGTTTTTGTTGTTAGGAAGTGCTTACAACTAAGAGAGGAGGAGCAGCTTACAGAAACATTTTATGCACAATGCCGTTTCAATTTTGTCTTAGATAAATTTATACATTCATTTTTTTAAAAGCTGAGGACGGGTAATAAATCTCTGAATGGTGAGATATAGGTTATGTCTTTTACAAAAGTACTTATTGGAAAAGTAATCGCTTATGTAATTGTGTAATCAAGTAATCACAAAAGACATTGGGAAAAAAACCCCATTTTTTAATGGCAGATTACCTTTAGTAAATACCAGTATCCTGGTGTCTTTGGAAAAAGTTACAGGAAATAAAATGCTTTTCTCGAATTATAAAAACAAAGAGACCTCCTGAGCTCTCCAGTGGCAAGGAGACCAAGTTCTATTTTTTTCTGTTTTCTGCTGGTCATTTTTCTATTATTCTTGTATGTACGTATGTAGGTGATTTTTTGGTATTGCTTTACTTTTCCCCCCAGTTTTTCTTTTTAACTGTGAAAATAACTTACCTATTTTCTCCGTCTTATAGGTACTATCTAATTATTTTTCTACAGTTTTACACGTAAGCATTTGCTTGATATACTATGTTTTTTCCTAATTTTTTATCTTAAAAACTTTTATATTTTCTAAAAGGTTGGTAGTATATATAGTCCAATGAACATCTGTATACTTTTCACCTAAGTTTACTAATGGTTATTGTTTGCCACACTTGTTTTAGCTCTCTTAATGTATATTCTTTTTTTCTTCTGAACTCCTAAAGTAAGTTCATACCCTTAAATACTTCAGTTTGCATCTTACAAGGTTAAGGACATTGTCCTTACATAACCAAGAAGATTGTTTTTTCTTTTTAAGTGTGGGGATGTTCAAATTTCCCACGGAGCTTGTAGGTACTAGGCACCATGTGAATTTATTTTGTGCTTTGTGAAGGTCAGATTCCTGGCAACTACAACTAAGGACTGGAAAGTAAAATGCTGTTGGTATGCTTTTCATGTATAGATAAAGTAATAGTAAAGAAAGAGACATTGACAGAACAACCACACTGCAGGATGGAGCATTTTATATAAGAACAATGGCATAATAACATAATAGCCTAGAGGTTATCACATCATTATGACCTCTTAGGATAAAGATTTTAATAAGGATGAGCCTGGCTGAAGAAGATGCTAAAGTAGAGGAAAAGAAAAACAAACAAACAAGTAAAACCCAGTACTGTTTCAAATGGAAAGATATTTGGTACATAAATAAACTTCAATTATCTAGAATTTTCCTCAGTGGAACCTGTCATTTTCCTTTGATGTCAGATTACTACCATCTTACTGTACTCTAGGTTAAATGTATTTTGTTTTCATCATTGTCAGAAAACAGATCTGTTTTCTCCATTGTTAAGGTCTTTACATGATGAGAACATCTTTAGTGAGTATTATATTCCTTACTAGAAGGGAGAAAAGGAATTAAAGGTTGCCATCCTTTGAGTCCTTCCTGGTATCTTCCCTGTGATTCATTTGGCCCTGCTTGGATAATATGTCAGAGTGATAAAAGAAGTTCCAGGTCCGTATTCAGGGACTACAATACAATATTTGTTTTTTTTTCATTGTTCATTGTTTTATTTTATTTACTCTTGATTCGTAGGCTTTTTTTTTAATGCCCTATTGATTAAAAATATTAGGTTGAATGGGTTAGAATTTTCTGTATAAAAACTTAGTTGCTATTTTTCAACTACTACGTGTTCCTATTAAAAAATTTTTTTAAAAACTTAGCAGTTGTCATTCCCTGCAAAAATTAGACTAAAAGGAAATGTAGATGTCTTTATGATTATCTGATTATGTCCAATAAAAGTTGTAAACTTTACTGTGTTATTAACATGAAACTTTATAAAAAGCCCGTTTTCATTTTGGGGTAGATTTAGAATCACAGAAGGAAGTTTTGTACTCTTGGTTAGGTTACTTGCCCTCTCTGTGCCTCATCTTAAGATTAATTGTACTTGTCATATATGGTTGTTTTGAGGGTTAAGTGAGGTAATATATTCATTGATTAATTAAGCCATAATTTAGTGCATTCTTACCTGTTAGGTACTGTACACTATTTTAAGCACATTAATTCATTTAATCCATATAACAACATTATTAGGTACAGATACTGCTGTTTCACTTATTTTACAGACAGGGAAAATGAGACACAAAGAGGTAGGTAACTTGTCCAAGATCACTCAGCTAGTAAGTGGCAGAGCTGGGATTCTAACCTATGAAGTTTAGTTCTACTTATAAATAAAAGCTAATGCTTGCTAAACTGTTAAAATATGAAGTAAGATGTTGACTATGTACTTCCGTGGTTACTGAAGAACTTAGTTGCAACAGCAGTATGACAGTTACAGCACTGTCCCGAAAGTCATGCAAATTGGTGCTGAAAGTTGCATGGGTAATTGCAGAGACCAATATCTGAAATGTGCTCATAGCATCAGTGGAAGATTTTTAAAAACCTTATCTAGTGAATAGATCTATAATAAATTTATTTTTAACCCATTGCACTTTGCAAATGCTAGACCTATTAGAAATTCTGATACTTCTTGGATGAGTATCATAGGATCACATTTCCTGATGATTGATGCATGGCTCTCTTAACAGCAATGTACAGGCTGTTTTTTTTTTCTTTATAAATATAAATGAAAATGGATATTTCCATGGAACATTGAGTGGATTCCTTAATTCTTACGGCAAACATTTATTGAGCATTTATTTTCTTTCTTACTCTGTTCTAGGTAATGAGGGTACATCATTGAACAAATCAAAGTCCGTGTTCTTATGGAACTTATGTTCAAGTGGTGGAGGGATATGTCAATAAATAATAGTGTGAAGAAAGATAAAGCAGGGTTGGAATGAGTATGATAGGGACATAGGCTTTTAGATAGCATGATCAAAGAAAGCTTTTGAAGAAATTGAGTAGGTATCTGAATGAAATGTGGCAGCCAGCCCTTCTTTGAGGGAGGATGTTCCAGGCAGAGGGACAGATGTTGAGGCTCATGTGGCTGCAGAGTAAGGGAAGAGTGACAGAAGATAAGGTGAGACAGATATGGGAGTGGAGTGAGAGAATGCAGGACCGTGGTCAGCCTTGTAAGCCATGGTTAGGATTTTGAGCAGTTAGGAAAACTTGAGAAGGTTTTGAGCAGAAGACTGACATGATATGACTTTACTTGAATGTTATTACTCTGGCTGCTGTATGAAAAATAAGACTGTAGTGGGGCAAGAGTGGAGGCCAATAATTTGCTATGATTTTTGACTGTCTAGAACCTTTTGAACCTTGCTTTGTTTGACACATTTTCAGTCTTAAGAATTTCATCTCCCTAATTTAGACTCCCCAGCCCTTCATTTGCAACTAGGACACAGACATGTAAACTAGTCTTCTTAAGTAGGCTCCTCTAATCAGAAGCATCACTGGAGATCTGGATTCTGGATGAGCAGACATGTATGCTTGCTGAAGTTTGCCAGTAGTGTACATCTTTCAGACAGTTATGACAGATTTCCCCCTAGTTGTTTAAAGCTTGTGTTTGTGGTACAAAAGTGGCATCGGAGAGGCAGGGCTCTCCACTAGGGTTGGTGTTTTTCACAAGATATTTTGGGGGTAATTATGGTATATACTCCTGCTTCTGGAAATACCTGGATAGTCTTGAGGAAGATAAAGGTGGGGAGGGTTCCAGTATTACTGTCAAGTAATAGAGTAATACTTCAAGTAAAAGAATATTGTATGGGAAGTATGGAAATTGAATGAGATCACAATGGAGAATGCTTTAGTGTTTATGGAAAAATCTGTAGATTCTGGGTCAGGTTTCCTTTGTAGGATTTGCATCTTGATTTGTAAGAAGCACAAAATCTTGTATTCATACTTGTGTCTGGTGTTCCTTTGTTTGATTCATGATTTCTCTTGGTTCATGCTTATTATTATAGAAGCAATGATATTGTTAGTATTAGGGCATATGTTTTCATAGGACGATGGAACCTGGAAGAGTCTAGCAAGTAACAGGGATCAGGAATAGGGTAGCTGATTAGGAATTGGGGTAGACAAGTAGGCAGCTTGGAACTAGGGAATCAGGAGATCTGTAACAAATGGGAGATAAGATACAAATATGAGTAGATCAGAGGTCAGGGTCTGTTCAGATATGGTTGGGGAGATGGATGAATATTTAACTGCATCATTGAGATTTGGTGTTAGAGCTGCATTCTGTCCCTACTTTTTTGAGCTTTTGACTGGCTGCTAAGGTATAGGAACAAATCTCAGTTGAGTAGGTCCAGATTCTGCATGTGGGAACAGGCAATTTTGTGGTGTCTGACTGAGCTAAGTAGTGCAAAAGTTGGAGGTTGGCATGGGCTCCTGCAGAGTAAACTGTGCCAATTTCAATCACTAGCTGTGGAAATCAAGGATATACATACATACATGCATATATATATATATATTTGTGTGTGTGTGTGTGTGTGTGTAAGAAGTACAGTTTTCTGTGCTATTTCATTACATGTTTTTCCACATCTTAGAGGTAGATGTCAGTTTAGGTTTTAAACTGGTTTAAAAGATCCCTGTTATATGCTATATTTAGGTAACTTTTTCTTTTAAGTTTTTTTTTATAGTCATATCAAAAATGTGAATCAGTAACTTACCTTGTTTATGATGAGGGTAATAGAATTATTGTAGAAAGTCATGAAGATTGAAACCAAAATTATCTCCTTGGCACTGTCACCTAATTGCTGTGTGACCTTGGACTTGTTATAGATCTCAATTCTATTTTCTTTATTTTAATTTTTTGAGTGGTTTTTTTTAATGGAGGTACTGGGAATTGAACCCAGGACCCCATGCATGCTGAGCACACACTCTACCATTGAGCTATACCCCAACCCAGTTTTCTTTAAAATGGGCTAGTAGTTCTTACTTTATAGGTCAGTTGAATGGATTACATGAAAAGCTGTAGCAAGTGCTCAATAAATTTTAGTTATCATTCCATCCAGTAATTTTTTAGTAATTGTTTACATCCAATAACATTGTTTAGTTAAATATTTAAACAAGAAGTTTATCCAGTCAGGCTATGTTTTGCACCTAGCGAGCTATCTGTACATTTAAAGAATTGAATACATTTTTAAAATAAAGGAGGCATATATAGTTTTGGGTTTTTAATTTTTTCCATTTATAGATGTGAAATGTAAAGCTTTTTTTTTAAAAAACACGTTTGTTTTAAACACATTCTTTTACAGATTTTCATGTGAATTTTAAAATACTAGATTTCTAAAGTAGGAATGGGAAAAAAAAACCTAAGTGTAATATTATGAATAAATTGTATGATGAAAAATAAAGATGTTTTTATTAAAGTCAGGAACAAAGTAAAAATGCTCTCACTCACTGTTATTCAGCATGGCTTGATAGCCCTAGTTTAAGTAAATTTATTAAAAAAGATAAAATTATAAATAAATGAGTAAAAGAGTTAAGTATGAAAAGCAGAATCAAAGTGCCAGCAAAAACACACACACACACATACACACACATACATTCTTAGAATTTTTCATGCAAAAATCATTGGGTTCGTGAATCCCTTATAGAGATGGATCTCAGGTTAGAACTCCTGTTAACAGTGGGAAAAAAAGGTGGTTATAACCAGTCAACACTAATGAGATTGAGTGCTTGTGTAAACTTTCTGTAGGTTTGATATCTATTTTGCAATGCTCTGCCTTTTCAACTCTGCCTTTGTAGTATGAAAATAGTGATAGAAAATACATAAATGAATAAATGTACAGCTCTGTTGAAAAAACAGGTTACCAACTTCGAGTTGGCCTTTGGATTGTAGTTTGCCTTTATTTATTATTTATATCATTTAGGAACTTTTTCTAATCAGTACATTACTTGTGACATCAAGTAAGGTATATCTTGCTTAAATGGTAGCACTGGTGGTAAGTAGCCTTATTAATATACTTAATGTCAAATGCTTAGATTAAAGCAAACATGTAGAAAAAGAAGGATATAGCTGCTGGTGAAAATTAGGGAATTTCTGTATGCAGAACAGTTGCAGAGTTTCTCAAACTTGAATATGTATGCAAATCATGTTGGTAATCAGGTACAACTGAATAGAGCCTGAGTCATTTTGGGATCAGTAGATGTGGGGAGAGCCCAAGATTCTGTACTGCTAACAATTCTTCAGGAAATACCCATGTGGCTAGTTCCTGAAATGCAGTTTGAATAGCAGGATACCGTGCGTGAGGAAAATGCAAAATGTTGTACACAGAAAAAAATTTTGTTGGTTAAGGACTGAAACATCCACAAACACAAATTTCCAGTCTTAGTGGTAATAATTAATGAATAAATTTGTTACTTGAACATGCGATGAATAGTAGGCACCCAGATTTTCTTTTAGCTTTTTAGCTTAAATGTTAAGTTGTACCTTCAGTATTGCTAAGAAGTTCTTCAAAATGGTCTAGTTGCTACTTTCTCAGATGATATTTTACCTTGATGTTTGGTTCCCTCAATGTTCTTTTGGTGCTTGTGATTACTGGTTGTTATTTAATCTTTTATTTCCCCAATAATTTCCCCATTTAATCTTTTATTTCCCCAGTAGTTATTTATTTATTCCCCAGTAGTTATTTATGAATAATGAGCCACTATAGGATGCTTAATAGTTTCTTGGAGGTGAATATGTTGATTTTATTTATTTTCCTGAAGGAGGGTAAGTTGAAATATTTTGAATTGTTTTTGTTTTTGATTCTGGACTGTATTTTTGGAAAAAGTTTATAATTTAGGGAACAGTAAGAGAAAGGCCAAACACCTATATTCTTATCACTTTGTTTCAACATTTTTCTTTAAAATTTTTAGAAAATAGCTTTATTGAGGTATAATTTCTATACAATAAAATTCAACAATTTTGAGACATGTATATAGTTGTCTAACCACTACCATAGTAAAAATAGTATAGGACATTTACATCAGCCTATAAAGTTCCTTGTGCTCTTTGCAGCTAATTCAGAATACTTTCTGATTTCCATTTTCGTTAATTTTTTGACCCATGGGCCCCTAAGAAATGTGTTAAGTTCCTAATGTTTGGGGATTTTTCCAAGTTTCTGCTGCTGACTTAGTTGCACTGTAGGAAGAAAACATGCTCTATTATTTCAGCCTTTCAAATTTTATAGAAACATACTTTAAGACCTAGAATTGAGGTCTGTCTTGGTGCATACTACATGTGCCCATGAAAAGAATATGTATTCTTTTGTTGGGTGGAATATTTTGTAAATGTTAATCGGGTCAAGTTGTTTGATAGTGTTCAACCCTTATTTTTTTTTTCTTGTTCAGTGAAGACTGTTTTGATTTCCAACTATAATTACAGATTTGTCTACTTGCATTTCTGTCAGCTTTTTCTTCATGCACTTTGAAGCTCTGTTATGTGATATGCATTTAGGACTGTTACATCCTTTGGGTGCATTATGAAATGCCTGTCTTTATCCCTCAGATTTTTTTGGGGGGGGTTGTTTGTTTTGAAATTTACTTTTGATAATACTGCAGCCACTCCAGGCTATTTTTGGATCAGTGTTTGGATGGTATAACTTTTCCCACCTTTTTTACTTTAACTCATCTTTTTGTATGTGTTTAAAGTGTCTTTTAGACAGCATGTATTTACATTTTCTTTTTCGAAAAATAAGAAAATTACTTTGTCTTTTAATTGTTATGTTTAGATCATTTACTTTAAATGTAATTATTTATATGACTGAGTTTAAAACTGCCATCCTACTACTTGTTTTCTGTTAGTTCCTCTGTTCATAGTCTTTTTTTATTCCTCATTTCCTACATTCTTTGAGATTAATTTGCTTTAAAAAGTGATTTCATTTTATCTCTGCTATTGGCTTATGTAATATACCTGTTTATTATATGTTTTTAGATGTTGTGCCTGGGTGTACCGGATACATTTGTGACTTATCAGTGTATACCTTCAAATAAAATACCACTTGATGTATAGTATACTTCTGTTTCTCTCCTCCATCATGCTCTGTTGTCATACATTTTAATTGTATGTGCGTCATAAATGCCACGCTACATAGTGTTTTTTAAGTACAGTCACTTAACTCTGAAAGAGATTTAAAAAATGAGAAAGGAAATTTTAAAATTTTCTCATATATTCATCATTTCTGGCACTGTTCTTTGTGCCAACACAGATTTCCAGCTGGTATATTCCTTCTGCCTGAAAAACTTTAACATTTCTGCAGTGCAGGGCTACTAGTGATGAATTGTCAGCTTTGATGTCTGAAAAAGGGTTCATTTTACTTTTTTTTCTTTCATCTTCATTTGTGAAAGATATTTTCACTGGGTATAGAATCTTAGGTTGAGATTTTTTTTCTTGTACTTTAAGCATGTTGCTGAATTATCTTCTGACTTATGTAGAATTATGCTGTCATTTACACCCTTGTTCTCTGTATGTAATGTCTTTTTCTCTAGCTCCATTGGTCCTAACCCACCCACAGCTGATTTTAAGGTTTTTTTTGTCCCTAGATTTCACCCATTTGCCCATGATTTGACTCTAAGTGATTTTCTTTTATATTTATGATACTTAGGATTTGTTGAGTTTCTTGGCTCTGTAGACTTAGAATTGTATCTTTCACTTTTTCCCATCATGTTTGTTTTCTTGTATGTTTTTATAATGTTCTTATAATGTGTTTATAATAATTTTTAACTTGTTTGTATACTAATTCCATCATCTCTATTATTTATGTTTTAAATGTCTGATTTTTTTTTCCCTCTAGTAATTGGAGAAAAAAAATATTTTCCTGATTCTTTACATGTGTAGAAATTTTTTTTTATTGAGTTATAGTCATTTTACAATGTTGTGTCAATTTCCAGTGTAGAGCACAATTTTTCAGTTATACATGAAACATACATTTATTCATTGTCGCATTTTTTCTCACTGTGAACTACCATAAGATCTTGTATATATTTCCCTGTGTTATACAGTATAATCTTGTTTATCTATTCTGCATATGCCTGTCAGTATCTACAAATTTCATACTCCTAGTTTGTCCCTTCCCACCCCCTAGCAATTTTTGATTGGATGGATCATCATTGATTTTTACTATTTTTGTGTGTTTGATTTTGTGTCTCCTTTAAACACTGTCAGATTTGATTTTTTTTTTTTTTTGGTGTAAAATTAAACTACTTGGAATTAGTTGAATCCTTTGGAAGATGGCCTTTAAACTTTGTTATGGTAGATCCAGAACGACCTTTAGTTTATGGCTAATTTTACCCCATGAATAAGGTGATGGTTTTCTGAAGACTTTACCCAGTGCTCCATGTATTACAGGTGTGTCTTCTCTGGATGGTGGGAATATGAACATTTCCGAGTTCTGTATAAGCTTTGAAGATTCCTCTGCTTACTTTCTTTGAGGTTTATTTTTCTGGCCTGGGATAATTGATTCTCTCACACGATCAGATTTATACTCAGCCAAACATGTAAGGGGATCCCTCCTCAGGTCTCTGAGCTTCCTTTCTGTGTAGCTTCCTCTTCTTTGGTACCCTGACCCACAGATTCTAAATGCCTGCCCTCTCTGAACTCAGATATCTGGCTCCTCAATTGAGTGAGACCAGCAGCCTCTGTTTAGGTTCCTTCACCCCGCACATTGACCTAGAAACTCCTTTTAGGTAGTAAGTTGGGCCAGTTGTATGTCTTAACCTCATTTGTTTATCCTACCATGTATTTTTTCTAGTTTTCTAATTATTTATGGTGGTAGGTTAAAGTTAGTCCCTTTTCCTCCATTATAGTCAGAAGTGGAAACTGATAGTAATTTGTGTCCCTTTTCATTTTTGACCTGTCACGAATCACTTCAATGAAAATTATGCATGTCACTTTACTGCTAAATACTTCAAAATGCATATCCAAAAATTCAGATTCTTTTCCTACTATATAACCATGATGTTGCTATATTGAAGAAAATTAACAGTTTGTCCAGGATTGTTTCCAAGTGTTTTTTGCTTCCTTCTCAATTGGGTTATCTTGTCTTTTGCTTTGTTGTTGTTGTTGTGCTGTCATATGTTTGGACAATGTCATGTTCATGGTTGTGTGGCTCTTCTCTGTCCTGTTGTTTTTCTGTGATGTAATGTGGGTAACTTCTTTTTTCCTTGTCTCTGAGACCAGTGTGTTGTTTTTTTCCCTTCAAGTCACAGTTTGAGGGGCTGATTATTTTATGTTTTACTTACTTTTCTGGAGTCATGGGATCATGATCATATACAGCCTTTTTGAGAATTCCAGGGTTCTGTTCTCTAGAGGTATTTTTTTTAAGTGAATTTTTTGAGTTCTGAGGGTTAGGGCCAGCATCAGGGGTCCAGTGTGCTGTGCTTTTCCACTTTCTCATTAGAATATTCTGTTTATTTCCTTGGCTCCTTGTTTCAAAGATTATGCTACTAAGTTATACCCAGTGTTGTATTAGTACACTGGCTGTCTTGAAAACAAGAAAAAAGTTGTTCTGATTTGTAGCCTTTTCTAATTTCAGTAGTGTAACTACTCCATCCATGGTTGATTTCAAGCTACCAACATAATGCCATTGAGCATAGCATTGGGAAGAGAATTGGCACTCATGAGCCTGATCAGACAGCTCTAGGACACAATGGTTATATCTCTACTTATTTGGTTTCAGTTCTTGGGGATTTTTTTTTTTTTAATGTGGGAGAGTGGACTGCTTTTTGTAGTAGTTGTTGTTTTCCCCCATGGTTCTCCCTTTGTTTCATTAAGTATTGGGGGGAGAAATTATAATACAGTTTCATTCAATACATAATGTTCAAAAATTTTTTATATTACTGAGATTGTGTCGTAAATTCTGATATTTAGGCGTAGTTAATACAGAAGCTGTAAGTCTTACGTAGAAGATGATAATGAAGTGGACTTGTTAACTCTATGTCCTTTCTTACGTAGAAGATGATAATGAAGTGGACTTGTTAACTCTATGTCCTTGGGTAGCATTTTTAACTTTCTCAGTTAAGCACCATAAGTCATGTTTTATCTCAATTATAAAGATTCGGAAAATCATTACTCAGGTCCTTTGCAAATGAAAGTAAACATTATGTTGCTTTATAAAATTCCTCTGTGTGTGGGACAGAGAAAAGATGACTTTGTTTAATAACTCTCCCAGAATTGTTCCTGCCATGCAAATAATTGAGCTTTTATCACATGTACTTCACCAGAACAGTCATAGTTATTGTCTTAAGTTATCCGAACTGGCAAAATACTTTGTCTGCTCTGTGACTTAAAAAGTTCACTTTCTGGTGCTGAAAAAGGAGTGGAAGCAGTAACTTTGCAAAGTTAACTGTGCTGTGACTGCTTAGTCCACTTAAAAGCGATACAATTCAGTAGTCCTACTTTGATTTTCAAAATGAAAGAAACTACCCTGACGTTCTCACACTGCAGCTTCCTTATTCTTGATTTTTTTTCTTGATTTTTCTTTTGTAGGGGATTTTTTTTTTTAAATCCAGGTATAAATTTAGAGATATTTTTAAGGAAAGAAAAATACATTAGCATGATTCAATTATTTAGTCTTGATTGAAAGTCTCTTACCACTAGGCTTTATTTTCTCTTCTACCCTGGCTTCACTATATTTTCTTTGCTAATTGTAAAGAAAGCTATGCATTCTAGTTTAGGACTCCATTTCTGTCACCTCTCTTTAGAACAGTGTATTTGAAAGCATGGTGAAGTGACTCAATAATAGTTTAAATTGAATGGTTTTTGCATGCCAGCCTTTGTGCTAAGCAGTTTATTTGCATTTAAGGTATTCATTGTTGTTTCTACTTTACAAATTAAAAAACCCCTGAGATTTTCAAAAAGTTAAATTATTATCTAGCTCATGTAGTCATGGCTAAGAAATGTCAGAATTCAAACCCAGTTCTGTCTTTATTCCTGAATGTATGGCCTCAATGTGTTCATATAGGCCTCAGAGAAGTGTGGGAGAAGGAGGAAAAGAAGGAGGAGGAAAGGGAAGAGATGGTGATGACTATGAATAATTCATTGAGCCTTTACTGTATGGTAGACACTTAGTTAATTGCCACACATGACTTAAATCATTTAATCCTTGTAACAGCCTTAAGAGAGAGGTATTCTCCTTCTATTTTAAGGGTGGGAGACTGAAGCTGAGTTTTCCACTTAATCAGGGAAACAACCCAGTAAATGAAGGTAATGGGATTCAAGCCCAGATAATTTTTTTTCATTCCAGTAAAAAAATGCTAATTGTGGAATTTACTATCTTAATCATTTCTTATGTACAATTCAGTAGTGTTAGTAAATACATTTACCTTACTGTGTAATCTCCAGAACTTAAATCCAGATGATTTAAGAGTTTGTATCCTTAACCATATAGTGACTAGCCACTGACTGCATACATAAAAAATTTAGTGATGAAACACTTAGGGTTTATGCAATATATTAGGCAAATTTATAAATTAAAATAAAAAATTATATTAAAAATTGAAATTTGGTGTTTGTTTTATAAAAGAGGGCAGTTTTCTGTAGGAAGAAATTATACCTGATTTGTTAAGGAATCACTGTTTCTGTCTTCTGCTCCTGATGAAGATGGAGAAACCAGGACCAGATTTATCTTTCTGCCTGAAAAAGAGCAAGAAAACTAGGGGAAAAACCAGAGAAACAATGGGTTTTAAGACACTGGTCACTAGATAGTGAGGGACATTGATCCCTGAAAGAGGAGAAACAAATGAGTCAAGACCTATGATGGTTCGAGCTTTTGCCTGTAAGAAATTTCCATCTCCAGTGCTATGAGAAGGAACCTTGGTGGAGGGCAGCAGAATTGACGAGATGGAATGGTACCAAAGCAGCTAGAGTTTGCAGACAGAATATCAGAATTAAGAGCACTGCATAGAGAGAGAATGCCTGAGATCTGCAGAGGGTTTCCCCTGGAGCGTTGGGCAGAGAACTAGTCAGTGTGCTCGTGTGAGGAAACTATGAGAGACCAGGGAAAGAAACAGTGCCCCATGTCCACTTGGTGCAGGAAATAGTGCCTGTTCTCACTGGCCAGACCGAAAAACTCATGATTTGTGGAGCACTGGATAGAGTACTCAGATCTTGACCTCAGTGGTGGAGAATAATTAGCCCTACCCTGAGCATGGCTCCAGACTTAGGTAACAAATTATAAATGCAAGACCCAAAAGGATCAAACCATTTCTAACTACTTTTACTCTGTCCTATAACAAAGCCTAAGAATATTTATAGGAATACAGAAAATGTCCAGCACCCAGCAAGGTGAATTTTACAGTATCTGCCCTCCATTCCCTGAAAGATTATTCAGAAAAGATTATTTCCTGCAATGAAGCAGGAAAACAATCCATAAAGAGAAAAATAAGCAGTCAATTGGAACCAGCCCATAACTGACCTGGGTATTAGAATTAGCAGACAAGAACATTAAAAGACTTATTATACCTGTATTTCATATGTTTTAAAAGTTAAGTAGAGACATAAAGGATATAAAGCAGACAAATCTTAACTTCTAGAGATAAAAACTGGATGGCATTAACAACAGGATTAGATGTTACAGAATATTATTGAACTAGAAGACATAGCAATTGAAACTAGGAGAAAAGTTTTAAAAAATAAGAGAACACCATGAGTGGGCTTTGGAAAGGTTTGCATGACCCAGTATACTTGGAGTGCTTGGGTAGGGGTGGAGTGGGAAGAATGAAAAAAAAAAAATTGAAGAATTAATAGTTGAAAATTATGAACCCACAGTTCCAAGAAGTTTACTGAAACTTAAGATCAATAAATATAAAGGAACTAAAGTACTTTGTAATCAAATTGCTCAAAACCAGCATTAAAGAGGAAAATCTCAAAAGCACTAGGGAGGGAAAAGACATTATATTCAGATGAATAATGGTAAGGATGACAGGTTTCCTGTCAGAAGAAATTCGGATGAAAAGATAGTGGAGCAACATTTTAAACTTTTTTTTTTTTAAAATAAGCAAACCTGTCAGCCTGGAATTCTATGCCCAGTGAAAATATCTTTCAAAAATGAAGATGAAATAAAGACTCTGAGACATAAAACAGCTGGAAGAGCTCTTCACCAGCAGAGGAAATGTTAGTGGATTTTATCCAGGTAGAAGGAAAAAGATACCAGATAGAACACACAAAGGAATGAAGAACCCTGGAAATGAGAAATACATTTTTCCTGTTATTTAAATCTATTTAGAAGATAACTGTTTGTTTAAATCAAAACAATAACAATGTATTGTGGAGTTCATAAGATTTAAGTAAGTAAAGTATATGGTGACTATAGTCTAAAGGCCAGGAAGAGAGAAATGAAAGTATAGTAATGTCAGGTTCTTATACCTGAAGTGTTACAATGTCACCTGAAGGTAGTCGAAGTTAAAGATGTATCCTGTAAGCCCTAAAGCAACCACTAAAATAACCAAAGGGTTTTGCTAATAAGCCCGTGAAGAGATAAAACAGAATTTAAAAATAGTCTCAAAGAAGGAGAAGGGAGCAAATAATAGATGAAACTAATAGAAATCAATAGCAACGTGATGGATTTAAGCCTAACCTTATTAGTAACTACTTTAAATGTTTATTAAACACCCCAATTAAAGGGCAGAGATGATCAGATTGGTTAAAAAAAAGAAAGACCCAACGATATGCTACCTACAGTGGACTCACTTTAAGTATATAGGCACAGATAAGTTTAAAGTGAAAAGATGGAAAAAGAGATACCATGCTGGTCAAAAAAAAAAAAAAGATGGAATGGCTATATTAAAGTCAAACAAAGTAGATTTTAGAACATAGAATATTACAAAGAATAAAGAAGATCATTTGATAATGATAAAAGGTAAATTAATCCAAAGGCATAATAATCATTAACATTTATGTAATAATAGAACTTCAAAAATCAATTAAGGAAAGGATTGCAAGGAGAAATAGAAAAAGTCACAATCTTAGAGATTTTAATACCCCATTCTCAATTATTGAACAGGTAGATAGAAAATCATTAAGGATAGGAAGCTTAAACAACACTGTCAACCAACTTGAGCTGGTTGACGTTTATAAAACACTATGCTCAGTAAGAGCAGACAGTGACATTTCTATAACACGTGTCCATTATCAGCAGAATACACATTCTTTTCAAGTGTGCATGAAACATTTGCAAAGAGAAACCATATTCTTGATCATAAAATGTCTCAGATATATGTAAAAGGATTGATGTCATACAAAGTATGTTCTCTGGCTACTGTGGAATTAAATTAGAAGTCAATAAAAGAAAAATAACTGAAAAATGCTCCATTTAGAGTTTAAATAATGGAGTTCTAAATAGCACATGAATCATAGAAGAAATTAAAAGGGAAATTAGAAAGCATGTTGAACAAATGAAAATGGTAACATAACAATTTGTGGGATGCTGCTAAAGCAGGTTTAAGGGGACATTTATAGCACTAAGCACATGGATTAGAAAAGAAATGTCTTAAATCAATGGCCTTTGCTGAAGAAAGAAGGGCAATTAAAGTCACAGTAAGCAGTAAGAAAGATCAAAGTGAAAATGGAAAGATAGAAAATAGAAAAATAATGAAGGAAAATCGAGGAAATAAAAGTTGGTTCTTTGAGAAGATCAGTGAAATCCATAAATCTCTAGCTGTCCTGATCAGGAATGCAAGAAAGACAATGTGGATTACCAATATCAGGAATGAGGGAGGTAACATCATTGCAAATTCAGAAGAGATAAAAAACATAATGAGGAAGTATTATGAATGACTTTTATCTCCATAACTTCAGCAACTTATGTGAAATGGATAAAATCTTACCACAGCTCACTCCAGAAGTAGGTAACTGGGATAGCTGTCATATATGAAATTGGAATTGTTGTTAATGACCTTTCACAAAGAAAACCCCAGGCCAAGATGGCTTCACTGGTGAATTTTATCAAACATTTAAGGACAAAATATCAGTTCTATATAAATTCGTCCAGAAAATTGAAGAAGAGTTAATAATTTTCCAACTTTTTTTTTTACATTGATACCAAAACTTGACAAAGTACAAGAAAACTACAGACCAATGTTTCTCATGAACATCAGTAGAAATTCTAAATAAAAGTATAGCAGATTGACTCCAACCATATTGTAAAAGATGATGTATGATGACAGATTTATTTCAGTAGGGCAGGGTTGGTTTAACATTAGAAAATAAGTCAATTTAATTTGCCTTATTGATAAATTAAAAACAAAAAATTATATAAACTTCTTAAGAGATACAGAAAGAGTGGGTGACAAAAGTCAACATCTGTTCCTGATAGTTTTTATCAGCAGATTATTAATACAAGAGAACTTCCTTAATCTGATAAAGTACATCCTAGACAAACCCATGGCTAACCTCAAAACTTTTGTGTGTGGTTTAAATTCCCATTATAATAAGCTTTTTAAAACTGTGAAAATGAAATACGAGGATTAGTGAAGTTGTTGTTTCTTACATCTTTTTAGGTATTTGAATAATCATGGAATATTAGAACTCAAATGGGCCTTCAATATGATACTAATTCTGTTTACTTTTTATAGGTCAGTATGGAAATCCTTTAAATAAATTCATTAGACATTATGAAGGATTATCTTATGATGTGGATTCATTACACCAAAAACACCAGCGTGCCAAAAGAGCAGTCTCACATGAGGACCAGTTTTTACGTCTAGATTTCCACGCTCATGGAAGGTGAGTAAATTTGTTGCTGTGTCTGAAGTTCCCATATATTCACTCTAAGTTTAGAGAAGCAATTTATACCCTTAATTTTCCTTCTCTAATGGAAAGGTCCTCATTTGGAAATTCAGCCTACACTGGAATTTGGTGTCTACTTTAAGCATTTTTTTCTTTTAATATGGATTGTCCTTTTTATATTGTTAAGGAAACAGTCACATTTAAATGTTTTAAGTTTATGAATCAGATCCTCTATTGTATTATTAGAGAATATGTCTTTAAAGAAGAGTCTGTGTTTGTAGTTTCCCTATTTTTTAATGTGTTTTAAGGTCTATATATTTCTTTTCTGGTGCCAGCAGTGAAGGTAGCTGGTTGTATGCCATTGAATAAGTCTATTTTTCATTAACTCAGTTTTATTACCTCTAAAATGACAACTTGTAGATAGATTACTTACTATACTGCTCAATTCTCAGAATTCTTAAGGAATAAAGAATAGGGAGGCAAGGGAGAGAGGTAAAAATCATATTTATTTAGTGTTGTGATGTTCTAGGTACATAGATGATTTATGTGCATTTTCTTATTAATCTTCTCAACACCCAAACAAGGTAAATTATCTTTTTATATTTGAGGAATCTGAGACTCAGAGAAGTTAAATAACTTCTTCCAAGTTACATAGCACAGATTATTTGACCCAGACCTGGCTGACTCAAAACCCCATAGTTTTTCCTTTGTTAGGGGTACTTAGATACAAAATCTTTGAGAATTCTTTGTCAGACTCTCTGTGTTGCCTGCTGTAATTAATAAATTATTCCTTTTGTACTTTTTCTGTTGCTGTAACCCTGATTTATTATTCAACTCTTAATGGGTTTCCCAGCTTCCACTCCATTTATCATTAAAGCTCACCTTCGTACTACTACATGATGACTCTTCCTTAAATGCTTCCTTTTTCATGTCAGCTTACTGCTTTAAGTCTTAAATTAATGATTGTTAGCCATTTCTTAACTTGGCTTTCAAGATTCTTTGTAAGGCAATTCAAGTCTATTATTCTAAACTTACTGTACTCCATTTCCCAATATTAAAGGTCTCTTTCACTCAGAATGGTCTTCTGATTGCTGAGTATACCATGTACAGTTTCTTCTGTGTATCATTTAACTTAAATACATTCCGATCATCTTTTAATACACAATTCAAGTTCTACTTTTTTCAAACTTTTCTTACACCTTCCCCTGAACCTTTAACTTACTTATATGTACCGTTGGCATTTGATTTGATCTCTTTTTCTTTTCATGTGTGTATTTCTTGTTTATTTTTCTATAACTGTGTTGTTTGTTCCTCACAGGCTGGCTGCTAATATTTAGTGTGTCTGCTCTTTGCCCTTGTAGTACTGATGCTCAGAAAGATTTTAATGGATGAAAAACAACAGATAATTAGACATGCTCTGAAACTTGAAGTGTTTTGCACATGGAAATACATGCATTACTTAAGTGAAATTAATTTCCGTATTACAAAGTAATGATCATTGTAGAAAAACTGCTTTCAAGTTATAAAATCTACTTTGATTTGAAGGGGGAAAACATTCATTTCAGGGTCTGTTTGCTCTTCTAGATAAAAATTTTAGTGACAGCAATTGATGTAAATTTTTTTATTACCCTTAACTTCAGATATTTTTGAATTATCCATTCTTTATTGGTACCATGAAATAATAAGCAATCATTAAGCCTTCCTAAGTTTTTAGTGACTATCTCAAAATGAATTTAATGCTATATTGCAAATATAGGGACTGCCAAAAGGAAAAGATTCTACCTGCCTTTGTTTGGATACCACATTTCTTTTATATCATTAGATTTTTACTAGCTCCATCACCTAATTCATACTAAACATGTGGCAAAAGCAAATCCCTAGTCCCTCTTGTTTTTCTGTATGTGTGAGAGTGAGAGAGCGTGTTATGAGTTCTCACTGTTATTTAGTCATTGTAATAGGAGCAGCAAGATAGACGTAAGTCATTGTATAAGAAGAAAATGTGATATGGTGCTTTAGAGATAAAATGCTATAAATATTCAAAGGAAGGGGAACTTACTTCTGGCTAAGGCTCTCAGCAAAGGACCTGGAGTTAGAAAATCTCATGCTGTATATAAGTGGTTATCTTAGGTACTTTTAATAGAAATCTGTTTAATTAACTATATACCTATATTACATTTTTCAGAGTAGATCTTAATTCAGGTGTTTTATTTTATTGTCTCAATTACTATACTTATATATTTATACTGTCTCAGAATTTGTGCCCTAAAACATGGTCATTTCACTACCTTCTAACATACCTCAGTTAAAAATGTTATGATCTGATAGTTTTAGTTCTCCCTTTCCTTGAAACAGGCTTGCAAAATGACCTCGGTAAGTATAATTACAGATTTCCTGCTTAATCTGTCCTCCTCCCCCGTCATATACAAAATGTTAGTTTTGGGTACTAGACTCTATGGGGTATGACTGTGTGTGTGTGTGTGTCAGTATTAAAGTTATTCTTTGCCCTGTATGCCTAAGCACATAAACAAAACTTCTTTTAACCTGGATTCCAAGTTTGCAAATAAGAGCGTATCACATCCCAAGTTTATACATGTTAATTTTAAATGAAGAAATGTCAAGATTCTTTAAGCCTAATGTCTGTTTTTGAGAATTCCATGAAAAACTGTCACTCTTTTTTCTCTTCCAGTCTTGAGATGTAATTATATAGCACTATATAAGTTTGAGGTGTACAGCATAATAATTTGATGCATATACATCATAAAATTATGTTTTTTTCTTATGTGTATTTAAACCCTTTCCTTTTTATTTTGTTTTTCATGATGTACTTTGGGCAATCATCTTTGTTTTCTGGTCTTCTCACCACTTTGCTGACTTTACTTCCTCTGAAACATTTACATTTGTGTGGGAAGCTACTTAGTAAAGAGGCTCATGATTATATAGGAAGTGTATGTATTCAAACAGCCATAACTGGTTAGAGAAAGGAATACAGTGATAGTTTGGAGACTGAATGAATGACTTGACATGAGTTATCTAGAGATTTCTTTTGAGCTTCAGGTTCCTCATTAGTAAGACCTTGAGCTTTGGATGAGATAATAATGTTTAAGGCTTCTTCCTACTTTAAAATTCTGCAAAATATGTTAGTAACACCCAAATAACTAAATTTTAAAAAATCAAAACACTACCTAGTCAGTGATAAACTATTTTTTTCTGCTTTTGTGTTTGATTGTTTAGGTACATAATCAGTAAGTCAAAAATTGTTTCTATCTACTAGTGTGATTTGTATGTAGTATAGAAGATACCAGAATTTTATCTGAAGTATAATGTTTTGGAGAACTTAGAAGTTCCTTTTTTTTTTTTATTTTTACAAGATAATTCTGTTCAAAGTAAACGGTCAGATATTTGATTGGAAGTTTTCTGTGCAGTTTGAGACTGAAGTTCTCCCTACTTCTGAAACATGAGGATGTCAAGAATGTGTCCCAAAAAACCTGTGAAAGGGATAAATATTCTCTTTGGATCCTGGCTAGGGTTGAACTAGTCTGGAAGTGTCTTATACTTTATCTTTGGCATATCATGAGTAGGGTAGCAGAAACCCAGGATACTTTTAACTCTGTAGATGAACCACTACACTTTAAGATGCAGAACTGAGAATCTAGGGAGCATAAATGGATGTCGTATCATAAAAAAGAGCAACAGAATCAATTTGAATTGTGTAGATGTGCCACTGTTATGGATATGGAAAAACAAAATTTTGAAAAATACTGACGTAGCATTTAATTCTATCTCAACAAAATTTGAGTAAGTTTGAGCAAAAATTTCTAGGGGAAAATGATATGTATTTTTACCTAGTTTATATCAGGTACTGTACCCCTTAGCATGTACTTAAAGTATATTTCTCTCCACTCTGTCTCAGCAGTGGATTTTCTAGGATATGCTATTCTTTATTACTGCCTGATTCCTTGTTACACAGAAATTAAACGCCTGACAAATATGTTTTAAAAAAATCTGAAAACTACACTGGCTACTTGAGTTACTTACCGAAATAAGAAATAGCAAGAGCTGCATTGTGTTTAGGAAGTTAAATTGAGAGCTTTATTCAATTTAATTGAATAACTCTGAGCTTTAGCTTCTTAGATATGATTTAACATGAAATATCATTTTTATTTCACGTTTTAAAGCATTAACTAAGGTTTATGTGTAAAAGAAGGAATGAGTTTTTTTTTTTTAATTGAGCTTCCTACCCATTTTGAAAGGGAATGGTAGTAAGATTTTAAGTGTTTTTCTGACTATTTTCAATTTTTTTGGAGTCATTGTTTCCTCTAGAAGTTGATCTCAAACAGGCTTGTGTCTGATAGCATGCTTAATGTCAGAGTTCCTAGAGCTGGTGACGTAGACAGTAAATGTCAGAAATGAGGTATGTGCCTAGTAGAAAAGCCCATCCCTCATTCCTCAATTACAATCCTCAGCTGTAAGTTATATTTCATACTAACATGTTGCATGTGCAATTGAGTCTTATGTGAGATAAGCACACTAGTTCAGATTTAATTTGGATTCTTAGCCAACTTCATTTATTTCTGTTTTTTCAAGAGACTAAGCCCCATATAAGTTGTTGTACTAGTTCTTAAAAGTGTAGCAAGAATTTTATATGACTAAAGGTTGTTTAAATGATTATCTTATTTCATTATACCTGAAAATCATTTATATAATTGTGTTGAATGGGTGTGTTTAGTTTATTGGCTTTATAATATTATTGTTGCTTGGCTTATTTTATTAAACATCAGTGAAGTTTTGTATGTAAGAAATATGATTTTTTAGATTAATAAATGGGTTTAAAAAATCTTTGATAATCATTTATATAGTTCCTATTTGAAATAGCTTCTGAATACTGAAATTCCTTACTTGGTTGTATCATAACCTCTAACTTTTTTGGATTGACCTTTTTTTTTTTCTTTTTTTCTTTTTTTTTAAACTTTTTTTTTTATTGAGTTATAGTCATTTTACAATGTTGTGTCAAATTCCAGTGTAGAGCACAGTTTTTGAGTTATACACGAACATACATATATTCATTGTCACATTTTTTTTTGCTGTGAGCTGCCACAAGATCCTGTATATATTTCCCTGTGCTACACAGTACAGTCTTTTATCTATTCTACATTTTGAAATCCCAGTCTGTCCCTTCCTACCCCTGCCCCCTTGACAACCACAAGTTTGTATTCTATGTCTATGAGTCTGTTTCTGTTTTGTATTTATGTTTTGTTTTGTTTTTAGATTCCACATATGAGCTATCTCATATGGTATTTTTCCTTCTCTTTCTGGCTTACTTCACTTAGAATGACATTCTCCAGGAACATCCAAGTTGCTGCAAATGGCGTTATGTTGTCGGTTTTTATGGATGAATAGTATTCCATTATATAAATATACCACATCTTCTTTATCCAGTCATCTGTTGATGGACATTTAGGCTGTTTCCATGTCTTGGCTATTATAAATAGTGCTGCTACGAGTATTGGGGTGCAGGTGTCATTTTTAAGTAGGATACTTTCTGGATATATGCCCAGGTGGATTGACACATATTTTTGATACTTGTATATAGGAATAAAACTGAGTTATTAACTTGTGTGCATCTTTGAGACCTTAAATTATAATCACTTTGAACTAGTTAGATTCCAGAGCAGTTTGTTTTGGGAGAATGATGCTGAACCAACAAATCAAACATAAACATGAAGTCTAGCATATCAAGAATCTCAGATGTGATACATTCTGTCACATCTGAGACAAATCTGGGACAAGTGGTTGTGTCGCAGTATTCATTGTCATTGTCTTTTAAAGAAATTATAGACCACAAATTCAGTTAAATGGAATTTTTATCCCTGGATTGAATGAAAAAATGTATCATGCATTTCCTTTTGTTTAAGTTTATTTGAGCTACAAGAGATGTTTCGTAAGTCTACTTGATTGTTTTATTTTGACACTTTAATCGTTTTATATATTTATTAAGCATCCAGTGTATTTCCAGTACTTTTGGTAGTCAGTAGGAATAGAATAGCTGAACAAGAGAGGTCTTCGCTATCGTGGAGTTTATGAACTCATGAGAAACAGGTATTTGATTAGGAATGCCAGGTGTGATAAGTGTTAACAAAGGAATGTTTAAAAGATTGCTATGGGAGCACAGGGGGATGCCATCTTATCTGAACGTCAGGGAAGGCCACTCTTAGAAAATGGCTTTTAAATGGATCCTGGACAGATGACTGAAGAAGAAGATAGGCAAAGAAGGGGAGGAAATGTGTTCTAGACAGAGGAAACAGCATGTGGAAAGATACTGAGATGAGAATTGGCATGTTCTTGGCAGTGAAGGAATTTCAGTATGAGTGGTGCTTAAGATGGGAGGGAGAATGGTTTCAAGTGAGGTTATAGATGTGAGCATGAGCCAGATCTTTGAGAGTTTATGTAAGTCGTGGTGATATTTTTTTACTTAGCCATGGAAGATTTTTAATGGTAAGTAACTTACGAGGTTTAAAAAGTCTAGTCTGATTGTGAATGAAGAGTAGTTTGGAAGGGAGTAAGGTAAAATGCATTGAGACTAGTTAGGAAGGAGAGTGACTAGATGTAAGAGCTAATTTGAAGGTAGAATTTATTGGTTCTGGTTAATATGTAGTGAGGTGTAAAGAGGAGTCATTTTAAGTTGTAGGTGGAGGAGAGTGAAAAGTAGAAAACCTGAGAGCGTGATACTAGATGCCAAGGGAGAAAGTGTTTCAAGGAGAGAAGTGGTCAATTTGCTGCTTTTTTGTTTTTGTCATGCTCAGCATTACCAGTGTTCTAGTCCATGTTACTTCTCCTTCCTTGAGTTTCTCTAGTTTTGTTTGATCTTGGTGATCTAATTACACAGAGTAATCCAGATGTACATGCATCATAGTCTGGTTTAAGGGTAAAGAAATAACATTTTTGTTTGAATTTCTAATGATTCATGGTAATAACCAGTATATCTTTGGACATTTTGGTTACAAGAACATAGTGGGCCAATATCTTTGTGGAACCATCCCTACTAATTCTGTGGTGATTAATTGCAAGGACCCAGTTATCTTTTGAGTATAGCTTGGCTAATTTTTTCCTAAATGTATGAAGTACAAACACATTTAATTTGTCCATTGTAAGAATGTTCTGACTAAATACATGACTCCAATTTTTATGTTTCAGTTTCAGCAGTGGCTTACTTGCACCTGTCAAACTGAGTGAGCCTTTCACATTCTTTATCTTGAGAGACTTCAAGGGTCATTTTGTCCAACTTAATGTTGGGTGACATTTTGGAGAAATGGTCATTCGACTTCACCTATATGTATTTAAAATCTCCAAATAGAAGATTTTACCTGTGTTTTCTGTAAGTGTTAAATAATCTGTTTTATTGAACCCTTTGCTGTCTTATGCTGTTTTCTCTCTTCTTGTTTTTAACAAACTACATGATAATAGGATGATGGTGTTACTTCTTAACTTCTTGTCACTTCATCAACCAGTTATTCATAGTTTATCAGCATTAACTCTAGAGTAGTTCTCATCATTGTGTTCTTTTTCTTTTAGAAGATGATATTATCAGCAAGACAAATAAAAAAACTATCAAACACTTTGCTGTAGCAAACAGCAATACCTCTGCTTCATCAGAAATTTAAGTGGGAGGAAGACTCAGGATAAGAAGTGATCCTCAGTCCTCTCTCTATGTGGAAAAGTAATAGGGGCAGGAAAATGTGGATGCAAGTGGAATACTTGAGGAGCACAGGGAAAAGATGATACATTTTATCTTTTAAAAGGAGAGATTTGAGATGATGAGTTTATGGCAGAAGGGGAAGTCCCCTTCCTTCCCCTCACTCCCCAAAAAGGGAACAAGGAATGTTGTAGTTTGAAGGAATATATTCATGGAGATATTTTGGAGGGCATTTGTCACATAGAGACTTGCTGCTCAGACAAGTCTTCATTAATTCAGTGAAGGTTTTGGAGTCTCGTGTGTGCTAGGTTCTATTCTCTTACCTCATCTCTTGTTCTTCTCTCCCTTCTTTATACCGCTGTAGCCCCAGTGGTTTTTCTCCAACACACAACGCTTGCCTTTGCACTTGTAGTTCCTCTACCTGAAACCCTTCTGCATCTCTGCTCCATAACAACACAGCTCTTGCTCCTCCACTTCATTCAAGTCCCTGCTTAAATGTCGTCTGTCAGAGAAACCTTTTCTACCACTCTTTGTGAAATAGCATCTTCTTTCCCTCTACCACTTTGGCCATTTATCCTGCTTTGTTTTTCATCATAGCACTTATCACTACAAGACTAACTTCCTTCTTTCCCCCCTTTTCTTTCCCTTTCTCTCTGCGCACTAACCGTGTAGGAGCTAGAATGTGGATTGTGGATTGCGTTGTGCATGCCTACGTCCCCAGGCTTAGCGCTGTGCTGGCCCTGCTAAGTGCTCACTAAGTGTTTATGGAGTGAAGGAATAGCATACAGTTACGTTCATGGTTTGGATCACTTTCTTTGGATGTACACTGCCAATTTTTTCTTTGAACTCTTTTTTTTTTCCAGCTTTCCTTTTATGGACACATTCTTCTTTTTAACAATACCATTGATTATGCTTCTTAAGTCAGTCTTTTATTTTTGATTTTAGGGAGAATTACTACTGTTCTGTATTTTGCCATCCTAGAGCTCCCTTATTGTATCCTAAGCAGGGGACTGTAGCTTGGTGTGTTGGAAAGGTCATTGGTTGGCTAACTGAGGACTTTGGGTTCGGATTTGAGCTCTGGTTTTATTTGTGTGATCTTGGTCTTCAGCCTTCTCTGGTGTGTGAAATAAGTACATTTAGGTGATCTTTATGATTTTATACTTTTGATTTACACTGAATATCTGAGTAATTGAAGTCTCACTCTACTCTTAAATCTTACTGTTTCAGTGTTTTATATACCGTAGTTTTGCTTGCTAATTGTTTAGTTACATAGTTGTATAAGGTGAGAAGGTATTTACGGAAACTTTTTTTCTCTCCAATAGGTAAATTTACTTATTCTGTAATCATGTGTAAGACATGTAGGCAATGTGTTCTGTAATCGTGGGCTATGGCAGATTCTTCCCCTGGCTCTCCTTTATGTGGCAAAGGCGCACTGATGATCTGCTCCTCCTCTTATGAATTTTCTTATTTTGGCTTGAGTTTTAGTTTCACCTTTGTCTTCCTTGGGAACTTGTGAGGGATCTCGTTTATGTATTTTTCCTAATTTGAGAATATCTACCTCAGAGCCATCAGTAAAGCCTGAAACTATGTTTTGCAAACAGTAGAGCCCCCAAAATTTCTGTGGGAGGATGCCTCACGTGCTGCCCAGCAGGGTACATGAGGGCTAACTCTGCCCTTTCCTATTCTACCTACCTGTTCATTTTATCTTTTTTTTTGGATAGTGGCTTCTTTAAGATAATTTTAAAAAGGACTTTTCTGTTTCAAAAAGTATGCTGGTGGAAGTAAACTAGATATTTGACTCATAGTAATATTTGATAGTAATACTGGCAGCTTGTCTTATAAAAATAATTTGGATGGAGACTCTCTCAAGCATCTTTATTGAAAAGAAGGTGCATGTTAAGAGGAAAGAATACGTAGAGATGTCAGGGATGGCCTTTTAAGTCCAGTTTTATTTCTAGGAATCACTATCCTGGCCTACCATAGACTGGTTCCGTTTAGACACGGTAGACCTCATTGGGACGCTGGATTACACTGACATACTTGGCAGCAGGGATTTTGCTCTCAGGCTTCTTTCCTGTGTTAACGAGGTATTTCATTAGTTGGGGCTTTTTGTCCTAATATATCAGTTCAAGACATATACCCTTATCTATTGCTGTTTTCTTCTGAGAATCAGAGCCATGCTGTCTTTAGCCCAAATAGCAATCATATGGGAAAAGGCTCTATATTCTTGTCCTTCTAACTGTTCAAATCTGTAGAATGGTACCTCGTTAGCGTAGAAGGTATATGGCCTTCCAGAAACGTATGGAATCATATCTTACCATAATGTATTTTGTTGTTCTATACCAGAGGTGGTTCTAGGGCCTCTATTATTTGTTTAATTTAGATGTAGAGTGCTTTTCTAAAGCCTGAGAGGGAAAACCATCTATTATTACCACATATTACACAATTGCATTTTCATAGCACTGAGGCTGGAGATTTGGAATCTGTTTTGTGTATTTTTTCAGATTGTTGTTATTTGTTAACTGATTTTGCCCTCCTATAATTTCACTCTATTCCTTATAACTTTACAGTTTGCTGCTGATGAAAGCCCCCCAAAAAATTGTAATAGAATTACTATAATCAGGATGAGAGACAAAATACTATTGATCTATAGGAACAACATAATGGTTAAATCTAACGCTAGGAAAACATTCCCAGTGCAAATCATGTTCCTTATACAGAGCGTTTTCCTCCTCAAAGGAAATCTAAATTTATCTTTGATGACAGTGTACTATATAATAATAACAACAACAACAACAATAATAATAATAAAAATAATAAAAGGAGAACTAAACTTACTGGAAGAAATATAGTAGAAGGGGACAGAGTTTAGCCTTAGTCTTAAAAGTGGCTCAAGCATTAACAATAAGGAGAATTTCTTACAGTGGTGGTGTAAAGTAGACTTTTCAGTGAAAGTCAAATAAGGTTATATTTCCATTTCTATGTCTTATTTGCATTTATTCAGATTTTAAAAGGTGACTTGGCCAGCTGATAATATTACATTCAGACTGCTACAACACTCAGCATATATTATTAGCTTGACTGCTTCCATCACATGTGTGAGATCCATTAGTGGCATAGTGGAAAGCAAGATGCAGTAGCCAAATAGTAGAGCTTTAGTCCTAATTCTAGACCTGTTACCTAAGTCATACCCTTCAATAAAAGTATTCATCACGCCTCCTTTGCAATGTTACTGTGAGGGTGAGATGCAGTAATATGTGTAAAAGTGCTCTGAAATGATAAACCTATATACAGTTAAGAAAAATGGTATAATCTCATCTCATTATCATCACAGTACCACTAGCTCAACCAATTCTCTAGGGGCTTTTACTCCACTAGGAAGGGTATCTCTGGCCACACAATTAGAAATTTTTTTTTTAATTTTTTAAACATTTTTGTATTGAGTTATAGTCATTTTACAATGTTGTGTCAAATTCCAGTGTAGAGCACAATTTTTCAATTACACATGAACATACATGTATTCATTGTCACATTTTTTTCACTGTGAGCTACCACAAGATCTTGTATATATTTCCCTGTGCTATACAGTATAACTTATTTATCTGTTCTACATTTTGGAATCCCAGTCTGTCCCTTCCCACCCCCCGCCCCTTGGCAACCACAAGTTTGTATTCTATGTCTATGAGTCTGTTTCTGCTTTGTATTTATGTGTTTTTTTTTTAATTCCACATATGAGCGATCTCATATGGTATTTTTCTTTCTCTTTCTGGCTTATTTCACTTAGAATGACATTCTCCAGCAACATCCATGTTGCTGCAAATGGCGTTATGTTGTCAGTTTTTATGGCTGAATAGTATTCCATCACACAATTTTATTTTTTACCCTAGCTTTGGAAATACAATGATATTTTTAAATTTATTTTTATTATGGTAAAATAACATATAACTTACCATTTTAACCATTGTTAAGTTTAAATGTACAATTGAGTGACATTAGATATATTCACAGTGTTGTGCAACTGTTTCCACTATTCATTTCCAGAGCTTTTTGTATCAAACAGAAACTATGTACTCATTAAAAAGTAACTCCCCATTCTGCCCTCCTACCAGCCCTTGGTAACCTCTATTCTGCCTTCTATCTCTAGGAATTTGCCTATTGTCTGTACCTCACAAGTGGAGTCCTATGATAGGTAGCCTTTTGATCTGGCTTTTTTCACTTAGCTTCGTGTTTTCAAGGTTCATCCATGTTGTAGCGTGTATCAGAATTTCATTCCTTTTTAAGGCTGAATAATCCATTTTATGTGTATACCACTCATACATACATTTTAAAATCCATATGTTGATAGGCATTAGGATTATTTCTACCTTTTGGGCTATTAGGGTAATGTTGCTTTAAAAAGGTGTACAAGTATCTGAGTCCATGATTTCCATTTCTTTGAGTATATACCTACAAATAGAATTGGCACATCATATGGTAATTCTATGTTTAACTTTTTGAGGAGCCATCAAACTGTTATCCCAGAATACAGTGATTTTTTTAAATTGAAGTATAGTTGATTTATAATGTTGTGCTAGTTTCAGGTGTACAGCATAGTGATTGAGTTTTATATGTGTGTGTGTGTGTATGTATATATTCTTTTTCGTATTTTTTCATTGTAGGTAATTACAAGATATTGAATATAGTTCCCTGTGCTATATAGTAAGACCTTCTTGTTTGTCTATTTTATATATAGTAGTTTGTATCTGCTAATCCCAAACTCCTAATTTATCCCTCCCCCACCCCCTTTCCCCTTTGGTAATCATAAGTTTGTTTTCTATGTCTGCTTGTCTATTTCAGTTTTGTCAGTAAGTTCATTTGTATCATTTTTTAGATTCCATGTATGAGTGATATGATATTTGTTTTTCTTCTTCTGACCTATTTCTCTTAGTATGATAATCTCTAGGTCCATTCATGCTGTGGCAAATGACATTATTTCTTTTTTAATGACTGAGTAGTATTCTAGTGTGTGTGTGTGTGTGTGTGTGTTTATTATATCATCTTTATCCAGTCATCTGTTGATGGACGTTTAGGTTGCTTTCATGTCTTGGCTATTGTAAATAATGTTGCTGTGAACATAGGGGTGCATGTGTCTTTTCAAATTAGATATATGCCCAGGAGTGGGATTGCTGGATCACATGGTGACTCTAGTTTTAGGTTTTTAAGAAATCTCCATATTAATTTCCATAACGTTTGCACCAAATTACATCCCATCAACAGTGTAGGAGGGTTCCCTTTTCTTCACATTCTCTAGCGTTTATTGTTTGTGGACTTTTGAACGATGGCCATTCTAACTGGTGTGAGGTGATAGCTCATTGTAGTTTTGATTTGTACTTCTCTGATAAGTAGTGATATTAAGCATCTTTTCATGTGCCTGTTGGCCATCTGTATGTCTTCTTTGAAGAAATGCCTGTTAGGTCTTCTGCCCATTTTTGATTGGGTGGTTTTTTGTCATTGTTGTTGCTGTTGTTGTTATTGAGTTATAAGAGCTGTTTGTGTATTTTGGAAATTGAGCCCTTGGCAGTTGCATCATTTGCAAATATTTTCTCCCAATCCATAGGTTGTCTTTTTGGTTTGTTGATGGTTTCCTTTGTTGTGCAAAAGGCTGTAAGTTTAACTAGGTCCCATTTGTTTATTTTGCTTTTTATTTCTTTTGCCTTGGGAGACTGACCTAGGAAAACATTGCTATAATTAATTTATGTCAGAGAAGGTTTTGCCTATGTTCTCTTCTAAGAGGTTTATGGTGTTCTGTCTTATGTTTAAGTCTTTGATCCATTTTGAGTTGATTTTTGTATATGGTGTGAGGGAGTGTTCTAACTTCATTGATTTACATGGGGCTATCTGGTTTTCCCAACAACACTTCTGAAGAGACGGTCTTTTCTCCATTGTATATTCTTGCCTCTTTTGTCAAAGATTAATTGACTGCAGGTGTGTGGATTATTTTGGGGCTGTCTTTTCTGTTCCATTGATCCCTACGTCTGTTTTTGTGCCAATACCACAAAACTGTTCTGATTACTGTAGCTTTGTAGTATTGTCTGAAGTCTGGGAGGGTTATACCTCCAGTTTTGTTCTTTTTCCTCAGTGTTGCTTTGGCAATTCTGGGTCTTTTATGGTTCCCTATAAATTTTAGGATTATTTGTCCTAATTCCAGAATACAATGATTTTTATAAGGCAGTGTTCACTGTAGTTTTTCTGACCTGTGGGCCAAAATTTTAAACAATTAAATAATCAGGTTATGTTTTCATATTGTTTTTTATTCAAGGCTTGTTGAGAAGCTGGGAAGGTAGAAGGTGTTTCTTAACTAATTATTAGTATTATTTTATAATGTGTTATCTGACAGGAATATTGCAAAGAATTTATAATTCATATAAACATTGTAATATTTATATAATAACATTTAATAAATAAATATTATAATTATATAAATGTTAAAATAACATTAAGATACAAACTATCAAACAGATGGTATGGACTTAAAATTAGGGAACTGGAATCTAATGTCTTAGTTAACGGAATAAATTATGTCCATTTTCTGAGTATTCATTTGTAGTTTATCTGTTTCATAGATTATGACAGACTTTAATTCAGTGTGTCTTCTTCTTCCATTTATCTGCCTTCCAGGCTCACTGTTGTTCCATTCCCTCTTTGTTGATAAGTGTTTTAGATGCAAATTAGTTTTGACATTAATAAGAGCAGTGCATTTTGAGGATATGCTCTAAATTTGATTTTTTGTTTTATTATCTATACATCTTCTTGACTTTGTACATGGATAATTGAAAACTGATTTTATGTATGGTTTCAATCCAATTTAAATCAATACTGAAACTAATATTTTGTATATATGAGGTGATTTTCCTGTTAAGTCAGTATCAGAGTTGGAAGGAGCCTACTCAAGTGTTGTTAAATTCTTTCTGTTATAACATCCCTCTAGGGTTGCTATCTGCTTGCATATAAAACTAACTTTTTTGGTTGGGAATATAGCATAGATTGTTCTTATACTGAACTTAAATGTCTTTCTGAAGCTCTTACTCCCCATGCCTCCATGTTTTTTTGCCACATAGAATACTAATGCTCTTGCTTATAGTGGTTTTAGGGTGCAACAGTTTTGCTGAAAAATAAATCCTGAGTGATACATACTCAGTCCTTGGACATTTTTACTGTTTAGTCTGTTTAACAAAGATATTCTTTTAGAGGTAGTATTTACTATAGTCACTTATAAGTATATATAATGATAAATTAATGATTTTTCAAAATAATTGTGATCTCTTAAAAATAATTTATGTATTTATACTTACATATGTGATCAAGAATTTCCTGTCTATTGGTAAAAACAGTTTTGTGAGAAGACAGGTCGTGCAACAAGAATTCAGGCAGCATTCCTGTTTGTTTAGGATAGTCTGTCATTAACTTTGTCTCTGGAATTCCCATCTGGAAGATGTGTTTGGCTTTGTTGATTACTTGCTGCAGTAGATTGGAACCTTGAGACTCTAAGGATGCCTTTTCTAGCCTATAGTCCTTGTCACAGCACCTGGGAAGCCCTAGGAGTTTTTTGATGAGAGTTTTAAGCAAGTAGAAAATGAGTGCTGCCTCAGAATAAAAGGTTACCAAGATTGATAGGAAATTAGGAAAAAAAGATAAAATAGACAATGTTCAAAAAGGCTTATACTTTCTGAAGCTAATGAGTATACCCTGTTGTCTCCTATTCACTTGAAAATGAGTTGATTTTTTTCTTTAGGAACAACTTTATTGAATTATAATTTGCAATAAGTAAAATATAGTTACTTCAAGTGTATAGTTTTGACAGATGTATATACTTGTATACCTACCATTCCAGTCAAGGTGTAGAACGTTTTCCATCATAGCAAACAAACATTTCTTCATTCTCTTTTGCTCTTTGTCTTTCTTCACTCCAAGCAATCACTGATCTGCTTTCTGTCACTACAGATAGATTTTGCTTATTCTGCAATTACATATGTATGAAATTATACTATGTGAATTCTTTTGTGTCTCATAAAAGTACCTATTTGTAGTAGTTTGATAAGTTTAGTAGTGAATAGTTTGCCATTGTTTGAATAAGCCACAGCCCTCTTCTGTCTTTACTTGTTGGTAGACATTTAGGGTATTTGCAGTTTTGGCTTTTATGAGTAAAGCTGCTTTGGACATTTGTGTCCAGTTCGTGTGGACATGTGTTTTATGTTTTCATTTCTCTTGGAGTAGAATTGTGTGTCATAGGGTTTTTATATGTTTAACTTTATAAAAAACTGCCAATTTTCCAAAGTGACTGCACAGTTTTGTACTTACACCAGCAGTGTGTGAGAGTTCCAATGATTCCATATCCTACTAACATTGGAGGTTGGCCAGTTGAACACTTTGGTTCAGATTTATTGAGCAGAAATTGTGCTATATGCAGACTTTTATGGCAATTAGAAAAGAGACTTGATACAGTGTTAAGAGTTTAGTAATGATAGCCAATTTATTGGTCTTTCCCTTTCCTTTCTAAAGGACAGTTAGAATGAGTATGATTTCATTAATATCACGGTCCTTTGAGTTTGGGTCTCCAAATTTAACTGAGAAAGGTCTAAAAATATTAGAAGAATTAGATGCCACAGGGAAAAATTAAGGAATTGAAAAGTTGTGTGTATGTGTGCTCACCTGTCTCTATGTGTGTCTGTCCGTGTGTCTGTATGTGTGTAAGAGAGCATGCATACTTGCTTCTCTGAGAAGAGATGTTAAGTATCTGAATAGATTCCAGTTTCCTGTATATTATCTCATTTGGGTTGTGAAAAGTAGGGGAAATGGCAAAGCTGTGAAATTACTAAGGAGGGAAGACAGGTAGTGGTGAGTAACAGCAACTGGATCAAGAAGCTTGTTTTTAATATCCAAACAACTTAGTTGCTGTTGGAATGATCTTGTTATGTAGGAATCAGCCTGTAAGCATTTATTTTTTTAGTATCTCTTTGGTGGTTACTATTTAATTGTATGTAATTAAAAGTTGTATCACAGCTGTTAGGTTGAATTTTAGAGCAGAATCTTTATAAGAAAATCTTGGTCAGTGTATTTCCCAAATAGACAAATTACGTGAAACAATTCACATTTTGCATATTTTTTTATTTAAAAAATAATTGTTTAAATTTGGATCCTTTTAATTTCATTTTTTCCCCTCTCCCACTCTTCTTGTAGACATTTCAACCTACGAATGAAGAGGGACACTTCCCTTTTCAGTGATGAATTTAAGGTGGAAACATCAAATAATGTACTTGATTATGATACCTCTCATATTTACACTGGACATATTTATGGTAAGTTGGACCGTAAAAGAACTCTTTTCTCTAACTTTTTTTCCTACACAAGGAAATATATGTATTTTGAAGTGTAGGCAAATATTTCAGAAAGATGGGACAAATCCTGAGGAGAATCAAGTATATCATGAAGAGTGAGGGTCTTTGAAGAACGAAGTAATTCTTGGGTCTTCCTTTACATATCTGTTTAATATGGAACTGTGCAGTGTCTGGGCTTCTGAAAGGTGTGCAGTTTTGACTCTCATTCCCTCCAAGCTGTTAGATTTTTAAAATTTTTTGAATGACTTATATAATTTTCTAATCTTTCAAGCAAGATGACTTAACTGTACTTTATAAGGAAAGAAGAAAACTCTGAAAGAAAATTGTAAAGATCATCCTGACTGCCAAAGATACTGTGTAAAAGTCATTCATAGGAAAATCGTCCCAGGGCCTTCCTGCCTCAGAATCTATTTGCTTTTTGTTCACAATTCTAACACGTTTCTCCTACTTCAACAGATAAAAAGGTATCAGGGCAGTAAGAGGCACATCTAACCTAGTAGAAAGTTACATTTGACAGCTTAGGTAGTGTGGAAAGAACAGAACAATTTGTGGAACTCATAAAAAAGCTAAAAAATCGAAGTGTTCTGGAGATATTATGGGCAAAATATCATTGCGTTATAACTCTGCATTGATAAATATTCCAGATGATCCTGATTAATTAAGACAAAGTTAACTGAAAGTTAAATTTTATTTCTACATATTACAGATATTTCTTCTCAGAATCCTAACATGAAAAATTAAGTGCTTCAGGAAATGTTATTTTTTAATTATGCTTGATAAATTAGGCATTTCTATACTTCAAATTACTTGTTTGCAGAGTAAGCCTCGTTAATAAATTAAAAGTTTGTTTGTGTTCTTATAATTCTGTAATGGAAAAGGAAAGTGCTTTTCCATAGGTCTAGATTTCTAATGTCAGTCTATAGTTTTCTATTATTTTCTTACTCATTTATCTTGCTGGGAAGTAATTTAGTAGCCTCTGCCCCTCCTGCTCCTCTCTTTTTTTTGCTCGATGGTAGTCAAGAAGAGTACAAGACTCAGTGAATTTGCAGATAAAAATTATACCATTTAAAATACAAATGTCTTGGGCTCTTTGCTTCAGCCTGTGATTAATTTAAAGTCAACTAATACTAATTTATAAATTAGAAATTACAGAAAACCTGAGTTTTGTTTTAATGAGAAGATTTTAAAAGATAAATTAAACTTTTAAAGCCCACTTCTACTTCCCACCTCTTCATATCATTTGATATTTGGTGCTCAGATTTTCTTTGCGACTATATTAAAAACCAATCTACCTTTTTCCTTGTTATTTTCTTTCCTTAAAGAAATATAATTGATAGGACAATATTATGACTCTTTTCCCAGTATCTTAAAAAGGATTGTTCAGATTGCTTCTGAAATATTTGTACTCTTACTTAAAAATGTGTTTATAAAATCTAGAGGTGGTAAAGAAGCCAAAAGGCTCCTGCAGAATATATTAAGTGGGAAAGGCACTTTCTTTCTTTTTTTTTATTTTATTTTATTTTATTTTTTTAACATTTTTCTTATGGCAGTTAGAGCAAAAATTCAAAAAATACTTCAGTGTCTTTATTTTGGAAGTGTGTATTTTATTAGTGGATCTCCTTACTTTTTTCCAAGTTTAAGTTAATTTAATAGTCATTTATTGAAAACTACTGCATACATGCCAGGCAGTGTATTAGGTGCTAGGAATGTGATTGTCAACAAAACAGATGTTTCATTTTTCATTGTAGTTACTAGTAATTGCATATATTTTAACTAAGTACTAGTTGTTGTTCACATCTCAAATTCACGTTGATATATTTCATGTGAAAATTAATTTCCCCAGTAAATTTGTGTTTAGGTTTTTTTCAGTGTATAAGCATGTTTTTTTTAAAGGAGAATGAATTTAACATTCATGTGAAAGTTAAACTTTTAAGAGTTTGTTGCTTTTCCTAATAGGTGAAGAAGGAAGTTTTAGCCATGGGTCTGTTATTGATGGAAGATTTGAAGGATTCATCCAGACTCGTGGTGGCACATTTTATGTTGAGCCAGCAGAGAGATATATTAAAGACCGAACTCTGCCATTTCACTCTGTCATTTATCACGAAGATGATATTAGTAAGTACTTAAGTTTTATGATGTAGCCCTTTGCGAAAAGGCATATAAATAGTTAAAACTATGTGGAGACAAATGAAACCTGAGCTATTTTCTTTCCTAAGCTGTTAATCAAGCTAGAAAACAGTTTCACAAGCAAAATCTCAATTGAGTGAATAATAGATCTGTATAATGAGCCAATATCACTGTCACTCTATGCCAGTACTACTTTGTTAATAGGATGTAATCAATTCTACTTGAACTATGAGACAACCAATTCTGATGGAATGGGAAATTCTATATTCTGATATCATCCGAATATTTAATGTTGTAATGTCTTTGTGTGTGTGGCCTACTGAGGTATCATCTTCTTATGTAAATTTCAGTGTAGATATTTGCATAGTATTTATGGAATATTTTAGGTAATTTTGTAATTTCTAAACCCTTTGAGTATTTCTTTTCGGAATCTCGAAATGACTTGACTTCAGCTTGACAATACTCCAGATTCATCATTATAGATTTTGTTCTTTATATGATGGTATTGTTGGGAGAATTCTTTTCCTGTGTTTTAAGAGTAAAAAAAGCTATTTAGATTTCACCTTTTAATTCTGCCATTGTCTATTTACCCATAGTCATCTAAACATGAGACTGCTTTAGTGAAATGACCCAGAAATATGTATGTCTAATTTATATGCCCCTCAAATACTCATGTTTTAATTTTGACGTTAAGAAGACTAATCTCTCAGTTTTTGCCTATTTTCCTTATTTGACAGCTTCCAGGCTTCATTTTCCTTTCTATAGTTAGAAATTTGTTGTCAGTAATTTCATTCTCAGTCCTAGTAATGTACTGGAAAGTCGTAACTTTTGACTTTTTGCTCCATCATTTCTGACAGTTTCTGTAAGTAAGTCTGTCCAACTGCTTGTCATCTCTGATGCTGTTACTGTAGAAAAATAGCATAATTATTCTAGGTGGGATTTGTTTATGATTTTAGCCACTTGCTAAATCATAAATTCATTAATGCTCCTGCCTGCATTTCCACTCACACCTCTTTGCTTCCTTCTCCAGCTTCCTCTCCTGGTGTTTCAGACTCTCCCCAAGCTCCAAGCTGAGTCTTCCTTCAATAGTTAGAGTATGAGTTCCTGTGTCTTCCTTTCTTTCTGCCAGCAGAGTTATCATCTACTTGATTTGTATGTTACTTTGTAATTCTCTTAGTAATTTAATTTGATGTTTTTGCAGGCTTACCTCTCCCCTATCAGGGTGTGTAAGTTCTACAACTGTAGTTTCTGTTTCTTTTGCTCCTTTAACATTCCAGATATCACTTATCTCTGGAACGGTTTCTTCATTGATACCTAGTAAAGTCTTGAAACATTTTCCTTATAATGTTTTCTCAAAATCAAATAAGACCTCTGGGAAAGAAAGAACAGAAAGGGAGTGATTGACAGATTTTCAGCTCATGTTTTCCTTCCCATCAAATTGTAATCAGGCATTTTCTTTTGCTTTATGCTTCCCATTAGTATCCTCTACGTGTTCTGCCTTTTATGATTTCTATTATTGTGTCTTCTCTCTCTTGTTTCATTTCTTCTCTCATCTCCTAGTATGGAGTTTAAGCATATTCTGCTCTTCTTTTTGTACTTTATTTCTTCCTCGTCATGATTGCATTTTCCCACTTTACATCTTATGGTAACTTTCAAATATCTCTGTTTATGTCAACCTTTCTTTTTCCCCGAAGTTGATGAGTTTGCTTGGAGGATGAATGACATTGGCTGCAACTTGGTTTTCTGTTCCTCTTGGCATTTAACTTTACCATTGATTTTAGCTCTTAACTTTCCTTGTCTAAGTATGTGTTCATGGTAAGGAGACTTTTTCATGTTCTATTTATTATATGCCAATTGTGGTATTAGAGCTTAAAAATAGTAATGTTCAGAGTGATTTTTATTTGTAACTTTCTACAGTTAAATGGAAATATAATGATACAAGGATGAGAGTATGGGAAGGAATTACCTTAAACAGAGGTTTTAATGCCTATAATTACCAGACAATAACTAGACAATTACTTTTGAAAAACGATCTGAAAATCGTCAGGTTAACCGTGGCTTATGAAAATAACCACGTGTTAACCTTTTATTTCTAAGTAGTTGCTATATTCTAGATTCTAGACCAAGAGTTGGCATATTTTTTCTGTAAAGGGCCAGGTAATGAATATTTTGGTTTTGTGGACCATATTTTTACTACTACAACTAAATTTGGCCATTGTGTTGCAAAAACAGCCTTGGAAAAGTGGATGAATGAATGAGCATGGCTATGTTCCAGTAAAACTTTAGTTATTGTCACTTCAGTTTCATATAAAATTTCATGTAATATTTACATGACACAAAATATTATTTTAATTTTTTCAACCATTTGAAAATATAGAAACCATCTTTAGCTTTCATACCTAACAAAAGGACTCATTTATCTGCAGGCTGTTGTTTGCCTACCCTGCTTCTAGAGAGTGGATAGATAAGTTTACGTTTTTGAAAAAAATTGAAATATAATTGATATACAGTATTATATTAGCTTCAGGTGTGTAATGTTAATTTAATGTTAAATACATTATGAAATCATTATCTAAGTCTAGTAACACCTGTCACCATTTAAAGTTATTACTGTATTTATTATGGACTATATTCCTTATGCTTTGTATTACCTCCTCATGACTTACTTATTTTACAACTGGAAATTTGTCCCTCTTAATCTTAACCTTTCATCCAATCCCTTACTCCCTTCCCTCTGGCAACCACCAGTTTGTTCTCTGTATCTGTAAGTCTGTTTCTGTTTTGTTTGTTCTTTAGTTTTGTTTTTTGAGATTTTACGTGTATGTGAAATCACATGCTGTTTGTCTAGGTTAAATTTACTTTTAATTGGCACTTTAACCTCTCCGTGTATAATACTTGAGGTTCTAATAGCAGCAGTAGTAGTGGTGGTGGTGGTGGTGGTGAAAGTAATTATTGCTATTTAATGTATACCTGGCACTATATAAAGTTCTTTGCTTGCATTATTTTGTTTAATCTTCATAGTAACCCTTTGAGGTATATAGGTGCACATGTTATCCCCACTTTGTAGATGAGGAAACTAGCAGAAAACTTAACATCATTTGATTGTGGATCTCATGTACTTAACCTTGTGCTTTTCTGCTTCATACCTGGAAGAAAGCTGTAAATTCTCACTGTCATTATTCCAAGAATTTCTGGTTCTTTTCTGGAATTTGTAAGCCTACCAAAAATCACACATTTGCATCTATTGCTTTTTGAGTCAAATTTTTCCTTAACATATTATCAATGGATGTTTTATTTCACAACTAATTAAAAGGAGAGGATGTTCCCTTAATATATATTATTATTTTCATATAATTTGCTTAAATGCCAGTAATTTATTTTTACAATTGAAATACTGCTTGATTGTTTAGATCAATTGTGTATATACTTGAGTGAATTTGGTGTCCGTATATATGTTATTTTCAGCAGAAGCAAATGACAGGGGAGGCACACCAACTCGGCTAGCAGTTCTGATAAGAATTTGGCTACCTTCTTATTAATACGTTTTTGCAGCTCTAGGTGTGAATATATGAAACCACCGTGGAAAGTGATACTACTATTCTGGAGGACCTTAGGGAGTGGCTTCTGAGACTGTACCAGAACACAGAGATAGTTTTAAATATTTAATAACTATATGCTTTGATACCCAGTTAGATGTGAAGGTGATAACTACATGTAGTTATTAGCTTAAAATTCACACTTGTTCAATTCTGTACTTAGGTGGTAAAAAGCACCGTCTCCTAGGACAGAGAAGTGTGAACAGTTATGACAGGGTAAGGATACTATTTAGTCCTCTGCCCCTTAGTCCAGTTTATTTTAAAGAAACCAGGAAAAAAATTGTCCCATAAATTATACTGTTAATCTTACTAACGTGAACAGCTTTTAGGAATGACTGTATGATTGCTTGGAATTGTTAGTTGTAAATAGTGTACTGTTGTACCGTTTTGTGTACTGCCTTTGAGAGGCACAGTTCTAAGTAGTTTTTCCATGCTGTACTTATAAGGAAATACTTCATCTCTGAATTAAAAGATACTTTAAGTAAATCTATGAAACTGCAGAGTATGAGTGTTTAGGTTTATTTTTTCACCTCGTATTTATTTATTTTCCTTTGTGTGGTGTAGGAAAGCCCCGAGAGCTTGACCTTGCCTGTGTCTCCCAGTAGTAGGACTCTCCTGCCTTCAGCCTGTGCGCTAGCTGTAACCATACTTAACCACTTTTTTCTCATGCTTCAGGGGGAAGGCGCCTTACTTCTTGTTGTAAAAATTGAGACTATTAAACTTTACTTAACTATTTCAAGGTGAAGCCCTCATTTATGTGGAGGCCTCTTCATTTGTGAAACTTCAGGATATTGCTTTTAATAAACCTTAAAAGAATCAATTAGTTTGATACTGTGTTTTTGAAGTTGTGGGCATAATGTGTTTTGTTACAGTCACTAAGACTTCTCACTCTTTTTGTGTCACTATTAGTGGGAAGGAGGGACAAAGGACAGAAGGAAAAGAGGGAAGGAAGAATTGAATTGAAAAGTGTTAACAATGACTAGCATTGTTCAAATCCGATTGATAATATTCTTTCAGAAGTAACAGGAAGTTCTGAGGACGGTCTCAAAAAGTTTCTGGCCATGCTTAAGATACAGTCTGGAGCTTGGAAATATGCTTATGCATATCAAGTTGCGACATACTGTGGTGGACACTTGGAAAGATTGAGGAATGGAGTGTTCTGATTTATAATTCAATAGTAGGATTATCTACCTGATTTAACACTGTGACTGGAAGTGCCCATGACTTTAGAATTCCCACAGTATCCACAAGTTTATTGGTTAATCTCTTTACTATATATTTTAATTCACATGCTTTACTAAGTATTGATGTTAAATACTTAATTTTCTTAAATGTAGTGACAATATTCGAAAAAAATATGAAAACTTAGAGACATTGTTAATTGTTTTTGCTTTTTCTCCCTTGATCAGTCTCTAGGGAAATATAAATTAATTTCTCCAAACAATTCACAGGCACAAATGAATAAGAGTTGAGAAGTCCATGAGAAATGGTAGATATTTAAAAAATAATATTTAATTAGAAATGTTAAATATTGGGAACATTTAAAAAAAAACAGGTAAAAAAAGACAGTGAGGGGTTTAAGTGTTTTGCAGAATTTGCAGAAAATGTGCCCAGCCCTTTCATACTTTGTCAGAATTTATTTTATTTTATTCATGTAAATAAGACTCGAGTTGAGAACATTTAATTAATTTATTCTGTATATGTATATATTTTTTATTGAAGTATAGTCCACAATGTTGTGTCAGTTTTGAGAACAATTTAGATCAAGACCTTTTTGATTTGTCACCATATATATAAATTTGCATATATATTTATTTTAAAACATAAATAGAAAATATTTTACCTGCATAAATGATCATTTCCAAAACATAAGATTATTTGAAAATTACAAAACTCTTATTATATTGTAGAACAGCTTTAAAACTCATCCTAGGAAATAAAATTATATTTGAAAATTTTATTCTTTTTTTTTCTGACAATTATCACCTCATGATTTTGTTTTGCAGTGTTTGAAGTTTGTTTTTCCAAAGAGATTGAATAAGGAATTCAACTTCTTGTACAAACTGAACATTGCATTAAAGATGCAGTTTTGAATATAGTTCTCAACAAACTGTCAAGTCAAATGTTTGAGAATTTGGAAAAAAGTTTGTAGACATTTGATTTGGTAGTAAGGAATTAATTTGAAAGTTTTAAATTAAGACTTCATAATCATGTGCATTTTAAAAATAAAGGTTTTTCCTTTTGGGGGCATTGTTTCTTCATTATGCCTTATCAACAAACTGTTACGGGAAATAGAGCTGTCTAGAGTGGACTAGAAGATTGATGAGTATTGAATTTAACAGAATTCTGTAACTTTACTACTCTTGTAAAAGGCAGTAAAGTTATTTCAAAATCCTAAGTTTAAAAGATGATGGAAACTGAAACCTAAAGGGTCTTAAACAACTTAAGCTGACCAGATATAGTCATGACAAGGATCCATGTCTCCTGGCTTCTACTCCAGTACTTTATTAGTTAGAAAGTTAGGAGAGACTAGTTTAAAGGTGGTTAAAGTCAATGGATGTAATAACAGTAAAGACAGTTATTGTAAGGATTAAAAAAAAACCAAAAAACACCCACTAGGAGAAAGCTAAAACTTTGTCTTTGGTATCATTATTGATTTGCAGAAGTGTAGCTGTGTTTGCTACTGAAAAATAGAGTAAATTTACATTTTAGGTTCAACTTTTATGAGTGATGAGTTGTAGAAAAACTAGTAGAAATGCCATTTAAGGGTATATGTATGTGTATGTTCTAGGGATAAGTGGAGCTAAGACTCTAGTTTTTCACATCTCTTATAGTACAATTCAGTGCATGGTGTTTATGCCAGTGACCTTGTGAGTGTGCCTGAGGACATTGGCCCGGGACTTGGACCCCCTAAAAGAGCTCTTTCTAAAGAAGCATTGTGATATCTGATTTATTATAAAAATGTTAAATTCTGCTCATGGTTTATAAATTTGGAGATTAAGAGATTAAATAATCTCTATAAGCAACCTTGTTATATTTATATTCAAACATTAGACTAGGAAGTCATTGATGTGGATTTTATTGGTTTCAGCAACTATAGAGTCTTAGAATTGTTAGGGAAGGAAAAAATTTCCCTTTGTCCTTGGTTCTTCTAGCTAGTCTAAGAGTTAAATTGACATGAGATAGACGGAGCAAATCAGATTTAACTACGTATGTGTGAGGTCTTCATCAGAAGAATGAGACCTCGGAACAAGTTAGGCAATTGAGGTTTATATGGCATTTGAGAAGAGATGGGGCTGGGGTTTGGTATTTCAAAGGGGAGGAAAAAATGTATGGGAAAGTGGAAAAGAAAATTTTCGATAAACAAATGTTTGCTATGCCATGCAGACACAGTGGGACCCAGAGAAGATTTTGGTCTCTAGTTGCTGCCTAGTTCCTCCTACCACACCTAGCCTGTATTCTTTGTAGGTATCCCTAGTGATAGTGCTCCTCGTAGACCAGGCCCTTTATTTAAATTCTTCTAGGCAGTTAAAGGAGAGGTAAAAAGAAAGATAACCTGAGGCTTCTGTTTCTTAAAAATAATCAGCCTAAAGTAATCCTCATGCCAAAGAGACAGATTTTCAGGTGGCAGATTTTGCTTGCCTACAGAATCATAGGTCACCTTTAGGTGACCTTGTAGATAAACTGCTTAAAACTGTTTCAGAGTTTAATTCATTCACTCAAGTTAGTGGCAGACATGGTGGGGAGAAAGTGCAAGAGGTAATGTGTCAGAGAACTGAGGCATGGCATGTTTATGAGAAAGTATTTCTAAGGGAAGTCAGAATGATGTATTAGAATAGCTTTGTGACCTTATACAAGTAACTTACTCTTTCTGGGTCTCATTTTCTTCATGTTATAAAATAAGGCATTAATTAGATCACTAATAGTCCTTATTTCTTCTAAAATTTGATGTTTCCAAACTACTTTTCCTCTAAAGCTGGAAGTATTTTTGGTTTTGTTGATTATCAAATGACTCTTTAAAGTATACATTTTTGCATGTTAATTAAGTAGAAGGCGAAGTGTGTCTGCCACCATTAGAATTTTGGTGAATAGCCTTTTAGAGCTTACTTATTTAACCATTTGAAATCTCATTTGCAGTGTATCTTTAATTTGTTTCTATGCCAATACAGACAGCCCTGCCTTTTTTTTAACAGATGTGTAATATTTCAATGTTTCATTGATGAATGTATTATTTATGTGCTCATGAACATGGGCATTTAGATTGTTTGCCCTTTTCTATTGTTAAAAAAAAAAAGTAGTGTACATTACCCCCCTAACATTTGTATGATTATTTGCTTAAGATTAATTCCTGGAAGTAGTATTGTCAGGTATTTAACTTTTGATACGTATTTCCAGATGACTCTGAAGGTTATATAAATCTATACTCTTCTATCTAGAAATTTAATATTTATTAAATAATGGGTTAATACATAGTCTGTAGGCATATTTCTCTAATTGCTCCCCTAAAATGAAGTCGTAAAAAAAAGTACAGGATTCAGTCAAGGTTTACACATTGTATTTGGTTGTCACATCTCTTTAGTTGGTATTACTTTTTAAAATAGCTTTATTGAGGAAGAATTGACATACAGTTGACATTGTCATATGTAAAGTATATAGGTTGGTAATTTTTAACAGATGTCTACATCTGTGAAACCGTCACTGTAGTTAAGATAGTGTATGTATTGTTGACGTCCAGAAGTTTTCCTACTCAGTGTAATCCTTGTTTTCTCCCCAGCCCTTTTCCCAAGCACTACCTAATCTGCAGGTTAGTTTGCATTTTCTAGAGTTTTATGTAAGTGCAATTATATATATTAAATATACATATTAAAACTGGCTTTTTAAACTTAGCTCTAGAGATGGAATACTTTGGAAATTTGAGACAAGCCTGTAGAAACAAGAGAGTGGAAGGAATGCTCTAGTTATACATAGATTCTCTCTCCCCCAAACCACACTCATCCTCCAAGATACAATTCAGGTATAATCTCCTAGAAGCCTTTTCTGTCACCTTAGTTCTGAATATCCTCTACTGCTGATTATGTGTTAGAGAGTCCTCCTTATGTTTTGAACCCATTGTTTCCACGTTCTTGGTCATTTGATGACCTTTAAGAGGAGGCATGGAAGGAAAATAGCTGTTGGCTGAATGAGTAAATTAAATTCAACCAGTATTTAATAAACTGTGGGTGACTGCAGGGAGACGTAAATCTTGGCAAATAAATACTTAAATGGAATGTTTGTTTACATGTCTGACACTCCAGCTAGACTGTAAGCTCTTTGATGGTGTATATTCTTGTGTCATTTATAGTTGCATCGCTTGTATTTGGGAAATAATAGTTTTCCCCTCCTATTACTAGTTTTATGAATATATTAATACAATTAAGAGTAATAGGAAATTTATGTGTATACAGGCCCTAATTTTGAATGTGTTCTATTTTATAGTCAATCTGTAAAGTAGTTAGGGTCTTAGAACACACTTTCCTGTAGGAACAGTTTTAAATGGTAGACAGTGCCTAGTTAACTGCAGGCAGAATGTTAAAAGGTTACTGGAGTCAACAATTTACAGGTCTTTGGTTAATGGATGACCTTTGAAAAGAGGTGTGGAATCAGCTGCTGACTGAAAAATTAAATTTAACAAGTGTTTATTGATTTGTGGGTGAAGAATTTGTATAGGGAGGATTTTTAAACCTTCAGGGGAATTCTCAGTCAATAATTGAGAATCAAAGTGTTATAAATGTGAAATGTCATCAAAGCAATGGCACACACTGCTGGGGGAGCCATTGAGGTATGTAGGAAGACGTCCCAGGAGAGGTGGCATTTGATTTGAACCTTGAAGATAGGGATAGATTTTTGACTGCTAGAGATAAGAATCTGTGATGACTGGGAAAGGTAACTATTACTCTGCCTGCAACGATATTTCTTTTTATCTGTCACAGCTCAGGAACTTCAGGAAAGAAAAGATATTGGCATCTTCTTTGGCCTGGCATCACCTGTTTTCTGTGTATAGGTGTATAGTCCCAAATTGGATAAAGGGAAATAACAGTCACTTTAAATCAATGTGATACAAGTTTTCATGACAAGTTTCAGTTTTAAATTTTACAGATTTAATGATAAATTAGTTAATATTATTTGAATGCCTAATCTGTGCAAGACACTTTCAGATACATTGGATACAGTGATGAACAGGGCAAAGGTTCTGTCCAAATGCACTTTAGAGTTCAGTGATGTTATTTATAATTGATCAGAATAATAAAGCAACATCTCTGCTATTGACCTGACGCTCATGTGATCCCTTTGGCCTCCAACACTAACCCTTCTTAAAAACCATGGATAGGGAGGGAGATGCCTCACTAGCTCTGTATTTCTGTCTCCTGGGAGATTATTGTTGTGAGTGTATGTGGGAAAGGGGACCATCTTTAGCTTCTCCTCCCCAGGGACCTTCCCCCTCTTCTCCTGCTCTTCTCAGCCTCCTCATAGACTGAATGTGGGGGATGGGGAATGGGGTACTAGGGAGAAAGGGACCTCTGTCCACTGGAATTAGGAGGAGGAAGGACATTTGGAGGCTGCCTGACCCATTCTTCCATTCCTTAACTCATCCCCCCCAAAAAAGCCTACTCTTCTTTTTACTATGTCTCAGTGAATCCTTGTTGATTTTTGGCAACTTTGGGAATAAATTGCATTTTCATGGGCAAGGACCCCACCATCTACTCTCCAGATATTAACAAAGCAACATTTTGTACATTACCTTCTGATGGAGTCACTCTTTTCAAAATTCAATTAATGTAATAAAATAATGTATAAAAATAAAATTTGATTAAATTTAGTGATTCATAGCATGTCATTGGAGGGATTGTATCAAGTTTTGGTGTTGAGAGAGTCATCTCATAGCAAAGGCTTTGGTCTCTGCAGTCAAATTCCTAACCCGGCGGTCATGTAGAGGGAGGGTGCCTTGCTGGGAGTAGTGAGATGGCAAAGTCTACTCTAGTTAGTGCGTAGTGAGAAGTGGGTGTTTTATGCATGGCTCTGTTGCACAAAGGTCTGCGCAAAGGTCTGTAAATATTCCCCCTTCCTGGAGTGGCTGATTTAGAGTTAACTAGAGCTATTTCCTGTTTGGGGTAGTATCACAATATATGTATTATTTATATTTGTGCCTCATACAACAAAACAGAAGCAAGAGGTTGGCATGCAGAGGAGCTGGAAGAAAGGCCATAGATTTAAAGCTGATCTTTGTTTTAAATAGGCTGAATATTCTACACCAATGACTCATTCTTTGTGAAAGAATATGCTGTTTGGCCTTTTCAGGGGAACTACAGTGCATCCTATGATTTAGCATCTCAATGAGGGCTTATTCATTAGTTGAACAAAAGCTTTTTCTAGAAATGGGGATTATATTGTCAGTAATTTTAGAGGGAAAATGTCATTGTCCATTTTCATAGTTAATGTGATGACTGGGAAAAACAGGCTCTTTTTGAAGTTTTGAAAGTATGTGGGAAACATTTTATACTTGATTCCTTTTTTTCTTTCGGGAGAGATTTGTGCTGACAGATTTTGAAGCATAAATAAATACTGTTTGTTGTTTTGGAAATATTTTTTTCTTAACCCTAAATATCAATCTTTCAAAAAGAATGTATGATACATAAATTTATGATATATAAAATAAACTACAAATAAACTAAACGCTCTAGTTCCTTTATTCTAGTTCCTGATGTTTCTAATGTTTTAAATTATACTGTACTAAATAAGTAATAGTTTTATTACTTTTCATTCCCCTATACATTTGTAAACAATAAGAGAGTTTTAGTATTTTGACAAAAAGTTGTGAAGGTCATGGAATAGTTGTAATTTTCCCCCTTGATTGTTCAGCTCACTTGGCATAGTTTGAACTTGCATGGTCAGTTTTAGTGCTTGTACTAATGTGGCAATGCAAGGACTGCCTGTAGTTAAATAGTGAAATAGGACTGAGAAGGGACTCCGGAAATGCAGTATCATTGCCAGATGGCATAAAGGAACTGCTTGAGGTTACAGATTATGATTTTTGAGTGAGAATATAGTCACCAGTTTCTCCTTCAGCTGGAGGGGTACAGGTAGAGGGTTGAACTTAAACAGGTTTTGGTTAGAGTTGGGTGGGGATGGCAAGGGACTTTAAGGCAAATGCAGTGGAGTAATTATAATAAAAATTAACTACGGGATTTAAGCTGAATAAGGAGAAAGAGAATGTCCAGTGGTGAACTGGATGGTAGCATTGGTGGATTGAAGGGTTTTTGTGATGTTTTGTTGGAGTCTAAAGAGAGTGCTCTGAAAAGATGAGTGGTGGAAAGAGAGTAAGATGCGGAAGTTGAGATTAATCAGTAATGACAGGTTCAAGAGTGTGAGCATGTGAGTGAGATGTTGAGGTAGGGGAAGACCAGTGGAGAAAATGTAGTATGACTGTATTGGAAGGATCATCAACGCGAATGTTGGAGTAACTAAGAATTACGATGGGGTGGTGTCAGAGAGCGTGACAGGGAGTTAGGAGCAAAACATGAGTTAATAGAGGGAAGTAGTGACTTGGAGGTAGCAAATACCTATAGTAGGTTGGAGTAGTTGAGGGTATAGTCTCCTGGCTGTGAAAGCCGGGCCCTAATGAGAATAGTCTTGATGGTCCCCAGGCAAAATATGGTCAACAGCTGTGAGTGTTTAGTGAAGTGAGGGGCAGGGGAATGTCTTCCCAAGAACAGGGAGAATTCTGGGCCCTTGATTCCTGCTGGTGTCCTCCTGATGGAGGCAAGAAATGCTGCAGAATGAATGATTCTCTTGACCCCTGCCAGATGATGGACCAGAAGAAGTGATTTTGTGAGACGTAAGTACTCTGTTGATTCCAACCAAATGCTGCCCACTGTGGGTGGGATAGTGGCAGGGCAATCTTACTATCGAATCCAGGCCACTTTTTTACCCTGGGGAGTGATAACCTGCTAGATGGTTGTTCTTTTCATTATTATCTGCTGGCTTCCTTTCAGCTACTGCTGATATTAGCCAAATGGCAGTATGGTATTACATTGGTACTTGCCGGGCTTCTGACTGTGTGGAGGAGTGGTAGGAAAGAAATTCACTCGAATATCAGCTATCTCTACAGTGTCACAAATACATATATGTATGTATATATGTGTATGCTTATGTATATAAATCAACTTTACATATTTTATCAAATAGATGAGGTACCCATTAGACAGTAGTTGTTTGATTACCTTAATCTTAATGTTCAAATGCCCAGCATCGGTGCCAATATGCTTAGTATTATTAATATCTGGAAAGTATATTTTATTGGAATACTATATAATAGGGAATGCTGATTATCTATAAATCAGATATGTATATTCTTCATTGGTTTCCTTTACCATTACGTTAAAGAAGATGATGCTACAGTTAAGATAGTGATTATTTTCTGTTCCTAAATTTTGTAAGATGTTTAGTTAAATGCTCTGTACATGTAGTTGTTCAGTGTTTGGAAGCTATGAAATTGTCTCTTCCAGAAATACTTTGTAGCAGCTCTTTTGTGCCTGTGTAGGAGCAGATTCAAAATGTATTTTATCATATGCCTTGAATGAAGGGTAAACCTAGTTTCTATAATGATTATATTATGATAATTGGTATATCTCACATTTGAATAAATTCAGGCATATCAACTGACTTCACCATATCTTGAAGTATATTAATTGAACTGAATTATATATGAAAACAAAAATGTTGTTTTGACATATGGTGGACTGACAACTAGATTGTTAATGGACCTCACAGTTTTTTGCTCTAAAACTGAAAATCTTGCATTCAGTAAATTCTCTTGAAAAGCTGTTTGAAAAATGATAATAGCACTTATTTCTCTAAGCATGCAAAATATTTAATCTGGGTGTTGCAGAACCTCCCAGCTTCTATCTTTAGTTAAAAGATGGAATTATTACTATTGTGTGAATATCAGTCTTCAGCTTAACTGTATGACTGATTTTTTTGGCAAAAGTTGTGTCTTGGAATGAGTGAAAACTAGTTAAAAAGGAAAGTGTTTAGAAAACAACAATGAAAACTAACACTGTTAAACAGTTTCTGAAGTAAAACAAAGAAAAAAAAAAGTTTCTGAAATGCTGGGCCAGGATTATTTTCTGTGTAGGACAGGAAAAACTTGCCAAGTGCCAGTGGAGATCAGATATATAATGAGTTCTATTCTACTTAACAAAAAAAGTTTTTGCCATGTCTTAAAGGTAGTGCTATCTATAGTACTAAAAGCCCCCAAATGGAGTGACAAAAGGCACTGAAAGCTCATTTCTCAGTATGTCAGAGTTTAATGTGAGTATCCTAATCAGGCAGCTTTTCTTTATGAAATGAGTCAGGAATCTTGGCTGCTTTACTTTGTGCCCATATTGCTTTGCCATTCCCAACTTGCCTCCTACCAGCCATTCAGAAGGGGGAAAGAGCATGGGAGGATCCTGGCTAGTGCACTTAACTACTGCTCCCATTCCTTCAGCTAGAACTCGGTTATTTGTCACACCTAGCTTGGAAGGGAGGCTGAGAAGCTTAGTCTCGCTTTGTACATAATGTACATGATGAGGAACCACAGTTTGGTCAATGACTGCCAAACTGTGCCAAGAGTAAAATGGTTTTTTCGAATAAAATCTTTGAACATTTAAAAACTTTTTATTGGTTCAGTGATTGATAGGTGATATAAAGGGTTTTCAGAAGGTTGTGTATTTTGCTAAACACATTATTCCCTAATCCCTCTTGCCCCATACACTTAAAAAAAAATTGGGGGTGTGTGTGGGGGAGGGTGTAGTTCAGTGGTAGATTGCGAGTCTAGCATGCATGAGATTCAATCCCTGGTACCTCCACCAAAAGTAATAAATAAATAGATAAACCTAAATACAAACCAAACCAAAACAGATTCTTTAAAAATTTGGTGATGGTGAAATGTGAGGGATGGAGAGACTAGGTATGGTAGATGTTCAGGGAGAGTTCACCTGGAAACTGGATGTAATGATTTAATCAATGGTGCTTCTTTTGAAAGTATCAGTTAAATAGATTTTTATTTGGGAGTGGGGTCATCGATGTACACGCACCAGTGTCTGTGTTCATATCTGTGCTAGAGAGAGCAGTTTGAGTAATGAAGTTATTGCGATGGTTTTAAGAAACTTCATGATAATTTTGAGCTATAGTTTTTAAAAAGCTCGTGTGTGTGTGTGTGTTGTGAGATATCTAATTCAGCTCTTTATAAAATTTCATAAAATATTGCAGATACGTTTATTTCACTGAATTTAAAATAACCTAAGGTAAATGGAAAAGTAGATTCTGATTAACTTAAACATTGACTTAATAAACAAATCTAAATCAAGGCACCACAAACTGACCCATAAAGGAAGAATAAGAACAGAACGTACTAATTGAATCATAAGTTAGTTGCTTATCACTTTGGAACAGAAATTGAAATAAGCTTTTGAAAATGTATACAGTAGTCTCTTTCATTTTCTGTGGTAAAATATTTCGTGTATCAGTACTCTATAAGCATTTTTTAACTTATTTGCTCCTAGGGTCAGCAGACCCATTGCTCCTGGTTCACATTGTTATCTTGTAAGAAATAGATAAGTCCATGATTTAAAAGAAAGCGGGGAAGGTATAGCTCAGTGGCAGAGTGCATGCCTAGCATGCACAAAGTCCTGGGTTCAATTCCCAGTACCTCTGTTCAAAAAAACAAAACAAAACAAATAAACCTAAAATTACCCTTCCCCCCATTAAAAATTTTTTTTTTAAAGGAAAGTTAGTGAATGAATCAGGCCACATTTTTACTTGTTGGAGACTGGACTATCCCAGTATTGGGGTAAAATAACACCAAATGGTGGATGTATAAATAATGTCAAACTATGGACTTGGCTTCATATTACAATTAAAGCAAGTAGCAAAATTCCAAGGGATTTAAAGTTTATTAACTGAATAAGGAACTTAAGTGTGTGTGTACACTTGTCTATGAATGTGCCTGTCCTTTTTTTCTTTGTTTATTGAAATGAGTTTTCTTAGCATGGAGAAACTTCTTCAGCTGGTGGTTCAGACAAGCTAGATTCCATTAAGAATCTGGACAAGGGTCACTGGGACATTTCCATGTTAAAATTTTAGTAGCAGAGGAATGCATTGTGATAATACTGCAAATCTACTAAAAGGTGAGATTGAATATCTTGGCATATTACACTGGAAAACTTTCCAGCCTTTGCGGTAGATTCTTATTAGATATATGTTGGATGGGATTGTATTTTCACTTTCCCAAAACCAACCTTTGAAACATTCAAATAATAAATATTAGATTTTTTTCTCATTCAACACTTTAGTTGTGTTAGTTTTCCACTTTGAAATCATTTGAACTTGTTCCACCAATACTGCAACTGTTTAGTCCTAGGTTTATTTAGAACATTTCAAACTTAAAAAGAGTTAAAAGAATTATGCAATGAACACATATATCCTTCTCCCAGGTTTGCCATTTAAAAAAAACATTTTGCACTGCACGCCCCACTACCTACCACCCCCCACTGCCATACACTTTTTTTTGGGAAATCATTTGAAAGCAGATTGCAGACATCGAGAAACTTCACTGCTAAATACTTCAGCACTCATCTCCTAAGAATATGTATGTTTCCTAAATAGCTAAAATTGTGTTTCACCCCTAAACCTTAGCATTAATTCAGTAATGTTATTTACTGTACAATGTATGATAAAATTTCTCCAGTTATCTTAAAATACTTTTTTTTGCCTTTGTTTATTATGTCTCTTTTAGTGTCTTAATTACTGAGTCCCTTTACACATCCCCCTCCCCAGTTCTTGACTTTTCTGTTTTTTAATAACAGAAAATTGTTTTTTTTTCACGTGTCTAGGTCAGTGACTAATAGAATGTCCTACATTCTCAGTGTGTCTCGTTGTTTATTCATGATTAGATTCAGTTGCCGTATTTTGCCAACAATACTGCGTAGGTGAAGCTGCATTTCTTACTGCATCACAAGAGGCACATAATAACATTGTTCTATTCTGGTAATGCTTAGTTTTATCACTGGGTAAATGAACAATAATTCCTGTTTCTCTTTGATGTGAAGGTGCCTTTCCCCTTATAATTAATAACTGATCTGTAGGGTGATACTTTCAGAGACTTTAAATATCCTACATATCAGGCGTCTTTCCCCCAACAGGTGTAGCAACCATTGATGATCCTTTCCTAAATCAGTTTTTACTTGTAGGGTGGTAACAATGGTAAATTTTTAAGTCTGTCATTTCTTTCACACTTACTAATTGAGATTTTTATAGCTGTTAAGGTCTTGACCTCTGATAAAAATGAATTTAAAGTTTAAATTGGAGCCGTTATATGTAGCTGTTATATGTATGTTATATGCATATGTGTCGGTTGTCCATAATTCCTACCCTCTACCTGCCAGTTTAGATTTGTACTGTAGTATTTAACTAGTATTTCAGTGAAAAATAGGTCACTAGTGTCTGCTTTAGATTCTAGATTTACTTAAACAGTGTTTCTAATTGTAATTCTGTGTATTGTATCTGTATGCTACTTAAGGATGTTTCAGTGCTTCCCCTCTCACCTAAGTCTTGGTATTTTATTTTGACAGTTCTCTTAATTATGATTACTAGATTGAATTATAAAATTTATTCATAAACTAAGGAGAACCTTAATAAGGGGGAAGTATGTGAACTTTGGGAGAGTTGAATAGACTTTTAAATAACTACACTAAATTGGACAGCTCTTTGAAAATAGAACCAATTCAGTTAAGACTAAAGTAATCACTGTTTAATTATAAAAGGAAAACAAATGATAATAAAATAGTTATTGCTTTGTAAAGCATTCACTTGAATTATACATTGAAGAAATCTAAACTCAATCTGCTTTTACTGTGCTATGGAGCATGTTTCTAGTTTACTTTTCCTTAAGGCCAGTTGGCATTCAACCAAATATATTCTATCAGCCTAATGGTAGTTCAGATTAAGATGATCTTGTACATTTGCAGAATAAGAAATTTAATGTGTTTGAAGGGAAGGTTAAAAAAAATGAAATATTACGGTAGCTCACATAGAAAAAAATGTGACAATGTATATAAATATGTTCATATATGACTGAAAAATTGTGCTCTACACTAGAGTTTGACACAACATTGTAAAATGATTATAAATCAATAAAAATTGTTTTAGAAAATGAAGTAAATTGCAGTATTAATATGCTCTATGTATCGAGAGTGAATAAGGTTGGGAAAGTTAAACCTAGAATAAAGAGTGATTATTTTTCTCTTTTAGAATTCACAAATTATTTGTATGACAAAAATCTAGAGCCCTGTGATGTTTTATTGAAGGAGAGCTTTAGAACCTGCCAGCTCTTAAAATGTGAACGACTAGCACAATACCTTTCCCAGTGGTTCTCAATAAGCTTTTGTGGCTTTCATTAATTATGACAGTTAAATTTTCATTTATAAGATAATTGGTAATATCTAAACATGTGACAGTAATGACATTTCTTCTTTGTGTTTTAGACTATCCCCATAAATATGGTCCCCAGGGGGGCTGTGCAGATCATTCAGTATTTGAAAGGATGAAGAAGTACCAGATGACTGGTGTAGAAGTAACACAGGTAAGGATTTTAATACCAGCTTTTGTTTAAGAAATAAAAATGAGCTTCGGCATGTGTTCCTACATTAAAAATGTATGGTCTAGGATATATAAAAGACTTATACCACTGTGGGGGAAACATTTATATATTTTAATGCTCAGAGATGCCAGGTAACTTTATATCAAAAACTTGATACTGAGATTTCAGTACAGATCTGCATGACTCAAAAACAAATTACATGTCCAAAATATACTCCTACATGTTTTATAATAAAGTTAAAAAAAATCCAGCCTGAACATGTGTTTTGTATAAATGTGTTTGTATTCATATGAAAATTAAAGTGACCTACTTCCTCTGGTTTGCCAGGGACTTAGCATTGATTTGTGTGTCTCTAAGCAAACCAAGATGGTTCCCCTAAAAAAATGACAGTACTTCTGGTATTTTAATTGTAAGTTTTTCTGCCATTGACTATCGATCTTTAATTCTTTTTTTTGACCTCTTTTATTTTCGTCATAGTTGGTAGGTTTATAATTATTAAAAACACAAATTTAAAATGAAAAAATTATTTTTTTATAATAAAACATTTATCATGTATTTTGGACATCCTTTCTAAAAGTAGTTTCTTGAGTCACAAATGTGATTTGTCTGTTTCTTGATCTGCAAAATGACATAAATTTCAAAAGGATCTTTCAAATATAAGTGAGATTTTATTCTTGCATTTGTTGAACAATTTTCTATTGATATGTTAGAAGATCTTGATAGGTTCTGGGAATATGTAGAAATTAAGTTGAAGGCTGCCCTCAAAACATTTATAATTTAATTGGAGACACAGAAAAATTAAAGGTAGTAAGAAATAGAAAAGAATTAAGCAAAGAGTGATATTCTACACAGAAGAAGACTAGTTAACCTAGCCTTGGAAATATTTGAGGACAATAATCAAAAACTAAAAGAATAAGCAGAAGTTAGGTTGACTGTGAAGAGGTAGAAAGATAGGAGGAGCAGTATATACAGAGGTCAGAAAGATAGCAAGACCAGTAAAGAATTCTTAGCTCCAGGGTGGAGTGCAAGGCTAGAGACTGGGAGACTAATTAGAAGTTGTTGCAGTTATTCAGTTGAGAAGTGATAATGGCTTGTATAAGGGAGCAATGTGGATATAGAGGATGCGACTACAGATCGCTAGATATAATAGAGTTTACAGTGGCTAGATAAAACGTTAATACACAAAAGTAGGTTGCATTTTTTTTATATCAACAGTAGAACACCAGAAATAAAATGTAAAGGAGGCTATCATTAATAATAGTATCAAGAATATCATGTATTGAAGAATAAATGAGCAAAGAATTATAGGACTTAAAAGGAAAATTATAGAACTATGTAAGAAATGTTACAATTGTTTTTGTTATGGAGAGATATACTATATTAGTGGAACATACTACCTAATATAAAAATATTTCTTTTCCTTATATTGATTTATAGATTCAGTGCAATTCCATGCATATTACAGCACAGTTTTTCATAGCGCTTGATGGGTCTAAAATATTATAAAAAAAAGTAAAGGCCAAAAAGAAATAAGGCCCATCTGAAGGTGGTCAGTAGGAACGAGGAATTTACCCTAGAAGATACTAAGACTTACTGTAGTAATTGTGGGTGTGATAGTATCATGAGGATGAACAAATTGACCAAAGGAATAGAACTGAATCCTCATGAAACTTTGTTATGTGATAGAGGTGAAATTTCAAATCAGTGAGAAAAAGTAGAGAGATCATTGAATAAGTGGAGTCAGAAAAAATGTTTTATCCATTGGGGAAAAGATGGAGTTGGATCTTCATCTCCCATTATATTTAAAACCAAACAAAATTCTAGATACAGTATTACACATCTAAAACAAATACTTTGAAACTCTTCGTAGGACAAGTGGAGATTTCCCCTTCCCGTTCTGATGGAGTAACTGGTATCCAACTAGCCATCCTGCAAAACAAAGCAAACAAACAAACAAAAACAACTAGAAAACTAGGGGGAACAAAGAGAGAGGAAGAGAGGGGAACAATTGTTCTAAAATACTGGCCAATAGGCAGTGCAGGAGTGAGATCTGTGAGAGAGGAGAATTAAATATCTCCGTGATTCCCTTGACTTTTTGACTGGGGGCAAACTTTCAGGAATGGCACAATGAAGAGCATCTCAAGAAGAGTAAGAAGTACACTGCACACTTGCAGAATTGAAGAGACAGGATAAAGTTCAGGAAGGCGGAGGTATCTGGATTTATGGACAGAGTATCTGAGAGGAGAGAGCTATACTGAAAAAAAGCTCCAGATACCTGCATGGGGGTCTCCTTGAGTCTTAGCCGGATTCTAAGCTGTGCTTGCATAGGGTGAGATTCTGTGAGAAGACTATTGGAGAACAAAAAACTGCTGAGGAATCTGTGAACTGAAGAAGTATCAGAAATTATACCCGGTAGAGATTTCAAGCCATACTAGGAGCAGGCTAACCTCATGCTAAACTAAAGGCTACTCCAGACCTGCCCTAACTAAGTGGAAAAACCAAGCTTCAGAAAGATCAAGGTGATTTTCATGTAAATTAACTGCCTGTCAGAACATAGCTCAATAACACTTGTTAAAGGAGGACACTGAATGCAGATACTCAGCAATGTAACATTTACACTGTTAGCATTCAAAAATCATTGCTAGATGACAAGAAGTTCAAGAAGTTGAAAAATGTGATCCACAGTCAGCACAAAAAGCTACCCAGATAGAAACAGACTAGACATTATAGGCATTAGCACACGAGGAAGTTAAAACAACCATTATTATTATGTTCAAAGAATTACAAAAAACTATGAAAACAAAGAAGAATAGAAATTATAATAAAAGAACCAAATATAATCCCCCAGTGGTGATTTATATAGTAATTAATTGACAAACAGATTCTAAATGTTACACAGAAATGTAAAGGACCTAGAAAAGCCAAAACAGTTTTCCAAAAGGAGCAAAGCAAGAGGATTTATACCAGTTGGTTTTAAGACTTACTATAAAGCCATGGTAATCAAGATGGTGTCCCCTAAATTCAGGATAGACATATAGATTGTGGAACGGAATAGAGAGTCTGTGTGGTCAGCTGATTTTCATAGAAGTCCCAAGGTAATTTAGAGGAGGAAAGAAGGGGTGAGAAGGGATAAATTGGGAGTTCGAAATTTGCCCTTCTTGGGGAGTGATGGAATTGTTAGCTATCTTGATTGTGGTGGTGGTTTCATTGGACTATACATCTATCAGAATTCATCAAGTTGTACATCTGAAATATATGTAGTTTAAGGAATCATACCACAATAAAGGTGTTAAAAAATAAAGGAGGAAAGAGTGGTCTCACAAACAGTACTGCAACAATCGGGTATCAATATTTCTAAAAAATGAACCTGGGGAGGAGGGTGTAAGCTCAGCAAAGAGCGTGTGCCTAGCATGCACAAGGTCCAGGGTTCAATCCCCAGTACCTCCAGCAAAAATAAATAAATAAAACTAAATTACCTCCCCCTCCAAAAAATAAAAAATTAAAATTAAAAAAAATGAACCTGAACCGACAGTGTTTCACCTTACACAAAATTAACTCAAAATGGTTAGTGAATCTACATGCTTAAAGCTGAAGCTACTAGATAAAAGCATAGGGGATATTTTTGTGACTTTGGAATAGGCAACAATTTCTTACAGCACAAAAATACTTAACCTGTCAGAAAGAAGTTTTATAAACTTGACTTTGTCAAAATTAAAAACTTCTTAAAAGACACAGTTAAGAAAATGTAAAAACAAAAAAAGCCACAGACTGTGAGAATGTCAACAACACACACATCTGACAAAAGGCTTCTCTAGAATATGCAAAGAACTCATATGACTCTAAATTCCTTTTAAAAATGCACAATCCCTAATTAAAAAATGGGCAAAAGGATTTGAAAAGACATTTGACAAAAGATGTTTAAGAAATATTTTGTATTTTGAGGTAGAGAAACACTTTGAGTAAGGCATGAAATCTTTGACTATTAAAAAATTAATTTTTCACTGTATGAAAATTAAGAGTAAAAGATACCTTAAAGTGAAGACAGTTACAGGTTTTAGACAGTATTCACAGTACATAAAATTGACAATTTTTCAAGAAATAAATAGTCCTCTATTCAGAACAACTGATAAAAATCAACCTGACCTCAGAATATAAATATTTTAAAAAATATATATATCTATGTTTATATTTGTGTCTGCATTTGTGTATTTGTTTGGAGGCATTAGACAGAAAAGACGGCTGTGAAGAAATACTAGGCCAAATCTTAGGGAAAAAAGAGGACACTGACATCTGGGGCTACCTTTTCTCTAGTTGTATCTTCTAGTTCCTAAGGAGGTAGCTAAGAGATTGAAAAACTGAATAGACGTCTCCAGATTATTGAGGCTAAAGATTAAAATTCTATATAGGGCCTTCTAAGTAGGGCTTTAGGTTGGGATATTGAATGAAGTGTTGCTCCCTAGAGGTAGGGGTAAATCAGAAGCGGTTCTTCCTCCCCTTTACCAAGATTAAACTTTCACATCACATCTTCTTAATCTCTGATTGGATTAAGATAATCCAGGATTACTAGTGCATCAAACCTCATTGCTTGCCAGAAGTAAAAATAAATCTTCTCAAGAAAGATATCATAATCTGAAGCCTCAAATTGTATCTATGGTTTTCTGTATACATTATCTGGCACCGAGTTCCAAATTATCAGGATATGAACAAATAAGACAGTATGATGGAAGAATGAGAGGGAAAAAATTATTTACCAAATATCAGCCATTCAAGAATAAATGACACAGTATACACCCTCAAAGAGCTTACGGTCTAGCTAGAGTGTCAGACTTGTAAACAACCTAAAAGTATTTGAATAATGAAATGATTAGATACAGATACTGACTTTATGATGTGTTCAAGTAGATAAAGATGAAATAAGAAATTTCAGCAGAAAATTGAAAATGAACATAAGAACCTAATGGAAATTCTAGAATTGAAGAATAAAACAACAGGAATTAAGAATTTGATGGATTTAGATCTGGATGATATATCATAAGAAAATAGAGTAAATGGCTTAGAAAGAAAAGGATAGAAAATACAGAATAGAGCTTAAGAGATAGAGGTGATATGTTAAGGAGGTCTAAAATACGTGTAATTGATATCTCAGAAGGAAGAAAATGAGAGTGAGATAGGGACAGATAGTGGCTGAGAATTTTCCAGATACAACAGATGATAGCAAACAACATATTCATTAAGCCCTGTAATTATCACAGGAAAAATCTTTTACAAAGAAATTAATACTTTAGCACAATATTAGAAAAGTCTAAACACCAAGAGATAGACTCTTAAAAGCAACCAATAAAAAGTCCAGTCATCTTCATAGAAGCAACAGTAAAAATGACAGCTCATTTCTCATTGGAAACAGTTGAAACCGGAAGACAATGGAATGTGCTGAAACAGTAACTGCCATCCTAGGATGATGTACTGAGTGAAAATAGATAAAAGTAAAATGAAGACAGTAACTAAGAGAACAGTCAAACATGGAGTTCAAGGGAGAAGGAAATTATAAAATGTGAGTGTAAATTTGGAATTGTGGCTTAAAATTTAATTTAATTTGAATTCTCTATTACTGTGTCATCAGATTTCACTTAAAATGGTCCTTATAGATGTCACCAGATGTTTAAGTGCTTGGGTTCAGTAGCAGCATTAATTCTTATTGAGTGTCTACTGTTTGCCTGCCAATATGTTAGCTGATAGCAGTACAGAGAGAAGCAAACACAGAGATAGTTTCTTCTTTCTAAAACTCGTATTCTAGAGGTTAAAGTAATGGTGGTGGGCTGGAGACAGAAGATAAACCGATAATCACATGGCAAACTGTGAAGTTGTACTATGTAAGGGACATGGGTGCATGGGTCTGTGAGGTGGTAAAATGGATGAATTGACCTTTGCTGAGTATGAAGAAAGAAATTAACTAGATCAGGAGAGGCAGCATCACCATGTGCAAAAGACTGTGGCAGGAGAGAGACTGTGTTTTGGAGGATTGGAAAGGAGGCCTGTGTAGCTGTGGCACAGAGAGTTAGAGCTGGGTAAGGCAGTGGGGTCTCTCTGTGAAGTAGCATGGAACGGAACAAAACTGGCAGACAAGTAGAGTCTGCGGTGCTGATTGAGTGCATTTAAAGGGTTTAGGGCTTTTTCCTTAGAGCAGCAGGAAGTGTTTGAAATGCGTTATGCAGATGGATAATATTTTGGTTTTTGGCATTTTGAGACGATTGTGGTATGAAGATTAGGTTGAAGGCCACTAGTGGATATAGATAGATAGACTCCATCACTCTTATTGCAGTACTCTAGGTAATAAGTGATGGTGGCTTGGGCTAATGTGGTAGAGCCGAAGGTGATGGGCAGATGCCCTAAGTATTTAGGAGCTAAATTTGACAGGGCTGGGTGAAATTAGAGGTGGTGTTAGGTATTAGAGGTGAGGTAGCGTAAAATAGGTAAGCTACCGTAAGACTTGCTTTATATTTACATGATTACACATTAAAAGATATTTTTTAAATCAACTAAAGTCCATAGTTTATTCAGGTTATTAAAGGGTATGTTTTGAAAGTGTTTCAGAGTGAAAGAATTGCTTGAATAAATAAATCATCTACACAGTAGAATGTTACCAGACTGAAAGTGATATTTATGAAGAAATTTTAACAGCATGAAGAAATACCTATGGTCTCACATAATAAAGCAGAAAATGAAGTTGCTTATAACGTGTAATCTTAACTATATAAAATTATAATAAGTGAAGCATGCTAATGATCAGAAATGACTTTCTTTGACATATAGACACCTCATGAAGAACATACTGTTAATGGTCCAGAACTCCGGAGGAAAAAACGTACAACTTCAGCTGAAAAAAATACTTGTCAGCTTTATATTCAGACTGATCATCTATTCTTTAAATATTATGGAACACGAGAAGCTGTGATTGCCCAGGTATTTATAATTTTGCTACTATTTTGTTTCACATACTGTCATATTATTTCTTTATACCTATATTTTCCTCTAAAAATTAAAATTACTGTATATCACATTTTGGAAAAATAAGGAGATGTATTTCCAATTGTGATATGATAAAATATGTATCATAAGAACACAGATTACTGAAAGACCAGTTAGGATATTTTAGTGTCATTCAAGAGAGAAATGTAAGAAAATGATCTCATGGAGATGATGATATTGGAGCTTAGCTTTGAAAAGAGGGTCATATTTTCATTTGTGGTCTTAAAGGAGGGAAAGTTAGGAATCCTTCCAGTAAGAATATTTAATTTCTGTTCTGTATTTTCATTGTGTTTAGCACTTTCTGAGCTACGTTATTATCTCCATGTATGTCTTTTCAAACCTTACTAAAATATAAATTTTCCTGAGATACTCTTCAAAGTAGCCTTTGTTGATGGTATCCATTGAGGGTTTGATGAATGCGTTTTGAGTCCAAGGATTTGAGACTGGGAGGATCGAGGCACCAGTAGTACAAGTGGTGAACTAATTTTGACGGTAGTGATGAACTTATTTTTAGACATGTTCAGAAGCCCATGTGCATGGGAGAGGTTAGCCTTGAGCTTTCTGCATGTGATTTAAGGATACGAAAGAGATAGTTAAGGAGAGAGAATGAAAGGGAAAGAATGAAATCAGAAGGAAAAGAACTGGGAGATACAGTCTCCTTCTGTTGAGTAGGATGAGGAGGAGAAGCTATGAGGTAAAATACAATAGTTGAAAAGGTAGGAGGTTAAATAAGATCAGCCAAGGAACAAGCAAAGTTTCAAAACAAAATGCATAGCTAATAGTGTCATATCACAGAGATATCAAAGAAAATGACCACAGTATATTAATTAACTAGATGGTAGGGATCCTTTCACAGTGTACATGTATATTGAATCATCATGGTGTACATTTTAAATATCTTACATTTTGTTTTTCATTTATGCCTCAGTAATGCCAAAAAAGAGAATGATTATAAAAGTTAGTTGATTTTCAGTTATTAGAAGATTACTGATGGGCTTTAAGCACACTCTCAATAAAGCTGTGATGGTGAAAACATTGCAGACCATAAGGAATGTGCTGGCAGGAGCAGTTAGCGTTTCAAGAGATGTGAAAAACTGAAAAAAAAAAATGGTGGCTTAGAAATAATATGAAATGTTCGAGTGAAAGGGGAATTCTTGAGAAGTTGGTAAAAAGAGGAAAATGACCCAGTAGAGAAGCAGTATAAGATGTAAGAAAAATAAAAATTGATGGGAAACAACATTCCTTAAGGTCCAGCAAGGGTTAGGATCAGGAATATAGAGAAATTACACTTTAAGGAAGAGTTACCATTTGAGGAAGACAGCAATGGATTAAAAATAGAAAAATTTGAAAGTTAAGAGAGGGAAGTCAAGATAGACTTTAAGTAAATTAAGACATGAGATCATCTGTGGAGAAATGTTTGAACGGCCCCCGTTGGGGGTTTAGTAGACACAGTGAGAATTGGATAAGGATTGGTAGGCCAAGCTGAGGTTAGATGGTGTGAATTTATGATGGACCCTATCCGCACCGTTATGGTGTTCTTTATCAATGTTTGCCAACCTGGCTACTTTTGAAATTATTATTGTTAATGCTTCTATTTGAATATCTTATGTTTATACAGTTTCTTTGAAAATAGTTTCGAAAGTATATATACATATTTTCACATAAGTGGTAGCAAGAGTGCTTTTTGTAACTGAGGATAGGAAGGTTGCTATAGAATGGTTTAGAAACCAGACAGTTTAGTTGGGAGTCAGCTAGGTAAACAGGGGTTCTTTTTGTGTTCTGTCACCCTGTTTATCTCTTTGTACAATTGAGCAAAATCTGAATGTATGTTATTTATATTTGTATTGCTTTCTTCTCTTCTTCCCCCTCTAGAATAAATCTCTAAATTTATAGGGATGGTCTCAATTTTGTTCACCAGTATGCCCCCAGCACCTAAAACAGTGCCTAGTATACAATAAGTGGTGAACAAAACTTATAGAACGTGCACTAGTGCAGTAATGGAAAGACTAAAGTCAGAATGACCGAGTGTCCTGATATTATCAGGGAAGTATTCCCAGAAGATATTTGAGCTGAGTCTAAGGGATGAATACCATAGGCATAAGGAGCAGCATGTGAAGGGCATGGAGGTATGACGTTTTGGGATGGATCGAGGAAACAAAGTTTTATATAGCTGAGGCAAGAGTACATGTTTGTTTTGACCAGAGAAAAGTGGAGAAGTCACAGAATTTCCCTCTCAGCTGCAGTTCACTGATATTTTTCAGCCTTTCGTACAGTATATGATACAGGCACTTTAAAATTTGAATTTGGTAGAATATGAATAATTCTTGATTTGGGAAATGGAAATTCACAATCTTTTTTACATTTCAACATTGCCTCTAAAAAATTCTTCTTCTTCTTTTTTTTTAATCAATAGATATCCAGTCATGTTAAAGCAATTGATACAATTTACCAGACCACAGACTTCTCCGGAATCCGTAACATCAGTTTCATGGTGAAACGTATAAGAGTAAGGAATTTCAATAGATAAGAATATTGAAAAAGAGAAACAATAAGGACAATGTTTACAAAAAGAAAAATGCTTGCTTTTTACTTCATCTTTGTGCATTAAATAGTTCAAATTAAATTGTATTTACTCATACAGTAGATCTTTACTCTTTGATTTTACACACACACACACAGGGGACACCTGGGTTTATGATTTAAGAATGAAGTCTATAGGGCTTTACTCTGGACTGTAAAAGGAGTATGGTAGAAAGTACTGTTTTCTATCTGTCTAATTAACATACCAGTTAGAAAGCCTTCTCAATAACGACAGATAGAGTACTTGACATTTTTTCCCCTGGTGTTATTCCCCAGTTTCTTCAGACTTGGCGTGCAGTGTATTTCAGAGTGTGTCTCGTTTGATGTTCCAGTGGAGGGAAGGATAGATACAGTCGTTAAATAAAATTGGAAGCTGGAAAAACATTTAATACTATTTCTTCTTCTTGAAATTTAATAGTACACACTGATGTATTCCAAATTTTGAGAAATCCTTTAAGAAAGAAACTCATACTTTTCTAAACTAATTTAATCTTTTTTTGTATTAACGTCAACTGAGACTTCGAAGAACTGCAGAACACACTTTGAGAAATGCTGGTCCAGAGTCACTGATTTTTAGTTTTAATGTTATTAATTTTTAATAAGTAAATACTTAACTACTAACAAAATTGGGCTGTTTCAAAAATTTTCTAAATATGTAGTCTTTCAACGCACTTTAAAAGTTTTTAAGACATTATGAATTAGATAACCTGAGTTTTAAAAATCATCATTTTGCAAAAGTACTTGCCACAGGGTTTCTTTGTATTTATGCTTCTTATATGGTTGGCTAGGTTATAACTTTAGTACATTCATGCAATATGTTTAATAAAATAGCTGAAAGTGGTCCTTACTTCTAAAAGTAGCATGATTAAATATTACATCGGATTGTTTTAAGGTGAAATACAGTTTGTAGGTATACAATATAAGAACTATTTGTAATCAATTGCTTTCATGTATTTTGAGGGCAATATAAACTTTTAAATGAGCAAGTGACCATGATAAGTGGTGTAAGTACTGCTGTTTAGTAGACAGAGTAATAAAATGCAGAGTACGAAAAGTAGAGAACATCTGAAAAAATTTTAGTGAAGCACGTTTTTTTGAGTAAAATAATGTGCTTTATGAAGAAATGCATGTATATAAAAGGGTAATGTGGCATTTGGTTGTTTTCAAGCCTTTAACTAAGATTAAAATTTTATATCTCATCAGTTGAAGTTTGTGACTCATTAAATAGTTTGAAATTTATATTATATAAGCAAATATTTAAGTATTGGTCATCTCATTTTTAATATAGATAACTAAAATTTAGATGCAATTTTTATTATGTAGCCAATATTACAAAAGTATCAGAGAGTCTCATTTATATGTTTAGTGGGAGAAAGCCATATGTCACATGTCTGTAAGCGCGGGCTACTTGAAATATATAGTGTTCTTGTTTCTGGATTTTTTTCTATGTTAGATGAGCATACCTGACTGCTGTGGGCTAATTGTTAATGAATGAACCAGATGTTCTCAAATCTATTCTTAGACAGTTGCCCTCAGTGGTGTTTCTGTCATCCTGTATCTAATTTAAGCTCCTTGGTTTTACTGAAGGATGTGGATCCTAAAAAGACCGATAGCTTCATTTTTATGAACTGTAATAGCCTCCCCTTAATACTCATATTTTCAGTAGACTGACATTTGCCTTCTAAACAATGTTTACTTTCAATATATTCCTTTTTATTCTTTATCCACAATCCTGTATATAATTCTTTGACTTACTTAGGGAAAGCCAAATTGTTCTAGGACTTCAGGGCATATGGCAGGGCTTTCTGAAAGGAAGCAGAGACTAATAAATGAAAGCTATTGTTTAGTAGAAGTTTGGTATCAGAACTGATTATTCTTCAGATTGTGAAGGAGAAGCCTGCAGCAGGAGTATAGTAGCTAAGCGTCAAAGGAAACATTCTGGAGGAACTCAGCTTGAAATAGTAAGAGAAACAAATTAGCAAAGAAAAAAAATTCTTATCCATGTTCAGGGAAAAAAATTGAACTTGAAGTTAGTTTGGCTTGCTTGACTGAGGACTTTCCAGGCAAGGAGAACCAAGAATATGATTTGTCTGCTGAATTGACAGTCTTAGGTTCGGTATCTATTTCATGTTCTAATAATTAGCTGAAATAGAGGGTTTTATGTCTTTTTACTTGTCACCATATGTAGAAGATGAGCATTAAAAGAGACTGATCAGATGATTAAATTTGGGAAAGTATACTTCCTTATCAGAAATTTTGAAAGCAGAACTTGTTTTTCCATCCTAATTAGTCAGTGCTCAGGAATCTGGTGAATACTTGCTCAGAAATTGAATGTATTCAATTTTATTTTTTCATTGTTTTTCTTTTCCGTGTTTATTTATGTATTTTTCTTTTATTGAACGAATTCAATTTTAATTTCCTGACCCTGCCTTTCTTTTTCCCTTCTTTCTTTTTGGCTTCTGTGATTAGCTCAGGGATGGAGGCAGTGGGAATCACTGTAGAAGCCGTAATTCAGGCCTGATTCCCTTGATACCCAAGCATATTGTGCAGGCAGATGCTACTTACACTAAGACTCTGCTAACATTAATTGCTTGTTAAAGACCATTGTTTTGGTTTTTAGATCAACACAACTGCTGATGAAAAGGACCCTTCAAATCCCTTCCGTTTTCCAAATATTGGTGTGGAGAAGTTTCTGGAACTGAATTCTGAGCAGAATCATGATGACTACTGTTTGGCCTATGTCTTCACAGACCGAGATTTTGATGATGGTGTCCTTGGTCTGGCTTGGGTTGGAGCACCTTCAGGTAGTTTATTTAACTGTGTTTTTTGTCTTACTACTTGAAACGAAAAGCAATTCTCAGGGCTGATTGAATTTTATAAAGTATAGGAGAAAGTGACGCTTATATAATATCTTAATTTAACCAGTTTGAGGTAGGCACGATTCATAAGCATATTGTAAATGGAAAAATAGATTAAGCAGCTTTTTGTTTGGGAATGAGTAAATGAGTACTAACGGAGATATCCTGCCATTTGGTGCGTTCAGAGGCTGAAGTAAATAATTTTATGGGAAAAAGCGGTACTTACTTCTGAAACCAAAAAGCAAAGTATCAATTTTTTTCACAAAAGTTAGTATCATTAATTCATTAGTTAATTAATTATTTTGAGTGTTGGGGGATGGGGAGAGGTTCTTAGAGTCAAAAGGGGAAACTTGCTTCTATTCTACAGTGAGATGGAGAGAGACCTTGATCAGGAACAGCAGGTAGAAAGAAAAGCAAAGACTGCCTTTATTATTTTATTTCTAGCCTTTATTTTAACAAAAAGGAAGTATTGCCTGGAAGGAGATATGAGCAGGAGGTCCCAGTACCCCTACCTCCATTTGCCTTACCACATGGGCCCACACTCTGCTGGGGACTCTGCCTTAGCCATGAGCTACTGTCATTGAGAAAGCTGGGACAGGATAGTTCCCCTCCCATTGCAGTGAGGTGGGGGTCTGTGATTTATATTATAATAAATTCAGTAGCCTAGTTTAGAGAAATACAAGTTTATTAACTGTGAGATGAGTAGAAAGAATCCCAGACTCCTGGAATATAAATTTTGCCATACAGAGTTTGATCAGTAGTCTGTCGTCTTCTGAGCTATATATAGCAATTTCTCCTTCTTCTGACCCACCATTTGTATCTTTTTAAAAGAATTAACTTCTGCTTTATCCCGCGTAAGACCTGGATAGGATAGAATGGGAATAGGTATTCCTAGTCTTAGTTTATTCTTTGATTTGTTTTGCATATTTTAACATCTTAGGACTGTATTTCTGCTTTTATATTTCTTACTCTCTTGTTTTTTTTTTTGATTTTTAAGCCAGCAATGAATATCCTCTTTACAATTTCCAGAGATTTTGTTCTTCTGCTCCATTTTAAAGTGTACTCAATTTTGTGATGTCATTAAAGTACAATTTTATGTCATAGGCTGCATATATCATACTGCAGTATGTTTGGATATTTGTCCTTTATGATAATCTGTGCTGGTTTTGTGTTACCTGCATTGTCAGCAGATTGTGCAACTCGCTGTTTCCTATGATAATTTGCATGTTTTATAACTTTTATATTCTGAAATTTCGTTTCCCCTCCTTGGTTAGTTGGATAATTTTATCACAGTGTTTATAATCCCTTCTCTTTATGCATCAGTAAGTACTGTAAAGACTCAGGAATTCATTTGATTTTTCTTTGTATAGAACCATTACTGTAGTGGTTCTTTAAGTGTGCTCCATGGACTAGCAGCATCAGCATCGCCTGGGAACTTGTTAGAAATGTAAATTCATGGGCCCCATTCAGGTGTACTGAATCAGAAACTCTAGGTGTGGAGCCCATCAATCTTTGTTTGAAGAAACCCTCCACTCGATTCTGATGCACACCAAAGTTTGAAAACCACCATATTGATATTTTTTGCTCACAAAAGGTCTATTGGGCAAATGATTGGATGATTTTAAACTAAAAAGTCTGCTATTTTTCATTTTCACCTCCAGACTGTTATTCATTAAGAATGTAATGCTCCCGAAGAAGCTTGGTCAAAATTTCCTAAATCTTTAGGTATTTATCCATCAATGCAGCCACTTTTTTTTTTTAAGTAGACTGTATTTTTAGAAAAGTTTTAAATCTATAGAAAAACTGAGCAGATAGCAGAGCTGTTTCCCCTACTTTTTTATATTATTAACAGCTTACAGTAGTATGGTACCTTTGTTACAGTTAATGAACCAATATTGGTACATTATTGTTAACCAAAGTCAGTCCATAGTTCATTCAGATTTCTTTATTTTTTACCTAAGGTCCTTTTTCTATTCCAGGTTCTCATCCAGGACACTGCAATACAGTACATTTGGTTCTTGTGTCTTTAGCCTCTCCTTGTCTGATGGTTTATCAGGCATTTCTGGTTTTTCATAACCTTGACGATTTTGAGGAGTATTGGTCATGTATACTGTAGGATGCCCCTCTGTTTCAGCGTGTTGGGTGTTTTTCTTATGATTTGACTGGGGTTATGGGATTTGGAGACAGTTATTTTGTCTAGTTGTTTTTAATAGCTGGACCACTTATTTTATGAAATGCTGCTTATTTTACTGAAACAGCAGTAGGCAGCATTCTGGATTGAAAATGATGAGACACATTACCTGTATTTTTGTTATTGGGTTCTGACGCCCTCTTCCTTTACTCTATGTTAACTCCTCAACTCCAGCTCTCAGAAGTCTTTTTCCAAGAGCTTCTGGGGAGGGGCTAGGAGGGGACAGAAGAATGGGGGCATGAGTTGGAAACAGAAGGAATCTTTGTTCTTTGATATTCTGCTCATCTCTTATCCATCTTAATGTTATTACTTAACCCAATGAACATATTCTCAGTTTGGCCAGGTCAGTGACCAAGTCTAGCTCTCGAATTCATCTCCAGAGGTACTCCTGAGCTATTCAGTATTCCTTTGACCATTTGTGAAAAACATTTTTTTTTGAGACATTTCTTTTGGTAGAAATTGTCTCTTCTGTTTTTCTTGGTTTAGAAATTTTAGTTTGGTTTTACGTATTAGAATTTGACTGCATGCAAAACTCAGCGTGAGGTTCTCACTGTAACCAGCAGCCTATCGAATTCTTAACCTGTTGTTTGAAAGTCTATAATTAAAAGGCCAGGAGAATTACACCATTAGAATATTACATTAGTAGACTACAGGGCACTTAATGTTGGCATTTTGTGCAGGTCTGGATTGTCCCTTACAGAATATTTAACATCTCTGGTACTACCCGTTATGTGTGAGTACGATTCCCTAGACGTGAAAGACACGGAAATGCCCTGAGACATTTCCTAATAACCTGTCTGGGGGTGGTATTAATGTCTGGTTCAGTACTACTGCTCAGATTAATATTGTATGGTCAACATGCTACTATTAAGTTTTAAATGTTTAGGCCTGCTCCTGTCAAAACTACATTTATGGACTCTGGTATTATATTAGCCTTGTAGGTTTTATAATTTTTTTCTTTTGGTGGTGGGGGATCTGTTTTAAGTTCAGTACTGATACTCTGTGACTAGCTCTCAGACTGTCCTGTAGCTAGAAAAATGTCGTTATATTTCTTTGTTGGTTATTGAGTTATCATCCATCAGTAATTGTTTTTGACTCAAATTCTGTCCTCATTTTTATTCATTTTTGTGTTTTTAAGTGTTTACTATGTGTGTAAACTCTTCAGTTTACACAGTTAACCAATTACTGAACGTGATTTATGGCTTAGCTATAGGTATTTATATTATCAATTGAGTTTCTAGCATGTCAAAAGTAGTTACAGTATTTAAAAGTTAAGTCATAACTTATAAAATTAGATTTAGTATTTTATTTCTCCCTGTATGATTTAGTTATTCCAATGTATGTGATTAGTCTATAACAAACAGTAAACTTTCCTATATAAGCAGTAGTCATTAAAAATCAAAAGCAATTGTTTAAGACATTAAACAAGGTATGAGTTACAAAGACTATATTTCGGAAGAGTACACTCAAATTTATGTATTATTTTCCCCTAAACTAGCTAGATCTTAAAAATACAGAAAAGTATATTATCAGAGTTTTTAACATATGCTATTTACTTTTTTTTAACTGATAAAGATTTGCAGTGTGGAGTCTTCTATGCTTAATTCAACTTTGACAGTACTGCATTGGACCACTTTGCATATGACACATCTTCAGTAAGGCAGGATATTAATTTACTATTTATGTCAAATTATAATATGAAGACTGTAATTATTATATCCAGAGTGCTTATTCATATCTTTTCTAGTTTCTAGAAATAGTGATATAGTCCTTGGGACTCTTCTCCAAAAGTAGGGGTAGTTTAAGAAAATATATTAAATATTCATAAATCATTTGCTGTTTTCTTTTTAGTCAGTTTTCTGTGTAGAAAAGGTAGTAAGTTTTAAATGTCATAAAGCTTCTCAATCCTTTGCTGGTTAAAATCTGCATATGGCTTAGTCTTTCGATTATCTTTTCTGTGACGCACATTCTCATTTCAGCTTCCTGTGTTGTCTCATAACAGTAATTCAAATCTATGATTTATTGCCATATACTTTCTAATATTAAAAGGAACAAGGCAGCAATTGTAGTGTCATGCCATTCTTTCAGATCTATTTTGTATTGCTTTCTATTATATGCTTTATCGGATTATAAATGTGACATTTTTTAAAGTAGATTAATAATGTGGTTGTAACTTTGTATTACAGTGTGTGTAGAAAGCTGATTTGAAATAATTTGATCAGTTATCAGAATATCCTAACCCATTTGATTATATTTTAATTAAAAATCAAATAAAGAAACCTTTTAAGTGTGAATGTAAACCAAAGAACTTCTCACTGGAAGTCTTTAACAGAGTTATTTTAAAAACTATGGTCGTCTCAGTGCAGTGCACATGAAGACATGGATTGGCCAGCTAGTTTCTGATTTGCTGTTGTTTTTTTTTTCTAATTTCTTAAATTAACTGCCTTTAGATGTGGAAGCACTTTCATTTCAGTATTAAGCTCTCAGATTTGAAAACTATTAATAGGTGAATTACAAAATGATTTGATATGTATCATATAAGTAAAAATGCAGGTTTTCTTTTAGAATTTAGAAGTATTCTCAAGACACATTGAAAAACCGTAGTTCAATTTTTTGAACTTACTTTGAAAAAAAATTCAGACCTGCCAAAAAATTGCAAGAGTAGTGCCATTTACTCCTGGTGGATTCATCAGTTAACATTTTGCCTCATTTCCTCTCTCTCCCTTCCTACCTAGTCTCCTTCCTTACCTCCATTTTTTTTTTACCCATTTGACATAATTCTTTTCTTTTTTTAGCTTTATTGAGATATAATTGACAAATAAAATGATAAGATATGAAAGTGTACAGCATGATAATTTGATATTCATATGCATTGTGAAAGGATTCCCCCACCAGGTTAATTAATACACCTATCACCTTACACATTTCCCTTATTTCCTTTTTTTGTGAGAATCTTTAAGTTCTATTCTCTTAGCAAATTTCACTTATATAATACAGTGTTATCAACTAATCATCATGTGTTAACACATTAGATCCTCAGACTTTATTCATCTTTAAACTGAAAGCTTGTACCTCTGTCAGCCTTTATCTCCTCCCCCCAGGCCCTGCAAACCACTAGTTCTTTTCTTCGTTAAAAATATATCATGTGTTGCCTCAGGATAGTGAATCACATACTCCTGTGTATCATGCTGTTATTTGTAGAGGTGACTTTCTCAGAATCTCCTTGAGAATATTTTGTTCAGCTTTCATTTAACTTAAATATAAGTTTTCTTTTTGAAAGATGAAAAGATACAGGCTTTGACCTAGTGTAAATACTGAAATATTTAAATTTAACAGAAACTTTAAGTATTTGTTTTGCTGAATTAATGGGAGCAAAAATTGGAGGATATTTTGATTATAAGGTTGAACATTTTATAAGGGCTTTGTACTCAATCCTGGGAGTTTGTGTTCCATTAAACTTTTATTTGAAATGACTTCCTAATCTTGGACCAAAGAAACTTTTTAGTATTTGATATATGTGTGTACCAATTTTATTTTGGATTCAAAATACATAGGAAATGTTTCAAGTTAATATAGCATATATTCGAAAATTATTTTGGGGGGAAGTAGATGCTAATTTTAGCCACCTTTGTTCTGAATTAGGAAGCTCTGGAGGAATATGTGAAAAGAGTAAGCTCTATTCAGATGGTAAGAAGAAGTCCTTAAACACTGGAATTATTACTGTTCAGAACTATGGGTCTCATGTACCCCCCAAAGTATCTCACATTACATTTGCTCATGAAGTTGGACATAACTTTGGATCTCCGGTAAGTGTTGCCTAATTTGTTAGATTTTTAAAAAGTTACTAATCTAATTTTATATGGTGTAGTTTTTGTTGTTGTTGCTAACAGTGAGAACAAGTACACATGAATGTTAAGTTCTTATGTTAGAACACAGTAATGTACTTGGCCACAGTACTGAAAGAGAGAAAGATAGAATACTTGTGATTAAAATAAGAAAATAAGCACAACAGTGCCAGGATTCTATGAAGGCAAGGAATTTTGTCATTCATTCTCTTCCATGTCTCCTGCCCCTAGAACAGTGCCTGATACATGATTCATTCATATATTTATTGAACGAGAATCATTTTCCATTATGTAAAGTACATTTTGAATGTTAGCAAATTGTACGGTGGTTTTTTTGCTTGGTTTCTGTTAAAGCATTATTGGGGCTTACTAGATTTGTCTTTGTCTACTATGGAATGAAACTTTTAAAAAAGTCTTTCAGTATAATAGGCAAAACATTCTCTGACATAAATCTTAGCAATGTTCTCCTAGGGCAGTCTACCCAGGCAATAGAAATATGAGCAAAAATAAACAAACAGGACCCAATTAAATATATAAACTTTTGCACAACAAATGAAACCATAAGCAAAACAAAATGGCAACTTATGGAATGGGAGAAAATATTTGCAAATGATGCAACTGACAGAGGTTTAATTTCCAGAATATATAAACAGCTCATACAACTTATTAACAAAAAAAAACCCAATCCAAAAATGGGCAGAAGACCTAAACAAGCAGTTCTCCAGTGAAGACATACAAATGGCCAATAGGCACATGAAAAAATGCTCAATATCACTAATTATCAGAGAAATGCAAGTCAAAACTACAATGAGGTGATACCTCACACCACTCAGAATGGCCATCATTCAAAAGTCCACAAACAATAAATGCTGAAGAAAGTGTAGAGACAAGGGAACCCTTCTACACTGTTGGTGGGAATTTAGTTTGGTTCAGCTATTTTGGAAAACAGTATGGAGATACCTTAAAAAACTAAAAATAGACTTACCATATGATCCCGGCATCTCACTCCTGGGCATATATCCAGAAGGAACTCTAATTCAAAAAGATACATGCACCCCAAAGTTCATAGCAGCACTGCACACAATAGCCAAGATACGGAAGCAGCCTAAATGTCCATTGACAGACGACTGGATAAAGAAGTTGGGGTATAGTTATACAATGGAGTAGTACTCAGCCATTAAAAAGAATAAAACAATGCCATTTATAGCAACATGGATGGACCTGGAGAATGTTACTCCAAGTGGAGTAAGCCAGAAAGAGAAAGAAAAATACCATATGATTATCACTCATATATGGAATCTAAGAAAAGAAAAGAAGACACTAATGAACTCATCTACAAAACAGAAACAGACTTGAAGACATAGTAAACAATCTCATGATTACTGGGGAAGGATGGGAAGGGATAAATTTAGGAGTTCAAGATTTGCAAATATTAACTTCTATATATAAAAACACATACCAAACAAATTTCTTCTATATAGCACAGGGAACTATATTCAGTATATTGTTATAACCTTTAATGAAAAAATATGAAAATGAATATATATGTATGTATATATATATATATACACACACACATATATATATATGACTGGGACATTATGCTGTATACCAGAAATTGACACATTGTAACTGACTATACTTCAATTAAAAAAATTCCAAAGAAGACTGAAAAAAATAATAAAATCTTTTGTCCTTTATATAAAAAAAAACTTTCAGTATGAAAAATTTATTACATACACAGAAGCAGAGAAAAATAGTACAGCAAACTCTCATGCTCATCATCCTGGACTGGAATCAGGAAACTTTTCGTGTAAAGAGCCTACTAGTAAACATTCTAGGTTTTGTAGGGGATAACAATTGGTCCCTGTTGTGTATTTTTCTTTGTTTGTTTTACAATCTTTTAAACTTAGAAAAACCATTCTTAGCTTAGGCCATGTAAAAATAAGGTGTAGGCTACAATTTGCTAACCTCTGATTCAAAGTCAGCGATCACCAAGATTTTGTTACGTCCCCTTTCTGCTTTTCTTTCTTATTCTTTGTAAGGTATTAGAAACAAATGTGTTCATCCTTACATATTTCAGAATGCATCTCTTAAAAAATTAGACATTGCTTCCATAACCACCACATGGTTATGATACCTAACAAAATTAGCAATTGTTTGATATCATTTATTTTATTTTTTAATCCTATTATTTATTTATGCATGTATGTGTGTGTGTGTGTGTGTGTATGTATGTAGGTATGTATTTATTTATTTATTTATAATGGATTGAACCCAGGACCTCGTGCATGCTAAGCGTGTACTCTACCACTGACCTAGACCCACTATGCCCTGTATGCCCTGTTTGGTATCATTTAATACCCAGTCCATTGTATTGATTTTCAAGGGACCTAAAGTTAATACACAGAGAAGTACAAAATACTGAAAGATATTCTGTCTTTATGATTTTGGTAGGGCTCATTAAAATAAGTTTGGGAAATTTGTATTTCAAAACTGTATATAAATTTATTTTACTTGTACCTTATCACATCATGTAAAAATGGAAATTTTTATGACTTTCGAAAAAATTGTATACTCATAGCTTAAAATTCTAAAACGCGCTTACCTAATTTCCCCCCACTTTGTAAAATGTAAGTAAGGTACTCTCTAAGTTGGAAGTCTTTTTCCTAAGCCCCAGTCAAAAATTGATAGATTATTATCAGTACTCTTGGATAAAGTATTTAAAATGTGCTTAATCTCCCCACCTTTTGACTGCTTTTGTGATCTGTTCTTAAAAGAGTAATTGAAATTTTGAGATGGAATTTTTGGAGAACTGTTGTTCATGGTTAATTTGCATTTTCAAGGGCAGTTAAATGTCCCCTCTACTCTCCCTGTCCCCCTGATCCAATCCTTACCAGGGGAAATTTAGGACCCTTCTAACTACTCTTCTTTCCTTTAGTCTAGGGCCTCTCAAATTTTAATGTGCATACAAATTCCTGAGGATCTCAAAATACAGATTCCATTTTGGTGGCCCTTAGTCTAGGGTCCAAGATTCTGCATTTCTGAGACTCTCAGGTGATACTGGAGCTGCTGGTCTGTGGACCACACTTGGAGTAGAATATCTAGTCTATTCTTTTTTCACCTCCCATCTAATCTATCCTCTACCTGGTTGCCAGAGAGGTGATTTTAATACATTAAAGTTATATTACTTTTTGCTTATTGTTTAATGGATAAATTGGTTCACATTTTTTGCCTACCTTGCTATCTTTTCCTATCATACTACTTTTAATGATTCTCCCATGCTCGCTTACTCCCCATTCTTTTGTGTATGTTGTTCATGCTACTGTACATAAAGACAGTAGGTGCTTAGTAAATATTTATTAAGTAATACAATAGTGAGATCAGCCAGACCATGAACTCCTGAGCCTGTCTCCTTTGACATGTTTACTAAAATCTGTCTTTATCCCTTATGTTTATTTATCCTATCCCAAATGTTTATTGCAGACTTCTGTTAACTACTTTATAAGCTTTTTCTGGGAAGTTGTAATAAATGAGACAAGTTCCTCCCTCTCAGTATGAAGGTTTTAATATTTGTTTACTCTTACCAGATTAATCTTTGTTTAGATAGAGTTCTAATCATTCTGTTTATGTCACATGTTTCTGCAGCCTTACTTCCAATATCTGCTGGTATTGCTGATACAGTTTCCTTATCCTAGCATTTAGGGTTTTCCATAATTTGAGTTTAAGTGTATTTCCAGTGTTATCTCCCCTTCCCTGTCAAATTAAATAATTTATAGTCCTTTAAAACTTTACTTCTGTTGGGAAGCCAATTCCTTCCCATACCTGCCTATTGAAATCTTAATCCACGTTGTTACATAACATAAATTAATATGGTCCTTTTGTCAGACAGTTTGGCAATTTATATCGAGACCTTTAAATGTTTGACTTTTTAACTCAGTGTACTCTACCTCTGGGAATCCAACTAAAAGAAATAATTGGAGTAAATTAAAAAAAATCAAAATCACTGATTTTTCCTTCCCTTCTAAGACTGTGGTCCCTAAAAGAGTAAGTTATCTTCCGCCTGACAGTCTAAAACAATTGTAAAATCTGTTCTAAAGTAGGACCTTCATTGTTCTTCTGATGAGAAAATTACATTTAATCAGATGACCTAAAAACCTTTTTTTACTTCCTGTTTATGTAACTCTGTATTCTGTTTGACAGCATGATTCTGGAACAGAGTGCACTCCAGGAGAATCTAAGAATTTAGGACAAAAAGAAAATGGCAATTACATCATGTATGCAAGAGCGACATCCGGGGACAAACTTAACAACAATAAATTCTCACTCTGTAGTATTAGAAATATAAGCCAGGTTCTTGAGAAGAAGAGAAACAACTGTTTTGTTGGTATGTATATTTTCTCTACATTTATTATGAATATTTTTAAACATTCAGAAAACTTGAGTTGTATAGTAAATACCTTTGTACCTGCCACCTATATTTTACAGTTGTTAATACCTTAATGCATTTGCTTTATCACATATGAATCAGTCTGTCCATCCTTTGGTCCATTTTTTTTTTTGAGGTGGGGGTTGCAATTTAAAGTGGATTGTGGATATCAGTATACTCCTAAACACTTTACGCTACATAAGTAGAGTTCAAGATTATTTATTGTTCTTTTTAAAAATTTTTTCATAAGTGAAATGTACAAGTCTTAAGTTCACCATTTGATGAGCTTTGACAAATGCATTTACTTTTGTAACCCAAGCACATATCAAGATACATAACAGTTCTATCATCCCAGAAGGTTCTTTGATTTCCCTTCCCCCTCAATCTCTGCCCCCATCCCACCCCCACCCCAGGCAACCACTATTCTATTAAACCATAGATAAATTTTGCTTGTTTTATTTCATGTAAATGGAATCATTCAGTTTGTACCCTTCTTTGAAAGGCTGCTTTCACTCCGCATAATATTTTGAGATTCATTATTAGTATTTGTACCATTTTACTGCTGAGTCGAAGTACATTATCATGAATACGTCATAGTTTGCTCATCCACTCTCCCATTGGTAAACACCCGGGCTTTTCAGGTTTGGGCCAATATGAACAAAGTTGCTATGAACTTTTTATTGGTGGCAAAATATATATAACATAAAATTTATATTTAAACTAATTTGAAGTGTACAATTCAGTGGTATTAAGTACATTCACAATGTGTGCAACTATCACTGCTTTCCATTTTCAGACTTTTTAAATCACTCCAAAAAGAAATTCCGTAACCATTAAGCAGTAACTCCTATTCCCCTTTCTCCCCAGCCCCTAGTAACCTCTAATCTGTTTTGTGTCTCTGTGAATTTGGCTTTTCTAGATACCTCATATAAATGGGATAATACAATATTTGTCCCTTTGTTTCTGGTTCATTTCACTTAGCATAATATTTTTAAGATTCATACATGTAGTAGCATGTATCCAAATGCCATTCTTTTGAAATAATATTCCAGTATATGGATATACCACATTTTGTTGATCTGTTCATCTGTTTTGCCTCTCTTGCGGCATTTAATATGTTCTGAATATTCTATTTCATATTATATTATTTTTAGGGGGATCCTTATCCTGTTTCACAAGATTATAAATTACTTGAGGGCAAACACCCAGGCCTGCTCACCTTGCACATAAACAACACTCTAAAAGATGAGTTAAACATAACGATAGCAAAGGAGAAAGAATTGAGGAAGATTTCCAGATAAGCATGGCTTTTTGATTTTTTTAGCTGCATTTTTTTGAGGTATAATTGACAATACTATGGCCTTTTGTTTTTAATTGAAATTTATATAGAGAGAATTTAGATTCACATAAGTTATAAGAAATGATAGAGATTGCATGTACCCTTCACCCAGTTCCCCCCAATGGTAACACCTTGCAAAATTGTATAGTACGATATTACAAGGAGAATATTGACATTGATACAATCCACAGATCTTATTCACATTTCACTTTTCTGTGCGTGTTTAGTTCTTTGCAGTTTTATCACGTGTAGGTTTATATACCAATAACTACAGTCATGATAAAGAACAATTCCATCACCACAAGAAACTCTCCATGTTGCCTTTTTATAATCACATCCACTTCCTTCCTGCTGTTCCCTCACCTGCCCAACTAAATTGTTCTCCGTTTCTAAAATGTTGTCACTTCAAAAATGTTATATATATATATGGAATCGTACAAGCTGTAACCTTTGGGAGTGGCTTTTTTCACTCAGCATGATTCCTTGAAAATTAATCCAAATTGTTGCCTGTGTCACTAGTTTGTTCCTGTTTATTGCAGGTGTTATGTATGTACCACAGTTTGTTTAACCATTCATTTATTAAAGGATATCTGGGCAATTTTCAATTTTTGGTTGTTAGGAATAAAGCAGCTATAGACAGGGTTTTCATGGGAATATAAGTTTTCATTTTTCTGGGGTAAATTCCCCCAAATCTAACAGGCCAGCCCATCATTTGGTAATTGTTTTTATTTATATGAGACTGCTGACCTGTTGTACAGACTGGCTGTACTGTTTTACATTCCTACCAGCAGTGTGTGAGTGATCTAATTTCTCTGTCTCCTTGTTAGCTTTTGGTTTTTTAATTATTTTTATTTTATCCATTGTGATAGGGTATCATTATAGTTTTAATTTGTATTTTCTGATGACTAATAATGTTGACTATCTTTTCATGTGCTTATTTGCCATTTGTTTATCTTTTTTGGTGAGACATCCATGTTTCTTGGCCATTGAGGTTTTGGGTTTTGTTTTTTTTTTTTCTGTTGGGTTTTGAAAGTTCTTTATAGTCTAGATGCTAGTTATTTGTCAGATACTGGACTGCATATATTCTCTTTCTGTCTGTAGCTTATCTTTTCAATCTCTTCACAGAGCAAAAGTTAAATTTTGATGAGGTTCATATGATCAGTTTTTACTTTTATTGATTGACTTTTTGTTTTAAAGCCTTCTTTTTCTTTTAAAGGGGCAGATTAAATTACATTGATGTTACCATTTTTACTGTTTTTATCAGTGGTAGTTTTTCTAAATCTTCTTAATGTAGAAGCGTTACATAGATTTTTTCACTTGTAAACTGGGTTTTTACAATAAACTTTCTGAAAATGACTTTTAAAATGAGCATGTTGCTTTGTAGGTATTATGGGAAAGAAATTTGTTTCTTAAATTATAATAAAGTATGTACCTGTTATAAGTTTTGCATTTAGACAGCACCTTTTCTCTGTGTTTAAATTGTTAGCAAATAGCTGATTCCAAGTAATATTTCTATATGAGATGAAAATGAACATGTAGTAAATATTGCATGAAAGATTTTCTGACTTTTATCATTTTTCCTTTTCTCCTAAATTACATGTCACATGAATTATAAAATGATTATTACTAGACTTTAGAAAGCCCATCATTATTTACTTAGTGTCTATGTGCACGTGCATGTTTCTAGTTTTAGAGAACAAAGGAGATGGTTTGGAACAAAAGAGGGATGAAGCTTCAGTTACCACTAAAATCTGCTTTAATATTTGATAAGATTGAACTTTATTAATATAAAGCTAGCTGTTCTAGAATATTTTTCATTCAGGTGTGCCTGGTTTTGGGTTCCTGCTTTGAGATAGATTCTCTTCTGCTTACTCAGTTCTCAGTTTGAAGCCTGTGCTACAGCTGTTTTCCACATTGATTTGGTGTAGCAGAAAGAAAAGATACACCAGATTTTAGATCTAGGGGGCCTGGGTTTGTGTTTTGCTCATACTAGGTAAGGCATATGGTTTCCAGCAAGTCGCAAAATCTCTGAAAGTTAGTTTTCTTTTCTATAAAATGAAGACATCTGATTCTTATCATTGCCCTGCAGATGCTAGCGTTTGTGATTTTATGTTCTTACTAAGAGCACCATTCCTGTTCCAATTTTAAACTTCACTGACAAAATCAAAGAACTCAAAAAAAAAAGAGCCTTTCTGAAATTATTCACTATGCTTATTAGTCCAGACAGTCTAACCTTAATGAGCTAAGATTTGACCTGATATTGTTAGACTGCAGAAACACAAAACGTATAAATAATACATGGTTCTTCCCTTAAGGAGCTTGGTCTAGCTGAGGAGCAAAACTAAAATATATTAAAAAAAATACTTATTGACTGGGATTCAGTCAGCCAAATAGAATGTGGGAAATTCCGTAGGACAAAATGACCCAATTTCTTTAGCAGATAAGTAGTGTAAAAATTAAAAGAGAGGAGGGAATCTGTTATATATTAAAAGAGTTTAAGATACATGTCAGCAAAAAGCAACCATGGGAAGAGAGGTTGGGGGAAGCTTGTGCGGAACTTGGTTCAAATAAATCAATTGTAAGGAAAGCAATGAGGAAAATTGAAAATGGATTGGCTATTAGATACTACTTTGCATATTATTAATTTTTTTAATGTAGTAATCGTATTATGGTTATATTTAAAAAGAACTCCTTATCTCTTAGATTCATCCTGAAATATTTGTAAGAACACATGAATATAGTAGATGAAGTTGTTTACAGCACATTGTTGGTAATTGTTAAAGCTAAGTGATTGGTACTTGGGAGCTCACTGTACTTACTCTTTTATTACTTCTTTATATATTTGGAATTTTCTAACATAAGAGGTTTAATTTTTTTCTGCCTGCTGAAGCACTAACTTACTTTGTATTTATGTACTATAAATAGTGCAGTCATTGTTCAATAAAGCTCAGTGTGGCATGGCCTAAATAAAATGCTACCACGTCTAGAAGGGATCTTAGCAAGGACCATGAGGTCAAATTTCCTCACTGTACAGATTAAAAAACTGAGGCCCCCCCAGAAAGGAAAGTGACTTTCCTAAGGCCACATTGTTTGTTAGTGACCGAGCCACTGTTAGATCTCCAGTTTCCAGATTCCAGGTTTGTTCTGCTTTTCTTAGATTCTTCAAAGTTTTTCTTTCTCCTTTTGTTTGAAGCACTAAAGAGTTTGTGAATTTTAAATAAAATTAATGTTGCATACAGTGCTTACTTTGTCTTGTTTATTTTCTTCAGAATCTGGCCAACCTATTTGTGGAAATGGAATGGTAGAGCAAGGTGAAGAATGTGATTGTGGCTACAGTGACCAGTGTAAAGATGAGTGCTGCTATGATGCAAACCAACCTGAGGGGAAGAAATGCAAGCTGAGACCTGGAAAGCAGTGCAGGTACCTTGCTAATCCCAGCAATGTTACTGTTCTTTCCATCTGAAGGCAGTTATGACAAACTTAAAACTGAGATTAAGAGATGCATATGGTTTTGGAACTTTGTTTTTGTTTGTTGTTGTTTTATTTTTCTGGAGGAGCATGATTTAGTGCACTGATACTGGCAGATTGAAGTACTTGTAATTGTGTATTGGGTGTTAAAAAAGGACATGCAAAGGACACTGAATAAAATACATGTTATTTAATTCCTAACTTAAAAAATGTGACTTTAGTTCATATTTTTAGAACCTTAATGTTAAATATTTAGGTAAGGTGGATTCTATACACTCTTGTAACTTAGTGTCATATAATTATTTCACTTGTCAAATTATTTTGGTAGTGATAGATAAAAGCACTAGAATATTGTTTGTCCAGTACTTTTAAAATACTTGTTCTGTGTATCCGAGTTTGATTTTAGCATATAAATATGAGAAATTGATAAATTGACCAATGTATGGTGTATCTATGAAAAACAGTGATAACTTGCCTCATATTTAATCCATTTTCCATTATAGCCTTTTACTAAAGGCAAATAGAATAAGAATACTAAGTATAGTATGCCTTTATTATTAAAACAAGATACTTAATCACTTTCTGCACTTACTAGGACGTTGAAATTTAGTAGCTTCTTATTCCAATATTTGAAGTTGTATAATAGTAGCATACTTACCATTTAAAAGATGAGATCTATGATATAAAAATTAGGACCGTATCTATATATATAGGAAATATCCCAGCAATTTTCCTTAATCACCTAAATGTTTTTCTAGTCCAAGTCAAGGTCCCTGTTGTACAGCACAGTGTGCATTCAAGTCAAAAACTGAGAAGTGTCGGGATGATTCAGACTGCGCAAAAGAAGGAATGTGTAATGGCAATACAGCTCTCTGCCCAGCGTCTGATCCTAAACCAAACTTTACGGACTGTAATAGACATACACAAGTGTGCATTAATGGGGTAAGCATTTAATTTCATATGTTTTGAAATTAGTTTTATGAAACCTGCTTTTTCAGAATCATAATTGTTGACACTTAAAACTACATGGTAAAAGTAATTAATCTTGGTTCCTGTTTCAATGATATCCCTGTCTGTTTCCTCACAAAGCCATGAATGCACTGCATGGCTGAAGTGCCTGGTGGCATTCCGTTAGTTGTTGACTTTGTCTTTCATCTTTCTACCACTTGCGTTTGGTGTTCTCTGGAGAAATACAGTTCTATAACTAGGCATGTGACTTCGTACTGCTTTTAAGTTTTATAAGTTAATATTTAACAGCCTAAATAGAAGAACATTCCCTCTGAATGTGAAGTCTTTAAGACTTTCTTGGCTAAATAATCACTTTCTTTTACATGAGGAAAATTTCGTTTTTCGCTTCTTAGAAAGAAGCCATAATAACCAGCATAAAGTTGATGCTCATCTAATCTCTTCCTCCATTTTTGTTTTGTTTAGATTTTTAAGTTACCATTTCTTTGAAGACTTACTATCTTATTTGCGCTTACTTTTTCAGGTGTATTTATATGGTCCATTTCTGATACTAATCTATGCTTTTTTTGCCCCTACATATGCTTTTACTTAATTATTTTAGCATTGGAGGCTTATATCTGTCTATTACTGTGAACAAGAGGTGGGATGTATAAGGATTAAGTAATTGGTCCTTTGTTTTTCTCCCAGCAATGTGCAGGTTCTATCTGTGAGAAATATGGCTTGGAGGAGTGCACCTGTGCCAGTTCTGATGGCAAAGATGATAAGGAGCTATGCCATGTCTGCTGCATGAAGAAGAGTAAGACTTTTAAAACACAAGAGTATAAAATCTGTTTCAAAAACCGTATTTTCTCTTAAAATTTAAGTGTTAATCTTTGGTAAACAGTTGGGACAGATAATTTCCAGCAAAACTGTTCCTCTTGAGAAATTTTTAAATGTAGCATTGTATTGTGTTTCTAGTATTATGGTGCCTACAGTGTTTTTAAAATGATAAACTAGACAAAACCTGCCAGTGTTGTGGCAATAATTAATATAAACCCTGTTAAAAGGTGTTAAAGCCATTGTAGGCACTACATCAGGAGTTGCTGTTGTTTGTTTATATTGTAATGTTTAAGGTGAATTACCAGTGGTATTCACCAGCCTAACTAATCGAAGTCTATATAAACGTCACGGTGACGATTTTAGGCATCACCCCCCACCACCTTCTCTTCCCAACTACCCCGATAAGAAATCTGGTCTTCAGCTTATGTTTGGCACTTCTTTTCCAGTGGAGCCATCAACTTGTGCCAGTACAGGGTCTGTGCAGTGGAACATGTACTTCCTTGGTCGAACCATCACCCTGCAACCTGGATCCCCATGCAACGATTTTAGAGGCTACTGTGATGTTTTCATGCGGTGCAGATTAGTAGATGCCGATGGTCCTCTAGCTAGGCTTAAAAAAGCAATTTTCAGTCCAGAGCTCTATGAAAACATTGCTGAATGGATTGTGGTAAGTGTAATTTTTATTTATAAAGAAACTTGATCTTAAAATGATTTGATCATCATTCTACTTGGTCAGAGGTCACCAGTGTTGTGAGGAAGTCACTTCTTTCCTGTTTATACTGAAAGTAGTCAACCCTTGAACAATGTGAGTTTGAACTGCATGGGTCCACTGATACACAGATATTTTTCAACAGTAAATTCTACAGTAGTACACAGTCTCTGGTTGTTCAAATCTGCAGATGCGGAGGAACTGTGGATATCGAGGGCCAACTATGAGTTATATGTGGATTAACTGCCCCCCACGTTGTTCAAGGGTAAAGTGTGTTTTATCTGAAGAATGATTTTTAAAGTCAAATATCCCTGGGTATTGTTTTCTTCTGAAGTGATCAGGATCTCCACATGTGTGTCATTCATAGATTTGGTTGGTAGGTGATGGAAGTCATTCCGTTTCACTCTGCTCCCTGGTAATGTCCTGGATGGGTTACTTCCTCCTTTGGTCCATATGATTAGAGCATTGCCAGGAGACTTTTTCCTGAGGTTGTTTTGGAAAGCCCTGCTTGCTTTTTATGCTTCCCCCTTGTCTCAGTATGACAGATACCCTGCTGTGGGTTCTACTTTGCCGAACAGAAGAGGTAAAAGAGAAATGGATGATTTTCTGAAGGTTTTTTTTGATGTTTCAGTATAATTTCTGGGTCTTCATCTTGTCCGTGATAGGAAATGTTGAACAGGGTAAGATCAGATACAGAGTCTTTTGCAGATTTATTAATGATTATGGATGTTCATCGAACATAAATCTATTGAACTATGTAACTTTTCAGCCCACATTTTCCCCAGTTGTACAGATGTTGAATTACCTGAAATTTTTGAAAAAGATTGGTGAGAGTTAATTGTCTTAAGTCATTTAAATATTTATAAGTATTTACATGAAAAATACCAGTAGGAAATGTGCAAGTGATGTGTTTGAGAAGGTGCTATATGTGAAGTGAGTAAGTTTGCTTTGGAAATTGGCTTAGAACTCAGCTCCTCCTCCTCCACTGCTCCTAAATTATTTTTCACATATTTTGTATGTGTTCAGGACTGAGGATACCTTTAAAGCACACACAAAAATAGTCATCTGTGTGGGTTGGCAGCCCTTTTTGGTACTATTGTAGTAAAAATTTACAGTAAAACTTTTGGAATTATCTCTAGCATTAAAACGGTGTTTATTACATATAAAGAAGAAGAATACTTTGTATGTTAAAATGTGATTTTTAGATATGTAATGACTGTGTAGTGGGAGAATTATTGAAGTTGGATTTAGGAGACCTAAGTTTTAAACCAAATAATTGGACAATTGATTAGGTCTCCTAAAAATGTGGTACATTACTCATTTTTATACTCCTATGCTTGGTGTATGATGTATTATAAAAAAAATACCTGTTAAGCTAAAGGTGCCTCTGGCACTATGGTAAAGTAGAAGGAATACAGGCTTGGAATCACATAAGGATTCAGATCATCCTTCTGACATTGACAGTTCTCTGACTTCAAGTAGCTTATGTTTTTTGGTCCTTTTACTTCCCTGATTTCAGCTCAGATCCAGTTCTTATTTTCTTTTTTCTGGTTATCTCTAATAAGAAAAAGTTGAAAACTGGTATACTTATCTAGTATGAAAGACAGTGTGTTCAAAGAAAAAAATCTGATAGTGGGGATCTCAGACTTATGTTCTGCTGAATGTATGTTGTGCCAGATAGCTTAAGTTTTCTATCTAGTAAATCGTACCATCTAAAAATTATATTTTTTCACTTTTCTTCTTTATCTCTAATTTTGACTCATTTTATTTAGAGTTTCAAAAGCTTATTTATTCCCATCTTCAAAATATTTAATAGAAATGATCTTTTTTAAAGTATTTTTAACTTTTTTTATATTTTAGATTTGAGGATTTAATGAAATGCTTCTTAACAGTGAATTTGAGCAATATGAAGTCTTTCTGTATGCTCTGAAACGTTTAGGTTTGTGCAAGTTTGTCTTAAGTGAGTGTAGAATGGTGTAGAATGCTGTTACTTTTTATCAGTGTTGACATTCATGTGCCGTTCTTCCTAATAGCATGGTCTGTAATGCCTGAACACTACCGCTAGTCTGCGGCTGCATTTGTGGGTATTAACCAGGTCAAAGAGTAAGATAACCAGCATCTATTTCCTTATAAATCATTTGTCTCATTTGTGTTACTTGCAAGGTTTGCTTGCATAGCAGAGTTAATTTTGTTACATTGTATTTGTTACATTAAATTTGTTATGTTACGTTTGTCCTAGTTAGTAATGTAGGTTATTAATATGCTCTGATGTGGGAAGCTCTGAAAGGGACAAGAGGTTAGTTTCACTGACTTCCCTTTCCAGTGGTACCCGGTAGCTTTTTTGTCTCCTTTCAGTAGTGCACTATGGTATCTTTTTTCCTCGTGGAGCTTAGAGTGGGGGAAACCTCGACAGTTTAATACTTCAGGGCCTAAGTTACTGACTGCTTCTGATACTGTGGAAGTGACATGATAAAAAGATTTTTCCTTTTTTTTTTTTCTGGGGAAAAGTTGTTTTTGACAATAATGTTTGATGTAGGCTGAGTGCCTCCTTTGTGTCTGGCCAGGAGATAATGATAGACTTCCTTTGCATTTATCAAGGAGTCACCTAGTTCTTGAAAAGTTTGAAAGCGTTCACCAGTAAATCTGTTTAGACTTTCATTTTCTGTCACCTTTTCTTTAAATGAGTGTCAGGACATTAGTAATTCTTTTTCGTTTTTCATAGTTATTGATGTGTTCACATTTTCTGCATCTTTTATTTAGGTTTGACATAGAAAACTGTCTTTGACCTTGATTTTTTTCAAATTTATCATTGTATTTCCCCCACACTTTAAAATAATCGCCTGTTTATTGCTTTTTTTCTTTTTTGTTCAGATTTAGCAGGAGTTTATATGAAATTCAAATTCTGTTACCCATAATGATTTATCAAACAGAACCACACCCATTCAGTTACATATTGTCTGTGTCTGCTTTTACCCTTTGAGCAGGTGCAACAGAGACTGTATGGCCCCACAAAGCCTGAAATATTTATCAGCCCCTAATCCAGAGCAGTGTACCCCAGAGTGTGGTTCCCTGACCAGCAGCATCAGCATCACCTGGGAACTTGATAAAAATGCAAATTATCAGACCCCATCTAGACCCACTGAGTCAGTAGGTGACAGTGCATGTTAAAGTTTGGGAACCGTTTTTGCAGTCTCTGCAATGTCCTGGCTCCTTCTCAAAAGACTTGTAACAGAAATTTTCTACTTTGTCATCCTGCTATGTTGAAAACGGAAGGTGGTTGTGGATCTCTAGGGTCCTCTGTTGCCTCATAGAAGAGGCCACGTAGCTATCACTAATGAGCCTTTAACAAGGATGCAGTATTGTCACAGGGCTTGGCATATGGTAAGGAGTCAGTGAGCATTTGCTAGATGGATGGAAGCAGATTTCTTACATGTCATAATTTATAAAAGTCATACATGTTACCCGAACTTTGAAGTTGTAATGTTTTCAGGTTTCTCTCAGTGGTGTTTTATTCTGTTTGCCCAGGCTGAGTTTGAAGGAACAAGATTAGTAGCCAGTTGCTTTCTGCTTGGCAGATTGGTATGAGGGGTGGCATGTGGGGTGCTGAAGGACAGAACATTTAGTCAAAGTCCGGACAGTGGTATCTTCTGAAGGATAGGAGGAGGCTTTCTGCCCTTGCGGGATGGCATAATCAGTATCATGACAAGGAACTGTGGGCCTCACGTGGTCTTGTGACCCATAAGAAGCCTAGAGTGTGTTTGCTCAGAATGAGAGTTGCTGATACTGGAACATTCACTGAAAGGATTATATGGTTGACTTTATTCTGGAGATCTTAAAAACAGTAAAGATTACCTTACGTCTGAAGAGACTTGAGTGAATTTCTTGCCCCTTCCCCCAACAGTGTTTTGGTTGGTACCTGGTTTATTGTTTCATTATCCAGTAGATCCTTTTTGTTTATTTAGATTATTAAATTAAAAAGAAAACTATTATAATAGTATATACTAAATTAGACTGGTAGATTTTGACCTTTTGGTTTGTTATTTTTGCTCCTTTTTTCTCCTTTATGTTCTTTTGGCCTTATAAATGGATATATTGAACATCATCTGTCTGTTCTTTATGTAGAATTATTTCCTCAGACTTGATGCAGTGCTTGTTAGCTTCTAGGCTTTTTCTTGAACTTTTGGATGTCTTCTCTTTGTTTCTTAAGTTTCACTTAACACCCTTGTACCTATGAAAGACAAGAGCTTGGTGCATAATTTACACTCATTAAATGTTTGTTGAATGAATGACAGCTCTCTCTTTCTTTAGAGTCTAACCAATGGACAAATTGTGATCTTTTGAGATGAAACACATATTTTTATTTATTAGCCTGGTTGGTAATCTTTTCCTGGATTTTATAGTATGTGTGAAAGAGAAAACATGCGATTTAGCATTAACCACTCTCTGATAATTCTCTTTTAAAGGGAGCATTAGAAAAATCCTTTGTACCAAAGGTGGTACACTCTCAAATGTACTATTGTTTTGTTTAGTTTTTTCTTGCTGTCCTCGGTCTGCTGTGATATTCTTCTGAAAAACTACTATCATTGTCATTAAAACATCTCAAACTTTGGGCTTTCAAGATATGTAGTTACCTGGAAAATTCTGGAGGAAAGCCAAGAACTCTGTTAGAAGGGACTGGAAATTCTCAAGGTGCTGGGTGCCACATTTTGGTAGATGTCTGTTGATCTAAACTGGGACTTGGTCCTTCTGACCTTTGTTTTCTACAAGTTTATAACCATTATTAAATCCAGGCTTCCTCTCTCCAGTCTGTGTCTTCTACGCTAGACTAGTTGCATCTCTATTTAAGACTGGATAGGTACTGAAGAACCAGTATTAGAAGAGGTTTCAGAACTATTGTGTTTTATGTTCTCTGTTGTAAGAGCCTTTTTGCGCTATTTGTATGTGCGGGCAGTCTAGACATAATAAATAAACTGGTAGAAGTGTTTCGAAAAGTCAGTATTTGGAGTAACAACTCACAAGTAATAACTAGCCCAACAGGTTCTTTTCTGTAGGGTAGGTACTGAGTTTGTAGAATATAACTTCAAAAAGCTTGCATCCAGTTTGGGATGGAGTGGAGAAGTGCACAGAAACCTATTTTCAGTTCTGCATGGTAATTTCACAGAAAATAGGTGGACCTGTTTGGGGAAGGCCTCGTTAAGGAGGCGATGCCAAAGTCAGTTCTTAAGGACTAATAGAAGTAGAGAGTACAGGTCGGTGTTTTATAAAGAGGGAGCACCTGAAAAAAATCACTGAAGTATGAATTATTTTAAATAAAAATTTTTGTTCTTTTTCCCTTTTGAAAGGGTGATTATCTTTTTTTCTAATTGACAGAGTAAACCTTTTTACCCTGGAGCCCAGTCTTCTCAAGATGAGTTTCTTGAAAATCCTTTAGAAACTGTATTTTTATAAAAAAATAAAAATTTTTCAAAAAGTAGTGGAATCAATTATACACTGTGCTGCAGTCCATTGTGTGCTCAAGTTTTGTTTTTTTCCTCCCACTTAATGATTTATCTTGGAGATCTTTGGTGGGAAGCTTTTGAAGAAGGGTTATACGTAGAAGAGTGACATAGTTTCATATTTTAAGTAGCTGTTACACTGATGGCTGTGTGGATGATTTTGAGCAGGAAAGACTGAAAGGAGGGGTGTCAGAATACAATGAACATCAGGGACAGAAGTGCATCTCCTGTAACTGAACTAGCCCATCCGCCTGAAGGTTAATAGGAGGACCCTTCTCCCTTTGTGCTGATGGATCGGATCACCTTAGAAGTGACACCGCCTCTCCAGAGGGTATTTGGAAATATACAGTAGCTGTCAGAGTAACTGAGGGGCTCTGCTGGCATTTGATGGATGCAGGCTGTGTATGCCAAACTTCCTGCATTGCTCACATGGTCCTGTGCCACAGTGCCAGCATGTCCTCACTGAGTAAGAAGTCCTCATCTGCACCCTAGTCACGGGCACGCTTGTTTAAAATGCAGTTGCCTGGGCCCTCCACCAGAACAACTGAATTGGAATTTCTGGGATTGGGCCTGAGAATGTCTGTTTTAATAAGCATACCAGATCATTCTTAGATGTACTCAGAGACGGGAACCATTCCTTTGCCATGTGAATGCTGATTATTTGAGCAGCTCTTCCTAGTCACAGGAATCTCTCTACAATCAGTCAGATGTTTACAGCTTCCCCCTAAACTCTCAGTAGGATAAAGAGGTAGAACTAAAGAGCTAGTGTTGAGTGGTATCCATTTAGGTACAGTTTCCCAAACTGATATGCTGTATGTGGGTATAAAATGGGGGTTGACAGACTATGGCTTATGGCTCAAATCCGTTCTGCTCCCTGTTTTTGTAAGTTACATTTACTGGAACACAGCCACACTTCATTGTGTCTTATCTTTGACTGCTTTTGTACTACAGTGGCAGGAATGAGTAGTTATGACAGGGACCGTATGGCCCACAAAGCCTAAAGTATTTACTGTTTTGGTCCTTCATAGAAGAAGTTTGCTGATCTTCGGTGGAGACCAGTAGCTCTTAGTCTTGGATGCATAATGGAATCATCTGGGTAGCTTGAACCAAGTTGTGGATGTCAGGATCTCACTTCTGCCCTGTTGGGGTCTGGGATTTAGTCCAGGTAACTGAGCTGTAAAAGCTTCCCAGGTGATTCTAATGTGCAGCCAAGGTTGAGAACCGCTGGTATAGGGCAGGAAGAGTGCTTGTAGCAGTACAAGCTGGTGATGTTGGTCCTTAATGTATTTTACTAGGTCAGAGTGTTAGAGATCCAGACAGGAAAGGTAGAGGAAGGCCAGACTTCATTAAATGTCACATTTAAAAGGCCTCTGGATGCTTAGACTAGGACCAAAGCTGTGCATATAGTTCTGCATGCGACGGTAGGCAGAAATGAAAGGAGAAATCAACTGACGCTCTAGTTGACAGACTGAGGGCAGGACTTACACCCTGCCTTTTGATGAATAGTGGGGCCAATATTTGAGGATGAATAAAACAGAGGAAACAATAGGAGCTTATGGAAAATTTATATAACAAGGGAATATTATTCTAAAAACTCACAGGGAGGAGCAGTGCTCTGAATATTATTTTCTACAGAAACCAAAAGAAAATTTTAGAAAACTATCTGGCAATCTCAGCAGGATACAAGAAATGGCTTCTGAAAAGTAGATTGTAAAGTTGTGGTATGCAAGCCAGATTTGGCTCTGCAAACATGTCTTGTATGGTCTGCCTATTGGTTTTAGAAATTTTGAATGAGTTGCTAGCATTTAAAAACAGATTTCACATAAAAATTCAGATTTGTAGCTTCTCCTTTTAAAAGATCAAATCTTTCAGCCGTAAGGCTAAATGAATCACATTACCCCTTATCTTCTCCTTTCTTGAACAATTCACTCCTAAAGGCATTAGGTGAGGCCAGGCAAGGCAAGGCACCCATGCCCAGTAAGGGGAGCTGTACTGGCACAGGGAAGGGTGCCCTGTGTACCCTGTGGAGGGGTGACTAGCTTGGGATGTCAGAATACAAGTATTGTGAGGAGTGTGTCTGCATAGGAGGGGCAGTTCTACAAGGAACCAGGGCTCCTTTGAGAAATGGCTGATCTAAGGCTGGGGCAGGGATGGAACAAGATGAACCTGGAACTTCTTGTGTCTGAAAGAAAGTGCTCAAAGAATGGTGGGGACATGCCCCAAGGACACAGTACTGATAGTGATGGATTATAACCCACTGAGGAACATCGGAAACCATGAAGGAATAAATAAATGAATAAATTGAAATTTAGAGGAAGAATATGATATTTATATAGTTTTTAATTATGTTCCTATAGAATACACGTTGACTACAAATGAGAAGAGTATCTTTCTGGTAAAGTTTCACAGATAACACCTTGATCAAGCGATCAAGTTAACATCATCAGTAATGAGATCAAAGTCACGTGTCATCTGGTAGGATGCAATAAGAACACAGCGTCACTTCTGAGATATTCTTACCCAAGATGTATGACCTGAATGTAATAAAAAAGACACATCTGAGAAACCCAAATTATGGGACATTCCAGTGCAAAATAACTAACCTATAATCTTTAAAACTGTCAAGGTTTTATAAGCTAAAGAAACACTGTGCAACATTTCCAGATTGCAGGAGACTAAGGAAACATGGCTGCTAAATGCAACACACAATTCTGAATTGGGTGGTATTGGGACAAATGGCAAAACTTGAATGAGGTCTGTGATTAAATGATAGTAGTTTATCAGTGCTAATTTCCTGATTTTGATGATAGTGCTGTGATTATCTAGGAAAACACTCGTCGTTGTAGGAACTATATGCCTGAAATGTTCGGGTGTAAACAGGACATCATGCTAGTAACTTACTCTAAGATGATTCCAGATTTTAAAAAACTTCTTTGTACCATATTTGAACTTTTTTATAAGTTTGAGATTCTTTCAGAATTAAACAAATGAAAGAAATATATGTATATTACATATATATATGTGTGTGTGTGTGTGTGTGTGTATATATATATAGGAAAGGCTTTATGCACACATGGAAAAAGTGGCTTGGGGTATTTTGCCACAGTGTTCACTTTTATTTTAGCTTGTATTTCTTTACATTGTTACTGCTTTATAAAAAAAACAGTATAGAAGTAGTAGGCTGTTTGTTTTAAAGCCTCAGATTATAGGACATCTTAAATGGGAGTTTAATTGCCAGTAATAGCAATAACTATGTATGTATTATAACAGTCTGTGTAGGCCAATATGAAGGTTCATAGTTTTCAACTTGTTAATGTTTTGTATGATGTTGTACATGCTATCCTAAAACAAAATTTGAACATTTTGAATAATAAAACAGGCTTATAATTTATTATGAATGAAAACAGTAATTTTTCTGTAAATAAGATTATGACAATAATTTTTGAAGGTTTTTTGTTTAGCTAATTGATTTATTTAATATGATTTAAGTTGGAAGTGAAATTTTTAGTACCTTCTTAGAGGTAAACTTTGCCTGCTTCTAGAATGTGTATATCCTTCCAGTTTTCATATTAAAGAAGACAGTTAACTTTTAAGTAAGTGAATATATAATAGATATTTTATATATATAAATATAATAAAAACTAAGATATGTAAAAATCATTTAATAACAGTAGTCTGGGTCTGAAATTCCAAATGAAATAGAAAAACAGGGAAAAAGGGACCTCAAAAAGATAGAATTCAATGTCAACTTTAAGAATTAGAAAAAAATATAGATTTAAAGAATATTTTAAAAATCTATCTAGTAGTAGAATTTAAAGCAAGTTATATACCTTCTTAGTCACTGGAGGATATAAAAAGCAAACAAAGTCTGTAAGAGTAACAGACAAAAGAAAAGAAGGAAATATTTAAATCAAAAAATATGTAACAACATGGGAAAATACAATATAAACTATGTGCAGAATGTCCATAGTTTTGCACTTGTGTTTATCTGTATATATAACAAACATAGTTATATAGAAAAGAGATTGAAATGAAAGTAAGATTTAGTGGTTTCCTCTAGGAAGTGAAATTATGGGTAATTTTTGTTTTCTCCTTTGTTCTTTTTTTAATACTTAAAGAAATTAGAATATATGTACTTTTATCTCTGTGCAAGTCCCAACTAACAAATGTTTTTTAAAAATTAAAATGTAATATATTATATTGTATATTTTATATAATATAAAAAATCTTAAAATATTTTATAGTTTTTTCAGTGGAAAAATCTGTTTATTTCTAGGCTTATTGGTGGGCAGTATTACTGATGGGAATCGCCCTGATCATGTTAATGGCTGGTTTTATTAAGATATGCAGTGTTCATACTCCAAGTAGTAATCCAAAGTTGCCTCCTCCTAAACCTCTTCCAGGTAAGACCACTTGAGCGAGGTACGTGGTTTTATATCTCAGGACCATTCAGCAAGTAGAGCTGAATTATAAATGAGTCTTCACTAACTGATTTATAGTACTTTCTCTTTGAGAATGGGGTTACTGGATGAATTATTTGGTTGATTTTTAAGTGTGTTTTTAAAATCAACCCCATCTAGCTAAAAGCTGCCAATTTAATGCTAATACATATATATTTTTTAATATCCTACAATCTTCCCTGTTTGTTTTTATTATGATAGGCTACTTTTAAATTATTGGTCTTTCTGTTCTAGTAGTTACACTTCTGTTATTGTTGTTAATGTTCATGCTCTTGAAAGATTTTCTGGCACATAAGCTCCTTTTCCCTAGGGATGATGCTTTTGGGGAAATTTTAGGATAGAGGCTTCAGTCACCAAACAGTAGTTACTCTCCATCTCTGAAAACCACTCCTCAGGTTTTGTCTCCACCCTTTACCTGTCAGGAGACAGGGCTAGGAGGAGACCCTCTTTAGTTGAGCTCTGGGGATTTACAGAAGGGTAAGGAAGTGACTGCTCCGGATTATTTAGGCCCTACCTATTTCTCCCTCCCCCTCCCCACTGTGTGGCTTCCACACTGCCCTTGGGACACCTGGACGGGGGGTGTGTAGGCGTGTTCACTGTAGGTGTGGGGCAGACACTGTCCCAAGGCCATGGCGGAGGAGAGCCTGAGCTACACAGCAGCAGTTCCCTCTTGCACACACGCAGTGCTCACCGAAGGCTCTTGCTTCAGGCTAAGTCCACCACCCCACACAGAATAGTTTAAAACTAGGGGTTCCTTATACTTCTCTCCATTCTCCCTCAGCACTTCCCTTGCATCTACCTGTCTTGAGGCAAGAGAGCTCAGTAGTCACCTTGGTGGGAATCAGAGGAAATTTGATTTTGATGTTACTGCTTTCCATAAATTTACGCTGGCACTCTGGTACTTATGTCAGTTTCTTAGGAATTTCCAGGGGCCACTTGACACTTTTTAGATATATATCATGGTCTCATTCAATGAAACAGTTCTTTTAATTTCACTGGAAGTAAATTCTAGCTGTTAAAATTAAAAAGCTATTAACTGTTGTTTATTGAACCTTCACAAAAAGCGTTGATCACTTTTGCATGAATTATCATATAATCCTCACAGCACACTATATGAGTTAGTTATATCCCTCGTTTATAGGCTAGTCATCTCAGTTTCAGAGAGGTTGAGTCATTTGCTCAAAGACACTCAGCAATTTCTTCATCATGGATTCTGTCTACACAATCCATATTAATCTAATAGTTGTAGCTGTTAAGCACCTGAAATGTGGCTAGCCTCAATTGAGAAGTTTTGTAAACATGAAATACATACCAGACTCTAAAGACTAAGTATTAAAAAATGAATATTTCATTAAAAATTCTTTATATTGATTATATCTTGAAATGATTAATTTTTGACATTGGGTTAAATGAAATAAAAAATTATTAACATCATTTTACCTGTTTTTCTTTCACTTTTTCCACTGTGGCTACCAGAAAATAGAAAATGACAATATAGGGCTCATACTGTATTTTTTTGGATAGTGCTGATCTGGAACCTTTTAAAAAAAAAATTGAAATGGCAGCTTTGTTTTTAAAGATTAAAAAGCTCGTGGTAACTGGGTTTTGTTTTTGTTCATGACTCCCAGGCACTTTAAAGAGGAGGAGACCTCCCCAGCCCATTCAGCAACCCCAGCGTCAGAGGCCCCGGGAGAGTTATCAGATGGGACACATGAGACGTTAACTCAGCTTTTGCCTTGGTTCTTCCTAGTGCCTACAATGGGAAAACTTCACTCCAAAGAGAAACCTATTAAATCATCATCCCCAAACTAAACCCTCGCAAATAGCAGTCGAAGAAAAAAATGGCAAGAGATCATATCCTCAGATCAGGTGGAATTACTCAAATTTTAAAGCCTGAAAATTCCAATTTGGGGGTGGGGTGTGAAAAAGGAACCCAATTTTCTTATGGACAGATATTTTTAACCTAATGGCACAAAGTCTTAGAATATTATTATGTGCCCCGTGTTCCCTGTTCTTCGTTGCTGCATTTTCTTCACTTGCAGGCAAACTTGGCTCTCGATAAACTTTTATCACAAATTGAAATATATATATATTTTTTTCAACTGCCAATCAAGGCTGGGAGGCTCGACCACCTCAACATTGGAGACATCACTTGCCAATGTACATACCTTGTTATGTGCAGACATGTATTTCTTACGTACACTGTACTTATGTGTGCAATTGTAAACAGAAATTGCAATATGGATGTTTCTTTGTATTATAAAATTTTTCCGCTCTTAATGAAAAATTACTGTTTAATTGACATACTCAGGATAACAGAGAATGGTGGTATTCAGTGGTCCAGGATTCTGTCATGCTTTACACAGGCAGTTTTGAAACGAGAATCAGTTTACCTTTTCCTTATGACGGAGTTGGTTTTGATATTCATTTTGTTTTATCAATGGCTGCTAAGAGCACAGGAGTGACTACGCTGAAGAACACAGTTAAATGTTGTGCAAACTGGACATACGCAGCATACTACTACTTCAGACTTAGTTCTTTACGTAAGCGTCTGATTTCTGCTTACTTTTTTTAAACTTTCTAATTCAATTCCATATTTTGAATTGCTAGGTGAAATTTTATTCATGGTTTGGTAGAAATTGTGTCAGCAAAATGATTCTTTTTATTTGTAGGCTCTTTCTGTGTCTTCCATATATCTGAAGTATGCTAATTATGGTTTTGATTTTGTCTGATATGGAAAAGAAAAGCTGTGTCTCTATTTTATGAAAATATTTGAACAGTTTTTTCAGCATATCATCACTGATCATTGGTAACCACTAAAGAGTGATTTGCTCAACTAGTAGTTAAAATTGTAGATAGGCCTTCCAACATTTTTTTTCCCTAAAATATTTTAACAATGAAGGTGAAACAGCACAATGTCCCATTCCAAATTTATTTTTTAAATAGATGTAAATAATTGGCTTTTTAAAGAAAGAAGGCAACAGCATTTAATGTATTAACAGGCTTAGTATTGCTATGCAGGAATGGAAGGGGGCATTACAAACAAATTTTAAGCTTGTGACATATTTATTGCTTCTGTTTTCCAACTACATTACCTAAGTTAGAAGTAAACAGCTATGATTTTCCTGGCTTCACATAGGAGGCAAATTTAGGGAAAGTTGAAAAGATTTGTGTTTGGCTTTTTTTTTTTTTCCTTTTTTTCTTAAGAGTATAAGGTTTACACAATCATTCTCATAATGTGACGCAAGCCAGCAAGGCCAAAAATGCTAGAGAAAATATTGGGATCTCCTCCTTGTAAACTTGTACAGTATGTGGTGACTTTTTTCAAAATACAGCTTTTTGTACATGATTTAGAGACAAATTTTGTACATGAAACCCCAGATAGACTATAAATAATTCTAAACAAACAAGTAGGTAGATATGTATGTAATTGCTTTTAAATCATTTAAATGCCTTTGTTTTTGGACTGTGCAAAGGTTGGAAGTGGGTTTGCATTTCTAAAATGGTGACTTTTATTCTGCAAGAGTTCTTAGTAACTTCTTGAGTGTGGTAAACTTTGGAACATGTACATTTTTTGCTTGTAATGTTATCCTGTGGTAGGGTTTTGGCAGGCACACACTGCCCTATTTTATTTTGAGTCTAAGTTAAATGTTTTCTGAAAAGAGATAAGTGCACTGAACTCTTTCCACTGCAAATCAAGATGTGGTAAAACAAAAGGATCAAGACAAATGAGATCTAATACTACTGTCAGTTTAATGTCCACTGTGTTTTATACAGTATCTTTTTGTTCACTTTGGAAATTTTTACTAAAAGTTGCAAAAAATAAAGTATTGTGCAAAGATGTAAGGTTTTTTGAAACTTGAAATGCATTAATAAATAGACTTGATGAAATCAACTTGAAGGTTTCATACTCTTTGAACTCTGAGAACTATCAAAAGAAGTTTCCCGCAAGGCAGCTTTTCCTGACTAAATGAAAGAGATTGTTAAGCAAAAAGAGTATTCTCTCTGTCCACATGAGTATAGACATCTTTATTCCTGGTTAGAAGTTCATGTAAAAAAATTTGAGTAGCTATCTCTGTATCCATACACTGAACATTTGGAAAACACTTAATCTCAGCTGCTTTACATTAATTCTAATCAATTTTCAAAGTGTTTAAAAGTGTCTTGGTGGAAGAACTGAGTCATTTTGGAAACTGTGGCCTTATTTTTTTTTGCAAAGTTTTGAATGCTGAATTGAACCTCATTTATTTTAAAAGTCTAGTTTGATGATACATATATTTTAAAAATTTGAGTCACATTTTCCTGCTTTGTCAAATTTATAGCAAATAAGGAGAGACTTGACATTACAGTCTTATCTAGAAAAAGAACTGTAAGCCCAGAATGGTGACCTGCACAGAATAATCTGCCCCAAATTCTTTTTTTGTTTTTAAACTGAGGCCAACTTAAGTAAGTAGTATTTGTTAAATAAGTAAAAATATATAATACTTTTTAGTTACCTTAATTTAGAAACATCAAAATGTATATTATGTTTAATTGTGTTTGTTTATGAAAACATAAATATTAGATGATTACAAATGTATTAATTTTACTTACAACTGAATGCTTAAATTTTGTTTCTATTGAATCAGCAATAGAATAAAGTTTTGCCGTTTCTGGACTAGTTCCCCACAGTGTCAGGAAATACAGAGTTTTGGGAAGGGTTTCTTTAAGGGAAAGATCACTGTACCTCATCAGGCATGTTCTCTGAGGTGTCTTCAGCACCTTGTGCTTTGGGTACTTCATTTTTGTCATATTCACAGACTAGTTAGAACTGAAGATTTCTCCAAACTGTGCAAACTGCTCTCAAGTCCTTACTTCTATCTCTGTACATTTAAGTCTTAATGATTTTCATTTCTTGATTTTCATTTCTCTGAAGATGGGATGAATGTCCTGGCAGCTGTGCATTTGTCGGTGCTTGTGTTTGAGAAGGCTTTTAATTTCTTAGGTACTTCTCATTGAAAGTTTATAGAGGGTCAGCATAGTGAGTCCATTACAGAACCGGACAGCCCGTCTTCAGGGATATAAGACGTGGTGTTTCTTACCCAAATTTAAAGAGTCAAGGTCTCCCAAAGCTAGAGAGCAAGTTGGATATAGTTTTAAAGCAGCTGCCAAGGACAGTTCATCTTTAGAGAAGTCACTAAAGTTGCAAAAAAGTTGTAATTTCCTGAAAAGCACTTTTGATTTCTAAATAACTTAAAGTGTAATCAGCCTACCCCCCCAGAGCTCATCTTCAGTTTCAGCATTTCTGGTTTTATGTTCTTGATTATAAACAACTTCCACTTGAGTCTCCTTTTCCATTTATTATCAGTTTAGTTTTTCCACTGTCATTTCTGTATCCCTGGCTTTATATTATTAAGATACAAGTGAGCCCTTGCATTTTATATTGCTATATTGTTTGTGTGTCTTAGATACATACATGTATACATTATTCCCAGTAGAAATTCAGATATATTTAAATTGATAAGGTCTTCAGAGTATCTGTTCTCTCCTGTGAAAAGCAACAGGATGTTAGGTAAAAAGACGGAAGGTTGAGCAAAATAATTTATTAGCCTCTGCTCTTTCCTAAAATCTCTGCTAAATCACAGTGATTGGGGAAAGAAAAGAGCAGAATCCAATAAGGATAAGGAATATTGAAGAGAAGATAACATTTTTGACACTGGAACGCAGAGGGAGAAATAGTATCTGACCTGGCAGACCCTGGAAAGCCAAATCCTAAACCAGCAGAGAAGACATTAGAACAGCCCTGTTTGCATTAAGATTTTGGGATATAGCCTTTAAGACTTTTTTCTATGCATGTGGCCAAAGACATAATATGCACACTTTTGTAATGCGCCTTTCTTACTTTAACAATACATTGATACTGTATCTGTGTCATTTTAATGAATGTAAATATTTTGTTCTATGGATGTACTGTACATTTAAAAAATTAACCAGTTCCCTATTGTTTGGACATTTAGGTTTTCAGGTTGTTCATTGTTTTAAACAATCCTTTAAGGAAAACCCTAAGCCTCATAATAAAAGAAGTTCCTAAAAGTGGAATTGTTGGGTTAAAGGTTTTTTAAAGGTCATTGATAAAAATTATGATACTGTCTTCTAGAGAGATATACCAAGTTATATACTACAATTAACATATAAGAAGATGTCCACCTTTAGCATATTTATATATGTTTTTTTTAAAAAATCTGAGAGCCCTGTGGTTTAAGATTCACATGTATGCAGCCATGTGAATTTATTAGAAACAATGGTAGAAGACAGTCCTGCTTAATTGATTTATTAGCTTTGGATATAACTCAAATGCAAGTCAAAAGTAGTGCCCTATTTGTGGTCTTTAAATACCATTGTCTTCAAAGAAACCACTCTTCCTTGAATAACTGGCTAATTCCAGGTCTAGAGAAAGAAATGTGTAAGTAGAGCCTAAAAAAACATGGTTGTACCAGAAAGCAAAAAAGCGATTATAGAGGTCTGCCAAAAAAGATTGGAGTCACCTTAAAGTTTTCACTGGCAAAGTGGTTTTACTTTATGAGTTAATAATGATAGTTCACAAAGTCATACTCACCTTTGGACCGTGCTCTTAAAGAAATACTCCAGCTAATAATGTTAAAGAGGAGTGATACAGTATCACCATTTTACCCCATAAAGATTAATGGATCTAGACAGTGATCATCAGTGACTGCTAACCTCGCGGAGAGAGTGGTCAAATACTTGATGCCTCCTGATGGAAACAGACATACCACTTACGGAGCAGTCCTGCCAGAAGTCGAACCTGATCCTGATCAAGCCTCTGCATCAAACCACCTCTTTACTAGAAACACAGGAAACAAAAGAGCTCGTCAAACAATACCACAAGGGATTCATTCAGCAAAATGCAGGCTGGAAAACTACAGGACAAATGACTCTGTTTCTTCAACTAAATTGCAAGGAAAAAAGAAAAAAAAAAAAGATGGATTAAGAGAAACTTGAGATGGACTTATTATGATCCTGATGTAAATAAACAGTGAAATATGAGACCATTGGGGAAATAGGAAAACTAACTGGATATTGGAAGGTTTTTAGGATTTTTGCAATTATTTATAGGTGTGATAATGGTATCATGTTTACTTTTTAAATAGAAGCCCGTTTAAAGATGCAAATTGAATAATTAAAAGTGAAAAATGATAGTGTTCAGATTTGCTTAAAAATAATTTTGAGCTGCAGTTGTGTAGTGCGTGAGTATAGTTGAAAACAAGACTGTGAGTTGACAATCATTGAAGCTGGGTGATGGGTACTTGGGGATTCATTATACCATTTTCTCTACTTGTGTTTATATTCAACCTTTTCCATAAAAAGTCTTTTAAAATGTGAATTAAATTCATGTAGAAGCTCAATTCATTACTGTTTTTATTTTAGCAACAGTTCATGATAATGGCCTATATTCATTATGATTTTTATAATGATTTTAGTGGAATTAAACTTGAACCAGTCAAGCTAACATAATTAATTATATTCTGCTCCAGTTGCAATGAATGATTAATTGATTTCAACTGCTGGGGTGAATGCTTAAAGCTATCAGTCATTCTGCAGTCATAGCAAGCAGGCCATTAGATCCCTCCCTGCTCACTAGTTTCTGTGGAGCTTAACTAGCTATTTAACAGAAAATAAATATTTTCTTTTAAAACATGTCAGGGAGTGTGATCAGATTATCTACATTTAACCTGTGTGTCCCGCATTAGAATAAATCTTAAGTAGCTCAGTACAGTAAACTAAATTGTACTCTTTCTTGTTAAAATGATAATGATCCCTGGAGGTGGAAATGTATCTTAAAAAAGACACTTGGAATTGTTTGTTCTTAGTGTAAAGACATTAGAATAATTTGATGTAGTGTAGGTTGTCTTATATAAAATGTGTTTCCATTGCATACATTTTAGACATCATTTTGAAAAGTGAAGCCTGTTTGGTAATTAAGCAATTTCATTCTTCTAAATGTATATTTTATTATTCTTTCTTTCCCTGCCTTTTGGACAGTTAGCCTTTGTATTTCTAAACCCCAAAGGACAGTTTTTATAAAATAAGATGTCAATATGTTATGATTAATTTTTCATCATTTTAGTTTTGTGATTACATTTAGTTTTTATTTTTCATCAGTCCCTGTTACTTACCTCTCTCATGTACTGTATTGACCTGTTAACCATTTTTTTCCTGTTCTCCCTTCAAATCTTAGATTTCATGTTTGGAACTCTTTGGCTTGTATAATATGCATGTGCTGATTTGCAGGGACTGGCTACCTCAGCTATTCATTGGCCACATCTGCCTTAAGCATCTGGTTGCACCAGCACCCCTCCCAGATGGTAGGCATACAGTGGTGAACTTCCAGCGTCCCTGCCCTCCTGAAGCTTACAGTCTAGTAGGTGAGACAGATACAAATCGAAGAATCATGTGAACACATGTTGGTAACAACCATGGTAAGTACTGTGAGGGGGAGGCTTTGGGGGTCCAAGAACTGATCATGCAGGGATGGGACTGAGGAAGGAGGTAGGACCTAGTTAGGAAGGTCGGGAGTGCTTCCCCAAGAAAGTGATGCTTGGCGCCAAATCTGAAGGATGAAGAGAGGTTAAATAGGTCAAATGGGGTTTAAAATAATATTGAATGGTTTATATATTGGGCAATGATAGCTAGTTTTTCTTTGGGAAAAGGTAATGTTTTTTGCTCTTAATTTTATTATACGTGAACCCAGCCGTTGAAGTTTCTTTGTGTATTTTTTTTAAAGTGCTTTTTCATTTTTGCTTAACATTGTATTCATTTACTGAAGAGCTGGCTTGTACTTTGCAGATGTCATACTTGATTATTGTTCTTAAGGATGCTGGCAACAGTTTCGGAGTTGTGAAAAGAACTTGCATTTTCAGACCTTGACCTCTGTTTCATGACTCCCATAAACTCGGAATCAGGACATCTAACCTCCTACCAGGCTGAGTGAGGTGTCCCTCTGATTTACTGCTCTCCGGTGCAGTATGCATTCCTGTCGTAGCACATACTACATTGCATCGTAATCCTGCCTTATCCACGCCAAGCGCTTGAAAGAATTATCTGTATTCAGTGGCTACTTCAATTCTCATTTATTTATGAACCTACTGCATTTTCTCCTCACAGCCCCCCAGGGACTGCAATCCAAGCTGTCAGGGAACTCATAGTCTAGTGGAAAGAAAAAATCCAACAATCATAATGCAGAGGGATTTGTGCTGTAAACTATATAAATGCCGGTAGCTACAAGCTCAGAGGAGATGCATATGTGAGTCAAGACAAAGTTGAGCCGAGTTTTGGAATTTCGTTAAAAATTTGGTCTTACTTGTTCAAACTTACTGTCACTTTTAGAAATTGTGTAATTGCAGGGCAGTTCCGTGCGCTGTCGTACTTCCACGCCGTGTGCTTTTCCCTCTGCCTGGATTGCTCCTTCCCTCTTGATTCTTCTACAGGACTGAATTTTAGAACTTGGCTATAGTAAGTGTTCAGTAAACGTTTGTATTTTAATACAGGGTATGTGCTTTGCAAAATAGGCAATGATTTCACAAGATAATGAACAGAAGTCTGCCTCATCATAACATATACCAACACCCATACTTCTTTTAAAGTCTCTGATTCTAAATCCCCTAGCGTCACAGTCTCCTCCTCTCACCCCTAGAGAGAATTTTTCTCTCAAAATCTAATATGCATTTGTATTTATAGAATATAAAATGTACCCACCACGTTTTGCACAAATGGGGAAAGCACAGCTTAGCTTTGGAGCGTATAAGCAACAAATTATAACTCTTGGCAGAAGAAGAAATGGATTCACAAAGCTCAAATTAGAAATCAAATGGGGAGACCCTAGCTTCTTTGTGTGTGTGGACAAGTGTTTTCTTTAGCTAAATCATCTATGGTATTTTCTATTTGACTCTTTCATAATAAAAGGTAGAAGTTAAAATATTTTGTAAATGTTTGTGCTGTAAATGTAAGTGCTTTCCTGCAGCAGATGTCCAGATCAACGTTTTTTTCCTACAAAGTTTTCCCACAAAATTCTAGTTCCATAGGTTTTTAAACAAATACTCAGAAAAAATAAAAAGTTGAGAGGGGATATGGATTCCAGGGTCAAATGAAAATGCTGAGTAAAATTCAAACAGGTTTTTGATTATTGATTGATTTTTTTTAAAATGAGGTACTTAAGAGCATCAAATAAACTAACAGTAATTGTGATCTCTGAGGAACAGGGTCTTTTTATAGTACACAGTGCTCTGAAACTCAGAAACGCTCCCACCTTCCCCTCGCCCGAGAGTCTGGGTTCTGTAAAAACACTGTGCATTGCTGCTTAGATGGTGGGTACCTTTGCAGGATGCTCAGCAGGGACAGGTTCTTACCAAAGGAGTTCTCCCTGGGCTTAGAGTTTCCTGTCTGTTAAAACACATGACACTGAGGGACCACTGGTTGCAGAGATTCAGAGGTCAGGCACTTAGCCTGCTCTCTCAGACTTCCAGGCACCGCTGCCTTCTGTGGCACTCATTAAAATAGCTGCTTGGGAACATGGTTTCCAACTCTGTTGATCTTGTACCCCATACTTAGAAATCTTGAGTACACATTCCTAATATGGAAATACTTATAAATAATGCAAATGTTATTACATTATTACTGTTTTAAAATATGCAAAAATTTAAAAGCATGCATTAAAACTTAATGGACACTACAGTATTTCTTTCTACATTCCAGTGGGTCATTTTGCACACACCTTGGTGTGTACACAACCCACTTTGTAAACCTCTGGCTTTGGAGATGGGATTTGCGTATCTTACAGATCAACTAGCTTTCACCCTTCCCATGTTCCTGGGTGAAGTTTGCTTTCCAGGGGAACACTGAAGCTGTTGAAGAATGCAGGCCACTCCTAGGTGTTTACTTCTGAAGACCTCCAACGTACAGTAAGTGGAAAAAGCAAGTAATAATAAATACATATGGTCTGATTTCTTGTGTGCAAAGTTTTCAAAGTTTGTAAAAATATATAATTTATGTATAGAAAATGTCTAGATTAGTACATTAAAAACTGTTAAATTATTTCTTTTTTTAAAACATTTTTATTGATTTATAATCATTTTACAATGTTGTGTCAAATTCCAGTGTTCAGCACAATTTTTCAGTCATTCATGGACATATACACACTCATTGTCACATTTTTTTCTCTGTGAGTTACCATAACATTTGGTGTATATTTCCCTGTGCTATACAGTGTAATCTTGTTTATCTATTGTACAATTTTGAAATCCCAGTCTATCCCTTCCCACCCTCCACCCCCCTGGTAACCACAAGTCTGTATTCTCTGTCTGTGAGTCTCTTTCTGTCCTGTATTTGCGCTTTGTTTTTGTTTGTTTGTTTGAAAAACTGTTAAATTATTTCTTAGCACTGGAATGAAGGGTCTTAGGAGAGGAAGGGGATTTTTAATTTTTGCTTTTTATCCTTCCATATTGTTTGAATTTTTTATGATCTCAGATTCTTTTTATAGTAATTTCAAAAATTACTTCAGATAGTGTGATGTCAACTATGTTACAACACATTGTCCTTGTTGATTGTTGGAGTTGGGTAATGGGAACATTGGGCTTTTACTATATTTCTATTTTTGTGTGTATTGGAATATTACCATAGTAAAAAATTAAAGACAAATAAATGCATCGCGGAAAGAGTCTATAGAGATACACCCATAGTAACAGTGATTATCTTGCAGGTGGGAGAAGGAGAGCTGGGGAGTAGAACTGGAGGTGTCTTTCCGCTGATAGGTTCTTTTGTTGTTGTTGAACAGTTATTTAATTTTTTATTTATTTAAAAAATTTTTTTACTGATTTGTAATCATTTTACAATGTTGTGTGCCCTGATAGGTTCTTACGTTCTGTGAGCGCACTTTGCTTTTATAATGGGAAAACACTTAATTGGACCCACACACGTACACAGCCGAGCCCTGAGTACAGAGAGTTTCATGTGTAGACAGGGGTGTGAAATACTTGTTTGACTTCCCAGATGCTTGTTAGTTTCTAAGGGAACATACGAAATGAATGCACAAGCCACGCGTGTTTAATGTGTAGAGCTCAGGCTATCATAATAAGATCTTGAGGCTTGTTTCATAAGAGGATTCCCGAGCTTGTTGCATAATAAAACAAAGGTGAAACTCCAAGGCATAGCCAAACAGCCCTGCACAGTCCCAGCTGCGACAGAGAGAGGACAGCTGGTGGTCCGCCATGGACGGTTTTGCACCGTGAGCTGGTTACCAGGCTCCATAGTATGAAGGACAGTGTCTGAAAGCAGAGTATCTAATTATAGCTCTCACGTGGGGTCCAAGGGAATTACTATATAAAGGACGTTTTCTGTCGCTGACTGCAATGCTAGGCTGCATTCATAGACCTATAGAATCTATAAGGAGGGAAACGATGGCTCATTAATTGTGTGACCTTGTTAAAGTTAGTTAAGCTCTAGGTCCCTCATCTGTGAAACAAGGATAAGAATATTAACCACCTCAGGGGACTGTGATGAGGATTAAATGAGCATGTTTGTAAGGCACCTTGCATATGGCGAGCACTCAAATGCCAACTAGTCTTGTTTTCATGTGAAAAACTGCTTATTGAGCTGAGAACATTTAGCTCGGAGCAGGTGTTCCTTGATTTAATCATCTTCTCCTCAAACAGCCCTGTGGTTAGGGATGACTGGTTTTTGGTGTAATCCCGTCACCCTCACCAAATTTAGGAGTGGGCATGTAACCCAATCTGGCCAGTAAGATATGAGGGCGTTTCCACTTTTCTTTCTCTGAATGTTGTCATGTCTTAGTGTGTTGCCTGAAATTGCAACATCCAACTTGCTGTCAGCCTGAGGATGAAGCCAACATCAAGGATGGCAGAGCAGAGGGAAAAAGAATAACCACAAAATCAAAAAGCCGTTTATCCTACCGAGTGCTGAATCAACCTTCCCTGAAGCCCACCTTACCTGGGGACTTGCTTTTTTGTGAGATTTTTAAAAATATTTTTTTATTAAACCAGTTTGAGTTAGCTTACAAAAGCATCGTAATGTCTGGAAGCTGCACCAGAGAATATTTGTGGTAGGGGTGATAGCATTTATTGTGATTTATTGAACGCTTTGGAATGTGAAAGTAAGAAGTGAGGAAGCTCCGAGACTCGAGGAACAAGGAATAATAAGAGGTTCCAGAAAGATTCTCAGCTCAAACACATTGTGCCTCTTTTCCACTTGCAGTTTAATCCACCTGCCTCTCCGGAAAAAAGCAGCTGCTGGGGCCTCCAGGCGGCAGACGGTGCCTGGGATGTTGGCGAGGCTTCAGAACCCTGACAGGGGGAGGACCAGGGGGACAGTCCTTGTGAGTGTACCTAGTGTCCCTGGTTCCCGAGGAGCTGGACAGATTGGGTGAGCTGCCTCCATCCCTGGGAGAGGTGAGACGACTAAGAAGGGCTTCCTCCTCATGCCTCAGCAGAGAACTGGCAAACTCTCTGCTGCTGAGCTTGGGCCAGGGGAGGCTGAGACTACCGTTCCTTCCACTGCTTCAGGAATGCTACACTTAAGACACTCCAATACCTGGGGACAGAGCCCCCGTGAGCAAATGAAGGAAAAGAAGCCTCCTAACACGGCCCAGCAGCCAGGGAGAAGAGTTACAAGCAGAACCTTCAGTACAGAAATAGCTGCTGGCATAGATAACTTGAACCAGAAGAATAAGAAAACTTAAAGAGATTTAATTGCAGCATGCGTGTGCGTACACATACACACACACACACACACAACTGATTTGCTGAGACCAAAAAAGATTTTGATGTAAGAATTTCGGGAGATGAACTGAAGGAGAAAGTGGTCACTGTTGATGTCTATATTACTATCCTGGAAGCTAAGAGAGATGCCTCAAAGCACAGTGCAAAAATACAAAGAGAGAGAAATCAGGAGATGGATAGAAATAGAGAAGGGGGTGGGGGATACAATAGAAGAGGCAATCAGTATTATAAGGAAAGTTTCTTAGCTGAAGAGAGATTCACATGTCCCAGAGTTCCAGGAAGGACTGATGATTAAAAAAAAAAAACCAAAAAACTCCTAGTCATATTGTTTCTCTGAGCTACAAGAATAGAGGAAAATCTTATAAGTCTCCACAAAGGAGAAGTTACTCCTAAAGGAGAGAGGATCACCCTAGCACTGGACTGCTTATCTACAACACTGAACACTACAGTGTAGCAACCTGCTGACCAACAAGAGAAAGGGACTCTGGAAATTGACCTAGGCAGACCTCCTATACCTTTAGTTCTCCCAATCTTGCAAAAATAACCCAAGAATATGTTACTAGCTTCTTTCACTTAGTGACCAAATAAACTCAGAGAATCCAGAAGAGTGGAGAAGGGCCAGGAGAACATAACATCTTAGGAGAATGGTAAGAGGAATCGTAACCCAAATCAGGGTATATTACCAGCAACCGGATGGATACTCAAAGCTCAGATACTCAGCCTTCTGACTGTGGAATGTGGCTGGGCTTCCACTCCGTAAAAGTCTATTCTTTTCCTGAGTTGATCACATCACCATCTGCCTTGACAACTCTTCTAAAAACAACCTGGAACTAAAACTAATAAGTGAATCTCAGCAAATCCAGGCATCAGGGGTGGGTGGAAAGGAGAGAATTGTTCCAAAGGTCTCATCTGGGGAGTGGCTGTGGAACTGATGGGGGGGGGCGGGGTGTGAAACTATTATAAAATTTGGAGTGGAAGCAGTGGAGGAAGAGAGTATTTTGGTGGGAGAAATTTATGTCTGGTTTTCATACAATGGTAAAGGAATAGTTATCTGATTATGAGCAACAGGAAAGGAAAAGTAGCAGGAAATAGAACGAAAATCCACAAGAAAAATGATGTTAACAAGATGGAAAGGGAAATAATATCAATGTGATCAATCTGCAAAAATAAATATAATTAAAACTAGGAAATAAGTAAAATAAGCCAATAACTAAATAAAATAAGATAGTAGGAGGAATCCAATCATTATGCTAAATGTGAAGGGACCGGATTTTCCCACTAAAAGACAGAGATCCTTAGATTGAGCTGGAAATATAAATCAGCCACCATACAACATATAGAAGAAAAATATCTAAAACAAAAATGTAAAGAAACAAAGTGTAAAGAAAAGTTGAAAGTAAAGGGATGGACAAAGATACCAAGCAAATATAATAAAAAAGAAAATAGAAATAGCAAAGTTAATAGACAAGGAGGAATTTAAAGTAAAAGCTTTATAAGAGGGATATTATGTAACAATGTAAAGCACATATGCAGAATTAGCATTAGCAATCCTATATATGCCATACAAGGTAAATGTAAAGACAACTTGATAAAAGTTTTGTAGATTTCAAAACATTTTTAATAATCAAATCTAACACACAAAGATACAGAAAAATTGAATAATACATTCAACATACTCAATTTAACAGATAAATGGACAATCTAACATCCCTCAAGTGAAAAAAAATAGAACTGTTCATACATCCATTAGAATATAATAAAAATTGATTATGTGCTTGATCCCAGAGTCTTACGAAATTTAAAAGTGAGAAATTTTTTTTTGTAGCTGCATCTAATAAGATTAGAAATAATTTAGAAGTGTCTAGAATAGCCTATTTATAAATAAAGGAACAGTTCCTGGAATTTTGGAGCAAAGAGAAAAATAGAGCTAAAACTGAAAACTGTATAGAGCATTAAAAGGGGTGTGCTTCCCATCAAAATCTGAACTCGGAGGAAAATTTATAAACATACATATGATTATCATTAAAGAAGAACATCTAAAAATAAAAAAAAAACTTGTTTTCCATGCAACAAATTATTTGAAAAGAACAAAATTAAGCGAAAGAAAATAAGAGGAAGGATTCAACATAAACAAAGTTGGGACTACGAAGAGGCAAGTTAGGTGCCCAGGGCAAGAAGACAAGATCATGCAAGTGCCCGCGCAGGCAGCCGGGGCGCCCCGCTCGCTCGTAAGGCAGCGCTCTCTCTCAGGGTCACACTAGCGAGGGCTGGCGCTTGCACTGTCTTGTCTCCTTGGGTTTTGTGATGGAGGTGGCTTGCTTGCCTCACTCTAGTCCTGGCCTTGACTATAGAAGTGAAAGCTTCCTTCTTAGGGAGAAAAAAAACCATTGTCCTGTATTTCTTTCTGTTTTAAAATTAACGAACCTCATAAAAAGCCAGATGTAATTTATGCTTGTTATTGTGGTTGTTTAATTTTACTAATTTTACTCCAGACTGGAAGAGAGTAGAGTCAGAAAAGATCTCACAGAAGTAACTTATTATAGCCTGTTAAGTATTTCCTTTTAAGAACTTTTTTTTTTTTTAAGTGCATTCGATTCCTTATCTTACTTTGTATTCCTAAATAGACGGGTCTATTTTATGGGCCTACGCACATCACATGTTGTTGTATTTCATTGCTGGATAAATACAAAAATAGCAGTAAGACTCAGTGTACCTCTAATTCCATTTAGAATTTCAGAGTATAGGGTAGGACACAAACACAAAGAGCATCACCCACGCAATGAATGAACTCACCGGTCCCCCGGAATGGTAAGAACTTAGGGCTACTCCAAATGTACTTCCTGAAAATACAGTATTTAAATATACTCTTAGGAAGAGTATCTCTAGAAATTGGGAGAAATAGTACCATTCTCCAACATAGTTTCTTTTGACAGTAAACTAAACTTTTTAACTTTATCGTCTGCTGGTTTCTCTTCCCCCCTCAGCTTTGGTGAACTGTATCTAAATTTAATGTTGGACAGAGCCCTACATACCATTCCTGTGGCTTAATCTTATTTTCCATGGAAGATGTGTGCATTTGCTCAGTTACTTCAAGCAGAATTATTAGAATTTCAGAGTTTAGTTTGGGATTTTTTTTGCACTTTAATGTTATGCCTTCATTTACTCATTATTGTGAGTAACTTTGTACCTGTTTTGCTTGAAGGTATTTGACAAAAATAATTTTAATAAATGTTATATGCAACAAAAAAGTAAAAGCTGAAGACCTAAGCATACTATATGCAAAAGCACAAGGACCAGATGGTTTCACAGCTGAGCTTTTCTCTAATTAAAAAAATACAAAGATCATTACAATATTATATAAACTATTCAAGGCCATAGATAAAAGCGGGGGAATATCAAAGGGTAAAAATATTAGAGCCCAAAAAGTTGTGGATTGGTTTCTCTTATGAAAATAAAGGCAAACTTATACATAACATTTTAGCAAGTAAAATCCAACGTTATGAAAAAATATGTTGTAACCAAGGAGGGTTTATTCCAAGAATGCAGGTGTGAATCAGTATCAGGAAATTTATCAATACAATTAATTTTATGAATAAACTAAAGAAGAAAACCATGTATTACTTAGGCATTCCCTAAATTTCAGCAACCACTTTTATCCATATAGAAGAAAATAAACTTGACAGTCTGTCTCAAACCATATACAAAAATAAATTTCAGATTGATGAAAGCCTTAAGGTAGAAAAACAAATTCAAATCTCAGAAGAAAATCTTCATTTTGTGCAATCTGCAATTCAGTGATGAGAGAGACTGTCACCAAGTCAGGAAATCCATATGTTATGAAAGAAATGTTAGGCTTTTTTGACCTAAAAAAATTATATACTACTGTATAGCAAATAATAGTCTAATTAAAATCAATGGAGGCACAGTTCTGGAAAAAATATTTGTGAAAAAGCCAAAAGATAAAGCGCTAATAAAGTTTCATAAAATGTGTAGTTCTTATAAACTGACAATGGAAAATGGGACTTGAAAAATCAGTTCACAGAAAAGCAACTTCAGTGAAACTATGGTAAGATTCTGAGACTCAGTAGTAGGTAGGGAAATGTAAGTAGTCACAGTGAGGTTATCACTTACATTCATTAGACTGGCAAACACTAAAACAAGCAATAAGTATTTCTTCCTGGAAGGAGGTGGAGAGAGGAGACTAGTTACTCATAGATTACGGTGGAACTGCAAATTGTAATGTTTCGGGAAAGCCATATGGCAACATCCATTATGTTGAAAAAAAGAAATCATTTGACCTGGCACTTCCACTGCTAGAAATATTTCCCACAAATGAGTGTGTGTGTGTGTGTGTGTGTGTGTGTATCTATACACACATTATATAGAGATATATATACACACACATTAAATGCAGCCTTTTTCAGAGAGCCAAAAAGTTGGAAGCAAAGTAAAGGTACATCACTATGAGATTAATTGAATATTTCAAGACACCTCTACAATGTAGAATATTATGCAGTCATAAAAAATATTGAGAGCTATACTAATTGACATGGAAAGATTTCAGGAGGTACCGTTGAGTAAGAAAATCAGTTTGCTAAAAAGAATGTATAATATAACTACATTTTTGTGAAATAGTGACAACTTTCCTCTATATGAGAATGTGTATATATGTTCAGGTGTATGACCGTAGAAAAATTTCAGTGACACCCCTAGTTGTTTATGTGGGTCAGGAGACCAGGCACTGGTCCAAGCAGGGAAAATACTGCACTAACCCCTCCAGCAGGTTTAATTCTAGTTCTACAGAAATTAGAAAAAGGATCCAACTCTCCTGACTTACAGGGATATTAATGACATATCATGAACTAAGTTGCAGAAGAATCTATATAGTGTGATTCTACTTTGGTGAAAACCACGAACAAACAAAGCCCTGAGTGTGTATAAATGCTTGTGGATGTTTGAAGGAATAATGTAGCAGCTGTTACCATCCTCTCTGGAGCTCACTGGGATTGTGTGGGAGGAGGATGCAGGGAGATGACTAGCTTTCTCTTTACACATCTTTGCATTGTTTCACATGTTGTGTTGACACTTTTGTAAAACATCTCAAAAATGAGAAATTTAAAACAACCCCATGAACAAAACCCAAGAACACATTACTTCTTCCCTCAAAGAGCTCATAGTCTCATCCAGACTGTTTTCAGCTGTTTGAGGCCTGAATTTGGTCTCTGGGGTGTCCAACAAGAAACTAAGGAGGGGAGGTTATACCCTGGCAGATTCCTCTCTGCAAAGGTAGGGACCTCCCTTCACTGAAGGTCCTCGGCCACAGGTGTGATGTTCCCTTGAGAGGAAGGTTTTTTTCCAGGTCAGTGTCATGCCAAATTTTTTTATGAGATTTACCCAGGGTACTTGTGAAAAGTAAAAAAATCTCTAGGATCTGTCCTTGACCCACTGAATGAGAATCTCCAGGGGATGGGTCCGGAAAGCTGTATTTTCATTAGGGCTCAGGTGATGCATGTCATCAGAGAAGAGTGGGAAACACTGACCTCCATCCATGCTCCTCACAGCATGGCCTGGGGACCAGCAGTGGTGGCACCAGCAATGCCATCACCTGGGAGCTTGCCAGAAATGCAGGCTCTTGGGCCCCACGGAGGACCTCCTGGGTCAAAATGGCACTTGACAAGGCCCCTGTGCACAGTTTGAGAAGCACTGCTCTGGATGACCCCCCACGTTCACCCCCAACTAACTTATTTGGCACGAGGATAGATAGCTCTAAGCCTCTAGCAAGCCCTTCTTGTGATAGGCCTAATTTGAAAAGCAAAAATATAGTCAAGGAACACAAAGGCTTTTAATGAAAACGGAAACAGATGCCAAACCAGGAAGAGAGGACGCTAGACGGCGGGAAAGGCTGAGGGGTGCCCTTGGAGGGGAAGGGAAGCCAACCCCGACAGAAACCTGGCTGTTTTCGCACGGAATGAGGAAGCTGTGAACTCGATCTTGAACAGATCCAGTAGTTGGAGCTTATAATCTAATTGGAGAGAGAAGACATACGTGTGAAAAGATGACTGTCACTTGCTAATTCAACACATATTTACGGGATGCCAAATCTGCCGCAGTGGGCTGGGTGCTTAGGATAAAGCAGTGAGTAGCTAGAAGCTCCCTGACTTCACAGCGCTGCACGCGCAGTGCGGCCAGTGGACGTTAAATAGTCCGGCGGACGTTAAATAGTCCCGCGGAGTTCCGGCCAAGATGGCGGAGCGCTAGGAGCAGGAGCTCGCTGCTCCTCGCGACTACAACAAAACCACAGCTGATTGCTGAACAACCACGGAAAAAAAGACTGGAACGTAGCAAAAAAAGATGTTCTGCAACTGGACATATAAAGAGGAACCACAGCAGGACAGTAGGAGGGGGCGTGCTCGCGATATAATTGGGCCCCATCCCCCCGTGGGCGACCCACAAGCTGAAGAAGAGTTACCTGGCAGAGGCCTTCCCACAGGAGTGAGTTCTGAGGCCCGCTTCAGGCTCCTCAGCTCAAGGTTCCGGCATTGGGAGGAGGACACCTCAGGACATCTGGTTTTGAAGGCCAGGGGGCTTGGCTCTGGGAGCCTCACGGGACTGGGGGAAACGGAGACTTCATTCAGTTGGGAAGTGCACACAGAACCTCAAGTGCACCAGGTCCAAGGACAGAGGCAGTGATTTCATAGGAACCTGGGCCAGACCTGCTTGCTGGTTTTGGAAGGTATCCTGGGGACTGGGGGGACGGCTGCAGCTCAGCCAGGGGGCTTAAACCTGGTGGCGGACATTCTGGATATGTTCAGCTATATGAGCTTCCGTAGAGGCTGACATCTTGATTGGGTCCTTAGCACTAAGACCCAGTCCCACCCAACAGCCTGTAGGGAAGCCTCAGGCCAAACATACAGAGTGGGAACACAGCCCTACCCATCAGCAGACTTCCTGAGCCACAAAGGCCTCTAGACACAGCCCTACCTACCAGAGATCCAGGACCAAGCTTCACCCAGTAGTGGGCAGGCAGCAGCTCTTCCTGCCAGGAAACCTGCATAAGCCTCTAGTCCAGCCTCGTCGACCAGAGGCAGGTATCAGAAGTAAGAAAACAACAATCCCAAAGCCTGTGGAAGGAATCCACAAACACAGAGATAGACAGGCACAAGGCCAAGGCACAAGATAAAATCCCAGGAGAAATAAGTGATGAGGAGTTAGACAATTTATCTAAAAAAGAGTTTAAAGTAATGGTGGCAAAAATGTTCAGAGAACTCAAGAGGAGTATAGATGCACAGAGTGAAGTTTTTAGCAAAGAGTTGGAAAATATAAATAAATAGTCCCACAAATTGTGGACTAGGGTTTGGGGACTGAGGGTTTGGGGACTGAGGCACTTGCCTTGGTTGTACAATTTAAGGTAGCTCCAAAAACAGCTATCAAGATAATATTTTAATGCAATATTTAAAAAATCAAAATCAATGCAGAAATCTATGATAAATAATATATCAATATTTTTATATAAAAACAGCATCAGTGTTACTGATTTTTTGTTTTGTTCCAGTATGGTTCCACACTGCATGGGCACAAATAATTTTACCAGAAGTAAGAGATGTTAAGCATGTGTATAGCGGGGGAATTGATAGACATTTGGGTGGGATAATCTTTGTTAAATTACCCCTGAAGCAATAACACCTAAATTGGGACTGGAAGCATGGGAAGAAGCTGGGAGAAGAGGAGAAGGTGTAAGCAACAGGGCCAGAGAGAGAAGAGCTTTGTACCTTTCAGGGAACTGCAGGATGGCCCAGGTGTCTGGGCCCATGGTTCTTAAATGTATCACATATTAGGATATTACCTGGAAAGCTTTTGTCCTGCACAAAATGTGAAAAAAAACAAAACATTCTTTTATGATCACTCTGGCTGCCATGATGAGAATGGATTGAAAGAGGAGTGGATGTGGATGCCGCGGGAAGAGCTGCAGAGTCGTGGCAAACATCCAGGTAAGAGCGTGGTGGCTTGGGCTCAGATGATGGCAGTGGAGGCAGAGAGATGGAGCTGGAGAGATTCAGGAAATACGGGTAGAATTCATAGGATTTGGTGATTGTACGGTTGTGAGGGGCCAAAGAGGAGGAAACACTATAGATGGCCTGTCAGTGGTGTCTGGTGTCAGCAACTTGAGGGGTTGGTGATGACATTCACTGAGACACAGAACAGGCAGCGCAGGGAGGGGCAGGTTGTGTGGGAGGACAGCAGGGAGGCCACTGGGCTCAGCCTTGAACACTGAGCTTGTGAGGCAGCGAAGGGGGAACCGCTGGGAGTGGGGAGTGCATGCTGCTCAGGGGCCCACACTGCAGCTCTAATGTGTCGTTGAGCCTGCACGGGTCATAAATGAGGCCCCAGGAGTGGGGAGCTGGCCCCAACTGAGTGAGCAGAGAAGGAGGCCTGGACCTGAGGAGCGCAGCCAGCCTAGGCAGGCTGAGTAGAGGGCCAGGAGCAGAGAGGAGGGGAGGAGGAGCGGAGGGAGGAGGGAAGTCAGCAGGGCGCCAATAACCAAGGGCCTGGTGAACCGTTTGCCTTACAGCCAGGCGTTCAGGGGAGAGAGATCCCTGGGGGCTGGGCTGAGCTGGGAAGTCACCGGTGAAGTGAGGTGCTGTCTGGCAGGGAAACTCTGGGGGAAAGACAAAGGGGAAGAAGGTATAAGGAAAGGCAGAGATGGGAAGTGTCGGGAGGGGGAACTCCTCCCCGCCCCAAACCATCTGCAGTTCTTGTGGCTGGACTAGTAACAAGGTCGACACACAACAGATTAATAGGAGAAAAAAATTCAATGCATGTGCACGGAGATCTTGTAGAAATAGGACCTACGAAATGGCCTAAAGTATAAAAGCAGGCAGCTTTTATACTTTTTAGATAAAGAGACAACATGTTTGTGAGGAATTGACAGGACAAAGAGATTTTGGGTGCTCAATCAGCGAAGAATCTAAACAGAATTTGGGCTTGGGGCAGTAAGTTAAAGAAGTAACAAGGTTTGTTTATATGGGCTTCTCAGCCCCAGTTCCCTTTCACTGGGAATCAGGATGTCCTACTGCCTCCAGGTCAGTGAGTGTACCTTTCACAGGAGAGATTTATTTCCTGCCTTCAGGGAGTCAGAAAGGAGAGTCAGTTATTTCTTGTTTTAAGAGAGACAGGAAGGCGGGGCAGAGTATCTCTCTTGCACTGGCTGTTTCTTCAGCAACTTTAATTCAGAACAATCAGTATGCCTCTGTGGCATATTTGGGGGCAGCCTGCCCCAGTAGAAGGAATGAGATGTGTTGGGAGTGTCGTTCATCACATCAGGAGTCAAGGAAAAGTGTGTGGTGTGAGATACGGTGAGCAGGTAGATGGTGACTCTTGGGATCGCCTTCTTCAGCCTTCCTCCGGCTTGTCTATTTCCCATCCACATGACTTTTCGGGCTCTGTGGTAGAACGGGCATTGCACTCGCTTGGCCACCCCAGAGATGTGTAACTGGTACCAAAGCTTACGTTTGCGGCAGCATTAACAAGGTGAACGCTGAGGATAGCCAGCTTCGCTCTGGAGGAGAGTGCATTCATTTTAGTGTTGAATAGAGTGCTTGTTTCCTTCTCTGTGACTTCGGGCCCCTCAAAGAGCCCAGCTGCGGTGTAATCGAAGCTCCGTTTCTTTTCCTTGTGCTCGCTTACAAGTAAAAGCACAAACAGGCTTTTGCCTGAAAGGCAAGCTGCCGGTGTTATCTTTCCCGAGTGGGCTCATAAATACAGAGTCTTTGCAGAGAGGTGTGTATAATCAGCATACCAGCCAGCATTTTGCATGTGCAATGAACAGATGTGGCTGCATTATTCAGTTTCCCTATTTGACTTCCCTCCTAAGATGAACTTCAGAAAAACGTGATGTCATGAACACATCTTCCCAAATGAAAATAATCCATGCCAAGAGGAGTCTCAGATGTTCCCGTTAACCATTTGTCATGTGGGTTGCATGTTGATTTCTCTGCCCCAGATGCTATGACGTCCTGTGTCACTTCAAGTTTTCCTACTGAAGATGAAATAATTTCTAATTATATTTTGTGTGGAACCCTATTAATATTGGAATGCATCACACTATGGAAATACGCTGGTTTTAACTCTGACCTTGATTTTCTTTTTTTTTTTGTATTGTGAAATGTGACATTCATACTAAAAGTGAGTGCATCAAATATGTACAGTTTAAGGAATGGTTATAAAAATGAACACCTGTGGAAGCACCACCCGGAGTGACAAGTACGATGTTGCTGGCGTCTGGACCGCTGGTGTGCACTTCCTGCTTCCTGGATTCCCACAACCTCACTATTCTGCTAGGGATCTCATTACTTAGGATTTTACCACCTATTTATCCACCCCTCACAGTATAACTTAGTTTTCCTTGCATCATACCACACATACATTTTGTGTCTTTGTGCAAGTGCACAATCCAGGAATGCCACCTTCAGTTCTGCCCCTAGGATGCCTCGCTGTCTCACTCTGGACTCAGCACTATTCTTGTTGCGTGTGTGGCTTTGGTTCATCTTTTTATTTTTTTTTAAGTCTCTGTTTAACAACCTTTCATAAGAATATATCACAGTTCACTTATGCATTGTACGGCTGGATATTTGAGCTGTTTCTCCTTGTGATGGTTTCAAGGCTGATAGGAATATTCTTCAATACGTGCATAGATTCCATAAGGGCATAGAAGCAAAGAGTATTTTTAAAAAGTGATATTTTAAATTCCTTCTGGATAATGATCAAACATGCCAATCTGACACAAACATGGTTTTATTGTAAATCTTAGTATTTTAGATGTAATGGGAAATACTGTTCATTTTAATGTCTAATTTATAGACACACATACACAATACCTGAAAGTGTGGTCAGATACTTTTGCAGGCAAGATGAGCATCCAGGACACAGCACAACATTGACCCAGTTGTCCTTCCTCCCCCTCCCCCATATCCTTCAGTGTTGTGGGTCTTTCCAAGGGAAGTGAAAGTGAATCATGCAAGATGATCTTAAATTGATTACGTCAGAGGCAGACATCTCTTCAATATTTTTGTTTCCACGACCTCTGCTCAGGTGAAGAAGATGAGAATTAGGAGCTGTGTAGAGCTGAGCTTGTGTGCATGTCAAGTGAGTTTGTTGAGTGTGCATAGCGTGCTCCTCCTCTCTGAATTACTTGAAACACAGATGTAAGTGATGACCATATCTAGTATTTCCTTACATGCTCTGCAATGGAGTTTGCTGGTCAAAACATCATTATTTCACTTATTGGACAGTTTGAGACTTGATATCTAAGTTTTGAGATTTCCCAAGTTTTCCATTAGCTTTTGTGGCAAGCATTAGTAAAAGAGGAAAATTGCACTTAAATAGTAATTTGATTATTAACATGACCAACTATGCGGCTTTTGTGGTTACCATTAGTGGTTTTGGGAGAATTCTACTATTAGTTTGGTTTGGTGAAATAATTGTATGATTTTTATGATGGCATCTGTTAGTGTAAGCAGACTTTTTCCTTCCTTCGGTGAGCTGAATTGTCTTAAAGGGTGTGTGCTTTGGGACACACAGCTGTGATTAATTGAAATCTCACTTTATGGAAATGCAAGTTATGTAATAAAGTATTTTTCCAGCATGATCAGAACAAACTAGCAAGGAATTATGGGAAATCTGACTTAATTGTAAAAGCCATTTTAAATTAGAACAACAGATCTAAAATGGCTCTCACATTTGTACTTATTTGCATATATTACCATTTAATCAGACATAAAATTGGGAGGTTTTTTTTTGGTTACACTAATATTTGAATAGAGTTATATAACATTGTTTTAAAAAGCTCGGTTTATAATAGTGATGTGTACTCTCCTTTAAATCTAAACTCTAGGCTTTTTGCAAAATTCTTTGTATAACTTTGATTTCCAAACAAGACAACCATTCCAGATGAGGAATGAAATCATTTCTTCTTCACACTGGGTCTTCGTTAAAGCTCATCTGATCTTTTGCTTCAGTTTTTTAGAGTTTGCTTCACATCTCACAAAGGTTTTCTCCTGGGCTGGGTGAAGTTGTGGATCATTCATGTTTTCCGAGCAAAACGTCATTCTGAATAAGAAACATCAAGCAAACACAGCACTAAGTTTTAGATGGAGCTTATTGAAGTGTTTCATCCTTTGTCAAATACTCAAATTTATGTAACACATGCTATTTTTTTTAAATTAGATTCTTACGATCGCAAATATTTCCATAACTTCAGAGGAAAACAAAACCCAAGTCAGTGAAAGTAATCAGCGCAAGGCTTCCCGGAGCTCTGCATGTGTGATTTCAGTTCTGTAAGAACTGAAGAGTCCTCGGGGCAGTCCTGCTTTGTTCTCCTTTATATAGCTCATCAAAGACTTGGAGGGGAACTGTTGTTTCTTTCACTGCAATGCCCTGTCTCCACTGCAAACATTCAAACATTTGCATTTTCTTCAACTGCTCCTCCCAGCCTTCCTTCTTTGGATATACTCCAGTTTGTCAATGCCCTTCTTAAAGGTCCCTGGACATGAAGCCACTGTCACCAGCATCTTCCTGGCTCAGCCCTGTAAGCCCTGCCCCTTCCTCTTACATGGTTCTCCAGCCAAAGAGGACATCACTATGTGTTTTGGGTCTCTGTTGGAGACCCATGGCTAGAATGCTTTGGTCATTAGTTTGGCCTGAGATGCTGTTTTGTGTTACCACCTTCAACTGCATCTATTAGGGAAAAAAATAGCAGTAGTCACAGAGAATTGTAGTTGATAGCTTTTTTTCTTCCCTCTTCAAATTGCGTTCTACGGTCAAGTCTTTACTAAATCAAACTTTTTAAATTAAGTTAAGAGTATTATGAGTAGTTATAAATGCATTCTTGAAAAATTCAAATAGTAAAGAAATACATGAAGTTGAATATTAGATCCTCTTCTCCGTCACCTTTCACTGATATCACTCCCCTCCCTGCTTTCATGGTTTGCTTTCTGTCTGTCCTTCCAGACCACTTTCTGCATGTTTACACATATATGGATGTTCATATGCAAACATAAAGATTGTTGTATGTATTTTTCTGAAAAATGTCCTTGTCATCCAATAAGGTACTTGGAGACCTGTTCATGTCAGTACATGTAAATCTAGTTCCTCTTTCACTGGCTGCACGACATTGCAGTGCCTTCAGCCGTTTTCCTATTGCAGGACATTGAGATTTCCCCCAGTGGTTTAGTGTTTACAAACAGTCCTGCAGCAGACATTTTTGTACATATATATGCTTTGTGGACATTTTGAGCATTTCCCTAGGATAGACACCTAGCATAAAATTCTGGGGCAAGATTATGCATATTTCAAAATTTGATACTATAAGCTCCCTGAGACCAAGGGCTTTGTCTGCTCTGTTCACTGCTGGATTCCTGGTGCCCACAGCAGTCTGGCATAAGATAGGTGCTCATTAAATGTTAGCTGTTGAATGAAACTCCCCCGCAGAAGCTCTGTAATTTATACGCCAATGAACATTTTATGAGAATGCCCATTTCTTCACACCTTTGCCAGCTCTGGTTGTTATCCATCTTTTAATTTCTGCCAAACTAGTGGGTGACCAGTGATCATTTCATTGATTTTTGTTTTGTATTTCTTTGATTCCCGTGGAAATCAAGCATCTCATTCCAGTTAGCCAATCACTTTTTTTTAATTAAAAAATTTACTTATTTATTCACTTTAATGGAGTTACTGGGGATTAAACCCAGGACCTCATGCATGCTAAGTGTGCGCTCTACTATTGAGCTATGCCCACCCTCTGGCAATCACTTTTTATGTCCTGCCGTAGGACCAGTATTGTCTGAGCCTACATAGGTGGTGACAGTGAAGTCAAGATTTGGGTTCAGGACTGGCTGAAGCAGAAGTCGTTGGATTCTGCCTACATACTGCTTTGCCCACTGCCTGGCTCTCTAGGAATGCCTCTTGGCCTCCCCAAAGCCTGTTGCAGCACAGAGCCAACAGCAGCAACCTGAACTGATGTCCTTCTTAGACTTCCTCTGCCATGCAATAACCAGACCCTCACTGTTAAAGTGCGGTCTGGGGACCAGCGGCATCAGCAGCACCTGGGAGCTTGTTAGAACTGTAGACCGTCAGGCTCCATCTCTACCTACTGAAGCAGAACCTGCTTTTTAACACGATTTTCAGATGATTCGTGTGCACGCTCAAGTGAGAGAAGCCCTGGGATGGAGGGATGGAGCGCATCATTAGTAAAATTAATGAAACTTGTTTTCCTAATTAGGTCCTGCCTGGAGTTTCTTTATGCCAGAAGCCACAACGCAGATATTTTCTGATATCTCTCAGTGGTGCCTGGTACTGCGAAGACACATAGGAGGCACTGAGTTAAAAACGAAGTATAGGTCCTAGAGCCCTTCCCTCCTTTTCAGGATGTACCCCCTGCAGTTCTGAGGAAGAGTTTGATGTACAGTTATCTTAGTTTCCAGCTCTGTAACTCTACTAGATGAGACTAAGGAAGGTCAGGTCAGTGGGGTTAAGACTAAGGAGGGAAGGAGCTGTTGGAAACCACACATTACAACAAACGGGTCAGACAAACCGAATCCGAGCTGGGCTTGGACAGTTATTAACAGTATCCTCAAGCTGTGAAACGTCTGTGAGTCTGAGGTTCCTAGTCTGCCCAGCAATACTACCCATTTCAGAGGCTCACTGGGACGCTCCCTTGAGGGGAGTGCTCTAGGGCACCTAGCTCAAGCCCACGGGGGCAGCCGGAGCTCTGTCAGCGCCCCTCCCGTCCCTCGCCTCTTTCCTTCTTCAGAGCCATGTGGGTGAGCACCCGGGGAGAAGGTAGCGTTGTGTTTTATACAACCTTTCAGGTCAAGGTACCTAGAATTGCCATGGCGAGCGGCCACTAACGCTGAGGAATTACTCTCTAGCTGAGAGAATCCGGGAGGGGTGGTGCTCAGAAGCAGAGCTGTTCTAAAGGGCCAAAAAGTCATGCAAGAATAGCTAAGTGTGTAAGAGGAGAGAAGCAGTTTAATTTTCTCAAACTGATCATGTGGAGAAGTCTGTTGGCAGACTGCAGAGTGTGCTCTTAGTAATTGCCAGGATTTCGTATCCCAGGGAGATGAAATCTCAGAGTGCGGTTGTATAAGGGACTCAGGGGGCATAAATCTGCCATGGGCCCACTCCTGGCAGTGAGACCCAGGGGGTGAGGGAGGAGAGCAGTTTGAGGTGAGAGGTGTGCTGTTTTCCGTCTCTGCTGGGGACAAGCCAAAGAGAGAAATGGGCTGTCCAACCAAGGGCAGTGGGAGAGGAGAGACAAGTTCCCTGAATACAATGGGAGGAGATGGGAAAGGGTCTAGGGAGGGACAAATTCTCCTTTCGTGGAGAACTGCAGAACCACAGGAAATCCTGATTGCCATAGCAAAATATGGTGGGCATCCCTCTGCTCTGCTGAGAGGACTGAAGGAGCAGCCGGATGTCCTTTCTTTCCTTCACTCCCTGTCCCCACACCCACGCCTTCCTGTTCCTGGGGACTTGAGGCCAAGGGCAATCACACAGAGCCACGTTCCCTGAGGGTAATCCGTTAGTGCACATAAGAATTTCTCAGGGCTCTTATCACGAGATGTGTGTCCCTTCACAGACCACAGCCAACCAGAAGCTCTCCAGGTGGGTCTGGACTTGCTGCATGTTTAATAAGCTTCCCAGCGATCCCTTGGCACTCTCAGATTTGAAAGGCAGCACCACAGCCTGAGACTGTGATCTGTTAAAAGCCTTTCACCAGGTAAACAACAAAGCAGAAAGGTCACATCCAGATCCCTGTCACTCAAAGTGTGGTCCTTGGACCAGCAGCACCAACATCACCTGGTGAAGTTTGAAAAGCACTGGGCTAGTGAGTTCTCAACCTCCAGAGGCAGGTAGCTATGGACTGTGGGCAGACGGAAGAGGCTAAACTGGGAATCAGAAGACCTGGGTGCAAATCCTTGTCCTTCCACCTATGGCTGTGTGAACTCAGGAGGCTCATTTCACCTTTCCAAGCATCTGTATGCCATGGTTAGGACACAGTGATGCCCAGTTCATAAGGTAAATGCAAGTATTAAATTGTGAAAGTGCAATGGAATAAAGACAGTCTCTTTAGCAAATGGTGGGAAAACTGGACAGCAGCATGAAAATCTATGAAGCTAGAACACTCCCTTACACCATGCACAAAAATAAACTCAAAATGGATCAAAGACTTAAACATAAGCCAAGATACAGTAAACCTCCTAGAAGAAAATATAGGCAAAACATTATCTGACATACATTTCAAAAATGTTCTCCTAGGGCAGTCTACCCAAGCAATGAAAATAAAAGTAAGAATAAACAAATGAGACCTAATTAAACTTACAAGCTTCTGCACAGCAAAGGAAACCATAAGTAAAACAAAACGACAACCTACGGAATGGGAGAAAAGTTTTTCAAAAGATGAAACTGACAAAGGCTTGATTTCCAGAATATATAAGCACCTCATATGACTTAATAAGAAAAAAACAAACCACCCAATCCCAAAATGGGCAGAAGACCTAAACAAGCAATTCTCCAAGGAAGACATACAAATGATCAATAGGCACATGAAAAAATGCTCAATATCACTAATTATCAGAGAAATGCAAATCAAAACTACAATGAGGTATCACCTCACACCAGTCAGAATGGCCATCATTCAAAAGTCCACAAATGACAAAATGCTGGAGAGGCTGTGGAGAAAGGGGAACCCTCCTACACTGGGTGGGAATGCAGTTTGGTGCAGCCACTGTGGGAAACAGTATCGAGAAAAACAGTATGGAGATTTCTCAAAGGACTAGGAATAGATTTACTATATGACCCAGTAACCCTGCTCCTGGGCATACATCCAGAAGGAACCCTACTTCAAAAAGACACCTGCACCCCAATGTTCATAGCAGCACTATTTACAATAGCCAAGACATGGAAACAACCTAAATGTTCACCAACAGATGACTGGATAAAGAAGATGTGGTATATTTATACAAAGGAATACTATTTAGCCATAAAAATGACAACATAATGCCATTTGCAGCAACATGGATGTCCCTGGAGAATGTCATTCTAAGTGAAATAAGCCAGAATGAGAAAGAAAAATACCATATGAGATCGCTCATATGTGGAATCTAAAAAAAACCCCACAAAAAACACAAAAAAACATAAAATACAAAACAGAAGGAGACTCATAGAATACAAACTTGTGGTTGCCAGTGGGGTAGGGGGTGGGAAGGGACAGACTGGGAGTTCAAAATTTGTAGATACTGACAGGCATATCCAGAATAGATAAACAAGATTATACTGTATAGCACAGGGAAATATATACAAGATCTTGAGGTAGCTCACAGCGAAAAAGAATGTGACAATGAATGTATGTATGTTCATGTATAACTGAAAAATTGTGCTCTACACTGGAAATTGACACAACATTGTAAACTGACTATAACTCAATAAAAAAAATTTTCAAAAAAAAGAAAAATAAAGGGAAAATAAATTGTGAAAGTGCTGGCACAGGTAGATGCTTAATAGATGTTAGGAGGACGTTGAACCAGGACTCACCTTTGCTGGCTTTCTCCCGCTTTGACTCTGATGCTCTTCAGAGCAAGGCCTGAGTAGACGGGCTCTTCTTTCTCATGGAATGTTCCTCTTCCCCATGGGATGAAGCTTTGGACCACTTTCCAGACATTGGCCCACACCTGGTAATTTTCCCACTTGAACTTGATCATGATCAGCTCACCGATATCCAAATCCAATGTGATAAGAAAGGAATAGGTTTTATTGCTAGTAATTCCTCCCTGCCTTGAAGATGCAAAGGAAACCGGACCCAGTCAGTTGATTTGTAACAGGGAACCGACGCTTAGGCACATTCGGGATGTGTTACTAGGTTTGCCTGAGTGACTTGGGGTGGTCTTTTCTCTGCATTTCCCAAACTATTAATAGAGATAGCAATAGATGTGCCAGGATCAAAAGGATTGTCCGGACTAGTAATATTGAGAAAACCATCCTATTTTCTGAGTTAGCATATTCAAAAGGCTCCAAGAGTTCTGTAATAATGAATCTAACTAACTTTGTTTAGCTCAGGCTTCGTAGTTTCTAGGTTAACAAACCAGAAAAACTGGCCCCAAAGAGATGGTGGGGCTTTGGTAGTGGCCTTTGGGCTATTCCGTTCTCTGTAGGTGTGATCAGCACATTACAGCCACACCAGTCTTCTCTCCTTAGTAATGCTTTTCTCCTCCCCATATAAATAGAAACTTCTGTTAAAACAACAAAGGATTGCAGGAAAATAAAAACCACATATAAAAAGGATGCGCCAGTTTGGAGCAAGATTTAAATGCAGATCCTTAGGTATCATTATCAGCTTTACTCACTAATCTCCAAGACATTAAAATGTCCCAACAGTGACACAACAGCTAAATGCCCTTTCCACTCCTTAGAACAATCTCCCAGAGAGGGATTGGGGACAGTGCAGAGTTTACGCTGGATTTAGGGTGAGACAGGTGGCTGGAGGATTCCCTGGCTGGGCTCATCATAGCTCTTCCTGCAGTATGTTGTAAAGAACCGTTTAGGAATCCACCCACCCCACTAGGTTGGGAGCATTCCAGGGACAGGGTCCTTTCTGCAGTGCAGCTCACCAGCAAGTCCTTGCTGCGTGACTGAATCGGGTGATGATCTGAGAATTAAACCTAGTGGCAATTTTCCAGAAGCTGAGGACTATCTCCCGAGTAGGTGAAAGGCTAGCGTCACTTCCCAAGGAGAGTTCACTCTGAGGGTCGAGGTGCTGAGAAAAAGTAGCTAATGGGCCTTTTCTAGCCAGTGAAGCAGGGGAGCCTCTGCGGGACGTGTGAGGCCACTCGCCATCTCGTGAGCAGGTGTGTCACAGGGTGAAGGACAAATGGACAGGGATGGCCATGCAGGCTGATTGGGATGGGAATGTGTGCCAAGTTGAATGATACCAGTTTTGTTTCTGGGTTATGGTTTTGAGGACTCACTGGAAAGGTGCTCAGGGCCTTCCTGGGGACACCTGCTCCAGCCGTCACCACTCCTCCCTGCTTGAATCTTCTTCCTGCACTGTGGACACAGACTGGCCACCTCTGGCTTCCTCTCCATTTAGCCCCCATCACATTGCGCCCATCACAAACAAGAGGGACATAAAGCAATTTATGGGTGGGGCTGAGGAGGGATGAGGAAGTGCTGGGCTTGGGTGGCTGTGCCTTCTGACAGGGTGTTGGGGGCAATCATAATGGGCTGAGAAGAGTAAGTTGTGTCTGGCCTCCCCCTTGAAAAGCACAGAGTCCATCCAGACCCTGTGAGAAAATTAAGCGTGTCATCACCACGGGCGAGGCTGCATCTTGTACTCACAGAGTGATGGGAAGTTTCTGCTCTTCCTCTTTAGTTCCGAGGAGTGACATGGCAAAATTTACTTTTAGTGGTTCCTCAGTTTGGTTGATGAACTGCATCTTGAACTGGTAATGATAAACTGGAGGAGAGGATGGAGAGGGAGAAAGAAAGAGAATTTAAGCTGGAATTTTAAAAATTAAAAATCTCATTAAAAAGTTTAAAAATGCAGAGGGAGAAGTCTGGATGGAGAGAAACCCCGGTTTTTTTCTTGGTGGTGAGATTATGAATGCTTTTTATTTTCTTCTTTTTTCTCCACTGAATTTCCTAAATGTCTAAGTGGACTTGTATTGTGTTTGTAATGTAATAAGTATTACCCAACAAAAGAAGGCAGCTTAGGAGTCCAGTGTATTTGGCATTCTCACCAATTTCTGGATGCACTCCTGTTGGACTGTTCTATGTATTTGGCAAGGGTCCCCTTTCATAAATCAAAGGATATATTGCCTTTTAGGCACCTGACAAAGGCAAGAGAACATACTGCCATTTTTACTTTTGCCTCTGTTTGATGGGGTCAGTTTTGGGGTGGGACGGGGCTCCAGCTGAGAAATATGCCTTAATGACCACTTTTCTTGTTCTGGGGCAGGTCCTGGGAACTAGCTCAGTGGGGCTCTGCAAGCCCATTTTCCAGTGGAAATAAGATAACTGTACTTCTAGTACCTGGGCCTAAAATTTTTCTATCCTGTCAAATGTCCAGAATGTCCTTCTACTGGGTTGTTTGGAGGAGGGAAATTTGTTTTATTCTTGTTTACCTAAATACAGTCCATGTTTAATTGATAAAAGCAAATTGCCTGCTGTCAGATAGTGTTGCTAAACGCTTTACGTTGCATCACCTCATTTACTGCTCATAATGTAAAGATATTGCTATTCTCAGCCCCAGTTCATAAAGGAGGAAACCAAGGTTAGAGAGGTGAAGTGACCTGCTCAAGGTCATAGACCAGAGTCTGTGCTCTCGGCCTGGAGCTGCTGCCTGGGCTCAGTCTGCCTCGCTGCACCAGCCAGCTGTGGGGCTATTTTCAAAATTATCCCACCTCATTCCCAAATGACTGACTGATGGCTGCTTGGACTTCTTTTTCTTGCTATTTCCATATTCTCTAAGTACTTGCAGCATTTTAGCTCCAAGATGGCATGTCAATTTGATTGCTAGGACTGCCTGGAGCCCTGTGTTGAGATGGGCTCTTTGGAGAACCGGTGTCTGCCTTGGGCAAAGGATAGGGGATTTATGGTATATTTGTTGTGTCTTTGCTTTTCCTGTTCTGGATAATGATTAATCCATGAGTCCTGATAAGTGCTTACACATAGTAGGTGCTTAATAAACACTTGTGGGATGAATGAACTGAAAGTCTGTTGGGGAGTATAATGATATGTATGAACATTTAGCAAGATGGAAAGCACCTCTGAGATTCAAGCTTTGTTGTAGAATTCCTCCTGGAAAGCATAGATCACGGAACCAGCCACTTGCTCATCCATCCTATGCACCCAGCATGTGGAAATAAACCATCCTCATGAATCAATCTACTTACTCCCAAATGGTGCATTTCCACCTGAGGTTGGTAGCTGCACACAGACCTGACAGCAGCTGTGGCTAATGGCGTGTTGCCATCACATCAGCTGCAGGGTCCTGGTGTGCTTGTACTGCTGGGTTTCTGTGTTACTTACACAGCCCTACCCTTTGGCATAAACCAATTTTCCCATTTGGGTTTTGTGGTGGATTGGCTCCAGTGCCCTGTGCTTAATAAGTGCTCAGATCCTCTAGACTGGAATAAAGTAGTTTGATGCTCTCAGGACTATGAGGCTGTGGATGGGAAGCAGAGGAGAGCTGTGAGCCCCAGCTGCAAGGAGGGTCCCTAAACGCTTGGGTGGCAGTGATGGAGACAGGGACTCTGGTCTATCATCCTAGAAGCCTCTGGAGAGGTTTTACATTATTTGGGGCCTGTCAGGGAACTCTGTAACAAGTGAACAGTGTTATAAGTTGAACTGAGGCAAAAAGCAAAGATAACAGTCCATAGGCGTCAGGGTCGGGGTGAGGGGTGGGCTGTGGGCAGGATGATGTGAGAGAGCTGGCCTCAGGTTAACCCCCTAAGGAGGAGGCAGGGCATCTTCCATAGCTAACAAGAAACACTCATAGCAACCAGTTTAATATGTATCAGTTGGAAACCTATGATACCCAGCCCAGTGCTAAAAGCTGTTGGGGATAAAGGAGTAAGAGTGTAGTTGGTGGTATGCATGATAATAACATCAGATAGTATTTATTTTGATTAGCTGTGCCAAGCACTTTTTACTTATTATCTCATTTAATCCTTACAACAGGTGATACTATTATTATCTCATTTTAGAGAAGCGGAAATGAAAGAACAGAGAGGTTAAGTGACTTTTCCAACATCACACAGCTAGTAAGTAACATAGCTGGGATGTAAGTTCAGGCCATCCGGCTCCAGAACTTGAACTTTCAGATGTTTATATTCAGGACTATCATTTCAGGAAGTGCCAAGATAGAGGAGTAGAGAGACTCACAGCTCACCCTCTCCCACAAATACACCGAGAATTACATATACAAACCCAATGAATTGCACAGAACACCTACTGAACTCTGGCAGAGTGTCTTTCACTTCAAAATTCAGGATTCTCACAAAATCCAAGAAACAACTAGCTCATACTGTATAGCACAGAGAACTATATTCAATATCTTGTAGTAACTTACAGTGAAGAAGAACATGAAACCAAATATATGTATGTTCATGTATGACTGAAGCATTATGCTGTACACCAGAAATTGACACAACATTGTAAACTGGCTATACTTCAATTAAAAAAAAACTATATATATATATATATGTGTGTGTGTGTATAAATTTAAAAAAATACATATATATCAATTAAAATATATATATATATATTCAGGACCAAAATCTTTATATACCCTAAGAAAAGACTTGAAATGTGGAAAGAGTTTTAAGTTAAAAAAATGTCATAACAGAATTACTTAATAAAAAATAAATACCACCCTAAATATTCACCAGTAGAGGAATATCTATGGACTAATAATGGTAATTACGATAATTACCACTCAGCTCTTTATTATGTCCCAGACACTGAACTATTGTTTCACATAATTACCTCATTTCTCTTGACTACAACTTTGTGAGATGACTACTTTAACCTCCCTCCGCATCGTTCTACAAATGAAGAAGCTGAAGCTCAGGAAACTGAAGTAACTTGTCCATTGTCAGGCAGCTCAGAACTGGCGAAGCTGCAATTAGACGTTAGTCTGCTGAATCCAAGTTCATATTCCCAATCATGTGATCTACTCTTAGGAAGTTGTTAAAAGATGTTTTTGGAATGATTTCAATGCTTATGAAAGAAGTGGGGAAAAAACCCCATACAACCATCAGGATACAAATTATATACTTAACAGGAGACTAACTCTAATAAAACAGAATGCAGAGAAGGAGGGGGAACCACAGAAGTCTTACCAGAGCTTATCTTTGGAAAGGGGAGAGTGATCATTTCTATTCTCTAATGCTTTTCTGCAAGTTCCTCATTTTCTACAATAAGCATGTATTCCAATTAGACTCTTACTGGAAAAAGGGAATTTTAAAAAATATTAAGAAAACAGGAGAACCAGAAGCAGTGGTCCTGGCTTTGGAGGAGCTCGAGGCTGGTAAGCAGAGTGGCTTCTGTGACTGCTGCCTCATCTTGTAGGCATCATTTCCATGTCTTATCTGCCCGAGGGAAGTCTTGGGGTCAGATTAGTGCTTGTGTCTCCACAGTCTAAGGAGTGCTTCTGGGGCTCTTTGTGTGAAAACAAGGCAGGACACATGCTGCATGAAAGAGCCTAATTGAGAACAGGAATAATGAGAAAATTAACTTCCATTTGTTGAGACCCTACTGCACATCAGGTGACACACTAAGCACTTTACATACATTATTTCAGTCCTTGTAATAAGACTAAATAAGGATAATATGTGGTTAGACTCTGTTTTCCACACCTACTCTTGCAGTCCCCATCTGCTCTCTGCCGAGCTCTGAGCCCCAGGCCTCAGCCTCTGGATCTCTTGCAGGGTTTCTGGTTGGGACTGACCCACCAAAGAGGCACCAGCAGAAGGAGATCTGGGCAGAGAAGAGAGAGGTGAAGGAGTTTTGCTTCCTGCTTCTGAAGCTCCCTCCTGCTTTGGAGCCTGACTGTGTAGTAAGTGTGCCCCATGATGAGTGGCTGTTGGGAGCCTCTCCCCCACAGCTCCCGTTCTCCTGGGCTAGTCCCCCTCCTCACTTCTCCTGGTGGCCTGATGTTAGATTCAGGGTGTGTCAACACCCCATGTTGGTTTCCTTAATCGCACCCACCCTCTGTAAGGAGTCCTGCCTGCTCTCTTCAGCTGACCCAGGTGAGTGGAGTCCTGTTTTCTGCTGAGACCTAGACAGATAACAATGTCAGCAGTCCTGGTCAATTACAGATAAGGAAGCAGAGATTTGGAGACAGGTCCAAGGTGACCCAGATGGTTAGAAGTGGAGCAGACTTTGAATCCAGGAGTCTGTCTGATTCTAAAAGACCCTTCCCACTCTCTCCTGGGGTTCTGGTTCTGGCAAGCTGAAGCTGCCCTTTGAAAGCAAATGGTAAATGCTCAGCCCTTGAAGAAAAGCCATGGCCTAAACCTGCCTCCTGTGAAGCCACCAAGACAAAGTGCCCGCCTGCTTCAACCTCCTGCCATCCATCCTGGGCCGTCACAGCTGCAGATTCCTCTCTGCTACCTGCCTGCTGAACGTCGAGCCCCTGAGCGGGGATTAATGTTTCATGTCCCTGCACTGGAGGTGGGATTTTGCCTTCCTTTGTTCTTAAACTGTGAATAGCAGGAGAATGATATCCACGCCTGAGATGCCACGGTTCCACAATTCTGGGGGAAGGGGTCGACTGAGATGATTGTGGAGGAAGGTCCCTTTAGCTCTTACATCCTATGAATGGGAATTGCCTGTGCCCTGCAGTGTCTCCCTGGAGTGGGACCTGTGCAGGAGGTCAGAACCTCCAAAGTGTGTCAGCTGTGAGGAGCCCGGGTGAGGCTGTGGAGGGAGGGGCACAGATGTGCGGGAATGTGGGCACCTCTGTATCTGCAGTAGCCGGGTTCCAAGCCCAACGCACACTGATAGCACAAGGAATCCTGTACTTCCTGCACCAGGAAAGCCACTCTTGGAGAGAAATCTTGAAATGAAATTATTTTTTAAAAAATATGAAAGACACTTTCATGTTGAGAACTAATTATTCGTTCTTATTTGGGATTTTTGTGTTTTTCCTTAAAAAAAGAAAAACAGACAATTCGCCTCCCAATCTCTACCACCCCACAGGACAATGATGCTGTTACAAAGATTGAGGGGAAAAGCATGAATAATTTTGCTCACTTTACCTTATGGCATGTTTAATAAGGATTTAAAAAAATGATTTAGGGAAAATGCTTTTGATCCTGTGATGGCAGAGGCCAGCACAACGCGTTCCTCAGTTCAGGCAGGAGAAATTATTTCAGGTCTTATAGATGAAAAGCATGAAGTAGTCCATTAACCCTGAACGAGAGCCGGCAGACTCCACCTGGGGCAGAGATGTGAGGCCTCTGGAGAGTCTCCTCACCAGAGAGGCCTCCTGGGGTTCAGATACCCTAAAACCCTGGATTCTGATCTCATGTGGGCCCCACTGGTGCCGCTTTAAAAAAACAAAATTTTTTTTTTCACCAAGCAGCCACCAGGAGCACCAGGTTGTAGAATTTATAAAAAGGGAATATTTTGTTTCCTTTTTTAATTGTCTCATGGAAAAAATGATTCTGAATCGTTAGCTATTGGCTCTGGGAGATAGTAGGACTCTGTTTGCAAACATCAAAGACAACTTTTTTTTTTTTTGGACTATATGGATTTTCTCTCATGGAGATGGTAGGAGTGAGATCTCATGTATTCTTGCAGCACCCAGGCCTTGTTCCTGGGGCTGAAACGGCCCTAACTCGAGAGAGAGGGAGGATGAAGATGATGCGAGTGAGAGGCCCGAGGGTGGTCTTATGCAGGGGCTTACCGTCAGAGGCAGCCAGCACTAGCAGGGGCTGGTTGGATGAAGCCGGAGCAGAGCAGGCTCACAGGAGGAAGGGAAGGAGCAAGCATCTATGCGTGTGCATGTATGTGCTTGGGTTGGCGACCGCATTTGGGCTCAACAGCACCATCCCATTTATGTGATGCTGGTGTTATAAGATTGGATGCTCGCCCCTGCTGCTGGGGGTGGAGATGGGGGAGAGTGTGTGCATGTGTGTGTATGTGTAAGGGATGAGGAGTGAGAGTGTGTGTCTGTGTGAGGAGTGAAGACTGTTAGGCTGATTGGCACTGGCCGTCTGTGGTTTGTGCCGTGGCGCCCCACGTGGGATGACAGAAAGTGCCCTCAACTGAGAGCTAGGAGCCTCCTAGAACCATCGTGAGGGCTTGGGCGCTCATTCCCTTTCTGAAGCTCAATTGCCTCACCTGTAAAACAGGTGTTAAAAGCTTCCTCACTGGGTTATTGTGAGGATGTGACCCGATGGCATATGTGAAAGTGCCTGGCTTCTCGAAGGTGTTGACCAGTGATGCCTGTTCCCTTCCTCCATGCTGGACTGACTGGGCATGGTTCAGAGCCCGCCCTGGTGCCGGTGTTGGTGGTTCTTCCTCATGCTGGGCCACACACAGTCACTGTGTGGCTGAAGAAACTGAGGCCCACGTAGGTTTTGTCACAAGGTCAAGGTCACAGAGATGGTTGGCAGCAAAGCCAAATTTTGGACGCTCCTTACCCCAGTCCCAAGCCTTGGCTCTCTCTGCTGTACCCACTGATTCTTCTGGAACTCCCTTTGGAAAGCAGTGAAAACCTTCCAAGGAAGTAGCTGAGAAAAGCCAAAGACAAACAGATCTCCCCCCAACAAGTCACTGTTTGGCTGCTTATCTCAGTAACCAGAAGAAAAGAGTGCTGTTGTCAGCTGGAGCGAGTTCCCCCCGGCTGGATGGGGCCCAGAGTGCAGGAAGAAACCGCAGGCCAGGGAAGACCGGGAAGAGAGGAGAGTCAGAAAGAGGAGCTGGAGAGGAGGGAAGATGCGCACTTGGTGACTCAGCAGTGAGCCGTCACTCAGTGAGCTGGCCGTGGTCCTACGCTTAGGAGGCCAGGGGGAGTGAAAGGAGCGAGGGCCAGGGAATCAGGGAGACCTGGGGTCAAGCACTGCATTTGCTCCTCACAAGCTGTGCGACTTTGGGAAGGGGAGTTAGCCTCTCTGAATCTCAGTTTATCTACTGGAAAATTAGGCATAATCAGGGCCCCCCTTCCATCTCTGTCTCTCTCAGTCTGTACACTGTTGTGAGGATTAAATGATAAATGAGATAGTTTACACAACACATCCAGCATGGTTCCTGGACAGAGTAAACCTCCCTGAGTGCTGCTTCCTCCTCCTCCACTGGGTTACCTCATCCAGTTGTGAGGATTAAAGTAGATAAGGTGCTTGCTAAGCAGGTCTTAATACAGATTTGTTTCCCTTCTTGCTCTCTTAAAAAAAAAAAAACAGGCTCCCAATCTAGCAAAGGTTCCTCTTGAGAGGGTGAGAATGGAAGTGGGCGATAAATCGCCTCGTTTCGCTCAGTGACTGCTTCGCAGCTCTCTTCTGCTACTGCTGCACTCTCCAGTGTTCACCCGAGTGCTGGCGGATGGCTGCAGAAAAATAGACCCTTTGATGGTTTTGTCAAAGTATCTCGGGAGCCAGAGGAATGAGGTCCAAGTTAGTCATCCTTTGTGCAACTACAGTCAGGAGGTGATGTTTATCTGGCCTAGCCAGACCCTGCATTAAAATATATGGTACAGTTAGATGTCCTTGAAAAATAGGGATTGTGGGTTCTCTGTAGCCAGGGTTGGGCAAGTCTGTTCCTTTATGAGTCTGTAAGTGTTCATCAAATGCTGGAGGTGGCCAGTGAGAGAGGCTCTGGGGGCCCAAGTCATAGATGATCGTGGCCATGACGGGTGGAGAAGGGTGGAGTTATGGTGGCCTAGATTAAAGACTTGATGCCAGTGCCGCAATAGAACATTCTGGATGATGGAAACGGTCTATTTTTGTGCTCTCCAATATGGCAACCACATATCTGAGCATTTGAAAAGTGGCTAGTGTGACTGAGGATTCGAATTTTTTATTTTTTTTTTAACTTAAAGTAACTTAAATGGCCACATAGGGTTAGCGGCTGCCATACGGGGTGACATAGCATTATAGAGACTGCAGTGTCCCGCGAGCAGCCACTTCCACGTGGTGGAGTCTCGCCTGGGTGTAACTTCCAGCCGTGCCCGGGCAGCTGGATGTGACCACAGGGCTGCAGCTCCCCTCCCGCAGGTACATTTAGGCTGAGTAGATTAGGACTTTGCTCACTGGAAGGACGGAGGTAGACCTGGTGAGAATGTGGAGGGCCCAGAGGCGGGGAGGGCCCAGTGCCGGCCGCAGCTCATCACTGGACTCTGTCAGGGGCTGGGGGCTTTGGGTTCTGAGCAGTTTCAGGCAGTTCTGCCTCCCAGTCCCATGTCCACATCATTGGACTCACTGGTCCTGTCCTCTTTGGATATCCCTAGAGCAAGATGAGTAGCTGGTGATAAAGGGAGCCAAGAGCTGTCACCAAGGGACTCATCGTCCGTCTTCCTGGACAGCATTGAGCCTGCAGCACGTGGAAGGGGTTCGGTCTCCTGTGAGCCCCTTGAGAGAGGGCCTCTGCCTGCCCTGGCTCAGTTTATGTTGGAAGAATAAATGATGGCTGGGCGCATTGGGGTTGGCAGCTGCTGGGTGAGATAGTGCTGCTTTAATGCGATTCCTTGGTCCTCCTTCACAGGAAAGGGGTCCCTGTGAGTTCACAGCAGCAGCATGCGGTGCTCGGGCATCTGGGCTCCTTGGCAAAGGGAGAAACAGCCTGGCTGGTGTCTACTGCTCTTCCGCCCTACTAGTCCGTCTGATACTGGCTTCCCTCCCCCATCTCCCCGCCCAGTAGATGTCCTCGGGCTGGACCAGTCCCTCACTTCAGATGCACAGCCCAGCCTTGGAAGGTGAAAAACAACCCCCTTTCTTCCTAGCTGATGTCAAGGAGAAAGTAAGACCCTCCGCCTCCTCTCCTGCCTCCCTCACCCCACAGCAGACCAGGTGCAGGTTACTGAAGTGAAACGTCATTCGACTAGTTGCTTGGAGGCTCAGGTCTAAATGCTGGCTCTGCCAAGAGTTCCCTCTGTGTAATGATTTTCCCTCATCTGGGCCTTGGTCTCCCAGTCTGTGAAATGGTGGGGTTGGGTGGTTTCCCGAATTGCTAACATTCCAGGATTAAAGTAGATCCAGTGAAATGTGATTATCTGAGAGGCTTAATCACTCCAGGTGGCTTTGCCATTTAAAAGAGGAGCTGGTTAGCCCGGATGAGTGTTTAATTGGCAGCCTGTGAGTGGGGGGAGCTTCCTGAAGGAGGAGGCCTTCCAAATTTCCTCACCTGCTCCCGGATGCCACAGGCTGCTCCACCTTTCAAGGACAGACAGGGACCCTCTGCCCCTCAGGAAGGAAAGAGCCCACCCTCACTCCAGGTGCTCTCAGGAGCCATCAGCCACTCAAACGGATTTCTGTCATTCCTGGGCCTCACGGAAGGGAAATTTGACTAGAGGGCAAAAGTTCAGATAAACAGAGGAATCCTGTGCCTGAAAAATAAGCCGCCTGGGAGCTTGAACTTGAGAGTGTGGTAAGGAAAGGAACCCTGGCCCAGGAGTCAGAGGGACCTGGGGTCTAGGCCTCCTGTCAGGCTGTGTGGCCGTGGGCAGGTCACGCCACCCAAGCTCTGCTTCCCTCCTGTTTAACGTGGAATCGTGACCAACCTTGCAGACCTCGGCTGTCGTGGGCACCTCGACGTGGGCTGCATCTAGCGTTTTGGGACAAACAGTATGCAAATGCAAAATGGTGGTGACAGCGTGTTCACCTTCTGCAGCTACAAATATCTGCACAGCAATAATCAAACAGCACAGCCTCAGGCTCCTCCCAGCGCCGGCGAGCATGTGCTATGAAACAGTGAGACGCTAAATCACTCCCGAGCTGTTTTAAGGATTAGGCAGAAATGTTAATGGCAACAGATGTTGGCTTGTTCCCTCCAGGAGGATTTAGGCTTCAGTGCAGAGTTTCTCTGCTGGCTTCAGCCCAAATCATGGCCACAGCCCTTTCTCTGACCTCCTGTTCAACCCAGAGAACAGAAGGGGCTCGGTTTCTGTCCTGAGGCTGAGAAGAGAATCTTGCGAGGACCTCCACAGGATAGTGATCTCCTGTAAGGTGAGCTGATTCAAACTTTAGGAGAAATGAGGAGCTGCAAATGTAGCCCAGAGCCCAGGTTTTTTGGTGGGGCTCTGTGAGCAGAGATGAAAGCACTGGGTTCTAGTGGGAGTTCAGAGATGCCTCCAGGGCTCTGCACAATGAGGCCTGGGCGGTCGAGGTAATTGCTCAAGGTCTTCCTGATCTCACATTCTAGGGGATCATGAAAATGGATGAAACAAAAACCCAGGGATTGTTCCAGAAAGTATCACGCTTTCTCCTCCAGCTCTTGCCACACATTCTTGGGGAAAAAGAGTGACTGTGTCCACATCACAGTCTGGAATCTGCAGTGTCAGAAACACTGAAATAGCAGAGCATGATGTAAGAAGGAAAAGACTTCAGGGAACTTCTGGACCCTTCTGAAGACAGTGGCTGCATCCTGCCCTTCTGAAGGCTCCAGGCCGCCTGCACTCACCTTTGAATGGGGACTGGGCTCGAGTCACCAGGAAGAGGCTCTTGCTTTTCCTGCTTTGCCGCCCCCGGCGGGCGTGGTAGCCCAGCGAGTTGCAGCGGCCCTCCCGGCAGCTCAGGCACAGGCCCTGGCTGAAGCTGGCCATGTCCCTGCACTGGTAGGCCATGCTCTGCATGCCGGCGTGCAGCAAGGAGTCGATGAAGAGATGCACTGACCGCTCGTGGGCGCATTTGACGGCCTTGGTGATGGCTGAAACACAGCGCGAGAAGGATGTTATTACCCCCTTTCTTCACCCAAAGGCTCACCCCGTTCCTCAGTGCAGAGCAGCAGCACATTAGGAAGGAGAGAAGGGCTTGCTAAGGTTGGCCCACTGTCTGCAGTGGATGTGATAACTGGCTGAAAACTACACAAAGAGTAGACCCTTCGCAGTCACTTAGCGTAGAGGTGTAATCTCAGGCTCCAAGGGGCTGTGAGGGAGCCCTGCTATTACACTGTGTTATGACCCCAAGTTACTAAGAAAATATTGAATTATTTAACCAAGTGGGATAGTGTGATTCATTTGGGAACTATTTTAGTCTCAAATGGTTAAAAATGCACAAATGCCGATGCTTTGGGGGTAAGTCAGCAGGACAGGCTTGTGTGGAATACTTCTTCTTAATAATGCTGAGGAACCCGTGCCGAGGCACTCCTGGGACTTGGCTAAGGGCTGGTGAGAGCTGAGCCCTCTCCCATCATGTCTGCCTTCTGTTCCAGAGCAGCCACTGCCTCCCTTCGGCCTGTAAGACCAGAAGGGAATTGGCTTCTTGAAGGGCACACCCCAGTGACCAGGTCTGAATCGGCCTGACCCAAAACAGCAGGTTTAGGAGGTTTATCTAACGTGGATTTTGACCTTTTTTTCTGGTTTGTTTTTGGGTCTCCAAATCTTAATATAACCTTTAGTAAAGTGTTCTTAAGGAACGTTGAGGAACCACCATGGGACATAGCAAGTACCGCATGTGAGGGTGGAACACAGGTAAATTTGCCAAAAGCTGTTGCCCCAGGATTACTCATCTCAGTTCTTGGTCATTAGTGTTTGTCGAGCACCTACTCTGAGGCAAGTACTATGCTGAGTGCCTCCATGGGTGTTCCTGGCGGCAGCTGTTACCAACGAGAAAACTGAGCTTCAAAGACATTCACTAGCTCACTCAAGCTCACCTAGCCAGGAGCTGATGAGGATGCTAAAGCAGTTATCAAGTGACCAAGTTGTCACGTTCACCCCAGTGTGGGAGCCCCTTCCAACATAAGGGTGAAGAAAACTCAGGAAAATCACAAGGCCAAGCAAGCTAAATAAATATACTTGGTTCCATCACCCTGAAGGGTAGCACCAAGGAGAAAATGGCAGTAATTGGTCAGAGATGTATTTACAGGCACCTGTTTAATGAACACCATCCTAGGGGGTCTGTGTTGAGCTTAGGGAGGGTATAGACCTGGGAGGAGGGCTAGATGGTCACCGAGAACTGCTGGTGACTAGAGGGGCGAGGATTGGAGGAAGATGTAAGGAATGATAAGGGGAAATTCCCAGAACGTTCTGTTCGGGTGGGCAAGTGAAGCTGGGAGTCCAGCCAAAATGAGATAATGTCGAGTGTGAAGGTCATTCTGATACAGGAGACGTGAAGGTGGTGGTGTGATCACAGGCGAGTGTGTTCTCGGCTCAGCTGAGATGACTGGGGTGAGGAGGTGGTCTGCGGGGGTGGGGCTCTCCAGTTGACATGGAGTGAGTTGGCATGTCTTAATCATCATGTTTTATCATAATGACAAATTTGGAAGGCCCGTGGAATGTAAGGTTTTTACTGACATTTTTGTTCTTTGATCCTGTGTCTGCTATCAACGTCCACGTCAGTGTTTCAATTTTAGAATTTGAGAAGTGGGATCACAACCCAGATAAAGCCACATTTAGCTTCCGCCCTGAGACAGAGGATGTCACAAGGACCTATTTAGAGCTGAACTTCGAATTGGAAGAATCTCAGTAATGAACGTCCTGTAGGGTCAGCTCATTAAACCTCCTGGGAGGGAATGGGGGGCGGTGGGAGAGTTATTCCCACTTTTGTGAGACCAGGGATCAGGAAGCCATGATCTATTCAGTGGATTGTTACATGGCCCAGAATAGGGGAAGCCCCCTGAGTGAGGAAGCTTCTGGAGAAAGAGAAATAAGCACAGACATGAGCACTCAACTTTCAGAGGGGCTAGTGCCCCAGGAGCTACTTTGCTGGGTCCTCTGGGTGGAGGTGAATGGTGGGGACCCCTGGTGGTGCCCCTCAGCTCCTCCTCAGCACTTGGGCTCCCGTGACCACTGCCTGTTAAGAGGAGGGGCCCTGGGAGGAACGGCAGCCTTACCCACCCCCACAAGCCCTCACTCTGAATGGACTTGGTGACCTTTCTCCCTGGGCCCCTCCCTTGCCAGACCCTTCCCGGAATCCCGCAGATTCGATTCCACTGGATCCAGAGGCCCCATTCAAGTGTGGGAGTGTAAACCAGCGTCGGCTAGTGTCTTCTTTCTCACCATTCAAGCCGTGCATGGTGATATGTTTGTAGAGCTCTAGGAAGTCGCAGCCAGGCTGGAAGGAGCCCCCATTGGGGTAGAAGTCATAGTGCGCTATGGGCTGTTTGATGCCCACACTCAGGCCCAGGTGCTCCTGCGTGAAGGTGTGAATGGCGTCCACAAAATTGGCATCATCTGGTGAAAGACGGTCGTTGGGGGAGGCGTTTTCAAACAAAGGGCCCGCAGCATCCAGTCCTAACAGGACAGCAAGAGGAAGGGTAAGGTGGGAGCAAGGGGAGGGGAGGAGAAATGCTCTTTTTAGCTTTCTAATGTTATTACACATTCATGAGCTAGCAGGAAGAAGAAAATCCTAGGACATAATCTTTCTCTAGAAAATCTTGCTGTAACCTTTTTGCAGTAAAACCACAGTAATTCATGGTGCTGAAAATTGAGCACAGGCTGGGCATTATCTATAAGGAAAAGAGGTTTGCAGGAACTATCCAGGGGTAGCAATAAGGTTATGAGGGAATGCTTGATTTATTTAAGCAAATCAATTTTAAGCACCTTTCAAGCTACTTTCAAGAGTGTCTGTCTGCGTACCCAAACTCCACTGTGCTTATCGTAAGCACGTGCCATCAAAGAAAGACTTTATTTGCCTACACATTGTCAATAATTTCCCTAAACCAGCTGGTTTCCCCCCTACACTAATGTCATTTCATTGGAAAGTTCAGAACAGCCCTGGGTCATTACTGTTCTTTGGGGAAAATTGTTGTGAGCAAGTAGGATGGTTCACAGCTCTGGTTCTTAAGTGGCAGGTATGTTTGCCTGAGACAAGTGGCAGCTCCTGGCTGACTGTAGTTGGGGAGTATTTATGCATTCAAGGTTTTTTCTCCATCTTTCTTCCTTGACCTTCTCTGGAGGACCTTTTGTTGTCCCACAACAGCCCTGGCTTCCATCCCTGTTGGGGATGAAGGAATTGACAGGGGGCCCTAAGAGTAACTGCTCCCCAGCCCTCACCCGTAGTTACAAATGGAAGATGTCTCGGTGTGATTTACATTCCTTTCTCCATCAGGCTGACTACAAGATGACCGCAGAATAATTAGCTGTCCTGCTGTCTTTGACACGTGTGGGCCTGGATAATAATGCCTATGTGACCACAACACCAGCTGGTGTAGACAGGGTCCTGGGCCCAGTGCTGCCTTTCTGCAATTCTGACTCAGCCTTCTAGGCCTGGTTTGTCCATGATAGGCCTCACTGGGTTTCTATGGAAGGTGTTCATGGGAGGTCTGCTCACCCCCAGGGCTATTGAGTGTTAAATCATGGAGGCCACCAAATACTGGTCTGTGGATCAGGCCTCCTCAGGCACCAGCAAGGGGAAAAAAAAAAAAGGACCAGAAGATGAAGTCTCATCATGACAAATTTGCTTAGTTCAAATATCTGTCATCATCCCTGTCTTTTTTCAACGTTAAAACAAATCTCTTCTCTTAGGCAAAATAATGGTAATAGTAGATAGTAGTTGCCAAAAATGTTCTTCCTTGATAAAATAGGTCACAGCAATGCTATTCATCTCAAATTTTGTTTGAATTGTTTTAGCTTGTGAAAATTGTTTCAGCTTGTGAAAATTGTTTCTGCCTGCTGAGTCCTGAAGGATGAGTAGGAGTTTGGTAGGTAGACTAGGGCTGGCGGTTGAGTGGTGGTAAGTTATTCCAGGCAGAGGAAACGGTGATTTCAAAGGCCCAGAAGAGCAGGAGACCATGGCGTGTTTGTAGAGTGGAGGCAAGCCTGGTGTCATGGAAGCCTGGAACTGCAGAAAGGGATCAGTAGGCGGAGAAGTTGTAGAGCTCTGGGGACATGATACTGAGGAGGGCTTTGCCTGGCCCTCCTGAGTTTTACCCTGTAGGAGTCAGTGGGCCTCAGGGACTTGGCTGGGGAGCCAAGACATGTCTTTTCTTCTGAATGTAGCTCTGGGAGTGAGGCTAGTGTCGGGGCCGCCTGTCTTCAGCTCTCCTAGGATATCTAGGGCCATTTCCAAGCTGACTTAGAGCTGAGGGCAAGGTTTTTGGTGCAGAGATCCCTCCCTCAAGCCAAATGGGCCCCAGAGTAAGACCCGGGCGTTTCACAAATGCAGAAACTGAGGTACTAACGTGGTTGTTACAGCAAATTCAGGGCTATGATTCTTTAACTCACGTTGGGCTTTGTAAGATATCAGTTGAAAAAGAAACTCCTGCTTCAAAAGTGTATAGAAAGCCTACTTTTTAGGACTGGCATGACTATGAGAGGCATTTGTCTGAGGAAAGGCAACAGGAAGCGAGGCTGTGATTGGCTCTGAATTCGCTTGGAACAGCAGTCAATGACAGTGGTCATGTTTGAAACAATGCTTCGAGTCCTCCGGTGAACTCTAATACAGCTCGAGGGAAGCCCGGGGTGTGTTCGTTATGAGACTGTTGCAAAAGCGGGTCCTCACTCCACGCCCCTGTGTTGTTGTGGAGATTACAGTTAGTTACCAGGCATGGTTACCTGTAATTCTCCCAATCTTGTGCTTTCTGCCCATGTAACTGCCGGCGAATCCTGAGACGTGTGCACCCAGGCTGTACCCAATTAGATGAACATTGCTTGGAGAAAATTGCACAGATTCCTGCAAGACAGTGGTAAGATGGTTGCAGGAGGGAGGGGAACAGCCCCCGGGATAAAAGCCTTTTGGGGTCCAGCTTGTTCTGGGCTCTCTGTTGTCTTTGGGCCTGATCACTAGTGAGGTACTTAATTCCTGCTCAGGACCCAGACTGGTTTCTCACCTGCTGACTCTGTCCTTTCTGCTTTCGTACTTGGTTTCCTGGGACCCTGCCTCCTGCCTCCTGCCTGCCCATCTTCACCTGGACGTTAATGCCCTGCAGATCCCATTCATTCGTGTGAGGGTTCAATGCTTTACAGGGTGTGTTTAGATCCCTTCGCACATCCAAGGAGGTGAGCATAAAAGGAATAGTGGATGGCGTAGCAGGGGAGAGGATTCCACAAACAGGCCTTCATGGGAGGCATCTGAAGGAGCCCTGGGAGTCTGTTCTCTGTCCATTCCTGTGAGCTTAGCACAAGTGGTTCTCCTGTCTGGGTTGCTGTTGGAGATCAGCTCAATTCACTCCGTGTTAGAGGAAGAGAGAGGAAGGGAGAGGAGGTGAGGGATGGGGATGGGGGAAGGCAGTGGGGGTAGGTCTCACCTCCAGCCACTTAAGGAGAGCTGCGATCTCCCGGCCGACCAGGCGAGCGTTGCGGACGGCCACGGTGTAATGGTGGTAGGCCAGGGTCATCCAGTCTGCCATCCCCACGTTCACTGGCTGGACCTGTTGGGACTTCAGTGCAGCCACCATCTGCCAGGTCCAGGTTTCCAGCAAGCCGTCCACCTGTGGGCGGGCCCACAGGGTCATCAGTGTCCCCGGGAGGGTGGAGGGAACACTGTGCTAGCTCCTCTTTCTCCCTGTTTACCTCTTTCCTCCTCCGACTCTTGGCTCATGCTGGATCCTTCTCTTCAAGAGAAAGGGCTTAACACAGGGCTTCCCGACCTCAGCATCGACGACATGTGGGGCTGGGTACGTCTTTGCTGTGGGGGCTGTCCTGTGCACAGTAGGCTGCTTGGCAGCACCTCTGGCCTCCATCCATGAGATACCAGCAGCACCCCCTCTCCCCTGCATCGAGTTGTGAAAACCAAAAATGTCTCCGGACTTTCCACATGTCCCCTGGGGGATAAGCCCAGCTCTCAAATGAGAACCATTGTCATAAAGTTTCCCTGTTTTAGGACTTTCTAAGCCTTAAGACAATGAAAAAGTCTGTAGATCAGGTGCTGAAAGCCAGTCTATCCTTTGAGGGTGAGCTCCAGCTCACCTCCTCTGGGAAGCCTGCTCTCCCCAACATGGGAATCCCGACTCGCTCGCTCTCCTCTCATCCACCGTGTTCTGCTTGCTTTAGAGGGACTAGCCCTGTGAGCTGGAACATAGTAGGAGCTCAGCAAGTGTTTATGCAGAATTGTTCTGTGTATATACCTTGTTTCAGTACCAGTTTGCAGGGCACTCCTGCAAAGACACATGTGCTGTGTCTTAAAGGATGAATAGGAGTTCACTGAGACGTATCAAGGTGGGCATGTGAAAGTGGGGGCTGGGGTGTGGTCAGGGGAGGTCCGGGCAGAAGGAAGAGCACGTGCAGAGGTGCAGAGTCACAGAAAGGCAGTGTGGTGTGTCTGTCTGGGGAGAGGAGAAAAGTCTGACGTGGCTGATGACTAGACTGCGGAGGTGGGGCTGGACAGCGTGGTTTGACATATGATTCCAGGGTAAGATGCGTTCATATAATAAGTGTTTATCCAGTGCCTTCTATGTGGAGGGGGCACGTTTGGTTCAAATCCAGACTGTCCTAGTTACCAGCTGAGTGACCTTGGGCGAGTTATTTAACTTTTCAGTGCCCCAGTTCCTTGTTTGGAAAATGGGGATAATAATAGTGCCCTCTTTCCAGGATTGTTGTGAAGACGAAATGAGTTAATCAATGCAAAGCACTTAGAACAGTGCCTGCGACATAGTAAGGACTCAGTAAATGTTAGTTCCTGCAGCTGCTGTGATTATTATTATTACTAGCAGTGGTAGGTGTATTCCAGTCTGGATGGATTTTGAGAACAAAGAACTCATTCTGGTAAAAGGATCCTGGTAAAAGGACCCTGCTGTCTTCCTGTTTGTAAACAAGATGTTTAGTCAGCCATTGATTCAGTTGACAAATATTTTTTAGCACCAAATATATAATGGATACTGTCCAGCAGGAGAAGAGGGGGAGGACACTCCAGGCAGAAGGCACAGCCTGAGCCAATGCTTCTGGGAAGGTAACCCCCCCAAAACACACATATACCAAGTCAAGAGGAGAGGAGTCATATGGATGGGGAAGGAGCTCGAGCAGAGGTGAGGGGAGGCGGGGTCAGGCAGGGGAGTGCCTGCTCTGCAGTATGAGGACCTCCTTACCCGGAGGCTCTCAGCTCCAGTCCCTACCCCGAGTCAGGTGCCAAGTCCACAGCTCTGCTCTCCCCAAAGCTCTGCCCCAAAAGTGTTCCCTCCTTGCCTGTTTCTTTTCTCTTTTTCTCTTGTAAGGGAAGGTCCCTTTGGCTAAAGCAGCTGAGGAGAGGGGAAGTTCTTCCCTGACAGCGACTGGCCTTCTAACCCATGCCTCACCCGCCCCACTCCCATGGGAGAGCTTTCCCTGTCTGATCCTCAGTTCCCTTAAAAACAGGCTTCATCTCAGGGTTCTGCCCTCTGCCTCCTAGTCCATGTTTTTCTTAAAGAAACAGAGACGGAGCTCCTGGCCCAGCTGGAAAGAGCTACAGTGAGGAGATTGCCATGTGAAGCCTGTTGGGTGATGGGCCCCCTGTCAAACCTGTCCTTGACAAAGGCTCCCTGTGGTGGGCTCTTTGAGAATGTGGCTTTGGAGCACGAGGGTTCTGGTCTTGGATTTCTGCCCAGTGAGAACTGTGTAACTGTGGTTGCTGCTTGACTTCTCTGAGCTGCCATGTCGGGGGTGTGTAGGGATTCAATGGGCTGATGTCTAGTGTAAAGGGCCTAGCTCCTGCAGGGCCGCATCTATGTTAGGTCCCATCTGGAGATCCCCCCCACCCCCACTGCCTTCACTGCCAACTCTGTGGTGTGGTGGAACCTGTGACCTCCCTGGGATGGGGGCCTTTTAAATACTAGAGGGAGGCTGCTGGTGGCTGCAGAGCCTCCGTGCTTTTCTGGGATGGGAATAGCGGGCCCCCACCTCGTGGCTACACCCACGTGACATCATGTGGCTCCCCACTACCCCACGAGGCCAAGCACAGGGTCTGTTTTGTTTGTGTGGAGGGTAGGAGCCTGCACGTAGCAAGCTCTTAGTACACAGCTGTTGAAAGAGTGGTGGTGGGGCAGGTGGGCTCGATTTGCCCTGTAGGGAAGGATAGATGGGGGGTTTCAAGAGTATTTTTCAGCTAAATGGCAGGGAAAGGTTTTTAAGTCATGAAATAGACCCCAGGTTTCTAGAGGTTTCAAATTGCGAACCAAGCTTCAAATGGTGGGGGGGCTGGAAACCAGTAAGGCAGAATTTCCTCTTGGAAACATGTCTGACTTCAATCACTGTCCACAATATTCTTTCCCCACTCCTGCCACAGTAACAGATTTTAGCATCACTAAAAAGCTACACTTTCTCCAAGAGGCTACATACTCAGCCACCTTTCCATCTAGGTATGGCCAATGGATGTAGTTAGAAGCATTCACAGATGCTTCTTGGAAGGTAACCCCCCAAAACACACATATACCAAAAGTCATTGAATTGTACACTTTAAATAGATGAATTGTATGGTATGTGAATTATCTTTCAAAGTTGTTTTTAAAATATTCCCTGCTTTTTGACTTTTTTGTGTACACCTTCTACTGCCTTGTGCTACCTGGAATACAGATGTGATGGCTAGTGCTCTAGCTGCCATCTTGGGTTGTGGGATGAGGGCCACACTCTAAGTATTGAGCAGGAAATGAGCTGGGTCCTTGAGGAACTTCATTGACCAAAGCTGTTTATTCAGTTTTGGATTACATGTCTCTGGACTGTGTGTGAAATGGAAATAAACTTCTGTTTTATTTGAACCACTGCCAATTTGCAGCTGAATTTAACCCTTACAGAGACAACATTTCATTGGGAGACTATGTCTTCCAGCTTCCTACCTCCTCTTGTGAAACATGCAGATTCACCCACATGAACTGCCATCTCTTATGGGCATTTATGTGCTGTTTGACCTATTTGAGCCACATTTTATTACTTGAAATGTGGAGATAATTATACTTTCCCTGCCCTGCTTACTCATGGAATTGAGATAATCAATGAGATAATGTGTGGGGAAGCACTTGGAAAATTAGAGTATGCTTTACAAATATTATGCAAGAAGTTGTTATCACCAGCTCCCTATCTTTTTATTAAAATTGAACACACTAGGGAGGAAATAAAAGAAAACATAAAAGGAGAGGGAAAAGGCGTGTCAGCATTTCCTACCGACCACCCGTGGATTATCATCACCAGGGGCAACGAGGAGTTGAAGGCGCACTGCTGTAACGTGTCTGGGTGGTTGAGCCGAATCTGACAGCCCTTATCAGTTTTGTCCTTAAAGAGCAGGAATCTTGTTTCTGTTTCCTGTGATGTTTCGTTTGTTTCAACCGCTTGAGATCCTCTTCCAAATGGCTCTGGAATATAAGATTGGGGATGGTGCTTAACCTGGCATCTATTCCATCTCTGCTGGCTCTGGGACATCCCAAAGGTTTCTAAGAGCATTAGATAATGGGGTTACTGTGAGGTGGTGGAGGTGAGCTGCAGCTTTGGGAAGCCCTAAAGAGCATTTCCAATGGAATGGTCATTTCTCTCTTGGAAAATGATGGAGGGTGACCTAGGAGGACCCAACAAAGAGGTGCAGGGGGCCAGATTCTCCATAATGCCATCCTGGAGACTAGGACCAGCCAGTCAGATACTAGAGTAACTCTAGGACAGTGGGAATATGGGAGAAGCAAGTGGGACTACAGTTCAGGGAGGATAATCATTTCATCCAAAATCACACTGCCAATAAGTGGTAGCATTTGAACCTGGTGTTTCTGACTCCAGTTCCCTATATCCCAATGCTAGGGAGACAGCACATAAAACATCTTAGTTAAATGACACTGTGCACACTCTCGTGTGTCTCAACCAGTTCTCACTCACAGACACATTGTATCATGTGGCCTTGCACAGACCAGGTAGGGCTGTGGTAGGGAGGGTTGCAAGGGGAGTGGTGACTTTTGCTTGATGGGGAGCGGCATTCAGGGAGGACTTCTCAGGGACAGTGATGCTGATGCTGCCCTTGAAGGGCTTGTGTGTATGCGTGGGTGGGCGAGCTGAGGGAACAGCTGGGTAAAGGCTCAGAGGTTTGGGATGCTGCAGGTGTTAGGAGGCAGAAGCCTGGGCAGCCAGAGTGTGGGGGCTCTGGGATGCTGAGGAGTCTGGACGTCTTGCTCTTGATTATAAGTTGCTGCTAAGGAGTTTTTCAGCAAAAAAGCCAAATGAATACCTATTAGGAATCTTTCAAAGATCGGAAGAGGATGGGATAAGAAGAAAAACATTGTTTTTAAGAATTCACCTTGTATTGTTTCCCTGAAAGTCCTTCTAGCCTCTGTTTTGGGGGAGCCTCATCCTGACTCTGAGCCACTTTGTGGAGTGTGGACAGTCACCCGACTCTGCAAAGCAGCCCAACAGCGGTCAAGACCGTGGTGTCAGCCAAAGACATACCTTTCTGGTCAGGGGTGGGGGAGGCCTGAGGAGGTGCCATGTTCCTGGGTGGTGGCACCCCAACGTGGGTGACATCCTCTCTGCCAAGATTAGGAATCAGGCCAAGAACTGGGGGGTGGGGTGCTCTCCCCATCCCTTCCAGCCAAGGGTGGGCTCCCCTGTGGCTGAGGGGCAGGCTCATGGCCGTACCAGCATTTTAAGTCAGTAAATGCAGTTCAGCCCAATTACTAAGAACCCTGATCTTCCTTTCTGAGCATAAAGTCATTCAGGCTTCTCAAACATAAGTCTTGGGCTTTTAGTTTCAGGGGACAGCAGGACAGAGAGATGATGAACCTACAAAGTCCAAGGGGAGGTATTAATGAAACCAATTTTCCTACCCAAAGGTTATTAATTCGAAAGGTTATTAATTCCCAGGAAAGGGCAATGATTTTTCACTATGATGACAGAATGAAATGCATCATATTTTATTTAAAGGAGATGTGAACTAGACTCTGAGTAACTTCTCTGAGATAATGAAGAAGATATCTGGCGCCCAGTTTGGCTTTCCCAAGCTTAGAGACTGTCTGAGCTTGTCTTTGGTCCCCGCAAGCATGCTCCAGACTGCTCCCCATCTCATGGCAAGCACTGCCTCCCTGGTCTCTAAATCAGGAGCTGGGGTGTCATCTTACGCTCTTTTACCAGCTGCCCAATCAGCCCAAAGCTTCAGGTTCCCAAATATCCCCGAACCCAGTGCCCTCGTCCAGGTGCACACTGTTTCTTGTTTGGTTTACTGGCACGGCCTCCTAAGTGGTCTCACTCTGTTTAGTCTCACCACCCTCCCTCATGCTGCTGCCCGAAGAATCTTCCTTGAACAGAAATGACTATTATATAACTTTTATACTTGCTAGTGGCTTCTTAGTATTGCAGCCAAGGCCACCACCTAAATGATAACCCCTCACCCCTCTGCTCCCCTCTCTACGTTCCTCGCTACCCCAGGCTGCCACTAGCTCCTCCCAGAGCCATTTCGCATCCCTGCACCTTTGCACTGTTGCTTCTCTCTCTGCTGCTCCCCGGGAATGCTGGTCCATTTATTAAAGCAGAACTCAAGACATCACCCCCTCCAGGAAGCCTTCTCCTCTTGCTGCCAGCACCATATTGGGGCTCTTATTTGTCTGGGTGTGTGGTATGTCCTCCACCAGGCTGTGAACTTGTGGCAGGCAGAGCTGGTGGACGCTTAATTAGTGTTCGGTGAGCGATGTGGTGTTCTGTGGGATCTGGTCTCAGAGCAAAGGCTAACATTTGAATTGTCAGCCATTTATATATTGGAACTCTATGTAACTAATTTTCTTTTATTCAGTGACTGAATAGCTACATCTTCCTTCATTTCAGGATACCTGACTTGAATGCTGAAAGGACCATGTGAAAATAAAACAGGGATAGATCTAATACTCATCTTATGAAGTTGTGACAAGGGTTAAAAAAATGGCATTTGTAGAGAGCTCAGAACAATGCCTGGCATATAATTAGCACCAATGTAAAGTGTGTGGCCAAAATAAGTACTAATTGGAGCATCCAGCATCTTGCATTAAAAAAATTTTTTTTATTGACATGTAGTTGATTTACAATGTTAGTTTCAGGTGTACAGCAAAGTGATTCAGTTATACATATACATGCATATATATATATATGTGTATATATATATTTTCTTTTCAGATTCTTTCCATTATGTTATTACAAGAAATTAAATATAGCTCCCTGTGCTATACAGTAGGTCCTTGTTGTTTATCTGTTTTATGCATATTAATGTGTACTGATTAATCTCCAACCCCCAATTTATCCCTCCCTGCCCTTTCCCCTTTGGTGACCAGGCATCTTGCATTTTTGATCTGTGAAATCATTTCTTTCTGTGAAAATTTATCCCAGCTGCCCTCAGAGGACCAATTCTGTCTTCTGTGTATTTACTCTGGATTTAGCTGGGAGAATCAGCTCTGGCCCCATTGCCGGGGGCCTTAAGGATGTTCAGGACAGTTGTCAGATGGAAAGGTTCACAAACAGCTGGACTGACCTGGGCTCTCCCTTTTCTTCCTGGGCCATGTGTGTGAGTGAGGAAGTTCATTCATTCATTCATGTCCTCAACAAATACTTATTGAGCACATTTTACTATCTTGTGCTCTGCACCCTGGCTGGGTACTAGGTAGAGGCAAACAGGGCCTGACCTCTATGTTTCAGGAGTTCCCAGTCCAGTGGGAGAGCAAGCATGGGAATCAGCCCTTGCATGTGGCTGCTGTGAGCGCAGCAGTGGAGAGACTGGAAGGACGAAAGATTCTTTAGAAGCTCACAACTAGGAGAAATTGTTCAAGGAGGTGGAGCTCTAGTGCCTAAAATAGTAAGGTTTAGTGGATTTGTTGTGGGAAGAGGGCCTAGAATTCTTTTGGGCAATTTCAGGAGATAGAAACAGAGTCAGAAAAATTTTGACTTTAAGTGGTTTGTGAAAATTCATAGTTGAAGAAATTGGGACAAAGAGAAAATAAAGGGAGTGAAACAACAAAGACAGAAATGTTGATAGATTAGCACCCTGAAATTCACACTCTGGGATTATACAAGGTTGCAGAAGATGTGCCACAGATTTGGTTCTGAGCTTCCTACCGGCCAAGTCAAAGAGGGAAATAGGAGCAGTTACAGGATTCATGGCATCCAGTTGCTCCCTTTTTTCCTGGTCCTGAAGCCTGAAATGGTTTCCCTGTGGGTTATTGTAAAAAGAGGCCACTGTGTGAGGCAGTGGTCATTGTCTTGAACACCATTCCTATGAAATATACAGTAGTAAGTTCTATGTGGTTGACTCAGAGTGCTCTGTAGTCCTCAATGGAAGCAGCACCCACAGCACCAAACATCACTGAAGTCACAGTGAGTCTTCACTATAATCCAACAGCAGTCTTGTGACTGCAGGAGGCAGGGGCTGCTTCAGGTCACATTTCGGGAGGAAGGAGTAGGGCTCCAGAGCCCGAGTGTCTGAGCCTCTGTGGGAGCAAAGTCTGATTGTCTCCTTTGTGCAACACACAGAATACTGGAGCATCCTCGTGCAAGCCCTGGCTTCAGGGATACACGATTGTGACTCAAACCCTAAAGTATAGCAAAATCTCTTCTCTAAGCTTTAGCCCTGCACTTAGCCAGCTCTGGACTGGGCTTCTCTACCTGGGTCCACTTTTGACACTATAAACCCAAGGAGGACAAACTGAGTTTATTTTCTTGCCTCCCCACCTATTCTTCTTCCTTTCTTTCTACATTTCCTACTGTGGTTCGTGACACCATCATTTGTCTATGCTGTTGCTCAAGCTAGAAAGTTTTAGGGCTGTCTGGAATGTCCTCTCTGTCTCCTGGGTGACCCGCCAGGTTCATCAAATGCTGAGGACTCAGCTTCAAGATTATCTTCTCTGCTCCCTGCCACCAGACTAGTCTAGGAACTTACATTGTTTTAGTTTTAGTTGTAGTATTATAGTGGACTCTTAACTGTTTCATATTTTGTCTATATGTAGAATTAATACAATCTGCAAAATTCTGAAGTGAATAAAGAATCTCCCTACTCAGAAAGCCACACAAACAATACCTGGAATATTTTCTTCCAGTCTTTTCTTATGGAAATGTTTGTTCCATAAATGTTTATTTGGAGTGTCTGTAACTAAGATCAAGGGGGAGGGTGTAGCTCAAGTGGGTAGAGCGCATGCTTAGCACGCATGAGGCCCTGGGTTCAATCCCCAGTACCTCCTCTAAAAATAAATAAACCTAATTACCTCCCTCCTCCCCCTCAAAAAAAAAAAACTAAACTAAAAAAAAATCATATGTGAATGGTTTATAGCCCTCTTAACCTGTCATGATAATTTCCTTATAACATTAAAAATTCTTCAAAAACATGCTTTTGAAAACTAGTGAAGTTTATTTCTTTATTGTTGGACAGTTAGGTTGTTTCCAGGTTTCTTTTTTTCTTTGTCTATTACAAAATGCTCTGATGACCATCTTTATACATAAATCTTGCTCTGAATCTATGAGTATTTTTTTTTATAGATTCCCAAAAGTAGAATCATGTGCTTCTTAGGTATGATCTTACTTATATCTCTTTATATATGTATTTATATCCAAACTGATACTCAGCACTTTTTAAGCTAATATTTATTGAGTGCTTTTGCTGTGCCAGGCACTTTTTAACAGTCTTGTTTGTATGAACTCATTTAAATCTCACATCTCTGTGAGTCAGTGGTGAGGAAATCCGATGATTTTGTTACGAGTGAGGAAATTTGTCCCAGTTGTATGAGATAGGAACTTTTCCTTTTCCAGGCATGTCTTCTGAAATTGTCACTTTTCTCATGTCTTTGGAAGAGATAAAGACAGACCAGTGATAAGAATCTGGGGATGAGGCTGTGGTTTTGAGGGGGAGAATATTAATTAGGTCAAAGCCTTTGAGGGAGTCAGCCCCTGTCACCTGGAAGGTGAGCAGACAGGCTGGGGAGATGTGGGGCTGCCCTCTTTGTGACACCAAGCTCCTGGGGCAGCACAACTTCCTCAGAATTAGTCAGGAGGAGACGCTGGGTACAGCCATGACATTTCTAATATTAGATTCCTTGCAGCAAGTGATTTCTCTATTCCTAACTCAGCCCCCAGGTTTGAGGATTCCTCAAATTTCATGCAAGAATGAATGATTTCATTTTCTTTCTGGTAAGGACATCATTAAGTGGGTGACTGCAGGCAACTGAGTTGGCTTAGGGCAAAGCCAAGGATTCTACAGTGAAAGGCCCTGATAGGAGTCAGGGCCTGTCTTCGGCCTGTGATGCCTGGCCTGGGTGCTTCTGCTCAGCTCCGTATTTGTCCAGCACCTCCCATGCACTGGCTGGTGCTGGGGACTCAAGTGCGTAAGACAGGAGCCACAGGTATTAATATGACCCCAAAAGAGTTTGTGAAATATCTTCACATACTTTGCTTAAATTGCTAAGGGGTGTGTGTGTGTGTGTGTGATTTCACTTTGCTAATGTACTGAAAATATTCCCAGACATAGGAGTAGTGAGAGGGGTCCTCTGAAGACCATTACTTCATGATTGCTCTGAAATCCTCTGGGCCATGCCCTCTGCTCAGGATGGAGCAAACCCATGAGATAAATGTAGCCACCTCTCTGTCTGTCCCTGCCTGCCGTGGTCAGGCCTATGGTTTGCACGTAGGCAACACTGACTTCAGAATTTCTAGGACTGTGACAGGATGGAAGAACGTGAACGAGAATTTAGTCACTGCTAGGCCGCTGGAGATTCAGCTCTTAGCTGTTGCTCATCTTTGGTGACAAGCAGATTCTGCCCGAGCCCAAGTGAGCATCTCTTCTCTCACTCCTGCCTTCTCGAATTTTGCCCTGCCCTGAGCATCCCACACTCCCACTTACTTACTGTCTTAAAAATATTTCTTTGCCTGAATTCCTCAATTTGGATAATATAGTTACTAATCTTTATAACATCCCCCAGGTCTTGTGACACCCCAACATCACTGCACCATGATGGTGAAGCCAACTGAGCCAAGGCGGAAATCGCTCCAATGAGGGGCTTTATAAAGCTGTGTCAGCTTTTCAAGTCGTTAGGATGTTGTTTTGAACCCAGTAGAAACGCCTAAGTTTGTCTTGAATGAATTTATTTTATAGCTGCTGTTTAAAAAAAAGCTTTGGGGTCTAGAGCTGCCATCACAGGCTGCCGTCTCCCCGTTCTCTTTAGCACTCCTGTTTCCTCTGTTCTTCTTGTTTGTTGCTTTTGCTCTTCACCGTTTTGTTGTCAAATACGATGATGATAAGAGATGGAAGGAAAGCTGTTTTCACTAGTCTGATTAATTCAGTTTTCTTTGTCTATTCTGGCCTGACTTTGCTAGCCATCCTGCAGCCTCACACCACAGTTTTTCCTTCTGTGGATTCCAGGAAAGAAAGTAAACAGAGGCTGTGTTTTCTTGCTGGAAAGTTTTTTTTTTTCCCCTCCAAACTTTCTTCTTCTTTCCCTGCAACTCTGGCTAGAATCAGAATTTTCTTTTTCTTTCTTTCAAGAAATCTGATTATGAAACAGTATGCCATTCAGAAAAGCTTTGCTGTTGTACTGGAATCCTTTGGGGACAATGGGGCTTACTTCCCTAAAGTGGTCCCAAGGTCGTGGCATATTCTACTCTGTTTTTTTGTTTTTTGGTGGGGAGAGGTATTTAGGTTTATTCATTGATTTATTCTTAGAGGAGGTACTGGGGAATTGAACCCAGGACCTCATGCATACTGAGCATGCCCTCTACCACTTGAGCTATGCCCTCCCCCTACTCTGGATAGATTTAAGGTAGGGTGACCAGTTGTCCTGTCAAATCAGATAAGTTGGCCACTTCAGTTTTAGAACAACTGAGTGAATAAGTGAAGAGATAAAAGATGATAAAAATTGCCTTCCCTGTTGATCATTCTGAGATTTTCTTCCAACATATCTTCCTGCCTGGTCTTTGCTCATGTGGTCCCCTGCCCTGACATGCTCTGCTCTCTTCCCCTGTTTGCCTAGCTCACATCACTCTTTCTCCAATTCTAAACTCAATCTTCATTTCTTCAGGGGAAATTTCTCTAAGTTTCTTGACTTGGCCACATCTCCTTATTCTTTGTTCTCTTAGGTGTTCTCATAGCTGTAATTTTCTCTTGGAATAATCATTACCTAAATACCTATCTCCCCATTTTGGTGGTAAGCTCCATGAAAGCAGGACCTAGGTCTGGTTTTGCTCACATTAAAACTTTAGTGAGTCAAGTGTAGTGGTCAGGTCCCCAGACCAGGAGCCAGGGGGTTTGGGTTTGAGGTCCACTTCCAACACTTACTACTTGTTTGACTTTGGGCAAGTTCTTTAATGAGATACTGCCTCTCCACTTCCCCTCTAAAATAGCTAAAATTAAGAAGACTGACAACACCAAATGGTGGTGAGGCTGTGGAGCAACTAAACTCTTCATTCATTGCTGGTGGGATTGCAAAATACTATAGCCACTTTGGAAAACCACTTGGCGATTTCTTACAGAAGTAGATGCACATGTACCATAAAACCCAGCAATCCCAAACCTAGGAGTTTACCCAAGAAATGAAAACCTATGTCCACACAGAGATGCAGATATTCACAGCAGCTTTATTCATAATAGCCCCAAACTAGTAACAATGCATACCTATCATGTAGTAAATGCATAAACAGATTGTGGTATATCCATGGAATGTACCACAAAGGAACACTACTCAGCAATAAAAAGGAATACATTTCTGATTCATGCAGTGGCAGAGATGAATCTCAGATGCATTACAATATAGTGATAGTAGGTCAGTGGTTTCCTGGGGTCTGGGGATAGAGAAGGCAAAGGGAAACTTTTGGAAGGGTTGGAAATGTTGTATGTCTTAGTGGTAGTAATGGTTCCCTAGGTGTACATTTTTAAAAATTGGTGTAAAAATGAATTATAGCCTTGCAATACTGTTGCCTCTCCCTGTGGCCCAGGATCTAGGCCTGGGCACTGCAGGCCACATGGCGCACTTTCTGTGTCAGTTGCTTGTGTGGGGCTGGGCTGGCCTGAGAGGACGGGATGTTTCTGAGTCCTCTGGGGTGGGGTCATTTGGCAGGGAGAGCTCCAGCCCTGATTTTGAACCAAATGACTGGATCAATCCGGGATAGGCCTAGCCCTCTAGGACCTCAGGGAGACCTGGTGCACTTGCAAAGCCCTTCCAGGTTCCTTTGGGCCAGAGATGACTAGGGGACCCTGGGGGTCCCTCCTTGGGAACCCAAATCATTTGGTCAAAGAGGGTGAGAGGGCACAGGGACTGGGAGACTGTGCTGTGTCAAGGCTCCCAGACTGTTTACTGCCCACTTTTCATTTTCTTTCTGTGCATCTCAAACAACCTGCATTTATTGCAGAGTTTCTCATTTTCATTTTTTATTAAGTAAGGCTATAGATAACACCACCAATCTACTCTTGCAACCCTCTGGAGAGAATACCACAGCAAACAGAATTCCAGTGAAAAGCAAAGAATCTTGACATTTAGTTGTTTTGTGTGGTACAATCTCCCTTTGTAATTTGTTTGAAAATAGCTTGGGAATGCCCTTCTCCCACCCACAACCGTTACTCCATAAGGACCAGAGACCTGTGGGTAATAATGATCTAGTCCAACTTCCTTATTTACGGATGAAACTGGGACCCAGAGAGGACAACAGGCATGTCCCAGTCCAGGCGTCTAGTTAAAGGCAGAATCAAAAGAACTCATCTCTCTTGTCATCCAAGCCAGCACCTTCCTACTCTGGGGAAAGGGGGTCCCAACCCACATCCCTGCACTGTTTTGGGACTCTTCCGCCCTCACTGGGGTGAAGCTCAGAGGCTCAGATTCCGTGTCTCATAAAGGCTGGTCCCATCAAGCAAGGCCCCTAGTTATCAAGCAAGTAACATGTCTGGAGCCCAAGAGGACAGCTGCTGGGGCAGCCTCGTGCTGATGGAAATCCCCCCAGACAACTAAGGCGACCAAAATAATAAATGGCAAGTCCCATGACCCCCTCAGACACCCATCGGAATTGTCTGCCAGCCTCATCTTTAGACCAGAGGTTGTCCCTTCTCTCCTAGAGATAACTCTGGGAGAATTCTTACACAGCTAAGCGGGCTATGAGGCTGGCATCTGACCAGAATCAGGTCAGGAGAAGCTGCCCCAAAGCTGGACAATCACAGTTTCTTCAACAGTTCTTGGATTGATAGATCTTGGCTGAAAGTCTTAGCTTGAGAATTGCCAAGAGCTATCTTCAGAGACAAATTAACTCAATAGTGTTCTTGTTTCAAGATTTTATTTGGATGTTAATGACTGTCTGACTCCTGACTCTGAACTTCATTTTTCCTTATCCCTCACCACCTTGTCTGTGACATGACCTACACAATTGCCAAGTGAGTCTTACAAGGGACAGGAGGAGGGGTGGGGGCCGAGGACCTTAACTCTAATTATGGAGTTAGGGCATTGTCAGATGGTAGCAGAGTCAAGGGTTCTTGGAGCACTTGAGTCCTACCCTGGACCGGAGCCACCACCTGGTGGAGACAAGCTCACTGGGAGCAATGGTGGGTGGGGATGCGTACTGCGTTATTATTGGCAGTACTTGTGCCTATAAGGGGAAAGTGGGGCCCACTCCCTCCTCCACAGTCACCTTCCAGAAGATGAATTGGGTACTTTACACCCAGAGGAGGAAAGAAGAGAGATTGCTGGCTCTTTTCCAACTGGCCCTGTGGATGGAAGAGACCCAAGGTGAGATCTCTCCCTGCGCATGGGTTGTTGCTGCCTGGTGAGACACAGTGCTGTGGACCCATTAGCAACCTGGGTTCTGGACCCATTAGCAACCTGGGATCTGGACCTGGATCGCCTAGCTTGAATCCCAGCTCTACTACTTTCTAGCTGTGTGTCCTTGGGTTAGTTACTTCACCTCTCTGTGGCTTACCTATAAAATGAGATTAGCATTAGTTAGTCCTGTTTTACAGGATTACTCTTATAGCCCTCATCTTACCTTAAGGATTATTATGAGTTACAGGTTAAAATATATTTTTTTAAAACAACCTGAAGGAAAGATTTATGGATTTCCTCTCAGTAACCTTTAAGGATGATGCATGGTCTGTTTTTAGTCACAAGACCACTTAATCAAAGGAAAGAATAGATTCAGTTTGCAACATTTATATTTATTTATTGACAAAGGGGCTGGCTTATTTTTGGGGAGGGGTGTTCATCAAAGGTAGGAGGGTCAGCAGTTCCACTAAGCCATATTTCAACATAAATAAAATCAGCAGACTACACTTGATAGAGTGAATAGCTTTGACCATTATAAATTAGCCTTAATCTACAGTCCAGGAATTCTAGTGCTGACAAAGGCCCTGGAGAGCTTTCTAGACGTAGGAAGCTCTCACTGTGTGCACCTCTAGGATGTGCCAGAGCTGGCTCAGAAAAGCCACTTGTGGTCACCTCTTCCCAGCTCTCTACATTCAGTAATTTAAAGTTGAGAGTTTGAAAATGGCCACGTACACGTATTTACACCATGGAAATTGGCTAAATATCAAGGTTTTTTTTTTTTTTTTTTGAGAGAGAGAGAGCATCAGGTAAAAAATAAGCTCACCACGGAGTAGGTTCTTAGTCCACAAAACTTAAGTGAGTGACAGGTAACATATTTCTTTATTTTCCTTTCATCACCTTAAATGGGGCATTGGGTCCCCATCCTGTGCAGTTTTGGTGGAGTTCATTTACCCCAAATCTGTGCAAAGGCCAGTCTGTACTGCTCATTGTTCACATCAGGTTCAGCTGCTAAGAAGCCCAGTCCCATTCCGCATAGTCCCTTCAGAAATTTCACTTTTTGCGGTTGTGCTTAAGGGGTGGGAAGCCCTGTGCAGCTGAGGCTGAGGCTAAGGGCACCGCACATTTCGTCCCTGAGGACTGTCATGGAAGCTCTGGCTGGGTTTTTGCTGCCTGGAGACACACCAGCCCCTCCCCTCTCGCAGGCAGGGAGTTAAGCATCCTCTCTTTCTCATCTCCTTTTTGAGGTGCCTAGAATTATCTTTTTAGACTTTACATGAGACTTTTATGAGTTTAGACTTTAACAAAAGACAGCAACATAGGGTGGATTCATGTGGCTTCTGCTCTCAGTCCTGAAAACAGATGGTGGTGGTGGGAAAATGAATTCAAAATAATATCTCAATGTATTATAAAGATGAAGAAGCTGAGACTCAGAGGGACAAATTCACTTATCTATGCTCACACAGCTAGTTAGGGACAAAGAGGAGATCTGAGCACAGAGCTTCTGCCCTATTCTAGCTGCTTCCCATGATAATACGTCTCTTCAGTGGAGACCCAGGCAGTCTTACTAGACTGGCTCTGTTTCACCCACTCCTGATGGTCATATAAGTGGTCAACGTTTGCTGAGTGTTTGCTATGTGCCTGACACTCTGCTAAGCCTTGTAAATCATTTATTTTCCTTTGTGCCTGCTCAGGTGTGCAGTGCCTCATTCACCCTCTTACTTAGGATGGATAGATCCAGAATGGCTTTTCCAAATAGACCTGGGGCCAGTGACTTAAATGGAAAAACAACACACAGTGTGGTGCTCCCCTTCAATCACTTATTCCCTTATTTACTTATTCATTCTGCCAACCAGCGCTTCCTGAGTACCTGCTCTGTGCCAGGCATTTTCCCACAAATGAAACTTGCCTTCAGCTACATTATTTCTGGAGCGAGTATCAGATTTTCTTCCCTTCCTTTTAAAAATATATTTGTTGCACTAAAGTGGAATGATGGCAGAAAACAAAGTTTTAAAAAATAGATTCACATTCTCATCACCCTAATGGGTTGACTTTTTATTTTCTGTATCCAGAAGCAAATGTATTTTTCATGTAACTGTGCAGATAGAACAGCTTTTTGCTTTTTTGCATTCTACATTATATAGTAACACCTCTCCATGTTCCTAGTGTTCATACTCATCATTTTTAAAGGCTGAATAATATTCCACCAAGGGAATGCTTTGTGATTTATGTATCCGTTCCCTATCTGGGATGAGCACTGTGTTTTCAGTTTTTCACCTTTATAAACAAAGCTGCAATGAACTTCACGCAGAGAGCTTTTCCTTTTAGAGAATTATTTCCTTGAGGGTGAATTACCTGGTGTGAGATTACTTGGTTAAATGGTGAGATTGTTTTGCTGACATGGGAGTTGAAGCAATCTTACAAGTAAGTCCCCCTCAGGTGTAGTCATAATTATTACAAACCCAGAGTATCCTAAAGCCCAAAAGCTCTCATTAAAGCTAATGATGGGATTCTGGAGGAATTGTTAAGTCTGGTTAAAGGGCTGTTTATGTGGTTGTCAGTTACCTTTTGCTAGTAACTTGGAATTCCTTATTTTATCTCATCCTCATAACACCCCTGTGAGTAGGTGCTATCCCCAAAGAAACTGGGTCTCAGGATAAATGTCTTGACCAAGGTCACACAGGAAGTATTTGAGTTGACACTTATGCCAGGAATGGCTCCTTTGCAGTCCAGGAAATTAAAACCACCCATTGGGACAGACTTACAAATCTCCTTTGCCAGACCTTCAGCTCCCCATGGGAGGCTCACTGACCATGAGATCTTTGAAATCAACATTTTCACAACTGCACTCGCATGGTCTAGAGTGTGGCTGTGTTAGATTGCATTTACATGGTCACTTTGAAGAGAGCTCAGAGCCTGACTGAAGGCATTTCATATGAAGCAAGCAACTGAGCACGTGCTTGTTTGGGTCTGCAGCATCTGCATCTGCTTGTTGTATAGACAATGTGGCTTTAGACACTCAGGACTACCTTACTCATATTTGGCTATTGGTGAACTGTGTGTGCTTGTGTGTTGGCAGATCTCCATAGTTCCTGGTTTCCCGTTAGCTCACCCTGGTTGATCTTGAGCAAATCAGTTAACTTTCTAGGCCTCAGTTTCCTCATCTGTAAAATGAGGAGATTGGACCCACTGGCTCTGAGTTCTCCATGGTGGTGCAGAGATGTCCTTTGCTTTTTGAGTCAGCTGGACCAGAGTCCTAAACCTGGATTTTCCTCCAAATCAGCTGGAAAACTAAAATGTTGGGAGAAGATCCCAGGGTCCCTTGGGTTCTGAAATGTGTGAGTTCTGCCTGTCCTATCTCTGTAGATTCAGTAGATAAAAGTTTCCAGAGAGAAGTGTTTTTGAGGCCAGAGCTAACCAGGCAAAAAGTGAGAGTCAGAGTGGAGATGAGCTGGGGACTCCTGGCTCTGTTCCTGCAGGACTGCTGCCCTCTCCTGCACTGGAGTCTGAGCCTGATGCTTTGCACAGATAAACACTTGCAGCAGGAGGAAAGCGTTAAGCATTAACTTGGCCAGACGGCCCCAAGGTTACTCCTTAAGGCAAAAGTAAACCATGGGTGAGGAACGTGAGCCATAAGGGAACGGTCCCAACCCACCCAACCCCTGAGCCTCCCTTGGGGTGTCCTTGAGTTGCAGTCTGTGGCTGAGAGGGCAGGCCATTGGGTCCTATTATGGCTTACATCTTAGAGGCTGAGGACCCACCATGACTCCGTTCATTCATGTATTCATTCATTTATTCTATCACACATTCAGTGAGCACCTATGACGTGGAAGGGATTGTGCTTAACATTGTGGTAGATACAACAGGAGGTAAGACAGATGGTGCTTTCAAGAAGTTCATGGTCATATGGTGGAAGCAAGTAAACGGACAATTGTTACATAGCTCGGGAAGTGTTTCGATGGCTGAAGACTAGGAGAGGCAACTACCAAGCTGTAGCACGGCTGGTGTGAAGGCAGCCAGGGTACCCAGTGTTGGGCAGAGTTATCAGGTCCTCCAGGTAAGCCTGGGGATTCCAGTCAAAGGTCGGTCCTAACAGGAGGGGACTATGGAATGTGGGAGAAGAACAATGAGCCCATGTGTGATCAATAGATCACCCCTGGACTCACAGAGCTTGAGGTCATGGCTGCAGTCTGCACCCGGGGCCCTTCAGCTCTCCTGGGACCCTTGTCAGCCCTCATCTCCTTTGAGATTCCCCAGCCCTGGGGTCTGCAGAACAGCTATTCCCTTTCTCTGCACCTTCATTTCCTGATGCGGAAAGGAGGGGCTCACTGACTGGCCAAAGGCCAGTAGCTGGCTAAACGAAGCAAACCAGGGCCAGAATCCCATTTCTCTACCTCTCTCTCCTTGCATCTCAGTTCTGTGACTGCAAAACCTTTCTGGGTCTGTGCTTTTACTCTTGATCCACTTTCCCTAAGGTGTTCTGGATTGGTGTCTTCCTTTCACTGTGTCTGGAGGCATGGCAGACTACTGCCTGCCCCCTTCAGACCATGAACATGAACCTTGATTCCTGGGGCACCCTGGAAGCAATGGCAGAGGCAGAACAGTGCAATGGAAGGGGCACTGGCTTTGGAGCCAGTCAACTATGTATTTGATTCTCTATCAGTTAGGAGCTGTGTGACCTTGGGAAGCTCACTTAACCCAAGGGAACCTCAATTTCCTTCTCTTAAATTGTAAATATGAATATCCATCCCACAGGGTTGTTGTGAGAGCTGGAGGAAGCTTGGAGAAAGATCTAATACAGATCTTAGCATTCAATACTTCACTTCCCCTTCCTTTTAAAACTTGCCTAAGATCTCTTCCATCTCATGTTGTGACCCCACACAGTTCCTCCCAGACCCTTTTTGGTACTCACCCACTGAGGTCTCTGCTGATCTAGCACTTTGCTGTGAATTCTGTGTACCTCCTTTAGGCAGCATATCACATGTCTTGGCAAGAGCACTGTGCCTTTGTGTCAAGAAAAGGAGGTCCCTCTTCAGAATGAGGATTTCAGCCTCCCCTCTCCCATGTGTCCACGCTCTTTTGGGCGGTAAGAATCCTTATGCAGCAGCTCTGGAGCCTGCCCAGCTGCCTCTACCAGCTGGGGCTCTCCAGGCATACCATTCGAATCAGGCAGCTCCAGGAGCCAAACCAGGCTACAGGTCAATGGGGAAATAAAACCCTGACTACAAGACATACCCAGCCGGTGTTCTGTCCTTAAACCACTGCTAAATAAATACTTGCCCTTCCAGGATCCCCTACGTTTTACATTATCTTCTATGTGGGCAGTGGTTCTTCCATACACACGTGCCTAAGATGCAGACTCCTGGGTGCCATGCCCAGTGTAGCTGATTCAGTAGGGCTGGGGAGGCCTGAGAATCTGCATTATTTTAAGCTGATGGATCATCCTGAGGATGACTTGCCTAGTTGTTGACCATATGAGCTTTGGCCATCCCTGATGAGTACAGATACAAAAATTCTTAATAAAGTTTCAGCAAACCAAATTCAACAGCACGTGAAAAGGATACTACACTACAATCAAGTGGGATTTATCCCTAGGACTCAAGGATGATTCCACAAATCAATTGAGACACCACATTAATTTAAAAAAACATATGATCATCTCAATAGATTCAGAAACAGCATTTGACAAAATTTAACATCATGTCACGATAAAAACTCTCAACAAATTGGGTATAGAAGGAACACATCTCAACACAGTAACGGTGATGTCTGACAAACCCACAGCCAACAGCATAGTCAATGGTGAAATGTTGAAAGCTTTCCTTCTAAGAGAAAGAACCAGAAAAGGATGCCCCCTCTGGCCACTTTTATTCAACATAATACTGGAAGTCCAAGCTAGATAGACAAGAAAAAGAAATAAAAGGCATCCGAATCAGAAAGGAAGAAGTCAGATTGTCTCTGTTTGCTGATGACATGATCTTGTGTATAGAAAATCCTAAAGGCTCCATCAAAAGACCATTAGACGTAAGATACAAATTCAGTAAAGTTAGGATACAAAACCAACCAACAAAAATCAGCTGCATTTGTATGCACTAAGAATGAACTATCTGAAAAAGAAACAAAGAAAACCATCTTGCTGTTCATTGTAATCCCTATCAAAATACCCATGGCATTTTTTTATACAAAAAAAAAAATCCTAAAACTAGTATGGAACCACTAAAGACCCTGAATAGCAAAGAATCTTGACAAAGAACAAAGCTTGAGGCATCACACTTCCTGATTTCGAACTATATTACAAAAAACTGTATTACAATTATAATCGAAATAGTGTGATATTGGTATAAAACCAGACACATAGACCAATGAAACAGAATTAAAAGCCCAGAGATAAAAACACACATATGCCTTCACTGACCTTGGCCCCAGGGGCCCTTGACTTCGGCTGTTGAACAAATCGGGGGTCCAGGCTCCTTCCCGTGGGGTCCTTAGTGACCTGAAAGAGTGAGGTTGACCCCACAGGGAACCTCCCAAGTCGGCAGCTTCCTCTCTGGCTGAACTGGGCCCAGCAGATGGCAAAGTGCTTGGGGCCGCGGGGAGCCAAGGTGCGAGAAATTCCATGGAAAAAAAGCCAGGCAGCAAGTCCTCTGGAGGACATCCCTGGAAAAGTGTTAACTAGAATTCAGCCTCTACCCTGAAGGTAAAGTGTCTTCAGAGGAGGCTGTCTTGCTGTTGTGTTTTCAGTGTGGCCTTGCTTTATGTGCAGTGTTACTTGGTCTCTGCTTCTGCAGGGAGATGGCTCATCCCAGGCTTCTTGGGAGCTGGGGGTGGAGGAAACTGAGGTGGTGGCCACTCTGGACCATGACCTGCTAGAAGAAGGAGGGTGGAATCATTCCCCAAGGGGCTGGGGTCAGGCCAGTACGGCCAGTCTTTGGCAAATCAGGGGGAGAGGGGAGAGTGGTGAGAAGATATGTTGGATATGGCCCACTGGGGATCTAGGGCTGGTGGTGCAGGACCCAGTGGAACAGCCCAGTCTGTCTATCTTCTGCAGAAGGATGAATGGGGAGCAGGGAGAGAGTGACAGGGGTGGATGGAGAAGCTGGCAGCAGCTCTGTCTGCCCCTAGGTGTTCTCTAGAAAAGACACATCAACTCTCTCTTGCTGATCATTGTCTTCCCCTGCTTCCACCCACAACTCCCACAACCAGGAGAGAAGGGAGATGGGGAGAAAGAGAGCTCACAGTCGCCTTCATCGTCATCATCGTCATCACCATTAATGCTTGGGCTTCTTATATCACCTGCTGAACTTGCTGAGGACTGAACTTGTCTTTCCACCTCCCACCTTCAACCAGCTTTTGCTGACTTCCTCATCCTGCTCCCATGTCCCTCCTCCTCCAGGCACGTGCTTACCAGCCTCAGTCATCTCCCACTCCTCCCTCCTCTTCTTCCCCCCTTACCATCAGCAACTACAACTCTAGCAGTAATGTATGTCACTACTCCCTGGCAGTTCCACCCTTCCCTGTCCACCCCCGTCCTGCCAGACTTTGTGCCCCAGCCCGAGCTGCCTGGAGGTCCTGGGCAGCCCTGCTCTCTCCCACCTCGGCGTCTTTGCTCTCACAGTTCCCTCTGCTAGGAATTACCTCTCCCCTCCCTCCCCCTCAGCCCTCACCTTGGGGGGACCGAGAATGTGGGCTTTAGGGCTGAGGTTTCAGGAAACTTCTGACAACTGGCTGGGAGGAGGGCCCCTTCTGTGTGCTCCCCAGACCCCTGTGCAGACCCTGGGGAGGGATTCTTTGCTTCTGTGCTGAATTGATGACTAGTCTGAGCGGCCTGTGCCTTAGGCACCTGCGTGCTCCCAGCACCCTAGGGCAAGGCTGTCTCAGAGGTGGGTATTTGATGAATTGAATTAATAGGATAATTTCCTTTTTCTGCTCTTTCTAGGGAAAGATGTGTCAGTCAGCCAAAGGTGAGAGGAAGAGGAGGGTAGAGGCAGGGACTCCACAATGCTACTTCTGGTGCCCACAGGCCCCTTGCAGTGGTCATGAGCTGTTAGACCACCAGCACGGTGATTTGCTGTCTAGGAATGTGCTGGAGACAAAGGCGCTAACAGATAAGAAGAAAGTTCCAGACATTCTTTGGAATCATAGATGGTCCTTTGTTTCATCTTCATCTCCAAGTTCTCCAGACCCTGAAGCAGTCTCCTTCCTTCTCTTCCCTTCCCCTTTTGTAATTCCTCATTGATTTCAAGCCTTACAATTCAGTTTTTAAAAATTGCCTTTGTGAAGCCTGTTCTGGATCTGGAACTCTGTTGCAATATTCATAGGGGTTGTGGGGAAGAAAAGAGTTTTGTAGTCAAATAAATTTGGGAACTGTTGTAGTAAGCAACCTTAATCAGGCTTCCTGCTGGCCAGAGGCGTCAAGATGCTACTTACTGTGCATTTAATCTCTTAGGGAGAAATCCGGGCGGTGGTTCTCACACTCAGTTACAGCTGACCCTGGAACAATGTCGAGGGTGAGGGATGTCAATGCCCCGGGCAATGGAAAATCCGAGGACTGTTATCTCGGCCTCAAAACAAAGGAACTGATAGATGACTCACCCAGGGGCAGGAAGCTGAAGCAGTCTGGATAGAATCAGGGCTCAAACACTAGTTCTTTTGATTCCACATATTGTGATGTCTAATTGAACACAAATTTCCCCCCACACTTAGTTAACTTAAAATCTGTGGGGGTGGGTATAGCTCATGGGTAGAATACATGCCTAGCATGCACAAGGTCCTAGGTTCAATCCCTAGTACCTCTATTAAAAAAAAAAAAAAGAAAAAAAAAGATCTGTGACATGAAAATACAGGTACTATATTTATTGGAAAAAATCCATGTATAAGTGGACCTGCACAATTCAGACCCATGTAGTTCAAACCAGTATTGTTCAAGGGTCAAGTGGACTTTGGGGGAGGTTGCTCCCCTCGCCGTCCCCCACAGCATTCCTTTCTGCGGCCAAGCATTTCTCAGACTGCTATCTCACAGGACCCACTGGAGGAAATCCTGTCTGAGGACAGTTTTCCTTCACGCCTGTATCCTGTAGGGCCCCACTCATACTCATCTGTGTCTGGAAGGCCCCAGGCTAGCTGCCCTCGTGAAGGGAGGGCCTCAAGGTGGGGCACAGGCTGGGCACTGGGAGAGCGTATGGTCAGGCCCCTCAAGATGACCGTTCTCTTGCTCTTTGTGCATCCCCTGCTCCAGCAGTCCCGGCATCACCTACACCCTGTGCACATGAACTTGCTCACCGCCTGCCCCAACTAGTGATTGTTCTAATCCTTAGGCCAGAACGGCTCCCCTTCCTAGTTTATTAAAGGGAAATACCTGCCCTGTGATGCTTGTTAACCCGTCGGGCTGGGAGGGACGTACCCCGGTCGCTGGTTTCCCTGGTAACTGATAAGCCCCCCCCGCATCAATTCCCCCTCTAAGTGGTAGCCTCCTTCTCCCCCCGAGGAGTGACGACTGCTGCCTTGTCCTGCCTGCTGTCCGCCTTGCACAGTGGGGCGTCGCTCCAGGACCCTTTCCCTCTGACCTACGAGATCCCCTCCCCAGTAAACCACTGGTGTCTCTTTTGCTGTCTCTGGGCTCTTTCTTCTGTTCTGAGGCTGGGCCCCTATGAGGCTTGCAGGCCTGCAGGTGCCGCCCAACAGGGAGGGACAGGGTCTTCTTCGGTGTCAGTTATAGGCGGCTCTGCAGGGCAGCAAGAGCCACACAGCTCTCTGTTGGAATCAGAGCTGGGATATTCTTATTGGGAGATAACCACTATCCTGGCTTTTTTGGTGTTTTTTCTTCTAGTCTTTTTCTGTGCAGATATGTCGTATGGGATTTTACTTTTAGGTTTTCTTTAAAGTACAGAGGGTCTGTTGATTAAAGTTTGTGGAATCAATAGGAATGGGGGCACTTAGGAGTATTTTAGCTAGCAGGGAATTTTTTTTTTTTTTTTAAAGATCAAATTGAATGGTTTTTAAATCGTGCTCCTAGGATTCCAAGCCCAAGGCCTGTGGAGGTGCTCCAGGGGCTGCTGGGGGGGGGGAGGGGCTGCAGAAGTTGAGGGGGCAGGTTCCTGATGTCCATGTCTGTTTGAACCCAAACAACAACTGCTGTCAGGGTTTAATGTTTTCTGCTTGATATCCTGTTTGTGAGAGGGCTTCCACTGGCTGACATCTGTTCATAAGCCACAAATCTAGACAAATCACTCATTTCACAGATTAAAACAGGAACTGTGAAAGAAAGGTTAAAATACACGTAAATCAGTCACACCTCTAGGTGCTGGTTCCAGAATCCAGGTTTCCCGATACACCATCAAACGCTCTTTCTACACACCCTTGTATCTGTTTATTTCCTTCTGACTTTTCCACTTTCCAAAGAGAAGAATAAAAGATAACAAGGAGCAAACAGCAGCGAGGGTGCCGTGGTAAATGCACTGAGACGCGGTTGGGGGAAAGGTACAGATCGATCCCATCTGTTCCTCATTTCGTCTGTTTCACTGCGGCTCTTATGCTAGGCCTTAAAATGTGAAGAAACGGATGATAAGAGCGAGGGCTGCTTCTGCTGAGAATAACTCACGAGGAGACGCAGTACGGTACCCTAGTCTCCAGTGAAATGAACTGTTTGATCAGAACTGCCGTGTTCTGTAAATATTCAGTCTATTGATGAAGAGCTCTACAAACAGGGGCAGCTCCTGTGCCAGCCTCCTGAGAGACTCCGGGAGGAGCTAGAGAAGACAGAGAATGAGGGCAGATTCGGCTGTCTTGATTACTGGGATGGGGGCACCGACAGAGGAGGGAGGTCAAGGGAGTCATCATGTGCCTACCGCATGGACCACTTTGTGATCAGAGCAGTGGTGCATGGGCCAGGGGGACAACAGAGGGGTTCAGAAGCACCTCTCCTAATCCTTCACTTTGCCTGGGTGGTTAGAAGTGTGTCCCTTTCATTACAGTGATGCTAATACTGTGTAGGTCCTATGCCTCACTCAGTTCACTAACCTCACACAAGACACTGAGGTAGGAGGGTCCTCCTCAAACCCACACAGTTTGGCTCCAGAGACGGCCTCTTTTTTGAGGTGATAAAGCTTATTTATTTATATGAAGCTATAATTTATCTTAAATGTAGAGCTCTGTGAGTTTCTGCCTCTGTTTACGACCAGTGTGGCTACTGCCTAGAGCGAGACAGAATATTTCCATTCCCAGGCGGTTCCCCAAACCTGTCTCCAGGTAACACCACCAAAGACATAATCACTGTCAAGACTTCTGTCACCAGAGATTGGCTTTGCCAGTTCTTGCACTTCAGGTAAGAGGTTCCAACCAGCGCTCTTTTGTGCCTGATTCCTCTCACTCACCGGTATGTGTGGTTCAGCCTTGTTATCGCATGAGCAGAGCCTGCATCTTAGCTCCTATGCATCCTGCCTCTTGTCAGGTTAACTAACTCCGTGCTGCCTCCCGGAAACGTCTCCTTGGGAAATGGTTTGAGTTATGCAGAGTTGGCTAAGACTGAAGGGGTGCAGTGAGGATGCAGAAGGTTAAATTTGGGGTGTGGCCAAGAAGAGAACGTTTTCGATAACTCCTAGGGGCTGTACCATGTAATGAGAGAAGGGTACAACTCTGAGGGCAAGAGGTAAGAGGCCTGGTGCGGTGCAAAGCTCGTGCCAAAGAAATATTAGGTCCCGGTCCTCACTGCTGGGCTCCAGGTCTAGACTCATTGGTGTAAGCACGAGTTCCCCTTTTACAGAGCAAACCTGGTCCCTGCCTCCCTCTCCAACATGGGGGCAGCATTCTTAGGCCTCAACTGAGGGGTGATTTTTGTCTCCCCTTCCCTTCCTCCCCCGCTGGGGACATTTGACAATATGGTAGCATTTAGAGAGAGTTTTGGTTGTCAAGAGTAGGGGTTGGGGATGCTACCGGTGTCTAGTGTGAGGAGGCCAGGGGGCTGCTTAACATCCTGCAATGCATAGGACAGCCCCCCGGCCCCACCTCTAACAAAGGAGCACCCAGCCTTAAATGTCAAAGACGCTGCGGTGGAGAAGTCCTGGTATAGGGTCCTCATGAAATGTGCAGCTTGTTTTCTGATACAGGAAGAGAAGAGCAGGGCAGAATGGAAAGAGTTCTTGACCTAGAGTTAGAGGACCGCAGAAGTTCAAGGTCCTACTCTGCCACCAAACAGCCATCTGACCTGTTCACATCACTTAACTTGGGTGAGGCTCACTTCCCTCGTCTTTTGCTGGGAACCGTGCCACCTGCCTCTCCTACTTACGGACTTGCCAGGATCAAGTGAGAATGTCAACGAAACAGCTTTGAAATGCTTACATGTTATTCTTTTATTGGACTGTGGCAGCAAATCAAGCCTGCGGGGGCTTTTGTGTCCAATGCTGGCGTGAGAATATTTTCAGCGGGGTTTCTCTTTTCCTGTGTTCAGTTTCCAGGGTCGCAGCCTCATTCTCACATCTGTGTGGGAAAGAAGCTGTTATACAAAGGGTGTTTCCTGGAACTGTGGGCAGGGCTTCAAACATCTCTGCAACTCTCTAAGGCTGCAGTTCTCAACACTTGCAGCCTGGAAATTCTCTTTTAAAACCTTGTGAGTCTTCCAAAGGGGTCTGCTTCAAAAACGCAAGGTATTTTTAGTGTTGAGTCTTGGATTTGATTTTGTCCCTTGGGAGGCTGAGGGTAGAGGCCCTCCTGGGTGAGGATGTGGAATGTTATGGCAATGTTCATTTGTTGGAATATCGTTCGCTTACTGGGCTATACCATGTAATGCAGAGAGGGGTACAACTCTAAGGGTGAGAGGTAAGAGGCCTGGTGCGGTGCAAAGCTCGTGCCAAAGAAATATTAGGTATTTTTAAAACATTGGAGAACTTTGCTTTGTAAAAGGTTGAGGTGAGGTAGTAAACAGTTCTACTCAAATACAGTGTTGAAGGGAGACTTAGTGTGGTGATGGATAGTGTGGGATGTGGATATTTTGGCATCATGTGGTAGTTATTCACGACATAAGCTGTGTTGTTTAGAATCTTAATACAGGGAGGAGGTGGGCTGAATCCTTTTAAGAGAGCCACGTCAAATTCTAGCACTCAAAAGTGTCTACCAAAGGACTTCTGCCACTGGCCAAGATAAAATAAGAGAATTCAGATTGATATTATCACCCTAAATAACCGGACAAAATATATGAAAGAACAGTTTTCAAACACCGGGCTGTAAGCGGCACAGGATGTGAACTTGAGAGGGGAAGTGAAGGAGGAGGGCGTTACCACTGCCCCGGTTTGTAACCTGGAGAGTTTCCAGCCCACAGGCCCCTCCTAGTGGAGGGGGCAGATTTGGGAGTTGAATTCCAAGGCAGCTTGGGTTTAGAAGGGTGCTAGAGAGGAGAGTGCTCCAGAGATCTGCAGAGAGTCTCCCCTAGTCTTCAGCTGATAAAGAGATTAGCACAGGCATGTGAGGAATCTACCTGAGGCTGGGGAAGGAAGGAGCAGAAAGGAGCGAGGGCAGTAACTCACACGGGGCTGGGAAGAGTGTGTTCCCACCAGCAGAGTGAGAAAGCCTCATAAGCATAAAGCATCGGCTAGATTACTCAGAATGTTATCACTTCCAGAGTAGGGCACATTAGCCCTAGACTAAAGGCTGCTCTGGTCCCACCCAACAAAGTTTTAAAGGAAGCCTTAAAAAGATTAAGCTGTTCTAAAGTGGTTTAGTTGCATCCCAGAAAAAATCTAAAGAATGTTTAACACAAGACTGTTCAGCACTGACAGTAAAATTCATACTGTATTATCTAATCAAAAATTACCAGGCATGGTAATAAATTTGCCTTGTACAAAGTATTTGCTAAATAAATAAATGAGTTTACAACAAAACAAAAACAAAACCACAACCAGACCCAAATGGTTAGATTCTGCAGAACAAGATTCGGTCTGTGTTAGGCTGAACAGTGACCCTTCCCCAGAGTTGTCCACATCCTGATCTCCAGAATCTGCGAATATCCTCACTTGTCTGGCAAAAGGGACTTTGTAGATGTGATTAGGTGAAAGATCTTGAGATGGGAGATAATCTTGGACTATTCTGAATGCGCTGAGTGGAATCACCTGGGTCCTTAGAGAGGCTGCTGGCTTTGTGAATGTCAGAAGGGGCCATGAACCAAGCACAGCAGGCAGCCTCTAGAAACCAGAAAAGGCAAGGAAATGGATTATCTCTTCAGAGCCTTTAGAAAAAACACAGCCCTGCTGACATCATGGTTTTAGGACTTCTGACTTCCACAATTGTAAGGTGATAACTTGTGTTGTTTTAAGTCATTACATTTGTAGTAAGTAATCTGTTACCGAAGCAATGAGAAAGTAACACACAGCCCTTATTTCCCTGCTCACTTCTTAATCTTAACCTGGGGAAGACGTTTAGCTTTCCCGGGTCTCTGTTTTACTTCCAGCCAAGTAGGATTAAAGCTCTCCTTCCTATATGTGGTAAAGGCAGCATGAAATAGCACTAGTTGAGATCATAGAAAATACTGCGTAAAATCCCAGCACTACTACACTGAGTGTATTTCTCATGTTGTGCAGGTGCCCGACACACATTCAAACCTGCAAACAGTCTTATGCAATAGAGACCATTATCCACCGTTTAGTCATGGAAAACCGAGGCTCAGAAAGGGCAAGGAAGTTGCTCAGGGTCACAGTGGTAGAAACAGAGGAGCTGGCCTTCCGCCTTCCGTCTCAGGTCTGTCTGACTGCGAGCAGGTGCACCTGCTTATTTTGTCATCCTGGCAATGATACGTGTTCTGTAAACGCGGGCTATTCTGGGGATGATGATCACTGTACCACTCTGTTATTATTCTGTCCTCATGCCTCTTTCCTGTAACAACATCTGAGTGTTCCACGCCTCGTATCCCAGCCTGTCACCAGCCTGTCACAGAAGTGATTGAAATGCTACTAATTCAGCATTATGTCTTTCCGGCTGGGCGAAGCTGGCAAGGCGCTGCGGAGATGTTTGTTTATCTGAGAGCAAGTGGCTCTGAGGTTTGGAAACGGCAAGGCCCCTCCTTCCACCTCTGAGAGAAGCACAGTTGCATGTGGTGAGGGTGGTGCTTGGCCCTTTGCGAGTGGGGGACAGGACATGGCTGCTGGCTGCCCCCGTCTCTCCAGACTTCTCTGTTGCACAAGAGTGAACTCAGGGGGCTTCTTTGAGGGGGCTCTGCCATTTGAGCCCCTGATCCTTTTTTCTTTTTTTTTTTGGTAAAATGAGATGCATGCTAATTGCCGCTTGTTTTCCAATCCGCCTTCCCCTTCTTTGATGTACCTGCTTCCTCTTCCCTTTTCCTTCCCTCACCTTCAATTTCCCCGCATTGTTCTGAGATCTGTTTGTTTTTAAGGGGTTCGCTTGGCTAATAGGAATTAGGGCCAAAGGGGCTGGCTCTGCTCGAGCTGTGCTTCCTGGAGTAAAGAGGAATGGTTTGCTTTGAAGGTTGTTGAGAATATTTGGATTAATCACATTCCTTTTAATATTTTCCCTCATTTCTGATCATCAAAGAGCTCCAAAAGGTTTGAGCTGGTGCAGAGTTTCTTCTAGTTTGTCCTTGGGAGCAAGTGTCTGGAACAGGGTTGATCTAAAAACATTTTCTGAGGGAAGCCTTGTTAATGGGGCAGGCTGCAAATTCACATCAAGGGAGTGTCATCTTTTGAAACAGCTTCTTGGCAGAAAGGGATGTGGGATTGCAGGGGAATCTGAATCTGCTAAGCTTCCATTGAATGTATCCCTTGTTTCCAGACGGTGCCAAGTGGAATCTGGGGGCTGTGGGCTGAGAAAATTGGACGCCTGCAGGATGCTTCAGAAAGGTCAGGTGTCCTTTGGGGTGAAACAGTCATCATTTTGGAGTTTTTTGTTTTTCTGTGTTCCTCAGTGTTTCCTTTTCTATGTACTTTTTGGGGGACCTTTTTTTTGGTGGTTGTGCTTTGTTTTGTGTAGTTTAATGGAGGCAAAAGATGGAACTTTTGCCCTAGGGTCTGGAAGATGTTTGCCGAATGAGCCTTCCTGTGCCAGGTCCTCTCTTTGTGGCCGTCTCACTGCTTCCCGTTGACTGTAAGCACCTTGGGGACAGAGACCATGACTTCACCTTTCTTCCCTACCCTCCACCTTGTACACCATGCAGAGGATGCTCAGGTTGTTTGGTACCTGACCCCAGGCTATGTACATCTACGTGCCAAGGCTCCAACTCCATCACCAGGCCACTTTAAGACAGGATGGGGCAGGTCCAAGAGTCCATCTGCCTCTTTGAAAGACTGTTAGATCCAGAGAAGCCACCCATGGCCTTTGATCCCTGTGGGTTTTCTAAGCAGTGTGGTTGGCTCAGGCTCCTTGGGTCATTCACTTTCCTTCCTTACACTTCTGGCTTAAAGGCTCAGTCCTCGTTTTTCACATCTATCCCTACCAATGACTTGAATGGCCTTTTCTCTCTTAAAAAAAAGCAAAATAAACCAAAAGCCAAACTCTTTTTTTTAAAAAAAACTTAAAAAATAGAGAAACACCAGAAGTACAAAGAAAAATAACTAAAATGACTTGTAATCTGACAATTAAATATAACCATTGGATTATGGTTTCTTTCTAGTTTTTAAAATGAGAAATGTGCTGCATGTGTGTATGTGTGTGTGTGTATATATATATATATATTCCATATATATGGAAAAGTATGTATATATAAGTATATATGTATTTCTTATTTAGAATCCCAATTTTATTACTTAATGTTTTGTCTTAGACATTTCCTATGACATCAATAATTGGCTTTCACAGCTACAGAGAATTTCAGTGTGTAGTTGTATCAGAATTACTTGGCCAATCGTCTACTGTTATAATTTTATCCACTTTTTTCCTTCCAGATGTAAACAATACTGTGATGCAGTCCTATTCATGGACCTCTTTCTACATCCCAGATAAATACTTTTTTGACCGAATTCCTAGAAGTGGAATTACTAGGCTAAGTGACCTGAGCTTTTAAAAGAGCCCTAATACATGTTGTCAGTTGTCTGTTAGCTCCAGTTTGCTCTTACTGGTGCAAACCAACTATGGGGTTCCCTTGTGGACACAATGGGTCCCCCCTGCCTCAAGTCAATCCTACCTAGGAGAACCCTCCAGGGGCCTAACCCTTGAGGTGTGGTATTTATGGATCGTGTCCCTGCAGCATCTGACAACATCACTGGAAACCCCACGGGAGATGCCATGGAATGAGTTACTGTCTGTACTTCCTGGGGTCAAAGCGTTGCATTTAATGAAGATTGAGCTACTCTCCTTTTACCAGTCTCCCTTCCCAGGGACAAAGGAGGAATCGGGGGAGAGAACTGAAGGCTACCTTTGAGTTGGATCAACAGCTGGAAAGCCTCAGCTGGAAACCTGCCAGATTTGTACACAAATGTGGATGATCATCTAATTCATATGTTACACTGTTTCATGTATTCTCATTTTGATTCTTACAGGCATTAATTGAGTGACCTTGGGAAATCTCTTCCCCTGTTTGAGCCCCAGTCTTCTCCTCTGTAAAATACACATACTAATGCCTCCCAGGTACGGTTATTGAGATGCTGGAATGAGATGTTGTGTGTCAGCACTTTGTATGCTAGAGTGTACCTGGAGGGAAGTGTCCTCAGTGTCGTCCTCGTCGGCTGCACCTGCAGCGTTGTTGGCCGTGCGTCACTCTGTGTTTCAGGGCAGCTGCCTCTGGGCCTCTGAGTTTGGACCGGCCTGGTGCAGGTCCTCAGAGACTGGACTAGACAGCACAGACAAGGGCACCCATTTGTCCTACGGTTACCCTTGGCAAAGTCATTGCTAAAGACTTTGAGGTTTCTAGTGAGGGGGAGAGCGTTCCAGGCCTGGTCAGCCAGGGACCTTGTGGCCTTTGGCAAGTCACGCAACCTCCTCACAGCCTCAGCGTCCTCATCTGTGAACTGAGGGCCAGCGCCAGAGTGGGCAGGAGCCTTGGGTCTGTAGGGTGTGTCCAGATGCCCTGCTGAGGCATTCGGAATTACCTGAGTCAAGAAGGAAAACAGCAGAACAGTGGGAAAAGCTACCATTTGTTGAGGGCCAACTATATGCTCGGCATTTTATTAGTACCCCCCTTCAGTCACTGATTCATTCATACACACACACATCCTTTACTTTCTCTTTCTTCCTTCCTTCCTCCCTTCCTTCCTTTCTTTCCTCACTCTCTTCCTCTCTTTCTTTCAGAACTTATTATATGCTAGGTTAGATACCATGAACAAAACAAGAAATAAGACAGACAAGGTTAGAGCTTACGGCCTTATAATAGTACTTTATATTAAATAAGAATTTTGGCGAACGTCTTTAGCACAGTGCCTGGCATAAGGAGGGTTCAGTTTTCTATTACTTGTATATTTGTGGATTAAAGAAGCTAACGTGAGTTTTTCTACAGTTGGGACAGTGAGGAGATTCCGGAAAACGTGTGGGACATTTGTCCTTCTCTGTGAGCATGCTGCTTGGAGGGAGACCATCTCTTTTTTATGAAAGCTGTTCTCTCTGCTGTGGGAAAGCCTGCCTGAGCCACAGAGGACGCGTGGGCGGTGGCTGGGGAAGCATGTGCAACGATGGTTTAAAGGGAGGCTCGGGTTCTGCTCCCCAAATATTTCTCAGCTTGGGCTGGTGCTCACACACTGTGGGCATGTCTCTGTGCTGCTTGGCTGGCTGGTTATTTGGCTGAGAGGAAAATTAGTGGTGCCAGCAAGGCCTCTGGTTAGGAAGCTGCAGAGGGTTGCGAGTCAAGGAGAACGTGCCTGTCCTCCGTGCGGCATGTCTGTGCTGTCTTATGAGGCCGAGTCGGGTTGGAAGACAGAGATGATGAACCGCCCATCAGTGAGGGCCGCCAGGAGCCAGGCTCTTGGCAAAGTAATTCCAATCAGTCCCCCGACAGCCTTGCATGGCGGCATAGCACCTCGCTTTAGCAGACGGAGGAATGGAGGCGCAGAGCCTTGCTCAGTGTCCTGTGGCCAGTCAGTGGGAGAACAGGCCTGTCTGGTTCCAGTGGGAGCCCTGAGAAGCGAGTTTCCACCCAGCGGTGCCCTTTGACCTGAGTGGGTGCCGCTCCTTGGAGTGCAGCTGAGTCAGTCTGTTCAGAGATGATGACTGAGTTGGTGAATTAGCTGGGAATTTTCTAGCTCCTTATTTCTCTCCTGATGCTTTTTTGGCCATTTCACTACTGGTTATCACCAGCCAGGGAGGCTAGATCGCTCTCTGTGAAACATGCTGGTTAAGAAGAGCACATGGAGTTGATGGCCCAGCGTGGAGCAGTCTGTGCCTCTGTGAGAACAGTAAACATACAGCTCCGTGCGAACACCCGGAGGAAAGCCAGGGTGCGGACTGAAAAGAGGGGCAGAGTAGCCAGAATCCTTGATGCTGAGATAGGATTGAGACTGACACAGCTGGACAGATTTCCTCCCCACCTCTGTCCCCATCTCCTTTCCTCTTCTCTTCCTGTAAAGACTCGTGACGTGCCTGCGCTGTGCCCGGCTTGGGCGTACGACAGTGATGGGAGCGTCCCTGTCCTGTCAGTGGAGCAGGCAGAGAAGGCAACAGGCCACCAGCACGGTGTGGGAGGTGCTCAGAGAAGGGAGCATGGGAAGGGGTGTGGGCTCACAGCGGGGCCTGTCCACATTTGGGGGAGTCAGTGGACGCTTCCTGCAGGGAGCAGAGACCTGAAGGAGGTTTCAAAATTAGGCACAGGCAGAGGATGGGGTGGGGTGGATGTAGGTGGAAAAGAGGTAAAAGCAGAAACAGGTATAAAAGCCCGGAAGTAAGATAAAGATTTAGGCAACATGATTAGGAAGGAGATGACCTTCTTGTGCCTCCTCTGGTCTTGATGGGTTTGAGGAATAGGTTTGAAGAAGAGTGTTTGGGGGTTTGTGGTGGTGGTTACCATGGTGCTGTGATGGGCTAGGAATGAGGAGGAGAAGGGGTGCAGATAGAGAAGAGTGCAGGGGTTCTAAACCATTTTGTCCTGATGGAGCCTAGGAACTGATTTCAAATGCATGACATAAAATACTTATGTTTACAAAGGAAACCGGTGACATGCACATACAGTTCCTTCATCTAGGCGGTCATGGCAATGCACTACCCAAATGTCCTTCTAGGAAGGGTGTGCTGCCCTGGGTGTGGGGAGTGCTGTCAGTATTTGGTCTTCAGTAGCCAGGTCTTCAGTGTCTGACTGATCCGCAGAGAGCAGCCTTGCCCAAGGTCATGCCCGCAGCCAGTGACGATGGAGCTGAGAGTAAAAGGCCTAGTCATCTCAGCCCGATGCGGGGTGATGCTGACAGTTCACTTCACGTCCAGAGCTGGCCATGGGGTTGACTGAAGCTGCTGGGTTTGCACTGAAGCTTGACTGCCCCTTTGTCCCCTCCTACTTATTTCCTCTCCCTTACACAGCTGTGGATCTCAAAGGCCCTCCTTAATAAACCCCTGAATGCTGAACACTGTCTCTCCGTCTTCTTCCTGGGGAATCCAAATTGCATCAAGCACTAAATAAGATCCAGCAGCCAATCTAATAACGACTGTAATTTTGAAGTGGTTGTGAACATAAGTGATATTTTGAGATACTTACAACCACTGTAATGTGATCTGTTGTGCTTGGTTGCCTGTGTTCATAATCAAAAGAAACGTTAAATTCCAATTACGAGTTAGTGCAGAGATAATTTTTGCCATTTGAGGTCATGAACTTCCTGAATTCTATCTGCAGACCCCCCTGAGGCTCTATGAACTCTAGGTTAACAGTTCTTGATATAGAGGAAATCTGGCTAGAAGAGAAAAGGAGAAGTTGTAACCACGTAGAAGGGTCCGAAGGTGGAGAATGGGGAGAAGGAAGAACAGCCACATCCATTGCACTGGCAGGATTTAGCAAATCCAAGCACAGGACACCCTGTCAGAAATGAATTTCAGATGAGCAGTAGATACTTCTTTAGTATAAGTATGCCCCACTCAGTATTTGGGACATATTTATACTATAAGTTATTCATTATTTACCTGAAATTCAAATTTCTTGGACATCTTGTATTGTATCTGGCAACCCCACTTGAACAGCTTCTCTGGCCCCCTTACTTTGGAGGTCACATGGCCTCCTTAAGGACGTGAAAGAGCCCCGAGCTGGGCTTTTAGTCTTTGCTCTGACAGCTGTGTGGACTTGGATAAGTCACTTGTCCTGGCCCCAGCTTCGGTTTCCTCGTCTGTCAGTGGAACTTAGAAGAACCTGCATCATAGAAAGGGTATGAGGATAAAGAACGAACGAAACCTCCTTCAGAAACTGTAGCGCCTCTGGTGGGGAAGAGGGTCCTAAGCTGTTGTGAAAACAGCCGTAAGAAGCGAGTCCTGGAGGGGCAGTCTAGGTGTCTGCAAGTAAGTAAACTGATAGAGCAGGCCAGTTTGCTAAGGGAGATTGACTGGTTTACTTATGAGGTTAATTTGCTTCTAAACTAAGTCTCCTGATCCAGACCATCCATTGATTTTAAGGACTTTTTTGGCATTTCTGCAAAATGTATGGTTGTGAAGGACACTAGGATACAGGCAGAGGAGAATAAAACACTCCAGCTAAAAAGGCGGTTTTCACTTTTCCGCCTCATCTGAACTGGGTTTTCACTTTTTCCCTCACGGTTATTTACGACTGAATTTCTTTGTGGGTGGTGATGACAATGGGCATTGCCTTCGCCAGAATAATTAGACTGTATTAGACTCCATATGTTTACTAGGATGAAGCGTCATAAATATTTTTAAAATTTCCAAATTGTTTTTGTTAGAGTGGTTGGTTCCCTTTCCCCACGGGGCATGTGTTCCAAGACCCCCAGAAACCGTGGCCAGTACCAGACCCCATATGTACGGTGATTTCTCCTATTCTAATGGGCAGATAGCACATGCAGTGCGGATGTGCTGGGCAAGGCGATTATTCACATCCTGGGCAGGATGGAGTGGGCGGGTGCAAGACTGCAACATGTGGCTCAGAACAGTGTGCAGCTGAAAATGTATGAATTATTTATTTCTGGAATTTTCCATTTAATATTTTCAGATGGTAGTTGACCACGGTTGACTGACACCGAGGAAAGTGAAACCACAGATAAGGGGGAACTACCGTGTAATGTTTGCTGTGTGCCGATTAGCAGCATGCTGGGCTGGTTTGTGGTCTCATGATGTTGTTGTGAGCTTCTAAGCAGGCCTGGACTTTAACCAGTGATAAAATCCTCCCAGAACACACACACTCTTTCCCACCTCAGGGTCTTTGCACTAGTGGTTCCCCTTGCCTAGAATATTTTGCTGGCTCTTTGCAGGGCTGGCTTCTTCTTGACTTTGCCTCCTCAGGGAGGCGTTTCTTGCCTGTCTGTATAAATTAGGTTGTACTGTTACTCCCTATGACAGTGTCCAGCTTATTGTTTCGTAACATTTTTGGGAACTGGAATGATTTTATGCTTTGCTTCCTTGTTTATTACAGTGCTTCATTGAATACAATGTGCCATGGATGATATGATATATCATTGTGTTATACAGCACGGAAAAAGGAAAAAGAAAGCTACAAATTAAACTGTGACACGAAACCTTAATGACAGGCCTGGGGAAGGCATGAATTGCTCACAGTAGCCTCTGGTTGCTTTGAGATTTCTTTCATCTATTTTAAGGATTTGGCAGTTTCTCCTACTGTCAGTAGCTTTGCTTAGAGTGTGATGGACAATCCTTTTGCACGTCTATCAGTAAAGCGTGACTTCATATATTGCAGTGATCACTCCATCAAATGCCTGTTTGTTACTTTGTAAGAAATTATGGGACGGTGGTCATCTCTCCTAAGACAAACATCCCATGGATGCCTTCATACCATCTCCACACGTTTTTGTCTGAAAATCATAGGTTAGTCTTTTGGAAAACATTTTAACTGGCAATTAACCTTGACTCATCTAGTCTCAACAGTGCAGTTAACTCAGTTGATGATAATACGAGCACTTCTGATCAATCTGACAACCATGGCCTAGCCTGCAGCATTGCTAAGACATGTTCTGATTTCAAACATGAAGAAACGCGTGCCTTCCAACTGATGAAAGGAAGTATCTGTTTCCTCTCCCGGGGAACTGAGCTCTCGTCAGCTGTGTCTGCCGTCACGTGCCCAGCACCTCGCACGGTGTTGGCACACAGAAAGAATTCAGTAAATACGTGTCCCATGAATGGAGGAATGAATAGAATTCCGTACTTTCACATTTTCGTTAGCTGTGGAACTGATTGAAGTCTTATGGAAATAAAATAGTGTGAAAATAGCGTTGCTATTTTTAAAAACTCTTTTGTTCAGAATTCATTTAATTGATGATACCAATTAGGAGAAGTAAACTTTTGACTGGTAGATACAATGGTAGATTCCCATTGATAGAATTCTCATTATAGTATTATGAAGCACGTTTGCATAACACTTTTCAGTTTCCAAACATAGACATGCTGTCACTGGTGCTAGTGACAGGTGTGAGTCTTGATCACCAAGCAGTGTAAACTGGGGCGCGTAGGACACAGAGTTGCATCCCTGTAAGGGTTGTGGCAAAGCACTGAGAATACACAGAGGGTGCTGGCCTGCTGAAGAATTGGCAAGCAGTAGTATGACTGCTGTGCTCTAGAAAGGTGTAGAAGAACTAGGGCTGTGCCAGTGATGGTGGGAAATGAATTCTGAAGGAGAATAGGTATTTACTGAGCCCCTATGAGGCTAGTATGTGATCCTCGCAGAAACCCTTGGGTTAGATGGCATTGTGACACTTTGCAAATGGGAACTGAGACTCAAGAGAGGATAACCAGCCCACAGCCAGTGGGCAGCTTCTCTAGGATCCCAGTGCTTTTCCAAATACTCTGTGCCAACCCAGAAAACCTGGGATTTGTGGGCTGCCTAATAGGAGTTAATGGACCTCAAGGAGACCTGGGCCAGCTCTGGAATTAGAGTGGAGAATGTGGCCCGTCATCTGGAGAGAAGTCAAGGCATCGAATTTGATGGATTCTATTTTATCTGAACCACTGGTCGTGGACTGACGTCTTTCTCAGGCAACACTGAGGGGAACCTATAGATTTGGTAACAAAGAGAGGATTTTGGTAATGGGTCCCCCACCATTCCCTGCACATCCTCTTTACTATACTTCATTTGGCTTGTTTTATTCTTTAGCCTTTTCTGTAGTAGCTAAAAGAGTCACTGCACCAGGTGTGCTTTGATATAGGACCAGACACAAATGCACTGGGCTGTGGTGAAGGAAGGAATACTGGCTACAGCCTGCACTCAACAGAGAGGAAAGGAAGATGTGTAGAGGAATGATGAGAAAAAGCAGCAAGAGCAATGGGTGAAAAAGCCCGTGGTCCTTTCACCAAGATCAGGACATACTGAGTGGTTCTTCACACGTGGGGCTGGGCAGGGTGCAAACGAATGGGGAGAAAAAGGCGTCCAAGAAGCTGGGATACGTGAGAACCTCAGCAGAAAGACTTTAGCCTTAAAGCCACTCCCTCAGCCGTCAGCACTGCATTTGGGGATGAATGCATACAGCTTTGTTCTAGAGCAAAGTTGATGCTCTCAAACTCTCCTCTATTAACAAATTCATTAATAAAGAGGGTGGGGGTGGGCCTATAGGAAAGGTAAGGAGCTGGGAAAGGCATTTTCTGCTTCACCAAAGTGTGAGTGTTAAGGATCTCCCCCCTGATAGTGGCCACAGAGCACTAGGAAAGCCCCGAGACCTGTGTTCGGGTCACTTGTCTTGAAGGGAACTGGACTGGACTGACTGCTTCGGGGACAATCGGCTTAATTTTTGGCAGTGCCTGGGAGGGTTTTTAAAGTCACTGGCAAATGGTGCTTTCTGCATTCCAGAATTCCAGAAGCTGAACTCTGTCCTAGGGACCACTCTCTCTTCTAGAGGGGGACCACTTTAGTGAACGCTTTTGTTTATCTAAGTAAAGTAAGTACTCCTACTTTTAGGGGGAGGGCAGAGCCCTGATTAAAAGAAGTAATTTGAACAAAGATATGTCACATGACCTGCAGAAAGGTGAAGGATCACATTCCAAGGACAGAGATGATCCCATTTGTATGTTTACTAATCAACTAAGTTGACTCACTTTGGCTTAGATTGGTTTCAATTTTTTTTTAAAAGAAAACAAATATATTTTTCTCTTTTGGTTAGAAAGACACCTGAGCAGATAAGAGAAAGAAAGAAGGAATTCCAGATAGCCTAGCCACTGTAAAAAGCAATTTCATTTCCGAGCCCGTCAGAGCAGGTAAACCTGCTGGTGTTCGCCTCATTGCCTCCGTGCACCTGCAGCGTCATTCCCGGGTTGGGATGGAGGGAGCCAGCGGGGCTTGGGAGGCAGGGAACAGTGCCAGCTCTGAGCAGAGCACAGTTTGAGCCTGTGTCTCCAGGGAGAACACTAGCGCTTTATTGGAGGGGCCTCTTGGCGGTCGGTATCTGGAGAAAGAAAATATTGCCGCCTGCCTGCAAGCGTTTCTCAAAAGCTAGGGGTCTGGCTTTGGACTTGCAGGCATAATTGACTGGGAATGGAGGGGGGTCGGGCACAGGTGTCCGGGCCCCCCTGGCTGTGCCTTCTCCTCTGCCTCTGCCCTGCTCAAGGGCCCATCCCCTCAGCTGTGGCTGTCGCTGAACAGCTGGCCGAGCGTCTCCTGTGTGAGTGTGCCCTTTCAGGCCTGGCAGGAGTAGTGCCGAAGCAGGCTGGCGTGACTTCTGTTTCTGGGCTCCAGCCTAGCTGTGGGTTTAGAGATCTATGAAGGCAGCAAAACAACGCCCTTGTCCCCGGCGATGCCACAGGCAGTGCAGCCATCTCCTTCCTACGCTCTCTCCTCTCCTGGACTAGGCAGAGCCCCATTGTGAGGCACGGGTGCTGGGGGATGAGTCCCACACCAGCGTTTGTGTGAGACCAGAGCAGGGCTGACAGGTGTTGTCAAGCCATCCAAGTGCAGCCTAGGCAGGGCACACCTCCCAAAGACAAGGCTGAGGGGGACAGACTGCGGGCCAAGACTGCTGCCCTCCCTCCAAGGAAGTCCCTCCAGGCTGGCTGGGTGAGGAGGGGACTCCAAGCAGATGGATTCCTCTATCAGAGGCATGGGGGTCGGGGTGGGGCGGCCAAAGGAGGCACCACCATCTCCTGTGAGCAGGGAGCTCAGGAGGCTGCGTGCGCCGGCTCCGCAGCTCTGACTCCCGCCTGCAGCCCCAAGAAGGCAGTTGCAAGTCCCACGAATGCAAGTGCGTACTCGGCGGTGGAGGTGATGGTTTTCATCTTGGAATGTTGATTTGAGTGGGAACTGGCTTAAGAGATGGACGTTTAGCAACTTGAACTTGTTCCAAGGAGAGTGACCTAAGGTGAAGGGACTGGAAACCATGTCTCCTGAGGACCAGTTAAGGGATATTTAGCCAAAGAAGAGAAAGGCTGGTGTGGGGCTCGGTGGAGCATGAAGGAAGCAGATCTTGGTACAGTAAAGGGGGGAACATTCCCACAGCAGCCGTTAGATCAGAGCAGCCTCTGAAGACTTACACTGTTGAAGATTCCACCTCGCAGGCTTCCCTACCTACCAGGCTGACTGTCCGACAACAGTAATGATTGAGCACTTGCTTTGTGCTGAGCCCTGTTCTAAACGCTTTTCTATTAAATCACTTAATCCTCACAACAACCCTGTGAAGTTCATTCACCTTTTATTATTCTGCCTTTTAAAGATGAGGAAACTGAGGCTTGGGGATTATGTAACTTGCCTGAGGCCACATGGCTAGTGAGTGGTGGGGCTGGGACTGTACACAGCAGAAGCTCTGGTCAGTATGTAGACCAGAGTCTGCTCCTACCAGCCCCACCTCCAGCCTAGCTCCCAGGTAGCTTTACAGTGGCGTCCCGACCTCATCGGTCTCTGCCTGTTCATGGACTGTCGGCCCCTGCCGGTGCGGTCACGTCAAGTTTTAGATGCCCCAGAAAAGTGGGGACCTCTAATGCCCAGTCTCCAGGGAATTTTCATTCCCTGGGAAAATTGCCCACTGATTACCACAGCTTCTTCGTGACTCAGGTGTTTTGTGTTGTTGTTTTTTTAATTGAAGTATAGTTGATTTACAACATTTACAATGTCGTGTTAATTTCTGGTGTGCAGCATAGTGACTCTTTTATACACACATATACATATACATTCCTTTTCATATCCTTTTTCATTATAGGCCATTATAAGGTATTGAATATAGTTCCCTGTGCTGTACAGTAGGACCTTGTTGTTTATCTATTTTATACATAGTAGTTAGTATCTGCAAATTCCAAACTCCTAATTTATCCCTTCCCACCTCCTTTCCCCTCTGGTAACCATAAGTTTGTTTTCTATGTCTGTTTTTATTTTGTAAATAAGTTCATTTGTGTCTTTTTTTCTTTCTTCTAGATTCTATGTATAAGTGACATCATATGGTATTGTTCTTTCTCTTTCTGGCTTACTTCAGTTAGTAGGACGATCTCTGGGTTCATCTATGTTGCAGCAAATGGCATTTTATTCTTTTTTTTTATGGCCGGTGACTCAGGTTTTGAAGCCTGATATGACTGAAAATATCTGACCATGTGAGTTCTGTTCTTTCTCAGGCTGTGTGCTTGCTGTCTCCGATGCCACTTAAGAACCGGGAGGTCATTTCTTTGCCACCAGAAGCACAACAGTCCTTAAAAAACGGAGTACAGCTTCCCCCACTCTCCTGGTGTTGAGATAATGGGGCCACTTGGATTCCTGTGCCCTGGGTATTACTTCGAGCTCTGTTGCTCTTGGTGTGCTGCTTTCTGGTGAAAAGAGCACTGGTGTTTAATGGGGGCGTGTTATTTCAGCTTCGTTTCTGACAATAGTGGTAGGAATTTCCTTTCTTTTGACACATTTGAGATTGCCAGGAGAAAGAGAAAAGGAGGAAAAGAAATCCAAATTTGTTCTTAACAACCAAAAATCTATAAAATGAGTTGTTCAAAGTGTTGAGAGGACCTCACTGACCTAGCGCCTCAGGCTGAGGGACAGAGCAGTGCAGTCCTCGGACAGTGCTGAGTTGTCTCTGCCTGTTGAATGCTGTCCCGCACCACCTGAATGCCCCCCTACGTGTGTGTAGGGGGTGTTGACCTCTGGAGAGAGAATTGGATAAAATAGGAATTTTTTTTGTAGCTTTGGCTTGAAGAAGTGCCTGCTTGAGACTCAGAAACCATCTCTTTTCTGAAGGGTCTAAAGGGGCCACAAGGTATAAAAAAGCAAAACGTAGGAAGGGGCAGCTGTCCTCACTTCCACTGTGGGGCTCCTGACAACGGCATGTTTCTTTTCCTCTGCTCTGAGTGGTTAGCGGCCCATCTGGGGCAGGGGTAACCCAGCCATAAAGGAGGTATTTGTGCTGCAGACCTGGTGTTCCAGTGGAGTCTGGATGGAGCTCGTTTATTCCAGTTAGGATGCCACACGGCCCTGCACTCCGGCCTGGTCTGTCGGAATAAGCTTTCACACTGGGATATGATGTTCTATGGTAAACAGGGGTTCCTGAGCATTTCTTTCCTTCTTTCCATTTGGAAGTTAGGTCCTTACAGCTCTTGAAACAGATCATGAGCTGGGGAGTGCTGCTTTCTGGTTTTCTTAGGAAAATGCCCACATGAGGAAACAGGGTTAAGGAGCAGGTGCATGCGTGCACCTATGTGCGTGCACTTACATGCGTGTGTGCATGCGTGCGTGTGTGTGGTCTGCCCTGGGTTCTGAGTGGTGTGGGTCCTAATGCCTGCAGAGTCACAGGCTGGGAAGATTCCTTCTCCATGGCTTCTGCACTGCACTCTCTGCTCAGGTGACTTGCTCTCGGATGCTTGCTCTGTGCTTGGTCCCTGGCAGGTGTGGGGCCTCATGGAGACAGGTGTTGACAGTAGTTTGCATGCCCTCTGCCCTAGGTGGGCACGCAGGGGCTGAGCCCTGCTCCTGGAAGCCTGACCTGATGGCAACAAGACCCTCGTGGGTGCTGCTTGTTTGAATGGCAGGTAGAATGATGGTGGGGGCCAGGACCATGGGCTCTGTCCATGCAAACTAAACCTTTGCCTCCTGGGGTCCTGCCAAAGACGCTGTGATGTTCCCAGATCCCAGTTACCCAGGGCCCGTGCTGCCCCGAAAGTCATATTATAAGCCACCTCTCCAATCCTCCTGCTGGTCTCCAACCTTGGCTTCTGCCCTGCTCCTCCAGCCTCAGAATCGACATCAGGCAAATCGAGTGACAGATTCTGACCAGGGTTTAAGGAGCACACTGAGTTCTCTTATCTCAAGAAAAAAATCCGGATTCTGCCACTTAATAGGCTGTGTGACTCTGGGTAAAATAGTTAACTTCTCTGAGCCTCAGTTCTCTCATTTTTGTTACAGAACTAGCAGTACTGTCCTCATTCAACTGTGAGGATTAAAAGAGATGATCTATCTGTAATAATAAGTAATTAATTGTGCAAACCTTACAGAGTTGTTACAAAGATAATTGTTAATGTTTATAAAGCACATATGTAAATTATTTATATCTATATGCCATCATCAGTGATGCCTGGCCTTTATGATAGAAGTGTTTGTTTAAAAAAGGAGAACGGCTATAAGAAGTATTTCAGCACCTCACGGACTCGTTAAATGCTTGCTGAAGGACTGGGGAAGATCTCCAGGCTGAGAGATTTTTCTGGGTGGTGGTCACCGTGTCTCATTCATCTTTATACCCCCAAGGCCCAACATGCTTTCTGGCACATGGGAACACTCCAAGAGTTGCTTATTCGATACATATGTGAATGAATATGCCCTACTCATTCTGTACCTTCTCTTTAGCATTGAGAGTCTTTTACTTCTGATTTTGGAGCATTATCCCCTGCTGCCCACACATTAGTCACTTGAGGCTAACTGCATTGACATGTGTGACCCCAAAGTAAGAATGATGGCAAGCTACATTATAATGTTTTTGCAAAAGAGGGAGAAACTTACATGAAATTAAACACAAAATGTATAAACCCAAGTGGAGATGCTGAGTAATGATGCCCCTCAAACGTTTCTTTCTTTTAGTGGACTATATACTCAACACCTACTGTGTGCTAGGTAGTGTTCAGGATATGTGGATGAGTAAGTCACAAGCCTGTTTTCCAGGTGCACACTGTCTGGTGGGGAGGGTGGGTCCTGTGCATAAAGAACAGTATAGGAGTGCAGAGATGCTGCAGGGAGGTACAGACAGTGCTGTGGGACTTCAGAGGAGGAGAAGGGCCAAAGGGTTTCTGCATGGGGGTGGGGCATCAGAGGAACAGCAGAGAAAGAGAGAGAAGGAGAAGATGTCCTGGCGTGTCGGCCTCTTCTTGCCTCATTCCAGGAGCTGTAGTGTCACTAAGAGCCACACAAGGCTCCAACTCCCCGACCTTGCCCGTCAGTTACCTAGCCAGGCCTCAGGTCCAGCCTCGAGCATCTTTCAGCTACTGTGTTTCTCTCAGCCCACACATCTCAAGAATCCCATTAAATTCTAGCCTACTCAGGAGTGTGGCCGAGGTGGGATTCTATTCCCAACCCCTAACACTAAGATACATAACAGATAACTAGTTAGTCTTTCCAACCTTAGGTTTTTCATACCGAAATTCAGGCTGCAGAAAATTCCTGAAGGGTAGAGAACCAGTTTCTCTAAGATGGCACCAATGTCTGTTCTCAGAATCAGTGTTAGAGACAGATGACTGAGTTAGGTTAAGAGAGAACTTCTGCGTTTGCTTATTCTAAAAAATCTTGGTAGGATAATTTTCTCATAAGGAAATTGGCTTCCACAGAGAGTTTTAAAAAATGGTATTGTAAAAACCGGTAAATATATTCAGGCAATTTAATGTAACCTTCCTTCTTAGGATTAGACCCAATCTGATATCACATCCCACTTCAGCCAGCACTGATGAAAATTCCTGTAAGAGCTAAAGCTATGTAAGTTCTCTTTTTCCTCCCTCCCCACCCCATCACCAACTATGATTTCTTTGTTCACTGACGCGTATGTTAAAAGTAAATTAAAAATGTTTCTAAATTATTTGTCATTTTGGGAGCAGATCTGTCCTCACCAAAGAAACACTAGAGTGTAGAATTGGAAAACAAACAAACAAACAAAAAAACCCAAAAGCTTAAGACATAGAAAATAGCAAGAGTGACTTCCAAGTAATGATTATTTGGGGACAGGGTGGATGCATTTGAATATATGTATGCTGAGCTGCTTAAGTCTTTTTCAGAAAATCTAGGTATGGACTGGCTGCAAGAACGGTTAGATTGATGGATAACTAACTGGACCAAGGTGCTGAAAGGACCAATATCTGGGCTGACTGATGTGTTCTTGAAGGGAGTGTTCCTGTGCTCCAACTTCGGGTCCAATCCTTGCCTTTGGCTTAGTAATTTTGCTGTTGATTTGAATAATAATATAGAGTCTGAGTTCATCAGATTTCTGATGTCAGGAAGCTAAAAGTGACACCAGAAACAGAATCTAAAATTTTCCTGAAGAAAGGGAGAGGGAGAGAGAGAAACTGAAAGAGGAAATTTCACCGAGTTGCACTTTGATCTTAGATCCTAAACCCCACTAATCCAGGAAAAGATAGTGAACTGTGGCTTAGTAACAGCACTTGTGGAAAGACCCATGGGTTTATTTGATTCTAATTTTCATCGTCAACAGGAGTGAATACTGTACATTGTCTCCTCTGAGCCCTCCTGTGCTTGTAGACTGCATCATTAGAAGCATGCACTTTGGAAAAGAAAGGTGACAGCCCTGTTCAGTTCTGTGCTAGTTAAGTGACAATGGAGCATTGCATTTGGTTGTGGACACTTCATCTCAGAGCAACGTGGAGCCAGCAGAGCATGTTCAGAGGAGAGCCCCACGAGGGAGAAGGGACTAGAGGAGGTGCCCCGAATCCCAGCATCATCAACACCACATCTGTCAGTGCCTACATCTCACTCAGTCTCCACTGCAACCTATGAAGTAGACACCATCATCCCCATTTTACATAGGAGGAAACTGAGGCTCAGAGGGTAACGCTTGTCCCTGGGTCTACAGTTTGCACGAGGGAGAACTGATACCCAACACTCATTTTTTTTGTTTTTTTTTTTCTCATTATTCCTCACTGCCTCCCAAATCTTACCATCTGAGGGACTATTGAGGGATCTGGGGACCCATAAATCTTGGTTGGCCCCCTGCCCTGTACTTGAGGTCAAATCATCTTGTTTCTCCTACATTCTCCTCTCCCTGCTCTGGCTGGGTCCTAGTTCTTCATCTCTTGTGCCAAATCAGATCTCCCTGATTGATGACTCTGACATCCACCTCAGTTGGTAAAGGCTGCTGCCTAAAAGATGTTTAGCCAAATCCTATCTGCCACTTATCTTTCTCCCCTAGAACAGAGTTGGCCTGGACCACTTCTGTTGCCCATCTTTGCTTGGGCCAGGGCTGTGCAGTTATGACAACCCAATCTGTCCAACAGGAAGACAGCTTCGGGGCTGGGGTGGCTTCTGAGCTGGGTGGCAGCCAGAGCTGGGGCTTAGGTAGGAAGGGGAAGCTCCCTGGAGAGACGCAGAAGACCAGGCCTCAGGCAGTCAGAGAGCCTGGACCAGGAGAGCAGGGCTGCCCAGGTAGATCTACAGGGTTGAGTGGCTGGTTGGACACTGGGACTGAAGGAGAAGTGGGAGTCAATGACAGCTCCCAGTCTGGGGCCTGGAGGGCACTAGGCAAATGACAACAGAGATAAGAAGTGGAACCCAGGGGTGGGACGAGTCCTGCACGTGAGCCTGTTTTTGAGCCAACACAACATGCATGTAGATTCCACCGAGTCTCAGGGCTCTACTCCCAAATAATCTACTGGTCCCAAGAGCATTATTTAGTGACAAGAAACTGGTTCAGAATTTGTAGGGATGATGAAGAAAGAGTTTATGTAACTGCCCCTCAGAGCAGTGCCCATATCAGGCTGGGGTGTGTGTGTTTCACGCGGCTATGGCTGTCCCAGGCTTCCCCCAGCACCATCTCTCTGCGTCCCTCCCCACCCCGCAGCCCCTGGCCTCTCTTGGGCAGAGGACTCCGGTTTGGCCCTGAAACGTGCGTTCTCACGCTCCTGTGGCTCAGCGAAGCCAGGTGGTCAACAGGCCCACCTTCCTCGGAAGGTGCTGCTCTTTTTACTCCGCCGTGCGCTTTGGCAGCTGGCTCACCGCATCCCTGTAACAACTTACTAAAGCTTCTCTCCCACCCACACACAGTGCTCTCTTTAAGTAGTTTTGCTCTGTATGACTTCCTCTGTTTCAGTGCAGAAGCTAAAGTGAGTTTGGGTGGAAAGATCACACAGTTGCTCCAGGGCAGAGCTGGCATTTGAGCCTGGGGTGTGACTCCAAGTCCAGGGCTCCTTGCATCAGTGTCAGCTATGGGATGGGCTCCAGGTCACTGGAGGGGAGGGGCTTAGCACCGAGTAGCAAGTTGGGCCAGAACAGTGTTTTGTAACCTTTTTTTGTTATTACCCCTTAATAAGGTCTTTCTGGACTTTCTTCCTAAGTGCCCACCACAAAATGTTAATGCCACAGATATACCAGAGATCTGTTCATATACTGCACATATATCTGCTTTATTATAAAAAGCATAAGATTTTGTCTCCCCACTTTTCACTTCCTTAGGGGTAGTGTTCTCCCTGTTGAAAATGCATGGATTCAAAGTGGTTTTCAAGGTGCAGCCCTCCAGCCAGGGGCAGCAACCGCAGCACTGGGCATCTTGTGAGTGGTGCAGATTCTCCGTCCTGCCCGGGACCCTCTGAACCAGACACTCTGGCCTCCAGGGGGTTCTGCCACACGCTGGAGTTTGAGAACCCCTGGACTAGCTGGTTCTTTTTGGCTAGAATAATTACTAAAGCCTGCCTGAGGGAAGCACGTATCTTCCCTGTTTTGTTACTGATCCCTCATCGATTGTGATCGTAGTCAGGATCCACTCTTCTCAATCCTCATAAAGCACCTATTATGTGCAGGGTATGCAGGGCTCTGTGGAGATCACTGTGGGCGAGGAAGAGCCAGGTTCTGTGGGGTCTGACTCATAGATACCGTTTGGGGTGCCTCTTTATGAAAAGGAGTACAAAATCATGACTCCTGATTATGTCGGGTTTGGAAGGGGCTTGGGCAGGGGAGGGGTCTTGAAACCTAGGCTCTGCGGTCTCCGTGGCAAGTCTGCCTGTTGTGGCTGAGACGGTGGAGGACCCAGCAGGTGGTGACAGCACTGAGACAGTGGAGGACCCGGCAGGTGGTGACAGCACTGCAGGAGGTAGCAGAACAAAGTCTGGCAGCCAGGCAGGTCTGAGCTCCCAGCCAGGGGCGTTCAGCGGGCGGAGCGTGCCAGGGACCTTTAGGGGAGGCACATGTGCCGCTGGGGCATGGAGTGGGGAGAGTACCGTCCTGATGCGGAGCCTGGGAGCAGCCTCCTGTGGGAGGCATCATTTTGGTTTTGGAAGAGGCACATCTGTGGTGAGGAGGGGAGGGCTCCCATGACTTAGGTGCTGGGGAGAGCCGTAGAGGGGGGGAGAGAGGATCGTACAAGGACTTGTCATGTGATGGTTTCAAGGTATTTTCTGGGTGCCCACAAGACCTTGAGGAGAACACAGAGAAGCGCTGTGCTCCTCTGGTTGGCCGTGGAGTCTCACTTGCCACAAAGGGCAGGAGTTGTGTTTCCCAGCAAGGTGTCCAGGCTCAGAGACCCCTTCTCCCTGCCCAGTAGCCACAGGCTGACCTCCCCCCTCTTCCCCACCCAAACTGAGAATTAGTGGCTGCTGACCGATCGCCCCACTGTAGCGGGTCGGTGGGGGGGGGACTGGGGCATCACCTGCTAGCTCTGACAGGGGAGCCATTTGTCATTTGGTGGAGAGCTGAAGCATTAGCTGCCCTTGGATATCAGGATTTGCAGCCCACTGGCCAGCCCTCCTCTGGGGCTCAGCTGTCTTGGAATGAGAGCTGTCTATTAAGCTTTCCTCAGTGGCAGCTGTAACTACTGCAATTTTCCCAGCAGACACCTCTAAGGAACCAGTTATTTATAAAAAGGGCAGTGCATTTGTACCTCACTAGCTCCATCACATCCATCAATCAGGACTTACTTTCACAGGGGGAAAATTTCTGTAGCAGGAGTTCATTCTCTTAATTCACTTTATTAGTATAGGCTTAAATTATGCTGAAGCGTAATTAAGAAGGTATTCACAGTCAGCCTTCTGTCTGGAAAAATGTGCAAGAATTGATTTTAAATGGTCAATAGTCTTCTGTTTTATGAACAGAGGTCTTGATTTATAGAGTTTGACTTTCTTGTCCACCAGGAAAGCCGATATCTTTTTCTGTCTTTCTTTTCCTTCCATTCTTCCTCTCTCCCTGTCCTGTCCTTTCCTCCCTCTCTCGTTCAGTGAGCTTTTACTCCACACCGAGTACTTTGTTGGATGCTGGAACCAAAGAGGACTCAGACAAGCTGCCCAGCTGTGGATGACTATGAGTAAGCAAGAGGAGCAAAGAGCCTTACGTGGAGCTGGGGAGTCCTATAGCGCGAGTTTCTCAGTCTCAGAACTTTTGACATTTAGGGCCCGATAATTCTTTGTTGCGGGGGGGCGTTGTGCACTGCAGGCTGTTGAGCAGGATTCCTGGCCTCCCCTCGTGAGATGCCAGTAGCAACTTCTTCCCCAGCTGTGACAACCAAAAATGTCCACAGACAATGCCACGTGTCCTGGGGTGCAGAGTCACCCCAGTTGAGGACCACTGAGAACCACTGCTCCTGCCTGACCTCCGGACGGACAGAGCTCATGCCCTGGCTCTGGGACCGGGAGCTGTGTGATCAGAAGCAACTCACCAGATCTTTTCAGGCTTCCTTATTTGCAAAATGAGGGTTGGGAAGACTTTCTTTCTAAATCCCCTGAGTCTATGAAAAGTTTGGATTTGTCTGTTATCACATATTAGATCATATGCTCTGGAAAGGGGCAGACAGGGTTTATGCTTCGCCATATGCTTACAGTGTCTAGGAAGGAAGCCTGTGGTCAATCAGCAAATACTTACAGATGCTGACTGTGTGTAAAAGAAATAGGCCTGTAATCAAGAAGTCTAGATTCTTTGCAGAGGAAGAAGTCAGTCTTACGAGAGCCCACCCTGGTCCCAGATAGCTTGTGTTTGAATCCTGGTTCTGCCTCACACAGGCTGGGTGACTTTGAATAGGTTGCTTACCCTCTCTGAACCTTGGTTCCTCATCTATAAAATGGAGATGGTGAGAGTGACAACCTCAGGGCTGTTATGAAGTCAGTGTGGTAGAGTAGAGCCTGGCACATGGTGAGTGCTCAGGAGGGGGCAGCTATGGTGGTTGTGAAGATGAGGCTGAATTACCAGCTCAGAGTCAGAACGGTTCCATGCCTCGTGCATGACACACTTAGGTGGGTCTTGCCAGTGTCGAGAAGGAAAGAAAAACCCAGAGGGAGAGAAACAGAACTATGAAGAGTAGCCAGAAGGCTGCGTATCGCTTGCTTTTGGTGGGGTGCTGTAGGGCAGGCGAGGTGGGGGCTGTTGGAGAAGGCACAGAAGAGCTGGGTGAGTAACTGGTGGGGGCACTGAGCCTTTGATAACCAGATCTGAATCACTCAGAGCGGCCACACCTGGACCAGGGTCAGAGCCAGGATGGGCACTCTAGTTTCTTGACACCTCTCCAGTGCTCATGTTGTCTTCCCAGCACTGAGGGGGTTCCAAAAAGAGGCATTTCCTGGTGAGAAAGTTCTCGGTGTTCTCAATGCCCAGAGTTAAACTAGATCTGTCTTGAGAGCCCCTGTGGCAGGACAAGGGGTCCGGGAGGGGAGGGCGGCCAGGTGGGTTTCAGGTGGGATTGTTGGCATGAGAGCTGGGCGATGTGGAGCCTGTAACGTTCAGAGAGGGCCGGGCTGATGCTGGCTTTCATACTGCCTATTAAACAGGAGAGCCAGAGTTGCTAAGTAGACAGGATGAAGGGAGGATATTTACATGAAGAGAAGAGATCATCTTCAAGCGAGAACCAGCAAGAACTTCAGGCTGCCTATTTGCATTCAGGTGAAAGGCTAATTATAAATCAGCTCTAACAGATCATGAAAGAGGTCCTGCCCAAGCTGTCTTCTGCAACACTTCATTATTGGGCGTCGGGAACCGGCAGTCTGAAATGCACACTGGCGCTGACGGACACGGGCGGGTCGGGCGTGAGAGCACACCAGAGAAGGAGTCCCCAGAACCGTGTGTCACCACGACTGCCAGTGACAATCAAAATAATGTTGCCTCCTCTTTGTACAACACTTCTTTGTACAGAGCCCTGTGAATAATATTTCCAGTTTAGCCAGAGGAGATGCGCTGTTTCTCTAGACATTGTTGATCCCTGGCAACTCTGCTACCCTCTTTTTATAGAAGGGCAAAGTGAGGCTGGGTGGGCTCACCTGCCCAAGGGCTGCAGTGTGGATACCTCCCACTGAGAACCTCACCACGCTCGGCACCCTCCTGGGCCTGGAAGGTCCCTGCCTCCTGGTATTCACACCTCTGTGTGGCCCCTCCCACATGGTAGCATTCAAGTGTGTGACTGCAAACAGCGGATGTGATGGTGTGTCATGCTGGAATTAGATCGCAGAGGACCCAGCCTTCTATCTTGGATTCTCTCTCCCTCTCTCTGACCTCTGACTCTGGGAGAAGCTCCCTGCCATGTCATGAGCAGCCCTGTGGGGAGGCCCCCATGGCAAGGAGCTGACACCTCTGCCCAAAGGCCGTCGAGGAACTGAGGCGCCCCAATAACTAACCCCCTGAATGAACTTGGTGATGGTTTTCGAGCTGCAGTGGAGCTTTGAGGTGCCTGCAGCCCCTGCTGACTTGCGACCGCATAAAAGACCCTAAGTCAGAACCAACTAAGCTCTTCCTAGGTGTCTGGGTTTTAGTAACTGTGAGATTGTGGATGTTTTTGGTTTTAAGCTGTTAGGTTTAGAGGTGATTTGCTACATGACAGTGGATGACTCCTACACCCTCTGTACCAGGAGATAAGGTGACCTCTGCCCTCCCCTTGTCCTCAAAGCCTCTTTCACCCTGGGTTGCTCCAGTGAATGGAATTCCACCAGAGGTGACAAATGTCCCTTTCGGTTAACCATGACCATCTTCAAAGGCCTTGTATAAGGAAAATGCCCCTGGGCAATGCAGTCTCTACTTAAGGAGCATCCTTTTAAATGTTTTTTTTTTTTTTATAGGGAGCCATTTATGTGTGGACCTGTATTTTTAAAAAAATTGAGAACCATAGGGCTTAACGTATGTGTGTTGGGCAAGACTCAAATGTAGGTCCAGTGTATACAGAGTCGTTATTCCTTTTGTTTTCCTTCATTCCCCATAATGACCCAATTTTGTGACATAATTCTAGTGGAAATAAAGCTGAGCAGCCGCACAATGATACACGGGATCCTCCAACACCAGGTTATAGTCGGTGAGCAGAACGTAGGCGGGCCGTGGTGGAGTGTCCAGGAGGAAGGGGCCGGTACAGAGGACCCCTTGCCTTACTAGTCACCTGTGCTTCCCAGTCGTGTGAAGTTAACCCCCCCCCCCAAAAATCTCTGACAAGGCTGGGAGGTGTTTTGGGTCTTGGGCAAGTAATACAGCCTCTCTGAGTGTCCTTATTTCTATAAGAGGGTGGAACAGTGGTTCCTACCTCATATGTTTGTTGTGGTGGGGGGCTGGCTAAGATAATGCTTATCACAGACCTGCCATAGAGTCAGAATAAATGTTAGCTATTACAGCTACATTATGTGTTTGTATTACAGATGAATATATTACAGAGATATAAATCCTAGTAGTATGAATTATGGTAATATTAATATCTTACAGCTATAGAATAATAATCCCATAACATCTCCACGGCCACGAGCGGAGAGTAGGTTTAAGTTTCATCTGCTTGACCAACCCTCCCTCCTTGCCTTTCACAAACAGCACAGCAGACAGACTCGAGAATCTTGCAGGAACTGAGGGCCATGTGGGTGAGGGTAGCTGTGCTTCTGGGTGGAAGGTTGAGGAGCCTCTCTCTCTGCTGCCAGGATCTAGGGAGTACCTCTGGACTTGGCAGACACAGTCCTTCTCGGGTTGGAAATGCTGAACACTGGGTGCTCTGTTGCTTGCTGGGGCCATGTCAAGGTATCCAACTCGGTCAGAAAAGCAGCTATGGAGAGCGGGCGCCAGGCTCCGGGTCATGAGTGAAAATGAGGGCAGAGAAGCCCCCGGTCTCCAGGTCTGTTGGCACCACTAAGTCTCACTGGGATAAACAGTCCTGTGGTGCCCCAGCCCTCCTGCAATGACACTCTGTGGTCAGTCCCAGGACAAGGGGGAGGGACAGTGCTGTGTGTCCCTGGTCAGGCAAGGGCAGGTTCCCCCTAAAGCCTGGCTCTCGGATTCTGGTCCCTGAAGTTGTGCCACGTGCTGAATGATGGGGCAGAGAGGGTGGGACTCTGGGGTCATTGCTGCCTGATGGCTGGCTGTGAAACTATAACCAATATCTAGCAGAAATATCCCATAGAAATTCACCAGGAATTTGCTCTCTGGTGTGTGGGGTGGGTGGTGGTGGAGAGGCACAGATTAAACTAACTCTGGCACCTTTTATGTTCTGGGGAGTCTGCCAGGCACTTTGCATTCATCTTATCTCTTAAGCCTCAAACCCTCACAACCAAAGCAATAGCATAATTATTCCCATTTTACAGTCTCAGAAACAGAGGCTCGGTATAGTTGAGTGACTTGCCCGGGATGAAGCACCTAGGAAGAAGCAGAGTCAGGATTAGAACCTGCAGCTGTCCGGCTCACACCGCTCTATGGCATTGCCTTGCTTCTGTAAGCCACTGTTACTTCTCCTGTGTTTGGGCAGCATTGGCAGCTCTTGTAATGCTAGCTTCTGAGCTTCCAGCTTTGGGGTTTTCTTGGGACATCAGCGGGGCAGGGTTTTGTAGACAGGACACCTGTCCTCCTGAGGCCACAGCTCAGGAGCTAAGCATTGTGCAGCTCTCCTTTGGGATGAGGCTCCCTTTCCCTGTTCTTTCTTTTTTCTATCTTTAAAAAAAATATATTTTATTTTGGCAGGTCAGGGAGGGGAGGTCATTAGGTTTATTTATTTATTTTTAAAGGAGGTACTGGGGATTGAACCCAGGACCTGTGCATGCTAAGCATGAGCTCTACCACTTGAGCTACACCCTCCCCCCTTTCCCTGTTCTTAAAGGGCACTTTTGTTCCTTCACCTCAGAGTTTAGGGGATAAATCTGAGAATGACTTTGAGGCTGCAGTGTAGAAATCCAATCCCCTGTGAACTCCATTCCTTCATGCTTCTTTAACAGGATCACTCTTTCCCTGGCAGGTGAGCTGCGGTCAGGCTCCCACCTGGGTGTAAATATAATCATCTACACTTTCCGGCCTTGGGCTCTCAGAGACCCGAAGTTTTTGCAAGTGCTTCTCCCTCCCTAATAACTGGTTGGCAGCCATTCATCAGAGCCAGAAGCGACCAGGTGATGCCTGTCCTCACCCCCTTCCTCTCTCCGTTGCTTTGGAGACAAAAATCAGGGCTCCACTCACTCGTGGCCCTGGGTTCAGAGAGCTGGCGAGGATGGTGGGAGGAAACATTTCTCCATATTTCATTGTGTTTTCATTTACATTCATCTGGAGAGTGGCAGATTAGAGGTTGTGAAACTATCAGGGAAAAACAGCTTCTAAAAATACAAGAGTTGCTAGTATGATGGACCAGTTTTGGAAAGAGGGCGTCTTGCATTTTCTCCTGAGGTGAGAAGACAACAGGGTAATTATCCAATGAATGGTGCTGGCTCTCAGAGGAGCAGCAGTGCCAAATATTCGTGATGCCTATCCACCCACTTAGTGACAAAGGGGCATTCAAGAGCCCTGTAAATAATATTTCCCGATTAGCCAGAGGAGATACGCTGCTTCAGAAAATGAACAGCGTCAACATTCTTCATTTCCGCCCTGGCAGAAATGCTGGCTGTCTTCGTGGAGGTGACCTGGGCACTTGGGGGCACCGGGCCAGAGGGCGTTGTAAAGTGGGCTGAGCGTGGCTGGTGCTGGTCCACGTCTCCTGCTGGCCTCTGTCCCCTGGCACCTGCCCTGCGTGCTACCCAGGGCCAGCCACCTTCCCAACCCCACCCGTGCTGAAGCCCTGACCCCGTCACTCACGTGGGCCTTCAGTGGTTGCCTAAACTCTCTAAGGATCTCTTTCCCAGTGTCTGAAATGTACTATGTAATAAGCCCTGTCTCACATATTGATTTGGGGTTAAAAAAAGAATTAAGTATTGCAAAGGGCCTGGGCTGTGGCAAGGTCCCAATGCATGTAACTTTCCTTCATAGTCTGAGTAGGTAGGTCACGGCTAGCAGAGCTGTCTAAGAGGGTGCTTGAATGAATCACAAAATAGTTGAATTTCAGGACGTGGGGAAGATATTTTGGGACAGGTGAAACTTTCTGGTGGTGTTCCAGCTCTGTGGAGATGTTTATCTCTTCAGCTTATTTGTGGGCTCACCCCTGTGCTGTCTTGAAGTGAAAGAAGGCCAAGAGGGGCCCCCGTTAATGTCTTCATGGTTTATAGTGGACTTTCAAATGCACACTCTGCTTTGTCAATACCATGTGCATTTTGCAGACGACAAAACTTGATGTCAAGATTAATCCCTTTCTCAGGTGGTAAAACTAGGACTCCTAAATCCTGTTTTCCTTCCCCGCAATAAGATGTAATAGGGAATTCATCCTTAGGTTGTCAGAGGATGCTGGGTTGTGTGTGGCCTTCATAGAGGACGTCCTCGGTATTGCCGAAAGGACTTAAGGGGAAGAGGCTTGCTCATTGTGGATTCACTTTGCTGTAAGCCTGGATGATGAGAGGCAAAACAATTCCAGAATTTCTCCTGTCCTGGAACTTCTCCCTCCCCTAAGACCTGGGCCCTTTGTACTGAAGGCCCCAAGCCTGGGCTTCACACCTCTGACATATTTCAGAGGGCGGGGTAGGGTTAGAGAGGCAGCCCCTGATGACTCCAAGATGGAAAGGACACGGAAATTGGGATGAAGTGTTTTCCTTCCAAGGAGCCTAAGTCTGGAAGCAAGGCATTCCTTAGGGTTGTAGAGATAGGATGGATATGGGAGTCACTCTTCCAAACACCTAGCACAGTGCCTAGCACCTAAGAGGAACTTAATAAATAGCTGTTGGATGCATGGCAGAGATTAAAAACAAAAACAAAAACACGGAGGAATTTGGTGGCTATATGTAATTCAGTGGCCAACTGGAGTGTAGGCAGAGGTCTCTGAGAACCGTCTGATTCCTGGGTGGGAGGGAGCCTCAGGAACTAAGACTGCTTCCTCACTTTACTGATGAGGAAACAGGCCCAGGGATGCGGGCGACCTGCCCCAGGCCACACAGCTCTCTGGCGACGGAGCATGGCTTTCCTGACCTTCAGCCTCCCTGCTAAGCCCTCACAAGGCTCCAGGCAACAGGATTTCATGATGAATCCATGGTGGACACAAGATTGCCTCAAACCCCACTGAACACTCCCGCTGAATCTCCTTAAAATAACTGTTGTGATCAGCTTAATGTGTTAGAGGTTCTGGGGGTAAGGTGGGGGGAGAAAATCCTGTCAAACCTGCTAATTGCCCGTTTACTTCAGTCTCAGATTTGAGAGAGCGGCTTCTGAATGGTCTTATGTGTTCTGGAAATGCTACGATTAGCCTGTTTGGGCCATAGTGTTCTGGAGCAAGAACCACCGTGTGGGAAATAATATGACTGACAGGGGAGAAACAAAAGTGTAGTTCTAAATGACAAATTTCCTGAAAGCTCTTTATTAAAGGATTGTCTTGCTTTGACAACACTATGGAATGCCCAGACTGACTGGCCAGTTTTTTCATTTTTAAAAGTTTTAGGTACCCAGTAAAAGCAGTGCTCTTCCCACTCCTGAAAATAATAGCCGCTGCTTACTGAGCAGTGGCTGTGTCCCAGGCGCTCTGCTACGTGTTGTGCACGCAGGCCTGTGAGGGGCAGGTATTACCCTTGGCCCCATGTACACAGAGGTGAACCGAAGTTCTGCAAGGTTAAGTCGTTTACCTACTGATGATCCCTTTGTTACTAAGTAGTGCAGCTGGGACTCAAGCCCAGGGGTGCAGGACTCTAAGTCCCAGAGGCTCACTCCTGAGGGTTCTAATGTCAGCCTGTGTGTATAGTCAGAACCATCTCTGAAAATCTCTCAATCACTCATAACATAAGTGTTCAGCCAATATTCCCCCCAGTCTGTCATCAGATGAAGGCATTTCCTTCCGTTTAGGGACCAGGCTGTGTGTCTTTGCATGCTCGAATCATAGCCGGTGCAGCAAGAGGCTCGCACGACAAAGGACGAGCAGGGGGACAGTGTGCCCCTCCTGCTTCACACCCGCAGTGGGCACGTGCTCACCGAGCTGCCTGGTGAGTGGAACCATCCCCTTGCTCATTATTATTCTTTTTTCCCCTCTCTCTTGAGCTTGCTCACTGTTTGGTGGTTTTCCAAGCACCTGTAATTGAGTTCTTTCAAGTTAAACGCATCTAGGAAGAGATTTCCCCTAAGTTATCCCCCAAGTTCCCAGCTGACAAATGAAGCAAACAAAAAACAAAAAAAAGTTTTAGGCTCTCATGGGCTAGTGTTCTGTCTTTCTCAAGCCGTGAATTTTGCTCGTGAGCTTCTTTAATGGGTGTCCTCTGACTGCTTTGCTCCCCCATCGCCCACCACACTCACCCTGAGCCTGTGCTCACGCCATACACTCATTCCACAAACACTGACTGCACACCATGCCCAGACTTCGGGGATGAACAAGGCACAGGACCTTATCTTGAGGAGCCACATCTCCTTCAGAGGAATAGACAGGAGAGAACCAATGGCTGCAAAACAGGTTGAACATTTGCTGGGCTTGCAGTAAGCTGACACAGTCCAAACACCTAACCTAATTGTGGGGCTGCCCTGATTTAGCACCAAATTCCAACAGTCCAGGAGATGATCCCTTCTTCCTGGTGAATCAGGACAGCTGGTCATCCTACAGCCAGCCTGAGGAGATGCTGAAGGGATGCTCCAGGTGAGCCTGAGCCAAAGAGTAAGACTCCTCCAGGCACATAAAGGAGAAAGAGAGGAGGAGCCAGGCAGAGGGATGGAGACAAGCAAAGGGATTGTGGCAATAGAGAGTGACATGGATAGAGGAGGGGGTCTATGTCAAGAAGGTAGGGGAGGAGGCACCACATCTGTCCTCAGTTACCCTGTGGGTTGTCTGTTCACTGGAGCCTATTTCTAGGAAGAACAGGGAAATCCTGGGTGTCTGATACTTGGGAGGCCCTTTGCTAAAGTTTGGAGGATGAAGAGAAGCATGTTGTATGGTGCATACCTGCTTTGGGTCCAGTGGTCCCCGTCCCGCCCTGCACCCCACAGCGTGGGCTTCAGAACTTCTCATTGTTGCTTAAATTCACATCTCTAATCTGCATGCTGAGTAGCCACAATGCCTTTGAGAAGAGGTCCCAGGCTAAGCTCACTTTCCCCTCAGTGTCACAGGAAGGCAGCACTGGGTGTCTGTGGGCTCTCCCACCTACCACCTGGCCAGCTCTGGGCCTTCTCTGATCCTCAGTCATCTGTAAAACGGGGATGGCAATAGCTTCCTAGTAGCGGGGCGTGAGGGTCAAATAGGACAGTGTCTGCACAAGTGCCTGGTACAGGGCTCAGCACGCGTACGTGTGAGGAGGAAATGACATTCAAGCTGAATCTCTGTGAAGCAGTTCTGCAGGTGAAGGAGGAGGGGAAGGACACCCAGAAAACTTGGGTCATCACGTTTGAAGGCATGGAGCCCTGAAGCAGCCTGTGACCTAGGAGAGCGGTGAATGGTGCACGTGGCTGCTGTGCGGGACCTTCTCCCCCACCTCTACCCTAAGCCTGCCCACCCCCCAGTGCTCCCTGATCCCGTGAATACCTAGTCTTCAGAGCCATCGTGGACACCTGCCTTTCTTCACCTCTCATAATAAAATGGTCACCCTTTGCTATTGACACTGCCTCCTAAGTCTCCCTTGAACCTGCTTTCATCCACCCTCACCCCCAACCGGTGGACCATTAGCTCTCTTTTGGCCACTGACCTCCCACAGGGTCCCTGCTTCCACTCTCATCTTCTCCCAGTCCGTTCTGCATACCAGCAAACAGAGTGATCCCTGGGTCATGCAAAACTGATGCTGGCATTTCCCCACCAACTCCTTTCCATGTACTCCTAGCTTCTTGGAGAACTCGCCACAGACAACCCTTGGCCTGCAGTGAGAGTGCTGAATGATGTAGTCCTGCCTGCTTTCCAGCTGCCCTTTGAGCTACACTCCTTCCTCCACACCTTCCTGCCTCGGTGGGCGGCTTTGCTCAGTTCCTAGAATGCATCTTGCTCTTTCGCCACCCAGAAACTTGACTTACAACCCACTTCCTCCCCATGAGCCTAGTTACCTCCTGTTCATCATTCAGGTTTTAGCACATATGTCACTTCCTCATGTGCTCTATAGCATTCTCAGCTTGCGTATTCCATTCGCATCTAATTTTAGTTAAGTATCTTTGAATTTGGAGGAGAAGGTGTTTGAGAGGCAGCGTAACCCAATGGTAGGAGCGTGAGCTCAGGGAGCCAGGGTGCCTGGGCTCAGAACCTGGTGCTGACCCTCACTGGCTCTGTGACCTTGGGCAGGTTTTTTGCCCACCTTGTATCTCAGTTTCCCCATCAGTACAAAGGGAAAATAATAGTATCCGTCTCAGTGGATTGTGAAGATTGAATGAGTTAATACTTGAAAAGCCCTTACTGGCACTGTGCCTGGCCCATAATAGGAAGCTATGTAAGCATTTGTTACATAAATGACTTGCTCTCACGCATTTTGCTCACACCTCTGGTGCCCAGTGCACAGTGGATTATCAACAAATGGATTTGGAAAGGAACAACATGTGATGAAGAAAGAGTTGAAATGCCAAGGACAGAACCTCATTACCTCTGCCCATGCCCATTTGAATGACAGGCCAAAAGACAGGGTCCGGGGTGGGTCTTCCTCGGTTTCAGTGGTCTGCCCTCTCGGGTAGACTCAACACCACTGCTAGATTCACCCAAAATTTTCATAGAAATTTTCTCACACAGCTCAGTCCTCAAGATCAGAGCCTACGTTGGACATAAATTTAAAAAAAAGAATAAAACTCAAGGAGTGATCTGGACTGTCTAAAAATGTCACTTTAAAATGCCCTTTACAAGCGTGGAGGAAATCAAGATATTTGATGAACAGTTAAATGTCCTAGAGAATAAATTAGAAAATACTCAGTTTTTTTGCTTCAATAGTATTTTTCACTGAGCTATTAAATTACCAAGACTGAGTAGGAAAAAAAGAGGACTCATTAAGAAAAAATGATTTAGGACAACTTGCTAAGAGATATTTTTACCCAGTGAGCATGGCATTATTGGAGACAGCTGTGCTCTTTCACTCCCCAAATTTACTTAAAGAATAGATGGAGAACCATCTTTCTACTTTATATCTGTGATTTATTTTGGGGAATGAAGTCTGTGTGCTGAATGGTGATACAGCAGTGAGAATGACACGGCTGACAGGCCTGGGTTCTGCCATCTTCCCAGACTGGAGGGTCCCCTCCCGCCCTCACCATGTCTCTATTGGGGTGTGTGTGTGTGTGCGCGCGCGTGTGCGTGTGTGTGTTTTCCTGTGTGTGTGGATTTTCCAGGTGCAAAATCCCCATCTATCTTCAGGATCACAGGAGTCACTCTAAATCACAGTACCAGTGTGCCAATTGCTTATTTGCCAAATATCAGATCAGAGCCCCCTAGAGTTGGAGGGAGTTTTAGAATAGCTCTCCCCAGCTGCTATTTTACTGGTCTGTAAAACTTCTGTTACAAATGGTCCCTTCTTAGTGGGGAGGGTATAGCTCAAGTGGTAAAGCATGTGCTTAGCGTGCACCAAGTCCTGGGTTCAATCCCCAGTACCTCCCCTAAAAATAAATGAATTACCTCCCCCCAACAAAAAGCAAACAAATGAAAGATCTCTTCTTACTCTTTATAACTTGTCATTTGGCACGAGTATTAGCTACTTTAATTAGTTCGTACAACTTACACTTCATTTCAGTAATGATAAACATGGATTAAAGTTCACTTCAAAACTCCCTTTCTGAAGAATGTAGTTGATTAGCTTTGAAGAATTTAGTAAATGCTGGTTCTGTACCCACATCGTTTTGTCAGTGGGGATATCATGCTTAAAGGTGGAAATCACACTCATCACCCAGATTCCCACCTCTGCCACACTCCCAAGGGCTCCCCTAACACACCCCTACCCGAGGCTATAAGGCTGGCTGGGGTCTGAGAAATCACCCTCAATCTGTGCTGGGCTCAGGGTGAGAAGCTCATTGTTCAAAGAGGTCTGGTTAGTGGTAGAGCCTCAAGAGTAGATTTCCTGACTTCTAACCCTGAACCCTTTCAAAAGTCCCCAAACCCAAGGTGAGAAACTGGTGCTGATCATTAGCGTAACGGCACACCACCAAGTCTTCAACTGGCTGTGGATGTGTACCTTAGAATGTTGCCTCCGAAACACAGGATGGACTTACCAGGGGGTGGGAGGGGCCCCCGGGGTCTGTGGTCTTCTGCTGCCCCCAGGAACACAGCTCAGTGTGCGTGGACCCAGAGGTCTAGTGACCATAAAAGCTCCACGTACCTGCTAGGTGACCTGCCTGCTTTTCATGAGTTGTTCTTACCCTTACAACCTAAGAGGTGGGGGTTACGTGTCCATTTTACAGATGAAGCAGTAAGGCCCAGAGAGGTTAGGTAACTTATTGAAGACGCGGGTCTGCCTAACTCCGAAACCAGAGGATGCTCTTCCCATCTAAGCAGACTCCACACAAGTAGACAGCCTGTCCAAAGGTGGCCCGGCTGTACGCAGAAGAGAGGGATAGAGAACTAGCTGGAGAGGGAAGACGAGGTCATTGGAAGCTTTCCCCCAGTTCATTTTATGATGATTTTTAAAGAGAACACTGGCAGTGCATGGACAAGCTCTGAGAGGGGACAGGAGGAAGGGCTCCTCTTAGCTGCCTCTGGGGTAGAAACCAGGAGGCCGGGGGCTAGGATGGGAGACACAAGTTTTCAATCACACACTGTTTTGTACCTTTTATAATTATGTACATGTGAACGTATTACCTTATTAAAGTTAATACAATTTAAATTTAAAAAAGGAAAGAAGAGAACAATAATGCATGCACTTGCGGAAGAACTTAATCCGCACAAACAGCATACGGAGCACAGCGACAGGTCTCCTTCTTCCGACCCCAGGCCTTCCTGCCCCTGTCCCGAGTCAGCCGCTGCTATTCTAGACATTTTATGCACATGCAGGCACACAGGTACACACGCCCTCTTTTTGCAAAGTTAGATTAGGCCATCCATACTGGATGGCATCTTGTTTTTTCACCTCATACATCTTGGAGGATACGCCACATCAGTACATACAGGTCTACTTCATCCATTTGAAAGCCTGCCTCGCATTTCTCTTCTGTGAATGTACCAAGGTTTGTTTATGCATTGCCTTGTTAATGGACATTTAAAGTGTTTCCAGTCTTTTGCTACTGTAAATAACCCGGCAGTGAATATTCTTAGTATGTCCTTCCACACATGTGCAGTTAGTCTGTAAGATAAACATTTAGGGATGCAATTGTGGGATCAAAGGATATTGGTGTGTCTTTGATTTTTAAAAATAGTACGTGCAGTTTAAAATTTGAGAGCTATTGCCATGTCGTTTCCTGAAGAGGTTTTGTACAATTACGCTTCCACCACAAGGCAGGAGGATGTTGGTTCTTCAGAAATAGGGAGAGTTTTCCAAAGAGGTGCAAACTTTCTATGGATGAGAAGTCTTTAGAGACACAGGGCAAGGGCTGTAAGGACTGGAGCTGTGGCCTCTCCGGGGCAGGGGTGGAACCAAGGAATTCCACGGGCATCTGCCCCTCTGCACGGGGACTGGGCATTCCCCCTCCAGTCAGTCTGTGGATGTTTACGGAACATCCACTGTGCACCATGTACTTTACTGGGAGCTAGAAAGATGACCAGGAATCAAAGACACTGGACCTGGCCCCTCAAGAAGCTTGTGAGGTACTTGGGCCGTGAAGAAATCCCTACGAGAGGAGAGGCGACAGTACACAGCCGAGAGCCCAGGTTCTAAGTGAGGCTCATGGACAGTACGAGTCTTTGTAGTTCAGGGGGAGTCAGACCACTTTTGGCTGCTGTGTGCTTGGGAAGGCTTCTCTGAGCAAGCAGAATTTGATGCTAACCTTGAAGAATGAAGGACCTTGCTGGGCCAAGAGGAAGAAGGTGGGTGTTAGAGGTGGGAAACAGATTCTTAATTATTAAGCAACAATTAATTTGTGCTGACAGCATGCCAGATGAATGCAGGACGTTCACTCATTTGTTTAAGCAACAAGTCCTGCATGCCTTCTGTGGTCCAGGCCTGTCCTAGGAGACGGGGGAACTTAGAATCTAGGCACTTTCATACATGTATGCCCCATTTTACAGAGAAGCAAACTGAGGCCCAGGGAGGTTAAATGACTTGCCCAAGGTCACCCAGCTGGTAAGTGGCAAAACTGGGGGTTTAATGTTGGTTTTCTGATTCTAATTGGGGTGCATTCTCTTGCTAATCGCTGCAGAGTGAAGGTATAGCAGGAAAAATGCACAAAACCCGTTTGGGAGATAAAATACAGGTCAGTTTATGAAAAACAAATTAGGCATCAGACCTGAGGTCTATTCTAGTTATCCAAGCCACATACCCTTATATAACAAAACAATCTGTAAGAAAAGATGACATTTCTGTGGTCTAAAATTTCATGCCTCATGCAAATGGTGTTAATTTTTTTCCTGCAAATTACAATCTGCATTGACATTATTAAGGAAATCACATGGACCCAGCAGAAAATGAAGAATCCAATTGATTATTTTTATTGTTGTAGAAGTCCTTCGTAGGCGGGCTGGGCAGAGACCCAATTTCATTTGCTTGCAATATTGCAAACACTGCTAATTGCCTATCCTTAGTAAAGGATAGAGACAAAGGAACAATCAAAGGTATTTATTAGAAATTCTGTTTGGACAAATTAGCTTCACATTTCAGTGGCCTCCATCTCGGTTCAGACCTCCCAAACTCCACACATTAGTGTTAATAAATGACAATCATGACTTCACCTTTCCTACTGTTTGTACAGTTGTTTCTGGCAATGTTGTAAAGTACCATTGAATTGATTATTTTCAGGCTGACTTTTTTTTTTTTCTGCAGAGCTTGAACTATTAGTGCATTGCCATTCAATCCAATTTAGTAGTTATGACAGTTGGAATAACTACATTGCATCTTAATGTGTGTGCCTCATGCATAAATCACATTGTTTGCCAAGCAATAATGAGCAGAGAAGCTGCTAGGAGACTGGGAATCAGTGCTCAATAGACAACGGGATCTTATAGATTGGAAGGTGGGAATTCACTGAACACCTGAGAGTCCAGTGAACTCTGGCTTCAACTCAGGGGCCCAGAGCCCATCAGAATGTGGGCCACATGGTCGGTGCTTAATGGATCTTTATTGACATGGCATCCTTTTAATGTTTATAAAAGTTGCCTTAACTCTCTAGTCTGATGCATGTTTTCTTTCTCTCTCTTTCTCATTCATTCATTCGTTCATTCTTGAAAACTCAGTGCTGTTGAAGGTATAAAGAATCATGCATAGTGTTTGCCTACTGAAGTATATTCCTGTAAAGGCTACAAAACCACTGCCCACTAATTCTAGTAGTACGAGGTGAGGAGTAGTCTACGGCATGAAAGCATTGCCCTTGGGAGAGGTGGCATGTGATAAACTTAGAACCAGACTCTAAGTTCAACTCTTGGCTCCTTCACTTACCAACCATATGACCTTGGGCAACTTGCATTAACCTCCCTAAGTCCTAGTTTTCTCATCTGTGAGGCAGGGATAAATCACACTTCATGATGGGGTTGTTAGAGGGTAAAATGCCTGGCACTCAGCTCAAGAAATGCAAGTTGTTATTATTATTATTATAATTAATTCTCAGAGTTCAGTCATTACTTCTAGCTCGGCAGCAAGGCAGGTGGTGGGGGTGGTTATCAGAGGTGACTTTAGGATGGGCCAGGCTTGCGTATGCTGAGCTGTGGGGAGGAGGCCGGCCTTTGGGGGACAGGAGCTAAAAGCCAGAGCCTGGGCAGATGGGTATGAGGAGAGTATAGGGTACAGCTCCCTCTGACTGGAGTGGGGAAAGTGAGAGGAGACTGAAAAAGTAGGTGAATCAGATCATGGAGGGGCTCGTGGATCCCTGCAGACTGGCATGTGGTTCAAATTTTCCCCAAAGATCAGGCCAGTCCTCATAGGTCAAGGGGAAGTGATGTGTGAAAATCTGTTGCTTGAGCCCTGGCCCTCCTGGAGATCATGTATTTTATGCTAAAAATGAAATTCTGTCACTGCTTAGCTGGGCAATTCCATAAATTAAAGCAAGCAGAAAACATAGGCATTTCCCAACTTTTCATCATCCCTCTTGGAGAGTCTGTGGGAACATCCACCAGGGGTAGTCAGGGTAGGGACATGTCTTCTACAAGCTTAAAGAAGATGCATTATCAATGATTTTGGAATCTTTTATTTTCCTCGGTGTGGAGTTTTGAGCCCTTTATGATGACACAGTGAATATTTTCCCCCAAATTAATCGATTTCAAAAGCACTTTGGCTTGTAAAATGTCTGGGAGCCCCGCCTGCATCTCCTCTCTCTCAGCCATTTCCAGTTCTCTCTGCAGGAGCTGGTCCGTTGGGGATGAGCTTTCTGGAAACGTGGGGCCCAGTCCCTAGACTGTGGTGGGTGTCTCACCCCTGCTTCCTTCTTTCACTTCTTTCTTCAGCTGTAGCGGGACTCACAGAGCCTCAGAAGCACCTACCCCGTCCTAAGATATACCTTGGCAGAGAAAATCAAGGCAGGTTTTGTTAAAAGGGGTAGGAGATGGCAGAGCCCCTTTCTTCCCTGGAAGAAACGCTACAGACAACCAGCTGGCTTCGTCATCCAACACCTGTGGACTTCAGTTGAAGGGGAAAAAAATCTTTAAAAGGAAAAGCTGAAGGAGCTTGGTGGGGATGCGCTCACTCAGAGCTCAGCGAACACTGACTGCCTAGGAGCGCAGCGTGGTGCCACTGTGGTGCAGGACCGACTGCTCTGAGACAGTGCTGCTCTTGACGGGCACAGAGTGAGTTAGAATGAGCCTGATTATTGTTGGAAGGCAGAAGAACCCTTGGCACAGTGTAATCCAACAGAAACACAAGGGCTACAGAGTTCAAGGCCGAATGGACTTTCCTCTGAACTGTCACCAGGCAGCAGCTGTAGCACATTTTATAGGCCCCCCCACAAACACGCGGATACATGCCATCCATTTGATTCTGACCACAGCCCTGTGAAGAAGAAGCTCTCAGCTTTGTTTCATAGGTGGGGAAACTGAGGCTCAGAGAGGTTAAACAACTTGTCCAAGATGTCACAGAGTTAGCACCTGGCAGAACCAGGGCTTCTGAGAGACCAACAGCTAAGCCTCCTCCGTGGCCCCATGCCGCTGTCTTGGGTATGCAGCCAGCCCAGTGGGGCCCAGACCAGCTGATGGGTTAACCCCCATGTATTCGATTCTTAGTGTGAATCGCTGTAACTCTTTGGGCCTCAGTTTACCCAGCTGCATGAAGGAGGGGACTGACTCCAACTTGCACCCATGATGCTAGCCCCAAAGGAAGGCATAACTTCTTGGCACACAGAAGAAATCAAGAGGAGCCAGCTTGTATTGCTTCTGGGAACTGTATCCCTTGCAGGATAGTCTGTAAAATGTGATATTAGACTAAATGGGACAGAAAAGGAAGCCTCCTCGTACCACATGTCTCCCCTGCACATCTCAGTAGGCTCTGCTCTGAGGGAACCTAGCCGGCCTTCTTCCTGCTTGAGCTCTGGGGGCCACCCGGCATGCTGCTGTTCCAGAGACTTGGAGAACCTGGGCACCAGAGCAGACGGTTCTAGGCTGGAAGCTCAAGTCCATTACTTATTTCTGTGCTGATCACGTAGCCCACCTGAGACTCAGTGTCATCATCTGTGAAATGGGGGCACGTAGGAATACCCTTCTGCCAGGGTTGTTGTGAGAAGTGAGACAATGCATGGACTGTGCTTGGCATGCTGTCAGCATAAGTGTCCCCTACATGATCTGTCACTTTTATTGCTAATGTTTGTTCAGTGCTCACCCTGTGTGAGGCACTGTGCTGACCACTTTAAATTAACTCACTCAGCCCCTTTAAATGACATAATGCAGACGAAGAGCTTCACACAGTTCCTGGTCCACCGAAAGTGCTCACAGTGGTACTTATTGTAGTGTCTTGTCCAGGTAAACCTGCCCGGGCCTGGGCCCTGGCCTGGGAGCTGCTGTCATGGGGACCAAGTGCCATGATTTGGCTCACGTGGTCCTTCACCATCTCCCTTTGTTGTAAAGTCATTTATTGCTCAAGGCTTAGCACAGAGGCCACCTCCTCACAGGTCTGTGGTCACTGGTGGAGACAGACACGTGAACCAGCAGTTGCATTGTAGCTGCAGGGGTGCCTCAGCTGGGGGGAGTGTGAGGTGTGGTCACGGAAGCGGGAGGGGGACAGTCACCTCTGATTTGAAGGCCAGAGGGTCAGGGAAGGTGTGATGGAGAGAAGAGACTTGAGGTGGGTCTTGAAGGAAGAACAAGCAGAGGAGAGGAAGGAGGGCATATTCAGGAGGCTGTAGGTCCCTGGTGATGGCCAGTGAGCAGGCGGGGGGAGGGGGGAGGGCCTTGGTGGCCAGGCTAAGTTGTGTTTTCTCCAGAGGCCATGAAGAGCCATTTGATGGATGTTAAGCAGGGAAGAAACATGATTGACTCTGCCTCATCAGCAGATCACTAGGATTTCAGGGTGAAGGGTGGATGGGAGAGGGTGACCTGCTAAGGGCCTGGAGCAGGAGTGCAGGGAAGGGGGAGTCAGGGTGTGAAGAGGACAGCAGCGACAGGGATGTAGGGGAGGGAGGTGGTGAGATAGGTCAGCGAGTGAAGGTCGGCTGGACTTAGTGACTGGCTGGTGCAGAGTGAGGGAGAGAGAGCGTCCACACTGACTTCCAGCGCCCCGACTCGGGAAGGAATAACAAGGGAGAACTGAGAAGGGGCCATTAGATGTGGTGTTTGAGAGATCACTGCTTTCCTCAGCCGGGGCAGTTCAGTAGACAGAGATGGGCACCTCTCCGCTTTGGCCGCTGGACTGAGGCCTTGAGTCCCTGGGACCTGGAGACTTGCCAGCCCGCTCTGGCTGTCCCAGTGTGCGAGTGACTTTGTGTCCTTGAGGATATGAGAGTGGAGCTGAGGACTCGTGGGTGCTTAGCCTGGGTGGAGGGACCAAGAGAGTCTGAGGAAGCTGTTACCCTCGCAATGACCTTTCACGCCTTCACGGAGGAGACTGAGCTCTTTGTGTCCCTGAATGCCAAACTCTGACACGAGTGACAGCCAAAAGGAGGCAGGCCTGGGATCAGCATAAGGCGGACTTTGTTTCCTTGTCTACAGGATGGTGTCAAATTGTCCACACTTTTTCCTGCTCTTAGCACAGGGGATGTGCTCCCTAGCAGTCAGGATGCCCCCAGAGAAGGGGTCCCCACCTCCTCCACCTAAGGTCCCCACGCTCCCTGCCCCAGTCCCTGGACCTCCCAGCAGAGGATATCCTCACAATGGATATAGAAGGACTTCAGATTAGGTGGCTTAAGTGTTACCCTCCCCATCCAAGGCTACGCCATTCCTGGGTCAGTAGATGGATCTAGTGTAGCTGCAATGCATTTTAGCTGACAGCGGGTCAGGAATCAAAAAGGTGACGATTTTTGTTTTAACCAGATTTGCTTCACCGTGAGACATAGAGAGAATGTCAGATGGCTGTAGTCCACCAGAAAGACTGGATGGCCTGGCCCTGGCGTGTTGAGGTTGGGGAGGGCCAGGACCCTTCATCCTATGGGAGGCAGTCTTGTACACAGGAGTGAGTGAGAGATCTGGGGTCAGGGAACCTGGGCTGAAGTCCATCTTTATCCCTTAGTAGCTCTGTGACCTTGGACAAGTCACGTTCCTCCTCCTCAGCGTTGTTGAAAGGAAGGTAGGAGACGATGCAGGCAGAGCCCCTCCCTGCACTTGACATAAAGGAAGTACGCAGGAAGCCATCACCGAGTCTATAGCTGAACCAGCTGACGTGAGAAAAGTATTAACTGGAACAGCTTCTTCTCCTCCCACCTACCGGCTGCATCTTCGGATGCCGTCCCCAGACATTTCCCCTGGAGTTCTGTCTGTGGGTTGTCATTTTGTCTGCTTGCTTTTCATCCTCCTGAAGTCTCGCTAATCGCACAGGAAGTGGGTGGGTAATGGGCCGCTCTGTTGCTCCACTGGCCTCCCAGTGAGCCGTACTGTTTTGCTTTCCTCACCACGGGGGCTTCTCACACCCTCTAATGACTGTTTTCCTTTCAGAAATGGCATATTTTTAGACAAAAGCATTTCCTGTGGCTCATCTCCGACTCTCTGGCAGATCTCCGATTTCTCGTCAGTGTTTCCCGCCTCTCTCTGGTCACATAAAACCCACCCCAGCACCACGTGCACTGGAAATGCCAGAACCACATGCTCCCAGCAGCCTTCTCTGCTCTGAGCTGACACCCTGTGCTCAGGGACTGGGGCCCTGGCCAGGGCGGGGTCATCCTTGGTCGAGGTGTTGGGTCCGAGTAGCTGGGACTGCAGGGGATGCTTCCTCTGGCTGCTGCCCTGCTCTCTCTGGCTGTCCAGCTCCCCTCTGCCGATGTTGGAGGGTGGGGGTGGGAGTGGGGTGTTTCAGAGTCACCCAAAACACTCACCCTTCTTAGTCAAACCCAAACTGAAATGACCCCCTTCCTCTTTTATTAATAGCATAGTCAGGCATACCTGGGTGTGACCTGGCCTCATGATGGCCTTGGGCACAAGCCAGATGCGCCCATCCAATGTGAGGGTGAGAAAGAATTACCCCCTGGTCCCTCTTAGTAACCAGTGCTGTGTGTGTGGTTGTGACCCTGGTGGGCCAGGGAGTAAGCTTAGGATCCTTAATATGCCAACATGCTCCTACAGCAATATTCCCTTATCCCTTCTAAGTTATTAGAAGGAAAATAAGAATGGTAGTGAGTCAGTGTTTAATGTTTATCATCCCTTGTCATTTCCTCTTTAGATCAAGCAGGACAACCCTGGGTGTGGACAGGAGAGGCTCAGCTGAGACATATTAAGTAAACACCTCGGCGGGAACCGTAGCAGCTGTGCAAATAAGTGGGCACGAGGTGGAGGGCTTACCCAGGCAGAGGACCCAAGGTTCACAGGAAGGAAAGAAACCAATTTAGCGGTAGTGGATTGTAAAGCACACAAGCCTTCATGTGGTGAAAATGTTCCCAGCCCAGCAGAGTCTGTGCGGGGCACCTCCATGGTTCTGGAGTTCTCAGTCCAGAACTGAATGCTAACTGCTCTGGGGAGGGCCTTTGTGTTATATTAAAAGTTCCCTGGGTGATTCCAGCGTGTGCCCAGGGGTGAGAACCACTCCACATTTTTAAAAACAAATTCCTGGTAAGGATACTGTCACAGGGCTGGAAGGGTTAACTCATGTTGGGGATCACACCAGGATTTGAGGACCACCCGTCTCAAGAGACATGTTATTATTCCGTAAAGCAGTGGTTCTCAAACCGGAGCTTGCATCAGAGTCCCCTGGAGGGCTTGCTAGAGCCTGGATTGCTGGGCCCCATCCCCAGAGTTTCTAATCCATTGGGTCTGGGACCCCAAAACTGACAAATCTGACAAGTTCCCGGGTGATGCTGATGCAGTGGGTCTGGGGACCACCGTTGTAGAGGACGCAGGTCTTAACTCTGAGAGGTGTTGCTGGAGAAGTGGAAAGAGTGTGAGTCTAAGAGGCAGAGGACCAGGATTCAGGTCCTGGCTTTGCTGTGGCTCATGCACAGGCTGTGTGGCGTGGGGTGAGCTGTGTGACCTCTCTGAACACAGTGTTTTCATCTATAATCTGGAGGTGAGATACTCATTTATTGCAGATACTCTCATTGGGTATTGATCAGGTACTGAGCATTTTTGATATATTATTTTGGTTGATTTCCTCAACATTTCTATAAAGTAGGTCCTATTATTCTTATTTTATAGGCTCAGAAACTGAAGTTTAGGAAGCTTCAGTGCCTCAAGAGCACTGTGTCAGAGGCAGTTTGGGCTGACCGCAGAGGCCAGGCTCTCAGCCGCTGAACCATCCTTGACCCTCGGTTGGAAACCCTGTGAATGTTAAGACTTGCCAAACAGTCTCAAGCTGTGTTCTTTGTAAGTGCTGAGCAGGGTTTGCTGTAAGGGATACCTGGTGGGTGAATCACTCCGCAACAGTGAGCAAACCCCAATTAATTCAAGTCTGGGCAGACTGGGAGGGGTTCCGGAAAAAAAACACAACAAAACACATCAATCACTCAGTAACTCTGTTTGAGAACGGGCCACTCAGATAAGACGTAGGCATTAATTAGGAGGAAAAAGGAGCAGAGCAAACAGCCGGTGGGAAGACCAGAGGCCTCTGCCGCAGGCTGCCTGAAGCCCAGGAAAGCTGCCTCCCAGAAAACGTGGCAGCAGATCACAAACACTGCAGCGGATTCGTTAAGTCAAAGCAGCCATCTTGGGGAAAGGGCATCTCTGAAGCAAGAAAAACGGGCTTTACACGAGGGGACCAAGAAAACCCATCAAGAGGACCCTGATACATGCAAATCAGAAATTGTGCGCTCAGGAGCAACTCAGGGGAGCTTACAGAGATAAGGAGCCTATAGTCAAAGTTTCTGCACCTCAGACCAGGAAGCCCCTGAGAGCTGAGTGCCTTTTGGTCACGGGGAACGCGATTCCATGTTCGGGGGCGGGTGAGACAGATGGTCACTGAAGGCCATTGCAGCTCTTCGTTCCAGTGACCCTCTGGCAGCTGGATGCACGCTTCACAGGTCCACCAGATTTCGTTCCCAAAGTCAGCAAGCATTTGGGTAGGAATACAATGAATGAAAAAAATTCAACTATCAGAAACAATCTGATAACATTTCATGCCAAAGTCTATTCGGAAAAAAGTTGTTACAACTATCACACACGGGTAAGAATGTTAGGTAACAAATTGCTTTATAAAAAACAAGAAATGGGATTGGTACGAGGGGTCAGATAAGGCAATGGATGTCTAAAAAGTGCTTTGAAAACTTGAACTGTTATTCATTAGAATAAAGTCACCACAAAAATTGAGATAATATTCTGAATGAAGAGATGTGAAAAGTGACTTTCCTTAGTAACTGCAGTAACTACCATATAAGAGTTTTATTAGATCTGGAAAGATAAGAAAGAATTCACATTCATTTTAGGAGGTAAGATGCTCGCTGCTGGTAATGATGAACTGGGACCCTGTGAATGGGCAGAAAAGTAGCAGATGAACTTCAATATGGACAAAGTCACGATGTGTTTAGCAGTAAGTAACCCAAACAACGTATGAAGTGGTTGGCTCTGATCTAATGGGTATTGTAGGGAAGCAAAACTTGCCACCCCAAAATGTCTCTTTGGCATGCAGATTATTTTGAGTTGAAAATAATCAAGGCCCTAAAGATTCAGGAAGAAACCTTGACTTTCCCCCTAACTGCCTAGAATTTGGATAGAGGGCCTGTTTCCAGAACAGAGCTACTCAACAGAGATCTCTATGAAGAATACAGGCTAATTGTGGTGGGGAAACTGCACAGATCCTAGAGATCAGTGTCCCCTCTATGTCCCATTGTCTCTGTGTGGTTCAGTCAACATTCGTTTACCAAACATTTGCTTTTCCATCTTCATGTAACTTGCCTTCCTCCCCTTTGAAGTCCCAGACCACTAACTACAACCTCCCCTTTTGTCTTTATTAAAGACAGTTTTTTTTCTTTTTTTTTTTTTGAAGTATAGTTGGTTACAATGCATCAATTTCTGGTGTACAGCATAATGTCCCAGTCATACATACATGTGCATATACTCATCTTCACATTTAAAGATAGTTTTTAAGGTGAAGACTTTGGCCATTTTGGCGAGTTACTCAGTTTTTTTGGGTCTCTCCCATGTATACATGTTATGAAACTTTTGTTTGATTTTCTCCTGTTAGTTCGTCTCCTGTCAATTTAATTCTTAGACTGACCAGAAGAACCTAAAAGGGTTGGAAAATTTCCTTCTCTCTGCATAAACGTGAGAAAGATTTTGGTCTTTGCAGCCTGTTTCTCACCTGTGATGTCAGTTTGGTCGAGAAAGCTGACAAAGCATTTAAAATAACTTTAGATCCTTAGCATTTAGGGGCCATGGTAATAGTGTAGTCTATTGGTTAATTTTAATATGTGAGAAAACTGAGATCCAGAGAGCTAAGTGGCTTGTTGAATGTCCTATAGCTAATTAGAGAATGCAGTGTATCCAAGATGGGAAGCATTAGTCTACCTTTCATAACAATAAGCTATCTGATAAAGGCCACCTTAAAGAGGGTGGGGAATTTCTAGAACGTTTCTAGGTTGATGAGATGGAAGGCTGATCAAATGCTCCTACAAAATGCTGGATTGTGTTGCTGTAAAAGACAAATCATTGAGCTGGATAGACACCTCCTGACTGGTATAATTTTCCAAATTATCTTATGTAAGCGATTTCTAATAAATCACGCAGACAGGACTTCACAGTGTAATCACAAATGAGTTTGGAACAGGCATAATGATGACAGCCCAAACATCTGTTGACTTTGGGAACAAGTCTCTATATTTTAGAACTGGCATTTAATCATTAGGAGATGGGGCTTGATAGAACTTCAGAGGATTTTTAGATACACAACAGAATATCTAACACCTTGGCCTCTGTGTTAATTAGAAGCGACAGACGTCAAGGGCTCTGTGTCTCTGTCTAGTTTCGTGGAACCTGTATGTACCTAGTTTGACCACACAACACAGAGAGTAGAGAAGATGAGAGGACAGAGAGCTTGGCACTGTTTGGATGTGATATTGCTGATGACTGCATTCTCTGACTCTAACTTCCCGGTCCCTGGGTCCCCAAGGCTTGTCTGAGCCTTCCCGCACTTGCTGATTTCCCAGGCGCCTGAATGCCTGGCCCAAGCTCTTCTCCTGTTCCCTCCAGCTCACTGTTTCCTCTTTGAACTCCACCCTTTAAAGATCTGATCCATGATGCCGCTGGGCTCACCCCTCACCCCTGCTCCTTCGTTGGACTTTTGGGCTTTGTCTCTTCTGTCCAGCCCAGCCCTGCATTCAGTAATTTCCTATAATAATTATTTCATTGGTCACTTTAATCTCCCATTGAAAACCTTTCCCACTTTCATGCGGAATTTCATGGAACTCTTTCTAAATGTGCTTTTCAAAATCTTAACCTTCATCTGGACTGTGTAAGAGCAGCCTGTGTCAGAAAGCCAGGTGTAAAAACCATTGGAATAAATAAGCATAAATTGTAAAGCAAATATAAATCAATCAGTGGGCACATCCTGCTCCGGAGGGCAAAGAGCTGAGGTTAGGGAGGCAGTAGAGTAGAGGGAATTGATATTTTCTGGTTGGAAGGATGGGAGCAACATGGGCAAATGTGGGGCATGCATGACAGAGACTGTTCTGGTCCCCAGAGGGACGAGACACAGAAACTCCAAATGCCCAGAGAAGTGACAGGGCTGCAGTAATTGGGCTTTTCTTCACTCCGGAGCAAACCAGCAACAGTAATATTCTTTTGTTTCCGCTTTAAAGGTAAAGTAGAAGAAAGGCCCCCCACCTGTTTGGGTGCCTGGTGAAGCCACTGAAAGTTCTAGAATCAACTCCAAGAAGGTTGAAGGTGAGTTAAAAAATTGCCTTCTACACACATCTGAGAGGCTCACGTACCGGCTTAGGCTGCGGTGCACGGCAACGAAAGAACAGGGGTCCAGACGCTTTCTGTTCATATGTCTTTAAATCTTACTCTAAATGAAATGCTTTGCGTGTCCTAGTTAAGTTTTGTCACTATGCTCTCTTTTACTGAAAAGCCCTGTTAAGCCCAGTTGTGTGGGGAAGCAGGCTGGTATTTGGCTCTGCTAACCCTGGGGAGGGGAGTTGGGGGTCTGTGGGCCCAGCGCGGTCATTCAGGTGGCACCTCTCACCCGAGGGGGCCGTAGCACTTCCATGACCGCCATCACCAGCCTAGGGAACGGTCACTACAAAAGCCGCGGTACTTAAAGCCGGAAAGGGATACCTCTATTGGGAGATGAAAACTCAAGGAGGCAGCAAGTGTGTGTTCCTTTCATCATGATCTATTTAACACAAAATAGTGCTTTTGGCAATATTTTCCCCAAAATGAAAGCTTTGGGTTTCAGATGGGGTTATTTGCCTTTCATCTGCATTTTCTCTGCTGTTCTATTTTCTGATCCATTACTTTCATCTTGGAAACCTGTCATTGTGACTCTTGTATCAATGTAACTATCACTCAAAAAGCTTTTTACTCTTTGGGTCAGAAGTGCTTAATATCAGGCAATTTAAATGATTTTCTGTGTATTGACCTCATATTTGAGAGTCATGCAGGATGTACTGTGAAATCAAATGTTCAAAGATAATGAATACCTTTGTTTGATGTTTTTTCCCCCTTAGGTGAGACAACAGTTGAGAATCCTAAGGGACTGATGGAAAACTGGAAAAGCTGGTAAGTACCCCATGCTGGGTCCCTGAGGGAGAGAGCGGGAGAGGGGCTGGAGAAATGGACTGGAGAAGATGGCTATGTGCTCACCCTCAAGGCAGAGAGGAGACCTGATGGGTTTTCCTCTCTTTCCGGGTGAGAGGAGGAGTGTGGCTGACCCAGGCTGATGGCAGGGGCTCAGATGGGTTACAGGAGTTGGGGCAAGAGGGTAGGTACTATAGCTTGAAGGTGAGCAGTGGGCACAAAGCTAGAGTCAGGCTGGGCTGTTGCATTGTGGGTTCACCACAGCAAGAGAGAGGTGAAGAGGGGTGGGGCGGGGGACTGGGAAAGAGCAGAGCAGATTTTGCAAGCTTGACTTGGTCTGGGACATAGACCTCTACAGTGGCAAAAATGTTTTTGATAAAGCTTCCTTTTAAAGACTTCAGTTAAGGGGGAGGGTATAGCTCAGTGGTAGAGCACGTGCCTAGCATGCATGAAGTCCTGGGTTCAATCCCCAGTACCTCCATTAAGTAAATAAATAAACAAATGATTAAATAAACCTGATTCCACCCACCCCCATAAAGACTTCAATTAGCCAATTAAAATATTTACAGAACTTTCCCTGGGAGTAGGTCTCCAGGTTGTAGGAACCCAGAACTTAAACTTTAAATATCCCACTGAAGGGGCTGATCTCTAGTTTTCCAGTGAGACAACTGGTCAGAAAGGACAAGGCATTAGAATGAGTGTTAAAGTCTGGGACAGACCAGGAAAGGGGCACACCTCCTTTCATCCTGACCACAGCTGATGTGCTTACATGAAGAGGCTGGAGCTCAGAGAGCATTAGGACTTCCCCAAGTGGGCAGTGTTGGAACCCAAATACAAACTCTGGTCTGTGGACTGGAAAGCCACTCTCTTTGCACATCACCACATTGGCTTAGAGTCGGGATTCTTGGGTCTGAATCCTGGTCCTGCCACTGACTAGCTGTGTGATCCTGAATGAGTTATGTCGTCTTTTGAACCTTAGCTTCCTCATCTGATGAATGAGGAGCATAAGATTATTGGGTAGATGAAAGAAAATGGTTCAGGCCTGGGGTTTAAGCATGATGCCTGGTGCCCTAAGGGCTCAAAACAATTTAACTGCAATTATCAAAGAAATGAAGATCAAAACTACAAAGAGGTATAACTTCATACCGGTCAGCATGGCCATCATTAAAAAGTCCACAAATAATAAATGCTGGACAGGGTGTGGAGACAAGGGAACCCTCCTACACTGTTGATGGGACTGTAGTTTGGTGAGGTCATTATGGAAAACAGTACAGAGATTCCTTAAAAAACTAAAAATAGACTTACCATATGATACAGCAATCCCACTCCTGGGCACATACTGGGAGAAAACTCTAATCTGCAAAAAGATACATGCACCCCAATGTTCACAGCAGCACTATTTGTCATAGCTAAGGCATGGAAGCAACCTAAATGTCCACTTACAGATGGCTGGATAAAGTTGTGGTATATTTATACAATGGAATACTACTAAGCCATAAAAATAATAAAACAATGCCATTTGCAGAACATGCATGGACCTAGATTATTATACTCAGTGAAGTAAGTCAGATAGAGAAAGAAAATGCCATATGATATCACTTACATGTGGAATCTAAAAAATATGAGACAAAGAACTTATTTACAAGACAGAAACAGACTGACAGACATAGAAAACAAATTTATGGTTACCAGGCAGGGGAGGCAAGGGAGGGCTGAATTAGGAGTTTGGGATTAGCAGATAAAAACTACTATATATAAAATAAACAACAAGGTCCTACAGTATAGCACAGGGAACTATATTCAGTATCTTATAATAAGCTATAATGAAAAAAGTATATGTGAATATATATGTATAACTCAATCACTATGCTGTACACCAGAAACTAACACAACATTGTAAATCAAATATACTTCAAAAAAGAAAAAACCAAGTTAGCTGCAAATAGCACAGTATTCAGAGAAAAGGGGGTATCAGAAGCCTCTAGGGGTAGGGCGTGAGGCCTGAATCAGACTTTAGCAAGTGGGTGAAAGCTGACAGACATGAGCTCAGAGGAGCAAAGTGGAGGGAGACCACCATTTGAATCAAGTGAAGGAGTAAGGGGAGACGGGGGGAGAAATGAAATAATAAGGCAATAAAAGACGGGTGTTTGCTGGTTGGTGGGTTGGTCAGTTTAAACTCCTCCTCAGGTCAAATGGTGTAATGAGGCTTGGGGGGATCTGACTGCCCCCTGGGGAGACCAGGATGCCATCTTTGGCCCTGAGACAAAACGGCCTCTGCGCATCCTGAGAGAAAGGGTAAAGGACGCTGGTGTGTGTGTATGTGTGTGTGTAACTGTAATAAGCAGAGAAGTAAAGGAGTGTGGTGTGGGTGAGGGGGTGATGTTTCTGGGCCAGTTCCTGCCATGCTTTCAGTGGATTAAAAATTGTAACTACCACCTTTCCTTACTTTTCTCTCTTCTCTCACACACAGAGCACCTGGTACAGGGCCTGATCAGACATATTTAAAAAACCAGGAGTCTCTGTGTGTTCAGTGGATGCTACAAACCCCACCCAACACCTGGCTTTGCTTGTGTAGGTTGTAAGGAAATGTGGACCCAGACACTCAGCACCTCCCTTCTCTCCTCTTGGTCCCCAAGCTCCTGCCTGATGTGGACCAGTGGTGGCACCTGCTCAGGGCCCAGGGGAGCCACAGCCCAGGAGTCTCCTTTGCTCTCTGTCTTCCATGGTTACTTCGCTGGCAGGCAGCAGGGAGGAACCAGCTCTTTGGAGCCTTCCTGACAGTCAGCTGTGGGGGCGAGGGTCTGGCTTCTGTCCCTCTCTCCAAACCATCTGAGTGTAGGGAGAGCACAGACAGCTTTCTCTGACCCACTGAGTCACACTGACACGCTTCTTTCTCCTTCCGAGTCCACTCACATATGTCCTCATGGTTCTCTCCACTGCGGAGGTGGGGCAGGCACTAGAGATCAGTGTTCAGGGGGTCTGAGCCCCTTTCCCAGGTCACAGAGCACTTTGCTGCTGGAACCCAGACTCAGGCCCCGCCAGCATTCTTTGTGCTGAGCAAGCAGCGGTCAGGACCCTGGGGTACATGACATGGGATTTCCCTGCCCCCTCGGTCATCCACAGAAGACAAGAACAAAGCAGTCAGACAGGGAGGCCCTTTGCCAGTGTGGGGCTCATGCATCACCGGGGGAGCTGGTCCCTGGCTTTCACCCTGTACCAGGCAGCTGGCCCCAGAGCTGCTCCACTGGGGTCCCTGCTGGGAGGGAAGACTTGGAATCAATTTCTTGGATTCTCCTGCAAAAGCAAGGACTTCAAAAGCCAGGCTGAGTCTGCAGTGTTCTGGGGGCTACTTAGCACCATGGGAATAACTCAGAGCTGTGCAGGTGCTGATGAGCACCAAGACAACCCCGCTGCCCTGTCTCGGCAGGCCGGGCCCAGTGCAGGGGCGGGCGCTGGTCCTTGCGGTGGTTCCGCGGGTCTGCTCCCTCTGCCTGGGCCTGCAGAGGCCGGTGGGCTCCCTCAGACAACCTGAGAGGGCAGGATGATCTGGAAGGCCTCTGAGCCAGAGGTGTGCCTCTCCTACAGAGGAGGAGGAAGCCAAGAACTGCAGGCGAGAAAATCAGACTGGCAATTACCCTGCTCCACGGAGCCTTACCTCTGAGGTAGTGTCTTGGGCACAGCTGGCTTATCCCTGCAGGGCCTGGGTTCTGTCCTCTTGTGCTTAGAATTAATTTGAGTGGGAACAGAACAGAGGGAGGAACGCTTATTTCCTTGGCTTTGGTCTGGGGTCCACTCAGGGAAGAAATGTGTGTGTGTGTGTGTATGCGTGTGCGTGTGTGTATGTGTGTGACCATAAACCAGTGGAATGGATTACAGACAAGGCAGAAAGCAGACCAGTGATATCAACTCTTTAAGACAGACACAAAGAGCCTTTACGATAAACACTAGATGTGAATTTCTTTAGTGGGACGGGTTGGAGGCAGAAGGACCCCTCTCCTAGACCCAGTTGTTCATTCATTTATGCAATCAATTATGTTAAATTACTCAACAGCAGTTATCTAGCACCTACTATGTACCATGCACTGTGCACAGACTGGACTAAGACTCAGCCTCTTTCTGCCTTCTAAGTGCTCACAATCTTATAGGGAGGGTGGAAATATTAACAAGCAAAGAATACAATAAATACAGTGTGATACATGCAAGAAATAGGTACATTGGTGATAGAAGCAAAGGAGAGGTGGGCCTAACTCTGGGGGCAGAGGGCTGACACTCGGTATGCGGCGTGGATGAGGTGTGGATGTCAGATGGGTAAGAGGGGGAACAAGGGGCAAAACTCTGGGCGTCGGGGAGCAGGCCTGGACTGTGGGAGACAGTGGGAGGTAGGTGTGGACAGGCAGACAGAGCGGAGGGTGAGAGTTTTAAGGAGAAGCTGGAATCTGGAATTTGAAGGGAATTGGGACCAGGGAGAGGAGGAGGCTTCCTCGGATCAGTCACTGTGAGTGAAATGCAGAGGCCCAAGTGAGAGAGCTGTTCTTCCCTTCAGGACACAGGGAGAGGCAGGGTTTCGTGGGGATTAAGCACACGGGCTCTGCACGGAGACTGTCTGAGTTCAAATCCTGGCTCTGCCACTGGGGGCAAGTTACTCTGTGAACTTCACTTTCCTCACCATCCGTGATCCGGCAGCAGGGCTGTTGTGAAGATCAGGAGCCCTTGGCGGGGTAATGGGCAGAACTCTCTGCAGACGTTAGCACTTACTGCTGTCATTATCCCAGGCAATCCCTGAATGCTCTTTGCTTTTCCTTTGAAGCGTTTCTTGCATCTTGCTTTGACCCCGCTTTTGCAACAGTGACTGCCGTGTCCTCTGCACCTGCGTCTTGCCGCCTTCACCTCACATCTGGGTTTCGGCCCGTTTAGGAAACTGGCCTTGCTGGCTTGCTTTCTTCCCCTGCAACCAGCCTGTGGACCAGCCCCAAACCCAGACCCCTTAAGCGTCAAGTCGCAGTCACTTCTTTGCTCAAGAGCCTTAATGCTCCCTTTTTCAGAGATGCACCAGTCTGGCCCATTGTCCCTTCACAGATGAGAGAACCAAGACCAGAGGGGCTAAATGAGGATGCCCCTCTCTGAGCTGTTTGGTACTGGGTTCTTCTGCTCTTGATCCTGACTCCTTCCCTGTAACAGGTGGTCCTGTTTTTCCCACCGCCCTCGTCTGGTGCTCTGTAATCTCTCAGCTCCGGGGCTTCTCCAAACCCTCCGTGGGAGACACAGATACAGGGCAGAAAATGGACCTGCATGAGCCATACTGTCAGTCGCTTTGAGTTTGCATTCCAGCCCTCCCCTAACTAGCTGAGTGCCCTTGAGCAAGCACGGTAACTGTTGCGAGCCTCAGGTTCCTAATCATTGAGAGAGATGTTATGAGAGCTCCTCGTAGGCTGGGTGAGGGTGGGAGATGGGGTCATAGACTACGGGAAGGGCGTGGTAGTGTGTCTGGCACAGAGCGTGGGGCTCTGGAGTGTTGCAGCCCCTTCTCTCTGGTCACGTGGGTGGCCCCGGCCCCAAGAGCCCACCAAGACTGTCTGTACACGCTGCTCCCACTTGACCCCTCCTTTCCTTTCCACTTTACACCCCTAGTCACCCCGAGGGCTCAGCAACCCCCTTCCCCACGAGCTGTCCTCTGTGTTCTGAATTCCCCAAAGCTTCTACCTCACTGCTTTACATCCAGAGTTAGAACTCCAGCGAGAGGCCAAGCCCTCGTTTCAGAAATACGTTTTCAACATCCTCAAAGACAGAAGCCAGGCTGTTCGTGGGCCAAGGTGCTGGGAGCTGAGTGATTTTGGGCGTTTTAGAGTTGGTTGAATGATGCTCATTAGGAGTTGAAAAGACTTCCCGAGCAGACCCCAAGGGGCCGCACTCAGACACCCAATGGAAGGCATGAAAGCAGAGGGGCAGGACCTGCGCAGCCTTGCAGGGGAGCCCTCAGGATGAACCCCTTCTTAGGAAAATCGGAGGGGCCAGTTCTTGTCAGGTGTGAGCCCACTGCTCCCACGTCTGTCTGTTGTTCTGATCTTAGAGGAACCCAGGAGCCCCACCAGGGGCCGCCCAGGGCCTTTACAGCAAGGAGGAAGTGTGTCGTTTGCACAGGGCCTCAGAGGCCCTATGATAGCAATAGGGTAGCAGTCCCTCCCCAGCAGGTAAACTGAGCAGAGTCTGTTACAGTGCAGGCGGCCTTGGGAAGGGGTGTGGCTTATCAGGGGCTGTGGCTTATCCAGTGCACAGAACCGGGGCTGCTTTCCTCCCTCAGTGTGGGCCAAGCCAAGCCCACACTGGGGGAAATGCTTATTTGTTTTCTCCTAAATATAAAAATCTATTTATCTGACTTGAGGGGATACAAAACATCTGTTTGCTGGTAGACTGTCATCTTGTTTATATTTTCCATTTTTAGGAGTGGGTGGGACTTTCCTCCAGAAACTGCTAATTTCCTGAAAACCTGGACCAGACCTGGGACTTGTTATGTCTTTGTAGGTTTTATTTGGTTTATGTGTGCATATATTTATAGTTAAATCTCTAAAAGAGACCCCAAAGAGGGGGAAAAAAGCAATGAATCCAATTCTCCAAAGGCTTTGAAAAGATAGCTTCACTTAAACTTAGCAAAGGACTAAAATACAACCTCACCAGCAAATATTTACCCTCTATATGGGGATTATCCAAAGCAGGGTCTCTAATAAGACATTTTCTGCATCACTTCCTGCTCACTGGGAAAGGTCAAAGGTTGGCCACTAGATTTTTTAACAAGACTTCCCAGCAGTCTTCCTGTGCTGAGAGAGGACTGCCCCACCTTGAGTCTGCTAGGGCATTGGCTTTCAGTGACTGATAGCTCCCTTTGTCTCAGCCAAAGTAGAAAATAGAAATATCACCTAAAAAATGTGAAGCCAGCTCCCCCACCATCCTTCCCGTCTAGAATGTATTGCATCCACAGGCAAAGGGAAATTTATAGTCTTCTCAGCATTCTATGATCTATTACCTTTTCCTCTTAAATATTCATTAGAAAAATAATAAAGCCATGGACATAAGGACCTGAATGGTATTATTGATGGCAGGCTTTGGGGTTGAGCTAATGCGCAAATTAAATCATCTCCTAAAGATCAGGGAGATGGTTGACAAGGGGCTTTTTTTCAGAAGGTGCTGAAATCTCCTTTATCCTCATTCTTTTAGGACTGTGGGGTCGAGGACAAGGGACGGAGTGTACTGGAATGCAGATGGTGGTCCTCTGTGTGTAATCCCTGGGGCATAAGGGTGACTCCAATTCTACTGGGAAGAGCTTGGAAATAGGGACTTCTTTGGCTTCTGAGCTTTTCTCAAGGGGAAATGAACCAAGAGCGTTTTTCAGCTCTGGTGGAAAGCTGTTCTAAAAGCTGAAAGCATCCAAGACTGAGGGTTTAGACTAGGTGGGAAAGCCTTGAATGGGACATTCTTTGGAAGGTGTCACCGCAGATGTTTTGACTTGGAGGAAAGAGCCAGGGATGAGGACAATCTCTCTGCTATGAATGATAACAATGACATATACACTAGTTAGAGTGGACACTGATCTAAAGAACAATGCCAGTGGTTCTTGTTGTTTGCCTTCATCTCCCCAGGTTACGCTTTAATTACGCAAGGTGGAGGACATGGTGGGAACGCTATGCTGTTGGTTGAACCATCACACATGCCCACCATGCTCAGGGAAGTCCATTTCCAAACTTTAATGGTCAGTTTGTGAACTTCATATTTAGTTTGTTCAGGAGATGATCCCATTTAAACTTTTATTCTTTTAAGAAGCATGGCACGAGGTATACAGGTACAAATTTTCCTCTAGAAGTTCACCTGTCTCTGTAGTAGTAAAACTCTGAAATAGGTACTTATTTTTTTTTTAAAGCTTTCCAACTACTGGGGACAGCAAGGACTTTTGCCATTTAATTTTTGTTATTCCCCAGCTCATGAAAATGTATTTCTTAATCTTCCAGCTATAGATGTTCCCAATCAGAAAAAGCATAAACTTATATGTTCTCTGTACTCCAGTAACTTATAATTTAAGGTTAACAACATGGCATGTACACAGAGAGGTGTGCAGAAAATACCCAAGTAGTCAGCATCAGTGGCAGGATGAAGACACGGGCTTTGGTCCAGGAGGGAGAGGAAAAGGAATTGTGTGAGTCACAGGGGCTGCTAGGTATTTAGATGAAAGATGAAAATCCCCACTTTAGGGGGAGGGTATAGGTCAATGGTAGAGCGAGTGCTTAGCATGCATGAGGTCCTGGGTTCAATCCCTAGTACCTTGTTAAAAATAAATAAATAAACCTAATTACTTAACCCCCCCCAAATTAAAAAAAACCCCACTTTATATGTAGTTTGGTCAAATTTATATGGAAAAAATGACCAAGCCAGTGTTTTTAGCCCTTCTGATTACCAAATAAAATTATCTGGCTGGTTTGGCAAGTAAAGGTAATAACAGTGAAAATGACTGATCACGAAATGACATGACCTTAGTCAAAGAAAGGCTTTATGGAGAAGACAGCTTTGCAGGTCTCATCCACCACAGGTGAGGAGCGAGTGGTCCCATGCACTGAGGGAGCTATTCCAGGTGTGTGGTTTACAGAGGAGAAGCCAGGTCACATATAATAAGATGGGTGCCTTGTGGGTGCTCTTGCTTCCATGGGTAAACTTGAGGGAGGATTGAAATTGGCCATGCTCTGAAGCCCAGGACTGCTCAGCCTACCTGCCAGTGAGCCTCCGGGCTCCTTTTGATAGGGCTTAGATGCTGAGTAAGGGGGTACCAGGCCTGGGTGTCACCTCTGCTGGAGACCAGGGTCCACCCAGCTCTGCGCCCTTGGGTATAGTGCTTGGCCTCCTGAGTTTCTGTTTCCTTCTTAGTGGAATAAATGAGTTGGACTGGATGTTCTCCAGGATCCCTTCTAATTTTCTACTTCTATGAATCAGGTGTACTCTTAAAAACATCTACTTCTTCACTTGGGAAAATTGCAATGGTGAAGTCCTAGAAAGACAGAGAATCTCTCTCTCTCTCTTTTTTTTCCTTTTTCCAATTTGTTCTGCTTTTTTGAGTATGGAGGGGGAAAACTTTGCAAACTAGTACTTGAGGGATAAAAGAGAAAGAAGACACGTGTGTGAGGCCGAGGGGTGGGGGCAGACCCCCTCACGGAGAGCACTGCTTCAGGCCCGCAGGGCGGGGGCATTCGCAGTTGTCACCCAGGGGCTCCTGCAGTCTTCCCAGGAGAGGGGGCTCACCCCCTAGTCTCCAGTGCAGCCCTCCTCAGCGCCTCCCTCCCGGGGCCTCTGGGCTGCAAGGGGCCAGGTGGCCTCTTCTTGGCTATGGCTTCGGGTTTATCCCAGTGCTTTAGGGCTGCCTGCTTTTTGCCCTTTATACCTGCATGATTATCAAAGTAATACACACCACTTCAGAATAACAGGAAGCTACAGAAAAGTGCTAAGGAGCATGAAAACAAAATCAGCTCTAATCCTGTCACCCAGAGCTATTTACGTTTAAGTGCATTTTCTTCTAATGTATTCTTTTCCTTAACACAAGTGCACACATTTTGTAACCTGCTTTTTCTGTGCTCAACCTCATAGCACGTTTCCATGTCATTAAATGTAGCTGGGCCCACTTCATCCCCCACTGCTTCCTGTGCTGGCCCTCTCCTCTTGGTAGTCCTGACCGAGGCAGGGCGTGCCTACCTCTGCTCTTTTGTGCGTGCTGTTGACCTGTCTGAAGCACAGCCCCTCCCCATTCATTTTGAGTCCTATGGCTCTTTAGGGTGCTATGTCCTCCATGAAGCCTTCCAGGATATCCTGGAGGGCCCGCCTGATTGTCTCTCCATCCCTGACACCCCTCCCCTCTCCTAGACTCTGGTCCTCCAACACGTGCTTACTCTGGACAGTTTGGTCTCCTTTTATGTAGCTGCCCCACAGGCAGTAGAGTGATGGGAAATATTTAACATCGGCTCCCTGGAAAGAAATGTATGCATATGTATACATACGTAATTTATTATGTAGTCTATTAATATCAAGGCTATGTATTACACAGTTTATAAGGAATAATAAAATATTGAGTACTCTTTATTGTAAACTCCATATAGCCAGCTGGCTCTCACAAAACATTCCTGTTGACTTTTGCTGGACTTTTCTATCACTAGCCAGCCCCCTGGGTGCGAGTGATGAACGTGGATCGTTCTAATAGGAATGATAGTTGATACTTTCATTTACGTGGAGTAAGACAAAACAAACAATGAAGACCTGTTTCAGAACTTAAACCATTCAACAATGACATAAGCTGCTTCTCGGCTGTATCAGATGATTGCTTTAGAATCCTGGAAGAGCATCTCCTCAGTTTTTTGTGCTGTTTATAGTTGGAACCGCTACAGACACAGTACACTTTTCAGTTTAATCCTCATAGTCAACATTTTACCTTGATAGTTAAGGCTTTCTTAAGGGGCCTGCAATTTCTGGCCTGTCAAATCTGGCCCATCTCCTATTTATGTAAATAAAGTTTTATTGGAACACAGCCACATTCATTCGTTTATTGTCTGTAGCTGTGTTTGTGCCACAATAGAGAACTATGTAGTCACAACCGAGACCATATGACCTACAAAGGGGAAAATATTTACTACCTAGCCCTTACCGAAAAGGTTTGCTGATACTTGCTCTACATACTCAGCAAAACAATAAATCAAACCTTGATTAATTATTTTCATCTATATTTTTATGTATTTATTTATGTAAAATACATTTGTAGTGTTTGCCAATTTCCATGTGTAAATACAGTCATCATGTAGCTACCAGCGTGATGTTACTACTAAGGGGAGTTGGGAAGAGATGAACTTTGGCACATCAATATATAGTATTTCCATCATAAATCTTAGTAAATGTCAATAACGTCAAGAACAGAGATAATACTGAAATGTTGTAAAATAACTAGAACAGAGGAGTTTGAGTATTTACTACTGTTGTTTTTAACTTTATTTAATTGTAAGTTTCTAAGATTTAATTTTTATTTTTTATTTTTAAATTATTTTTAACTTTTTTTTATTGAGTTATAATCATTTTACAGTGTTGTGTCAAATTCCAGTGTAGAGCACAATTTTTCAGTTATACATAAACATATATACATTCATTTTTTAATCTGTGAGCTACCATAAGATCTTGTATATATTTCCCTGTGCTATATAGTATAATCTTGTTTATCTGTTCTGCATTTTGAAATCCCAGTCTGTCCCTTCCTACCCACTGCCCCCTTGGCAACCACAAGTTTGTATTCTATGTCTGTGAGTCTGTTTCTGTTTTGTATTTATGTTCTTTTTTTTTCTCTTTCTGTCAGTTTTTATGGCTGAGTAGTATTCCATTGTATAAAAATACCACCTCTTCTTTATCCAGTCATCTGTTGATGGACATTTAGGCTGTTTCCATGTCTTGGCTATTGTAAATAGTGCTGCTATGAACATTGGGGTGCAGGTGTCATTTTGAAGCAGGGTTCCTTCTGGATATATGCCCAGGAGCAGGATTCCTGGGTCATATGGTAAGTCTATTCCTAGTCTTTTGAGGAATCTCCATACTGTTTTCCACAGTGGCTGTACCAAACTGCATTCCCTAGCACAATCTACCCAAGCAATAGAAATAAAAGCAAGAATAAACAAATGGGACCTAATTAAACTTACAAGCTTCTGCACAGCAAAGGAAACCATAAGTAAAACAAAAAGACAACCTACGGAATGGGAGAAAATTTTTGCAAATGAAATTGACAAAGGCTTGATCTCCAGAATATATAAGCAGCTCATATGGCTTAATAAGACAAAACAAACAACCCAATCCAAAAATGGGCCAAAGACCTAAACAAGCAATTCTCCAAGAAAGAAATACAAATGATCAGTAAGCACATGAAAAAATGCTCAATATCACTAATTATCAGAGAAATGCAAATCAAAACTACAATGAGGTATCACCTCACACCAGTCAGAATGGCCATCATTCAAAAGTCCACAAATGACAAAATGCTAGAGAGGCTGTGGAGAAAGGGGGAACCCTCCTACACTGCTGGTAAGATTTAATTTTTAAATAGTGGCTGTGCTTAACAATCAGCTCACAAAATTCTTGAAAAAAAATTTTCTTTTTTTTACAAAAGTCTTGAAAATTTAACAACTGGCTCTATTGAGGGTGAGCACTTTGATCTTTGGTGGGGAAATATGATCCCAGCCCATCTGGGTGGAACCCCAGCCCTGGGGGCAGTTCTGCCCTGGATAAGTGCATGCAAGGGTCTCATGGTCATCATAAGTCTCTACTTAAACTTGAAGAAAGAAGCCTCTTGTGTGTAGCAGGGGCTCCAATCCCATCTGTTGATCAGAAAATTGCCATGCAGTCTGGCCATTGTCGGAAGTTTAACCGTGAACCTCCACCCACCATGTGTGGAAATGAGTCATTCTGGACAGAGCCATCCAGAAGGCACAGATGGTGCCCTGACCCTGCACGACCTGGGATGAGTATTCTATGAGGCCAGAGCACAGGGTCTAGCCAGTCAGCCCTGTCAGCTCATGCCCAGCTTTTTGCTTTGGAAGTACCAACTTATATCCCCTCCCCTGCCCCTTCCCTAACCCCAGAAAAGCAGGAGGGGCTGGCTGACTAAAGCCACCTCAGAGTTCCCTGGGGTCATGTGGCCTCGGCCTGGGAAGACAGTGGTTACGACCCCATGATGTGAACCAGCTGGTGTTTTCTTTAAGGTAATCCCGTGCCCCAAACCCTCCACTGTCAGCTGCTCCGTGGCTTTGGAAACAAGCATTTTCCCGGTGAGCTGCTTTGAGTCTGTTTAAAGCTGCAAAACAAGTGTGCTGAGGCACTGCATGAACCAGCAGGGAGAGGACCGGTGCCGGAGCTGTAGGGCTGGTGCCTCTTCCACCGCCACCACCAGGCATGTGAGGTTGAGCTTGTCACTTAACCCCCTCGAGCCTGTTTCTTTTAGGTTAAATGCCTCACAGGATCACTGTGAGGTCGAGATAATATACGTGAACACATGTAGCAAAGAGCAAGTGTAAGAGGACAGTGAACAGAACTGGCACCAGAAGATCTGCTGGAAACACTTTGTGCTAAGTGACCCATACTCTCTAAAGAGATCACCCCCAAATCCAGGGCTCCCGAGGAGGGGGCCCAACTGTCATTCCTGCCCCCTCCCCTGGCCTCATGTAGTGAGACAGATGGGAGAAGGGCAGAGGGAGTTAGTGGGAGATGAATTTACTTCTGCCCTCCCATCATGCCTCTCATCTTGAGGTCCAGCTGGGGGCAGCTTTGGAAATCCCACATGGAGATGACAGGGTGAGGCCTGCAGGAGGCTGACTTGTCATACTGCTCCAGGCTGGATGCTTGCTCAGGTGCTGAGACCCTTGGCCCATCTGGTGGTAGGGATACATAGGTTGATGGAGTTTTGGAGAGAGTTTGTGGGGCTCTGTTTGAATGTGGAGGCTGTGCCTTGTTCGGCCATCTGAAGACAGGCAGCTCAGCCACGTGGGGAGAAACAGCTGGGGGATGGTGTGCCTGACAGGGTGGGATTCTCAGCTCAGCTCCCTTCAGCCCTTTGAGGGTGGGGAAGGAGATGCCAGCGGTTTCTGAGGCTCTGTACAGGAGGACAGAGTGGTGGGGGCACAGACCACTGGAGAAGCCAAAGGGGCCAGAGTTGTCCTTAGTGACAGATGAGCTGGGGTCACACTGACAGGGCCCTCGGAGCCACACACATTCTCAAAGGACCATTCCACAGCCAAGGCCACCAGCAGCACATGGGCCCAGAGTGGACCAGAGTGAGACCAGACAGCCAGTGAGCAGTGAGGATCTCTGTCCCCACCACCTGTACCCCACCACCAGCTTTCCCAGAGAGGATAGGCCCTGCAAAGGGAGGGGGAGCCATTCCAGAACCAGGCCTGCTCTCCCAGCCCAGCCCACGGGACCCCTGTGAGGACTGAAAGAGTAGAACTCTGCCCGGCCCACTCCAGATCCCACCTCCTCCCTGAATCTAGCTCATGAAGGGGAAAAGGAAGAACGTCAAGTCACATGTGAGATGGAGGCTTTAGAATAAAATACGATGAAAAAAGACTTAATAACAGAACTGACCAAACGTTAAGAAATCTACTCAAGATGCTATTAAGGGGTGAAAAGGTATGACTTGATGGTACATGGTTGAAGGCAGGATGGGGTGAAATATAACACTGTTTCCTATTTCTACTCCTCTAAATTCAGACTGAACAATAAACCTGTAACATAAGCCTTAGTTTTTATAGTCTGTGGTCCCTTTGAACTTGGTGAATTGAATCTAGTACATGTATAGAGCCTTGGGTCTCAAACTTCAGAACACATCGGAATCACCCAGAGGGCTTGTAAAACAGACTGTTGGCTCTGAACCCAGTTTCTGATCCAGTAGGTCTAGGGTGGGATCAAGAATCTGCATTTTTATCAAGGTCCCAGGTGATGTCAGTGTTGCTGGTCTGGGGACTGTAATTTGAGAATCACTGTACCTGGAATAGAGCATCACTGAAGTGTGTATTTAACACAGCTTTGAAAACAGGCCGCGGAATTTCCTAGGAGGCCAATAAAAATGATTTTATTTATCTCACTTTTCTGGGGGGAAACAATAGTGGAAAGTTGCATTGGTGTTCCTATATGTTAAAGAACGAACTGAAAATCCATCGCTCTACGGACAGCTGAGCCTGGAAGGCCATCCAGGATTTCCCCGTGCTCATGAGGCCAGCTCTGCCCACGTAGATTAGGTGCTACAGCACACCTTGGAGCAGGGGCCCAATGTGCCTGGTCAGGGTTATGTAAGCAGGAACAGAGAGGTCATTCTGCTCGCTCCTAAGGAAGCAGGAGTCATCCTTGCAACGCCCCCCCCCCGCCCCCGCCATCCTCACGCTTCATAGCCAGTCCTCTCTGGTCAGGCTGACATCTCCCCGTTAGAGGAAGTGCCCCTCCCATGTGGATCCTGCTCAGTCAGGTTGGGTAGATAGAGCTGATTCTTCCCAAGGGGTGGGCATGCTTCCCAAACCAGGCCAATCAGAGAGCCCATCCTCCTGGCCAGAGTTGTCTATTTAGAGGTGAGCACCCAGCCAAGCAGAGTCCTTTCTGGGATGGTTGCCAGAGGTCTGCAATAAGGTATTATAATCTCTCTGGAATTTTAAGCTCCAAGGAGTGATAGCACTCCCAAGTGCCATCTGGAGGGAAGGAGAGAGAGGAAAAGAGAAAGAAAGAGAGAGGATTGAGAGACACTGTGTTTTTATTATAGGCATAGACCCAGCTCTACCCGAAGCCTGTGTTTTAGACATCGCTGTTTCGTGAGTAAATTCCCCTTTGGCTTAAGTTAATTTGAGTTGGATTTCTGTTCCTGTGACCAAAAGTCCCAGCTAATGAAATCAGCCATTGGGTATTATGTACTTTTTCACAGCTCTAAATATGTTGACTTTCCTCCATCCCCACTGTACTACCTGTCTTGGTAACAGCCTCCCAGCCCTGTGAGGAGTCTCCTTTGATTGCTCTGGGGACACCCTCGTGCAAGAAATGAATCCCCAGTGATGACTTGCCCAGTCCGTTGGACTTGGAGCGGCCTGGCTTCAGTACACAATGGCTCTTTCTAGCACATTTCCTGGGGCAATTGCAGCCTTGTGACTTCGAATGTGAGGTCTGATGCAAAGAAAAAGCTACCATCTGCCTCCAGCACCCTTCTGGTGTTCAGCTCCTGGAGACTGTGGGCTGTGCCCCTTTGTTGCCCTGGGTCCAGTTTCACCTGCAAACCCTGACTATTGCAGGGAAAATCTCTTAGGGACCATTGTGTGTGAACCAGCAGCACGGGCTCTGTTACCAACACCAGGAACCTCCTTACAACTGTCACCCAATAAAGTTGTCAAAACATCCCAGCAGCCAGACCGTGACCTCCTAGTAACCTAGGTACAGCAGAACACGGATGGGTGGCCTGGGTGGTTCCAGACCATTAGCACGTCAATGCATTACCAAAACAGCTCCAACTTTACTTTACTTTACTGACCTTCAACTGAAGATTTCCTAGAAAGGGATTTAAATTACACACTGCCCAGCAAAACTTAATAAAAATTCCTCTCTAGACATTGTTATTCTTTTTCCAGAGTGACAAACGCTGCCAGTAGCCTCTTCTCCCCGACTCATGGCCTGTAATACTTCTCATTCTTATGCTAAGGTGGTTCTTCAGGTTGGACCCCCAGGACCAACATCAGTGTTGGCATCACCTGGGATTTCATTAGAAATGCAAAGTCCTGGGCCCTACCCTAGTCCTCCTGAATAGGAAGTTTGCAGTGGGGCCCAGAAATCTGTGTTTTAACAAACCTTCCTGCCAGCTCAAGTTTGAGAACCAATGTCAAAACCACTGACCTAAGTGATTCATTCAGCTCCCGCCTGTTTCCAAAGCTCGCCTAGCAACACAAAAGACCACCCAGCAACACAAAAGACCAGGAGTGTTGAGAGGGGACCACCTATTGCTCCTCAAGCAAGCTCCTTGGTGGTCTCAACTCTGGCCTCAGATCATGTTTACTGGCTTCAGTCCATAAAATAGGGGCAAGTCTTTCCTTATTGTCACACTGGCATCCTGACTGAGGACACACTGGTTCCTCTTGTCTCTGTTCCAGAGCCTCAAATACATCAGAGTATTTGGGTAGGGGCAAGATAGGGCTTACACTATCAGACAAAACAGAATGAAGTGCAATACGAATGATAAATGCTGGAGAGGATGTGGAGAAAAGGGAGCCCTCCTCTACTGCTGGTGGGAATGCAGTTTGGTGCAGTCATTATGGAAAATAGTACAGAGATTCCTCAAAAAACTAAAAATAGACTTACCATATGATCCAGCAATCCCCCTTCTGGGTATATATCTGCAGGGAACTCTAATTCAAAAAGATATATGCACCCCAGTGTTTATAGCAGCACTATATACAATAGCCAAGACATGGAAGCAACCTAAATGTCCATCGACCCATAACTGGATAAAGATGTTGTAGTATATTTATACAGTGGAATACTACTCAGCCATAAAAAGAATAAAATAATGCCATTTGCAGCAACATGGATGGACCTAGAGATTATCATTCTAAGTGAAGTAAGCCAGAAAGAGAAAGAAAAATACTATATGATATTACTTACATGTGGAATCTAAAAAAAAAAGAAGACAGAAAAAGAGGACACTAATGAACTCATCTACAAAACAGAAATGGATTCACAGACATAGTAAACAATTTTATGGTTACTGGGGGAAAGGGGGTGGGAAGGGATAAATTTGGGAGTTTGAGACTTGCAAAAGTTAACCACTATATATAAAAATAGATAAAAACAAATTTCTTCTGTATAGCACAGGGAACTATATTCAATATCTTGTATTAACCTATAATGAAAAAGAATATGAAAAGGAATATATGTGTGTGTATGTGTATATATATGCATGACTGCGACATTATGCTGACACCAGAAATCAATACATTGTAACTGACTATACTTCAATGAAAAGAAAAAAAAATGATAAAGTGGAATAAAAAAATCTCCAAAGAAAGAAGCAAACGCAGCAAGCCGAGTGGATTATAAAGCCACATTTATCCTTCAAAGTAAGTGGTAATCAGTCCCGAGGAGCTAGGAGACTTTCAAATAATGGCCAACATGTGTTGATATTGACAGTGACCCATAAATCTCAATTTCTTTGGAAGGAAATGTTTGGGCGGCATTTTAATTCCAAGCCATCAAATGAAAAGGACCAAGATTTACCTCTGCCGTGGGTATGAGTGGAGCATCACTGGAAATACAACCCGATGGACACTGAGTTAAGCATTAATTGATGGCCTCCAGCATGCTTCCTAACACTCCATTACCCAGATGGGGGGTGCGGCAGCTGAAGCACGGACCAGCTGAGCCTGGGGTGAGCTGCCATCCAGGAAGGATGAAGGGCCCTGGGTGGCCGCGGCGCGCCTCCCCCAGCATGACTAATCACCGCCACTCTGTCAGAGCGCTCTGCCCTCATGTGTGCGGTGGGGGTGCTCTGGAGCCTGCCAAGGCCTTTTCTCGAGGCTTCTGTTGCTTCTCTCCTCAGCAGTTTTCTTATCATGCGTGGCCAGTCCCAAGCCTGGTCCCTATCTTCCAGCAGAGACAGCAGGCCTTTCTCCAGCTCTCCAGGTTGTTGTGCCCGAGAGGGAGGCTAACTGGCTCCTTCTCTCCCTTCTGCCGTCTAAAGAAGGCATTACAGTTACCATTTATTTCCTACTTGTTGGACAGTGTGCTCAGTGTTTCTGCATACATCATCTCACTTGATCCTTACTCACTGTGTGACGTTGGGCCAGTCACTTGACCTCTGTAAGCCTAGTTTCCTCATCTTTAAAATGGGGACAGTAAGAGCACTCACCCCACAGGGATGAAGTGGAATATTCCAAGGGAGGCCCTGGCATGTGGGGAAGCTGGCCACTCAGCGCTGCCGGCCCTGAGCTGTGCTGTTAGTTGCTCTCCTCCGTGTTCCTGGGGCCGTTCCGCTGAGAGAGAGACTGCGTGTCATTGTCTCCGTGTCCCTAGCTCTCAGCACAGCATCTGGGACACAGTTGTGCTCAATAAACATGTGTGAAATTAGGAAAGAAAAGAGGAAGACTGGGTGAGCCCCAGAAACTGGGTGAGCTGAGAAGCTGGGGCTGGGGGTCCCCAAGCGGCGACATAACAAAGAGACTTTCACCCTGACCTGAGGGGAAGACTGGAAGAGAACTTAGAAACCAAACCTTTTGTCAGAGAGAAAAGGAATTAAAGAGTTCCCAGTTTGGCGTCCAGGGGAGGACAGTGATTTATCCAGAGTCACATGGCCATTTGGTGACAACGTTCAGGCCATAATCCACGGCTGAGGTTTCCTAGTGTGCGCAGTGTTCGATCGCCACATTAGGAAATACATTACCGGAAGCAGTCAGAAGACCCTAGGGACGGTGGCCCTGAGCCACCTGCTGGGTCCTAATTCCTGTCTCTGGTGGTGGTTTAGAGCCTTCTGCCTGCTGCCACCCCACCTCCTTCCCCAGGCCCCTGGGGTCTGCTTCCTGGGCTCTCCCTGCCCTTCCGTCTGAGCACTTGATGAGAAATGCGGCAAGACCAGGTGTGAGAGGTGCAGGGGGAAAACACAGGCCTCGGAGTCAGGGAGACCCCAACTCAGATCTCATGGCAGCCTTTTACTGGTTTGGACAAGACAGTTAGGCTCAATGAGCCGCAGTTTCTGCACAAGTAAAATGAGAACAACAGTACACACTGTGTAGGTTGTAAGTTGTAAGAACGAAGGCAGCTTAAGCCAAGTGCTTGGACATGGTAACTGGGCCTCTCCAGCTGGGTGTGAGGCAAAGAACCGCATCTTGTTCGCTTTTATATTTCTTCCTGTTGCCTGGTTTGCCAGCGCTGAGCACACTCCCTTATGTCTAGTACCAGGTGCCAATTACTAGTTCACTGAGTAAATGAGGAGCTATTTTGTGTTCTTCAGAATTCTGCTTCTCAAAGTGTGGTTGGGGAACCAGCTGCATTGGCACCACCTGAACACTTGTTAGAAGTATAGGATCTTGGAGGCCGTCCCAGATGCACTGAAACAGAACATTCCTTTTATTGAGCTCCTCAGGTGACTTGTATGCACATTAAAGTTTGAGAAGCTGTGCTTTAGAGGGTATCATCTGAAGCGGGGGGAGCACAGAACTCTTAAGAAAGTCATGAGCATCATGGGGAATTTATAGGCAAAACAACAACACGAACATGATATACATCTCCTCTTCCTACTCCCGCCGTTCTGGAAGTGGGTTCCTGGTTCCATGGAAACCTAAAGGACTTAGGATCACTTCTGTAAGGTCCACAGTGGGGACAGAGCCAGCTTCTCCGTGCCCCTGTGTGTGTGTGTTTTCCAGAGTAGACTGTGATCTGGACAGCACTTCTCCCAGGCAGATGGACAGTTGTATCACAGACATAGAGGACAGCCTCTCATCAAGGGTCCCAAGCGACTTCCGAGTCCCCGTGCTTTTACAGGGGGAGGTAGAGCCAGACCTGCATGGGCGCTCCTGCACTCTGGGATGTTTTCCCCTGATCTCCAGCAAGGATCTGGAATTGGCCAGATGTACTGACTTAAAACTCGTTTACTTTTAAAAAGCGTTATGTTAGTTAGTCCTTTGTTGAGGCGGTGTATACCCCATAGTCACTTGCCATGTGCCTACTCCATGCCAGGCCTGTGCAGGTCCTGGGGAGACAACGCTGACTACCTTGTCCCTGCTCTTGCGGTGCCCCTGGTCCAGTGAGGACAGATGTGTGGCCGGTAATTAAAGAACAAAGAGCCAAGTGCTGTGGATGAGAGGTCCACAAGGGGCCTGGGAGAGTGGGCTCAGGCATATACGAGAGAAAGAGAGAGGAGAGATACATACATTCATGATTCATATGGGGGCGGGGAGGGTGTAGCTCAGTGGTAGAGCACATGCTTAGCATGCACAAGGTCCTAGGTTCAATCCCCAGTACCTCCTCTAAAAATAAATAATAAAACCTAATTACCTCCCCCTGCCATAAAATAAAATAAAATAAAATAAAATAAAATAAAGTTAAATAAAATAACATATAGAGAGACAGAGAGAGAAGTCAAATAGTTCTTCAAAACACACACACATACAAGTATGCATGTATGTATAGAGATAAAATACTAAAATGTTAACAGTTACTGAATGTCTCTGGAGGGACTTTGGTAATTCATTGTGCTACCCTTTCAATTTTTTCTATACTGGGACACCTTGGTAATAAAAAGTGGGAGGAACCCTGGGAGTGTTACATGAATCAGGCGAGAATTACAATGGAGGACGACTTGGGGCATAGCAGGTGCTTACAAACGTTTGTTCCATAGCCAGCAGTGCATAGCTGCATTACGTAGTTCCACATACATGTACAATCCTATTTTTATCCTCAGAACAACCCTGTGGGCTCTCTAATCACCCCATTCACAACTGAAAAGCAGAGGCCTAGACACCACGGTGATCTGCCCAAGGCCACCTGTGGGTAAGTGACGTAGCAGGACTGAGACCATGTTTTTAGACTCCAAATCCAGTTCTCTTCTCACCCAGAGTCTCCCTTAGGAGTTCATGGTTCATCAGGAACTAACAAAGCCTGTGCCAGGAACCGAGAGCCCAGACACAAAGGGGGCCCCAGTGTTTATCTTCCCAGTCCTGCTCTGTCCTCGCCTCCTCTTGGGTCTGCAGGGCTGGAGGAGGGTGGCAGGCAACAGGGAGAAGATGGCAGCTGACCTTGGCTCAGCCTGGGTGGGTCTCGGCTGCGGCCTGGCTGACGGCAGCCTTCCTGTGTAGGGAAATGGCCTCTCCACGTCCGAGTGGAGAGCGCCGTGTGGGCTCACACGGAGCACCTCCCTGTGAAGACGGCGGTGCCTCAGGTGCTGCGCCAGAGGGTGAGTTTCATCACTTACCCGCAACCTGAGCCAGACAAGCAGCCCCTTCCTGGTCTCCTGCCAGTTATTGCTCCTGCTGCCAGAAAGTCTTAATCACGCTGCTGGAAAGGGCCGAGCCCCCCCACCCCTCCCAGCTGCCAGCTGGCTCCTGAGGCCTCAGCTGGGCCATGGCTTCCCCAGCCCCTACAGCAAAGGCCCCCTCTTTGGGCCTGGTGCAGAGGGTGCAGGCTTACTACTCACTTTGTAATCTCAGGTATATTTATAAGCCTCTTTTTCTAACTCTGAAGCTCCCCTGCCCAGGGGAGTTGCTAAAGCTAACAGAAAAGTGATGTAACTGTGGTGTGCCTAGGGACCCCACCCCAGTGCCTGGCCCAGGACCCAGGTCAGAGCAGGATCTTCAAAGGGTTTGCTGGAGTAACACCAGCTCAATTGTATTCTCCGCCTCCACCCCCAAATTCATATGTGAAGTCCTAATCCTCGTTATGTCAGAATGTGACTGTCTTGGGAGACAGCATCTTCAAAGAGGTAATTAAGTTAAAGTGAGGTCATTAGAGTGGTCCCTACCCCAACGTGACTGGTATCCCAACGAGAAGAGATTAGGACAAAGATACGCACAGAGGGAAGACCATGTGAAGATAAAGAGGAGGAGACAGACACCTGCAAGCCAAGGAGAGCTGCCTCAGAAGAAACCAACCCTGCCAACACCTTGATCTTGGACTTCTAACCTCCAGAATTGCAAGAGAGTACATTTCTCTTGTTTGAGCCACCTAGTCTGTGGTCTTGTGTCATGGCAGCCCCAGCAAATGAATACACTGATGATTGTTGAACGTGGTGGACCTGGACAGGGCTGGTGTGTGGCTGGCTGCGTGGGTCTGGCCCAGGCGCCATCCTCTGAGTGTGGACTTCCCTGCTTAGATTGGTCATCTGGACCTACCCCAGTGAGAGGGGACAAGCTGAGCCCCCCTCTCCCTCCAAGACTCTTCTCCAGTTCTTTCTGCTTTGACATCACCCATCCTGATCACGAATCTCAGGGATGGGAGCCTCTCTAGGTGGCATGAAGGTGGTGGCCAGGGCATGACAATACCGCACCAAAGGACCTAGTCATGGAACAGTTGCAAGACCTCTTAAAAGAAGATTCTCCGGTGCTGTTTTGCTGATATCACCAAGCCACAGAGAAGCTGGGGAGGGTCCAGCTCAGTTTGTGAAAACAATTCTATATTTAGAGGATTTTCTTGGGTGAAGAGAAATGTTTTAACCTTTTCGAAGCATCCTTGATTGCCTTAAATTGGCCCAGAATTTTCAGGCTTAACATCATGGGGCCTCTCCTTTCTTTCGGCTGCCGGATTTGTGCTCACACCTTGTTTCTGAGCTTGACTTTGGGGAACCAGGGGCTGCAATGGAGAGTGAGACACGAGGGGACCAGGACTTTGTCCAGGGATGGGTTTCCTCCTGGGCCACTGAGAGGTAGACATCACTCATAGTGGGTAAGGTGACTGCAAACTTCTAGTTAGAAGTGGCCGGGCCCAGAGAGGCTCAGAGTATGTCCCTGGCTCCCCTGGCACTGACATCCAAAGTGGGAAACCCCTGAAAGCCAGTGTACCCATGTGGGCTCTGAAGGGGCACCAGTGTGACCAGAAATGAGCACTAATGAAAATTCCAGGGCATTCGCTGCCTTCGCTGCCCCTTCCTCTCTCTGAGCCACAGTGTCCTCTGTCACGTGGGGATGGTGATATCTCATAGGAGGGTTGCATGGATTAAGTAAAATAAATAAGCAAAGCATCTGACACATTTTAAAGTTCTGAAAAATAAGAGTTGCTGTCATTTCACATGTCTTGGTTCTACTCAGTTAAAACAACCTAAGCATCAAATGTATATTTTTCATTGTTAGCACTTGATCAAAAACAGATGTGTGTCTGTTTAAACCAGCATTGGGAAAGGAAAGGTCTCATGGTCGTTTACTGCTTGGCTTGTTCTTACAGAATCTCGCCTTTGTCCTGCTGGTGTTTGGGAATCTTTGAATATCTCGAGGCAATTGAGTTGCACTAGGGTTAAGGCAGGGGGCAATGTCCCATGTTGAAAGCGGATAGAACTCTGCATATTTCTCTCTCCGGCTAGTGGTTAAATAGCTGACACCAGGCGAGGCAGCCATTGAAGTGTCAGGGCACCACGATGACCTCTCAGTGCGCCCTGCTGACGCTCAGGATGTCAGTTCTGGAAGGGACCCCACACTACTGGTGAGAAATCAGAGGCGCAGAAGGCAGCCACCCAAGGCTGTTACAGGGCTAGGGTGGAGGTGTTGAGAGGCCTCAAAGACATTACCCGGGTTTCTTGGCACGTGAGAAAATGAAAACAAACACAACAACAAAAACCACCCTTGCTAGCAGCCAGACCACAGTGTTCCCAGTTGAACAGAGACAATGCGCACAGAACAGAAACAATATGTTACAAGGACCCTGTGCGGCTCTGTTTGCAACAGGACAGAAAGGAGGCCACTTTGAATCTGAAAACGTGACTAAACAGTCCCTGCTTCCAACGAACAAGGAGTGACTGCCGCTGCCAGCCCTGCCTGCTGGAACAGTATTGATTAAATTAAGCAACAATGAGTTCACAGCAATTAATCATTAAATTATTTAGATACCGGGTCACTGAGTGGCCCCCTCCCCCTTTGACAGAATCCCATCCAGAATTACCCCTGCTGTGCAGCAGTGGCGGTACGGTGGTGAGGGTAGCTGCCCTGCAGAATCGCCTCTGGTTCCCCAACCCTTCCTTAGTCTTAGCCAGCACGAGCTCCAGTCTTCTCAGAAAACCCCTCTCAGCTCCTCAGGCAGGGATGCCCTCAGGGTGCTCTGGGGTGCACCCTCACCTTGCTGCAGTAAGCCAAATAATCCTAGCTTTCATCTGACTCCGGGTATGTTCCTAGTGGCTTTCGGTTGGTGAACTTTTACATCTGTAAAATGGGCATAAGGACACCTGCCCAATATTCTTTACAGGGATATTGCGAGAATCAAGTGATATCACGCAGGTGAGAATGAGGTTTTAAAGTTGAAATTGCTGTAGGTGTCTAAACTAGTATGATGTGGAATTTCCAAAGGGTTCTCTTTTCAGACTTGGAAGAAGATGCTTCTTAAATAGCAGATTCCAATTCAGGCCTCTATTATGTATTTCTGACTCAGTTTCATTGGTATAAATCCTACCATTTAGAGTTAGGAACAACACTCTAACAAGAAAACTTCAAATAGACTTGCCCACGGGCTGGGGCCCCCGTGAGAAGAAGATCTGTGGGTACCAGCCAGGTAAGGCTGCAGAGCTGGTGACTTCTGAGCCCCACCCCCGCCTTTTCCTGCCGATAACATTGTTTTCTGCCAGGGAGTGGCTGGGGTTTCAGCCAGGCTGGGAGAGAAAGCCACCCACCCAGAAGGAAAGGCAGCCAGCAGCCCAGCCCCTCCCTTTTCCAAACACCAACCTCAGTGGTGGCCCTTCTGCTTCCAGGGTGAGGGCCAAACTCAGTACCATGTCCTCTGAAGCCCTCACCCCTGGCCCTGGGCTATAGCAAACTTGCCAGGGGATTCCCAATTCCATTATCCATTTTCAAGCCTCCAAGACTGGTTCATGCTTTTCCTTCTGCCTGCTGCATCCATCCACCTCTCCTTCAAGAGTCCACTCATCCATCACTTTCTCTAGCTTTCTTTGCTAACCTTTCCTGCCTCAACGCCTTGTGATATTTTGTACCTAATTGTGCACTTATCACGCTATGTTGGAATTACACCTCTTCCAATCTCTAACCTACACACACACACACACACACACTCTCACGGCTGACTGTTGGGGCCCTGACACTTGGTTGGGAAGCTCGTTGATGAGTGGAAGCGTGCTTTTTCGCTTTTGCAACCTCAGAAATATGCTTTTGTACTAACCATGGGTCCTGGTACACAGAGGGTGGTTAATAGATGCTGTGATTTGCTATGGTTGACCTTATGTTTCAGTATAAAGCAGTATGTTGTTTTTGCTATTTTGTTTTCTCTTGGGACAAGGATGCTGGAACATTTGTCACTGGAAAGTTTTTCGCAGTCACAGAAAGGCCAGGCCTCGTTAACTGAGACTCCCAGGCTCTGCCCAGCTTTTGGTCATGCCCAGCTCATATGAAAAGAATTTCCTTGATCCTAGTTTCAGGCCTGCCAAGCTGTGCTTTACTGAATATGGTTGGTTCATTTTTTGTAATTAGTGTTTTTCTACCAATTACAAGTAAGTCTCAGCTTGGGAATTTTTTTTCCCCCAACATGATGATATTTTATTTTGGAGGAATAACTTGTGACTGTCTCGGGGTTTTATATTATTTGGGATATGGCTACTCCTGAGAGATCAATATTCAGGATCAATAGCCATTGAGATCCCTCTCCACTCCAGGGGACTGAGAAATGAAAGCCAGCTTTGTCCTGAAAGCTTGCATTGTTTCTGAGGGAAGAGCTTTAAGCTTGAAAGTCCGGAGACCTGGGTTCAAGTCAAGTCAATGTTTTACCATTAACTGTCTATTTTTTGCTTTTCTTGCGGTTCTCAAGCTGTCGTCCCCAGATCTGTAGCACAGCACTTGGGAACTTCAGAAATGCAGATTCCTGGACCCACTCTGGCCCACTGAGTTAGAAACTTGCAGATGGGGCCCAGAAATCTTATTTTAATAAGATTTATTTATTTAATCAATTTAATAGAATTTGTTTATTTTGTAAATAAAGGAGATTTAATAAAATCTTATTTTAATAAGTTTCTGATATGCCCTAAATCTCGAGAATGTGTGACTAGTCAAACCCCTTTGTTTTATGATTTTGATGTAAATTTTTCAAGTATTCAAATCATTAAGGTAAATATACTGTATACACACTACATTACATAACATTGAGACGAGACAAAAATTTAGATGTAAAATCAACTGAAGTCTGAACACGTGGGTACATTTTCTTCTAGCGCTTTTTCCTTCAACCACACATGTGCTCACAAGACACACACAGTTAGGCACGCTGCTTTTGCCCCACTTAGCCCTGGAATGAAAACACTGGTCAGTGCTGCCATTTTGACGTCGCCATAAGAACTGTTTGTAATGGTGCCACAACACACCGTCCAGTGCTGCGCCAGAATTTACTTCGCCAGGCCCCTGGAGGTGGACTTGTGCAGGTGGAGGTGAAAATGCTGCGGACAGACAGGAGTCCTCCCTTTTCGAGCAGTACACCTTCTCTTTACTTCTTCCCATCCCTCCCCCAAAGATCCTACGGTAGAAACACTGAAACTGTGACTGTTTCAGGAAATAGAGTCATAAACAGAGAGAAAAAGGGACGTTTGCCAGTAGCCCTGAGTTTTTCAGTCATCCGGAAACTTGGGTTCTCCCAAACCCGAATCCTCTCCTGAAACCCTGAAGCAGCTGAGACATCACTGCGCTACCTTGTGGCAATGCTCAGAATCGCACCATCTCTTGGGAAGCTTGGCCGCACCCTGAATCCTCCAGGGTCGGAATGACAGAGTTTGTCTCCTTGCCCTCAGCCTGGCGCCCCAGTGTGAGCCCCAGGCACCTGCTGTTTACCTTACTATAGTAACCCCACTCCCTGCTGGACTGACTGGCCTCTGACCCATTGTTCTAGCTTTCATGTCTTACCTCCTTTATTAGACTCCATGGAATACCTTATATATTTGAAACCCAGAACAGGTTGTTTTAATACCCCTCTGCTCTGTAAGACAGGGTTATTTTCAGTAACATTCATGCAAAAATAAGTAACAATCACTATTTTCTTGACTTGTTCTTTAGTTTTAAAGCAATGAACAATTTGAAAAAGAATACATTTCCACTCTAAAGATACTCAAGTTCATTAGAAGTATTTCCTGCAAGAACCAAAATTTTGACTTACCAAACAAAATATCACACCCCCACAGTTCACCGTAAAATCTATTTGACTGTTTTTAACTTTTAAACACGAAAAACTCTAAGTGGTCACATAGGATAACAGAATTGAAGTTCTCAGGTTCTGTTTCTTTGTCTTTACAATCACTATGGTATCATTTTAAATTTTGAATCCGCTGTTAATGCAAAAACAGGCAGTAAGCACTATGGGATTTGGAAACATAAAACGACCAAAGTGAGTTGGGAGGATTCTGAACCATTAGACATTTGCAACGAGCACGTGCCACAGTCCACTACTATTAGGGGCCAGCTGCACAACTGGGAGGTCTCTAAATTGATGTCGATGGAGAACATTAATTAAAGAAGGAATAAAACTGCGATCATTTGAAGTTTACATATATGTTAATAAAACTCAACAGTAACCACAGAAGTTTACAGCTGTGACCAAAAAGCTATTTTTGTGGAGAAGGGGTTTTATTTTTTTTTTTATCACTGGCATTATATAGAATTGTGATAATGAAAGAGACACCAGCTTTTAGTAAGTTGTATTAATCGTTTTACACTCTATGGACAATGACCCCCTTATTGCCAGCTTTTAGGGTGGGCAGCTCCCACCTCCCCACCCATGGTCCACCGGTGACGTGACAGTAAGCTAGCTGGGGGCAAGGACTGCTGGTGTAGTCCACAGTTGCACAGTGTGTCTCCTGCACAAATGCAGCAGCTCTGAGTGTGGGCCCAGGTAGGGTCTCTGAGGATGTCCTCCCTTTTCCTGTACGTGCGGCTGATTTTCTTCACACACTTCAAATGAAGCAACGTGTCACAACAGATTCAGCACAGAAGCAGGTGAGAAGATCTAGCCACTTCCACTAAGCCAGGCATTAAAGAAATTAGCAAAATTTCTTTGTGAACCAATGTCCCTCTTCTGACTCACTTTTTTGTTGTTGTTTAGAAAATACAAGTTATTTCTCATAATATCATGTTATACATGTTAACATATGATGAGTATGTTGTTTTTAAAAGCATCAAAATTTTAAAATGTTCTCGGTTTTAGTCTCCAATCTGGTAAATACTGATAGCTGTATTCGATATAAAAAAGAGCTCTTTGAAATTTTAAATAATTTTTGAGAATGTAATGGTGTCCTGGGACCAGAAGCTTCGAGAACTGCTGTACTAACGCACTGCCTTAGACACGGCAGATGCCTTTGCACACTTGTTCAATGAGTGAGTGATGGAACGGATGGGCTTCGGCTGCTCCCAGGATTTGGAAGCTGTGGCTGGGACTGGAGGGATGGGGTAGGCACCCGTAGGTAATGGTGGTGGACACCAATGGAGGGGTACCACTAGAAGGTGAGGGCTGCCAGGGTCTAGGAGCAACTGCCAGCATTTGAAGCAGCATTGCCCCCCGCCACCGGCCACACCAGTGAGGTGAGTGTGGACCTCAGGCAGTGAGGTGGTAGCTCTGTGTCCTGGGGGTTTCAGGAGGCTCGCCGTCTTCTGTTCCCTTTGGTGCTGATGGGTGGGCATTGCCGGAAGCTGCCTCCCCTGTGGGAGGAAGCAAGCAGAATGCATTTCTAGGAATGGATCTCTGGCTGTCAAATCACTGGATGTGAGCACAATGGTGGGAGATGCCTGTAGCCTCAGGAAGGCAGACCAAGCTCTAGGTGCCTCTCCCTGCTCTGCCCTGAACAGCCACGGGAAGTCGCTTTGCTGCCGGCTGACTTGACCACAGGAGAGGGTGGGATGAAATGTTTGTGCCATGTCCGGCATGTACTGGATGCACAGTACATTAGTGGGTCCATTAGCAATGTCACTAATAATAATTAAAAAAAATAGTAAGCTGGGAGGGCCAGGGTGGAGGAGGAAGTCCTTCCTGGCCCCTGACTGGTGATAGTTGGATCTTGGTGTAGACCAAGCATTCTCAGCCTTGGCTCTGTTGACATTTTGTCCTGACTAATTCATAGCTGTGGGAGTATCTTGTCCATTGTAGGATGTTTAACAGCATCCCTGGTGTCTCGCCACTACATGCCAACAGCACTCTGTTTCCAGTACTGACAACCAAAACTGTCTCTGGACATTGCCGAATGTCCCTGGGGGGGTGTGCTTTGTAAAACTATCCTATGAGGTATAGATACTCAGACTTCTGGGGCGCCACTGTGGAATGCTTGCTTCCCTGCAGCAGCCCAAGAAGACGTCGCACCAGCCTCGTGCACAATGATCTGGTCCACCCCTTGCAGAAGGAATTCTGTCGAGACATTCTGCTGTCAAGGGAGCAGGAGGCCCCCTGACTCTGATCCTCATCCCCGAGGAACCTGCCCACTAACTGTGGCTGCTTCCCTCAGCTTTTGGACAAACTAAGATCCTGGGAAAGCAGTAGCTGACCAGCATGGGATTTGCTGAGGGAAATCTGGACAATACCTGGCAACTGGGAAAGGCTGTCCTGCTTTTCAACCTTCACCTTGGCTCTAAGGGCTTCCAGCTCCCAAGCCTCTACTGAAACAGAGTCTGGACCAGTCAGCAGCAGAACGGATGAGGAAAGGGAGGTATAGGCGCACAACGGAAGGCTGCAGGGACGGGGATGAGCAAGTCCCACCGCATGCAGCCGCGTGGGTGGACCTTACCAATGTGATATTGAATGAAAGAAGCCAGAAACAAAAGAGCACGTACTGTATGTTTACATTATTGAAAAGCTCCCCCCGCCCCAGAAGCAAGATAATCTATATTAAGGCACAAGGGTATGCAAGGGAGGCTTCTGGGATGCTGGCTCAAATTGTGAAAATTCATTGAGCACTTACTACATAAGCACTTTTCTAGATATATGTTGTACTTCACTAAAAAATTAAGAAAAACATTCTGGGCCAAAGGGCAGGAAAGCCTCTTCAGCAATATCCCTGCGAACTCAGGGAATAAAGTTCATCAGCAGTTCTGCCTGCATGGCTCTAAGTTATTATTATCTGTTTTGGACATGGCTTTATGAGTGAGATGTATGGAAAGTAATTAGCACTGTGGTTGACGTGCAGAATGCTCAGTGGATGGTGATAATAAATACTGCTAGTAAGTTATCAACCGACCTAGGATACAAAATAATAGTGAAATACAAAGAACAGTCCTTTTTCTTAAAGGAGAAAAAGAGGTTTTGGAATTTTCAGGTACATCTTTGAGTAGTAAGCTCCTAATTCTTTTTGGAAGTCCCTCCAAGCATAGTCTTGGAGGAAAGAAAAATCTAAGCCTCTCCCTTAGAGTTTCTAGCCCCTCATTAGTAACCAGCACAAAAACAATGTCCCAAACGCCAGTGTCATTTGACCAAACAGTCCAGTTCACATCATATGCATCATTGATCAATTCAATGCGCTGCTTAGCCAGGAACCTGGAATCCACCCACCTGATCAAGCATTTGGATCTCTTTGGCCATCAATCTAGTTTGTGAACTTAGAGACCAAACAGACGTGATTGCTATTGGATTCCTCAGTCGCAGAGTAAAACTTTGGCAGAAACGGCCAAGTCTGGAAAATGTGCAGTGATAGCTCTGTTTTAGACCTGACTGGAAAGAGGACTCTTCTGAAAGAGCCAGCAATTAGACAGTCTCAGCAAGGCAGAGCATTTCATTGCAAGCTGTGCCCCTCAACTGCAAATTAGACGCCAAATTAACTCTCAGGAAGATCTGAAACTCCTTCAGAGTATGCTCCACCAAAGAAACCTCAGCCTGACTTTCTGAATTGGATTTGCGAAGACTTCATTGCTAGCTGCAAGCACTTGGAGAAGACTTTTACTCCCAGAGTGGTTTCCTACAATTTCAATCCTGCTTACAAACGGCTGCAAGTCCCTTGTGACCTGGGGTGCCACCGACAGAGCTACCTGGTGTGCTACGAAGCAAGCTCTGTCCCACACAGTCAAGAACGCTTACATTCGTTGTGACAAACATTTAAAAAAGAAAATCCACGCCCATCTCCGGAGAAAAGGCAGGCTCTTACCTAGTTCCAGGCTTTGTCCGTGGACACTTGACTGGATAAAGATGCACAAAATCAAGAAAATAGAGACACACAGGGGATTTTCCATGTTTCCTGTCTCAGCCAGGGTCCGAGGTCTTCTTGCTAATTTCTGAAGCTAAAGAGACCAGATTGTCTATTGATACCTTGTTAGGGAAGACTGCTCATTAATAATTAACCTTCTAAACACGTTTTCTAGTGTTCACTTTCCTCGCTACCTGTAATCCCAAATCTGACTATATCTCATACCAAAAAAAAAAAAAAAGGTTGATTTACCAAAGGGTTTGTTTTTTTTCCAATTCTGATACATTTTGAAACTAAAATATTCTGTCATGTATTCTAACCTTCTCGGGCCAAGGTCATAGTTCCAAATTAATCAATTTTGTTAATGTGTTGTGCTTGGAAATGCTGTCAAAGGTCAGGGGTAGGTGGCTCCCACATGGTTGCCTAGGTCTCTCTCTGACAGCACTGCAAAGGGGAGGCAGGCTCTTGCCAGCAGTGTTTCAAACTGCAGGCTAAGCCCAGAGAGAGAAAAAGACTCTGCTATGAGGAGAGCCCAGAGGGTCTGTTTTCTGTTGAGTTGGGCAAAATTGCTGGTGCCTGTGGTCAGAGAGTTGTGGGCAATATTTCTAGAGCTGAAAGTGGCAGAAAACCTCTAACCTTAGTGTAAGAAGGGGCTGATGGAGGAGCAAAGATGCAGAACTGGATGCCTTTTCCGGGGGCCCCTGGAGTAAACATCCTGTTTCCTCCTCCGTGTTAATTAATGCTCCAGCTGTGTAGAGGACTGAGAAGTAAGGACATGCAGCAGAACCAGGCAGGGAAAATGTTTCTGTGTATGGCTCTTATAGTGTTCTTTGGGTCTCTATTTTATTTAAACTTTATTCATTTGTTCAGTTTTTTTTTGTTTGTTTATTTTTGGTTTTTTGCATACCTACGATGTGCCAGGCACTGTTCTAGGCACTTGGGATATACAAGTGAACAAAACAGACCAAGATTCCTGTCCTTGTGGAGCTTATGTACCATTGGGGATGGGAGGTGTCAGATAATAGATAATAGACATAATAAGTAAGAGATGATGTAGATTGGTAGAATGCAATCAGAGCTATGGAAAAAGGAAAAGTATGACTGAGTTAAGGGGGTTGAAGGAGGTAGTGATTTTAAATAGAATGGTCAAGGTGAGCCTTGTAAGAAAGTTGCACTTTGAGCAAGCATTTGAGGGAGCTGCCCTTGTGAACATCTTGAGAGCTTTAGGTGGCCAGAACAGCCAGTGCAGCCAGTGCAAAGGCCCTGAGACAGAAGCATGCCTGGTATGTTCCACAGACTGCATGGAGGTCAGTGATTAGGGAGATGTCATCATAAGGACTGGGACTTTCACATGAGATACGGGGAACCAGCCTGAGCAGAAGAGTGACACGGTTTTGTATTACATTTGTGAGGACCATTCTGTTTGCAAGGCTAGGAACAGATTATTAGTGAGCAGGGGTACAAGTGGGGGAGATCTATTGCAGTGACTGGTGAGAGGTGATGGTGGCTTGGTTCAGCATGGTAAGAGTAGAATTGGGGAGTGGTGGATGGGTGCTGATATGTTTTGAAGGTAGATGCAACAGGATTTTCTGACTCCTGGGATGTGGAGAAAGAGAGGGGTAGAAGATGACTTCAAGGATTTTGGCTTGAGCAAGAGGGACAGTGCTGTTGATATCAGCTGAGGTGGGAAAGGCTGTGAGTGGAGCAGGTTTGGTGAGTGGGAAGATGAGGAATTCAGATTTGGCCACGTGGAGCCTGAGATGCCTCTTAGACATCTAAGTGGAAATACTGAGTAGGCAGTTGGGTAACATGGTGACCATTGCCCGTATGAAACTGACTGACAAGACCACCAGAAGTTTGGACAGGCTGACCCTAGGGCAAACCTTAACACTGCTGTCCTGTGGCTGCACCTCCTTCCAGAGGACTGCACCATGGGGACCGTCCGGTCAGATGCATCATTTCTGAGCAGAGGCTTCTGCCCTGGTTCCTTGGCTGGCTCCATTCTACTTTGCACGGTTAAGCAGGAACTAAAGTTTCCACTTCTTATTTCCCAGAAAGTTGGAACCTAAAACCAGCTGACTATGCACTTTGGGCTCCTCTCCCCTGGGTCCACCTCATCTTTTGTCCTCTGAGTACTGCCGGGAACCAACTGTGCCCCCATCTCAGCCTGCAGATTAACTCACCAAGATACCAGTGAATCCAAGTGCCTCCAGGATCCGGGGTTTACTATCAGCTAGCTGCAAAATGTTATTTAACCTTAATGAATTCCATCTCCTCACCTGTAAAATAAGATACCATGAGCTGGAGATAATATTTTGAGGTGTCAACTTAATATATTTCTCCCAACCTCTGCTGCACACTCTCCCTCCCTCTTACAAAGGGTAAAGTAGAGAGAAGGCTAAATCTTTTGTCTTCTCAACCTTAGGACCTAGGGTAAGTGAATTCCAACCAACAAAGAGAAGCAAAAAGCTGAACATGTTTTAAAGGGATGTGAAGGAAGGAGTACCCTTACCTCCCCATCACTAGAAGGAGAGTCTGCTGGGCTTTGCAAGTGGGTAGGGGAGGGGGACATTTGTCTATGGGACAGAGGGGGCCGGTTCCTTGCTTCCAGAGGTAGTAAGAAGCCAAAGAGGAAACGTCTGTGTGTGTGTCAGCAGTGGGGCAAAAGATGCCCCTGTGCCTGGTGTGGGATGGGGGCAACAGGCAGCGCTGGTGCCGACAGGTCATGTAGATGGGGAGGACCAGCCCCTCAGTCAGTGGTCCCCTATGTGGACTAATGGCAGAGGACCAGCTGCTCACCCCTAACCCCAGGCCTGGGTATTGTGTCTGGTCTCAAACTGGCAGGGGGGGTAAGGTGAAGGAATCCAGGAGGGCTTGAAAAATAGGAGTTTGGAGTCATAATTCAGATGGGTTATAGAAAATAATGCTATTTCTTCCACATCAGAATCTGTGGACTGAGATTCACACCTCTGCGAGCATGGGTCTGTCATGAGTGTTGGAAATTTGTACGTGAAGTGCCCAGCCGAGTGCTTTGTTCAGAGTAGAATTCCAATAAATTATAGTGATTTATTTTGTAGGCAATATGCTTAGTAGTCAAGAATCCAGGCTCTGGAGTTAGAAAGATCTAGGTTAAGGTCCCTGGCCTATCACTTACTGCCTGGGTGACCTAGAGCAGGACATTAGTGATCTGAGCTCTGGATTTTTTGTCTGTGTAGCGGGACTAGGTATACTTACCTGATCAGGTTAAAGGAGGTGAGGTGAAGGGGTAAAGCCCATAGCAATCCTGGCAAGCAGGAGATGATAAATGGCAACTATTCTTACTATTTTTATAGCATTTAATTCATGTAGGGGGTCAAGGGGGTGTCCAGGAGGTAGATAAACAGTAAGACCACAGTGACAAAATTTTAGCCGAAAATGAAAAGGGTAGGAAAACAGAACGGGCTGGATCAGTGGTTCCCAAATCTGACTGAGGGTTGCAATCGGAGTCAGCCCTGAGCTCAGGAAGAGGGAGCCACAGGCCCGTCCCAGGAACAGTGAATGGGCACTTCCAGGCCTGGGGCCCCGACAACCTGCATTTGAAACAAGTCCTCCGGATTATTCCTGGTCACCCACAGTTTTGAGAACCATTGCCTCAGGGTGACGCTTGAATGATCTGTTGGGGCACAAGAGGAAAATGATAGGTCTTTCAGATTTCTCTTACACTACCTGCTAGAGGCTGAATGTTTGTGTCCCCCCAAAATTCATAGGTTGAAACCTAGCCCCCAAGGCGGCGGTAGATGGAGGTGGGGCCTTTGGGAGGTGATTAGGTCACGAGGCCAGAGCCCATGAATGGGACTAGCGCCCATATGAAAGGAATCCCAAACAGATCCCTGCCCCCTTCCTCCCTGTGAGGTTACAATGAGAATATGGCCATCTCTGAGTTCCTCGTTAGACACCAACTCTACAGGTGCCTTGATCTTAGACTTCCAGCCCCCAGAACTGTGAGAGATACATTTTATAAGCCACCCAGTCTATGCTATGCTCTTATAGCAGCCCAAACAGACTGACACCACCTTAGAAAATTTTGTTTATGTATATATAATGTTTATAATATACTTACACTATAACATTTGTATATAGTACTATGTAATATATTAATGCTATATAAGTTATAAGCAGATAAATATACCCATATATTTTGGGGGAGAATTCAAAAATTTTTTCAAACTGATAAAGGTGCTTTACTAAAAATGGGTGAAATTACAGACCAATATCACTGATGAGCATAGATGCAAAAATCCTCACCAAAATATTAGCAAATACAATCCAACAGCACATAAAAAAGATTATACATCATGACCAAGTGGGGTTCATCCCAGGGACACAAGGGTGGTTCAACATACACAAATCAATCAATGTGATACATCACATTGACAAGAGAAAGGTCAAAAACCACATGATCATCTCAATATATGCGGAAAAAGCATTTGATAAAATTCAACACCCATTTATGATAAAAACTCTCACCAAAGTGGGTATAGAGGGAACATGTCTCAACATAATAAAAAAAGTGGGTGAAGACTGCTGTAGAGGGACACGGTGGCCCCTGAGCCTCAGGGACCTGACTATAATGTGGGGATCTCATCAAAGCACTGGAACAGTCAGCAGATCCATTAGTGGGATTGAGTCATCTCCACACTCCAGAAAGCTCAGCAGCTACTGCAGGACTCTTCACTTCCCATGAACATGACCCTTGGCGCCTCCAGCAAAGTTATCCACGTTGCCCACAGTGGTAGAGCCCAGGGCTTGCTCTCATCTGCAATCCTCAATCCAAAATTATAATGGTCTCAGCGGTGGAGGGGGGGGTATTGCTCAGTAATAGAGTGCATGCTTAGTACACGTGAGATCCTGGGTTCAAATCCCCAGTACCTCAACCGGAAAAAACAAAAACTAAAGGTCTTATAACCAGATCCCTAAGAATTGCCCAGTTCATGCTCTCTTTTAATTTGAAAATCTTCTTGAAGAAGTAGAGATTTCAAGAGGCTGGGCTTTGATGACCTGGATGTAACCTTTTCTTTTAGTGTAATGGTGATAAGAAAGTTAATCAGGAGAAAAAATATTTTATAGAGATAAAGAGAGCAAGTCCCAGGAGGGAGAAGCCAGGGGATCAAGGTGACATTTTGTGGTGAGAGAAACAGGGTTTTATATTCTCAAATCAGCTTTTCTTGCTTTCCTCATCAGACACCGGGGATACCTGAGAATGGCAGACTCTTGGTGGAGTTCCAAGAAAAGGGCAGTGGAAACAGTAAGTTTTCGATTGCTGCTATTATGTCTCTCATTTTACAGTTGGGATTTAAGAGATGAAGAACTAGGGAAAAACTGTATTTTACCAGGAAAAACCTGAGGTAGGGGAAATCAGGGCCACCTGAGTCCAGGGTGTGATTTCTTAACCACTTAATCTCTGGCTTTTCTCAGGACTGCACTGAGCTTTCTTTCCTACACCTCAACCCCACTCCACTCCCTACATGAAATCTGTGAAGTATGCAGGATCAAGTCCTTGGAACATAACTGTCCTCTCCTACACCTGATTGGAGCCAGGCTGCTACCAGAAAAATGAACAAGCTTTTATTGGGTCACAGATCGATCTGTGTGGACATTCTTGTACCATGTGGGATTACAGTAAAAACAAGTCGGGACACTTCTTTGAACTGGCTTGGAACATGTCCTTACTGGAAAGGGGGTTGGCCTGAGGCCTAACCTTTTCCTTATCTGTTACTTTTTATTTTTTTTTTAAGACAAGTAAACACATGAAAGGTGAAAACAAGATTGTGGATGACGTTAAAACTGTGAAAGAATGAAGTGTTTCAAACATTTCAAGCAGGTATGTATTCGTCCAAGATCATCATGCCTGCATTGACTAACCTTTGCAGAGTAACCTCTGCATGGGCTCTGCCTCTGACTAGCTGTGTGACCTCCTGCAAATAATGTAACTTCTCTTTGCGCGGGTTTTCTCATCTGTAAACAGAAGGGTGAGGGTGAAATGGTTATTATATGGAATGTGTTTGTAACAACTATTGGCACATTCAGAGCCATTTGGTTTTTGTAACAAATGAAATAAAAATTACTTCTTCCATTTTACAGGTGAGAAAACTGAGACTCTGAGATTCCTTGTGTAAGGCTATGTAATCTCTGTAGACTGGATCTGAGGACTTCTAGGTCCCTCTGAACTGATACTCACTCACTCCCAAAATCTGAAGTGAAGAGCTAGGGAATAAAGAACTGAGGTCTCCTTCTACACTTATTTTTATGTTTTCAGCTTTATGCGGGCCCATTTATTCTCCCTATCAGAATTTCAGCTGCTGTTTTGTGGAACAGTGAAACTAACAAACAAAACACAAAAACCAGAGCTGTCTTTTTTTGGTGACTGGATACTCTGGAACCAACAATGCATTTTATGATGTTAGTAGTTCCAGTAGAATGGAAAACCTTTTGTCTCTGCATTATGCTTGTAAAGCAAAGGGAGGTAAAGATTTAACTTGGTTTTGAATAGCCAGATAAAGACCATTGCTGCCTCCTTAAAGTCTGACAAGGGCTTTCCCCTCCGTGGGAAAGAGGGTGGGCATAGAATGGACTCTGTGCCTACATCCTCCAGGTGCTTCGGGTGTTGCCTGGGCTTACTGAGGGGTGATCATGCTCGGCTCCTCGGGGAGACCAACCAAGATATGAACTGAATTGGCTCATTGCAGCAAACCAAGGGCACAGCTGGGGAAGGCGGGCCATTGGCACAGCAGCTCTCTTTCTCTGAATCCCAGTGCTTCCAACTATGGGGCAGCCAGGGGCACAGTCCTCATTCTCGCTATCAGGCAGGACTAGGGCATCACTCAGATCGAAGCGGCCCAAGCCTCTCTCCAGCAGCTGGTGCTTGCTCCAAAACACCCAGTCATCTCCTAAAAGCCTTCTGAGGGTAGCCAACGAAGTCCTTGGCTAAAGAAATCAGTTCCCAGTGATCTGCTTCGAGTGCTGCTAGTGACTCATTATTTTTCACAGGGTATCTTGTTGTCATGGTTAGTCATCGAGTCCTAGGCAGGCCCAGAAGTCAGGGGTTAACAGTTCAGGGGCCAACTCCCATAGATCTCACTGAAGCCTCGGGAACAATCCCATGATGATGCATGTATGATTATTTCCTTTATGCACAGAGGGAAACTGAAGCTCAGAGAGGTTACTGAGTCATTCAAATCCACACTCCAGTAAGTGGTGGAATGAAATCTGAACCATGTTTGTCTGAATTCAAAGCACATACAACAAAAATTAGTCCTGCCAAGTGCAGTAGGAATTGGCCACGAGAATGGATCTAAGGTTAAAAAAAAAATGGAGTTGTGTTGTGCTCCGGAACTGCTGATGAAGGTGTAGACCACGTGTTTATTGTTATTACTTTAAAAACAAATGTTCTAGAGCCTTTCTCAGCTGTTTACTGGAGGTAGCCTGAAACAGCCCATGAATCACAGCAGAAGATAGACGTAATGGAGACACTATGGTGGGATGGAATTACATAATTTATACATAGATTAACTTTCTCCAGTCAACAGTGAAAAAGACCAGCCAAGATGAGGGGACAGGAGTCTTCACCCATGAATCTTTGGCATGGACAGAACAGAGTGTTTGGCAGGAAATTGTCAGGGCAAGACTAACAAAAGACCTGATTTACAGACCAGCAACAGTCATCCAGTTACTCTTAAAACCATTTGGGTTAGGTCATGCCGAAGGGTCCTGCAGAAGGCAACAATGAGGTGCTTTGACATACTTTGATAATTCTGTTAAGACATAATATTTTTTTCAAAAAGTAAAACCATAACTCTCATTCAGATATAAAATTGAATCTATGGTAAGTATTTTGTTTAATTCACTAATGAGGAAGCTGGTAAGGATGTTATAACCAATTCAAAGGAGAAGAAAAAAACCCCACAAACTTATGTGGATAAAGCGATGTTGAAATGAATGGGCAAATGGCAGGGAAGTGGCTGGAACTTGTATAGGACAGCACAGAGGCTGCCTTTCACATCGCTGTTAGTTATCTACAATGCACACAGTTGTAAAATGCCTCAAGGGCAGTGGACGCTAGAATCAGATAACCCAGGAAGGTTGTGTGGTTTGTGGGGAGTGTATGGTTTTCTATTGAAGCACAAAATTTCCCCTGTAATTCCTATTGTTAAGAAGTGATAAAGGAAGTATTCAGCTGCAGAACTTTAAGATAACAGGTTAAGGTTCCTTCCAAGGAAAGACTGTCTCTTTTGGTATTTGTCTCTTGAGTAAGGGCTTTGTCACAGAGGACTGGATTTCCTTGCTGGCTTCTCTATTTTTTAGCCCCATTAGCAGGATAATTATTTAAAATCTTTGTACCTCAGTTTCTCCACTCTAAAATAGGGACAGTACTTTTTTTTTTTTTTTTTTTTTTACTCCATGGGGTTTAGGGGAAGAATAAATGAGAACAACCCATGGACGGTGCTTAGCACAGTGCCCAGAACAATACCTGTTGGCTCTTCTTATTTGTATTGATTATAGTTTTTCATCGAGCTTTTTATTTCTCCTACCCTTACATGTTCCTTCCCTGTCTCTTTTTCTGCCCATTTAACTGACTATTAATAACAAAGAATGGAACTATTTATAGTGTTTTTCAGAAAAAGTGTAGAGAGGGTCTATCCTTTCTGGTCTTGATTTTGAAAGAAACTGTGTAAGTTGTTATGCATTCCTTTGTATTAAAAAATAAAAATCCCCACTCTCCAGGGGGAGGGTATAGCTCAGTGGTAGAGCACGTGGTTAGCATGCATGAGGTCCTGGGTTCAATCCCCAGTACCACTGTTAAAAAATAAATTAAATAAAATAATTTTAAAAAGCACTCTCCAAAAAAAAAAAAAATTTGCTTTCTTGTTTTTTGAGTGATTCCCATCACCCTGAATTTAAACTGAAAAAATGTGGCTCCTTTTCTCAGGTCAGTGGCAGAGAAAATGGACTCTAATATGAGAAAGGCCCTCAGAGGGGGTCCTTCCAGGAGAGCTGGGGACAGGACCCACCGCCTGGAGAGGTGACTTTCAGGAGTCAGGACTAGGAACTCACTGGTAAGTCTATCCCTGGTCTGAGTCCTCAGACCCCAGGGGTCATGTCCAAGGGCTGAAAGTCTGTGCCCTGGGGGGCAGTGTGTACCAGGCACCAGAGAAAATTGACCAAACAGCTCTTTCCAGAGTAGTTGGTGCAAACCTACCTTTGGGAAGTTTATTTTTCTCCCTTTGGGTAGGGTGGAGAGAGGATCTCTTGAACTACAAAAAGGAATTCCTGGATGTTTCCAGGTCAAGATACCTGCATGGATTTGACCCTGTTGTCAGCAAAAGCCCATTAACAATTCCCATGAAGTAAAAATAGAATCTGAGTAATAAAATGAAATCTAATCTTTGTTTTTCTTTTCCATTGTACTTAGACTAGTTTCACTTCCTCTTAGGGTGCCTCGTGCAGAGGCCTCACACGCAGTTCCTGATGTGAAACTGCTGCCCCTGTCACCTGGGCTCGCGAGCCTCGTGCAGAAGGCCCGCGCACGACGCCGCAGTTCAAGCTGGCACGCGGGCCGTGTGCCGACGCTGCGCGGGGCGCCTCGCACCTGCGCCTGCGCCTGCGCAGTGAGACCCGCGCCCCTCCCTGCGGTCGCCAGCCCTGTCAGGCGGCCCCGCTGCGGGCCTGCCGGGGGAGCGCGGACTCTACTGTGAACTAGCAGGTCTCCATTTCTCTAACCAAAGAAGAAAGGTTTCCTTGGCTTCTGAACCAAACTCAGTCTCATTCTCTCGAGCAGCCCCGGGAAGAGAGACCCGTGTCGGGGCCCCGCTTTCAGTTCTCACGCCTTGAGAAAGTGCCAGATTGTTCAGGTGAGCCCCACAGGCGCCCTCCCCTTTCCTTAGCGGCCTGCGTGTTGCAGGGGAGAAGGCAGTGGAGCAAGCGCTGGCTCTGCATGAGCTGGGCTGGGGAAGGACGGTTACCTCTAGGCAAGGTTCAGGGAAAGGAAAAGGGAAATCTTGCTGCGTCTAGGCTTCCTTTAAATTTATGGCCACTGGAGTGATACTGTGGAGAATGCCATTTTTCACTCCACAATTCCACTCCTATCACCTAATCTGACTGTCAGGCTGAGCTGGGTGGGGGTAGGGGGTACTCTGGAGAGCGAAGCATGCTTTCCATGCCTTAGGAAATGGCGATGATTAGATCTCAGAGGTCAGCCGGTGTGTAATTGGGATCTTGGGGCTGGGAGAACACAGTCAGATTTACACAGGGCTTCTTGCCTCTAGGGACTCTTTCTTTTTGCTATCATATCATCTCTGGAGCAAAACTGCTTGTTTTAACTCTTGGTAGAAAAGTAACTTCCCTTGTCCGTTTTTCACATGCGATGTATAAACGAGCAAAGAAATGGTAGACTGTTAGTACGTGTTGCACTAGCCACTTTGGGCCACACTTGGTGCCATGGAAAGTGATGTGGATTTGAGGGTAGAAGATCTGGGTTTGAGTCCACTTCTGCCTTGGGTAAGCTGTGATGTTTCTCCAGTGGGGATAGTGAAACCTGTGATTCTCACCTCACAAGGTCATGAGAATGAAGGAGGGTAAATGTCCAAACATCCTTAAGCAATAAAAGGACCCATGTGAATTAGAGACTCCACACTGGGGTATTAAGGGGGTGAGTGTATTTGTGGGACATAAAGATGTTAGGTGATTTGGGGATGCAAGCCATTTTGCTTCCTGACCTCAGAGCAGGACATCTGTCATCATCACAGGGTCCTGGGGTGGCCATCAGCCACCGGCAGAGGGAAAGGTGTGGTTCCTAGCAGGTCGGGACTCTCCTAGAAGCACAGAGGGAGTGCTGAGGTGCCCACCTTAAGTGGTTTATGAGTGTTGGGGAGGAAGAAATTTTCCTCTACCCTCTGAGGTTCTTCTGGCTGGTCTAAGAAATAAATTGACGTGAGACAAATGGAAAAGCAAGTGTTTGGTAAACAAAGGTTTACTGGGCCACACAGAGACAGTGGGACACAGAGTAGACTCTGATCTCCAGGCCCATCACAATTAGCCCATATTCTTTGCAGAGATCTCTGGTGACAGCACTGTTCTGGAAACTGGCCCTCTATATAAATTCTTTTAGGCAGTTATGGGGCATCAGAGTTTCTTCCTGAGTCTTTTGGGCTTTGATTGTTTTCAGCTCGAAATAATCTGCATGCCCAAGAGACATTTTGGGGTGGCAACTTTTGCTCCCCTGCGTGGACTTCAGCAAGGAAGTCAATATGTGAATGGGCTACCTAAGAAAAATCATTTCTGCAGGCTTGGGAGGTTGGGGTCAAGGGTAGCTGAGATCTGGTGGCCTGAGGGCTGTTGCAATGAGAAAATTCCTGAGGACCTCACTCTTACTCCCTAGCAGATATAGCCTGGGATGTTTAATTATAAACAATGTAAGGAATTTTACAGTGAAGCTTATTTTAGGCATCTCTTTGACCCTTTTTGCTGGCCCCTCCTGTCTTCACTGCCCCTACCTTTGACTGAGTTCAGAGCCCTAGAACTGCCTTCAAAATCCTCCAACCCCCAAGAGAAATCTCTGCTTGGGTCTGTTTTCTCCCTGAAGACCCACAAGGAGAGAGCTCTGGATATACGGGTGAGATCCTCCGAACAGTGTGAGAGGACAGAAAAGAGAAGATGTCAAAGGAATGAGCCCTGAGAGTTGCAACATGTAGAAGTCAGGAGGATGCGGAGGGACCTTTCTGCTTTTGCCAAATTATTTCTTAAGAATAAATTCTTAGTGGTAACATTTCTGGCTAAAGGGTGGGAACCATACAGCTATAAATAAACGTATGAGTCAATTTCTGGGCAGCTTCACCATCATTGGATATTAGCATTCAACTTTTTGCGGGGGATTCTTTTAGAATATGTCAATTGTCATCTCCAGAATGCTTTCATTTACATTTCTTTGATTTCTAGTGAAAATGAACATTTCCCCACTGTTTGTCTCCTGTTTTTCCCTTATGGGAATGGTCCTGTCTTTTACCTATGTATCTTTTGGAATCTTGACTTTTATTTAACAAATTTGAATTAGCTATTTTTGATAGATCTTAATTCTTTGTAATGTTTGATAGAAATATTTTTCCTCTTTCAAAAAATCTTTAGCAGTGTTTTTTGTTTGTTTGTTTTTTTGTGGTGCAATCATTTAAATAGCCTCAAAGCTGAGAAGGTTAAAATTCCTCCAGAGAGGTGATCAACACTTTTTTTCCAATTTTCTGCAAGTTCTTCCATAATTAGATTTTATAGTCAAATCTTTAACCAACCAAAGCTTATTTTGGTAAATGCTTTATTTTTAATAACTTTTTCTATTATAAAATCAATAAATGTGTGTTATTGAAAAATAAGAACATGGCAAAGAGGATCCATAACTCCACTATGCAGAGATAAGCACTGCTGACTTATCACTGATTCCTCCAAACTATTTTCCTGTTTATGTGTTTATTTTTTTTAAAAGCAAAGCAACTGCAAGCATACTGTACAAACTCTTTAATAACTTGTCTTAGCAACATATTAATGACATATTTCAGTGGCATTAGATGCTCTTAAAATATTGTTTGAAACAGCTGTGACATATTGCACTCTATAGATGTAGCATTGTTGGCTTAATCCTCTATTTTTTATTATCTCTCATGTGTCTTAAGATACTGCTATTATTAACAGTGCTGGTATAAACATACTTAAGCATAAATCTTGATCCCCATTTCTGATCACTTCCTTTGCTTAAATTTCTTAAAGTGGAATTGCTGAGGCGAAGGTTATAAATATATGTACATATGTTTTTTGCCTTTTCACGTATACTGCCATGTTAAGTAAATATATCATTTTAAGTCCTCATCAGCAGTGAATGTGTGTGCTCACCCTCCCACCTTATCTTCCTTCTTGTTAATATTAACTATTAACATTTCTAAACTTTCATGCTCAATTGATAAGCTGAAATGGTATGTGTATATTTTAATTTTTTTTACTAGTGAGTTAAAGATGAATTTATCATCACCTCCGTTTTTATTGGCTATTTTCTCTCTTTATGAATTACCTGAAAACGGTGTTTATGTATTTTATATAGTAGTTTATATATTTTTATATATTTTTAAAATTTGGATGCTCATTAAAATTTTTTAATAGTTTCAAACACAATATAATGAATATTTGTGAGTACCACCTTGCTACCCAGATCCATCAGATCCTAATATTTTGCTGTATATGTTTCCTATTTTTGTTAAGAAATAGAATAATTGTATACCTGTGTACCTGTTTTCATTTTGTTTCCTCCTCTTCAGAGGCAACTGCATCCTGACTTGGTGCCTAGGATTCTCATCTACGTTTGTATACGTTTGCAACATAGGTATGTGGCTATAAATATAGAGCATTATTTTATATGTTTACAACTTATTAGGCTTACATGCAGCTTGTTTTTTCACTCAGTCTTATATTTTTGACATTTATCTCTTGATAAAACTGCTCTAAATAGTCCAATATATGGGTATATCACAAATTGTTTATCCTGTTGATGGATATTTGTGTGGTTTACTTTTTTTGTGTTTGGTTTTTACTTTTACAAACAATGTTACAATGGACTTGCATTTTCCACAAGTGAGCTTCTGGAGTTTACTCCTAGAAGTGAAATTGCTGGGTTGTGAGATATGTCTCTCTCTGGTGTTGCTAGATACTGGCAATTTATTCTGCAAAATAGTTACACTAATGAACACACCATCAACAAAATGTGAATGTTTCTCTAATTTTTCCACATTATCACCAGCACGTGATAGTATGAGATTATTTCATTCTCACCAGTTTGAAGGAAGTAAAATGGAATCTCATTGTTTTAATTTTCATCTTTCTGATTACCGGTAAGGTTGAACATCTTTTTATACGTGCCATTGGTCATTCAGATTTTCTCTGCTGTACAATGCTTGTTCCCATCTTTTGCCGATCTTTCTAGCAGTTCATTAGTGTTTTTCAGTAAAAAAAAGTCTTTTCCTAGTTTGCATTGTGTTTTGACATTGCTTATGAATCTTTTGTTGAACAAAATTAAAAATTTTCACATAGTCAGATTCATCAGTCTTTTCCTTCAGATACATCCTGTAGGGGAGGTATAGTTTTCCCTTTATCCTCTTAGGAGTTTTTGGCAGGACTTGAGAATTAAACTGACACAAGACAGACTAACAAAAGAAAAGCATATCAATTTATCTAAGTGTTGCATGACAGGCGAGCCCTCACAAGGAAATAAAGACCTAAATAAATGGTGAAACTTAACATGCTTTTATACTGGGTTGAACAAAGAGAGGCCACTGTGGAAAAAGTAACTATATTATGCAGAGAGACTAAAGGAAGATAAAAATTATTTTAACAAGGTCTGTTGGTACAGAATTCTCCCTGCTTTGATTCCCCATTGAAAAATATTTCTTTTCTCCTGATACTGAGAGGGCATATTCCACATGGGAGTTTTTATCTGCTGTTTTAGGGAGAAAAGGGGTGATTAGAATGCCCTTCAAGCATCTGCTGTTTTTCGAGTGCCCGTAACTCAAAACAATCCTTACACCAAAGTGGCATATTTTGGGATAGTGTATATGGCCACCCTCCAGTCCTTAGTGTCTTCATTTCTTCAATTTTTCTTTTAAATATCACCCCGCACCCCAAAAGCAATTCTGTGAAAGGTATTCTGTGATTTGTAGCACTCTTTCACATTCCTAGAGTTTACCTTTTTGGGTCACCCTGTGCTCTTGTTATAGCTGCATTCTGTGAGCTCAATTAAAAATGATTTTTCCGCCTCTGCTCATTGGGGCTGACATGGTGAGATGCCTGGTAAAAGTTAGCAGGCAGATGATTTGTACAAGCCATTCCTGCCTTTCATGCCCTCAGTAGACAATGCTAATTGACCTATATTAATCTCTTTATTCATATACCTATTATTCATTTATTCACTTATCTAACAACTATTTTTGGAAAAGCTGCTATGCGCCTGAGTCCACTCCTAATTTTTTCAGACCCGTTGTATTGGAATTGGCACATGTGCATATTCACCATCCTAGGACTGTGTGTTTATGTGTGTGTACGTGTGATACTTTTCACAAATCTGAGGATGAGGATGATGTTTATCTCATAATGAATTGGGGATCAGGTCTTGTTTCTCTGTGCTTTGGAACGGACTGTAACATGGAAAAATCTGTTTCTTGAAGTCATAGAAATATTATTCAGTAAATTTGTTTAACCGTATTTCTTTTGGTGGCTAAGGTATTTCTTTAGTAACTTTCTCAATTTCCTTCTCCATCATTATTTTCATGTCTTTATTATCTGATTTTGCTAATTTTATATTTTATATTGTCCATTTGGCTAAACATTTTGAATTGATTGTCACAAATTGTGCATGGCAGTCACTTATATTTTAAAATCATTTATAGCAATAGTTAAATAAATCACCAGTTTTATTTTTAATTTTGTTGATTTATACCTTTTATTTATTATATTTCCAGGGGTTTTAGTCTATCTTACACTCTTTTCAGAGAATGAGCATTTAAATATATTTATTATTTCTACCAATTTTCTGTTGCCTAGTTTATTTCTGTCCTTAATCTTCATTATTTTATTGTATTTTCTCTTGTGTTGACATCTTCCTTTTATAAGATTTTAAATCCAATGCTTAGTTCATTTACTTCTAACATAAAAGCCCATCTGCACCTTTGCCTCTGAGCCTTGGTTTGTCCACCCCCCTCACTTTTGATAGGCGGTATTTTCAGTTTTATAATATTTCAAAAATTATTTTCATGTTCTTAATTTTCTACTTGATCCTGTTGTTGAGAATTTTTGTTGCTGTTGTTAGAAGTTGTCACCCATTTATTTGTTGTTATTGTAAATTTTTATTTGTGTATAATTTTAAACTTGCAGAAATATTAAAAGACTAGTGTAAAAACCTTCTGTACATTCTTTACCCAGATTCACCATTTTTTATATTTTGTTTGTTTCTGTTTCCCCCGATTGCTGTATCACTCATTTGCTCTCCATATAGAATTTTTTTCTGAACCATTTGAGAATAAGTTACTGATGTACATACATACCTGAATACTTCAATGTATATTTCCTGAGATAGTCATTTTTTTCCTTATAAAAATCAGAAAATTTTAACCATTAAAAAAAAGGAAAATTCTGTATTGATAAATATGATTTTCTAATTCTATTGTCCATATTCAAATTGCCAGTTATCCCAATATTGTATTTTATATATACACTATATAGTACAGTTATAGTATATATTATATGTAGTATAAATTATATATAATAAACATAAATTCATATACTCTATATTTAAATTAATTTATATAGTCTATATTTAAATTTATAATTAATTTCTATTTAAATTTATATTTTATTTATAATATATATTATATGTATTGTGTGTATATATATATATATAGAGAGAGAGAGAGAGAAAATGAAAGTATTCTAGAATTTACAGTAATGAAGATGACAGTGGCAACAAGTGAAACAGGCTGCATGTTTGCAGCAACTACGACCTACCTATAGGATACTCAGTATATTATGTTTATTTTCTTCTTGTTCTATATTCTGAAGAAGCGTTCATATTTATTTTTATATTCATTATTGTTTTATTGTGCACTCACTATATTTTCAGAGTAGAAAAATAAAGCAAGATAAAAATCACCTAAAATTTCAAAGCATAGAGATAATCATTGTTAGCACTTAAATGCATATTTTCTAGACTTGTGCTTTCAATCGGCAGAAAGTCTGGATTTTTTTCCTGGTTAAACAAAGTATGAGTATATTAAAAATATGACGTCATATTGTGTGATCTATGGTTTTAGCCTTCAAGTCTTCATATCATATTATTTTACATACTTTATAGGTAATATTCATAACAACTTTTCAAAGTAGAGCCACATTTTTAGATGCAAAGTCCAAGGTTCAGAGAGGTTCAATAAACTGCCTAGGTCACACAGCAGTAAGAGATGAAGCTATAGTCCAAATAATGAACTGTCTGCCTCCAAAGCTGTAGATTAGAACGCTATTTTGCCCAAGCCTCCTTTCATTGTGTTTACTTATATCATTAACACTTAGTTTTATTGCGTTTTGGTGAGAAAATATATCTGTATAATTTGTATATAGACATATTTATTTATCTTGATTTATTTTTGGAGCCTTATTTGAGAGTCAGTATATATGCACCACTGCCCCATACACTGAAAAAAAACATATAGTCTATGTTGTTATTGAGTTCAGTATGTCTACTGGTTCTAACATATTAATTTTATAATATTCATAATGTCCATGTTATTTTTCAGATGTATATCTATTTTTGTCAGATCTTCAATGTCTTCTAAATGTTTGTCTGTTAATTTTCTTTAATTTGTAAGATTGTCTAAATTTTGTCTTAGTCTGATAGTGAATTAACACCTCCCATTACAATAGTTTTTTATTTATTCTTTTTCTCTTTGCATTTATAATTTTGGTAATCCATGTCTTCACTGTGGATTTAATATTTTTCACTGTAATCAGGAGCCTCCTAGCATCCTCCTTCCACTTTTTTGGCTTCAAAATCTACTTATAGGACTTTATTTTCTTTTTGTTGTGTGAGTTTCCTTGATAAGACTTTTTTTGTTTTTAGCATTCTGCATCTTTTTGTTATGGATACCTATCTTTAAGCAACAAACATGTTGTTGGTTCTTCTATTTTAATCCAGTGTGGGAATTTGGTTTTCAAGAAATGAATGGCCTAATTATCTGGAGTCCACTGGGATGCAGATGATGTACTGCTGTGAGGTGGGTTCTCAGCTATGAACTGAGGACTTTCTGCTACTTACTTAATGATTCTGTGACGAGGCCCAGGTACCTTAACTGTAAAATCGTGTTAATAAGAGTACCAACTTCACAGAGTTGTTATGAAGAGTAAATGAGGTCAAGAACACTCAGGAATAGAACTATATTAAAGCATATTAGCTTATTATATGTAGAATGTAATTGTACATATATGTACAATTATGTACATAAATGTAATTATCTGCTTTTATAGACATCGTGCCTGGAAATAGCATTCAAAACAAGTTTCTTGGCAACAGCACATAAAGCAAGTTCTTAAGACAAAGATCTATGCCCAAAATGCGAGTAATCAGTTCCATCCTTTTCTCTAACCACGTCTCAGATTTCTCTCTCACATAATGCGAATGACTTACAATAAAATGGCTGAGAGGCAGTGGTCCAATGCCCCTTACGTGTTCCCAGGTTTCAGCTCAACTCGTCCGTCTCTGCTTCTGGCTGCACTGTGGAGTTTCACAACTTGACTTAAATTCAGCCCTGTCAGGAATCACTGCCTTTCTTTCCACTTAATTAAGTAAGTGTTTAGGCTGCACAGATAAGTTGTTTGCGCCCATAACGGGTATTGGAGCGGAGGCTTAGTTGGCCTGGCTCTTCTTCTCATCAGGCCTGGAAAAACTGAAACTAAGAAAAACAAACTGAAGCAATGCTGGGTTTTCTACTTCCTGGATCGTGTAACTTGCGCATCCAATGAAAGCCATCTGGTGGGCATCCAGACACGAGGACTGCTCCTCAGCCTGCGGTTCTCCTTCTAGCTGCCTTCCAGCCCCTGCCCAGCTGGGACCTCTGCATCTGTTACAGCTGCTAGGAACTGCAATCTAATTCTCACTCATGCCTGCTCCTAAGGACCAAAGAGGGACAGAGAGGAAAGCTAAGAAAGTCTGAGGTTTAAACTAGACCCCGTTTTTAACTTTCCAAGATGGTCTTGGTATTTCTGGGTCCAGGTAACCTTAAATCAGACAATGCTATATTACCAAACCGAGGAATAATTATCCTGTACTATTATAATCTGATAAACTCCAGGGTAACATGATTTATTTTTAGTTGCAGGAGCTTCAAATCTCTCATGGCTTCTGTTTGATCAGTCAGAGGGAGAGATGAGTCCATTTCCCACCTAATACAACAGAGCAGTTTTCTTAAACTTCCCTGATAATAATAATCTCATCTCTTGTTAAACATGTTTCTAAGGCCCTCCCCGGAGATTCTGATTCAGTGTGTCTTGGATGGGGCCTCAGATTTGTGTTCTTAATGTGAGAAGAGCTTGGGAAGTATCAGAGGAGACTGAGGGAATAGTCTGTTTTTAGAATCAGCTCTGAGCTGAAATCCTGAGTCTTTCACATACCGGTTATATGGCCTGGCACAAAATGACTTAACCTTCCTTAACCTCACCTTAAAACAAGTGGAGATAAAAACATCTACCTCAGAGGGTTGTTCAGAGTATTAAAAGGACTAAAAACCCTTTATAGCATCCGCTTTTCTGGGTGCTGCTAAATCATTTCTACTTGGGTTAATTTGAAGATTATCTGTGAATTTACTTAGCATGACATAATTTTTTTTAAACTTATCTTTTCCATTTATTCAGCAGATACTTGTAAAGCTTCTACTGTGTGCAAGAAACTGGGGTTCAGAACCCACTAAGCACCTCCCTGATGGTATGGTGTGTAAACACAGCCCACCCTACTCTTTACAAGACTGCCCAAATTTCTTGTGTGAGTGACTTCCCGTGGCAGTCTCCTAATTATTCAGGGGCTTTGTGAATTTAGAATGTCATGGTCTTATCCCTCCATTGTACTAGGAATTCAGTTTTCTTGAACCCAATCATGTATATATATATTTTTTTCCATGTAGTTGAGACAATTTTCCCCCAGCTTTACTGAGATATTATTGATATATATAACACATGCAAGTTTAAGGTGTACAATGTGATGATTAGATTTACGTACACATGGTAAAATGATTACCACAATAAGATTAGTTGACATCCCTATTCCTTGACATAATTACATTTTTTGTGTGTGTCTGGTGATAACATTTAAGATCTACTTTCTTAAAAACTATCAAGTATATAACACAGTATTGTTAATTATAGTCACCACGCTGTGCATCAGGTCGACAGACCTCATTCGTTCTTTCACTGGGACTTTGTACCCTTTGACCAACATCTAAAAATACGGGATGTTTCATGAATTTGCGTATCATTCTTGAGCAGGTGCCAGGCTAATCTTCTCTGTATCATTCCAGTTTTAGTAATACAGGCTGCCAAACCAAGCACCATGTACATATACTTTTTTCTTCAACAGAAAATATATGCTTAAATTATTCCATTTGACTTTTACACAGTATGTGTTCTAGGTGCTTTGCATTATGCAGTTTTCCCTTGCTGGCCAGAAGAGCATTTTTCCTTTTTTCCTCCCGTGCTAATAGCAAAAACATCAAGTGGATTTCCGAGGGATATGCTTTTACTTTCTTTATATTTAGTCCTGCTTCAGAAAAATTTAAGACACCTTAAAAAGATACAAATAATGCAAGACGTTAAAAAGAAAATGTAGGTAGGGGAGGTAAGGATGGGAAAAATAAGGTGAATTAGTGATTAAGGTTACACATCAAATACACATTGTACTGTCCTTTTCACTTCCCAGTCATGGGCTAGGTATTTGCCCTGAGCTCTCAAGCAGTCACTGTAGACCCTCTGCAGACAAAAGATGAAGGGGATGATCCTCACGCCAATTACTAGGATGATCGTCTTGGTAAGCCTCGCACACTGTTTTAACTTTCCCACTAGCCCAAGACTTTGTGTCCTAATCAACATTAGGGTCATGAAGGACCTACAGAAGGGTCATGAAGTTCCACAGAAAGCTATGTGCTCTCCAGTATTCCAGCCAAATACCAAATGGACCGGGGAATAAGGAAGCCTCCTGCTGAGTTGATAATAGCGAGGAGGAAGAGCTGGGCCGAGGATCAGCCAGTCCCCTGGTCCAGAAGCCATAACCATGGCAACAGTAGTGATGGCAGCACTACTTCTGCCAGCAGTGACACCCTTAAGAAGCACCAGGAAAGAGAGGAGCCTGTCATCCTTCTGGGCTAGGCTCTGGGTGGGTGAAGTTTATATACTTTTTATGCAGAATCACTGGGGAAAAAATAAACAGCCTCTTTCACGCTAACCTTGCAAACCCAAATCTACAAAGTAAAGGCAAAATGTCCAGACACACAGCCCGACTGAGGCCAGGTATGAGTTTCTTGTATAGGAAGCCTGTAGCCTGCCTCAGGTTGGCCTTTTTTTCTCTTTACTTTCTAGTAACAGTGCCGCTCAGGACTTTCAACAAGAAAAGCCCAGAGGAGGATAGTTGCTTTTGAAGCCACCCCTCTTGTCTGCCTCATTCATTTCAAACAGAGGTTCTTCTCAAAGAGATGAAGGCCTGTGTACAAACAACAATGCCCACTGCATTCTCTTGCCATCAGCTGTGATGTGGTGGCTTTTGATTCTGCACAGAAGCTGCCTTGTTTCAGAAACTGATTGATGGTTCTTCTGAATGAAGGAGGCAGCAAGAACAAATGGGCAGGGCTCCTGGTAAGGCAAGGGCTTCTAGAGATGGGCTTGAAAGCGCTTAACATAAAAGGTAAACACAAGCCTCCATGAAAGTAAAGCTTTCCGAAAGGCACTGAGCTGTTCTTGGTTGACAATTTGCAGGTCTTAAGGATTTTCCCGTGTTTGTGCAAACACACATAAGCTCCTTGGAGACATCTGAGTTGGGACTTCAGATTTTTTTGGTGGAGGAAAAAATAGAATTAAATCCAAATAGAAGTCATAAAACAGAGAAAACTAATTGAAATAAAAAAACATAGGCGACCTGCATCAGATGTAAGGCAGTGAAACAGAAAGCAATGAGTCGAAAGAACTGTTAATAAGGCATCTCTGCAGAGAAGAGGGCATGTGATTTCTCTTTAGAAGGAGTGGAAAGGCCTGCAAAGGCTCGTTATCGACACCATGGGCAGTGTTAGGACCTACTCTGTGTGAGCTTTGAGGGACAGGCTTCCTCCTTCCATAAACCTTTGTCTTTACCTCTAGCAGATAGATACAAACTGGTTAAAAGTAGACATGAGAAATCTAGCCACATTAAATACTTTTATTGTTAAGAAACTCTATCAAACTCCCTGTTGGTCAGCATATTCTTCATGAGTCGCTGTGGGGGGCACAGTGCTGGCTGAGGAGCAGGTGGGGGTGGTGAAGGGGTGGTGAGGGTTGAGGGGAGTGGGGGAAGTTAAATGGAGCAGGAATCCTTGTCCTGGCCAGTGGTTCTTACACATCATGTTCTCATTAAAAAAAAAAAATCCCCTAGCTAGAAGTTATTCCACTGTATAACTAAATCAGGGTTAGCATCTGTTTCACAGAAAAAATTTAATCAAACCAGCCAGTCCTGGTTGCTCACCCAGCAGCCATTCTGTCCTTCAGTTTTTTGCTCTCAGAGTCCCAGTTTTGATTGGGAGTCCCCCTGCCCTTATGGTGATTCAGGGAAGGGTGACCCTATCCTGAACTCCAAGAATAAATCCTGATTTTGTTTCTTTAATGGTGACTAAAGTAGGCAGAATTTTGGGATGGCTCTCATGCTCTTCACCCTCTGGTGTTACTCCTGTGGTCATGGTAAAAGGCAGAGTATCTGGGTGGGCTTAATCTAATGCAGGAGCCCTTTGAAAGCACAGAATTTTCTTCAGTTGCTGGTAGAAGGAAAAGTTGGAGAGACTGGAAGTACGAGAAGGATTCAGTGCACTGTTGCTGGTGTTGAGGATGGAGGGGGCCAGGTGTGAGGATGGAGAGCCACCTTTGAAGTTAAGAGTGATCCCTTGCTGCCAGCTGACAAGGCCATGGAGACAGTCCTACAGCCTCAAGGAACTGAATTATGCCAGCAATCTGAATGCATTAGAAGCAAATTCTTCCCCAGAACTCCAGATGAGAGCTCAGCCCAGGCAACACCTTGATTTTAGCCTTGTAAGTCCCTGAGCAGAGAACTCACTCAAGACTTCCCAGACTTCTGACCTATAGAGCTGTTAAAAAATGAATAGGTATTGTCTTAAGCTGCTAAGCCCATGATTTATAATGCAGCAATAGAAAACTAATAAAGCAACCTATAGGTAGTGTTAAGAAATTCATATTTCTGCTCGGGAGGAATTAGTTTTCAGCTCTGACCCTAACCAGGAATCAGCAAGTGACCTGTGGCAGAGACTGGTGATTAGCTATGCAATTAGCCACTCCCAACTTTTTTAGCCACTCCCCCCATGAAAGTCACAAATACTAGAATCTTGCCTTCCCCCTACTCCCATTGCTGGGTGGTCATGTGACCTGGATCTGCCTTTGGATACAGTCCTGTGAGAACATGAGAATAGAGCTGTGGCAGCCATTTTGTAACCATGAGGTGAGAAGACTAAAGATGGTTAAGTGGACACTAAGAAAGATCTTGGTTCTTTCAATGTAATTTTATTTTTCTTTTGTGACTATTTTGAGCCAACTCTGGAATTCCTTACTTTCATATCTCTTGTTATATAAGACAATTCTCTTTATTGATTAAGTCACTCTTAGTTGAGTTTTCTGTTGCTTGAAGCTGAGCATGTCCTAACATACTCTTCCTACCTTAAAAAGTATGGTAGGCAGACTGCAGAGACATCTGAGGTAGAGTGAGTGTGGAAGTTGAAGACCAGGCTTTTGGCGTAGTAGAAAGGGGTCCATAGGTGTCCAGGGGCATAAAGGGCAATTTTCCTTTCCTTTCCTTATTCCCTGAGGTTTTTTCCCAATGCAGAAAACTTTATGTGGCACTAGTCTTACAGAGTTGGACCATTCTCTAATCTTGATGAACCTCAGTTTACTCGTCTTCAAAATGAGGATAACAACACCTATGTCACTGAGTTTTATGAAGATCAGATTTGATTGTGTATGTGAACTTGATTTGGAAACTTTATAGGGAAAGCCTGGTATGATGTTAAAGCCCCGCTTGGTGCCTGGCACATATTAAGAGTGCTCAGTAAATACTTGTTGGGTGGATGTGCTGTGTCTGTTTATTCACACCAGGTTATTTGCATTGCTCTGTGAATTTGGAGGTCAGACTGCTGTCTAACTAATTGCTCCATGTAGCATCTATTCTAGACAAAACTTACAGGAGGGTTTTATTAAATGTTTTCTTCTTGGCAGTGATGTATTAGGTACTACAGCCTGGATGGAGAATCCAGCTTTTGTTTTCTATGTATTTTCCACTAAATATGCTGTGATGAGGTGTCTGTTATGATCAGGGACACTGTCAGTTATTCCTCTCCCACCCCGACTTTCTCTGTGATTCAGGGTGTGAAGACATCTGCTGGCTTTAACCTATCACTGTTGTGTGAGATGCTTTGGCTCCAATCAACAGGGCTGTGTCCAAGGCAGGCTGGCCCCCTGTGAACTCCCAGGCTGCTGAATCAATCATCCGCCAGGTGACAGGTGGTGCCTTTAAGACATTGTGGAGCAAAAGGAGACAGTCACACCTGGCCCTTTAAAAGCTTTCCTATGCCAGACAAACCAGGAAATGATCTGTTTCCTTCAGGCTTGCCCCCTGTAGCATCATCCACTTTCCCAGGTCCTCATGGATAGTTCACATTTCTTGCATCCTCTTGTGGATCTCACTGACCCTGGCCTTGCCTTGTTACTATGCTCCGTGCTACACTGGACATGAAACACGCAGAAGCACTGTTGAGGGCAGACAGGCTGGCATCTGAGAAAATCCTATTTCAGATTGGTCCCCAAAAGGAATTGTGTTGGAGTAAGGCAGGAGAGAAGATCGGGTGCTCGGGAGCTAACAAGCATCAGGTCAGAGAGGTTGGAGACACCAAGGTGTGAAAGACTTAATGAGTAACAGAGAAGTTGAACAGAACACTTAGGTACCAAGATGTAGATGGTGTAGCACTGATGAAATAGGATGGGAGGCGGTGTGGGGGTTAGTGACCAGATTATGCAGCCGAGATGAGGAGAGGCAAAGAAGAACACGTTGATCCTGAGGAGCAAAACCATGGGCTGGAAGCAGTGGGGTTGAGAAGAAAGAATGGGTACCAGAGTCAGAGGATGACCGTTCTGTCTCTTACTCTTCCTGGGACCCAGGAACCCCTTGTTCCTCGTCTCCTTATCTGTCAAGGGATAGCCCGGCACTTCTGGCCTCACAGGGTTATTGTGCATTGCTGATTATCTAAAGTGAACGTAGTGTAGACAGTACTATAGAAACGTGGTGTACGTTGCGTTCTCCTTGGCATCTTCAGTTTATTTCTGGCCGTTTGACGTAAAGCATGGGCCAGGTGTTTCTTAGGTTCTTCATTGTCACTTCTAAAGCTGCCTCCTCTCCTCCCCTGAGGCCATGATGGGAGTGATGGGCATGACTTTGTGGGGGACAGTCCTTAGACAACAGCAGTAATGGTGACAGCTCCTTAGAGGAGGGGGCACAAGGCATCCCCCACCCCAACGGGTGCTCAGAAATTTAGTTGTGAAAAGTACTCAGCTTCTGAAGAGCTGGATTAAAGACAGATTGTCTTAATTTACAGTCACAGGTCATTGTTGAGGCAGGGGATGAGCAGTGAGGAAAATTGGTTTGAAAATAGGTCAGCATCTCCTACATTCTCAGAGTTGGGAGGAACCCTGGAAGGTGCCTAATGAGTGGGCACCTGGGAGTCTGATGGAACCTGCTGGTTCAGGGGCTCCTGCTGGACGCCTGTGTTCTCCTCGCCGGCCCTCTGAGACGTGCTGCACATACATCCTTTGCCACGTGGCCGTCTGTCAAATGTTTGTCTCTCTCCCTCTTTAAAAGCGACATTTCTGAATCTCTTTGTTCGCTTGAGTCACTCTCTTTTAGACATATTCAAGTTTCTGGGATTTAATTTTTAAATCGTTTTGAGATAACCATAGATTCATGGGCAATTGTGAGAAGTAACACAGGGATCTCATGTGCCCTTTGCCCAGTTTCCCCTGGTGCCCTGCAGCTGGTAGGTACTTGTTGAACAAGTGAACTGACTTCCACAAACATGAAATCACCTCATTTGGGCAGCGCTGTGCTGGGTACTGTAGGGTAACGAGGAGGAACCATGCTCCTTACAGGAGGTGTCCCTGCCCCGTGTCGCTTACAGTGCCCGCCTCTGGGCGTGGCCTGGTTCACCAGCTCTTCTTTTGGGCCTTCCTCTCTGTGGTGCCCAGGCCCCGCGTGCGTCAGCCCCAGTGGGACGGGTTGGAATTTCTCCGTCACAAGCCTGTTCCAGAGGGGAGCCAGAGTGCATGAGCCACCCCCACCCCCATCCCCTACCCAGACACGCATGCCGTTTCCTAAAGGAAAGCCATTTTTGTGACTGTCAGAGTTGGACTAGAACTGTCAAAGTATTCAAAACCACCTTTAGTCACAGTTCTGTTTATCCAGCTGTTGTAAAAATATCATTACCTTTTCATCAAAATTGAAAATAACAACAAAGGGAGCCTGAGAACTAGGTGAGGTTGGGCGAGAGTCAGCACTGGCCCAGAGACGGAAGCGAAGTATTTCAATACTGTGGACATGTGGGCACGCTTCCTGCCCTCACCCCAGGCCCCCGCCCCTCCTCGTCCCTGCTGCACAGAACGCAGGAAGGTTTCTCCCATGGCCACTGTGCACCGTCCCACATGAGCCCAGATGGCTGCCTTTATGATGGCTCCGTGATACCTCATTACCCATATTCTGTACTAGTATGTGCATCCCATGTTAAATTAATGGTGTCGACTGTGCTGGGGCACTGGATTGGCTAGTTACTCTCTTTCTGAGCAGTTACTCAAGCTTGCCATCTGGCGAACCCAATAACCAGGTGGTGACCCTAAATAACCTCACTTTGACGGGGTAGAGGGACCCCAGTTGGTTCTGCTCTTGCCATCTGCAGCCTCTTTCTTTTGGATCGAGATGTCCAGAGAACCAGTCACGCTATTTCTTAATGGAGTAGCTGTTTGTTATCAGAAACACTCCCACTTCACTTGTGTGGAACTTGGCTCTCCCGCATCTTCACCAGTTTAGAATACTTGCAGAACCAGGAGTCATGCCAGAAAAAGGCTTTGTGCAGCCGAGATGGCAGGGAAGCCCGGGGACTAACGCTCATAGGCCTCCCTCATGAGAAAGCTTCCTTGAGCCGTCACTCCTTTTTTTTTTTTTTGATTGAAGTGTAGTTGGTTTACAATGTTGTGTTAGTTTCTGGTGTACAGCATAGTGATTCAGTTATACATTTATATATTCTTTTTCAGATTCTTTTTCGTTGTAAGCTATTGCAAGATATTGAATATAGTTCCCTGTGCTATATAGTAGGTCCTTGTTGTTAATCTCTTTTATGTATATAGTAGTTAATATCTGCAAACCCTGAACTCCCAGTTTATCCCTCCACCTCTCTTTCCCCCTCTCATAACCTTAAGTTTGTTTTCTATGTTTGAATCTGTTTCTGTTTTGTAAATAATTTCACTTATCTCATTTTTTTAGATTCCACATATAAGTGACATTATATGTTATTTTTCTTTCTCTTTCTGACTTACGTCACTTAGTGTGACAATCCCCAGGTCCCTCCATGTTGCTTCAAATAGCATTATTTCATTCTTTTTTATGGCTGAGTAGTATTCCATTATATATATATGTATATCTATCTGTCTATCTATCTATATGTATATGTGTGTGTATACACAAACCCCCATCTTTATCCAGTCATCTGTCTATGGACATTTAGGTTGCTTCCATGTCTTGGCTATTGTAAATAGTGCTGCTATGAACATTGGGGTGCATGTATCTTTTCGAATTAGAGTTCCCTCTGGGTATATGCCCAGGAGTGGGACTGCTGGATCATAGGCTGAGTCTATTTTCAGTTTTTAAAGGAATCTCCATACTATTTCCTGTAATGACTGCATCAAACTGCATTCCCACCAACAATGTAGGAGGGTTTCCTTATCTCCACATCCTCTCCAGCATTTATTGTTTGTGGACTTTTTAATGATCGTCATTCTGACTGGTGTGAGGTGAGACCTCTTGGTAATTTTGATTTGCATTCTTCTGATAATTAGCAATATTGAGCACTTTTTTCATGTGCCTTTTGGCCATTTGTATGTCTTCAGTGGAGAAATATTTGTTTAGGTCTTCTGCCCATTTTTGATTTAGTTGTTTATTTTTTTGTTAGTGAAATGTATGAGCTGTTTGTGTATTCTGAAAATTAAGCCCTTGCCATTTGCATTGTTTACAAATATTTTCTCCCATTCTATGGGTTGTCTTTTCCTTTTGTTTATAACTTCTTTTGCTGTGCAAAAGCTTATAAGTTTAATTAAGAGTCTTGGTTCTTATTTATACTCAGTGATACCATGGAGTTCATCTGATTTCCAAGCATTCAGTATATTGGAAGCTGCAGAGCAGAGGGCAGGGGAGGGTGTGTAACAAGACACATACTTTGACAAATAGTGAGGAATTTCTGAAGGTACCAAGTTTTAAAAGCAGATCCAAGAACTTAAACATAGCAAACCAGGGTTGTTTGCTGAGGGTCAAGGTGTGCCACAGCTCTAGCACATTACCTGAGAACACCACCACCGCACAGTACAGTAGTGGAGTCTAGAATAATAAACCTGTGTCACCAGCACTGCTCATTATAGACACTATTTTGGGGGCAGGGGCCCATGTCATACACTGTAGAGATGTCCTCTCTAAGTGCTTGATGTGAGAAGGTTAGACACACAGGGAATTACATACTCAGCTCTTTGAGAAGAATAAAGTATCCATGAGTAAAGTGAATTGAAATATTACATAAGGTTTTTTAAAAGACCAATATTTTCATTATCACAAAATAAGGTAGTTCCCCTAAGAAAATTTAGAAAAATACATAAGCAAAAAGAAGGGAATAAAATACCGCTATAACCCTTCCAAGATACAGTGTTACTTTGTGTGCTCTCGTGTTCTCTCTTCACATCTATTTATGTGTTTATATCCATTCACCCTGTCATCTGCCTGCCTGTCTGTAACTAGTTGGAGTTAATACATAGGAAATTGAATCACACGACTCTGTAACTTGTATTTACCCTCCTCCGCCGCCGCCCTCACCACGACTTAAATGCACAGGTAAGAAGCTTTTCACGTTAGTGAGTGAACGTCTTCAGCATCACTTCAATGGCTGCATTGTATTCTATGCTATGATAGCCATCCAAGGGGTTATGGTAATTTGTGATTATTTATAAAATCATATATTGCACAGCAATATCTGGGAAATTAGAAAAAAAAAGCTGTGATGATCATGAGCAAGTAGGGCACAGAGACTTCCTTGCTGACCACCACCAGCCACTTCTACTGCTGCAGCAGCAGAATTGAGAGCATCAAAGCTGACTCTTTTTGTCTGCATGAGCCATGCTGGCTGCCTGCCAGTTGTCGGATACTTAGAACCCTGAGTCTGTTAGGATGCTTTTGGTGGCAACAGAAAACTCAAAGTAGCTGAGTGATAAGAAATATTATTTCATATTGTACAAATCCTGGAGATAAGGCTGGTCCAGGGCTTGTTAATGCAGTGACTCAAAGGCATCACCAAAGATTTGTGTTTTTCCCCATCTTTTTTTCTGTCCTCAGAGGGTCTCAAAATTGTGGCAGCTATTCCAGGCACCATATGAAGACACAATATGCAGAGGCAGACAGTATCTACCTTGTGTGTCTTTTAAAAAATTATTTTTAATTGTGATAAAATACACATGACATAAAATGTACCATCTTGACTGTTTTCAGGTGTGCAGTTAAGTAGTGTTAAGTTCGTTCACATCCCCTTGTAACCATCCTTCTAGTCTCTTACCCTATGAATATGACTACTCTGTGCGTTTGTATAAGGGAAGTTGTACAGTATATGTCCTCTCGTGACTGGCTGATTTCACTTACCATAATGCCCTCAAGATTCATCCATGTTGTAGCACGTGTCAGAATTTCCTTCCTTTTTAAGACTGAATAATGTTCCCTTGTATGTATATACTGCATTTTGTTTATCCACTCATCCGTTTATCTGTTCACCAGCTCAGTGGACACTTGGGCTGCTTCCACCTTTTAGCTGTTGTGAATAATACTGCTGTGAACACAGGTGTACAAAAACCTCTTCAAGACTCTGCTTGCAGTTCTTTTGGGTATGTACCCAGAAGTGAATTACTGGATCATACAGTAATTCTACTTTATTTTTTTGAAGAACTGCCAAACTGTTTTCCATGGTGATTGTACCATTTTACATTCCAACCAACGGTGCAAAATTGTTTCAGTTTTTCTCCGCATTCCTCACCCCTCCCTTTTTGTTGGGATAGTAGCCATCCTAATGGGGATGAGATAGTCCTTGTGTTTCTTTTTAAGACTGAGGCAACATTTGCTCTCACTTTTCCTGTCTCACTGGTTAGAACTAGGTTCACACGCCTATTTTAAACCAGTCACTGGTAAGAAAAATGGAACCGTGATTCATTTTCATAGACCAAGCAGCACATTCCGTGGGGCTGGGAGCAGGTGCGCCCCCTCTGAAGCACGGCTGCACTGAGTATGTAGACTGCAGGTTCTGTGAGGAAGGAGGAAGCCGGCATGAGTGAAGGTCACCTCTGACTTCCCTTGACTTCATCCCGGTTTAGGGGAGCCCCTGTGATCCCATGCATGTAAATGTTGCCCCAGCTTAATAAAAAGAGTGCTTCAAAATAAGATCAATTTGAATACCCTGAGAAAGGGTTTTTCATGTAAATATAAAACACATACAGCAAAAATGTCCTCACACAGAATTGCCTCCTCACATGATGAAGTAAAAGAAAAGAAGTGTCACCCACTCACAAAGGAAACTTTAACCCTCTCATCATCTTTCCTCCCAAGGTGGTCTCCTCTACCCCCCCCCCCCACTTCCTGGACTTCAAACAGGATTGAAATGACATGGTACCAAATGCCAACTGCTTGCTCCTTAAGTCTTCAACGCTAATGTGTGTACACATGCCTGGAGCTACTAAAGTACTGATCCCTGTTCACTCGGTCTGAGGTGGGGCCTGGGAGTTTGCATTTTTAATCAGTTCCCAGGCGGTGCTGATGCAGCTGGAGGTGATGAGACCCCCACTGAATAGCGGGGACAGAGCACCTCAGAACCCATCAGAGTGTGTGATTTGGTAGGTCAGGGCCGAAGTCCAAGAATTTGCATTTCTAACCAGTTCGTCCTAAGCGGCGCGGATGCTGCCGGTCCAGGGGGCACGCCGCTTTCCCCTGACCTGGAGGATAGTCACTGGGGCTGGTGACCAGCTCTGCACCTAGAGGCCTGATGGTCCTGTGGAAGCTCAGCAAGTTGCTCAACCTCTGAATCTCAGTTTCTCTCATCTGTAAATCAGGGATGAGAACACCTATTTGAGATGACTTTTGCGAGGTACTGCGCATGCGCTCTGTAATGTCTGCGGTCATTACTTGCCCTTCCTTTCAACTAAGTAGGATTGGAACGTGCACATTTTCTGCTTTTCAGAAAATCTTTTGGGAAGCAAGTTATTCTCCCCAGGCGTGTTCAGAGAAGCTCTCGTCTTTCACTTGTGCCCTGGAACGCAAAACTGCCCTAGATCTACTTTTTTCCACCATGCTGTTGATTCCTCATTAAGCGTGGGGATGCTGGGCACTGCCAGCCTTTAACCTGGAAGCCCAGGACGTCCTTATAAATAAAGAATGCAGCAAAACCTAATGAGAGCAGCAGCATCTCAGGCTGCGGCAGCAAGACTCGTCTCCCTCGGCTTCCCGGGAGGGCCCGCTCTCTGAAAGCTCGGTCCATTCTGGCTACCACGGTCAGAAAGAGCGGCTCCCAGCATCCCAGGCAGCACACAGTGTGAGTGCTTTCATCATATGCAAGGCTGAAGAAAGGCAGCAAGCAAGCAGACCCCTGCAGACAGGCTTTTTACCTGCCTGTGCCTTCAGGCTGGGGACGGTTCAGAGGCTGGAGGATGTTCAGGCAGAGCAGCCAGCAAAGACTGGCAGCAAGAGGCAGTAAGGTGTTGGGCGCTACCAGCTGAGGCCCCGCGTGGCCAGAATGCGAGTGGGCTATCAGGTGGGGCCCCTGACAGGGCCAGGTTACCCAGGGGCTTGTGTGGCTTGCTGGGACGTTCCTACAGATGAACTGAGGGAGGGAGGCTATGTTAGGACAATCTTGACTACAGGTAATAGAAACCAACATGCCTTAGTTAAGGATTCAGGCTGTTTCACAGAGCCCGAGGGCAGGTTTGCAGCATCCCTTAGGAAGGGACTGAAGCAAAGAAGCAGCCAGGCTCGTTCTCTCCTCACTGACGTCTCATCCCCAGTATGAGCTTCCTCTGCTTGTACAGTCCACACGGGTGATCAAAAATGTTTACTCCATAGCACTCAAGCTGACATGCTGACAGGTTTTGGATTTAACCATCTCAAGAGATACTGACTTTTTCTTAGTCCCAATTTCAGATGTCTGGCAAAGAGGCTCTGATTGGCCATCATGGGTCAGGTGCTCAGCACTGGTCCCGTTAAATGCTGCCATGATGGGGAGCAGAGACACATTGCCCAAAACAGCTGTTGGGGCCCTTGGTTGTGAATCACGGGTGGGCAGTGAAGGGTTTCTTTATGAACCGGGTAGACTCTAAATGGACTACCTCAGAGGAAGGGCAGAGCAAACTCTAAGGTCCCTTCCCCTCTGAGGTGCTCTGACTGGACTTCTATGTGCAGTACCTTTTCTTTCCCAGTTGGCAGTGGAGGGAAAGGCAAACACAGGATCTGTGTTTCTAGGTTGGAGCTGAGAAGGTGGGGGTCTGCCTCCTGGGGCTCAGGTGTATGACAGTGTTGGGCTCTGCAGAGTGACACAGTCCTTATAGAGCAGATCAACCTGCTCACCCTCTCTTTGGAAGCTGAGAGTATAAATGGCAGCAAACTACCAAACAGTTCTTCCACAGAACGTGAAGATATTCTTTCCTAAAAGCATGGTTTTTAAATATCAAACAGCAAATTAACCAAAGTCAAAATATAAGAAACGTCACCCACTCATGATCTCACTCAGTTCTCTTTGTTCCCTCTTTCCTCCCAGCTTCTGTACACATGCACACAGAATCTTGCATAGCTTTAGAGAGTGTAAACACCACTTTGCATTTCATATTATGTAATGAGTAGTTTCCATGCTGCCTTGTCATCTTCTGAACTATCTTTGTCAGAATGCCATCCTTCAAATTAAGTATGTTATACTTTGCTTAGCACATAATTAAGGTCTGATTTAAAATTTGAGACTGTGAAGCTGAAAGGAGTCTTAGGAAACCACTGAGGCCAAAAAAAAAAAAAAAAAAAGAAAATCCTGGAGAGGAGAGTGAGTTCCCCAAGGTCACAGAGCTGGTTAATTCCAGACTCGAGGCTAGGTTTCATTCATTTTTCCGAACGTGTGCTTATAATTACCCACTTGCTATCAGGCAGCAATACATGAGTTTCATCTTATTTTAGATCCCTTTTCGCCACCTTGCATGACCTAATTAACATGTGTTAGAAAGGAGCCATTTCTTATTTTTCTTAACAGGGAAAGGAGTGCTTTTTCAACTCACTGTCAGGAGAATAGAGACTGTGGAGCTGAAATGAGTAACAGCAATTTTAAATTGGACTCGTTTCGTGACTGGTAGATAAGTCAGCATGCAAAGACATTTATGTTTCCCAGGTTTGGCTTGCTTTCTCAACGCCCTTTGCAAACTCCGCAGGGATTTTAAGCTTTAAGTCTGGTTATAAGCTTATGCAAGCTGTTAGTCACCTTTTTAGATGAAAAGCACCACAGGATTATGCTTGAAAATGTTCCGTGCTTCACTACAGATTCCTTTGGAGTAATTCAGCTATAGTATGATTTTGAGGGAGAACTGATTGAACAGATACATTTCAAAACACATTTGCATTTGAAAATGAGAGTTTATCAGCTAAAAGAACTATTCTTGAAAGGTAACACATGCAGGGCAAATTTAGAATAAGCAGAACAATTTAGACATGATAGCTATGAATTGCCCAAAAGCTTAAAATACTGGGGGCGCTTGATCACGCAGAATCCTGGGCATGGATTGAGTCATGAATATCTGGTGTTGTACTTTGAAAAAGATATTGGAACAGAAAATCTTGTCACTGCTGTATCTCCACAGATCATTCCAAAACATTCTAGGCATGCATCAACATAATTGTAAACACACATTTGATCAGATACAAAGCAGTGGAGAAGCCTAAGCTTTTGGTACAGAGAAGCCGGTGGGCTCTGGAGTCAGACTACTTGGGTTGACATCTTGGTTCTTCCACTTACCCATATGTCATCTTGGCCGGGTCTCAGTTTGCGCATCTGCAAAATGGGGAGAATATTCTATAATTTATAGAATTGTTGTGTTGAACTGATTGTGTTAAATCATGTGACATCACACTTTTCAAACTTGAGTGTGAACACAAATCACCTGGAATCATGTTAAGATGTAGTAGGGACAGAAGAACACAAATATTGTATGATCTCATTTATATGTGTAGTCTGGAAAAGCCAAACTCATAGAAGCAGAGAGTAGACAGTGGTTGTCAGGTGCTGGAGGGTGGGGGAGATGGGGAGATGTTGGGCAAATGGTACAAACTTGCATTTATAAGAGGAATAATTATGGGAAGCTAGTATATAACATAGTGACTATACTTAAAAATTCTCTACTGTATACTTGAAAATTGCTAAGAGAGTAAATCTTAAATATTCTCATTACAATAACAACAACAAAATGGTAATTATGGGAGGTGAAGGATGTGTTAACTAACCTTACTGTGTAAACATATATATGTATATGTTAGACAAATATACATGCACCAAATCATCACATTGTATGCCTTAAACTTACACAAAATTATATGTCCGTTATATGTCAATAAAGCTGGAAAGAAAAAAGGATGCAGTGGGCTAGGGTGTGGACTGCTATCTGGATTTCTAACAAGCTCTGGTGATGCCTGCACTGCTGGTCCCTGGGCCATGCTTGGAGCAGTGAGGACGCACAGTGCGTGTTCCATGGGCAGCATTCAGTAGTGCTAGTCATTACTCTTCAGGTGGATTTCTCCTCTTTCTTTCCTACCACACTACCATCGCTCCCGCACACCCAGTCCTTCCATTTCTTTCTCTCTGTTCTTGAAAAGTCTTCCAGACCTTTGTTCCAGCTACTCCTGCTGAGTTCTTGTGATTGACTGCACATGCATTTATGGGGTGTGTGTGTGTGTGTGTGGTGGAGATGCTGAAATGGTCACACTCAGGTTTGGAAAAAGCAATTCCATCCTGATCATACCTTACACCGTGACTTAACACTTGCCAGTTAGAGAAAACTCTGTCTTTCTTGGGTCGAAAGGCTCTTTGAGCAATTAGTTGATTTTAAGTTCAGACTCACTGGCAGAGAGGGTGTCCCCTCCCTTCCCCACTCCCCAGTGCCTCTGAGCAAGGGAAGCTTCTCGTCCTCACATCCTGTGGGGGGAGGCTCCTGGTCTGAGCTTTGTGCTTCTCTGTCAGCTTCCCCTGACCTCTGGACTCCTCTCAGCCCCGGCCTCTGTCCTTGTGCATCTGCTGCTGACACATGTGACACAGTGGTGTAACTTGGCTCTGCTGTTCTGGTGTTTTCAGGGTTGTTGGTCCCCTCTTGTTGACTCGACCCCATCTCAGACCTCACTGGCCTAATAGATCCCTGAGCACCAGCTACATCCTCCGTCTTGGTCACTTGGTCTCTCCACACTCCCTTTGCTCCCAGCTCTGTATCCTTCTTTGTCCTTCACCAGGTGCAGGTGGGAACTTCAGACTCCTCCACACTTCATGTGAGCAGAGACGCTCAGGGGCACTGGGTCCAGACCTCTCTCTTCCTGTGCATCCCACATGGCCCCCCTGCCTGCTGTGGCTGCACCATGGTGGCATGGGTGCTGGGTGAGGTGCCTTCCCTGGAACTCCAAACAGGAAGTGCGCTGGATCCACTCTGGGTCCTGCTTTTCCTTCTTTCCCCTCAGCGTTGCTCTCTGTCCTCACTCCCTGCCCTGAGCTAAGGCTCAGAGGGAGAGGGTTCGCAGGCAGCTGCTTCTTCCCAGGTTTATCCTTTCCAGGATTCTCCACTTCCTCCCACGAAGGGTTCTGCTTTCCCTTCTGTCTGTTGGGAATTGCTCTGTAGTCATGTCTTTCTTATTCCTCCTCCTTATAAACTCTGATCTAGGCGGGCCCATCCTACTGCCCCTTCTGTGAGGCAATGAACCTCATGCCCTCACCACCTCAATGGAAAAGAAATATGGGAATGGAAAGTTTTTGCTTATTGAGAAGGGAAATTAGATTTAAAATATTTAAAAAGATATCCTTATTATGTTACGTATGTTATAGCTGCTGCATGTACATTGGGAATGAAAAGTGAGCCTCCTTTGCTTCTTTCCTTTGTCCTTAGCAGACATTACGAATCTATCACATTACACAGTCTTAGAAGACTTCTTCCCACAGTGTTCTAGGCAGCCGGGAACAGTTAACAAGAGCTGGTCTTGGAGACAGAAACACTCTCCTATCATTAGTACAGAATTAAGCGGGAGGAAGGCAAGGAAAATAAGCCAGATCTAAACCTCACATCCGCACAGGCGATGTAAGCCTAAAAGCTGGGAACTGTATAATTGGAAACCACTTTAAAGTGTGAAATCAGTACCCCACAAAATGATCGCTTATCCTCTTCTTGCACAACCTTTACGACAAGGAACTCACTACCCCTTGACAGAGAACTGCCTTTTTAGACTATTCTAAGTGGTAGAAAGGCATTCAGTGTGTTGTACTGAAACCTGCTCATTTCAACTGGCTCCTGCACATGAAATGTTAAATGCCCGTCCATGCCGTTGGCCCTTCAGCTATTTGAAGGCAGCCACCATGGCCCCCATTAGTGTCTCTTTTCTAGGTTCAGCCTGCCCTGTTCTTTTCATTGTTGCAGCCTCCAGCCTCCTCACCAGCTTGGTGACCCTCCTGGATTCTGCCCTATTTGATGAGCCATTAAAAGCCAGGAAGGTGACTGATGGAAAATTCCCCTATCTTCCCCATCCCCACCCCACTTTTTCTTTGAAAATTGGACATACAAGTTGCATATAAAGATGCTGATTGCTGGAGATTTGTAAGGGTTGCTATTCCCTGCAGCCTGCTGCTGTGTGCTCAGAAACTCCAGCTTGTCCTGGTACTCATGCCCCTTTCCTATCCCTCCCCACATCACAAAGACACACACACACACACACACACACACACACACACACCCCCTTTCTAGACGGCATCATTTCCCAGCTGGCTACTCAGAGCAGAAGCCTGTACATGCTTATTTTACTGTTTGCTTGTCTAAACTACAGGCTTAATAAGATGGCTGCAGGAGAAAATGTTTTCAGCTCAAACGGTGCCATTTAATTAAAATCACTTCGTTTTGCGAGATCTATGAAAGTAACCTGTCGAAGAGTAGGGAGGGTCCTGAAAGGGGCTTGCTAATGCCTCCTTAGTTTTGTCCCCAGATGATTTGGTGCTGCTTGTTAGGGCGGGAATCCTGGGGTTAGAGAACTGGGGTTAAAAAGAATGACAGTAATAACAGCCAGTACGAACATGATTGAGCGTTTTCTGTGTGCCTGGCTGGCTGTGTTCTGCCTGCTTTATGTTTATGAACTTATTTCATATTCACAAGTTTGACCTCTTGTCCAAGGTCGTGATCTACTAAGTGGTGGAGCCGGTCTGAGCCTACACACTCTGGCTCCAGATCCCACGTGGTAATCACCGTGTGATCGTGTGCGTTAATGGTATCGTCTCCAGTAACACCCAGTGCGTGTCAACAGACATAAGTAAGCGCATTTACCAAACTGTGAAACAAAGCTTCCCAAACTGTGTGGCTCACGTCTCCATGTCTCAGTTCCCTCATCCGTAAAAATGTGCTAATATAAATTAGTAGTGCTATTTTATAAATATACATGGTGCTAAAGGTAAATTTTTTTTTCCTACTCACCTTCCCCCAAAACACATAATTTCAATTGTTTTAAAAACAAGGCCACATCAATCATTCAGATTTGATCATGGGTTCTATTCTGAGATCTCTGTGGTCTCGAGTGCTTCTTAGGGTTTTGGATGATGGCCCCCTTGCATGCATCACACTCATGTGGCTTCTCCTTCTGGAATTTATCCTCTCTGTCCACTCAAGCTCACCTAGATTTGTAAGTTTCAACCTGGCCCATCTCCTCCATGAATCCCCTGACCACCCCACCCCACTTTGAGGTCTCCTTTGTCTCAAAGTGAGCACAAGCCAGTTGTATTCCATCAACAGACATTTTTGAGCATTTATTATGTACCTAGAATGATTCTAGATCAGGATTTCTCAACCACAGCACTATTGACATTTTGGAGGGTGTGATGATTAATTTTAAATGTCAACTTGACTGAGCCATTGGGTTCCCAGATATTCGGTCAAACATTATTCTGGGTGTTTCTGTGAGGGTGTTTTTGAATGGGATTAATATTTAAATTGAACTTTGAGTAAAGCAAATTGCCCTCCCTGATGTTGGGTGGGCCTCATTCAACCAGTTGAAGGCCTGAATGGCACAAAAGGCTTACTCTTCCCCAAATAAGAGAGATTCATCCTGAATGATGGCCTTTGAGCTGGAATATCAGCTCTGCAGGTTTTGGACTGGCTAGCCTCTGTAATACAGAGTGTGAACCAACTCCTTATAGTAAGTGTCTCCCTCTCTACATATATATAATTATTTTAATATAATATTATAAAAGAATAATAAAGTATAAATAAATATAAGTTATACATTTATAGTTCCTGTTCCGCTGGAGAACACTGACTCAGGCAGGGTAACTCTTGGCTGAAGGGCTGACCCATGCATTGGATGTTTACCAGCACCCTGGCCTCTACCCACCTGATACCAATTAGTGCCCACCACAGCTCAGTTGTGATAACCAAACTGTGTCCAGAAACTTCCAAATGTCCCCAGGGGTGCAGAATTGCCCTGGTTGAGAACCACTGTACTAGCTTCTGCTTCTGCTGGTATTTCTGTGGCTGAGGACCTCATGGTCTGTCTAGGAGTCAGCACTAACAGTCAGAAATCAACATGGAACAATTAACTACTAACTTGTAAAACATTTTGCAATCTAATTTTTAGCTAAACTTGTGTGCTTCTTTCTTGGGAGAGGAGTAGAGAGAAATTGAAGCAACCTTTACAGAAAAAATAGAAAACTTCCTTCACTGGAGAAGGGGAATCATCTTAAGTTATTATTTTTCAAGTATTGAAAGCTTCATTAATGAGAGAAAAATCACCCATATGCATCAGCTCTACTGACTGACTCTAGTGGGTAAGAAATCTGTGCAATTCCACTTACAAATTCCACTTGAGCCCTGATAGTTTTGAGGGATTAAGTGATTCTTCAAATGAATCCATAGCCCGTTGTTGGCCCTGGACACATTTAATAACAGAATTCTGGGAGAGTAAGATTAAGAGACACAATCCTTCAGTCTTTCCCCAAACAGTTTTATTACTGAAATGATTCATGCACTGGGAGTCACTGAAATTGATCATTCGTAATTTATATTCTTTGCAGACAGAGCTTTTGAGGTTCCTTTTCTTAGTAGTTCAATGTCAGTTGTCCGATGAACGATGCCAGTTGTTCAATGAAAATTTGGTTCAGTTCTCTAAGAAATTTACCATCCTGAAAACATTGTGAAGCCTGCAAGGGGTTGAGGAGTGTCTCTGAGCTAGTTTTAGCAAGCTGTGCATGGCTGAATACATAAAGCATTAAAACTAATCTGAGACACAATGTGACAATCAATAGCAGTATAGTATGTGCTGAACAGTAAGGTTTAATATTAGCTTAGCCTTGCAGCAAGAGGCAGGGTACCAGTCAAGCTGGGGAGGAAAGAGCCAGGATGGAAGCCTTTCAGCTGAATTTAAGAGCAGCCTCTTTCTGAACTGTTTGCTGCTTGAGATGGCCTGAGCGCTTGGGGCGGAATTCAGTGTGGGGCTCCAGCACCTCTGTTCTCCTCCACCGTTGTCATTTGTGAAGTGGAGCTGATGTAAACAGAGTTGATTTCTGCCTAACCAAGTGTCAGAGCTGTTGGACTCGAGGGGAGGTGGGGGTCATGTGCTTTAATCCCTCACTTTGTAGGTGAGGAATTGCAGATCCAGAGTGGTGTTATGATAATTATAATAATAGTAAAATTAACTCATATGGAATGTTAATTGTCTGCCAGACACCCAGCTGAGTGCTCTTTGGACATCTCATTTTATCTCTGTGAGACAGACACTCTCATGATCCCATTGTTACAGGTGAGGAAACTGAGTCAGAAAGGATTTAATCTTTGCTTCCAAGTCACACTGAAAGTTAGAAGCTGACAGTACTCAAATCTGGGACTCCGCCCTTCAGCAGCCTGATGCGTTTTTCACCCTCCTGCTGAATTTTCTCATCTGTAAAGTCTCTTTCACTCCTTTGCTTCCTTCTCGCCTCCCTCCCTCCCACACAGGGCACTGAGCACTTAGCCTGGACCAGGCACTGCCCTAGACTCTGGCAAAGCAGCTTCCTACAGCCAGTGGGTAGAGGACTAGTCCAGGAGAGATGAATGTAGGAGTTAACGTTTCTTAGTCTAGTCTTTCTCAAAAGCAGTGTGTGAAGAAGAGGGCCTGGACCCAGAGGCCTGGGGTAGGTGTTGGTGACCAGGAGGCCTGCCTGAGCAGGGCAGAGGGCCAGCTGATGGTGGATGGCCATGACTGGGGTGGGCCTTGTCCAGTGATTTCTCCTCAGGTGACCAAGAGCCCTGGATGTGGGCAGCTGAAATGACCCTGGCCCGTGCAGAAATGAATTTAGTTACATTGGACGCTACACTTGGCCTTTGTTGAATTTAAAAAGGGATAAAATATCACAGATTCCAAACCACTTGGAAATAGCCTGCTTGGGAATTAAGACAGTAGCTTTCCTAATGATAGAGCTGGAAAGCCAAGATAGATTTTACTATTTCCTCCTGCAGTGAGATCCTGGAGTGGGGAGAGTTTGGTCCCCAGGACAGACCCTCATTGCATGGAGGAGGCAGTAAAGACTGGGAATGTGAAACAAATACTTGTTGTCTGCAGAAACCAAGGCCTCTTACTGTCAAAAATTACAGAGGATCTGAGGTTTTACCCTACTTGCAAGCTAACAAGCTAGCCTGCAGCTGTTTCATGGGCGCTGGCAAGAAGATAGGAGACTCCTGGATCAGAGACAAAGGACTTTATTCCTCACAGCAAATGCAGTAGCCAGGGCGTCAGCATGATGTTCACACCAGTTGCCCCCCAGGTCCCATGGGGACAGCGCAAGTGTTTCCAGATTGACCCTGAACACGCAGGGGATTGTTGCAGGAGAGGAAGTCAGAGCTTGGTGTCTCACCACTTTTATAGCAAGTGGAGGCAAGGCTGCTCTCTGCCCGGGGAGAGTCATTACCTCCTTCCTCAAGGTTTCTCTCTACCAGTGCAAACCTGAATAATGGCCTAAGTGAAGAGCAGTCAGACTCTCGAATTCATGACTTACATAGGCAGAATCTTTAGAGATATTCAGGGACCATCGCAGACTGCCGCTTCCAACACCAATCAAATCAGGTCCCCCTTCCCATGGAAGGAGAAGAAGGGGATGAGGAGAATAGAGAAGTGTTATCCCAACACTTCTCCCTCCTGGGGATAGAACAGCAGTCCCCTTGTAGGGCCACTTCCCAGCTTCTGCTAACTTAACCCACTGGGATTGACGAGCAGGTCAACAGGCTTGTGGCTGCCCCTCTTTGGAGAGGAGAACAAAAGTTTATCAGATAATCCTGCCCCACATTTGCTAGAATATGCCCAAACCAGTATTGTTCTTTCATATTATCCTTCTTGGACAAGGTGTGGGCAATTCATAATGGCTGGGCACCTAGTTATTCAATCAAACACTAGTCTAGGTGTTGCTGCAGAGATGTTTTGTAGATATGGTGAACATCCACAACCAGTTGACCTATAAATAGAGGAGATGGCCCTGATAATGTGGGTGGGCGTCATCCAATCAGTTGAAAGGCCTTAAGAGCAAAACTGAGATTTCCCTGGGAAAGAAGAAATTCTCTCTCAAAACTGCAACATTAGATCCTGCCTAAGAGTTTCAGCCTGCTGGTCTTCCTACTTGCCAGACCCCACAGTTGTGTGAGAAGTTTCCTTGAAATATATCCTATTGGTTCTGTTTCTCTGGAGAACCCTGACTGATATGCCCGCATAGCACACAGAGGTCAGAAAAGACAGTGATTAAATAAACTCATAGCTTTGCTGCATTCATGCTTATCACACAGCCTTGTCATTGCTTATTCATGGTCTCAGGACTCTGACGTCCTCAACCCAGACCCCAATAGAGAACACAGACTTCAACACCCTCAACACAGAACACAGACCTCAATAGTCCAGCCACAACAAGATAACAAGTTGTCATCTCTGCTGCACTGTCCATATTTTCCAAACCAAAATATCAGAGCACAAGTTCTGACAGGTAGAAATGTACTTACAGGGAAAATGGGTGAGAATATTTGAAACCAGGTCTGTACCAAAAAATCTGGGACATATAGTTGCTGAATTTAGGTATCATTCAGGTTTACTTCACTCCAGTCCGTTCCCCTGGTCCACATAAACTTTAAATACACCTCACAATGCCCAGCTTCTTGAAACTGCAAGATTGAAGGTCTCCCAAAATTACTCGACAAATATCCAATGAGTATGAGGCAGATCAGGCATTATCTTGGCATTTTGGATAAAAGGAAGAAGATACCATTTCTAGTTACTAATAGCTCACAGTCTGCTGGGACAGATGGGCAAGGAAGGAGGCAATTTCAAAGCAGGAACACTGGCATCCTGACAAAGCCGAGCCCCAGGGACCGCCCAGGGCTGCACCAGCCCACCCCGGAGGTCCCCACAGGAATCTGGAGAGGAAGGAGGGAAACATCTCTCCTCCAGAAACCCCAACGTGTACTGAGTGCCAGGCTCTATGCGAGGGGCTGGGGCTGCCATAGTGAAAAAGGTCCCTACTCTCTTGGAGCTTATAGTTCAACGGGGCAGAGAGCCTGCAGAGGCATAAGAAGATAATGCAGAGTGTTGAGAGCTACACAACAAGACTGCCTGCTGACCACGTCTCCTCTTCTAACATTTTCTTTCTTTCTAATCTGATTCTCCAAAGTCACATTTAAATCACCTTCCTTGGATTTAGGTTATTCTTAAGTTTGTAAGCAACACATTTACCAACATCTCTTGGGAAGGGTTATTTGTCATCATTATAAGGGTTATAAGCTCATCGTTGTATGTTGATCTGTACCAAATTCATTCACAGAGGATGACTTATCACTATAATTCTGGAGTGACTTATGTTCTGATCATACCTTGTGTAATAACTCAATCAACCAGACAGACTTCAGTATTAAAACTTGAGTTATAATGTGAATGTTGAAATTATTTTAAGTAAATAATGTTTGTAGCAGATCTTTTAATGTCATCCTAATTTCTACTTTCATTATGTTTTTCAGCAAATATATTCCAAGTAGAGTAGAGATTGAGGAATCTGTCTATCCATCCATCCACCCCGACATATTGTCAGTCACTGTGCTAGGCACTAGAAATATAGGGGTAGCTAAGAATAAACTTTTCAAACACTCTAGTCTCTTAAAAGTATAAATGTGGTTCAATCATGCACATAATGAAAATAACTAAATTTTGCAGAAGGTTGATTGATACTTAATCCTGGCTACAAAGGAAATAGCCCTCAGAGTTACAGCCAGTCTTGGAGAATATAGTTTTTCTTTTTGACTGTAAATGCAGGGATGTGCCTCTACACCCTCATGTAGGAGCTGATAATCCCAAAATAACAGACATCCAAATATTATCTGTGATTTTGCCGTGATCCATATACATTTCGAAAATAAAATTTATAAAAGACAACATAATTCAATTTATAAAAATTAATTGAGTTTCTACCACACACAAGGACCTACAGTAGGTTCTGTGGGGGACATAAGGCAAGATCCATGCCCTTGAAGAATCTGCAGTCAAGTGAGGGTGTTAATTATTGTCATGGATTTATGAGTCTACTTGCTAGGCAACAGTCTCCTTTTTCAACATAATGACTCCTTTATGATTTTTGTGATGCTTTTATCAGTAGTTTGTTGGCTACAATGTCTCTGTATTAACCCAAGTCCCAGTAAAGATATCTGTATTGCAGGAAATGAATGAAAGGCTAAAAAGGAGGGTGATAAGGAAGAGGAAGAGGAACAAACATTGACACCCATCGGGCACTTTATTGTCTAATAAATTCACAGAAGGATCCAGGAAGTAGGGATCATTGCTCTTTCCCTCTTTTTAGCAGATGACAGCATTAAAGCTCAAAAATGTTCAAACATTTCCCTGAATCCAGACGGCAAGGGGCAGAGCTGGCATTTTCAGGTCTGTTTAACACCAAAGCCCAAGCCTGGTCTGCGACAGTATGCTTGCAGCCTTCCAAAAATGCGTGTGTGTTTTCAGAAGCAGACAAGCAAATAAACAAGCAGGCAAGACGTACCTTGGAAGCAGTGAGTTTTCTGGCCCTGGAGGTATTTACAATAAGCTGAATAACTGTTGGCAGAGCGTTGTGTGGAGGATGGACAGAGTGGTATCAACACCCCTTTCAATGCTGGGATTCCACCTCTGTGAAAGCAGAAGTAGGGTTTGCACATATTCGCCTTTTCGTGGGATCCTCTTCCACACGTGCCCTGCCACGAGTGGAGAGAGTCATTGCGGTAGGTAATGGGAAAAACAAGCCATCACAAGCCAGGAACTGGGGCCTCACCAAGAATTGAATCTGCTGGCATCTTAACCTTGGACTTTTCAGCCTTCAGAACTGTGAGAAATAGATTTCTATTATTTAAGTCACCCAGTTCATGGTATTTTGTTGCAGGAGCCCAAGCTGACTGACAGACCCCTTGAGGCTATTGTTAAAACCTATTTTTAAGAGTTGGGCTGGAGATTCTATTTGGGGAAAACCTATTTGGGGAGAGAGGTTGTCATAAGATCCTTTGATTTTTACAGATTGAAAAAAAAGTGAATTCCTTGGGGATAGGGAGCAGAAAGCGAAGGTGGGAGAGTGGTGTGAACCTCTGCCATAGCAGGCTGGGCAGCTGGCGCCTCGGCACACAGGTGTGCAGGGCAGAAATCCCTGCACCTTCTCACCGGCTGGACTGAGCTCTGTGGGAGTGTGGGCTCTTTCTCCAAGCACCAAGGACCACGTTCAGTAGTGTCGCCAAACGGCAGTGAGCTGAAATGACAAGGTGGACTGACTGGACACCAGAACTCAGCTAGGGGACTTGGAAATTAGCTGTCCCAACTGTCTCTTTGAGCTGTGTAAACCTCTAAAGTTTTTGCATTTTGTTTTTTGTTTGTCCTCTAAACTATTTATAGGAAGGAGGAGACCCAGAAGGCAGGGCCAGAGTGGAATAAATTTGAGTAAAAAAAAGCATTGCTGAGATTTGCTGCAGGAAATAATGGGGCAGTCAGTTCCCCAGGCCAGCGAGGGGCCCCTCTCTCCTGAGCAGAGGGGACAGGCTGAGGCAGAGGGAGGCAGCCACGTCCAGCCACACCCTGGGTCTTTACAGTGGCTGGGCAGCCGTAGTCTTTGCAGAAAACTCAGTGTCTTTTTTATTCTTGGTCTCAGAACTCTCAGACTCGGCATCTCAAAAACAAAAGAAAATTCTACATGGAAGCCTTATTTAAATTCTGAAGAGGGGTTATACTTGGAGGAGCAGTGTTCAGATGTGTGGAGATTTGGGTCTTTCGCTATTTGGCATTTACAAAGAGCAGTAGCAATAACAACAACAGGGAAATATAGATCTAAAGGTTTAGTATTTACTATTTGGGTTTCACTGGGTTTACTCGGGTTTACAAAAACAGCAAAAACCCTGGCAGGCGTGATGTGATTGAGTGATGGATCTTCGTGAGCAACCCGGGAAATTCCCCCTGAGTTTCAGGCGGCGGAATGAGAGAGGCTGGGAAGGACCAGTGGTGCATAAAGGTCCCGGGTATTTGTCCTGCATTCCTCTTTACTGAGGAACTAAGAGCAAATGCCATGGGGCAGGGCTGGGGAGATTATCTTTTCCCTTATGATTTGTTAGTGACTCTCTTCCTCTGGGCCAGGCTCTGAGTTTCACTCATGTCTGACGGATGCTCATCAACCCTGGATCCTACGTCCTGACACCTAGAGGAGCTGCCTCTACTTTCCCAGAAGCGCCCTTCGTCTTCTCCCTGTGTTTGGCTTTCTTTTCTCCCTGGGCTCCGGGGATCACTTTCAGAGGCCTGGTGAATCTGACCGTGCACTCTGAAAGCCCCTTCACTTAGGGGAGCGTCTAGTCTTTACCAGCCAAAGAGCCGATGGCTGCTCAGTGAGATCCTGGTCAGCCTTGGGGAAGGAGGCTTGAGAGGAATCCTGCAGATTCTAAAGATAAGCATTTTCTTTCTGCCCTGGCCCACCCCTTACCTTCACCAGGAACATCAGCAGCTCTACCTCCAAAGCTATTGCTTCCTCTCCGTCTCTCTGCCTTCTTCCATGCCTCTCTCATTTCTCCCCTGAGTGACTGACAGTATCATAACTCATCTCCCTGCCTTCAGATTCTTGCTGTTTCAATCCATTCTCTGCATCAGCTACCCGAGAAAGTCTTCAAAAGCACACATCTGTTCACGCCGTTTTCTTGCGTAAAGGCACTCACTGGTTCCCTATCACCTTCAGGACGCTTTGTATATTCACCCCGACTTGGAAGGCCCAGCCCCTCTTTCCTTCCTGGAAAAGGATTCATCATTTATCACCTCCTCTGAGAAGCCATCCAGACCCCTTTGGGTGGAGTCAGCCCCTTGTCGCCACTTCCTTCTCTGAGCACCGTCCATTGCCCAATAATGGGGAGCACTAAAGAGCTGGTGAGCTCTTTTCATGTCCCAGTTGCTGTCCAAGCACCTTCTACACATTGTCTCATTTTGTTGTCACAGGAAACTTGGAAAGTCTGCACTGTCTGTATCTTCATCTTAGTTGAGGAAATGAGGCACAGTAACTTAAACGTGTGCAAGGTTATGTGGCTAGTTAGAGATGGAGGCAGGATTTGAACTTGAGTCATCCAGTCTTGGGTCTTTGTTCTTAATCACCACACCGTTCTGTGCCTGTGTGTCTCTGTGAGAGCATTTATGACATGCTGCATTCTTTACTTACATCTCTCCTTTCCATCAGACTGAGCACCTTGGGCAGAAATACTGTCTCATTCATCACTGAGACTAGCACACAGTAGATGCTTAATAAATGTTTGAGGACGGAAGGAGGAAAGGGAAGATGTGTTGCTATGATTAAATGAAGAAGGACCTAGAAATAACCCTGCAAACAGTTCAGATTTTCTGGGGATGAGACCAGGCCTATGTTACTAGAGCTTTAAGGGAAGATCTTGTGCCATGAAAAAATCAGAATAGTTTTGCTATAAGTGAAAAGCTAACATTCCAAGAAAGTTTGGACTAAGGTTGGATCAGAAAAAAAATTTATTTTAAAAACGAAACAACTGACCACAATCATTAGACATTTATTTTGTCCACAGTTCAGTAAATTCACTCAGACACGGTCTGGGTGGCTATGGGCTGGAATTCAAGCGAGAACGTTCACGGGCAATGGCTGCCACCAGAAAAGGGATCCCTGCTTGTTTGAGAAGCTGGTAAAACTGATGGATTCTTTCCCTAGAGAAATGCACACACCTGTTCTAGGAACCGGACTGTTATTTCCAAAGATTTCCTGTCCTCTGAGCACAGGAAACAGCTGAGGTGGGGCCGAGGCTCAGGCTTGGGCAGGGCATGTCCACCCTGCGGTGCAGCAGCTCACCTCTCACGTCTCCCTCTCTGAACCTCTCCGCCCCGTGATTTGAATGTAGTCGGCTCCTCACCTCTGATGCCCCTTCCTGTCTGACTGGCACTGTGGGTAGAACAGGATCTGTTTGAGTCTAAAATTAGATTAAGAAAATATAAAGAGACAACCGCTACAAAATTGTGGAATATTTTTGTGGGGAGGAGGGGTCTGTTACGTGGGCAAAGGGTTGTTTATAATTCAGTAGTTTTAAATTAATACTTACTGTATTTGAGTTAAATTATTTAGCCAATGGACTGACGACTTATTGAGCACCTACTATGTGGGTAGACTATATAAAAAAAGAAGCTCATGCCTTTGTGTGTTTAAGTAAAGAGGGGAGACAGTAAGCATGATAAATAAGTCAAAATATGTTGTATGTTAGCTGGCACTAAATGCTAAAGGGGAAAATGAAGTGGGGAGGGGGAGGGGCAGGGAAGTCAGGGCTGTACTGAGAAGTACATTAGAGACCTGGAGGAGATGCAGGAGGGTGTATTTGTTTCCTGTTGCTGGTCTGACAAATTAACACAAGTTTAGTAGCTTAAAACAACACCGATTTATTGTCTTCTAGTTCTTGAAGTCAGAAGTCTGAAGTTAGTCTCCCTGGGCTAAAATTAAGGGGTTGGCCGGGCTCCATTTCTTCTGGAGATTTAAGAGGAGAGTCTGTTTCCTCCTTTTTCCAGCTTCCATAGGACACCCCCACACTTTGGCTTGTGACCTCATTCCTGCATTTGCAAAGCCAGCATCACCAGGCCAAGACCTTCTCACACCATCTCTGATTTTTCTCTCTTTTGCCTCCTTCTTCTATTTATAAGGACCCTGCAGTTGCACTGGGCCCACCTAGATAATCCAGGATAACCTTGTCTCAAGGTCAGCTGATTTGCAACCCCTGTTAGTTTGCTGGGGCTGTCTTAACAGAGGACTGGGCAGCTTAAACAACAGCAATCACTTTTCTCACAGTTCTGGGGCCGGAAGTTCGAAGTCAAGGTATCGGCAGGGTTGGTTCCCTCTACTGCCTTCTCCTTAGTTCGTAGACGGCTGTCTTCTCCCTGTGTTTTCACATGGTCTTCTCTTTGAGTGTGTCTGTGTTCTGATCTCCTCTTCGTACAAAGACACCATTCATATTGGAACAGAGCCCACCTTTGATGACCTCATTTTACCTCTTTAAAGACGCTACCTCCAAACAGTCACGTTCTGAGGCACTGGGGGTTAAGGCTCCAACGCAGGAGTTTCGGGGGACGCAGTTCAGCTCATAACGCAAACTCCGTCTGTTGCCTTAGTTCCCCTTTGCCATGTACCCTAACATATCTGCAGGGTTGGGGATTAGGACAGGACATCTTTGGGTAGGGCATGGGGGAGGGGGCGTTATTCTGCTTAGCCAGAGGAGGCCACACTGATACCAGAGGAAGAGTCTTCCAGGCAGAGGAGCAGCTAGAGCCGAGGTCCAGAGGTGGCGGAGGCCAGAGTCGGTGAGAGAGGAGAGCCCACAGCTCCAAGGTCGTCACAGTGGGGAGCCTGCAGTGCTGGCCCTGCAGAACTCTGTGAAGACTCTGGACTTCACTCTGAGGTTTTGGTGGAGGAGCAACATGACCTGACTGTTTGAACAGGATCTCCCCTGGCTGCTGAGTTGAGAATAGATTAGAGGGGCCAAGGTGGCAGGTAGGAGCTGACTGCAATAATCCTGGAGAGAGAGGATGATGGCTTGGGCTCGGGTATAGCAGGGGAGGCCCTAAAATGTGGCTGGATCCTGAATGGCTTTCAAAGGTAAAGGCACTAGGATTTTCTCATGGGTTGATGTGAGTGGAATGGAAGAGTCAAGGATGACTGAGGGCTTTTTGGACTTGTGTGACCAGAAGAACAGAGCTGCTGTTTGTTGAGATGGGGACACTGTGGGAGATAAACAGCTCCACTTGGGACATGTGTGAGATGCCTAGTTAGACATCCAAATGTGAGAAGCTAGTTTTCTTTACGTATTTAAAGCCAGTCTTTAAATATTTAAATTTATACATTTAATGATTCTTGTGAGAAAATAAAAAGAAATAATTTCACTTATTCATTGATTTTCAATTAACTCATGGGCACAGATTAAAATCAGTCCCATTTACAGACTTGGTTAATGGCATTCCCTTAGACATCTTCCACCATGTTTATAACTTTAATATGTTTACTTTTAAAATACTTCAAATGCCTGTCAGGGTATACTTACAGTATTAATAAGCAAAACCCTCTTAAGCATTCAAATTACTCTTATATCCAATAAATGAATAATTATGGTAAATTAAGTCCTCTTAAACATGCCACACTCTATAAACTTAAAATTCTTATACTTTCCCACTAAAAATGAAAATAGATTCAGATTCTCTTAAACATGACAGACACTTTGAGGGTTGTTTTTAGTTGTCAAGTGGGGAATGATACTTGATTTCCATGTGTAACTTGCAAGGATGTTGTGAAGAGAGCACAAGGCGTGGCACTTGGATGATGCAAACAAGCTGTGAAAAGTTAGGATGCAGTTTTCATTGCTGGAGAAAGCTAACCTCTGTCAAGGACACTCTTGAACCGTGTCTTGAAAGATGAGGGTGAGTTTTCTTGTTTTTGGGTTTTTTTTTTTCCCCTTCCACACGTGAAAACTCACTCTGAAAAAGAGCAGATGATTTAGATGAGGTATAAATGACCAGTAGAGACGTTCTGTGCCTTCTCTTCCAGAGACATGATACTGACACCGTAACCGGGGACTCTCCTAAGTTGGGAAGCCTGCCGGTCCTCGGCGGGGGAGGGTCTGGGGGCTTCTTGGGCCTGGAGGTGTTTTGCTTGGACAAGTGAATGAAATGATGCGTTTTGCTTGGACAAGGGAATGAAATCACAGCAAACAGGCAGCCGCCTGCTCTGCCAACCCTCGCGTCGGCTTTTCTCCCTTGGTCCATACATAAGGTAGAGAGAGAATAAGGGGGTTAGCAGGAGCAGCAGCAATGAACACTGCACGTGTGCGGAGAGGGGCTGCAGGGTCTGGATGCTTGGCAAAGCCCCCAGGGCACTCACCTGTTTGCTCCTAAGATGGAAGAGAGGGGCGCCCTCCAGGGTCCTGATAGGAACACTTGGGGAGCTTCCTCTGACAGTTTTGCTTCCAGGGAGAGGAGTGTCACCCTCCCCTCTGCAGTCTAAGCAGGGTGGTTCATCTCAAAGTGTCTGTTCCTGGTGTCTGCCAGGCAGCAGTTTCTACTGGGCCACTCAGCCAGCAGCTCTGGCTCCTGGAAGCATTGACACCCTCCTACTGTGTATGATGTGGTGAAAACCTCAACCCCCCGAGGCCATGAGGGTGAGGCAGGCCTGCAGTGTACGCTGCCTCTTACCGGCCAGTTTGTTGACCTGGGCAGAGGTGCAGTGGACTCAGGTCTGGCTTCTGGAGGATGACTAGGCTCAGCTAACGTTCTCCTGGACAGAAGGGCCAGTGGGTCATGGATTTGGGGATGGCAATCCCTTGGCATGACTGAGTCTCCCTGCTTGAGGGTGTCCAGCTTTGATTTTGGCCCCTGGGACTGGTCTGCTGCCAAGTGGAGAGTCTTGCCTCTTCCCTTTCCCCTCCTTCCTTCCCCTTTGCTCGGAGTCTGGGGTGGTCGCACTGCCCCATGGGATATGCCACTGTGGCTGGGCAGCTTCTGACTCAGGGCACCTCTGCGCCAGCAGCCCTAGTGACTGCAGCTCATCAGGGCTCCAAGACCCTTCCCTCACCCTGTCTAACTTCCCTGCATCGCAGCAGGAGCACTAACCCCGAGTTACAAGTCAGGAGGCTGAGAGCCACAGCTGTCAAGGAACGAGCTCCAGATTACACAGCAAATTCACTGTCCAGGTGTGAGGCCGGAGTTGGAGTCAGGTCTTCTACATTCCTGAGGTTTTTTTCCCCTGTACCACCCTGTGCCTCTGCCCACTGGCCGTCCACAAACAGTTACAGGTACAGGGATCTGCTAGGTGCCCAGCATGGTGCTGGACACTTGTGGGGATGCAGAGGGAGGGATAGAAAAGGTCCCAGTTCACAGCAGTGTGAGGAAGTTTCTAGCAGCAGGTCTGGACCAGTGCTGAGAGGTCAGGGTGACAGTGAGAGAGAGATGCACACACAGAAAAAGACAAGGGACAGACACGGGGGGGAGGGAGAGAGGCCGGAGGAGCTTGTCTTGCCTTCCACGTGGTCACAGGGGGAGGATCTGCCGCTGAGGCAGGCAGCAAGGTTGTGATGAGGCGGGACCCGGGCCGGTGCACAAAAGACAAGCACGTCCTACGTCTGTTCGCGGCCTACCTGGGGAGACAGACCGGTTCGCAGCGGTAACAGTGAGTGTGGGAAGTCCTGCTGTAGAGGGGACACGGGTGCTACTGGGGCCCAGCGAGCGGCCCACCTGCTTCGGGAAGCGGGCGGAAGATGGAAGCAGCAGGGCAGTGATGCGGCCCGGGGGTGGGCGGGCCTGGAGGTGGGACGCCGTGAGGGTCCTCGGGAGCTGGAAGGATGCCTGAGAGCAGCAGGGCTGGGACCGGGAAGCAGGGGCTGCAGAGACGTGTGTGGGATGTGGGAGCACTCTGTAATAAATTCCCCTCAAGTTCTTTAAAAATGCAGAAGTTTCTCCTCTCACTACCAAGATTCTGATTTTCAATAGGTAGGTGTGGGGTGGGCTCCCGGTGTCTGTATTTTAAATGCCTCTCAGGTTCACTCAGGCTCACTTACCAGCTGTTAGAAACCACTGGTTTAGTCAACGGCAGTACCGCCCTGAACGCACCCGATCTTGGCTGATCTCAGAAGCTAAGCCGGGTCCAGGGTTAGGCCTGGTTAGTACTTGGATCAGGTGCTGTAGGCTTTAAAAAACAAGAAAAAAGAAAAGAAGCCGCTGACTTAAACTAAATCTAATGATGGTCTTGTCTTTTATCGTCATTGACTTTCCTTCTGTTTGGGCATTTATAGAAGTTTTGCAATGAGGCTTGTTCCTGGTGGCTGGTCCCTTGGCTTTTTCACATCAAGAGATGCTGTTTTTTTTTGAAGGGGACAAACCAGAACCAATACCGTTGTCCCTCTGAGGCTTGAGACAAGGGAAACAGAGCCCATCAGTCTGTTAACCACTGGAGGTGAATCCTAGGGGGAACACTCCGTATAGCTTCAGATAGTAAAAATGCGTGGTGTTAGGGAGTAACTGTTAACATACTCTGTAAGATGTTTACGATTCCCCGGGGCCAAATAAGTAAACATTCTTCCAACTTAAGCTGCAGGAGATAGGCAGTTTCACAAAGAGGTGCTTTCCTCATTTATATGAGACGACTACGTGCAAAGGAGGGAGTCTCGGGTGCAGGTGCGGAAGCCTCTGTCTAAGACCTGTGAAGGGTGCTTGTGTCGGACACTGTGTCTGCTGGACAGGTGGCCAGAGTCGGAGACCGGGGAAAGGGAGCTTGGTGATGACCTGCTGCTGGGCGTCATCCAGTCCCTCTCGTGAGACAGGGAAAGGTCACTGTCAAAGCCTTACCTTCCTGAGGACAGAGAGGACAGAGACAGAGATGGTTCTTGGAGATAACCTTTAAGAGCACTGGCCATACTGGGTATACCTAATTCTAGGAGATTAAACTGGATTAGAAAGAGGCCTGTGCAGGATCAGCTTGACTCAGAAATCAAATGAGGCTGAGTGAGTGGATGGAAAGGGGTACTGTTACAGGTTGGGTTATGTCCCCCCAGAAAAACATATATGGAAATCCTAACCCCCATTACCTCAGACTGTGACCTTATTTGGAAATAGAGTCTTTACAGAGGTAATCAAGTTAAATTGAGGTCATTAGGGTAGACCCTAAGCCAAAATATCTAGCATCCTGAAAAAGGGTAATTTTGACACAGAGACAGCAGTGGGCCCTGGGTCATCTCGATGTGTGTGTGTGTGTGTGTGTGTTGTAGGGGCTGCCACGAGGTGGCCTAGGGCTTAGGACTTCATGCAGATGTGTAAATCTGGGTGGACCTGAACTTTGGGGAAGACGTTGGGTAAGAGTTTGCCTGTGTCTCAAGAAGGCTGCTCCGTGGCTGGCAGGTCAGCAGAGGAGTGGGCACTTTTGAGCTTCCAAACAAGCAGCCATTCCCTCTGCAATTTCCCATGTGAGGCTAATGTGATGCAGATGGTCAAGAAACACATTTTGGGGGCCATTTTAAAGGCGTGTTCCATGGTATCCTCTTCAGAGCCACACTGGACAGGTGAGTTTCCTTTTCCAACTCCTATCTGGATGGAACGAATCCTTCTGCCTAAGTCTGAAGGTTTTTCCCACATAATCTCTAATCTGCAAATAGAGGAGCAATTCTCAGCCTCTTTTATATGGAGACCCACATTTGATGCCCTGCCCATTTTTTTCATGGTATTGCTGGTACCTAGCACAGTGCCTGGCACAGAGTTCCTTCAATACGTATTTGTGGAGCCAGTATAATGAGAGGAATGTCTGGACTGGACCCAGCAGGACCATTAATACCTTGGAAAGAGCATCAACAGGGTGACCTTGCCTCATTACAGGGACGAGGACAAGGGACATGTGTGGGTCAGTGGGCTTCCGGGTTGAGGGAGTGGCCTTGTTAGGAAGGGGGAAGCTGGGCGGCTCTGTGGCGGGGGATACGAAGTTCTCTCTTGGTTTGCTTGGAACTGCTGAGCCAGCTCCTGCTAAACTCCTCGTGGGGAGGGGATGTGTCTCTGGGGCTACCCAGACTACCTTCCCTCAGTATCATGGTTGTTATTACTGTTGTTATGGTCTCCGTATGAACCAGCTGTACTTCTAGAACATTCTCAGGTACGTGATCTCCTGGAGAGTCTATTCAAAATGCAGTTTCCTAGGCTTTTCCATTGCAGATCTTGATGCAGCAAATCTAGGGATGGACCTCAGGGATCTGCCCACAGGAGATTCTGGTGCAGCTGGTCAGGGGCTTACACTTGGGGGAACATCCTTAAATCTCCTCGCCTGTGGAATGATGGTGTTAGATGAGCTCTGGGGTATCCTACAGTTGGAAGGGTCTAGAGTTCTTTCCAGTGGTGCAAAATCTAAGCACAAGATGCTTGCATTTCTGATGTTGAAGGTTCACCTCTGATGCCTGACCTTGACTGTTAATGTGCTTCAGGAAGTTGTACATTTCACTGGCCCACATGGTGACCTGGTTCCAGGCACATGTGAGAATCATGGCCCCCAGAGCGGGAGGGAAGTTGATCAAGTGGAAAGGACGAGGCCCCCAGTGTGGCTCAGTTGTCTCCCTCTGCTGCCTGTACAGATCAAAGGGATGCTCATGCAAGAGTCTGTGCGTGTCTCTCAGACTCCGGCTCCCCGGGTGGGCGCTTTCTTTTATGTTGTGAAATAACATGATAAGAGGAAACCCATGGCTTTGTATTGGCCTCCTGCGGTGGAAAGTCCCAAGATGTGAAATCTCATACTGCGTCCTCCCATGGTGTGACGTGAGATGAAAGAAGGATGGGAGAGAGGTGCTGGCCCCTCCTGGAAGGACATGTGATACTACTGAAGGCGACTCGGGCTCTTGGGCTCTGTTACCCGTGGGAGACCTCTGCACCTTAGGTGTGGCCACAGGCTAAGTGGTACCAGAAAGAGCGGGCCTGTTGATGCTTCAGGAAGCCTGAGGCTTTGGTTTCCATTCACAAAGAAGTGCTCAGGTGGTGTACAATCTCCATGAATGACAACTATTACCAGTCACCCTGGGGCTGACATCTGTGGAACAAGCCTTCAACTTACTCTGGTTAAGTTAACAAGCTTGGCTCTGCTCTGCCAGCGCTCTCAGGACAACAGAACCACATGCAGGCGACCCAGAGGCTTTGTGCAAGGTGTGTGGTGTGTGTGTGTGGGGTGTGTGTGGTGTGCATGTTGTGGTGCACAGGGAAGAGTCCTGGACCTGGGTCCTGGGCCTTCAGGAGAGCTCCCAGAACCTTAGTGGTGACTTGTTTTTTTTGGAATAAACCCCTAATGTCATTCAGAATTTGCCCTCCTGTCCTCATTTCCAGCATAATTTGCCACCACCTGGCTGTAAACCTACCCTCACACATAGGGCTTGGGGGCTGTGCTTAAAGCTTTACTTGTATAATTTCTCCTGTCCCAGAGCCCCAGGAGGGCACAATGCCATCTCATTCCTGTCCCAGGTTAAACAGAACTCAAAAGCCTCTATACTTGTCCTGACTGCCCAAAATGATGCCCAGTGTTCACGGGGAGTGGGAGGCAGAAGCAGCAGCACTGGACTTTCCAGCTGCTGTACATCACCACTTGTCCTATTAAGTCCCAGCACTGATACCAATATCAACACGGACACCAATCTGAGTATGGCCACTAATATGAATAGAAATAAAAATACCAACATTAATGCAAATGTGAATGCAAATATGAATATTGATACAAGTAGCAGTGGAATATCCAGGACAAATACCAACAGGATCACGAATATGAATACTAACATTAGCTTTTCCATTGACTCCACAGGGCTATCCAAGGCTTAGATAAGTCACTGTTCACAAAAGCACTGTAATATTTGGGTCTCCTTACCATCCCAGGGTCGTCTTCTACCCACCTTTCTTTTCCTAGCAGAAGTCAGTTCTTAGGAGAGGGAACCACTTTGGGGCTAGGAAGGGCAGAAGAAACCAGTAAGATGACCCTCAAAGTGGAAGCCCTGGCTCCCGTGGGGTGAAGAGCAAATCCCCTTCTGACCCACGTGAGGTGGGGACAGCCTCACAGGCCCTGATCCCACCTCCATCAGCCAGGGTGAGGTGAGGAGCTGCAGGGGGCCTCCCTCCTCTGTCAGATCCTGCAGAAGAGGGCCTCCAGGCATCGGGATGTGGTGCAAACCCCTCGACACGGACACAGCCCATGTGTTGAGTCTGCTTTTGGCAGCAGGTTCTTTCTAGACCAGGTTCTTCCCATTTGTTGGAAGAAAGAACAAAGTACACATGGCAAAACCCTCCTAGGTTGCCAAGGAGAAGCAGTGAGAGACACAGTGGGGGGACCCATGGTTGAGTTTGTCTTGGGCGCATGTGATGTCCAGCGTAGAGGCCTTGGAGTGTGGTTCTCCTGCTTCACGTGACAGTGGAGGTTGACAGCTCTTGCAGCTTTGCCTTTATGGTTTGCTGTGAGTTGCAGCCATGCTTTACTTGATAGGAAGCTCTCATCAGGACGCCACCGCCCCCTTGTGCTCAGGATATCATGTTCTCCTTGGCCTGCCTGGAGAGCTGGGTGGAGGAGGCTCTGCTGGGCAGCGTGGCCCAGAGTGTGGCCAGAGCCCAGCAGGGGCAGAGCAGCCTCCCTGCTCCCACCAGCACTCGCGCTCCACTGCCAGAAGCTGAAGGGGCCTCAAATATCACGGCCCCCAGTTTTGGGTTCTGCTGCAGCTGCTTACTCAACTTCTCCCGGCTTCGTCTTCCTTGTCTGCAAAGCAGAGCCAGTAACCTGCTTATCTTCCTGAGTGAGTGATGTTGAGGAGTCAAGGAGATGACGGGTAAATAGGAAAGTGTCTCAGAAAATGATAGCTCTGACTCTTATGATTATTATTTTCCATCTGAGCAAGGGTTTTCATTTGGTGGAACTGTTCTTTCAGCAGCTTCTGACCCTCCCTGTTCCACAGTCCCTCTAAAAATACCACCTCCCCTGGGTGGGGAGCAGAGGCAAGGCTCCGCATGTTTCTGGCTGGGGCTGAGGATTCACAGAACAGGAACTGAGTTATATTTAGGATGTCCCGAGAATTCCCCGGACACTCTTTCAAGCACAGGCAGGTGTGGGGAATCTCAGAGCAGAGGGTAGAAAGAGGATCCTTAGGGAACAGTGATGAGAAGGAAGCCAGAGGGGAGAGCAAAGCTGGATGACACTGCACAGCGGTGCGTGAGAGGCAGTGGAGACATCAGGGAGGAGCTGGCTTTGCTCTTGAAGAGGCAGATGCCTTGGGACGTCGCTGAGGGCAGGGAAGTGTCCTTGAAGGCAGGCGTGGAAGGTGGGTGGGTGGACAGCAGGGGAAACAGCTCCTGGGCAACACCCTGTCAGCCTCACACAGTCTCCCTGTCCATGTGGGGGTGTCACTGAGGATGGCATGTCGATGGTGCCTCACTCTTGCTCTCTAGGGCTGTTACCTGGCTGACTGGTGAGGGGGTGGGTGGCTATATTGGGGAGTGGGTCTAGTCACTTCTCTCCTTCCTCTGAGCATCCCTGAATGGAGGTGTAGTGTCTTTGAGCTGACCTCCAAGTGTGCCTAACGAAATCATCCAGGTAACACTTCCTTCTTTTTTCAGGTAGGCTCTTAAAGGAGTAGTGTATTTTCCCCATGCAACAAAACTGGGAGAAACAACATTTCTGCAGGTTTCTTGATAGGTTCACCAAAGTGGAAGCACTTCTCTGAAAATTTCTTCTAGAATATCTTTCAAGCTTCATTTGTTCAGAATCCTGGCTGAAATCCAAACCCCACCCATCATGTTAGAATTTGCTTCCCAAGGGCCCCCTTTGTAGATGATGGAGTGGAGGGTAGTTCTTGAGGGCTCAGAGGTCTGCATGGTTATGGGCTAGAGCCTGGTAACAACTTGTAAACCCTAAAGGAACTGTCCCACTTAGCCTTCCACAGGCATATCTTGGAGATATTTAAGGTCTGGTTCCAGACCATGGGATTAAGGTGAATATCCCAATAAAATGAGTCACATGGATCTTTTTGGTTTCCTAGTGCATATAAGTGTTATGTTTACACTGTGCTGTAGTCTATTAAGTATGAAATCACATTATGTCAAAAAAAGTACATACCTTAATTAAAGATATTTTATTGCTAAAGAATGCTAACATTCAACAACACAGGGTTGCCACAACCTTTGATTTGTAAAACATACAGTATCTGTGAAATGCAGTGAAGTGCAATAAAGCAAGTACCCTGTACAAAACTCCCCTCTTAGCTCTCCAACCTCAGGCACACACAAAAGTGTATTCTTAGCTGGCCAAAATCTGCCTCTCTAGTGATACAGCAAAGCCAGGAAGATCGCTCTTCGGCCACATTGCTTTGAGGCATGCCTTTTAAAAAACAAAGAATAAATCAATGCACTACCATCCCTCTCTCCCCATCCCCCATGGACCTCAAAATCTGTTCACAGTAGAAGGACTAGAAAGTCATTTGTTTAGACTTTTTTCAAGCATAAAAAATGCTGATATTTCAAAGACAAATATCCTCCTTTTAAGTGCATTCTTATCCATTAACATCTTGTCTTCTCATGATTACTCTTGGCTCTGTTTTATGGTTGAAGAAAGAGAGGTTGAGAGGTTTAAATAGGTTGTCCAGATCCAGTTGCTGCTCAGTGGGGCAAGCACAAGTCACGTTCAGAGATTCTGACTCCAGAGCCGTTCCACCATTCTGCGCTTAACGTGACTTGGGTTGGGTCACAGGGTCTGGGGTCCCTTCGGCTTCTGCGCAGTGGACAAAGCGTGCTTTCCTGGAAACCAGTCTGGCAAGTCTCTCTCCACTCACCAGAGCCCCCCTGAGGTGAGCAGGGTAGCCTAAACCATCGAGTAATACAATCTTTGCCTTGAAGACACAGTGCAGTCTTCAAGGCCATACTCCAGAGTGGGCTACTGTCAGAGAAAACGCTGCAGGAAAGAGGTGGAGGCTGCATGCTAGGGACCTGGTATCGACGAAACCTTGGCAATGACCAACAGTAGATCGTAAAAGCAAAGTTGTAAAAGCCATAAACCTGTGTTGTTACGTAAAATCCTAAAACCATGTTCCAAATCCCAGGCTGGGCATTCATAAACTTCCAGTATTGATTATGTGACGGGTCCCAGTGCCCTCTAGGGTGTTTCTGATACTGTAATGCAGTAACTTATCTTCCTGGCTGCCCTGTTTCACCATTTCCTCCCTCACATGTTGACTTACGATTTTGTTGAAGATTTATTTCACTCTTGCTCATGTGATAGCTAATCAGTTATTGTTCATCTTTCCCTCAGACACGTTGCTCTTTGACAGCAGGTCCTGTTCAGTGTTATCCACGTCCCTCTAGTGCCTAAAACAAGCAGTAGGCGTCATCAATGGTTTTTGATTGCGTGTGAGACCCCAAGACGTTGGCGGGAAGCACCAAAGCTTGCACTTAGTTTGAGTGTGATGTATTTCCCTCCGGATGTAGAACATTGGTTTATAAATGACTCCTCAAAAACCAACTGAGGTCTGTAACAAGGGTCTTTAAGTGTTTTTACTTTTGACTCAGTTTCACTCTTGAGAATGTATTTAAGGAAATAATCTGAAAAATAAACAGATATCTCTGCCTAGGAAGCACCTGATAGTATTATTTGTAACAGTGAGAAACTGGAAATGATCCATGTATCTGACAGTTCTGAAGGGATGACATCAAATGGTTTATCCGTTAGATCAACTACTAGGCAGCCATTTAAATGATGTTTATTAAGGCTTTTTATGACTTGCAGAAATGCTTAGGATATAATGTTATATGAAAAGACAGAATTCAAAACCATATATGAAGTCTGATGTAGGATTATCTCAACTATGAAAACGGCATGGAAAAACTGCAAGGAAAAGTGAAAATTTTCAAAGTGATTTCTCTAAGTGGAGAAGCTGAGTGATTGTGACTGCTACAGACTGAATGTTTACATGGCCCCTGCCCAGATGTACATGTTGGGACCTGATCCTCAGTGTGATGGTATTTGGAGGTGGGGCCTTTGGGAGGTGGTTATGTCACGAGGGGGACGCCCTCATGAATGGGATTAATGCTCTCAGCAGAGGGACCCCTGAGCATTCCCTTGCCTCTTTCGCCATGTGAGGACACAGCAAAGAGAGAGCGAGCTAGGAACCAGGAAGCAGGCCCTCACAGACACCAGATCTGCGGGTCCTTGTTCTTGGACTTCATAGCCTGCAGAACTGTGAGAAACAAATTTCTGTTGTTCGTAAGTCTCCCCACCTACAGGATTTTTGTTACAGCAGTCCAAACAGACCAGACAGTTACTTTCTTCCTGACATGCTTCTATAAACATAGGTTTTTACAACCAAAACTAAAATAATCCTCCAAAAACCAACAGATAAAGTATTATCTTTAAAGTGATGAAAGTTTCTGTAAAAAAGAGCCCAGTTAACTTATATCCAAACACTTATTACCAATTATTCTGAAAAAAGGCAGGAGAAACAAAAAGGAAAACGGGCAGACGTGTATGAGTGGACCTTTCACGGAAAGTCCACCACCCTAACAAGTACGTGCAAACGTGGTCACCCTCACTAGCAGGGGAGATGCCCATCAAAAGTGCAGGTGAGAACCCGTTTTTCACCCAATGATTGGCAAGATCTAGGAAGAGTTCTGGTGAATGGTCTCTCTGGCTCTCGGGTTTCTTTTACAGTATTGATGAGCAACGCAGTCCTCGGGAAGGTGTAATTAGTGTCTAAGAAACACACGTACCTCTCTATTAGTGCAGAGGTATAAACTTACAGCTGTTTCATCTGTGGGAGGCGTCAGACAGGGAAATCAAAAGAACTTTGCACCATGAATTCTGTAAGTTAGAAACTCTTACAGAATACTGATGTGGCTTCCTCTCTCTTAAAACAGGAAGCTCCTTTCTGGGTTCTCTGGGAGGCAGACTCTGAGACAGAGAGGAGCACGTGGGAGTTTACTAGCGATGTCCTTGGGAAGGGAGCAGGATTCAGCAGAGGGAGAAGCCCAGCTGTGACGGAGTCTCAGGGGAAGCTGTCACGGTGACCCTGCAGGCATTTCTAAAGATGGGTGACCCTTCAGAGCTGAGACAAGAAAGCTGGTATTTATATTTCCTGTATCAGTCAGGAATGTGACACGACCACGAGGAAGTAACTGCTCATTCGGCTGACGCAATTCCAGAGTGGCTGATCCTCTGTGCCACTCCCAGCAGCTAAAGGAAGAGGGTCTGGGGGTGTATCACAGTGTCCACCGTAAAGTGTGTACTTGATTGCTTTTTTTTTTTTAAGGCTTTTTTTTTTTTAAAAGCAGTCTTAGGTTCACAGCAAAATTGAGAAGGTACAGAGATTTCCCTTATATTCCCACCCCTCTCCACCATGCCCTTCCTCCATTATTAGCCCTCACTTGGTACATTTGTTATGACTGAGGAACTACACTGATGCACCATAATCATAGTTTACCATAGTCCATAGTTTATGTTAGGGTTTGCAGTTGGTGCTGTACATCCTGTGGGGTGGACAGATGTACACTGACATGGGAATCTGATGTGATGAAGGTTGAGGTAGAGAGGTAACCTGCTGCATGCATATTCTTTAGAAAACAGCAGAATTAACAAAAAGAGAGGGTACCAGTGAAGATGTGGGAAGACTGATAATTTCATATTTTGCATTTGGGTGAGTGGAGTTCTAATTTTGGAAAGTAATTTGGTGATATCAATTTTTTTAAATTGAGTTATAGTCAGTTTACAATGTGTCAATTTCTGGTGTACAGCACAATTTTTCAGTCATACATGAACATACATATATTCATTTTCATATTCTTTTTTGCTGTGAGCTACTACAAGATCTTGAATATATTTCCCTGTGCTATACAGTATAAACTTGTTTATCTATTATATATATACCTGTCAATCTCTATAAATCTTGAACTCCCAGTCTGTCACTTCCCACCCTGGCAACCACAAGTTTGAATTCTATGTCTGTGAGTCTGTTTCTGTTTTATATTTAAGTTCATTTGTCTTCTTCTTCTTCTTTTTTAGATTGCACAAATGAGTGATATCATACGGTATTTTTCTTTCTCTTTCTGGCTTACTTCACTCAGAATGACATTTTCCAGGGACATCCATGTTGCTACAAATGGCATTATGTTGTCATTTTTATGGCTGAAAAGTATTCCATTGTATAAATATACCACTTGTAGCAGATAAAACTTCCACTTGCCCAGAGACAGGAAATTGTTTAAGGAAAAATGCTCTATTTTTGCTTTTTTTATTATCAAAAATTGAAAAAATATGCAGAAGTTGATTGATTTTTATATTGCTTATTAATGTTTGCTATGTTCCAAGCACTATCTAAATGCTTTACCCATATTAATTCATTTAGCCATTATAAGAGCCCTTTATGTACTTTGTATTCTTATCCTCATTTTACAGATGAGGCACTAAGAGATTAAGAAAACTTCCCAAGGTCACAAAACTAGAGAGTGGTATATTTGGGATTTAAATCCACTCAATTCGGTTCCAAGGTTGATTCATTTAACTCCTCTACCACATCAGTGAAGCTTCTGCTGCAGTGGCAGTGCTCCCGGGCCCGTCAGGCACAGCAATGGCAGAAGTGGGACGGAAGTGTTGGGGCCGACTCAGAATCCAGGAGCCGCACATGGGTCACAGCTGCCGAAAGGAAGTGCCGAGGGCTGTGCTCCCTGACCTGTGATTGTTTCTCAAATGCCAGAATATTGCTGTGGTTTTAGGATGGGTAATTCCTCATCAAAGCACTGTATGTGTATGTGTGCGTGTGTGTGTGTGTGCGTGTGTGTGTGTATGATTCATAGGGAAAGGGCATAATGGGGCCGAAAAAACCACGTAGCCCGCAGTTTCTTAAACTTTAATGTGCACATGAATCACTCGGGACTGGGCCAAAGAACCTGCATTTTCATCCAGCTCTGGGTTGGGGTGAGATGCCTAGGCTAGATCCACCACTTTCAGAAGCAAGGAGACAGAGGACCAAAGCTTTCAAATCTTAAAGAAAAACACACACTGGGATCCTTTCTTCCAATCAAACCTTGTATGAAGATTTAATATGTAAGACAGATAAAAGTGGAGCCAGCCTGGTTGCAGTGAAGGGGGCAGCCAGGAGCCCTGCTCCAAATGCCTTTTGTCTCCTCCAAACTCATAGGACCTCAAAGAAACACGAGGCAGGTCTGAAATAGCCCAGTGATCTGGACCCTCTCCCTGTCTAACAAGGCTTTACTGTAATACTAGTCACATGTGGCCACCAAGTATTTGAAATGTGGCCAGGGTGACTGAGGCATGGAATTACTGAGTTAATATAAATTAACCTAATTTAACTTAAAGCTTTAGCAGTATAAAATATTTCTCCTGTTAAACACAATTTTGTTGTTTTGGTTGGACATTTAATTACGTTGCATAAGATCTTACTATAGTCTACACCCATGCACTTCACCCAAGTTGATGGAAGGCTTGAATTTTTTTTTCTGTACGTCTAATATAACTTACAAATATTGTGTTTATTTGAAAATTTTTTGCAGGCAACATGAATTATAATGATACCCATGGAAATTATAATTAGTGATTACCTTTATGAAACTTTCAAAATTCATTTATTTTAATAGTAACATAATTAAATTATTTTTCTAGTTAAAAATAAGTATGGACAAATATTTAAATTTAAAATGAAGGCATATTACTGCTATGGAATCAAGTGAAGATGTAGCAGCTATTACTATGACTGGAACAGTAATGTTTAGGTATTTTTTTCTCAAAGGACTTCCACATTTACAAAGAAATGTAAACTTTTGCCCAGAAAAGTTGAACTCAAGGCATGGATACTTTTTAATCTTTTCTATTTATCGAAGAACATTAGCTCAATATGAAAAAATTAGTTTCTATCATGCCGTACTGTGGTCTAGCTATATCAGTTTAAAAATCCAGGTTGATTGGAATTTTGAAATAACAGACTAATGTTTCCATTTTTGCTTCATTTCACTGTGTGACACATGCTGAAAATATTTGGGCTGGGTTTTCTGGAGGAGATGCTGTGAGAAGTAATGGATGGAATTGTTATGACTCTTCAGTATAGATGTGCAAATGCTATGAATCATCCCAGTTTCCAGAAATGTTGAAAGAAATAGAAGACAATGGGTTTAATGAATTTACTGTTATTTGCCAGGACTCATTGTCTGAGTTGGGGAAGAGTTTTACGAAGATTTGCTGTACTGGGAAGCCCAATTTTTTTTTTTTTTTGAAACAAAAGGAATATTTGCCAAATGGTCAGTGATCAAAGACACACAATGTCAGTGTGATTCATGTCTCCTCACTGATACTACACTGCATATGGACATGTGAAATTTGAAGTTTCAAGTAAAGGAAAGGCATATTATTTGTGACCTAGCTAGACAGGCTCCAAAATTTATATTGAAATCAAAAATTTTCATAATCCAAATCAGTGATAACAATTTTATATCTTTTTTCTAATATGAATCAATTGCACAAAATTTTAATTGTAATTGACAGTGTTATTATGTAAATTGGCTGGAAAACTTGAAGGAAGCTTTGTCGATATTGATAAGTTCAGAGTCGCTTTTCAGTTTACGTAATATCCTTTTGAATTTGTGTCAGTAAGACTGAGATGATCCAAGATTTAGTAAATTTAGCTAAACTGAACAAAAATTGTTTTGAAACCGATACGCTTTTGCTCCAAAGTCAAACCATTTCTTCCAAAAAAAAAAAATGAACTAATTTGGTCAATTGGATGCAAATATTAAAAGAAAATTATTTGTAATATTCAGCTAACTTATTGGGAAACCTTTAAGTTTGTTTGGAACATCTTGGTTATGTGACTGTTTTTTTAATGATAAATTTTATGAACTCTACAAATCTAGTACTCCTGATGAAAATTTAGTGTTCAAATTGGGATGTGCTGTAAATACAAAAACACTCTGGATTTTGAAGACTTAGCATGAAAAAAGAATGTAAAGTATCTTATTAGTTTCTTATGTTTATTACATGTTGAAATAATATTTTGGATGCATTGATTTAAGTAAAATATGTTATTGAGAGTAGTTTCTCTAGTTTCTTTTTACCTTTTAAATGTGGGCACTGGACAACTTAAACTTATGCATATGGTTCTCATTTTCCATTTTTCTTTTGTACTCCTGGGATATTTGTGTGTGAAACTTCTCCATGAAAGCAGGGATCATCTTTGTCCTTTTGTTTTTTTCTCCACTGCTGAATACTTGGTATTAGACCTGTAACATTCAGGAGGCACTCGGTAAATGTCTGCTAAATGAGTGAAAGATTTTGGGTATATGCAGGTTTTTTTTTGCTATCACAGATATCTTTCATAAATATCTTGTGCAAGTTGATGTGTTTATGTGTGTGTGTGTGTGTGTGTGTGTGTGTCTCGTGAATTTTATTTATTCCTTTAGAATAAATTCCAAGATCATTGTGTAAAAGGGCATGGATCATTTTTATAACTTGTTAAACAATGCCAAGTTAATCTCAGAAAAGATTGAACCAATTTATAATGCCATCCACATTGTAAATTGGTTCAGGATATCGGTCTCCCAATGCCAGCTTTTAGTGGAATGATTAGCAGTGTGGCATTGGGCAAGTTACTGCTCTCTGAAATTCAATTTCTTTAAACTGTAAAATGGAGATAATAATATAAGGTTGAAAATGGAGTGAGTGAGTGTGTAGACAAATACTTACACGGTATTTGCCTTGGGTGAAGTTGGCGTTAAATGCATGATTCCAGTATAAAAAAGTGGAGTATCATAGTGCTCTCCTGTAATAGTAATGCATCTCTGCTGGGGTACAAACTGCCAGGGGAGGTGGGACATGGCTCCTCCGAGGGCAGGGCGGCAGATATCAGTCACGTGATGGGTAACTGCTGGAGCTGCTGGAGTCAGACGTATATGGGAGAAGGAAATTACTTCACCTTTTTTGTACAGTTGATTTTCTAGCCGCAAAGGTTTATTTAAAATCATTGTAAGAGCTAACACCCCATATATTCTTAAGAACACAATTCCAGAAATATTTAATTTCAAAATGAATATTTTCTATTACCTAGCACACAAAGAAAAAGTCCTGAATAAAAATCCCCTTGGGTGATGATTTGACAAATTCCGAAATGGGGCGTGGGTGGGTGGAGATCTTTAACCAGTTTAGAAGATCACTAAGAAAAAACAGCTTGTCAGCTGCCCCATATCCAGGTATTATTCTCAGATTTAGGAGTGCCTAGACCTCCTCTGTCCAGTAGAGTAGCCACTGGCCACGTGTGCCGGTTGAGCGCTTGAAATGTGACTCACCTAAATAATTAGTGTGAAAAAAACGCAAAATAGCTCATCAATGATGTTTACATATCATTACATGTTGATATGATAATATTTTGGATGTCTTGGGTTAAACAAAGCATATCATTAAGTTTACCTGTTTCTTTTTCCTTTTCCAATGTGACTACTAGAAAATTGACAATTACACGTGTGGCTCACATTACATTTCTTTTGGACAGTGCAAGTTCAGACCCCTGCATCTGCCTACAGTATTCCCAGAAACAGTCTAGAACCAGTGGCATAATTTCAAATATGCATTGACAGCTCTGATTAGCTCTAAGCTGGGAATTCACAGCCTGGGAATGAAGCAGCAAGTGTTTGCCTTAGACAAGGATCTGTGAAGCCGATTGGAAACTGCTAAGAGAAAAGGCTGTCACCAGAACTCAGACCAAAACCACCGCTGTTAACAAAAGTAAAATTCCAGGATTTCCTTTTGCATTTTAATTAAAATGGACCATTAATGAGGCCAAAAATCTGACACCAATAGCTGAGAAAAATTTTTTTTTATCTTTGGGTTTTTCAAGTCCAGAAAGACAAAGATATAGTAAACTAATAATGTAGTTCTCCTATAAAGGAGTAAAACAAAGCTATTTAGATTAGAAATTACATCAGTGTGGATCCTCTAGGAAGCAGATGCCAAGATGAGCTGGAACATGCAAGAGATTTATTAGGAGAAGTGTGTGTGAAGGAGAAAGGGGGAGGTGGCAGGGGATGGCAGGGAGAACCTTCAGACCATAATGCAGGTCTGACACCTGTAAAAGGAGAGAGGGGAGGACGAATTGGGTAGAAAAAGCCTCTGACATCAGTGCCTTTCGGCCAGGCCAACAAGAGTCCCAGAGCACAAAGGCTCAGCTTGTGTCAAGTAGAGGAGCATTTTACCCCCACTGCTGTGCTCAGCCACTGGCTGGGAGCAGCCTGGGGGACACCAACAGGACGGTGGGTCCACAGGGCACTACCTGGGGCTGTCAGGCAACTCTGCTCCCCTCAGCAAGTCCCCCTGAAAGGCAGCTGAGTGGTGCACTGCCACACCACCACAGAGATGTTGATCTCCAACATCAGATATTGTGCTGATTTGGAATTAAATCCACAAGCTCAGGTGTTCTTGTACTCTTCTCTATACAGGTGTGAAGTCCTGAAAACCTCCATTAGAGACAGGGCACTTCTGCAAACTGATGTCCTGGGTCAGGACCAGAGTCAGAAGACCAGATCCTATCTGCGTGCTCAGGGCACTTCACTTCGGTAACATTGCTATGAATTATAATATCTGCCTTGCAGAGTAGTTGTGGTTATTAAAAAGGGTATCATGTAAGGGAGCTTTTCACAAAGATAAGATTTTTTGATCACTTCATTCATATACTGAGAGTCCCACCTACTGGAAATCAGGTTATCAAAGCTAAAGACTTCTAAGTGCAGTTAATGCCATGTCGATTTCTTTAGCTACTGGCAATATTTGGCTTGAAAATGACTCCCATCTGTGAAAAGTCAGTTGAATTGTTCTAACTGATCCAAGCCGCACACCGATCAGGAATTTCTTGCAGGATTTCATCTTAGAACATGTCCCCCAGACATTCCCAAGGAGGGGTCCATTCCTCCATTCCGGTCTCTGCTCTAATGTCACCTCCCAGGCCTTCCTTTCTCCCCCTTACCCAAAATAGCCACTCCATCCCCACTTGTCCCTTACCTTGCTCTCTGTTTCCCTTCTCAGTGCATGCCAGTTCCTGACATTGTATTATATTGTTTGTTAGTTTATTATTGTCATCTCTTCCAGAACATAAGCTTCATGGGGTCAGGAACTTTGTTTCCTTGACTGTCATACCCCTGGAATGCTGCCTGGCATATAGTAAGTAATTGTTCTTTTTGACTGGATGAAATTCACATGTGGTCTCCAAAGGGAATGAGAAAGCAAATGAGGAATTGAGAACAATAATACTTTTCATGAATATCTGGGTTTGCTTTAATGGTGAGGGGAGGAGGAGGAGGCTAATTGCAGAGCACAGGTGTCCTAGCATCTCACCTTGGATGGCTTCCACCTCCTCCCCAGTAAGACCTTTCACCAGAATAGCTAACAAGAAGCAAGTGGGCAGATCCAGTACTCAATTTCTCTAGGGGAGGTGAGCAAGCTCTTTTTTTTTTTTTCCCTTAAACCCATGGAAATTGAGTGGGAAAAGAAAATTGAATAAGAGTTCTGCCCAGCCCACCAAATAGACGCTCAGTCTTTGGAGGATCAAGAACAGTTATGTCTGGTGTGGCTTGTCCTTTTAAGCCACGAACCAGGCACAGCTGTAGTCTAGAGCAGGGAAAGCTCTCGCTCTACATCAGTGTAAGAGGCAAAAGTGGCATTGCAGAGTGGCTGATGTCAGAAAGGTCTGGAGGGTCATCTCTCCTGCGTGGACCCATGCAGCAGCCGAGGGGCCGTGAGGGATGGAGGAGGACTGCTCATCCTGAGAAGCATTCCGGCGGAGGGTAGTGTCCCTCTGGGGTGTGGCGGACGGGGTTCCTGGACTGCCTGCAGTAGCTTCAGACTGGAGGAACTCTGTGGCCCTTTTCACTTACTGACTCCATGAGGAAACAGGCTATTTACCCAGAAGGTCAATAGAGAGAAAACGAGAAATGGGGTCATTTAGCAGCCAGATGAAAGCACTCAGCTCTATATAAGGGTAACTTGCTCTGCGGATCACTATCAGGTTCCTCCTTTCTCTGAGGAGGACCTCGTTCCTGGGAGAGCCCCAAGGATTCCAGGGACCCCCACAAGCTAGGAAAAGGCTGTCTGCCAAACAGAGCCCTATGTGAGAGAGGAACACAGGGCACAGCCGGAATTCCCGCAGTCTCTCCCCTTAAAGGTGAGTGCTTCTTGCTCCTGTCCAGGGGAGAAGGAGTCAGCCTCCACTCGTTCACGAGCTTTAGTTCAGTTCTCATAATACTGTGGGCAGTAGACAGAGCACAGGGCTGGGAGACAGAAGACTGAGGCTCTAGTCCCAACTCCACCTCTTACTTTGTGACCTTAGTCAAGTTGCTCAGCTTCTCTGGGCCTCAAATTCTTTTCCATAAAACAATAGGATTGAGTTAAATGACCTCTAAGGCTTTCTCAAGCATTTTTTTTCTTCTAGTGCTCATGTTTGTGAACAGGTGATTGGGTGGATTCAATAAGGGCTGGGTTATAGCTCCCTTTTAGAGCTCTCTCCGAAAGGCAGTTTAGCATTTGGCACTGGGGGTGGGAAATAAGATGTGACTGGCCTAGGAGCTGCCTGTCCTGTCTCTGCCCCAGGGCTCTGGGGTGGCCCTTTCATCCCCAGGAGCGTAGTGCCGTCACAGAAGAGGGCGGAAGGCCTGGCGATGGAGTGCAGGTACCGTCAGCTGGTTCTCCCGCCTCCCCCCGCACTGACCTCGGAGTGGTGAGTCACACTTCATTACCGCGAGTGCCTGGCAGCGGCCCTACACAACTTCTTGAGCTTGTCAACACCCAGGGTAGAATAAATCATCAGAGACCCATTTTTAGCCAAGAGTGAAAAATGAAGTCACCAGAAGTTGCCAATTAGGGATGCAGATGGGAGGCAAGGGTTTGTTGAAGGACAGAGCTGTCTTCCCAGGGAGCCAATCCCAGGAAGTCTGCAGGATCTGCAGCCTCACAGCATTTGGAGAGAAGGGCTGGAGGGAGAAGCCCACAGCTGGAGGGAGAAGCCCACAGCTGGAGGGAGGGCCCAGAGTGCTCCCTGCCCCTACCTACTTTCAAGATTGCATCCACCAGCAGAGGGATCCTAGCTTCTCCTTGCTCTAGGAAATAGGCCCTTCTTGCTATCTCGAATAATAAAATCACAGGGAGCTAGGAGGAAGATGCTGAATTCTCTAAATCCAGTGACCTTCCAGTCTTTTGTTCTGCTTTATTTTAGGAGCAGAGGGAAGAGGGAGAGGAGGGTTTGCATTTGCAGCCTGTATGCTCAGCCTTCCTTCTGCTTTCTCCCCAGCTCTGGCCTGGACTAATTCACCTCGGGGCTCTTCCACTCCTACCATCCTGTAGTTCATTACTAGATTCGAAAATAACACGTTTCAGCCAAGCTGAGCATGTGGGAAAATTGCGGATATTTTAAAGATGAAACAGCACCATTTCAGAAAAAAGAAAAAAATCCCAGTTCTGTTACTTTTATGAGCTGTGGGATGCTGTTCAAGTTACTTAACCTCCTGCCTTTATTTCCTCCTCTTGTCAAGTGCAGAAAATAGTAGTGTCTGCCTCAGAAGGTCCTTGGGTGGATTTAAGTAAGATAAATCAGGTCAGGGCTTGTTTAATACAGGGCCTGCCAATAGACCCAGGCAAGAGGGTGTCTGAGTAGAAAGCACACTGGTGGCGCCCAGGCTCTCTTAGGGAGACAGCAGGAGCTGGGGGTCTGTTTCAAAGTCTGGGTGCCCATTCTGTCCCCTCTCGGTCTCCTGAAGGGACAAGTGAGTTCTACTCCTGGGCAGCCCTCACAGGAACTAATGAGTCCTCTCTGGACTTGGTTGACTAGGCACCTTCTCTCCAGCCCTTGCATACGCCACATATCAGAAGGGAGGACTGACGGCCTCAGAAAACACATGAAGGCACAGACAGGGAAGAACCAACGTGTGCGTTCATTCATTCATTCATCCAGCAAAAACTGCACCCATCTGTGCCTGGTAGGACACCAGGCCTGGGAGGATTCAGAGACCACTGGGGCCTGGGCCTTCCCCTCCAAAGCCTTGGGGAGAGGCCAGCCTTCTTGGGACCCAGCTTCCCTCTTGACTCCCACCCTCCTTTTCACTCCCCCATTAATTAGGCTTGGACCTTGGCCATCTAATTTGAAAATAATCTTTATATCCGTGGGCCTCTTCCTCTTGGGGGTGCTAGTTGATCCAGGTTATTAGGTCAGATTGTCAAAGGACCGTATATCCAGAAAAGAGAATTTACCTCCGGGTGAAATCTTGGGAAATATGTACATTTGAGAATGAAGTGTGGGAAGAAAAGGCCATGAAGGGAAAGGTACTGAAGGATGGGGTTGTTGGATAAAGGGTGGGAGCCTAGCTGAAACTGCTGGGAAGATGGGTAACTTGGCGAACCCCACAAAGACGCCAATAGGTTTGTGATTCCAAGAAAAGGAAGTGGTCCAAGCAGGCAGTCAGCCTCAGGCTACAAATAGGGCAGTGGACAGGGGCCAGAGGCCAGCTATTCTCAGGCGCAGGTGATTCTCAGAAGTCCAGGCTGGCAGCACCATCAGGCTGCAGGCTCCTGCCTCTGCCCAGAGTCCAGTCCTGGCACTGAGGCAGGAACCTGCAAAAAGCAAGGCAGTTGTAACAGGAGAAGATTTCAGTTTCCTGTGAGGCTGGCCCTGATCAAATGCCCAGCATAGAGAGGGGGCTGGGCCTGCAGGTGGGGATCGGGTGGCCCCAGCTCGGGGAAGAACAGGTCTGGCAGAGACTGCAAACCAGGCTGATGGTTCCCAGAGAGAGGTAAACACAAGGAGGTGGGTCTGAGGTGGAGCTGATTAATGGGGTGGCTGGCCTAGATTCAGGAGAGGATAACGACCTCTGCCTTTAAGATGATCTCAGGCGAGCTGTGCAGGGGATCTTCCCTCATTCGGAGACCAGCGCATGGATGAGAATGTAACCCCATCAAACAATGTTTCTCACATGACAGTCGTGTGTATCGGTGATTCACCTGGCCCTCGCCACAACCTTGCGTGCTAAGAAAGGGAGGTTGCGTTTTCTCCATTTGCCAGCGAGGAAGCTGACTCTCAGTTGGCAAAGGGGACTTGTCCTAGGAGGCAGCTGACGGTGAGGGGCCAGAAGAGGCACCCAGGGTCAGCTCAGGCTGCAGTTCCCTGAGCCCTTTCCTGTCTTGTTTTTTCGTTTGTTTTATGTTTTTGTTTTGGTGGGAGGAGGATAGTGGCTGACGGTGGATTTCAGTTCCAAATTCTGGCCCTTCCCCTTACTGACTTGTGTGCTTTGGGGCAAGATGCTTAATCTCTCAGAGCCTCCTTTTCCTCATTTATAAAATGGGACAGTAATGCTGACTTTCCTATTCTTGATGTCAATATGCCAGGAATGAGGGCTCATTCAGTTTAGGTTCTTTCCTCTTATCTGAACAGTTAGCTCCTAGAGCTTCTCACTCACACCTACTAGAGCTATTACTCAAGCATGGAGGACGAGGAGGAGGAGGACGAGGAGCAGCATTTCCAGCTAGAAAGACTCTTACTAGCTCTAGATCTATATTGTCAACTGCCAATCCAGCTTTTACACTTGGATCTCAGGCATCTCAAAATGGAACGTCATGCTCTTCCCCAGAGGACTCCTTCTCTGATGCCCCCTGGCTCAGTAAATGGCACCAGCCACTCAGTTATTCATGTCAGAATTGGTCAGTTACCATGTATAGTTTTCTTTTCCACATTTCATTACTTATCAAGTTCTGTGGATTCAAAGTCCTAAATTTTGCTCCAATCCACCCATTCCTCTCTGTCTCCTCTCCTTCTCTAGTTGAGTCTGGTCAAGGCACCCTCATCTTCTGCCAGCACTTCTGCAGCATCTTCCAGGGGACGTCACTGGCTTCACTCTTGCATACTTCCTGTTCATTCTTTCCACAAAATTCAGAGCCATCTTTTAAAAAAAAAATTAGTTAAACCATTTATAACACGTTACACAAAATTTGCCATCTTAGCCATTTATTAAGTGGATGATTTAGTAGTGTTAAGTCTGTTCACATTGTTGTACAGTCTTCAGAACTTATTCATCTTTATGAAACTCTTTATCATTAAATAACTCCACATTCCCCTTAGCCCCTGGCAACCACCATTCTACTCTCTGTCTCTATGAGTTTGACTATTCTATGTACCTCATATAAGTGGAATTAAACAATATTTGTCTTTTTGTGAATGGTTCATTTCACTCAGCATAATGCCTTCAAGCTTCATCCATGTTATAGCATGTGTCAAAATTTTTTTCCTTTTTAAGGCTGAAAAATATTGCATTGTATCTATATGCCACATTTTGTTTAACCATCCATCTGATGGGCACTTGGATTGCCTCCACCTTTTGGATACTGTGAATAATTCTACTATGAACGTGGGTGTACAGATGTCTCCTTGAGATGCTGCTTTTAATTCTCTTGAGTATATACCTAGAATTGGAATTGCTGGGATCATATGGTAGTTCTATTTTTAATTTTTGAGAAACTGTCATCCTGTTTTAACATAGCAACTACACCATTTTACATTCCCACCAACAGTGCACAGATGATCCAGTTTCTCTACATCGTTACCAATACGTATTATTTTTCGATAGTAGCCATCCTAATGGGTGAGAAGTGTTATCGTATTGTGGTTTTGATTTGCATTTCTCTAATACTCAGTGATTTCGAGCATCTTTTCATATGCTTACTAGCCATTTGTACATCTTCTGTGGAGGAATGTCTATTCAAATTCTTTGCCCACTTTTAAGTTGGGATTTTCTTTGTTGAGTTGTGGGAGTTTTTTAAAAAATATATCCAGATATTAACCTCTTATTGGACATAAAATTTGCAAATGTTTTCTCCCATTCCGTGGGCTGCCTGTCCACTCTGCTGTCTGTATCTTTTGATGCACTTCAATGACTTCTTTCTACTCCTAACATAAAAGGCCAAAGTCCTGCATAACTCAGCTTCAGGTTACACTCTGGTCTCATGAAGCTCCCTGTTGATTATTAGGCTGTCACCACTGACTTTTCTTTAGTTGCTCTTAGACGCTGTGCTCTTCCCCTCCTCTGTTTGCTTTGTCCTTTGCCTAGAACACCTAACTAGTTAGTTAGCAGTGTGAGCTTCTGTTCGCAGGTCACCACTTCTAGCAGCAGACTCCATGAGGACCAGCACCGCGACCCAGTGGCACAGTAGTTCCACGGGCCATGATACTTTTAGGGATCCAGAAAGAAAAAATACTTTAATTTAAATAATTTCTCTTCAAATTAGTTGAAGAAAAATCAATACAAGAATAGTGGATATATAATAATAAATCCAATCTGCATTATATTTGTCTTTACAATAACACAGTCATCAAGTATAAATTAATTTTTTATTTCTGGAGGAAAGAACTCAAAAAGACTAAGTGCCAAGGGCCCACAAAGTGTATAATGTGACCCTGATTGTGCCTGTCTTGTTCATGCCTGTGTCCTCATTTGGCCAATGATAAGCCAACACATACTAGATGCTCAACTAACAGGCACTGAATGAACAAGGAATAAGGAGGAATAAGAGTAACAAGGAAATATCTGCCTCAAAAGCCCCAAAATTCCCCGACACAGATTCCTGGAAATACACCCACAAAACTTTAGTCATAGGAGGTAGAGGACACTGACCTTCCTGTCTGAGCCCAACAGTGTTTTGTTCTGGTAGCTGGGGAATAAAGCCATCTGTTTTGGAAGATTTTAAGAAGGAACTCTACAGAAAGTCAAGAGCTAATCTTACAACTTAGTTCAACCTGAGTTGTCCACGGTTCTTAAAAACTGATCCTCTGCACACCGGGAGGGCCTGGGACTGAAGCAGTGTTTTCTCTTTCTTTGTTTGTCTGTTTTTTTTTTAAATCTTTCAATACTTTAAAATTTAAAAAATAAAAAAAAGCTTTATTGAGTTGTAACTGCCATACAATAAACTGCATATACTTAAAGTGTAAAAATTTGACATATGTACACACCTGGAAACCATCGCCACAATGAAGAAAATGAACACGTTTATCCCTCCCAAAGTTTCCTTTGTGATCTTTCTCATCTGTCCCTCTCAGACCTCCACCCGCAAGCAACTACTGATCCAGTTTCTGTCACTGCGGGTTAGTTTGCATTTCTAGAGTTGCATGTATATAAATGGAATATACAGTATGTATATATGTCTACTCTTTTGTCTGGCTTATTTCACTGAGAATATTTATTTTGAGATTCGTCCGTGTTGTTGCATGTATCAGTAGCTCGCTCATTTCTGTTGCTGGGCAGTATTTCATTCTGTTGATGTACCACATTTGTTTACGATGAACGTCTGAGTTCCTCTTTTTTGGCTGCTGCAAATAAAGCTCCTATGAACATTCATGTCTAAGCCATTGTAAGGACATGTGTTTCCTTTTCTCTTAGGTAAATACCCTGGAGTAGAACAGCTGGATTATATGCTGGGTGTATCTTAACCTTTTTCAGAAACTGCCAAAGTCCTCGCCAAAGTGGTTGTACCGTTCTGCATTCCCACCAGGTGTGTGAGAGCTCTAGTTCCTCCACGTTCTTGCCAAACTTGGTATGGCCCCTCTTTTTAATTTGAACTGTTCCAATTAGCGTGTAGTGGTATCCGATGGTGGTTTCAGTTTGCATTGCCATGGCGACTAATGATATTGGACATCTTTTCTTGAGCTTATTTGCCATCTGTATACCTTCTTTGATGAAGTATCTATTTAATTCTTCCTCCCATTTGAAAACTTGGGTTGTTTCCTTACTGTTGAATTTTGTGAGTTCTTTATGTATTCTGGATACATATACTGGATCCTGGATACTTTATTAGATATATGCTTTGCAAAAGTTTCCTCCTAGTTTTTGGCTTCTCTTTTCATTCTCTTACCACTGTCTTTCAAAGAGAAGTTTTTAATGTTGATCAACTTGTTCTTTTTAGGTACAGTGCTCTTGGCATTATACTTAGGAAATCCTTGCCCCTAACCCCAGATGACAAAGAGTTTATCCTGTATTTTCTTCTCCATGTTTTATTGTTTTAGATTTTACATTTAGCTCTATGAGCCATATTGATTTAATTTTTGTATATGGTATACAAATGTTATCTATTTATAGCTAGTTAACCAATTTTCCCAGCATAGTTTGTTGAAAAGGCTGTCATTTCTCCACTGCCTTGCCTTTAATACTTTGACAAAATCACTTGTCATATATGTGTGGGTTCATCTCTGAGCTCTGTTCTGTCCAGTTCTATGTTGTCTGTTTTTATGCCAATATCACACTGTTTTGATTGCTAGAACTTTGTAATAGTTTTTGAAATCGGGTAGTGTTAGCCATTCTGTTTTGTTCTTCAGATTTGTTTTGGTTATTCTAGATCCTTTAGAACCAATGTGTTAATTTCTTTAAAATAGCCATCTGGTATTTTGATTGTGAAGCTTTGAATCTATAGAGTACTTTGAAGAAAATGTATGTGTGTGTGTGTGTGTGTGTGTGTGTGTGTGTGTGTGTGTTTGTATGTGTGTGTGTATCTCACTATACAGCACTATATATTGTTAGGATGTCAATTTTCTTCAGATTGCTGTATCTATATCTACATATCTCCAGCCCCTCTTTTGCAGCCTTATCACCTTTTTGCAGATTCTAGGCCATAGCTCAGATGGTGACCCCACCTAGAATACACCACCCCAAATTACGGGGAGCATTGACATAGAAGGCAAAGGGAACAATTCTGACTAGATGGAAGTTTAAAGAAAACTCTAAAATAAAAGCCAGCTAGAAATAAGGATGTGTCACAAGTGTGGTAGAGAAGTTAATAGCCTCAATCTTTAATAGAGTTTCTACTTTGATTTTAAAAAACCCACAAAAACATCAATATAGGAAAGTGGGCAGGGGACATGAACAGTCAGTTCACAGATAAGGAAATAAAAACGACTTATAAATCTATGGAGAAATGTTCAGCTTTACTGGTAATCACAGAAATGCAGTCACAACAATAAAATGCTGTTTGCCCCCTGCTACATCAAGCAAGATTAACACCGTGACACTACTCAAGGCTGGCGAGGGTGTGGGGAGGAAATTCAGGAAAGCAATTTGGCAATGGGCTTTGAAAAAAATATTCGTACTCTTTACACAGTAGTTCCTCTTCAAGAAATCTTCCAGAGAAATAATCAGAAATGCAGACACAGATGTACGGGCACAGATGTTTAATCACAGTGTCATTTATTATTGACGGTAACCTGCATGCCCAATGCTGTGGAAATGAACGGATTGTAGTACATCCAAACAATACAGTCCCCGGCAGTTACTTTAAAATGATATTGACTAAGCTGTTTTAACGATACGGGAAGGTTTTTTTTTTTTAACATAAACTTAAAAAAAAAATCAAAATTGTGTATTCAGTATGATCGCAAATATATAAACTTTGCAGGAAAAAAAAAAGGCCCTAAGATAAAGAAAAGAGTGGTGTGATTTTGTGTGATGGTTATTGTCTGTATCCATTTTTAAGGTAAATTTTACATGCACAGAAATGCACAAATCTTCACCATACAGTTTTGACAATGACTATACTCATCTCGCACTCCTGTCACACATAGAACGTCTCCATCTCTCTAGAAAATTCCCTCGTGCCCCTTTTCTAGTCACTATCCTTCCTGCAAGAGGCAACCTCTATTTTTCTTTTTTTCTTTTTCCCCTCCTTGATCTGTTTTGCCTGCTCTAGAACCTCCTAGACATGGACTCATAAAGTACACACTCTTCTGTGTCTGGCTTCTTTTGCTCAGCATTATGTCTGTGAGTTTTATATTTATTTTAATTTTCTAAATTTTGCTTGTTGCACCTGCCCTATTCGAAGAATAAAAAAAGACTCATTTTAGAAAAGCAGGGCTCTCATTCTTTGTCCGCCCATGTTTGGTCTGTGTACACCCTTGTGATGCTCCATCCGTCAAGCCCTTGGCCTCCTGGTCCCACTGACCTTCCTCTGCTGAACTTCTGTGCAGCTGGGGGCTGTGCCGGACACCTCACTGTCTGATGCTAAGTGCCACTGTAGGAGAACAGCTCCAGGGGGCGCCCTGCTGACACTGCGCGTGGCTACAGAGGCCACGTGGGCGGGACTGGACCCACAGTGGGTGTGAGTCTTGGCAGTATGCCTTGTGATCCGCTTCCCTTTTGCCCTCTTTCCAAGGAGGCTGACACTCCTTCCATGCTTTAGGGGGAATGAGGCTTCAGCAGCAGGGACCCCGGCACTCGGGTTGCAGGCCTCCAGCCCCCTTTGTTCTGGTGTCATGGGCCACAGGGAGCCAGCACCTTCGGCTGCTTGTCCTTACACATCTGTGTAAGTAATAGCCTGTCTGGATCTAGATCGGGCCAGTGTTTCTTCCCCAGCCACAGCTCAGTTAGGCCTTGGTCCTGCCTTGTGCTTGACAGTTTCAAGGACTGTCTTTAACTTGTTTCCTAGGCCTACCCTAACAGAATACCACAGAAAGATATCGCCTTGCAGTCTTTGAGGCTAGAAGCCCAGATCAAGGATGGGAGCCCTCGAAGGGCTGTGAGGAAGGATTTGTTCCGGGCCCCTCTCCTTGGCTGGCAGACGGCCACCTTCTCCCTGCGTCTCTCCACGGCTTTCTCTCTGTGTTTGTGTTCGTGTCCAAATTACTCCTTTTTATAAGGACACCTGTCATGTTGATTAAGGCCTACTTTAAGGAACTCATCTTAACTAATTGCTTCGGCTACAACCCTGTTTCCAAAATAGGTCCCATTCTAAATATTGGAGGTTAGACTTCAACTTACGAATTTAGAGGGGGGACACAATTCAACTCATAACAATGTCTTTGTCCCCAACCAGACTGTAAGGTCCTGACCAGGAGGGTCTCAACACATGCTTGGCAAGTTTACAGTAGGTAACAGAAGAAAGTGAACTAAATAAGGAGTTGTCAGGAGGAGGCTGCAGGGGGACCTGGGAGTGGCATTACTCCAGTCATATTCCCTGCTTGTCAGTGACCCTGAACTGGCCATGTTCGAGAAGGTGAATGAAGGTTGTAAACCAGACGTGCAACTTACTAGTTTCCAACAGGGACCGGAGGGACTCCCTCTAGCCATGGTGTTCCTTGCCTTCTGTGGGGCTGAGTTCCTGCAAAGCCACATTCGTCACCCCAGGATTCTGAGAGCCTTGGTGAGCGCCAGGGAGGCCCCTGGAGTGAATGCAGTTCCTGGGGAGGCTGGAGGAGGAGCTCAGAGGTGATACCACCCGTTTTCCAATGTTACAGGTGAGGAAACTGAGGCCAAGAGGCTGAGCAGGTTGTCTGCTCTTGGTGGTAAAGTGACAAAAGCTGAGACAAGAGCCCAGGGTCCTGACTTCCTGTGGAGTGCTTTTCCCCACGAAGCTTTCAGTCATCCATTTGTCTTCTCTTGGATGCACTGTCCCCAGTGTTAATGTAGCAGATGCCTTTGTACCCTGTCACAGAAGATAATGCCTCAAGGCCATGGATTCCCACAGCCTGGGTGGAGGGTGATTGCAAGGAGCTGGTCGCAGAGAATGTCCCAAACACCTGGTTCTTTAGCAGACCCTCCTGCCCCAGCCCTGGGAGACTCCCTGAGTTCACGCTCAGGCACTGGGTTTACTTGTGGTCCTTCACGTGTAGTGCCAGATTCCATTCTAGTGGCTGAAGCAGGCTACTTCCATACTCAGCACTGCCCTATGCTTTAAGTTTTTTTAAAAATAAGATCAACGTTCATGCTCATAAATAGAGTGCAAGCTCCTGTGAGAGACTTTTCCTTTATCTTTGTCTCCTATTCCTGGTTGTATAGAGGCTTAGTAAATAGATAAACACGCCAACGCAATTTATGGGAGAAGCCCTTCCCTGCTTGTGATGGTTGGCTGTGAATGAGAGGAGGCAGATTTGAAGAATCCATTTCTTTTCCTGTCTACCAAAGTCTACTGTTAGGTTTACTTTGGCAATAACTTTCTTCCCGCCCTTCCCCTCCCCTGCCCTCCCTCCAGCTTCCAGACAGTGGACCTTGAAAGAGGGCTTTTCTTTAGGGAAGAGGGTTTAATGACTCCAAACCAAAGGGTTGTCAGAGTTTTTCCCCAAAATCCTCTGTTTAGGAATATCAAGGGTTTCCCTTTAAATTTAATTAAAAATCACCACTCTAAACCAGCCATAAAAAGGAGGAGCAGGAGGTAAAAAAATGGCACTCAACCAAATCCTCAGTGTGAATCTTCAGTGTAGACCCAGTTTTCCTTACTGGAACACCAAGGCAAACGTGATAAATATGATCAAAAATGGTGCCATTTTAAAGAGCTCATTAGTGCATCTGGGAATCACCAAGAGAAATTCCAGGGAATCAGTGGCTTCTGGGAAATGCATGTTCATAGAAAAGGGATCCACCATTTTCTCCCTGAAGATCAATTCATTAATGTCATGACATAATTTCCAAGCAATGTCTTACCTAGCCTGACACTTTTTAAGACCCAGCGGATATTAACAGGCCACTCCTTTGGGCCTCAGTGATGCATAAGGAGTCTCCAAATGTTGATCTGAGCCTTTAAGAAATATTCATGCTTGATCCAGGACTGCTCCCAGAGTGTGTCTTCACTGTGCTCCATCCTCTTGTACAGAATCTAAGGTCAGAGTTGGAAGAAACAGTAGGAATCATCTGTAACCATCCATCTGTAATATCATTTCAGATATTGCCTCCCCATGAGGTCTTTCCTAACCTGACAGCAAACTAATTACTTCTTCCTCTGAGCTCCCATGCCCCTTGCATGGTGTTGGTTACAGATTTTCCCAGCATGCATTATAATTATTTGTTTGCATGTCTGTCTGCTGGGCTGTGGGCTCCTGAGAGCCAACTTCATGGCTTAGGCCCACATTCTACCCTGGCTCCTAGCAGAGTTCCTGGCAAACATTGGCTGCTCAACTGATGCTTGTTAAGTGAATGAAGGAGGGCCCCACTTTCTACAGGTGATAGAAGCTGGGGACGCACAGGCAGCTGATGTGCCCTGGGTAAGATAAAGATCTCTTCTCATTGCTTATATTCTTCTGCAGTGAATTATGAAAGAGATTGAACTAATAGTAAAATGTATTGTTTTTATTTTCTGTGTTTACTATCTCTGACCAGACATGTAGAGGCCACACATTTCCAGCTTGTTTTGTGTGTTGCCTGATTGTCTTATTGAATGTGGTTGACTCTGGTTAATGATGGGAAACTCTTTGCCCCAAAGAGAACAGGAACTTCTTGCTCAAATCTCAGGCTTGTTTGGCCTGCTTGTCACCTTTCAAGAAAATGTAGTTGGCTGGAAAGTAGGAGATCATGTCCTGAGTCTCTTTTCTTCCTTTTTCTTTCTTAATATTTCTGGACAACTCGAGTCAACCCAACTATAGACTTGGTACATTTGGGAACAAAACTTCAAAGACCTGAGCTGTCTCTTGCAAAAGCTGAGCAGAGGTCCCAATTTGCTGTTGACCTTTTCGGTTAATATGTGAACAGGTAGGGCTGCGTTTTTCAGCTTTCTGCCACTTGTGTCCAGAAAGCTGTTTGCCCAAAATTGTCTTTCTGATTTTCCCACACATACCAAGGTATCACAAAAGGAAAACGAGCATTGAAACTGCCAGGAATGATCTTTGAGATATCCAGCAACACTTCTAGCACAGGCATGGCCAGTCAGGGTACCCTCTTCCAACTCTGGGGGAGAGGGGTGGGCGAGCCCGAGCAAGGAGGGGCGTCTTGGGGAAGGACAGGGGCTTGAGTCAGCAGCTGGATACCAACCGATATGAAGCTAGTTCAGAGTTTATACATCTGGGATGACCACAAGGATGCGTTTCAGGAGAATATCTGCCTGAGAGTAGGAAAGACCTGGGGCAATTAACATCTCCACCTTCTACTCTCTGAAAGCGGCTCCCAAACTGTCTGCATAGCAGAATCCCCAGAGGATCTTTTAAGAATGCCAAAGCCCTCAAACTTACAGCTGCCTTGTTCTCCAAAGCCCAGCTGAAAGCAACATTTGTGAAGGGTGACCCATTCCTCTGGGTTAGGTGTTCACCATTTGGGTCCCACAAGTCATAACACGTCTGTGACTGGGGTTCAGGGCTCTGGGAACAGGAATCCTAGGCAGCATTTTGTATTTGTGTAAAATGTCCACTTCCTCCCAGGGAACTATAACACAGCTTTCTTCAGATTCTCAAAGGGAAGCTCAACACCCCACCCACCCCCACATTCAAGAATTATAACCTTAACATCTTCCTGGAAGAAGCTGCCCCCAGGCATGTCCTTGCTGAGTGGGCCTCTGTGGAACTGTTTTGGGGATGACTTTTGGCCTGATACACAAACTTATATTGAGGAGCCATGGAAGAAATAACCCTTGGAAGTCTTGTAATAAGATGTTGGTGATTTGTGGGCAATATTACACTGTGTGCAATCCTAAAGCAGCAAGAGAGAGACATCTTCCAAGCCACTGGGCAGTCGTTTTAATCTTGTGGACACTTTCTTTTTGTCTTTGGCTTCCAGAAAGCTTGCAGCACAAGGAAAGTTAGAAATAATTTTTCTCTGGTGGAATGAGTGAAGATCAAGGTGTGAGGCATGCCTGGCCTCAGTGGGCCGGAACCCAGGGAGCGCCATGTCTCGGGAGGAGTACTACCCTCATTCCAGCGCTGGGATCGCTCATCACTGAATCCTCAACGCTGGGCACACTGTGGGTGCTAAGTAAATGCTTTGTGAATGAATGTGGGGTTCCACAGAGCTCTTGAAGCTGTGTTTCCTGCCGAAGTAGGGGGACCCCGGCCCACCTCTGTGTTGCGTTGTTATTTGGATCTCGAGGCAGGCTGCCTTGTGACCCCAACTCTGCCCAGAGATCCTTGAAGTAAAAGCTTTTACACTTTTCACTTCCATCCTCCTCTCCCTCCAGCCCTTCTCCTTCCCGGGTTTCAGGGCTGGAGTGTGGTCTGAGTGACAGGTCTTGCTGAGCTGGAGACTTCCCGCCTTCAGCAGAGACAGTATTCCTGCATCCAGCAGCAAATTTTCTCTACTTGAGGCCTTTTCTCTTCTCATGCAAATCCAAATCCATCCCAAGACCTGGGCCGTGTGGTTGATTAACTCAGTGCCAACCCAGGGCTCAGCTCTGGCTCCGGGCGGCAGCTGCAGGACTCGGGGCACACTGTTTACCTTCTCTAAGCCTCAGGCTCCTCATCTGTGATACACAGATAGTAACAGCACTTCCGTTCGGGCTTGGCGTGAGACCCTGTTAGGCACGGTGACTCAGGCAGACCCCAGACAAAACCCATCACGGATCGGAGTCTAAATGTTATTTGGACCAGCTTTTTGTTTAAGGTTTCTTGAGGACACTGAGGAAAGAGGGTACATAGCCCTACACACAGCAAAACTTCCTTAAAATTCTCTGTAGACATTTCTCCCGCTTACCCAACTTCCATCCCCACAGCAGCTGCCTTTTCTCTCTCTCCAGGTGGTACTCGATGCTGGGATCATCTTATCTCAGAGCTCCAAGCTCTTCTTTATGTAGAAAGAGTTCCCTTTTGACCACTAGTTTCTGCATTTTTACCATCCCTTCAGCAAACAAAAGACTCTCCCTCAAGGTCCATTCTCTACAGTGGAATAATATATACTTAAAAAAATACATTCTTTGTTCTGGTCAAAAATTTGAAGCATTAGTTTGCCAAAACCCTAAAGCTGAGATCCCTTTAAAATAGCTTTTTGTTTTTGCTAATTTGTGGATCTCAACCTTGGCTGCACCTGAGAATCACCTGGAGAACTCCCGAAACAACCCCAGGCTGTACCCTAGTCCAGCTGAATCAGAATCTCTCAGGCATCAGTATTTTCAGTTGAAAACCACTACTCTTGGTCCTTTCCTCTTTAAAATGTGCTCCACAGACTGGCAGCTTGGGTGTTAGGTGAGAGCTAGTTAGAAATGCAGAATCTCAGACCCCTTCCACACAGATCAGCTTCTGCATTTAACGAGATCCTTGGGTAACGTGAATGCACATCCAGAAGCACCCCTTTCGGCCTTGCTCAGCCTCCAGGTGAAGTGAGAGTGGCCAGCAGCAGATGCAGGTACTGTCTTGGGGGACTTCACCCCAGGATGAATGCAGGGATGCATGATGAACCACCAGAGATCCTGAGCATAAAATCGGAGGGGGTCCTCACATCTGTATGTTCACCAGGCTCTTAGGGGCTCCAATTACCAGCCAGAAGCGGGTACCCTCCCCAGGGAGGTGGTTCTCAACTCTGGCTGCACCCTGGGATCACCCTGGGATCACCAAGGGGAACTTAAAAATAATCGCTATACCAAGACTGCAGCGCACACCAACTGAATGAGAATCCATGGAGATGAGACCCAGGTATCAGTATTTAAAATCGAATCAGGTGATTCAGTCGGTAGATAATCCTGAGAAGCACTGGGAGGACTTCTGATACTTTTCAAACCTACCTGAGAATAAAAATAAATCTGAGCATTATGCTCCTAGAAGAATTCACTTCGTATAAAAGTCAAATCCTTACAGCATGGGAATAAATCATTAACCGCTGCTGGTGGTGGGGTGGGGGGACTCAGTGTGGGCAGAGTAGCCTTCTCTTTAGCATCCTGCATAAACTTCCTGTCATTTTGGCAAATGTCCTATCTCATCGCTTCCTGTATTACGCTTGAAATAGTCTATCGGTTTAGAGATCTCTGTGCCAGATGAAAATGGCTTTCAGTTACATCTGTTCCTGTGTTTGGCCTCCCCAGCATGTGCCCTGCAGCCAAGCATCAGGACAAGGGGAAGGATGCTGGGAGGCACGGATTTCAAGGCGACCAGACTTTTCTTGCTTTTGCATCAGACTCTGAACTCAGGCCCTGCTAATGCTTCGCATCCCCTACCTCCCACCCCTATCTATTTCCCTGGGGAATGTGCTGACAGCCTGCCCTGTGCTGCTGAATCCCTGGAGAAAGACAAGCTAAGCGTTTGAGTCAGGATTTCCAGAAGTGGGCAGGAGCTGGTTGGTTCTATTCCCACCTGCTAGTTCACAGCTGAGCTCCCACCAGGAACAGAGGTTCTTCCAGACTCCCGGTCTTCATTTCCCCCCTCATTACTGCAGAGGTGGTAGTGAAGTCTTGGTCTCAGGCCAACTCCAGCTGGAAGCAGCTCAAGGCTAGGGTTCCCTCAGAAAATTTCCAGGAATGAAGGAAAATGCAGGAGAGGGAAGCCAGAAGAGTGAGTCAACCAGGATATAATCCTCTGTGTTAAATGACCTTTTAGGAGGTCATTTTTTTACAGTTTTATTAGGGTATAATTCATACATAATAAACTACCTGTCATTGTAAAGTGATTATAAATCAGTAAAAAACGTTAAAAAAATTTAAAAAATAAATAAACTGCCTGTATTTTAAGTGTAGAATTTGGTAAGTTTTGACTTACATATACCCCTGTAAAACAGTAACTACAATGACGGTATTGAAAAGAATTTATTTTCCCTCTTTTTCTGGATCAATGAAAACAAACATCTAAAATCCTACTAAAGAAGCGTGCGCGTGTGTGTAACTATGTGAGTTCAGCTGCTTTGAACTTTGGCAAACATATCTTTAAAAACTCAGATGTAGAGAATCTTTTGAACTTCAAACAAAATTGTTAATCACAAATCATATAGTTTGCAAACTATTCTTTTTTCGCCATTTCCATATTAGTTCATAAGGAGTTTTTAATTTTAATTACATTATTTTATCACAAAAACTTTGGCATTTACTACCGTATTTTTTCTGGTGTGATCTTATTCTCACCAAAGCCCTGAGTGTTCATTATTATTCTTTCTGTTTTAAAGCTAATGAGTGTAAAAGGACTTGGTTAGGACCACACAGTTACTGCAGCCAGGCGGTTTTGATGATGGATTCCCAGCTCTGGGCTCTTTGTAGCACACTGTGTAACCATCCATGAGGAAAAAGGAGAGGCCTAAAAACCCAAAGAATTAACTTTTTAAAAAAATCTTCAAACAGCCTTGACATTTATTTTTTAAATGAAGATTTATTTCGCCATGGTACACCATCACTTCTGCACCATGTGTGAATAAATGAACTTTGGCGTTAATGAATTCTGTTAGAACCTTGTGATTCTTTTGATGCATTGCCAATTAGCCTAGAGGGTCAAAGGCCCCGGTAATATCCAGATAGTGTCAAGTGGCTTTATTTTTCTTTGGTGGGGGATTTAAGATTTTTTGAACTGAACTCCTTCCTTTTTTTTTTTCTTTTTCTAATTTTTGAAAATAGAAGTTGTGAATATACAGGATGACTGACGACCACGGGGAGGCTGCTGCAACATTCTGAATAGTTAGTCCAGAGAGAAAGCCCATCCCCTCAAGGGGAAATGAGAAGATGTCCACCCCTAGTGCCTAAAATGAAAGCCAGCTAAGAAGAGCAGGAAAGTTTAACCCTGAAAGTGATAGGATCCGGAGTTTAGAATCCTAAGGTCCTAGTAAGTTAGTAGACAGCTGGTTAGCCGGCCGCAGGGCCAGGCTTAACACACAAAGCCTCTCACTGCTGGGCGTCTTCCCGCTGGATCAGTGAGCCTCCATCTTCGTTCAGTTGTCAGGAACCCTTTTGGAAGTCAAAACCATTTCACAGACACTCATGTAACTCTTGCTTGGTAATGACTGGTTGAGCAAATAGATAATGAGAAAAAGCAACTGTGAGTTCATTAATAATTCTCAGTTCTCTATACGATGCCGTCTTCTCCCACAGCCAGGAACCTGCAGGTGGACACCGGAGGCTGCTCACGCCTACACCCGATGATGCAGTCTCACCGCTGTGGCTGGACTCTGTTGGTCTGGAAGTTTCCCTACCCAGTGGAGACACAGTTCCATGGAGACACAGGGTAAAATCCTACAGAACTAGAACTAGGACTAGACTGTGATAAATGCTGAGCCTACAGGGTCTTGGCAAAGGAGCCCTATGCTGATTATCCAGGGGAGGCACTGCTGTCAAACAGAGGGCAGGGGACTGTCAAGGCCAACAGAAAACAGACTACACCAGGTAAGCAGGTGTATCAGCGACCCTTCCCCCACCTCTTTCTTGTTCATCTTGATTGAAAGAAGGTAATCTGTCATGACCCAGCTAAAGAATTGCATTTGGTTTAACTCAGTTATAATGTTCCCCTCTCCCTTTGCTAGATACGTGATTCGCAGCTTCCAGTGTAGCAGGAGTTGTCACCTCATGTGGTTCTGGCCAAGAAGATGGGAGGAGAAGCCTGCTGGAAGCCCAGAGGAAAGCTGTGGCTTTGCGGATGAAAAGCCGCTAGCCAGTGCCATTCTCTCGCTAGTCTTCCTGCTGTGAACATGGCCAAGGTGCCCATGATGGTATCTTGTGATCGTGAGGCAAAGGGCAGGAGTGGAGTGGAGATGTGACCCAGAGACCTGACATTATAGCCAAACCTACCCCAGAAATTGCTTTCAATTTCTTGTTACATGAGAAAAACAAATCCCTGTATTTAAACCACTGTTATCTGGATTTTCTGTTATTTGCAGCTAAGAGATTTCTTGATAGCAAAAGGTAGAATCACTCAGTTGGGCAAAAAACAAAGAGAACCTGGAAGATGAGTGAAGGGAATTACAGATGTCCATTAACTACAGCCTCAGGATCAATTGTAGAATTAAGGGCATACCCTGCCTCTTTTTCAGGTTTATTTTCCCCTCCTTGCTAAAGTGTCTGAAAATTGAGGAATTATACCCTATTCTGCCACCACCATTTTTATAAAACAAGACAGATGTTATTATTTTAGCTACTGCCAGCTTAAGAATGTTCTGTTTTCCTTCCATCATGTTTATCAGGTGCATTGGTGGTGGTGACATTCACCATTTGCCCTGAGTCTGCGAAATAATGAGGAATAACCCCTAGAAATGGTAGCAGAGGGAACACAAGGAGAGTGAGTACCCTCAGGAGATCGTGGGCTTGATGCTGAAAAACAGCTTTGTCAGTGGCGGTGTGACATGGCCGTGGCACACGATACCTGCAGGACGTGCACATTTGATTGTCTCCTTGCTGGGAGCAGGTGAGTTGTGTGCAGCTGTGTGTGTTATGATTTGGAACGCTGGGTGGGAGCCGTGAAGACAGAAGGATGTGTTGCAGGTGGGCAGTAAGGCGTCTGCTGTGTTCCGTGTTCTCCTCGAGCTCAAACTCCTGGGCCTCCAGCCACCTGCTCTGAGACGGAGCCCTTGGCTGGTCTTTGCACGGGAGTAACCACTGACTGAGCCGTGGGGAGGTTGCCTGACTCTAGGACAGTCTGTCCCCACAATGGCCTTAATGTTGTCTAGTATGAAAAAATGGCCTCAATAAATAGATTTTCTCTCTTAGAAACGTGAACTGAACGTTCAAAAAGAACTCGCTACTTGGGAAAAGAGGAGACACGGGGAGGTGGCTGAGTCACGTTAATGTCTGGGTACTAGTCGGTGTGGAAAACCTTCCTTTCTGCCTCCGTGAGGCCATGATGACTCCTGTTCCCAGATGTGCATGTGTGTTGGTTGGTTTTATGTCAGTTTGACTAGTATACTGCCCAGTTATTTAACCAAATTCTAATCTAGGTTTTGCTGTGATGGTATTTTGTAGATGCGTTTAACATTAACGATCAGTTGAATTTAAGTTAAGGGTATTTCCCCCTCAGTAATGTGGTTGGACCTCATTCAATCAGCTAAAAGAAAAAGTTGAGGTTTCCCAGAGAAGAAATGCTGCCTTAAGACTGCAGCATCAACTCCTGCCTTTATTAGTTCTATTTCTCTGGAGAAATCTGGCTGAAGCACCGTGGAAGAGTCTGCCTTCTTCACCACTCCACGGCATTGCTACCAAAGAGCACTTCTTTATGACTTTGTTCCTTAAAATCAAAAGAACCTAGACAACAAACTCAGTAGTGTCCAGTACTTGTGTGAGATGGTGGCTCCTAATAGTAGTGGGAGACGTGGTGATTGAGTCTACAGTAAATGCTATGGATTCTCAGGCTCAAAATACCTTCAGTCTCAAGGAATTAGGAAGCACAGATTGACCTACTCTGCCTCGGATATAGGATTTCATTAACTGCCTTTGCCCTGTGCACCAGAACAGTAGGAAACAGATTCATTGTCCCGGGAAGCAGCCCTGTTCTTCCAGGATTATTTAGTGAAACTTGCTTGACCTTGTACAGACTTGTTAAGAGAGAATGAGCAACTCAACCCATGGTAGAGCAGACAGGGGCTCTAGGGCACATGATGTAGGGTCTCCAAAGATACCCACATTCTGAATTCTCCCTCATACCCCTGCCCACCATGGGAGATGTTTCCTGCACTGGAGACGTGCCTGCTGCCCTTCCTGTTTAAACCTCAAACTCGTCCTTTCACCCTACTGTGCCCTGTACTTACCTGTGCTGCCCACATCTGTCCTTTATTGCATGTAGCTTATTCTCTTATTTTTATGCATGCACAGAATATAGGAAAAAATGATTACCGATGGCTGGCAGGCTGAGGGAAGAGAGATGGGGTGAGGCACGGGCTGCTGCTCTGGGTGGGGATCAAGCACTGGGCACTAGAACCTTCTGGAAGAGGGAGAGAGCTAGCTGCTAGTGTGGTGGAGGCAAGAGCCACCAGAAAGGGAGGACCCAGGAAGACAAGTTTCACCCACTTTATTTCCCTCTTTGGGCTGTGAAGAGGCCAGGGCACAGTTTTATTCTCAGTTATAGTAATCACACTGACTGTAATGATTGTCATTTGGCCTTTTCCCTCACAGCTCTTTTAAGACTTTAAAAAAGTACTTTGTTAGTCATTTTAAGAAGCAAGTGCAGTGAGAACCTTGCCATTTTGTAAAGGAGGTATGACAACCTGGAGTAGTAGGCAAGGGTCCAGTTTTGGAGTTGGACCCATTTGGATTTGGATCCAGACTCTGTCACTGGCTGTGTGACATTGGACAAGTTACTTCACTTTCTCTAAACTTCTAAAATTGTGATGATAATAATACCCATCCTGCAGGAACTTTATTAGGATTCGTGGAGAGTATATGTAGAGTGTTGCACACGGTATCTGAAGACCATTGCCGCCTAGCACTCCGCAGTAATAGCCCGGGGTAATGAGCCCTTACGATGCTGTAGGTAACACACTAAGCACATGGGCTCATTTGACACAGAACCGGGTCCTCTTGGCCTCCAGTCCCCCTGCCACTCCCCCCTCCAGCCCTGTGTCCAGAGGCCTGTCTAAGGCCTGTCTGCTGAGAGGGAAGCAGAGTATTGGCTGAGCCCTGACCTTGCGATCTGATAACCTGTCTGGGGCTCACCTACAGAGGCAGCCACAGGAGGTCTGGGAGTCTAGGAGATACGGCCAGGCTCAGCCGGTGATCCAGACAGGCTTGGGGCTGGTGGCGAAGCCGGGTTACCTCTGAGGGGAGTCCTGCCCGAAGTGGATGAGGTTGGGTTGTGCATCATGGCCTGTGGCTTCTCAGGGGTCCTCAGAGAGCTCAGCATGTTCCCCTGGCACCTTTATAACTGCACATGGAGTGACTCCTGCCCCTGACCTCTGAGGGCTGGGGATGCTGTGAGAGAACAGAGCAGAGCTGAGAAACCCTATGAAGCACAGGGCAGGGAGCATTGAGGAGGGATTCCAGGCTCGGCCCAGTGGTGAAGTATTTGGTTACTCTTGGAAGGGATCCAGTGCAGTTAGGAGGGCTCGGGACAGAGGTGCTGAACAGAAGGACCAAGTTGGTGATGCAAACCCAAGGCCAGAACCAGCCAGGGAGGGAGAGTTGTTGCCGTGTTGTCCAGAGAAGCCAGGTGCCAGGTTGCCAAGGAACATCTGTGTTGGAATTTTATATGCAGGCCCAACAAAGCCAAATTCCTTAAAAGCAGCTTCTTTCTGCCCAGATGGCTTCAGCAGCCTTGACAGAAGGGTGTGTGTGTGGAGGTGGGTGGCATTCTCAATCTGGGTCTCCTTCTTTTTTAGGACTTTGTCCCTTAGTGACTCTTCCCCAGTTAAATTGTACTTCTTGCTTTTCTTAAGCACTTAACTAGGATAGAGAGAAGATGGGCTTTCAGAGACAGAAAATGTGCTGGAGACCATTCAGGACCACTTCGGTGGCAGCATCTCACAGTGACTCTCACTCCCGAATATCCACACATACGGAGTGATGGCTATATGGAGTGCGTAAGCCATCCCATGACTACTTTAGGCCAGAACTCCCCTTCCCCCAGCCCTGACCTGCTGATACACGGTGCTGATCCAAAAGAGCCTGGGTTTATTCAGTGCCACTCAGAAACCCGAGTCTTAACTGCCTGAGGACATCCAGGTGGTGGCTAGTGAGATGACAACTCTTTCTTGCCCAACACCCATTTTTCTGGGAAGCTGAGACCTGGTAAAGTGTCCTCACACATGAACAAAGGGAGAGAGGAAGCTATCCAGGGTGGTGGCCCCGAATAACCCACAGAGGGGTGATTCTAATCAAGGGAATTCACCAGGACTTCCTGGGGAGGCTTGACGAAATAAAGATGTTGGGGCCCCACCCCAGACCAACTAAATTTGAATCTCTTCTTGGGAGGAGCCAAGTGTGTCTTGAAAACGTTCCCTGGGTACCTCTGATGGGCTGCTCAGATTGAGAGACCTAGTGCTAGAGGAATAATCTCCCCTGAATCATCTAATTTGGGCCATATTTCTCAGGAAGCTAGTTTTTCACTGACTGCTTATCTTCTGACAGAGACAGCCTAACAGTAAGGCTAGGGACATGTGTGCTGGAGCCCAACTGTCTCCCGTTTCCACTGCATTCTTTGGGAAAATTACTTGGCCGTTTTGCTCTTTAGTTTCTCTCATCTGTAAAATGGGACTAATAATAATACTTAGCTCAGAGGGTTGTTGTGAAAACTGAGATAATGCATATCATACACCTAGTGTTTTACAAATGATAATAAGCCTTACCCTGATGAACATTAGGTATTATTATGAACACATTTGATGTGATAGTTTCAAATGTAGGCTAGAATTGTCATTTCTGAGAGCCTCTGGGACGGGTAGGCTGGCGTGCTATGTGTTTTTCTCCAACAGAAGTCCGTTGGTTAGCCTCTCTGAAAATTCTTTTTAGCCAGAAAAGGAATGCACACTCATGCAGATTGGTTCCGGTTCACAGGTGCAGAGTGATGCAGAAATTAGCCTTGGCTAAAAATAAACCAGCTTGATCATTTCTCTTTCCAGCAATAGAGTGAATTAGATAGCCAGAGTAATTTTCCCATCCAAAACAACTGAAATGTTGAACAAAATATATTTTAAAATCTTAAAAACACATCTCTGAGCTGACATGGAGCTCCCTAACAAACTGAAACCAGGAGCTCTGGGAGGTAAGTGAATACCAAAGCTTGCTTTCACCCTGGAAGTTTCTGCCAGATGCGGACAGTTTGGGCTATTGCCTTGGAGATTGTATGGGGATGGGATACAAGAGTTTAAGTCCAGGCTTGACCAAGGTGGGGTACCTATAGGAGATCCTTAAATAAAGCTGGAATCCCAAAAGGTTACACATGTTTTATGGTGAACAGAGAAAGAGGAGCAAGAAAGCTTGTCTGTCTCAACCCAGGTAATCACTTTGGCCTGGCATAAAGTGACCCTCACTTGTGTCTGCAGTTCAAATGCAAATACCACTTGTGTGGTCCTAAATATCTAAATCTGAAAATTCAATGTGATCTCAGTTTGGTAATACCTCACTTGACCAACTGAATAAACATAAATGTATTCTGGAGGAATCCGGCTGCAGCCCAGTCCTCTCAGAATTTCCAGATTATGTCCAAGGAGAATGAGCAGCTTATAGTCAAAAATCACTAAACACACAAGGTAATGAAGTATTAGGATCATAAGAACCAGCAAAAAAGCAAAACACAAAAAAGTCAAAACAGATCAGCAAGAGCGTCAGACATTATTTATTGAACACCGAATGTAAAATAACTGTGCAAAACATGTTTAAAGATAGAAGAGAAAAGCTGGAAAATTTGGTCAGGAAGCAAGTAGACTGGGAAAAAAAACATAACTTTTGAAAAATAAAATATATGAATTGAAATTAAAACCTCAATGGATAGAGTAACCAGACAACTAGATATAATTAGAGGTAAATAATGGAGATGGATGCAGTGGCATTATCATGGGTATACATTTGGAAGTAATTTTAAAATGGGGGTGGAAGGCAAAAAAGAAAAAAAGAGGACAAAGTGAAAGATTTCAGTCAGATATGGGGAGGGGATTTAATTTCAACAGAAAATGGCTGAGAATCCTCTAGAATTCTTGAAAGACACTAATCTTCAACAAATCTGAAGGAGGGTAGATAAAAAGAAACACACTCCTAGACACATTAGAATAATTACAGAATAAAGAAAAGGGTGATCTTAAAAGCAGTCAGAGAGGAAAGATGGACCTTCTGTAAAAGAATGGCAATTAGAGGTTAGTGCTGGCTTCTACAACGGAAGCCCGAGGGTATAACGTGCTGAGAGAAAATAATTTTTAACAAAAATTCTGTATGTGGCCAAATGATTTTTTCAAAAAATGAAGACAAAGTAAAGATATTTCAAATAAAAGTAATAAACAACAGTTTAACGGATAGTTACCACCAGAAGATCCCCACGGAATGGAATTCTACATAATAAACTCTAGGTAAGAGAAAGGTAGTCTAAAAGATAAGAGATATGAGAAGGAATGGTGAACAGAAACATCATAAATGCGTAGATAAAAATAAATTAGCCTTGGGGGAAGGGCATATAGCTCAGTGGTAGAGTGCGCGCCTAGTATGCACCAGGTCCTGGGTTCAATCCCCAGCACCTCCACTAGAAAAATAAATAACCCCAAAATTTTTTTAAGAAAAATTAAAAAAAATAAATTAAACTTAACTTAAATCTAAATAAACCTTAACACTATAACATAATAAAAAATGTTATATTTTCAGGAATAAAAAGCATATTAGAAGTAAAATACCAGACAAAACAAGCATTAGATTAGGTGGGCAGATAACTGGAATCTGAAAAAAAAAAATTAGAAACCTTGAATTTTTCAAGAGGGAGTTAAAATATTAATTTTAGAATTATTAAAAATGCATCTTAAAATTTTAGGGCAAACCACAAAAAGATACGGATATGATCACTTCGAAACAAACAAGATGATGAAATACAAACCAAAGCAATCTTGTTTAATTCACAAAAAGTAGGGTAAGGGAGAAGAGGAAAAGTGAGACAAGTATAAACCACATAGCAGGATGTTAGAAATAAATTCAAATGCAGTAGTAATTCCTATAAATAAAACAGGACTGAAATCCTCAGTTAAAAGACAAAAATTGATAATCTGGATAAAGAAATATAATCTGGCATATGCTGTTTACACAAGACACTTTCAAACATAAGGATGAAGAAATATCAGAAGTTAAAGGGCAGGAGAAGATGTAACAGGCAAATGCAAGTCAAAAGAATGATGGAAAAATACGTTAATAGCAGAAAAAAGCAGACTTAAGGCAAACAGCTTTATGAGTGATAAAAAAGGCACCACATAATGGCAAAATGCTTAATTTCTCCAAAATAAGTAATAATTCTAAGCTTGTAAGATATATATATAATAGATGACATATATGAGGTACCACTTACATAGAATAAAGCATATATTTTTGTTCTAATATATAATACGAAATTTATATGTGTGCACATAGCCTCAAAATACACAAAGCAAACAAAATGTCAGCACTACCAGGGAAACCAGACCGATCCCCTATGCTGGTGGGAGATTACAACACACTTCTCTCAGTAATTCATGGAATGAACAGATAAAAATCAGTAAGGATATAGAAGATTTAAAGAACACGCTAATAAACTTGATAAAACGGGCCTATGGAGAACCCTGCACTCTGCAGTCGGAGATTATTGCTTCTTTTTAAGCACTCATGGAATTTCCTATGAATAAATTTCAAATGCAATTAAGTTAGAAACAAATGACAAAAATATAATGAGACAAAACCTTACATTTGGAAACAAAAGGCACACTTTAAAAGCTCACAGATCAAGGAAGATGTCATAATGGAAATTTAAAAATACACAGAACTGAATATGATGCTTTAAAACTTCTGGAATGCACTTAAAGCAAACTAGGAATAGAAGAGATACTTGTTAATTTGGAAAAGGACCTCCTGAAAACCTACTGCAAACGTCATTATTAAGAATCGTAAGTTCAAGTTCAAGGGATAAGATAGAGAGGCCCACTTCTGTACAGGAGGTCATAGCTAGGGTAGTGAACCAAGAGAAAGAAATGGAAACTCTAAGAGTTGGAATGGAAGAAACAAAACTGTCACTATTTGCAGGTGTAGAAATTCCAAAATAATCTATATATGAATCATTAGGGTTAATAAGAGTTTAGCAAGATGTCTGCATATAAAATTGTTAATAAAAATCAGTTGCGTTTCTATATACCAGAGGCAACTAGAAAAATGTAAGTTTAAAAGAAAGTTTATACTAGCAATAAAAATATGAAATGCTTAGTAATAAATTTATAAGAGATGTAAATCTTTATAGATAAAGCTCTAAAACCTTACTGATGGACTTTAGTCCTAAAGTCTTGGTCCTAAAACCATGCAGATATACACCATGTGTACCAGATTTTTGAATAGAAAAAACAGTATAACGATGTCAAATGTTAATTCCTCCGTTTTTGATCTATAGAGTTAATGAAATTCCAGTAGGAAGTTGGTTTTTTTTTTTGATAGAACATGACCAGCAGAGTCTTAAATTCATACAGAAGATCAAAAGATTACCACCTACAATGAGAAGCCAAGTTACAGTAACAAATTAACAAAAACAACCACCAAGGTGGTAATTGGTAGTGTTGAGGGTGTGCAAGGAACTTACTAACTGCTAGTGGGAATATGAATCGGCACAACCACTTTGACAGACAGGATAGCCTCACCTGGTATTGCCTAGCAACGCTGTGGCCCAGCAATTCCACAGGTACCTGAAGAAGCTCTTACACACGTGTGCCAGGAGACACATGGAAGGGCAGTCATAGCTGCGTTGATCTTAATGGCTCCAAACTGGGAACAACCCAAATGCCCATCAACAGTACAATGAATGCATAAATTCTGTTATGTTTGACTCAGGATATGAAAGCAATGCGATATAGCTGTGAAAAGGAACACACCGCACACAGCTGCCCTCGATAACACAAAGGAATCTTAGGAACAAAACAGCACAAGAAGCAAGTCACAGATGAAGTCATCACAGCATGACTGCATTGACATAAATGTCAGAAACAAAATTTATCTCTTTTTTTAGAGGCATATTCACAGGTGATAAGAAAAGGCAAGACAGAACCATTAACACAAAAATCAGGCTAGTAAGGTTAGCTCTGCAGAGGAAGGAGAAAGTGGTCTTGAGGAGGCACGCTGGCCTTTCAAGGCATGGTAAGAGTCTATTTCTATTCCTGAGTGGTGAATATGTTACCGACCAGCAAGGATCCTCCTGCCGGGGTCGTTGGAGCCAACAGAATGACAGTGAGTTTGGTTCAGAAGCAAAGGAAGGCTTTATTCTTTGATCAGAGAATGGAGAGCTGGGAGCTCTGGCCCTAGAGTCCACGCTTTCCTGGACAGGCTGTGGGCGGGGCTGCCTCACGGGGCCTGCGTCCGTGGGGAGGGGCGGGGGTCTCGCGGCGCAGGCGCAGGCGCAGGCACGCGGCTCACGCCCCAGACGGCAGTGCCCGGGCCGCGGCTGCACACGGCCGGCCCCGCCATCTTGGACTGTCGTGCGGCGCCCAGGGCTTCTGCCCTCGGTCCTCCGCGGAGCGGCCCCCAGCAGCCAGTTCGTACCAGGAACTGGACTGAAATGTTGCGAGCAAGGCCTCTGCAGGCGACACCCTTTGAGCAAGTGAAACTAGGCTAAGCACAAAGGAAAGGAAAAAAAGGTTAGCTTTTATTTTCTTACCCAGACTCTATTTTTATTTCCTGGGAATTGTTCATGGGCTTTGCCGGTGACAAATACACAGGTGTTCATGTTGTTGTTAGTTTCTAAACTGTACATATGCTTTTTGCACCCTTCTGTGCATAGGATATAGTTCACAACGAAAGCAAAACAGAAGTCATTGGGCAAATAAAATTGAGGCTGTCAGCTGAACGGAACTTGCGGGGCGTGTGTCGGGGAGAACTGCCAGGCGCTGCCTCCCCCACAGGCGCGCCGCCGCCTCGGGTGTGCTGACGGCGCGGCTCCGGCCGGAGCCTCCGCACCCTGGCACGCGAGAGGAAGGGGCCTTTTCCCTCTGTCTCTTTTGTGTTAATGAGATCACAAGTCCGGGTCAACTGCTTTGTCCAAGGTCGCGCAGCTACTGAAGGTTCCCAGTCCGCCGTTCATTTCACCTATTACCATGCAGTGTTTTATTTTAGCCTTCCCGGGAGGGCTTCGGAGAAGAGAATATTAAAAGGCTACAGTAATTAGCCTCACATTGTAACACCCTTGACTCCAGGGGAGCTCCTGTAGCAGAAGAGAGAGACATCTAGTCCTCATCTCAGATGGGTCTCACATTCTGACTGGAAAGCTGGAGAGAATTTCCTGAAGATGCCCACGGGTGTCTGGGGTTGCTTTGGGTCACTGTTGTTCCCAGTGGCATTTGAGCAGTAATTGTGGACCCCGAGGAGGGCAAGGCATTAGATCTCCTCTGTGTGGTGGGGTAGGTTGTGTGGGCCACGTGGAGGAGACTGGACAGATTGCCAGGGTTGTGGAATTCCTCGTTCCATCTTGAAAGTCTGACCCGGTTTTGACGCGCTTATCTGCAGAGCAGAGCTGCAAGTGAGCTGGCTGCAGGTGAGCAGGTGAGAGCGGATGAATGGGGGCCCCTCATCCAAGGAGGCTCCTTCCACTGTCCCACGACTCTGTCCTCCTGTCTCTGCAGTGATTTTAAGGACACCATCTTGTAACCCTTTCTGTTAAAACATGTCTAAAGTAGTGAAAGATAGAAAATGTGACCTCACCTGGGTCTTGGACATTGCTGGGGGGTCACCAGGTGGTTAATGATAAAGTTTCAGGACTGTAAGTTCTTCGTTGCCTGCAGAGGGTAGGGTGGAGGGGACTGCTTTCCCATAACTGCCATTCTGGTAATCCACACGCAACCCAAGATGGTTTCTGCTCTCTTTTGGTTTATTATCACGATCCTCACTTGAGGACTTGACAGTAATTTAAAGATTGGGAAGACAGGAAGGAAAGTTGTACAGTACACTGTCCCTCGATGAAACGTTGTAGAGGTTTGCACAGGCCCTGTTGCATTCATGACCTCTGCCACCCAGCTAAGAGCTGCCATCCAAACATGCCATCAGTGCAGGCACAACCCTGGGGACCTTGTGTTGCTGGAGAATAGGTTCTTGTCTCGTGCAGGAATGAATTCAAGAGCAAGGCATAGCGAAGTGAAAGCAAGTTTATTCAGGGAGATACACACTCCATAGACAGAGTGGGGTCTGTCTCATTCAGAAGGGAAAACAGCTTCGGAGACACACACTTCATAGGCAGAATGGAGGCTGTCTCAGAAGGCAAGAGGGAGAGAGGCCGAAATGTGTTGGGGTGTTTAGTTCAAAGTAAAAGTAGACACACACTCCATAGACAAAGTGCGGGTTGTCTCAGAAAGAGAGAGACCAGGAGGTGCAAAGTTTTAGTTTTCATGGGTTCGGTTCACATGCTAATGAGTAGAAAGATTATTCCAGTTAGTTTGGGGAAGGAGCAACAATTTCCAGGGAATTGGATGCCCCCGACCCCCACCTACTTTTTGACTTTTACAAGCAGCCTAGAACTGTCGTGGTGCCCGTGGGTGTGCCTTGAGGCTCAAGGTCTACTGGAAGTCAAATCTTCCGCCATCCTGGCTGTAACCAGTCTGTCCTGCCCTCCCTTGCGGTGTCATTCCTTCACTGGTTGTGCCCTCCCCCACCTCCCGTCTCACCTGCCCACTCCACTCACCTTGCCAAGCCCACTGCCCTTGGTCTATGAACATTTCTTATTCCAGGTTTTTCCTTTCTGCTCTTAGCCAGGGAAGGTGTCATCACAGCCTTAGTAGTAATCCAGCCACCTTTAGAGGCGTGTCTGGGCTTTGCAGAAGACCTGTTTAACTGCAAAAGACAGAGGGAGAACTGTACACTTAAAGATGGTTAAGGAATCAAAACTTATGTGTATTTTATCAGAATAAAAAGAATTGGAAAAAGTGACAAAGGGAACTTTGTCCTCATGAAAAAAAAACCTGATGCGCTGATGTTAAAAATGAAATTATTTTGGATAAGTGAAAATCATACGACTTTTAAATGCTTAAAACTGCCCCCTGGAGTTTTTCTTGTGTATGCTTGAGAAGACTCAGTTGGGGTCAGGGAGGCATTGCAGCATCGTGGTGAAGGTTTTGGGCCCCAAAGATTTGGAGCCAGACACACCTGCCTCAGTTCCAATCCTGCTTCTGCCACCACCAGTCTCTTTCTTTCCTTGTCTGTCAGGTGGGGCTGGCACCCTTATCTCATGGGGCTCTTGCTAGGATTAAATGAGATAATGCATGGGGAGCATGTCTGGCATCAGTGAGTACATGCATAAGGTTTCCTAGTGATGCTCGTGGTTACAGCACTTTCTGGGGTTGGTTTGGATTTTCAAAAGGGCCTCGAAAAGCATCCTGTGGAAAGCCGACTCTGGCAAATGAATCTAAATTATTATAATATGTGATGGTCAGTTTTATGTGTCAGTGAGGCTGGGCTGTAGTCACTTGTTACTCAAACACTAATCTAGATGTGGTTGTGAATGTGTTCTGTAGATGTGATTACAGTCCATAGTCAGTTTACTCTAAATAAGGAAGATTATCCTAGATAATCTGGGTGAACTTGACTGAATCAGATGGGAAGCCTTAAGAGCAGAGCTGAGGATTCCCTGAAGTAGAAGGAATTCTGCCTGTAGACAGCAGCTCAGGCTTGCCTGAATCTCTAGCCTGCCCTTCCTGGCCTGCCCTCTTGATTTCAGATGTGCCTGGTTATGGATTGAATTGTGACATCCCCGCCCACCACCGGCTGCCAAAATGCAGAGTCCTCACCCTCAGTACCTGTTAATGTGACCTTTTTTGGGAAATAGAATCTTTGTAGACGATAGAGTTAAGATGAGGTCGTTAGTCAGGCTCTAATCCGATACGACTGTGTCTTTATAAAAGGGGGAAATGTGGACACAGAGAAAGACATGTGTAGAGGAAAGATGATGTGCAGAATCAGGGAGAAGACAGTCGCCTGCAAGTGCAGGCACAATATCTGTATCTGTCTCCACATCCTACTGTGACAAATGCGCAGTATCAGAAGGGGTACCGCTTCTGGATAGTGTCCCTGGATTAGATCCTGGAACAGAAAGAGGGCATTTGTGGGAAAACTAGTAAAATCCAAATAAGACCTAGAATTTAGTTAATGTACAAATGTTGTTTTCTTAGTTTTGCCAAATGTACCCTGGTACATTTGATTTAGCCCTGAAGGAAGCTGTGTGATGATCTATGAGAACTCTGTACTATCCTTGCAACTTTCCTGTAAATTAAACCTTATTCTGAAACAAAAGGTTTATTTTTTTAAAAAGGCAGCCTGTGGGGAGAGGGAGGAAGGAATGAATAGACAGAGCACATGGGATTTTTAGGGCAATGAAATTATTCTGCATGATACTACAGTGGTGGCTATATGTCATTATTCATTTGTCAAAGCCCATAGAATGTACAGCATCAAGAGTGATGTAAACTGTGGACTTTGGTTGGTAATAATATGTCCATGTTTGTTCATCGATTGTACCAAATATGCCACACTGAAGAGGGATTTTTGAGGGTGGGGGAGTATATATGTGTAGGTGGGGAGAAAAATAAAACAAAACAAAACAAAACAAAACAAAACACACACACACACAAAAAAGGCAGCCTGGATCCAGCACTTACCAGCTGTGTGACCTCAGGAAAGATACTTCATCTTTCAGTACATCAATCATGTTTTTTATAAAATGGGAATTAATAATGCAACTTGCCCATAGAGTAATTATAAGAATTAAATGAGTTAAAGCACACAAGACTGCTTAGAACAGTACCTGGCACAGATAAGTGCTTAATAAATGCTGGCTCAAATGATAATATTTTTGTTTTATTTTATACACAACCTTTTCTCCATGGCTACTTGCTCAGTGCGTGGTAACCCGCATAGACCGGTGTTCTCCCAAGTTGGATGTAGCTGGGCTTGTACAAGAGGGTGAGAAGAAAAAGTAGAACTTCTGTTAACGTGCTGTTTATTTCATTCCCTTAAGTTCTCTGTATCTGTATATGTGCCGTAACGCACATCTTTATTCAGTTATAACATGCAAGGGAGAGGAGCGGACGCCACCTTTTTGTGGATAGAGTAAGTGATCCAAAAGGCGTGGGGACCCGTGCTGTGCTCCGGAGGCAGGGCATGCTCTTGCATCTGTGTGACCTTCTTTGGGCTCAGAGACACAGCCATTTAGGCAAACTAATTTTGCATTAAGCCCTAATCCCTAAGCCATTAAAATTTGCATGAAAATAATATTTTAAGTCCAGAGGGCTGAAAATGTTGAGGTTGATTCAATATGTATTTCCTACCCAGTGTTTCTTCAGCCTGGATTATTTCCATTTGTTCTATTGCTGGACAAAATGTCTCCTCTTACTTTTGAGAATCTAAATTTTCCCTCTGGCTTCCACCAGACCTTATTTGTTGCTTCACATAATAGACTCTTCAAGTTATTTCAGGCACAGGATGTTTATGAATCTGAAGCTTTTTGGATCTAGATGGTGATGCTTGTAGCAAGATAGAATGGTACTTTTTGAGACATGGAACAATGTAACTGACATTCATTTTAAGTTTTGTAGGCATCCATTTATTCACAGTTATTCTTTCACAATAATTCCTTCAAATGTTGCTTTCGTTTAAAAAAAAAAAAACGTTGTAGAGGCAGTCAGGCTAGGTTCGAATCCTGCTGGTTTTCAGAACCTAGGTTCAAACTCTGCCATTAACCAGCTGTGTATCCTTGGAGAATTTATTTTTTTCAACTCCTTTACATCCATTTCCTTATTGGAAAGATAGAATATTTACCTCGCAGGGTTATGTCAGGAATAACCATATTTAGGTGAGGTACTTGCATGTGTTTGGGGGAGGGTGGGCGCTCAGCAAATTGATGATTTTACTGTTGTTATTTTATGGTTATCGAGCCAACTAATAGGGTAGACCTAGGAAAACAAAGATGGCTAATGTATGATCCTTGCCTGTAAGGAAAACACACACGTACGTAGACATCTGAAAGTATTTCTGACACAGCTGATGCACTGGATATAAAGGAAGAATTGCAAGAGCAGTCTTACACTGAAAAGCTCCATCTCCTGGCCTGCCTTGCCCAAGCCCTCACCTCATCCTCTGGAGGCAAACTTCATTGGCTGTCACTCTTTTTCACTCTTCTGTGGTTTATTCTGTAATTCAAAATAATAAGCTTATATCACCCTTGCCTCATTTCCTCGCCTTTAGAACATGCTGCCGACTCCCTGTTATGACAGATGAGGACTTAGGGCCCAGGGCCTGGTACTTCCCCTCCCTCTTCCCCTCCGGATGTTGGATGGTTATATTATTTTCTAAAAATTCCTCTAATGCTGATATTTCAAACTTTCAATACCTGTAATTTTAAAACCTCTCATTTTTGCTCTGTCACCTTCAGTCGGTATCTTCTGCCCTTCAGGTATCACTCTTTTCTCTTTAATCGCTTACCTCCTTTAAGAAGTAGCCCAGTTCTCTAAAATGCGATGTGATGAATAGCAAATGTGATGAATTTACCAAATTTAGGATTTTGGTGTTTTGTAGTGACGTGATTGCTTTGGATTCCTCCTCGGCACTTCCGTTCGCATGGAGATGCCGACTAACTCACTGAACTGACCTAGAGCCCCTTCTGCCAGCCACACTTTCCTTCTACGTTACTAACATTCATAAGATTTGCATTCAGTTCTGCAACTGTAATAAAGGCTTCCCTGCTTTCTCTATGGTTTGATTTTAAAAGTTGTAACGCGCAGAAAAGGCATTTGCATTATTATGGTTACCTAAGTATTGCCCACTGCAGGGAGGGGCAGTATCCTGGGGCTCTGTGCACTGCTCCACGGGCCGGTGTCAGGATCTATGGGCTACGTGAGAGGGAACAGACGCTGCAGCATCAAGGTCAATGGTTTTTCTTTCCTTTCAGACAAGTGGTTATTTAAAACTGTGTCACTTTTCATTTGCTTTGTGTCTGGATCACGACCTTCTTGTATAGCCTCTGGTCTTCTTGCTGTTTCTCATCTTTTATCTTTCTTTTTCAAATCTTCCTCCCTCCCTCTCTTTCATCTTTCCTTTCTGGCAAAGAGAAGAGTGTGCCTTTCCCAGAGCCCCAAGTCTGGTAACCCTTTCAGATGTAGCCATTCTTGCAGAGCGCCTGTCTTTGTCCTGTCCTGGCTCCCGGACCTGAGTTAGGACCTCTCGCTCTTCTGAACAGCTGTCCTGAGATTTCTCCATACAACCTTCGTAGGTTTCCTGTTTCCTGCACCCGGCATCCTTCTCTCTCTGGAGTACGTCCCTAAGGAACTTCTTAAGAAAGGAGGACGCAGTTTTTTGAGGCTTTGTTTGTCTAAAAATTATTCAGATGGATCATATTTGGTTGACAGCGTGACTGGGTATACAATTCTATCTTCAAAATTCACTCCCCCCCAGCTTTTCTGACATCCAGTATTGCTTGTGAGGAGTGCAGTGTCAGAATGTTTCTTGTCTTTTGTAGGAAGTTACTCTGCCCCCCTACCCAGCACCATGGGGGCTCTTTGCATTTCTTTATTCCTGGTCTTGGTCTTGTATGTCTAGTTGGGGATCTTTCAGAAATTTTTTTTTTGATTTGAATATTAACTTTATTTTTAAAGAAATTTTTTACACCTTTTTATTGAGTTATAGGCATTATACAGTGTTGTGTCAAATTCCAGTGTAGAGCACAGTTTTTTAGTTATACATGAACATACATATATTCATTGTCACATTTTTTTTTTCACTGTGAGCTACCACAAGATCTTGTATATCTTTCCCTATGCTATACAGTATAATCTTGTTTATCTATTCTACATTTTGGAATCCCGGTCTGTCCCTTCCCATCCCCTGCCCCTTGGCAACCACAAGTTTGTATTCTATGTCTATGAGTCTGTTTCTGTTTTATATTTATGTTTTTGTTTTGTTTGTTTGTTTTTTAGATTCCACATTTGAGCGATCTCATATGGTATTTTTCTTTCTCTTTCTGGCTTACTTCACTTACAGTGACATTCTCCAGGGACATCCATGTTGCTGCAAATGGCGTTATGTTGTCGGTTTATATGGCTGAATAGTATTCCATTGCATAATTATATCACACCTTTATCCAGTCATCTGTTGATGGACCAGAAATTTTATTGTACTGGGCAAAAGTCATTGTCTGATGACTTAAAATTTTCGTTTTGGGTGAATTTTTCTATTATTTTTTAATAAATTCCTTCTCTCCGTTTCTTCACTTTTTTTTGTAACACCTATTAATTGGATAATAGGCCTCCTAGAATGATAGATATTCTTTCCATGTCTCATGTTACCTAACATATTTCTTATCTATCTGTGTTTTGGCTGCTTACTATAAAAGACTTATATTTTATCTTTAGCCCTGCTGTTAAGTTTTTAATCTTTTTTTATCATTTCAAGCCTTGTTTTTTGATTCTTGCTAAAGGGTAGCATAACTTTTATGTACATATGTAATAACAATAATATAAAACAAACCCTGAGTTTGTATACATATATATAATTTATATATTGGCACTATACTGTATATATAATAAATATAGTACATTTTCATATTTCACTTTTGATTTTAGGTGGTCTTGTCTTGTGTTGTGGGTAACTTTGTTGGTTGCTTGTGTCTTGATACTCTCTGGTCCTTGAATTATTTCTAACTCCTCAGATCAAGTTTTCTTTTAGTTTTAAGCTAGTTTTTCATTTTTCCCTGCTGTTGGTTTTCTTACACGTATTTCTGTTGATTCTTCAAGCTCTCGAGTGTGCATCCACTATAATCGCTTTCTGCTTGAGTTCATGAGTCTACTTCAGTTCTCAGCGAGGAAGAAGTCTGATCGTTAGCCTCTTACGTTTACACCACTTCATGAGGTAACTGTGATGACGGGGGAGACCTGAACAGTTTGAAAATAACTGCAAGGTTGCCTTCAAAGTTATTCTTAATGCCAGCAGGTAAAACCTGACATGTTCAGACAAAACAGGAGCAAGTCCAGCTTGAATTACTCAGAGGTGTTTTAAAGCATAGTTTTATTATTTTCATTTTTTTATAAGAAACTTCACCTGAGCTAAGAAAATGCTGCAGGTAAAGCACACTAGAGCTCAAACGGGTAAGAATATATTCTGTGTAAATGGTGCCTCTAATGCACTTGAACACTCTCCAGCGTTTCACGTGGACAAACGTGAGGTGCATAGTCTTACACCAGGTGCGTTCATTCCAGAATAGCCTGTTTAATATGACGTTAGAAACTTCAACTCTAGCCCAAAACCCTAATCAGAATTTGAGTTAGTGAGCGTGAAAGTTGTCCTGAGCGTGGTTTTCCCAGTGAGAAAGCACGAGAGGGTCCATTTGTATGTCATACAGACGTAGGTGGCTTGATATTCGTGGAGACTTACCAGTGGCAATAACAGCGTTCTTACTAGATGGTTGTCAGATTCAAGGGGGAAGTAATATTATATAAATCTGTTTGCTTTAAAACCAGCAGAAAAAAAATGAATGGAACCAGATTTCATTTTGGAATTGCTCTACCGGTGTCAACACTTTCTGTGATTTCTTCATAGAAAAACAGTTTGGTCTGAGGACACCTGCAAGTCTGTGGAACATTTTACCCCATTACCTGACTCTAAGTTTATTACAAGTTCAGACGTTCTCACAGATATCCCCATATCTTTGTTTTATGAGCAAACAGCATCTGTGTATTTAGGATCAACCTGAAAGGGGAGCCCATGGGCTCCCTGAGCATACACTCAGCAGCCCTTGGGGGCAGGAACATGCAAGGGCCTTCGTCCAGTGCCTGTAGGATTTTTAATAGACTTCCCTCTCCACTGGAGAAAGAGACTAAGGCCCCCTGGCAGTAAGTCCACTGCAGGAGGGGTTCTCCTTTTTCTCAGTTTACTGCAGAGGTCTTGAATGACCAAGACAAGTCGCCTGCCCAGAGTCCCACAGCCGGGGAGCAGCTCGGTGGAGATTCACACGCCTACCCCCACCTGCACGTGCATACAGTGTATCTGGATGTGGCTGTGTGCTCTGGGCGGTTGAGAGAAGGGGAGGAGCTAATAGTGCAACGGGACAACAGGACCCTAAAGAGGGGTGAGGGTGATGTAGAGAGCAATCCGCTTTTCAGTTTGTCTAAGGCCACAGCATGTCTGGACTTCAGCTCTTGTCGGGGCTGCAGAGCTGTGCTTCCCGTGTGGCTCCCTTGCACGCACCTTCTTGGTGAATGATTAGAAGAGGCGTATCAGTGTTTTCCTGAACCATGTTGCCTCTCCAATCATTAACATGGCCCTTTACCTCCTCTCTTGTCACCCAATCTTCTCCCCTCTAAAGCCAGTAGTGAAAACATAAAGTCCTAAGAATTACTTCTCAACCCTAGGTCTTTGCTAGAAACTGTCAGAGGCGATCTATTTGAAAGGCATGCACCCACCTGTCGCATCCAGGAGTTGGGCCTGGGCCCACACGGGGTCTTCACATCCGGGCATCCTCACCAGCCTCCCACCCCACCTCCCACCTCTGCCCCACTCACTTCCCTGCTCAAACCTTCTATGCTCCCCGCTGACTCCAGGACGGGGTCTGTGTTTCTTGCTCTGGGCATCCCAGGACACCCAGGACACCTGCCTGCCCTTCCAGACAGCCCCCCTGCATCCCCCACGGCCAGGCCAGTGGAAAGCTTTGTGGCTCCCTCCACAAACCGTTGCTCTGCACTAGGGCTTTGTTCTTGCTCTCATGTGGGAAGCCCTGGCTTGCCCGTCTCTGCACGTCCACATTCTACTCACTTTCAAGACCCCAGATCCAAAGGCAGCCCCTCCACCCAGTCTCCCTGGTCTCCCAGCCGTGGCTCTGCCCAACAGCTGTGAGGCTCATGGAGTCCTCTGAGACTTTACCTGGAGGACCTCATTTCGTCCTCACCACCTATGAGGAAGAGACGGGTCTCAAGTGACAAAACAGACTTAGAAAGGTTAACTTGCCTAAGGATCGTGAGCTGTGAGCACTGGAACCGGGATAGGAACCCAGGGGTGCCTGCGCTCAGAGCCTGGTTTTCCACCACTCTGGGATGCTCCGAGGCCCTTGGTTGTTGTGTAATTAGCATCTCTCCGAATGTAAAAGTCTTTAATGTACTGGTGAGAGTGAGAATGTCCACCTCACCTGTTTCCCCTGCTAATTCTAGTATGAATGGGGCGCTGAATAAACGTGTGAGGAAAGGTGAGATTCTTCTATATAGACGGGCGGCAGCACCTGTGTCTGGGCGGTGGGGTTTGTTCCCTCCCTCCTTCTCTGATGCCCTGAGCGCCTCCCATCCCTTGCCACTCCATTCTGCCCGCTTCTCCCCACCCCTGCTCGCTCTGTCTGCCCGGCTGCCCCAGGGGCAGAAGGTGGGCTCTCTTGGAGACCCTGCACAGCCCTCACTTTCTCTGCTGCCATCCAGGGTGGTTTGAACTTTTCCCCACCTCTGACTTTTTCCTTTTCTGGGCTCTCCCAGGCTGGAGTATTCATCTTCCCCTCTTGTGGCACTATGACTTTGTCGTATCCTGATAGGAATGATAGGAAATAAAGCCTGTCTTTGGTGCCATGGCTGAGTGCAGCCAGCTGCTCTGATCACTGCCTCTTATTTTTTTTAAACATTTTTTATTGATTTATAGTCATTTTATAATGTTGTGTCAAATTCCAGTGTAGAGCACAATTTTTCAGTTATACATGAACATACATATAGTCATTGGCATATGTTTTTCTCTGTGAGCTACCATAAGATCTTGTGTATATTTCCCTGTGCTATACAGTATAATCTTGTTTATCTGTTCTACAATTTTGAAATCTCATCTATCCCTTCCCACCCTCCGCCCCCTTGGCAACCACAAGTTTGTATTCTATGTTTATGAGTCTATTTCTGTTTTGTATTTATGCTTTGTTTGTTTGTTTTAGATTCCACATATGAGCAATCTCATATGGTCTTTTTCTTTCTCTTTCAGACTTGCTTCACTTAGAATGACATTCTCTAGGAGCATCCATGTTGCTGCAAATGGCATTATGTTGTCGCTTTTTATGGCTGAGTAGTATTCCATCGTATAAATATACCACCTCTTCTTTATCCAGTCATCTGTTGATGGACATTTAGGCTGTTTCCATGTTTTGGCTATTGTAAATAGTGCTGCTATGAACATCAGGGTGCAGGTGATCACTGCCTCTTAGACGCCCCCAGCACCCCCAGTCGGCACTGTGTCCAGGCTCTGAACTGTGGGCTGCCAGGTGATGGGTCCATCCCTCCATTAACACCTGTTTGTCAAGATCTTATTACATGTGGGGTCCTGATGAGACCGTAGTGAACGAGAGTGAAGTCCCTGTCTGCTTGGACCCTTACGGTCTAGCACAGTGTCTCATAATTGGTTTGTGGGTGTTGCATTCTCTCGTCACCTGGACTGTTAGTTCCTTGCTGGCAGGAACCTGATTTTCTGCACCTTTTGCGGCCTACACGCAGCTTCATACAGTGCTGGGCACAACATGGAAACAGTGGCAATGGGTAATGTCTGGTGAGTTATAAAGCATTTATAGTTTAAGAAGCACTTTTCATATATACAATCACATTTTTTGATGGACTCCTTAGTAGGTAGGACAAAACTGAAGACTATTGCTTCTCAGTGGTTTGATAATCTTACAGTTCTTAAAATCCATATTCAATAAATACTGTTCAGCATTTATTAAATGAGAGTAGGAGGAGCTGCCTTCCCTGTTGTTCTGTTCAAAGCAAGGGATTTATATGCATCAAACCTTGTATAACATTAGAAATATTAATTTTTATACAACATGCATGTATTTAAAAAGAATGACATGGTAGGGCTTAGAGTTAAACAAACAAACAAACAAACCCTCCTCTTCCTTACCTCCTGTTCTGCTTCCCAGAAACAGTCAGTCTGAACTTTGTTTTTGTTTTTCTGCGTGAGACAGACGTGTAAATAATTGTGAACAGAGGGCAGATGGTAGTGGATTACAAATGTGCCCACAGATTCCTCCTCCTGTCATGTTCACCCCTTTACAACGTGACTTTGCGGCTCCTTCCATCAAGAGGCAGAGTCTATTTCCCTACCTCTCGAATCCGGGCTGGCCCGGGACATCTTTTGTTCAATAACGTAAGGCAGAAGTGATATTTTGCAAAATCTGAAGCTAAGCCTTTCTTTAATAGGCTCTGCAGCTTCTGCTTTTGGCCATTCGGAGTGCTGTCCTGAGACCGTCACTTAGGGAAGCCAGTCTAGCCTACAGAAGTGAGTGGCCATGTAGGAGCTGACAGCCAGCATTAACAGCCAGATGTGCAAGGAAGGCCACCTCGCACTGGATGGTCCAGCCCAGCCCAGCCCAGCCAGTCTTTCCAGGGGAATGTAGCCCCTGGGTGACCTCAAGCAAAATCAGTGGGGGAACTACCCAGCAAATCCACAGAATTATGAGAAATAACAAATAGTTGTTGTTTTAAGATACTAAGATTCTTCATCTAGTTTTGGCATTGTCCATTCATTCCCTGCTATGACAAATGAAGATTTAGTCCGTTACTTCATCCCCTTCTCCCACACACCCTCATTTTATAGTTTTGATACTAGTCTTGGTTTCTCGATTCATCACCTTTGCATCTTCAAATTAGTTAAGCCTACATTTCCTGTTCCATTAATAATAATATCTATTGACTCCCCACTTTTTAAGATGGAAGCATTACTGTTTCCTCCCTTCTGTCTACCTGTATCATCCCCTTTGACCTCCTGATTTCTTTAGGCTCTACCTTTTCTTTCCTTTCTAGAGAACTTTCAAGTGAAATATAGTTATACTCAAAAAGTGCAGAAATCTTTAGTGAGAAGTTTGATAACTGAACACACCTCTGCAGCCAGCACTTATCTCTAGAAATAGAGCTTTACCACCACCTGGAAGTCCCCTCCTGCTGGCTCCTACTTACAGCTTTCTACCAAATGTGGTAATTTTTCTAACTTCTGAAACTGTAGATAAGTTCAGCCTCTTTTTAAGTTTCATATACAGTTGACTCTCAGTTGGTTCCAGGACCAGCACAGAAACCAAAATCAGCAGGTGCTCAAGTCTCCTACAGCTGGCCCTGCAGATACGAAAGGCTGACTGTAAATGTCACTATTCGGTATGCTCGCCATTGTAGCTGGCTTTTTTGTTATTGGTCAACATTATGTTTGTGAGATTTATCCCTGTTGCTGATGTACGTATATGTCATTCCTTCTTATTTCTGCAATGTATTTTACTATATGAAAATACCACACTTTATCCAGTCTAATGTTGATGGACACTTCAGGTCTGTCCAATATTTGGACATTTGGAAGTGCTACAGTAAGCATTATTATACTTTTTAAAAATGAACTTATGTGTACATTTCTATTGATATAGGCCTAGAAGTGGAAGAACTAGATCACAGAGTGCCTGTATGTTCAGCTGTGCTAGTTAGTGCCAGTTTTCCAAAGTAGTTACCCTAATTCGCACTCCTACCAGCAGCGTAGAAGAGTTACCGTTGCTCCAGATCTTTGGCACCATCTTGTATCCTCTGACTTTTTGTTGCAACCATTCTTTTGGGTGGGAAGTCACATAATACTGTGCTTTTTAATTAGTATTTTCCTTAAGGTTTGAAGTTTTTGATGCTACTATAATGGGATCATTTCAATTTATCATATTCCAATTGTTTATTCTGACATATAAAAAGAGCAGTGTTTTGGATCTTGTATCCAATGACATTGCTAAATTTACTTAATAATTCTGAAATCATCTTTTGATGTTTTTAGAGTTTTATGTACATAACTATATCATTTGTGGATAAAGTAGAATTATTTCTTTCTTCCCAATCCTTATGATTTCTTTTCTTGCCTTATTGCATTGACTAGAACCAATACAGTGGCGAACAAAAATTAAGATAGAAGCCATCTTTGTTTCACTTCCTGTCTCTAAGGGAATGCTTTTAATATTCCACCATGAAGTAAGGCATTTGCTATAGATTGTTATAGGGATATTCTTTATCAGATTAAGGAAGTTTACCTCTGTTCCTAATTTGCTAAGAGTAATTATCAAATGCTTTTTCTGTACCTATGGAGATGCTCACATGATCAGTATCTCTTTTTTATTATTTATGTGGTGAATTACATGAACTGAGTCACAGATATTAAACTACCCTTGAACTGCTACAATAATCACTACCTAATTGTGATGTACAGTCCTCTCATATGTCACTGGCTTTGATTTGTTGATTTTTTTGTTTTAAACTTATGCCTCTATATTCATGAAGAAGATGGGCTTATAGAAATAGAAATCCTGAGAGCCTAAATTTGGTTTTTCTAGAGAGACTGGACATTTGTTTTCTGGTCCTAATAGCAACTAGGACCTAGGGGTGCCACCAAGAATGCTTCAGCCCGTTGTAATGATCATAATGGATGAATCTGAGATTTAGCTCACTCACTTTGCTGTGGGCCAAAGGGTTGGTCTCCAGATTGCAGAACTGTTACCAACATTTGCCTCTGGAGCAGTCTTGCCTTTAGCATCATTACAGTTTCTTCTGTTTTGTTTGTGATGAGTGAACTTATATACTCAAGATAAACATGCAAAAGAATAAAATCACCAAAACTAGAAGTTGTGTTGGCCTATCCATGATTTTTCACATTTTCACTCTGCTTGTGCTTGAGCCAAATGTCAGAATTAAACAAAAAAGCCACCCTGCTAAACACAGTGTTTCATGGAGGTCTACAACACACACACACACACACACACACACACACACACATTTCAATGTCCGTCTTTCCACGATTTATCCATCTATCCTTTAAGGGTGCATTGCACTGTTGTCCAAAGCTTGTGTATTCTTTTGAATTTAAATATTTAAGACAGCATTCCAAATGCAAGTCAACATTCTGGTTATGTGAATCCAAATGGTGAACAGCAACAACAAAAATCCTTGAAGTATTGAAGGGAAGGTTGGAGTTATAGTTTTAAAAGAAACGAGTGAATGTGTGATATTCAAGGAACAAAGGAGGCCACACTGCATTCCATCAGCGATGACACTGTGAAGAAAGTAAAAGGAGAAGTGGGTGCCCCCCAGTTATCCTCCGTGTTACTTGGGGTTGGGAAGCATTTGCGAGGGGTTGGAGCTAATGGCGACAGTGCTCAGAGCAGCAGGACGGCACCCCATGTCTGGACGCATGGGGAGCTTCTTTGTGAAAGGAGAGCTCTGGGAGACAACAAAGGTAGGGCTCCTATTCTAAGCCAGAGCAAAAGAAAGAGAAACAATGAGCCGTAACCCTCCACCACTGGTGTCACAGCATTTCAGCCTAAGAGTGACGTTGCCCTTCCTTCTCCCTCTTCTCCTCGACTCCAAAGCTGTGACATTTCACTGCAGCAAACAAACCTACACGTTTTGTCTATGATTACTGCTATTGTATTTATTATTAGAAAATGAAACTGGCAGTAGCATTTACATATGTATTTGTTTACTTTTATTATGATATTTCAGTGATTTTTTTTTTAATGAGACTATACAGGTTTAGAGTGTTTTTCCTAATCCCAGCTTTCCTGTGTATCCTGTTCTTTTTATTATGCAAAATTCCGTGGTTTAGTGATTTTACAAACACATAAACGGCTTGGAGGGTGAAGCCACGTCATGCAGGTAGCTGCTCCCTCCTTTGGGTCCCGTTCACTTACTTTTTTTTGTCTGCTTTGCCTTCTCCCTTTTTAATGTCCCTCTCCTTTCCTTCTGTTCCTCTTTTATTGACTTCGGCTTTTGGAGAAATTTTGTTCACTTTCTTGTGATCTCAGCAACACATCTGGAGCCATGTTTGTTGTCATTTATGCAGGACTTAATTTTTAGTGACAGGACGCTTCAGAATATTCAACCCGCTCTGCTCCCAGAAGTAAAAGTCTCTACCTGCTTTTCATCTTGTGTACATGTGTTGAAATCTTTCATCCACTCATGATCATTTCTGATTCTCTGCATTGTTGTTGACTCTGTTCTTTTTTAAGTTTCATCTTAATGTAGCCTCTGGAGAAAGAGTAGATAAATGTATTGTGTTCATGCATTATTCTGAAGTCCAAACCAGAACAGTTTTTTCAAACTGAAGATTTAAATACGCTCTGCTTTGTTCTTCAGTGGCTTTAATTGCACACCAAAAAAAGGTAGATGAAAAGTCAATAGATTGTCAACTTAAGTTCTAAGGAAAACAAAATTGCCATTTAATTAACAAACTTCAAAATTATGGGGAAAATTAATACTGCTAGAAAGTAATTTCCAGAGATTTTCAAGGTTTTTTTCAAAAGTAAGTCTAACTTGTTGTACATAGAGGGTCATTGTCCACCCGTTAACTTATTTAAAATATTTGTTTGAATAAATGACACTGCAAGGTAACACTTTACCTTGGAGTGGTCTTTGGGTTTTTGTAATATTAACTATCCTTATTCACTAAAACTACAAGTTACTGACATGACCATAGTTTAAGAAGACCAAGTCTTCTTAAAAATAAGTTGAAAGGCTGCTCTTTTCTCATCTTAGTATCTGACAAGTCCATGCTTTGAGCGTTATACTTTTCAGTTGATAACAATACCTATGCATTCATTTGACAGGAACGTTCAGAAATTTGCTTTGAAAATTACCGGCAAAAGCAGGATTCTCCACTAGCAGTATTTGTATAATTCAATACTGTAGGAAAGTAGTGGTTAAGAGAGCTCCAGGATAAATAAACTAGTTTCTTTCTGCACATATACTTTGACAATAGACAGGTCATGACAGCAGATGGTGGTCATTGTTTTAGCTACCTGGCATCCAGACCCCTTTGTCACAGTGGCCTAAATGACTTTCAGAGCAACGTTCCACACACGTGCAGCAGGATGACAGATCCGTGGTATGCTCTTCCCTTCAGAATCTAAATGCTCTGTTTGTCACATGCTTCAAATCCAAACCCCGGTAGCAGACAGGAAGACCCCAGGCTTATGCTTAGCTAGTAAATGCCCCCACCCCCCGCCTCTGTCTCTCTCTCTCTGTCTCTCTCTCTCTCTCTCACACACACACACACACACACACACACACACGCATGCACACACTTGGGAATTTGAATTTGTACTGGAGTGTCACAAAGATGAGATAAATGATTGGAATCATTTAATCAATGATTTGCCAAGACCTTTGAGCTATTCCCGTCTCTCAAATCTTTGAAGATTATCTCTTTCTACACTTTCCCCCCCTGGTTTCATCAGCCCCCTTTTCAGTCACTGAGCTTACTTCCCGTACATTCTCTTCCTGCCCATACTACCCTGTTACGTCCTGTTGTTTAGTAACAAAACTCCGTAACGAGTCACCTTATGACACAGTGTTTAAGGGTCACCGGCCACCAAGCAGTGTCATAGTAAGTGATGTCGATAACTTCAGTCAAAGTGGCTTAGCTGTGCCAGCTGGAACTGTAGAATCGAGCAAACAAGAAGACTGTCTTCATCCCTACCGGTGTTCAGAACCAGAGAAGAAAGTATCTGACACAGAAGAATTGAAGACCTCTCTCCTTTGATTTCTTCCTCAAACCTAGAATAGGAACCAATTCTGTACAGGAAACTTCTTAGAAACAAAAGGAATGACATTGATACAACCATTAACTCCCTTCAGCCAGTCTGGACAGAGAGGCTGAACTCACTTGGCAAAATTGTTTCTACTTTCCTATATTTTCTGTTACTTCTTTACATTTTAAAACAATTTATTAAAATAAAGTCATGAGACATTTCAACATGTATAAAATAATTTAATAAAAGCCATGGACCAATGTACTATACAGGGCTAGGTTTCAGGGGCTTGTAACCCCAAAAATGAAAAAGAGTGGCTTTAGAAAGTTAATTTTTCTGTTGTAACAAGAAGTTTGGGAGTAGGGGGTCTGAAGCTGATATAGTAGCTTAAAGAGGCCTGCAAGGACCAGCTTTCTCTCTGGCTTCGCCTCTACCCTTAGCACTACCTTAAGTGGCTTCGATCCTCCTGATGATCTGCAGTTGGTTGCTGTCACCTTGTCCATTCCAGGCAGGAAGAAGACAGAAAAGGACATACACAGAACCTTATTAATTTTGCTTTATTGCATCAGAAAGGCCTTCCCTGGGACTTTTGCCCCCCTCTTCTTTGGCCAGATCAATGTCATATGGCCGTTCCAGGCTATAAGAAACTTTGGGTTGGGGCATTACCAACCCCATCAAAACTGGGGCTTGTAAATATGAAAGAGTGGACATTGGGCAAGTAACACACCAATGTCTGCTTCTGCCAGACTTAATAGATGTTCGTATTCTGCAACTTTGCTTCAGATCTTTTGTTTTCTTTTGAAGATATAAAACACTACAAATAAAAGTAAAGACCCATCGCTCTCTCTTCTTCTTCCCTTCCATCCCACAGGTAACTTTTAACCTAAAGCTGGCATGTGTTAACTCTTGGATTTTTTTTTCTTTTTTTAGAGAGATTTTATACTCTCACCACATAAAAAGGTTTGGCTTCTGATAACATTGGGCTAGGTAATTCAAGCCTTTCCTCATGGTAAATACAGGTAAATGTTATCTAGATAGATAGATAGATAGACAGACAGACAGACAGACATATACTTTTTCCCTAAGTCATATTTCAAAATCTAGTAAAAGTGTTATAGAAATGATAAGATCATAAAGAACTGTCCGGCCAGAATTTGAGGAAAAGGAGGAACCGAGGGAGGTCAGTTGCATACCAGCTGACCTCAGCCAGCACAAGGCAGCCCTCACTAGTGCCCTCAGATGGGTTCAGGGCAGACTTACTTATAGTTTATCCTCCCCTGAGTGTGTAGTCTTTCGAAACCAGCTTGATCTGGAAAAGGGCTTTCTATTAGAGACCCAGGTTCAGGATGAGCCCTGGGCAGTTACTTTTTTTTTTTTCCGTCACTCCGTGAGGCTACCAAACTTGAAGTCCGAGTTTGCCTAGATCAACCAAAGCCCAAAAGCAATGTCAAGGCTCAGGTGTCCTACTTGCGCAGATGGGCTTTCTGTCATGCAGGCAAGGACGAATTAACACCGAAAAGATCTGCTAATACTTGCAATTTCTCAGGCATGTTTTCCCTAAACGTCTACATTCTTTGAAATTTACTATTTTCTTTGCCTAATGTCTTTGTTTAATTTCTTAGCTGATTGATTTTCCTTTATTGGTATAATTATTTAAAGTCATGAATTTCTTCTCTATAGGTACTGCTTTATCTACATTCGCAAACTTTTGACATATAGTGTTTTATTGATTTATTTCTAAAATATTTCTAGTTTATTTGGCCTATAAATTATGTATAAACACACGTATTTTAGAAACATATAAAAAATATGATGCATTCAGGAAAGTGTATAATTATAAAAGGATACCCATATAAATGTTCACAGAGTGAACATATCCATGGGACAACATTCAAATCAGGAAATAAAACAAAAGATCTTACTATTTTTGTCTTTTAATTCAACTGCTGAGTCCCTTTACATTTTAAATAATTTCTTTTTTTTTTACATTTTTTATTGATTCATAATCATTTTACAGTGTTGTGTCAAATTCCAGTGTTCAGCACAATTTTTCATTCATGGACATATACACACTCATTGTCACATTTAATTTCTTTTAAGTTACAATTTTCTTTCAAGCATACTTTTAATTTTTTCTTTTAAGATTATTTAATTGTCAGAAGTTATTGTAATTCTAAGGACCATAATTATTGTATTTGGCAACACTTCCTCATGAAGGATTACTTATTTGTGAGTTTTAAAACTTTGGATCGTGAATTCATATTCAGCCCGCTTTCTCTGTGAGAACACCATGCAAACTAGGGCGAGGAAACAGCCCTCCACGATGTTTGTGCGTTTGCTCCTGCTTGGTAATGTAAACTTGAACCTCAGTAAGGCATAGGCCAAGGATTTTGATTTCTCAGTTGTATTAGTCTGGGTCTTATCAGGAGACAGAAACCACACAGTAATTTAAATAGGTTACTTTAAGGAATTACTAAGCTATAAGAGGACATCTAAAAAGATACAAAAAGAATGAAGAGAATGCTGACGGGAAAAACAAACTTGAAAAGGGAGCTCTCCCCCAGGCTGGGATGCAGGTCTCCTTGGTGAGGGGCGGTCAAGCTCATGGGAAAGCAGAGAAGCTTTCTGGGCTGCCCAGACTCCAGTGGATGCACAGATCTTGCGCAGGCAGGAAGCAACCCTCTGGGGCGCAGATGTCAAGGCCGTCATGTGGGTGCACGCAGAGACCTGGGACGCCATCGTGGGCATGAAACCCGGAGCACACGGTATCTGTGTGGTCTCCAGGCCTGGGCTGGGACATTGAGGTCACCGAGAGGCTGTGAAGAATACCACTGGGTGTCCCGGCACACCCACACTGCTGACACAACATGGGACAAGAGCGAGGAAAAGCAAACCCAGCACACGGGAACCGGGAAGAGAAGCCCCCTTCCTCCTGCAGTGTCCCTCCAGCGCCCTCTGCTGACAAAGCATCGCATCCTGCTTTACTGTAAAGGAGAAATGCTTAAGGCAGCCAATCCATTATCACAGACCAGGGACTAAAAGACGAATTTGTACCTGAGAGGCAGTACGTTAAGTGCCCTATCAGGACTGCCGTTCCTCTTTACCCAGAATGTGGGTGAAGACACACTTCCTTGTCTGTGTGCCGGGGCGTCCACTTACTGTCCGTCTGCCTTTCTCCGATGGTGCCGCCCTTTTGAGAGTCCTGTCCTTACGCGGGGGCCCTCTTCCCACTTCCCACCTCATTTGGGCTCAAGGACTTCTTTCCTGTTCCCACGTGGGCATTAAAACCCGAACTTCTTGGAAACTGGTATCAGTATCACTTCACCTAGTTGAGTCGCTGCTCGGTCAGCTCATCACTTACTGCTTTTCCTTTATGCTCTTTCTTTGTTAGGATCACTCGGGTTGTGAAGTCAGTTGTGCACTAAAAACAAAGAGGCATGTGTTACACCTGGCATTTCTGAGTGGCCTTAGAGGGAGGGTTTTCAGTCTGTGTTGCTCTCGCAGTTTAACAATAGTTTTTCTTGTTCTTTCTTCATTGTTCTTTGCCAACTTCCTGGACCTGGTAACTTCTTGAGAGACGTGCTTGGTGGTTTTAAACACAAATAAAATAGCTCTCACTACACGTTGCATGATACTAAAAGTATATCAGTAGAGGACAGCTGCTAGTTTCAGGTGATTAATGAACTCGACTTCCTTGGGCTTTGGTGGAGAGGCTTGTACAGGGGTTGTCCCACATGACTTTTCATGTGTGCATTTAAAAAACACTCCAGGGATGGATTCATGCTGGCATGGAGAGCTTTTCAATTTCCACTCAGGGTTCTGCATCCTTTGGTGGGCGTGTGACCAATTTCCATTTCATTACTCATGTAAGGTGTCACTTATCTCATTCTTAATAACTGGAACCATATTTCTGATTTATTTCAGCAATACATTAACATATAGGTTGTGTTATAAATTGGACGACTTCTTAGTTTAATCTTAGAGATTGATGTATTACTTCACTAGAGAAACTAATGCTCTGTGAATTTAGGGAGATCCTCTTCTGAGCTCCTGACCATATTTTTGCATTTATCTAGACTGTTATCGCCTATCGATTAATTATAATTTTTGTTTACTTGTCTAACATTTCTTTCATATTAGGAGATCTTGGAGGATGGGGTTTTGTGACCTGCCCCAGAGTCTAGCACAGCTCCAGAAAGGAGACAACAATTAAATACTTTTTGAGCCAATAGATTTTTGCCTGAGATCACACAGCCAGGAGTAACTTAGCTCAACTTATCTGAGGAGCCACTCTACTTAAGGGGCTTAGTTGGAGCAACAGGCATGTGAGGGAATTATGACTGTGTAAGTATACAGAATCCAGACCCTGGGATATCTTGCACACCAATGCTAAGATCTGGGAATTTTGCTAAGGGTACTGGGAGCTATTCAGGAGTTTCTGAAGGGAGACACAATCAGACATACGTCTTAGAAAGATCACTCTGTTGGTTTCATATAGACTGTGTCATTATATCAATGGCTCTCATTAAATATTGGTGGAATAAAAGTGGATGAAAGAATGAGTTAGGAAGGTGTACTGAGGCTTTCTACAAGTGAACTTTTCTTTGAGTTTATTGTCTGAGACAGAACGCTTCCTTGGAAGGTGTCAAGGATTGAACTGTATCTCTTCTCGTGGAACCTCAGAATGTGACTGTATTGGAGATAGGCCTATGTAAAGGGAATTAAGTTGAAATAAGATTGGATACGTTTGGCCTCTCCAGTCTGACTCATATCCCTGTAGGAAGAGGAGACTAGGACACACAGAGAGACACCAGGGCACGCATGCGGAGGGACAACCACACGGAGAGGCAGTGAGAAGGCACCGTCTGCAGGCCAAAGGGAGCAGCCTCGGGGAAAACCACCTTGATCTGGAGCTTCCAGCCTCCACAACCATAAGAGAATAAACTTCTGTTGTTTAAGCCGCCCAGTCTGGAATTTTGTTATGGTAACTACAGCCGACTGTTCAAGAAGGTTCTACGGGCAGGCCAGTGCAGCTCTCCCTACCTGCTTTGGTACCTATTTCAGCTGTTGTGTGGCGATGGTGATGAGCTGTTCTCTGTCCACGGCTTGAGGGATTCAAGAGCATGGGCAGAACGCTTTAGGAGGGGAGAGAAGCAAGATGGCGGAGTAGAAGGATGCTTGTAGCTCACCCTCTCCCACAAATACACCAAAACTCACATCCACGGACCCACTCAGCCAACCAGAGCACCTGCCCAACAGGTGCTGACAGAACATCGCCCTCTTCAAAAGACAGAGATGTCAAAAATCTGGTAGGAGAAAAGAAAAAAGAAAGAAGAAAAAGCAAAACAGTGCAGGACTGGTCCTGTGGGGAGGGAGCGGCAAAGGAGGATTGACACTCGTTCGCTGGGTCCCCCCCTCTCCAACGGAGAGGCCAGCGGGACGGAGGGGGTGCCTCCGACACATTAGGAGGAATCTACACTAGGCGTAAAGACATTTCCTCAGGTAGAGGAGAGGAGATATTAGAATGTCTGCCCAAAGGCTTCCCAGGTTTAAGGAAAAGATTGACCACATTTCAGAGGACTGTGCATGAAAGTAGAAGAATCCCTTATGTGGCATCATGAGACACTGGCCAGCTTTCTGAGTCTTCATTTAACTACTTAAATTATTTATTGACTATGCAAATGTGCCAGACACTGTACTCTCCATTGGGGCAAATAACAGGCCCTACCGTTTAGGTTAATTAGCGTAACCCAACTAATTAACTAAGATTAATCAAACACCGACCTTGCCCTCTGCTAGGTAACAGTCCAGACTTGAAAACAGATCCTTGAAAGATAACACACTCAGGCCAATCCTAGAGATACTACCTGCATGCTGTGGGAACACCGTGTACCTGGAGCCTAGGGAAAGGCTTCATACAAGAGGTGATATTGGCAGGGTTTTGAAGTGTGTGTAGGAGTTCATCAGCTTGATAAAGGCAGCAGGAGAGGGAAGGGCATTCTAGGGCATGGGAAGAAGCCCTGTGCCAAGGCTCAGAGGCATAAGGGCTGTGGTGTGTTTGGGGATCAGTGAAGACTGCAGTGGAACAATATGCATGAAGGAAAGAGCTCAGAGCCACAGGAGGTGACACTGGAAAAGTCAGTTGCTACCAGGTGGTGGAGGACCTAGCATTTCATGTTCATGGGCTTGACTCTGATTTTGTAGGCAACAGAAACTTAGTGGGTAGTACAAGGTCACTGCAGCCACTGTGGGGAGATCCAGACCCCATGGGGTCAACTTCACTACTCCATTAGCAGCTTCTAATATGACTAAAGCAGACATTGTTTGACTTTCTGGCTGCATTCCATGATGTCTTGCCTCTCTGGTTTCTGCCCCTTTTCTGAGTTTGTCTTTCCAGTTTTTCTATCAATCCAAGAGCGCTCCCCAATACCCTGCCAATCGTCCTGCTCAAAGGAGTCAGTTTTCATCTTTGTCCTGGGAGTCAGAGCATTATTAGGCTAAAGGTTACTATAAAACTTTTTGTTCAAATACTCTCATGCATTTTTTAAATTTCAGCTTCATGGAGGTATAAGTGATAATAAAATTTTAAGATATTTAATGTGTACCTCATGGTGATTTGCTGTATGTGTACATTGTAAAAGAATTTCCTCCATCATCCAGCGAGTTAACACACCCATCACCCATCATATTTGTCTTTTTTTTTTTTTTGCGAGAACATTTAATTTCTACTCTGTTAGCAAATTTTAACTTCAGCTATGCAATGGAGTGTCATCAACTATAGTCACCATATTTTACAGTCGTTCCTCTCAAATGGTAATACCTGAGTAGTTCAACAACGAAAAGGATCTTTAAGTGTCATTGGGAAATTAATCATTTCAACTAGGTAATAATGTATTAGACAACAATAAAAAATGAAAAGATACTCTTGCAGCTGAAGGATTTATGAGTCCAGAAAATCTACAAAGATCACACTTGTACATCTGCCTGCTATTAACCTGTCCACACACATAACCCGAGACTGATTTGCTAAAAATCTCAGATTCAGTTACCCTCCCTCCAACCCACACTTCCTGTGCATTAATTCTCCCACTCTTCTCACTACTGGCCTGGCCCTCCACCCATCAGGAGCAATCCTCCAGATGGCTCCATTCATTAACCTTCTCTGGACAGAGTGCCGTCCCTCACCTGCCGGCATCTGCATATTCTGTACCACTTCCTTGTCTTTTCTCCTGAAGCAACTGAAAGCCCAAAGTCCTTTCCCTTTAATATGCTCTTGCTAATGAATCTCAAGGTCCTTGCCTCCTGTCCCCTTTGCTCTACCCGCATGGTCATCCCCTATTGGTGGATAAACGCAACACGGCTTCTCTGTACCTACCTCTAGGCTGCCGAGTGGGGCTGAAAGAATAACAGTTGCCCCATCACCTGATCTCCATCCCCATCTGTGTCTTCATCACTGTAGGGACAAACCTTTCCGTTTCCTGGTCAGCTGTCTCCACTTTAGCAGAGACGCCTTCTCAAACCCCATCCACACTCCTCCTCAGTCGAAGACACCCTCACTCTCCTCCCCACTGTTTATTCTCAGCAGATGACTTCACCTCCCACTTGAGTAGCAACTAATGTTTATTGAGCACCTGCTCTCCACCAAGCCCCCGTTCAGGCTCTGGGGATATTGCAATGGAAACACAAACCACTGATGCGTAGGGTTTATATTCCAGACGGAGATGCATGATAAACGATGGCCAGGCAGAACACCATCAGCTGTGATTATATAAAGAAAAGTTAAGTAGGATATGGGGTGGGGGAAGAGGGGTGTGGTGCTCTTTAATTTAGGGGGAGTCAGGGAAGACTATCTGTACAGGGAGCAAGTTATGTGTTTATCTGATGGAAGGACAGGTAAACAGAGCCCCCAGGATGGAAACAAGCTGGGTGTGTGGGGGAAACACAGAGGAGGCTGGGCGGCTGGAGCAGAGTGAGAGGGAGAGTGCTAGGAGGTGGGGTCAGGCAGGTGGGGTGGGAGGAGTAACGTAAGGTCTAGGTGGCCATTGTGAAGATTTGGCTTTTCTGTGAGGGACCTGAGAGTCATTGGAGGGCTTTCAGCAGAGGAGTGACAGGATCTGTTTGGGGTTTTAGAAGGATCATCCTGGTTGCTGTGTGGAGAAGAGGAGAAGCAAGAGTTTCAAAGGTGTCAGAATTGTGTTGTCCCTTTGGGCAAAGGCAAGTATATTTTTGGTTGTGCAAAAGAAAGTTGCAGTTGCTTTGGATGGAAGTATGGGGGCGGGGCACAGGGAGGGGGAGGGGGAAGCAGTGAGGTGAATATAAGTGAGGGAAGAAGAGCACATGTGGATGCTGGGAAGTCCGTGGAAATCTATTAGCGTAGTTCTTGCTTGTTTTGCTGCCCACTGTTGAATTCCCTTCCTATGAAATGAGAGTCCTTCGTTGAGTGCTGTTGGAGTGTGGGGCTCGGATTCCTTTTAAAGAAGCTCCTGGCAGCTAGAGAATGCACTGAGGACCCAGCCTCTGCCAACTGGATGGCCACACCCAGAACCTTCAATTGTGATGGAATGACACAGAGAATTCCATCAGCTGAGGAATTCTTCATGATGGCTGCAGCACGGTGGGAATCCAGCTGGGGGTGATGGTTCCAAAGGTAGTACTGTCTCAAGCTGAGTCCTCTTTGGTGGAAAGCGAGGGGTCCCTGGGTGGGCTTTCTCCCCCACATCTTTCCCTGTGCAGGCTTGGTTTTCCCTGACCTTTGGGGTCAGTTCTGTTGCAGCCAAGAACCCTGAAGATGCAATGGAAGAATTTTTTCACCCAAGAATTTTGCAGAGTACTACATTCTAAAGAAAGATCATTCTAACTGTAGTGAGAGTAACCCTCACTCTAGAAGTGGGGTGATGTTACCAAAGTAAACAAGTCCACTCACTCACACGCAGTAAAGCGGCTACGGTGAAGGAAACCGCAGTGTCTATTTCAGGTGCCGAACAAAGAGTGCGGGCAGCTAATGCTCTAAAAAGTTAAACTCTCCGGTGGGTTTCAGGGAAGAATTTTTAAGGGCAGGATGAGGAAGGGGAGTCATAAGGTGTGTGAGGAGGTCGTGCACAATTCTTTGGTTGATGGTGAGGTGGCAGGGTGGTGTTACAGATGTTAACGTTATCAGTCCTCAGGCTCCAGTCAGTCTGGGGGCTACATGCTTATGGTCATCACGTAGTTAACTTCTTCCACGTGGTGGGGATTTTAGAATCTGTAAGACAACTCAGGGATGTGCACCAGATATTCTTACCTTCCTTCAGGGAGAGACTAAAGATTCTGTAACAGCTAAATGGCTGGTTTACCATTTAGATTGTTGCCAGTTCTTCTGGCCCAGCTGCAATTTTTTGTTGTTACTATGTGCTTACATTCTTTCAATCATCAATACTTGGGCCAGGCTTTTGTGACTCAGGGCTGGGAAAGGACAGCTCTTCTACAAAGAAGAGGTGGGCAGAGGACAAGGGGTGGAGTGCGGGTGGGGTGGGGTCTGCACCAGGAAGGCCCCATAGGGTCCTGCTTGGTTACAGTGAAAGGAAGTCACAGAAATCATTCAGTATGAAGTTGTACTCAAAGAGGAGGAGACTAGGGTGAGAACAAAGACTGGCAGAAGCAAAAGTTAGATGAAACAAATTAAAATGCTTTATGAGATCAATCTGAGTAGCTCAGACTAAAATTGACACGTTTTTGTGTATTTTTTCTTTTAAAATCATTTTAGCACTTCTTTTGAAGAGAGCTACTGATTAAATTTTAATTCTTTTCTTGAGAATATTGTCAGAGAGGGAGAAATTTCCCTCTACCCTTCTAGGTTCTTCTGGCTGGTCTACGAATTAAGTTGAATGAAAAAGATTAACAGGAGAAAGTCAAGCAAAAGTTTAATAACGTATGTACAAGGGGGAGACCCAGGAAAACTGAGTAACTCATCAAAACGGCCGAAGCTCTTGCTGTAAATACTATTTTCAGCTAAAAGCAGAAGAGGATATTGAGAGTAGTGGCTTGGGAATTCAAAGGGGAGGAAGGCAAGTCACATGAAGTTGGAAAGGAAATGTCTGGTAAACAAATGTTTGCTGGGCCACACAGAGACAGTGGGACCCAGAGCGGGCTCTGATCTCTAGGACCTGGATGGAGTTTCCCCATCACAATTAGCCCGTATTCTTTGCAGAAATCTCTGGTGATAGAGAGGAACAGCCTCTCTATCTAAATTCTTTTAGGCAGTTAGGGGGAAAGTCAAGGTTTCTTTCTAAGTCTTTTGGGCCTGGATTGCTTTCAGCTCAAAATAATCTGCATGCCAAAGAATCATTTAGGGTGGCAAGTTTTGCTCCCATACAAACTTATTTGGGTGTTCTGATTATGTAGAAATTTGGCAACCGCTAATCCATTCTCATCACTGTAGTTCTGTCTTTTCACGAATGTCATAAATGGAATCATAAACCATGTGACCTTTTAAACACTGGCTTCTTACACACAGTGTGATGCCCTGAGGTTCATCCAGGGTTGTTCCTCTTTATCACTCCCTGTCTGCCCCTTCTCCTGTTTCCAGTGGTAAGCACAGTCCTTAAATTGGTATGGTTGATTTTCAGAAATATTTTTATAGCTTTAGTGTATATGTATTTAGTCACAAAACAATATACATTTTTTTGTTGTATCCTAGAGTTCAAAATTTAAATAAATGGTATTATAAAAAACATGCCATGCTGTAAGTTGCTTTTATAACTCGCCATTTTGTTTTTGCAGGGTTATGCATCTAGGCACACTGTTAATGCTGGGTTACTGAATTTCACTGTTATGTGGTACTCTGTTATGTGAATATGTCACGTATGGCATAGATTCGCCCATTAACGTATGGATGGACATTTCTTCCCCGTTTATCTCTCTGTCTCTTTACCCCACCCTGACCCTGTTAGGCTCCTCCCCAAGGCTTCCAGTCCAAAAGCAGGCCTTGTAGATTGTTAGAAATGCCCCCTCTGGGGATCATAATCAGGAAATCCCAGATCTTATCACCAAACTTGGGTGCTTGCTTGGTAGAGTGCCTGGATGGACTTTGTGTCTGTATCCTCCAATCCCTACATAGACCCAGGGTTTCAGTGAGGTCTCCTCAAACCTGGATGTGTACTAGGCTCTCCAAGGGAGACTTGTAGAAGAGAGAGACAGAGAGAGGATGAATTTTAAAATTAAATCAGAATTCCAGGGACAATGACGTTTTTTAAAAAAGTCTCCAAGTGACTTTAAGATGCAGCCAGGGTAACAATTCCTGATTTTAAAAAAACCAAAACAAACGAAAAACACCAGACAGCTTTTGCCAGCTTCCTTTCACCAGCTGGGGGGCTGGCCTCCAGGCCCAGTTGCCAGCAGTGAGCGTCGCACTACAGCTCCACACCACCCGTCCCCACCCTCCCCCTGCCAACCCTGTGGTCCTGCTGGAGCTACTTCTGTCTGTTTCCAAAACCTGCCTCGAAGACCCTAACCTCAGTCCTGCTCCCAGATAGGGGGTTTTCTTCTGTTCCTGGTGCATGGCGACACTTACCTAGTTTCTGGGCTTTGCCATGACTTACAAATTTCCTCAATTTGTATTTTATCTAACATTTCTGTATGTTGGAGCGAAAATGTTGCCTCAGAGCATGAACTCCTAGAAATAGTTTCTATCTCAGACTCTTGAAAACACACTTTACCTGCTGAAGGGCTGCTATTGTGACTTCAAAGGCACTCACACCGCCACCTTATAGCTTCTTTTCGTGTTTTACTTTTTTAAAGTGAAAATGATTGCTTTTTTCTTATTTCAAAAGTAAATTATGCTTGTGGCAAACTGTTCAAAGGTTGTGGAAATGTAAAAGTCTTCCATAATCATTCCCCTGTTCATGATTACTGTAAACAATTTTGAGTATATTTTTTCCACATTTTTACTATGCAAAAATTAAACTAACTAAGAAACATTAAAGCATATTGGTGAACTATAGGGCCAGTTGATTTTTATACTTGGTGTATCACAGGAAATACTGTGTACTTAGATATCTACCTCATTATTTTTAGTGGGCACATGGTCATCCTTTGGTTGCACTGTGGTTCATCTAGTGACGGCCGTTTGGGATGTTTCAGGTTTGGGCATGACGCTGAAATAAATGTTCTCACGTGTCCATCTTTGTGCGTTTGTACAAGGTCAAAAACTGCTTCATCTCCTTGGAACCCACATTTCCCACTGAAGCCCTGAGTAAGCGTGTTTGCCTGTGGGGAAGGAGGAGCAGCCCAAGGAACAGTGTGGAGGAGGCCGGTGGCCACCTCTGTGTTCGGAAGGCAGAGGACGCAGATGCTCCCTTGAGAGGCTCAGCCCTGTGGGGTCCACTTCCTGCGTCTCCACACCCTTGATGCTGCGCACACTGAGACGGAGTCCCTTTCCCTCACCTACCCAGGTGCTGGACACCAGCCTCCAGAAGGTTGACTTGGAAAGGTGTAGTGCGGTGATTTTTACATTTCTGGGCTGTGACCTATTAGTAAAATCAAATTAGAGGGCCACAAAGTGTTACTAACGCAAGTTTGCATGCCCAACGCACAGTGAGGCCAAGCAAACCAAAACCTCGGGGTTTGGAGCAGAGGAAGGTTAACTGCAGGGCTGAGCAAGGAGGACGGGTGGCTTCTGCTCTAAACCCTTGAACTCGCCAAAGGGTTTCAGCAAAGCATTTTTAAAAGCCAGGTGAGGGAGGAGGATCGCAGGGTCTGTGATCAGCTCATGCACAACTCTCTGACTGGTTGAATTTGGGGTAACAGGGCGGTCACCATCACCAGTCCTTAGGTGATGTAGGTCAGGGGCTCATGATCATCGAGTAGTGAATTTCTTCCATTTGGTGGTGGTTTTAGCATGTGTAAAACAACTAAGGAAATGTGCATCAGATACCGGGATCTAGGCACCTCAGAGAGGAGCTATGACAAAGGAGATGAGGGAAGGGTCTGTCCCAGGAAGGCCCCTAGGATCCTGCTCAATTACAGAAAGAGAGAAAAAAAAAACCCACAGGATAGAATATTATAGAAAATACCAGTCAACACTCAGCAGCTGGGAAGTGATATAAAGTGTCCTTCTTAGGGTGGGTCATCGTGAAAAAATGAGAAACACGGGTTTGGAAGAATTTAGTCCATCAACCTGTGAGAAAGAAAATGAAGCCTTTGGGGGGGGTGGTATAGCTCAGTGGTAGCATGCATGCTTAGCATGCATGGGGTCCTAGGTTCAATCCCCAGTACCTCCACTAAGAAAAATAAATAAACCTAATTACCTGCCCCCACCAAAAGTTAAAAAATAAAAAAAAAGAAAGAAAATGAAGCCTTTATTGCCACACTTTCCTTCGTTTCATTAGACAACGGCAAATTCCCAAATGCAAGGGGAATTTTATTCCCATGAGAAAAGAAGTTATCACCACAGAAAGAAAGCAAAATGCAGAGTCTATTCTTCATGCTTTAAGCTTGAGCCTTAAGGCCCCAGCAACCATCTAAGGAGTCTTAGAGCTGTGTTTCCTGGTTTGGGGCAAACCACCTCGGGGTTGTGTGGGGAGGTGGGCTATTAGGGGAACCTTGAAGCTGTGAGATAAGCATGACACATTCTCGAAGCCTTAATTTAAGTTCAAATATTAATTTAAGTTTAAATATTTTAAAACTTTTAAAAAATATTTTAAAACTTTTTTATGACTATGACTATAATATAGAACAAAATATAAATCTCACATGAACTTTTAGGATGAAGAAGAATAAAATTACAAAGAAGTTTCAGACTTTGGACCATGCTCCCAGATGCTTAGAGGTTCTTATTCATCGGCCTCTGCAGTTACACACTCCAGGAGAAATTGAGGAAAAACAGCAGTTAGAGTAATTATTCTTCCCTTTTAGGAAGGTCTGGTGAACACGGAAGGCTGGGGCCCTGAGTCCTCCAGGATCTGAGCAGTTTGCTGGGAGCTGATCTTAGTCTAAACAGCAGTCTCAGCCCCCACCCTAAACCACCAGAACCATTTAGTCAGGCAATAGATCATTATTAAGTACCAGCTAAGTGCCATCGTTGGGGACAACACGGTCAACAGGACAGAGAGTCCTGCCCCCGTGGGCCGCGCTGGTCCGGGGATTCAGACCAAACCCCGTAAATAATGCAGAGTCATTAGAGCGGCTCACCAAACCCTTCTGGCTCTTAGGCACATGTTAGAGCGCAGTGGCAGGGGTCCCAGGTGGGTGGGTGCGAACATTGATGAGTTCTGGCCAATGAATCATGACTGGAAGTGATGTGTGTCCCTACTGGGTTGAGCAGTTAATGCGCGGCCCCCTGGAGCTCTGTTTCCCTCCAGCACAGTGACCAGCTAAGTGCCCCATATGTGTGTAGCTGCTCCATCAGCCGGTCCCTGAGCACAGCCTCCCGGCTGACATGACAGACATGTGGAGAGAGAAGGAATAAATCCTTGCTGTTTTAAGCTCTTGAGATTTTGAGGTTTTTATCACTGCACCATAATCTGGACTATCTTGACTGACATAAAGCAATAAAATAAAATTACGATAAATATAACCGCTGTGAATAAAATGAACAAGTTGCTAATGGAACATGACAGAGGGTGGTTTACACGGCCAGGGAGTGCTTCCGTGAAGACAGGAAATTTAAGCTGGGTTCTAATAGATCGAGGTAATGCATATTTCCATAATTGTTTTGCTTTGATGTGGAGAGGAGTAAAGTAGCCCTGGACTCATGAAGCCAGAACAGGCAGGAAGAGTAGGGGCGTAGACGTGCCCAAGCCACACATGTAATGGGTGGCAGGGTGAGTGCTGTGACTACAGCACATGGACTTGGGGCCAAGCCCTCTCCCGCAGGGCTGCAACTAAGGAGGTGCAACATCGAAGGAGGCCGCTCTCTGGGCCAACCCTATGCTTCCGACCCTGAGAGAGAGTGCCTCCTTAAATGTTGCTTCCGAGGCACCTCTTGCCTCACCCTTGTCCCAGCTCTGCTCCACGCCAGCGGTCTCAATAACAATCACACTTGAAAGCGCATAGCATTGGGCAGCTCTGGCTGTGGCTATGCCCTCGGCATTCTGGGTGTCTGCTGACTTAGTGATTACCAATAGCATTACCTTCATGGGGACCATGTGACAGACAGCAAGGCACTTCGAGATGGGAAAGTGCAGTTTTCAGGCAGCCAAAAATTAGCTTCTTTCCAGAGTCTTTCGTGGGCAGTCAAACAAGGAGACCAGAGGGAGATTTGGGGAGTTTTAGGAAGGGCTGCAAGTTGGCTGGGGCCCATCTTCCCGTTCAGTGCAAAACCAGCCTTTCTCCAACTCTGCAGAGGAGGAATTTGATGCAGTCATTCTCAGCAGGGTGTCAGTGGCTAACAGCACCCTCTTTTCCTGGCAGACGTTTGGGGCAGGAGCATAGGAGAGAGGAAGCTGGCAGCTAACAGCTCCTGTATGTGAGATTGGTTTGATTATTCCCACTTCACTGAGAAAAACTCTCTTCTGAGTCTAAGGAACTTGCTCATTTGAACACAGGTCTGTCTAATTCTCATCTACTTGAGGACAAGGGTTAACAGAAAGGGTAAAATGAGATGACCAGAACCTGGAGGAGAGGACAGATAGCAGAAAGGAGACAAAGCCACCTACTTTAGTTTTAACCCAGACCACCCCTGATTTTTGTATAAAATTTCACAAATCCACCACCTCCTGGTTCACTGTTCTTAGGCATTTTCTAACTAGATTGTTGAACAAGTGGGTGTGTATTGAACAAAAACCAAAATTTGTGCAAACCTTGGAGATGTGGAGAGTCTCCCATTTGCCACAGCTCCCCCCCCCCATTTTACCAAGGTATAATTTATAACCCATGGAATTTGCTGGTTGTTAAGAGTAGAGCTGGTGATTTTTAGTACATATATACAATTCTGAAGCCATTACCACCTCCTTCACCCTCACATATCCTGTCGTGACTGTTTATGTTCAGTTCCTTTTCCTATCCACAGCTCCAGGTGATCCACAACTCTCTGTATCAATAGTTTGCCTTTACTAGAAACTTCATATAAATGGAATCACATGTATGTGATTTGTGTTTGGTTCTCCCACATTGAGGAATGTTTTTGAGATTCAACCATGTTATTGCTTGTAGTGGTTTTGCTCTGATATTGCTGAATTCCTGTTCCATCATATGGATAGACTATATTTTGCTCATCCATTCACCAGTGGATGGACATTTGGATTGTTGCCAACGTGGGGATATGGTGACTAATGCTGCTGTGGGCGTTCCCATATGTGTCTTTGTGTTGACATATATGTTCATTTCTCTTGGGTATATACCTAGGAGTGAAATTGCTGTATTATTTCATAGGTGTGTGTTTAGCTTGTTAAGAAACCACCAAACTTTCTTCCAAAGTGGTTGTAACTGTTTCACATTCCTATCAGCAGTGACTGTATGGATGTTCCAATTTCTGCACATCCTTGGGAACACTTGGTATCATCAGATTTCTTGATTACACTCATTTTAATGAATGTGTGGTGATAAATTATTATGGTTTTAATTTACATTTCCCTAATGTATAATGTTGTTAAACATCTTTTTGCATGTTTCTTAGCCATTATCTTTGGTGAAATATTTGTTCAAATCTTGCCTCATTATTGAATTTTAAGAGTTCTTCACGTATTTTGGATATAAGCCTTTATCAGTTATGTAAATTACTGTTTATATAACTTTATCAGTTTTGGCTTATATTTTAATTTTCTTAATAGTATTTAAAGAGCAAAATTATTTAGTTTTTTAAAAATCCAACTTATCAATTTTAATCTTTTGTGGATCATGCTTTTGGTGTCATATCTAAGAAATCTTTGTGTAATTCAAAGTCATAAAGATTTTCTCCTATGTGTTCTTCTTGAGGTTTTATACCTCTAGCTCTTACATTTAGTTCTATGATGCATTTTGAGTTAATTTTGTGCAGCCATATCTTTTGAAGCCTCCTCTTGACAGATGAGGAAACCAAAGCAAAGGGGCTTAGCTCAGGTTCTGAAGCAAAGTAGTGACAGAGCTAAGATAGATCGTTAGGGTCCCTTCCAGGCAAAGGCTTTGCTTTAGAGCTTACTTGAATCCACATCCTCCAGCTTCGATCCTGCATGATTGTTTCCTCTAGTTTTACTTGTTTAAAAATTCCTTCTGAACGTCTGAGCCAGATATTTCTTATCAGCTCAGGTCTGTTTTGTCCGTTCCTTGATTCAGTAGAAGCACAATTGTTTAGCATCACTGTTTATACACTTGGAGCCACCTGAGACCATCCTGTCCTCGTTTCTTCTAGCTAACTCACTTCAGCTTCTTTTCCTCCCAGGGGCTGTCTCTGCCCATCCCAGCCCTGGAACTGCTTCCCGACACTAATGTCCTGTACGTGGCACTTGCCACTTGGTATTGAATGTTATAGCTTTGAAATCAAGGGCAGGCTGGGAACATGTAGTTGGTTGGATTTCCCAGAGGATGCCGGAGGGAAAACAGCTGTCGACTTCCATTCCAATTTGTCAAGCAAAGCAGCTGGAATTGTTAAGCCATTCAGTTTCCTGGGATCTCTTGGGGAGAGGGAAGGCCAGGGCAGACAGACCTGCAAGGAAAGGCTAGGCCAAGGGAAGCCAAGAATCATTCATAATGGTTACTCACTTAAACACTTACAGAGCTGACAGTTTATCATCTTGTAGTTTTGGTCCAACTGTAATATGTTCTTTTCACCTGGTCCTGGAAAGACTGCATCAGCAATTCTCTGCCTCTTGATGAAGTAAATTTTAAAATTTTATTCAAGTGATAGTGTGACAGTGGTGAGTTGGAAGCAACCTAGATATCCATGTCTACAGAAATGAAAAAGGGGTATCTGGTGGAGGAAGAATGTTCTGCAGTGGATGGAGGCATCCAACCAGGTGTGCATGCACATGAGAGTGTGGGAATGCTGTAATATATCAAGTCTAGCACAAAAAAGACAGTACAACCTGAATAATATTGGTCAGAAACACAAACACTCTCCAAGCAGAAATCTAGTTTTTACAAGTTCACGTACTTGTGTCAGGCCATGTGTCAATCACACAACAGTCAATGTTTAGTGTGGGGAGGGAAACTGTTGTGGGCGTGTGTCATAGTTTTCTGTGGCTGATGTAACACATTAACGCAAACTGGGCAGCTCAGAACAACATCACTGTATTCTCTCATGGTGCTGGAGGCCAGAAGTCCAAAATCAGTATCACTGTGCTGGAATTAAAGTGTTGGTTCCTCTGGCATCTCTAGGGAGGAATCCTTTCCTTGCCTCCTCCAGGTTCTGGTGCTGCTGGCATTCCTCAGCTTGTATCTGCGTCACTCCAGTCTTCAAGGCCAGCATTGTCAAATCTCTCCCTGCTCCATCTTCACATCACTTCTCCTCTGTGTGTCAGATAGCCCTCTCCCTCCTTCCTATGAGGTTACATGTGATTGCATGCAGGGCCCACCTAGGTAATCCAGCATATGACCTCCTCATGTAACTCCTTAATTACATCTGCAAAGACCTTTTCCTTTTCCATATAAGGTAACATTCACAGGTTCCAGGGCTATCTTCTGGGGAGCCATCCACACGGTCCTTTGTTCTTTCTCTTGCACACCTCTTACCCAATCTCTCAGTAAAGTATGTTGGCTCAACTTTCCAAACATAACAAGAATTGACAAACTTCCACCACCTAGTTTCAGGTGTACAGCATAAATGATTCAACATATGTATATATTGCAAAAACATTGCAGTTGAAGAACATAAAGTAACTGTAGTGGGCTGAATAGTGTGAATATGAGTGGTATGAATTTGGACTTATTTGGAAATGGGGTCTGGGCAGATGTAATTCATTAAGGATCTCAAGATAAAAGCGTCCTGAATTTAGGGAGGGCCCTAAATCCGATGCCTGGTGCCCTTGTAAGAGAAAGAGCAGACAGAGGAAAAGGCCATGAAAAGATGGAGACAGAAGCTGGAGGACAGCCACCAGCCACCAGAATCTGGGAGAGACATGGGATATGTTCTCCTCTGAGCCCTCCAGAAGGAACTCGCCCTGCCGACTCCTTGATTTTGGACTTCTGGGCTCTGCTGCAACTATGAGAGTAACAGTCTGCTTTTTCAGGCCACTCAGTTTGTGGCAAATCATGGTGGCCGCTCCAGGAAACAGTATGGCAATCCTCCAGCCAATTTCTCCTTCCAGGTAACAAATACACAGGTTGTGCTGACTGCATTTTACTCAGGCTATTTGTTCACCGTTAGAGCTGCCCCGTGACACTCAGAATGTCTAGAAGCCATGTCTATGAAGGCAAATCAGATGGAAATTTGAGAGAATCCTTTGGTTGATAGAGGAAAAAAAACAAACATTTACTGAGCTGGGCTCCTTGTTAAATGTTTACAGTCACTATTTTATGTAATCCTCTCCATATCTCTCTGAGGCCGGCACCATGATACTCCCTTTGTATAAGCTTGGATACTGTAGCAGAGAGGGATTAAGTAACAGGGAAGATTCTAACCGAGGTCTTTCAAAACCCTAAGTACTCATGCCTTAAGACTGAATCAAACTGGAAGCGGAAACTGATCAAATCTTCCTTAAAATTGTTCACATTCATCCTTTCCATTGTCTTTGTAGAAAAGGCTAGAAAGTTCAAGGTTTCCTCCAGCCAACTGTTAAAGCTTAAAAAATAAAAAAGAGTTGAATAAATCTAGACTATTTCTTCGTATTCTTACCATATTCAAAGGCTTTCTCCTAAGAGAAACTTCTAAGGATTCAGGTCATTAAAAAACGTTAGCAACTGTTCCATAGATTTCACTGATGCTCATTTGATTAAGAAAATATTATCTTTCCCCACAGCTAGGCTTTTGTCAGAGATGGGGAAAGATAACTGAACTGGCAGGTCAAAGGCGCAGAGAATTCATTACCAAGATAAATCGCAGAAAAAGGGGAACTTGAGAGGCTCTGTGGGACTTGCTCGGATTGGCAGGGCCATCATTCTTTCTGGTGTCGCCACACAACCATGCTCTGTTCAGGAAATGAAGACAATTTGATACGCCTGATGCGTGGAGGGTTACCTAGTGGGTTATTTTCGTGGCTAACCCTTTGAGCATCTTCCCTTTTACTTTTCTGCAAGTTGGTTTAAACAAAGTTAAAGCCAAAGCCAGTGAGCGGCTATAACCTCAGTCCCAGTGTCACCTCTGTGTTGCCAGTTTGAGTGGGAAGCAAGCTCTCCTGCCTGACCTTTCACTGGAGGAAGCATATCCTGGGTTATCCTTCACCACCGCTCTGGTGATGGTCTCAGGGCTTACTCAGCCCGTGATAATGATCCTGGCTGCAGTCTCTCAGTGGAGAGGAAACAGGAAATTCAGACCCCTCCATCTTGTTCTGTGCCATTCTTGCTGGCACTGAGCTTGACTGATCTGGTTGCAGGAGGGTTGGGAGCTCAGAAGCTCGGGCTGGGCCATGCCCCCTCTGCTGGTGACGTGGCTGCACGGTGGTGTCATGTGTGCAGGGACGCGGGCTGATGGAATGGGCTGGGAGAGGTGCAGGAGCCTTGGGTTACTCCTTGCCTAGGCCAGCGGCCCTTCGCCTCTGGTCTCAGGACTGCTCCCTGTAACCTCACCTCCTACTCCCCTGTCCCCAGGACATCCTTCCTCTTCCACTGCCAAGGACGGCCCCTGGGCTGGCCTCTCGCTCTGACACCAATGCTTTTCTCAGGTTGTTGGTTGGTCAGAATAATCCAAGGTATAGGACATGTGCTTTTATCAAGGCAGTGGCAGAAAATAAGATCGGGTGGACAGCCTGCAGCCAGACCATGGTGGACCTGCGGTGCTTCGTCAAGGGCTCCTGTGAGGGTTTTGAGCTGGAAGTGAATCACTTGTCCAAAATCCCACCTCTGCTTCTGGCCACTGCAGCCTGTGTTTCCAAGATGTGGATGTTCTAGTTGAGTCCCTGGGTACCAGAGGCGGCAAGGTAGTGAGAGGGGAGGTACGTGCTCACCCCTCCTGGCACATCCTGGGGAGCTTCCCTGGGTCTCCTCCCCTCAGTCGCTTGTCCCTTCTATTTGTGATTCTGTGAGGGAGCTGGAGACCTGGGCCCTCTCGGCACCTTAACTGTGTGAGACTCCCTCACGTGCTGACTACATCCCCACACCTCTGCTCATTCTTCTTGCAGCTGCTGTTCCAACCAAGGGTACATGTTTGTTAAAGATGGAGTTTGGAGGAAACTTATGTTAAGGGCTTCCTTTCCTTTCAATGTTCACAGAGGGCAGAGTGTGGAGCAAAATGAGCATCAGACTAGGGGGTCAGAACCCTGAGGTTTGGGGTTGGGGCTGCTGACCCACCTTGGCACATCCCCTCCCCTAGACTCAGTTTTCTCATCTGTAAAATAGAGAGATTAATTGAGTTAATTCCCAGAGGTACATCCAGCTCAACTATTCGGTGATTCTGGGGTTTGAAACTCTACTTGCTCATTTAATATTATTTTCTGAAAACCTGACATCTTAGTTGCAGCTCCTTCTCCTGGCTGTATGCTGATGGTAGAGAATAGCATTTTAATAACCTTGGCATCGACACATTTTAGAGCATTTTTTTTTTTGGTAAATCTTTAAAGTGCTCTAGAGAAGCACAAATTTGAAATAAAAGATACTTTTTAATGTGGTCCTTCCCTCCCTTCCTCCTCCTCTGTCTCTTTCATTCATGAGTTTATCTGTTTGCACCTATCTCGAGCATATTTGTCTGCTTAAAGCTTAAGGGATTCAGAGGTCCAGCACTTCTGAGACTGCGGGATATTTCTGGAAATGGGCAACTCTGCTCCTTGCTTCAGAGGACAGGGTGGAGAGGAGAGTCCCCACCCGGACCGAGACCACCTCACTCCTTGTCTCTTGAGCCCTAGATCTCTTGGGAGGTGGCTCTGCCACTAGTTAGGCGGTGAACTTGGGCAAGTTTTCAGACTTTGTGCCTCAGTGTCCTCATGTGTGAAATGGCAGTCATAGCAGTATTTTACCTCATAGGGTTCTTAGGGACATCCTGCTTCAGAATTACCTGAAGTACTTGTCCAAAATCCAGATTCCTGGGACATAGCTCAAACCTACAGAATCAGCACCTCTGGGGGTGGGGCCCAGAATCTGGATTTTTAACAGCTCTCCTACGTGACACTGTTGTACGATGCAGTTTGAGAACCCATCCCTTAAATATGTGATGCTTCCCAGCTTATGTAGATTTTAACCTGCACCTACTTACTTAAACTCATCTTGACTATGAGAGTCTCTCCCTTTACTGAATCTTCTTGCAGGAAAGGAGGCGTGCTAGTGTGCAGCCCGTCACAGAATTTGGCTTGACTTCTTTTCATTCCTTTGAGTTTAGCGGGTGAGTTTCCTTGCTCTCGTCTGGCAGATAGCCGTCGTCTCCCTTTGTAAATGTTTTCATCTGCGGCTGCTTTTATCTTATCAGATCCACAGTATGTCTTCGTCTTTCTGCTCCTAAAGATAATTCCTGCTTTGCTATATGTCATAAATGTCATCTCAGTCACAGCTCAAAATATTAAATAGGTTTTTTTCCAGTGTGGAAAGAAATCTGGCAACACCCTGCCTAGACAGAGCGCAAATCTGAGCTCGCACCCTCTGCTCCCTGCCAGGCCCTTTAAGGGATTTGGCCGTACACTCTGAGAGATGCAGAGGACCCAGCTGCCCTGGCATATTAGGGGGGACAATTTTGAGTGCCTCAGTAAGGATGAATTGGGAGAAAGTGGGGTGCTGCAGCCTGGACAAGTCGGAGCAGTGTCCTGGGGACACGATGCCCACACCTAACCTATAGCTGAGAGGTAGGAAATACGCCAGGATCAGCGTGGGGTTGCAGTCACCCCATCTGCAAAATGAGTAGCCCCCAAAGAAAGTAAACTAGCTCCTCTGAGAGGAGCAATGACCCCAACCCCCACCCCCTCCCCAGCTTTGCCTTGGATCCCTTGGTTTGCTAGAGATGTCAGATTTGCCTGCTGGAAACTGATCAGCGTCCTAGTGGCTGAGGTGGAGGCGGGAAATGCAAAGGCGCTTGTTCCACGCTCTGGGATCATCAGCAGAACCGTCGCTGAAGGACGGTGAGCGAGGGCTAGATGCGGGTGCAGAAGGGGCTATCGGGGTGTGAGGCCAACAGACTTCAGTACCTATCTACTTAGCCTGTTACAAAATGGGTTGCTGTTTATCTTGTCTTTTAATAAAACTTACTCTGATACATAGTGGTCAGCATACATCTGCACACACCTGCCCCGTTCCAGGCCTGGCTGTGCCCCAGAGGGGAGGACTCCAGTGTGTGTGAGCAGTTACCGCAGGGCTCCGTGTCATGGGCGTCTCAGATGTGGGTGTCCCCAAAGGACACTGGGTTCCTGTAATGATTCCATCATACATAGATGGAATTCCTGTAATGGGTTCCTGTAGTGATTGCATCATACACAGACCAGTGCCTTTCCAGCCTGGCACCTTTGGGCTGAGTAGTTCTTTGATGTGGGGAGGGCCCATGTGTTGTGGGATGCCCACCCACCAACTCCCAATTGTAACCAGATGTCTCCAGATGCTGTCAAATGTCCTCTGGGGGCCAAAATCACCCCTGGGTGAGAACTATTGTAGATGAACAGGAGTAACATGTTCTCAGAGGCTCTGGGACTCTGGCTGGTTATGGAAACATAAAACCTTTCCATAAGGGCCTGTGGCCGAAGAGCTATCCAAAGATTCTCAGTTTAGCATCTTTTCTCATTCTCTGGTGTCTCATTCCTCAAAATGGCCCCTATCACCTGGAATCCTGACCTTTCCTCATGTCCCAGGCTTTATAGCCCTGCTCCCAGGCCTAGCTTGGGGCCAGCTCTTGCCTCTGGCTCCATTCTAGCTGCTGTCCTTCATGCAGCCAGACACCATGCTTCTGCTAGGCCAGTTTCTAGAATGGTCCCTGCATAGATTAACCCAGATTCCCTCAGCATCTGCCCCTCAGTGGTAACTCCTCAGCCTAGAAATCAGCCTTTCAAACTCCTTTAAACCGCAGTCACCCCTCAGCCTGCAGGAACTGCCTTGCACTTCTCCAGAGCGTGCCTCAGTGGGGAGGGAGAAGCCAGGGCCAGTGCCAGCAAGCTGCCTTCACAGTGCACTGGGCATTCTGGGCCTGATGTGTGCAGCCACCTCATGGAGCCAAACCTGCCGTGGCAACTAAATCACTGAGATGATTGTTAAAATCCAGGTTCAGGGTTGTGCCCCAGGTGACCTGGGGACTAGGAATCTGCTTTGTCACATGTGCCCCAGGTGACAGGGCACCACTGGAGGTCGAGAGCAATCTGGAGGCAAGGCTTGCTCCTCAGCAGCTGGGTCTTTCATTTCCTCACCAAGACCTTCCTCCTGCTTGGCCCTGCACTTGCTGATCTCGTCTTCTACCTTGGTCTCATCTGTGCCCTTACATTTGCTTTTGAACTGAAAAATGTGAAATCACCTAGCAGACTTCCGTGTGGATGCTGGGGTTGGGGCTGTGGGTGGTGGGGAGAAGGTCTAGGGTCGGGAGTCATAGCCCTGGTTCAGCTCCTGCTTGTACATCAGCAGATCACTTCTCTATCCCCTTCATTTCTCTGTTGGTTAAGGGGGGGGGTTGACAGAAAGTAGGTTTCAAGGTCTGTTTAAAGTGGTGGAATTCTATTCCCACCTTCAAATGAGAACTTATTTGGAACTCCAATATAAGAAGTAGTGGAAGCTCTGCTTGCAGAGGGGCGACCCCCAAATCCCACACTCTCAGCCTCCTCTGGGGTCCCTCCTGTCCTTGAGGCTTCACCAGAGGCATCCAGGGCTCCACCAGCTCAGAGTGAGTCTGTAGGGCCTGGACCCTCACTGCCTCGGTGTTTGTAACTGGCTCTCACAGCATCTGGCCTCTGGCTGTGAGCAGCCACAGCTCCATTTTCCTTTCCCACATTTAGGTAAATTAAATGGAAATACTCTCTTCACCCCTAGGTAAAAACTCCAGCAGACTCATAATTTTCAGCTCACTCTCAGTGAACATGGTCACTTTAAGTCCCAAGACATAGTCTCAATTCAGCTGTGTTCACTCCAAGAGGTTGACCGAAACTCTGAACTTCATTTACAGCAAATCTTTACCCCTTGTCTGCCCCACCACCTTTCTAGCTTGCTAGGCAACTTGTGATCTCTCTAGGGTCAGAGAGGAGGGAGAAAGGAGTGGTAAATGAGGGCTCACCAGGTCAGCAGATATTGACCCCTGTTTTTCCAGTGAACTGCCTTCTCACGCTCCTCCAGCATTCTCATCACTGGAGCCCCCACAGATCCCTTGATTTGGTGGCTGCACCTCCATTCTTGGTGGTCGCTGGTAATGCCTCCTCCCTGGGAATCCTGAGTCCGCCACCAGCTTCCTCCTGCCGGGCTTGCTCTGCCCCTTCCACTAGTCCTATCGGTCAGGGCCCAGGACAACCCTACAGCCCCCTAAACTCCGGGCAACCTCGTGGACCCCAGTGCGGCCACCTTGATCCTGTGCTGCAGCTTTTTGAGGCATATGTTAGGTGGCAGCTCTCCTATCTCAGCTGCTGGAGCACGTGTCAGAGTTCTCTGAGGGGCCCATGGTGGTCCGTCATGAGGCTTGAGGTGTGAGAGGAGGTGGCCACACAGCCCGCAGCTGCATCTCTCAAGGAAACTGCTTGACAATTCTTTTTGTGTCACACTCTGCCTCCTTTTTATCCTTGATCTGGCCCAGGGGTCCAGGAATACAGCAGTCAGGGTCCAGCCAGGGACACAGACCCTTATGAGTGTTAGGGAATAAGAAATTTGCTGCATACACAGTTGTGGGAGGCACAGGGGAAATATAGATTTGAAAAGAGGAGCTGAAGGGTCAGGAAAAGGTCACAACGTGGCCTGGTACAGGTGGATGAGTCAGAGTTCTCAGGGACAACGGGGAGCTGGGCTCTTCCCGCTGCTGGAGCAGGTGCATGCAGGGGGCAGGTACAGAAGCCCGTGGAAGGTTGTCCACTCTTCCTAGTTGCTACCTCAGAGTTCATGTCTAAGCACCTGTGTTGGGTCTGGGGTCACTGCTGGTCAGCGGGGTCAGCGGCTTGGAAGGGGAGCTGGACGCACTGCAGAGAAAAGTAAAAACGAACTGGAACCCATTGGCACCTCTGCGTTGGTCTCTCACTGCTCTTAACTAACAGCAACCACGAGTGAGTAAGGGTGACAGCTTCACTTCCACATCCCAAATCCCTCCCAAATTCACATGCGATAAATTGAAATCCAGAACACTCTGTAAGGTTTTCTGGAAAGTGTAGTGCCCAGTGTAAACAGGTTGGCACTGGAACAATCCAGCACAAGGAGTTATGGAGCTGGTGCTGGGGTTTTTTTTTTGTTTTTTTTTTAACTTTACACTTTGCTTTTTTACTCTCACATCTGTTATATCTTGGTGAGTAGTAGAAACTTTCCATTTTAACACCCTATGATTCTTTGCTTCCATTTAGCACATTTAAATGCTTCCCTAAAAGAAGGGGAAAAAAGCGCAAGCCAGTGATGCACCATTTGCAACTTGCTCTTGAGAGAACCAGCAAACAGCTGTTCTCTGGCCTTGGGCTACTTTTGCAAACGCAGTCAGCGGTGGAAGAAGGTCACGTGGGAAAGAAGCATTTTCCCGACCCACTCAAGCTGGTGCCTGGGACTTTAGTCATCAGTTTCAGATGTTGGAAAAGAAAATTCATGAAATAACTCACTTTCGCAGGGGTGGTTGGTTACATTTTCCAAGTCACAAAAAGTAAGACAAAATGCAAAGTTCTTAGTGTGTACCACTAGCCCTGCATGGAGTTGGGTAACAGCTGTTAGGAAGGTTACAGTCAATTAATTGTGAGGTTTTCCCATAGTTTGCTGGAAAGCAGTGAAGAGGGCAAATGCTGGAAACTGCTTTAAAAAAAATAGCAGGGTGGAGCGATGAGCTGATCCGCTACGCTCCGGCGGGAGTTTGTGCAGGTGTGGCACACATCACCACCAAGCCACCGATGTGGCGATTCATTGTAACCACCGCAGAGGGGCTGTGTACCCTAGCATCTTGGGACTCTGGAGAGAGGGCTATGAAAGATGGAGGAGTGGCCTCTCCGGTGAGCTGTCAGAAGAGAGGTGACAGACGGAAGGGAAGAGAACAGGAGACTCAGAAATCTACAGGGCGTGAAAATGTACAACTTGGCGTGGGCAGGTGTAGAGAAAATGACTTATTCTCTGCCTGGGAATAGAAATGTAGTTCTCTTGGCACTAGATCCCCAAGAATGCTCATACATCCAAATATATCCTTTTTCCTTGTTAAATCTGTTTTGGAGATACTCCCTTCATCCAGCTAAGGTAGATGATACTGTGTAATAAAAGTAACAATATCATAAGAACAGCAAATACACATCAAGCACAAATGTACTGAAACTAGTATAAGTACATTACATGTATTAGCTCATTGGTTTCTCACAACAGCCCTGTCAACTGGGTACCATAGTTGTCCCATTATCATGATGCAGACACGGAAGCCCAGAGAGGTTAAAAAACACATCCAGGAGGCAGTGAAGGTGAATTAGCTTATGTAGAGATGAAAAGCATTAACTTTGAATTTGGACCCTGAAATGCTACATGTTTGGCTTTGAACAAGTTGGTTAATATAAATGAGTTTTACTTTTTTGTCTCTAAAATGGGGATAATATTAGTTCCTACATCTTGGAATTGTGGTGAGGATTAAATATTATGGTGGCATTAATATGCCTGGTATATTGTAAGAACTCAGTAGGTGGTCTACTGTTGTTATTACTTCCTAGGATCTTTTGAGTCTTTCTCACCCCAGCTGCCCCCAACCTTTCCCCCTCACATACATACCATTGCCATCTAAAACCTTTGTGTGTGTGCATTCACGTGTGCTTACACACTCCTGGTCACTGGGGAAGAAGGGAGATGGAGAAATGAGTCAGCCACTCAGGACTCAGCCTAGTACTGGGAACTGTGCAGTTGGCTCTGCATCCCTGGGGTATCATCTGCCTGCCACTTTTTGTTTGTTGATTTATTTTGATTTGACACACCAGGGCAGATGGCCGGGGGGAAGGGGGTTGGTAAGAGTCAATATTTGGTGACATGTGAATAATGCACTTGTGGAATTAATCAGCCTTATCATTTTTGGCTAGTTGCCATGGCTGTGGAAAGTCGTGTGTTATGTAAATCAGAGTAAAGGGATCGCAGCATATTATTACTGCTCTTTGTTTTTCTCAATCCAAGCCTCCTCAAAGCGTCCCTGTCCCCCAAGTCAAGGCCATGGTCTTGGGTAACAGCTTGTGGGAGGCTCATCTAGGCCTCTGGATGATGGATAGACTTTCTGTCTCTCTTAGGGATTGTGTGCATTTTAGGGCAATGGTTCAAAGACCAGCAAATCGATCTGGGAAACATCAGAATTACTAATAATTTGGTGGGGGGCATGTAAGTGCATTAAAAAGAAAAAAAACTACCGATATTTATAAAAAGGCATTTTAATATCAAAAGTAGGAAGAACATAATTTTAGAATAGATGGGTAGTTCTTTAAATAGAAGAAATTTAGTTTAATGAAAAAATGCTCCATCATCCTCATTTTTTTCTCATTTCATTAGTGACTATTGAAATCCTCCTTAACAGAAAGGCCATGTAAGTGTACTTTATATACATGGATGCAAGAAGACAGAACACTTGAAATAGAGCTACATTTGGAATTCTAGTGGGCATGATATGAGAGACATGGGGGCAGAGCAATTAGCTACTCAGTATTCCCAGTCATAAAATAGGCAGGTCAGTTCCCACCTTGCTTACTTCATGGGGTGGCCCAAGGTTAACTAGATAATACACATGGAAACAAATATTAATCTCTTGCCATATTTGGGAAGTCCTTTGGGGCAGCAACTCTCTGTCTTTCTTTGGCATCTCATGTCTGTTGCTTAGAAAGTGCCCAATACAAGTCTGCTGAGTGAATAAGACAACAAATCAAAGGAGTGACTGCAAAAGCAGGGACTCCAAGCCAGACTGAAGGGAGGGCGTTCCCAGGGCAAGACGCCTACCTGCATCTCCTTCCTCTTTCCAGCCACTGCGTATTTACTTATTTATGAAGACTAGATTTAACACTCAGCAAGAGTCTTCAATCTCCAGCAAACTCCATCTGTTTTCTCTGAAATCCAGTTAATTTTCTTTTCCTTGGGGAAGACCTTTCAAGCAGTGACTGTTGTCAGTATTTGTGACACACTGTATTAGGGTATTGATGTTGGAGCTGGACGGCCAGAGTTCAGATACTGCCTCCTCCACTTATGAGCCGCATGCTCTTTGGCAAGTTACTTAACGTCTCTGTGCTTCAAGTTTCTTATGTGTAAATTGGGATAGTAATAGAACACCCCCCCCATGAGGTTTTCATGAAGACTGGATGAGTTAGCATACGCCAAGTGCTGGGCATGGTGCCTGGCACATTGTAGGCACTCAGTAAATGTTAGTCTGTGATTATTAATGCTCAGAGGCTGCAGGGAGACCCCCTCAAAGAATAGGGAGTTAAGTTGTCCTTTGAGGGTCCAACTAGACTCCAGAATTTATGGGCAGATTCTGAGAGAGACAGCTTCACACCCAAGCCTCTGAGCTTCGATTAATTTGACTGACTATTTTAATGCATTTAAAGACAGCTGATGTCAGTCAGTCACAAGGGCATAGTCACCATGGAAGCTAAAAAACAGGAGAGGACCTACGACGGAGGTGGGCAAAGTCCCTCTGCGCTCTCTCTTAGTTGGTGGTGGTACCAGGAGCATTAACCATCATCTTTTAAGGCTTCTCAACCTACTATTTCATGTCAACTGACCCTGCAGTGGTGATAACTGCCCCAGGCAGTCTTAACAATCGCCACCTTTCACCTGCCTGACTCCTCTCTGTCCTGATCTAGGGCCACAAAACCCCTTTCAATAGCCATTGAGTGGGTTTCCATCCCAGGTTATCTTCAGGGGGAGAATGGCTTTATGCACTGATCACGTGAGCACGGTCAGTTGTTCTCTGTGTGTCTACTCTAAGACCAAAGGTCAGACCATGGACCACGGTCAAGTCCTTAAGTGAGTAACTGCCACATTGGAAAGCCTCTCAGAAGACAGCTGTCAGCCCTTTTCTTATTTGACCTTCTGGAGGTGGAAGTCTTTCTGCGCCAGCTGACACATAGGCTAAGGGGCGGCTCCCAAGTCTGGGAAGGTGCCAGTGTCCAGCGAGCTGTGTGCATTGCCTACAGCGACAGACACTGAGCACCCTGAACAGGATCAGATCCACCCAGAAACACTGTCCCAGGTGACTCTTCTTTCTAGCACCTAACTCTGCTGTTGAGCCTGGCAGATGCCAAGGGAGACTCACAGTGCTTTGTAAGAGTCGACTTAGGAGGTGAAATAACCCACATCAAGCTCCCATTTGTCCCGGAATAATGGTGCCTGGTACGGTGGCTTTGACCTCGGCTGTATCACAAAAGATGAGTTAGAGACAGGAATCTGAGCTGGATGACCTTGGAGTGGCTTTCAAAATGCCTGAGTCCTACAGCCAGAATTAAGTCTTAGTGGTTGAGAGGAGCCAGAATTAAGTCTTAGTGGTTGAGAAGGAGCAGAGAACTCTCTTCTCTTCCCCATTTCTTCTCAGAGGTCTCCTGCTCCGAGCTGTCACGTGTGCTGCTGTTCCAGCACAAGGTAATGGACGAAACGCCTTTCTTCTCTGTCTCTGGCAAACACCCTTCCTCCAAAACCCAACACAAACAATAGAGCTGAAGGAGCTTAGAGAAACCTGGTTTGGTGGTTTTCCACCCTTTCACCACCAAAAGTCCTTCCATTAGTTTCCTCCATGGGCCCTGTGTTTTGAAAGATTTTTGTCCCCCAGATGAACAGCATTTACGAGATAATAATCAGATAATTAACCAAAGGCTTAATATAATTGCCAAGGTGAACTTTCGATTTGCAAAGAATCATGCTGAGTTCATCTAACTCCGGCCTAAAGCAAAGAAACCTGATGGTTTTAGGAGTCTGGGGCAGCCTGATCTCTGGGAACTGTGCAACTTCAAGTAGATTTTCTGGCAGGAGACAGTGAGAGGAAGCCTAAGGACTATTTTCTAGGCTCTCTGGAGGTCTGAGGGCCCTGTTCGGGGAGCTATCAATCTAACCCCAAACCTCGATTTTCATATGAATCCATTTTTTTTTATATTGGGACAAACGGACAGGTAGCTGACATTTATTGTGTCTCTACCATATACAGGACATTGTACTAGGTCCTCCACATGTGTGATCGCACTGAGAATTCACATCCTTTTTTTGAGACAGTGCTTTCATATCATCCCCATTTTACAGATGAGGACACTGAGGCAAGTGTAAATAGTTTTCTCAAGGGCATGTAACTAGTAAGTGGCAGTGCTAGGACCCTGACCCAGGGTTTTCTTGTTTTGTTTTAATAGCTTTATCAAGATTTAATTCGTGTACAAGTCACCCACCTAATATGCACAATCCAGTGGTTTCTAGTGAGTTCCCCAAGTTGTGCAGCCATCACCACAATTCACTCTAGTTAGTTTTCATCACCCCACAAGAAAACCCCAGACCTCTTATCGGTCACTCTCCATTTCCCTCAACTCCCTTTCTCGGTCCTGGGCATCTGCTAATCTACTATCTATCTCTGTGGAGGCACTTTTCCATTCTGGATATTTCACATCAGCTCTCCCAGGTGTTTGGACTGAAGTCCACACACATCAAACTCTAGCCCAGGAATCAAGGCAGATTACAAATCTTTTCCATAATTTTATAGATGGTTTCTTGTTTAATGTTGGAAGTACGCAGGATGTAGAAATGCTACATCCTTCACATTTGAAGCACACAAAAATGCAAATATTATTCCGTACTGGGGTAAAAATTGGCATATAATTAATTAGCTGTCATACAGTTGCATTTGAATGGCCACACTTCCCATTCTCTTGTATCACTTTGCCAGGCAGTCACCGAGCAATGCAAGAGAAGAGACCTCTGTCCTCACCCTCTGTAAGCCTTCTCATCATTAGATTTTGAGCTGGGTCACCTTAGCTGACTTCAGGGTACCTGGTGTGTCCCCCTCTCTGGGTTGCGGGTCCCAGCCCAGATTAGGAGGTCCACTTCCTGAGAGACCCTTCTGTGTTTCTGGCTCCTCTGTTCTATTCTCTGTAACCTTCCTTTACCCACAAATTGCTGTTGGCAACATGATTTATTCTCCTGCCACAGACGGTAGGGATGTCTAACACCCATGTCTAATAGTTTTCCACATAGAATTCCCCTCTTGTCAGCTGCTTTGTCTCTCAGGTTCAGGTTCTTTTTTTCCCAGGTGATTAATTATTCCTGCTAGATTCATCCTTTGGCATCTCCAGGGTCTGTTCTGAAAGTCTGTCTTGAGTGCTTGTGTCTGGCTTGTGCCTTGGGTATCAGTGAAAATTGCTCATCTTCTGCAATCAAGACAGGTCACAGGGGACATGGGCAGGCCTCCTTGAAACAAGTATTTCACAGAGAGTCACACCCCTTTGTTCATTTGTTCCCTTCTTCCTTGCTTCATTCATTTTTTCGTTGCCTCATCCAGAGCATCCTCAGCTTCCCGACCACTGTGGGTGTGTGGGATGCAGCCTCACTCCCCATGCAGTGCTCTCTCCACTGGCCCTGCTTCTCATTTAAAGAACAAGTGCATGGAGTTCAAACCCAGATGTGGGTTTGAACTGGGGTTCTCAAAGCTTTATACAATTATGGGGCCTCTCTCTAGAGTGTCATATTTACTGAACATTTCAGGAGAGATTTTTAAAAATTAAATCAAGAACTGAGCCATTATGGGGAAGAATTTAAAATTAGCATATATTAAAGATAAAATACAAGATTTCAATAACATCTTTGGGCTTCTGGGGAAATTCTTTGACCCTCCCACTCCTCCCTCACCCCCACCACCACTGCACGCTCGCGCGCACACGCACACACACATCAGACACGCACACAGGCGAGCCCCAGGTAGACATTTACAACCTTACTGAGGCATAGGGGCCTCTAGATCCAGAGAAATGAAGAAACTTCTTGATTCTGCTTCTCTTGTTATCAAACTGGAAAATCTGCAAGCAGGTTTACAATGCAGTCTTTTGAACAGGACTTCTTCACTGGGTCTCTCTGACAGGCATCTGGCAGCAATTTTCCCACCCAGGGCCCAGGTCACCCATTAAACCCTCTAAACCTCCACTGGAAGCCAGGGAGGTGAACCCTCTTCAGTGGTGTTTAGACATTTTAAAAAACCAATGTCTAACACCAAGTAGTCTTTATTCTTAACTGCTCACCCTATTAGATGACCTTAAATGTCTGTCTACTTTTCGTGAAAGTTTCAGATTCATGTCTAATTCCAGACAGGGATGAGGTCACCTCTCCCACCACTGCTGAGGGACCAGCGAGCAGCACCATGTTCAGAACATGCCCCCTAGCTGTGCAATAAGGACTGAGCCGTTAGGTGTGTTCCCTAACCTTGCTTTGCCCATTTCTTCATCTGTAAAATGCGGCCACTAATAGTTCATACTTCACAGGGTCGTTATGAAATGGGCCAAAATATGTAAGGCACTGAGTGATATACCGGGCACATTGGGAAGTCGGTAAACGTTTTTATTAGTTCAGTAAATGTGTACTGAATATATACATGGTTGACAACGTTTCTTCTCCAAGGAATACCTTTATTATTGTATATCCATGTGCTCTAGTTTAGGAACTAATGCCATAGCACAAGAATAAGTCCATTAGCAGGGATGGAGTTATCTGTCTTGAAAAAAATCAGTTCAGTTTTAGCAGAGGCCTGAGAATCCTTAGGTGATTTCTCCTTATCGTTGAGGATTTTTCAGGTTGATTTCTATTTTTTTCCTTCTAGTATTCTGTTTACCATCTGCTTTTCAGAATGTGCGTGTGTGTGTGTGTGTGTGTGTGTGTGTGTGTTACTACTTCAAGATATATCATATTTGCTTAATTTCTTTTATTTGTGAAAGACTTACAGATTATTAATACTTCAAAGGACTGGGCTCCCTGGATGCCAGTGCATTTTGCTGGGACACACCTGCAAGTTTCCCTCAAGCCTAATCTATTTAGTGACACAAGGGGTCTGGGATCTCATATACCTAGGATTTTCTCCCTGACCCTAGAAGGTATGTTACACCAGCCATGTACGTCTTCCCTGTTAGTAATTATAAGTACACACCTTTATTTCTCTTTTGGTGCTGAGATCCACCTGGCAAGTTGTAGGACCAGGCCACCCAAGACGGCTGTGCTCTTGCTCTCTGTGCCTCCACTCGAACAGTCCCTGCTTCACCTACGCCCTTCGCACCTGCCCGACCTGCCCTCCAATCACAGAGCCTAATCTGTAAATGCCTATGTACTTGCCCCCGGCCCCAGCTAGTGATTGTTCTGACCTTTAGATCAGAACTATCTCGACTGTGATAGTTTATCAAACGGGCCATGAGGAGCCTGCTCCTCTGCCAGTTTCCCAGGTAACCGATGAGCCAACCTGACTCAACCGTTCCCTCTATAACTGGTAACCACCCCCCACCCCCAACCTTCAGGAGCAAAGACTGCTGCTGTATGCCGTCCACTGTCCACCGAGGGGTGTCACCCCAGGACCCCTTTCCTTCGGACATGGAAGATCCCCCATCCATTAAACCACTGATGTCTCTGTCACTGACTCGGGCTTTTCCTCTGGTCTTGAGGCTGGGTGAGTCCAGAGCTTGCAGGCTGGCAGGGTGCCGCCCAGCACAGGTGGATTAGTCCCCACAGTCTGGTGCTCTGTACTGTGGAGGAAGGGGGAAGAAAAGATCTTTTCCTGTCACAGTGGAATCCCCCTTCTCCTCACTAGGGAAGTCTGTGCACCTCTGGGCCCTTACTCTGCTCCTTGTCGCTCAGGCCGGTCTTTTTGAAAGGAAGAGTCTGCCTTTGTCTGTTTCCAGCTTCTCTCTCTCTCTCTCTCCCCTAAGAGGTGAGGTGACTTAAAACTGAACTCCCTCCTTTGTGTTAAGAGGTCACCAGAGCCATTGTGATAGTCTGAATTTGAATATCTGTCTCATAAAAGGGTTCATAAAAGAAGTTTGATCAAGATGACAAGTTCACTGACTTTGGAACTGTCTGTGCTCGACTTAAACTTTCCACTGGCTTGATTCAGATCTGGACCACTGATGCTTTAGGGTTCATGGACAGAGTTTCAAATTTCTTTTTAAAGTGAAAAGAACCCAGTGTGATTCTTCAGGGAGTTATTTTCTTTAATCATAGAATAGATGTCACTTTCTTTGTGATCATTATTGTATGGCTCTGCCTTATGATCAGGGTACAAATCGCAGAGTGTTAGAGACAGAAGGAGATTAAAGATCACCTCGATTCAATCGTCTCCCTTTGCAGAAAAGGGACCATAAGACACGAGATGATTTGGTCGGTCGTAGCAGATTGTATTTCCTATAATTGTTTGATGAAAGCCACACTTCTAGGACACGTGTGTTGTAAGCTGGGGGAAAGGGTGGGGGAGGACAAGAAAGATATCAAAGTCAGTGACAGGAAGTGAGCTGGGACGTTGTGTGAACAGGGCATGTCAGAATGGGGAACCAGATGTTACCAGATAATCGAGGCCAAAGCAGGAGCCCAAACAGGAGACACAGGTGAGATGTCAAAGGATGGGAATTCAGGAAGCTGGCCAAGCGCCAAGGGGCAGAATTGTGAAAAGAACTAGGGAGATCCATGAAGCTGTGTTCTTAATTGTGTGAATTCTTCTCATGGGTTTGCCTCTTTTAAAAATAAGTTTTCTTTTTGTTAAAATTAAGTAACTATATACATTATCTAGAAATCAAATAGTGCTAAAAATGCTTGTAATACAAAACAGTAGTACCCTGTACAGCAGCTGCCAGTCTTTTGCTAAAGGTAACTGCTTTGAAATTTTATTTGCCTTTTCTGGTAGTTAAATTGACATGTTTAAGTAATAGCATAAACTGCAGTTTTTAGAGTTTTTTTCCCCTCCAGTTGTATTGAGAAATAATTGACATGCATCACTGTATAAGTTTAAGGTGTACAACATTATGGTTTGATTTACATACACTTGTGAAATGATTACCACAATAGGTTTACTTAACATCCATCAATTCATATAGATACAATAAAAAGAAAAAAATTTAATTTATACATGTTATTAGAGATGAAGATTTAGTACCTCCACTCTCTTTCCTCATCCTCTCCCCTAAATTTTATCATGCTTTTAATTATATCAGTAATTAATGTTTGCATCATTATGCCAACGTAAATAGTGTTCACTGCAGAACCTATTGGAATACTGTGATTCCATGTCCTTCCTTATCTAGCCTTTTATCATTCTTTGAATTAATAATTGCCTGATCACATCTTCTTTCCAGTTGCTTCATCATCTCTTATATCATATCAGCCTCCCTATTGGGTCTACTTTTTTCCTGGATCCTCTTTTGTGAAGCCCTTTCTCTTCCTGCTGTGCTGTGGATGGGTGGCTCTGTAGTCCCGCCACACAGTTATCAACCTGAGGTCTTCTCTTAATGGCTTTTCTAGGTTGGATTTACTGTCTCTGGAATGCCATGTCTTCCCCTTTCTAGTTTACTTCTTTGTCTGACTGGTGTACATCCTGTAGTCACTTTCTAAGAAAGGTCAATTTTCTGAGTCTAAACCTGTCTGAAAGTGTCTTTATCCTGTTTTCATACTTGACAATTTGACTGGAATAAACCTCTAGACTGAAATTTTATTTTCTTTTAAAAACCGAAGCCATTGTTCCACTGTTTGCTTGCTTTTAGCATTGCTGTGAAGAAGACTAATAACCATTCTGATTCTTGTTGTGTTGTGATTTGTTTCCCAGAAGCTTTTAGAATCATCTTTTTATTCCTGGTGTTTCAAACTTTCACATTTTGTGAAGTCTTTTTCATTTGTTTGCTGATCCTTTAGTGGGCTTTTGATAGTTAAGTGAGCTGACACCAGGGTCAGATGGCCCAGATTCAAAACCTGGCTCCCCCTTTAACCAGCTATGGTGCTGGTTAAGTTGCTAACCATCTCTGTATTAGCATGTTTGTCTGTAAAATCATAAGGAACCTCATGACCTTGTGGTGAGGATTAAAGTAAAAATCATAAATGTACCATTTAGAATAGTGCCTGGCAGGAGTGGCAACTCAGTACATTTTTTGCTGTATTATAGAGTCATCGTTAGCGTTCAGTTCTGTGGACTTGGCGTAGGAAAGTGTGCCCGGTGCAATTATGCATCTCCCCCGATGCTCTGGTTGCTGTTTACCGATGGGGCCCTCCAGGAAGATCGCTTGGCGCCAACCAACATTCTACAAGGCCACGGAGGGGAGCTTTCAGTCCTTCTTGAGTTCTGTCTGTCGTCACGTGCTTGGCTGGCCAGGCGCTCACTGGCAGCTGCTCCAGTTCCTCTTGTTACTCACAGGCATGATTCAGCAGGACTCTGCCTCATTCTTCATGCCACCTGCCTTTCACTTCCTGCCCTGGGGATTCCCTGTTCCCACTGAGGCCTGAGAGTCTGTGGGTCTACCCAGTATCCACACGTTCGTGCTGGTGCCCCAGGCGGGACCTGAGACACTGCTGGCTGACATGCAACGCACGGATGTGCTACTGATCAACTTGCACATGTCTGGATGCTACTGCTGCAATGAATCTGGCTTCCTTGGTGGCCTCTGGAAAGGCCAGCTGGAGCAACTAAGAAGTACAGGAAGGAAGAGTTAAAATCCCAAGGGCACGTTTGACCAGTGGAAATGAGAGCCAGTGGGTCAGTTCTCCTACTGCCTCCTGGCTGGTTTGTCGAGAGGCTGAAAAGCAATCAGCTGTACTTGTTACAGATCTGTGGCCAGTCTGAGACCCCCTTCTCTTATATTTGTTCTCCCCCTTTTCCTACCTTCCCTCTTTTTCCTCATTCCTGCTTTCCTGGGATTGCACTCCCAGGTGAAGGGCTAGCAAGTAAATGTGTATCTTTGGCTCGGTTTTGTAGAGAATCCAGACTAACGCATTGAATTCAAGAGCTTGGGCTCTGGAGCTGGACTTTGTGTTTAAACCCTAGTCCTGGCCCTGCTGGTCACAAAGCATTGGGCAAATGATCCAACCCCTCTGTGCTTCAGTTCCCTCATCAGTAAAATGGCAATAATAATAGTAGTTACCTTAGGTGACTGGAGGTTTAAATGAATTAATACTTACAAAACACATAGTAAACACCCAGTAAATGTTAGCTATTATTATTCAGTTCTGTGAACTTTTCAGGGTCAGTTTTGGATAGTTTCCCACCCCCTGTTTTCTCAATTCTCTGATTTCTGAGAAAGTGTACGTAATATCTTCTCCACACCCCCGGACTCTCCCACTGTTTGGGCTTCTCTCTTGGGCGATACTGATGCTGGGCGAGCTTCCTGTTCCTTTGCCTTAGTGACGACAGTCCTCTCCCCGTCTCACAGTCCCTTCCGTTTTATTCCCAGTTGTAGGGTTATCAGATTCAGCAAATAAAAATACAGGATGTCCAGCTAAATTTGAACTTTAGGTAAACAATGGAGAGTACTTGCAGTGTAAGTGTGTCCTATGCAGTATTGGAGACATACCAGAATATTTCCATTGTTTATGTAATATTTAAATGTAACTGGGCGTCCTGGCAACTCTATCCAGGTGGTTTTTAATTCTCTGAAGATCAAAGTAGACTCAGTCAATAGTACAAAAGAGCTTTGTCCTCACACCATGTCTTTTCTTAAAGGAACCCACAGCTATTTCCATAACATATGGCAGTCTCACACCCATGCAATTGTGAATTAGAGCCTGCTTATTCATTGTCAAGTCAGGAAACTCAACCATATTTCTCAGCTGCCTTCAGTTCCCTAGCCTCAGATTCAACAAATAAATGTGTTGTTCCCATAGTGTTTGTGCCGTTGTGTGGCCTTTGTTCATTGTCTGTGCCTGCTCCTGGCCCCGGGGCAAGATGGCCCTGCCACCCTCGTGTGACCCTGCCTCCAGGGTCAGCATCTCTGGTCTGTTCTCTGGAGGGCTTAGAGGTAATGCTCACCAGATCTCGGTTTTTAAGAGCATGACCACATTCTGTTGGTTTCCTCATTAGTGGACACTGACAGGTGACACGTGCAGAGCGGGCTTTGTTAGTGCTGTGTGACCGAGAACACGACCTTGACAAAGATCACGTGTCCCAAAGGAAAGCTAGATTATGACTGAACCATTTATGGGAAATGAATACAATGAAGATACACTGCTCAGGAGAGCAATTCACAAAATAACACTAACACTTTCATCTAATCCCCATGGAGTTGCCCTTTTTTTAGGCCATTTCCTTACAGGCGTTCTCCTTTTCAAGTTGTAAACCTGTTCGCGTTACTCCAGTCTGAGTTCCGCGGTTGAGAACTCTGCCTGCTACGTCCCTGAGGAGATCCAAGGGGGTCAGCTATTAACAGAGCCGAGCTAAATATATCCCTTCCTGGAGCCTCTGGTCTTTGCTCCAAGTCAGCACCCTCTGTCGGCTGGGGCTGACTTCCTTCCTGCTTCCCTTCCACCTGGCAGGGCAGAGGCCTCAAGGGTTAGCCTCAGAGTCTGGCGTGAGGAACCGAGAGCCGTCTTAAAGGCCCTGTCTATTTACCTGCAACGGCTGACCCACCCGCCCTGCGTCACCTCTTCACCGCACACATTTGTGTGCCTGCTGCATACCCTGCCTCCGTGTGAGCTGTGAAGCACACCCCCGACCTGGCAGCAGAGACTCTTACTTAAAGGAGGGCTTCTGTACATGGGATTTATAGGGTTCATCAAAAGACAAGGCATTTGCCTTATTTTCCTAATGAAAAGGAAAGAAGCTCTTGAAGCAGAGAGAGTCTGAAATGGGAAGCTATATGTATATGTTTTGTTTTCCTTGAGACTAAGGAATTTTCCTGGGTATGGGCCTTTCAGTGCTAAAACTGGGACAGTCTTGGGCAAACCAGGACAGTTGGTCACCCTCTGTCACCTTACACCACCACCCTCCAAATTCCCTTTACTAGTTTTTCTTACTCTATCTGACAGAAGGAGAAGCTTGGCGAGAGGTCATAGCCTAAGACTGAGCTTTGGAAGTTCTCACAAACCGTAATTCAGAGATCTGGGGAGTTTCACATTAAAGCAACGTAAGGAGGAGCTAACAATTCTTCGGAAGTTGTTTGTGAGAAAAAGAACCTTAAGAAATTGAAGGGAAAGATTTGTTTTCATTTGTAAAACCCCTCCAGAGAGCTAGTTTAAATAAGATATAGAAAAATTATGATTGTAACTTTGTAGAGTTTGAACCCAGTACAACAATCTGTAATTTTAGCAGATCCTCCACTACCCTTTCAGGGCTCACAACCCATGGCCCTCTGCCTCCACCTGGTGGCAGTGTGTGTAAATGAAGTCCTGGCCAAACCCCCACCCCGCCCCAATCTTTGCATGTATGTGCTGAAAGCCTCACTTTGGGGAACTGATTCTTTTTTTTTTTTTTAACATTTTTTATTGATTTATAATCATTTTACAATGTTGTATCAAGTTCCAGTGTAGAGCACAGTTTTTCAGTTATACATGAACATATATATATTCATTGTCACATTTTTTTCTCTGTGGGCTACCGTAAGATCTTGTATATATTTCCCTGTGCTATACAGTATAATCTTGTTTATCTATTCTAAAATTTTGAAATCCCAGTATATCCCTTCCCACCCCCACCCCCTGGCAACCACAAGTTTGTATTCTATGTCTATGAGTCTATTTCTGTTTTGTATTTATGCTTTGTTTGTGTGTTTGTTTTTTTTAGATTCCACATATGAGCGATCTCATATGGTATTTTTCTTTCTCTTTCTGCTTACTTCACTTAGAATAACATTCTCTAGGAGCATTTATGTTGCTGCAAATGGCATTATGTTGTCAGTTTTTGTGGCTGAGTAGTATTCCATTGTATAAATATACCACCTCTTCTTTATCCAGTCATCTGTTGATGGACATTTAAGCTGTCTCCATGTCTTGGTTATTGTAAATAGTGCTGCTATGAACACTGGGGTGCAGGTGTCATCGTGAAATAGGATTCCTTCTGGATATATGCCCAGGAGCTGAATTTATGGGTCATATGGTAATTCTATTCCTAGTCTTTTGAGGAATCTCCATACTGTTTTCCACAGGGGCTGCACCAAACTTCATTCCCACCAGCAGTGTAGGAGGGTTTGGGGAACGGATTCTTAAAGCCAAATTATAAAGACACCAACTCATCTCATATGATACTATAGTCCCTATTTGAAATGCAGGGTCAATTGGGAGTAAAGAGTGTGTCTTCATACTTGCTTTATACCTCATCCCGTGAAGTACTACCAGTGCATGTAGCTTTACACAGTAATCAATTACCTTAATCTCTTCAGACAGTAATAATATTGTAAGCAAACACCATGAAGTACATAATTTGTGGAAATATCATAAGTGTCCAGATCTTATTAGATTATAATGATCAAATGAAACTTGTAAGGAATTTATTAATCCGGCATGGTTCATCATGTCCATTAACACAGTGAGTTCCACACTTATAGTTCACATCAGGGGTTTTAATCAAGATTGCTTTTACACGGGTAAATCTTTTTTTTTTTCTTTTATATTCTTTCTCCTCCTGTTCTTACTTTGCTAATTCTTCAGCATCCGAAATAATTGCTAAAGTTCATGGGTAATTTTGTCATTAACGTAGTTTGTGGGAGTAGAAGACTCAAATCTCACTTGTGTATTTTGCATTTTCTTTGGGGGAAGTCATTTCAGCTTCCTAAGACTGGGTTTCTGGGTCTGTAAAATTGAGACAGCCCTTATGTAAGTCATCAGGTTTGTATGAGAGTCAGGTACTCTGTGTGCGTGTGTGTGCACGGTGCTCTGTTATCCAAATGATCGTCTCTGGGGCATCATTAACACTTGCGAGTTGAAGACAAAGATTCCAGATCTTACTGCCTCATCCCTGGCTGACTTCTGCCCTCTATTTAGATCCCAGGACTGAATTTTCCTAAAATATACCCAGGAACTCTGATTTTCTCTGCACCTGTGGTCTTCACGCCTGCCAGGACCTCTCCAAAGCTCCCCACCCCGCCGCAGTCTCCCCCTCCCCCACACTGGGTGAAAGCTGCCAGAAGGACAGAGCACCAGGACTAGACTGGGTGTGGGGTGGGGAGGGCCTTGGTGAGTGGGGATGGGACCCAGAGCCTGTCTCCCAGGCATGTTGCCACAGAGAAAACAGGTAGAATAAGGGGAAAGTGGGGAGTCGGGGGGTGGCCCCAAATTTCCTCTCACCCCTTCCACCTAGATCCTCTGATATGAGTAAAGTAATGCTACCTTCAGGTCCAGTCTTGGGAGCAATCTGGTTCCATGGCGAGGAGAATTCCCCCTTCCATTATCTCCTCCAACACCCCCAACTCCATCCTGACCGAAAAAAAGAAAAAGGAGAGGGACATACACACTTTGCTATCATCTCTTCCACCTGCTTGCGTGACTCATGTGAAGCCTCTCACTGCACCGAATGGAAGGTGTGAGAAGAGTTCTGGGAGCACAGAGGGGCCTGGGCAGGTGTGGTTGAGGTAGGGGAGGAGGCGCTGCAACGGAGAGGCATCCCAGAGTGATGAGGTCTGTGCCTGGTGCCAAGGAGGTAGACCTCAGTCAGTGGAGAATGGAGTGGTAAGGAAACACGCCCTTCTCAGAAAGGAAAACGCTGTCATGTCCATCCAGGCCCTTCTGTTCCTTCTCCTGAGCTGGTCAGGGCCTCTTTCCTATTCCTCACCTGAATGGCCCCTCCTTGCACAGAGAAACAGACATTCATCCCACTTACGCAGATCGTGTGGCATGCATTTCTGGAAAACCACATTGATGTCACACCTCATCTTACTCACCTAATTTTATTTTTGTCTTCATCTTGATTTCTTCCTAAAGTGGAAAGAAAAAAAAAAAAGGCATGTCTCAAATCTCTCTTTGGAATAAAGTTGGGGTTTCCAGCATTTTGGTTGCTTTGATAGGCATTCAAATTCACTGCTGTTTTCAGGTTCTAATGGCCTCCCCCAACTCTCTTCTGTGTAACCTAACGATTTTAGGGTTTACCTCTTGGCCTCTGATGTCACTCCCACCCGTGGCGATACAGTTTTTGACAGGCATCCCCATTGCTGGAGGGCTGCCTCCCAGCTAATGGGGGGCTCTGTGACTGTACCTGAGTTGGAGCAGCTGCTGGGCTTTTCCCAGAAAAAGGAAAACAAGAAACATTTCCATCAGCAGATACCCCTCCTGCTACTGAGACCCATACTGCTGTCTGGGCGAGAGCACATGTCGGGTTTTAAACCTTCCAGAACTAGATGCCGGTCCGTCCCCTCCCACCTGTAGTCAAGGCCTAACCCCGTGGAGGACCTGCAGTGCTACAGGGACATGTTGGACACTGGGTCATCCAGCCACGGGAGCGAAGCCCGTGCTGAAACCTCGCTTTAACACATCTGGCATTGGGGGGGTGCAGTTGGAGGACCCACCCGGCGCACCGCCAGACTCTTTAGGCTGCATCTGGGGGTGAACTACACTGAAGGTGCCAAAGCACCTGGGCCCCATCTCCAGCATGGCTGGCAGAACATGTCTGAGATACCATTTGCCCTCAGAAAATATTTCACATGAGATTTATTCATTTTAAAAGCCTTTCTGTGCTTGTGAAACCGTTAACGGGTGATTCTGTCTACTGTCTCACGTAACACCTCCTGTATAAAACCCAAATGAAAACCTTTTGTGTGAGATTATTGCCAGAAAACATTTTGTCTCTATGGATCAAATTCTGGCGTGAAAAGGAAAATTAAAATTACAGAATCCATCACATTTTCCTCCAAGTCTCGGGTGCCAGGTAGCTTTCAGATAAGTTCATTGTCCAAATGTCCTCATCTGTTCAAGTCACATGCCTGAGACATATCTTCTTTCAGCTTTTTTTTTTCTGAATTGAATTATCCTGTCTGTCTACCCATCTGTCCACCTGATTATTTTGTTGAATTGAGATTTATTTTGTAAAAAGGCCCAAATCCTTGGCAGAAGTAGGTACATAGGCATAGGCTGAACTTGAAATTCGTTCCTCAGGCTGTAGAAGAAAAGGCCGTTTCAAAATTACAGTGATTTCTTCACATAGTCACATTCACACATTTTTGAAACGTCGGATGGTGAAGGTAGGAGATCCAGAAATACAGAACTGTATCCCAGAGATAAAACGCAATTTCTGTTTTTTTGGATTTTATTTTGCTTTGACAGGAGAGTTGCAGTAGCGAGTAGGGTGGCACCGTAGGGAGGGCCCAGCGGCAGGGGGATGTCCGGAGGGCGGGGTGCCCGCCCTGCATCCTAAGGGACTGTTTCTGTGACGAGACCTTGGCTGTCTTCCTGCTGCCTGGATTCTAGCCCACATTCCTGGGCTGGGTCATCTGTTTCTGGCCAGTTCTCTGAGCATCCTGATGTCTTGCCCAGATTCCGTTTGAGCTTTAGTTAATCAGATTGAGTTTGTACTGCGTGTAACCACGAACTCTGACTCATCTGTTCAGCAAATTAACTAGTTCAGTGGTTCGCTTACTCAATCAGCACTCCCTGAGCAAAACACCCGTGTGATAGTATCCTGTTTCTTCCTTTTATGGATGCAGAAATTGAAGCTCATGGAATTTAAGTTTTGAAAATCAATATTATCATCTAGTGTTTGGTGTTTAAAGTGGTGTTTTCCATTTCTTTCTGGTCTCCTTGTGGGCAGTAAGAGTCAATCCTGGAGGATTTTGAGCTATTATCACTGGGAAAATGTCTATGATTTAGACCCCAGAAGTGACCTACCCAGTTGGAGTTGTGGTCCTTGTCCAGGAAGAACTTGGTATGATGGCCAAAATACCTTCCATCCGAAAGGACTCATAGGCCCCAGTTTGGGGAGGCTTTGGGTGGGGCCTCTTTTGAACAGCACCACTGGGATGCTAAATGGTGGGGAGGGAGGGGCTGAAGTGAGAATGTTGCTGTCGTAAATCACATATTGTGTCCCTCATTTCAGCAAGTTACTCTGCCTAGAATTCAAACAAAAGAATGATTTTGCAAATTAATTCCGCTGAAACAAAGGTCTTCTTAAGATCTCTGATATTTAAGAATAGGTTAAGCCTTTCTTCCCCTTCTAGAAAAAAGAAAGAGAAAGCAGTGTCAAAAGTTTATAAAAGATGAAACCTCCACTTCCCAGAGCTTTGGGGCCAGCAATTCCAGTTGAGATCGTTTGATGAAACGTGATCAGGCAGACAACCAAGTTAAGGACATTTTGCCGACAGAGAGATCATTACTCTGTAGGGCATAGGTAATAGAAGCCCTCCCAGCTTTTTGAAGCCTTCTTGACAAATATACAGCAAAAGAAGTAGGCTTGGGAGGTTATATCGGGGAAACCAGTCAATTCCCTTCTGGAAGAGACCATGGCCTTTCTTGGAATCATATGCGTTGCTGGTGAGGAAAGGACGGGGGTCCAGTGGGGAAGAGGAAGTGTTCTGCATTTTTAATAGCCCCCAGATGAACTGTGGAACACGGCAGAAATTCTTAATTGGATACCTCCTCCTTGCCTGTTGTGCAGTTTTCAACTTGTTCTGGTAATGTGTTATTTTCTGATTCTACATTCCTTTTGCAGGGCAGTTACTGCAGCTTACCATCATCCCCATCTTTGGGGGAGGTAATTTAGCTTGCTCCACTGACAACTGTGTCGTTTTCCAGTTCACGCTGTGGAAAAGGTGAAGGTAGAGCTGGCCTCGGAGACTCTGATGTCCAGGGACTAAATGCCATCTGGTCTCCCTCTTGATCATTGTACACTGGCTTTATTTCTTCCTGGTACAGATAAACCTTCTCTGTCCAACAGGGGGTGAAGCTAACAGCAGCTTCCAGGCTCTTATCCTCAGAGCTTTGCTACCAAAGAGGAAAAGACTTGTGTCTCTCAGTTCTCATTTTTTAGAGCCCCCTGGAAGCGGTTTTAATTGGCTCGGGTCAGGACATATGTTCATCCCTGGGCTAAACATCGCAGCTGAATTATCCACATGCAAGAAGATAGCCACTCTCATATGGATCCCATGTTACAGTGTGTAAAAGGGTGAGGGAAGGAAGTTGCTTCCCCAAAGCAAGCGGGCTTTACTCCCAGAAGAAAGGAGAGGCGCTTGGCTAACAAATAATAAATATTGATTGAGTAACTGCTATACCAGACAGCACTTTTAAAAGCAGGAGCCAGAGCCAGAATTGTTTTTAAGAGGATAAGCTCTTTGAGAATTTTCAGAAATCTTGTGAAAAGATTTGGATTTCCACAGAGCATGGAATGGGGCCAGTCCTATCCATACTGTAAAGGGTTCAGAGATCTTAGCTGATATCTGGGTTACGTTGTGGTTTTGAGGGGAGGGGAAGGGGGGGTCAGAATAGTATTTATTTTTAAAATGTATTTTGAGCTTTTGAATATCATCTTTGACTGCTTTAATCTCTAAGTTTTCCTCATCCTAGGATAAGTGGTTCAGTTTGTTCTTTCACATTGCCTATGTAGCTATAACCTAAAATCTATTGCAAAGTATGATTTTGTTTCTAGTTTCTATAAGCTGCTTCTAAGGTTTATGAATTTCTTTGTTAAGTTCTTTAACTCTTACCGTCATTCGATTTTTAAAGTTAGTGCTACTCTGAGATGCTTTTGCTTTCAAGTTAGTTTAAATTAAACCCTAAGAACTTAAGCAGTGAGACAGTGGAATAAATCTCGTTTCTGGCCAATATTATGTCTCCCTCAGCGATGCCAAGCAGTGTTGTAAGGGAGGGGCGGAAATGTCCTTTAAGGAAATATTTTTAAAATCGTGGAGTGTGCATAGAGTTGTGCTGCCTCCTTGAAGTAACACAGCTTAATGTTAAGGCTTCATTAATCTATTTACATTGTATCTTACACAAGTTACATCTTTACAAGTAACATAGTGAAGTAGTTTATATTATTCCAGTTTGTCTTAACACCCACCTTGCAGAGACAAGTTTTTTTCTCATTTTCTGTCCAAGAATCAAGTCTTCTTTCAAACTCTCAGTGCTTTTTCTAACCTGGTAGATAACCGATCTTTTTATGGATAATAGTATATAGGCAGTGATGCTAATGTCTAAGCATATACAGATGCCTAACTGAATACTCAATCTACAAATTCTACCCAAGTTTATTTTTTCAAAATATGATACTATATGTTCTAAATGCTGCATAGCTGTAAATATTAGATTATCTTCAGTTAGAAGTCAGTTTCACAATGAGCCACTATAATCGTATTTGTTACATGTTGGGTCCCTTATTTTCAAATTTTCTTTATGTCTCTGATAGGAAATTCTCAAAGTAGGCACAAAAGTTTGCACAAAAACAAGGTCATGCTGTCTCATCGTTTTCTAACTTGCTTTTTGAAAATGTTAGTATTTCTATTGCACTACTTATAGCAAAAGCATTAGGTGTGGTATCTTCTGGAAACACACATTCTGTGTGTAACTTATTCTGTCTGTATCTTATACTTGAATTCATTGTCCTATATACTAAATTTGAAAGATTTGCCTTAAATGCATTAATGTGTGTTTTTCTATTTGAAACTAACCAGGGTCCTACTTAAAAAAGAATCAAGATTATGCTCTAATTTATCATTTCCATTTGTCTTTGGAAACTGGAACATTTTAATGTAATGTATGTTTTTATAGTTTTTCTAAATTAATTTTTTTAATTGAAGTATAGTTGATTTACAAAGTTTCAGGTATATAGAAAAGTAATTCAGTTATACATATACATATATATTCTTTTTCAGATTCCTTTCCATTATAAGTTACTATAAAATATTGAATATAGTTTCCTGTGCTATACAGTAGGACCTTGTTGCTTATCTATTTTATATATAGTGGTGTGTATCTGTTAATCACAAATTCCTAGTTTATCCCTTCCCCATTCCCCTTTGGTAACCATAAGTTTATTTTCTATTTCTGTGAGTCTATTTCTATATTGTAACTAAGTTCATTTGTATCATTTTTTTGGATTCCACATTTAAGTGATATATGATATTTGTCTTTCTCTGCCTGACTTACTTAACTTAGTATGATAATCTTTTAGGTCCATACATGTTGCTGCAAATGGTATTATTTCATTATTTTTTATGGCTAAGTAATATTGCATTGTGTGTATGTGTGTGTGTGCGTGCGTGCACCTTTTTTTTAATCCATTTGTCTGTCAGTGGGAATTTAGGTTGTTTCCTTGTCTTGGCTATTGTAAATAGTGCTGCTAAGAACATTGTGATGCAGGTACCTTTTCAAATTGGAGTTCTCATCTTTTCTGAATATATGCCCAGGAGTGGGATTGCTGAATCATACAGTAACTCTAATATTAGTTGTTTTTTTAACATTTTTTATTGATTTATAATCATTTTACAATGTTGTGTCAATTTCCAGTGTTCAGCACAATTTTTCAGTCATTCGTGGACATATACACACTCATTGTCACATTTTTTTCTCTGTGATTTATCATAACATTTTGTGTATATTTCCCTGTGCTACACAGTGTAATCTTGTTTATCTATTCTACAATTTTGAAATCCCAGTCTATCCCTTCCCACCCTCTACCCCCCTGGTAACCACAAGTCTGTATTCTCTGTCCATGAGTCTATTTCTGTCCTGTATTTATGCTTTGTTTTTGTTTGTTTGTTTGTTTTTGTTTTTGTTTTTTAGATTCCACATATGAGCGATCTCATATGGTATTTTTCTTTCTCTTTCTGGCTTACTTCACTTAGAATGACATTCTCTAGGAGCATCCATGTTGCTGCAAATGGCGTTATGTTGTCGATTTTTATGGCTGAGTAGTATTCCATTGTATAAATATACCACCTCTTCTTTATCCAGTCACCTGTTGATGGACATTTAGGCTGTTTCCATGTTTTGGCTATTGTAAACAGTGCTGCTATGAACATTGGAGTGCAGGTGTCATCCTGAAGTAGATTTCCTTCTGGATACAAGCCCAGGAGTGGGATTCCTGGGTCATATGGTAAGTCTATTCCTAGTCTTTTGAGGAATCTCCACACTGTTTTCCATAGTGGCTGCACCAAACTGCATTCCCACCAGCAGTGTAGGAGGGTTCCCCTTTCTCCACAGCCTCTCCAGCATTTGTCATTTTTGGATTTTTGAATGACGGCCATTCTGACTGGTGTGAGGCGATACCTCATTGTAGTTTTGATTTGCATTTCTCTGATAATTAGTGATATTGAACATTTTTTCATGTGCTTTTTGATCATTTGTATGTCTTCCTTGGAGAATTGCTTGTTTAGGTCTTCTGCCCATTTTTGGATTGGGTTGTTTATTTTTTTCTTATTGAGTCGTATGAGCTGCTTATGTATTTTGGAGATCAAGCCTTTGTCGGTTTCACTTGCAAAAATTTTCTCCCATTCCATAGGTTTTCTTCTTGTTTTATTTCTGGTTTCCTTTGCTCTGCAGAAGCTTGTAAGTTTCATTAGGTCCCATTTGTTTATTCTTGCTTTTATTTCTTCTAGGAGAAAATTGTTGAAATGTATGTCAGATAATGTTTTGCCTATGTTTTCCTCTAGGAGGTTTATTGTATCTTGTCTTATGTTTAAGTCTTTAATCCATTTTGAGTTGATTTTTGTATATGGTGTAAGGGTGTGTTCTAGCTTCATTGCTTTACATGCTGCTGTCCAGTTTTCCCAACACCATTTGCTGAAGAGACTGTCTTTATTCCATTGTATATTCTTGCCTCCTTTGTCGAAGATGAGTTGACCAAAAGTTTGTGGGTTCATTTCTGGGCTCTCTATTCTGTTCCATTGGTCTATATGTCTGTTTTGGTACCAATACCATGCTGTCTTGATGACTGTAGCTCTATAGTATTGTCTGAAGTCTGGGAGAGTTATTCCTCCAGCCTCTTTCTTTCTCTTCAGTAATGCTTTAGCAATTCTAGGTCTTTGATGGTTCCATATAAATTTTATTATGATTTGTTCTAGTTCTGTGAAATATGTCCTGGGTAATTGGATAGGGATTGCATTAAATCTGTAGATTGCCTTGGGCATTGTGACCATTTTAACAATATTGATTCTTCCAATCCAAGAGCATGGAATATCTTTCCATTTTTTAAAGTCTTCTTTAATTTCCTTCATCAATGGTTTATAGTTTTCTGTGTATAATTCTTTCACCTCCTTGGTTAGATTTATTCCCAGATATTTTATTACTTTGGGTGCTATTTTAAAGGGGATTGTTTGTTTACTTTCTTTTTCTGTTGATTTATCGTTAGTGTAAAGAAATGCAACTGATTTTTGAACATTAATTTTGTAACCTGCTACCTTGCTGAATTCTTCGATCAGCTCTAGTAGCTTTTGTGTGGACCTTTTAGGGTTTTCTATATATAGTAACATGTCATCAGCATATAATGACACTTTTACCTCTTCTTTTCCAATTTGGATCCCTTTTATCTCTTTCTCTTGCCTGATTGCTGTGGCTAGGACTTCCAGGACTATGTTGAATAGGAGTGGTGATAGTGGGCATCCTTGTCTTGTCCCAGATTTTAGTGGGAAGCTTTTGAGTTTTTCACTGTTGAGAACTTGCTGGCTGTAGGTTTGTCATATATAGCTTTTATTATGTTGAGATATGTTCCCTCTATACTCACTTTGGCGAGAATTTTTATCATAAATGGGTGTTGAGTTTTATCAAATGCTTTTTCTGCATCGATTGAGATGATCATGTGGTTTTTGTCCTTTCTCTTGTTGATGTGATGTATTACATTGATTGATTTGAGTATGTTGAACCAGCCTTGTGTCCCTGAGATGAACCCCACTTGGTCATGATGTATAATCTTTTTTATGTGTTGTTGGATTCTATTTGCTAAAATTTTGGTGAGGATTTTGGCGTCTATGTTCATCAGTGATATTGGCCTATAATTCTCTTTTTTTGTAGTGTCTTTGCCTGGTTTTGGTATCAGGGTGATGGTGGCTTCATAGAATGAGTTTGGGAGTGTTCCCTCCTTTTCAATCGTCTGGAAGAGTTTGAGAAGGACTGGTATGAGTTCTTCTTTGTATGTTTGGTAGAATTCCCCGGTGAAGCCATCCGGTCCTGGACTTTTATTTGTAGGGAGGTTTTTAATTGCTATTTCTATTTCCTTTCTAGTGATTGGATTGTTCAAGTGTTCAGTTTCTTCTTGATTCAGTTTTGGTGGACAGTATGTTTCCAGAAACTTGTCCATCTCCTCTAGGTTATCCAGTTTGGTTCCATAGAGTTTTTCATAATATTCTCGTATGATATTCTGTATTTCTATTTTGTTTGTTGTAATTTCTCCATTTTCCTTTCTTATTTTGCTAATTTGTGCTCTCTCTTTTTTCTTCTTTGTGAGTTTGGCCAGAGGTTTGTCGATTTTATTTACTTTTTCAAAAAACCAGCTTTTGGTTTGGTTGATTTTTTCTATGGTCTTGTTAATCTCTATTGTATTTAATTCCTCTCTGATCTTTATTATTTCCTTCCTTCTGCTGCTTTTTGGGGCTTTTTGTTGTTCTTTTTCTAATTGGTTCAGGTGGTGGGTTAACTTGTTTATTTGAGATTGTTCTTCTTTTTTGAGGAAGGCCTGTATCGCTATAAACTTCCCTCTTAGCACTGCCTTTGCTGTGTCCCATAGGTTTTGAGTGGTTGTGCTTTCATTATCATTTGCCTCAAGGTATTTTTTAATTTCAGCTTTGATTTCCTCATTGATCCATTGTTTTTTCAATAACATATTGTTTAATCTCCATGCTTTTCTTTTTTTCTCCTTTGTTTCTCTGTTGTTGATTTCCAGTTTCATGGCATTGTGGTCAGTAAAGATGCTTGAGATAATTTCTATCTTCTTAAATTTGTTGAGGTTTCTTTTGTGTCCAAGTACATGATCGATCCTGGAAAATGTTCCATGTGCACTTGAAAAGAATGTATATTCTATTTTTGGGGGGTGTAATGCTCTGAAAATATCCACCAAATCTAGTTTTTCTATTGTAGTATTTAATTTCTCTGTTGCCTTGTTTATTTTCTGTCTGGAAGATCTGTCTAGTGATGTTAATGCAGTGTTAAAATCTCCAACTATGATTGTATTCCCATCAATATCCCCCTTTATCTCTGTTAGTAATTCTTGTATGTACTTAGGTGCTCCTATATTGGGTGCATATATATTAACGAGTGTAATATCTTCATCTTGTATCACTCCTTTAATCATTATAAAATGTCCCTCTTTATCTTTCTTTATGGCCTTTGTTTTAAAGTCTATTTTGTCTGAAATCAGTACTGCAACACCTGCTTTTTTGGCTTTTCCATTTGCATGGAATATCCTTTTCCATCCTTTCACTCTCAATCTATATATGTCCTTCTCCCTAAAGTGGGTCTCTTGTATGCAGAATATTGAAGGTTCTTGCTTTATTATCCACTCTGCCACTCTATGTCTTTTGACTGGAGCATTTAGTCCATTAACACTTACAGTAATTAATGATAGATGTGTGTTTATTGCCATTTTGAACTTATCTTTGCAGTTGAATTGGTATATCCTCTTTGTTCCTTTCTTCTTCCTTTTGTGGTTTGGTAATTTTCCTTTGTATTATCATGGATTTTATTTAATTTTTGTGACTCCCTTGTAAATTTTTGACTTGTGGTTACTTTTTTTTGTAAGTCTATTAACCTATACCTGTTTTTATTAAACTGATAATAACATGATCTCAAACCCATCCTACTGTTAAAAAAATTTTAAAAAAGAAAGAAAAAAAAATTCTATATTTCCCTGCCTCCCTCTCCCACTCTCAGTGATTTGTATGTCTTCTTTTATAATTTCGTGTTTTCTTTATTTGTAACTCATGAGTTATCACCTTTCCAGTTGTGAGCTTCTCATTTCTGTAGCATCCTGCTGCTTTTCTATTTAGAATAGCCCTTTCAATATTTCTTTTAGCATGGGTTTAGTGTTGCTAAACTCCTGCAGCTTTTTTTTGCCTGTGAAACTCTTTATTTCTCCTTCTATCCTAAAGGATAGCCTTGCTGGATAAAGTATCCTAGGCTGCATCTTTTTTTCATTCAGGGCTTTGAATATATCTTGCCACTCCCTTCTGGCCTGTAGTGTTTGTGTAGAGAAATCAGCTGAGAGCCTTATGGGGGTTCCCTTGTAATTCACTCTTTGCTTTTCTCTTGCTGCCTTTAGAATCATTTCTTTATGTTTGACTCTGGCCATCTTGATTATGATATGTCTTGGTGTGGGTCTATTTGGATTCTTCCTGTTTGGGACCCTCTGAGCTTCCTGTACTTGGATATCTGATTCCTTCTTTAAGTTTGGGAAGTTTTCAGTTATGATTTCTTCAAAAACCTTTTCAATCCCCTTTGATCCTTCTTCCCCTTCTGGGACCCCTATTATGCGAAGATTGGGATGCTTTGTATTATCCCATAAGTCCCTTATGCTATTATCATTATTTTTTATTTGCTTATCTTGTAGTTCTTCTGAATGGGTGCTTTCTATTGCCCTGTCTTGTAGATCACTAATTCGTTCTTCTGCATTAACTAGTCGGCTTTGCACAGCTATTAGATCATTCCTCATCTCTGTCAATGAGTTTACCCATTCTGCTTGGCTCTTCTTTATAGCTTCAATTTCATTTTTGACATATTTTATCTCTCTAAGCACTATCTCTTTTAATTCCTTCAGCAGTTTGATCACTCCTTTTTTGAAATCTTGATCTAGTAGGCTATCGAAGTCTATTTCACTGATCTTTCTTTCAGGGGATTCCTCTTGTTCTTTTAATTGGGAAAGGTTTCTCTGCTTCTTCATCTTGCTCATACCTCTCTGGCACTGTGGTTTATGGAATTTCAGTTGTCTATTTTGGATCTTAAGGATTTTATCTATCTAATGCCTATTTAGGAATAGAACTTAGAAAAAAAAAGAAAGAAATAGAAAGATTTTTAAAAGAAGGGAGAAAGAGGGTTTGAAAACAGTGTATAATGAATAATAGAAGAGCGAATTGAAGCAGAGTATTAATCGGGTTGAGACGTCCTTTTAAAACCTTTAAAAAAAAAAAAAAGGAAAAAAAAGGGGTGGGGAGATGAATAGATGTATTTGAAGCCTGTGTCCAATCAATAACAGGACATCAAAACCCAAGAGAAATAGAAATGAATTAAGAAGTAAAAATTAAGAGAGTAATAGAAAATAGAACAGGTAAAAACAGGTTTCAAAACAAAACAAAAACAAAAAACAAAAGAAAAAAAAAGGGGTTGTCTGTGTTCTCCTGGAGTCTGTGTGCTTTTAATGTGAAGTCCTTCTGTCTTCGTCCTGTTTTGGAAGCTCAGCTTGTTTTCAGAGGCCCTCCGTTGGCGCCCTCTTCTGTGCTGCTCCCAGCACCTGTCGGCAAGCAGATCGCGCCTCCTCCTAACACGGGGTCAGATGCAGCTCTCCTCTGCTGCGGGCGGGCGGGTCACTGCCCCTCCGGATGCCGCAGTCAGATGTTGCAGACTGGCCGGGCAGGAGGGCGGGTCGTGCCCCCTCCCAGCACCTCGGTCAGGGGCTGTGTTCCGGCCCGACTGGCGGGGGGCCGCTCTCCCTCTGCCTGCGCCGCTGGTAGCTCCGCTGCTCTGTGCGGCTGCGCGCTGCGCCCTGGTCAGCGCTCCGCCCTGGTCGCGCTCCGCGGGTGGGCTCGGGGAAGACCGAGGGGCAGCCTCCTCCCTGCTCCAGCCAAGATCCAGCTCCTTGTTTGTCTTTGTGGAGCAAGTTCTCTGAGGGACCAGGATGGAAGGATCCTATCTGCCCCAGGCTGTAGGCCCGTCTCAGTCTGGCCCTTGAGGCTGCTAAGCCCTTCGGTGCGGACGCGGGCTTCGCCTCTGCCCCCGCCTGGGTGCTCAGCGCCGGAGAATATGGCGGCTCTGCCTGGGCCCCGCCCCTCTTCCCCCGAAAAGTCTCCGCGTGTTTTCAGAGATGGGGGTATGCACCCTTCCACCGAGAGCACATCAACCCCGCTGCTCTATGGAGGGCCCAGGTTGCTCTGTCCTGCACACCCACAGCCCCGGCGCCCAGCCCCCTTGCAGTCCCCTGGAGCTGCCTCCGTGCAGCCGCCCCCGTCCTCCGCCCGGCTTGTGCAGCCTGGCCCTGCCCGCCGCTGCCGGCCCGCGTCTCAGGCTGGGTGTCGGGGGGACGCTCTGTGCCCGTTTAACTTAGTTCTGTCAGACAAGGGCTGCTCTGTACAGATCCGAGCCTCGGAGGCTCCCCCTCCGTCCCGCTGGCCTCTCAGTTGGAGAGGGGAGACCCAGCGAGCGAGCGCCAGTCCTCCTTTGCTGCTCCCTCCCCGCGGGACCCGTCCCGCGCTGCTTTGCCTTTTGTTCTTTTTTCCTTTTCTCCTACCAGATTTTTGGCGTCTTTATCTTTTGAAGAGGGCGATGTTCTGTCGGAGTTCCGCAGGTGCTCTGGTTGGCTGAGTGGGTCTGTAGATGTGGGTCTTGGTGTATTTGTGGGAGAGGGTGACTTACAAGCGTCCTTCTACTCCGCCATCTTGCCTCTTCTCCTAATTTTAGTTTTTAAGTGAACCTCCATACTGTTCTCCATAGTGACTGTACCAATTTACATTCCCACCAACGGTGTAGGAGGGTTCCCTTTTCTCCATACCCTGTCTGGCATTTATTATTAATCGACTTTTTGATGATGGCCATTCTCTCCAGTGTGAAGTGGTATCCAAAATTAGTAGAAGAAAAGAAATCATAAAGATCAGAGCAGAAATAAATGAAATAGAGACTAAAAAAACCATAGAAAAGATCAATAAAACTGAAAGCTGGCCCTTTGAAAAGATAAACAAAATCGGTTACGCGTTAGCCAGACTCATCAAGAAAAAAAAAAGGGAGAGGACCAAAATCAGTAAAATAGAAAATGAAAAAGAAGTTACAACTGACACCATAGAAATACAAAGGATCATAAGCGACTACTATGAGCAACTATATGCAAATAAAATGGACAATGTAGAAGAAACAGACAAATTGTTAGAAAGCCACAATCTCCCAAGACTGAACCAGAAATAAATATAAATTACGAACAGGCCAATTACCAGTACTGAAATTAAGTTAGTAATTAAAGAACTCCCAACAAACAAAAGTTCAGGACCAGATGGGTTCACAGGTGAATTCTACCAAACATTTAGAGTTATCATCTATCCTTTCAAAACTGTTCCAAAAAAATTGCAGGGGAAGGAACACTTCCAAACTCATTCCATGAGGCCACCATCAACCTGATACCAAAATTAAACAAAGGTATCACAAAAAAAGATAATTACAGGCCAATATCATTGATGAACATAGATGCAAAAATCCTCAACAAAATACTAGCAAGTCGATTCCAACAATGCATTCAAGGGATCATACACCATGATCAGGTGAGGTTTATCCCAAGGAGGCAAGGATGTTTCAATATCTGGAAGTCAATCAATGAGGTACACTGCATTAACAAACTGAAGAATAAAAACCATATGATCATCTCAATAGATGCAGGAAAAGCTTTTAATAAAATTCAAGCTCTGTTTGAATGATTAAAAACTCTCCATAAAGTGGGCATAGAGAGAACATACCTCAACATAATAAAGGCCATATATGACACACCTACAGCCAGCATCGTACTAAATGAGGAAACGCTGAAAGCATTTCTTCTAAGATCAGGAACAAGACAAGGATGCCCACTCTCACAACATTTATTCAACATAGTGTTGGAAGTCCTAGCCACAGCAGTCAGATAAGAAAAGGAAATAAATGTCACCCAAACTGGAAAGGAAGATGTAAAACGGTCACTGTTTGCAGAAGACGTGATATACTACACAGAAAATCCTAACAATGCTACCAGAAAGTTACCAGAGCTCATCAATGAATTTGGTAAAGTTGCAGGATACAACATTAATATTCAGAAATCTTGCATTTCTATACACTAACAATGAAATATCAGAAAGAGAAATTAAGGGGCCAATCCCATTTACCATTGCATCAAAAAGAATAAAATACCAAGGAATAAACCTATCTAAGGAGAAAAAAAGACCTGTACTCGGAAAACTTTAAGAGTCTGATGGAAGAAATTGAAGACCACACAAACAGATGGAAAGATATACCATGATCTTGCGTTGAAAGCATCCTATTGTTAAAATGACCATACTACCCAAGGAAATCTACAGACCCAGTGTAATCCCTATCAAATTACCTATGCCATTTTTCACAGAACTGGAACAAAAAGTTTTAAAATTTGTACGGAATCATATAAGAACCCAAACAGCCAAAACAATCTTTAGAGAGAAAAATGGAGCTGGAGGAATCATGCTCCCTGACTTCAGACTATACTACAATATACTACAAGCTACAATAATGAAAACAACATGGTACTGGCACAAAAACAGACACATAGATCAATGGAATAGGACAGAAATCCAATCCCAGAAATAAATGCACACACTGATGGTCGATCTATGACAAAGGAGGCAAGAGTATACAATGGAGAAAAGACAGTCCCTTCGACAGTTGGTGCTGGGGAAACTGGACAACTACATGCAAAAGACTGAAATTAGAACAGTCTCTAACACCACACACAAAAATAAACTCAGAATGGATTAAATACCTAAGTGTAAGACTGGATACTATAAAACTCCTAGAGGAAAACATAGGCAGAACACTCTTTGACATAAATCACAGCAATAATTTTTTGGATCTATCTCCTAAAGTAATGGAAACAAAAGCAAAAATAAACAAATGAGACGTAATTAAACTCAATAGCTTCTGCACAGCAAAGGAAACTATAAACAAAACAAAAAGGCAACCTACAAAATAGGAGAAAATATGTGCAAACAATGCTACCAACAAGGACTTAATTTCCAAAATATACAGCTTATACAGCTCAATGTCAAAAAAAAAAACCCAAACAATCCAATTAAAAAATGGACAGAAGACCTAAATAGACATTTCTCCAGAGAAGACAGACAAATGATCACAGGCCCATGAGAAGATGCCCAGCATTGCTAACTATTAGAGAAATGCGAATCAGAACTACATCGTGTTTTAAATAAAGCAAAAATAAAGTATTATCTTTGATGGCAAGTAACTCTAAAGATAGAGTTTCTTTTGCCCCAGAAGTTTTGACTAGTGGCACCAGTGTTTTTAACAGTTAAGTAAATTGATAAAGAACTCGAAGGTGATATGATATAGTGAAGTGTAGTAGGTTTATTGTCAGGAGTATGGTGTCCAGTTTTGATTCTAGTCATAACTGGATGACTTTGAGTGTCTCCGGCTGGGTTCCCTAAGATGCAGACCGTGAGGTGGAGATCAGTGGTAGGGGGTTTACTAGGGCATGCCCTTGGGATGAAAGCCTGGAGAGGGAGGACGCAGGACTGGACAGAGGAGAAGCTGGGCCGGGAGACAGTCACAAGGGCTTAGCCTGCACCATGAGAGCCCTGGCGCTGGGGTGGCCCTTCAGAGTTGCCCTAAGCTGGGACAAGGGGACGGGGCTTTATTTCCCCCACATCAACTTGTCTTTGCATGCAGGTTTATCTTAGAGAGGAGTGGGATCTCTGTTGAGGCGCTCTTTCCACAGCAGGGCACTCCCAATAAGGAGTGCCAGCAGCGGGCTCTCAGCGGGCAGCATTCCTGGCAGCGGGGATTAGTTCTTCAGTCCTGAAGGGATGTACGGGCAGCCCAGCCCAGCATCTGCTACATGGGGTAGGTCATTTTGCCCCTCTGAGCCTCAGTTTCCACAGCCGTAAAGTGGAGAAATGGGTTCACTTGATCTCTAAGTCTTCCCAACTTAAAAATCTTCCATTATAGTGCCGAGTACTTACTGGTTCTTGTTTCCTGAAGTCTCAGTTTGTAAATATGCCTTTGAAAATACCTAGCGATACATGAAAAAATAGTGAGGAAGATCTTTATGAATGGATTTGGAGTAACTCTTAGGATAGGTTGTTAAATGAAAGAACCAACGTACAAAAACGTGTATAGTAGGATATCCTTTGTCTACAAAGAAGGGAAAATGTGTGTGGCGGGGGTGTGTGTTGCAAAAACAAATATAGGAAGAATAAACCAGAAACTAATAAAATCTGTACGGGATACGGTGGGACTGGGGTGGAGGGAATGAAGATGGGAGGAGATGAGTATTTTATATACCTGCAAAATTAAATACAAGAATGGGAAGAAGCAAACCATAAATTGGAGTACAATAAAAAAAAAAACCAAATGAATGTAGCTGTATATCATATTGATAAAATAACTACACAGAGAAAATAATTGATTCAAGTAAAATTTGGTGTCAGAACTCTGGCTGACTAGATTCCCTTAGTGGAATCTATTCTAAGAATAACAACAGAATTCAATGGCAACTAAAGTTTTAGTATGTTTATTGGTTATTAGTAATGTTAGGATTATAATTTTGAAACTATATGTAAATATTGTAGAGAAAAGCACATAAGTAGATATTGTAATAGTATTAGGAATTAAGATTTTAAGAGAAAAAGATTAAAATAGAAAATAAAAGGTTTTTTTAACTTTTATATTAAATTTAAATACATGAGTTCTGGATTATTTGTTTGTTTCTACTGTCCTAGCCTTGCCCGCTTGAAAAGGTTTACAAGTAATAGACTTAGTTGCAATGAGCACACCTGCTTCCCTGATCTTGATGTGAACATCATTCTCCATTAAAAATAAACAGAATTCCTTGGAGAATGGCTGAATCCATTTCTGGGGAAGACAAATATGAAATGAGTCAGAAATATTTTATAGACATTAAAGAGGAAGTTAAAAACCAGTGTGTTCCTATAAAAAGGATACAGAATCCATCCTAAAAGGGCCCGTCCCGCCAGATTTGAAACCATTTGGACATCAAAAAGAATAAAGAATGTAACTGATTATAATACATTTAAATATATATGAAATTCCTGAGACCGTAGTAATATGAAGGGCAGGGAGAAGGAAAGGGTTCGGGGAGATAGAGACAGAGACAGAGAGAGAGGGAGAGAGAGACAGAGAGGGAGAAAACAGAGAGAAGAAAGAGAAAAGAAAGAATAAAAGGGAAGCTCATTTTTCCAGAAAAGTGCCAGGTAATAAATACAGAAGTAAGGATAAAACGAGGCAGCCCTTGCAAGCCCAACATAAGGATGAACTCTATGGATGCTAAAATAGTTGGGTTACAGGTTTATTCTTATGGCATCAAAATTTTAACTCACAGATTACTAATGACGAAGGAGAAGAAAATGTACCTTTACTCCAGAGAGATCTGGCCATGACCACTTTAACTAAGGGACCAAACTTAACCTCACAGATACTGGCATAGCCTGATATTATTATGTGGCTCTTGGTGTGATGCAACATAAAGAACACAAAACTGTCTAATAAACATCTTGCCAGAGATGTCTAACCTGAATCTGATCAAGTTGCAAGACCTAACTTTCAGAGTACAGGAAATGTAGGAATAGAAGAGGATGTTGAACCACACCATGAAGAAACAGTCCGCCTTGTCCAGCATGTGTGAAACATTCTACAAAATAACTGGACTCCTCAAAAAGTTAATGTAAATAAATTTAAACAAAGAAAAGAGAGAGAGAGAAGCACTGTTCACTATTTTTTTTATTTTTTATGGATTTATAATCGTTTTACAATGTTGTGTCAAATTCCAGTGTAGAGTACAATTTTTCAGTTATACATGAACATAAAAACATTCATTGTCACATTTTTTTCTCTGTGAGCTACCATAAGATCTTGTATATATTTCCCTGTGCTATACAGTATAATCTTGTTTATCTATTCTACATTTTGAAATCCCAGTCTATCCCTTCCCAACCCCCACCCACTTGGCAACCACAAGTTTGTATGCTATGTCTATGAGTCTGTTTCTGTTTTGTATGTATGTTTTGTTTGTTTGTTTTTTAGATTCCACATTTGAGCAATATCATATGGTATTTTTCTTTCTCTTTCTGGCTTACTTCACTTACAATGACATTCTCCAGGAGCATCCATGTTGCTGCAAATGGCGTTATGTTGTTGGTTTTTATGGCTGAATAGTATTCCTTTGTATAAATATACCACCTCTTCTTTATCCAGTCATCTGTTTATGGACATTTAGGCTGTCTTCATGTCTTGGCTATTGTAAATAGTGCTGCTATGAACATTGCTGTGCAGGTGTTTTTTTGAAGTAGGGTTTCTTCTGGATATACGCCCAGGAGCAGGATTCCTGGGTTATATGGTAAGTCTATTCCTAGTCTTTTGAGGAATCTCCATACTGTTTTCCACAGGGGCTGCACCAAACTGCATTCCCACCAGCAGTGTAGGAGGGTTCCCTTTTCTCCACAGCCTCTCCAGCATTTTTCATTTGTGGATTTTTGAATGATTGCCATTCTGACTGGTGTGAGTTGATACCTCCTTATAGTTTTGATTTGTATTTCTCTGATAATTAGTGACACTGAGCATTTTTTTCATGTGCCTGTTGATCATTTGTATGTCTTCCTTGGAGAATTGCTTGTTTAGGTCTTTTGCTCATTTTTGGATTGGGTTGTTTGTTTCTTTCTTATTTAGTCATATGAGGTGCTTATATATTCTGGAGATCAAGCCTTTGTCGATTTCATTCGCAAAAATTTTCTCCCATTCTGTAAGTTGTCTTTTTGTTTTACTTATGGTTTCCTTTGCTGTGCAGAAGCTATTAAGTTTAATTAGGTCCCGTTTGTTTATTCTTGCTTTTATTTCTATTGCTTGAGTAGACTGTTCTAGGAGAACATTTTTGAGATGTATGTCAGATAATGTTTTGCCTATATTTTCTTCTAGGAGGTTTATTGTATCTTGTCTTATGTTTAAGTCTTTGATCAATTTGGAGTTTATTTTTGTGTATGGTATAAGGGAGTGTTCTAGCTTCATTGCTTTACATGCTGCTGTCCAGTTTTCCCAACACTGAAGAGACTGTCTTATTGTATATTGCCTCTTTTGTCGAAGATTAGTTGACCAAAAGTTTGTTGGTGTTCACTATTTTGAAACTCTGAAGGCTGAAAGGCTAAAAACAACAATCAGTCCAAGAATTGAGCACAGTTGTAGAAATGCGAATTTGAACTACATATTAGATTGTGTGGAACTGCTGCCATTTTTTTAGATGTGATTGTGATGTTGTCCAAGTCAACATAATCATATCTGGGCCATGCTAATTGGAATCCTCTGTTCTAAACAAAAGGCCATATACAGGGCAGTATCTTCCCACAATCTCCAAAAGGTAGCCTGAAACACACCAACCTATACATAAAACCACTAGGCCGAATTTGCCCAAGAACATTTACAAGATAGTGAACCAAGGAAAAATAAACCCGTTTCCCAGTCAGCCCCTCTGCCCCAAAGGAAGGGAGGTAGTGGTGGAGGTGTTCTATGGGAACTGAGCAAAAGCCACAGGGCTTACGCTTGTCCAGATAAGGAAATGAAAACAACTCAAAGATCTTTAAGAAGTTTGGACTGAACTGTTCAGCTAGTTCATACCGCCCCCCTCCTTTTGTTCATTTTCATTTAATGTGGCATTTTCTCTTTCCTACTCTGATGTGCCCACAGTTCATTTTTCTTCATTGACTGGAACAAAATGATTTATATTTTTAATGTGTACTGGAAGTTTGATATTAAAAATTCCAGATGCTGAACCCTTCTACCCCACCTAGTTGTTGCTTACAATGAACCTCTTTTCAATGAATATCTAATGAAAGTAGCTGTTAAATAAAAATGAATATTATATATAAAATTGTGAAATGTTATTTTCTACCTTGTAAAGAAAAAAAATGTATCAGTGTGGAATGTATAATTTGTAGTCAACCAGGAAGACTGTGGCAACTTAAATGGCATCGGGCATGGAGTGGGCAGAAAAGCTAAAGACATCAAGAAAAGCTGGAGGATATACGGAGATTACAAAATAATCACCAGGGGTTTGACGTGTTTGCTGAGTAAGGTTCTCGGAAAAACAACCCTGTGGGTGCGTGTTACTAGCACACTCCCTCCAAATGAGAGACATCATTTCTTCTCCTGAATTTACTGGACCAAGTTCCTCAGTTCTAGTATGTTGCGTGTCTGCATATGGAGCCCTAAAATTAACTTTCAAAGCAGGCATAACGAGCTGTTGGCCTGGATTTTATTTGGTCTGTACAGTATTTTTAAAAAATCAGAAATTTGCACATAGAAACCCAAATTTCCAATTTCTCTTGACATATTGGAAGATCTGGCAACACTGGGCTTGAATTTCCTCCTCATAAAGGTTGATTGTCTCCCATGGTGATGAACTTGGGATTTGCTACAATCCCTGGAAGTCCCTGTTGCCTATCTAGGCAGCTTTATTTAAATGGCAAGCATCTGAGTTTGAGACCTACATTATCCAGTTTCAATTCATTTAGATAAAATAATTTCTTTTGACAAAAATAGGTATTTATATCTAGGAAAGCACCTTGTGCATTCAAGGTGTAAAATGCCACAAGGCATTTTCCTTTACATCATTTTATTTACTCCTCCCAACAACTCTTATAGCCATTCTCAATATCTCAATATATGATTCTGAATCTTGGAGAGGCTGTGTGACTTATCAATGGTCACACAGTTGACAAAGGAGCAGAGCCAGTATTCAAAGCCTATACTGTCAGAGACCAAAGAGAATGTTAGCTTGCAGTAATCTACAGCTGATGTCCTTGAAGAGCAATAAAGGAACGTGAAAACACATAATAAAGGACTATGGGTCAAAGACCCAAGAATTAGGACTGAGAACACAGGCTTGTTTTTCTGAGGACTTAAGTACTTATTAGTTGGTAAACTTGGGAAACCCCTTTTCCTGTCTTGACTTGAGTTTCACAATGTTTAAAATGAGGACGGGGTGGGGGAAAAGAGGAGACTTTGAAAGGCTCTGCCCCTCTGTCTTCCCCGTGTTTGGTACCTAATCTGAAAATGGATTTGTTCCTTTTCTTTGGCTCCCTCTGCTGGCCATGGAGCAAAAGAACACATTTGCCTCCCAAGCCACTTAAAGATTTAATTCCATTGCCTATGGAGGGCTTGCCCTGTACAAGGGAATGGTGGATTTCTGGTTACCTGGTGAGGAGACAGACTAGGAATGATCATGAGTCACTTTTTGATCACCATTAAGCAGAGACAAAGAAGTGAAGGTCTAAAGCAACTCAAGATTCTGTTACATACTTGGGGATTACAGAATCAGAAAACATAATGATAATCATGGAAATAATGAGAACTAATATTTATTAAGGACTGACAATAGGCCAGGCACTACCTAATGTATTTTGTATCTTTAATTTCCATTTCATTCTTTAGTAACCCTATCAAAGATTCCATTTATTATCCTTACTTTGTGCTGGGAGAGAAGTTCGAATGCAACCCCTTCTTTTTCGAGATGAAGAAATTGAGGTCCAGGGACGCTAAGTGACTTAACCCAAAGTCACACAGCAGCAGATGACTGTTGGCAGAACTAAGACTATAAGCTAGTCCAGAAATCTTTTTATTCCCTCATCCAGCTTCTCCAATTTAAAACCTCGCTGAGGAGATGGGACTAATAATTAACAGGACGAGGAGGGTAATTAGAGGCTTAGCTTCTGAGAGGTGAAAGGGGCCTTAGAGGCTACTAGTGTGGCTTCCTGCTCTGACAAAAACTTCTCTCCATATCCCTGCAAAGTGGGTACGTAGCAATTGAGTTAAAACCTACGTCTAGTCCTAATTTTGTTCCCTGGAGCTCTATAGGATAGATCTAAGCCCTGTTTTGTATACAGTCTTTCAAGAATTTGAAAACAACTGTTGTGAACTTATAAAATGAACATTATGTCTATGCTAAAATCCCCAACTTTATTCATCCTTCATGTTATACATAAATTTTAGAACAAGGTTCATTATAAACCTGGTTGTCCTCCACTGATGGACCCCAAAGATGGCCTCCAATGAATGATACCTCCTGGTATTCATCCTCGGTAGTCCCTCTCATACTGGGGTTTGGCTGCCCTTTGGCCTCCAGAAAATGGGCAGGAGTGGCTGTGCCAGTTTTGGTACTAAGACTTAAGAAAGACCAACAACTTTTACCTTTGTGCTCTTGGAGCTGGCCTCCATGTAAGACCTTTGGCTACCCTGCTGGCAAGAAAAGGTCCCAGGGGATGAGATGCCACGTGGAGGAGAGCTGAGGTGTCAGCTCTGTGATGTCACCCATCTTGCATGTCCTGGCCATAGAGGACTCTGGTCCAGAGTACTCCAGCCCTGGCTACTGTCTGACTGCCACTGCAAGAGAGATTCTAAGCAAAATCAACAGAAGAACCACACATCTGAACCCAAGCAGCACAGAGAATCATGAGAGATAAGAGTAAACTTTTTTTGAGCCACTAAGTTTGTGTGACTTGTTAGGCAGCAATAGATAACTTGAAACAACCCATTCAAAAAATATTCCCAGAAACACCATTGGTATGTCTAGTGCTGAGGGAAGAATGAATAGAGCCTCTGTTTGTCCTGACACTGTTAACACTGTCCTGAATTTAATTTATATTTGGCAACTGCATCATCAGAGCCAACGTGTGGCCAACTGTGAATCCCTGGCATTCGTGTCTGAGTGGCTGTTTGGTACCTTCCCTCCAACGTCTTCCTAAGTGATGTTATGGACCTAAATAAAGGACTTTGGGTTTTTTCCGGGGGGTGGGGTAGTGTTTCTTGGTAATTTTCATATTGTCTGTTGTGATTCATCATTCTAGCTTGATGAGATTTTTAGAAAAAAATTCAGTTCTGTCATCTAATATAGTAATTATCTCTTGTGTCCTCTGTAATTTGACAAATACATCGTACATATATTATCAGAATCTTTGATAAAATAGATGAATAGGACCAGGCAAATTCAATCTATTTTCAGGACACCAAGGATTTCCTTCTGAGTAGGTGTAGATACATTAATTGAACAACACTTTTAGGAAATGGTCATTCCAGCTAAAAAAATCTGTTCAAATCTGTTCTCCAATGTAATAATTATCACTCATGTCCTCTGCAAGTTAACGCATGCCATACATATTTTATGCAAGTCTTTGACAAAATGATTGAATAGGATGGGGAGATTCAGGGTCCCTTGGCAGGATACTACAGTCCTTCTGCTGAGTAGGTTTGTTCCACTGACCGGGCAGTGCTTTCCGGAAGTGATCACTCTAGCTATGAGTCTATTTAATCTGTTGTTCACCAAGCTGCTTTTCTTCTTTTTTGGTTCACAGTGACATTGCAGACAACGTGCTTTGCCTAAGTCAAGGAATATTTGGTCTCTAGCCTTTTCCTGAACTTTCTGGGTAAAACTGTCCAATAATGTGGCTTAAATTTAGTCTGACATGACTGGTTATTAATCCACTCATGTGGGCTCCTAATGAACACCTTTACTTCCTGCACAGTCATGAGCAGTCTCTTTCAGAATTTGAAGAGCCCAAGTTTTGCCGTCAAACATACCTGGGTTGAAATCTTGGCTATTTTTACTGTGAACTAAGGCAAGTTTCCCACCTTCTCTGAGCATCAGTTTCTTCATCTGTAAAATGAGGATAAGAACACTTTCTTCGTAGGTTTGATGTAATGATTAAAATGAGGTAATGTGTGGACTGTAGACAGCACCATGCTTGGCATATACTAACTCACCACGTGCTGGGTTTCATTACTCTTACCGTTTTATTATTGTCATGATAAGTTGCTCAATCTGTAGTTTCTAAAACTGACCTCTTTCTTTTCATTTGTCTGAAAATTTGAATAACACATGCCTATCCCTAGTCTTTTGGCACTGTGTTGAAGAATGTAATAAAAATAAAAATAGTACTGTCTTCTATCTGCCATCTGCTAACATTAACCATCTGCCTAAGGCTATGGGCCTATCTCTTTTTTGTTCTTCTTGCTCAAAATATTGATTAAAATGTGTCTGCCATCCCCGTGCCCAACTGGAACATTTTTTCGGCCCCAGATTTGCATAGCTCAACATATTTGGGGCTCCAGCCGCCATCAGACAGACCCTCTGGGACTACACCTTTGTTCTGTCTTTTTGCATAGGTCTTTCATCGCCAGGAGTGGGTGGGGCCAGACTCAGAGGTCCTTTAGGTCTTGCAGAATGGGGAAGGAAACCAGACAACATTAGGAAGTCATGGGATCTAGGGTTAGGGAGCAGACTTGGAGAAGCAGGAGTGCATCCTAGTCATGGGGGAGCTAAGGCACCAGGAAGGGAAATGAAATAGGATTGCAGACGCGAGAACCCGGCTACCAAGTCATAGAACCAGGCACCAGGCCAACACAGTGAGAGACCAGAAAGTACAGACCCACCTCCAGAGTCGGTGGTACCAGATCCTGGGTTTGAGTTGACTGTATGAGTACTATCAGGTGGCCCAGCTGTGGGGGTTATTGTCCTGCCCCGGCAGGGAGCCAAGCAAGGAACTTAGTTATCCTCCAAAATTCCTGACGTTTGCTCATCCCATCCAGTTCTTCCGGCTCGTCCTGAATTAAATCCTGAATTAAAAAGAGCCCTTCTTTTTCATCATTTCCGAGTCTTTTGTGAGATGACCTTATTGTAAGGCTAGTCAGAAATCTTATCAGATGCCTTCCTTTCAGCAGGATGACAATATTTGACTACAGCTGGGTGGGATCTAGGTCGTTGGTGACTTTCTGAGTACTCAAAATGTCAATTTAAGGCTAGGACAGATCTGATAAGAATGGAGAGAGGCAGTGATGGGTTACACTTCATGGGGCACTAATTTTTAATCCACTTTAATGACCCAAGGGAATGGTACTGGTTATAATTCTCTGGCTGTCTGTACTATCAAGGTGCCCTTAGGTGTCACTCAAAAGCCATTTAAGAATTTGACATTTTAAAATCTTTTAAAACTAAAAAATATTTTTAAAAAATTTTTTAAAGAGATGGAGAAGTAAACTCCATCACAATCCCACCTCCTGGTGAAAATCTCTGTTAAAATTCTGGGGTGTATGTGAGCTAGCTTCTTTGTGCCCTCCTGCCCCCCTGCCCTGGCCCCTTCCTCCTTTCTCTCTTTGGACCTCAAGGGCAGAGAGCTGAGTTATTTATACTTTCCAGTCATGGCATATTATCAGCATTTGCATGTCTTTGGCTTTGCTTCTTTCTTCATTTTATTATTTCCCCCCTCCTCCTGAGTCTTTACTGTCAGTCTCCCCTCCTACCACTGGTAGCTCTTCTAAGATGTTATATGCTTGCATTTGCACATATCATTGAAGAATATATTGTATTTATGTGTTTTCAATTTGCATAAATGGCACTTGCTATAGGTCTTGTTCTGTTTCTTTTTATTTTTTTAACTCAACACTGTTTCTATATTTATAGTGTGGATGTCCATCTGGCTCATTGTTGCTAACAGCTACGTGGAGTTTGATAGTACATATCCACCACATACTATTTATCTATTTCCCTAGTGATGGGCTTCCAGCTTATTTCTGAAATCTTGCTGTCAAAAGAACACAATAAACATCCCCACGTACATGCCCCTCTGCACCTGATTATCAGAAGTGTAGAGACATGAATGAGACTGCCGAATCATAGGGGTACACATATTTAGTATCGCTAAGTGCTTCCAGATTGCTCTTCAAATGGTCATAACGTTCTTTTTCATTGAGAAATGACTCACATACTATAAAATTCACTCTTGTAAAGTATATAATTTAGTAGTTTTAAAATTATTCACAGAGTGGTACATCTAATTGCAGAACATTTTCAGCACCTCCAAAAGAAACCTGGTAACTATTAGCAGTCACTCCCTATTTCCTCTCCCCCAGCCCCTGTCAACCTGGGGCTGAAAATCCACTTCCTGTCTCTATGGATTTGCATATTCTGGACGTTTCATATGAATAGAATCATTCTATATGTGGCTTTTTGTGTCTGGTTTCTCTCACTTAGCAAATTGTTTTCAAGGTTCATCCATATTGTAGCATGTATCAGTACTTCATTTCTTTTTATTGTTAAATAATGTTCCATTGTATGGAGATACCACATTGTATTTATCCATCCATCAGATGATGGACATTTGGGTTGCATTTTGGCCACTATGGATTACGCTTCTATGAATAGTCATATTCAAGTTTTTGTGTGGACATATATTTTCAGTTCTTTTGAATATAGTCCTGGATCTTATGGTTAATCCACATAAGTATTAAGGACTATTTCCCAAAGCAACTGTACCATGCCCTATTCCTCCCAGAAATATATGAAGAATCCAATTTCTGTACCTCCTCGCCAACTCTTGTTATGATCCATCTTTTTTATTATAGCCATTTAAGTAGGTAGCGTCTCATTGTTTTGCATTTGCATCTCCTAATGGCTAATTATTTTGAGCATCTTTCTATGTGCTAATTGGCCATTTATATATCTTCTTCAGAGGAACATACATGTAAGTCCTTTGCCCATTTAAAATTAGTTTATTTGTCCTTTTATTAGGGAGCTATGGTAGTTTTTTAAAATACACTATGGATAAAAGTTCCTTATCAGGTATGTGGTTGCAACTATTTTCACCCATTCTGTAGACTGTCTTTTCACTTTCTCAACTGTATCCTTGAAACACAAAAGTTAATTCCTATGAAGTCCAGATTATATATTTCTGTTGTGGTTGGTTATGCGTTTGGTATAAACCATTGTCTCATCCAAGGTCATAAAGTTTTATGTCTGTTTTCTTTTAAGAGTTTTGTGGTTTTGGCTCTTACATTTAGAGGTTTTGATACATTATGAATTAATTTTTGTGTATCTTATAAGATATGGATCCACATTCATTCTTTTGCATATGGGATATGCAGAATATTCAGTCGTTTCAGCACTGTTTCTTGAAAAGACGATTCTTTTCCCCATTAAATTGTCTAGGCATTCTTGTTGAAAATCATTTGATTCTTTTTTTTTTTTAAGTTTCATTGGGACACAGCCATGCTTTTTCTTTTTTTAAATCTGGGGGCGGTGGTGGTAATTAAGTCTATTTAATTGTTTATTTAATGGAGATACTGGGGATTGAACCCAGGACCTCTACCACTTGAGCTATACCCTGCCCACCCTGAAAATCATTTGATTCTGAACGTGAAGACTTATTTCTGGACTCTCAATTCTACTTCACTGTTAAATGTCTATCCTTATCTGCACTGTCTTGATGACTGCCACTTTGTACTAAGTTGTAAAATTGTGAATTGTGAGTCCTCCAACTTTGTTCTTTTTCAAGATTGTTTTGGGAGGGTTTGGGAGTGTTAACCATCTGCATTCGTATTCTTCAGCTTCTGTTATAAATTAGCACCAAACTAGTGGCTTAAAACAACAGAATTTTGTTACCTTACAGTTCTGTAGCTCATGAATCCCATACTGATTCACCGAAATCGAGGTGTTGTCGGGTTTGTGTTCCTCCCTGGGTGCTCCAGGGGAGAATCCATGTTCTTGACTTTCCTAGCTTCTAGAACCCACCTCGCTCCTTGGCTCCCGAGCTGCTTCTCCACTTTTGCAGCTAACGGGGTGGGGTGGGGGACCCCGTCCTTCTGATGCTGTGACACTGCTCCCCAACACATCCTCTCTCCTGTAGTCACACTCCCCTCCCACAGCCATGTTGTGTAGTTCTCAGCATGCAAGGCTTGCCCTTCTTTTGTTAAATGTCTTTGTAAATGTTATTCTTTTTGATACTGTTGTAAACGGAATTGTTTTTGTAATTTCATTCTCGGGTGGTTTATTGCTACTGTACAGATATAAAACTGATTTTTTTAATCTATCCTGCAAACTTGCTGAACTCATTTATTATATCTGGTAGTATATCTTGTGAAATCCTTAGGATTTCCTACATGAAAGATCCTGTCATCTCAAAGTAGAGGTAGTTTTAAGTTTTACTTCCTGTTTTCCAATCTACATGTCTTTTACTCTTTTTTTTTGCCTAATTCCCCTGGCTACGACCTCCAGTAGAATGTTGAATAAAAGGACCAGAGTCGACCTCCTTGTCTTGTTCCTGATCTGGGGGGGAAGATCTCAGTCTTTCACTGTTATGCGTAATGTTGCGGTGTGTTTTCTGTAGATGCCTTTTATCTGGTTAAAGAAGTTCCTTTATTACTAATTTGTTGAATGTTTTTTATAATAAAAGTGTTTTGCATTTTTGTCACATGATTTTTCTACTTCTATTAAGATGGCAATATATCCTCCATGTTTTTCTCCAGACGCTTTATAGATTTAGCTTTCATGCTGAAGCCTATGAAACATCTTGAACTATTTTTTTGTATATTGAGTTACCCTGAAGTAGGAGTCAAGGTTTCCTTTTTTTTCCAGCTGTTAAGTACCAGTTTTCTTTCTCTATAGGACTGCATGGGCTCCTTTATTGAAAATCAGTTTACCCCATGAGTGTGGGTCAAAGTCTGAATTCTCTATTCTGCTCCATTAATCTGTTTGTCCCTCCAATAGAAATACTGTCGTGACTACCATGGCTTTATAGGAAGTCTTAAAATTAGATACTTAAATCCTCCAACTGTATTCCTCTTTCCTATCAGTTTGTTTGACTCTTCTAGTTCCTTTGCACTTGCATATATACATTTTAGAACCAGCTTGTCAAAAAAAAAAAAATCAGCTTGTCAATTTCTACAAAAAATACATGCTGAAAAATTTTGATTGGAATTGTATTAAATCTGTAAGTCATTTTTATTGCTTGATAGATTTTTAGATTAGTTTGGTAGCTCCATTAGCAACTAAGTAATTTGGTTAGTTTCTTTATTGAAGTTAGGCTGTAATTCATGAACTAAGCATGGCCCTGTGCAGATTCTTTCCACCTCAGTATATGATGAGAACTGTCAAGGCTAAGTCAGTCATGTGACTTGGATTGTTTAAGTGTCAGCAAATTTACACACCTGGAGATTTTTCCTCATCAATTTTTTTTTTAATGTTAGCAAAGCAGATATACAGCTGAATTTGTAAATGCGAAATCATAATAGAATTAGCTGACACTTATGAAGAGGAAAGTAAATTCCGGGCTCTGTGTTGAATTGGTCACAGGCATTTTCTTTATATTTTCAACAACACAGAGAAAGCAAGTGGTAGTATTGTTGCAGAAAAAATGTGTTACAGCTTGGTGTTACAGCTCAGTTGTGACAGCAATCTGGATCCAGGAGAGAGACCAAGCAGCACTTGGAGAGTTGGAGAACTCAGGTTTATTACGCCAGTGGGCCTAGAGGAGTTAACAGCCCAAGCTCTGGACCCTGTCTGTAGGTTTACACAGGCTTTTATAGGCTGCCAGTTTACACTTTGCAACATCATATGCAAATAAGGTATAACAAAAGTTGGCTAATTAGAAATAAGCTTTGTAGAAATGGACCAATCAGGAGGGAAAGAAATAACCAATCAGGAGTGAGGGAAATGGACCAATCAGGAGTGAGCTCAGGGAACCAATAGAATTTTAGGGGTAAGTAAGCCGTTTCAGAGGCAAAAAGTGAGATAGAGCCTCTGGGCCAGGAAACCGGATGGTGCCGGCAGGAGAGTAGTGGCCCTGCGGGGGTCCTGCCGGTCTTTTTATGGGGCTTCCCACCTCAGTATTATTCCCACTTTATGGATAAAGATGCCAAGGTTTAGAGGGCCACACAGCTATTCAGCGGTGGGTCAGAATTTTAATCTAGAGCCTGACCTCTCAAGCGCTGGCCATACAGCCTCCAACCTGTGATTGCACGGATTCCTTTCAAGGCCTTGTTCCAAAGGTAAATGGTTCAGCACCAGAACAGCTATTCCTGCCCTTGGTCCCAGGCTGAGAACAGGCTCCTGGATGGGCAGTGCGTGGTCCTCTTTCCTCCTCTATCCACAGAGGTCTTTTTGGCTATCAGTGTATTATCTATTAAATTACAATCTAATTCTCAGAATATCACCAGGTGATATCGGCCATCAAAACTTCCTTTAGTAGAGGTGATTTCCTGTATGCAAAAGTTGGGAAGTACTGTGCCACTTTTTCTCAGCGTTTCTTTCCAAAACCTGAAGTCTTTGGGCAAAATATATAGACAAACAAGCAATAAATAGGAAGTCTGAAACAACCACTGCTTCTAGAGGTTAGAGCAGCTTAGGAATTTTTAGTTTTGTACCTAATCAGCCACGGTGGCTCACAGAGGGCTGCAAGGATGTTAAATATTTGGATTTCTTTTTATGGTGTGTTTTAGTTTTGTAAGCATTTTACAGAGTGTGCATTTTTTGATGTAATAGTAGATACTAAAGATTTTTTCCACAATTCATGTAAATTCAAGACTTCCTCCCTGCCTAAAAATAATTTCACTCCTGGCAGATAGCTGCTTTTAGTAATAGTAGGCAAATGCATTTTCCTCTTGGTATAAAAATAAAAATATTTTGTGAAAATCTTACAGAAGACTCTGATACGAGGATACAGAGCTGAGGTAAGCTTGTGCTACAAAACCCCAGTGTTCTCCTAAGTAGTTAGACATCAGAGTAAATCACCTGTCTTCAGTCTTTACAGATTCCATGTTGTTATTCACCAGAGTTGAAGGACAGTCTCAGTGGAAATGTTAACTATAACCATGTATTTGATGATATTAAGAAATTATTGATAATTATTTTTATGTGTGATATATTTGAGCACTGACATACCTTTAAGTAAGGCAAGTGTGTGCCTGTGTGTATGTGTAAGCAATTTAAAAGAAATAATATCTTACATCTTAAGGATTGGACTTTTAAATGTGACATTTTTACTCCACTTATTCTGTTCAACAGCTGAGTATCAACTCTGGCTTTCAATGGTTAGAAAGATCCTACAACCTTTGACATGCTCTGAGATCTCAACTGGGAAATCAGAGAAATTCTATCTTTGACATTAAAATAAATGCTTAGTTGAAGTTTTGTGGTTGACAAGGAGGAGAGGAGGTGAGATGTTTCAATTCTAGCTCCTAAAGAATCTATTTTTAAAAATAGGTATTTGACTCGAACTGACTTCTGACACAGATCATTCAACCTCATAGACGTTCTCTTGGGTAAGAGCCTGGCCTAGGCAAACCCACTTGTAAACTGTGGGAGGAGTTGAGTGTAAGTATTTGGAACAAAAGGACTCCTTTTATTTTTTCCGCTTAAAAAAAACCTTCCTGGGGTTGATTTCCGTAAGTACATTTCCTGTTCGTAATCCTAGTCATCAGCCACCAAGTGGTGTTTAAGGAGCACCTGCATGGATCATAGATTCTACAATTCAACCTGAGAACTCTAATTTTGGGTTGCCTCTTCCTTTGATAAGTAGGAGGGTCTGGTCCTGACTCATCTGGCGTCTCTGTTTTTGGCAGAATTTGGATCAGGGCGCAGGATTTCACATTGTTGCAAAGGATTTCTCTAACTCCTCTTTGCCTTTTCTCGAATCTAGGCTCTCTTCACCTCTGCAATCTAGACATTTGGGGATGAATATTTCTTTTATCGCAGGGGAGGGCTGGCTGTCCTGTGCGTGGCAGGATGTTTAGCAGCGCCTCTGGCTCCTGCCCACTTGATGCCAGTGACATTCCCACCCCAGCTGTGACAACCAAACGTGTCCCCAGATACTGCCAGACATCCCCTTGCAGGGATCGTGGGTGGGAGTGGGAAGGAGCAAGCAGTCCCCTACTGAGAGCCACTGCTGTCTAATCCCTGAGGACCCCAAGACCGAGAATCCTACCAGGAATTACCTGGCCACCACTTGCCATGGTTCTCAAGGAGACCTTAGACCCATGTAGTTTTAACAAGGCAGTGTTCTCAATGCTGGTTGACTATTAGAATCACCTGAGACATTTACCAATGCCCAACTGAGCATAGTATTTTTTTAAAAAATGCTTCCCAGGGCCTGTTAAATTGTAGATAGGACAAACGACCTCTGAATCAAGTGTACTTAGCAGTCTTGATATTTATAAAAACACCAAAAAAATAAATCCACCCCAAATTTATTTCAAATAGGAAATACTAAGTAGTTTCAGAGCAAGAAAAAATAATTCCATTTGTCAGTAGATTAGAGAACACAGGCCCCAGGGGACATGTCACATTTGCTTTTTGTTGTTCTGTTATCATCACAAAGTAGTTGAGAAACTGGATACCTCTGGGCATTGTGAGCTTTGTAGCAGTTTGACTGAAGGCGCCTCTACTTGATGTAGAGCAATTTCTCTGGTGCTTGTAAATCAGACTCTTTTGACTAAAGTGGCAGGGAGGAGCCTGACCAAGAGGAAATTCCTGGAATGTGAAATGTTTGGGATTGATAGGGAAGGAAGATCAAGACTTAGCAAGGCTAAGGGTGGGCTAGGAAGGGAAGCCTTCTGATAATGTTCTTCAGCAGATAAAAAATATGACCCAGTGGCTTCCTCTTTCCTTTGTTAGTGTTTCAGCAACAGTGGTAAAATAAGGAAGTTCTTGATAATTTAGGATCCGGATGGATGATGCCCAGAAGGCGTACATGTTCTGGCAGCTGCCAGTCCCACTTCTGGCCAGCCAGGAGGGGCTGGCCAAGGTTCTCATCCAGCTACTGATCTTCCAAAAGGTACAGGATGCATTGGATGATGTTCAATTTTCCATGTGATATTAGGCAACTCAGTTAACTTCCCTGGGATTTTGTTTCCTTATCTGAAAGATGTATTTACCCTAGACAATCACTATGACAATTAAATTAGATAATGTGCTATGTGAAACGTAAAGCTCTACAGGTAGCCAGCTGTAAACCCAGAACCAAGCACGCTATTACATGACCTCGTTAAGTTCGTGTTTCTCTGGTTTGTCCTCTGGTTCTGCCTCCAAGTCTGTGTTAGGGTCTGGCTGGTGGATTTCAATGAAAACAACGTAGATGAGGCCTCCAATGGCAGCTCCAACAAAAGGGCCCACCACGGGAATCCACCAGAAGTTGTTCCCAGCTCTGAAAGCAAACAAAGAAATTAGTGATACACCACTTGGCCTTCCTCTTGATATTAATGCTAGTTATTCAACTAACCAGCTAGTCTATCAGCAAGAGCTAGGACCTGTGCAGCACATGGAACTATATTCAATATCTTGTAGTCGCTTACAATGGAAAAGAATCTGAAAAAGAATATATGTAAATGTATAATTGAATCACTTTGCTATACACCTGAAACTAATACAACATTGTAAGTTAACTATACTTCAATTTTAAAAAGTCAGTAATAGTATAAGGGCTCTCACTGTAGCTTGGCAACCATCATCCTAGATTTTCCATTATACCTGATTTCAGATGATCTGTTCCATTGCCTATTAGTACCTGTGAGAGAAATGTACCACTTATTTCCCTTTAAGAAAACATAGTCCCTGGACCTATGGTCAAAACTGAGGGCACCCAGAGAAGATTCAGGTTGATTATTCAGGAATGGGCTTTCCCTCACCCTGAAATAATGAGTCCTGGGGATTATGGATTAAAGGGAGATGTGGAGAGATTCCTGGACATCAGTGGTATATGGGGGCAATTACAAATTAATCAGAAAACATTTGCCAATGAGTGAATGAACTTAAATCAAAAGTGGCTATCTGAATTACCTACTAAACATAATTTAATTCACTACTTATACTTTGAGGTCACAGCTTACTTAAACTTACTCTCTGATAAGGACTTTCATTCAGTGATTCCCTCTCCCCTCCAGAAATCCTCAGTGTCAGTACACTGTATTGGAGGTACAGTTCTGGGCGGAAGCAGGTGCCCCTGTGAATTGTCACCATCTTTTTTGGAGACAGAAAATCCATTGAAGTAACTCCATAGGAAGGACCATGAGTGCTCAGAAGCAAGTTAAACTATATAATGTATTATTTAAGGGTATGTACATTTGAGATACAAACTTTTCAAAAGTGGGGGAACAATGAACAAAAAAATTCAGGATAATGCGGAGGAGACAGGAAAGAGGAGCACATGGCTCCCCAGCTACGGTGCTCTGTTGGGGGAAGGATCTGTGCTACTTATTTTCTTGTTACGCTTGCTAACTATACACATGTTCCATGGACCTTTTGTTTACATACAATTTTGATTAGAGCGTATAATAAAGGAAATAAGCACAAAACAAGGGGCTGTCCTAGAATTCATGAGACCTAGTTTTAATTTCAGGACGGTCCAGAAGGTCTTTGGGCAAGTCTCCCCACCTCTGAGCTTCATTCTTCCACTAAAAGGTGGTCCCTTCCACTCGGATCATCCGAGTACTCTCTTAGATCATAAATCTTGGATCATCAATGCGGACTCACAATAAGGTTATAAATCTTAGACCATAAATGCAGGCTCCAGGGGAGAGCACTGAGATTGAGCACAGCGGCCACCAGATGTCACTCTTACTGCATGGGAGAGAACGCTGCGCTCAGCGGTTCTCACAGCGCCCTTTCCCACGCCTCCAAATCCAGGTGGAATTTTCTGAGAGGCACCTGGGCTTTAAAGAACTAGGTGCCTACTCTTCAAGTAAGCACATGAAGCAAGTGTAAGCCAACTTACGTGGTCCTTCCTTTCTTCCATCACTAGTTGAAACAAATCTCTCACTGTCCTTTAACAGATTAGGGTTCAAGATGCCTGCCAGCACACATGTCCTTTCACTGGCTGGACCCTCTACCTTCCAACAGAGTTGAATATACTGTGCCAGGGTCATAAGTCTTAAGTGGAGGAGCTCAGATGTGGTTCCCTGCCTGTCCCAGTCTCAAAGGTAAACGAGGTCATTTGCATGCTATGATTTGGGGAGGGGGGGTGCCAGGAAAATGTCTGTGTTAATTGCTTAAGGTACCATCACCAGGGATTAATTCTTTTGGTTAAACTATTTAATAAATCAACAGTACCCCTGAGATGCTTCATCCATTAAGTTATTAACACTTCAATGTAAATTAGTGAAGACAACTTGCTTAGGAAACATCCTAATACTTAAGAGAAAAGCAAGAGTCAGCCAGGGTCTGTCTGGCCCTTGTCAGGCCCTCTGGGGCCCAGCTTCCCATGTCATCCTCACTGCATGCCAAACAGGGACAAGTGAGGGTCCAAGAACAAGGCAGTCTGGATTTTATCTGAGACCTCAGGTGTGGATCCAAACCAAGATATCTCCTGGGATGCTTACCTCGGATGTAGGACCCTGAAAGGACGTGACACTCTAGGGACACTCTGGAGTCCTATTATCCCTCAAAAGTTTTTATAGGAACTTTCTGGTTGAGGACTGTCAGCCAGCCTAGTTCTTTCCTAACTGATTTCTACCCACTCTGCTTCTTTTAATCCATTTTATATAATGACGTCAAATTAATTTTCCTAAATCAAAGTTCTAAACATGTCAGTCTTCTGGCTAAATCCTTTGCTGCTCCCCATAAACTAAGAAAAGGCAGTAGGAAAACCCCAAAATTCTCCTTTTAGGAGTCTAGGTGCTCTGTGATCTGAAACAATTGCCCTTCCAACCTTCTTCATGCACCCTTCCAGCCAGTTCGTGTGTTACTTTAACATTTTGTCTTTGGATATAAAGTCCTCTCTGCCTGAAATATCCTCTCTGCCCCCATTTAAGCACATCCAAATACTACAAAATGCCTCCGCTTTCACCCCCTTATTCCTAAATTTGGAGCTGCAAACCTTCTCTCAAATCCTGGAGTTCATTAGTCATGTCTCTTTAATGGCACATGACAGCTTCTACTTGTGTCAGAGCCTGAGCTCACTCCTCAGAAACAGAACATTAAATAAAGCATGATGGGCAGCGACAGTGAGGGCCTCTTTAGCACAGGGCCTTGGACCAGAGATCAGGTAGCTGCATGGATGAATGAAGATGCTAACAAGGGACGTGATGCTGAGTCTGGCATTACATGATGTCATCATTCTCCCACAGACCTGGTCTCCTACCGTAAACTCAGCAAAACAAAAAGAGAATAGGCAAGATCTCTACCTGTTTCAGAACCACCATCACTCCTAAAGCTTTGGGTGAATCACCAAGCAGGGCTCAAAGCGAGGGCAGGTCACTGTGGGGCAGCTTTGTTCTAGGGGTCTGTGTGAAGCCCACAGAGGTGACTTGGTGGCTGGGGCAGTGGTCTCCTGGAGTGAACCTCAGGAAGTTGGGATTAAAGGAGATTCATGGGCTAAGTCTGAGCTTTAGAAATAAGAAGGTCTTTAACATATGTTTTTGATGCTTTCTGGAAGAACACAAAGGATCCTTCCTTTTGGGGACATTCTGTTCAACCTTTTCATGTTCCAGTAGTGATCATTCTGGAGCAGAGCTTCTGAGCTGTGGCACTCTTAACGTTTTGGCCTGAATAATTCTCTGCTTGGGGAATCTGTCCTGGGTTCTGTAAGATGCTTAGCAGTATCCCTGTACTGGCCTCTCCCCACAAGATGCTGGCGACAACTTCTGCCCCCACCCTCCCCAGGGTGACAACCCAAAGTGTAACCAGGCATTGCCGAATGCACCTGTGGGCAAAATCACCTCTGGCTAAGAACCACTGCTATAGAAAATTCATTGTATTTTGCTTGATTCTCTTTGTATCCATGATCTCCTAGGACATGGGTGGCACATAGCATTTACCCATTCTTTTGTTCAATAGCTTTCATTGAGAGCTTTCTGTGTGCCAAGCCCTGTCCTAGCCACTGCGGACACAGCAGTGAAGCACCGTCCAGGCCCCTGTGTTCGCGACGCTCATGTTCCAGCAGCTGTAGCGCCATCTGTGCTGGTGATCAGAATGGTGTCAGTGATTTCAGTAACTCGTGTTTCGTGCTGGTGAAGGCAACCCAAGCTCTCACTTAAATAAACTCATCCCGTGAGTGCGACTATATATGCAGGTCAGCATTAGGGATGCTCCAGCGTTTTGTTCTCACAGCAAACATTAAACTAAAATTAGCTCACATGTATATTCACTACTTCTCTTTCTCCATGTTAGAGCCCTGTTTCCTGGGGAACCACGAGGAGTCCCTTTCCCACAGAGAGATGTGATTAGTGGATGGGGACCGGCCAGCATGACTTTATGGGGAGAAAGTGGGGAGGAATTGCTGGGGAAAGTTTGTCCTGGGAGCTTGGTACCAGCAGTTGGCCTATTTCCTCAGCACATTCTGAGGTAGCAAGCCCACAGTCTTGCCATTTCCTGTGCACAGGCAGGCTCTCTTTTATGTCTTTCTGCCAGGACTTTTTAAACTTCAAGAACCAGCTCGGCACTCAGTTCTTCAGTGGTGCCTTCCTTAACTGATGCAGGCAAAGCTGGTCACTCCCTCGTCTGTGTTCCCTCAGCACTGTGTTTCAGGGGTTGCTGAAACACTTGTTACCTTGTTCAGGGCCAGCATCTTAGCTGAATTTGAAATTTCCTTGCCTAGCACAGTGGCCACAGCATAGATAGCACTCAAGGAGGACCTGCTGAGGGGATGAATGAAGCAAAGCTAGCATGGTTCATTAGGAAGGGCCCTGGAGTGGTACCAGAGGATGTCAGTTCTGCCCCTAACTTTGTCACAAAGTGAATATCAGACATGCCATACAACTAAAATACTCACATAAACCCATGTACCAATGGAGAATTTATTATTACATAGGACAAATCTGTGTCTTTTGAATTTTTTGAGAGACTCTCTGTCTTTCTCTGTCTCTTTGTCTCTCTCTGTCTCTCTTTGCCTCTGTCTCTGTCTCTGACTGTCTCTCTGTGCCTGTCTCTTTGTCCCCCTCCCCCTTCTCTCTCTCTCTTCCACACACACACACACCCTGTATCACCAATGAAATACTCCACACTTACGATGAGAATGCATTTAACCTCCACCCTCCCATCTGTCCTCCCTTGGACCCCCAGGTCGAAGCACAGCTTCCCTCAGTGAGGCACAGCATGAATCGTTCTCCTTTCTCCTTGACCATTGTTACTTACGTGAAGACCTCAAACCCCCATCCTGCCAAAGCAGTGAAAAGCCTGGGACCCAGGTCTCGAGCCGGGTTCATGGCGTTGCCACTGTTCATCCCCAGAGAGGAAGCAAGGACAGCAATTAGGAGGCCAACAGCAATGGGCTCTAGACCTCTGGGGACTCCCAAGTTTCTCGAGTCAAAAATGGCAAAGACACCAATGATGAGGAACATGGTGGATGCTACCTGGGGAGGGAGAAAATGCACAAGGGGTTTAGCTTAGCTTGCTCCCACTTGCCCACCTCAAAACTCATCCCCTCTTGTTAAAAACAGACATAGGAATAAGTAACCTGCACGGGTGAGCACTCTGTGCCAGACACTTCTTGTCACAGCTGTGCTAGACGTGAGTGCTAATATCATTCTCCGCCACAGATTAGTTACCTGCCCAAGGGGGCACTGCCAGTGGCAGTCGCGTGTGGATCCAGAGAGTTCACTCAGGAGACTGCTGTCTTTACTGCAATCTCCTGCTAAGCTACTACCCAGCCAAACAGAAAGCAAGCTGCTGGCTGGAAAAATGAACCAAGGGCCTCCCTCAAACTGGTGAGAAAAATAATGTGAGGCATCAATAGGTAAATGGGCAAAGGAAATGAAAAAAAATTCATGAAAGAAAAATAGACTTAAGAAACAAGTAAGTGGGCAAAACTGATTTCTAATGAAAAATAAAATGCAACTAATATCAAATGTTAGGGAAATGATGCCAGTTCTTTCAGGCTTCCCTAGTTGAACTAAACTCATACTACACTTTGTAAAGGCAATTCAACAGTAACTTAGCAACATGCATTAAAAAAATTATTATTTACTTAATTTGACCCAGTTGGATATGTGAGAACCATACCATGGAAATAATCTAAAATATGGGGAAAAATCTTAAAACAAATATGCAAATAAATAATGAAGCATTATTTATAGTACTGGAAAACTGGAGTCCACATCCACAGGGAAAAGACTAACTATATTACAGGGTGCCCATTCTGTGGTCAATTATATAGCCATTAAAAACAGTAAATATAAAAATAATATGGCAGCAACATTTAAAAATTCGTATGATATTCAGTTAAAAATTATATGTGCGTTACATTTTATATTTGAAAACACGCATAAAATGCAAGTTGTAAGAGATTTTACAAACAATAACAGCGGTGTTCTGAAGTGGTGCAGTGTAGCAGGTGTTTTCCCCACTCTCTGTTTTCTAAAATTTCCAAGTGATCATTTAACTTGAACAGCTAAATGACAGCTACTATTGTCCAAGTGCTTATTATGTGCCAGGGACGTCACATACTTTCTCTCGTTAGAACTTCACTAGAATCCATGAGATAAATTCTATTTATTGCCAGTTTACAGACAAGGAAATGTGGATAGCGGTTAAGAAACTTGACCAAGGGCACACAGCTCATAAGCAGAAGAATCAGGATAAGAATCAGGCAACTGATTTTAGACCAGAAGAGTTGCGCGGTTGGCTACACCACAGGTGCTTGGATGCAGCTTGTTTAAATGTCAATAAGGCAGAGACACTTCTAGCTGCCTGGAGAGTCTGGATAAAACTGTGCGCGTGGGGAGACACAGACAACCCATGATACTCTCTCAACTACCACACTTCACAGTCCTTGAACTAAGATCAAAATGTCTTTTCTTGAGGCGTCCATGTTTTAGATCACGTGCACAAAAGAGACAGTTAGAGTGAAGCAAACCCTAATGCCCCTGCAGGGGTTGAAATGTCCAGTCATCCACTTCTCTCTGAACCTCAACTGATGTGAAACGGTGTATATATTAAAGAGGAGGCAGGAGACTTAGTGGTGTCAACATTGGCAAGGGCAAGAATTGGTCAACAAAGCTTGGCTTACGCTTAGGGACCTCTGACTTTGGAAACATAGCCTTTCTTTTCTGATAGGCCTATGATGTTCATACACATCCCCCTTATTAGATTATGTCTTTTCACCAAAGCTAAGTCTTTGTTGAATGTGCACTTACTTGTTCTGCGAATGCATTTGCCAGAGACAGATATGGAGCTGGGTATGTTGCAAAAATGTGAGCTGTTGCATTTTCTCCCACGATGAGCAGTTTTCCACCAGCAAAAGACATAAATGCATCTACGGAAGACAGAGCCCTGGCACATTAGTGTCCTCTGGGCAGGGGTGAGGGAGGCCTCGGCCAGGTCCCGTGATGAACAACTGCAGGCAGACATGCAGGTTCCGCTTGGCAGATCCACATCGTTTGCCTCTCTTCACTTCACAGTATGGTTGTTTTAGGGACACCCAGAGAAATCCCAGGATGGCGGGTCAGGGAAAGATAGCCCCGACTACCCTCGATGGTTCACTCCAAACTCCAGCCAAATCCCCACTCAGTGGATCCCGGGATCCAGTTTTCTCTGGGGGAAATTCTTGGAATTTTCAAGATTGACCTGAAGCCAAAGTGAAGCTTGGACCTACTCTAGGCAGAATTCATGATGCCCAGTGGGGTCTCCGTAACTCCTAATGATAGTCCAGAATTTGAGGGTGTCAGGTACAGTAAAGATGCCCTTGGAGCAAGGGACAGAGCAGTCCCTGGCACTGCCAGCGCCGCTCCCAGGCCTCTCCTGCCACAGCAGCCAGCTCTCTGGCTTCTGGTCTGGTCTTGAATTCCTATTTACTCTTTCTACACTCTTGTTTCTTAGAACATGCTATGGGAAGAGGTCCCTTTCCACAATGTATCTCTTAGGCTTGGCTCATAAAGTCTAGTTCCTGAGAGCTTCAGTGTGAGAGACATACAATATTGAAACTTGCCTTGGGTTGGAGAGAAGGAACTACTTTACAGTTGATTTTATGGACCCCCAAGATTTTTTAGTGTGAAGGGCCTCAGAAGTCATCTAGTTCAATTCTTTCATTTTCCAGAGGAGGAAACTGAGACCAGTAAGGTCAGACAACATGCACAGCTACATACTCGGTTCACCTGGAACTAAAGTCTGGATCTTCAATGATCAGTACTGTGGTTCCCCCAGGGCTGTTGCAGAAAGGAAGCCCTGGCTATTGGACAGGAGAGAGATGTTCCCTACCCAGCCCATTTCTCTCTGTACTCCCTCCCTTCAAAGACTTTGTTCCAGGTTCCCTCTCTAAATACTTACTCATCAGACCCTTTCCCGCCAGTCAATGGCTCCTCTCCCAGCCAAATCAGGGAAAGCCCCGGAGAAGCCACTGGCCTGTTGCTTATTCCAGCATTGCTCACTGTAGTGCTGGTTGGGTCTAAAGATAGACTTCCTTTAAGTTCTGCTCTGCATTTAAGTCGTGACCATTTTCGTTAAGGGGCTTCATGAATTTGCCCTAATGATAATGTTGGCCCTGTTATTTAAAACTGAAGACTCTTAGAACTGCCTTTAAAGTGTAGAACGCTTCTTGTTCCTGGCTTATCTCATCTCTTCCAACCAAGTAATCCTGATTTTCAACTGAACGCCCAGCTCTCCCTAATATCTGGACTCAGGGGCTCTACTCACCATAGTAAATGCCAAAGAGGACTGCGGACCCTACAAAGGCTCCTAAGAGCTGGGCGCCCACATAAAAAGGGAATTTGACCCACTTCATCCGTCCAAAAAGACACATTGCGAAAGACACGGCTGGGTTGACGTGTCCACCTGCAAGGAAGAGAAGGTGATTAGGAAAGTCAGAGGGCAGGCCAGAGAGAATTATTGTGAGGAAAACCTTGTCTGGAGACCTCAGGCAGAACTCAATCTTCTAAACAGGGGACTGTATGTTAGGAGACAGGTGTGTGTGTGTGTTTGTGTGTGTGTGTTGAGTGGAGAGGAAGGGGATCTTACCACCCTCATGGCATCATTAGACATTGTTTAGGAAGTTCAGCTTTCTGAAAAGGAAGTCAAATATAGAAAGAAACTTGTACTCAAGTGGTTCATGTTCTTTCTATTTTTCTTTCTTGCTATCTATCTTTCTATCTGTCTACCTACCTACCATCCATCCATCCATCTACTGGGTTATGCCTATCTATAAAGCAATAACCCCAAAGAGACTGATGTAAACTGTTAACTTCAATATATTTTTAAGGGAATATACTTACACATCTAGTAATTTCTGAGTCCACATCCAGAGGTCACAGAAACAATGTCAGAACTAAAAAGAGATGTCTCTTTAAGGGGAAATGGCCCTTCCTCCACGATCTGTGCCTCTCACTGAGGTAAGGGGCTCAGTTTACTTTGGGGTGGTCACAGCGTCTGGGTGGATTCTCTGCAGTCCCTCTGGGTAAAGGATGTGTATTTCACACACAGAAATGGAGCAGCATTCCATTCACTCCAACCTCAGCTCTGACTTGAGATGTCAGCCTCCTTGATTCTCATCTCTCTGCAAGACCAGAGAGAGGGCTTGCTCTGGAGTGGGTCACTGATATCCCCAGCTGGCTTCACTGGTAGCAACAACAACACTTACTGAACACTTGTGACATGCTGTCACAGGGGTATGACATGTACTTGGTCCCCCTAAGAACCCAGTGAGACAGGTACTACTCTAGCTAATCAGTGAGGAAACTGAGGCACAGAAATAATGTCTTAAGGCCACATGGCTAATGAGTGTTAGGTCTAGGATTCAAATCCAGGTTTTTTTTAACTCTAGGGCCTGTGTTCTAGGTTATACCTCTTTCAGTTTATAAAAGTTTCTCTGCCTTAGAGGGCCAGAAAATAAAAAAGAATTTCAAAAATCATCTCTGAGCACATGGGCTTGCTTTCTAGGTGCAAAGCGTACTTACTTATGTGAAGAGTATGGACCACGTCTTGCGGGGAAGGCATGAGTGTCACTGGCAATGTGGCCACACTGAAATGTGGGCCTGTGGCTTGTGGAAACAGTGTGAACAAAGGAGTGATGGTGATGGTGATGGTGATACTTAGCCATTTGAACCCCCCTTCCACTGCTTTTGGAAGCCTCCACCTTCAGCCTCCGCCGTGAAGAAAGCCATGCTTTTCCTGAGTCTCTAAGCCAATGTGGGAGGGGTTCTGGCTGCTGGCTAAACCATGAGGGTCCTTTCTTCACCAGTCTCTGCCACTGGGGGGCTAATATAAACAAGAAAATGCCAATATATCAAAGCATAGATGACTTCCTAAAGCTTTACAGACGTGTCAACTGTTTTGTCTTACTTTTACATCCAAGAGGGTCACAGTTCTGGAGACTGACAGGAGTACACCTTACTAGGAAAGCTGGAAACAGGGGTTAAGAGAGGGGAGCGCAAGGGCAGTGGGAAGTTCCTGAAGCCAGCCCTGTTCCTCTTCTCCCAGAGGCTGGCTGGAGGGTAGCTGCCACCCAGCCAGCCTGGAGGGACCCATTGTGAAAAGACAAGGGGACATAAGAAATCAACTCCAGTCAAAAATACCTCCTCAGATGAGCCCACCAATGGGGGGTTTATGGTTTAACACGCTCTTCTTCCAAAATAAAACTTGCCGTAGGTAGGCTTATGCTTTTAGCCTCTCAAAAGCACCCAGAGACAGGAGCTGTTTGTTACTCACCTTGACCTTCATATGCTGCAAGGCACTTAGTAGGTATTCAAGATATGAAAGTTGGGGAAGTAAATAGAGTCCTTTATTCAGATAGCTCAGACTGCAAAGATCTACAGAAGGAAAGTTGTTTGGGGGTCAGAGAGGGTGTGTCTGGGAGGGTGCTCCGCGAAGCAATGAGGGAAGTTTCTCCTTGCAGAGGTGAGTGATCACTCAGCTTACCCAAAGGACAGAGCAGAGCAGTGTAGTGGAAAGAACATGGGTGCTCGAGTCAGAGAGGGCCACTCTCAAATCTTGGCCCTGCCAAGGTTGTGATGATCAGATTATTCCCATGAAGAGCCCAGAGGGTGTAGACGGAGCCCACGAGGGCTGAGATGAAAGTCTTCCGTGAGCAGGCCGGACTCTTCCAAGGTTCTGTCTTAGATGGGTCCCCTCCTCCCCACCACCCACAGATAAATCTGATAGAGATAATATTTCATTTGTTATTAAGCAAACTTTTTTTGCTTTATTCAAAGAATTTTTACTGCTTATAAAATGCTATATCAAAAACAACCACCATAGTGTAGGGACAAGTAAGCAATGTAAACACTTGGCGGGGGACGGTGCGTAATTAGAGCGTTATGAGTTCTGATTGGCCAGATTGGATTGCCAGACTACTGGCATATTCTCAAGGGAGCAGGGTGCGGTAACTGCCTTGCAGTAAGGTGATGTTTTATATTCCAAAACCAGATGTCAGCTGATTTTACCAGTCTGGACCACAAAGTGGGATCCCATTTATGTTTATGCCCAGTATGCATTGGTTATTTTTGGAATTCTCAAAGAGGGCCTCACACGTGCCCACAAACCAGTGTGTTAGCTGCAGCCACCTTAAGAAAGTCCCCTCCCACCATGTAGTCTTCCTCTCCTATTTCTGAGGCTGCTGAAGCCAATACTGAGTCTGCGTGGATGTCATTGGTGGGCCAGTGTGTTGTCTGTGCATGTCCCCCCCAGTTCTCAGGGAGCCCGGATATAACTAATAGAGATGGGGATTAATCCTCCTTTCCAACTCAATGCTGCCTTTTATCAGCCAAGCTCAGATACTGCTCTACCTGTACTTTGAGATCTCACAGTCTCTCGTAAACAGTTTGGACAGCTCCAGAGCTGCGCCTGGAAACAACCTCTAGTGAAAACGGTCCCGTCAGTTCTAGCCCGCACCCCTCTGAGCACAGGGGCTTAACCCCAGGCTAAAGGCCAGATGGGAAGACTCCACACCATCCGTCACTCCCTCTCCTCCTTCCTGCTGGCCCCAGCCCCTTTTCCTCCTGTGGCAACTCCAAATATACCAGTGGATGCAAACAGACACGAAGGGTGTTAGCTATGTTGGTAGAGTCTGGGACCAATTTACCCTAAGTAAATATTTGATGACATTCAATTCAGGGTTTTATGCAGGTGAAATACTGCAAAACCACATCTCCACCTAAAAAAAAAAATAGCTGAGAATATCCCTACGTTTATATTGCATGGTTTGTGGAAACCACACTTGTGTGGATGCAGTTGGGAGCGTGTAGGGGGAGACATTGGGGCATCCCACCTGCTTATTCGAAGCCAGGAGTGTGTTTCGTGTCTGGTGTCAAGGCCTGCACTGTAATTACAGCCTTGGCACGTTCAGGGTGGTCCCTTGGTTATTCCTGTGCCTTAGGTAGGCAGTACAGTGCTGGGTTCACAGCAAAGGTTCGGCAAGAGTTTGAACAGAAACACTGCTCATGCCAAAAAAACTGCACGTACAGGACTCTGTAAGCCAGACTACCAGGATCTGAGTCTGCCTGTGAAATGGAAAGGCTGCCAGCCAGCAGATGACTGTTCCCCTGCCCAGACCACAGAGGCTCTGAGCACTAAACAGTGCTCCAAAGGGAGTATTTGTCTCCAGGCCTGGCAGCTCAACTGCAGGATTCTCCAGCTGGACCGCTCTGCCCAAAGGCCCTGCCTGCCCTGTCCTTCCCATGATAGACCATCGTGGGATAACAGAGACCTGTGCTTCGCTGTCATGTAGACCTGGGTCAGGTCTTTAATCTGCCTCTTTACCAGCTCTAGGAGTTCCAGCAATTTACTCAATCCCTTGGAGCTCAAGTTTTCTCTGTAGAGTGGACAATAATGCCTGCCTCCTCAGCCTGCAGCTGGAGAGGAGAGAGGAGATAAAGCCTGTACGGCACCCAGCACAGAGCCCAGCATGCAGGGGTTACCTTTCTTCCCTTATCACCAGCAGTCTTGCCTTAGTGTTCTGAGCCCCCTGACAAGGCTGCTGAAGATTCTACAAGCCTTTGGGAACTGGATCATTTCCACAGTCCCTTCCTAGGTTCCCAGGCCGAATTAAACTTCGTTTCATTTTGCTTTTCAGAACCTTGAGAATGGCTCCTAATTAGCCCACCCCTCAGGGCAGGATTGGACCAAGCCCTTCGGGACTAGGTCTGCACCTCCATGAAAGCACCAGCCGTTTTGCAAGTGACCTAGACTCTCTCTCTCATTGCTGCAGAGAAAGGTCTGGGGACTTGCCTCTGTTGTAGTGATCTACACTGGGCTGTTCAGCGTGGGGCAGAGCTAGTAAAAGATTGTATTGACAGAGGAATTGTAGGATTCAGTGGCCAGATTTAGGAAGCAGTCAGTTCTAAATGCTAACGCCCATCTCCGTCTCTTGCTAAATGTTGCCTTTGCTCAAGTCACCATTTGCTGGCTATTTAAATTTTGTTGTCTATGAAAAATAGAATCAAATACATATTCTTGCAGGACTGTTGGGATCTAAAAACTAATTAAGGTATGTAAAGCACCCAGAACTGTGCCAGCACGTTGGAATGGCTGAGCTAACAGCAGCTAGTATTAGTTTTACTACTTACCGGAGACACCTCCAGTCACATAAATGGCCATCCCAACTGCCATTGGAAATCCAATAATGATAGTGACGATTCCTCCAAAATGTCCTCGACTGAGGACAGCCTGGGCAACAGAGCCACATCCAAGGACCTGGGATGAGAGGAAACTTGGCAAGTGAGTGCAGACGGCCACAACCAAAGACAGCGAAAAGTCAGAGTAACAAGAAGTATATTTCAAGCAAACTCATGTATTGGGCTGGCACAGGCATCACACAAATCAAATTATAACCCTCTAGCTACGCACAGATAGCAAAGTGGTGGTCCTAGGGCTTGCCTGGCTTACCGATGAGTTTCGTTAGGCCTGCACAGTGTTGGAATTTTGAACGGGTAATTTCACACAATGATCCAGACCTCTGGCTTTTATTTTAATTTTTTTTTAAATTTGAGATAATTGTAAATTTACGTGCAGTTGTAAGAAATATCACAGGAAGATCCCACGTACCTTTTGCCTATTGGTTCCTTTCAGTCAATTAGAAAATTCAGCAACGCATAGGAAAATAATTTCCTGGGACAGAGTGGCCATAGGTTGCTCCCTTTAAACAGAGTTTGAGTCCTCCTGGCTGGCTCACTTCACTTGCGCGTTAAAGTCTTCTTCCTGGCCCCTGCAGGCATTTGAGTTTGCAGTTGCTGCTCTAAGGGCTCTCAGTATAAGCCAGATCCGGCTCAGAACAATTGTATGCACACCCAGAAAGTGGGAGGGCCATTTTTACCATGTAAAAGGCCAGTAGAGGCTAAAATGCCAGAAAGCAAAAGACTACAGGGGGACAGAAGCGGCAAGCAATCCTCGTCCCCAGGTCTCTTCTCCCTGACGAGGCTGTATTTTCCCTAGGGCAGAGGCTGCCAAACCCACCGCTTCTTGCGTTCCCTGTGGCACCAGGCACAAGCCTGCAGGCACTCCACAAACCTTTGCACAAGGAAGGCGAAGTATCATCGTGAGCCTCCGAAAGTCTCCAGCTGATGGAGGCTCTTTTGGAGAATGCAATCAGCATTCAGAAATGTTTGGAATAAACGTAATATGGTGCATCTACCAGCAGAATGCTATGCAGTCATAAAATAGAATGAGGGAGATCTGTGTGTCCCAAAGTGAAAAGACCCCCAGGGTTTATTATTAAATTTAAAAGCGATGCAGATCAATTTTAAAGCAGACTGCCAATTGTATTAAAGACACACTATAGGTATTTCTTTTTATATGCATGGGATATCTCCATGAAATAGGATTGGACACCGCGTGAGGAAAGTAGGTGGCTGGGACAGGTAATGAGAAAGAACTTTTCATTATATATCCTTTTCTCTTTACCAACTGTCTTAGTCCATTTGGGCTGCTATACCGAAATACCACAGACTAGGTGGCTTATAAACAACAGAAATTTATTTTCCACAGTTTTGGAGGCTGGAAGTCCAAGATCAGGGCCAGCATGGTCAGGTGAGGGTCCTCTTCCGGGCTGTAGACTTCTCTCTGTGCTCTCACACAGTGGAAGGGCTGAGCTAGCTCTCTGGGACGTCTTTCATAAGGGCTCTACTAACCTTACTCATAATGGCTCTGCCCTCAGGACAATTTCTAACCAAAGGCCCCACTTCCTAATACTGTCACCTTGGGCATTAGGTTTTCAACAAATTCAGTGAACCTAGGGACAGGGGAACTACAAACATTTAGACCATAGCACCATATATTTCCTAATTTTAAAAAAAATGTGTCATATATATTGAATAACCAGTTAAAACCATTTAATCATGACCCATTAGAGAAGCATTTGGTAAGAAAATGTGATAAATATAAATAAATAAACAAACAAACACACCACATACATACACAGTGGAATATTATTTGACCATAAAAAAGAATTAAAATTAACTCTTGCCATTTGCAACAACATGAATGGACCTTGAGAGCATTATACTAAAATGAGTCAGATAGAGAAAGACAAATACCATATAATTTCACTTATATATGGAATCTAAAAACAAAAAACAAAAAGCCAAGCTCACAGATAGAGAACAGATTGGTGGAGTTAGGGGGTGGGTGAAATAAGTGAAGGGAGTCAAAAGGTACAAACTTCCAGTTATGAAATAAATAAGTCATGGGGATGCCACATTCAGCATGGTGGCTATAGTCAATAATACTGTATAGCATGTCTGAAAGTTGCTAAGAGAGTAAATCATAAAAGTTCTCATCTCAAGAAAAAAAATCTTTAACAGTGTATGGTGACAGATGTTAACTAGATTTATTGTGGTTGGTAATCATTTCACAATATACACAAATATCAAATCATTATGTTGCAAAACTGAGACTAATATAATGTTATATGTCAATTTTAACTCAGAAAGGAAGGAAGGAAGGAAGGGGGCGGGGAGGGAGGGAGAAAGAGAGAGAGAGAAAGGGAGAGAAGGAAGGAAGGAAGGATGGAAAGGAGGGAAGGTGGGAAGCAGGGAGGGAAAGGGAAAAAGAAAGAAAGAAAAAAAGAAAGATTTGGCGAGGAGGGGTTATTGGGAAAGATGAAACAGTCACATACAAATTTGGTAAGAAAATAACAGGACAACAAATGACCATCAGCCATCCTCACATCATGCTTAAAGAGCCACTGTGGTCCTGGTGGAATAAGTTCTGGGCTACAGGATCATTAGATCGTTGCTCTTAGATGTGCACTGGTCAAGCTTTTTCTAGAATACATATTCCAGTTTGGGTTTCATAACTCAAGAGGAGCCAACTGGAGGTTAGGGCTTGGCATCAAGTAGTGAATAATTAGTTAAGGGCCTGTGAGGAAAGGTTTCAGAAACAAATGTATTCCAGGAAAAAGAGATGACAAACGTGAAGACTTCTTACCAGGAAGATGATAACCAGATATTGCATCTCTTCACAAAAGAATGAGAAGGGAAGTCTGAATGTGAAATATGGCAGGTTGCACAGAAATAATTTCCTGACAGTGATGAATTAGTTCTAAATAGCTCCCCTGGGGCCCATTTGTGAGGCCCTTCAGAGAAATATAATTTACAAACAAGGGATATTTAATACATGTGGAATGGTTTTGGTTTACTCCTCCCCGAAGGCAGAGAAATTACCTAGATGATTTTTTTAACATCCTGTTTAGTCCCTGATCCTAAGATATACTGACTTAGCTCTACCACTAGACAGCAGGGACAGGTGAGAGGACTGGACATCTGGAGGGAAGCTCCGGGGCTGCGTATCTCACACATAAGGCTGTCTTTGACGTTGTTCACAGGCTTGGCTCCAGACCCTACAGTGAATGCTAAATAAAGTTGCAGCAGGAACATGTTCCCTTTTCTCCTTTCAAAATACAAAGAAACAAAAAAATCTCCTGGGTCCATTTCACAGCCTACCAGTTTCACCTAGACTTGACATTGTATTTTTTATAGGATCCCTGTCTATTATAATAACAGAATTAAAAGCACCTTGGTGTCTTCCTTTCTTTTTAATTTAAAGCCAATTAAATGCCCTGGGCACAACTTCCAAGCTAACCAACATTTTGGTAGCATCTTCTGAAAAGAGGAAAAGAACATTCCTGATGGCTGAGATGACCTGATTTAGACAACTCCTTTCCACACCACGAGCGTAGGAAGAGACGCATTCAGACACAGGCCTATCCTGAGACAGGAATACTTTCCAGATAAGCTTCTTCCCTCTTCTATGGTGTGATGTGCATGCACTTGGGATAGTCTACAGGAGGCATAAAAGCTTTGAATGGCCGAGTGGACCTGGCAAGGCTTCTGCCCTGTCAAACTTCGTTAAGACTAATATTCTCTTCTCCCACCCTAGACGTTGAACTTGCTTTTCTGTTCTTGTCTAGGGAGGATAACTGATGCTGTGCACTGCAGGAAAGGAACAGAAGGAGAAACGAACAAGGTGAGGACTTGAGTTACCCTAGTCACAAATCGCTACTCAGATGATTTCAGCCCATATTGACATCCTTGCTTCCTAATTTTTAAATACATTTATTATAGCCTGAAAAGCAATGAGGAAGACAGGTAGCTGCCGACCAATGTCCTTCCTTGCCTGCCTCCTCCCACCTGCATTCACTGCACCAGAGAAGCAGATCTTGGATATTCTAATGTATCATGGTCTGATTGCTAGGGAATTGGCCAGCCACTCTAGTTTCCTTCTTCTGTGTGCGCAGTGTAATTTTTTTCATTAAAAATGAGAGCACGACCCTTTTTGGTATTACTGATAGAATTTCCAACATGATTCCCTGCTCTGACCTTTAAGAACTGCCATATGGTTCCCCTCTGTAGGCACAGGAACAGCCTATTATCCTATCCATCCTGTCTCAATTTTTCCGGAACCCCCACCTAGAAATCTTTTTAGGACCCATCACCCTTTCACATTCTTCCCGCTAAGCCTAACCTCTTTTCTCTGACGTTCAGTTGTACTGTCCGTACTGAACGAACAGTACTTAATTGTTTTCCAAGTGCCTGATCTTGGTTTCCTTATCTAGAAAGCAATCTCTAAGATTCCTTTCCATACCAATAGGCAATAATATGCTAGTCTGTTCTGTTCTAGTCTGTTTCCTTGGGTGTTGTGTTTCCCAAGTCCACCACCCACTCCTCCTATGCATGCCATCCACAGGCCTCCACGGTCTCTTCCACCTTCGTGCCAGAATCCAGCACCTGCCTTCTCCAGGAGAGTTAGAACAATCACAGAATCATGTAGCAGAGGGGAGGTATTACAAAGCTACAGATCTAGTCTTCACTGTGCCTCGCAAAGTTCTCATTCATCTCTTATTCATATCTTCCCAATATTTTCACCAAGCCTTCTCTTTTCTCATTAGCCTAAGCCACCTAATCCCCTGTCTGCAAGTAGCACCACCTTCTACTTGACTCAGCAGCTATGCATGGCCTTGAAGATCAGTGGCAATTCAGAATGTCATATAAACATTGTGTTCCAGTTATTCAGTGCTACATAAATAACTCCCCTCCAACTTAAAAATGGTTTAAAATGGTAACATTTATTTTGCTTGTGAATCTGTCATGTGGGCAAGGCTTGGTAGAGCATCTTATCTCTGCTCCATTTAGTATCAAATATGATGGTTTAAAAGTTGGAGGACTGGGATTATCTGAAGGCTCACACAATCACATGTCTAGTGACTGATGCCAGCTGTTGGCTGATGCCTCAGATGGGGCGTTGGCCAACACACCTACAAATGGCCTCTCTGTGTGGCTTGGCTGGGTTCCCAGGGTGAGCACTGTGTGGCCTCCAGAGCCTGCATTCCTAAACCCTGCATCATGCTACCTTAAGAGAGGTTCCATGGTGTAATGGTTAGCACTCTGGACTCTGCATCATGCCACCTTGCAGCCTTGGCACTACATTGTTCCGAACTCAGTAGCAGACAAACTACAACATCCAAATGGGCATTAACCTGGCCTGTGTTGGTTACCTTTAGGAATAGGGAGCTCATTACCACATCAGGCAGCTTGTTCTGTATAGTTTTGGTGTTCCAGTGGTTGAGGAGTCCTTTCTTATCTGAAGCTGGAATCTTCTTTCCATCCTAACTTCTATCCATTAACTCCTGGCTTACTCTTGGGACCACAGAGAAGAAGCCTGTTTCACACACCAGGCATTCCAGTAAGTGGAGGGAGCAAAGAGTCCTCCCTAAGTTCGTTTCTGTCCCTTCATCTCTAACCCCTGGGGCTCCTCAGATTCCCAGTGAGTCTCACTTGGATAAGCTCTAGGTTGTCAGCATTCCTCTTAAAACACAGAGCCCAGGAATGGGCACAATCCTCCCTTATTATTTTTTTTTGAGCCTTTAAAAATGTTTGTTAAGACTAAAAATCCTGTACAGGCTCCTTAGAGAGAATATAAAGAATACATAAAAATATAAAGAAAATAATAAAACACAATGCCTTTACCCGCAAACGGACATGATAAATATTTTGGGTTATTTCTCCCCAGTAATTTTTAAAAATGACATATTTATTTATTGAGGTATGATTAACCAACAATAGCATGTTAGTTCCAGGTGCACAACACAGTGATTCATTATTTTTATACATTACAAAATGATCACCCCAAGTCTAGTTAGCATCTGTCATGGTTCAAACTTATTACAATATTACTATGTTTTCCATGCTGTCCCAGTGACTCACGTGTTTTGTAACTGGAAGTTTGTCCCTCTTAATCTCCCTCATCAATTTCACTCATCCCTCCACCCACCTCCCACACACACACTTTGGCAACCACCTGTTTGTTCTCTATATCTATGAGTCTGTTTCTGTTTTGTTACGTTTGTTTATTTATTTTAATTTGAGATTCCACATATAAGTGAAATCATACAGTTTTGTCTTTCTCTGTCTGACTTATTTCACTTAGCATAATACCCTCTAGGTTCATTCATGTCATCACAAATGATGAGATTTTACTCTTCTTTATAGCTGAGTAATATTCCATTGTGTGTGTGTATACACACACACACACACACACACACACACATTTTCTTTATCCATTCATCTGTTGATGGACTCGTATTGCTTGCATATCTTGGCTATTATAAATAATGCTGCAGTGAACATAGGGGTGCATATAACTTTTCAAATTAGTGGTTTTGTTTTCTTCAAATAAATTCCCAGGAGTGGAATTGTTGAATTATATGAACTTCAATTTTTATTTTTTTGACAAACCTCCATATTGTTTTCCATAGTGGCTGCACAAATTTACATTCCCACCAACAGTGCACAAGGGTTCCCTTTTCTCCACATCCCTACCAACACTTGTTATTGCTTATTTGATGATAGCATTCTGATAGATGTGAGGTGACATCTCATTGTGGTTTTGATTTGCATTTCCCTGACGATTCTTGTTGTTGAACATCTTTTCATGTGTCTGCTGACCATTTGACTGTTTTCTTTGGAAAAATGTTCAAGTTCTATGCCCATTTTTCTTTTTTTTTTTCAATTTGAAGTATAGTCAGTTTACAATGTTGTGTCAATTTCTGGTGTACAGCATAATGTTTTAGTCATACATATACATATATAAATATTCCTTTTCATATTCTTTTTCATTATAGGTTACTGTAAGATATTGAATATCATTCCCTGTGCTATATAGTAAAAACTTATTGCTTATCTATTTTATATATAATAGTTAGTATCTGCAAATCTAGAACCTCCAATTTATTTCTTCCCACCCCCTTTACTCACTGGTAACCACAAGTTTGTTTTCTATGTCTGTGAGTCTGTTTCTATTTTATAAGTAAGTTCATTTGTGTCTTTTTTTTTTTAGAGTCCACATATGAGTGACATCATATGGTATTTTTCTGTCTATTTCTGGCTTCACTTATAAATGACAATCTCCAGGTCCATCCATGTTGCTGCAAATGACATTGTCCCTTTTTTATAGCTGAGTAGTATTCCATTGTAAAAATATACCAAAACTTCTTTATTCAATCATCTGTTGATGGACATTTAGATTATTTCCATGTCTTGGCTATTGTATATAGTGCTGCTGTGAACATTGGGGTGCATGTATCTTTTTGAATTAGTGTTCCCTCCAGATATATGCCCAGGAGTGGGATTGCTGAATCCTATGGTAAGTCTGTTTTGACATTTAAGTCTCCCCAAATTCTTGAATTATTTCATTAGTATCCAAATGTACTGAATCACTGGACATAATACTATTAAATCTGAAATATGTTAATATATGCATATGAGTGTATAAGAGATTGACCTCAAGAGGGACTTGATTGAGATGATATGAGATCAAGATTTCTCTTCTGATATTGCCAGAAATAAAATGGTGTTCACACTATTGCCTCAACCACTTTTGCCAGGTGAGAAAAGAGAAGGGCTGCAATCTGGCATGTAGGAGTTAGATTTCTAATAGCCAGGCCTCCTGGAAACAGAAGATATCAAATAGAAGGCTCGGACCATCACAGTCTCTCTTTTTTGATGAGAATATTTTGTCTTTGTAGAATATGGTTAAGGACACCTTCAGGGCAGAGTCACACACTGGTGGTCCATGGCTGGGGACAGCCTGTAAATAGGATGGCCTCAAAGATATGGTTTGTTTGGCCCACATGGTGATTTTTTTTTTTTAATTTTAGAAATTGTTGTCAGTATTTAAAAATAGGAAAGTTATACATGGAACTCTGGATTTCTGTCCATTCTTGAAGAACTGGAAACTCTGATAAAGCTTTACCCCAGTCCTGCTCAGCCACAGTGGAGAGAATCTGTGCGGCAGACGCCCCCTAAGACAGGGCGTACACTGTCCACTTCCTCCCTAACCCCACCACGCCTTCTTCACTCAGATATTTTACCTGCCTGATCTTAGTTAGTTTTGGGGCCATTGACCCCCATCTTAAGTCCTGGGAAGAGAAATCCTTTTAGATTTTGGTGCCAGTGACTTCCTGGCCCCACAAATACTGAGGTATGATAACACACCTGGACTGAGATGCACGACAGCCTCCCAGTTCCTGGAGGAAGGCTCTCTGGCTGCCTTCGAATGAAGGGCTAACAAAGGGCAAAACTTCATCAAAGGAGGTAGGAATAGGGAGACCACAAAACGCAGTCCCAGTCTTGAGAAGAAAGTCATCTGGGGACTTGCTAGAGGCTCTCCTCCCCCTGTAAGCATTTTGTTTTTTGTAACTGGGGAGGAAGGAGAACAAACCCCGGTCTGTCAGTACACGGGTCTCTGCAGACTGTGGCCCTCCGGCCGGTGCTACAGGTGTGTGCAGCCACAAGTCCCACATCCTACTCCACCTGTCTACAAACCTACTTAGCCCGTGCGACTTTGACCATTGGAACACGTGCTGATAATAGTAATAGCAACAACAATGTCAAGTGCTGTCTCTGAGCTGAGCCCTTTCCAGACATTAGCCCAGGAATCCTCACAGCGACCCCGAGTCAGGTCCTCTGAGAGAGGCTGAGAGGTCAGTAGAGTTCCTCACATTCACATGGGCAGTAGCATGTGATAAGGCCCAGGTCAGATTGCACATAATTTTGACTGCTGGGTGGTTGACTGAGCAGGTAATTACAGCGTGTGTCCCACAGACCAGGCACTCTCACATGTGTTACTTCCGTCATTCTTCCTGACACCTAATCCCCATTTAAAAAGTGAAAGACTGGATGGCTTAACAAAAAAATCATACAGCTAATAAGTGGCAGATTCTGAATCTGGAGCCAGGTTCCCTGATTCCTGGTCCTGTGCTTCTCCTGTGACTACTGCTACTGTCTCGGTGTGGCCACGTGGTTTCTTTATTGGAACAGAATGCCTATTTATGCATGGCTTTCCAGTCAGTTACTTTCAAAATTGGAAAATAAAACTTTCTCAGTCATAACAAAAATACTCCCAAAGAACCAAGACTGAAACCTGGACACTCTGGTTAAAAATGAAGCATCAGGCGGCATGTGGCCTGAGATAACATCAGGACGTGATCCATCTCCTCTCGAGAACCAGCTGTACTTCAAAAGAGATGATGTTAAAGCAGACTCATAAAAAGAGAGGCATCTGAGATTTGAGAACCAGGTGAATGGGCAAATGGCCAACAGCACTGCTCTCCAAGTGAAAAAGCATACCAGGTGCCAACGCAGGCCTCAGAAATGAGAGGTGACTAAACAGTACTATTTCCACTAGGCTGGAAAGAACAGTACTCTCCTTTTCTGACCTGCACCAGGTACTCACATCCCTCAACTCATCCAAAACAATGGTAGCTGGGACAAGAGCTTGATCATGATCCCAGGGCCAGAATAAGAAACTAATTAATTATTTACTAAGGTGGGCGTGTTCATATTAGGATGACCGTGGGGCTGAGTGTGCTGGGTGTGGATGAGGGGTTGGTGAGGACAGTTCTCTCTGTATTCAGAGTGGCCCAGCCATGTCAGGTGGACCTCAGATCACTCTCAAATCTGGAAGATCCTTGAAGATGGGGGAGTTTGGGGCACTGATTTGTTTCTTACATTCATTCCAGAGCCTGCAGTTCCCAAAGTATAGGAGTTCCATGAGGTACTCCTCAAAAAAAGGGATTTGTGGGACAACTATATAATTTAGTCTCCTTTTAGAGATTTACAGTGAAGAATAAAGGCTCTGATAATTCCTGTAGTTGAGAAAACTGCTTAACTTATTTTAATGTAGTGTTTCCAAAGCATATTTGGGAAGGACAGCATATTTTCTTTCACATAATTCTTGTTTGCAATTCGTGAAACTAGTGTTCTTCAGAACACATTTCGAGCAACTCCCTAAAACACTCGGAAGGGACACATTCCACTGAGTGAGCTCAGCGGGGTGAAGAAAATATGCATGAACATGTAAAGAATTTTCAGTTACAAAGGATGTATATGATAAAATGTAAGAATTTGTGTCCTTCCCACCCCAGATTTTATTTTTTATTTTCCATAAGTAATTACTATCAATACTTTCTGGTATATTCTGTTAAAAAATACACGTGTGTGTGTGTATTTTTGCAGATGGGAGTATTTTATACATGCAATTTTCTGCCTGCTTTTTCATTTGAATAGCTTAGTGATTATTTCTACATCAGCATACAAAGATTGGCCTTATTATCTTTAATGGATGCACAAGTCCATTGTGGAGATGCACCCCGATTTCCTTAACCAACCACTGGTTGATAGAGGCTCAGGTTTTGGGGAGAGGTTTCCTTCTACGAAATTTTCAGAATCTAAGCCATGTGGGCTGATTCGAGGATGGGAGGGACTAAGCCCTCAGGTCCTTTTTGGTCATTACTGACCATCCCAGGCCTGTACCTTAGAACATGTCAGCCAGTCTATCAAGATGGTCGAGAAGGCTGGTGGTGAACATTCTGCCGGCATGTTTTCTCTTAAAGAATTTGCTTTGCTTGGCAGGGTCAGTGAGGGCAGCAGTCCTACCTCAGACATGAAATAAGGTGCCCACTAGACGCATGGAGTCACTGCAGGGCTCTTTTAGCATTTGGATGGTGGGTGGTTCTCTCACTTCTCTGAGGCTTCCCTTCCTCACATCCTTCACTTTATGCCGAATGTACATCACAAGGCTGATGAGTAAGGAGGAGCCAACTTCTGCTCTCGTCCCGTGTTCTCCTTTCTTAATAAGTAATGAGAACATGTTGCAACAAACTTTGTCACTAAAGAAAAACTAACCAACCCCACTTCTGGAAAGGAGAAAACAAAAGTACTTCCCCTTTGAAAGTAATTAAAATAGCAAGTTTTCCGGGTCAAAATTAAAACTCAGAGATCACAAGCAGGGCTACGTTTGGCAGAATTAAATTTGGCTTTGTGAGTCTGCAGCCCTCAGATCAGCGACTTGGAACAGACTTTTCTCCCCAGGCCCTTTGGAACTCTGAAATTTCCGGAGTTAGTCTGGCCCTTCAGGCTCATTGCTGATAAGGGGAAGCCTGCGGGAAAATCCTTCTTCAGCTGATACTGACTCAGGCTCTAAGGACTTGAGAGAACCAGCCTCATTTGGAGAAGGCATGGGGTTTCCTAGTCACTCATGGTCATGCATCCCACGTGGGAGAAAGGAAGCAGAGAGTGGTTCTTTAGAGTGAGTGCCCCTCACCACGGCACCCACGTTCATCAGGCTTTATTCAGCTCTCCACTTCACAGTAACCGTTGCTGGTGGGTGATGTACGGGGCGACCTGGCAGAAGCAAGTGCAAACCTGTTCTAGAAGAAAAGCGACTCCCCAGGGGTGGCCATGTGGAGTTTCCGCACTGAATAATAAGCCTTCCTGCAGGGTTTACAATGCAAATTCACAAAACACTCATGGAAATGATCCTTTGTGAATGAGTCAGTAGATAAAATAAGCAGGATGAGTAGCTCCTCCAAAATTCGAGATGATGGAACTAAAATACCATAAACATATTAGGCTTTAGTGAGTTAAACGGATTGAAAAAGCAAGGGAAGGGAAAAGAAAGGCAGGTAAGGACAAGAACCAAACAGAACTTCTAGAAATGAAAACATGTTGATGTAACTGAGGACTTAATGAATGTATTAAACAAGAGACTAGAGATAACTGAATAGGGAATTAGTGAATCAAAAGACAGATTTGAGAACGTGACACAAAATTCAATGTGGAGAGATTGGGATCGAGCATATATACAAATATAATATAATAGGAGTTCTAAAAGAAGAAAATAGAGAATCTGGTGGAGAGGTAAGGTGATAAAGCTGAGAATTTTTCAGAATTGCTGAAAATTGCAAATCTTTAAATTAAAGATGAACAATGAATCCTGAGTACTACAAAGAAAATAAATTCACTCAAGTCATAGTTTAGTGAAATCTCAGAGGAAAAAAGAGATAGAAACTCATAGTAGTAGCCAGAGAAATGCAGATTATTAAGGACAAAAATTAGACCAACAACAGACTTGTCAACAGCAACAGTAGAGACACTGGGATGACACCTGCAAAATGCTAAGCAAAACCAGTCATCAACCTAAAATCTGTCAGCTAATTCATCACTGAACTTTGAAAGACACAGGCAAAGAAAGACTGAGAAAATGTATCCCTCACACACCCTTCGTGAAAAATGTCCTAAAGAAAGTTTTACTACCCAAAGAGATTACACCTGAAAGAAAGTAACAGATGAATGCAGCAATGATTAGCAAATAAGCTGGTAAATGACAGTAAATTTAAGTAAGTGTTCACTCTTAAAAACACCAATAATGAGAATAATGAGGGTAGGATTTTAGATAATAATGGCATAAGGAGGATTGGTAGATTTTTAGAAGGTTTTTGTGTTGTTCAGAAGGAAAGAGATGTTGATTCACTTTAAACTTTGTTAATGCAAGAATACTTTTTTTTTTTAATTTAAAGGTGAATGCTTAAAGAATAGAGAGAGCAAGCAGAGGAGAAAGGGGAGAACCAAAGAAAGCTAATCAGCTCCATAGGAAAACATAAGAAAGGTCAAAGCAGAAACTGCTAAGTGGGAAACAAGGAAACCACATTAAAAATTAAACAAAGTTGCCAGGGGGACTGCTGTTGGGGTGGGGTGGGAAGGGACTGGGATTTCAAAATGTAGAATAGATAAACAAGATTGTACTGTGTAGCGCAGGGAAATATATACAGGATCTTGTGATGGCTCACAGCGAAAAAAAATGAGAAAATGAATATACATATGTTCGTGTATAACTGAAAAATTGTGCTCTACACTGGAATTTGACACAACATTGTGAAATGACTATAACTCAATAACAAAAATTTATATGTAAAAAAAGAATTAAACAAAGGACATCATCATAGGTACAGCAGAGATTTTTAAAAGTCATAAGCAAATGCTATGAAAAATCATTTCAAAATGATTACTTTCACTATATTAATTTTGAAAGTATTAACAATTTTGAAGAACTACATTTGAAAACAGAAATGAAGTACAGTTCCCTGGTGGGATGGGGTAGGGGAGGGGCTGGAAGAGAGGAACCAAACTGCCAAAAATGGAATTAAGAATAGAAAATCTAAATTAGACACAGTTTTAGAGAAATTTTCTCTCAGACATGTCTCTCTCTTTTTTTCAATTCACAAGCTAAGTAATCTTCAAGGAATACATAATCCTTATTTTATACAAAATGTTCCAGAAAATATAAAAAGAGGAAAAATAATTCCAATTCATTTCAAGAAGCTAATATAACCTTGGTAATAAAACTAGGTAAAGACAACATAATAAAAATTGCAACTTAATAAAACATTGCAAACTAAATGCTGGATGATTAGGTGGGAATTAATCTCAGGAGTGTAAAGATGATTTAATACTAAAAATATTTATCAATATAATTTTCTTTATCAACAGATTTTTTAAAAAACCCATATGCTCATCTCAATAGATGTAGAAAGATTTTGTTTTTAATTCAACAATCATTCCTAATGAGACTTTTAGTAAATGAGGAATAGACAGGAATTTCCTTTCTCAAGTCAAGAATGTCTACCAAAAAACCTCTAGAAACTATCATGTTTAATGATAAACTGTGAGAAGCAGATTTTAAAAAGTTGGGAATAGAACAAGAATGCCTCCATTATAGCTTCTAACAACACTGTACGAGAGGTTTTAACTACTATAATAAGACAATAAGAAGAAATTAAATGTTTAAGGACTGGAAAGAAAAAATTATCTCTGTCAGCACAATCCAGTAGAACATTTTTCAATGAGAGAAAAGCTCTGTTTATGTGCTGTCCAGTACAGTAATCAATAGTCATAATGTGGCTCTTGAGCGTGTGAAATGGAACTAGGAAGACTGAGGAACTAAATTATTATTTTATTTAAGTTTAACTTTAACTTAAGTAGCCACATATGGCTAGTGGCCATCAGATTTGACAGCCTTGATCTATACAGAATATCCAAGATAATCTATAAACTTACTTGAATTAATAAGATAATTACCAAGTTTCCTGAATGCAAGATCAATATGACAAAAATCAGTATTGTTCCTAAACCCTAGTAATAACCAATTAGAAAGTATAATTTTAAAAAGGTACTATTCACAATAGTGATAATAACCATAAGATAGCTAGAAGTATGTCAAACAAAAATACATATGACTGATGCCAAGTAAATTACAAAACTTTGGAAAGAAGTATAAAAAGCAAACGTATGAATGAAAAACTCTTCATGGGTGAGAAGACTCAGTATTTTAAAATGTCAATTCTATCCAGGATACTATAAATTCAATGCAATTCCAGTTAAAAATCTCTACAGGGTATTTATGGAACTTGATAAATGGATCATAAAATTCATGTGGAAGAATAATAGGCTAAAAATAGCCAAGACAATATTGAAAAAAAAAAACAAAAACAAAGGAAGAAACATACCAGATAACAAAAATTATTTAGAAAGCAATTATAACAAAAATATGTGGCATTTGGACAGAGAGATCAATGGAACTAAATACAATCTAGATATACAACTACATTTAAATGTGAACTAGTGCATAATAGAGATGGCATCACACTCAGTAGAGACAGGACACACAGGTCAAAAATGGTACTGGAACGATTGGCTATCCTTCCAGATAAAGAGACACTTAAACCAGACGCCAACATAAATTCCAACATAAATTCTAATAATTTAAACACTTAAATATGAAAAGCAAAATATTAAATTATAATTATAAAACACAAAATATCTTTAATGTCTGGATTTTAAATAAATATCAACATCCTATAACCAATAAGAGAAAGCAGAAAAACAAAACCAAACCAAAATATGCAGAGGCTATGAGGAGGCAATTTCCAGAAGAGACAATCCTAAGGTTCGGTAAACATGAAAAGGTCAACTGCACTAGGAATTCGTTAAAATTGCTGGTGAATTTCCTGTATATCATATGAGCAAAATATACGAGTTGGATAGTATCAAGGGTTGGTGAGTGTGTGAAAATGGGAACTCATGTTGCTGCTGGTAGTGTAAATTTGAAACCGCTTTGGAGAACAATGTTACAAAGCACACAAAGGTGAAGATACACATCCTAGGGCCACCAAACCCACTTCCAAGCATGTACTCGAGAGGAACTCAGGAACACATATACCAGGAGATGTGTACAGGATGTTCACAGCAGCAGCATTGATAACTGTGACAAACTGCAAACAGCATAACAGTTCATGAGGGGAATGGATATATAAACCTGCCCAACTACACAACAATTAAAATGAATTACCTACACCTACACATCCCCAAGTAGATAAATCTCAAATTGTAGAAGAAATACAAGCTATGAAGCCACGTTTGTGAGTTTGCAAAACACAGCAAACTAATGTAGCTTGTCACGGGCGGCAGCGGTAAACGTTCAAAAGCATGCGCAAGAGTGAAGAGAAACCAGAGAGGATGGATTCTAATCCAGCTTCACCACACATTTCCCTGTGGGTCAGGAGCTCCACCGCACTAAGCCTTAATTTCCTCATCTGTAAAATAAGAACAATCCCCATATCTCGTTAGATTTTTTTCAGGATTAAAGTGAGTGTTAACTCAGCTTTTGTCCTCATCACGTACCTGTGTTCTCTCACCTCAAGCCCCTTGACACCCTGTTGAAGGCACAGGGTAAAAACCCATGTGGGACCTTGTATTTGGCTCTTCCACATCTCAGATTTAGAACCTTGGACATTCTTCAAGTGACAGAACACCCACGTGCAGAAGTACAGATCCATGCAAGGCAGAGTACAGGACAGAAATAATAAGTAAATAAAAGAAGCAGGTAGAGTTGGCCGTGGATGTTCTGTTTGATGTTCTGCTGTGGTAGAAAGAGCATCTGACAGAATTCTCTGAGCAAGCGAGTGGGTCTCTTGTTTCCTCATCTGAAAGATGCAGGAATCAAACAACAGGGACCACTTCATTCCAAAGCCAGTGTGTGAGGGCCTGAGGGTGGAGGATCCCTTCCTGGCTGCAGCAGACAAGCCATTGGAGGCCAGCAGAGGCTCCTAGTCAGTCATCTGTCAGCACACTGACAGCTCTTAGTTCCACGGGACACTGAGTCCTGGACATCCCAGGCCTGCAGTGGGGCGCGACTTTGCAAAGCCATAAGCAAGAACCAAGCAGAGAGAAAACAGAGGACAGGGGGCTGCCGAGCCAGAAAAGCAAGAGAGAAGAGCTGTGGGGCCTCTTGAGGACCACTTCCCTGCAGGTCCTTTGCTCTGGGCCTTTGCTCTCATGGAGGATCCAGAAAATAGAAGTCCTGGGGGGAAACACAGTGCTGTGCATGGGCAATGTGTTCACTAAAGCCATGGAGAGATGGCTGAGTTCCTTCAGAGTCCTGGTGTTACAAGAGGTTTGGATGTCTTTGTAGGTGGTGAAGAGGTCCAAAAACTTCATGCTAATAGGTCTATAAAATTTTCTTGTCATGATCATGTCTGTTCGATATAGTAATCTTTTTAAAAAATTCTTACTTTTTATTGACGTGTAGTTGATCTACAATATTAGTTTGAGGTGTACAGCAAAGCAATTCAGTTATTCATATACATATATATATATATATATACACACACACATTTTTTCAGATTCTTTTCCAATGTTCTATATAATAATCTTCTGACACTCTACTATCTAATGTAGTTTAGGCTATAAAATTACTTAAGTTCTCTTTGGCTTTCACATGAAAGGAGTTAATTCTCATTAAATAATGGTTTATTAGGAATGACTAGAGTTAAGATATCAAGCCTTACTCATGCATTCATGGGCTGGGTGACCTTGGGTGAACCTCTTAGCTATGGTAAACCTATTTTCCCATCTGGCAAAATGAAGTTGATCACCTTTCTGTCTGTCTGTCTGTCTCCCCCCCCCACAAGAAGAGTTATAAAAATAAGAGTCCAGATGAAAAAACACTGTATGCCTCTTAAAGGTAAAGCACAGTGGGAACCCAAGACCAGTGCATAAGGCAGGACAGCTGGGCTCCACGCTGATTCCGAGGGCAAGTGACTGCATCAGCCTCACTCCTACCTCATCGCTGTCCTGTGAGTCCCTGGGAATTCTAAATAATGTAGTGGACCAGAATGTCCTGAATGACACCCTGCAAAGCAGACTTATTTTAAGAACTGGCTAATTTTAAGAACTTTCCTATTTCACTCTAAATGCTGACCATATATTCTTTTATTTCAAAAGCTCCCTAAGATGGAACAGACCTATTCCAAGATCTGAGCACACTTTGTAATAATCATTTAAAAGCCCTGCAACTTCTATAGCCAGCATATCTGAGAACCCGCCCAGAACAGAGGACGTGAACTTGGTGACTCTGGCAAGGAGAGAAGTTTGGTCACGAAGTCATGGAGGAAGGCAGATCAGAAATGGGAAACACTGTGGGGTCTGAAATTTCTCTGCCCATCCTGCCTCCTCCCTCCCTCTTACACTGCACACTCCCCTCTGACCTCCATATCCTGTGTCCCAGGGCTCTGCCCTTTCTATTTCCCTTCAGGGCACAGATAAAAGTTATTACTTTTAGCAAAATTATCTGCATTATTTCATTCTTAGATATGCCAAAAGGTAGGTGTCTAATGTACAAGCTTAAGAATGTAAGGTCTTTCTCAATACACAAGTAGATGCTATCCACTCAAAAGTCCAGCCAGGAAGGATGCCCTTCCACCACAAGAGGAAATATGGTTGCTTGCTGGGCTGTTTACCTCAGCGTCTTCAAGAGTATGAGCTCTGTATGAAAGAATCCCGAAATGTTTGGAAAGCAAAGAGGGTACACGGAATGGTGAGGCGTGAACACAGCTCCTGAGAGAAATGACAAGAGATCTTGAGAAGTTCAGCCTAAAAAAGGAATTATTAATTCAACACACATCAATGGGGTCCCATTTATGTAGGGACAGAGTTCGGTAGGCGATGCCAGGGAAAGGCGTGGGCACAATGCCCAGGAGGGAACAAAGCAGCTGTTTTCAAGTACTCTCAGGTAAAAGAGGGGAAGGATCGAGGGGTGAGGGAGCCAGCATATAATGAGCCTCCTGTGTCAGGAATTTCACAAGGAGTGTATATTCAATGTGCACTTTGAAACCCAGACACCATGGGCCCACACGCAGAGGGCTGAGAAATCTCCTGTTCTCTGCTTTCACCGCACACATGTCCCCGTGAGGTGAGCAGTCTTTTCTGCTTAGAGACACAACTGATGTTTGGTCTCATCAGATGCTCACCGATTAGATTCACATGCCCACAAGTGAATCAGAGATAACTTGGGGCTCTCGTCTGTGGAAATGTTAAAGCAAAGTCTGATTTACTGTCTATCAAGGACTGGCCAAAGGAATTCCAGCAATGGGTGAGAAGTATGTGGAAAGCGTAGGCTCTAGGACTAGAAGGAATCCCAGTCCACTGCTTTTCTGGTTTTGGCCAGTCACTTCATCTCTTTGAGCCCTCACTTCTCCAACTGTTTATGAGTGATAATAAAGCCTTCCTAACGCAGCCACTGTAAGGATTAAACAAATATACGTAAAGAAGCTAACAAATGGGTGGTACTTCATACACACCCCCTACCTCGGCAGCTCAACGCTTCTAAACCTCTTCTCTGTGATGGGGAAGACGCATTGCAAGCCTTCTCCCTGGCACTAGCAAAGGCAAAAAGGCCTGCCTATCCCTATGTCTAAAAGGCCAACTTGGAGCGAGCTCTTTAGCTTAGGATTTAATTATTGGTGTGTTTAGTCTTAGTCTACAAAAAAATTTTATGGACCTTCTCTTCCCTTAATGCTTACCTGTAGCCCTTATCAGTCATTTACACAGCAGTGAAATGAGGTTGAGACGCTTCCCTTAATTAAGAGCAGTTTTTGAGAGGAGCAGGGGAACCAGCATCAGACTCCCAGTGTCTGGGGGAAGCCAGCCTCACAAATTTGAAGGACCTGTGAGTCCTGCACATCTTCTGCCAGCTTTTTAGTGCTCCCTTTGCTCCATGCCTTATCAACGTGCAAAGCTTTTTACTAGAGAAAGCAAGGCAAAATGCACATTTTCTAATAAAGCAGAAACAATTACTTTGGATAATCTTTGAGCAAAACCATGTAAACTTATTAGTTAAAAATTTGTGTTTTTGCAGAAATTTCTCGTTTACACATCCCCACAAGCCTCAACAAAATTGAAGATGAAAGTCACAATTAAAGATTTCATCAGGGTTTGCTTTAGAAAATATACGTGTAGACAGAAATCAAACCTTTCAGGAAATAATTGGCTTTAGCCAGAAAAGATACAAAGCTTAATTTTTCAACATATAGTATTTCTTTAGGTCCTGCTTTGAATAGTAATGGAAGGCACATTATTCTTTGCATGAGTAGAATAGTGAATGGCTAAAAGCTGCTTTCATTTACTCAACTCAGACAGGATGGGATTATGAAATAGGTCCTTGTTAAGAAATAAAAAGGGTTTTAATTTGGGGGGGTTACAAAATACATAGATGTTTAGTTCACTTCCTCTATATTATCGCAGAGCACTCAGAACTGTAACTGAATTGGCTTGACTTGTCTGTACCACAGGTCACCATGAAGATGAAGTGAGGTTGTGGTAATAACCATTTTCCCCTTGGGCACCAAATTGTCAACATAACTCCAGGGTTTCTGTCTCCCTGAGGGCAATTTTCCAGTAAGCAGTGACTAGAATCAGAAGAATCTTGGATGTTTCTCTCTCTTTTCCTCCCAACGCCCTTCCCCACCCCCTGCCCTGCCCCTGCCTAAGTCACATAGGTGAGCAGTGAGGATAGTCAAGAGAGAACGTGAGAAATTATCCATAACAGTTGAAAATACTTGGATGAATCAGGTAAAAAGAAGCCTTCAGAGACTAGAAAATTTACTACGCTCTCTCTTTTTACACTAGTTCCATTTTTTTAGTTCACGTTCACTTCTCAGTCTTGGCTTATTCTCCTAAATTATTACGTATTCACTCAAAGCAAAGACCTTTTTTGTTTTTTAAATTGAGGTATAATTAGAATTAACAATGATTCAATATTTGTTTATATAGTGAAAGGAACACCAGAATAAGTCTGGTTAATATCCATCACCATACACAGTTACACCTTTTTTGGTGTAATGAGAACTTTTAAGATATACTCTGTTAGCAGTTTTCAAGTGTGCATTACAGTATTACTAACTATAGTCACCATGCTGCACATTACCAAAGCACTTTTAATGTACAAAGTTTATGGGTAATCTTAAGAAGAATGGAATTATTCGAACATGGAGTGGGGAATTTTTGAGCAGGTTTTTGTTGTTACTTGTTTAAAGCTGGTTAAAAGCAGTAGTTGCTTCCCATGAAAATGATTACACGTTTAATTTTCTGCTCACAAATTGTTTGACTCCAGCTAAAACTTCAGGATCCAGAGAATGCTGGAATATGCAATAGGATGAAAGCTTAGACCCCATGCCACGTAAGCAAACTTTCCAGTCTTTTGTTAATAGCTGCACAAATCTCTGGACAAAATCCTCGAGAGGTTCTTAGAATCCATCCTTCCTTTATCTCTGGAAGGTTTTTGTAACTGTCTAATTAAAACTCTTCAGAGATTAGCTTGAGTTAAATAGAAAAAAATGATATAAAACTGGACCTTTGCACAGTACACTATTTCTACCTAATAAATTAGTACAATTTCTAATTTAGTAAAAATCAAGTGATCTGACAACACAATCTTTGCCAAGCAATTGTGATAATAAGCTGTTTCTCGGCATCCATATTTCTGGACTGTCAATACTTCAAGTGACTGAACCACCTCAATGTCTGTGGGAAACAAGCAGGAGATCAATCAATGAACCAACGAGAGAAAACTCATACAGTCATCTTATAGCCTGAGTAAACTCTGAAATGAAGAAAATGCTTCATGCCCCCTCTTCCACTCCCATCCACTTTTGTAGATAAATGAAGTGAGTACATGGAAACCTAAAGTTTTGGCCACTGAGTAGCCAAACAATCTGGAAGTAACTTGCTGTTTCCTGGAAGAGATGAGTCCGATGATGAACTTAAAGAAAAGGAACCAAGACAAAACCCTTTACCACCAACAAGGTTACAAACAAGGCATTGTTGGGTCAGAATTCAGGAAATCAGAAAATACTTACAATCATTATAAATGTGCCCAAGAACTCGGAGAGCATTTCTTTTGCTAAGCTGTTCTTCAAAACCAGTCTCTGCTTCCAGCTTTTCTTCCTTTGTCTTGTCTCAGACTGCATCCTGGGGCTTCTCCAAGGACCACTCTTTTCACTAATACCTGCTTCTTCTGGTTCCTACTTCACTGACACATGAAATGGAAGTTTTGACAGCTGCTCGCAGATTCCTAGAGATGCCTAGCGAGATTCTCCGGCCATTCAAATCCTGCCCCAATTAGAGCCTGTGGCTTAATCCTCTTTTGGTGAAATTGTCATTCCCTGTTCACTGCTGTTTATTTGAAACGGTGAGCTAGAACCTGAAATCCCAAAAACAGTTCTTTTTGTGCCCGATGGATTAATCATTACCTTTATTCTCAAGGTATTTTTTCCCTCTGTTGAGTTTTTTTTTTTCAAGAGATGAGAAAAGAGATGTGTTGGTTGTGTTGCCAAACCACAGCGATGGGCTCCAGGCCAGAAGAGATTTACATGTTGCACAATTGCAAGCTTCTGATTTTTTTTCCCCTATTCGGAAGTGGGTGGTTGTGGTGTTGCTTGGAATTGTCAAATCAGGTATATATATATATATCTCCAGTGTAAGCACTCTTTTCTGAAGGAGATTTCTTGCAAATTGGAAAATATGAAGAAAATATAGAAATGTTGTTCTGCAAGATTAGTCACTCTTGTTTTCTTCCGATAACATTTCACTAATTTAATGACACCTCCCTGAGGGTGTTAAGAATCACTGCATTTGCTCTAGAGATGAAGAAATTAACTCACGGAGAGACCACTGCAAGTTTCACATGGCAAGTCTGTAGGACAGGATGGGATCTCCTCCTCAGTTACTGTAGCCATACTTCATCTACTAAGGATAGTTTGGGATCCAGAACCAGAATGATCAATAAGCTAACTTAAGAAGCACTGCAGTTTGAAAACCAGGTTACTCTCCTTCATTTACCATGAAATATTTAGGCAAAATGAATTGCAAATAAACAATAACAGCTTGAAAGTCTATACTGCTTGGAGATCGCTGAAGCAGAAAGAGATTAATCTGAGTACAGGCCACCCCAATTAAACAAGAAAGGGGGTAAATATATCTGAACAAGGCTTCTAGGTTATATCTTTTAAGTTTGATGAATTAACATCCTTGCAGGCAACAAACCGTGTCCAGGACTAGCTTCTTGTCATGTCAGATATTCAAGCCTTCAATTGTTTTTCGAAACTAGTTTTGTCGGAAGAAATAGAATCCAGCAGTTGCTTCGGAATACCAAGGCAATCCCACGGAATCAGTGCTCACACTGTGTGCTTCCTCCCAGCCCTCCCACAGGAAAGCTGGCTCTCTTTCAGGCCCTCCCTTATCTTTGCAGGAGGCCCACAGTCAGTCCCAGCTGAGGAGGCAGGCTGGAAGAGAAGGAGGGGTCTGGAGAAGAGTTCAAGGGCAGAAGACACACCTAATCTGTGGGTGAAACCCAGAGTTTAGGCCTAAAGAGATTATAACTTGCCTGAGGACACTCCATTGCAGAGCCAAGATAAGAATGCAGCATTCTGACTCTAACTCCTGGTTAAGACCTCGTGGATACCACTGTCTAGGAGAGTCATTTAGGACCACACTACCCCAAGTCCCAGTGGATGGACCAGAGGAACAGGACTTCATTGTTGTGACTACACCTAATGCCACACAAGTGTGTTCTTTGGTCTCTCTGTTCACTCACCTTACAAGTATTTATGGCATACTCATTATGTGCCAAGCACTGCACTTAGCAAATCACCTGGGGCTCTTGCCCCTTACAGAGCTTAGAGTCTCGTGACAGACAGACACGAGTGAAATAATCATGCACACAGAAATATGGAATCACAGCAGAGATGTATGCTATGAAGATGGAGGACATATTTCTATGAGTAAATGTAAGAGGGGATTTCATCTTGCCAGAGATCCCTGGTGGCTTCTCCTGGGAAGTCGTGTCTGAGCTGAGATCAGAAGAAAGTGTAGAGGTTAACTACATGAAGTGAAGAAGGTCCTGGGGTGGAGGGTGGGGATGGGAACAGTATGGTGTCTATCCATGGATGAAAGAAACCTGCTGTGACTGGCTTCCAGAGACAGCACAGGAGCGCAGTGCAAAATGAAGCTGGAGCCATGGGCAGAAGCCAGACTATACTGAGCTTTGTAAATCATGTTTAGGGTTAAGAGTAATAATAGGTCACTAAAGTGTTTTAACTTTAACAGGGCATCACCAGATTTGAGTTTTGAATCGATCGTCCTAGCTGTGAGGTGGAGAGGGGACTGAAGGGGGCCTAAAGTGAGCATAAGTAGACTCATTGCGGCGGAGGGGCGGGGGGGGGGGGTAAATACAGAATTCCAGGACTAGGTTGTGGCTTTGACAATGGAGAGAAATGGAAGGATTCAAGAGTTCTTTATATCTTCAAATTGGAAGGACTTGCTGGATTGGCTATGAAGGATAAGGAAAAGAAAGTCACGTCTGATGGCTGTATTCTTGGCTTGTTGGGGAAGGAGGTGTTAAACCCCAGGAGAGGACCAGGAACTCCAGGGAAGGTCATGAATTCTACTTGTGCAGGCTGAGGGGTTCTCTGGTGCCTCTGAGAGACTGTGTCAAGTAGGAAACGATATGGGTCTGTATTAGGAGAAAGGTCTGTGTGGTGATAACAGAAGCTGCAAACAAAGATGAGGTTACCTAAAATTAAATTAAATTAAATTTTTAAAAAGATGAGGTTATCTAAAAGAAAATTTGAAGAAAGCAGAGGCTGAGCTTGTGATACTGATCATTTCAGGCCTAGGTGGAGGAGAATGAAATCTTTATAATTTTTTCACTCTACTTTCAGAGGACAGTTACACTTTTCACCTCCTTCACCGTGAGTTCACTGTCAAACCTAACTTGCTCCCCCTCCCCTGTGCAAAGCACCCTCACACCAAAGCTCCTATCAGAAATACAGAGCTGCTTAGTTTTTTTCATTTATTCATCCAGAAAAATCTTTTATTGAGTATTTCCTGTATGTCAGGCACAGCATTAAGCAGTGGAGATTCAAAAATAAGGAAGATAGATCTCTGCTTCTAAGGAATTATGACCTCCAAGTGAAGACATCATGTAGTAAATAGAAGCATGTGCAAAGTATTGAACCAAAATTCCAGCTGTCACCACATGGACATCCTAGAGGTCACTGTGCATTGCAAACATATTGATTCACCCTGTCACCACCAGTTCTAAAATTGTGCTTACCTAGATACAGTGCCATGCTGAGTCTCTGGAGCTAACCCACCCAGCTCTTTCATTTCTCCCTGGCTCTGTCCCTCCCTGACCTCAGCATTCTCTTTTCTATCTGCTTTTGCCTTGAGTAACCATTTTTTCCTCCATCGTGGGGTTTAACAAGTCTGGTGTTCGTAAGGATAACTATCTCGCATTCTGACCTCACTTCCCCAACCACTTCTACTTCAGCCAACTTTATCCCTGTTCTAGTTCAGAAGTCCTTTTGATGGCCACTGTTGGGACTCTGTCACCATCTCCTTTCTCAAAATCTTTCATGCCAAGACACATCTCACTGACTAAAACTTCCAGTTCTCACATTTCATCCACTGTCTGATTTCACAAATCTGCTTCGAATCCTCCTTATAAATTCCAGCCCCTCAACTCCTCCCTCTCCACCCAGTTCTTACCTCACAATCACCCAGGTTAATGATGCACCTACCAGCATGTCTGGTTCCACTGACCCATTGACTTTCTTCTACACCTACAATGCCAAGCTCCAACTCCAAGTATATCCAGTCATCGATTTTTCTCAAATGCTCTCTTCCCACACTGTTGAATAATGCTGGAAAAAAATTATATAAATGCATTGATTGACCCTAAACATAATTGTAATCTAGCATCAGCAATGGCCCCATATCCTTAGTTAACCTTTCATTTCAAAGGTTCCAGACTTCAGGGTGCATTAGGATAGCCTAACTTCACAGACTATGATTTGGTAGATCAGGGATGGAGCTCAGGAATCTTGCAAGTATACCTGATAATTCAGATGTCATACACGATTTCATCTGTGCATTAGCAATATACCTCTTCATGCCCCTCCAGTTCCCTGTCCCAAACCTCCTGCTTAGCTGATGATCTTTTCTTCCAATCCACTGGGAAAATAAATGCATTTGTTGGCTGTAATACCTTTTTTATTTTCTAAAACTGGGACTACATTATACATACTAATGTGTTTTCTCTTAAAGTATTCTGTTCATCTTTTATGCCAATGTATAACTCATCTTTTTAATGACTATGTAATATTGAAGTATGAAAATGTGCTATAATTTAAACAACTTCCTTTTGATAGATAATTGGTTTTTGCCAATTTCCCTCTATTAAATGGACACCCTTAGTATATATTTGTCTATCTCTTCGCACAACTGCCTTAAAGTTGAATTACTGGTTGAAGAATATGCACTTTATAAAAAGTGTTTTAAATGTACCTATTTCTCCCATTCCCTTTCATATTGGTTAATGTAAAGCCTTTCAAAATCTCTTCCCACTGTAACAGTTAAAAGATAATACTGTTTTTGTATGCATTTCTTTGACTAATGGTGGGGTTGAGCATCTTTCTTGTGTGAGCTATTTGTATTTACTCTTTTATGCATTTTTAGCTTATGTCCTCTACCCATTTTTCATCAGTTTTGTTTTTTATTTAGTAGTTTTTTGTCACTCCTTACAGCATAAGAATTTAAATCTTTTATCTGTTATCTGTGGCAAATCATTTTCGAGCTGATCATGTATCTTTAACTTACAATGACGTGTGACTGCCATACAGAAGTTCAGAAAAATCTATATACTGGGGTCTATAAACATTTTTCTGTATGGTTACCAAATTTGGTATTCCTACTAAAAGAAGACCTGCTCTATCTCCAAGTTACAAAAATATTAAACTTTGTCATATATATATATATATATATATATATATATATATATATACACACAGACATATATATTTCAGTATTTTTGTGATTTTACTCTTTACACTTAAATTTTTAACTTTTTAAGAATATATTATGATGTATACTGTAAGGGAGCACTCTAATTTATTCACCAAATATTTCGACAAGTTTTTCAACATTATTTGGTTTGAAATTTCATCTCTGTTGTATAAAACATTCCCAGAAGTAAAGTTATAATTTTAGTTACTCTAGTCCTGCTATACTTTTTGATGTCCTGGTTGAGTAGCTACATCCTCATTCTTATTCTCAAATATTTATTAGCTAGGGGAATTTTTCAATCATTTTTAAAGTTTCATATCCTCCCAACTATAATTAATGAAAAAGCATTAACTTTGTGGATAAAGTTGTAATACTAAATTTTCCCTTTGAAAATAGAATTCCCATCTCTTCATTAATTCAAGTCTAATTTTTAATGTTCTCAAGTAAAGTTACATTGTTTCCTTCACCAGTTCTTGCGAATTCTTAAATTTATAGGCATTTGATACCTAGTTGTCTTTATTTTTGGAGTTGGGATGAGATCTCCTTTTTTATTCTATTTTCTACTGACCATTACAAGCAATTTCTGCATGTGTATCTCCTATCTGTCCAACCTAATGAACTTTCTTACAGTTTCAAATACATTTCTAGTTGACATTGCAGTGAACATGGTTAGTTGCCTATTTGGCATCGATTAAACTTTCTTTCTAACAGGACCAGATTTTCATTTGGGTATCTATCTTCTTTTCTATGCAGCTGTGAGCTTTGGGTGAGACACTGATTAAGGGTAAACACAGGTTTAAAGTTTAAGGGTAAAACAAATTAGCCTAAGCCTATCAGAATCATTTTTCCAACCTTGAAACCATGCCTGGTTCAGGAATAATAATGTGGTTTAATTTGGGCTAGTGAAATTTGAGAAAAAACTTTCGGGGCTTTGGAAAGGAATTCCACAATTCTCTGAAAGCTGCAAGAACCAAGTTCTCTGTCATATACCCTGGACATGAACAAGGAAGCTTATAGCCCCAACTGTTATAAACACCCATCTTGTAACCTTGGGAAGAACTAGTCTTCTAATTAAGCTGACACAGAGATGAGGATATGAAGGCAGAATATACCTGAGTCCTTGATCACATCACTGAACCATCTTGCAGTTATGTAAACCAGTCATGTTTAATATCTTTAAAGCCAGTTTGAGATTTATGTTAATTTTACTATTAAAAAGCCCTAAATTGTTTGGTTATCTTAAATTTTTTTAGATAGCATATAATATGAACTATAAATAATCATCATTTACTCTCTTTTTAACACTTCTATTTATTTCATTTTCTTGAATTTATTGTATGGGCAGAAATCATTACAAAAATACTGAATTATAATAATTAAAACCAGCATCCTTGTATTTTTCCTGAGTTTAAAGACAACGCCTTTAGTGAGCCACTCATTAAGTTTCCTGTTTCCTGTTTATCAGGCTAAGACTTTTCTAAAAATTTAAGCAATGTTATTTTAAAAACAGGACTGTGTGTTGGAGTTCATCAGATGTCTTTTGAATATTTAATGACGATATTGCATTTCAAAAAATTCTTCTGTTACTTTTTATGTCATTAGTTAATTATATTATATTTTAAATGTTCTGCGGTTGAACTAGTCTTGTGTTCTTGAAAAGACACCTATTTAGTCATGATACACATATACATATACTGCTAGACTGAATTTTCCAATATTTAGGTTTTGATTTTTTTCGGCTTGGATACTCACAAGTAAAATTATAGGTAGGTGATTTGTGTTTTATTTGCCAGACCTTGATATCAGACTAATACTATTCATGAACAAAAAAACTGGAAAGTTTTCCATATTTCTCTATCTTATGGAACAGTTTAAAAAACCAAGAATTGTGTTTCTTAAAAACTGATGGGTTCCATTTATATAGAAATATAAGCCAAGCTCTCCTTTGGTTAGTGGATCTTTGAGAAGGTTTTAATATCTACTGTAGTTATTGTTGCTTATATATCTTAAGTAAATTTTGGTCAGTTATGCTTTTCTAGAAGTTCTTTTATTTATTGTAGATTTTTTAAATTGGCAATACTGATGTAGCATACAGTTTTAAAGCATCTCTTTTCACTTCAAACATTATTTATTTATATTTTCCTCTCTTTTCCATTTGGTCTCTTACCAGAGGTAAATCTCTTTCATTGTTATTTTTGAAGAACCAAGCCTTGGTTTTGTCATTTACAATTTTGTTTCATTTAAAATCAACTAGTGTCTTATTTTTCCTATTATAGTTCCCCGAACTTAGTTTATCTTTTTGTTCTTTCTTTTATTCTTGGGTTTACTGATTAATTAATTAATTTAAATTATTCCTGGAAGAAGTAATTAAGGATGTAAATTTTCTCTGAGAAATGCTTTATTTGGATCAACATATTTTGGTATATTGGGTTTAATTATTGTTAATTCTTAGAAAATCTGTCATTTCTGTTTGATTTCCCTTAGATCAAATACATATGTTTCAGTGTGGTTTTCTTAACGTAGTATCCAAGGAAGTTTCATTATTACTATCTAGCTTTATTTATTGTAGAATATTCAGAGAATGTGTTCTATAAGATTTCAAATTTGTAGGATGTATTGTAAATGTCTTTGTGGCCTAATACTTAATCAGAGTTTTTAATATTATGCAAACTTTTGAAAAAAGTTTTCTTTGCATTGCACAAACTTATATATTCATATAATCAAAATAAATGCTTATTTAAGAGTGTTACTTCATTTAAATTAATTATATTAGTTTTCTGTTGTTGCATAACAAATTACTACAAACCTAGCATCTTAATACAACAAAAATTTATTCTCTCACATATTCCATGGGCCAAGATGACATAGATGGTTCCTCTGCTCAAATCTCACAAGGCTGAATGAAATCAAGATGTTGGGAAAGAGCCACTTCTAGGCACCTGAGGTTGTTGACAGAATTCTTTTCCTTTTGTTTGAAAGAATGTTTGCATTGTGTTGCAAGCCTCTATTTGGGAACTACTCTCAGCCCTTAGATGTTGCTTTAGGGTCCTTGCCATATGATCCTCTCCAGAGGCCCTCTCAAACTTCTAAATTTCTCAGTTTGGAAAGGGTCCAGTCCATTTTAAGGGTTAATTAAATCAAACACACCAAGGATAACCTCCCTTTTACTTAGCTCAGAATCAGTTGATTAGGGATCTAAATTATAGTTACAAAATCCCTTCAACCACGTAATATAATCACAGGAGTGATAGCCTGTCATATTCACAAGCCTGGCCCATGCTCAACCGGTGTGGGTTATAGAGAGGGTATACGCGTGGGGGTGGGAAACTTGGGGACCAACTTAGAATTCTGTCTAACACACTTAACCTATCAAATTCTGAGAAAAGTATGTTCAAGTCTTCCGTTATGATAATGATTTTATGGAATTCTTGTATTATTGGAAGGTTTTGCTTAACTTATGTTTATATTATGCCGTATTGTCTGTGGAGTGTCTTTGCAATGTGTCAACATGGCTAGGCTGAACGCATCTCCCAGAATTCCCTTTCTGTATATTTCTGCTTAGGGTGGAGCCTCCAGAGAAATTCTTGCACAGGACATGGAGGACAGAATTAGAGGAGTAGTCATTTTGTAGCTCAAACATGTTGCAGCTTGTCTGTTGGCTCACCTTTTTGGTGGGAGGCAGCTGCCAGATTGCACTCACTCCACCTTTCCCTGGATCCTCCTTTGGCTTCACCAACTCGTGCACTAGGGGTGTGTGTGTATGCGTGTGTGTGTGTGTATGTGCATTCAACTCCACAATGAAGTGTCCCAGCTTCAAACCACAATGAAGTGTCCCAGGACGTCCAAACCATTGAGGTCAGGAGCAACCAGAGCTGATAGGTTTTAGCAGTTGTCAGTCTGTCCTGGTAGACTCCTGTAGTTTCCAGCTTCTTCTTGAACTCCCTCGCTTTTCATCTGTCTTGTCTTCCTGACTGCCTGCCCTGTGGACCTCACATATGCTCTGCTTTGCTAGTAATTGAACAAATGCAAATTAAAACCCCAATGAGATAACAATTCATACCAGATTGGCAAAAACAAAAAACACTTACAGTATCCAGGGTAGGCCAGGATTTAGAACCACTGCAGCACCAGTGCATTTATGCTGGCAGTGTGATACAACCCATTATGAAACCAAACCCAGTTTGATATTGTCTAATACATTTGAACGTGTGAGTACCCAGTGACTGAGCAATTGCACACCTAGAAATAAACCCTGGGAAAACAACTGCATAAGTGTACCTGGAGAAACGTACAGAAAGACTCCTAGCAGCACTATTTCTAATAGTGAAATAATGAAACAACCCAGATGCTAATCAGTAGTTAAATGGATAAATGGACTGAGTAAATTTTTACAATGGGCTATCATAAAGCAGTTGAAATTAATGAAATACAGTTACAAGAAAATGACATAAGTTAATCTGAGAAATATCATGTTGACCCAAAAAAGCATGTGGCAGAATAATTCATAAAGAATGATTCCTTTTATATTAAGGAAAAAACCTACAAAATTGTTCAACATATTTTTAGGGACCAAGCGTAGGTCGTAAATCTATGAAGAAATGCAAAGGGATGGCAAACATAAAGCTCAGGATAGAGGTTATGTCCCAGAGGGGTGGGAGAAGGAAGGGATTTGAGAGACCAGGCAGGGGACAGGAAGGTAATGGTCCTGTTGCTTGTCATAAACTGGGAGGTGGGGTCACAGGTGTTCATTGTGTCATGAATTTTTATTGCACTTGTTTTATTAGGAGAAAAAGTAAAACAATGTTGAAAATTAACAGAAAAACTGAGCTCCCTGCCTCCCTCTGCTCACTGACTCACCCTGTACGTCTTTGAGAGAGAAATCTATTTAAAGCACGATTTAGTTGTCCTAAAACTCAGTGATTCCTCATTCTCTACAGGGTGACATTCAATCCCTAGGCTGATATTCAAGGCCTTCCACAAACCTGGCTCTTCCAGACTTGCCCAAAAATGTGTGTCAATGTCCCCCCAGAAGAAAATACCCCATTTCTTCTGAAAGGACCCATATAGGTTCCACAAGATGCCTTGCTCATTTCTCTCTTGTGCTGTATATATTCACCTCAAATGCCCTTCCTCCACCTCTGTTCCCATCCAAACCCTGCCCTTCCTCCACCTCTATTCCCATCCAAACCCTACTTACCTCATATTCCAAAGGCCATGCCCACTTTTAACTCATTTATGATTACTTGCCTCTCAATTCCATTGAACAGTGAAATCTCTCAGTTGAATACCCATCCTATTCATGGTGTGACTTACTTAACCATCAATTACGTACAGCTTCTTATCTCTTCCTGTCTGCGTGTGCTCTATATGTATGCATACATGGTTTTTTTTCACTCCAAATAGATGATGAACTCTTCAAAAATAAGGACTATGCCTTGTATTTCTTGGTATGGCTTAAAGTGCTTAGCACAGTAAACATTTGTCATAAATAAAGAAGCTTTCTCAAAATTTTTTCGTGGTATGAGATGCTCTGAAAATCTCAAACTAAAATCAAACTTGGCAACAGTTTTCAAAATTAATTCTAATGTTAATGTACTGGAGTGTGTCTAGCTTATAGTATGTGCTATGAAATTCAAATTTCCCACTGGCTCTTCTTCAGAAATACCCTCCTTTACATGACATTCTGATGTAGCCATTGTCACTCAGTTACCATGGTTATAAGGACATTTTTCACATGATCCAAGAAACAAACTTTCAAATGTTCAGATTAGTCAAAATTTACCAGTAACATGCATGACAGACCCTCCATCCTATCCCTCCCTCTGTGTCCTGAGACTCGACCCATATATGACCCTGATCAAGGGGCTTCAGGAGTGAGGGAAGGAATGATGTGTCTTGGAGATTAAGGAGAGGTGAATGGATAAGGCTTTTGGAAAGAATAAGAGAGCACGTACAGAGCCACTTCAAAGTGATTCTGTCAAATATTCTGCCTTGGAAATATCACCTTCTTTTAATGTACCCCATTTTCATGAATTAAGGAAACCTATAAATCTTTATCAAGCACACAAATCATCTCACAATAAAATTATCATCATAGAAGTACAATTTTTGGAGTGAATATGAAAGTAAATATGGACAATCAAGTATGGGCAGAAAGCTGGTTGTTTTTTTTTTTTATAGCTCTTCACAGTTAATGAAGCATTGCATAAATTATCTATTTTTACCTCAAAACAATTACATAAAGTAAAAGGGGCAGATATAAATTGCAATTTCTTCTTGCTTCCTTGTCTCTTGTACTACACAGTGAATGTTCAGAGGATTAGAAACTACGCTGACTGTTAGATACCCAGTAGCTGGTGTGCCCATGGCACGTAATCTTTGAATAAACACATGTTGAGTTAGGGAGTGAAGAGAACCTTGATTTTATTTTTCCTTTCTTTTATATTTAATTTCAATATGTATGTTCTTTTTTTATTGAAGTATAGTTGATTTATAATGTTTCAGGTGTACAGCAAAGTGATTCCATTTTATACATATGTATATGCACATATATATTTTTTTCTTTCCATTATAGGCTATTGCAAGATATTTAATATAGTTTCCTGTGCTATATAGTTGGTCCTTGTTTTTTTATCTATTTTATACATAATAATGTGTATCTGTTAATCCGAAACTCCCAATTATCCCCCCCTCCCCCTTTTCCCTTTGGTAACCATTAGTTTGTTTTCTATGTCTGAGACTTTTTTCTGTTTTGTAAATAAGTTTACTTGTATCATTTTTTTTAGCTTCCACATATAAGTGATCATATGATAGTTGTCTTTCTTTGTCTAACTTACTCAGCTTTGTATTATAATCTCTGGGTCCATCCATGTTGCTGCAAATGGCATTATTTCATTCTGAGTATGGCTGAGTAATACTATATATATATATATATATATATATATAAAATGTGTATATATTTGTGTCTGTATATATTATATATGTGTATATATTATATATGTGTGTATATATACATACCACATCTTTATCCATTCATCTGTCAATGAACATTAGGAACCCTCACTTTCATTTGAGAAAGCTGAAGCCCAAGACAAAGCAGCGACCTGTCCAAAACCCTGCAGTTAGTGGGAGGGTGAGGATTCAAATCTGAACCTTTGGACTCTGGACCCTGTGTACCGCCTACCATAGCTCAGACACAGTGGAGAAATCCCATTTTGCCACAAATAAAAGGAGACTTTGCCTCATGGATAGATTTTTATTCAACCTTTCCCGATTTCTTTATGAGTATGCTACTTCGTAGAGTGAATACACTACAACTGGGAAAAGATTCCTTTGGTGGAGTTTCAGCTCTCTGTGAGGAAGGCTGAGTGGAGGGCTTGGTCCCTGGACAAACTCCGCAGCCTCAGCCATTGCACCTCCAGATTACACAGAGCTGATCATACCAGCCAGGGGTGATCTTGTGCAAACCTGTCTCCAGAACTGCAAAAAAACAAAAGCCTGTGTCCTGCTGATAGTACATTAGCAACAGCAACTGTGTATTGGGCAGCTAGTATTTAACTGCAAATTTAATATTTCAAGAGCCTAAATTGTCCATCTGGTTGGGGATCAGGATGAGGGGTCACAAGTCCCCCAAGGATGTCCATTCCCCTAAAAGCTCATGCATTCCCCTACCAGGAAGATACTGGACACATTATCCTGAGAAGGACATTGAGGGCCCTCCCAAATCTCTCAGCAGTTGGGATAGGAGTCGACTGCCTGCTTTTTGAGCTCTGCCAGGGAAGAGCCCCAAAGACCTACGAGTTCTGTACAGTAGTCCAGCGTGCCCTTCATACAGTCCCGAGAATCTGGGAATTACCTCTTGTTCTCTTGGTTGGTTATAGTGCCAGGCATGTCTATAAAAGTGCTAGATCAGAAGGCTTTCCTTCCGGAAGTTACTCTACAAGTTACAATTCCAATTGCTCCACTGAGCACAGAGGACACACAAAAAAATCTGTTTTTAAAACTCTTCCCAAGGTAGCCGTCTTCTCCTAACTACATATTTGTTGTAGCACAATAAGGAGAGTCAGCAATGGTCACTGATCCACTTCTCAGTAAAGGGATTAAGTCAAGGGTGATCCTTACCTTTTCCTTAGAGGAGGCATGGCATCCTAACCTAAAGAACACCCTGGGACTCTCCATAGACTTCTAGGAGACTCCTGTGAATAACATGCACACATGCAAGGTACATTTCCTTCACCTCCTGAATCCACCAAGAGTTCTATTATTATTACAATTTTTAAAAATTTAACTTGCTAACTGGTGAAAAATACATCACAGGGAATCCAGAAATTTTAAAACAAAATCATATAGTTTCAAATAGACCATTGTCTAGAAATTCACTGCGGAATATACCAATGGGAACAAAAGTTTTGTCCTTAGTGGTGAGTTCACAGTGTGTTTTGAAATGCCATATTTTTCAATGGAAGTATGCTCTCAAAACACCTCTAAACATCTTCTGGTTTAATACAAAGAATTTGGAGACTATGATAGTGGCTACTCATATAGATCTTTTGCAGATTAATCTCTAAAAAAGTTGATCAAATCTTCAAATAGCTGAGGTGCTCTAACAACTGAATTGATAAGGGTAACCAATCAATTAATGATCATGTAAGCAGAAGAGAAAGAATTTGAAGTCAACTCCCTTTGATCTGAATTAAATGTAGTTATGGCTAATGCGTGCTTGCTGGGAGGATTTTTAATTCCAAGACTGTCATGTTCTCTATGATTTCAGTTCATTGACCTTCTGGGTACAAAGATAAAGAACATCTGTTTATTCAAATATTTGCTCAGAGAGAATTTGGTAAGTGAACGTGTGTTGACCAAATGAAGCAAGGTCACTTTAGTTTTTGGTTTTTTTCTATGATATCAAAGGGTTTGACTGATGAAATTTGGTGTGCTACTAAAGGACATGAGGGTAAACTTTAAAATTGGTTTGAAACAAAATGGCAGTCAATTACATGTATCAAATGAGAATTTAATCTGTAATTTTAGAATACGTATTAAATTTGGCATATGGGAAAAGGTAAAGTGATATCTTGAAAGTGTTTAATCTACCATCTGAAAACTTATTGGGCATGTTGCCCATATTGTCTCTAGTATAATATGTTGTTCTTGTCCACATCGATTCAGTTCAACAAACGCTTTCTGAGTATGTAAGTGCTTTTGAGTAGACTGTGCTAGGTCCCAGGCATGTGAAGATGAATGAAAAGCAGCCTAGGCCTTCATGATGATCTCAGTCCAATTAAGAAACCACACAGATAGTTGGTAAATTTGGTAAATGTATGAATGGTTGAACTCAGTGAACTCTCAGTGTATGGAAATTTCAGAACTTTTTGCTGCTAAAAGGATGTCAAAGAGAGAGGCTGACTAACTGTTTTATGAAAGGAGATTGTCCTTTGAATGGAATCAATTGAGACCCAGGATGTTGTCTTCAGCTTTACACATCTAAAACTTAATTTCATTGTGTCACTCAGATGTGACTCAGCCCTGGAAGGCTAACTCGAGTTATCAAATTCACTAGATGCTCACTAATAAATGAGAAGCCTGTTTGTTAACTTACAATGTGAAAAACAACCACCCTACTCTCTTGGCTGATAAACACACATCTCTTCAGTAATAAAATCTTCACAGAAGCCAAATCTTGAAAGCTTGGAAAACATGGATCAGAACAGAAGGAAGTGGCTGCCTCCACAACTGCTCCTTCCACCCCTAGGCTGGTGCCCAAGGAAGGATTTGCTTCTCATTTCACACATCCTCTCTTGGGGCTCCAGATTCTCCCAATCCTCATCTTGTTGGCTCCTTTCCATACTCCCTTGTCCTCAGCCTTTTCAGTTTTCACCTTTCAGTCCATCTGCTTTGGGACTGGTGTTTCCTTAGATGGTCCCTGATTGTCAGCCTGATTTTCGCTTCTGGCTTCTGTCCTTCAACTAAGTCTTCGCACTGACCATGCTCATTCCCACATCTAGTCCAGCAGCTGGAATCCTTCTCCAACCAAAAGCCTCACAACCCCATCCCCATCACTTTGTCTTGGAGGGGATTCAGAAGGTAACCTGATTGATGATGTACCTATTTCTACTACAGAGATCTGTCCCTGGGAGGAACGAGACCATTGTGTCCATCGATCATGACTCCATCAGCAGTGCTGGAGACCATTCGTTCTTTTGAGAGAGAGTTCAGTGTGGGATTGAACTCGCAGGCCCTGGAGTCAGAGAGCTTGGGTTTCTATTTTTTCTTCACCACTTAATAGCTGTGGAGCCTTGGGCAAGTTATTAACTGCTTCACACCTCAGTTCCTCACTTGCAGAAAGGGCATTATAATAGCTCATACTTCAGACCACTGTTCTGAGTTGTAGGTGAATTATTTTATATAACACCATCCATATGGCACATGGTAGGCACACAATACTTGTCACTGCTCTTGGTCTGTACTTTTTCTCGATTCCAAGCATCAACTTTCTTTTCTGAGAGCACAATGACCTCAGATGTTACACAATGCAAATGAGTGGGTTATGGTTTCAGAGTAACACCTTCTTAATTTGATGCAGGAACAGATTAGATTAAATAGCATAGTCATACTTGCATATATATCTTCTTCAGCTTACACAATTTAGCAGCTGCCTGATCCCAGTGACAACAGCCTCCACTTACCCAGCACTTTTTAATGTGTCAGGCAGCGCAGGTACGAATATTACCACATGTAACACTGGCAACATGCTTATAAAGGAATGTATTGTCTTTGCAGTTCTAAAGATGAGGAAACTGGGCTTCCTGGTATGAGGACATTTCCCTGGAATGGACAGCAATGAGAGAGCTCTGATTTGAACCGAGGGCTTCTCAGTTCCAGAACCCATGCTTTTCTCCACAGTGCTTTATTGCCTCCCTCAGAAAATTCAGCTTGGCCCTTTCCTTAAGTTGTCTGAATATTGTAGGGGCACCTTCTTATAGACTCCCAAAATAAGGACATGGACCTACTGTCCGTAATCAGTTCGAGCCAGATGCCGGGAATTTCTTGGGACAGCCCTGCTTGTACCTTTTGGCACTAGCTGGCCTGTATTTGCTTTATTAGCTTTCCTCCTGTTGTTGCCATCACTGTTATTATTTTGGTGCCCATGCAGGATTCCTTACTCCTAACAGGAACCAATTAACTGAACCTTTCTGTCCAAATACCCTCTGACTGAAGACCGAATTACTAGTCCTAGAGTTAATAAATTCTAGACCTAGGGTTCCTAAATTCCCCTGCTTTTAGGGGCAGGATTGGTCCTAGGCTAGACCCTTTGGAATGAGTCAATCCATCATATTGATTAGAGGACTTGGTGCCCACAGGTCAAGGGCACCATCCTCACACCCACCTCTGATTTTCCACCTCCCTCTTCCAGGTCTAGTCAATACCGGCTGAGGTAACAGTCCACAAAGACTCTGTCATTGGCTGCTCCCCAGCTCAAGTAATGGCTTCTGGGTTTTCTGCAAACACAAGTGTTCCCCTTGGAGATCCCGAGTCCTGAGATGAACTGGGAACTTTGATTCTGACCCTGGCAGGCTCTATCTCATGGGCTTTGCCCTCTATCTTTTCCCAGACAACCTTCTTGTCTTCCCACCATCTCCATTTCTTGTTAACATACCTCTTCTCTAGGTCTCCCAGGTTTGCAGTCTCGAAGTCACCTTTGATGTGCACCTGACCTTAAACTGCACATTTAGCCTTCCACCATAGTGTCTCTTAACATCTGCACTATCTTTTTGTATCTCACTGACAGCCCTAAACATTTTCATTGTGTGTATGAAGTACTGAAATAACATGTGAACTCCAGAGCTTTAAACCTGGGAAACAGACACCCCTGAGAAGGTCTGTAGATGAACTTTAATAATTTAATGAAATTATTTTTTAAAAATACTGGTGTGCAAACATGCATTTTTCTATGTTAAAAAAATAATTTTTATCAGTCTCTCAAAAGGAGTTGTATCAGTTTTCATTTATCACTGAAACAAATTACCAAAAATTTAGTGGCTTAAAACAACACAAATTTATTTTCTTAACTCAGGAAGTCAGAAGTCTGAAATCAAAGTGTTAGCAGGGCTGCATTCTTTCTAGAAGCTCCTGTGTTCTGGCTTTTTTTAGTTTCTAGCAGCCACATGCATTCTGTAGCTTGTGGTCCCTTCCTTGCTATCCTCTTGCTTCAGTTGTCCTGTCTCCTACTAGTCACTCTGATCTTCTGCCTCCCTCTTATAAAGACTTGTGATTACGTTGGGCCCATTCAGGTAATCCTGGGTACTCTCTGCTTCTCAAGACTTTTAACTGAATCACATTTGCAAAATCCCTTTTGCCATATGAGGTAACATTCACAGGTTCCAGGGATTAGAATACCCACATCTTTGAGGGACTATTATTCAATCCACCACGGAGTTAATGCCCCAGATATGCTGGATTTTTTTTTTAATTCCTCTTGCATTTATTGGTTGACAAATTTTTGTAAAGCCAAGTCTCCCCTGTTTTCTCTTTCTCTTTATGTTATCCTTATAGACTTACAGATTCTTTTTTTTTTTACATTTTAGAGATTGAAGTATAGTTGATTTACAATGTTGTATTAGTTTCTGGTATACAGCGTAGTGATTCAGTTTTAAATGTATGCGCACGCACACACACACACACACACACACACACACACACACATATATTCTTTTTCATTACAGGTTACTACAAGCCATTGAATATATTTCCCTGTGCTATATAGTAGGACCTTGTTGTTTATCTATTCTGTACACAGTAGTTTGTATCTGCCAATCCCAAACTCCCAATTTATCCCTCCCTCCTCCTTCCCCCTGGTAACCATAAGCTTGTTTTCTGTCTATGAGTCTCTTTTTGTTTTGTAAATAAGTTCATTTGTGGCATTTTATTAGACGCCACATATAAGTGATGTCATATATTTATCTTTCTCTGTCTGACTTACTTCACTTAGTATGAATCTCTAAGTCCATCCATGTTGCTGAAAGTAGTATTATTTCATTCCTTTTTATGGCTGAGTAGTATTCTATTCTATATATGTATTCCATTCTACTTTATAATTCCAGCATATATATATATATGTATATATATGTATCCCACAATTTCTTTATCCAATCATCTGTCGATGGACATTTAAGTTGTTTCCATGTGTTGGCTATTGTAAATAGTGCTGCTATGAACATTGGCGTGTGTGTATCTTTTCAAACTGGGGTTTTCTCCAGATATATGCCCAGGAGTGGGATTGCTGAATCATATGGTAACTCTATTTTTAGTTTTTTAAGGAACCTCCATACTGTTCTCCATGGTGGCTGCACCAACTTGCATTCCCACCAACAGTGTAGGAGGGTTCCTTTTTCTCCACACCCTCTCTAGCATTTATTATTTGTAGACTTTTTGATGATGGCCATTCTGACCAGTGTGAGGTGAGACCTCGTTGTAGTTTTGATTTGTGTTTCTCAAAAAATTAGTGATGTTGAGTATCTTTTCATGTGCCTGTTGGCCAGCCACCTGTATGTCTTCTTCGGAGAAATATCTAACAAATATGCCATCTTAACTGGCCTCTTTAACAACGTAGACAATTAATTCTAAAACATCATTCTCATTGTGCTATCTCCTGCATAAATTTATAAGTATTTCTTCTTACCTACCAGATCAATATACTCTCTGAGCCCAGCATTCAGGGCCATTGGCCAGAGGGTCCCAACTGATCTCTCTAATAACATTCCCAATGTTCTCCAGCCGGGACACTCTAGTCATTCCTCTGAGAATGCATTATTATTCTCATCTCTACCACTGTTCACGCTGTTCACTGCCAAGAATAACCTCCTGACTCACTCCTCTCCACCATTGTAATTTCCACCCTTTTTATCAAAGACTATCTTCCATGCCATTTATCATCTATGATGTTTTCCTTTATGAAGCCTTAGACTCATTGTTAACCAACACCATAATTATGTATTATTTTGACTCATCCTCTAGCTGAGGATGAGTAAATATTCTAAGGACAAACGTTTCTTTCACATTCTTCAAAATGCCTAGAGGAGGTTATGAATGAACAGTTCCTTTTATCTCTTCCATCTTTCCCCAGAAAACAATTCTCTACTCCACAGATACCCTGTGTCTTTTATTCTGGTCCTTTCTCCACCATCCAGCAATAGCTCTTCTGAAATATGATCCATCATGTGACTTATATAAAGAAAGAAAAAGTCTGATGGGCAAGAATTTGTAAAAGTATTCAACTAAAAAAACACTTATCTTTATTTCAACCTCTGATATTTAAAAGCCTAAAAGATATTTTTCAGATTTCTGCCCCCCTGCCCATAAAGGATGAGGAAAAGGCACAATTTTAAAAAGTTTAAAGTGGGGATTATTTTACCTATAGTACAGATGGAATGTGTTGTTTGTTTATAGTGAGTTAGAAATACATGCAGTCTACCTTTGCTTCTTCCCATCAGTTGGGGATGGTCGTGGCCAAAGCACCTGGATGTCGTATAAGATTCCCTTTAGAACACTGGCTGGTAATAGCGTCCTTTCTCCCTCTCCTTTTCTATTTGCTTCTTCTCTTGGCTCTAACTACAAATTGTCTTTCCTCTAAGACCTTAGTTTCCTCTGTGATGCTATTTCCAATGGCTCATTTTTCTATACCCCCTTTCCTGTCTGCCCTTTTGAAGAGATGTAGTTAGTTATTTTGTAGTGTCTCTCAATTTAGATTAGCCTAATATTCTCTCAGCTTAAGCTGAGATTATGCATTTTTGGTAAGAAAGCCAGAGAAGTGATGTTGTGTTCTTTTTAGTGCATCATATCAGGGAAGATATGCTGCTGATATATGTGGATAATGCATCTATTATACGGGTGCACATTCATACACAGGTCTGGGTATGGATATGTATATATATAATATGTGTATAATATAGGTGTTCATCTATACACAGGTCTGTAGACACATGACACGGGGTGTGCTGCCACCCCTAGGCCTGAGAATTCTCACTAATACTCACCAGTTTGTAGGCAGTAACCTGTAGCAACAAGTCAGTAGCCTTCGTAAAAGCCGAGCAAAAGCCGGAGCAGCAGATGTTCCGTATACATGGCTGTGGAGCCTTCAGCAGAGGTGGGAGGACTGCAGGACTCGTTGCTACAGGGAATGTTGCTAAGCTGGGGCAATCAGCAGGTGTCCGGAGAAGTAGCGCTTGCCTCTGGCCAGGACAGGCCCTGTTGGGGCACGTGTGCACGCACTTCCCCCACCTACTATAACCAATGACCACAAACGTAGTAGTCATCAGTTACAGTAATTAAACAACTATAAACAACAACACAAAGTTACTAGGTCAGAAGTCCAAAATACATCTTCTTGGGCTAAAATCAAGGTGTCTGCAGACCTGTATTCTGTTAAAAGATAAATGGAGGCATATTAAAATTTTAAGAATTTATTTGAACAAAAATCGATTCAAATAAGCAGTGTCAAAGCAGAAGTGGTTCAAAGCACTCTGATGACAGGAGCTGGGGAGAAACCTGTATAGAGACAAAGCAGAAGCAAAGAAAGGAGATTATTTGATTGGTTACAGCTTAAAACCTAGTTGGCTATTTATGATTGGTTGTCCTTAGGTTTCTTTTCACAACCTTGAGGTGTTTACAGGCTCAGGTTTGGGGTTGCTGATATCGGCTCCCATGGCATTAGAGCCACCTCAGTCTAATGGCCTCCTTATTTAATTAATTTAATAGCTTCTTCCAGAGTCTCCAGAGGACAGTCTGTTTTCTTGCCTTTTCCTGTGTCTAGAGACCACCTACAGTCCTTGGCTCCTGGCCCCTTCCTTTGTCTTCAAGGTGCATCACCTCCACTTCTTTTCCCTCATGTCTCCATGTTTGCTTGAGAACCATCTTGGCATCTCCCCATCGCCTCATGCACTTCCTGCTGAGTGAGAAGAGACATCTTACTGGTGAGTCTGGGGGAAATAGCTGCTTGGTAAGTCCCCTTCTGGAGTCTTTTTCAGAGATTAAATGTGGAGTAGGGGGCACTGTGATCCATTTTCATGTGTTGAGTTCATGAACGGACACTGGATGGACTCTCTTCCAGCAAAGGGGAGACCTACAGTTTGGGACCATTCCATTCATATTAAGACACTTTTGTGGCTGCAAATTGAAACTGTGTTCCCCAGTTCATCAAAAAGCTAAATTTAAAAAAATGCATATCTGTCTATAAAACTCCTGTGTTTTCTTTCTCAAGTGGTTCTAAACTTGGCCTCTTAAAATCCCTAGTTTCCAGCTTGGCTAGAAATCTTAAAAAAATAAACAAGGACTGACAATATGGAGTCTAAAATATCATGTAGTAGTTGAAACTTTGAGGGGTGTGCACATGAGACACTTTAAGACGTTCACGTTTGAAGGCACATAGTTTTTTCACCTTTGCCAGTTTGAGGGAATTCAGCTGTTAGCAAGTTTTTACAGCTCTGTGGCTGTTTATAACTGGAGAGGGCCAACACAGCCTTAATACCTGTATTTGCTATGTGGTCCTTTATGGTGGACCTTAATGTGATCTAGGTAGGCATAACTTTGGCCTGAACAGGTTAAGTTTCATTTCAGCCTGGCTGGAATAGAAATTAAATTATTGGGAAATATGTCTTATAGCCCCAGGGAAATTTTACCTCAAAATAGGTGGAGCTTCAAATTACAGGTGTTTTAGGCATTGGTTTGAAGAATAATTTTGCCTTCACTTGGTTTATTGGTGAGGTTAGTAACCATGACTTTAAACTAGAAAGATGGCTGGGTCATTTCTACCTGGGCTACAGAACACTGATATATGAGTTTTTTGCCAGGCTTAGTTAGGAAGAGCCAGAGAAGCCCTTTTGTGTTTGACCAGTTACTAGGACCAAGAGAGGTAGTGGTGGATGGCCTAGCCTCTTGAAATCTCAGTTCGTAGGTTTAAGTGATCTCGAGTTGGCTGTGGTTTTGTTAGCTCTGCCAGTTACAACTGTGGTTTGAGATCTGGCTTATTCCACAAAATGATGGGTGATTGTAGTAATGAACAAATCAAAAGGAATAGAAGCCTTTGTTACAAAGAGATTATAATACACTTCTTGGGTTGAGGAAGAGAAGTATTTCAATGACATTATCACAAACCCAAAGATTAAGCAGTAAATAGAAAAAGCCTATATCTAGAATACTGTCTTTGGGAATAAAGTTTGCTTGGGAAACAGAGGAGGTGTTGTTTGAAAGGACTAGTTGTGGATCCAGGCTTTGTGGTCCTTGCAGATATACAATGTGGATGCCTTCTTCAAGAAAAAAATACAAAATTTTAAATGCAAAATTAATGACTAAAAATTCTTAGCTTTAAATGGGGTTCAATTTAGCAATTTTCCCTTTACAGTTTTTTTATATCTTATTTGAGAAATCCTTCACAACTCCTGAGGTCATGAAGATATTCTTTTCATAATCTTAGAGATTACTAATTTTGCTTTTTGCATTTGATTTTTAATCGTTAGCTATTTATTTTTGTCTGGTATGGGGCAGGAGTCTGATGCCATTTTTCCTCATTTGGCAGTTGTTTTGGCCCCATTTGTTTAAAAAAATCTTTCTTTTTCGTCATTGCTCTGCACCCCCAATGTCAGTCCTCATGTAGATCTGCTTCTGAGCTTTATAGTCATTCCAGAAGTTTGTTTCCTTATCCCTGAACAAATACCACACTAACTCAATTACTGTAGCTTTATAATAAATCTTCATATGTGGCAGAGCAAGTCCTCCCATCTTGTTCACCTTCAAGAGTGTCTCTGATGTTTCTTCATGATTCAACTGCGAAAACACAATACATCAGGCAAAATTCTGGGACTGAGAGTGGAAAGTGAGCTCAGGTTGAGAGTCACCCTAACCCCAAAGAATGATTTTCCTCAGAAACAGTTAATGTTAATGAGAAGATTTTTTTAATAAAAGTGGGACTGAATAGGGGGAAGTTGGAAGATGTCCTATGGCCTTATCCTTCATAGCCAAATTTCTTAAAAGACTGCTCTGCCTCCACTTCCTCCCCACCCACTCACTTCTGCTCCCACAATTGCAGAAAAGAAATTCCCTTTTCAAAGGTCACCAGTGAATCATTAAATCCTATAGCCCTTTCTCAGTATTCATCCTCCTTGACCTTCCTGTAAAAACTGATACTATGGACTACTCCCTTCATCATTGTTTTTTTCTTAAACAGCTGGATTGAGATAGAATCCATCCAGAGAAAGTATATGAACCAATGGCTTTTAATATATTCACAGAATTGTGCACCGATCATTACAATTCATTGTAGAACACTTCATTACCTCCAAAGAAACCCCACTCTAATTAGTTGTCTTCCCACAATTCGCCTACCTTCTCCCCTCCCAGTCCTAGGCAACACTAATACACTTTCTCTCTCTAGGGATTTCTCTATTTTGGACATTCTATATAAACAGAATCATATATGTAGTCCTTTGTGACTGGCTTATTTTTCTTAGCATAATGTCTTCAAGGTTCATCCATATTGTAATATGTAACAGTCCTTCATTCCTTTTTATGGTTGAATAATATTCCATTGCATGGATTTACCAAATGTGTTTATTCATTCATTAGTTGATGGACATTTGAATTGTTTCCACTTTTTGGCTGCTGTGAATAATGCTGCTCCCCTTCTTAGTAAAACTGTTTCTTTTGACTTTTGACTTCTTGATACCACTGTATGCCATCTTCCTTTAATTGTTTTCTCTTACCTTCTGAATTAAGAAGGAAGGGAAGGGAAGGGAAGGCGGAAGGATGGACATATCCCATCTCATGTCTTTAACTAGAGGCAAACTATATCCAGTGATTTCAAGCCTGGGATTTTAGGTGGTTTTTAATTTATCCATTCCTGCCAAAGCCACCCTTCCCCATATTTCAAGAACCAAAAAAACTCTACCAAATCTTCAAGGTTCATCTCAAATGCCACCAAAAACTTTTCAAGAATTATTCTAAGCTAAACTTCTAGTGCTTTGTTCTTGCCACTATTCTGTCACATACCTTACTTAAAAGCTTTTCATATATTCACTATCTTCCCTACCAAACTTAGTCCTTGAGGGCAGGTGCTATGTCTTATCTTGGTATATCTGTAGCATCTCTCAAACTTGACCTTTTCAAAGTAGTGGTAGAATAAATACTTATTTGTGAAACTACTCGAGGGGAACTGACTCAACATTTCAAAAGAATATCTAGATAATTTGGCAAGAGGTATTTTGCGATTCTGAGTTATCCAGAATCAAAAACTTCAGTTATCTTTAATTTAACGCATGACCACAGAGAAGATGATTATTGTCTTCTGAATAATTCCTATTGTATTCTGTTTGGGACAATGACTCATTGTTTTAAATATACTTGACTCAACACTAATTCTAACTAAGTATCTACGTATATGAAATCAGTGGTGAGTGACTTAAAAAATAGTTGATTCTCTAGAGTTAGGGGCATCATAGTTTTCAAAACAACACTGATTATAGCCTTTAAAAAAGACACACACAAAGGGAAAACAAACAAAAATGAATTAATACAGCCGCATCCAATGGCACTGTCAGTGAAAGGATTCTGTAGTCAATTGAATGGAGCTACCACCAAGATCACAATGTGCCTGGGTTTGTGGCAGAGAAAGATTTCTGAGACTGACTTTGAAATAGTTAAAAATACATCATTAGTCATCCTCAAAAGATCCTTAACTCTAGCACCACTCTAAAATTTGTCATGAATGTAATCAAGCCTTAGGTTCAGACACCAATTTATAGGAAATGTAGGAGATAGGGGAGCAAGTTAAATTACACCATGAATCCAGAACAACAGCTGAATCCAGAAAATGAACCATTCCATGACACTAATAACATGTTTGCTTTTAACAAATCGATGCCATAAAGTAAAAAAACATAACAAAACAAACAAGCAAAAAAACCCCAAAACAAATAAAACCACATACAAAGGATTAGGGACTCTTTTAAAACAAAGAAACTTAAGAGACATAATAAATGCAACATATGGGCCTTGTTTGAATCCTTATTTCAACAAATTGTTAAAAAAAAAAAGACCCTTTAAAATAATCAACAATTTCATATCAACTCAGTTGTAGATGATATTAAGGAATCACTCTTAATTCTGTTAGGTATAATAATGTTATGGTGATAGATTAGAGATGCATACTAAAGTACTTACATGTGACATAACATAATGTCTAGGATTTGCTTTAAAAGATCCAGGAACAAAAAGTGTTGAGAGAAAGGTAAAATGAGTTTTGCAAACTGTTTACATAAGTTGAGCAGTGGAAAAATGGGTATGTTGGAGTTTGTTAGAATTCTTCCTCTCCTTTTGTGTATGTTTGAAAATTTCCACTATAAAAAATTTTTTTTTAATTATTAGTACAAAATATTTGAGTTTAACTGAAATATATCATGTACTTTCTATAAGGAAGGCCCTGTGTTAAGTTTAACACTTTTATAAACTGTACCTTACATAATTGACAGTATAATCCTGAAAGAGGTATTCTTTTCCCTATTTTATACATGAGGATGCAGAGGTTCAGAGAGATTAAAAAACTGACTTGGACTCACAGAGTTGGTAAACAGAAGAATTAGGATGCAAATTCAGATCCTGTACTTCTAAATCCATGGCTCTTTCAGTTACATCAAAGCTGCTTCATAATCTTATCAATAATTTTAACATGCTTTAGCCAGATAAATTAAATTGGTCATTCTCTTACGATGGGAAGACAGAAAAGAAAGGTATGAAGAAATTCAGAGGTTCATTTCTTTCTATAAGAGGATAAAACATTAGAAAGAAATAAAAGGTGAGGAAACATTGAGAATTATTGATCAAAAGGGGAATGTACTTTAGGAGAGGAAGAACAAGAATGTATGAAGTCATTGAATTCTGGGGAACACACAGGAACTCAGACAAGATAATTCTGAAGATTGTGGGTGTTGAACTGTACTGACTCCATTCTCATTGCCCTGATCATACCACCCTCTGGTGTTAGTGATAGTCTATGAAATAATCCCTGCAATAGGGGTAAAACATGGCTAGGGGCCAAGCAGCATGTGACCTCGCTGTCCCCACCTTGGGGCAGGTCTACAGAGGGTGCTTCTGAATTTTATGCAGTGGAGAAAAGATGAGGTCACAAGAAGATGGACTTGATTTGTAAGTCAAAATAATAGTACAGCTGCAAGCCTGAAGGTGTCAGGATCTGCAGTCCTGTTGTATCTGTCATAATTAATGTAGAGAAGCTCAGTGTTAATGACTCCATCTTGCCCCCTCAGCTAAACATAGGCCACTGCTGCATAGGGAAAAATTCCAGCACTGGAACTCTTTCTCCTGGTATGTTACCCTTTGAATGAATTTATCAACAACCAGTAATAACATCCTTTTGTTAGCTTAAGTCATCAGCAACTAATAACTAGTGGCAGCCTGCTGCCTAGTGGCCTGCCCTACTGTTTTACCAAGAGGCGTCAAGCCCCAAATGTTGTCACATGGACCAAAGGCTGAGTAACAGGATGATTCGAGCTGTTTGATTAAGCCCATTGCAGGAGCTTGTCCCTTCATGTAGACATTCTGATACCTCCCAGGGCTGATTGACACATAGAATGTGAACCTGGCATTTCCTTGTTCTGGTGCCAGGATGTTCTTAGCTCTTCCTTCCATTCTCCCTTCTTTTCTTTATGCTCAGGTCTTCTATTGACTGCCTTGAAAAAGCCAAGTTATAGCTATTTTCAAATTTTAACCTTGTTTTCAAGTTTATCAAAAACTTTTGAAGTAAATGCACAGAATATGTTCTGATCAACCGTGGCATTTTCTGGCAGATCCAGTTTCTGGGTCCCACAGGGTTCTATGTTGTATATATGCATAGCAGCACCTGGTAAGTCGCACAGGGGAATCTCAGGTGTGGCTTTTTTTTTTTAACATACATTTGCATAGAACTCAGCAGTCCAGCTGAAAGTCCAAGAGGATTTTACAAGCTACCATATTTTCAAACAAGTGTCTATGCATGTCTCCTACTATTACAGAATAAAAGTTTGTGTGCCCAACACACAGGGAAGCCAAACAAACTGAAGCATTTGTTTCAGAGAGTTTGGAGCAGAGAAAGGTTTATTGCAGGGCCAAGAAAAGAGAACAGGTGGCTTGTGCTCAAAACGCCCAAACTCCTCCATGGTTTTCGGGGAGAAGTTTTTATAGGCAAAATTTGGAGTGAGGGCAGCAGGGTATGTGACTTTCTTCTGATTGGTTGGAGGTGAGGTAACAGGGCAGTGTTCCAGGAATCTTGTGCTCAGCCTGAAATTGCCATCCTCCACCTGGGTGGGGGCCTTAGTTCCTGTGGAAGAACTCAAAGATATTGTTATGCGTATTCCTTGAGGAGGAACCAGGACCCTGCCCCAAGGCTGCACTATTGCTTCTTGACTGTACCTCCCTTGTCTCTGCACTCCCTCCCTTCCCTGATTAGCAACTGTTTGAATCGTCTCTTTGGAACTCAGGGAAGGCCAGGGAGGCTGAATGAAGCCTATTTATTTCAAACAAGAAATGGGGACACCAAAAGCATCTGGACCAGGGAGGATCTCACAGGGTCCTGCTCTGTGTCACTACTATCTGGGACAATAACCTTGTGAAATTACCGGGATTTACGTAATTCTAGTGAGGAACAACAACTCCTGCCCAGTAAACATGTCAATATAACCTGAATAGTCAGGTTAAGGGCTATATTATGTTATTAATTAAATTAAAGTGTTGCACCTAACCCGCTTTTCTCAGAATGTAGCCATGCTTGGAGACAAGACCTTTAAAGGAGGTGGTTGAGTTAAAACAGACACCCTGATCTGGAACTGTGAGAAAATAAATAAATTTCTGTTGTTTAAGCCCCTCACTCTGTGGTAATTTGCTATGGCAGGTCTAGCAAATTAACAACAAGGCATCACTTATTTTGTTAAGTTACCATGATTGAAGAAAGAGATTTTTCAAGTACTAGATAATGGGAACCCTTAAGCCTTGGTTGGAAAATTAGACTGTGAAAGAAAAAAAAACCCCAAAAAACAGCTATATACATATCCACACACACGTATCCACATAAATGGGTGCTGTTAAACTGTAACACTGATTTCATAATTATTTGTCGATTGCCTTTAGGTTTCTGGAATTGTGATAATAATAATATTAATGATAATAATAATGTCTAATGTGTACATAGCATTTACTATGTTCCAGGCAATGTTTTGAGTACTTCATCTGTATTAACACATTTAATCCTAAAAACAAACCCTCAACATAGACACTGTTATTATCTCTATTTCAAAGGTGAAAGAACTGAGGCACAGGGAGGTTGAACAATTGCCAAAGGTCACAGAACTCACCAGAGGTCAAGCTAGGATCTGAATCCAGATAGTTGGCTCCAGAATCTGACTTTTTAAGGACCATGACTGCCTGCCAGATTCTGACAATGTGAATAGTGAATGATTGAGAGGCTGGGGCAGATGTTCACACAGGGCTGGTGAAAACTGCCTCTGATGAAAAGGCTTAATAGCTAAGCTCTGAGCATCCAGCCAACCCTGTGAGTATCACTTGTCAGTTTGTCACTGCATGGATAAAAACAAATTATATGATTATAACCAATAAACACAGTTTACCTTCGATTACTGCTGTTGTAAACAAACAAACAAACAAACAAAAAACGGCCTGAATCCTCCAAACTTTCTAGCCCACAGTGAAAAGAATCCTGAATTTGAAAGTCAAAATGCCTACCCCCAAGGCCCTGCCTTACCACTGCAAGCATTTAACCCTGAGTCTGTCTGTTAACTTAGATTCAGACAAGTTTTCCTAAGTGTAAAACAGAGGTAAAATACTACTTCATGAATTTATCTGAGGATTGAGTAAGATAATGAATATGAAAGATCCTGATAAAAAGAAATTGCTCAATAAACTCTGAAAAACTTGACTTAAAAATCTCACTAAAATGAATAAAAATGCATGACAGTACATATATGATATTATTGCCAGCTACCCCTAGATAAATCTAGAGATGAGTCTAATATTTCATGGGCAAAATGAAGCATAAATGAAGTGAAGGAAAAGTTTTAATTCACTTTATTTTTGGTCTACACTGCTTTCCTAAATATCTCAGACTTTTACACTCTACCATATATACTGGGCAACAGTTAATGATTTAGGAAAACGGATGTGGGGCATGAGGAGGGCCAAGTCCTAGGTCTCGGTTGAGCCCCTGGGACGTGCCCCGCCAAGTGTGGGTCCTTGGCTTCACTCAGGAAAGATTTCAAGTGCGAGCTACTGTTGAGTAAAGGTAGATTTATTTAGAGAGATGCATACTGCATAGAGTGTAAGGCAAGAGAAAGGCAAGGAGAGAGGTGTGGGAATTGGGTGCTGAGGTTAAAATAAAACTAGGCACACACTCCATAGACAGAGTGCTGGCTGTCCCCAAAGGGGAGAGAGAGCGCAAAGGCCCCTAGGCGTGGTGGTGTCACTTTTTATGGTCTCAGTAGTTTGAGACCCTACAGGTGAGATCAGCCCAACAGCCCTGGGGAAGAGGCTGGGATTCCCGGGGACTGGGCCACCGCCCATTCTTTGGCCTTTTGCGGTTAGCCTTGGGGCTGTCTTGGTGCCTGCGGGCATGTTACTTGATCACGCTATTACAATGAGCATATAATGAAGCTCAAGGTCTATTAGAAGTCAAACCTCTTAATCCTCAAGGCCAACCAGAAGGTGAATCCTCCACCATTTTGGTTGCTGTCACTCCTTGAGTGGCTGTGCCCTGCCCCCTTCCCTCCTGTCTCATTAAGTCTTGCTCTAACTGGTGAATGATAATATATCATTAACACCATACAACCAAACGATCTGTATTAATGAACATGTTGCTTTTTCCAGTATTTACGATCATCTTTGGTGTCGAACTCGTACTCAATAGTGTAAGTCATATAAGTCTCGTGATTATGATTTCGCTCATCCGTGTTAAAAGGCCAGGACCTACCTCCTCAACAGTCGAGATCCTCTTTCCCTCAAACATGTCCTGCCATGCCTCCTACAAGCCCCCAGATGCTGGTGAGCTGGAGGCAACAGAAACTCTCGGTTACGAGACCGACATCATAACCTTCATACTCGGAGAGAAGGCAAGGAGAAGATACCAGCTGGGAGGAGTGTGCTGTTAGCCAGGGGACAGCATTAGGGAAGGATGAGGGCACCAAGAAAACAGACTCTAAGAGCCGGGATCTGGATATAAGGGGGCGGAGGAAAAGGTCGTGCCTGGGGAGGATGGGAGACAATCAGATCAAGCATTTTGCTGTCCTTACTGACTCTCACCTTTGGGTACATAGAAGCAAGAGAGTTTCTAAATCAAGCTGAAGTTAAAAATTTTCCTTAAAAAAATCACAGATGCTCTCCTGCCCTACCATTCCCCCTAGCCTGCATAACTGGCAGAGCCTTGTTTTCCCAGCCTCCAAACCAAACTCCCCCCACCATCCTATTTCCATACGGCCACCAGGGCTGTCTTTTGAATTTGCTATCTCTTTGCCACTTCCCGGATGAAAACAACTTCATTGGTTCCCTGGTGTTTTTAAGAAGGAGTACAACTCCTTGGCATGACTGTATGCATTATCTACTGCTGTATAGAAATTACCCTAAAACCTAGTGGCTTAAAACAGTAACAATCATTTATTGTCTCTCCTAGTCCCTACGGATAGAAATCCAAGCAGAACACAGCAGGGATGGTTTCTTACTGCTTGGGCGAGGTCTGGGGCCCTGCAAAGAGACTCACTGGCCAAAATCACCCGCAGGCCTGTTCATCTCATGTCTGATGCTTGATGCTGGCTGTGGCTCCTCTGGGGCCAGAACACCCACACCAGCCTTTCCATTTGACCTGGGCTTCCTCACAACATGCTGACTTTAGAAGACAGGGGCCCAGAGACAAAGGGAGAGAGGCAGGAGGAGAGGGAGAGGAGGAGGGGAAGGAGGAGGAGGAAGTACACTGGGCAGAAGCCACGATGTCTTTCATGACCCAGCCTTGGGAATCATGCAACATCACTCCTGCCATGTCCTATTGGTCAGGGAGGTTACAGAGGCAGCCCAGGTTCATGGAGAGGGAACGAGACCCTGCCTCCTGGCGGTGGAATGTAAGATCCTGCTGGATGGGATATGCATTCATGAGCTCATCTTTGAAAACTACAATCTGCCACATGACTTACCTGACCCTTAGCCTCCAACCTACCTTTCCAGCATAATTTCCTCCTATTCCTTGCCACTCACTCTACACTTTCCATACTGAGCTCTTTTGCTTAGATTTTTCCTTTGACCATGACAAACTTCCATGCCTCTGAACCCTTATGTGTGCTGCTCCCTGTGCTTGGAATGTCCTTCCTTCTCCCTGTTAACTCCCTAGTGAAGATCTCCTTATGCTTCAAGTCCACATTCAAGGAGCATCTCTGTAAAGCTTTCCTGTCCCACTCAAAGAAGGTTAACTATTCTCTTCCCTAGGCTTCTATTCATGGTATGCACACACCTGTCTTACAGTGTTATCTGGTTGAATTTTTATCCTCAACGGACTGTGAGCAACTCAAAGAAAAGGACCAAGCCTTGTTCTTTCATTGTTGTTCTTTTCTTTCCCCCATATTTTCCTTGTTCTCTCCTGGATGTCAAATATGTATCATAGTTCATAACACAAGGTCCTCACTTTTAAAATGTGAGTTGAAAGACTGAACAAACTTTAAGGCAAACTTTGGGAAATGCTCATTTTGAGGGCAAGGTGGTTCCCTTGACCTTTTATTGCAAATGTTTTTCTTTTTTTTCTATTTCTACTATTGCCTAAAATACTTCACTTTTTTAAGGCTTGCATTTATGAGTGAAAGACAGGGAGAGAGAAAGCTGGATAGCACAAAATCCTGGTCAAGGCAACACACTGTCTCCATCAAAGTGTGGGTGATGACAACAAAGGCATTTCTATGCAGTGAGAGAGGAAAGAGCTGCGAACAAGGACACCCTGGGGGGATGAAGGGGTGAGGATACCAACAAGAGGGGAAGAAAGCAAAAAGGGAAGCCTGGAAACACCAGCAGCAAATTCTACTCTGCTCACAGTTTTGCCCTCAGGCAAATCTTGCTTATCTTCAGCTGTCTCTGAATGACTAGAAGCTGGGGCTGAAAGTACCCCATGTTCTGCCTTGTTCCTCAGCAGGAACACAGCCCAGGATTTTTCACTCTCTTGCCCTCCCACTGCCCTAGAACTGTTGCTGCGTGGCCCCACAGGGCTGACGGGGGTGAGAGGGAGGCCCTCCCTGCAGGGATCACTTACCCCCAGGAGCCCCACTATGGACTTCAGATTGGGCTCTGGCATGGACACCCTTGGTGACATTGTTATGAGGTCTGTCGTCCCATTTACATCTACCCTCCATTCTGGTCCTGGCCCTCATTTTCTGGACTTCTGCAACCAATGTGCCTCTTTGGACTTGTGTTTCTTCCTCAGGTCCACAAACCATCTGAACATGAGAATGCTCTGGGGGAGCTCAAGTTGTTAATCACGCAGACTCTGGGCCCTTCCTTGGGAGACTGATCCAACAGGCCTGGGAGGAACCTAGGAATTTCTTATAATCACAAGTAGTGAGGAGAGTTTATTAAAAACGTGGACTAGATGATGTCCAATTCCCTTGTAGGGTTTGATTAAATGGTCTTACGAATGTTCTCTTCTCTAACACATGGTTTTATGATTAATGCTCCAAAGTCACAGCTCTCATCAAGGAGTTTGGGCTTCATCCTGTGGCCAATGGGAAGCCACTATGGAGAAGAGCAGCAGGGTCATGTTTAAGATGTTGAAAGGCACTCTCTCCGAAGCATGGAGGGTGGTGGTACAAGGTGAGCAGCAGTGAGGACAGAATTATATTACAATAGTCCAGAAAGCCTCTTCTCCCACTAGTGGCTCAGAGCACTCCGGCTTCCCACACGCCACGGGAACTCATCTGGTATCACGTACCTTTAACTGAAGTTCATTGTCATCATGCAGAGCTACCTATACTATTCCAGAAGTGGGGCAGACCAGGGCCAAAGCGGTAGCTCTAGAGGTGGGGAAGAGGAGCAGGACAAGGGAATGACTGTGAGATAGGAGATACAGAAGTCGGTGAGGAAAGGGTTAACAGAGACCAGTCTGTGCCTTGGGAGGTGTGGTAGCCAGCGGCCAAGGGAGTGAAATCTTACCCCTTTCTTAGCTGCACCTTCAGGCATCTCACAACCCTTTCTTTTTCTTTTTTTCTTTTTGCCTCCTCCGCCAAGGGCTCTAGGAATTTCTCTCATACCTGGGAATCCTTTGATTCACGCATAGCCCTTTTGGACCTTTTTCTACTTTTGCCTGGCTGTTTACAATGCTGAATGGCAATAATTTACCATCACACTTCTCTAGGACTTGCTACCACCTTCCACACATAATATCCCAGAGTAACAAGATGAGACAGACATTCTGCTAAATCAGTCTCTTAGCTTATCATCCAAGCTATGCCCTAAGCATTCCTTTACAGGAATGCTTTCCCACATTTTGCTCCATCCTTCCTGCCAGCATGCCAGTCTTGCCTAGATGCCCTCCTATCCTGTAGGTACAGCTCAAATGCCATCCTTCTGGTTCCCATGGAGACATGACCACTTCCTCTTCTGACCCCCAAAGTGCTGCACACCTGCGAGCGCTGCACACACACAATGCTACAACTCTGCTCCCTGCTGGCTGAGCGCAGCGCTCCTTGACATGAGACGACGCTTCCTGCACATCTCTGGTCCTCAGTTCCTAAGAGTGTGCTGTACTTGTTTTTGCTGGATTATGAAGATGAAAATGATTACATTTAACTTAAATAATTTGTTTAGCTCAACTGCACCCTAACTCTTTATTCCACAGTTTTGAGAATAGCTTTGTAACATACATAAAAAGTTGGAATTGTTTTCCTTTTGTAGTTAAAAAAATGATGATTCAGCTCTCCTAATACAAACTTGGGCACTTTCTCATGAGGATACAGTCACATCAGAATGGACATTTTCTACTGGAGGAAGTAGGGGACACCTCAGTGGCTCTATAATACAGTGAATAAGGGAATAGTCAGGACTAGAGTTGGGGTTTCCTGAATCCAGAACCAGTGCCTTTTCCATATTGGTAACCAAACAGAAGATAACCAAACAAAAAATGATTCCAAGATAGAGAAAACCCCAACAACGTTGACTCAACCTGTTAACAATACGTGAAAACCACTTTAAAGTGAAGAGCCAATTAACATACTGAGCTCAAATTAAAACAACGTTTCTGGAAATACTTTACATGCCTTTTCAGAGAAAACTATAGAAATATGCCGGAGAATTTATCACAGGACAGTCAACAAAAGAAAGCAGTGCAAACAAACCGAGTGTCTCTGGAAAGTCCCAGGGCATCAGGACATAAAGAAACAGTGATCTCTTAAGCCCACAGAGAAAAGCATCTCCCCGTATCTGCGCCCACCTCTAATATTTGTGGAGTCCAGATAAAGAGGACAAATGGAGACCCAAACACCATACATATTCATATTTTGTAATTTTTAACTAGACCTATAAATTCTTATATGGAAGATTATCTACTGCTTTAATAAATAGATCTTCATGTTGGCAAAATGTTTACATATGTAAAGCTATACCTTTTATTTGACTGAAAGTCAGCAAAATATCAAGATACTGAATCTCATTATTATTGTGTATGTCTTAGTGCTCTGCTGATGCACCAGTAATGTTTGTGTAAGTAATAAGATAAAGACATGCATGACACATAAATTATATGTTTATTCCACAAAATAGAGCTTTGCCTTTATTTCATCAAAATCATTATATTGTTATAACCAAGATTTTCATATAATTCAGTGATATTGACAGTAATAATTTAAGTTTCTTTTTAAAAGGATTTATATTTGAAGTGTAAAAAATCTGAATACAGTTCATCAGAAATGTTAATTGATAAAAATAGAAACAAAGTATTTCTTATAGACATTTTCAAAAAAATTATTTTTCTAAAATATTTTAAATTTGTATTAAAAGGCAAAATAGAAATGAAAATTGAGTATCAAACTTAATAAAATTACTCAGTTTTTAAAAATATAATTATATCTCAAAAAATATTTTTATAAATTTTTAAACTATTAGAGATTCTAGATATTTATGTCCATCTAGTTGCCAAGATAAAGAATCAATATCACACTTACTGCATGTTATGTCTGGACCTACATACACACACAGTGTTAGCGTATTATAAATTATTTAATGTTGTAAAATATCCCTCAGTTAATACAGAGAACTGTTAAGATTACCTACCATGTTAAAAAACCACCAGTTGGAACACAAAGAGAAGCAAGAAAACGGACACTTGGCAGTCTTGGGAGACAATACTTCCGCTTTTGAAGAATCTGCTACCTTCATGCTATCTCAGAGGAAGGATCTGATAAATTACTTCATTTGTCTTCTCTCTCATCTCCGTGCTGGCCCTGCTCATATCCTGCCTGCACTCTGATGATGACAGCCACTTAGCAGACTCATCTGCCAGCATTTCAATGTTATCTTTTGTTTTCAGACACAGGACAAGAGATGAGGAAGAGCACTTCCTTGAGACCTGGATGGGGTTAACTGTGACCGTGGATGTTCAGGGTGACCAGCACTGAGAGTCAGATCCTGAATGACAGAGGTACCCAGATAGTCTTCATTGAATTTTCGTTTTGTGTATGTGTAACTGCAGGGCCCCCTACAGTTGAGTACCAGGGCTGACATTCCTCTTACTCAGGTGTAGCTTATGTGGTCTCCTTCCAGTCCCTCTAAGCACAGGAGGTGCCTCCCCACCAACCCTCTTTTTTTGTGCTCCTTAACGTCTACTGAGAAGAGTGTGAACAAGAGTTACTCATATTGGCACCATTTTTCAGGTCCTGAAGAGGTTAAACCACACTTGAAACGTGTTCAATCTTGTATATTTGTTGTCAGTTATGAAGATTTTCCTTATGAAACTCAAGTTGTGAATTTCTTGAGATGTGACTCGACCTTATGGTTTTATTTTTCATACTCCTGGGGAGGCCTACCAGCCCTAGGTACGTAAGAAGTCATCACTATTAGACATACAAGTAGTGTAATAATTCATTTTTAGAATATCTGGTTAATGTGCACTTGATACTCTAGCAAGGATATTGGGACTTTGAGCTTGTATAATTGGAAGTAAGAAATACAGTCTTTTGATAATCCAAGTGCCATCCTGAATGTAAGGAGTGTAAAATGGAAGGGGAAAGAAGGCTTTTAAGGCCCCAATAGAGTAGCATACACATGTCCTGAAATATTCAAACGTAGTCCAAAATCACTTGTTTAATTCTTACTTTGATATGGAAGAGACCACATGCTTTGGAAGTGATTTCTTATTATTTTCCTCATAGTCTTGCCACCTCTAATTCAAGTGAATTCTACCTCTCACCCACCTTTCCTGAAACAGAAGGATTTTTCATAGTTACTTAAAATGACTATATCTTCATAGCCAGAGAAATAAAAAGCCAGAATTTTAATAACTGAAAATATTGTGGAAATATATTTTAGATCTCTGAATTATCTAGATTCCAAATCTAATTGACTGCTGAAACATCTAGTTCCCAAAGTAATGTCTGGCCATATCTTAAAATACATAAAGTCACATGAATTTAGAATGATCCTAAAGTATATTATAGTAAATTAAAGTTTTATTTAATTTGAAATATTAATTTTCTCACTGAGTTTGTTATCTTAAGCATTTTTAATGAAAACCTCAGGTTAGAAAAACTCAATAATTTGAGATGACAATCTGGACCTGTATATTTTCATATTGAAAAGTGTCTTCAGATGTATATTTCTTTTGCAGTTCTGATTTCCATATTTCTCTGAAAAGGCTGCTATCTCTGGGCCATGTACTGTTTTTTCAGGTTAGCAGGCCTATAAAACCCCTTAAGAGCATTATAGTACACAGAAATGTTAAAACTGAAGGCTCGAGCTGTTTTAGTTATATACCAGATTCTTCTTTTTTCATAGCAGATAAGTTTGAGTCTTTCCAACCGGCAAGCAGATGTTGCCCTGGTGCTGCCTCCATATTCATTAGCCTGTAATGAATCTATTAATTGAATATGTAAGTTTGGCTAATTAGATGTAAGACATTTCTTCAGATTTAAAGGGTAATAATAAAAAATTTAAACTGCAACACCAGATCAAGCATTTAAGAGTTGATAAATGTGAACTGGAAAGTGCACAATTCCAATATAAATTAGTTAATTGCCTCCGTTAATTTAGGTGAAATACATTAGCAGAAAGGTCAATCCATTTGAGGCTTGATGTGTTTTTCAAATAGTAAATTAAAAATAGCAAATCAAAGAGCACTACGAAGTGGGCAGCATGGAATTGACTTTCCCAATCCACTGCAGAGTGGACCCAAGTAACCCCACAGAGTTAACCTTCTGTGGGTCAACCAGTGCTTCACAAACTGTGTTGTGTCTCATAGACACCAGGAAGCTTTGTTGAAAATATCAATGCCTTGGGCCCAGTGAAATGCCTTGGGACTAAGGAAATCTCTGGAAGTGGGACCTGGCATCCATGTTTTTAAAAGTTATCTAAATGATTATAATTAGAACTCGGGTTAAAAGCCATTAGACTATTCCATGAGTGTAATAGCAGGAGTGAAGGGGCTATATCAATCCATGGCAGGTATGTAAGCATTAGAAACGTGAACTGGTGTCCGACTTACTGCCTGCTCTCTTTTGTTCCTACATGGGGAAAACTAAGCTGCCCTTAGTCCCTATTCATCTTCTCTTCTGGCGAGGTCTGTACCAAAAGCTCTTTTACTTGAGAACGTGTAACTAGGATTTGGGAAGTGGGAAGCAATCCCAAGTCCAAACTTTTGCTTTTGGATACCATGAGTTACCTTTACACCAAAAAATGTCAAAGGAGTTCTTTGTTGGGCATGTTTTGGAAAATGTTAGCTTTATCTCCTGTGTCTTATGTCCTCCATGGCAACTGGAAGAGTACAGGGCCCATGGAAAGCCCCACCAAAAGTATTGGTGAACAGGTCACCTCCTTTCTGGCATTATACTCTTTCACTCTCATTCTGCATTGTATATTCTGACTTCTTTCCTGTCTCTATGGCCCTTGAATTATTTCACATATGCAGTTACTGTCATTCCACACACTTCCTTTTGGTTCCCCATAGACTATATGTAAGTGCTTGGCTCATAATGTATTGTCAGTGAATATTTGTTCAGTTGAAGCTAGTTGATTGATAGAGGGAGAAAAAAAAATCCAGGCTTGACAATGCAGTCAGTGAGTCACAGATGCTCTGAAAGGGTGAATATGTACGCTTGAAGCAAAAGACCCTCCTTTGTTGTCCGGGCTTGGATGTCCAAACTAGATGCCTGTGTCCTGGCTCTGAATACTTCCCATTCTCGCCCTATGCCTCTCAGACTGAACTATGTGGTTGAGAAGAAAGAGGCTGGCATTCTCCTTCTGCTGTCAAGACATCTAAAGTGCTCCTCATTATTTTTTCAGAGGCTCATTCCAGAATGTAAAGTGGAACAATGACTGTTCATCTAGCCTCGTTTACTAGTGCACATGAACACGGATCCCTGCCCCAAATATCACCCAAGTTCCTGTAAGATTTCCTTATGCCCAAAGACCCTTTGGCTGAATGACTGTATAAGGGCAGGAGGACTTGGAGAAGAAGCTTATGTTTGAGAACAAGAGAGTTCTAAAGTAAGTAGTGACAGTTAAGAGTTATGTGTACACATGAAGAATTTTGAAAGTAAAAAGAAAAATGTAAAGTAATGAATACAAAAGGAAAACAGAAAAGCAAACTTCACTTAGTTACGTGCCAAGTGCTTATCTGGGCGAGGAAAAAGATTCTGGGGCTTGCCTGTTAGTAACTCTTCCTCACCCACGATGGTAGTTGCTTCCAGTCTGAGACATACCCATGTGACTTTCTCTGGGCTATTGCCTGCTCATAACTACCATGTGAGTGGGACTATAGGGTTCCAAGTATTGCATCTTTTATGGTAAATTTGGCTAATGAACCCCATCACTCTTTTCTTAAAAGTCACAAGGTTTTTTTAATGAAAGTCCCTCTCCTAAGCTGACTGCAGGGTAAAATTTGTCTGGATCTCGTTGATTTTTTTCCCTCTAAAGTAATTCAGGAGAAATGACAACCAATACCACAGAAATACAAAATACTATAAGAGAATACTATGAACAACTATATGGAAACAAATTGGACAACCCAGAAGAAACAGACAAGTTTCTGGAAACATACAGTCCACCAAGACTGAATCAAGAAGAAATAGACCACTTGAACAGACCGATCACTAGAAATGAAATAGAGTTAGCAACAAAAAACCTGCCTGCAAACAAAAGTCCAGGACCAGATGGCTTCACTGGGGAAATTTACCAAACATACAAAGTAGAACTCATATCAGTCCTTCTCAGACTCTTCTAAAAGATTGAAAAGGAGGGAGTACTCCCAAACTCACTCTATGAAGCCACCATCACTCTGATACCAAAACCAGACAAAGACACTACCGAAAAAAAGAATATTACAGGCCAATATCACTGAAGAACATAGACGCAAAAATCTTCAACAAAATATTAGCAAACAGAATCCAACAGCATGTAAAAAAGATCATATACAATGATCAAGCTGGATTCATCCCAGGGACACAAGGATGGTTCAACATATGCAAATCAACCAACGTGATATACCACGTCGACAGGAGAAAGGACACAAACCACACGATCATCTCCCCTAAGTAATTCAAATTAAAACTGTAACATCTAAAGATTTCCCATCAATATCGGATAAAATATGTACATTGACTCCAAGCTATTACTTTCTAAATAACAATATTCACGTGCACATACATACCATCAACTGCAGAGGGAGCTAGTGCCTTTCTCCTCAGGCACGTTAGAAACGGCTGCATAGCTGGAATTTTACTTTCTCCCCATGCCTGTTAAGTGTGATTATTGATAGAGCATTGAGCTCATCTCTACACCCAAATTAAAGCCTCTAAAACACGTATGAGGTGGAACTGGGCTTTACAACAAAGAGGACTCTAGTTTCCACTTTTAAAATAGTCTCCTGAGGTTCTCAAAAAAGTGGAGGACATATTTTAAAAGGAAGGAATTGTGGGTTTTTGTTTTTGTTTTTGTTTTGTTTTGTTTTTATCAAAACATGACTTTTGGAGTCATAACCAATTAGGAATCTACTCCCTGCAACTATAAATAGCCTTTTCCATAGTATATAATGACCAGAGGCCACATCAGACATGAGGGACTCAATATGAAGAGAATTTTTATGGTTAATAAACGCCACGATCTTAGCCTCTTTTCTTCTAGATATGGGAAGGAAAAGGATAATTAAGTGAGTGTTTAGATCCCAAATAAAAAGTTAATATTCCTGTTAAACAAAAAATATAAATGAATTTATTTTATAGAATTTTTCATAATGGGTCCAAAATACTTCATTAAGCATTTCTGGATAAAAATATGTAAAGCTCTTTATAAGCTTTTGTTAATATATTAAATACCATTTCTCTATAAATATGCCTTGCATTAATCTTTCCTGTTAGTTTTCAGGAAACATTTCAAATAAAGTAGCTGAGCATAACCCGTTTGAGATGAATGAGATCATTAGGAAACACATATCTGAAATAAGCTCTGAGATCATTCTGCATACAACCCAAGGGCCCTAATTTTTTAAATATTTCAAACACTGTGCCCCTTTCAAATCATTAGACTTAGAGACATTTAAGGAACTGATTCAATTAACCCAGAAGAAGGAAATGCTATAATGTGTGATTTATTTTTGCAGATAAATTAAAACGCAAGTGTTATCTGCTAGAAAAGGTAGGCTGTCATCATGGTTAGTGATGGGAACAGGAAGGCAATTAAGCAGGACCACTTGAGGCTGAAATAGCCCCTGAACATGGAAGTCTGAAGTTCAAGCTGGACATTCAGTTATTGTCAACACCAGAAAGATTCCTTCGTTGGAAGGAATCTTTGTGCTTCACTTAATTCCCCTCATTGATTTCTAAAAGATGTTTCTCAGTTTAAAAAAGTACTTCCCCCTCCCCCTTAACAGCAATCTGAAAAGAAGCCTAAATTGCTATGGTTTCATACCTTAAAGTCAAGCTTCACATAAAGCTGATGCCTGAAAATTACAACTTTGCATTCTACTCTTTAGGTGAGGAAATATGAGGCAAGAATTTATTTTTCTCCTCTACAACTCCAGGATATTGGCTCCACCAGGCCTAATAAATTGTTTTCACAAGGAAATAAATAGAGCATGTTGTAGCTTACGTTCCCTTGTGCAGGGAGTTTTAAGCAAGATGTATCCTAAACAATAAATAATTACAGATGGGGGAGGGTGAGAGAAGGAAACATTATAAGGGTGGGAAAAATGTTTAACAAAATCAAGGAAAAGACTGAAATTCAAAATGTTAGAAATCTGAAGATAGTTAAAGATTGCCACTTTAACCATTGTGAACTCTATGGAAGAAATGAGAGGACAATAAAACGAGTTAATAAAAGAAAGAGAAGAGGAGGAAAGAATAAGAACGTGAGAGAAGAGATGTCAAGGCAGCTTTCAAAGTAAGTTAACAGCAGAATAAATTCTACTCATAGAAACCAAGAAAACTGAAGAAGTAGTTATAATTCACTGTTCTTTTCTGCTAAATCTTGTTTCCCATCTCGAATTAAAGAGTTTGGACAAAAAATGGCCATAATCATGAACTGAAGATTGGAGGAAAGAGGATGATTATATGAAGAAAAAAAATTCTTAGAAATCTATGAACAGACAAGGTTAGAGTAAAAGATGGGGAAAAGCAAACCAAAACTTAAGATCAGGAAGAGGAAATATTCCTTAATCAGAGAGCATAGGAAAGTTAGCTTCATTTGCCATTGAAGCGGTCAACAGCACTATAGAGAATATATTTTGCTTTTTGCTCAAACCACTCAACAAAAATTCTTATTAAATAGGTACTATGTGCTCCACACTGTTTTAGGAATTGAGGAAGGTGCAAGAGGAATAGACAACACAGTTCCTGCGCTGACAACACACTTCAACACACTTCTCTACTGTCTAGTTGGAGAGTAAGTCTTACACAAAGGAAGCCATTAGGGAACGATTCAAACTAGTCTGTCATCTGTCACTGTACTAGACCTTTTGGAGATGTTTAGGAGAAGAAGCCAAGAGACCCTCTTTTTCCTGCCTAAACAAGAAGGGAGTCTCTTTATTGCTCTTCCTCACTGTGTAACAAATGCTAATAATTCCATCATCCTGTTCCTTCCAGCCATGGTGGTGGAACTGTAGTTAGCACACCAGGGGTGAGTCAAAGGTGAACACCCTTGTCCTATGCTTCGAGAAGAATATAAATCAATGGTTTCTGGTTTGTGACAGTCTTTCCTGACAATATTCATTTATCAGTTCAATTTATACAGATTTCCCTTTTCTCTGCCTCGGAATCTTTTGATGACTTCTCCTTCTCAGGGTCTCAAGATCAAAGTCTTTACAAGCTTGAGACAACTGCCTTGCCCAGCCTCCTCTGCTGCTTCTCCAGCACAACTGATGTCCCCTAAAAAGCATTCTCTACACCTTTGCTCTTGTGGACTCTTCTGCCTATACTGTCCTTCTCTTCATTGTTGAAGCCTGATCTGTCCTTTAAGGCTCAGCTCGAAGGTCAGTGTCCCCAGAGAGCTGGCCTCTTCCTTGGTGGGGCACCCAGGTCATGTTGTTGTTGCTCTTTCATTCCTTTTCCCCACAACTCTCATAGTCAGTGATCCACCTCTCTGTAGGGAAGGATTTAAGCTCACTAGTGGCAAGAGCTCTCTGTTGTTTGCAGCCCAGTCTCTAGCACTGTGCCTTGTATTGGAAGGCACTCAGAATATGTTTGCCTAATTGTTCCACAAGCATCACCGATTTCCCTTGCTGCTAACTTCTCCCTTTCTCTTCAACTAAATAACCTTACTTTTTAATTTCTTAATTGTATCTATAACCCTCTAAGATTTTAATGAAATTCTATATCTCATGAACATATATTTCTATTAAGACACAATTTGGGGCCATCAAGATCCCCTGTGAATTGAAATCTCACAACTGCCTTAGCTAAGGTTCATAGTTTTTCCACAAAAACAATGCACTCTGGTAACCTTGTGTAGACACTCTGGGTTCTGAGAGGCTGGACATTATTTCTTCAGACCTAATACTAAAATGAAATATTTTTGTTTATTTCCACTGGTGTTGAGCATCCAAGCACTAAGCATTAGACAGTTCTAATTACTAAAATTATCTAAGGCAGGGTCTTTTCTGGCTGACACTTAACATCCGAAGAAAAGGACTCGGAAAATGGCAATTAAGGTAGGAATCAGTAGCCCACTGCCAGGTTTACATTGGGAGTGAGAAGGCGAAGTGATCCATAAAGGTCTTTTTAATCTGGACCTCAGATTTAGCCTACTGAGCCCAAAGCCCATTCTGACATGGGGTCTCTGTGTTCTTGATGTAGACCTATATGCTGACCTCTAGAGTCTCACAAACAAGAAGAAAACCTGTTGGAGCTACGGAAACGCTTAATTTAGCAGGGTATAGTTATGGGAGTTCAACCACAAAGGGGCAGTTAAGTGAAAAGCCCTGTGTCTGGCAGGATGATAGCTGTTAGCGTGAAGAACAACAGAAAAGCAAAACTAGTGTGTTCCTATGTGTTTGGGGGCGAAGAGAGTAAGGGTTGGAAAGAGGGATCCGAGAAAGACCAGAGGGGCCAATGCAACTTGCAACTCTGGAGCGAATGAGGACCAAGGCCCCATCCTCCCGGCGCAGCCCAGACCGCCCGGAGCCGTCCCGCCAGCAGAGGGCAGCAGCTGGGCGGGAGAGTCCTGGCGAGGGACGCGCGGCGTCGACCCGCTCCTGGGGATCCTCATTTTAAGTGTGGGGCGAAGGACTCTCGCTCATCACTATCGGTCCCTGACCCTGTGGCTACCGCGCATATTGGGCCCGGTTTCGGGGAGTGGGTGTGCGTGGGGAGGGGTCGCCGCCGAGGGCCCGGCGATCCTGCCCGGAGAAGGAAAGCGGAGGGCGCCCCGCTGGTCCTCGGGAGAGGAGGGGAGCCGGGCTTCCGCGGGCCCCGTGCCGAAGGGGATCTCCGCTCCCGCTGCAGCGTCACTCGCCCCATTCTCGGTCCGGCCCCCTCAGCGCCCGGGGCTTCTCCCGCCGACACTGCGTCCCACTCTCGGGGCCTAATCAGTGCCGGGCCACTTGGGTACCCCGCCCGTCCCCGCCGGCCAGGCTTCCGGGGCCACGACCTGCGCCCGACATCGGCCAAGGTGTGCCTCCCGCCGACACTGCCCGGTTCAGAGAGAGGCCAGTCCCGCCGGCTGAGCCGCGAGCGGTCGCGGCTCAGGTTTGCGCTCCCGCCGTCGAGGACAGCGGCGGCGGCGTGGGCGTGGGCTGGTCCCCGCGGCCGGAGGGTGGGGAGAAGCGCCGGGCGCACTTGACCGTGGGCCCCGAGCGTCCCGGCCGCGCGGCGCAGGCGGCGGGCTTTATGTAAATCGGGGCCGCGCCGGGGCGTCCTAGGTAGGATGGACCAGCCCCCCGCGCCTCGGCCCTCACGTCCAATAAGAAGAGCCCCAGCTTGACACCTGCCTATATACAGGCGAGCGCGCCCCCGGCCCGCGGACCGCGCGCACAGCCCGCACAGCCCACGCCGCGGGCGAGCGAGACCTCCGCCCGCCTCCATGACTTCCAGTGAGATTGAGATGCCCGGCGAGGTGAAGGCCGACCCCGCCGCCCTCATGGCGTCCCTGCACCTCCTGCCGTCGCCCACGCCCAACCTGGAGATCAAGTACACCAAGGTAAGGCGTCGCGAGGGCCTGCAGTCCACGGAGACTTTCTAGAACCTTCCTTCCTCTCCGTGGTCTGTTAGGGGTAAAGCTCTGGCGGCGTGACAGAGTCGGAGGCCAGGGTCTTCCGGGCCAGCCTGTCGTCCCCGCGCAGCAGAGGGAAACCCCGTCCGTGGGGTTGGGGCTTCTGAAGCCCCGCCAGGTCTTGGGACTCGTCGGGGACTCGCCCCAACCTGCCGCGCGGCGCTGAGGGTCGCCGTCAACGGCTCCCTCCCAAACCGCATCTGCCGCTGCCTTGTGGTCCGACTCTCCGGGTCCCGACTGCTGCGGGGAAGGCGTCGGCCCCGCTTGGACCCGTCAAAGGGGGAGGAGGGGTCCCTCGCCAGGCTGGCCTCGCAGCCCAGCGGTCTCTTCTCCTGGGCCGCCGGCCCGGCTCGGGTCCTCGGCGGCCCGCACGGTGCGCAGCGAGCGGCGTTCGCGTCGGATCGTCCAGGCACGCAGCGGTCTGGCCGCCTGTGCACGCTTCGTGGAAACCTGGCCGCTGAGTGCAGGAGACCCAATGTCAGCGTTTCATTAGAATTTTGTAGGCAGTGGCAGTTTTCCTGGAAAACTCGAGAGGTCTTTAAATCTGTGCAAATTAACGGGTTCGCTTTTGAACTGAAAAAAAATTATTTTTTATAACGAATGTTGGGGTGGCCAAGTAGGAATTTTTTGTTGCACCACAACGTAAAAAGGAATATGCATTCGCTACCTTGATGTATAGAATTCACTTTCTTTCCACAAATTTGACGTAGAAGGAAGTGTATTAATTACACACAAAGGGGGATTATATTATGGCATTGGGTTGGGGGGAGAAATAGATACAATTTAAAGTAATGTTTCTTGGAGTTCCTTTGCAGTTGTCTTGTTTGATTTTTCTATTCCTTTCAGTTTATTTCTACAACAAACATCTCCCAATTACTTAAACATACACTGCGCATACACAATATGGTTAAAGTTGTTTTCCATTGTGCTTATTACAAGATAAACTAAATCTTGTCGAGAAATAAATTGTTTGGTTCTGGCTTAATGGTTGAATGAGAAATTTTTTGAAAACCCGACAGAACATTGAAATTTTACTTGCTGAGTTTTAGGACCGAAATCAGGGTGACTCGTGTTTTGAATGCCAATTTAGATGGTTTTAATGTACCTGTTAGCTTTTTTAGATGGTGTGACAAATTTTTGAAAGCCATTTTAATGAGAGGTCGTTAATGGTTACAACCATTTAGGCATTGTTTGCATAACAATGGTGCCAATGTGTGGCACTTTTCGGAGTTTAGGAGCAAGCAGGGAAAGCATGCAGCTCAAGAGTTTTGCTTTATGCGGGCCCCTAACCTCTTCAGGCTCTCCTTAAAGGTCTTAGTATGCAAGATCTGCGTGTGAGAGTAGACCTCAGATTTGAGAGGGCTTGATTTTTAGTCTTACTTTAGGTTGGATTTTCCTCATAGCCCCTTTGAAAGGGGTTTTAGGTATGCAGTAGGTATCTCGGAATTTAATTTGGAAGCTCTTCCAGTTCTCTTTTTCTCTGACAACCCCCCCTCTCTCTTTTCTCTTGTTCTCCCCCAGTAGGAAAGACAACTGATTTATAGCTAATTGAAGCCTTTAATGTGGAGTCCTTTAGCTCAGGGGAGACTTTTATCCAGTATCCACTTTCCCACTTATTACAAAGAAAAACAATCAGAAATGAAATAATGGATTGTAACTTGATTCTTTAATTTGTGGGGAGGAGGCACCTTATTTTAGGCTTGACAAACAACCCTCATAAACCCTGAGTAATAACTAATCTAAACGCAAGCTCTTTTCACAAAACCTTGTAAAATAAGGTATCTGTGAACATTCCCAGCAGCTTTCCTCCTCAGCTCTTTAGTGAGACTTCTAAATTTTCTGAGACAGGCGGCATGGGCAAGCAACTTCTTTACACGAAGAGCAGAAGTTGCTCTTTTGGGTAATGGGTAGTGATTTTCACTTGAAAGGAAAATAAGATTAATGGAGAGTTTTCCCAAAATTCACTTATGATCAGAAGTGAGGGAGATTATATTAACAATTTTAAGCAGAAGAATGTGCAAGGTAGAATGGACAGTCCTTTAGAACCGTGATACTACACTCATTAGGAATTTTTAAAAGTGTCATGGCTAAAATATTATTTTGCTAGAGGGCTCGTTGAATAACACATAGGAAAGAAATACAATAGTTGTGTCAGAAAATGGTACAAGACAAACAGATCCTCAATAATTTTTGTCGTGTTAAACGAATGCATCTTTAGTGAAGGATTTATAATGTTAGGATTTTAAAATACGATTTGGGGACCCAGGTAAAGTCACTACTTATATGTAAGTGGTGATATTTTGAGAGTTTCAAGTAGCATGCATTTAGAAAACTTTGCACTTAGAATCTTGTATTTTTCTGTATTTTTCCACTGTTCTCTTTCTTTTAAAAGTATTTTACTTTTTTTTAATAAAAGGGGAGTGGGAGAGATCATTAAAAATAAAAGTTACTACTTTTGTCTGTCAGAGGTCCAGTGAAAATGCTCCAAAAATAAAGTTCACTCCCCAAAGAAGCTGAAAGGGCTAAATTCGTGGTTTTTACATTACATTTAATTTTTAAAATGAGCCTGCCTCTCTAAAGTTTCAACACCCATTTAGGACTAACGATCAATGAAATGGCAATACCATCTTTGGAATATGTCTATTTTTATTTTCCTGTTACAGCAAGCTAGACCCCAAGTTTTAACATGGATTCTTTTTAAAGAAATACTTTTTTTTTTAAACCTGGAAACTGTACTAGTCAAGAAAGACTGATAACTCCACCAAGATGAAGCAGCGAGGGGACCACTTTGGGGCCGGGAGAATGTACACTCTCTTCCTTGTATCCTAAGAAGACTGCTTCCCAGTTAACATGGGAGTGTGACTGCTTTTAGCTATAATTTTATGAATTAAAGATTTTGAGTTGTTCCTGTTTTATCAGTCTGGTTTTTCAATTTTTGTATATCGGAATACATTATAGGAGTACACACATTGTGATATCAAGGCTTACACTTTATTGACTGCCCCTAAGTACAGGGGAGATCTCTTCCAGATTCCCAGAAGGGAATCCCACCCTCTTTATCCCACCCGCTTTTTCCCACCCCTACCTTCTCTGTTGTCTCTATCACCTCTTCTGGCTCCACCAGTTTCTCCCTGCCTCACCTCCCCCTGCACACACACATTAGCGCTGTGCTGTCTCTCTGTTCATCACTTTTTCAGTGAGAATTTATGCCTGTAATAGTAACATAAAGGGGTATGTTTTCCTCCAGTATTTGAGACTGTGGGGAGCTATAACAGAGGGAGGGAGTTATGGAGGACTGACCCACTAAACTAGAAGAGAAAAAAAAGAAGGCAATCAACTGAAAATTGGAGCTAATGTGCATTGGGTAACTACTATTTATTCTTTTATTTATTCATTTAACAACCTTTTATTGAACATCTGCTGTTTTCTGGGATCAGTTTCAATTCAGCTCAAATGATATTTAAGAGGCAGTGTTCCTAACAACAGTGCTTTCCATTACGCTGTTTGGGCTGTGGGAATAGTCGACTTCTAGGAGTTTAGGGTCTTATTAAAAAGACTGAGTGCCAAAAATTGGTTATCAGCGTGGCAGTAGTTCAGTTGATCAATGTAATAATAACAGTAATGTTAATACTTATAATGCCATTTATGTTGTTTATAGGGCCTAATGACTTACCTAGCACTTTCATGAATATCTTATTTGATCCTTGCAAAACCTTTGAAGGAGAGAGAGTAGGAAGTACGAATAACTGATAAGGAAAACCGTAGTCCTAAGTTTTAAAAAACTGATAGAGCTTTCCTTACTAGACGCTTTGCTGTTACTAGCAGTCATGTATTTCTTTTTAAGAGAGAGAATTTAAATCTTTATTTTTTGTGTGTTGCTTCTGTTGCAAACATGGAGAGAATATGAACTTGTCTGCTTCTCTTAAAAAGATTCTACCTTTTGTGGCTTCTGATTCCCTAACTTTAAATTACCATACTTGATGTTTCTATGAGACCTTTTTTTTTAGGTCTGGGGCAAGATTCTTGCCTATCTCAGGAATTATTTTTTAAAACATGACACAGGTTTAGTTGCTTCCAAACCTCTAATCAAGATTGTATGCTTGATCATAAGTTATTAATCAAACTTCATGTTTATAGGGGAACTCAGGTTTTCAAAAATGTACTTTTTCATAATTGTACAGCTTTTTGATGCTTCTGTCATCTTTGTTTAACCCAGGAAAGCTAAACAGCATCATTCTAGGATTTGAATTGAGTAATTCTCCTGGGGTCCTACCTGAAGCTTTCCGCTATATACGTAGGAATCGTATATAATCATTTGCTGACACGCTTTTGTCCTTTGTTTCTTTAAGATGAGGAATTACAGTTTTTCTATTGGAGGGTAGAAGATTCTCTGAGGAGCCCATTCTATGAGGTCTGATTTTTTTGTGGCCCAGCTTAAGAGAAGCCAGTCATGCATAATAAGCTCTTTGTTGCATTCAGTGATGGTTAGTGTGATGATCAAACCACGACTAAGCCAAAAACCTTTCAGATAGCAACATGCATAGTTCTCTTTCAAGTCTTCCTCAGTTGGCTAATGAAATGCAAATACTGATGTATATTTTTATCTTTTTAGTTATCTTAGTGACGGCTTGTAGGGGTCAGCAAACCATAGACTGCCTGATTTTTGCAAATAAAGTTTTATTGGAACACAGCCACATCCATTCCTTACATATTGTCTGTGGCTGTTTTTGGACTATAGTGGCAGAATCAGGTAGTTACAGCAGGACCATATGACCCATATTTTATAAAGCGTTTACAAGCCCTTGACTTAGAAAAAGAAAGGATCTGAGTTAAAATAGGCCTTTGTTCAAATCTTGGTCAGATATGTACTTGTTGCCTATGTAGGCAGTTAACGTTTATTAACCACACAGAGCCAGGTATGGTTCCGAATTCTGGAGATGCAGCAGTAAACGAGGTGTGAACGGTGTCTCCTCTCAGGGAATTTCTTCACTGAGTGTCAGTCTCTACATCTGTCAAAGTTGAGATAAGAGTACCTACCTTACGTGGTTGTTGTCTGGACTAAATGAGCAAGGGTGTGAAAGTAAGCAGCATATAATGACAGTCAGCCAAGGGCTGGTTTCATTTCATTTTTGTAAAATGATGATTACATTTGTCGTTTCAAATTAATGGGTGCCCATTTTAAGAAAGATCAGAATTGTGTAATCAATAAAGTTTTCTTAAACAGGCCATTGTTTATTATTTTAATTAGTCATAAGAGGTAAGCAGCATATAATGACAGTCAGCCAAGGGCTGGTTTCATTTCATTTTTGTAAAATGATGATTACATTTGTCGTTTCAAATTAATGGGTGCCCATTTTAAGAAAGATCAGAATTGTGTAATCAATAAAGTTTTCTTAAACAGGCCATTGTTTATTATTTTAATTAGTCATAAGAGTTTAATATTCTTGGTAGCTGTGGAATCCTTATAACATGTTTACATTTGATTTTCATCAGATGAGATCCCTTGGAGGTTTCCCTACCAAGGACTTGTCTTTGCTAAAAGTCACTAACCAAACAACTTTCCAGCCAGTATTTTAACAGTCAAATTAGATATCTGACACTTGTGCCAAAATTCTGCATTAATATGCTTCAGTATACCCAGTTGGCTGGGCCTAAATGACAGATGGCAAAGAGCCATTTCTGGAATTTTAAGTAGTTTGCACAAGGATGTTGCCACGTCACTGGTGCATAGATCTGGGAAGTATGACAGCATGAGAGGACATTTTCAGAAGGTCCATATCTTTCAGAAATGGAAGGTATCTTACTTTACATAATTTAAAACTGAAGAGACTTTTAGTGGTCCTGAGTGCCCAATTTGGGTGCACTTCACCATCCAAAAAGTAAGAGCACCACACAGCGACAATTTTGAAAGTCCTCCTAGCATTTCTTTAATTTCCTTATTCACCGTGACAGGTAATTTCAAAGCCAGTCGTTTCCTCTCAAACACCGAATCAATGCACATAGAAGTGATTGCCATAATGTCACCTTGGTTAATTTTTAATTGCCTTTTCAGACATATCTTTGAGCTTTATTACATTTTACCTTTCAGATATATGAGATTACCCAAACTGGGAATTTCTTATCTCTGGCATTTCTCTGTTGCTAGTTTGTCTGTAGGATGATGGAGTTATGTTTAAATGGTTTCCCTTTAAATCTTACTGAATTTACTTACAGCAAGCCTCTATTTTGTCACATGATTTGAAAACACTTCCAGCCTTTGAAAATTCCAGTTGGAATAATAATTGGGTGCTTTCACCATCTAGACTTTTGCTGGGCTCTCAACAAAACTTCCCTGGGGCTAAACATGGGGGTTTATTGACTTCTGTAGAATGTGGTTAAAAATTAGAATGTCTGTGAGTGAACATTCTAATTCCTATTATAGAAGGAAGCTTTCCTTTTACTCTAGTTCAGCTCTGTTACCTCCAGAAGTAGTTATCTGCTCTATTTCCTTTCCTCACCACAGTCTGACCTTTGGAGAGACCAAGTAGTAGTTTCTTTATCCCTAGATCTCTGGAAAGATAAAACTTGTTGTCCGGTTGAGACTGGAAACACCTCATTTAGACAGAATTTAAGATATTGTGGGTACTAAAACACTTTCCAATATTGATTATAAGCTATGGGGAAAAATTCAAAATAATTAAAGATTTTATTTTTATATATTTTCTCATACATAATTTTCATTTGTCTAGCTTAAGTCTTTGGATTTCAAGTCTAGTGACTCTTAGGGTATTTTTCCCCAGGTCACTTCTAGGAATTTTTAAAAAATTAAACTGAGTCAAAAAATGCTATAATAGGGGGAGGGTATAGCTCAAGTGGTAGAGTGCATGCTTAGCATGCACAAGGTCCGGGTTCAATACCCAGTACCTCGTCTGAAAAAAAAAAAGTAGACCTAATTACCTCCCCCCACCAAAAAAAAAAAAAAAAGAAAACGAAAAGAATGGTATAATAGTACCATTTTTTGACTCAGTTTTCCCACAGTAAGGATATGACTTTTCCCACAGTAATTATGGAACCTACCTCCAGCTAAGTGGATCTGGTAAAATATTGTGAATTTAGTAAACCCACTAACAGGCAAAAAGCACCTATTTCTCTTCTCCCCCACTCCCCATCACTGACACACGCTAAATCTATGGGCCAAAGTGTGTGTAATGATGGAGGGTTTAAGGTTGAAAGGAAGAAGGTAAATAAGAAGACCGTGCCTGGGAAGACAAAATTTATGATCTACAGAGGATAACTTAAAGTCTGATTTCCCTAGGTGTGAAAATTGGACTCCCTCACTGAGTCCTTTTTTGGAGGAGATCAGAAAATTACTGTTAGACTGTTTGAACCTGAAACCAGTGAATTCTGCCTTATCTGTGTTTCAGAGCCTGATACCAGCATACCACTAAGGCTTGATTTTCATGGGGAAGGTTATCGAATTGTATTATCTTGGGGTCATTTTTATTTTTAACTTCAACCGGAGCTATCCTTTTTGCTTCCCTGAATTCATTCATTTATTCATCTGATGATTATTAAGTCCTCTGTGTCCATTGTTAGTCACTGTCTGGCATGAAAAGATACATAGATGTGTGCCCTGCCCTGAAGAGGCTGGAAGAGGATTCCCACTTGGGTGTGGGAGGAAGACATGCACATAGTAACTGTGGTGCATGATAGAAAATACTAAATGCTTGACGTGAATTCACTTAAAGCAAATGAGGATTCAGAAGATAGAGATGTTTCAGCCTCAGCAGCTCAACAGCACACTGTATTTTTCGACATCCTTGAGAGGAAATCAAATATTTCAGTCATACTGAAGAGTATAGACAATATAACAAATGTGTACATACACCCAGATTTGTTTGTTCTTAACCATTTGCAATATGTGCTTCTAATTTTTTTTAAAGAAATATGTTGAGGCTCCCTCTGTGAATTTCTCCCATTCCCTTCTCTTTCTCCCCTTCCTTCCTCAGAGGCATTTTGCATTTATCTTTTCTATTGGTGTATGTATTCATAAATAATACATGCTATTATCTCATGTGCTAAATCTTTTTATATAAATGGTACCATGCCATACGTATCCTTCTGCAATTTGCTTTGTTTGCTTAGCATAGTATTTTCAAGATTCATCCATGTTGTTGGATGAACCTGCAATTCATTCATTGTCATGATTGCATAATATTTTGTTCTTTGACTATACCACAATTTTTAATTCATTCTACTATGGACATTTAAGATACTTCCAATATTTTGCTATTACAGTAATGCTGCATTAAACATCCTTGAGCATATCTCCTTATCTGCCTGGCTGAGAGGCCTTCTAGGATATAAGCTTAGAGTGATATTGTTGGCTCATGAATATGTCTGCAACTTAATTAGCAACTGCCGAATTTCTGTCCTCTGCCACCAGCAGTATGTCAAAGTCCCCATTGCTCTATATCCTTACTTATACTTGGAGTTCTCCTACTTAGTAAATTTTGCCAACCTGATGAGTGTGAAATGTTATCCCATTGCTGTTTCAATTTGTATTTCATTGATTTCTTGTAAGGTCGAACGTCTTTTCATATGTTTATTGGTCGTTTGGCTTTCCTCCTTTGTGAACTGAGTAGTCTATCATTTGCTTATTTCTCTTTGTGTGTGTGGTTGTTTTTATTGATTTGTAGCAACTTTTATATATTTAGGATTATGATCCTTTGATAATTGTTTATTGTATGAACATTTTCATTTTCATCCCTCTTGTACCTTTTCTTTTTCTTTTTTTTTTTTTGGCATAGTTGTCATGCAGTTTTAAATGGAAATGGAGGGGAATTTTTCTTTTTTCCTTTGTATTTAGTGCTTTTAGTGTCTTGTTTAAGAAATCTGCTATTATTCCAAGTTTTTCAAGATATCCTTCTTTATAGTCTTCTGAAAGTTGATTTTTACCATTCAAAATTTCACCTTTTGTGCTTGTGTCTTAATCCCCCTATAATTGGGATTTGTTTATATATAATGACACAAATTTTAAGGACAAATAATATAATGTGTGGGAAAGTCAAATGATATTAATGTGTAAAGAATTTTTCAAAATTGTATTTTATGCAATTTTGGAATAAGATTAGGAGGTTCAGAATTCTTCACTGTGTACTCTTTTATAGGACTGGAGAAAAATCAAGAGGTGACAATAAATATAATCTGAAAAAGAACTTCTAGTAAAGACAGACCTTTTTCTTGACTAATACAGTACTGTGCTTCATCCTGTTAGTTTAGAGAATTTAAATTATTCCTTAGCACCAGGCTTGAAAATAACATTACTTTGTATTTTATTAGTGTTTGAACTCATTGTGTTTTAAACTCAAAGCTGGTGTTGTACATTCACCCTTGTGTTTGGATTTCATAAGTTATTTGATCCGTGTATGTGTGCCTCTGATTCTTAAGAGGCTACTGAAGAATGAAATTCTCCAGCCTTAAAAGTGAATCCAGCCCTTCTGTTCATGTTGCTTATGTAATACCTGACAGAGTTGGCCCCACACTTATTTTTTAGGATGAACATATTTTCTCAACGCCCTTGTTACTTGTTTGCACTACTCCTAAAGTGTGCAGTTTTTGCCTTGTGTTATATTTTCCTGTTTAATCTTCTACTCCAAAACTGTACTGGATTATAAACTCTCATTCATCTTGATATTTCTGTAGCATCTAGCTCAGTGTCTCACAGTGTAAATGCTCAGGAAGTGTGTGTTGAGTGAATACTTGTTATATTTTATTATTGTTAATAGCTACTAACAGCAATTAATTATCCTTTTATTAGTAGTACTACTTTAATTATTAACATATTATCCTTTGTTATTAATACTACAGTTTCCAGAGTTCTTTTCATATATGATAACTTCTAATAATTGTGGAAGTCCTGTGATGTGAATATTATATTAATATCCCCATTTTATAAGTGAGAAAATCAGGCATATTAAAGTTAAATAATTTTTCCAGAATCAATAGCTAGTTGGTGGCAATTCCAGAACTCAAGTAATCCTTCTCCTTCCTTGCTCATAACAACAGGAATACAAAAACCACAACAGAGACGGTACAATTTGAAGTATTAGCCTAAAGCTCTGCTGAGCGTTTTACAGGATAATGCCAAATCCAGTTCTCCTGGCTACAAATCCTGCCTTAAGTCCAGTTGGTATTGTTCTAGCTATCCTTAGCAACAATTCAACCTGACATAAAGATGAGAGTATGTGTTCAAAAAAGAAAGTTGATATAATCAGCACTTTAGGTATGAATCAGCTGGGAAGGTGTGATTCTTTGGGCTGTGGGAAAGAACTGTATTTTTGGATTCTCACTGGTTGGGTAGCCACACATGGCCCTTAATGACACCTGCTTGTTTGTTTTTTCATTCAGAAAGTGCTTTCTTTGTTATGGTTATTCAGATTCACTTGGGAGTGAGGATATATGAGATTATTGAAAGTAAATATGTTTCACATTCTTTCTGATGCTTCCTCTCCCCACAAAGGCCATCATTTTGTGTTACTTCACTATAAATGTGGGAGGGGCACTTGCCAGAAAGAGTTGGGTAGATGTGTTCTATCTTGCCTAAATTTTATAAACAACCCTTTCTCACTAAGGCTTAACTACTGTTAGATCCATCTAGTACATGTAACTTCAGCAGGGATGAAATAGAGGAATAGAGTGGTCCCCAGAAATATGTGCAATATCCAAACTTTAACAGAATTTCGGTGACAGAGGGTGATGGTGATTGGGATGCACAATTAATGTTTCATTGTAAATGGCTCAAAAATCCAGACCTAAGGAACTGTTGGCAGGTTGTCTCCTTTAAGCCAGATCTTCTAGTCTCCAGATTTCTGTCTTCACTTTTAGAGAGAACTCATTTCTCTTTCTCCTCTGCTCCCGAGTCAGAATCCCTTCTTCTCACCTTTTCCATCTCCTTTTAAATTTTTGCACGCTTGTGCTTCTCGTCTGTTTCCCTGAGTGTTTCTCTCAGGCAGGCTCTTGATGACCCTCAGTCTTTCATTAGACTCATTTACCTGTTTTTGTAAAATGGTTAGTTATGCCTGGGAACCTCTGTAGTCAGCTCTTCCAGCTGTTGGCTTAAATGGTCCTTAGGGAGATCAGCAGCAACAAACCTGGAATAACCACATTTGACTTCTGTGAGCCCTCTTGAGAATTTAGTAATTACTTAATGGATTCAATTGGTGACATATACTATTCCAGATAACAGCCTGGGTTGCATTAAATTAACCTTTACAAATGGGTATTTATAGGGGTACTCTTAAAAGACGACACGTGTTGACTGTAATTGCTCTTCCATGTTTCTCCATGTTGTTAGGTATTTGTAGTGGGTGAAAAATTTCTCAGATTAGAGCCTGGGTGGTAGTTTTGGCCATTTAGTGATGTGTGTCATTGTGTTCAGCACATTGAGCATAAATCCTGCCTTGTAAACAGCAGGGAGACTAATGAGGTTTGCCCACATTCTGGTATCATTACCAGGAATTCCAACAGAGAAAAAGAGAAAGCTTAGAAAAGAAGTACACAAATAGAGTGATTTCTGGAACTCTGGATGATCCAAATTAAGGAAAGAGATTATTGCTCAACATTTAGTATAGACGCGTATGTGCAAATATGGGTACATAAACTACATTTAGCTAAAAAAAAAAAAACCCAACTTCTGCTTTTAACAAATTCTAGCAAAGTCAGTAACTTAGTTCTTCAGAGAGCTAATGAGGGGCTTATTTATGAATGTCTCTAATTGTGAGTGGTGTAGTGGGGACAGCTATTGAAATAACGCAGCTGTTAACATGATAGCACAATTTTTGCTTTGTTGGAACTCCTCATCATTTCAGCCAACCAAGATTTCACATCACTTTTTGTCTTACAATTTTTGGAATGATTCTGCTGTAGATAATAATAGTCACAAATGACTTCTGAACACACCAACTCTCTTGTGAGAAACCTTTCACATGGTTTTTGGGGAGATTTATTTCAAATCTTTATTTTTATTATTACTGCATAAATAACTCGTGTGTTTGATAATGTCACATCAAGGAATCCGATACTGCTTAATGCCTAGGCTACTTACCTTCCTGGATTTGAATTTTCATGAAAGCTGGTATCATGGCACCTTTTGCACAAAATGTGGCCCACACATCTTTGTGTTTGAATAAATGAATAAATGGATGAATACTAGAAAATAATATTGCCTGATTCCATTTGTAGAGTTACTAATAGAGTGCCAAGACTAGAAGGTGAATTGCAGGGTAAAGTGTTTTGAAATGAATAGCTGTCTTTCTTTAAAGAAAATGTGTGCATATCCCCCCCCCCCCCGCTTTAGGGTGGAAAACTCCCCTCCTCCACTCCCACTCACTTACTCCTTCCTTTGAAATACAAGCCCCTCAGGGTGCATTGTGCAGTAGTGAGCAAGGCAGCAGACTGGGCACTCGAAGACCTATGCCACAGTCCCAGCTCTGCCATGGATGTATGCTCATCTAGCTGTCCCTTGTACATGGAGGCACACAATAAATACTCACTGAACTAACGAATGAACAAATTACTCGATCACTCATTGAGTACTTCCTTTTATACCAGGCTCTTGGGATATGAAAATGCTTTGTGACACTGAATGAGTTATTTAAATTCCCTGAGCATCATTTTTATTACTTACAAAGTGATAGGACGGAATGAAATGCTTGTTTATTAACCCACCTAGTACTTATGAAAATAGCTGAATTAGAATAGCTCTAAGATTCTTTACCTCACCCTGATTCTTCAGAACTCTTTAATTTCCTGGGTCCCAACCTAGGCTTGAGGTCCGGAGGGAAATACCAAACTTGTTTGTATACCTAGTTACAGTCTTTCTGGTACCCCGAATTTTCACTCAGAATAATGTTCTTAAAAAATATTTTCCCAAAGGTAGACTTAAAATTAACAAAAAGCAGTCCACGGAAATCTGTTAATGATTCTCCTTATATAAATGAGTGTTTAGCAGTGTCATAAAGATCCACTGGAAGTAAAAATTTTTGTGTTCACTGAACACTTAGAGTACTAGAAATTAGAGCAGTGACTCCCAAGAGAATTCCTCCTTTAATCTTAGGGATCACTGATTTTAATACTTGATAATAGTGGTAGAAAGAAAAGGTTTGTTGGCACTTTTCTTCTAGACCATTTCGGCAGCTTCTCTTTCGACCTAAGCTCGTGAAAACCACGGCGGGTCAGGGAAGCTCTGTGGAGAGGGAACTTGTCAGGAGCTTACAGCTTTTCACTTGAGTCTAATAGAGACTTAGCACTTTGCAGGTCAGTGGCACTGCTATTTGTCTCTGACCCAGGAGATCTGGAGTTCTTCACATCAAAACCACATCTTGCTGAGCAGAGATCAAACGTAGGAAGGTAAGGATTCTGCCAGTGATTTATCATGCCAGAGAGAGTGATCAGGCCATATGGGCCACTGCAAATGAAGTTGACATTCCAGCAGTTTCTCATATAGGTCTCACATGTAGTTATGGTTAGTTTTTCTTATAGAGGAATTCCGGGTCAAGAGGCAGCTTTCAGTGGCATTTCTTAGCAAGTCTTACCTAGAACATGAGGTTTATTTCAAAATCAGGTCCTAGCAAGATTTTTCTATTATTTTATGCAAATGGAAGGCAGGGCTTTCTTGACCAAATATTTGAAGATTAATTTGAGCTTCTCACTTGATGTCTCCTTTCCTTTTTATTTTTCCTTTTCTGGGATGGTACCTATTTAAAAAAAAGAAGAAGAAAGAAAGAAAGAAAGGAAAAGAAAAATTAAGGTGATTTGAGGTCTCCAAAAGAAAGTTTCTTCCTAAATATTAGATGTGACTTTAAGGTAATGAAATTGACTCTATAAGCTGTAAGCTGTGCACAATTAGGCCCACTAGTTCATCACATTTTATTAACTCAGGGTTTTAGGAATGAATTACTACAAATATTACAATCCGCTTCCTGCGGTAGGGAAGGCATCACATATACCCTTCTGTATATTTGTAATGGCCAAGAGCAGAGAGGAAGCATTTAATCATTTAAGTATGAAATAGGTATAATTATGTTTGAAAGTATTTGCTAGGGTTTAAGTCAAGGACAAAAATGCTAATTTTAATTGAAAGAAAGAATTCAATAATCCCTCTCTTCATTTAACTATTTATGTCAACAGATAAATTAACATGGTTTTTCAACACAGAATTCAGCTTGTTTTTTGTTTACTGTCACAGGCAAATGCTTAGTCTCCTGTGGAGAAATCACTCATTTATTGGTTCAAAGGCCTCTTCAGTCTTAGGATATGCACTGTGGTATTTCAGCCCTTCTTTGCATAGGATGTTTACTTTGTAACTTAAATGAAAGATGATGTTGTCCTTTTAATGTAGTAGTTTGTGACATTAACGTAATTCTACTGAAGATACCAGTTGTCCCTTTTATGTTTCACTTTTTCTGAATGAGAAAAATTATCATAAATGGAATGGGCTTTGGAGGTTAGAAGTAGGTCTCATCCTCTGATTAAAATTCACTTGATTTCCTAAGGTATCAGTATATCTGTTTATTAACTGGGGATTATTATTCTGAGTTATGAATTACTTCAAAGCTGCAGGGAGCAAGTTTAAATATAATAATAAAATGGACTTCCAGTTCTCATCTTTGGCATCCTTGGAAAGTGTGCAACATCCATGAAAACCTCGGAGGGGTGCCAGATAAAAATATAGGGTGTCTAGTTAAATTTAAATTTTAGTTAAATAATGAATACTTCTAAAATATAAGTATGCCTCATGATTTGCCAGTGATTTGGGACATACATATACTGAAATTTAATTCATTGTTTTTCTGAAATTTATATTTAACTAGGCATCCTGTATTTTTATTTGCTAAAACTGGCAACCCTAAACTGTTACACACGTGGTTTGTTTATCTGTGACCAGCAAATAAACATTATTTTAATGTAAAATTAATTGGCAATAAAATCAAAGACCAAAGGAATCCTTTAAAATTGTTGTACTTGAATAATAAAAAGGCGTGTAGTAGAAAGACTTTTTTTAATCCCTAGTATTACTAGTTTGTGAGTAAACAGGGCATCTAGGCCCATTGTAAGACAGCCTAATCTCCTAAATGAATTGTTCCAGCCTTTTAATTCAAAATCATACAAACAAAAACATTGAGATAAGCTGGGTGCTTTTTCAAATGGGGACTCCCGTGGCTTTGAAAATAAACACTTCAGCCTCCTTCACCCCCCAACACCCTCACCCACACTCACTAACCTTTCTGATGTCTTCCATTTGCAAATGAACAGGGTGAATTCTGAGAAAGACAGAAGACTAATTAAACCTAGGGAAGATAGGCAAAGGAACATTTGTTTCCAAGCAGAAGACAAAAAGAAGTCACATTCTGCTTTCTCAAGACTGACAGGAGGTCCTTAAAGCCCTTCCTGAAGTTTCTTCTTCAAGTGTATTTCCCACACCACTGCTCAGGCCCTCTGAGGACGAGGCCACCCTCGTGTGTTTGACCCCACCTGCATTAGCCTGTCTTCATGGCTGAGTCGGAGAAAGGTCACAGTCAGAAATTCAAAAAGACCATTTGATGTGTTGGATGGCCTTCATCTTTACCTTCTTCTCTCTTCATTTTGCCCTGTGTGTCTCTCATGGTTTGGCAAAGGGGTCTTACTTGCTAGCAATAGAGAGAATATATGAATGAATAAACAAACACCAAACAAGGAGTGACTGCCTTTTTAAGAGCACTAATAAATTGCTCGAATTTGATGGTTTACATTCAGAATCAGAATCAGTTAAAAGTTTGAGTGTTTACTATACCAGGCTTTTCAGTAATCCAATACCTTATTTGATCCTTACAATCACTGGATAAGGTGGTTTTCTAATCTCTGTTAAAAATGAGAAAATTGAGCCACAGAAAGATTAAATCACACACCTAGGTCACACCATTTAGTGATCTTCATACACACGGAAATTTGATCCATAAATAAATAGTTTAAGAGCAATAGGAAGGCAGAATTTTATCTTAGGACACCTTTGTCCATTTTTATAGTTAAAGAAGACCAGAGAGTCCTCCATGAGTTTCAGCATAGTTGCTTGTCAAACCTGGTGGCATGACTGAGGGAGGCTGGGAAAATTAGACAGGTTAGGTCTATGGTAGAGATCTCCTGCCATAACCCTTGGGATCCTGAATCAGCTAGAACACCTGGTCTGCCCTAATCTGAATCACAGGTCCCTGGAATTACCTTGGAGCCCTTTAATCTAAATGATCGCAGCAGCCTCATTTTGGGAGAGAAGGCAGCCCCCACTTCACCTTCCAGTTCATTTGGATCCAGCCTTGTCTCCTGAAGGTTGACCAAACTGAACTGTCCTCTGGGGAACATGACCTTTTGTCTCTGTGCTCTCATCAGTGTCCTTTCACTTTCAGAAACAGACTTTGAGGTTATATGGATATGTGAGAAGCTGGATTTGTCTTTGTTACCTAACTGCTAATGTCCTAACTTATTTCTGTTTACAACATTGACACAATTTGTGTAATCATTGCGTGTTAGTGTAATATGTTGGGTAGACAACATTTATTTTAAAATACTCTAGCACAATCATGTTAAATTAATATTTTAAAGCTGTTTAAAAGTTTCACTAGAGGCTTCTTCTTTGACCTGGTGCTATCTGTGTACTTTGAAAGTCTAGTTTGCAGTCTTTTCTAATAAAGGCGTTTCTTTTATCCTGCCTTTCAGCCTAGAACTCAGGATAAGTCTGGTTCAGGCATACAATATTGGGTCCATTATTTAAATCTGTTAATTGATTTAAAGTTAAGATTGATAAACTAGTCCTTGTCACAGCAGGCTTTGTAAAACCATGCTTTTTGCCAGTAAAAGATTACACCTATTGAACAAAGGCTGTGTCTCTATAATATCAAAACATTGACTTTAAAGCAGAAAATGCAATCAGTCATCTAGGTGTTTTCCTATACAGTGCCATTTGGGTGTTTCTTCACTCTTTAGCCAGATGTTCTGGCGTGAAGCAGAGGGAAGGCTGGAAGGCAGCAGACCCACTTTTGCTCTAACTACCCACCTAGGTATTTCAACAGGAAGCTTCTCCCCTGCCCCATAAATGATTTGAACATTTGCTTTGTCATTTTGCTTTATATAAATAGCCTCTTAATTAGAAGTAAAATAGGTGGGGATTTTTTTCATTAAAGTTAAAAATATCTTTATTACCTTTGATTATAATATTCAAAGGCTACCTACCAGCTTTGCAAGGTAGCATACAGAGGTGATCATCAATACAGTTTTTCTTATAACAGTAGAAATTTAATGATAAGTTAAATAAATGATAATGAAATTTAAATAAATGATAGTGCTGTCCTTTGTTGTCTGTAAATCTCTTTAAAGTACATTAGTGGAAACAATGGAGCAGTCATGTAAAAGGAGATAACTAACATGACAAGTCCTCAGACTGCTTCTTTCCCCTGCTTAATTAAAAGTAATTGAACTTTTTCCTATAAATAGATCAGTGTGGTTATTGATTTGCTATCTGGTACTCTCCTTTGATGAGCCAAAAGCAGTTTAGTGGCAAGCTGGGGAAAATTCAGCTCTCCAAGTCATAATCTACTGCAGGATTTAATACAAATCGTTTGAAGCATTTACTATTAAAAAAACAAAACATTTTATTACTGAAATAAAACATGGCAGCTTTACGTCAAAGATTCATTGAGGATAGGAAATTATTTACACCTAACACCTATTAATGCCTGCTGCTTTGAGAACCCCTCAGGGGTTTAGATTCTCCAATTAGAAAATTCATGGCCTCTCTGTATTGTCATGGCCACTCTGCTGTGAGCTGACAGTGTGGCAAGCCTGATTGTCCTCGATTGCCTTCCTGCTGCAGAAATGGCCAAGTGATGTGGCTTGGCTTACATGGATAAGCTTCTCTGTTTTGAATTTTTACCCAAGTAACTGCTGAGATGTATAAAATTACTTAAAGCGACTTAGATGAATCAGATACCTGTTGACAGCCAATCTGAATTCCTTTTCCCACCTTTGCTTGTTTCCCCAGTATAACATGATTTATTTTATCTTTTGAATAATGACTGCATGTTAAGTGCTGTGTTAGAATGTGGGGGAAACTGAATGAAGGTGGGACCTTCCTTCAGGGAACTTAGAAAAGGGAAAAACTTTCATTTTAACCAGCAAAGCCTTAGACACATTTACATTTTATGTTATTACATAATTGTACAACAGCCCTGAAAGGAATAGGCTTTATTTCTTTTTTACAGAAAAGGAGACAAAGCTCAAAGAGTTTTAAAATTCTGTCTTAAAGATGGCTTAATATTACACAAGTGGTAAAAGGCAGACTGATATTTAAATGGAGGTCTTTCAACTCCAGTACTTCCGTTCTGGGTTTGTTCTATGAGGAAGATAAATACATGCAAGACTAATCACCTCAGTCCTCAGTGAATTTCCTACTTTGTTTTACATGCATAGACATGACCCTTATGGCATTTAACCATCGCTATTGAATAATTATGCAACTTCAGTCTCTACACTTGTCTTGAGGAGAACAGACTTGCATGTTACTTTATCCTAATAGTGTCTTTAGGAAAAAAAATGTATAAACCAGCCCAGTCATCATGAATTGGCTTTCAAAAATCCACCTTTATTATCTTTACTAAGTCAAAACACAACCAAATACTCTATTCATATTTCAGGGTACCTCTCTCAGATGCTATGAGATATCTGTTCCTTTCAGGTTTGTGAAGGGACAGTTCTGTTTGGCAGAATGCCTTTGTTGTAGTGGAGGACTGTCCCTGTTAGAGTTCTTAAAAGTGTTCCACCAGGAAGGGAATACAGTTTCTGAGATGGGGAAATAGATGACATTTCCTGACCAGGTGCCCAGAATTCTAGGATGCTATGAGATAGTTATAGAAGGAAATTGTACTTACAGGTTTTTTCCCCAAATGCCTGTATGGTGTTTCCCTAATAAAATGCCATTATGAATTTTAATTTTAATTCCCTTTGGTGGGTAACTGTGAGCCTGACAGCTGTGATGGTTTCATAAAAACTGCAATTGATGCCTGCATCGATACCTAGATTCTAGAGAAAGGGACATATGACGAAGGAATCACTTTATTTCAGCATATTTGTAACCAGCTCCTAAATCAATCAGGGTTGGCCATTCCCTTGTGCTTCTGCTCATTCAAAAACTAGCCCTCTGTGAGAAGTCATTAGGAGAGGGATTGGTTTTGAAGTCCCTTTCCTGTACCCTCAGATACCAGCCTGTGATTGTAAGAGCATAAAATTGTTCTTTAATACACCTAGGAAAATCATTTTCTACCTAACGATCACAATAGTGTGGCTGCCATCCTCTGGCAGAATTCCTGCTTCTACCTGTGAGGAGAAGGCAGAAAATGTCCTGGGACCTCACCTCTGAGTGGGATCCATTGGGAATGTAAATCACCGCTGTTTTCCCAACACATTTTGCTGTCAAGAAAGGAAATGAAAAATTATTTTGCTGTCACTTGTGTTGATTGTGCTGAAGAAAAAAAGGACTCAAGCAAAATTCCTTGTGCTGAATAATTTTTAAAAGACATTGTGAGAGATGCTTATATTTTCTGGTCAACCATGAAATCTGCTTTCTAAAGAAACGTCAACAAAATTTAAATTTAGAAAAAGCCCTGGAATGGGAATCAGGATATGGGGTTCCAGTCCCTATTCAGCCACTAATGGGCTGTGTGACCTTGGGCAAGTCATTGGACTTCTTTTCACAAGTTTGTTTATCTAACGCTTTCCATTTGCATAGATTATATCTACGGCCCTTTCCAGCTCTCTGAATGTATCTCTTCCTAACCAAAGCGGCATCTACTATATTTAGATCAAGAAATAAGATATTTATTTGTTAGTGTATTTTAAAATAGTGTTTTATTGTTTTAATAAGACTTATTTGTTAAAAGTATGAGCTCGGCATACTGCATATTTTCACAATATGAAACTAAAACCAGTTTGGGCGGGGAGGTGGGCCATTTCCTGTTGTTCTTAGTGATAACTTTGCGTAGGTTTTTAAATGTTTGTTATAGGACTCTTTTCCAGCTAAATTTCACTTTTTTAAATGGTATCTTTCTAGCATACTAGTTGCATGTTCAAGTACTAGACATAATTGGAAAAGAAGGCAATAACTTTTGACCCCAGAGAATGGACTCTGCCATGGGCGTGAAGATACATTATTCAAATAGTTATGAAACATCAACATGCACTTAGAGAAGGAGCAAGACAAACCTACAGTGTCACAGAAACTCTGATAAACTCTCTTATTGAGCACGCACTGGTGGTGACATGTGTTCTATATCCAGGACCTCAGATATGCAGAGCATTAGAACTAGGAAGTCCTTAGACTGAGATGACATCTTTCATTTAATTGGTAGTAGCTTTCTAAAGTGCCATGTTGAAAAGTAGTCAAAAGTTCAAGTGCAGAGTGTCATGATCAATTATCAGTGTCTGTTAAGGAGCTGGACAGAAGATTTGTATCACAGATGCCATCCACGAGCCTATCTTTGGTTGCCAAGTGCAGTATTCTCATGGACGAAACCGAAGGCTGGGGAAGGTGGGAGACTTGCTGAACATTTAGTGTGAAACCAAGACCAGAACACAGGTACTTCATCTCCTTCTTTTTATTTCCCTTTGGAAGGAAATAAAACTGTTAAGGTAGTATCTTTGTATAAATAAGCTCCTCGGCATAGTCAGCTTAAATAATGAACTATAAAGTAGCCACACTACATAATTGGTAGTGGTTGAAGGAGGAGACTGCAGTTCCAGATTGGCCTCACAGGTTTCAGATCACTCAAGAAAATTCCAGTGTTCTGGTCCAGTGCCCCAGAGAAAAGTAGTTCCTTTTGAACCACCTTCATTCTAATGGTTTTTGGCAGAGTACTGGGGTATGGCAGCCTTTTTAGGTTAAGTAAATAACTCCATTGTCTTGGTGATCACACTCGTATCCAGAATCATAATCTGGGTGAAAACTGTCTTAACCTTAGTTCAAACAAGGAAGAGTAAGAAGCATGGTATTAGTGAGATGCTATTCAGTGTAGATTGAGGGACCAGCTTCCCCAGATAGATGATTGTAGCATTCCAAGAACCTTGACTCCTGGAATTCAAAATATATATTGTTTTTCTTTTTGTTTGAAGAAAGAACTTGCTTCTCATGTAACACAAATACATATCAAACATTTATGGAGCAACAGCTTCTTCACTGTTCCTTTTCTAGGTACTGGAGATACAAAAATGAAGATGACATCGTGACATAGTATTTGTCCTTAAGGAGCAAACAGTCTAGTGGGGGACGGAGGTGAAGTATTACAGGACAGTGTGATACTAGGTAGACGTCAGAGGGCCAACAGTTAGCTCTGTCTAAAGGGATTTGGGAAGGCTTTACCGAGGGATTGTATTTGAACTGAGTTTTGAAGGATGAAAGATCCTGATGTTTTGTCAGGTAAAGAATGAAAGGAAGAACAGTATGTTCAAAGATCCTGATAAAATTTCATAGCATATTTGGAAACTGGTCTGGTTTTAGTCTAGGTACTCATAAGGAGGAACTTAGATCCACGGATTTTAAATGACTGATCTCCTCATTTTGTGGCACACTGTAAGACACTAGTCCACACATTGGTTTCCCCACAGGCACCCACACCAGTCTGTGTTAAGATACAGATACATCCGTTTTTTTTTAACATTTTTTTTTATTGAGTAATAGTCATATTACAATGTTGTGTCAAATTCCAGTGTAGAGCACAATTTTTCAGTTATACATGAACATACATATATTCATTGTCACATTTTTTTGTTCGCTGTGAGCTATGACAAGATCTTGTATATATTTCCCTGTGCTATACAGTATAATCTTGTTTGTCTATTCTACATTTTGAAATCCCAGTCTGTCCCTTCCCACCCCCCAGATACAGATATATCATTGATGGGAAAATGGTGTTGTTTTTGTCTCTGTTTTTAATTTACATAAACGGTATTGTGCTGTAGATGTTATTGCAACTTAGATACTTGGTGATGAATGGCCAGTGGTGAGACTAGAAAGATCGGTTGAGACCACATTATGAAGGAAACTGCCCCATAGGAAGAAACGTGTTTAATTAATTTATTTTGAAACAGTTCACTTGGCCACTTGACAGTTTTGCAGCAACAAGAAAATTGCACCAGGGCACTAGTCTGTTACAAACACCGAGGTACCAGACTGTGTTGTTTTGGATCCCAGCGCCACTGCATTCCTCGCCATGGCCAGTTCCTGTACCCCTCTGAGCTTCCACTTCCTTCGTCGTCTATGAAACAGGGATGGTGACAGGGCCTACTGTATGTCAGAATTTTTAAGGATTAATTGAGTTAATACATGTGAAGTGTCTGGAACAGTGCCTGGAACACAGTAAGCACTCTCATGTTACTTTCATTATTATTCTTTTGATCAATTTGTGTTTTCAATTCTGACTTAACAGTAAATTTCCCGATTATGTTCTTTCTCCTGTCTTTGGCCTAACTGAACACAGATATTTAACTTAAGGTTATAGTTTAGCAGAGAAGGTGGGTAGCAACCAGTAACGTTGAGAGGAATGAAAAAGCTCCGTATGCAGCGTCGGAAGGCCTAGGTTCACATTTTTGCCGTGTAAGTTATTTGCAGTATAAACTTGCACTTGTAACATAAACTTTAGTTTAGTCATCTTGCAGGGAAATACCTACGTCACAGATTCGTTATATAGATTAAATGAAATAATGAAAATGTTAAGTAAATGGGAGGTACCTAGTAATGTTAATAATCTGAATTATTTATTGAATGTGTGTTATCCGTGTACTTTGGGTTAAAACGAATTCCTCTCCTGGGTGACCTCTCTGCAGGTTGCTTTGGTCTGCATGGTGTAGTTGAGCCTGTGTGGATAGATGTGCTCTGTTAGCACAGCCCTTGGAGAAGGACTTACTCATAAAACAATCCTATCTTTCCACCTGTGGGTTCAGAGACCTGGTGCTTTCTCTGAAGCCCAAGTCCCCTCCTCAGAAGGATGTTCTCTTGGCTTCTGTCAGGCAGGTGTGGTTCTTTGGTTGAATTTATCTGAGGCACACAAATTACTTGTCTAATGTCTTAAAAAATTAGAATGTAAACTATATAGTCCTTGAAGCATATTCATCATAGGTATTTAGTAAATACTTTTGAATGTTGTTTCCACATCATATTATGGGAGCTGTTCCTTTGTTGGTCTTCCCGACTACAGAGCTGAGCATTTATTTCAAGGGTAGAGGCTGATTTTATTTATTTCTGTATCCTCAGTGCCTAGCTCAGGCTTGCCATATAGTAGGTACATAATAAATGATTGTGAATAATGGAAAAATTAATAACTTTAAGGGAGATAGAACAAAGATGCTAACCACCTCTCCTTTCATCAAGATTGTCCTTTCTTTTTCTTCTTTCCCTCCCTTTACAGCTCCTTCCTTCCTCCCAGTAACTAGTGTTGTGAGTCACTAGCCTTAATTCACCTTTTTAGAAGATAATATTTCTTTCATTTCTCCTCTTCACAAAAATGAAAGGTGACATGTCTTCATATAAAGAAATGGCCTCAGCCACTTCTGGAAAAACTCTACTGGTTAATCAGTTACTTTTAATTTAAATATATATGCTTAATGTTGAATTACATTGTAAACTCCCAGGCTGATTTATGGCCTCAGTCTGCCTTAATTAACATCGATTCTAGGGGAATAGTAAATGGGAATGGCCTTCACAATTGAGGCTGAACAATGAACTCTCTGGGTGTTGTCCAATTTGTAACATGATTTACATGGAAGCTAGCCCTTCCTTTCCCGGGGTTATCCCTTTTTCATCTGGTGTTTAGGACGGGTTATATATAATCCATAGATAGGAACATTTGCTGTCAAATACTTTTGCTGATTTAGAGCTAGGCCACAAAATGGTCACTATTAATAAAGAAGGAGAAAAAAAAAACCTAATCTGAGGCTTTGCAGGGATTCCAGGTTCTTGCTATGTGTCATCGCTTGTCCAGTCTGTGGCATTTTTATGAAGTGGCCATAATGAAAGTCAGATTAAATGCACAGGATATATACATTTAATCAACAGCCATTGGAGTCTGTGGTGCTGGAACAGTTATAAGAGCTCCGTGAATGCAAATTTATTGCAAAAGAATCCAAGGGGTGAGGAATGAATGTCTGCTGAATGGTACTACCTGACACAGGACACCAAAAAACTTTCCAGAGTGAGTGATTTAAGTGTAAGGTTTGGCTTGTAAAGCTGCCAGCTGCTTGGTTTCAAAACTTGAAACATTTCCAAAACATTGGATGAGGCACTTTATATGTGCACTAGAGTAAATACTCTGGTTTTACTGCCAATTTAAATGTGCTCAGTTTACAGTAATGAGCTTGTATAGGCATTACCTTGTTTATAGAAAGTGGAACAGGAAGAAATGAACATTAACCATTACCAGTAGCAACTCCCATTGCCTTCTGCCACATCACTGATGGCAAGTGTAGTTTCTTCCAATTTGAGAATATGTCACAACTGACATTGGTGTGTTTGTGGCTTTAATGTCAAGTTGCTTCAACATGTAACACAGTAACAAATGCTGTAATTCAAGGTGGCTCTGATAAGGCTGGTCAGACCAGTTGACTTTCTTACTATTTTTCCTAAAACAGATTCTCAGAAATGAGAATCATGGAACAGTAGAGAAAGTAGGTACCCTGATTACACATAGTTGAGTTTATTTTAGCCAAGTCTGTTTTCTACAAGCAAATCAGTAATGAGAGTCATTTGTTTTTTCCTAAAGAAATTATTTGGGTATGTTTTGGTGCTCTACATGGAAGCAGTGGCCTTTGTCTTTTGGGATGACTGGTATAGGAACCCCTTTAGCCCTCTACATGCAGATATATTTAGCCTGAAAGACAATTTTCTCAGCCTGGGAAAGAAAGAAAATATAGAAATCTAAGGAGACACTAGTGAGCACAATGTCTAGAAGGGAGTAGGCACTCAATAAAAATTGTTGAAGGAGAGAGAAAGGAAGGGAAGAAGGAAAGGGAGGGTGTTTAATAGGAATGGAGCATGGAAACCCATATTTTAAGAGAAATGGCCTCATGAGTTCAGCTGTGTTTAGACTAGACTTCTTTAAACAAAAAAGTCCCTACTGATTGCCAGGGACTCCTTGTCTTTATTTCTGTGTTTCTTTGCATGGCTTCTGAGAACGTTTTGGCCCAAGTACACATACTTATGAATATCTGGATTGTGCTACCCAAGGAATACCACACTTCCCCTACAGTATTAATTCCTTCTCCATTGTGTGGGATACTAGCAAAATGCAGAGACTGACCAGCACCACGAGCATGGTATCTGTGTGCAAATAGCGTGATTCTGAAGACACAAGTATATGGCTACCGAATTGTTCTCACGCCGCAGACTGTGCATGTTTTCTAGTTGGTCTTGCTTTAATGCTTTTTCTAACAGTAGTTCCATGGTGCAAAAAAAGAAAAGAAAAGAAAGCTAGTCACTCAGCATTGAATAGTTCAAAATATTGCATGTCTGAGTTTTCCTGGCAGATAAGTTCCACCTCTGTCGGTTCTCCCTGTCGTACCCTCTCCTTCCCCTCCACCCCCATCTCCCTGTATCCTTGCTTCCCCTCTCAATTCATTGTTTCTCAATATGAAGTCGGTAAGGCTTGTTTTTCTTAGCCTCTTGTATTTAAACAGAACTATGTTTTTTAAAATAAATATTTCTTTTCTAACACTATTTTCAATATTCATTTTCCATTATCTTCTAAAAGTCTCCTCTCCATGTTTCCTGTACAGTATTTTTCACTCCTTTTAGTTGCTACTCTTCCTAAATGTGATTAATTTATAACATATTTTTAAAATTCTTCTCTTTTTTCATGTCTTCCTTCTTTATATGACTCTATTTGACTAGCTTTATGAATTTCTGACCTGTTTTCTCTGACTCTATGGATTTTCACGATTTATTTTTGGCCCTGCTTGCCTGAAGGCACGCTGCTTACTCTGAAGACAGTGCTGTGGTAGAGGCCAGTGCTGAGACCCCAGGGGTCGCTCAAGCGCTGGAGCTACTGGTAGAGTCCGGGGAGGGAAGGAGAGAAGCTAAACTTGGCTCTCTTCCTTCTCCATCACACTCCTTCAACCTGGGTATCAGATAATCTTTGAGAGGAGCTGAAGTCAAGGAAGAGGGGCTGATCAGGCCAGCTGAATAATTTTATTAGGTATAGGGTTTCTTTCTTCTGCCTTATCCTTTCCCTGCCCCGGATCACACTCCCTCATTATTTCTTGTTTCCCTCAAGTGTTCTTTTAACATGTCAGCCCACACTGGTGTCTCCCTTCTCCGAAGCGAACTCCTGCGGTGCTTATCTCTACCACTCATCTTGGTACTAAATCATAGAGTGTCTTACGTTATTTAACTTTCCTGAAAGTAATCTTGTCTTTGAAACATGATTATAAGCTCCAGGACAGCAGAGTACATGTCTTCTGTAGATTTTCAGTAGTACCTACAAACAACTCCGTGTTTAGAATAGGCCTTTAATAAACATTTTGCAGTTTTTTCTGTGAAAGAAATTTCTGTTCAATTATTCCTTTCCCTCTTAGTTTCAACTCACACTGGTTTTCTTCTCTCAAACCTGTTTCACAGAGGAGGGGTGAGAGAATTTTGTAGCTCCCTCAATTTTATGAAGTGATTGCATTGCAACTAAGAGCCGTAACTCCTTCTTAGACTCTTCTAGATTATTATTTTTAATTTATATAAATTAAAAGATTAATAGTTACTGCCCATGATTTATACTTCTGACATTAAAGTAAACTATATACTCTAAAGGGTCCTTCTATTACAGTGGAGCTAGATCTTGTATGAATTAGTATGTGTGTATAAATATATGTACTTAAACTTCATTTTCCATTAATTTGTTGATACTGTATTGATCTTGTATCCTGGGACTTCGATAAATTATACTTAAATTATACTTCTAGCAACTTTTTGGTAGATTTTTTAGGAATTTCTACACAATCAAGATGTCTGAAAATAATGACAACATTACTTGTTTTTAACCTTTTTGCCTAAAAATATCTGATAATATTACAGTATTATATAGAAATAGTAGGAGCAGCTATCCTTGCATATATTACTTTTAATGTATTGCTTAATTAAAAGAACAGTGATCTGAAAACGAATCAAGGAGCTGAGGGAAAATGCAAAAGCTGGGTTTTCTCTAGAAGCAAATACTCTAGGAATAGTTAAGCTAAACCTCCACCCAACAACAGCATATAATATACATTATTATCAGGTTCACATGGAGCATTCATCAAGTTAGACCACATTCTGGGCCATAAAATACACTTTGACAAAATTCAAAGAGTAGAAATTTTACAAAAAATACACTCTCAGAACACAATGGAATTAAACCATAAATTAACAATAGAAAGATAACATGGAAAATCCCAAAATATTTGGAGCTTGAACAACACATTTCTAAATAACACATGGATCAAGGAATAAGTCTTAAGAGAAATTTAAAATATTTTGAACTAAATGAAAATACAAGTTATCAAAATTTGTGGGATGCAGTGAAAGCAGTATTTAGAAGGAAATTTATTGAAAAGATAACATGTACCCCAGTGTTCATAGCAGCACTGTTTACAATAGCCAAGACATGGAAACAACCTAAATGTCCACCATCAGATGACTAGATAAAGAAGCTGTGGTATATTTATACAATGGAATACTACTTAGCCATAAAAAAGAATAAAATAATGCCACTTGCAGCAACATGGCTGGATCTGAAGATTGTCATTCTAAGTGAAGTAAGCCAGAAAGAGAAAGAAAAATACCATATGATATCACTCATATGGGGAAATCTAAAAAAAAAGAAAGAAAAAAAAAGAAGACACTAATGAACTCACCTACAAAACAGAAACAGACTCACAGATGTAGTAAACAAACTTATGGTTACCAGGGGGAAAAGGGGCATGAAGGAATAAATTGGGAGCTCGAGATTTGCAGATACTAACTACTATATATAAAATAGATAAAAAAAATTTCTTCTGTATAGCACAGGGAACTATGTTCAGTATCTTGTAGTAACCTATAATGAAAAAGAATATGAAAAGGATTATATGTATGTATACATATATGACTGAAATATTGTGCTGTATACCAGAAATTGACACATTGTAAACTGACTATACTTCAATTAAAAAAAAAAGTATAGAGGGAAATTTATAGCATTGAGTACATATGTTAGAAGATAAGAGATAGTCTAAGCTTCTACCTTAGGAAACTAGAAAAAGAAGAGTAATATGAACCTAAATCAAGAAGAATAAAAAATAGTAAATTATAGCAGAAATCAATGAAATTGAAGACAGGAAAACAATAGAGAAAATCAATGAAACCATAGGCTGTTTCTTTGAAAAGATCAATAAAATTGATAAACATCTAGCCTGGCTAACAAAGAGAAAAAGAAAGAAGACACAAATTGCTAGTATCAGAAACAGGGAGAAGCCATCATGGACATTAAAAGAATAACAAAGGAATATTATGAGCAACTCTATGCCCACAAATATGATAACTAATGGACACATTTCTTAAAAGACATAGTCTGCCAAAACTCACCCAAGGAGAAATAGGTAATTTGAATAGCCTTTTATTTTATTGAAGAAATTGAATTTGTTGCTAAAAAACTTTTTCACAAAGAAAACTCTAGGCCCAGATACCTTTACTAGTGAATTCTACCAAATAGTTAAGGAAGAAATAATGCCACTTCTACACACAAACGTTTCTAGAAAACTGAAGAAGACAGAATGCTTCTCAGCTCATGCTTTGAGACCAGCATTACCCTGACTCCAAAACCAGAGATATCACATATAAAATCCCAACACCTACTAAATTGGTACCCAGTCTTAAGATAGTCATCACTTCTTGCCAGCTCCTTCACAATTCTTTTGAACGTAAGTTATCCTGACCCAGGACTTGGCCCTTAAATGGCCTCAAACTGTACTGCGTGACCTTCTGCTTCCTAGTTCCAAATGTTTGGACCTAAGAGCATTTAATTTACATCTGAAGACTGGCTTGAAAAGATGTACTGGAACCCAATCAAAAGCCCTTCCCCTGAGGCCGACCTAAGAGACCTAGAAGGAAGGAATAGTTGATGGTGGGAGCTGAGGATGGAGACTCACATTGGCGAAGCCTGGATAGACCTGTATCTGTTTAAGAAATTGAATCAGTAATGAATGATCTCCTCAATAAAAAATGCACCAGTTCAGATAGTTTCAGTAGTGACTTCTACCAAACATACCGATTTTCTACAATCTCCTCCAGAAAACAGAATCAGAAAACAGTTCCTACCAGAAAGAACAGTTTCCTACAAGAAAGGAAAACTACAGATTGATCTCTCTCATTAACATTAATGCAAAACCCTCAAAAATATTAGCAGATAAAATCTAACAATGTGTGAAAAGTATTATACACCACAACCAAGTGGGATTTAGTCCAAGTATACAGGACTGGTTCAACATTCAAAAATCAATTATTGTATCCTGTCACATCCACAGGCTAATGAAGAAAAATCATGTGATAATATGTGTATGTACAGAAATTAGCATTTGACAAAATCCAACACCCATTCATGTAAAAACTCTCAGCAAACTAGGAATACAAGGAAACCTCCTCAACTTGATGAAGAACATCTGTATAAAACCTGTAGCTAATATCATACCTAATGGTGAGGAACTAGATGCTTTCCCTCTATGATTGGGAACAAAGCAAAGTATTCTTTCTTCAATGTTGAATTCCTGTTCAACATTGTACTAGAAGTCCTAGATAATACAGTAAGATGAGAAAAAGAACTAAAAGGTATACAGATTGAGAAGGAAGAAATAAAACTGTCTTTGCTCATGACATGATTTTATGTTGAAAAATCCCTAGAATTGACTCCCCAAACCCCAGAAAAACAAAAAAACCTCTAGAACTAATAAGTAATTATAGCAAGGTTGCATGACACATGGTTAAAATACAGAAGTCATTTGCTTTCTTACACACCAGTTGAACAATTGGAATTTGAAATAAGGAACACAGTGCCATGTACAGTCCCACAAAAGAGAAATACTTAGGTACGAATCTAACAAAATATGTACAAGATATTTATGAAAAAGAATATATAACTCTGATGAAATTAATTGAAAGAGATCTAGATAAATGGAGATACATCCCATGGATAGAAAGACTCAATATTATTGAAATGTCAGTTCTTTCTAACTGGATCTCTAGATTCAATGCAATCCCAGTAACAATCCTGATAAATTATTTTGTAGGTAGCAACAAACAAATTCTAAGGTTTATATCGAAGGGCAGAAGAGCCAGTAATATTGAAGGAGAAGAGAAAAGCCGTAGGACTGACAGTACCCAACTTCAAGACTTCCTGTGAAGCTACGATAATCAAGACAGCATGCTATTGGCAAAAGAACAGATGGAGAGTTCAATGGAATAGAGTAGAGAGCTCAGAAATAAATGCAGACAAATATAATCAACTGATCTTTGACAAAGGAGTAAAGGCAATCATTGAGAAAGGATAGTCCTTTCAACATGGTGCTCAAATGAAGAGACATCCACATGCAAAAAAATGAATCTGGACACCAACCTTACACCTTTCACAAAAATTAACTCAAAATGGATCATAGGCTTAATGTAAAATACAAAACTATAAAACTTCTCGAAGATAGAATAGTAGCATAGGAGAAAATACAGATGATCTTGGGTTTGACAGTGAATTTTTATATACAACACGAAAAACATGAACCATGAAAGGAGAAATTGGTATATTGGACTTCCTTAAAACAAAAAACTTCTGATCTGCAAAAGTGAATGAAAAGACAAGCCACAAACTGAGAGAAAATATTTACAAGACACATGTCCAATGAAGAACTTGTATCCAAAATATACAAAGAACTCTTAAAATTCAACACTAAGAAAACAACTCAAACAATGGGCAAAAGATCTAAGACACCTTATCAGAGAAGATACACAGCCAGCAAATAAGCATATAAAAAATTCTCAACACCGTATGTCACTGGAGAATTTCAGACGAAAACAAGATGCCACTGCACACCTGTTAGAACAGCTAAAATAAAAAACAAAACATAGCAAAAGAGAAAACCTGAAAATGCCAAATGCTGACAAGGATGTGAAGCAACAAGAGCTCTCATGCATTGCTGGTGGGAATTCAAAATGGTAACTCAACTTTGGAAGACAGTTTGGCAGTTTCTTGCAGAGCTAAGACTAGTCTTGCCATATAATCCAGCAATCACTCTCCTAGGCATTTACTCAAATGAATTGAAAATTTATGTTCACACAAAAACCTGCACACAGCTGTTAATAACAACTTTATTCATGATTCCTCCAAACTGGAAGCAACCAAGATGTCTTTTAAAAGTGAATGGATAAACCAACTGGGGTACATCCATAAATTGAATGTTATTCAGCATTAACCGAAAAATGAGCTAATATGCCATGAAAAAACATGGAAGAACCTTAAGTACAAATTGCTGAGTGAAAGCAGCCAGTCTGAAAAGGCTACCTACTATGTGATTCCAGCGATATGACATTCTGGGAAAGGCAAAGTGAAGGAGACAGTAAAAATATCAGTATTTGTCAGGGTTTAGGGGGAAGAGGGAAGGATAAATAGTGGAACACAGGATATTTTGGGCAGTGAAGAAAGTATTCTGTGTTAAGTCATGGTGGATGCATGACATTATGCATTTTTCAGAACCTATAGGACTGTACAACACAAAGAGTGAAGCCTAATATAAACTATGGACTTTATCAATACTTGTCCATCAGTTGTAACAAATGTACAACACTAATGCAAGATATTAAAAGTAGAAGAAACTGAGGAGGGGAGTAGGGGGTATGTGGGATCTCTCTGTGCTGTTTTCTGTGAACCTAAAACTGTTCTAAAAATTAAAATGTTAACTTTTGAAGCCAAGACAGAATGACCAGGCAGATTTGAAAAAGAACAAATCAGAATTTTTAGACATAAAAATATAAACATTGAAATTACCAGATTAGAGCCAAGTGAAGGGAACTGGATGATAGATCTGAAGAAATTATTCAACTGCAACACAGAGAAAAAGGAGTAGAATAGAAACAAATGTCTGTCAATAGAGGGCTGATTGAATAAATTTACATACACCCACGCACGCATATCCACACGTGCACACACACACCTATATATTTATATGCATAAAATACATATTGGAACCCAAAGAAATCATTAAAAATATCTGCAGTATATTGTTAATTTTTTAAAAAGCAAGTTCTAAAGCTCATGTAAAGTTTATCTTGTTTTGTGGAATTATATACATATATGTTTGTTGGCCTAGAAACATGTCTAGAAGGATGGTCATGAAGATGTGAACTTAATTATTTCTGGATGATGAAATTTGAGGTGATTTTGTAACCTTTTCTTTACTTTCCTGTATAGTTTGAATTGTTCAGAAGAGTCTGTCGCACATTTACAAAAGCAACAAAACTATATTTACATAAAATATTTTTTAAAAGAGATGAAAAATGAGTGGTTAAAAGACATTGATGATGGGCTAAAAAGGTATAACACTCAGAGTTCCAGAGCAGAGGATAGAAAGAATGATATTCAGGGAAATGGTGATAATCATTAAGAATATTCTAAGGGGAAGGGTACAGCTCAGTGGTAGAGGGCGTACTTAGCATGCATGAGGTCCTGGGTTCAATCCCCAATACCTCCATTAAAATAAATAAGCAAGTAAATAAATAAATCTTATCACCCCCCCCAAAAAAAAAACAAAAAAAGAGAAAACCTAAAGAATAATAAAGAACATTCCAGAACTTAAAAGACAAAATTCACAAATGCAGCAAGCACAATGCTTAACTATCAAGATAAAAAAGAAATTGATACGTAAACATATTGTGATGAAACTCAAAATACTGAGACAAAGACAAGATCTGAAAAGCAACCAGATACAAAAGGTGAATCATCAGCAAAATAATGATCATCAGAGACTTGCAGCAGAGATATTTTGTAAACACCATTGCAGGAGAGAAAATATTGGAATAATATCCTCAAAGTTTTGTGAGAAAATAATTGTCTCGCTAGAATTGTATAACTTTCTAGGGGTTTCTTTTGAGCATGAGGATGTAGTAAATTTATGTTCAGAATTGAGACTTTACCCCCAATAAATCTTTACTAAATGTAATTCTAAGAAATAAAATAAAAATCAAGAAATCTTCTATATTAGAAATCATTTTCTGTATTAAATAATAATTTTATAACAAAGAAACCCCTGGAGAAGAGCAATTAGATTTTGTGTTTTAAGTCCTTTGTAATTATTTGGGAGGAATTTTAAGTATATATTAACTTTAGACTTTTCTTTGTTAAATATGAGTGATAAAATATCATGGATAACCAATGAAAGAACAGAAAGACTGTATACAACTTCCAAACTAATAAAAGAGGAAAATTAAATTGTAAAATGAACAAACGTTAATTAAATTTTAAAAAGAGGCAAGAAAGGAGAAAACAGGAAGTCAAATAAAACAAGACAAATAGCCTTAAGTCCAAATATCACAAAAGACATAATTTAACACAAAATATGATGACAATAAATACAATTGTATTAAACTTGCCAGTTAAAGGACAGGGATTTTCATGTTGAATAAAAAAATATAGCTGTAAATCATTTAAAGAGACACATCAAAATGGTAAAGTCATAATTGAAAGTAATAGGATGGGAAAAATGTATCAGGAAATACTAAAGAAAAGCTTAGGTGGCTTTATGCATATGAAACAAAATAGTCTTTAAGACACAAAGCTTTATTAGTAATAAAGAAGGTCACTTCATATTGGTAAATAGTTTTATTTTATCAGAGAATCTAATAGTTACACTAAAATTCACTAATAAAGTAAACTAAGATTTATAAATATAAAAATGAAGCACAGGGAAATATACACAAGATCTTATGTTAGCTCACAGAGAAAAAAATGTGACAACGAATATATATGTTCATGTATAACTGAAAAATTGTGCTCTACACTGGAATTTGACACAACATTGTAAAATGATTATAAATCAATAAAAAATGTTAAAAAAAACACAAAAAAATGATAGAACTAAGGGGTGTACTGACAAATCTGCCACCAGAGTGGCAGACTGCAGCACAGCTGTCTAATTATCAGTAGGACAAGCAGACAAAGTGTTAGTAAAGATCAGTTTGTCTGTTACTGGTGGTGTGAACTTTAATCACTTGATTAAGGTGCAGTCTGCCAAGTTTCTCCAGTGTGAAGTTACCTTTTTCCTCTTTGTAATTAATAAGAATCTTAAGGGGAGATACTTTGAGATTACATAAACATCCAATTTTTCATTATACTTTTACCTACTAATTTTACCATCCACTGACAATATTTGCCTGAAGCAGTTATTATCGTGCTGTTTGACAAATGATGATAATCTAATTGTCATTCCTTGTCAGTAGTCAAACAACTATTAGTTTGAATTCTACTGTTAAGAGCTTTTCCTTATCTGCCATTTATTTATTTATATATTAAAAATGTGTATTATTATGGACTTTTGGATGCCTGTTTTGTTCTTAAGGTAATAATCCATTACTACCATTATTTATTTTGCTGCTCAAATTATCCCAGTATTGCTCCCATTGGGAGCCCCTTCATGTTGGCTCCTGTGTCCTTTTGATATATCGCTGTCAATTTTTGAGCATGTACTTGATTTCTGGCACCACAATATTCCAGGATCATCTTGTGCTTTCCCTGCTACAGCCCTGAGGTAAACTGTTTCTTCAAGGAGGCCTGGTTAGAGAGGATCACATTAGACAGCATCCAAAACTTTCAAAATTGCTCAGAGAAGCTGAAAACTTTCAGGTAGTTTGGAGGTACTTGCTTTCTTGTGTGCCAACAGAGTTGTCAGTATAAGTTTTTTAAGTGCCATAAGGCTAGGTCTATGAAAATAGTAATGCAATAAAAATATCATGTATTTTAACCTTCAGCATACCAGGAAAAATAGTCATCACATTTACCATCTGGGCCCAGTGGAGATTATATAGCTTTAAAACTTAAAGTTATTTTTTGAAAAATTTCAAGAAGTAAAAGTAAAGAGAGAGTGAAAACAACAGAACAAGAATTTTGGTTCCTCATATTTGCATTATCATTATGTAATACTATTGAAAAATTTGAAGGCTCATAATTTTGTAGAAGAGAGCATGGCCATCTTTTTGTTGTAAACTACAAAAACATTTTCATTTTTAGTTTTATAAATGTAAATTAGATTGATCAATCCAATGAAATTTTTTATTTCCACCTAATATCTATCCTTCCAATCATAACCTTTTGTGTGTACACCTGTCTTCAGTATTTGTCCATTTATGAATCATATCAAGTAAAATTTTTCCCACAAATATAAAAGATAAATTAATTGTTAACATATTCTTTTATCAAAACAAGATGGTCCAGAGTTCTTGTTGCAAAATACTAAATGATTAAGTCCTTATTGAATGACTAACTGGGTCATATTTCCTTTTTGTGTTTTTAAGCATCTTGTTTGCTCTTTGATTCTTGTTAGAGAAAATGTATTTATTTATCCTAAAGACTCATAGTCCAAGATTTTGCTTATATAGTCAGTTTCACCCTCATTAGTAGTCTCTGGTGTTTCTGTCTCTTTGCCTTCATCTTCTGACTCATCTAACAATTGTGAAATGTCTTTCTCTGTTAATTTTCTTCTCTTTCTCATTATGGACAGAAATGAAAAATTCTGAATTCTTAATTATGTTCGGTAAAAGCTAAAAAGAAGATGACAAAGATGGTGTCTCCACCATTCTTTTATACTCTTTTGAGAGATGGTGCATTACTTTGGGCAATATAGTAACAAAACCAAAAGATAATGAAATAATGGTGATGTATTTACTCATTTATTTCTGAACAGTTCCGTAATTTTTGTTTCCTTATTATTTTAGGTTTTTTAAAAAGCATACTTAGAAATAATTTTGATGAGTGATGATGAAATAATTCCTAATGATGAAGTAGCAAAGTGTTTCAAGATGTAGGAAACGATCACTAAGATCTGATAATGTACTTCATTTTATTTTATTATTTTGGGGGGATTGGATAACATTATATCTTTATTTTTCAATAATCTCTAACTAAAATCTTATTTTTTCATTTATGTAAGTAGGCAAAAAACCACAATAGTAATGGTGTCTTTTCACTTTATCACCATTAGAAATCACAAATATTTTCATATCACAATACAGTTATAGTTACATTGCTTTCCTGCATTCTCTATTTTGCTTGTTTTCTGATCAACACACAGAAGGAGGTGAGCCAAAGGCAGCCCCATAATTTAATGTTCTTATTTATGCCAAGCAACAATAGTCTTCACACTGGATAGATCTGTTAAAAATTTAAACAATTTTAATGCCTTTATTTTAAGTTTATAATCTTGTTATTTGATGTGTTAATAAAGGCATACATATATTACTATTCTACAGATTTGTTTTTGATAACTGTATTTCAAAATGACTTGTTTCCTTTGTAACCTGAAATATTTTATATATTAGAAAAGATTATAAAATCAACTATACTTCAATACAAAAATTATTGAAAAGGGATCTGTAAGTTATACTAACTAGCCTGTCAGTAGGATCTGCCCTGAACTAAACAAAATCAAGAATCTTCCAGAAAGATCAAAGGCTGGTGCAGGGTGTAAGGATAGATTATGGTGGGCAACTAAATGTATCCATATCAAGGAATGTGAGTTTCATAAGGACAATAAGACATCAGTGAAATATGTTTTTAAGGTAAAAATTTTATTGAACTTAACATATAGATAGAGAAGACTATTTAAATGTATTTTTTCCAAACTTCTATATAGTACCATAATGTGTATATATATATATTTTTTTTAACTGAAGTACAGTCAGTTTACAATGTTGTGTCAATTTCTAGTGTACAGAACAATACTTCAGTCATAAAGGAACATACATATATTCGTTTTCATATTCTTTTTCACCATAAGTTATTATAAGATATTGAATATAGTTCCCTGGGCTATACAGTATAAACTTCTTGTTTATCTATTTTATATATGTTAGTTAGTATCTACAAATCTTGAACTCCCAATTTATCCTTTCCCACCCTCTTCCCCCGCTGGTAACCATAAGTTTGTTTTCTATGTCTTTGACTCTGTTTCTGTTTTGTAAATAAGTTCATTTGTCTTTTTTTTTTTAGGTTCCACATATAAGTGATATCATATGGTATTTTTCTTTCTCTTTCTGGCTTACTTGTATTTTAGATTAATAAAATGATCACTGGACCTAAATGATAGCAATAAAATAATTAATTTTATCCTATTAAAAATAAGTAATTTTTCTCTTTGATCTTTGAAAGACCTCCAAAATACAATAAAAGTCGTGAAATATCAATCCTTACATATAGTTATAAATGTTCAACAAAGAAGCCTATGAACTTAAATTGGATCTAATTATGTTCCAAGGGTGAAGAAGTTCTAGTCAAATAGTCAATAAAAGGAGTAAGGAATATTGGCAAGACCCATTCTCCCTTAAACCTGGTAATACTCTAGAAGTGAATTTTTTTTAATCGATGTATAGTCAGTTACAATGTGTCAATTTCTGGTGTACAGGGAGAAGTGAATCTTTAATGAAATTAACCTCTTAATTTTTTCCCCTTTTGTCACCTTGGAGGTTTATTGTGTTTCAAAATAGTATGCAGATTTGAAGAGCTGTGAATTGTTAGGAAATTTGTTAAGTGGAATAAAAAGAGAACTAGACCAGGGCTCCAAGAATTATAGATCTTAACTTAGGGTTGGACACAGTTGTGTTTCTTTGGGCTGAGCAATTCTGGAAGCCATGGTGTGGTGGAAAGAGCAGCAGCCTGCATCAGAGCCATGGTGACAACCTGCTTCTTTGGACTTCTAACCTCCCTCAATTTTTTCATCTTCAGTAGAGATAATAAAATCCTGTCATTAGGGTTGTTGTAAGTATTTAATGAACTACTGGAGACTGTTCAACTTGGAGGGCTAGAACTCTTACTCATCTTTCTCTCTCCTGTGTCTAGAAATATCTACACATTTAATGAATACATTATACAAATGAATACGTTATGTTAAGTATGTTAACAAACGACATATGAAAAACTGTAAAACATGCAATTTCAAGGTCATCATATTTGTGCTCAATACATTTGTATTAAGTGCTTTTACAGAGTTAAGGTAATTTTTCCCCTTATCTTAAAAAGCCTTCAGGAAAAGACTCCTTCAACCCAGGCTCACTGTATTATTAAATCAAGGAAAAAGCAAAGCTTTGAAATAATCTGAAACTTAATATTTAAAATTGCAGATCTACACTCACTTAACCTTGTCTGTGATTATTCAAATACCAGGCAGTAGCAAACCAGTTTATCATTGTGTTTGTTCTAAACTGACTGACTCATAAGTTTAGAAATTTTCGTGGTTGTGCCATAAATTTTATAGAGTAAAATATCTTTGTGTATGCTTTGAGCTTTCATTGTCCAAAAATATTAGTTTGGGTTTCTCAATAAAATTTTTAAAAATGTCTTTGTCTGTATTTTTCCCTCCTCCTTTAAACCATATCTTACAAATCTTCTGAGAAGTTGACTTGAATAATTTCTTAAGCCATTATTCTCCTTGCCATTTTAATATAATCTTCATTTCCTGTATAAAGAAACCAAGGCTCTTACGAAGTCCTAGAGAGACCAGTTTGAAAGTTATAGGCCTTTCCCTTTGCTGAGCCACAGAGCCTCTCCAGCAAAAGGAAAGAAATCTGACTTGGATTTACACATGTAACTTGTTTAACGCACCAGTTGGTTTGTTCAGTCGTTGCTCAGTTTGGAATCTGACTGTAAATTAGACAAATGCTTATTCCAGCACACTTCAGGTTTCCCTGTGAAGTCACTTATGCCTCTGACGGAGAAACTAGTATCCAAGGCCTAATGATTGTCCATTTGATCCACGATTTACTTTTCTGAGATATTGGTCAGAGGTTGGACTCTAATACTTTCTTACCCTCAGTGTATGGTTTATATGTATGTGAGACTCTCTGTCCTCCCTTCCTTGTTTGGCTCTCTCACTAGTTGACAGGTTCAGTAAAGATAAGAATTATATTTAATCTCTGGATGATATTGAGGTAAAAATACCATAAAGGAAATTCCTGAATTGGAGGTGAGGCTGGACTGCTCAATAATCTATGGTCTCGTACCTCTTCAAATTCTGTACTTTAATTATATGTATACCAGCAAGCAGATAGAGGAAGTGTTATTACCATGGTGCTTCCGTGTAACACTCCACCACCGGCTGGCTTCCTGCACTTGTCTCACAGACCCCATTCTGTTGTCTGCTCCCTTAGATCTTTATTAACAACGAGTGGCAGAACTCAGAGAGCGGCAGAGTGTTCCCTGTCTATAATCCAGCCACAGGAGAGCAGGTGTGTGAAGTTCAAGAAGCAGACAAGGTACGTCCGTCTTAGAAAAAAAAATTCCCTATGAGATAAGTACCTTGAGACAGCAAAGCACTAAACATGCTCTCCAGACATCACCACTGATGTCATTAGTCACTTTTTGTGAAAGCAAGTGGTTCTTGCTTTATTTGCAGCATTACCTCTCTTCACTTGTGCCTCTTCCTCTCTAACAGGCAGACATAGACAAAGCAGTGCAGGCAGCCCGCCTGGCTTTCTCTCTTGGTTCAGTGTGGAGAAGGATGGACGCTTCAGAAAGAGGACGTCTGTTGGATAAGCTTGCAGACCTGGTGGAACGAGACAGGGCAGTCCTTGCAGTAAGTAGCCTGACAAAACATCGAGTCTTTACCCCCAGCTTACCATCCCATTGAAATCTAGATTCCTTAGGCTTTCTGAAAATATGAGGTGAAGCAAGCCTGGGGAACAAGCCACGGAGTACATGGTGTGCATAAACAGGAGAGGTTTGGCTTTTGGGGTCACATGGGGAAGTGGAGGACCAGCTGAGTGTCTCTTCTTGCTGAATTTTGAAGTTCAAAACCATAGCTTCCCATGACTGGAAAGGACCTTCCTGCTTTCCTTGTCCCCCTTCCTCCCATCCTCAGCAAACAAAACAAAACAAACACAGTCAAGCAACAGGAGACTCATCATGCTGCTTGCAGGAAACCAATACCAAATGACTCTTTTGGCAAGCAAGCAGGACCAGTTTTACCTCTCCAGAGTTAGCCCTCTTGACTAAAGGGAAGCCTTCAGAAGCAGAGGGCATGGCGTGGACTTCCCTCGTACTTCTGCTCCCTTTGTTCTTCTGTCACTTTCTACAACTAGTTAGCAGAATGAGCATTATGATCATTTTCTCATGTAAGGGACTTCCGCTCTCATAGTGGTTTGTTGTCGCTGCTGCTGTTTTTAAAGTAGAAGTCAGTTTCTCAGAGAATACAAACTTTGTAGAAACCAGGGAACTTCACCTGCATGACCAGCAGTTGATCATCTACGACTTAGGGCATCTTTGTTCAGTCAGGGCATTCAAGCCATGGATGCTGTGTCCTGCTCTCTGGTTGGGAAAGCAGGACGCTGTTGGGTTTGCTTTGGGAAGGGACACTTTGGGCCCTTCCTCAGTGTCTTTTCTACCATGGCTCGCCCTCCTCCAACCCCCTTGGGGATCTGTTTGTAGTGTGGGAACCAAAATGAATCATTAATGGAGGTGGTTTGGAACTCTTGCCATATATAACATTTACTTACCTACAAAAACATTTTCTAGTTTGGTATTTCAAAGAATACTGTTTCCAATGAGGTGTTTATACATATTGGGAAAAAGTGTTTCATGGTGAAGTAACTCCTTAGAGATTCACAAGACATAGAGCATGTTAAAGACTCTGAAAAGCCCTACTCAGTATTTCTCAAGCTTTTTGGAACCACAACACTATTTTTCTGGCTAACCTATCAATATTGTGCGAAATAGAATTCTTTGGAATACCTTGGGGGAATACTGGTATATATGCTGTCTCTTCACTGGATTATGGTTTCTTTGAGAGTGAAAACTGTATTTTGCTCCTTTTTTTTTTTTTGTAATGCTAGCACAGTTCCTGGTACATAAGTGGTGATTGGGGCATGTTGATGGTCTGTAAGTGTCTGTTTAATTGAGTTAAATCTGTACAATATTTGCAACATTAGATTAGCAGTATTTACTAGATAATGATGTAGTTCATTTCTGTAGTTACATTTTCATGTCATGAAATTCAGATGCCATCCATTTTCTGACATATGTCTCACTGTGGTCAAGTCCTTTTTCCACCACACCTAAATGAGATTCCTACTTCTAAACATTCCGAAGCCATGCCATGAGAAGGGTGAGTTTTAGTAAGTATCCTCTGGAATACAGGGGAGCTCCTGACCAGAAAACTGAAGTTACTGCTGTACCCAGGTAAACACAGTTGAAAATAAACCTCGGGCTGGCGACTCTCAGATGAGTTTCACTGGTGTCAACAGCTCATAGGGATGAACCATTTAGGTAGCCCAGGTTCTGGTTATTGACTGCACTTCAGTCTGTGCTGCCTACACCTTGGCTCTGGGCCACCTGAGTGGAGAATGTAACGCTCATCTCATGGACGTATATTTATACTAGTTTAAACTTTTTAGATTACTTAATCTGAAAAGAACTGGGAAATAATTTGATTCCCTGTAATGGTGAGCCAATACACAGTGATAGGTCACATGATATTTTAAATTGAGTCCCATCTTATACACATGGTAAGTGCATAAAGTCAGAGTAAGTAACAGTATTTTCATGTCATTGGATGGAGAATATTTCAGTTTTAATTTTGTCACTCAAATACTTTTCATACCAATGTGTGTTATAAAATGTCTTTGAAGAGAAGGACATGCGTTTACAAACATAGGTTTTTATTTATTTTATTTGTTAAATTTGTAGCGCCTTTAATATTTCTCAAGTCAAAATTCTCTTTTCTCATTTCATTGTGTTCTTTTATAATTCTTTTTGTTACCCTATTTAGGAACATGTCATTAAAATAATAATGTTTGTAATCTTAAACTGCTTAATAAATCTAACTCTATTTTTATTAAATGGAACAGATACTTCATTCTTAATAGATAATGGTCGTTAACATAAATATTTACAAAAAACCAGCCCTCAAGTTGTTACAGTACGAGCTTCCCGAGAGGAGACCTTGTTTATGTGCTGGTAATAAATAAACTCACTGTGCACTGTGGCTGTTCCATTTCTCAGCAGGGGTCTTGGCAGCTGTGGAGAACATTTTATATTCTCATCAATTGCATAAAAGCCCATGTCCCTGCTTCTCTTTATAGATTCAGATTACTGGTGTAGACTCCAAAAAATCCCCATACAGCTCTGATCATTAATATAACAGAAGCTGGTCTGACAAGCAGAACACTTCTTTATCACCAGTTGTGTTTATATTTTGGAATGGTGGTTACTGGAAACACAGTAACATGCACATATATATTCATTGTGGTTTTTACTGGAAACTAAACTAAATGAGCGGTACTAAAACTCTTTTCATTTGGGAAATCAGAGTTGACCAGGTATGCATCATTATTCTGATCCATTTGTATTCTCACTCCTCCTTTTGCCTTCTGCTCTGGAAATTATTTAGTGTATCACTGGAACGTTCTCTCCATTTCTTTTCCTACAGACCATGGAATCCCTAAATGGTGGCAAACCGTTCCTGCAAGCTTTCTACGTGGATTTGCAAGGCGTCATCAAAACCCTTCGGTATTATGCAGGCTGGGCTGATAAAATTCACGGGATGACCATTCCTGTAGGTATGTGAAATCCAAGTACATTGAAAAGAGAAACTCAGGCTCCACCAGAAATACAGTTCCACCACCAAACACAGATAGCAGTCACATGGAATACAGATCTGAGCACACTTGCAACAGCTTGAACTAAACAACCAATGAAACAGAATATGTCACTAATTCTAACAATATCCCTATGTCAGTATGTAGACAGTTCACATATAGGTGCAGGGGCAGGCCACTTACATCAGTACGCCAGTCAGCTGACGAGCAGGTATGCGATTGTCAGCTACAAAGTGTTCAGCACTGTGCTGGGTTAAGGGTGTGGAGAGGCGTTGAGTGTGGGGAAGTTACACTGACACTTTTTTTTTCTTTTAAGATCCAGGTTAGGAGACAAAACCAGTAACACAAAACAAAGATCTCCACAGGAGAGTTACACTTATGTGCTAAGTCGTGTGGCTTGGCCTGTCAGTGCTGTAGCCCTTGAAAGAAAAGGGAGGTATCCACACAAGGTCAGTGGAAAGGTCTGGAGCTGAGCATGAACGCTAGCTGTAGCTAATGCCAAATGCGGTGCCTTCACAGCAGCCCCAAGGGCAGGCACCGTTATTAACATCCTCAATGACAGAGGAGAAAGCCGAGGCCTAGAGACGTTAGTTTTCCTGATTCACCACCAAATAAATTGTAGAGTCAAAACTTTGACATCAGTGCCTGGTGTGTGTCTTCACTAGAGGATCCTGGGAAGAAGAGATACTATGACAGGACAGGGGCCAACTGAAAGAGATATGAGGACATTGGCAGTGGTGAATAGATACAGAGAAAGAAAATACATGTTTGTGAGTGTGCCAGGTACTCTACCCATGTTCTCTGGAAAACAGCTTGCTTTCTGTGCACACATGAGAAAGAGTGGAAAGTGCTGCTGGGAACTACGGAATGCCCAGTTCGGGCCTTCCGAGGCTGAGGAGGATTGGCTTACCAGAAAAGCGGATGGTTGGTTGATAGTGTGGATGGCTTAGAGCAGTGCTTCTCGAACTTTAACGCACACACATATCACATATCAGTTGGAATCTTCAAGTGCAGATCGAGGGTGGGGCCTGAGTTTCTGCATTCTTACCCAGCTGCCAGGTGATGTCTGTGCTGCTGGTTCTCTGCCTTGAGTAGTGAGGAGAGGCTTCGGAGACCAGCACTGACCAGGTGGCCATTGTGATGCCTCATTTAGGCAAGAAGAAAAGAAGTCAGAGTGGAGAAGGGACAGAAGTGAGACTTCAAAGGACTATTTTAAAATTATCTCCGTGAGTGATGGTGACATGTGGAATGTTAGTCTTTAGAAAACGGTTGTCTGGTTATAGGGACTCTTCTCTGCCATCCAGAGGGTTCCCATGTTTAGCAGACTCAGAAAGATGGAGATAATTGCTCTTAGGGAATGTCAGAATCTTAGTTCAGTCCTGGCTCTGGGGTATCACAGAGCTGCTGTTCTCCGGCCTCATGTGTAGGATTGGGGAATGGCCTCAGTGAGCAGAGCTGTTATTTAGTATAAGCCTGGGAGTTAAAACCTTTGTCAGAAACAGGACATGTGTGACACAACATTGTAAAATAACTATTACTCAATAAAAAAATGTGAAAAAAAAAAGAAACAGGACATGTGTCAACCTTTTTAGGTTGGCCTCTCCTGCTTCAGTGTAGAAAGGAAGTTAACCAGAATCAAAGGCCCTGGTTCTTTTGCTCCCCGCCGCACCTGCCATTTCACTGTTAAGACAACAAATACGTTTCAGGTATTTAAACATCTTTTCAAATAATGTACAGATATCTGAGAAATAAGGTGAAACAAAGGACTGTACACATAAATTTCTATTCAGCTCAACAGTGTCTTGGTTTTCATTTGCCTCCTTAGGAGAGACATTGATTGATTAGATAAAGGTTTATTGGAGTTTCTGATACTGTTTGACACTTTGCTGTTACTTTGGCCAGAAAGGTGGTTGATCCATAAGCTTCCATAAGCTTTTCATCTGATGCTCTTTGGAGATTTTGAGGATGTTGACCTAGGAGTTAGAAATACAGGGCTTTCACAGTAGTCTCTCCCACCTTTGCTCATAAACTGGTGTCCAGCCAAAGGAAAAAAAAAATGAGGAATTCTCTTAAATACTAAGTAATTTTTGTTTCCCTAATTTTTCCTAAAGTGCATTTAGAAGGATACCAGGGTGAGTGACTCTCCAGGGAGTCAGAGCTGTAGGCAGAGCTCCTACGAAGCTGGGGGTCTGGGGTGGGAGAGCTTTCCTTATGGTCCCTGAAGCAGGTAAAGGAAGGATGGAGATAAACGTGAACTTGGCAGCTTTCCTCTCTGTTCCAGGTTTAGGTACATTTGGGCATGCCTGTAGGCTGTTGAGAATTCATCTCACAGCCCCTCTGGCTACTTTAGTGCTTAGGGAATCTAGATGGCTCAACCAGGGGGATCAGAGTGGAAGATCAGGGAAAGGGAGGGTCATTATTATTCACTTACTTATTCTCAAATTTGTTCAATCTATCTATTTGTGCTTTGTCATTTGTAAGTTCGTATTTTAACATCAGTTTGATTTTTGTCAGTATTCTTGTCTGTATTCATTTTTGTCTTGTCTTTGTATTTTTGTCTATTCATTTTTCCAATGAAATCTGGAATATAAGAAGGTTGTTAGTCTTTAATCATGGGATCTTTATTATGTTACATGCATTTCCCTGTGAAATACCCTAATTTTGTTTGAAATTATAACATAAAGGAATAATATACTTTATATTTGCATAACACTTGAGAGTATAAAATGTTTGTTCACATATAAGATTCATGTGATTCTGTGTGTGATCCTGTGTGACAAGTTAGATTTTAAAAGGTATTGTACCCATTTTACAGGTAAGAAAATGAAACACCAAGGGTTTAGTGTCTTGAACAAGGTCACATGCGAGTAAGTGGCAGACCTGAGATTCAAGCCCAAGTCTCTTTCTGCCCAAGCCATTGTTGACCCCTTGTGGAGACCTGTTCAGCAAGGCAGGAAAGGGAAGACACCAGTCACCCTGATGAAGCATTTAACCCTCTGCAGATTTTTAGATTAATATCCAATGGATTCTTATTATTCATTGTAGTTATGCTCTGTAAAATTGGCGTGGACACTGAGTTAGTGAATGCTGAGCCATTGCTCCTAGAGGAAGTACATGGATGAAAAGCACAGTTCTGTCTAGTGACCCATAAAAATAAACCTGGAAGTGTTTTTTTTTTAATTTTAAAATATAAAACTGCTTTGTTACATTGAGTTATACTTCATGGTTCATCCAACTTAGTATGTCTAACACTAAAGGATAAAAACCAGAAAGAGTGGGAAGAATTAAGCTCTTGTCTCTTGGACTCCTTTCCACTTAGGAAGCCTCCGGAGTCTGCCTTGTCATGAGAAGAGCTCTTCCTTCACCTGCTCTACCAGGTGTCATCCTCAGTCTCTCAGTCTTTCACTCATTCCTCCATATATTCATTCATTCAGCAGATTTTTTTTTTGTTTAGAGCACCTGCTGTTTCATGTCCTTGGTTAAGCACTAGGGATACAAAGGTGAGTAAATAAGATGCTTGTAGAATAGTAAGGAAAACAAACAAGTAGACAGGGAAGTGTAACGTAGTGTGGCTTATTCAGATATGGAAGCATGAAGTTCGCTGGTTCTCCATAGCAAGGGCATCTCACCCAGTATTAAGGCTTCCTGGAGAAGGAAGTGGGATGTACCAGATGATACCTGAAGGGCAGGTAAGTGGAGATGGAGACAGGGCCATCACCAGCGGTGGTAATAGCCTGTGCGAAGCATGGAGGGAGGAGAGTATCGTGTGCTGATGGATCTGAAAGTGTATCCAGGTTAAGAAGACAGGGAGCTCTGGGCCTGGGGAAACCATGCTACAAGTTTTATTCCACAGTAATGGTGAGTCACTGGATTATTTTAAGTAAATGAATGCCTTGATCAAAATTGCATTTTAGAAAGAGACTTTGATTACATAGTAGATAATCAATTGGAGAGAGCAAGGATGTACTTTTCCCCCTCCCCCCGAGGAGTGGCCTCCCTCTAGAATATTTGGGAGGAGAAGGAAAGAGTTGTGACACGACCACTTTGGAGCTGTCCCCCAAACAGCCGTTTCTCCCTCTGAATGGAGAGATTCTCCTATCCCTGTCCATTGCATCCCACTCAAGGCCCACAGTGGGTGTTATCGCAGAATCATGAAATATCAGTTTGAGTCACAGGGGTCTGATGTTCTTCCCTGTGCAACGTGTCTGTTATTTCCTGCTATGGTACTCAGAGGAGCTGTTCTTTCTGACCATAAATCCTGTGCTTGACCCTTCTGCTACAGCGTCTCCTAATGACGATGATAAATAATCATCATCGCTATGATTTATTGTACGCTTTCTCTGTGCCCATTATATTATCTCTAATCTCATAGCAGCGCTCCAGGGGAAGTATTATTTTCCCCATTTTGATTATTTTAAATCTATATCCCAATTCTCTGCTCCTCTCATGTCCACAAACTCCTTGTGATAGAGGAAGGAACAAAGCTTGCTTTCAGTTTACTGAAGAAGAAACGGAGGTTAATTGATTTGTATTACTTACGATTTTTCTCTGTAACAAGTGCTGATTTTATTTTTTGATATATAAGCAGAGAAAATGTAGTACATGCTTTAAGATGAATTCCGACATAAAAATGGCCTTATGATACATTAGCATATAGGAAAAGTTAGAAAAAACTACCTAGGCCATCTGTAATTATTTATCCACTTCACCCCCTTCCAGTTTTACCTGTTGAACTAAAGAATAGGCTAAAAATGTACAGAAATTGTCTCAGATCCTAACTAAGGTTTTGCCTTCAACAGCTCGATCTAATGTAGTGTTATCAACAGAGGACGCATATGGTGAGGTCTTATTTATTGTTCACTCAGAATGAGAATAAGGAGCTGTTTGCTCTGCCCACCTAAGAAGAACCCAGGGTAGTTGGAGTTACCTGAATTGATGGTGACAGGAGATCACATGGTCTGCTTCACATGTAACCTCTTCAAGAGATTAAGGCTGAAGAAGACGTCGGGGATCCCTAAAGCCAGTCTCCTCATTTTTCAGACAAAGATACTGAGGTCCAGAGAGATGAAGTGACTTTTTTTTTTTTAAGATGGTATAATGGAGGAGTGGTAGAGCTAAGATATCTTCATAACTGACTCAAACATGCAATTCAGCTTCTGAGAGGCTACCAACAGACTCACGGGAGGAATAATGTTAACACCACTGTATATAATACAGAGTCTCCAGTGTTGTTGTGGGCATTTACAGAGTTTGTCAGTATAGCTGTAAAATGTTCAGTAAGGTCTGTTCAGTCTCAGAATACATAGGAATCTGCTAGAGGACATAATGGACTAGTTGGACATGTAGTCGGTCTAATTGTTTAATAGCAGGGTCACCAAAAAGGTTGCTAGCTCCTTGAAAGGTAATTTTGTACACAGGTTGAAGATTTGAAGATGGCCATCCATTCACTGAGTTGTGTTATAGATTCTGATGCTATTAAATAAACTCATTTTTACTGTTACCAGGTATGTAAAATTTGCTACAGTTCTTGAAATACTCTTAGTATTGTAATTGGGAGCCATTTCTTGAGATCCAAATTTGATAAATTTCCCCTCAATTTCTGGCACAGTTCAGATTTTTCTGACTTTATTGACTATACATATTACCTTATCATATGATTTCTAGCTTGTGTATAGGTTGTGTCAATGCCAGATGTTCGTATGAGAATAATAATTCTGCCAAAAATATTTTTTAAGCAACTATAAAATCTGCTTTAGGAAGTAATGTTTACCCTGAAGGAATAATCCAAATAGTTAAACTGTTCTGATTAACCAAGTAATTACTGTCTCTTCTGTGTCATTTCATGAGCCCCCATCAGAGAACATAGAACTGTGGCTCAATGTTCACAAATACGGAAGAGATTTTTCTGTTACTCAGCTCTAGGGACAAAGCTTCTTTTTAGTAAAATTCTATAAATGGCTCAGTCTGTACATACTCAGTAAAATTTGATCCATAGCTCAACCAAGTCCATAGTAAAATAAAGATTTTAGTTGTAAGAGTTTTATATTCTTCGTAAGGGTGTAATCACTCAGGTAAAAGCACATCAGAGAAGTTCTGTCTGTATGTGCCTTAAAATAACCCCCTTTTAAGAGTAGTATCTGTTACTCTCTATTTTTTACTTTCTTGAGTGAAATAGGAAAGAGGCTGAGAGGTAACAAGTCCTACACATGTGATTTAAGTATTTGTGTTTTGGTGTCTCATCTCTTCTTTAGTTTACTCCACCATAGTTGTATTCTAACTTGTTGGCTCAGAATGTGATATTCAGAACATTTATTTGGCATTTTCATCAAATGTGGTCCTTCGTTGCTGAGTGTGCGCTCTCTCTGTAATGCCTTGTGTTTGATAAGAAGACCTAAGATCATTGTAGCCTAAAATAGAGTATTTGAGTTTGGTTGGAGATTTTTTCCTATGTCAGGCTCACGTGCTTTATGGCACAAAGCTGCAGAAATGAAGAGAACAGCCTTTTAAATCATCTTGCCATGTCTGGAGAACATTATTAACATAAAAGATGGGAAAATGGGCTGTAATTTTTCTTCTAGGCAGAGAGGAGTGCTCATTGTATATCATCGTAAGGATGGAGGAAAGAGAGAGAAGTAACACTTGGCCGCCTGTTGGAGTCGACTTTTCCTAGGGGAGGAGAGGCGCTCAGCCCTGGGTTCCCCAACCTGAGGGGAGGGCTGCTCCGTTGTGTTCTCTTTATAACTTAAGATACAGGAGACTCTGTGAGTTCTCTTGTGTCCACATCCCACATCCTCAAAGGGTCATCTTCACTTTTCACAAAAGGGTTGTCTATTTTTCGCTATTTGCACTCATTGACCTTATACTCTGATTCTGTAGTTCGTGATATCCATCTAACTCCAACACCTTATTCACAAAAGAGCCTTTAATATGTTTCTAAAGGAAATGAACTTGTGATCTGGTGACCCAGATTCAAGTGTAGGAGCCACAACTTAACCAGTTTATCTTTGTAGACTTAAAAATCTCTGTGCCATATTTTCTCTAGTTATAAAATTGTGATAACACTTGCCCTAATTTTCCATAGTGGTGGTGTGCACGTAATAAGGCAAGAATGTGAAAATATTTTGTAAGGTTCTGTAGATGCATATATGTTTTTGTTCTTATTTTACTATTTTAAAAGTGTTAAAACACTTTGTTTAGATTCTCCTACACTTCAGACTCCTTCCAGGCAAAAAGTAAATAAATAGAACTCAGCAACTGTAGGTCATCTTGATGCCCGTGGACTCCCCTTTACCTGCTTGATCCCTCTGAACCGTGCTGTCGGAGTGTGGTCTGTGGATCAGAAGCACCGGGCCCACATCACCCTGGGAGCTTGCAGAAATGCAAACTCTTAGGTCCTACCCTAGACTTAAGGATTCAGAATCTGCATTTTAACAAGATCTCCAGGTGCTTAGTGTACACATTTAAATTTGAGAAGCACAATACGGCATACATGTGGCACTGCTGCATGCAAGTTGATTCTATACGTTAAGTAGTAAGCATGTTTTATTTTAATTATTCAGTTTGAAGAATATTAGAAGATAATATTGCTAGTTCATGAAATCTGTTATTTCATAGGTTTTCCTTAAGGTGAGGCTAACAAATAGCTATCTGTTACAGATTTTTTTAAAGATGAGTTAATTTAAGAAATTGTAAGTAAGTAAGAGAGTAAGCTATTATTATAAGTAAGTAATATAATAATGTTATTATAAGTAAGTAATAGAGTGAGCGATACTGCTGAGCTCAAGGTCTGGGACCCTCTCTATCTCTTTCACTCAGTGTTCTTTTAGGAAGAGTTCAAGCACCAAAATACCCTTTATTTCTTTATTTACTGCTTAGAGGAACTTAGATGGAAGATTCTTCAGTTCCTTTTTTGTACCAGCCTTTGGCTAAATGTCAAGTCTTTGAACAGTTTATCCAAGAAAATTTTTATTCCCCATAACTCAGTTCTCTTGAGATACAATTACGGAGTGGAGTTCAGTTCTTGAAGTTAACTTTTTAAGATTTTCCCACATTTTTTCTTCTACGTTTCATTTCTTAAGTAACTTTCAAAATTACATAAGTAATACAACTAAATTCGTCAGTATTTAGAATGTAGGGGGAAATGCTTTATGAATTACCATGCTGTGCTTGCGCCAGTGCCCTGTGGATTTTCTCTGAACCGTTCCAGTTTCCCACACGTGCTGCTCAAATACCTGTGTTGTTTCTTCAGCTCATATTCCCATTTTTCACTCAGCTCATTTGCACTCCATCCTGATGTTACATTCTGGTTCTGTTGTCTGTGATTAATACTTGAATCCATCACCTTAGCCAAATTGCAGAGTTTACTTGGGAAGAATTTCCTTCCAAATGAAGTTCTCTTGTATATTGATGAGCAGTTTTGCTCTCCATGAAAAAAACTTTTCCAAGAAGAAGCCTAATATCGCATTTATATCTTCTGGGAAAAATGTGAAACATTATAAAGTATTAATGGGAAAATAAACTTTACAGAGATTTATAAGTTGAAGAAGGATAGCAATTTGCACTATTGTAAGGAAAGACATCTATAAAAATTCTTGAGTTGTCTGTATACAAACCTAAGAGTTAATTTGATTTTTAAAATACTACTCAAACTTCTTGTCCCTCTATGGACAGTTTCCACATTCTGGCTGTTTTCTTGTGGTAGTGATGATACATTCTAAAATAATTTCCTTCCTGCAGTTTCTGAGCACTACCTACTTCCTAAATTCTTCCATTTAAAGTAATATACATGAAACAAAATTGGGAGACAAGTAGCTGATTAGGGAAAGACTTTACTTATACACATGACAAAGGCCTAATTTCCTTAATATACATAGAGTTTGCTAAATGGCCAAAAAGAATAACCCAGGTAGAAAAATGGGAAAGGATATAAACCTGAGGAAAAAATTTTAAACAGCCAGTAAACATGAAAAATATTCAACCTGTATATCATTAAAGAGATCAAGACACATTGCCAGTTTTCACCTGTAAGGTTGACTAAAATTAAAATGTTTGAAAAACTCTAGTGTTAAAGGGTAGGAAAAAAATCATGTTGTTGGAATTATGAGTTGTGTGATTTTCCTGAAGGGTGATTTGGCAATATTTATCCAAATGTGAAATGCCTATATACTTTGACCATGAAATTCCACAGATATGTAGAGATATATAAAATGATAATGTTACAGCATTATTTATAATATCCTGAACTGAAGGCAGTTTGTGTGTCCCTCAGGACAGTTTACAGTAGTACTGTTATTTATTGAGCCAGTGGAATAATACTCAGTAGTTCGAAAAATGTGTTAGCTTTATATGGAAAAAAAGAGGGGGGAAAAAACAAAGTATAGAAGACAATGAATAATATGATCTCATTTTTTTTCTTAAGAGAGAGGGGATAAAAGCATGCTACTGTATGTGGGAAAAAAAGTTCTTTGAAAAGATGCATCAGCAACAGATAGCTGTTAATTCTGTGAAGAATTGCCATCTCCTTCTGTGCCCACTTTGATCCCCACCCCTAATTGTAATGCTCTTCTTGAGTATTAACTAAAGAGTCTTCACTTTCCCTGTGAAACAGCTTTTGAGAGAGAAAACAAATGCCAGTGAAGTGATCAAAGGGTTGGCACTTGAGGAAAAAACAAAGACCCAGTACCAGAAATGAAAAGCTGTCTGCTAAAAGCTAGACATTCTTCAGTTAGTTCAATTAGCCACCTAAAATAATTCAGATAAACATAATGGTACTTTCCTAAAAATGAATTAGGTTTGGATTTCTTAGGTATTTATTCCAATTTCCTGTTGCTCCTATAAGGAACATAAGGTGATTAAATCATCTTCATTTCCATGGCTAGTTTGAGGGTGGAGGCTTTGGGTTATTGATGGAATCTTCTTTGAAGTAGACTTTTGCCTTCTTGAAATAGGCCAAACATGCCTGGGTTCGCCCAGTGCCTGGAAGTGTACTTGGACACTGGGATTAAATTATGAAATAGGTCTTACTTCTGTTCCTCACCTTTTCCAGTCACCTAGCAATCTCAGTGTACCCAATAGCATTTTACTTACTTTCTTTTTTAGTACTTCAGAAAGCTATTTAAAATTCTGAGGTACCTCAGTTTTTAACTCAGTTAACTGTGCTACGTGTAAGTATCACTTTAATATTTAAAGTAAAATTTAGTACTTCCTGGTTTCCTGGTCCCATCCCTCCCTGCCCTCCACCCCAGGACTGCATCTGATATCGTAAACGAGGTCCTCTCATCAGTACTCTGTTCAGGTGTCTGGGAACCGTATCTGGAGAAACCTGTTGCCAAGTGATAGCTCTCCTACAACCTTTCATACATGGTTGAGTAGGAACCATGAAGAAAATAAAGTTTTTTTCAACTTTATTTCTGCTTTTTGCTGCCATGCACGTTCTCCTTCTGCATTTTTTTTCTTCTTGTCTGAACTCTCTGATAGTGACATGCTCATTTCTTTCAGATGGAGACTATTTTACCTTTACAAGACACGAACCCATTGGAGTGTGTGGACAGATCATCCCGGTAAGTGTATCTCCTCACGCCTTGTATTTATTTTCTCTTGAACCAGTTCTCTTAAGGATACATAAAACATGGACCTCAGTGATGTGTGTTTTCCATTACTGGGGGAAAAAAAGCCCTGAGCTCATGTTGTTGACATATCTTTAACAGCCTCCCTGCAAATGCTTATTTGAACAGGTTAATAGGGTTTCAGCTCTGTTACCAGGAGTTGAGTTCTCAAGTCATGGAATTCTCATGATTAAAATAAGCAAAGCAAAGCCCAGTGTATTAATAACCTGCCCTTGGTTATGGATGTCCAATCTGCTTATGGAAAACTAATGCTTTGTTATATTTGCTTGTTTATTTTTTAGAACTGTGACTCACCATTTTTCCAGGCGTATTGTTTTATATGGTCTTTTAATCCCATTCTTTCCCACTGTTTCTTTTCACAAAAATCTAGATAGAAGACTCTACAGAAGACACAGCAGTACAATTAACGTCACAGTCATAATTGAAACCATGCCGGGCTCTTATGTGTCTTGTAAAGGGAAATAGATGTGGTGCTTAGTGTTTGGATTGGAACATTAAACATTGTCTTTTTCCTCTCTCTCATACACAGCCTTGGCACTACACAAAACATCATCGAGTCTTCCAACAGTACTAGCTAATCATTCTGGCAGGGACTTCAGGGGAGGCTCAATTTGAATTACAGTATGGACAAGAAGTTTTCTCTTCTCAAAATACAGGAGAATAATTCAAGCTAATCTTTGGTTCTGGGAGCCAGAGATTTTTGAGAAGTATTCATTTATATTTAATGATCCTCAAGCTCTGGGTTACCGTGAAATTTATTAGAGAATGAAAAGGGAAGATGAGAGGTTTGGTTTAAGTTCTTCTGCTCCTAAACCACCGGAGGAAATCCCAGTTGGATCAGAGTGGGGATGAGGTCTGTCACCTTAATGGCAGGAACTCAAACCTGCTCTTCTTGCCCTTCTCCAGACTCTGGGAGCTGCAGCTTTCACTGACAGGACAAGAGCCGCTTGTCAGCCAGCTCCAGCTCAGTTACTGCGCTCCAAGATTTATATACTGTAGATGGAATTAAAACATCACTGTGGACTCCCAAGTTTATAAACAACTAAGGAGAAAAGAAATTGGGTGTTTGGTGAAGGCAAGACACTTGTATATTTTTGCAAGCTTGCCAGGGCCAGTGAGAATCTTTCAAGGATGGCAGCTGAGATGCTTCAGGCAGAAACACACTGTGGTCGGGGGCTGAAGCCACGGAACCAGGATTTCTGTTTTCTGTCTTAATGAAATTATCAACGACACCTGATAGTACTAAGGCTCATGCCTGCACTTATGACAATACAAGCTTAATATCCTTTTAAAATCCATTTAAGCCACTTTAGGCCCCAATTCAGATACTCACATATATTTTTTTGCAATGGCAAGAAGGCCAACTAAAATTTTTGTGTACTCATCAGTAGATATGCACTTTATTTTTGTAATCATGTGTCTTGTGACAACACATGTATGTCTGTACACAAAGAAAAGGTACTACCTTGAAGTATACACTGACTTCTAGTTCTTCCACTCTTAAGAGCTTTCATACCAGTCTGATATCCTGGTTTAAAAATCACAAATGCAAGAAAAAATTTCCATACACAGAATTTACTGGAACCAAAGTCTAATTTTAAAAACATATAAAATAACAACAATGAAAAACCTAAACAAAACAAAGGAAAACAGACTCCCTTTTCACCATGAGATTTCTTTTGGTGGGTAGCTGGGAAATAGTAATTTGCTAACTAGAGAGAATAGGAGAGATTTTCAAGGTCAGTTCTATTCTATTCTTAATGAAGTAATTTAAAAAATCCAAACATCTATACTCTGTGGTGGGACAAGATTTATGTTGAGGACAAGTCTGAGAAATCTGAGAAGTCACAGGTTGAAAACAAAGTAATAGAGAAATATTTTTCCATCTATCAACCCTGAGTTTTTCACTTTCAGTGGAACTTCCCCCTGCTGATGTTTGCCTGGAAAGTTGCTCCAGCTCTGTGCTGTGGCAATACAGTAGTTATTAAGCCAGCAGAACAAACACCACTCAGCGCGCTCTACATGGGAGCCCTCATCAAGGAGGTAAGAGAAGCCAACTTCAGGGGGGCTCCCACTCCCTTCACAGTTGGGGCCTACTGGAGCATATCCGATTTAACGTGCTTCATCAGCTTTCACAAGCCATGTTTCCTCCAATTCTGTTTTGTTAGGCTGGCTTTCCACCGGGAGTCATCAATATTTTGCCAGGATACGGGCCAACGGCCGGGGCAGCAATAGCTTCTCACGTTGGCATAGACAAGATTGCGTTCACAGGGTCTACTGAGGTAGGTGCCTGAGAAACCATGGCTTGAAGAAGAGTCCTGTAAATGAGTAGACGGTTTAAGAGAAAATTGGAAATGTTACCCCTAGGCTGAGCACTAGAAGAGTAGTGAGTACCCAAGGTCTCAAAGGGTAGTGTTGGTATCATAGCTAGAACACTGATGAATGTCAAAGTCAAGGTGTACATTGACCATTTGATGCCACAAATCTCCGAGCCTTTTCTTATGCCATTTCCCAGGAAAACAAACAAAACCCTATTGTATTTTAAAATAAAAGGAACACATATCAGAGGCAAAAACAAACTCACTCTCCCAGAAGAGACTGTCCTGAAGCTGGGGTTCTGAACACTTTCTTGAATCAAGAACAATAATGGCAGAAGCACATTAAGAAACTAGAAATCTAAATTAATCCCTGATAGAGATTAAAATGGAAACACAGCTTTCTCTTCTCATTATATCACCAAATCCTATAGGTGCAATTTGCAGCTAACTATGCCCACGAACCATTTCTTTTTTGTTATATTCACTAGTTTGTTTTATTTTTTAGATTCCATATATAAGTGATAACACAGAGTATTTAGTCTTTCTCTTTCTGGCTCGTTTCACTAAACATAATACCCTCCAGGTCCATCTATGTTGTTGCAAATGGGAAAGCTTCATTTTTTATTGCTGCATAATACTCTATTGTGTGTATATATCACATATTCTTTATGCATTCATCTATTGATGAACACACTTAGATTGCTTCCTTACCTTGCCTATTGTAAATTATGCTGCTGTGAACATTGGGGTGTATGTATCTTTTCAAATTAGCATTTTCATTTTCTTTGGATATGTACCCAGGGGTGGAATTGCTGGATCATATGGTATTTCCATTTTTAATTTTTTGAGGAACCTTCATACTGTTTTCCAAGATGGCTGCACCAATTTACACTCCCAGCAGCAGTGTATGAGGGTTCTCTTTTCTCCACATCCTGTCCAACATTTATTATTTGTGGTCTTTTTGACAGTAGCTATTCTGACAGTATGAGGTGATAACTCATTGTGATTTTGATTTCCATTTCTCTGATAATTAGCAACGTTGAGCATTTTTCATGCATCTGTTGGCCACCTGTGTGTTTTCTTTGGGAAAATGTCTATTCAAGTCTTCTACTCATTTTTTAATCAGGTTGTTGTGTTTTTTGATATTGAGTTATATGAGCTGTTTATATATTTCGGGTATTAATCCTTTATTGGTCACATAATTTACAAATATTTTCTCCCATTCAGTCAGTTGTCTTTTCATTTTGTTGATGGTTTCGTTTGCTGTGCAAAAGCTTTTAAGTTTAATTAAGCCCCATTTGTTTATTTTTGCTTTTGTTTTCTTTGCCTTGGGAGACACCCCCCCCCAAATTACTATGATTTATGTCAAAGAGTGTCCTGCCTATATTTTCTTCTAGGAGTTTTATGATTTCTGGTCTTACATTTAGGACTTTAATTCATTTTGAGTTTGTTTTTGTATGTGGGGGTGAGAAAATGTTCTAGTTTCATTCTTTTACATGTAGCTGTCCAGTTTTTCCACCACCACTTATTAAACAGACTGTCTTTTCCCCATTGTATATTCTTACCTCCTTTGTCATAGATTAATTGACCATAAATGTATGGGTGTATTTCTGGGTTGTCTGCTCTGTTGCATTGATCTACCTGTCTGTTTTTGTGCCAGTATCATACTGTTTTGATGATGGTGGCTTTGTAGTATAATTTGAAGTCAGGGAGCATGCTACCTCCAGCTCTGTTCTTCTTTCTTAAGATTGTTTTGGCTCTGTGGGGTCTTTTGTGTTTCCATACAAATTTTAAAATTATTTGTTCTTGTTCTGTGAAAAATGCCATTGGTATTTTCATAGGAATTGCACTCACTTTGTAAATTCCCTTGGTAGTATGGTCATTTTAACAATATTAATTCTTCCAATCCATGAGTACAATCTATCTTTCCATCCATTTGTGTCATCTTCAATTTCTTTCATCACTGTCTTAGAGTTTTCCGAATTCAGGTTTTTTATCTCCTTGGCTAGGTTTATTCTTAGGTATTTTATTCTTTTTGATGTGATTGTAAATGCAGTTGTTTCTTTAATTTCTTTTTCTGATGGTTCATTGTTAGTATATAGAAATGCAACAGACTTCTGTATATTAATTTTGTATCCTGCAACTTTGCAGTGTCATGGCCTTTGTTATGTTGAGGTATGTTCCCTCTATACCCACTTTGTACAGAGTTTTTCGAACCATTTAAAAATACAAAAGCTGTTCTTTGCTCACAGACGGTACTAAAATAGTCAGTAGGCTAAATTTGGCCAAGGGGCCATAGTTTATTGACTCCTGACATAGAATCACGAGCCTCCTTAGAGGGATTTCTTTTAAAGTATTACTGAAGAATGTCTTGGATTCAGATAACAGAGATGATAAAAAAGAGGGATTGATTGTTTCAAGTAGAACTTCATGGCATCACCGTTGAACAAAGGATGTTTGCAGGCCTAGAACCGTGCTACCTAACAGAAATATAATGAAAACAGCATTTGTAATTTAAAATGTACTATTAACAACATTAAAATTTTTTTAAAGTGAAATTAATTTAAAAAAATATATTTTATTTAATCTGATATTTCCAAAACATTATCACTTTAACTTATGATCAGTACTAAAAATCATTGTCACAGTGTTTTGCATTCTCTTCAGTATGAAGTCTTAGAAATCTGGAATTTTTTTACATTTACATCACATCTCAATTCAGACTAGCCACTTTTCAAGTGTTCTATAGCCATGAGTGGCTGGTAACTCCCACATTGGACAGCACTGGTCTAGGGTCTTGACTATATCAGTTAATGGTACTTGGTTAAACTGACTCATGTTGAAAAATTTCATAAGAGATTGACTAATAAACCTAAGTGTTAATTTACGGTTAGAGATTATTGAGTCTTATGTTTGTCAAGAGAAATCTTGTTTGTTTCTAAACCTTTTATTCTGTTTGTTACAGTAATTTTGAAATTTTAATGAAATGTATAAACCAAAATGTATAAAAGGGAATTATTCTTCCTATCTAAGTCTAATGCTTTGAAAAGGTTTGCTAAGGGCTCATGCTAAGAACAACTGCAATAATCTAGGCGTGGGCAAGACAATTGTGAAAGATTGGGGGAAAATACAAATCTAGTTGGAGTGTGTATTTAGATTGCTTTGCAAGTGCTTTAAAATCCTCACTACACTTTAAAGAAATCAACCAGAAATCTTAAACAGTATTTTAGGGATATGGTTTAATCAGAAAGGACAGGTGGACTCATAATTAAAATTTGGGGTCCTATATCCAAAGATAGGAGAATGATTGTACATATATTTTTAAATGAAAAGGAAATACTTAGAAGTATCATTCCCTGCTTTAATGTTTTTTTCAGTTAACCAACCACTGCTCCTGATTGAGTTAAGAGGCTTCTGCTGTATAATTTGTTTTAGTAAAAATGAGGTCATAATGTATAAAATGAGCTATAACACCTTGTATGTCAGAACCTATAGATCTTCTTCATTCTTTTTAATAACTGAGTAGAATACTCTTGTATCAATGTAAAATAGTTCAATTAATCCTCATTAATATACACCAGATTTAAAAAAATGTTTTTCCTATTATATAGAGTACTAAAATAAAAGTCCTTGGAGACTCAAGACAAATTTTGTGTGTACGTACACACACACACACACACACACACACACACACACACACATGCATATACATATAAGATATCCTGTTGGCTATGTTTTAGAAGTGAAATTGCAAAGTAAAAGGATACTTATACTTCAACTTGCCTATTACCAAGAATGCATTAGAGTGATGATTTCATTTATAAGATCTCTATATGTATTAAATATGTTCATCTTCTTTCTCCTGTAGAATTTGCAGATATTCTCAGTTGTCATGTACAAGCTTTGAATTTGTTTGTAGTTAGAGCTCTCAGTCTTTCTCTTAATGGCTTCTGGGTTTTCTGTCTTTAAAGAAACTCCTTAAAGATTATACAAATGGTCCTTAGCTTTTTGTTTTGGTATCTTTTTAGCTTTGTTTTTGTTGAGATCTTTAATCCCATTGGAACTTATTTTCATGTATAATGAAAGGTGAGGCCTAAGTTTACTTTTTTAATAAGTGAGTGTTCAGTTACTTCAACACCCTTTATTAAACAGTTTACCCTTTTGCAGCTCACTTGAATACAACGTCCACATTATATAATAAATTTCTTTATATATACATGTTTCTGTTTTAGGACTCAGTATTTTATTTGTCTATCCTCCCCCACCCCAGTTTTATTGAGAAATAATTGACATAAATCACTGAATAAGTTTAAGAGATACACCACGATGGTTTGACTTACATATATTGTGAAATGATCACCACAGTAGGTTCAGCTCTCATATAGATATAATACCCATCTCTCATATAGATATAATAGAAAAAAAGGAAAAAAACTTTCCTTGTGGTAAGAACTCTTAGGATTTATTCTCTTAACATTTTCATATATATATATATATATATATATATGTGTGTGTGTGTGTGTGTGTATATATATATATATATAAAAATATATATCTCATAGAGTAGTACTAGACATCCTATTATACATCACATACCTAGTACTCATTTATCTTATAAATGGAAGTTTGTACCTTTGCCTACTTTCCTCCTATGCCCCTTCCTCTTACCCTACCCTCTCCACCTCTGGTAACGACAAGTCTGAACTCTTTTTCTATGAATTTGTTAGATGTTTTAAAAAATATTCCATGTATAAATGAGATCATAGAATATTTATCTTTCTGCCTAACTAATTTCACTTAGCATATAATGCCTTCATCGTCCATCCTTGTAGTTGCAAATGATAGGATTTCCTCATTTTTTTCTATTTTTAACATTTTTCAATTGAGTTCAGTCATTTTACAGTGTTGTGTCAAATTCCAGTGTAGAGCACAATTTTTCAGTTATACATGAGCATACATACATTCATTGTCACATTTTTTTTCGCTGTGAGCTACCATAAGATCCTGTATATATTTCCCTGTGCTATACAGTATAATCTGGTTAGGATTTCCTCATTTTTAATGACTGAATAATATTCTATTGTGTGTATATACACACTTTTTTTATCCATTCATCTGTCATGGACACTTATGTTGTTTCCATGTCTTGGCTATTGTAAAAAAGTTAAAAATAAAAATAAAATACTGCTGTGAACATGGAATGCAGATTTCTTTTTGAGTTAGTATTTTTGTTTCCTTTGGCTATATTCCCAGAATTTGGATTGCTGGATCATATCATGGTTCTGTTTTTAATTTTTTGAGGATCTTCTATATTGTTTTGCATAGTGGCTATATGATTTATAGTCTCATCAACAGTGCACAAGGGGTCCCTTTTCTCCACAGCCATGCTAGCCTTTGTTATCTCTTGTTTTTTTTGATGGTGAGCTTTCTAAAAGGTGTGGGGTGATACCTCTTTGTGATTTTAAATTGCACTTTCCTAATGACTAGTGATGTTGAGCATCTTTTTTATGTACCTGTTGCCTATTGTATATATTCTTTGGACAAATGTCTATTCAGGTCCTTTTCCCATTTTTCAGTGATAAATTTTTCAGTTGGGTTGATTTTTTCCTTTTGAATTGTATGAATTCCTTACATGTTTTAGATATCAACCACTTTTCAGATGTATGGTTTGCAAATATTTTTTCCCATCCTGTAGGTTTTCTTTTCACTTTGTTGATGATTTCTTTTGCTTTGCAGAAGCTTTTTAGTTTGATGTTGTTCTGTTTGTTTAGGTTTTATTTTGTTGCTTGTGCTTTAAGTGTCATTTCCAAAAAATCATTGCCAAGACCCATGTCAAGGAACTTTATTTCTATGTGTTCTTCTAGAAGTTTCATGGTTTCAGGTCTTACATTAAAGTCTTTAATTCATTTGAGTTAACTTTTGTGAATGGTGTAAGTTATGGATCATTTTAATTCTTTTACATGTGAATATCCAGTTATCCAGCACCATTTATTGAAGAGACTATCTTTTATCCATTGAGTATTCTTGGTTCCTTTGTCAAATATTAGTTGACTGTATATACTTGAGTTTATTTATGGGTTCTCTATTCTGTTCCCACTAGTCTGTTTATCTGTTTTTATGCCAATATCATACTGTTTTGAAGACCATAGCTTTATGGTATAGTTTGAAATCAGGAAGTGTAATGCCTCATGCTTTATTCTTTCTCAGAATTTCTTTGAATATGTGGGGTCTTTTGACTTTTTTTTTTTTGAGTATAAAGTATTTTATTGATATGGTTTGATTCCACAGTGCAACTGACGTTCAACAATCTACCGCTAAGTATTTAGCATCAACAAACATATCCATAATTATCTGAAAATAGTACTTTCTTTTCCAGTGCCTTTCACCGTAAGACAAGATTTTCTTCATATACTTCAACTTAAACAGTATCAAGAGAGTCAATGCAGAGAAGGATATACAAATCCGACAAAACTTCTATTAAGCCAGATTTTGAAGAGATTTACAATAATGTAAAACAATGCCACGCTTACTAACATTTTTGTTTTGACAAATAGTTTCCCATTAAAATACTGTTATTTTAAAGTGAATTAATAAGGAAATATTTTAAAATTTTCTCAGTTTTAATTTCTAATATGGTAAATACTGATAGATAATTACCATATAAACAAAATCTCCTTGGTCTTCTTAATAACTAAGACAGTAGTAGAATCCTGACTTAAACGTTTGGGAACAACTGTTTTATAAGACACTAGCAAGTGAGTGATTGCAATTACATCATTTTACCTTCTTATTGGCATTGGGTAAGCATTTCAGTTTCTCTACGTCCTCTCCAGTATTTGCTACTTTTTTTTTTTACATTTTTTATTGATTCATAATCATTTTACAGTGTTGTGTCAAATTCCAGTGTTCAGCACAATTTTTCACTCATTCATGGACATATACACACTCATTGTCACATTTTTTCTCTGTGATTTATCATAACATTTTGTGTATATTTCCCTGTGCTATACAGTGTAATCTTGTTTATCTATTCTACAATTTTGAAATCCCAGTCTATCCCTTCCCACCCTCTACCCCCCTGGTAACCACAAGTCTGTATTCTCTGTCCATGAGTCTTTAGATTCCACATATGAGCGATCTCATATGGTATTTTTCTTTCTCTTTCTGGCTTACTTCACTTAGAATGACATTCTCTAGGAGCATCCATGTTGCTGCAAATGGTGTTATGTTGTCGATTTTTATGGCTGAGTAGTATTCCATTGTATAAATATACCACCTCTTCTTTATCCAGTCACCTGTTGATGGACATTTAGGCTGTTTCCATGTTTTGGCTATTGTAAATACTGCTGCTATGAACATTGGAGTGCAGGTGTCATCCTGAAGTAGATTTCCTTCTGGATACAAGCCCAGGAGTGGGATTCCTGGGTCATATGGTAAGTCTATTCCTAGTCTTTTGAGGAATCTCCACACTGTTTTCCATAGTGGCTGCACCAAACTGCATTCCCACCAGCAGTGTAGGAGGGTTCCCCTTTCTCCACAGCCTCTCCAGCATTTGTCATTTTTGGATTTTTGAATGACGGCCATTCTGACTGGTGTGAGGCGATACCTCATTGTAGTTTTGATTTGCATTTCTCTGATAATTAGTGATATTGAACATTTTTTCATGTGCTTTTTGATCATTTGTATGTCTTCCTTGAGAGTTGCTTGTTTAGGTCTTCTGCCCATTTTTGGATTGGGTTGTTTATTTTTTTCTTTTTCTTTTTTTTTTTTTTTTACATTTTTATTGATTCATAATCATTTTACAGTGTTGTGTCAAATTCCAGTGTTCAGTACAATTTTTCAGTCATACATGGACATATACACACTCATTGTCTCATTTTTTTCTCTGTGATTTATCATAACATTTTGTGTATATTTCCCTGTGCTATACAGTGTTATTGAGTCGTATAAGCTGCTTATATATTTTGGAGATCACGCCTTTGTCGGTTTCACTTGCAAAAATTTTCTCCCATTCCGTAGGTTTTCTTCTTGTTTTATTTCTGGTTTCCTTTGCTCTGCAGAAGCTTGTAAGTTTCATTAGGTCCCATTTGTTTATTCTTGCTTTTATTTCTTCTAGGAGAAAATTGTTGAAATGTATGTCAGATAATGTTTTGCCTATGTTTTCCTCTAGGAGGTTTATTGTATCTTGTCTTATGTTTAAGTCTTTAATCCATTTTGAGTTGATTTTTGTATATGGTGTAAGGGTGTGTTCTAGCTTCATTGCTTTACATGCTGCTGTCCAGTTTTCCCAACACCATTTGCTGAAGAGACTGTCTTTATTCCATTGTATATTCTTGCCTCCTTTGTCGAAGATGAGTTGACCAAAAGTTTGTGGGTTCATTTCTGGGCTCTCTATTCTGTTCCATTGGTCTATATGTCTGTTTTGGTACCAATACCATGCTGTCTTGATGACTGTAGCTCTATAGTATTGTCTGAAGTCTGAGAGAGTTATTCCTCCAGCCTCTTTCTTTCTCTTCAGTAATGCTTTAGCAATTCTAGGTCTTTGATGGTTCCATATAAATTTTATTATGATTTGTTCTAGTTCTGTGAAATATGTCCTGGGTAATTGGATAGGGATTGCATTAAATCTGTAGATTGCCTTGGGCAGTGTGACCATTTTAACAATATTGATTCTTCCAATCCAAGAGCATGGAATATCTTTCCATTTTTTAAAGTCTTCTTTAATTTCCTTCATCAATGGTTTATAGTTTTGTGTGTATAATTCTTTCGCCTCCTTGGTTAGATTTATTCCCAGATATTTTATTACTTTGGGTGCTATTTTAAAGGGGATTGTTTCTTTACTTTCTTTTTCTGTTGATTTATCGTTAGTGTAAAGAAAGGCAACTGATTTTTGAACATTAATTTTGTAACCTGCTACCTTGCTGAATTCTTCGATCAGCTCTAGTAGCTTTTTTGTGGACCTTTTAGGGTTTTCTATATATAGTAACATGTCGTCAGCGTATAATGACACTTTTACCTCTTCTTTTCCAATTTGGATCCCTTTTATTTCTTTCTCTTGCCTGATTGCTGTGGCTAGGACTTCCAGGACTATATTGAATAGGAGTGGTGATAGTGGGCATCCTTGTCTTGTCCCAGATTTTAGTGGGAAGCTTTTGAGTTTTTCACCGTTGAGAACTATGCTGGCTATAGGTTTGTCATATATAGCTTTTATTATGTTGAGATATGTTCCCTCTATACCCAGTTTGGCGAGAGTTTTTATCATAAATGGATGTTGAATTTTATCAAATGCTTTTTCTGCATCGATTGAGATGATCATGTGGTTTTTGTCCTTTCTCTTGTTGATGTGATGTATTACATTGATTGATTTGTGTATGTTGAACCAGCCTTGTGTCCCTGGGATGAACCCCACTTGGTCATGATGTATAATCTTTTTTATGTGTTGTTGGATTCTATTTGCTAAAATTTTGGTAAGGATTTTGGCATCTATGTTCATCAGTGATATTGGCCTATAATTCTCTTTTTTTGTAGTGTCTTTGCCTGGTTTTGGTATCAGGGTGATGGTGGCTTCATAGAATGAGTTTGGGAGTGTTCCCTCCTTTTCAATCGTCTGGAAGAGTTTGAGAAGGACTGGTATGAGTTCTTCTTTGTATGTTTGGTAGAATTCGCCGGTGAAGCCATCCGGTCCTGGACTTTTATTTGTAGGGAGGTTTTTAATTGCTATTTCTATTTCCTTTCTAGTGATCGGATTGTTCAAGTGTTCAGTTTCTTCTTGATTCAGTTTTGGTGGACAGTATGTTTCCAGAAACTTGTCCATCTCCTCTAGGTTATCCAGTTTGGTTCCATATAGTTTTTCATAATATTCTCATATGATATTCTGTATTTCTATTCTGTTTGTTGTAATTTCTCCATTTTCCTTTCTTATTTTGCTAATTTGTGCTCTCTCTTTTTTCTTCTTTGTGAGTTTGGCCAGAGGTTTGTCGATTTTATTTACTTTTTCAAAAAACCAGCTTTTGGTTTGGTTGATTTTTTCTATGGTCTTGTTAATCTCTATTGTATTTAATTCCTCTCTGATCTTTATTATTTCCTTCCTTCTGCTGCTTTTTGGGGCTTTTTGTTGTTCTTTTTCTAATTGATTCAGGTGGTGGGTTAACTTGTTTATTTGAGATTGTTCTTCTTTTTTGAGGAAGGCCTGTATCGCTATAAACTTCCCTCTTAGCACTGCCTTTGCTGTGTCCCATAGGTTTTGAGTGGTTGTGCTTTCATTATCATTTGTCTCAAGGTATTTTTTAATTTCAGCTTTGATTTCCTCATTGATCCATTGTTTTTTCAATAACATATTGTTTAATCTCCATGCTTTTCTTTTTTTCTCCTTTGTTTCTCTGTTGTTGATTTCCAGTTTCATGGCATTGTGGTCAGTAAAGATGCTTGAGATAATTTCTATCTTCTTAAATTTGTTGAGGTTTCTTTTGTGTCCAAGTACATGATCGATCCTGGAAAATGTTCCATGTGCACTTGAAAAGAATGTATATTCTATTTTTGGGGGGTGTAATGCTCTGAAAATATCCACCAAATCTAGTTTTTCTATTGTAGTATTTAATTTCTCTGTTGCCTTGTTTATTTTCTGTCTGGAAGATCTGTCTAGTGATGTTAATGCAGTGTTAAAATCTCCAACTATGATTGTATTCCCATCAATATCCCCCTTTATCTCTGTTAGTAATTCTTGTATGTACTTAGGTGCTCCTATATTGGGTGCATATATATTAACAAGTGTAATATCATATCCCCCTTTATCTCTGTTAGTAATTCTTGTATGTACTTAGGTGCTCCTATATTGGGTGCATATATATTAACAAGTGTAATATCTTCATCTTGTATCACTCCTTTAATCATTATAAAATGTCCCTCTTTATCTTTCTTTATGGCCTTTGTTTTAAAGTCTATTTTGTCTGAAATCAGTACTGCAACCCCTGCTTTTTTGGCTTTTCCATTTGCATGGAATATCCTTTTCCATCCTTTCACTCTCAATCTATATGTGTCCTTCTCCCTAAAGTGGGTCTCTTGTATGCAGCATATTGAAGGTTCTTGCTTTATTATCCACTCTGCCACTCTGTGTCTTTTGACTGGAGCATTTAGTCCATTAACACTTACAGTAATTAATGATAGATGTGTGTTTATTGCCATTTTGAACTTATCTTTGCAGTTGAATTGGTATATCCTCTTTGTTCCTTTCTTCTTCCTTTTGTGGTTTGGTAATTTTCCTTTGTATTATCATGGATTTTATTTAATTTTTGTGACTCCCTTGTAAATTTTTGACTTGTGGTTAGTTTTTTTTGTAAGTCTATTAACCTATACCTGTTTTTATTAAACTGATAATAACATGATCTCAAACCCATCCTACTGTTAAAAAAATTTAAAAAAAGAAAGAAAAAAAAATTCTATATTTCCCTGCCTCCCTCTCCCACTCTCAGTGATTTGTATGTCTTCTTTTATAACTTCGTGTTTTCTTTATTTGTAATTCATGAGTTATCACCTTTCCAGTTGTGAGCTTCTCATTTCTGTAGCATCCTGTTGCTTTTCTATTTAGAATAGCCCTTTCAATATTTCTTTTAGCATGGGTTTAGTGTTGCTAAACTCCTGCAGCTTTTTTTTGTCTGTGAAACTCTTTATTTCTCCTTCTATCCTAAAGGATAGCCTTGCTGGATAAAGTATCCTAGGCTGCATCTTTTTTTCATTCAGGGCTTTGAATATATCTTGCCACTCCCTTCTGGCCTGTAGTGTTTGTGTAGAGAAATCAGCTGAGAGCCTTATGGGGGTTCCCTTGTAGTTCACTCTTTGCTTTTCTCTTGCTGCCTTTAGAATCATTTCTTTATCCTTGACTCTGGCCATCTTGATTATGATATGTCTTGGTGTGGGTCTATTTGGGTTCTTCCTGTTTGGGACCCTCTGAGCTTCCTGTACTTGGATATCTGATTCCTTCTTTAAGTTTGGGAAGTTTTCAGTCATGATTTCTTCAAAAACCTTTTCAATCCCCTGTGATCCTTCTTCCCCTTCTGGGACCCCTATTATGCGAAGATTGGGACGCTTTATATTATCCCATAGGTCCCTTATGCTATTATCATTATTTTTTATTTGCTTATCTTGTAGTTCTTCTGAATGGGTGCTTTCTGTTGCCCTGTCTTCTAGATCACTAATTCGTTCCTCTGCATTAACTAGTCGGCTTTGCACAGCTATTAGATCATTCCTCATCTCTGTCAATGAGTTTTCCCATTTTGCTTGGCTCTTCTTTATAGCTTCAATTTCATTTTTGACATATTTTGTTTCTCTAAGCATTATCTCTTTTAATTCCTTCAGCAATTTGATCACTCCTTTTTTGAAATCTTGATCTAGTAGGCTATCGAAGTCTATTTCACTGATCTTTCTTTCAGGGGATTCCTCTTGTTCTTTTAATTGGGAAAGGTTTCTCTGCTTCTTCATCTTGCTCATACCTCTCTGGCACTGTGGTTTATGGAGTATCAGTTGTCTATTTTGGATCTTAAGGATTTTATCTATCTAATGCCTATTTAGGAATACAACTTAGGAAAAAAAAAGAAAAAAGAAAAAGAAAAAAATAAGAGAGAGAGAGAAAGATTTTTAAAAGAAGGGAGAAAGAGGGTTTGATAACAATGTATAATGAATAATAGAAGAGCGGGTTGAAGCAGAGTATTAATTGGGTGGAGACGTCCTTTTAAAACCTTAAAAAAAAGGGGGGGGTGGGGAGATGAATATATGTGTTTGAAGCCTGTGTCTAATCAATAACAGGACATCAAAACCCAAGAGAAATAGAAATGAATTAAGAAGTAAAAATTAAGAGAGTAATTGAAAATAGAACAGGTAAAAACATTAAAAAAAAAAACAAAGAAAAACAAACCAAAAAAAAGGGGGTTGTCGGTGTTCTCCTGGAGTGTGTGTGCTTTTAATGTGAAGTCCTTCTGTCTTCCTCCTGTTTTGGAAGCTCAGCTTGTTTTCAGAGGCCCTCCGTTGGCGCCCTCTTCTGTGCTGCTCCCAGCACCTGTGGGCAAGCCGATCGCGCCTCCTCCTCACACGGGGTCACATGCAGCTGTCCTCTGCTGCGGGCGGGCGGGTCACTGCCCCTCCGGATGCCGCAGTCAGATGTTGCAGACTGGCCAGGCAGGAGGGCGGGTCGTGCCCCCTCCCAGCACCTCGGTCAGGGGTTGTGTTCCTGCCCGACACGGGGGGGCCGCTCTCCCCCTGCCTGCGCCGCTGGTAGCTCCGCTGCTCTGTGCGGCTGCGCGCTCTGCCCTGGTCGGCGCTTCGCCCTAGTCGCGCTCCGCGGGTGGGCTCGGGGAAGGCCGAGGGGCAGCCTCGTCCCTGCTCCGAGCCAAGACCCAGCTGCTTGTTTGTCTTTGTGGAGCAAGTTCTCTAGGGGACCAGAATGGAAGGATCCTATCTGCCCCGGGCTGTAGGCCCGTCTCAGTCTGGCCCTTGAGGCTGCTAAGCCCTTCTGTGCGGACGCAGGTCTCGCCCCTGCCCCCGCCTGGGTGTTAAGCGCCGGAGAATATGGCGGCTCTGCCTGGGCCCCGCCCCTCTTCCCCCGAAAAGTCTCCGCGTGTTTTCAGAGATGGAGGTATGCACCCTTCCCCCGAGAGCACATCAACCCCGCTGCTCTATGGAGGGCCCAGGTTGCTCTGTCCTGCACACCCACAGCCCCGGCGCCCAGCCCCCTTGCAGTCCCCTGGAGCTGCCTCCGTGCAGCCGCCCCCGTCCTCCGCCCGGCTTGTGCAGCCTGGCCCTGCCCGCCGCTGCCGGCCCGCGTCTCAGGCTGGGTGTCGGGGGGACGCTCTGTGCCCGTTTAACTTAGTTCTGTCAGACAAGGGCTGCTCTGTACAGATCCGAGACTTGGAGGCTCCCCCTCCGTCCCGCTGGCCTCTCAATTGGAGAGGGGAGACCCAGCGAGCAAGCGCCAGTCCTCCTTTGCCACTCCCTCCCCGCGGGACCGTCCCGCGCTGCTTTGCCTTTTGTTCTTTCTTTTTTCCTTTTCTCCTACCAGATTTTTGGCGTCTTTATCTTTTGAAGAGGGCGATGATCTGTTGGAGTTCCGCAGGTGCTCTGGTTGGCTGAGTGGGTCTGTAGATGTGGGTCTTGGTGTATTTGTGGGAGAGGGTGACTTACAAGCGTCCTTCTACTCCGCCATCTTGCCCGGAAGTCACTTTTTGACTTTTATATACATTTTAGGAGTGTTTTTCTTCTGTAAAAGATGTCTTTGGAAGTTTGATAGAGATTGCATTGAATCTATAGATGGCTTTTGATAGTGTTAACATTTTAACAATGTTAATTCTTTTAATCCTTGAACATGGGATACCTTTTCATTTATTTATCTTCTTTGATTTCTCTCATCAGTATCTTGTAGTTTTCAGAGTAGAGATATTTAGAGTTAAATTTATTCGTAAGTGTTTTATTGTCTTTGATTCTATTGTGAATGGAATCTAGTTCTGTATTTCTTTTTCAGTGAATTTGTTATTAGTGTGTAGCAATGCTACTGAGTTTTGTATTAATTTTGTATCCTGCAACTTTATTGAGTTTACTGATTAGATCTAACAACTTTTTGGTTGAGTCTTTAGGATTTTCTGTATATGAAATCATGTCTTCTTCAAATAGAGACAGTTTTTCTTCCTTTTTTTTTTTCCAATTCTGATACCTTTAATTTCTTTTTCTTGCCTGATTACTCTACCTAGGAGTTCCAGTACTATGTTGAGTAAGAGTGGTCACCCTCATATTGTTACTAATCTTACAGGAAATCTTTCAACCTTTCACCATTGAGTATGATGATAGCTGTGGGCTTGTCATAAATGACCTCTATTATGTTGAGATATATTTCTTCTGTGCCTAAGTTGTTAAAAGAGTTTTTATCATGAATGGATGTTGAATTTTGTCAAGTGCTTTTTCTGCATCTATTGAGGTGATTTTTTGATCCTTTTCTTTCATTCTATTAATGTGATGATTGATAGCTTTGATTTGTGTACATTGAATTATCCTTGCATTCCAGGGATAAATCCTGCTTTATTATGATGAGTAATCTTTTTTAGTGTGCTGCTGACTTTGTTTTGCTAGTATTTAATTGAGAATTTTGTATCTATATTCAACAGGGATATTGTTCTGTTGTTTTCTTTTCTAGTAATATCCTTTTCGGGTTTTGATGTCAGAATAATGCTGGCCTTATGAAATAAGTTTGTGAGTGTTTCTTCTTTAAGTTTTTGGAGGAGTTTGAGGATTGGTGTTAATTCTTCTTTACATCTTTGGTAAGATCCATCAGTAAAGCCATGTGATCCTGGTATTTTCTTCACTGGGAGATTTTTTTTTATTATTAATTCTGTTTACTTATTAGTAATTACTCTATTCAGATTTTCTGTTTCTTCCTGATTCAGTCTTGGTAAGTTAAATGTTTCTAAGAATTTTTAAAATTTCTTCTTGGTTGTCCAGTGTGTTGGTATATAGTTGTTCATAGTAGCCTCTTGTGATTCTTTGAATTTCTGTGGTATCTCTTGTAATATTTTCCTTTTTCATGTATAATTGTATTGATTTGGGTCCTTTCTCTTTTTTCCTTGTTTAGCTAAAGATTTGTCAATTTTATTTATACTTTTAGAGAATTAGCTCTTATTTTGGTTAATCTTTTCACTGTTTTTCTATTCTTTATTTCATTTATTTCTTCTCTAATCTTTATGATTTCCTTTCTTTTGCTAACTTTGGGCTCAGTTTTTTTTCTCTTTTTCTAGTTCTCTGAGGCATAGAGTTAGGTTTATTTGGGATCTTCCTTGCTTTTTAATGTAGATGTTTATTGCTGTGAATGTCCTGTTAGAAATGCTTTTGTTGCATCTCATGAGTTCTGGTATGATGTGTTTCCATTTCCATTTGTTCTAAGAAACTTTTAAATTTCTCCTATAATTTCTTTCTTAATCCATTGGTCATTCAGGAGAGGGTTGTTTAATTTCCATTGTGTTTAAATTCCATTGTGTAATTTCATGTGTTCATGAATTTTCCAGTTTTCTTTCTATAACTGATTTCTAATTTATGACATTATGATCAGAGAAGATACTTGGTATGATTTCAGTCCTCTTGTTTTGTAGCCTACATATGGCCTATTCTGGAAAATGTTTCATGTGCACATGAGAAGAATATGTAATCTGTTGTTGGATAGAATATTCTGTATGTGTCAGTTAGGTAACTTTGGTTTATAGTGTTCAAATCTGCTGTTTCCTTATTGATTCTCTGTCTGGATGATCTGTCCATTTTTGAAAGTGTGTTATTAAAGTCCCTAACGATTACTGTTTATTTCTGTATATTACTATCTATTTCTCCTTTTAGCTCTTAGTTTTTGCTTTGTATATAAGTATGGCTACCCCTGCTTTTTTTTTTTTTTTTTTTTTTTTGGTTATCACTTGTTTGAAATGTCTTTTTCCATCCTTTCACCCTCAGTCTGTTTGTGTTTTTAAGGCTAAAGTGAGTCTCTTGTAGGTAGCTTATTATTGGATCTTGGTGTTTTGGGTTTTTTTTTTTTAAATCTATTCAGTCTTTGTACATCTTTTAACTGAAGAGTTTAATTTATTTACATTTAAAGTAATTATTGATAGGTAAGGATTTACTATTGCCATTTGTTGTTTCTGGTAGTTTTGTTGATCTGTTGTTCCTTGTTTCTTATCCTAATATCTTTTATTGTGTTTTGATGTCTTTTGAAACCAGTCTGCTTTGACTCCTTTATCATGTTCTTTTGTATATTTACTACAGGATTTTTCTTGTGGTTTCTTAAGGACAGCTTCACTGAGGATAGAGAGAATTGTTTTCTTTCATTATTTTGAATACATTGTCCCATTCACTCCTGGCCTGAAAAGTTTCTGTTGAAAAATCCTTAAGTAGTCTTATGAGGGTTCCCTTGTATGTAATTTTTTTCTTGCTACTCTTAAGATCCTTTTTTTTTTTTTTTGTCTTTTACTTTTGGTCATTTAATTGTAATATGTCTTGGTATAGCCCTATTTGGTTTCGTATTATTTGGGAACCTTTGGGCGTCGTGAATTTGGTTATCTGTTTTTCTCCTCATGTTTGGGAAGTTTTTAGCTGTTGTTGCTTTAAGTATACTTTCAGTTCCTTTCTCTTTCTCTTCTTCTCAGATTTCCATAATGTAAACATTGTTTCCTTTCACTGTGTCCCATAATTCCTATAGACTTTCTTCACTCTTTTTCTTTTCATTTTTTTCCTCTTGATTGGGTGTTTTCCAGTGTCCTATCCTCCATATTGCTGATTCTTTCTCCTGCATGGTTGAGTCTGCTTTCAAAACTCTATTGAATTCGTCAATTCAGTTATATTTTTCAACTCTAAGATTTCTGTTTATTTTTTTATGATTGCTGTCTCCTTGCACCCTTGCAAACCTCTTGCTTTGTTCATGCATTGTTTTCTTAATTTTGTTATTTGTATTTCCTTTTAGTTCACTAAACTTACTTAGGATTATTCTGAATTCTTTGGTAGTTCATAGATCTCCATTTTTTTTAAGAGTCAGGTATTGGAGGTTTATTAGTTTTCTTTGTTGGTGTAATATTTACATGATTTTTTATGATCGTTGGTTCCTTACATTGGTATCTGGGCATTTGATTAATTGGGCTCCTCTTCCAGACATTCTGTTTGCTTTGGCAGAGACAGTTCTTTACCAGTCTGCTCAGTTTGGGTTTCTGGGTGTGTCTGCTGGTAATGTCCTTAGGCAGACAGGGCCTGCTATTATGGTTTATTTTTGGGGTGAGGCAACTATCTGAGATCTCAGAATGGAGATAGGAGGTGTGCTACTGTTAGCTTGGTTCCCTGCGTAAGTGAGGCTGTAGACTGGGCTCTGCAGTTGCCTGGACTCTCTGGTCTGGCTTCCTAGATGGTTAGGACTGGGTATTGTCTTCATAGTAGAAGCAGCAATGAATTAGGACAGCAGGACAGTTCCCCAGGGCCTGTGCAGCTCATTCTTTGGGCAACCAAATTAGTCCAGAGTGTACACTGAATTCCCTGGTCAGATGAGGCCACCGATTTGTCTTCATAGAAGGGGGAAGTCACAGGCTGTGTTCTCTGTTCAAGCACAGGTAGGGCTGTTGAATGGACTGTGCAGCTTCCCATATGCTCTGGTTAGATTCCCTGGTCGACAGGCTAAAGTCTGTGTTCAGCAATGCATGAGGCTGCAAACTGGATTTTCTGCCAAAGCACAGCTGGAAAAGCAACTCGAAAGCCAGTAAAGCTCTTTGTTTGTTGTCATAACTCAAGCCAACCTGCACCCCAAGTTCCTTGACTGAACAGGGCCACTGGTTTTACCCTGAAAACTATCAGCTCTGCCTGCCCACCTCTCATCTTGAGTGCTGCTGGGACACACAGCTTTAAGGAGTTGTCACCAGCCCTTCTGGTCAGATGGGATGCCAGAAGACATGCTCCACAGTAGGGTGGGTGTGAGGGCCTTTGCCTGGGTAGGAGTAGGGGGACACTCTAGACTGTTCTGTTTCCCAAACAGCCTCTTCAGCTGGTAGGGGCTGGGAGCTGCCCTCAGACTTAACTATGAAGTAATCCCCCTGTTTGTGCATAGAATGGGAGCACTCCATGTCCTGTACTGGCTTTGCTCCAGGGATCAATCAGCTCTGCCTGCCCAGCTCTGGGCTCAGGCAGTACTGGACCACACGGCTTGCAGGAGTTGTTATCAGCCCTTCTAGTCAAATGGGGTTGGAGGATGCCCTAAAATGGATGGTGCCATGATTCAGCTCCTTGTCTGGGCATGGGAAAACCAGGCTCAAGGGCTGGCAAAAGTCTTTGTTTGAGGAGCTGAACCAGGCATGTTCTCTGGTCAGCATATGCCCAGTTTGGTTCTGCAGATGATCAAAACCGCTGATCGGGATTACTGCTTGGGGACTGCAGGTATGATCGGTCTGCCAAGATCTGTGTATTGCAAGCCCCTACCCACTTCTCCGTCGTAGTCAAATTCCCAGTGATTGAGCCCTGCAGATTCCCCTGCTATCCCCATGGTGCAAGATCAGAGTAGGGGCTCCCACAAATCAACCCATAATGCCGGGTTCTCTTTTCCCACTGGAGGAACCAGAGGCTCAGGAGAAATCTCTTCACGTGGTGCTGCACTGGCCTTGGGGAAGGACAATGTGGTCACTTTTCTTAACCCTTCTAATGGCATCTTTCTGGGTTTCCGTGGTACGGATGGTGCTTTAGGCTTATCCTTGTGTTCTAGGATTCTCTCAGTGATGTCTTATTCTTTAATAGTTGTTCTTGTGAAGGGGAGCAAAGTTGCCATCTTGGTGACATCACTCGTCAGTTTTTTCACTAGTACCAGATTGCTTTAATTATTGGATTTTAAAAGATGTGTGGTAATATGGCAGGCAAGATACCCTCTTACTGTTTTTTTTCAAAACCCTTTGGCTATTCTTGCCCATTCTTTCAGATAAAATTTTAAATTGATTTTCTAAGTACCTTGCCTTCCTCCTCAAAACTCTCATTGGCATTTTGATTGGCGTTACATTACCTGTCTATATTAAATTGGGGGTAACTGCATTCTCTGCAGGATTGACTTCTCTAGAAACATGATATAAATCTGTTAATTTATTTGTCTTAAAATGTTCGTCCCTGATGTCATCATTTAGGTCTTAGACTTTTCTTGATAAATTAATTTCCAGGGATTTAACTTTTTCTTCAAAGGATATCTTAGTTTAAAAACGGAGCACTTTTTTTTTTAAGCCATAATATTGTGTATTGGAAAGTTATATTGAAAGGACAACCTAATTTTTCAGGCCAGACAAAAATGAATCAGTAAGACCATAAATGCTTTGTCCAGGCTGTCCACTTAAAAATTTTTTTCAACTTTTAAAAAACTTCATTGAAGTATAATTTACATACAATAAAATGCACTCATTTAAGTACCAAATGTCTACACTCATGTAACCATTACCCAAGGAGTACCTTTGTGAGTAACATGTTGCTTGATATTGGCAGATAATCAGCAAATACTGGTATAATTCAATTCTCAGAATCATTTGCTGTGCCCGATATTAAGGACCAGCACTTTCAAAAAGCTCAACACATGTTTTGCAGAATGTAAAATGGGACGTTAAGTTTCACTGTCATCTCTCAATAGCTAATGCTATTTTTGTTTTTTGCATGTTAGGTGGCTCTGCTTTTAACAGACATTTATATTACGGGGCTGCAGATTTTGTACTAATTCATTGTGTATCCCTAAAAATCTCTTCTAGAAGTGAAAAGCCTGATAGAAATAGGGGGGTAAAAAACAGCCCTAAGAGTCTAAATCACGGCAGATGGGCTTGTTGAGGAGTTAGTGTGTGTCTGGTTTCCTTGTGCTCCGAACACTTGGTAGAGTGAGCCAGTGCTGGGCCCCAGATGCTCAGTGGCCGCTAAACATACTTCCAGTGTTTCAGTGGAAGTATTTTTATATTTATGGGGCACAGAAGTGTGTAAAAGTTAGGTAAAATATTAGGTTTTTCCCCATAGCCACTTTCCATAAATTATCTTTCTAATTCTCAGATTATATTACTCTCACCTGTATCAGGCTAAGTTAATTTCCACCTACAAAACTAACCAGTGATTTATGAAAAGCAAAGGTAATAACTGAGCTGAAGGGTTAATAATCAATCTGATCAATCTAATGATCAACAAAGACCTCCTTATGGAATTTTACATTCGTTAAGGGAGTTTAGAGCTTTGATGTAGTTCAGCTTGAGTTTCTTTCTTTCAATCCTTTATTTAGAGTCTCTTAAAAGAAAAATAAAGTACTCCTCATGGCTTTGCTAAAATGAAAGCTTGAAAGAATGCTGTGTCACAACACCACACTTTGCCTCTAAAACAATTAGAGGAAAATATCACTTTTTCAATAAGAAATTCCAAACATAATCTTCAAATCATACTAAAGGCAATCGAGATTAAATATATGAGATCCATATCAGAAAAGTAGACATAATTTAAATCTCTACAATGATGGTGTGGATTTGTTCATAGTACATGTTAATATTTGACCTTTCCCACCTCAGATTCCTCTCTGCAGATAGGAGATGATTGTACCTAATTCATGGATTATGAGGATGAAATAAATTAGGATATTTAAAGGGTTTAGCACAGGGCCTAGCTCTTAGTAAGCTTTCGGTAAATATTAGCTGTCATTGTTTTCTATTTATTTTAAAATGAGATTTATATAACAATATATGCTCAGGAAAATGTGGTGTATTATAGAGGAGGGCTGGATTCAAGCGACTTTGGATCAAATCCCAGCTGTCTTGCAGTGAGACCTTTGGCAAATTATTTTGTCCTTCTGATCTCTGATTTCTTCATCTATTAAGAGGTGTTATGAAGCACTCCTTACGTGTTTATTTGTGGATTAATCAAGACAGTGTATTTGAAAGTTCTAGTCCTTTTGCCTGGCACTGTAAAAATTCAGTAAATATTAGTTGCATCTGATTGATTCTAGTTGAATCTATTTGCAAAGAATGTTATCTGTCAAAAACGAATTCCTGCTTTTTTCTGGAAATTTTACTTTCCTTTTGTTTGTTCTATGATTTTTATAAATATTTTACAAAATGTTTTGTCTTCTAATAGATGTTTTCTTTTTCGGTTTGTTTTTGTTGTTCTAGTTTACTTTTTTGGAAGATTGCCTGGGTGCTTGCGCAAATAAATTGATTTTGAATTTTTTTTTTTAAGTGGAATAGTGTACTCCATTTAGGGAGTAGTGCTGTAAGAAGTCTCTTGGTACCTGTTAAGGAACTCACTTATGATTCTGCGTAGACTAGATCAGTGGCCACTCTTTCAACCGAAGTTTGCCAGAATAGAACTCTGGTGTAGGGAGAAATGTCTTTGCAGCAGAGAATAACGTAGTTACCATTGTTTGCCAGCGTCACGTAGTTAGGAGTGTTTTCAGTAGTACTTCTGCCTTTCCTCCAGTAATGGAGGAGGTGGAGCTGGTGGGGGGGGCAGGAGTGACTTGTTTAAATGCAGATTCCTGAGCACCACCCAAGATCTCCTAAATTAGAACAGTTGCAAGTGGGCTCCAGGAATTCTTATTTTAATTAATTTTCCTAGTGATTCTTATTTATGTTCATTAACATTCACGAATCACTAGTTTACACATAATTTGAATTGCTGGGTCATAACACTAGAACATGTTCCCAGGCCCATTTGAAAAAAATCTACAGCTGTGAGTTTGTTACCAGTGCTAAAATAAAGCATTTGTGTGAGCTGACAGGTGCTGCTACATGGTCTGCCATGTCTGTAGTTTCATTCCAGCGATAGTGTCCATCCTAAGCACTGGAAAAGAAAAAAATGAGTTCACAGTTCGTTTAGCAGAGCAAGTGTTTGGTCCAAAGCCACCCCTGTACACATCAATTATTCAACAACAAAACAAACAAACAAAAAAATGCGAGTATTTTATTAGACATTTGCAAATATTTCTTAAAGTGCATGCATACTACAAAACTGTACAGTTTTGGTGATCTGGGAAAACAGCTGACTGAAGGCAGGAGATCTAGTTTCCATATGAGAAGAGTTCTTCTCTGATTATATTCCTCAGAAAGAAGCTGTAACTCATACAGTGTCACGGTAAATTGCTAAGACTTATTTCCATAAGCTATACTTCATAAACAAGAAACATAGCTATTCCTATGCCCCTTTTCTGTCTGTTTGTAATTAATGACATTTTCCCTCATCCCTGTTGCTCCCACACTGGAGCCACCAGAGATCACAGAAGGGCAGTAATGGGCAAAAGGAAGAGGACTTTGATAATCTTAGAACTAAGATTCCTCGTTCATCCAAGAAGCATTTTGAGTCTCTCCTGTGTTCCAGGTACTGGGAAAGATGCCCTTAAGTCACTCCTTATTTTATGAATGAAGGAACTTGGGTTCACCCGTCCAACAGAACATGGAACTGATTCTTGGTAAAATCACCTGAGTTCTTCACAAACTTAATCCTCCTTGTCTTCTGTTTCTCCTGTGCTCCACGCCTGTTCCCCAGGGGATTTTGAAGGGTTGGCAAAGCTCCAGTGCAGCGACATTATGCCCCAGGATTATTGTGGGCCCCTCTGCATAGGTTGCTCACGGGAGCTAGAGGAATCAGCTGATGGATTCGTAGAAAACTTCACCTTCTAGGCTTAGCTGATAAGATTTTCTTCTTAAGGAATTTTGGTTGATTTAGCCCTTATCTCCATAAAAGCAATATTCCTAAGAGAAGGTCCAAGTTTTATTTCAGTCATAATTATTGGTTTCATAATTATTGGAACATGGAAATTAACCATTTCTCACTCGAGCTCTCCTCCTTCCATATAAGGTCATCAGTTTAAAACATTTATTGCCTGTAGTTACCTAATTGGTCTGTTAAATTATTTACCAACATGAAAATAATCAAATGAGTCAGTCAGTGTAGTATTTCATCTAGAAATTCCATGTAGGATATTTCCCTGAAATAGCACATTTATAGCTATGAACCTCTCTTTTGAGCTCCATACTTGCTGCATTTGTAAGTGTAGAGTGGACATCTCTACCTGGATATTTAAACTCCTTAGGTAACAGGTTGACCTGACCCCTGCACCTTCCATGCTCTCTAGCCTTACCAGACTGCTCTTGCAACCCCCCAAATGGGACACGCCTTTCACTGTTCTGACTTTGCACATGCTGTTTCTTCTGCCAAAAATGATCACCCTTCCTTATCTACCTGGTGAGTTCTTAGCAGAGTGATTTTGTTCCACCATCTGTACAGATAAATGAGAACTGTCAGCTTCTATGAGTATGATGCTTTTTTTTCTTATTCAGATTCATAATCTCAAATATTGCCATCCTTTTACTTGCAATAATTTCTTTTATTGATCTCTAATCTATTCTTTATTTTCACCACTTTTTGCTTTCCTTTATTTTTTTCCCTCTTCGCTTGTTCTCTTTCCCTTTCAGTCTTTATTTATTTTAAGTTTAATTAATTTATTCTAATGCATTTGACTTTAATTAAAACCATTAAGTCATCATCTAAATAGTCATGTCAATTCAGTATCGTTTCCCCATCAACAGTCCACAGAGGACAACAAAGAGTTGTATGGCATAATTACTCTAATAAAATAACATTTTTTGCTTAATATATCTTTATTAAACAGCTTTATTGAAGTATAACTAATATATAGTAAATTTCACATATTTGAAGCGTACAATTTGGTAAGTCTTGACAAATGTATTCACCTGTGAAACCATCCCCACAGTTCACGCAGTGCACATGGTCATCACCCTCAGAGGTTTCCTACTGCCTCTTTGTAATCCCTCTCCCATCTTTCCCTCTAGCCCTCCCTCTCCCTGCACTTAGAGGGAAACCAATCCTGTGGTCTCTGGAGGATCTTCTAGTTTCTTCTCCGGAATGATATCATTGGCAGGTAATGGAGGATCCTGAGGAAGAAGCATTTGACTAGAATACGAAAGTCAGCTTGTTATGATCACATTAATGGTGGCAGGTAGAGAACTGTCGCAGCAAGTCTAGTGACCACATAAATCCCGAGACCCCTTTACAGCTGTAGTTTTTCACTTCTTTATCCATCTACCCTCTCTTAGATTTGTAGGCTACTTGGGAAATTGTAGAGTCTGCCAGAGAGTACATGTGACTTGAATATGGATTTGACTGTGGCTTCTGTTACGATTACCCTAGAAGGGGGACCTGTTGGTGCATCACAAAATGTCTGGAGCAGCAGCAACAAGCAGCTTATTTGAAGTGGCCTTTTTCCATTTTACTTTAGCAAAAGGCCTTTAAAAAGCAAACAGAGTTACTCAGATTAAAGATAGGATTAATTTCTGCTTATGCAGCTAAATACATAAGCAATAAGTGTAAATATTTAATAAGTGAATATAAAAGGGCTCTTATAAACACAGAGTCAATAAACAACCTCAATAAAGTTCAGGAAAACAGTTTGCGTCTTGCTTGGTATGATGTTTTCTTTATTCAGTTAGATGAACAAACCATGATTTCATCATCAGTCAACAGGATAGGAAAGAGACCATCAAAGCAAACTACAGGAGAGTCCAGATTGATTCGTGCCAAACAAATGTTTGTGGCTAACAGCTGTATTATCACTGATTCTAATTTACGCAGCCGGGGTTCTCCTTTCATTTCCTACGTGAGATGAATGTCGTCTTATATGATACAGACAACCTCTCTGCTGCTTGAGTAATGAATCCGGTAAGCTCTCCCCTCTGGGTAGCCTCACCCCTCTTTGTTGCGGGGGTGGGAAGTGGCCTGCTACAGTTTTAGTTATTCTTTAAAAACAGCTTATGAGACACTTTCTAAGGTGGTATGAGTCCATTAGTGAACTATCCCAGCATTTGAATCAAAAATACCAGTTTGTTGTGTCAAAACCTTTGGATGTGCAGGTTGTAAATTACTAACTTTCTTCCTTTTCCTCTCTAGTACTTAAATAAAAACTTGAATACTGAAGAAAAAGAAAGAACATGCTGTAGTTTCTGCCTGCTACCTGAGATTCCTTGATTTATTCTGCAGTAGATTTCTCTCCTCAGAGTTCAGACTGAGTTTGAACAGGTCTTAAGAGGCTTTATGTAACAGAAGGAGGCTAAGTGTACAGGACAGTTGATCTAGAATGCACGTTAGTTGTGGATAGTGTGTTTAGCCAGCAGAATTCTGCTCATAGCAGAGGGCATCTAATCCCAGGAAAACATCTGGAAAAGAGAAGCAGGAACCACAGAGAGAACCCATAGTGGAGTGAAGAGAGCCCTGGGCTTGGTGTGAGCAATCTGAGTCCAGCCCTGGCTCTGCCGCTCAGTGGGTGCCTGTCAGCAAGTCATTTCTTGACCTGAGTCATATTTTTTTTTCAACTCTAAAATAATTCTTGCCTCACTGGATTGCCATGAGGATGAAATAATGTTTGTGAGAACAAGTGGCATAGAAGGTGCCCAATAAATGATAATAAACAATTGGAAAGCAGAGCCAACAATGAAAGGTTAGTGACAGTGTGAGAGAAATGCCCTCTAAAGTTTCTTTAATCCCATGGTTTTTTACCCTGGCAGCACGTTAAGACACCCATGCCTGTGGGCTCCACTCCAGACGAAGATGATCAGAATCTCTGGAGGTAGAGCCCAGGCATAGAAAAAGTTTTTAAGTGCTCCGGGAACTTCGACATGCCGTCAGTATTAGAACCATGAAGCCATTCCCTTCATTAAACATGTAGAAATTTCAGCCAAAGATAAGTAAGAAGAGGAAGGTTCAAGATCATACTGCTAGTTGTGGCAAACAAAGCCTTGGACATAGGCTTCTGTGTTCCAATCTCTCACCTCTGTTTCATGAAAGACTTAATATTCTCTGATTTCCAGAGATCTCAAGAGCAGCTGTCATGTTCTGGCCCATTAACTCATCAAATGCTGCTGAAAATCTGTGTGTGTGAGTGTGTGTGTGTGTGTGTATGTAAACAGGAGTCCCTCTGTAAGGGGGATTAGTCAGTCTAGTCAGTCAGTCTAGTAAGGAAGACAGCTATTAAACAAGAACAGGATCAGTTATATGGGATCAGAGAAGGGGGAACACCAAACCCTGTAGGGAGGGTGGATCCACAAAGCTAGCTTCTCAGAGACTGAGGCAGAGGTAGAGCGGGAAAAATGAATAGGCAGGGAGAGGAAAGGCATTTCAGGCAGAGGAAATAGCCAATATAAAGGCACAGTGATATTCCAGGAAGGGTAGGTGGTTTCATGTGCTAAAGGGATGAGTGTGTGGCGGTGCGAATGTAAGAAGAGGGGCTGGAAGCGCAGTTAGCGGCAGCACTGGTTTTCACCTGAATTTCAGAATAAAGTTTTGAAATTGGCTACTACCACTTAGATTAACTACTTACATGCCTTGGTCTGGTTAACTTTCTGGTGCAACTGAACAGATTGATTTGGTCTGTTATTTCTGGATATTTCAGAAAGACAAAAAATATCCAATTATACATATTTGAAGCATTTCTATTTCTGTCATAGTCAGAACCAGTAGCAGAATAAAAATCCAGAAAGGAGAAGAGGGAAGAAGCATAGAATCAATCTCTTTGGGTTTTAAGAAACGAAAATATATAGCAGAAAGCAGGCATCTTCAACCAGTTTATTGAACTCTCTCCTAGAGATTTTTCCATTTAAAAAAAAAAAAGGTGGCATATCTGTGAGAAGAAATCCCCCCTAATATGTGTAATTAACTAAACAAGAAAAAGAAGTATCTCTGAGAAGAAGCCCGTCCTAGACATATGGGTAATTAATGAATAAAAAGAAAAATTTTACCCAACTTGAGAAACTTGATTCAGGGAGCAAAAGCCTTGGATAAAGAGGGCATAGAAAGCCTTCCACGGTCTTTTTGTCCTGTGAAACAAATTATTTTCCATTCGAAGCTCCAAATTGCATTTCCTACCCTGCTGCAGTGCTGAGAGCACGATTCTGGTGCATTGTGGCTCTTCCAGGGATACTCCTGATATCAATCTTGAAGCCTAGGCAGAATGAGGATGGGAGTCAGAGTTGATCTGTGCCAGAATTCCTGCTGAGAATTAGCCCAGTTCCATTATGTGTGGGCGAGCCCGCAGTTCCCCGCCCTTGCCTGTTTGGGGTGCACAGATACAGCTGAGAGACTGCAGGGAGCACCAAGTTAAGACGGCACATGATAGGAGCACCATCACTTACTCTTCTGTAATGAGCTGTGGGAAACTAAAACGATCAGGTTTTTCCACCATTCAGTGCAGCTGTGGTGCCTCTGAAAAGCTAGTTCTGCTCAGTAAGACAAGAAACATCCAGAAGAATTGTGGATGGACTCTCAGAGTGAGCAGGGACCCCAGGGCCCTGAGTCTTTTTTAATTCCTCCAGCTAAGTGGAGTACTAAGGGGCAGATGGCTTGGCGTGCATCTTCTTCATCAGATGAAGAAACTGAGGCCCACGGAGGTGAAGTGGCTTCCCCAAATCAAAGGAGCCAAGCCAGAGCTTGTAGTAACTAGGTCTTCTCACTCCTATGGGCTAAATTGTAGTCCATGAACCTGGTTATGGTTATAGTTAACTAGGTTGTCAGAGATAGGACAGGATGTGTAATAAGAGTATATTGTGAAAGCTTTCCTGATTTGGGGAAAAAACAGAGAATGATGAACTCAAAATTTGGTCTCTATGCCTTTCTTAATTCTATTTAATATGTATTCACATACAGGATGCAGTTTCTCAAACTGCATATTTCTGTGTTTCATCTCACAGGTTGCCTGTTTATCAGAGTAGAGCTTTGGTGTTATGAAGCCCATCCTTGACTTGGCTTTAACCACTCAGGAGACCTGTGCGTCCTGGCAGCCCCACTCATCTCACTGTGTGCTCCCGCCTTCTGGCCGTGTGTAAATGTGCCTGGTGCAGCACACACATGTCCCTGTGGAGTCCTGCTTACTGCTTTTCTGTCTTAGATGGCCAGTTCATCCCAGGCCTTTGATGTCTGTGTTTCGTTCTTTCTGAGACTTTCCTGCCTCATAGATTTTAACTTTGGAAACCTTTGCATGGGATTTGTGCAAGTAATATTTTAGGTTGGTTTGCACAGAACCTGTCATATTTTGTAAGAGTCAGTTCTCATGTAAGCTCCTTGTTTTTGAACATTACTCTTTCCTGTGGAGAATCCCCTGCTTTGGAGTGGTGTGTGTTCTTCCTCTTGTCTCTTTCCTCCTCATGGTAATGACAGCGAGGAGTGCCTCCCTTCAGGGTCACTTACCCTCATTCCACTTGCAGGGAGAGTTCATGAGTATTCATGTATTCTCCAGAGAGTGTCTGACCTGGAAACTGAGAGTGTCATGATAGGGGAGGTGTATGATGCCCAATCCCGTAATTAGTGAAGGTTGCTGCATCCCAGCTCACCTTTCTGGGTAAAGCGCAGAGGATCCTGACTCTAGGAAATAACCCAGAAAGTGCTGCACAGCCATCACTTCACTGTTCAGATCTAATAGTAAATCAGGCCCAGGATTTTCTGCACTTACTGAACACCTGTTAGGTATACATGGGAATCCTCTTATCTGTGAATTCGTTGTTGGTAAGGAACTGTGGCCAGCATTGCACCTGGCACATAGGAGGAGAACTGGGAATACGTGTTGAATGAAGGGGAATTGGTGAAAAACTGGGGGTTTTCAGGGTATCCTGTCCTGAGGCAGATTCAGATAGAAGTGGTTCTCCTGTAACCTAACAGCCAGTTCTTTTGTGAGGCTCAGCTACAACTTGACTTTCTTCCAAAGATGAAAAGGAAAAGCATTATTCATCTGAGACTTGCCTTGCAGTGTTTAGCACAAATTTGGTTTCTAAGGAAAGGCTGGCAAAGCATCGATGCAGGAAAAATTATCCTGAGGTATTATTCTCTTATGACCATAGACTGAGCAAGATTTTTGTATGGTTACTGTAGCCATGAAAATACTAATCATTGGACAACATTCCTAGTGCAGCAGATACCAGCCCACAGAGCGCTTTGATGAAAGTCAGGGAGTAGGGCTAACAGAAATGTAATGCCAGCGGGCCAGCACTCTCTCTACCAACTCCAAACATTTATTCAGCGTCTTACTATGTGTAAAATCCATAATTTCTCCTTGCTTTTGCTTGTTTTTCAAATGTCAGTCTGAAGGCAGAGCGTAAGTTTTGTAACTGATGAATTGTGGCCATTATTTGTGCTTAAAAAATGTTATTTTTGCTCACTTTTAAATGAACTTGGAGTTCAAGGCTAGGGTTTGGATGGTATGTGGCACACACTGGGTGCTCAGTAAATATATAAACGAAGGCAGAGTGCTGGGAGGAGGTTAAGGGGAGGGGAGGGAGTGACCTGTACTTGGGCCCTGGAGTCTGCCTGCACGGGGTCCAGCAGGCTCTGCCAGTAACCAGTCAGGTGACATGGTAGCATCCACTGACTTTAACTCTTGGATTGCTCAAATGATACCTTGTAGGGGGTTTGAGAGGCTTAAATGCATAAATACATGTAAATGTCTGATACAGAATGACTCAATAAGCCAGTTTTTTAATAAATGTAATAATAATGTTCATGACTTCCAGTGATTATCTTCTTTGAGAAAGCACTTGTCTGTTTATCTTCCTGTACTTTAAGATGAGTACCCATCAGTTAACATGGATTCCTCAGGGCAGGGAGAGCCAAGCACACTAAAACTGCTCGGAAGGACGGGCAGTCACACAGCCTCCCGGGGATGCCCCGGTGCCGCTGCCCAGCTGCCCTCGTGCGGCTTCCGTCTTGCTGGGGTCTCGGGCTTCCAGTGGAACCTCACCTGACCACTCTTCTCTTGCTGGATGAAGGGCCAGATTCTCCTTTCCTTTGTGTATGCATACTTTTTTCTTGAAGGATAGAGAGCAGGTTTGCCTGAGAACCAGCCCTTTATTAGCCCATCTTCCTAGGGGCTTGACCTGGAGGTGGAAGAGACAAGCTGGAGAGGCAGGGAAGGCGCTCTGGCCATGGGTGGGTGCTGGTGCTTCTTAACCCGTTGGTGGAAACAGTGTTGTGCATCTAAGAGACTCTAATTTGACCTCTTTCAGAGACATCACTATATTTTCCCCAAGGTTAGATTTCCTCAGAATGAGAGTGTATTTCCTAAAAGTTTTTGCTGTGAGGTAGAGTAATAATAAAAACATAAAAGCCTTTAATCCAGCTAATGAGTAATATTGGAGACTGGTGGCAAGTCAGACAGTTTCCCCAGTGATTTCCTGAAGTAATTGATGTGCATAGACAATTTGGGAGCCATGGGAGGAGACCTGCTTTGGAAGGTCTAGTACAACCAGCTTACAGCCAGCTCCATTTCTCCGTGCAGGACCTGGAAGAAGAGGGGCCCTGGCTTCTCCCCCTGCACGTGGCTCACACTGCGTGCAGCCTGGGTTCTGGGGGCCGGCTATCAAATCACTTCATTCTCAGGACAGCTAAATTCCGATGTAGGTACTGCTTTTAGCTCCATTTACAGAGGAGGGAACAGAGGTTCAGAGAAGATAAAAATTTTCTCAAGGTCAAACAGTCCCTAAGTGATATAATCAGTAAAACATTCAGGCTCCAGAGCCTTTTCTCTTGACCACTGCTCTACTGGCTTGAGGAGTTAGTCCTGTCCGAGGGTCTCAGCCTGGAGCCGGAGGAGTCCAAAGCGTATGTAGCATTTCTTTTCCCACTGCTTTTAAAATACTTTCAGTAGGATTCCGGGCACAAGTAGCATTGTTCATCTCAACAGGGGCAGGCTGCCTGTGGGGGCTGCATGGGGGCTCAGCACTTTCCCTGGAGGGGCCTCTGCCCGCAGCAGAGCAGCACCCTGCCACAGGTCAGGGTCTCCGGGAGGCATTGCTGAGTTGGAGTTTGCCAGGCAGGTTATTTATCAGGGGTCCCCTGCTGAAGGGGGTGCACACAGGGGGAAGTTGAGCTGCCACGCAGGCCTGATGGCCTCAGCCACACCGGTAGGCGTGGTGGAGCAGACAAGGTCCCTCAGAGCTGCCGCGTGTGATCTGAAAGGGCAGGGCCTTTATATCTGTGCCACCATCAGGCAGTGGATGTGGGAGGGTCACCCCTTGGGCATGGATGCTCTTTTCAGCTGAGGTGACTCTGAAGGAGCTGACAGCAGCCCTAGTCACTGAGGCGACACGTTCTTCCTTGAGTAGGGGCTCTAGGTGGTGCCATCTTGACACTTTCAGTCTTATTGGCAGTGTGAGTCTGCACAGTGGGAAATGCTTTCCTCACACTTAGCCTGTTATTTGTTTGGATTCTAGATAAATGGGCATTGCACAAATAAAGACAGATCCTCAGCTTTCTGGAATCCTTTCACTATAGCCCGAGGCAGAGGCAAAGGTATAACATCAGTATATATATTTGGACCATGTGATTAAAGCCATACCTGGCATTTTTGGAGACACATGAAGAGTTTGTTCTATACACATCATGTCTTTCAAGGGGAGCCATTTGGCTTTTTTTCTAGAGGCCGGAGTCTAAAGCTGAAAGCCACAGTGCAGTGGTAGAAAATCTCTAGTTACATTTTGCTTGCCAGTTGTCTTTAGAGAAATCTTTCAGTGATTAAGATTCCAGGTTTAACCCCCTTTTTTGGCTCCTTCCATCATGAAACTAAATCAGTCTTCCCACTCACTTCAGCACAGACTTTAAACTGCATCGCAGCTGATTTACATCTTGTCCACACAAGTTGACCTCAGGGGTTGTTCCCGTGTTGTCCAGTGGGCGGCTTTGCCCTGCAGGCTCCGTGACTGCTGTGTCCCACAGCTGGCCACACTGCTGCCCACAGCTGGCTCTGGCCACCAACAGTCTCAACTGCAAGGTGTACAAAACCTCCCTCCATTTCCTTTCTTACAGGTTGGAAAGCTTATCCAAGAAGCAGCTGGAAGAAGTAATTTGAAGCGAGTAACCCTGGAACTTGGAGGGAAAAGTCCCAATATTATCTTTGCAGATGCTGATTGTAAGTCAACCACAGATCTCCTGACGTCCTGGCGTGCTGCCCTTCGGTGCTGTCTCTTGTGTCGTCACTTTTGACAGAACACCAGGAAAGAGGCCTTTGAAGCTAAGTGGCTTTCAAGGAGAAAAATCTTGACCCCTCCTTCTAAGGAGAAAATAGTTTAACATTGGGAAAGAGTGCTTATCAACTGACAATCAGTTTGTTTTCTAGACATAATAAGCCATTTTGACTCTGTGATTTGTAAAATAGGGTAGAGGAGGCGAAGGCTAGGTGGGTGTTGTGTAGTGGAAAGAGCAGTGGTCCAAGCCTCTGAACACCTGAAATACAACCTTTCTGCCTAGATTCAAGAAATCTGAAACTTCTCATGTATGCTTGGTGGCTTTGTAGATCATTAAAAAAAATTCTAGTTCACTAGCCCTGCCAACATTGTTCCAAACCCACAGCCCCTTCCCAGTTTAGCCACCCCACCTCTTTCTGTTGCTCCCATGGCTCTCAGTCGGGATGACAACACACTGTGGTCAGTTCTGTGTGAACAGACCTGAATTGAAGGTGATTACACCCTAGCAGTAGGACTACACGGAGGCTTGGAGCTGTAGCCTACAAATCCTCACGTCTCCAGGAAGGATGCTCCCTAGTCCACTCTGCACAGGTGTGGTCTTTCCGAGAATGAATTTAGAAAATCTCTTTCAGTCATCCTTTTTCTTCTTCACGTCCTTCCAGACAGCACTGTTTCCTCAATTTCACCACTGGAGAGATCAGAAAACAAAGTAAATTGCCTGGATTTCAGCCCCAGCTTGGAATTTTCAGAGAGTTCAGCTCCAGCTTTATAGTGGTTGTCAAGAGGATCAGAATTCTATACCTAAATTCCTTTTTGAGGTGTAAGCACCCCACTGACGGAACATTGAGTCAGTCAGTTAGTCATTTAGCAACTAGCAGACACCAGATTATTAATACTGTCTTTTCAAAAAATATTTTTACTTATTTATTAACAGAGGTACTGAGAATTGAACCCAGGACCTCATACGTGCCAAGCATGCACTCTACCACTGAGCTATATGCTCCCCCGATTTTTAATACTGTCTTGAAGTAGATGATGTTAGAGATGAAGACGAGAGCTATCATATGCTATTATACAATCCCATGTAAATATAGAAGAAATCTAGTGTCTTCAAAGATGACCACTGCTGTTATAGTTTAATTTGCCAAAATACTAATCAAACATGTAGCTACAAGGTCTATAGATTAGGGGTTACAAATTCACAGTCTACAGGCCAAATGCAGGGTACAGCTGTGCTTAGTTTTTAAATATTACACAAAATGTTGATTTCTGTTTTCTCTTAAAATTGGAAATCTGGTAACCCTGGGCTTATGTTTATGCATAGCAACAGCCAAAGGCAGTGCTTTCCTTCTGAGTCTCTGTCACATCGCTTTACTACCACTACATGATCTGCCCAGCTTCTTTGAATATTGGGGTTTGAGACTCCTGTTATAGATGACGTGGTCCCGTCCCTCTTTTTACAGAAGAAGAGAGGGATTCAAGAAGTTAACATAGCAAATAGCACGAGGGTCTGGTTAGAGCTAGAACCAACTTGTGTTCTCAGTCCAGGGCTTTTTGCTGGGCTGCTCACGGTTATGCTCTGTGGTGAGCGTGACATTGCACCCGAGGCTTTGGGGAGGGAGAGAGGTGGTCCCACCGACAGCCGCTCTGCAGGCGGAGCAGTTTCGAGAGCATGACTCTTTCCTCTTGTAGTGGATTATGCTGTGGAGCAGGCTCACCAGGGTGTGTTCTTCAACCAAGGCCAGTGCTGCACTGCAGGGTCCCGCATCTTTGTGGAGGAGTCCATCTATGAAGAGTTTGTGAGAAGAAGCGTAGAGCGAGCCAAGAGGCGCATAGTGGGGAGTCCCTTTGACCCCACCACCGAGCAGGGACCCCAGGTAGAGACATCATAAACATTCCCTTTCTTTACTTAATCCCTGGTGAGCACAGAAACCAGATCCTCTAGTGGGACGCAACAAAGCACCGTCTTCCTTTTTCTGCTGCCCCCTTGCCCTTCTTCCTCGGCTTTGTGGCTGGAAACATGGCCAGTGAGGCACTGCTTATACGTAGGCTTCTCTTCCCATCCCTCAGTTCTGTCCTGAAAAACTAAGGGAGTAGGATCGCCTTAAGGGTACCTGGACCTTTGTGGGTAAGCTAGGGTATCTCAGCTCCAAGAAAGACCTAGGCATGGCAAGGCGGCTCTTCACTAGAGCCCAGTCCCCATCCTAACCGCTGGATTCAAGACATCCCCACAGATGGCAGTCAAGGAGGGCAGGTATCTCTCATTCCCAGAAGCCATTTATCCTTTTACCAGCTGCCAAAGATTCTCTCCACCAACCTGACCTACTCTGGGGAGACCACTTGTAGCTTGTAAATGTGGAGGGAATGAAGAGCTGTCTGATTTCCCCTCTGCCATACTGTTCTCTCTTTTCTGAATGCTTCATACACTACAGACTCAGGTGAATGTAGGTTTTTACTTTATTTACCATAGTAATTGATTGATAGCTCTGTAACTTTTGAGGGGGGGCAAGACTGACTTTGTTTTATGAACTAGGACACTAGCTTTCACTCTTCAAACTTAATCCTTTTCTCTGAAGGTGTAACAGTAGTTCCATAAAAATATACTCAAGAGGGTTTGATGTGTAGCCCCACGTACAGAGGCTGTGTGTTAGCTCATCATTGTTTTCGTCTTTCTAGTATCAGTACAACTTGCTAAACTGTTCATTTGGTTATAAGGTTAATTTTTCCCTATATAGGCAGTGAATGATCAATTAGACAGTATCTCCATCATATATAACCATTGCTTAAATCTTGAAGTGGTACTTATGATCTGGCTGTATAATCAGAGCAGTGCATTTACTGGGATCCTTGGTGTATTAGGTGGAACCACACAAAATTGCCCTCTTTTGTAGGTCAAAAATGGTTGATTAGCAGCAGTTCCCTATGATTTGACTAAGTATAATGAAGCTTTGAAAAAAATCACAAATGAGAAATTCTTGAGAAAATGTTTATTTCCATTTTCAAAGAAGGTTTTACTTGGAGTCATTAGGCAATTTCTTCTGTAGATTGATAAGAAACAGTACAACAAGATCCTGGAACTCATCCAGAGTGGTGTGGCTGAGGGTGCCAAGCTTGAGTGCGGTGGCAAAGGGCTGGGCCGAAAGGGGTTTTTCATCGAGCCCACGGTGTTTTCCAACGTCACCGACGACATGCGGATCGCCAAGGAGGAGGTATTACATACATTTTAACAACAGCCACATCTTCTAGGGCATTTCTAGTAGACAGTATTAGAGGCTGAGCTCTGTATATTTTATATACATTGTACGATAGACATAAACATGGCTATGAAATCCCAGTTTGAAGAAAAATGTTAAAGAGGCAAGCAAGCTAGATGGAGGCCAGGTGATGTGCTTCACGTGCAGTTATTGTCAGCCAGCAGAAGCATCATAGCCCATCACTGGTCTCAGTAATACACCGGCAGCAGTTCAGCCCCACCAGACGTGGGTCACCAGGCTGTTCACCGAGAAGGAGGAAGCACCCAAGCATCCTTACGCCGACGCAGGAGAGGACCAGTTGCAGATCAGCCGACAATCCAGAGCAGTAGTTCTCAGCTCTGGAGCAGCGCCGGGGGGTTAAGGAGAATGCAGTTTTAGAGCACACAGTGGAATCCAGCAATTCCAGTCAGTGGGGAGGAGTGGATGTGTTAAACTCTAAGGTCAGACTCTTATGTAATCTTATTCCGGGGAAGTTTGGGCTATTTTACAGTTATGTGCTGCTAAAAAGTTTAAACATCATTTAAATAATGAAGGCAGAATAAACTTGCCTTGAAATGTGGAAAAACAGGTGAAAGGTTGGCAAAGCAACCATGTGGGGTCACCCTGTTTTGCTGCAGATCTTTGGCCCCGTTCAGGAGATTCTGAGGTTTAAGACTATGGATGAAGTTATCGAAAGAGCCAATAACTCAGACTTTGGACTTGTAGCAGCTGTCTTTACTAACGACATCAACAAGGCCCTCACAGTGTCCTCTGCGATGCAAGCCGGGACCGTTTGGTAAGACCAGAGTTGGTCTTGTTATTCTGGCCATAACACATTCCGTGAGGGTGGAGGGGCCTTGTAATTCTCCAGAGCCAGCATGAAATAAACACACATGCTCTGGAAGAATGGGGACGGAGGACTTCACCCTGAGAAGGGGCACTTCCTACTGGCTAGATCAGGGAATCAAAGTAAACCTCAAATTATAAAATTTTCATGTGGGAAAAAGGAATTAAAAAATAAAACTTTAAAAAGAAATATCTTACCAATGGGATTATTTCTGTGCAAATAGAATTCACACTAACAGTACCATATTTTCTTCCTTCAGGATTAATTGTTACAATGCCTTAAATGCCCAGAGCCCCTTTGGGGGATTCAAGATGTCTGGAAATGGGAGAGAAATGTAAGTGTTCAAAGTTGTGGGTGCCTGCAGAGAAGTAGGGACTGCGAATAGCAGAACAGCACCAAGTTCTCTTACTCTCATCCATTCAGTAAACAACATTTTGTCTATAAGCAAAGCACACATTACAAAGATGAATAAAGCACAATACCCTTACCTGAAGTGGGAATGGAGAAGAATTAATGTATCAGTAATTCCATGTAATAAGTGCTATTACAAAAGTATGTCAAATATCTTGTAAGTACAGAGGAAAAATCAATTAATTTTGCCTAATGGGGTCACAGAAGACTTCACAAAGGAAATAACATTTAAGTTTCTTAGGAACAGGCGTTCCAGGCAGAGGGAGTAGCAAGAGCAGAGGCAGGAAGGTACAGCAAATACAGGATAATCTGGGCACAAAACAGTTCTCTGTGTTTAAAACAAAGGGCACCAACTGCCAGCCCAGGGACAAATCTGGCCCAGAGAAATGTTTTGTGGGGGTTTTGCCTCATAATATTTAAAATCTTTACCTAACATTCAGAAATGAGGGGGCTTTACGTGCAATCTGGATTTCTCGTTTATTTTCGTTCCCTATAGCAAAATTGTCTCTGCAGTTCACCCTGTTCCCCATGACTCCTGCCGCTTCTGGGAACTGAATACAGGTGCTTGCTGGTTTTACACGTACCCAGTTCACTCACTGTGTCACCTACCCACTGCCTGCGTATAAGATCTCAGAGTCTGGGGCTGCAGGACTAGGGCGTAGGATGTATGGAGAGGACTTGCTGAAGATGCAAGTGGAAACATTGCTTTAAACCCAATCTCAAGGGCCTTAAAGGGCAGAGTGGTTGCTGAGGAGATACCAGAGTTTTTAAGACCAGCGTTCCTGGCGTATAGGGATATTTTGGCAGAGGTTATGGGATGAAGACCCATTAGAAGAATTTTGCAATAACAACAATAGGTATTAATCCAATGCCTGCCCTGTGCTAACTTTATGCTGACTTTTTACCTAACATGAGCTCACTTGTTTTTCATAGTGATTCTATGGGCTAAGTACCCTTATCTTTGTATCATAGATGGTTCAGACGAGGAACTAAGGGTTAGAGTGGTTAAGTAGCTTGCCCAAGTCCCACAGCTAGTAACTGGCAGATCTAAGCTTTGAACCTAAATTGCAGTGGCTTCAAATCCACTTAGTTCCCATGATATCTGGCCAAGGAAGCATGGAAACCAGGTGTAAGGACTCCTCTGGGTCACGATCAGAGCTGGGCTGTCCTCTTGTGATGCTAAGGACCTGGAAAATAGGAGTGTGGCAGAGGCAAACTAGAAGGATTGTATCTGCAGCTTCATATATAAATGGATTTTTTGAGTGGCTTTCGAAGAATGAATTGTAGTCCACACCTTCCTGAGCTAACACCTCCCCTTACCCAAAAAACTTCCACTTTCCCTTACTTTCAAAGGAGTTGGTCCATGTTTTCTAAATCCTGTGACTCATAAGAGGAAACACTTTCCATGCCCATTCCCTTTGCCATTACTGAACACAATTAAACTAACAAGTTCTGAGTATATACTTTGTACAAAGCACGATGCTTGGTCTGTGGGGGAGGATGCAGCTCATTAAAGTGCTTGTTGGATAAATGAAATACACAACATTGAGAGAATCAAAAGAATTTCAGAAAAACCTGTGAAGTGGCAGAGGAATGCAGGGTAATAGAGACTGTGGTAAGCTGAAGTCCAGGAAACCTTTAGATGTGATCTTTTATAGGGATTTGAATTGGCCTTGAAAAGAGAAGAATATTTGAGTAGATGAAGAAAGAGGAATATTTTCTCAGGGTTGGTGGCCAAAGCAGGGTAGCAGTGGGGGAAGAGTGAGCACAGGCATTGGGAGAAATAAGTGCGGTGTTTGGGGGAAAGTGCAGTGAACCCGAAAGACTGGCACAGAGGATTTACATACTTCAGATACTGTAGCTGGAAATTTCTAGCCCCAACCCATTAAACCATGAAGTAGGTATAGCTTTGGGGCTAAGAGCAGAGTTTCTAGACTCACTGCTCAGATACATACCCTGGCTCTGCTGTTTAATACCTATGCAGCCTTGGAGGAATTACTTAATGTCACTAAGCCTCAATTTCCTCATCTACAAAATGGGAGTAATTACGGTACCTACCCCACAGGATTGCTGTGAGGAATAAATGTTAGAATCAAATATGCCAAACACCCACCAAAGTGTCTGGCAACCCTTCAGAAAGTGTGAGCTACTCTCATCATCACTGATCAAGTAGATGACTGTTATGTAGGTGATCCTTCTTTTTCTTAATAAATGTATTACTTTGGAAATGTGGCAGAATTTTTCCTAAATTCCAGTATCACCAACTTACTTTCTGTTTCTGTTGACGCCAGGGACAAACTGCTCTTGCTTAAGCCTTTGCTTCTGGCCTTCAGTACCTCCCACTTGCTTTACAGCCAGAGCCCAGACCCAATCTGGATCCTGTTTGCTAAGTTACTAGTATTCCTTCAGCTTTTATAAAGTCTTCATGTACTCTATTATCTCTTCTTAACTTGCATATGGCCTTAACTTTCTGCTTCCGCTTTTCAAGATGCAGTCAACTTACTTCATTTCCTGCCCCTGTGTTTGTGCTCTCTCAGTCTCTGAAACGTGGGGCCAAGACTGGCTCTGGGAATGCTGCTCGTATTGACTGTCACAGGTCATCAACAGGGTGCACCATGGGCATAAAATATACTTGTAATGAACAATTGCTGGTTGATGGTTTCTAATCCCAGGCTGGCGTGGACCCTCATCATGGACAAGCCTCCTCCCAGGATTCAGTCTTGTGACATTGTTCAGGTCCAGTCTCTCTCTTTCAGAAACATCACCCTTGTCTAGAAGGAAGTTCCAGGAAACACTTGGCTGCGTCAGAACCATACAGAACAGTGGCCCAGGAGCCTGGAGACTGGTCTCATTGGCACACTAGTGATGTGGCCTTCCCGGTGCAGTTGAAAAATAACTAAGGAACAATGCTCTTTGATGAGACTCACTTCATTTTGTTAAATTATGTGGTTTTTTTGTCCCTGTTTGCCCCCCAAACATGTTTTCTCTCCCTTAAATGACCTTGAGTGATAGGAAATGCTTCAAATCAAAGAACCTGCCTCGTGCTGGTCCCCTCCTCTTCCTTCGGTCCCAGAAACTCCACCCAGCCTTCCACCTGGACAGAGTTGTTGACCTCACGGCCTGCAGGCTCCATGCCACTTTGGTCCCTGACATCCTCATGCCCACCTGTGAGAGGAACAGAGAAGGGAAATAGCACTTTCTGGAAAAAAGCTCCAAGGAGGGCTGTTGGAGCCCCTGTGTGCTCCCCCACAGAGAGCTGTGGAGAGGGCTGCCCTCTGCAGGTTGCCGGATGGGCTGGCCTCTCATTCCCAGGGCCCGAGACTTGGACTGCGTTTTTCTCAGTTCTTGTCCTGCTAGTTCCATCTGTCTCAGTCCTCCCATCCTTTATCTTCTCATTTAAGCTCCCCTGAGACGAGCAGTCATAGAGCCCAGGCTGTAAAATATGTGTCACAAATCTGGGTGATAGAACGAAAGCTATGAACCAGCATTTAAAAAACTAAGGACACTGGCTTTGAAGATGAGAAGCACTGTTCAGATGCTGTGAGTCTGCAAGTGTGCACACAGTGCGTGTGTGTGTGTGCACACGCATGTGCGCACACAGCATGCATGTACACAGAAAGTCACTTGCAATCTGGAGGGGCCCTTGCTAAGCTTGACTTTCCAGGGACCACGCTCAGAAATTGTAATTTAGTAGATCTGGCCTAGGGCCCAAGATTTGCATTTTTAACAAGCGTCTGGAATGATTCTGATGCAGGTGGTCTGGGGACCATGCTTTGCAGAGTGCTATTGTAAGCCAAAGAAAAGGGCAGGAAATACACACCTTAAGCAGAAAACTCTGTTTATTTTATGGGTGAGTCTGAGTGACTTCCTAAAACGTCTGGCTGAGGGAGACCAAAGTCTAATGTCTTGCCTTACCTCCGCGTATGCCAAGCTTGGTTCACCTCTGGGAGTGTAACCAGTCTGGACCAGCAGCAGGAACACGGGCTCCTAAGCGCACTGTGCCCTGACACGGTCCAGCCTAGCAGGGGACCATACATGCTTTTTGTGCAGTAGTGGGCTTCTTAACTATGGACCTGTATTGTGCCACTGAATTTAACTGGATTAGGAAAAATTTAAGTGGATTTGAGAGAAAGCCCTGGAATGAGATGGAGAAATAGCTGAAAAATTTGAACGTCAGGGCTTTCAGAGACCTTACAGCAGTGCTGCTGAGGAGGGGCCCAGGAACCACCCGTCTCAGGCTCTTGGGCTCCTCCCTAGACCAACTGGAACAGAATTTTTGGTGGGGTGTGGTGAGGAACCTACAATTTAAGCAAGCTTCATGGGTGATATGTATAATGAGGTTCAGGAACTGATGTCAGAGAGACACCTGGGTACCAAGAAGATGAGGGTGACTTGGCTGGAGTCATACAGCCATTTAATGCAAAGTTGAGTTGGCACTCCCATCTGCTGACCTCCAGCCCCAGTATTCTGCTCTATGTACTGCCCTAAGGCCTCTCACTGGCTTTCCTTGAGGCCTGGGCCATGGGCTTTTATGGCAGATTTGAGTCCATTCCTCTGACAGTGGGCTGTGTGGGCCACGCAGCTGATGGCTGCCTGGGACCTGAGAGAGAAGCACCTCCAGTCCAGCAGAATTTTCTGTTGCTTTGAGCACCCAGAGATTTGGGATCTGCCAGTAACACTCGAAAACAAGGTTTCTGGCTCTGTAGACTTCATTACATTCGTCATAACCTAGTTTGAGGTCTGAGTGGGAGGAAGGTAGTTCAGGGTTTGTCCCAAGTGCGTGCACAAGCAAGGGAACAAGAAGGGAGTAACCATGCTTCAAACAGGAGGCAGATGATGTCCATGATGAAGAGACACATGCACAATTGCCCAAGGGCAGGAAAAAGTCCAGTGAGAGCCAGAGCTGAGCTGGTAATAAAGAGACAGCCTGGATGGAGCCATCAAGGGAACCATATACTGAGTGGGGCAGTCCCATTTATTCTTCTCATTCCTGTGAGCAGAGTGGCCAGTACAGATGACAGAACAGTGCGCTTGCCCCAGCCCCTGATGTCCTTGGTGGGGAATGTCAACTCAGGCACCGCTGGTGCTCAGAGGAGCGGCTGGCAAAGTGAGGGGAGCCTTATGGTGGGCCGTGGAGCAGGATGAATCTTCCACAGCAGGTCTTCGCTGTAAAGCCCACTTACAGTCACTTTGTACCTTTTATATAAGACTTTTAAAAGACAGCCTTTCTTATCTCAAATATATCTCCACATGTCTTTTGTTTTTTGCTTTCCCTGGCAGAAACGGCCTGTCAGCAGGGTGGACGGGGGTGGTGGGGATAGGAAGAAGCCCGCTCCCCATCCTTCCCCCCACAGTTACCCAGCGTCTTCCTTGCGCCTGATGCCGCAGGCCACACACTAGGTTTGGGGGAGGAAAGAAAGGAAGATCAGTAAGATACAGTTCAGTGGGGGAGACAGCTGCTCGAGCAGCCCCTCTCCTCCCAAGGTAACAGTGCTGTCAGAGGTAGAGGTGGGTACAGGTGCTCTGGATACAGAGGAGGAGGAGGGGCTCCTTCTGCTGAGAACTCAAGGAAACGCTTCACAGAGGAATGACTTTAAAAAAAAAAAAGAAGAAATAAGTTCAAGTATTTTATCAAAAAAATAGGAGAAAAAGATATTACAATGAAATAGAGGGGGGAAAGGCAATTAGAAAAAGGTAAAGATGAGGAACCAGAGAAGAGGGGGATAGAAAAGGGGTATTGTAGCAGCAAGGGTGTAGCCACACCCCAGAATCCTTAAAGCAGCAGTTAGAGGGACTGCATCTCCTGGGGCCACCTAGACATGTGACCTGGCTCCCAGCCTCACCCTCTCAGGTTCAACCACCTGCAGGCCCCTCAGAGGCTGGGACCAATTATTTAGTCTCTCCTTCACCCAACCCAACACAGTGCTGCCCCATAGTAATAGCACAGTAAATGCTTTAACAGTCCTTGGTCCATGACCACAATCCTAGAGGGCGCCGTAAGCCAGGAGGGGAAGTGGCCAAAGGCAAGTCCTGGGGACAGCTTGCTCACGCCTCCCAGTTCTTTTCAGTTGTTTTGACTCCCTGGCTCTGCCCTGGCTGTGGGCTGTTGACAGTGTTTATGGAGGATTGTGTCTGTGAGGCATCGCAGATGACTTGTGCTCTTCCCTGGTAGGTCTCTGGGTGTTTGTTTCCACTTATTAAACCTAAGGACCATCAAGGAGGAGCTGAGAATACCAAGCCAAGAGGACCCTAGCCTGGGAATCTCACGGCTCCCTTTCAGTTGAAGTAGACTGGATCTCCGAGAGAGCGCTCAGAGCACAGGCACATCCCGGGCGCCCAGTGGCAGGACGTGGGGTTTTGAAGAGGAAAGCCCAGGTTGGGCTGCCTGGGCCTCTTGGTACCTGATCCTGCCTGTTCCTGTTTTTCAGGGGAGAATTTGGTTTGCGAGAGTACTCAGAAGTGAAGACTGTGACGGTAAAGATCCCCCAGAAGAACTCTTAAGATGGCCAAGAAGGAAGGTGACGGCCAGCCTGCACGACTCACTCTCCCCCTGCTCTCCCTGTGGGGCCTAGCTCTCAGGAATCCAAAGTTGATACTCAGTCCTTATTTAAAGATTTAATGACAACAGGTAGGCCAGGCCAGTTATGCATAACGAAAGCAAGCCAGCTGGGCGTGGTTTCTTGGCACTCGTGAGGGGTCACCTTGATGCTACCAAATACGGGGGAAGTGGGATGAAGGCACCAGGAGTGGTATCAGGCGCGTCCAGTATTTCCTTCTGAGTGAGGGAGCTGTATAGTTTGATGCCTTTTGTCACAAAGGACTTTCCTCCTGAGGAAAGGTAGCCTTTCCCACTGCCTTCATTTCCCCTCCCAGACCCTCCCTGCTCACCCACCCCTCCCGCCCCTCCATAGAGATCTCAGCTGAGCTCATTTGGGGCAGATGTTTGGGCCGGGAACAATTTTCCAAAGTTTTGCAGCCAAATTACCGTTTCATGTTATCCATTTCTTCAAAGCAAAACATGAAATGGTTTTAGTTAGAGCCAGACCAGACTGAAAATGCCAGGAGCTGGTACACTGCAGATGTACTGAAGAGTAAGAACTGGGGCTATTCCCAACCCGGTCTGGTTTTCTTACATCCACTAATAGCAGAGTGAAAGATCAGGAGGAGGGAGCTCCAGGGAGCGTAACGTGGTGTTCTCAACCTCAGAGCTCACGGCATGGTTTGGAGAGTGTGCTTGTGTGTGTACCTGTGTGGTGGGCGGAGGGGGGACATTTAATTCTTTCTTGGTTATCCTGGAATAAGGCAGGGGGTGGGTTGTTTTTCATGGGTTGATAAGATCTTTCCCAAAGCTTATCTTAAAATCAACCCAAAAAAATGATCTGAGTAGGCTCGAGAATTTGGAAAAAGGTAATGCTGGGTGCCTTGCAGAAATAATTCCGTCTCCAGTACTGGCTAACGATTCCTATTATGTGAATTATTTCTGCACTTGGAATGGATAGCTTCTTCTGCTCCCCAGTCCCCAGCGCAGAACACTTGTCAGTCCCAGCGCTATGTGTGTTGCTTTGGTCTATCATGCCCTAAATCTGCTGGCAGTAACCTTGTAAAACCTGGCCAGGCCCGGAGGTTTCTTTCTCCGTTTGCAGAGTTCCAGTGTGCCACGATTACCACGCTCCCTCAGAGCTCCCCTTGTCACGCCCGTGGCTCGTCCACACAGCATTCCTGCCCCCTCTCCTCTCAGCCGCACTCGCCTCTTCTGCTCTCCAGTGAAGGCACCATTCGATGTGGCAGTGTCAGCTTCCTTTCCTTTTCCCCTCTTTCCAGCTGCCAAATCTAGTCCATTCTCTAACCTAGACGAAGATCATTTATTTAAAAGTACCAAACATAACCTAGAGTATATGAAATATGGGCAGCACATATGTAGCCTTCTGTATTTAATGGTTTTCTGCTTTCTAACCATACCGGTTCTCTATTTATAACCCTCGTCTGTTCATGATGTTCTAAAGAAACCTCTACTTGCTGTAACTGACAAACGACAGTGGCCGGACGCCTTGAGAGATGCCACGTTTCTGAGTTCTTTCATGTGAATGTCATGCTCTCCTCCTGTAGCCTGTGTCCAAGTGAACATATCCATTAACCAGCTAGTTACCTTCAAACTGCAATATAGAATGTGAAAATGAAGATTTATTTCTTTTAATTTACTTAAAAAGAAACCTGTGCTAGCAATAAAGCATTTATATTGTGTACTCTCGGGATCACTGGGCTGTGTTTATCAGTGTCTTTGTGTCCTGCTGAGTCCATCTGGGTCCTTCTCTTGGCTGCTGGGCTTTTCAGGTGTGTTGCTGTCTCTGGTTACTGAGCAGAGTCTAGAGGGTGTTCTTACAATGAGATAAACAAGACCCTTATTTTCTGACACTATTTAAAACCCGTGTATACATACAGTTCTGTGTGGCAAACAAGTATAACTGTGTGTGAAACATATGCAGTGACAGTTTTCATTCACAGTAGCCTCCGTGAGAGCTAAAATGTAGAGGAGCCTTGTTCTCACAAGCATGGCCCATGTGATGAGAGCTCACATTTGCTGATGGCATTTAGCAGGAGCTTTATTTTTATTTACCAAAGTGAAACAAAGTCAAAAACTGACAACCTGATGCAATATTTTTGCAGCTGTGAAAAGGAAGCTGTAAGTGGCGCCTGTACGACCAGCCGGAGCTTGTTTGCTTTCTCTGGGTTCTCAGGGTTGTGCTTTTGGGGAGCGGTTTCCACTCCTTAGACCTGCACATCTCCCCCTTCCACCTCTGCTTCCCCACCCAAGTCCTGGTCAAGTGAAGCAATAACAAAAACTGATGACTTAGACACAAAGGAAGTGAGACTTGGGGAGAGACATGTTGCTCTGGACTGGGATTCACTGCTCTGACTGCCAGTGTCTTGTCCCTTGGAGGAACAAATTGAGCATGGGTGAATGCTGTTCCCTGGGCACTGGGGTGAGCCGTAAGCTCTCTGCACATCTACCTCATGGGTCCTCAGGAAGGAAAGAGAACAAGATGGACACAGTGATCACAGAAATGTGCTGTGTCAGGTGCCAGGTAGAGCTTATAGAAAGCAGAATCCAGAATAAGAGACACAATTTGATAGTTCTTCAGAGCAGGAAGTCCCGCAGATCTCTTCCCTTTGTGATCCTGACATAAAGGAAAATGAAGACGGCATTACAGATGTCATTAATGAAAGCAGCACAGAGACACCCCTTGGTCACTTGTCATCCGCACTATGTAATCATGGTCTTTTTAAACTGTTAACGCCTGAGCTTTCCATTGTAACTTTTCCTCCAAAGCACCCTTAGTGCATTCACATTGACAATATTTGTTTTCATGACATGTTAGATAATAAAAGACAAAAATATAATATAAGGACTAAAGAACAGAGAAACAGGGAATCTACTGGGCTGTATAGTTAAAACAGGAGGGCACCCAAGAAAAGAGGACAAAGGTTTTGAACAGGGCTTGAGGAAGGAATTTAATTCAGTAGGCAAGGGAGCAAGAAGAAGGCATTCCTGCTCAAAGAAATGAGCGGCACAGAGGCACAGAGGTGAGGGCAGGGCATGCTTATGTGATAGTGAAGAGACGGACCAGCAAGAGCAGGTACCACACGCTGGAAACTGGTCAGATTGCAGAGGGCCGGGGGGTCAGCCAGACGGCTCCACGCCTGCCCCATGCTCCTGCCCATCTCAGAGCACACAGAGCTCACAAGTAGTACATGCCACGTTCAGTTAGGAGAAACTAGAGCTAGATTAGTTGGCTGAGGTCAGGGAGGAGGAAACTGGCCCTGGAAAAGGGTTAAAGAGTGAGTAGAATGCGGGAAGGTGTGAAGAGGAAAGGTAGCAAGACTGCTGGGGAAAATCTCCCTGCAGGATTTGTTAGTGTTGCCTGGGCTGCATTCTTGGCAGGAGGAGGGGTGCAAACAGATCAGAAATGCTCACTGCCACTGACATGTATTTATATAGCTATTTGTTTTTCTAGGGTTTTTTGGGTTTGTTTTTTTTTTTGGTCTACTAATGTTCTGGAAATATTTAGTCGGTCACAAGAATGCTTAAAGTATAACAGGAACAATGAAAACAACAAAATCACATGAATTAAAAGTGGGAGTAAAAAAATAAATAAAACAAAGATGGGAAACTACTGCATCCAGAATGGGGCCGGAAAATATACATTCTTCAAAGTCCTCTCTCTCTTCTTCAGAGTCTCTGATATTTCATGAGAGAAGAGCCAACACCGCAGACCAGTGCTCCTAAGAAATTAACCTCCCTCCCTCCCTCCCATGCTCTCCCTTTCCCTTCCTCTGTAGACATTTACTATCCCAGATACTGGCACAAGTGCTGGGCTACAGAGCGAGCCAGGAATGGCTCCTGCCCTTGTGAAGCTCCCAATACAATATGGTAACTCACAGACAAAAGTTGGTAGCTTTCTTTACTATCTCACTGTGACTCCTTGCCAGGCACATACATGCAGTTTATGGAAGGATAATGTAGAACCTTTCCCAGGTCCCCGTGGGTGGTAATCCAGAGTGACAACTTTGCACACAGAAATAGCCAGTTAGCAACATGGCAGAGTGAAAAGCACGTGGCATCAGAGGGTCAGAAATGATCAGAAGTCCTCACTTGGAGCCCCTCATTGACCATTTGCAAGTTGTGTATCTTTGGGTAAATCATGTAGCTGCCTCCTCCGTAGGATCCAGAAGATCATTCCTGCCCTGCTGACCTCACAATGTTGCGTGAGGATTAAACAACATCGTGGATGAGATACCTCTTCAGTTAGTCTGAGGCATCATGGTGCACACACACAGCTCTAAACAACTGCAAAAAGTACAAACCAAATGCCTCTCAGTTGCTTTGCTGATCCGTCCATGGGACATCATTTCTCACCCAGTGCTCAGGCCCTCTTATAGACCCTGACACTCCAGGACAAGTTTCCTGTGGGTTTCCTGGAGGCCTCCTTACTTGGAGGTAGACCTCATCTGAATTCCTCAAGGCAGTGAGGGGCAAGATGGTGAATGCAGCTCTGACTGTTCTCCAACTTTTGCTTCTGTATATTCAGCACATTGTTTAGACCCCCTACAGGGTTATTACAAGACCCGCAGGCTTCGGCCGGACTGTCTGTGCCACCCTGAATGGTTTACACAACAACTGCTCCCCAGTGGAGACCATCTGGGAATGAAAATACGGAAAAGCCCACTCCGGAACGACTTGAAGCCCTCTTCCTAAACATGTATGTTGTCTAATCCTCACTCTGTTATTGGCCAGATTTAAAGGAAGATCAGTTTGCCATTTAGCCTTTGATGTGAAACTCTTGGATAATGTTTCCTTTGGCCATTTATGTAGCAAGGAGGAACTTGAAACCAGCATGTACCGGGCCCCGTTCCTGCTGGAGCGTGAATGCCTCTGAATGTTTTCAAGGTCTTTTGGCCCTGCTTTTTCGGTTTGCTTCTCAAGAGCGGGTCCCTGTCCTAATTCTCATAAAATGAAATACATGCTATTTATCAAGTCAGCTCAAGTTGACTAATTTCTTTTACAACATCGTTTTGTTACCTATCCTTCAAAGCTGGTCCCCGACGAGGATCCTCCTGCCCGGTGTCGTCTGAACCAATAAAATGAGACTGACTTCAGTTTAGAAGCAAAGGAGAGCTTTATCCTTATTTTTTTTTCAGTTGAGGTATAGTCAGTTTACAATGTTGCTGCTCTAGAGCCCAGCTCTCCCGCCCAGGCCGTGGGCGGGGCCGCCTTACCCCGCTCGTGTCCGGGGAGGGGCGGGGCTCTCGCGGGCAGGCGCAGGCGCAGGCGCGCGGCTCACGTGCAGGCGCAGGCGCAGGCGCGTGTGCGTGGCTCACGTGCCAGACCGCGGTGCCCGTGCAGCGTCGGCGCACGTCGGGCCTCGAAGCTCAGGTGTCCTCACAGGCCTTTAGCTCCGGGAACTGTGGTCTGAAACTCCGGGTACAAGGCTTCTCCACACAGCACCCTGTGAGCAAGTGAAACTAGACTAAGCACAAAGGAAAACAGAAGAGGTTAGACTTAATTTTATTGCCCAGACTCTATTTTTATTTCTTGGGAATTGTTAGTGGGCTTTGCCGGGGACAAATCTCTGTCTTGTCCTGCTCCTCAGTCTCAAGGGGCGCTGAGGGGCGCTGAGGGGCGCTGGTCCGTGTTTTGTAACTGCTTCCTGCTCAGTTTGGGAATCGTCACAACCCCGGGTGGAGGAGCAGGACTTCTCCCCAGCTGCCTTTAGATGCGTTTAACTTTCCTCAGGCCCCAGCCCTGACTTCGTAGCCCTGCGTGACCCCCATTTGTCTAACCTCTTGGAGACAGCCCAGACAATTTCAGATAGCAAGAGATTAATGGTAGACTTTATCTTGTCACCTAGATTTCATCTTATTTTTCCCGGGGACCCCAGTGGGCTTTGCCAGTGACCCCAGTATGTTTTTCAGAAATGTGCAGCTGGCTTCATATTTTACATTCTGAGCAGGATAAAAAGTTCACCAACTCCTGAGCTGCAAGGAATAGAGACCCCTCTAACCCATACCCCTTCTGGATACAAACATGGGGATTGCAGGACCCTGGGAAGACCTCGCTTTTTCCGGTTCCAGGCAGATGCATCCAATTTATGGAAGGCTAATGTAGGACCTTTGCCCAGGTCCTCTTGGTTGGTAACCTAGAATAAGAACTCTGAGGACTTCCACGGGGCTGCCGATAGTGGTGAACATGAGCCCATAGTGTTTCTGGAGTCTGCCAGAGCTTGGGAAACCCAAGGGAAGAGTCTGTTAAACAGCTGGGATCCCAGTCTCCATTTCCCAAGTTGGGTTCATTCATAAACAACACAGGATTCATGTAAAATTGAATAAATTCCAGATGCCACTTGTTAATACAATTAGCTCATGTTCTCTAGTGGCCCAGAGGGCGGTATAATGCCCCAAACACTCTCAGAGCCTAGAACGATGTCCACTCCCAGCCCCTAATTGTGTGTGCTAAAAGAAATGCCAAGGGGAGATGGCGATGGGAGCTTGTCAGGCAAGGGCTAGGGACAAGGAGCTTGTTTGTGTGTGTGTGTGTGTGTGTGTGTGTGTGTAGACAGTTGTCCATCTGTCACGTGTCTAGTCTTTTAAATTCAGAATTGACACACTAATTCTGGAAAGGGAAGCTTGTTAGTAACAAAGAGCTTCTCCAGTGGACAAAGGAGCAGAATTCTAAAGTGTTCCACTGCTCACTTAGGTACGTGCCCTTGGAAAATCATTTAGCCTTCTGAACTCCCAGTTTCCTCACCTGGGAAATGGGGTGATAAGATTACCTACCTCACACAGTTGTCTTAAGAGTGGAACAAGAAAAATGTGTGTAAAGTGCTTAATAGTTCCCGTTGTGACACCTCAAAAAAAATGGTAGCAACAAATGAAAATGAATAAATGTCAGTGTTCACTAGCGCTATAGTCCCAAAGAAGCTGTAAATCTCCCGTTGCTTTGGCCGTGGTCTAGCACATCATGGCTTTGGGTTCCTACACGAAAGCCAGGCAGGTGGACGCCTGCATTAGAGTGGCCTTAGATGGTGGGGTTGGAATCAGGAGACTTGGTCAATCCTGGGACGTTGGCAGGATAATGACCATTAAAAATCACATGCCTGGGCCCAGTCAGTTTTGCTGAGTCATTGAGATCTAGACATTTCTTAACACAGAAGATGCTGTCCTGGCTCCCATTTGTTTAAAAGAACAGGTAGGAAGAAGGGGCACGTGGGTGAGGGAGGCCAGCGTTAACTTAGAAGAGGGTTTTTCCACGTGCTGAATAAACATTAGCCATGAGGGGGTTATTATTCTATTAAACATATAATAATAGAAAATAATAGAATATTTTATTATTGCTGGTGTTATCATTGTTCTTTAACTCAGGAAACATGGTAGCTTTTTTCTCCCCTGGGGGCAGGAGGGAACCACTTGTCTGGTTTGAATATTTAAACTGAAGCTCAGCTGAGAGCCTCAGAAAGGGGACGGTAACACCTCTGGAACAGCATCATTCTGAAAAGGCTTCTCCTGTCCCTGAAGCTACACAGTATGATGCCCGGCAGGCTCGGGGCCCCATCAGAGGAGCTCTGGCCCAGATGTTGGAAACAGGAACCCTCTCCCAAGCAGGGGCCTACATCAAATCAGCTAAGCCTGAAGGACCACAGAAAACAAACCTGAAAAATGCCCAGGGCGCATTCTTGTGCAGCCTGTTTATTCTGTTTCCTTCCCACAAGAAACTGTTATTCTTGCAAACTGGTTACAAAGCTTGGCCACAATAAGGACTGATAACCTTAAAAAACCTAGGGAAAATAAAACCACCCTGGAAACTCAATCCCAAGGGCTTGGCTTGGGATGTGATGACCCAGGATTTTGATCTGGCTGTTTTTTTGTTTTTTCTTTTCCTTCTCAAAGATAACAAATTAATACACAAAGCCACATCCATATTGGAAACACTTGGCTTTTTTTTTTTTCCCCACTCACCACTTGTCTTTATTTTTTTTTTCTTTTCCACTTACCCTCAGCGATATCAAGGGCTTTGTAATAAATAAGCTTGTCAGGAATTCTCTTCAGGAAACTCAACCACAATTTTCGTCTTGTCTATTCAACACATTGTTCAGAAATGTTTTGGTAACCTTTAAATTCCTTCTCCAGGAGAGAGGTTCCCATACCCTTCAATTAAATTTTTTCCTATTTTGAATGTCATTAAGACTTTGGGAGATAAGCTTATAACGTGAGTTTGAGTCACGAATCTGTGTCCTCAGCGGAGGAGGCAGGAAGGTCCACACTTGTGAGGAAAATGTTCCTCAGAGGCACGGAGCTGTGCTGTGCCAGGCCCTCCCTGGTCGGGAAGGAGAGCCTCGGGGTGTTGGACAGCTCGGGGGGTGGCTCACGGGTGGGTGAGTGGGGCTTCATCTGCTGTGGTGGCTGCTAGGGTGTGAGCAGACCTACAGCAGTGAGGGTGAGGGACTCCTTCCAGAAGGAGGCTGGTAAAACCCCTGAAGTGAAGAGTCGGTCTTGCTGCTCTCCCAGAACCTATCATAACAGGGACTCGAACAGATATTTGTACACCCATGTTCACAGCAGCATTGTTCACATAAAGACGGAAGGGTCTATGAATGGATAAACAAAATGTGCTATACACTTTCAGTGGAGTGTTGCTCAGTCTTAAAAAGGAACAGCTTTCTGACACCCGCTGCAACATGGATGAACCTTAAAGACACGATGCTAAGTGAAATAAGCCAGTTGCAAAAGGATAAATATGTGTTTACACTTACATCAGGTGCCAGAATAGTCAAGCCCATGGAGATGGAAAGTAGAATAGTGGTTGCTGGCGGTGAAGGAGAAGGAAATGGTGGGGATTGTTTAACGGGTTCAGAGTTTCAACTGGAAAGGATGAAAAAGTTCTAGAGATGGATGGTGGCATTAGTTGCACAATTATGAATATATTAATTGCCACAGAACTATACAGCTTAAAATGGTTAAAATAATACATTTTATGTTATATATATTTTACCACAATCAAGAAACCCTGCTCATAAAAAAATTTAATAAATGTATACACTCTGGGTGGGTATGTGGCTGATAAGACAGAATATTGCCTCTTAGGATACTTGCATTTTAGCAGGAGAGAAGCCTTAGATCAAGGCTCCTTACCCCAGCTGGTCCAGGGGGGCCTACAAGAAAATGAAAAATAAAGCGTCTCTTCTTGACCATCCTTTCCCAGACATCTACCTGGCTTTCCTCCCTCAGAAAGAGTAGAAATCACTAGAGATCAGCCATGTCCATGCTGACACACAGCGTCCCGTGCTGGGTCTTCTCCAGTTCTAATAGGCTATTTTCCATCTTTAACTTTTGTTTGGTTTCAGTTTCTTTTAGTAAATCCCAAGCTATTCTTCTTTCTCATGATCAAGACCAAATTTCCTCTGACGGGTCCCCTTTGCCACCCACCTAATCCTGAAATGGCAAAATCCATCATGCTACTTCCACTCAGAGCTACAGAATATGCAGTTACTGAGAACTGTTTTCCAAAAGGACAGCTATATTTTCCAGTGCCTATGTTTGAAAATATAGATTTGAACAGAGAAGAGAGATTTAGGCAGGGATTATATAATAGAATTTTAAGCATTAAGGGGGACTTTTGAGATTATTCAGTCTAATGCCCTCATTTTAGGGATGTAGAAAATGAGCCAAAAAGAGAGATGACTTCCACTCAGTAAACATTTCGACCCAGGTCTTGGGAATTAAGTCCAGTGGTTTTTTTTTTTTTTTCCCTCCCCTGCCTCCTGGGTTAGAGTTTTAGAAAAAAATGTTAGACTAAATCCCCCATATTACTTTACAGAAGTGAAACACAGTCACTGATTGCAAATGTTTCCAGAAGAATTCATGAGTGTCTTTTAATAGAGTGCATTAGCCCATTAGTACCCATTAAACACATCATCACTCAGTTTACCAGACTAGCTTGAAGGAAGCAGAGTTTGAAGGGCAAGGGATCTGAGGCAAGAAAAGTCTTTCTTGAGCAGAGAAGTGGAATGGAGGGGAGGAGATGCTGGGGGCCACAGTGGGTGAAGGTAAGGGACAGCATGTTTGAAGACCTGGGCACTGGAAACCCAGATTTTACTTACTGTTCTAAGCAACAGTGTGACTTGGCCTCATCCCTACCCTTCTCAGAACTCAGTTTTATCTGTAAAATAGGGTCCTTCGTGGGAAGAGAAGAGTCATCCTGGAGGACAGGAGTCCTTGAATTTGGCCTCAGAGTCATTTTGGAGAATTAGTTAAAAGCACTGCCCAATTTCCTCTCTGGATATTTTGATGCAACTGGACTCAGGTAGGGCCTTATAATCTATATTTTTGGTTCATCTTATTTTAAAGTGGATTATTTTAGTTATTGTTGAATAGTTAAATGCTGTAGGATCAGAACTGAAAAAAAAAAAAAGTTATTGTGTATTGGAAGACTTCCTTCCACTGCCTTGCCCTTGTCCCCCCAGCCCTCTTCCCAGAAGCAGACCTGATACTGGTTTCTTGGTATCTTTCCAAATATGTCGTCAGTGCTTTTTACATATAGCCCAAGTGATTGTGGTACAGCTGGCTTGAAGGCAAGCATTTGGGGTGTCTGCTCTAGAGTGTCCCTGTCCTGCCAATGAGGGAACTAAAGCTTAGGGACGTCAAAACATCCCTTCCCGTGGAGCGTTTGGGAACTGACAGCAGTGCTGGTATCGGGGCTCTTGGTTCTGTGGTCGGCATGTTGTTAGGCCTCTGCTTGCTGTTGTCATTGCCTTGCTGAAGGCCACCGCCGTCCAGGACTGAAGGGCTGTGGTGTGTCCTCCCTCAGCCGGGAGGGCTGACTTCTGCCACCAGCATGAAACTGTGCCAGGAAGGGTCTCCTGCTCTCAGAGCCAAACACCTGGCAGGGTTTCAGGATTGCTGGAGGACTGATTGTGGGACCAGCAGGTGCTGCCTCAGAAGAAAGCCTGGCCAGGTGAAAAAGTGAATCTCTCCAGGCCCCTGAGAAGATACAAGCTCCGCCGTGGGTAGGCCTCCTTCCCTCCTCTCTCTGTCTTTGGTGGTATCAAAAATTTAAATGCAGGTATTGTTTCCCAAAGCGGACTGATTCCATATCTGAAAAAAATCTTCCCAGAAAAGGAGCTGGATATTCTAGAGAGTAAAGAGCCTTCGTTCCTGATGCTTGAGTCAGTAATGGCCTCAAGGATCTCCAGTCATGGTTCTAGCAACCTTTCATTTCCACATGCTCCTGCCCTTAGCTAATAAATAACACAGTGAAGCTTCACCAGGGATCTGTTTCTGGACAAATTATCTTTTCAACACTTGAATCAGTTTACTTCATAGCTTGGTTGTTTCCTGTTTCTCAGCATCCAATTGGCGCGCCCTGGAGCTGGCCCTGAGTATGGGCTTTGTGTGCAAGCACACAAACAGTTCCTTGGCGTCACTTAAAATCCAGCACTCCTCGCTCTAGAGCTCCCACGGGGCAGCCCCATGTGTTGGGAGGGCCCTTGACCAGCAGTCCAGGCACCTGGGTTCTGGTCCCAGCTGTGTGCTGACTCCACACCCGCGGGGCCAGCTTCCTCCTCTGCACACACTGGAGCCTCTCGTCTGTGTGGTTTCTTCACATCGAATTGTTCCACTTCAGTTTCACCATTACCCTGGGAGGGAGGTCCGTGAGTCCTGTTTCACTGATAGCAGTGAGCCTTGAGAGGAACTCAGGAGCAGCTGTGTGTGAACTAGAGTCCGATCTTCTTCCTGGCCTTGGGGTGGAGCATCAGGAGAGGTGATGGGACCCCAAGCCCCAGCCTGTATCCAGCCACACATCTCCATCACCACATCCCCCAACTCATCTCCTCCTCCAACCCAGCTCATCCATTTGTTACTGTTTCCACTTTCTGCTCACTGACATGTGCTTCCTCTCCCCAGAGCCCATCCCCACTTGCCTTGACTTCCCCTTTCCTTCTGTCTTTCAGCAGAATGATTGCCTTAGGCTTGGTGTCAGGCATATTCTAGGTGCTAGGAAGACCTAGGGAGTGAGAAGTGTTGGTCATCTGAAGCTCACAGCCTAATGTAAGAGGCAGAGAAATAAAGCACTATCATGTCATAAGTACTGTACTAGGAAAAAGAGAATTTGCAATGGGAAGGTGAAGGAAGTAATGAATTTTGGTTTGAGCAGGAGATAGGGTGAGTTTGGGGGAACATTTTGTCGAGACGGTGACATTTGAGTTCTTTAAATACCTCTCGGCTCCCAAAAAGATTTTAGAGGGATGAATTTTGGGTATCATGTAGCCAACTATATATATCAGGAATTTTTTACTTGCCCAGTGGCACACAGCTAGGAGATTTCAGAGGCATATCCAAAGCCCAGACTCTTAACCTCACACTGACTCCCTTCAGGACAGTAACTTCTAGGGAGAAAAGAAGCACATATAAGCAACAAAAGAAAACACAAAACACATGGCATCAACTTCAAGGGGAAAATATCTGTCCAGCAGAGGTAGATCCTAAGTGTGCATAAGCCAAATAGTGAGGTGCTGCCAGGGCCTTGAAGACCAATTCAGAAAGGGAGGGGAAGGGGACCACAAATTGATGGCAACAAATGGAAGTGATGACTGCACCCTCTTCTCTGAAATTCTAAACAGACCTTGCAAGGAGGTGGATGGGGCATGTTCTGGAAGAGGGGCTCTTGAAGATAAATGCGGTTTCAAGGTTCACTTCTCTTGTGTTCTGTGATCTTTAAGAGCCTGATTTTGACCAAGGCTCGTCTAGTGACCAGGCTGGCAAGTGGACTGAAAGCTGCTCTGCTGGAATCCAGGAGGAGCAGTGAATGGTCAGGAGGAGGGAACCTATTACAGGGCAAGATCTAGTCACACGCTCTCAGCCCTGGGTCCAGGATAGTAGTGCTCTGGTTGAAAGACATTCCCATGGATACTGAAGAACATAAATCCTTCCATGGGCGCAACACTAGGCAAGTAGAACTCTGCCGCTAGAGACAGAACCTTTCACCTCATGGAGTCCCAGCACAATCTCATGCCAGACGTTGCAATAGGGTCCCTGGTGTAGTACCATGAACAAGACTTGGCTCTTGCCTTCCAGATGCTTGTGGTTTGATTTATACTTCCTGGACCTGCTTGCACATTGTCATACCAAAGGACATTAGTGGAAAATGGGTGAGAACTCACTAGTTGGATTAAAGAGTTTATATTCATTGTCTATGATAAGAATCCTTGCATTTGACCAAGTGAGACTGTTAGAATAGACAAAGTCAAGAGTGGTAGTAAAACTGAGTCTGGAATCAGACAGGTAGGCTTCAAATTCTGGCTCTGCAATTTATATGTGACTTGAGGCAAGATGCTTATTCTCTGCACCTCATGTTCCTCTCCTATAAAACCACAGAGAGAGTAACATATAGTTTGTAGTGCTATGAAGATTCAAAGTATGCACCCAACAAACTAGAAAATATTTTCAATATATGTAACAGACAAATTATCAGTATCCAGAATATGTAAAGAGCTCCAGGAAATCAATAAGAAAAAGACAAGCGAACAGAATAAACCTATTCTTCAATAGAATAATAGAAAAAAAAAAAGCCCACAAAGGTAAGTTCAGTTAGCATATGAAAAGATTCTCATTCTTACGGTAATCACAGCACTGCAGATTCACAATGATGAGATGCCATCAAAATTGGTTAAATATATTTTTATGTAGCTCTACCGTAAAATAAATACACTTACTGACTGCATGCCAGGAAGAGGGAAAACAGTATGTTTTTAAATATAATATTAGGTGAAGAAACAGTATAGCAGAACAATACATAAAGCATGATACCATGTAGGTTAAACCACACACAAGCATACTATATATGTCTATAGTGCACATGTATTCTTATTAATATCTAGGAAAGGACTGAGAAAGAGTCACACCAAATGTTTATCAGTGGTTGCCTCCAGGGAGCGGCCCAACATGGGTCAGTATGGAGGAATTGTCAAACGGCCCTTTGACTCTACTAGGAAAGTTTTCATTTCTTCTAAGAATGTGTTTATAGATTAGTTTAAATGGGTACGTTAAGTGAATGAAAATTTAACGTATATAAGAATTTATCTCTGAACCTAGACTGCATTGTGCGAAACTGGGCTCCACCAATTAACTCTGCCTGAGGTTAGCCAAGTCATCTAACCTCTCCTGCCTTAGTTTCCTCTTTTCTTGATATAAACATCATCGCAGTTGTGCCAAGGGCTGTTGTATGGGTAGGTGAGACAATACCTGTGCACAGCTTGGTGCCTGGCATGTAGAAAGAGCTCAGTAATGTAGCTCTTACTGTCATTACCGTCCTTCCTGCAATGGGGCAGCAAAAATCATCCCATGTGGGGGCTGCGAAGGTCCACATGTAGCCCAGTGCTGTTCTGCAGAGAAGGGAATGAAGACCAGAGATTCAACGGCTCGTCCAAGTGATGCAGTAAGCGTTACATTCCCAGTTCGGATTCTGGCTCCCAAGACTTAGTGCTCTATTAATACAAAATCAGATTCCCCAAGGCATGAAGACACTCAGGCTCGGCTTCATTCCTGTGCCTGTAAAATGTTGATGTCCTTTTCTTTACACACGTCTCACCAGGCTTCCTTAGGAAAAGTGCAGCTCCAGTAAAAGCCTAACTCTTGACGTGAATATTTTGCTCGAGGGCAGAGGCAAAATGCATCTTGGTTACAATGATTCTCTTGTTCCCAGTCAGTGCTCCAGGGAAATAAGTTACTAAAAATTAACTTTTGTATTTCAAAGCACTTTCACCTACTATCTCATTTGGTCCCTAAGATTCGGGGAGGCAGGTATTGTTATTATCCCCAAATTACAGAGTGGGGAATGGAGACTCAGAGTTTAAGTAGTTTGCCAAGGAGTTTTGGAGAGGATTTAACATTTTACTGAGTTAAATGACAACTTTAAAACTAACTTTTAAAAAATAAGCAATGAAAAGTATTTGGAATAGTGTTTTTGTTGTTTTTACAAAGTTGGGAGAGAGATGCGGTAAAACATCCTCTGTGAGAACATACATTTGTGTAGATATTTCTTAACAGAACCATTTTCAAATATTTGCAGGATGTGAGTACTGATGTCTATTTAAGAAAATGTAGTTATCCGTTCTATAAAAAATGTTTTCATTCAAGATTTATTAAAGGTCAGTAGTATCATTGGGAAACAGTGATCATAATTTCTAATTCTTATACTTTTATCTTAGTTTTGGGTGCAAATAAGTGGATAAACAGCCAAGCAACCTTTTAAGGAAAGTCAAAAACTCATCCAAACGTTCTGTGAACCATGTGAGGGGCCCCCTTTCATGGGCTACAGACAGTCGATAGGTCCAGAAGTAGCTGGAGATGACACTGAAATATTAAAGAGAAATAGTCCTTTCCGTGGGAGTCATTGCTCATCACCTTCAGAAAGATGCCTCTGGGAACGAAGACGCTCAGCTCCCAAAAGCGGGGTGTGTGTCTGCAGATACGTGCTGGTTGGTTTCATTGCATCCGGTCAGACCCACTGTCCACCTAGACTTTGATGTGATTAGAGCCAAGTGCTTAACTCTCTCTAACTCACAAAGTTAATCAAGGCAGGCTTATTTAAGTGGGATAGGGGTGTCCAAGGAGGCGTGAACTGTTGATATAAATGAGAAGAGGATGGGGCTCGAAAAACAAAAGGAGAAGTTTCTGAGCACCAAATTCCTTTGTCTTGAAGAAAAAGGGCTGCCTTGGACTTCCCTGAAGTAAAACCTGGGCCTGGAGGATTCCTGTGGGAAAAGGAAACTCTATCTCGTGAGCAGCAGGATTGTGCAGCCCAGAGGATATTTTAATGAACTTCTACCTTTGGGCACTGACAGGTGGTAAAGTGCGAAATGCAAACAGTGCAACAAAGAAATGCAAATGGAACGCCTGTGGCAGAGCCCACCCGGGAAGCAGTCCCACCCAGGCTGCTGCTTTGAAGGTGATGGATGGAGCGTGGGCTCCTCCGTCTAGCCAGCTTTCAGACTCCCACTGGCTCCTGGACCACTCTGGGTGATGGAGTTCTCACAGAAGTATCTGAGCATTCTTGTTATTTTGGTACGGACCTACCATCTTTTACATGCAGCCAGGAGAGTGTTAGTGGCATATTTTTCTTTCCCAGTGTGTGAGTGTCTGTAGCAATTTTTGAGCACACTCCTCAATACACAGTCTTACTTCCATCATCCCTCCCCTAACTTCAGAGCTTGTGGATGAAGCCAGGGGATGTCAGTGAACATCTCTGTGTGTATGCCAAAAGATTTTTTAAAAAATCTCCATCATAGGAAATAACTCGGATAAGTTTGTAATAATGACCAGTGAGTGCCATCAACAAGGTTAAATCTTTTAGGAGCTTGTTCATGACGGGACTTCTCTTTAGGGTTGATGAAGAACTCATACATTGTTGTCATGACTGGGACCCTGATACAAAGATAGTATCTGTCCACCACAGCAATGATCACAGATAAATTGCTCAGAAAGAAAAGGAAAGATGATATACCAATAGCTTTGAGGGGAAATGTGCTTATAAGTCTCCTATTTCCTTAAGGAAATAGGAAGTACACTGTTAGCAGAATGCTTACCAAATTAGCAGTGAAAGACACTGAAAGTGAAAAGAAACTCAGATGGCAAGGTCTGCTGTTGGTGGTAGGCAGACAACGTACAAATATACCCGAGATGGGGTGAAGTAAAGAGGAATGTGAGGGAAGCCTCCTGCTCCTAACATGTGGTGTGGGACCCATTCAATACACCCTAGGTGTCAGATTTCTGGACTGGGGTAAATTATAAGAAAGAAAGAGGGGAGGGAGGGAAGGAGGAAGAAATGCGAGACATTGCCTGCATACACTTTGTTGCAGCCGCTCTTTGCCAGAGTCCCTGGGTCTCCTCAGAGCGAAGCAGTAGAGCCATGAGCTGTTCTCTGCTGCAGAGGAACTGGTCTGATCTGCGGGACCAGGTGAGCACAAGGTGGTGGCTAGTCAGAGGGAGTGCATCCTCATAGGCACCCTTCTTGACATCTCCCAAAGAGAAAGGTGGAGCATGTGCTGGTCCTTCAGATACATGAACATAGTACCGGGAAAGGGCTCTTTTTAACATTGCTGACTTTTTGAGAAGGGGGAGGACCTGCAGATCCTGTAAACAGGAATGTGCAATGACAGGGTCAATTGTCGGGAATTAAGGAAACAGATATTAGCAGCACGACTGTTGCCTTTGGTCAAGGGTCTTAATCCCTCGTTCCAGGGTTGACAGTTCACGGTTGAAAAAGGAAGGGCTGTGTCCTGGGTGTGTTCTCACGATCCCAGTTTTCAGAGCCGCTCACGTCTGTGCGGCCTGAGATGGGGCACAGTTGATCTGGGCTTTTGGTGTCTCATCTGTGAACACAGGATTGGATAAGGGCCTTGATAGTGGATTCTGGGATTCATCTCTACACAGTCTTAGAGATAATAAGTATCTGGGTTAAGGGCAAAACATTTAAAACGTGTTGAGGTTTTGAAATGACCTCTGCTTCCAGTGGTAATCTGCACGCTTGGACTCAACGCTTCTTGGTTCTCTCTCTCTCTCAGTAGCACTAGTTTTGTCTGCTGTTGCCTAGTTAATTGTCTTTCCTTTGGGGAAATTCATTTTAGAATGAGAAATAGAGGCACTAAGAAAAAGCAAACTAAGAAATACAAATCTTTATTCATTCCAATTTTTTACTAAAATAAAGAAAAAGATTTCAGCTACTTTTTCCAAACTTAAATTGCTTTCTTTGCCTAGATGGAAATAGTACAATCAGCTGGAGTGATTTTTTTAAAGTATTTTTTCCCATTTTTGTGGGCAAAATAATTTAAATACTTAAAATTTTCTTTAAAGTCTGTTATACATATCTAGTTCATATTAGAGGAAATGGTTTGATGTCCAGTGATCACCTGCTGCCTTGGACATGAGTCATCTTCCAATAACTCACTGTGTTTCTGCCTGACCCAACTTTCAGAATGAACGAGTCTGGCCTTTACTGGGTGTTCTAAGGGGGCTACAGCCCCAATCACTCTGAAGGGGCTTCCCCAGAACGTTTATCCCTCAGTCAGGCCTCTGATCTACAGCGTGGACAACAGGCTGAGGTATCCAGTTCCTGCTGACCTCATGAAAAAGGCCCTTGCCTTTCGATGCACAGACCAGGCCTCTACCAGATGAAGAGGACAGTCTAGCTTGAAAGACTGGGTCCTTCCCACCCTGATCTGAGAAATACTTCAGAACTCGTGAGAGCAGAGGCTGCTGAGGAGTGGTTTTACTTAGGCCATTCCCCTTCTCTTGCACAATAGAATAACTCCGGAATAATCTGTGACAAATCGCTTACAGATGAAGGGGCTGTTGACTGCCCAGGAACACCGAACTCTGGCTCTCTGAGTGGCAAACACATTTTCTTTTAGCCTGTGGCTCTCACTATAGAACACCAGCTTGCAGGGCACTGCCACACACATTTTAGGTCCCTGGACAGAGCTGCCACTGGGTAAAGGCGGGGATGGGAGTGGATCCCAAGCCCAGCTTCGCATCAAAATTAGTTGGGGCTCTGCAAATAGGTTTCCAGGCTCCCCCCGACCCCCAACTCAGACACACCAGATAAGCATGTCTCTGAGGGGATCTGAGAACAGCCCTTTTGAAGAGCTCCATTCGAGCTCCATATGCCACCTGCCTACACTAACCCTTGGGTTAGCGTTTGTGAAGCACTGAACCACATTACTGTTCCCAGTACAGCAACTTCCTAGAAAATAAATTGATTTCATCTAGAACTCTTGCTAAGCCCAAGAAGTGTTTCTAAGGAGAGGCTTTCTGTGGACATCATTCATTTAAATTTGGCTAAAGTTGTTGCTGTTGTTTTTAGCCACACACGATTTCTTATTTGCAATCAAACTAGCAAAAATTAAAAGTGAAATCTATTTCTACTTTCAGGTTAGATATGCTGGTTGATGGGGAAAATTCAGAACAGAATGTATATATGAGTTAATAATATTAAGTCAACTAAACTAATTAAAATGACTATGACATTTTGGCTTTGGGTGTTTAAACCTAATACAGTGTATCTCCAAAATAGCGGTTGTTAACCCACTGAACTGGAATAGGTTTTCATGAAAAAATAACAGAAACATGGCTCATCTTGCATCTTGTTTATATTTTTCTCTTTTGATGGAAAGTGTAGCTCTGAATCTTGCTTCTTTGGATAATATGATGGTGTCAATGGCTTTCCAGTTCTTTCTGTTCAGCCAGTGAGAAGAGCAAATGAGAGAGGTGTGGGGGTTCATTTCCCTGTATTAATTTGCTGGCAGAGGTTTTGTTCAAACCTTGTGCTGAACCAGAATCTTTCTAAGGCTCTTCAGAGTGTAGTAAAAGTGTTTGCTTGAACTAAAACTTCAAATTAAAAAGCATTTTTTTTAGCTTACTTGCTTTAAGATATTTTACATACCACCCGCTTCCCCAACGCAGGAATAATCAGAAGTGGCCATATCATGTTGTGAGGCTTGACTACAATCTCTACAGTTGTTGAGAAACTCAGAACTGAGTTTGTAGGGGAACACAGCCAGTCAACTGAGCAAAGAGAAGAGGGAGGAGCCATCTCGCCTGCAAGCCCAGTCTCAAGCTTAGTGGTTCATTCATCCTTTCAGGCATCTCTCAAGTGCCTTCTATGTTCCAGGCCCAAGACTAGGGATTTTAGTTCTAGAGATTAACACAGAGTTCCCACAGCTAAGAAACCCTGAGGGAGAATGACAGGTATTAAATAACTGCAACACCATTGAGTAATTCAAATACAGTGCAGTCAGAATATAGAGGACAGTTCATGAGCTGGACCTTGCATAGATGTTCTCTGGGTAAGGAAGAGAGGGACATCTTCCCTGTCTCCCACATACTAAAAGCACAGAGGCTGAGAGAGGAAATGTCATACCTGGGCAATGGCCAGTGGTTTGGTGTGGCTGGAATATAGGGCTATGAGATGCGGTTTGCCTGAGGCTGCAGGTCCTAGCAGTGTCTGGGTCCGAAAGGGTAGTAACTCGTGCTCAGAATTTAGACGTGATTCTTCAAGGGATTGTGTAGCCTTTGAAGGATAGGATTTCTGATGGCAGGATGGAGGAATGGGATGAGACCGGAGGCATGGAGAGCAGGTGGAGGCTATGACAAAGTCAAGGTGAGTGGCGAAGGGCACTTGAACCAAAACAGTGACAGAGAGGAGGGAGAGAAGTTAGATATGAGAGCTCTTTGGGGGATGCATTTGACAGGATGTGATTGGGTGAGGATGACCAAATGGACTTCAGGCTAGCAGGCAAGAGGAAAGCAGCTGCCCTGAGGGCAGACACTGCAGCATCCTGTCTTCTCTCTTTGCCCCTGTGTTGCCCTCGTTGCCTTAGATCCCTTTCCTGTTCTCTTGCTTCTACTTGTCTTTACGCTTCATCCATTAAGAACTGGAACATCACCACCACTGTCCACACGGGCCCCCGTCACCACAAACTTTCCTGCAACTTACAAGAGCTCCGGCTACAGACAGAGGCTTATGAGACAGGGGGGTCCCTGGTGCACCTCATTTCTCAGCCATAAAAATAACAACATAAACATTTGCATGTTGTTTCACAGAGCCCACATTTTTTTCACATCTGTGACTCCTTCAAATCTTATAGCTACTCTGTCTGTAGGAAAGACAAGTCATATTGTTCCCATTTCAGGGAGGAAACACTGAGGCTGCATGTGCAGCCCACTCCCAGGGAAGCTGAATGGAGCAGCCCAGGAACCTGTCCCAGCAATCCCAGACTGAGCCCCTACCTCCTGCCTCTGTGATGTTAGGCCTGTGACCCAAACTCTCAAAGTCTCAATTTCCTTCTTGGACGGTGGGGACAACAAAAGAACCTGCCTCCTGGGATCACCGGAGAGGCCAAAGGCAATCAGTCATGCACATAAAGTGCGTGGCACAGACCTGGCGAAGTCTCAGTGAATGTCAGCTGTTGCTTTTCCAGCTCTTCTAGCACCAAAGTTGCAGCTCATTCTCCTCTACCACAGTGTCCCTTACCCCTGGGAGCAGAGACTTTTTTTTTTCAGCAGGCTATAGTTTACTGCCGGATAAATCTGCTTGCTGACAAAAGAAAAACACCCAAAGGAAACATGACTGTTTAACTGGGCCTGTGTATCATTCAGTAACCACAACTCATGCCGTGAAGTTTCTTCAAACATAGAACAGGTAGTGTCAATGGAAAGATGTGGATTTTTTAAAACCTGCTCACAGGCCCCAAGAGTAAGTTTGTTGGAGTGAAAGTCAACCTGTCCGTGTGTCTTATCTCATAAGAGGACCATCTACTGTGTCAGGTGTGTTTTTGGCTTGATCTGCTTGGCTTCCAAAGAAGCTGCAGTCAGAGCCACCAGGGTGTTCCCAAGATGCTGGTGACACTGGGCATCTGGATCCGTGACAAGGCCAAGGGACCAAGCAGTGTACCCTCCTTGCAGCCGCTTAGCAACTTGAAGTCTTTCTTAAGAAAAATATATCTCCAGTTCCCATGTAGGGTCATTGTCCATCTTGTATGGCTTTTCTACACACTTCTACCCAGCACCAGTGATCCATAGTGAGCAACATAAAGATGGTGGCGGGTGCGGGGAGGGGGCAAGCATATTGGCATACATTTGGGGGGAGTGACGGGGAAGGATAGCGTAAGGAAAACAATTCAGGAAGAAAGGAAGAGGACTTCCATTCTGCTGGGTGGAATAAATGTTTGACTGAGCAGCATTCTGTCCAGCTGGGGAAAGGCCAAGACTAATTTAACCTTTGGTCAAATGGTTGGGAGTTAGCTAGTTTCCTTTTTCCTCTTACATCACTCCCAGAGATTCAGACAAAAATAACATGGTCCCGATTACATGACATTATGGGCTCTGAAAATACACTAGGGAGGATAGTGTTGAAACCCCTCGGAGGCAAATTAATCCTAGCAAAGCAACAGCTGTAAGATTGATACAAACAGAAGAAACAACAGCATATTGGTTCCAGCCTTGGTTAAGGGTTATTTTAATTCAAGCAATTTAGAAAAGGATTAAAAGCACTAATTTGAGAGCATTTCTGTTGTTGTAAGATGATGCTTTATAAAATACTCATCAGTCCTCCATGTGCTGTAGTCTGCTGTTTGGCATACTTTTGGATTTAATTCTTAAATTTGATTTTGTTTTAAATCCTTATTGTTTGAAATTGAAATAAATGCATTGAGAAAGAGGTGACCTCTGGTGCAGCAGAGCTTCACCGTCCTTCTGTTGGGAAGCCAAGTTGTGAGAGTCACCGCTCTCCTGGGCCCACACTTGGCTCTCAGAGGCTGGGCACCTGTCCCTTCTCCCTGGGCTGATGGCCTCCAGAGTGGACACTTGAGCATTTCCTGAAAGCACAGCCTGCAGCCCCTGGAGGACAATCTGCGGAACTTGTATGCACCATTGACACTCAAAAATCAAAATATTTCCTCTCCCCGGGACACAGCAGCCCTCTGCACACCCGCCTGCTTTGCAATTGGGCATTACTTGGAGACCCAGTATGACCCCTAGAATAGAAATCTCCCAGCTGGAACTGAACTCAACTGAAAGGAACATACTTGGAGGACAAGAGGAAATTACTGCAGTGGTTACGGGCATGGTCTCCGTCTCCATCTTCAGGATTCAGACTGCCTGAATCTAAACTCAGCTCAGCCCGTTGCTACTTCTGTGACTCTGGACAGGCCTCCCCTCCGTGCCCCAGTGTCCCCATCCGGGAAATGGGGGTAAGAACAGCCTCTGTGTCACAGGATGCCTGGGAGGATGAGTGAGGATGTTTAGGAAGCGCTCAGTCCAGCCTGACAAGGAGTGAGAATGTAATAATGGAGCTGCTAGCTTTGTCAGAGCCAGTCGTCTTAGAGGTATTGGCCAACTCCTGGCAAACCAGAAATTGGATGGCAGCTGGTCCTCGTGAAGTAATCCTCAACATTGGGCTAATTTCTAACCCTTCTAATCATAACAGCAAAGACTGCCAGGACAGCAGCCCCAGAGTCAGTGAAGAGTCCCACTGCCGAGCCCAGCAAGGGAGCTGAGGAAATCTGGGTCTTTCCCCTGGAGCCAGGGAAAGTGATGTGGGTGCTGCTAGGTGGAGGAAGGGGACAGTCACTGGGGAAGAGGGGGTAAATGTATCCGAAAAACAGAAGGTAGAAGTCCCAGCACAACAGGGAATGTTGAAGCTTGAGAAATGCTGATTCCATATTCACTCACTCACACACTCCTCCATCCATCCATCCATCCATCCATCTGCTCAACAAATCTCCGTTTCCTCTGTGCCTGGCCAGCACTGTGCCAAGTTCTGTTTATACAGAACAGGCATCTAATAGAATTTATACCCTGGTGGCAGAGACAAGTTTAAAACATAATCACACAAATATTTTAAATTGTGCAATTTGTATATAGTTTATTTCAAAAATAGGGCACTATGACAGAAACTAATGGGGGAACTATTTTAGGCTGGGGTTTTGGGGGTGCCTTACTGATGAACAGAATGACCCCAGGCAGCTAGACATTTGAACTTGGGCCTCCTGGTGTCTCAGGGCAACAGCTTCATCCGACCAACTCTAGCCTCCTTGACTTTGGTCTTATAAGCTATCACCTCCCCTGCCTCTGCAGCAAAACCCCCAACACCCAGCGCTACCCTGGGTATCAGCATTAAATTAGTACAAGGCCTTCATTCTCCACTTGAAGAAACTCGGGCTCTAGCTGGGGCGGGGGTTGCTTGTCCATAGCCACACAGTTGGTTGGGTCCCCTCTGTGACTCAGAGCTCACATCCTAACCTCTCTGATCTCTGACTTCTTCCCAAGGAAAAAATGATGGGAGGCAAAGATCTTTTAGAGAATGTCTCCTAAAGAAATTCCTTTTGAGGTGGCCCCACTGGGGAAACTCAGTCCCTTCTTGGAGACCCTTGGTCTAAAAATAATAAAAAATGAAATGAAGTAATAAAATAAAATAAGCTATTACAGAGTGTGTTAAAGCTAGCACCTTCAGAGTGATAATCACTTCTCAGTTTGCTGTGTCTGTATTCTGACCGGCCTGGTTTCCAGGTTGCTCGCCCCCAGAGGGAACATATTTCTGACTATTTCTGACTCGTCTGTAGACCTTTTGCCAGCACAGCACATAACTAGTGGGACTTTGACCCAGATCTTTTGACTCCAAGCCCAGTGCTTTTCAACTCCAACATGTAAGGTTAGTAACAAATTCAGTTTGGAATACAGAAATGGCAAACGTTTCTAATGGTGATTTCCCACAGGCAGATGGACTGAGGCAGATGCTCACTAATTTATTCAGCAAACACTTGCTGAATGCCAACAAGTCAGGCCCTGCGGATTTCCTGGTGAATAAGACCAATTCAAATCCCACCCTCATGGAACTAATAATTGTCCAGGAAATTCATACAATAAACACATAACTGCCCAGATAATGAGTAATGACAACAGTGCTCAGTGCTGGGTGGGTTCGTACAGGGAGGGCACAGTAGATCTTATGATTTGCCCTCCCAAACCAGGTCTTACTTTAGGTCTACCCATCTGGGAAAAGAGCACCCCGGCCCCACCTCCTAGGTGGAGGCTCATAAGCCAGGCGTCACCCTCACACCCTCTCACTCCCCATTACCAATCCCTCACCATAGCCCCCGATTGTGCTCTCTGTACCTTCCAGAATTGTGTACCTCTCTCCATTTTTATGGCTATTGTCTCCACCAGCACTGTCGTCTCTTGCCTGTACCACTGCAGTGCCCCTACTGGGTCTACCCCCAACCCTGGGGCCCCAGTGATCCGTTCTACACAATGCTGTTGTAGTGATCATCTGGAGGAAAACCTGATCACACCACCGTTTACCCTCACCACTGCCCCTTTCCCCTTCCACACCCCACCCCGATCCCACACGAAAAACCTCAATGTGTCTTTGCTCTTAGAATCAAGACAAACTCCAGAGCATATCCTGCAAAGTCCTGATACTCTGCCCTTTTCCCTCTCCCCAGACTCGTACTGAAACACAGCCCATACTCTCTGCCCAGCCACCCAGCCCTCTTTCAATCCCTACACATGCTTTGCTGCTTCCTGACAGAGGACCTTTCCACAGGTTGTTCCCCAGCTCAGAATGTGCAGTTATCTCCCTTGTTCCCCTCCCTTACTAGGTCCCATTTGTCCAGTAACACATTCCTGGAGCTGATGACAGTGGTTCTTCTCCTATGCCTATCAACTCGGTTTTCTGCTCCCACAAGCCTGCGAGCTCCACGAGGGACATGTTTGTCTTGGCTCATCATGTATCTCCAACATCTGGCCCAGAGCCTTGTGCAGAAGGAAGTAAGGAAGAAATGAATGAATGAATGAATGAATGAACAAACTCCTTGAGGATCTTAGAGCTGAGAGAGGGTGAAAGACAAGCAAAAGCGAGTTAGATAAAGGAACTGAGGAGGAAGGTGCATTCTAGTCTGAAGGAAAAGCATGCCTATGGAGAGGAACTGAAATGCACTTTCCCTCACTCTCCAGGGAGAAACTATATGAAGATACAGTTTCCCAATAGAGGCAGGAGTGCAGTCTGTTAATGCGGGGGAGGGGCTTTTTGTCATGAATATAGTTCAGGAAGGGCACAAATATACACATAGCATAAAGGTACCAGGGCTATTTCACAAGGTCAGAGCCATGTAAATAGAAAAAAATAGGTTTTCTTCATAGACTAGACTGGCATCCTCAGAAGAAAAGTGGATTTCCACGGTGGTACATGCTTTTAGGTGATTCAAGGGGAGACCAGTGGTGGGTATCCTCCAGGGATAAAGGCCAAGCTGCAGAGGAAGCAATCCCTGTGACTGCCCCTCCAGACGGGGAGAGGCCTTGGGGGGGCACCCATTAGCATCACCCAAGTGGTTTCTAAGTAGTCAGCTTGGGCTGCTGTAACAAAACGGCACAGACTGAGTGGCTTAGACAGCAGACATTCATTTCTCCCAGTTCTGGAGACTGGCAGTCTAGGATCAAGGTGGTGGCAGGCTCAGTGTCTGGTGCAGGGCCCTTTCCTTGGTGATAGATGGCCACCTCTCACTGTGTCTTCATATGGCCTCTCCTTGCTGTGTGTGCATGGAGAGGAAGCTCTGGTGTCTTTCCTTCATCTTGCAAGGGTACTAATCCCATTATGGGGCCCCTACCCTCACAGCCTCGTCTAAACCTAATTATGTCCCAAAGGCCCCACCTCCTAATGCCATCACGTAGGAAGTTAGGTCTTCAACATACGAATTTTGGGGAGACACAAGTTTTTAGTCCATAACAGCTTTGGATGTGGATGGTTCAAAGAGGAACCCCAAAGTGGGTACAGAGATACCTGAGGAGGTAGTGAGGGTGGAGGAATAGGGACACTGTCTGTTCAAAGACTAACATGAGGCTTTACGCTCTCACTTCAGCACAAGGGGCCAGTTAGCCTGAAAAGTCAGAACTCCCTGTTCTCCCACGAGGTACATTTGGGGATGTTCTTTTAAACCTTCAGGAAAACAACTGCTCATGACTAATTTGGCATCAGCATGTGGTCTGTCAGTGGGAACAGAGATGGTGGTGGTGGACGTAAGGAGACGGAGGAGCTACTGGGGTATTTCCAGGGACCCCTGATTGCCTGATATAATCGCCTTGTGTTACATCCTGCAGTTCCTACAGGGGCAAAGACTACAGACCAGCAGAGGACCCTGGAAGCCGGGGAAACTATATGGCCCCTTCCTTTGATATTTCTCTCCCCTCAGCAGGTTCTAAGGGGGAATCCCTATACCACAGAAAGGAGAGACCCTGACATACAGGTTACAGATGCTAAAGCCACATGGCAGAAAAGAATTTTATGTTATTGCAGAGCAGGAAGAAGGCCAGTTGGTCCAGCAGTGTTTCTGGGAAGAGTTGCAGGCTGGGGCTAGAGAGACAGCAGAGGTCTATCCCAGCATGTGTCACAGCCCAGGCTCAATCTGGGACTTGATTCGAGGGCAGTGAGAAGCCACAGTCAGGCTACCATGAGAGCTGCGTTTTTTAGATCATCCTGGCTGCAGGGTAGATAATGGATTAGGTGGAGCAGGAGCGGCTGCAGGGAGGAAGCCACCCTAGGTGAGACAGGATGGCTGCCTGAGCCGTGGCTGCAGAGGAGTGGACCCAGGAAGTAGGTTCCAGGATGTGGTGATGAGTAATAACTGCGGGGCAGGGGCGGGGAGGAGGCCAGGTATACTAGGACAGGGTTTCTGTCGTGTGCAGACTGGATCGTGGGTGGCACCATTGCCTGGGCTGGGGTACACTGGAGGGGGATCCCACGCTCTTCAGAGAAAACCACAGTGCAGCCCTTTCCTCAAGAGAATTCACGAGCAGCTTCCTGGGGGCGGCGGTTCCCATTGATCCAGTCGCTTCCCTCCTCGGCATAGCTTTGTGTGGAAGTGGGTACCTGTGGGGCTTTTAGTTTGCTTTTAGCTTTAGAAATGACTGGTCCTCATTTCCTCCTCCACACACTCTCTGAAGTGGTGTGTTTGGGAATGTTACAGAACGGCCTTTCCCCATCTCTCTCATATTTATCTTTGTCTGTGGACCTCCCTCCCCAACAGGATGGGTGACCACATCGGTTTCAACAAAATGAGTTTGCCAAGTACCCACCTTGGAGGTCAGGCTGGGCTGAGTTCTCTGAAACCAAAGACTCTGGGATAAAAGAAGTCCTCTTTCCTGAAAAGGATTAGATGGCTGCAGCTCCCTTCCCTGTGGCCTCAGGCGCATTTTTGGGATGGGCCCTCTGGTTAGCATACTATGGGATGTGGTAAAAAAAAAATAATAAAGGAAGAATGATTAAGGGTATTACATAAAACTTGGCTAATGAATGCCAACTAGGTGCCAGCTAAGTTGGTTGCATTTTTTGGGCTTGTAGCCAAAGCACTTTATTTTGGTTGTTTCAGTTTTTCCACACATAGGTTCTGCTTCTCTCTCAGGCCCCCGGTTCTACTTTAGCGGCTTCATCTGTGCCCCTTCTTCATCTTTCTTCTTTCTTGCCTTCGTTTCTCCGGTTCCATCCTTCTTGGCTCCCTCGCTGACACCGGGCTCCTCACATAGTTGTCCCCTCCCCCCATGCCGCCACCCGCCCCCTCTCTTTTTCTCTCCTTGTCACCATTTGTTCTCCATCACCCTCCTTTCTGGCTGGCTGATGTTGGAAACATTTCAGGAATTTTTAATTGAAAATACCATGAGAACTGTTATCACCTCCGTTTCAGCACGGAGAGGACCCGCGGCTCAGGGATGGTGATGGGTGACTCCCGGGGCGGGTGGGGTTTAATATCTCACCTAGGTTAACCGGGGCCCCGGGGTGGAATGTGAGACATGAAATATGGTCTGACAGGAAAGAGGGTGTGTCGAATAACCAAAAATTCCTATAAAGTCTGAGGAGGTGGGAGAGAAGTAGAGGATGAGGCATGAGTTAAAAGAAATAAAACAACCAGAAATACTACTGTCACCACCAGTCCCTCCTCCAACTGTCTGCCACAGAAATGGCTGTGAGGGAAAGCAGGTACCACCTGGACGTTGGAGAGGATCAGGAGCCCCCTTCTTCCACGTGTGGAGCGCTCCCTGCCCTCCCTTGGCTCTCACAGCTGTCCCCAGCCCTGACTCTGCGGCCTGGGTCAGATGAGCTCAGCCTCCTTTGATCTCCTCCCCTGCAAGGTCAGCAGCTCCCCCCAGGGCCTTCTCCCAGGTCCCAGCTCAGCCTTCACATCTGCCAGGGCCTCGGAAACTGGGAGGCTGAGGAAGAAGGCAAGAGCAGGCTGTGGCAGGGGGGTGGGCTGGCTGTTTTTCCATAGTGTCTGCCACAACCAAAGGGTCCTGTTTTCACCTGGTCATTGTGGGGAAGGCAGGCAGGGGTGCTGGGGTGCCCGGGCGCCAGGGAGAGAAGGTCGTGCTGTGGCTCCTTACTCCTCTCCTGCATCCTCAGTCAGGGACTGTGGCACAGGAATCATCAAGCACTGGGACGGGAGGAACCACAGCAGGCATCTCCTCCACGGGCCCCAGCCTGGGCCCTGGATTCAGCAAGCGAGCCCTCCCGCCCACCTTCAGCCATGGTAGATCCACTTTCATCTGTTTCCTATAATGACGTCCTGTGCAAGATCTTGAGAAAAGGATTCCACGGCTGAAAATTAAAAGAGGTACAGTTTCAAAAATCCACTGATTTAATCCAAGCCTCTCCTGTTTATAAATAAACCAAGGCCCAGAGAAATTGCGTGATGAGCTGAAATAATACAGTGGTAACTGCTTGGCCAGCCCAGACTTGGGTCTCCTGCCCTCAGGTCATTTCCCTGGTGACTGAACCACTCAAAGAAGAAGAAGCAGGACCACAGCATACGTGAGGCTGATGGGAGTGGATTTGCTCCTCTCCAGCCTCCCAGACTCTCACAGTGGCTGTTATGCCAGGTGGGAACTGAGGCCCAGAAGGCCCCGTTGGTTTCCCAAAGGAACCAAGGTATATGCCTTTTCAGGTTTGGAGCAGACGACTGAATGAGTTTTGAGATAATGCACTGTGAGTATTTCCTTCTGAGCCAATGAGACTGACAAAGCCTTGTATGCACCTCACAGGTTTGTACAGCTGCATGCTGAGTGCCCCAATCCCTAGAGCTAAGAATCCTGGAAATTATTAATTTTTTTAAAGAAAAGAGAGAAGAAAAGAAGAAAAGGACAAAAGAAGAAAAAGAAAGAAAAAAAAGAAAAAATATATATAGAAACATGAAAAAAAGAAAAAAATTTTTTGCCAAATGGGGCATATGACCCTCACACCTGAAGAATAATCTGGAAAATGAGAGGTAAAGAAGACATGCGTTTGACCAGTTTCCACCATATGTCACAGCTAAACATTGAGCTTTTATGGGCATTTTCATCTGATGATTTTCTAAAATGAACCAAAGGAAAGAGAATGAAAACCCAGGAAGAAGACAGAAAGCCAGAAGCCTGCCACGGAAGGGGATGTCTGGGAAAGCCAAACAACTGGGCAGGGAGAAGGCAGGACCTGGGCGATGGAGAAGTTGCCACCAGCGTGGGGCCGGAGGGGTGGATGCCAGGCCGCCCGCTCCCTCCTCCCAGATGGCCCCACTCCACCCAAGCATGGGCAACTCTGCCTGCACATGGTGTTTTCTTTTTTCTCAAATAAAATATCATCACCTGATCTTAGCTAAGTAACTGTGAACTTGTAAAAGTCTGTTTGTGGTTCCCCAGAGACTCATTCAAGTGGTTTTTCAGATGAATTTGTTCATTCAAACACTTCGCAGTGTTTCTCTAATTGTTTCTCACAGTCCCGTTGTGAGGGGTAATTATTCCAGCGACCTCGCTCAGCCCTGTTGCAGGTGAGTAAACTGAGCCTGGTGAAAGCAGTGCCATGAGAGGCAGAAACCACCCCGGATCCATCTGCCCCACCCTCAGACACTTGTGGGCATTGTCCAAATCTAGAATCTTGTAGAACTCACAGACTGCATGTTTCCAGCCAACCCCAGACCATGAGACAGGCATCTGTTTGGTTTGGCCAGGACACAGCATCCTGTTGATAACCATTCCATAATTTTGCAACATGTCAGCTGTGTCAGTGAAGCTAGTATATTTCAGTCTTAGAAAACTAGGAATTCAAGAGACAGAAACTAATAAGAACAGGGGTCCTAAGGAGTCTTTAAAGATACTGCAAATGTACAAGAAAAGCATTTTGGGAAATAGATTTAGAATTTAATTCGAATTCTTCTAACTAATGGAATATATTGCTCAGGATTCTTCTCTGTCTCCCTTGGAATTTAGTCCTGCATGAAGATCCTGGGATGTATTATGAATGAATCAATTAGCATTAAATAACATTTTATGTTATATGTTATAACCTTGACAGAGACACTAAAAAAAGACTAATTGTGTAATTCATAATTCATACCAATCAGTGTTGAAACTCAAACAATGCAAAAGTGGGAGACAATATCCAGTGATTAACAATTTCATAGCTTCTGCACATCTGAGAAAAGAGTGCTCAGTTGAATTACATCCTCCATAAGCACGTTTTTATAAGAGTTGTGCATGTGCCTATCTTAACAGTTGTCTTCTGTATCTTGAAAAAGTATTCTCCACATTTTGAATGTTTTATGTTAGAGAATTTTTTGATGCACAGAGAGAGAGTACCTGTTACCTTTTCATTTTTTGTTTTAGATGTATGAGTATGCTCATGTTAGGTACTTGCATTAATTGTTACATTTTTCTTATGTAATACCTTTTTGTTTATATAGTTCAAACATATTCTTTCTTTAAACTCTTTAAAAAGTACGATAATATTGTTGTATTAATAAATATTAGAATAATATATCATAAATATTAAGCAAATATCTGGTGCTGTGTGCAAGCACTGTTCCTGGTGCTGTGTGTATTTTTGGGAACATGAAGCTGCATGAGCCCCTCAGAGACAGGGTTGGCTGGGACTGGGAGGCAGATGTGTCTAAGGCAGAAGGAGAGTGTGGACCCACATTCACCCATGGAGGCTGCTTCGAAGGCCTGTGCCAGCAGTATGGTAGGCTCTCGAGGGAGCAGGCATGAAAAGTTTTCCAAAATTAGAGAACTGGACAGAAGGACACCTCCCTCCTTCACCTCTACCATTTTTACTCTGTAATAGGTTATCCCTATCTGTGACCAAGAGGGAAATACCCTCTTGGGTATTAAATTTGGTCTTAAATTTGTTGCCTTGCACCTGGTGCTAGGGCAGGGATGGAGAGGGAAAACCACTGGTGTTAAGAGCTCAGGGAAAAGCCTTCACCTGTTCTGAGGGGTGGGACTGCCCCCCAGGCCAAAGGTGGGAGGTAACTGGATGTCAGTGAGGAAAGAGTCAGGAATTTCTTGAGGTAGGGAGTCAGGGCAAGGGAAGACAGTGGAAGAACACTGCCCTGGAGACCCAGGGGCTCTGGGTTCATCCCGTTTCTGCCTCTAATTCACTGTGTGATGTGGGAAAAGTTACTTCTGCGTGGCCGTGGTTTCATCATTGGTGAAACATAAAAGCCCATTTTTTTGGACAGAGACTAAGGCTCCTTCCTGCTCTTAATTCTAAGATTCTGTCTGGACTCTGGCAAGAAAGGACAGCAATGCCTGGACTTAGGAGAAAGTAAAGACATTGCACAATTCTGGCCCAGAACCATAATTTGGGTAAAAGAAAACTGACCTGGAAGCAGGAGAAATGGGTTCTAACCCAATATTGGACCCTCACTTAGAGTGTACTTGGGAAAATCACGTCCCCTCTTTGGGTCTCTGTTTCCTCATCAGAGAAATCAGAGTATTGATCTTCAAATTTTTATGGTTATTTTTTTTTAGGCAAGAGAACTCTCCCATCAATGTCTCATATATGACAGAACAAAACCCAGAACTTTCTTGGTTGAGGTGGTAGGAAAGGCTCCTGAATCTACCCCTGTGACTGATGAGTCACTTACTTTTTCTTGGACCTCTATTCCCTCATCTGTGGCATAGGAATAAGAATTCCTGCTCTTACACGATCTCACAGTTAATCGGGGGGAAAATGAGACAAGATATGTGAAAGGGTTTTGCAGGCTCTAAATTGCTGAGCAAAGGTACAAGTTCATATTCAGACCTGTTGTCAACTCCTGTGTCATCTCTGCTGGTCTGGAAGTCCTCTCAGAAGTCCTCCCAAAGTCCATGGCTGTGGAAGGAGAAAGACATCCATTCCTCTCCAGTTCAAAGTATGGTGTGGGGCCAGTAGCCCTGAAAGCCAGAGGCAGCCCCTGCCAGGTCTGTAGATGGGGCCCAGAGCAGCTATGCTTAGAGATACGCAGGGGTAGGAGCCAGTGCCCCTGTGATCCACACGCTTACCATGCAAGAGTCCACGAACAGCAGAAAAAGGAGGAAGAGATTTCTCGGGCTGGAGCATGTGAGCAAACCTTCCAAAAGAAGATATGGTAGCAGAATCTGGCTCTAAAATGTTTCCCTGAACCTTTGATGAGCACTTTTGTTTGAGATTCTTGTGTCCCCCAACCCCCATACACCCTCACTGGTTACCCTGGTGATCAACAGCAGCTCAGCCCTGGGAACTAGTTTCCAAAAGAAGAGCTGTGATCTCCCCTAGCCTCCCCGGGTCAGCCACCTTGACTTCCTGCTCGATCCTCTCCCCTGTCTCCTGGTGTCCACAGTGCTGCTTGTGCTGCCCCTCACTCGTCCTGTGCATTGGTTTTGACCTGGGCTCCAGCCTGTGAGACTCCCAGGTTGGTTTCCAGCCGGACGAGATGGGTTTGGCTTAGCCTGCTCTTTGCTGCCCTCACTCTTTTGCTCCTCTTGCTTCCAGCAGGCTCCTGCTGGCTTTAATTAAGTCTGTGGAACCTCCCCCAGGGCCGGCCCTCACAAAATGAGGTGACCCAGCTCACTAGGGCTGCTCCCCAGAGGCCCCTCAGCTCCGGGCTTATCACAACAATTTCTGCTTCACATTTTCCACAGAACATTGCAACCTTTACAGGAAAACATTCCCTGTAAGTGCAGAAGCCAGCCAGGGCACTAGGTCCCAAACAAGAAGGCTTTGGATACTCTTGGTACCCAAAGGGCTTGGCCTTTGGAGAGATTGCCAGTGAGAGACTTAGCTTTTTAATACAAAGGAAAATGGCTCCTGGGCAGAGCCATAGTGGGCTAAATCACAGAGTCAGCAGAGTTCTGCAGCCAGGCCCCTGCCCTTTCATAGTTCTTTAGGACTCAATTCAGGATGTCCAGCTATGTGGAAGACCCAACCACATACTCAGTAAAATCGATACTTCTACGTCTGGGATTCCAAGACCCTCAACAGCTTTCTCCTTTCTGTTCCAGGGCTATAACCTAACATTCTTACTCAGATCCTCAGGTCTTGCAAAAGGAAGCTACTGGGGAGTGCAGCATAGTGATTGTATCAATCAGAACAGGTTATGTTATGCTGTAGTAACAAATAGCCCCACAATTTGTGGGTTAACATGCAAAAGTTTATATTTCACATAAGCATAGAGATTCCATTGTTTGTGGTGGATCATGTGAAATACACATAGTCTCCTTAGCCATCATCATAGGGAAGATTGAGAAACTGGGCATATGAATGTAACTTTCTCTGCCATGTTTGATATGAACACAAACTTTGAAGCCAGACAGAACTAAATTCAAATCCCAATTTCACCACTCACTAATTATGGATCTTGGTCAACTTGACCTCTCTAAATCTTGTTTTTTCTTTTTTCTTTTTCTTTTAAAAATAATGTATAATATACATAAACATACAAAAAATTAACCCTTTTTAGTATACAGTTCTGTAAGTTTTGATAAATACAGTTGGATAACTACCACCACAATTTAAATATTGAACAGTTTCATCAACCACTCCTCCCAAAACTCTCTGTTTCCTGTTGTAGTTGACTCTTTCACCAGCAGCTCCTAGCAACCATGGTCTGTTTCCTGTCCTTATAGTTTGCCTTTATAAGAATGTCATATAAATGGAACCATACATTATGTAGCATTTGAGTCTGGCTTAGCTTAATGCACTTGAGATCCATCCATGTTTTTGTGTGTATTGGTAGCTTAGTCCTTCTCATTTCTCAGTAGTGTTCCTCTGTATGGATGTACCACAGTTTGTTTACCCATTCACCAGTTGAAGGACACTTGGTTCCAGTTTTTACCAATTATGTATACAGTGGCTGTAAACATTTATGCACAGATTATTGTGAGAACATTAGCTATCATTTCACTTGGGTAAATATCTAGGAGATGGATTACTGGGTAGCGTAAGTGTATGTTTAACATTAAAAGAAATTGCCAAATTGTCTTTCCTAGTGGCCATACCATTTTGCATTCCTATGAGGAATGTATAAGAATTTCAGGCTTGGTACTTACGAGGGTTTTTGTTGTTGTTGAATTGCCTTTTTAATATGTGAGTAATAGTATCACATTGTGGTTTTAATTAATATTTCCCAAAATGATTTATGATGTTGAGCATCTTTTTATGTGCTTATTGTCACCTGTATTTCTTTGTTAGTCAAGTGTTTAAATCTTTATATTGTTTCTTTTCTAATTAACTTCTGAGAATTCTTCTTATACATGGATTTGTGTCCTTTATCAGATATGCTATTTGCAAATATTTCCTTCTAATTCATGGCTTGTATTTTCATTTTCCTAATAGTGTCTTTCAGTTTATCCATTTTTTTCTTAGATGAATCATACTATTGGTGATGTTTTGAGGAAATTAAAGTTAGTGAAAATTTTCTTCTAAAAGTTTTATAGTTTTAAGTGTTACATTTATGTCTTATCAATTTTGAGTTAATTTTTATATCTTTTAAAGGGAATGTGTTTTTAGCTTCATTTTTTTCCATATGGCTATCTGTTTAGTCCAATATCATTTGTTGAAAATATTGACTTCCCCTCTTTTTCCATTAATTTGCCATTGTACTTTTGACAAAAATCGATTGATGTAAATGCATGGGTCTGTTTATGGTTTCTCTGTTCTGTTCCATTGGTTTATGTCTTCTTGCATCAGTATCATGCTGTATTGATTATTTATTTTATCTTTATGGAAAGTCTTAAAATCAGGTAGTGGGAGTATTCAGCTTTGTTCTTTTTAAAAATTGTTCCATTGGACTTCCATAAAGATTTTTAAAGAACTTGTAGATTTTCACAAAAGCTTTTTTGCTTAGATTTTGATTAGAATTGTATTGAACTTTATAGATTTATCTATAGTGAATTAAAATCTAATCAATGAACATGGTACTACCCCCTCCTCACTTATTTAGGTTTTTTTTTATTTTCTTCATCAGTATTTTGTAGGGGTTTTATTTGTATGTTTTGTAGCTTTTTTGGTATGTTTGTTATACAAATATTACACATATCTTGTAAGAGTTATACCTAAAGATTCTGCATTTTTATGCCATTTAAAAGTTACTAAGTAGCTCTCTTTGTTTTTAAAAGATTTCTTAGCATAAATGATCATATCATCTTAAAGACAGGTTTTTTTTTTCTGGATGCCTTTTATTTGTTTTCTTGCATTATTGTACCTCCGGGACAATTTGAATAGGAGTATTAAAAGCGGGCATAAGTGCCTTGTTCCCAGTCTTAGGGGGAAAGCATTGTCTTTCACCATTTAGTAAGATATTAGCCATTGGTTTTTTCATATATGGCCTTCAGGTGGAATAAATTACCTTCTATTCCTAGTTTCCTGGTAGTTTTTTAAAAAATCATAAATGGATATTATATTTTGTAAATTTTTTGATCTTTTGAGATAGTTATATCATTTTCCATTTTTCACTCTGTCAATACGGTTAATTATATTAATTTTTAAATTTTAGACCTATCTTGCAATCTTGGAATAAACCTTATTTTTTTCATGATACTTTATCTTTTTTAATATATTCTTGGATTTGATCTGTTAAAATTTTGTTAAGGGTTTTACGTCTATGTTTATGAGTTTAGTTTGTAATTTTGTAACGTCTTTTCATAGTTTTCATATCAGAATAATGCTGGCCTCAAAGATTAAATTTGAAAATGTTCCCTCCTCTCCAGTTTTCTTGAAAAATATATATGGAATTTGTATATTTGTATAATGCATATTTGTGTATATATATATATGTATATTAAGGAAGCTTAAATATTTAGTAGAATTCAGCAGTAAACTGATCTGAGCCTTGACATACTTGTTTCTGTGATGGGAAAGTTTATAACTTCAGATTCTGTCTCTTTCACATATGTATAGGGATTGTCAAGTTCTCTGCTGCTTCTGGAGTGAGCTTTGGTTGTTTGTGTTCTTCAAGGAATTTGTCAAATATATTGGGATAAATTTGTTTAAATTATTTTCTTATCCTTCCAATATCTTTAAGACCTGTAATGATGGCTCTTTCATTCTTGATATTCTTAATTTCTTAATTTGTGATATTCTGTGTTTTTTTTTTCTTTTACTCAATCTGGGTAGACTTTTATTGACTTTCTTAATTTATTATTAATTTTATTGACCTTCTTTAAAAAACCAATTTTTGTTTCATTAATTTTGTCTGTTTTTTCTCTTTTCGATTTAATTGATTTCTGCTCCTATTTTTATTATTATTTGTTCCTTTCTCTTTTTTATTTTCTTAATATGTAAATTCAGGTCATTTCCTTGAGATCTTTTTTCTAATAGTTTGGTGTATGCATATTAGCTTATAATATTAGCATACAAATTTCCCTGTGAGCATTGGTTGCTGTGCCCCACAAAGTTTGATATATTGTGCTTTCATTTTTATTTAGCTCAAAATACTGTCTTAGTTCTCTTTTAATTTCTTCTTTGATCTATGGACCTATGAATTATTCAGAGGTGTGTTATTTAATTTGTAAGTATTTGGGGATTTTCCAGATATCTTTTTGTTATTTCTCATTACTTTAACTGTGGTCAGTGAATGAACTTTATATGACTTTAATCTTTTTAGGTTTATTGAAACTTGGTTCATGGCCCAGAATATGGTCTATCTTGATAAATGTTCTATGTGCACTTAAAAAGGATATGTATTCTACTGTTGGGCTGTTTCAATGACATGTCAGCAAACATGAGCTTGAGTCTGACAAAGTATTAAATAGTACAATAACAGAAGAATTTTCCAAACTATAATTTTAAATTATGAATGTCAAGATCTCTGTTATGATTCAGGAAAAGTACCCCAAATTTTATTCTCAAGAAAGACATAAAGAATTTGGAATTGTAGTTATGATAGGCTGAGTACTAAAATAGATATTATCTCATTTATTCCACATAAAAGCCTTTCGGGATAAGCACATCTATCCTGATTTTAGTGATGAAGATATTCAGACTTGTATTTGAAATTTGCCCAATTTCATAGAAAGTGAGAGGTGAAGATTTGAACCTAGAACCTGAAAAATCATGCTCCTATCTACAGAGCTGGAATGCTCGGGGTACGAAGGAAGTGGAGAATTGAGAGTCATAAGTCAAGTCAGCCTCTCTCTGATCTGTGTGCTGAGAAGGATGCTCTTCCTCACTCAGGATTACAGTGGGGCTCAAATAATGAGTTATGTAACAGTGCTCAGAAAGCTGTAAGGCTAATCAAGTAGCCATCACTACCCTGACCAAGAAGATTCTCAGAGAAAGATATATGGTGAAGGGAGTAAGACTGGGTGTGAACAGGCAAAGAGATTAGAACTCTACCCTACAAAGGTGAAGGCTGGGGAAAAACAGTCTCTAAAATCATAAAATACGTGAATCTACACATTTTATCTTTTGAAGCTTGAAAAGGACAAATTCATGGCAAGTAAGAAACTATTACTTTATGAATGGATGATAAATTTATGTAACACACTACTCCAGGGTGTGGTACATGCTGAAAAACAAACAGACAAATGGGGTCCAAAAAGTTGACATTAATTTGCAGGTAGTAGTTCATCGGAGCTGCTGTGATTCTTTGATTCACACTCCTAAACTTTCAAGATTGAAATCGAGAAGATTCCTCAAAACCCCTTAGTGCTGTCAAAGAAAAACCAGAGCTGGACAGTAAAGTGGTAAAAACAGATTTTACTTTGGACTATTGCAGCAGGGGGTGAGAGACCTAAGAATAGAACCGGGTCAGTTCTGAATATTGCACAGGCAAGTGGGAATTCATAGCCAAGGAACAGGGTGGGAATCTATGGATGGAAAATTACTAAGAGGAAACATCAGGGGTGATTCTGGCTAAACTGACCAAACAGGATTCTTGTACCTCAGGGTGGAGGATGTGGAACCTATCAGATATCAAGGGTGGAGGGTTCTGGTTAAACTGACTTAGCAGGGCTCTTACTAAGACTGGATTTTACAAGAAAGTGCACAGATGGACCTAGGATAAGTTTCAGGAGGCTGACTAAAATTTAGTCAAGCAAAGAAACTTTGTCAGTGCCTCTGTCAGAAAAGAGAGTTAGCTGGAAAAGGCTGACACTATAGTATGGTAGGATGGGGCCTGGGTCAACCCCGCGTGTAGAGCTGATCCAAGAGCATAGTACTCACAGCGGTGTGTCAGCTGTCAGCTTCTTCCATAGGACCTTTAGGGTAACATTCATGATAGAAATTTTGAGTTTGAATTGCGATCAGAAAACAGGAATAAGGGATAGAGACACTATATGCCCCACTACCAAGGGGGATCTGGGCACGGGTCACAGTTTCCCTACCCAGAGGACAAGCTGGGGATAGATCGTTGGTCTCCTGTTATTCTCCTCTCTAGTTACCTACTTTCGAGGCCACCCTGGAAAGGCCACTTGGTCATCCCCTAGAACTGTACCATCTCTGAGGTTCTGAACCCATGTCTCAGTGTCTGACCCTAGCATCCTCACTTCAACTTCGACTCTACAATTTGTTCAGGACAACCAGCTTCCTGATTCCTGCATTCCTCCCCATCATTCAGTCTCCTCCTGGCTCTATTTCTTCCTCCTCCAGTCCAGACCTTTCTTACTAGCAACTTCAACTTCTGTACCTCATCCTTCTGTTTACCTTCCTGCAAACGTCTAACTCTGGGTTATCCCAGCTAGCCTGGATTCTCATTCCCAAACCTGAGCTTCTGAGAGTTGCTAGAAAAAAGTCCCAAGTCTGGAAGTCCTTCTCATTTACCGCCTTCCCCTCTGCTCTGCAGAGCTTCTCATTTCCTAGTAATGCTCTCTCCCACTCCTGCAGAGTCCACTACAAGTCATCACTGCCTTCCTCAAAACTCCTCCTAAGCCCTGCCCCTCTTGCTCTGCAGATGACTTTGAGCCCTGCTATTTATTAGATAGGCTCTCGGTACTTCCACCTAGAAGTATATCTCTGCATCTCCCACCACCTTCACTTCCTTCCCTTCTATCTCAGAGGAGTGTCCTGACAGTCAATGTTAACTCCTCCACCTGAGTTGTGTACCATAAACCCTCCTAACTCCTTCAGGCTTTTGCTCCATTGTTTCTTCTTTTAAAAATTTCCCCCTATTTATCCAAGCTCACCCTCTTCATTGTCTTCACCTTCTCACCCCATAAACACACTCAGGTATCTTCTATCTTAACATTAAATAAATAAAGATCCTCTCTTGGTTCTTGGACATCTTTTAACTGCAGTAGGAATTTGCATCCCTTCACAGCTTATATTATGGAACTTGCTCCCTACACTGTTTCTGCATTTTAATCTTCCACCCACTTTTCAGTACTTTGATGACTTAGAAAGGTGATTGCTCTGAGAGCCACATGACCTAGTTTCTGATTTCAATAATGCTGGTCCAAAGCTGTGGGACCTCAAGAAGTCATTTCAAGATCTGATCTTTAACTTCCTCATCCATGAAATAAAGCATTTATTTTGTACTAGGCACTGATCTAAGGACTTCACACACATTAATTAAACTTAATACTCCCAAGAACTCTATGTGGAAGGCACTGTTATTCTCATCTTACTCTGAAGTGTTTCAAGGTTGAATAGCTTGACCCAGTTCACACAGCTGATAAGTACAGAAACATTTCAAATCCATGAGCCTGGCTTGAGTATCCATGCTCCTAGCCTCTCCTGGATGGCCACACTAAGGTTCTTTTTAGCTACAGCCGCTTAGAATTGGAATAATGTCTCTAAGAAAAGAGTTCTGAACTCTGGGAACAAGTCCTTCAATGTTTCCCTCCACATATCACAAACACCTCTTTTGTCTGCTTCACAATTCTAGACTGAGTCCCAGGAAGCCACCACCATTTGGAAAGCAGCCAGCTGTTCACCCCTCCAGGTATAAGGCTCTAAGGAAGGCAGCATCATTCTTGAAGCTCTGCTCTCTCCCAGCTTTTCTCTCTTCTTAGCTAAACAGAAACTCCTACTCTCTCCTAAGAATTTCCTAGAGGTCGGTGGACATAATGAAGTGAAAAGGACTTGAGCTAAGTCATCAGTGATCTGGGAGACCTAACGAGAGAGGTTCAGTGATGCAGACCAACCATGTAATCCCCCCATCTCAGTGTAATAAAGGGAACGTACTTGCCCTGCCCATCACACAGGGCCTAAGAGAATAGACAGTAGAGAATGGGGAAGGAGTATAAGCCAGGGTTTGTTTTCATAAAGCTCTCGCTTCTCTCTTGCTTCTAAGTAGAAAACATTTTGGAAATAGAATGGCTCAACCTTGAAACAGACGACCTACAGGGATCGTGGAATATTTCAAAACAAAGTATGCAGTCTTTAACGGTGAGGCATTGTTGCCTGAAGGCAGCAGGATTAACTGGATGACCTTTGGAGGTCCCTTCCAGCTTGCAGCCCCTCTGAACTCCAAGGAACACGGGCTGGGAAATGGGGACACAGTGTGCGGGAAATGTTGTTCGCACCTGTCCAGTCTGGGGCCCAACTGGTAAAAGGTGAGAACACACTGGAGAAGTCAGGAAATGGCTTGAAGTTTTCTCATTTTCCATCCGTTCTGGATCTTGGCTCCATGTGCTGGGGGTGCAGCAGCTCAGATTTCATAAACAGGGTCTGAGAAGGCAGGAAGCTCACGCCGGGTGAGCTGTTTTCCTCTCCAGCTTGCCCACATTTTACAAATCTCTTTCCCCGTTTCCCTCCCGGTTTCTCACCCCCTTGCCTCTGGCACTGTAAAATCTTGGCAGGCCCTTGAATTAGGTTTATTTTGGTTGAATAAACAGCTAAATGAGGTTTTATTTTCTGGTTTCTGCCCTGAATTGGAGGAAGGGGTGTTCTAATGCTCCACTGGCCTCTTGGGAAGCCATTACATAATTCTGCTATTCCTCCAGGAAGATCTCTTATAAATAAGCCTTATTTACAATAAATCATCAAGATGTTGAGGAAAATCAGGTCATTTCATACAAGAGAGGTGAGCAAATTGAAGGAAATGAGCCAGAGCCACACTTGGAGGAGGACACGTCTCTGCATTGGCTCTGCCAGTCCTTGGGAACAGCCACCCTGGATTGGCTCCTTTGTCCCTTTTTCTGAACAGAAAAGCTACCTCTGAAAGGGTCCCTTTAACATGACTGGCGATTGCCACTAAGATATGTTCCATAATTTCTTTCTTTTAGAACGCTCACTGAAGAAGTGACTTGGAGGGTACCTGTGATTAAATATCTACTTATTAATAATACTTTGTTTTTAAAATAATAATTAAAATAATTTTAGCATCAACAGTATTTGTTGATTGATCAGAGACTCCTAGAGTTACGGGTACATTCAGGGATGATCCCATCCAGTGGTTGTGCCCTGGGACTGTTACGATTGTGCAGATTCTGGGTGGTTTTATTTCTCTCTGCGTGTTTCTGGTGATGGACTGAAAAGTAATGAAAAGGAAGATGAAGGAAGTAGTGTGTGTGTGCACTCATGCATATTTGTGAGCGAGGATGTACCAGGTAGTTTCATTCACTGTTCAGATGAGTAATTCCAAAAACACAGCAGGATCGTAGGTGTGGTATGCAAAACAATGGAGAATACAGAATAATCCGCTTGTTTCTCTCCACCACCATCCCTGCTCCCTTGGGTTTCAGCTGATGACAAGAAAGCCATCCAAGAAACAGTAGACTATATATATAGAGAGAGAGATTTAGACATCTCCAATTCTTGCCAGTGCCCAACAACCCACACTACCCAGAGGGTTTACAGCAGAAATAATCTGCTGTGAAGTTTACTCCTCCCAAGTCTGTCTCCAGGGGAGAGGCCAAGTAGCTGTTTCCCAAATATTTATGTTACATTAGATAATGGACTATAGAAGGCCCAAGGGCCAAAGTGAAGGGTCTTGAGCCATTAGAAAGTCTAATTCCTGGTTAGGAAATTGCCCTTTAAGAGGGAAGTTGCCCTGGTTAAGTTTTCCTTAACCAGTCAAGGAAGTGGGTAGGCCAGGACCGGAGTTCTAGTTTGAGTTCCACAAGCCAATGTGCTGCCAAGTCTCGTGGCCTCCATTTCCTCAAGGGTAAATATAAGATAAAATAAAATAAAGGGAGAGAGAGAAAGCCTGGACTCAGCTGTCTTTAAAGACCCCTCCTCCTCTAATGTTCTAGGGTCCCAGAAAATGCTCAAGGCCTAGAAATCTTGTGATTTTGTAAGCAAGAAACAATGGAAGCAGTTGATTACTATACTCTTGGTCAAATCTTGACATCTTTTGAGAGCATTTAAAGAATTGTCTCATCTACTTGGCTAAGGAAAGAGACAAATGGCTCTCTCTTCACCCTCTACTCCAATGTTAGTCCCATCTGTCCCAAGAGGATCCTCCAGAAACCTCTATTAACGTCTCCTCGGTTGTGTCCAATAATAATGATGGTAATGATAATGATAATGTAATTATCCCAGTTTATTGATGTCAAGTGCATGTTGATTACAAATGGAACAGGAAGTATTTACTTGCCTCCTGCTTCTCCAGCCTGGTTGTGAAATCAGAGCCGGGCTTTGGAGCAAGCATGAAGCCTGCACCTTTCATAATTGTAATGGGATCCAGATGTGGCTCCGTCCTACGAAGGCAAGTGATGAAAGCAGTAAATGGGTCCCATGCACATATGCTCTGCCCAGGTGGGGTCCACTTCCAGCTCCCTCTCTGTGAGCCAATATTGTTCTGCATTTCCTCCAATTAATTCTGATGATGTAAAAAGATGAATATGCATCCCCCACAGAGGCTTGCACATAGTAGGTCCTCATTCATTTATATTCCAGAGATGGCAGAGTGTTTCAAGGAAAGGAATCTGAAAGCCACTGAACGTGTGGTGCTCTTAGGGTGATGCTGGGTGAGGTGGGAATTTCTTGATATAAGAATGAGCCATTAGTGAGAGGCCAACACCACGGTGAGAGAAGAGCCTTTGAAGGGAACCACAGCAGAGTGCTAAGGAGTGAGCCCCAGGGATGGTGCAAGGGACGGAACCCAAGTGTGAAGAGGTGGAGAGTCAAAGAACATAGCACTTTGGGAGTCAGAAGGTGGGAGTGTCAGGAAGGAAACGGTGTCGCAGGCATCAGTGCGCAAAGGTGTCTTTCTTGCTGTGGGAAGTCCTGCAGCTCTCGTTCTGCCGTTATAGTTCGTTTGTTGGGAGGGGGGTGGGGTGGGCTTTCCCTCTTTTCCTCTTTGTTTTTTAAAAAAAATCTTTATTTCCTCAATTGAATAGAATAAGAAAAAGTTAACATGGTTTTCTTATGTTAACTTTTATGGTTAAAACCATTCATTACACTTTTATAATTACCTACCTTTTCATGAAAATGGAGATAAGTGGGCACTGTTAACACAGCGCAAAGACCCCTGGAGAAAAATTAACAAAAATTAATTATTTTTCAAAAGTAGAACATGAACACACTTAAAGAGCTTCTTATTAATTACAAATAGTTCAAAGTAGAAGTGGCTTGATCTGAGAACCACACTGTGCTATGATCTGAGTTTTAAAAAATGTGATTTTCAGTTTCACTCTAGCATTCTAGGATATTTTAACATTGTATACACAAATCATATGTGTGTGTTTTTATTCTATTTTGGAGGTTTATTACATTATTTAGATTACTATCAGGAAATGAAGTGATTCACATAATTGAATATTTGAACAATAGGAAGCTGATTTGATCAAGATCCAAAGTCTAAATTTTTAGTCTAAAAAAATCTTTTTCCCCATCATACAAATTCATTATACACAACTTAGAAAATGCAGATAAATCAAAAGAAGAAAATAAAAACAAGTCCATAATTCATCCTTCATAAATTACTTATTAAAAATATTAAGTAATATTTAGAGTGACACTTTGAGAATGGAAAGGGGCACAAAGGGGTCACCCTCAGGACAGAAGGCATAAATGGGGCTGTCCTGGGCTAACCAGCACACGTGGCCACCCCGTTTATCAGACACCTACTATTCCCCACATTATTGTGGGTGCCGCGGAGGCAGCACTGAGCAAACTTCCTGCTCTCGGGAAGCTCACATTCCAGTGTTAACATTGACCACAGTTAGCATCGGGGTGTATATTCTTCTAGTCACATACATGGACTTTTTTTTCTTTAAGTAAAAACATTGCGTTTTTCATCATTTTAACAAAAGTCTTTTAAAGTGTGCAATACCTCTTCCTGATTGCTTGTATAGAGGACCCTCATTGTCATTTTGCATTTTTCTAAGGAGGCAATCCTGGAAAGAATACTAAACCAGGAGACTTTGCCCCAGGGCTCCTGTCCCTTCTGCTGCTCACTAGCCATGAGACTGTCCCAATCACTCCCCATCTTTGGTCTCAGCTTTTTCATGTGCAAAAATCGGACAAAATTTAGACACATGTTCTGCCCAGGTGGGACCTGCTTCCAGCTCCCTGTCCGTTAGCCAGTACTGTTCTGCATTTCCTCCGATTAACTCTGATGATGTAAAAGGATTGAAATGCATCCCTCATGGCATAGAAGGCACCTTGAAGTTTTAAAATCTGTGACTCCATAGTTCTGTGATTTTTCTTCTGATAATATGGGCCAAATTTGGATAAGGGGCAGGGAATTCTCTGATTTTCCTGACAGAAATAAGGGGAAAGAAAAATTTTCTGCATTAAGATGTACTGTGTAATGTGATTAGTATAATAATTACATCATGGATATGTTAATATTTTGCAAATATATTAGGGAGCTTTATTTGCCAAAGTGATTGTCAAATACTTGAAAGAAAAGCTATTTCTTAAATTATCCAATAGGATAACTTTTTGGGTAAAATGATCAACAGTATCAGGTGATTCCATCTCCTGAACTCTGAGGACAAACAATGCTTTTCTCGGATGTCAGCACAAGATGTTTTTCTGCTCTGATATTGTCTCTGCTTGTAGTATTTTAATGAGATGCTAGTGAACATGTTTCTTTTTTCTCAGTCTTAGCATCCGGAGAGGAAAGTTCCACGTTCTGTTCATTTGTCCATGTTTTTTGCCTATTAACTCATAACTGGCAAAAGTGAAGAGGAGTTGGATTCTGTATGAGTCAGTAGATTGTAGGTCCACTTGCAACCACATTAAAAGTATTCTGAGGTGAATTCAATGAGCAAAGTTACAGTTATTTAGCAATAAACTTTTCCTTTAAATTTAATGAGACGTAATTTCACAATGTCCATATATTTTATAGTACTGAATGAAATTGATTCTAAACCTGGAAGAACCATCAACGTGAACAGATGCATATATTTCAATATTCTTCAAATTAGCATATACAGTCATAAGTAAAAATAAATGATTTCCTGTAGAACTTTGAACTACCTGTTTAAAAAATACTGTAATTTGCCTGGTTCTCTTATATAAACTTATACAACATGTTTATCAGGAGTCCACTCATAGTCTGCCTCCAGTGTGAGGAAGGCCTGTAATTCTCCATGGAGGGGCTGGCTGTCAGTCCCAACTGGGGCCTGGCAGGAAACTAGACAAGGGAGGTGGGGAACTAGGCTGTGTAGGCACCATGGAATGGGCAGGATTGAGGGCCTGCTGGCACTGGGTCTTTTGAGTTTTAAAGAGAAGCCAGAAGCATGAGTTACAGTGAGAAAAATTTAGCATCAGCCAATTTCTTAATATGTTGTAAAATCTCTCCGTGGCCCCCAGCCCCGCCCCTCAGTCTGTGGTCCAGAATCAGCCAGCAGGCTGCCGCGTGTGATGACAGCTGGGCAGCAGTGTGAGGAGCCAGACCCGCAGACTCGAAAGACAGGGAACAAAGCAGTGCTGGCCGTGCGGGCAGCACCAGGCTCACGTGATGGTGCGTGGAGAACAAGAGGTTTAAAGGCAGAAGTGTATTTGAAGTTGTCCTGGATTTAAAGAGAAGGACTCAACATGGTCGAGAGAGAAAGGAGTTTGTTTTCTGAGACAGTTGCTACACAGGCATGAAGGTGAGTCAGTGCAATAGGCCAGCCTCTCCTCTGGCTACACTTTCAATCAGTGCGGTGATGTGGGGCAAAGGCAGAATTTGGCATCTTTTAGGTTAAAGGCAGAGGAGGGAGATGATTGATGAATCAGCCTCATTCTTCAAATGAAAAGACACAGCCTCCAGGCTGTGGGGCTGAGGGACTTCAGGAACCAACTCTGAGACTTCTAGAACCAGCTAAGAAAGAGTTGGGGAGGAGTCGGGGGGCGGGGGTGCTGCTGAGAAAGCAGGAACTAAATACCAAGAGAACTTTGCAATCACTTTGGGAGCTTCATGATTTCTCCATGCCTATTACTCCTGTGACCACCCCATCCATGTTCTTGTCCAGGTTAGATGAGACACCCATATGAAGGGAGAGAGCATGCATGTTTATTTTGAGGACCAGCAAAAGGAAGCTGCAAACTGCTAGGATTCTAGGTAACTTTTCCTTGGGGGTTGGGCACTGGCATTTTAGAAGGAGAGAAAAGCAGACTGAGTTTCTGGAGATTGGGGAATTTGGGAAAGGAGAGTTTGGCAGAAGAACCAGCCTGAGAAGGAGAGCAGAGCCCAGCATTACTGGTTGAAGGCTGGATTGGCCCTTTCCCATCTGGCACTGCTAGACCCAATACAGGACACCCAGTTAAACTTGAATTTCAAATAAACCACACAAAAATTTTAGTGTAAGTATGCCCCATGCAATATTTGGGATGTACTTCCACGAAGAAATTATTTGTTGTTTATCTGAACTTCTGACCTAATTGGGCATCTTGTATTTTTATTTGCTAAATCTGGCAACCCTGCCTCCATTTTTTTTCTGGCCCTCCAGCCTCACTGCATGACAGTGTGATCAGGGGCAGTGTAAGCCCCATTCAGGAGAGGAAGGTGACCTAGAAAGCAGCCGGGTAGATTTGAAATGAACTCCCTACCAAAGGGCTGCAGGCCTAGGGGCAAATGAGGTTTCATACTTCGGACATTGGAGTCAGGCACTCATTGCCTCACTTCCTACCAGCTTTGTGATCCTCACCAAGTTATGTGATATCTCTGAGACTCAATTTTTCCATCTATACAATGGGGAAAATGAGACCTTTTACTGGTGTAATGCAAATGTTAGGTGAGATGATGTAGTAACCTTCCTAGCACAGTGCCCATATGAATCGCCTGATACAATGGTAGGGGCTGTTCTTATTACTCTGATCAAGAGGTACATTTCTTTTTAAAGAGTGTTCCTGTGAGTAATACTCTGTTAAGAAAACCCAGCCCAGATACCTTCCACTGGACATTCTGAGACTGTTCTTACTCTGTTGAAGTTCCTAGAGATTTGTCAGGAGATGTAGGGAGGATGGGGTAAGCACATACTGTTCTTCTCAAAAAGCACTGTAACTCAGGATCTGCCTGTCCACTTCCTGGCTCTTGCTTGAAAACAGAGACAAGCAAGCACCCTACTCCTCACTCCAGGTAGACAAGGGAGAGACTCAAACTATCACTGTGTCATAGTCATAACACCTCAAGCAAATCAGTGCAGACACACTCATGGCTGAATCTGACACTGGGCGGGGAGGAGAGGGAGCCTGCTTCCTCCCAACATTCCTCTAATAAACTCAGATTCCCCAAAATTAAATGCATTGCCAAGGAATTTCAAGGCACACAAAGGTAAAGCTTGGCATTTGCAAAGATGAAATTACTTTTAGCTTGTTTTATCAAAAAATAATTTTTTTGCTTAAATCTGTTCATCTTTGAACCACTATGTTACAAAAAATGTAAAAATCATCAGCGTTTCAGCTACATTTCTTTGGCTCAGATTTTAGTTGGGAAAAAAGAGAGATGTTTGGAGATGGAGGGCAGTGAACTGCAGGCAGGGTGATGGGAGTCATCTAAGGTGCTTAGACTCTAGTCCTGCATTCCTTCTGCAGTGAATAAAGGAACTCTAGCTGTTGCAACCTTTTCTTCCTCTCCCATATATAAGGAGGGAATGGCCAGAGTGATCATCAAAAATGCAGAAACAACAGAATTTGAGTAACACTGATACTTTATTTCTCTCTGGAAAGTCATGTCACAGAGTAGTGATGTTGTACAAGAGGCCCCACAAGGCCTTTTCTTGACTTTGCTGCATGAGACCTTGAGCAAAACCCAACCTCTCAAAGCTTCTCATCTGTCGTCTTTAAAATAATCTCCATTCTATCCACTGCAGTGATTATGGTGATGATCAAATGAGATGATGCATGTGAAATGTGGACGTGCCCTAGAACTCCCTCTTCAACTGTCTTTTTCTTGTTCTGTAGTCCCCGCACATCAGCTGCCGTCAACACAATGATAGACTGCTGAGTGACTGACTGATTGACCGTACTTCTCACTACCTAATAGACCTTTCTTCTTGGATTTTCTGAAGTTATCTTATGGCCCATAAATCAAGAACTGAGCCCATGGCATTACCCACGCCCCTACCCAGACCTGCTTCCCATGTCTGTGCTGCATACACGGTTCAGTCTGACTGATGCGTCTGGAATAGACCTAGTGCTCACTGTGCTTCTGGGTGCCTTTCTCACACCAGACCTCTCTAGTCTCCCCAGGGGGAACCTGGACAGTCATTACCTTAACAATACCGAGAATCCTGTGAAAGTGATACTTGGACTTAGAAGGTGCAGCTGAAATTCTGCCTCTTGTTTCATGAAAGAAAACAGGTTCTGACACTGAGGATCTCCAATTAAAAATGGACAGGCTGAATGAAACCGCATGGGTGCTCCCACCCTAATGTCTCACATTCCATGTGACAAGGGACGAAAGAGCTGATGCTAAACATAGAAATCTCTTAGGCGCTGGAGTTCTGACTGTCCAACTGGGGTGAGCAGAGCCAGCCAGGAAGTCATGCTCCTTGAGGAAGAGAATGTAAAATGTTTGAAGCAGGGACTCTGTGTTGGACTCCCCTTACCTGAAGCAATGTCAAGAACACAGTAGGCAGCAGAAAAACATTTTTTGAATGACTAAAGGAGAGTAATGTTTTCAAAGAGGATCACTGGGTCCATGAGAAACATTGCAGATTTGGCTTTCCTGAATGTTGCCTTCCATCCTACGATTCATAACAGAGCTGGTGGTACTCTCATGGGCTGCATAAGTGTTTTATGCATTTTGAAGATTACTCTCAAACTCCTACACAAACTCTGAATTCTATTGTTGGACAGTTTTCAAGGTTAAAATTTGCCCACTGTTAAGTCATATAGTTTTCATTCCTCGATGTTTATATTCTATGTTTTATGTAGAGTTAGTTCAAAGATAATCATAACAGGTTATTCTTTGCCTCCCCAGAAGATAATCAAGAGCCAGCAGACAGTGAATCTTGGCATGTGTATGGAGAGTTAGGAGAGAAATAGTTTTCCTAATGTTGTAAATGTTAAATCGTAGAGCAAGTTGCTGTATCTGAAGCCCTTGAAAAAACATGAACTTTGTTATTATTGGTACAGGCTAACTGGTTATGAATTATGCCTGAAGAAAAGATGCAGGGATAGAGCAGGGAACGCAAACACATGGCAAACATGATGCTACTTCTACTTTCACACCCATAGCAGTCATTGCTAATTGATTGCAGCATTCTTCCTATGAAGTTCAGACAATCCTTTTATTAACACAGTGCTTCTGGTAGCCATAACCAATTGATCACAGAGTGGTATTGAGATTTATCCTTTTAACACCTACTTACTGAGTTTTAGCTATATGCCTGGTACTGGAGATTTGCAGTGAATAAAACAGACAAAAATGCCTGTCCTCTTAAAGCCTAACATTATAGCAGGGGGTTGGAGGGGAGTCAGTAGTTAAGTAAAATATATAGTATATTAGATAGTAATAAGTACAGTGGAGAAAATACAGCAGGAAAGGGGGATGGAGAACCTTGGGAAGAGAAAGTTTATGTTGTTAAACAGGGTAGCCAGAGGTGTTTTTGTTATCTTTTTCTGAAGCACAATTTATCCCAGAATTTAGTGGCTTAAAACAACAAGCATTTGCTATTTCACAATTTTTGTGAGTCATGAATTCATGAGCAGCTTAGCTGGGTGGTTCTGGGTTGGAGTCTTTAATGAGGTTGCAATCAAGATGTCAGCAGTGGTGCAGTCATCTGAATGCTTGAATGGACTGGAGAATCCACATCCAAAGTGTCTACCTCTCATGGCTATTGGCAAGAGGCGTCAGTCATTTGCTGACTTTGGCAAGAGACCTTAGTTCCTCAGTGTATTGGCCTCTCCATAGAGCTGTTGATGCCTCCTCTCGATAGGGCAGCTGGCTTCCCCCAAAGCGAGTGACCTCAGAGGGCAAGATGTAAGCCACAATGTCTTTTGTAACCGAGCCTTGGAAGTCACATTCTGTCGCTGCTGCTGTAACCTACCGGTGACATGACCCGGTTCTGGTCACTGTGGGAGGGGACTATGCCACAGCATGATGCCAGGAGGCAGCTATCATTGGCACCATCGAGGAGCCCGGATATCACACCAGGAAAGACTGAAAAGGGGAAATTTGAAGGAGATGAGAGATTAAATCTGAAGATAATGGGGCGGGGGGTGCAGGTAGTGGCAGAAACCTCCAGGCAGTGAGAATCACAAAGATAAAGACCCTAATGCAGGGAACTGCTTTGTGTAATTAAAACTTAGCAAGCAGGCCAGGATGCCTGGAGTGGAAGTGGGAGGGTGGTGGGAGATGAGGTCAGAACCACAACAAAGAGCCAGATCACAGGAGACCTTGTAGCTGTTAGAAGGACTTTGGTTTCACCCAGTGTTCTAGTTATCTTTGCTATGTAACAAACTGCCCAAAAAATTAGTGTCATAAAACAATCATTTTATGATGCATGTGTAGGTCAGGAACTTGGATAGGGCATGGTGAGGGTGGCTTGTATGTGTTCCGTGATGTTTCCACAGTGTTTATGGCTGTTGGAATCTGGGAAAACTCAAAGGCTGATCTGGCCTTGACAGTCACTTCTATCACTTTTGAAACAGTCGTAATCCTGTCCAGATTCCAGGGGGAGAAAACAAACCTCATTTCTCTAAAGTCAGATTATAAGAAGAGCATGTGGGATAGGAAATATGATTGCAGCCATCTTTGGGAAATATAACCTGCCACACTCTGTGCGAGGAGAAACCATTGTATTATTTGGAGCAGAGCAGTAACATGGTCTGACTCATACTTAAACAAGATCTTTCTGGTTGCTATACTGGGAACAGACTGAAAAGGATATGAAGGTAGAGGCAAGAAGACTAACTAAGAAGCTACTATAATAATCCAGGCAGGAGATGGGGAGGGTTTGGATGAGGGGGTGGCAGCGGATGTGGTGATAAGTGAGATGGAGAAGATGGTAGGTGGAGTAAGTTTCATTGAGGTTCTTGTCGAGCTTCATGTAGGAGCTCACTCCTACGTGTTTGGATGACAGTTAATAGTAGAACCTGGAGTTCAAGGGAGAAAAATTGGTTGGTGATACAGATATTGAAAACTAAAATTGAATGAGATCATTAAGAAGAGTGCAGATAGACAAGAGAGGAATTCCAAGAACTGAGTCCAGAGACACACCAACGTTGGGATGTCTCAGGGGGCGCTGGCCTTGGGGACTGAAGAGGAATGGTCAGTGAGGTAAGGAAAGGTGGCACCCTGGCCACCGATGAAGAGAGGTGTTGAAGGACTGGGGAGTGATCGACTTGTTAGCTATTGACTCATCAAGGAAGGTGAGAGCTGAGAATTCCAGGTGGGTTTATCAACATGGGGATCATTACTTACTTTAAGGGAATAATTGTAGTGGAGAAGTGGGGTGACTGCCTGATTGAAGGGGATTCGAGAAGGAAAGGAAGGAGAGGAATTGGACCTAGCAACTGTTGTAATGTTGTTTGAGGGATCTGAGGAATTTTGCGCTGTAAAGGGAAGGACAGACGTAGTTAGAGAGGGAAGTGGTGTCAGGAAAAATAGCTATTTGCCGTCCGGAATGTCATTCCTATTGGAGTTGAGGTAGAGAAAGCGGTTAGAGGCACAGGCTCTGGAACCAGATTTCCTCGTTTTGGATCCTGGCTCCACATCTTGCTACTTGTGTGAACTTGGGCAAGTCACTTAGCCTTTCTGTGCCTCGGTTTCTTCATCTGCCACATGGAGACGATAACAGGACCTCCCCTTAAGGTTGTAAAAAGTAGGTTGCTTCAAGTAGAGTGTTTGAAACAGTCATTGGCATATGGTGGATGCTCAGATAAGTGGAAGCTTTGTCGATGATGAAGATGGGGATGATGTGATGGACCAGCCACGTTCCCACACCTCTCAGTGGCACCTGGAGCACTGGTGGAGAGAATTGTAAAGCACCACTGATACGGAAGGTGGCTGACACAGTCATTGTCCCCCATGTTGGATGTGACTGACCTAGAAATGAGCTGGAAACTTAGCCGATGAGCAAGAGAGACAGAGATGAGGCTGGGTGGCAGGGACTGGCAACTCTGCTGGTTGATCCACTTAATGCTGAAGATACACACTTTTTTTTTTTTGAATCAGGCACTGCTCAAGGGACGATAATTCCATGGCAGAACATTTTGTTTATATCTCCTCATTTCCTAAGGATCCTCCCTGGAACACGGGATTTGAGTCTCTTCTCTTTGGTCTGAGCTTGCATAGTAGGTGCTCACTGTAAGATTCTAAAACAACTCTGCTTTGTTTTCTTTTTTAATTCAGTTACAATTTTATCTGATGGCCTTTAGCAAGTGTGGATTCCTCAAGTGAAAGGGCATTGAGGCAGAGAAGAGTCAAAAGTTTCCATCAAAAAGTCTTAACTGCCTGAGAGATTTTTTAAAATTATTGTTGGATTCCTACTGAATTCATCTTAGAAAACTTTACAAGTGTTGCAATAATTTTTTAAAAATATCTCTCCCACTTCAGTTCTTTAACCTGGCTTCCTCACTTCAGTGATTACAAACTTAAAAATTAAAAAAAAAACAAACCAGAACTTACATTCATTGATTTACTAATTAAAAAGAAATCACCATGCAATTTGTCACCCAAACTGGAACCCTTCTGATGGAAACAGAACACTGTTAGTAATTATACAAAGCAATAGATGCAAACTGGATTTTTCCTGGGTAATCAGAATATACCCATGGGGAATCAGAATAATTAGAACTTCACAATTATACATAGCCAGTTTTCACAAGGAAGAGGGGCTCCCTATAGAATGAAATTGTATATTGAACTTAACTAAGTGTTAGTTGATTTAAGACCTCAAGATAACTAAAAAACCCTTTCAGAAATCATTTAAAAGACTTTTTGTTCATATCCGTGATTCTCCCCTTTCTGAGAACACCTGAACAAGTATTCAGACTTCAGGTGCTTTAGAGGAGTGGGCTAATGTTTAGAGGACTGGTCCCCAGGGCCCGTGTCCGTCTGAACATTAACAATATCCTCATACTGGGCCTGAATTTGAAGCCACCCACAACCACATGGGTGCTGACTAACCTGAGGAGTTCATTACTAGGACCCACTGTTCTCCATCAATAAGAAGGATGCGGGTACTGCCTTTCTCAGGACCACCTTGATTAGTGTTTACCGTTGAGACTGATTTTTCTCTCCCTCTGGCTTTCAGTCTCCTGGACCAACTGAGCAAAGCCTGGCTTATGATGTGAACCTTTGAAGGGATACACAACTTCTTACTGATCAAAAATGTCTTTCACCTGTTGTCATTATAAAGCCATTTAACTAGTAAAATAGCTCTGCTATGTACAGAGGCTGACAGGAGATGCCTGCTCCATCATAATGCCATTATGATCGGACCTAGCCACTTCTAAGCCTGGCCTAGACTACCTTGGGCCTATAGTTACAACAGTTCCTTTTAGACTAAAGCAGCAAAAGATGGTTTGAGAGTTCAGAAGGCAGAGACATCCACATGAAATAGGACAGAGTATTAATAATACTGGATTGACAAATTCCAAGACAATTAAGGTTGCCCACTGATTCCTGGACTTCACTGGACACTGTTAATAGCTCCTTTCCCATATCTCTGCTGTGACAGTTCTACATACTTGAGATCTTCTGGAAAGGAAAGGAAACAAATTCAGCTGGTGAGGCTTCGACATTTCAGCCATTGAAATTCTCCTCAAATCTTTGTATATTCCAGCCAGCCTGGCTCTAACCTGTCCAGAAAATCATCTAAAAAGGTGCTCTTCAAAGTGTTGTGGTCCACCTACATCAGAATCTCCTGGGATACCTTTTTTTTTTTTTTAAATCGCAATTTCCAGGATCCTACTGAATCAGAATCTTTGGCATTGGTGCACAGAAATACATTTCAGACAAGTTCTTTAAATGATTTTTACACACATTAATGTTGAACAACCACTAATCTCGAGCTGGAGCATTGGTCCTCAGACTCGGCTGCACATTGTAGTCACCTGGAGAACTGCTGAAAATCCCAAAGTCAGATCAAACTGTCCTGGGGTGAAATCCATATTTTGAAAGTTTCCCAGATGATTCTAATGTGCAGCCAAGCTTGAGACACTGCAATAGATCCATCATTCTCAGAAGATGGCAAGGCTTCCCTGTCAGAGATGGTCAGATCTAGGAATCTGACTGCAGTTGAGACTCATACTGTCTTGTACGACTGCGGGCACTTAGGGTTGTCTAGGCCAGTGTTACTAAAGCATGGTCTGCAGACCACTGTCAGCCCATGAGCTCTTTCATTACTGGCCCTCAAGGAGCTTGTACGTTCGTGTGAAACAACTAGATTATTAAGGTGGTTTTTTTTAATGGCAAGACTTTCCTTATGAGGTAAATAGAGCAGTGATACATATTCTGATGCAATCTTCTTACCTCATCATGGACCAGTAACAAATAGTTTGTGAACAGACACTTAGAGCAGTGCTGGTCCAGGCCAGCTACCCAGGCACGAAGGTACCACTTCAAGGGTCCCCATGAAAATGCAGTTCTGTCACTGACCCCTGGAGCAGCTGAGGTCAACGTGATAACTGAGCCCCACCAGGGAAAGTGGGCTGCATTCTCAGAATGCTGATGTACTGTCCACAAGGACAGTGTGCTGGGCACAAAGAAAGGCTCAGCTGAGACCTTTCAGGAAATCCAAACACAAGGAAACGCCCTGATGAAAATGCCATGGCCCCAAACTTGTGAACCAGGTGTCTCCTAGCATATCACCCGGCATACATCGCGGAGAGTGGGCAAAGTGCCTGACCAAGGGCCAGAGGGCCCCAGGGGTGGTTTCAGGGCCTCAGAGCACAAAGAGAAAGCCCCAGTCATGGCTCTCACAGCTGCAAGAAACAGAAAACCTAATCCTCCTTAACACAGAAAGAGAATTTATTAGCTCATGTCAGGCTCTTCCCACTTGTGGATGATATGGCCACTGGCAGCATCAGGCTGACACTTTCCCAGCTTAGCAATGGCAACAGAATAACAGCCAGGCCTCGTGTAGTTCCAGCAAAAGTACGGGCACTATCCCTTGCTGAGCCGGATTGCATCATGTCCCCGGTCTCTAAATCAATTATTGTGACTTCGATTGGACATGTCTAAGTCTTGTGTCTGTCACTGGGTATGGGAAGTATGGTAAGTCCCACCTGAACCACATCGATCTGGGAGTGAATAAAATGTGGATCCATCAAAAAAAAAAATTGATGAGCTCCTAGCCATAGAAAGGGGAAATAGGTACTGGGCAGGCAAAGAAAACGGCTGCCCCCTACAACAGCTCAGAATCACCAGCTGTGTATACTCCAAGGAGGCCTGTACCTGCATTTCAACACGCCTCTACCCTGACCAGCCTCGCAGGCTTGTAGAGACATGTGGAGGCACCCAGATCAAGGACCAATCCAAGGAATTATAGCATATTTCTGTCTCCCATTTGCTTTGGGATATCACACCAAATAGACTTTTTTTAGGAATTTATTCTTCTTGTTGCTTCTCTAATGCTAAGCACAATAATCTAATTTATTTGCCTTCATTCACTTAATTATTCATTTATTCATGAATTTATTAGACAAACATTATACTGAGTGTTGATGATGCTGGAAGTTGGAGATACTCAGACAAGTAAGGCATACTGCCTTCTTTGAATACTTGCTGCCCTAGTATTTCCCCATGGAGGCAATTTCCTTTTCTTTCTGTGTTTCTCTCTCTTCCCAGTCCTGGAGTAGAAACCCAGGGGAAAAACTGAAAGCTTCATAATGGGGGTCTCTGTACTAAGAATGTGAAAAATTCTGTCACTAGGTTCTCTTCAGCCAAAAATGAGATGATCTGCCTCTGTGCTCTTAAAGACAGTCCCTTCCCATAAGCTTTCCAGGGAAATCTAACCTGGGTCTGGATATGATGATTCCTTCTGAGGATTGCTCAGCCAAGCAAGACTTTATAACTGTCTCCCAAAAGAAATTTCCAAAATTGCACTGAAAAAGGTCCACATTATTAGACAAAATGCGGCATTTAAAATTGTAGATCTGTGTGGGATCTGAGGACAAAGATTCTATCTACAACCCCCTCCAAATGTCTGCATTTGACTTGAGATGCCACTAAGATAGCTGTGGAATCACTTAAGGAGCAGAGAGTGGAGACTGTAACCTGGGTGTGGCCCCACCTCTCCTGCCATGGAGGGAGGCAGGAGCAGGGGAAGAAAGGTGAGGCCCGAGGGCTGCTGTAGAAGTTGGGGGAGGCATTGCTGGGACCCAAACCCTGCTCCTTATATGAATTTGGCTGCAGGTAGGGAACTGCAGTAGGGAACGGCACTAGAAAAGGAGTCCCTGGGAATTCTGGGGGAGTTAGTGCCTTTAGCCCCACAGCGATCTGGCTGGAGATCATTTTGATCAAAGTCAGTGCCCCAAGTGTTTTTCACTGTCAGAGAGTCCCAGTTTAAGTCCTACAGTGACCTTGATACCAGCCTCCAGCATGAACTTTCTCAGTGCCAGCCATGTGGCAAGTACCCATCTGCATCCACCCCAGCGTCTCGCACCAGGCTTGCCCTAAGTTAGGTGCCCAGGAGCTGCCCACGTGGGATAAATGAATGGATGCATGAATTTAGTTTAGCACATGGACGTTCACAAAGCAAAGTGAGTGCTTCACAGCTTGCCTGCTCACTGTGGCTGTGTGTTTGAGGGATCTTCCTGTCACCTCTGCCTACCCTCCAAACTTCTCAAAAAGCAAGAATGTGATGGCAGAAGGCTAGGACACCCACCTCCTGGAGTGAGATGTGTTAAAACTCAGAGAAGACAGTAGTGATTCAACCAGCATGTGGGCAAGACAAGAGATGAACACCCCAGCATAGGGGACTTGGCACTACTGTGGAGGAGCCCCTTCAGTTAGGTGGAGACCAGGTACAAGCAGGTGAGGAGGAAACATTCTCTGGATTCTAGAGAGGCTGGTTTTGTAAAGGGTGTATGTGTGTGTTGGGGAGGAGGGTGGAAGGTTGTGCAGATGTGAGGGAAAACCAGAAAGAGAATTACTATTAAAAAAAATCTTTAAGTAGCAAAATCAGCAGCTGGACCAGATTAGCTGTTCCCTTCCCTTTCCTATTTTTGGACCTGGGAAGAAAATGTGCAAAATAATTCCTGTTTTGGAGAGAAGTGGAGAAGGAGGCTGGTTTGGGTTGGGGGAGCACAGGCAGTGGGGCTGTGGACCAGGACAGAGAAGCAGAGGGAGCTGAGGGGCTGCACAGATCAGGGGGCTCTACTCCTTCTAGAGGGGGCGGGGGCACCAACACTAATCTTTCTTCCTTCCCAGGGAATGTAGGAGGACAGGTCTCTGCTCAGTAAGCACAGCCTGTGGGACAAATGCCAAATCTGGTTTTCACAGGGCAGTGGCCAGAGAGACACCTCAGGGCCACAGCTGAGATGGGGGGCCACGCGGCAGACTCACAGGCCTTTCTGCTGTCCCGGGTCTCCCTTCCCTGCCATTTAAGGGCACAGTGTCTTCCTGCAGTGATCTTGACTCTTGTCAGAATCTGTTTCCTGAGTGAGGAACACAATATTGGCGACTTGTAAGAAGGCGTGTGCTCTCCCTGCCAGGGGTACACCTCTAATGGTGACATTCCAGACATCTCTGATGGGGCAGATGAGGGAGGCATTTTGGGGGCAACAAAGCCTTGAAATTCTTCTGCATTTCTGGTGGGAGTGTAAATTGGTACAAACACTTTGGAAGCTGTTGACCGAATCAACTAAAACACACACGCACACTGCAACCCAGCAATTCTACTCCTGGTGAAAAGGAGTGGGTACGTATGTGCTCACCCAAAGACACCAAAAGATTCAGAGCAGCATTCTTTACAATAGTCGCAAGTTGGAAACCACCCAAAGGCCCATTAAACAAGTACTCGTGTCGTAGACATCGTTCTAGATTCACACTGAGAATGAATCATCTGCAACCACCAGCCACAGTATGGCTGAAGCTCACAAATGCTACGATGGGCAGGAGAAGCCAGGCACAAAAAGGATCCAAATTTCTGATTCCATTTCTATAAATTACAGAGCAGGTGAGGCCTGCAGATGCTGTTAGAAGTTGGGTTAAGGGTGGAAGGGTATTGACTAGAAGGGCTTTCTGGGGAACTGGTGGCCATCTCAGTGCTAGTGACACAGGTGTGCGGTGTATATAAAATCTCAGAGAGCTGTTTGCTTCTACGTGCACTTTCCTGAATATTTGTTATATTTTAATAAAAGTCAAGGCCTCCAGCCCCTCTGCTGTACTATGTGAATAGCTGGGCTGAAGGTGGGCTCCAGGTGGAAGGTTGTTTCCTACACTGAGCTCAAGCGGACTTGCCGGCACTGCACCCCCTGGGCCTGGTTCTGTGCTTGCCTGACCACAGGCTTGTGGACCCCCTCATACCTTCATGTCCTCTGAAGTATTTGTTTCTGAACTAAGTATAGCCCCTCCCTCAATCCCTTTCGATGGGACAAAGTTTCTATTCTAGAACTGCTGGAGGTAGAGATGACTCATCTCTTTGGATGAGACCTTAAATTGATCTGTAGGTGGGTCAAAGTTTTTGTTTGATTTTTTTCCCCCTCATTTCTTACCAGAGACAGTTCTCCAGCTCCCAGTCCTTCACCAAAGGTGGGAAAATGCTGATGAACCAGATGTCACAGACCCCCAGCTCTCCCAGTTCCTTCGAACAAAGTAGGGACCCAGAGGGGCTGGTCCAGGACCCACAGCTAAGCTCCAAGTCTGGGCCTAGAAATCGATTCATAGGCAGGAGTGAGGGGGTATTCTGACCCTTTCAGTCCCTTCTGTGGGCCTCCCTCTGTCTCACCTCACTGAATTAATTAAGGGGCTGGTGCCTTTCCACATTCTCATTCACCAAAGTAAGCATCAGTCCTGCACCAGGAGTGACTTTTGACAGGAATATTATGAGTATGGCATGGAGAAAGGCACACAGAGCCCAGTATGATGGCCCTAAGATGGGTTAAGCCCATCTGCTTCCCAGAAAAAGGAAAAATGGTTAATTCCCTAGTGAATGTTGGCAAGGTCCTCAGGCTGGAGCAGGGAATCCGACCGGTAGTTTCCTGTAATGATTTCCATGTTCACCACCTTGGTTGTCCTCTTGTGATAATCCGAATTGGAATGACTTGATTTCTTACATAATAAGAACTGATTTCTCATGGCTCCATTCTGTTTTAGGCTCAGCCACAAAGTCACTTAAGGCATACGTAAACTGACATTTCCTTTTTTTTGGGGGGGGGGAGACAAAACAGCTTATTCATACAGAACTGTACCTAGCAAGAAGAATGAAAATACAGCTCTGACATGCCAATAATAGGACACTTTGCTAGCCAGATAAGATAAGGCCCCTGAGGAGAAACTGCACTTTGCTGACTCTTGACTGCTGTAGATTTTGTTACATAACCATCACCGACTGTTCTCGAGACAGGACCAGCTAGGTAATTCACAATGCCCAATGCAACATGAAAACGTGGGCCCCCTTGTTCAAAAATTATGATTTCAAGATGGTGACAGCAAAGCATGAAAGCAAGCCTGGGGCCCTATATGACTGCAGAGGTCGTGTTCAACCTGTGAAGGGGACCCTTGGTACAGAAAGACTTGTGTGGGTGTTGCTTTAAGGTTTGGAACCAGTCAAGAATGTTGATATTTTACCCCAAAATTGAGAGCATGGTCAATGTTTAAGAAACGAACAAACAGCAAAAAAAAGTAAGAGAACTGAAAGTGAGGAGATAACAGTATCATTATTTGCAGATATTATGAACTTCCTGGGAAGACTAATATAATCAAGAGGAGAGTAAAACTATTAGAGCTAATAAGATAGTTCAGCAGGTTGACCAGGTATAAGATCAACATAAGACGACTATAAACAGGTTCAGGGAGGAGAGATGGGGAGCATGGACTTGTAAGAGGATCTGATCTCTTGGAGCTGTTGCCTTCTTTGTAGTAGGAGCTGGAGTGGAGGGAGGGGTCTAGCTCCTTTGCATCCCCTGCCGAGAAAGGGCTTCAGTGCAATCCTTGGAGAAGGGTTTTATAAACTCTGGAATTTAGGCCACATTTACATGGTTCTGCACAGGGCTGAGGGATCCCCAGATAGGAAGCTGTATGTCTTCAGGTGCAGGGCCAAGCCAGAGCAGAAGGCTGATGGGAGGAAACTGTCCTTCTGATAGTAGGTCTGGTGCCACAGAAGGTACAGAATGGTGGGGCAGGGGGCGCGGGGGAAGGGTGACTGGGATAGGAGTGCTTTGCTTGGGGTCATTTAAATAGAGATTCAATTCAAGAGGACCACTATGAAGCTGAGAGGTATTTCATATAGAAAGTTCTGTGTGGAACAGATGCTAATGTGGACAGGGAGGAAATTTCATTCTACTTCAGGTCTGGAGTTTTAAATGTTCTGTTCACAAGTAAGACTGTAGAGTCAGAAATCCAGGACTTAATCCCCAGCTCTGCCGCTTGTCTGCTCTGTGAATTTGTACAAATCCTTTAACCTCTACAAGCAAGGGTTTCCTGCTCTGTGGGTTTAATATTACTTTTAATATTATTCTCATAACATCTACCTACTAGGATTACGGTGACAAGTAATCTAATGATTACCTCCAGTAATCACGGCATGTGGGTGGTGTCTGTATGTACTCTGTGTAATCATAAAGCATCTTTATTTTTGGTTCCCTTTACTTCTTTAAATGCATTCTATGGGATGAGTTCTTCTCTGTGCCTGGATCAAATTTAGGACAAGTCTCATGAGTTCTGTGGTCCCTCTCAGGTAATAAAAAGCAGTCTCAGCTCAATAATTCATATTTTCAGCCCAGTGAAAAGTTCAGCTTTACACCTCCTCCACAGTTTTGGCTTCTGCACCTTCACAGCTTGGGCCTGGAGGGCCAGCTGCTACATCGGGCTAAGGTGCTGAGTTTGAGTTCTTGAGCACTGGTCCTGCCTCCTCAACCTTGTTAATCATGATTTCTGACCCCTCTAGGATCAAAGTTGGGGAAAGAGTGGAGAAAGGTGGCGGGAAAGTTCTTACTTGTCTGACACTGTGGGACCTAGAAGTAGGGTTCTCTGGTCTCAGTGGTTCTCATGTGGGGACAAGTTTGGGGTTTTTCAGCCTATCTCCCCTGTTCCCCAAACTGGGAAAAGCATCTCAAGTTTCTCCATTAAGTATAACAAGTGCTGTAAATTTTCGTAAAAACCTTTATCCAATTAAGGCAGCTCTTGCTCTCTAGGCTTTAAGCAATTTTTTTAAAAATCTTAAATAGATAATGCTTTTTCTGGTAGCCTGAGATAGCATGTGCTTTCTGTTACTTAGTCTACTAACAAGGAAAATTAAATTGAAAAATTTCTCATGTTAAGCCATTCTCACAGGTTTTAGATAAACTTCTTAATCATGATGGATTTGTTTTTTATCATTCAGTATCTGATTTGGTAAGCTAAAATTTTGTTTTGATTTTCACATTCTGTTCAGAAGTGGAATGGGTCTTTGATTTACTTCCCTCCTATTATTTTAAATCTGATTTAGTAATCAGTGCTATACTGAACTCATAAAATGAGTGGGGCAGATTTTTCTGTTTCAGCTTTCTGGTATAATCTATTTAAGAACAGAATTAACTGTTTCTTGAGAGTTTGATAGAATTCACCTGTAAAACCACCTAGGGCTGGGTTTCTGAGGAAGAAGAGAGAATAATTATTAGTCAGCTCATATTCCCAGTTTTTTCCCTTGTGCTTCTTTTAGCATTTTGTGTTTTCTTGGGTACCTCCATATTTTATTAAACTTTTAAATATATGAGCATGTTGCTTTTCGTAATACCTTTAAAAATAGGTTTTATTGAGATATAATTTATATACCATAATATTCACCATTTAAAGTATATGATTCAGTGATTATTCTTCACAGAGTTGTTCCACCATCACCACTGTCTCATTTCAGAACAACTTTCATTGTCCCAAAAAGAAATCCCAAGACCATAAGCAGTTATTCCCCTTTGTCTTCCACCCACCCAGCCCCTGGCAACCACTCATCTACTTTCTGTGGATTTTCCTATTCTAGACATTTCATATAAATGGAGTGGTCTCCAATATGTGGCCTTTTGTGTCTGGCTTCTTCTGTTTATAATGTTTACAAGGTTCATCATGTCATAGCATTTGTCCCTCCTTCATTCCCTTATATGTTTGCAGAATGTTTCCTCATATGAATATACCTCATTTTCTTTAGCCATTCAGCATTTGATGGGCACTTCGTTTGTTTCCAGTTTTGGCTATTGTGACTAATACTGCTATGAATGTAATTGTTGGTAAACAGTTGCTGTCCTGAGCTCCCTGAGTATATCCCATGGCCTGGTCCATGTGGCCTGTCCCCTGAGATCCACCCATCAACTCCCTATGATCACAGAATTAAAGGGCTAATGTCAGGCAGGGCAGGAGCTCTCAGGTCTCCACAATGGGGCTGTGGTTCATGTGTGCTCTGGTGGGAGGGGTCCAACCACAACGGTTGGTAAATACTTTAAGTATCAGCCTTGGGACTTTCCATGTAAGATTTCATTTGAACAAAGGGTTCCACAGTGTCAAAAACTTAGCAAACCACCAATAATTCAATTATTTCATGTTTTATTTGTGGAAACAGATTCAGAAAGCTTAAGTCATTTATGTAAAATCATATACCTAGTTTGTTCAAAATCACACATCTAACGAGTGACAAACTCAAGAATGGAGGGGATTTCTTCATCCTCATTCTGCCCCCTCCACTAAAAGACTGTGAGCGAAACCCAACAGTTACTTTTTTCTAATTTATGCCAAAATTTGGGCACATTAGGTTCTGATGGGATTTCTTTCCCGTAAGAACATAAAAAAGGACTAGAAATATCAATACAGTTGTATTAGTGCCAGAAGTGGGTAAAGTTTTTAAATGTAACATCTCAGTTCCCCTGTCACAGAACATGGCCATCCTTACCCTAAAGAAAGCCTGACGGCTGCATTCTGAGCTGGACTGCCACATCCTGTGAGAGCCCAGGAAGTCCATCTGAAGTAAATGACTTCTGCAGCGTTTTTTAATGAGCTGGCCAGCCTTCTCCCTCCCCATCTGTGCACCGCGCTACCGCATCTGCTGAGCCGGAGCACGGTCTGCGGTCTTGAACATAAGCCCCTCTTTGGGCTGCCGCATCTGCTGAAGATTTTGTTTTCATTGTGCTTTTTCATGTGGATGGCCCGGCGCCAGCCATACCCAAGGAAGTGTTTAGGAGCAGAAAGTAGGCAGGGATGCTCTGGGAAAACTGGAGGTGAAAGCCGAGAGCCCTGGCGGGACGCGGCCGCGGCAGAGCGTTTCTTCCGCTCTCTGCTGTTTGCCTTCCTCCCCCCTTTCCATAGACTCTCTTTCCCGGGGTCTCTGCCTTCTCCCAGCTGCTGAATTGCCCCGAAAAACGTTCAACCCAAGTGCCAAACTCCTCCCTTCCCCAGTAGGTGGGGCCTCCGGACTCTACCAGGCACCTGGAGCCGCAGCCCCAGGGCGCCCGGCGGGAGGGCGGCTTCCTCTAGCATCACACCTCGCTTCCAAGTTTCCGTGACTGAAGGCGTTTGCAGGGGTGGGTAAAGCCTGAAATTGTGTTTGGGGCCGGTAACAAATCTGCAACAATTTCTTTCTGAGCACAGAGAGGCAGGCATGAAGGAACTAAGAATTTGGTTAAATAAAATGCAGATCTTCCATTCAAAGGAATATTATATAGCCAATAAGGATTTCATATTTGAAGAATTTTAATGAAGTTGGAAAACACGTACAATATAATACCAGGTGAAAAAAATCAGGATTTTATGCATACTATGAGCTCCAATGTGTAAAAAGAATATGTGTGTATGTGTATAATGAATAATATGTGTGTTATATATGACATGTGAGTGTTTTACATATAATAAGTGGTGTATATGTCATATATATGTGCAAATATATACAATCATATACATACACACACACACATTTGGGGAAAAATTAGAAGAAAAATACCAGAATGTTAACACTGAACTCTTTACTGAGTTATAAGATTATGGCTAATTTTTTTTCCTTATGCCTTTAGACATTTCCAATTATTCTGTAATGAACATTAATTTCTTTAAGTAGAAAGTTACTTTAAAATAATGAAATTAGAACCAACAGAATATCAGAGCTAAAGTCACCGTGGAAATCATGAATCTCATCTCCTCGTTTTCCGGAAGGTGAAAGCAGGAACCGAGCTAGAGGGCTTGACCAGAGTTCGTTTTGTGACTTAATCTGTGCCCTGGCTCTTGGGTCAGTATTCGTCCACCAAGTTGGTGCTTGAATATTATTTTCTTATAACGTTCTTAACGATTTTTTAAATCTTGGGTTTCCATAGAGCCTCTTGCAAAGGGCTTTCACATAGTTGTTACATGTGCTGATTCATCACAGCACATCTGTGATACTCAGTGTCCTGGTTTGAATTGTGTCCCCATCCTCAAAATTCAGATGTTGAAGTCCTGGCCCCCAGTACCTTGGAGTGTGGCGTGATTCGAACACAGGGCTCTTACAGAGGTAGTTGAGTTAAAGTGAAATCATAAGGGTGGGGCCCTAATCCAATATGACAGATGTCTTTATAAAAAGGGGCAATGTAGACACAGAGACACACACAGAGGGAAGACTGTGTGAAGAGTCACAGAGAGAAGATGGCCATCTCGAGGCCAAGGAGAGGGGACTGGAACAGATCGTTCCTCACAGCCCTCAGAGGGAGAAACAACAACCCTGCCAACACACTGATTTTGGATTCTGGCCTCCAGAACCACAACAGTAAATTTCTAAGTGACACCCGATTTGAGGTACTTTATTACAGCAGCCCTTGCAAACTAGTACATTGACTAAGACCCACTTCAGTCTCCTTATTTTTATTGTGAGGAACTTTAACGCTCACAGATGTTATGTAACACAAAGCCACAAAGTGAGTTTGCAGCAGAGCCGGGACCAGACCCAGATTCCAACCTCCTCATCTGGGGCTTTTTCTGCCTCGCCAAGATGCCCTCTTCTGGCTTTTAATTTTTTAATTAAAATTTTTATTTTGAAATCATTATAATTCACATATAGTTGTAAGAAATAGTACAGACATATCCCATCTACCCCTTACCTCATTTCCCCCAATGGTAATGTCTTACAAAACTATAGTACAATATCTCAACCAGGGTATCAAATTGATACCATCAAGATACAGAGCATTTCCATCAGTACAAGCATCCTTCATGTGACACTTTCATAGCCATAGTCACTTCTCTCCCACTCCCACCTTCTTCCCTCCTGGCAACCACTAGTCTGTTCTCCATTTTTATAATTTGGTTATTTTAAGTATGTTATATAAACAGAATCATGCAGTATGTAACCCTTGGGGATTGGCTTCACTCATCATATCTTTGGAGATTCATCCAAGTCATTGTGTGTATCAGTAGTGCATTCCTTTTTATTGCCAAGTAGTATTCGTGGTGTGGATGTACCAGTTTGTTTAACCATTCACCCACTCCACTGTGTTGTTTCCACTTCCTGGCAATGAGCAATAAAACTGTTAAGAACATTCATGTGCATGTTTTTGTGTGAACGTATGTTTTGATTTCTCTGGGATAAATGCCTAACAGTGCAATAGTCAGATTGTATGGTAGTTGCATGTTTCTTTCTTTCTTTTTTTTTTTTCTTCAAAGAAACTGCCGAGCTCTTTTACAGAGTGGGTATACCAGTCTACATTTCCACCATTAATGTATGAGTGATCCAGTTTCTCCAAATCCTCCCCAGCATTTTGATGCTGTCCCTGTGTTTCATTTTTGCCATTCTGATAGATGTGTAGCAATATCTGATTATCTCAGTGTGCATTTCCCAAATGGTCAGTGATGCTGAACATTTTCTATGTGCTTATTTGCCATCTGTATATCCTCTGTGAAATGCCTTGCCGTGTCTTTTGCCCGTTTTCTAACTGGATTATCTGGTTTTTACTGCTGAGTTTTGAAAGTTTCTTAAATAGTCTAGATACTGTTCTTTTATCAGATACGTGGTTTGCAAATATTTATCTCAATCTGTAGGCTGCCTGCTCATCCTCTTAACAGGATCCTTCAGAGAGCAAAAGTTTTTAATTTTGAAGTTCAGTTTATCAGTTTTTCCTTCTATTGATTGTGCTTTTGGTGTCAAGTCTAAGAATTTCTTGTCTAGCCCTAGATCCCAAAGATTCTCCCCTATGTTCTTTTTTTAAAGTTTTACATTTTATATTTAAGTCCAAGTTCATGATCCACTTTGAGTTAATATTTGTGTAAGTTATGACATTTAGGTTGAGGGTTTTTTTCTCTTCATGGATGACCAAATGCTCTAACACCTTTTGTTGAAAAGACTCTCCTTATTCCACTGAATTGCTTTTGCACATTTAGTTGTCACATTTGTTTGTTCTTTTCCTGAGCCTTCTCTTCTGTCTCGTTGATCTTTGTGACTATCCATCTACCAAATGCAACATTTTGATTATTATAACTAATAAATCTTAAAATTGGGTAGGCTGGTTCTTTCTGCTTTATTTTTCTTATTCAGAATTGTTATATCAACTCTATATTCCTTGAAATTTCATATAACTTTTAGAATACTATCACCTATGTCTACAGAAAAGTCTTGCTGACATTTTGATAGGAATTGCATTAAGCCTGACCATTGATTTAGGGAAGAATTGACATCTTTACTACATTTAGTCTTCCAGTCTGGGAACATGGTGTTGTCTCTCCATTTATTTAGACATTCTTTGATATCTTTCATTTTTCACTTTTCCAGTTGAATAATAAATAATAATAAAATAATAAAAAATTATTAGTTAAGTCATGATTCAGGATCCCAAGGTGGAGGTCACGATGTACCCAGGTCTTTCTTACTACCCTGGGAGAAGAACAGAGAACAGGGGAGAGAGGAGTGGGTAGTTCCAGTCCTTGCAGAAAATACACCTCTGCCCTGTGGGCATCCCAGGCTGTCACCCGGGTTATGGGCTACGTTTACATGTTGGAGACATCACCTCACAGCGGTGGAAGTGCAGGTGGTTCTGCCAGCAGTTCCTGGTCTGGTTTTGGTTGTGAGAAATCTTATGCACATTTCTCTTGGCTTACTGACTTTGGTGCTCAATGTAGCCAATTTCCTAACCACGCCAGCTGCCTTCCCTGCCTGCTGCCTCTGTGTGCCCTCTCCAACACTGCTGCGTCTTTAGCCATTGGGCATGACACTACCTTCATGCCACACACCCTCTTCTTGCTTCTCAGGTGCTGGTCTTGACAATGGCTCTATGAAGGGAAGGACAGAGGGAAGGGAAAGGAAGAAAAGAAAGGATGGAAAGGTCCTACCATGCTCTTAGACATCAGAGATCTATTAACAGAAAAAAGCAAACAACAAAATTACAAAGTCAGCTTACTGACTTTCTTAACAGCTCTCTCCATAACCTTCGAGGAATGATTTATTCAGAAGATGTACTTTCTCTCCCAATTCACACCCGTCTGTTCCAAAATGAAAGTGCTATCTCTGTGACAGCCAAGTGAGGACTGATGGTTGAATCTCTGATGTGATTTTTGAGGGAGGAGCTCTTCGCAGGTGAAGTTGGCAGCAGGCTGAGGCAGGATGTCCTCACAGACACAGGAGCAGAAACACGGGGGCTGCAAAGTTTAGCCCTGAAAGAGACCCTGGAAATACCCAGCGCAGACGTTCCCAGCTTCCTGCCATTGGCAACACACAAGCAAGGATGACATTTACCTGCCTGACACGTGGGGTGTTCCCAAATGTTTTACAGGCTGCTGCAGAGAAAAGATACAGGCTATGAGTTAAATGCAAATCCCTGCTGCAGTGCCACCTTTTCTCTGCCGAAGATAGACACTTGCCAGAGTATCAGGTAATGAAGCTGAGGCTAGTGCCCTTGACTAATCCTACATCATATACACAAGAAACTGAGCCCTAGGGAGCTTAAACGATTTGCCTAAGGCCTCACAGACAGAACTCAAGGTTTCTTCTTTCATGCCTCTTTCCAACATTGGTCCAGAAAGCTCCAGATCAGAAATTCTAAAGATGCTAGCTGGATCCTAAGTTCACAGCGCAGTTGGGCTTCCATATGTCTAGGCTGCTTCTGAAGCTGTCAGGGAGAGCACCTGTATGTCCCTCTGCCCTTTAGAGCTTTGTGGAGTCACTTTTAGTCTAGGATTCAAATTTTTGGTTTCATACGAATTTAATCAGAAACATCTTAGGAAAAGTTTGGATTCCAAATTAGATCTTAATATGTAAAGCAGTCATGAAAAAAAATTGTAGAGCATTCTCTGAAAATGTTCTTGCCTTCAGAATTTCCAGATTCCTCTTACATCTTCCTTGGAACATCCATCAAATCCCAAGCTTATACATGCAAAGCACTTCAAAGAGGATCTCATACATCACATACATGCACATAGTAATTGCCCATGAAGTTAGTGATTATTACAGGGGCAGTATGGTATGCGGGTTATAAATACAAATTCATTGGACAGTGTAATTTTATTCTCGTTGAATATAATAATAAGAAATTAGGACTTACAGTTTACACATTGTGGCAGTTGGCTGGGGAGAGGCATAAGGGAAATTTCTGGGATGATGGAAATGTTCTGTATCTTGATGTTGTTTTGCATTACACACATCTGTATGTAGGTCCTAAGACTCCGTGAGTGGTACATTTAAGATCTGCACATTTTACTAAACTTTGCCTCAAAAAATCACCATAAACAAATATTGAGACCTAGTTAATGATATGCATACTGAACTGTCTATGAGTAGATGGAACTAATGTATGGACCTTACTTTGGATGTATCAAAAAATAATTTGGATTAATAAATAGACAGAGGAATGGATGGATAAGTGACAAAAACAAATATAACAAAATGTCAATGGTGGGATCTAGGCGGTGGGGATTCACTGTGCAATTCTTTCAGCTTTTCTCTATGTTTTAAAGTCTTCATAATAATGTTGGAAAAAAATTAAGGCTTGCATTTTGTATGCATTTATTGGTTTTTTTTCTTTCATAATTAATTTTTATTATATCTTACAAAAATATCAGAAGGGAAGAAATTAGAGAGTAAATTTTTTAAAATCTGGAAACTAATGAAAATGAAAAAAGAATGTTTAAAAACTTACAGCCTACTACAAAGCAGTTCAAAGAGGGAAGTTTATAGTGATTAACTCCTACATTAAGAAAAAAAGATTTCAAATAAACTGACTTTACATTTCAAGGAACTAAAAGAAAAAGAACCAGGCCCAAAGTTAGTAGAGGGAAGGAAATAAAGGCTAGAGCAGAAATGAATGAAATGGAAACAATAAAGACAATAGAAAACAAGGCTAAGAGATGGCTTTTTTAAAAGGTAAAATTGACAAACAATCTTGAGAAAGAAAAACAAGGCTGGAGGCATCACACTTCCTGATTTCAAACTATATCATAAAGCTATAGTAATCAAAACACTGTTGGTACTGTCATAAAAATAGACACACAGATCAAAGGAATAAAATAGCCTAGAAATAAACCCACACATATGCAGTCAACTAATTTTTGACAAAGGTGCCAAGAACTATACAATGGGGAAAGGATAGCCTCTTCAATAAATGGTGTTGGGAAAACTGGAAATCCATGTGCAAAAAATGAAGTTAGACCCCCTATCTTATACCACTCACAAAAATCAACTCAAAATGGATTAAAGACGTAACTGTATGTTATAGAAGAAGACATAAGAAAAAAGCACCTTGACATTGGTCATGGTGATGATTTTTTTGGATATGACACCAAAAGCCAAGGCAACAAAAGCAAAATAAGCATATGGGACTAAAACTAAAAAGCTTTTGCACAGCAAAGGAAACAATTAACAAAACAGAATGAGAGAAAATGTTTGCAAATCATATCTGATAAGGGGTTAATATCCAAAATACATAAGGAACTCATAAAACTCAGTAACAAAAAAAATCCAATTAAAAAATGGACACACGACTTGAATAGACATTTTTCCAAAGAAGACATACAAGGAGACGTACAAATGGCCACAGGTACAGGATAAGAAGCTCAGCGTCATTAATCATTAGGGATTAAAATCATTTGATCATTAAAATCATCAAAACCACAGTAAGACAGCACCTCATGCCCATTAGAATGGCTGTCATCAAGAAGACAAGAGATAAATGTCAGCAAGAATGTGAAGAAAAGAGAACCCTTGTGCACTGTTGGTGGGAATGTCAGTTGGTACAACCATTATGGAAAACAGTATGGAGGTTTCTTGAAAAGTAACAATAGAACAACTTTATGGCTCAGCAGTGCCACTTCTGCGAATATATCCAAAGGAAGGAAAAATCAGTGTATTGAAGAGATATCTACACTCCCATGTTCATTGCAGCATTATTCATAATAGGCAAGATGTGGAAACAACCTAAGTGTCCATCAGGGGATGAATAGATAAAGAAAATGTACACACACACATACACAATGGAATATTCTTCAGCCGTAAGAAAGAAGGAAATCCTGCCTTGTTGTGACAACATAGGATGAACCTGGGGGGCATTATGATAAGTGACATAAGTCAGGCATAGAAATACTAATACTGTATGGAATGACTTACATGTGGAATCTAAAATAAAATTTTAAAAGATCTCATAGAGAAAGAGAAAGTTCTCAAAGAAGTTAAGGATAAATCAGCATCTACATAGAACATAATTTCACAAGGTTTATGGTGAAATCACCTTAAGAAATTATTTTACTTCGAGTAGGGTGTTTTCCTAAACTCTCCAAATAAGTACCTTTATGCATTGCCCTATCGGTAAGCAGTTACACAAGCAAAAAAACTGCATTGGATGTAGAAAATATTTGTTCACTTAACTGTAGTGTATTTGCTTGTGCTATCTTGCTACATCCTTTTGAATTATTTCACCTACAATCAGTGCCTAGTATTTTAATAGTAATGAAAAAGTCTAAATAAGTAAGTAGAATGATATTTGTTTTCTTACCAAGGATATTTGTCTCCTTTTTACCAAAGTAGAATGTGACTCTGTGCACATTAATAGAAGCCCTTGCATCACTGTCTTTCTTAAAATAATTTTGATTTGCTTTTGGTTATTACAGTGCTCTAAAATGTCTGATGATTTAAAATATTCATGAAATAGCTAGAGATTTTTCCTTAAATGTAGCAAATTTATCTGAAGTCTAAATGCTTGGTATATATTGGACTATTTCTTAAAGTTGTCAACTACAAAAATGATGCAGTTGATAAGAAACACATACCTTTTCTTTCTAGATTCAGTAATTATATTTATATCCTCAAATAAATTTTCTGTTATTTTATTTAGTGTAAATAAATACAGTAATAAAGTAATAAATAAAGTAAAACAAAACAAAACAAAACCTCATAGAAAGAGCTCATGGTTGTTGCCAGAGGCTGGAGGGTGGAAGAAAAGAGATGTTGGTCAAACAGTACAAAGTTTTAGTTATAAGGGGAATAATTTCTGAGAATCTAATGTACGGCATGGTGAGTATAGTTAATAATGCTGTATTGTTTACTTCCTAAGAGTAGATCTTAAGCATTCTTACAAAAAAAAAAGGTAACTATGTGAGGTTATGAATGTGTTAACTTGTAATTATTTCACAGTGCATACAAATATCAAAGCATCACATCGTACACTTTATATACAATTTTATTTGTCAGTTATACCTCAATAAAAAGAATAGCCAACCAATTATCAACCAGTTAGAATGTTTCCAGCCCCAGCAGAGGGGCTGGTTGTCCCCACCCAATAGCAGTAATAGCACTTAATGTTGCCTGAGCACCCACCACCTGCCCATGACTTTGCTAAGGCCCTGACGTGAACAATCTCATTCTCCTCTACAGGGCTGTGAGCTGGGTACTTGTGAGCCGGACTTTATATATAAACTCACTGAGGCTCCGGAAGGTGAAGTGACTTGCCCAGTCACACAACTAGTAAACAGTGGCTGGCATCCGGGTCCACACCCGTGCTATTAAACGTGAGCCTGAAACCCTGGGTAATCATTAGTTAAATCCATTTCACCTGTAACCTGCCTTCACCTTCAAGGTCGTTTTCATTGTTGCTTCAAAAGACTTGCACGTCCTCCAAGGGCACATAGCCCTGTTGTTTTCCAGAAACTTGGAGTCAGCCGTGTCTAGTTTGAGCCGAGCCCGTTAAAACAGGATGGGACCACCATCCCTCCAACTAGGCATGTTCAAATAAATGTCTGCTCAGGGACCTTTTGGCGTCAGTGGGCAGAGAACTCCACCCTCAGGTTGTGCTGCGTGCCACACGCTTGACGTGCGAGGCTGTACCTCAGTTACACCCGCGCAGAACAGTTACCGCAGCTTTCCCCAGCCACCTTTCCCCATGCCCCGCACGCCTCACGCCGCGCTGCTGCTTCATCCTGTAAACACTCCCCAGCCCTTCGTCTGCTGAGGGGTGGTTGTGAGATGTGTCCTTCCCGTCTCCTTGCTTGGCTGTCTTGGGGGAAATTTTTTTTTTTTTTTTTTTTTTTTTGCTGCAAACCTCAGTGTTTCAGCAGCTCGATTGCTGAGCATCCGGCAAAGCTAACCTGGTTAGATAAAAGTCCTGTCTTGGAAGTCAGTTGAAATTTGTAGGATGTCATTTTGAGCATCTTTTCTAACAGAAGATGGGCACTTTCTCAGTGGGAGGGGAGGAAAAAGGCAAGAAAGACCTACGTCCTTACCATCTGAGAAAACTTTGAATGTTCTGACATCCCTTCATTAATTTCACAGCTTTCCTAAATCCTCCTAAATGCTCACTCGGTCAGGCAGCAGTCCTCTCTTGCACTCTAGTTCTAGGGACGCGTAGGAGATTAGATGTGAAAACTGACAGTGCTCGTACTTCATGGCTTTCTTCTACTTGAACTAGTTGGGGGGCGGGGTGGGGAGTCATTCAGAATTACCTCAAAGGCTCTACTTTCCAAGACTGGCAGCTCCTAAGTAATTTCAGGGAAGGTTTTCAGCAAAAAACAAACTGTGTGGGCTTTGTCACAGAACTGCATGCAAGGGCTTCATGGGTTCTAGTACTGGAAACTCAGAGGAAGCAGGCATAAAAGCAAGGTAAATACATTAAATCCTTCTCACAGACACAAAACAACTTGCTTTCCAAATGCTAAGAGAAGTAATGTAATCTAGATGACACGGGTACCGAATTCCTGCTCTTGAAGTAAAGGGTGGATGGAGCATTTTGTCTGAAAAGTGACCGCAAGGATCAAATTCCCTAGATAACTCCTCTTCATTCTCCTCTGCCTGAATGCTTTGCCTTTTGAAACGGAAAGTAGGAGTTGAGAAAAGGTCCCTTCGGCCCAGCCACCCATTGTGATGAAAGACATCCATGGGGCCCTCTGGCTACCCCAGGCAAGGCTCACAGCCGCCAGAACCTGCGTTCAATTTCCCAGCACGTAAACTGCTTTCTCGGCGTGCTGGAGGTGGCCGGGCTCCAGCAGACGAACCCATGACTAGCTAAACACGCCAGAGGTTTGGGGGGAAAACCCAGAGGGCAGTCGATTTGCTTGTGAGTTACCTGTAACTGGTCCTTGGCTCAGGGTGCACCTTCCAGATAGGTTAGTCCACTTGGGAGAGTGAGTCATGTATTAGAGGGGGTTTGGTGAAGAGGGGCGAGAGTGGTGAAGAGCGCCATCTCCGTGTTCTTCACTGGGTTGTCGAACTGTGGCGGTAACCATCCTGGAATAGCAGTCACCTGACCCACGTGCCCCCTCTGCCTCCCACGCCTGTGTAAACTGCGTTACCTGACCTCAGCACTTCTTCCCAGTGAGCCCAGGCCTGGTCTCAGAAACCTTGTCAACACGGCACTCTAAGTAGCCAGCAGAGTTGGTTTCCTGCGGTGACAAATGATGGGGCTGGCAGACTGCACGGGTCCAGGGCCACTGCCACATTGGTTCTGTGCTGTGCTACATGGAAGTGCTGTTTGGGGGTTTGTTTTTTTTTTTAAGCTTTTTCCTCACTCAAGTTGCAAAGTAATTAAGAAATAAGACAAGAGAAGGTAAACAGTGATTTAAAAATGCTATCTTCCAATAAAGAAGCCTTTCCAGAAGGTGAGACTTCTGATTTGTGGGGGGAAAAGCCCTACTCAGTCTCTTGATTAGACGGTTAACTCATTGAGTTACAGGCAGCATTGAAAAACCACAGGCGCTCTTACAAAATGCTGGCCCACTGGGCTTACAGCTTGCCAGTGGGACAGTTCAGAGTGCGCCCTCGTAGACAGCAGAACTGAGAAGGGGTTGGTCATTCCTCTCCTAATTCACCCCTCAGATAAACCTCTCTCCTCTCTGAACAAGTAAGGGAGACCCCCAAGCACCAGGGGTATTTCTCCAGTGCAGTGGTCCTCACACCCTGGAGTGTGCATCAGAATCAGCTGAAGGGTTATTCAAACAGATTGCTACACCTGTGCTCATAATAGCTGTATCAGGAAAGGAAGCGGGGGGTGTTAAAACTGCATTTCTAGAAAGGTCCCAGATGCTACTGCCTCTGCTGGTCTGGGGACCACACTTTGAGAACCACTGCAGTAATGGAAGTTCTTCTCTTTGAAATTTTCTTCCAATCCACCATCAACAGATCAGGATTCAATGTTCACAGAAGCATTGTTTACAATAGCCAAGACATGGAAACAGCCTAAATGTCTATCGACAGATGACTGGATAAAGAAGTTGTGGTATATTTGTACAATGGAATACTATTCAGCCATAAAAATGACAACATAATGCTATTTGCAGCAACATGGATGTCATTCTAAGTGAAGTAAGCCAGAAGAGAAAGAAAAATACCATATGATATCACTCATATGTGGAATATGAAAAAAAAGACAAATGAACTTAAATATAAAACAAACAGACTTACAAACAGAATACAAACTTGTGGTTGCCAGCGAGGAGGTGGGTGGGAAGGGACAGACTAGGAGTTCAAGATTGGTAAATACTGACAGGTATATATAAAATAGATAAACAAGATTATACTGTAGAGCACAGGAAATACATTCAAGATCTTGTGGTAGCTCATGGGGAAAAAGATGAAAATGAGTATATGTATATTCATGTATGACTGAAAAATTGTCCTGTATGCCAGAAATTGACACAGCATTGTAAACCGACTGTAACTAAAAACAAAAAACAACCAAACAAAAAAACAGATCAGGGTTGGCTCATAAAACAGGGCATAATTACCAGACCTGGTTTACCAAAAATTAGTTTGCTCAACAGCAGATTAAACCAACTTTTTCAAAGTTCCTAAACTTTTCCAAGATCCTTTATAAAACTCGTGCACATAATTCTTCAGGAGGAATGCACAGTATGCAGCAGTTTCCCAAAGTTACTTGACCATGGAATACCCCTTTACATTTCTTTTCTGAGGAGGGGGAGCAGAGTACACCCAGGGACTTATGTTCCACTGACCACACTTAGGGAAGCACTGGGTTGGACCAGAATTTCTTTCAGCTGCATTTCAGACCTGAGTGGGTCCTGATAAACAAGATTAATTCTCATGCTTCCTCATTCCTTCATGCAATCAGCACAGATTCATATGAGTTCCAAACAGATTAGCACCGGGATAAAGATGAATGATCTGGACTTGAGGGGCTTACACTGGGGATGGTGGGAGCCTGGTGGATTGATGTCATGAGCATGGACCACTGTAGCAATTTCGTAAGCTCTCAGGACAGAAGGAAGAGCACATGTTGCTGGGCGAGGAGGGGGTGAGGAAGGGCATGGGGATTCAGAGACTTCCTGTAGGCTGAGGGAACGTCATGCCCAAAACTTAATGGGAACAGAGAGCTTGTGAGGCTGGAGCACTGGTGCCGTGAGGGGGCAGTGAGCAAGGTGGCTGGAGAGGGTGTAAAGGGGTCCACATGGTGATGGTCTGAACCGCTGTATGGCACCTCAGCATGTTCACCAGGTATCTTATAAGGTGGGTCACTCCTGTAGGGAGCTCCCTCCGTCCCGTTTATGGTGGCTTTTAGATGGTTTAGTCCCAGAAAATCTCCATGACAGGTCAGTAGGCTCCCGATGGCTGTGTACTAAAGACACCCTCCCTCCTTCTCCTGCTTGTCCTGGGGACTGGCAGGCAGGGATGACTGTCATGGTTTTGCCTTGCTGCATAGAACTGGCAGGAAATGAAGATTCCTCCACTTCTTGTCGCTCTGGGGTGGCGCCCATGGTGATAGACCAGAACACAGGGCATACCTGCTCCTTTCCTAGCATGTCCTGCTTGGGCTGTGTCATGTGGCAGCACCTGTGCGTGGGAGGACAGCACTGCGGCTCATGCCTAGACACGAGCCGATGCTGACATGAGCCTGCTCTTTGTCTCCTCACTGGCTAGCTGAGGACAAGGGGAAAAACAATGAGAAGAGGTTTATAGAACCTGTGGGTTCCCTTTACAGCCTTGACCTCAGAGTATCTGATGCATATGCTTTCACAGGGTTTTTTCTTCTTGTTTATTTTCCCAACTAGACTTGGGAATTCTCTTTTTCACAGCACATTTTGCTCATTTTTATTTTTCAAGCCAGATCTAGCAATTACATTTCACAGTACATCAGAGATATAAACAGCTCTACTGAACTTCAAGCAAACAGCCAGCTCTCTTGGGTCCAAATAATGCAGCTCTCCTTGGAATTCTGTTAGTCCCGGTGAATGGGGAGGGGAGCCTTTCTGTGATTCCTGCATTGCTACTTGGGTAAAAATTTCACATCCCAAGGCTTGAGTCTGGCATCAGTTTCGAAGCTAATGGAACACCAACTTTTGTGAAATATTTGATAGGTTTTAGCTTTCTAGAATGAACTGACCAAATGGACTTCCTGAAAGCTTGAAATTGGCATCTTCTTTCTCTTTGTTACTGTCCAGTCAGCACTTTAGGAATAGAAAAAGGAGGGGGAGTACTGGGAGAGGCAGATGAAGGCTCTTGCTTTAAATAAACGACACAGCTTTATTACTTCCCATGGTTGTCTCCATAATAACCCTCAGAGACCAGAAGCTTTTAGGGATTCACGTTGTGTGTCATACATCATCCCCAAGGCCATTTTGATCTCACAGATGATTGCAGAAAAATGAGTGTATTGATCAATCTCTTTCCTATTTTCAAATCTGTGTAGATGAAAATGAGAAAGCGCGTCCTTCTAGTTAGGAATGGGTTTATGGTGATCTCTCTTCCACCCAAGCAAGGGTAACCGTACAAAGACGGGATCACATGGCTCGAGATGGTTATATGACTCCTCAATGGCTCTCAGAGGGTTTATGGTGGCCAGCTTCCCAGACTGGTGCGTATCTCAGTCCACATCTGGTGGTAGGAAGTTTATTGAGAGTCTGGATTTCGTATTTATAAAGCTTCCATTACCTTTTTTAACTAGGTGTTAACTTGATAAAGAACTTCACTGATAGTTAGGGTTGTCTTTTTCTCACTTTTATGAACTGCTAAAAATGTTTGCAAGAGTCAAAACGTGGAGGACTTTTTTTTTCTTTCCTTCTGTCCTTGCTTTCCTCTTTAAATCATGGGGCCATATTTTTGGGCTGGTATTGTATTTTGTTTCAATTGTAATTAAATATTTAACATTTTAAAATCTGCTAGCAGAAAGAGCAGAGTGCTAGCAGTGACAAAATGGACCAATTCTTCCTTGCTGTTCAAATTCAATCCAAGTTCCAGCTCTGTCTCAAACAATTCGTATCACCTAACCATACCACTTAACCTCTTTGAGATTATCCTCATTTTTCAACTGAGGAACCAATGTCTGCCGTACCTGTCTCACAAGATTGTTGTGGAGGTCCAATGAGATGATCTATGCGAATGCCTTTTGTAAAAAGCTGATTATATTGTGGTCTCAAAAACCCAGCCAAGCGTTAGCTGTGTTGCTCCCTTTAGGTTCATTCATGGAAAAGGTAGGTCACATTCTAATTCTGTATGATTAATTCGTTCCCCTAACTAGTCAATGTCTCTTAACAAATTGCTTGTCTCTCCATTTTTTCATTCATGGGTTCAACCCTCGTCTCAAGGCTATGAAATAACAGTTATTCAGTTTGACCGCTAGAGGGAGCAAAGCATTTTCCTTTTTCTCAAGTCAAGATAGTTAATTCTGTTGAGCCCAAAAGCAGTCTTACATTATGGTACCTACTGAAGCAATAAGTAAATATGTAGAATTACAAGTAAGCTGATGGTCCATGGTCTGTGTCTCTTTGGAGAGTAATAAGGAAACAAAAGTAAGAAAACAAAATGTATCTTTAACTAGTTAAAACTAAATTAAGAGAAAATTGTATGAGTATGTATACATATTTCATAACTCTGTGCACTGAGAACACCTAGCAGTAAAGACACCCCAGTATCAACACGCACACCTGCATCCAGATCTTGGTTTCTAAATACCATTCTCTAATAAAAGAAAGCAAGACTTCTTGGAGAGATGGTTGATTCTGGGGCTAGGGTAGGAAAACACAAGATGAGCTTAGAACATCTTTCGGTAAGGGATGGGCACACTTAAAAAAAAAAATTAAGATTGCCTATCTAAACACTGGAGTCAGCTTGAAGGAACTCCTAATATCCCAAACTAGGACCACCTGATAAAATATATAATAATGCTAATAGAATCATGAATCCAACTGATAAACAAGGGAGAAGAAATGTCTCTTTGTACAGTAAAATTCCCATGAATAAATAAAGACGGGATAATGGAAGTACCACAGCACCACTGGGAGAACACCACAGTGGTAGTTCTGACTGGCGAGAACCATCAGTAATTGATAAAATTAGTGGGTTCCAATTTGATAAGAAACAGGAGATGTGCACAGTCTCAAACTAACTCCCCATAAGACAATTATAAAGGGAACAGCTGTAGCTTTATAGTGGAGAAAGTTTTGAATACCACCTTTACCAAGTGATCAAAGTTAACCTCACCAGTTAAGACATAACCTTCTGAATCTCCTGGAGTGATGCACTCAGAGGAACCCAACGTCACGTCTGTGCTTTTTTTGCCAAATATACCTAATCTCAGCCTAAATCCTGAGAAATCATAAGACTCATCCAGATTGAAGGACACGGTAAGAAATGACTACTGGCTAGTAGTCTTCAAAGTGACACAGAAGACTGAGGAACTGAGGAACTGGAGATTAAGGAGACATGAATTGCAGTGTCAGATCCTGGATTTAGGCCAGAATAGAAAGGACAATAATGGCAAAACTGGTGAAATTCAAATAAGGTCTGAGGATTGTTTAACAGTTTTGTGTTAAACAGTAACTACTATTAACTATGGTACTAACTGCCATGTTTTCATCATTGTGCTGTGGTTATAGAGGGCATCAATTTTAGAGAAAGCTGAGTGAAAGGTGTAAGTGAACTTATTTCAAAATAAAAAGCTTAAAAGCCAAATTGAAATTAAGAATTAGGAAATACTTAAATAGTACTTCCCATATTGGGCACTGCTCTAAGTGCGTTACATATATAATCTCATTTAACCCTTGTCATAACTACGTGGGAAAGGTGCTGTATTGTCTCTTACTTTTAGATGAGGAAATTGAGGCAAAAAAGGTTGTCACTTGCCCAAGGTCACATACTTCATAACTGGAGCCAGGATCTGGCCATAAGCATCTGACTCTGGAGTGCCTGCTGTTAACAGAACATCGGGCTGCCCTTCACGGAAGCACCAGGTACTAAACGACTCAGCAAAGAAGCACCTGCTGGGCATTTATGAAATGAGACCCAATATGCCAAATCCATCGTCCAAAAAGATGTATAGGGCACGTTCTCCTCTGCAAGGAGCTTCTAATCTGGAAATGATGCAGGGGCATGATCGTCAATAGCAACAACCACTTACTGAACACCTATTATGCACTTTGTGTATACAATATTCCTTTTTCATGGTAAAAATAAAATTGTCTCAGAGATTGAATGACTTGTCAAAGCCATGCAGCTAGACCGAGCCACGATTTAAATGCAGGTCTGTGTTCATTTACTCAACAAATATTTGGTGAGCCCTGCTGTGTGCTAGGAGTGTGCTGGGTGGTGGAAATGCAGAGACCAAGGCAGATGAGGGACCTGTCCTCAGGGAGCCCCCACACCTGTTTTCTTTGCACAAGTTTTAATAATGCAACTATCATCTGTACAGCTCAAATCTGACCCTCAAAATCTTAGTACTTAGCCTCCCCCCATCCACACACACTATGTCACAGACCTGGCTTTCTAATATTAGGGTTATACACAGGGACCAGCAGACCCAGTTTATTTGATGGTATACGCTTTGACGGCAGCCGTGCAGCACTTCAGAGTGAGGGCTCCTGCTTGCAGAGCCACAAACTGGAGCCGATTCTAGCTGAATCTAACCCCCTTACTCCTATTTCCAAAAACTGGCTTTCTTACCTAGTGCCTAGCTCACCTCTCCACTGCCTCCCTTGGACTATGTATGCATAAAAATTCAAGATGGCTTTCCTGAGCCTTGGGACTTAGTCTTGGCCAATCAGAAAGCAAGAAGAACAAAATCTGGCCGTCTGGAGAATCTATTTCTAACCATTCTTTCTCCCTTCTCCCCATCTATGAAAAAAGAACTCAGTGTTCAGGAATTAATTTCTAAACAACAAAACCACTAGTTAGCCTTTATTCTAACATCTCTGGGCATGAATGGATACAGCTCTTACTGATTCGTAATTTTCCCGACAACAGAAATCACACAATCTAGTAGGTGTTAGCAATGGGTATGGGAGTATCCAGTCAGAAGTGGGGAAGCGTGGTCCATGAATTACACATCCCTGTATCTCTCCCTTCTTCAACCTCTCTAGAGTCTATAAGGTCTGGATAGTGTATTCAGCTCTGGGGATCCTGGGCTTTAGCAAGCCTTGTATGAGGACCCATTCTTTGGCCCGGCCTCCAAAGGTACACTACACTGTGGCATTGATACTTCTCCTTTAAACTTCTTGTATTCCAAGTCCTAATAGCCAGGTGATTCTCCTGTGTCCAAGCCCTATACTTAGGAACCTGCTGGCTGCCTTGAGCCCCTACGCAGGACTTTGGGGACTAGATGTTTTATCTGTCTCTTCTTCCTCATTGACCCTTGGGTCCTTGCTGCCTGACACCACATTCTGTCTGTCCTTTGCCCTGCTGCCTACTGTTAGACATAGTTGATACAGGTGCTCCATCTGCCTGGCTCCCCAGTTTCTGGGACCATGCAAGTCAGTTGTCGTGATATTGGCCATCTCCAATCTGTCATCAATAGATACTTATAAATCTCAGGATTAAATAACTGAGACTAATGATGGCGTTAAGAGCAGTAAATTCTGGAGAAAAGGGTCAGGATGTGTGTTTAAATAGGATGGAAATGGTACAACTGTTAAATGCAAAACAGGGCGATCAGGAAGGGAGTTTTCAGCGTGAAGCTTTTATTGAGGCTGTGAGAATAAATGAATCCTCCAAGAGACTGGAGTTGTTCCCTAGACAACACGGAACCATGGCCTGTAGGCACCAATCTAGGATGATGTTCAGCAGGTTTGCCCCTCAGCTGGTTTGCTGAGGACAGATGACTGGGTACCCACTGTGGTCAGAGAGACATCGGTTCTGGCCGATCTACGCCCTTGCCACAGTGATAAGTAGTTGAGAGATCACCCCTGGGTTATCAAACAGATGAATAGTGATTGTATTATATCAAAGAGATAATGGCGCTAGTACTGAAGCCATCTTTCCAAATCTGGTAAGATTAGTTGATTGACGTCATGGCCCACAAATACTCCAGAAGTAAGAGGGAGAAGCAGAATGACCAATTATACAGAATTGCCTAAGTTAAAAATAGAATCACTGGCTGGGCCCTGAAATTCCAATAAGTGAGATGACCTTGGAATGTATTCTTAAATCGTGTAAATCTTGCACCACTGAATCCTTCATCTCATGTTATTTTGACGGGGATATCAGAAATGGGTACTTTTGAAGTATAATTAGAAATTTCCATTTGATAAACTGCTTAGAAATATGACTTTTCAATTAACCTAACATTTCTGAAGGCCAGGGTAGCTGTGAACATGTTGTAATTGGGCCAGGACATAACTTGAGTTCGGTCTCTGAAAATCTGTTTTTTCCCCTAGAGATCACATTTGCTAGGCAAGAACTTCTTAAAACTTAAAAAAAAAAAAAAAAAAAGGAAAAGCAAAGGAAGAAAGCCCAACCTTTTTGTGATTTCCAAAAAGCCAGCTATAGGAGAGGCTGTTGTTCCCTCCTCTTAAAAAAACAGCGTTACACTAGGTCCAAGTTTCCTGGCCTAATTTCTTTTTTAATTGGCAATAGTTGTTGCGTTTTACCAAATGCCTTTTCATCGTGTACTGAGAGCTCAGTTTTTGCTGCTTTAAACTATTGATGGAATGGTACTTTTGGGTCATCCTTGCTACTTTTAGGTCGGTCTTACATTACCAGGAAAAAACCTACTTGGTTGTGATGTATTTCAATCTATTCAGTCAAATTTGCTATAAATTTACTTAGAAGTTTTGAAAATGGTTTATATGTGACATTGCTTGTAGATCTATCTTGCTGGATATTTGTTTTGATACAACAGCAGTGGCGCAGGGGGAGCTGAAAGTGTTGCCGAACACAAGTTCACGCGCCCAATGCACAGTGAGGCCAAACTAACCAAGAGGTCGGAGTTTGGAGCAGAGAAATGATGACTACAAGCCAAACAGGAGAACAGGCAGTTCATGCTCAAAAGACTGAACTCCCCAGTGGCTCTTGGAAGAGCTTTTAAAGGCATTTTTCGGGTGAGGACTGCAGGGTGTGTGAATTTCTTGATTGGTGGTGAGGTGCTCCAGGAATCTTGGGTCCAGGCTGAAGTTATCATCCTCCACCTGGGGAGGGGATTAGATTCCTGCAGAAGAACTCAGAGATGCTGTGTGTGTTACTTGAGGAAGAACTAGAACTCTGCTTATCCCTGTAGTATTGCTTCTTGACTGCTTTCCCTTTGTTTCTGTGTTCCCTCAATTCCCTGACTAGTAAAACCTGCCCTTTGGAGCTAAGGAAAGGTCTATAGCAGGCTGAACCCTTTTTCTACAAATAAGAAATGTGTAGAAAGGCTCTTGGACCCAGGAGAGTCCCCACAGGGTACTGCTCAGTGTCAGTGCTGTATTTGTGTGTGTGTGTGTGTGTGTGCTCCTGATCGTGAGCCTTTAAAATTTCTTTTTCCACAGCCTGGCTCTTTCTTTCCATTTCTTTTCTTTATTTTTTTTTTCCTTTTGAAAATGTTATCTACTTACTGGAAGTGTTAAGGGTTTTCACTTGAATCCTTGGAGTTGTGACATCTCAGAATTTTTGTGCTCTGTCCCAGGTGACATTCTTGATCTTTCAAATTTTAGTCACGTCTGTATTAGGTTTTTCACTTACTTTGCGTAGTGTTTTTAAATTTCTGAGTGATTTTATGGTTCCTTTCTGTTTCATGGCTGTGATGCATTTGCAAATATCCTGGAGATAATTGTTCTCTTCTTAAATTCTGTTCCCTTTGATCTATCCTGTTGTCTTACTGCTAGTCGAGGCTAACATCATTGCCTCCCTCCTCCAGAAACAGATTGCAATTCAAAAGCACTGAGCATTTCCTTAAGTTTGGGGAAACAGAAGGGAATTATGTTGTAGACTGAACAACAGTTTTCTAAAAAATGTCTTTCTTTTCCCCCTGTAGATGCCTATCCTGCACTCCATACAAATGCAGAATACACAGACACACGCTTCTCCAGCCACCCCGGGCTCACCTCTCTGTCTTCATCCTCTTCTTTATAGGGTCCACACTAAGAACCACACCTTTTCTCCAAGCTGAGCACACACGAATGTTTCTTTTATATATAATTTATTATTTATTTATTTCTTATTTATTTTATTGAAGTATAGTTCACATGAACATTCTCGTTCAAAGACCTTTTTCAGTCAGCCCAGCCAACCACTCTGAACAGTAGAGGGGTCGAGGGTGTTAGAGTGAAGACAGAGCATGGGGATTTTGTTACCAGCAGCTCTGTCTCCCTAATCGTACGGCCCCTGATACTGATCTGTGGACCTGTTTGGCCAGCCTTGGAAAAAATCACCTTTATTTGTACAGAAGCTTTCTCCTGTAAGTGTTCTAGGGTACTGACTACCCCCACCCCCGCCATTACCAATATTCCACCTTCACTGTTTCATAGAAATGAAATATCTTGTGACACTCATTTGTTTTCCATACATTATTTTTTCTGTGATTTTTAGTTACTGAACTCAGATTCAGCTGCTCACCACTTGAAAGCTAAAGAGAAGTCTTTGTTGGAAAGGGAAAATTGCTTTATTTAGGAGGCTGGCAACCTGGGGACTCGTATCCAAGAATCAACTCCAAAGATTCTGCTCAACCATAGGGGAAATTAATTAGAGGGGAAGGGGTCAGTCTTTATCTTCCACTGTGTGTAGACTTTCTTCTGATTGGTTGGTGGCGAGCTAACGGGGTGGTGTTCCAGGAATCTGGTGTTCAGCCTGAAGTTCCCATCTTCCACCTGGGTGGGGGCCTTAGTTCCTGCGGAAGAACCCAAAGATGCTATTCTGTGTAGGAACCCCTGGAGGGGGAACCAGGACCCCACTTTATTACTGCACTGTTGTTTCTTGATTGCTCCTCCTTTGTTTCTGCGTTCCCTCACTTTTCTGACTGATTAGCAACTATTTGAATCTGCTCTTTGGAACTCAGGGGAGGCCTAGGAGACTGATGCCTTTCTCTGAGAGCAAGGAACAGGGAATATGGAGGGGCTTTTGTGCCTGGAAGGGCCCCACAGGGCCCTTCTTAGTTTCAAACTAAGGGTCCTTCTTAGTTTCAATCCCCTCCTCTTTTCTTTGATACTCCTCAATCCTGAGGGGAACAGAGACAGGACAAGAAGAGAATAAAGTTTTAGATCAAGAGGTTAATCATAAATCCAGCAGGGAGACTCGCTTTCACCGAGAGGGTTCAGTTTTCTTGCATGTTCAGAACTGATGTCAAGACAAGGGATTACCCTTCACCCATCACTTCACCTTACTTGACTCATTCACGGTTCTGCACCCAACTCCAGTGTGTGGAGAGTAGGTTTTCCCCCATACACCAAAAATTTTGACACCGATGGGCATCCCACATTTCAACTCAATTCTGACACAGTTTATCTGGAAATAACATCATATTGCACAGTTTCAGTCCTACAATACTGCAGACCCCACCCAAACACACATGCTTCAGACATACTAGTCACTATTCCAGATTATCACCTGTGCCCATGACCAACCGGCTACATATGGGAGTTCCCACAACCCTTTGTTCTTTGGACTTCGGAGGCCAGATGCAAGTCCAGTTTGTTATCTGTACTTCTGACCAACTGACTATAAGTCAGGGGTTCCCAGAACCCCATCTTTGGGTTTGCTGCTGAACTCCAGTCCAGCTGCTCACTCCTCAAAAGCCAATACTTGAGACGCATGTGTTGGTGGAAAGGAAAGTTTGCTTTATTCTAGAACCTGCAACCAGGGGAAAGAGTGGCATGTCCAGAGGCCAGCTCCCCTCTGCTGATCAGTGGGCAAGGGTTTTTAAAGGGGAGTTCCTATTTCACAGAACTAGAACAAATCATAATAAAATTTATATGGAACCATCAAAGACCTAGAATTGCCAAAGCATTACTGAAGAGAAAGAAAGAGGCTGGAGGAATAACTCTCCCAGACTTCAGACAATACTATAGAGCTACAGTCATCAAGACAGCATGGTATTGGTACCAAAACAGACATATAGACCAATGGAACAGAATAGAGAGCCCAGAAATGAACCCACAAACTTTTGGTCAACTCATCTTCGACAAAGGAGGCAAGAATATACAATGGAATAAAGACAGTCTCTTCAGCAAATGGTGTTGGGAAAACTGGACAGCAGCATGTAAAACAATGAAGCTAGAACACACCCTTACACCATATACAAAAATCAACTGAAAATGGATTAAAGACTTAAACATAAGACAAGATACAATAAACCTCCTAGAGGAAAACATAGGCAAAACATTATCTGACATACATTTCAAAAATTTTCTCCTAGAAGAAATAAAAGCAAGAATAAACAAATGGGACCTAATGAAACTTACAAGCTTCTGCAGAGCAAAGGAAACCAGAAATAAAACAAGAAGAAAACCTACGGAATGGGAGAAAATTTTTGCAAGTGAAACCGACAAAGGCTTGATCTCCAAAATATATAAGCAGCTCATATGACTCAATAAGAAAAAAATAAACAACCCAATCCAAAAATGGGCAGAAGACCTAAACAAGCAATTCTCCAAGGAAGACATACAAATGATCAAAAAGCACATGAAAAAATGTTCAATATCACTAATTATCAGAGAAATGCAAATCAAAACTACAATGAGGTATCACCTCACACCAGTCAGAATGGCCATCATTCAAAAATCCAAAAATGACAAATGCTGGAGAGGCTGTGGAGAAAGGGGAACCCTCCTACACTGCTGGTGGGAATGCAGTTTGGTGCAGCCACTATGGAAAACAGTGTGGAGATTCCTCAAAAGACTAGGAATAGACTTACCATATGACCCAGGAATCCCACTCCTGGGCTTGTACCCAGAAGGAAATCTACTTCAGGATGACACCTGCACCCCAATGTTCATAGCAGCACTATTTACAATAGCCAAAACATGGAAACAGCCTAAATGTCCATCAACAGGTGACTGGATAAAGAAGAGGTGGTATATTTATACAATGGAATACTACTCAGCCATAAAAACTGACAACATAATGCCATTTGCAGCAACATGGATGCTCCTAGAGAATGTCATTCTAAGTGAAATAAGCCAGAAAGAGAAAGAAAAATACCATATGAGATCGCTCATATGTGGAATCTAAAAAACAAAAACAAACAAACAAACAAAAACAAAGCATAAATACAGGACAGAAATAGACTCATGGACAGAGAATACAGACTTGTGGTTACTGGGGGGGGGGGTAGAGGGTGGGAAGGGATAGACTGGGATTTCAAAATTGTAGAATAGATAAACAAGATTATACTGTATAGCACAGGGAAATATACACAAAATGTTATGATAAATCACAGAGAAAAAAATATGACAATGAGTGTGTATATGTCCACAAATGACTGAAAAATTGTGCTGAACACTGGAATTTGACACAACACTGTAAAATGATTATGAATCAATAAAAAATGTAGAAAAAAAATAAAATAAATAAAGGGGAGTTCCAGGGGTATATAGACAGAGGGAGGGATCTACATTCAGAACAACACACACAGCTCTGACAATGATCTTTTTTTTTAACTTTTTTTATTGAGTTATAGTCATTTTACAATGTTGTGTCAAATTCCAGTGTAGAGCACAATTTTTCAGTTATACATGAACATACATATATTCATTGTCACATTTTTTTCACTGTGAGCTACCACAAGATCTTGTATATATTTCCCTGTGCTGTACAGTATAATCTTGTTTATCTATTCTGCATATGCCTGTCAGTATCCACAAATTTTGAAATCCCAGTCTATCCCTTCCCACCCCGCTCCCCCTTGGCAACCATAAGTTTGTATTCCATGTCTGTGAGTCTGTTTCTGTTTTGTATTTATGTTCTCTTTTTTTTTTTTTAGATTTCACATATGAGCAATCTCATATGGTATTTTTCTTTCTCTTTCTGGCCTACTTCACTTAGAATGACATTCTCCAGGAACATCCGTGTTGCTGCAAATGGCATTATGTTGTCATTTTTATGGCTGAATAGTATTCCATTGTATAAATATACCACAACTTCTTTATCCAGTCATCTGTTGATGGACATTTAGGCTGTTTCCATGTCTTGGCTATTGTAAATAGTGCTCCTATGAACATTGGGGTGAAGGTGTCTTTTTGAAGTAGGGTTCCTTCTGAATATATGCCCAGGAGTGGGATTCCTGGGTCATATGGTAAGTCTATTCCTAGTCTTTTGAGGAATCTCCATACTGATTTCCACAGTGGCTGCACCAAACTGCATTCCCACCAGCAGTGCAGGAGGGTTCCCTTTTCTCCATAGCCTCTCCAGCATTTGAGCTCTGACAGTGATCTTGAAGTTAGTCATGCCATGGTCTGATCAGCATCATCTTGATTGTTTCAAGTGCAGTTAATCTTCAGTTCTAGTCCTGGTTTGTTCTCATTTATTTGAGGCCAGTTCTCAGAGTTGTGGCAGCTTATGTCATGGCTACAGTCTGGTCATCATGTAGTTAACTTCTTCCACCCAGTGAGGGTTTCAGTATCTACAAGACAGCTCACAGAATATGGCTCAGAATATTATCTGTAGCCCTTGGGAGAAGCTAAAGGTCCTTGACTGTGTTTAATGACTAAATTATTATTATGTTTTGTTTGACTATTTCCCTTTGTTTCTATATTATTTCTTTGAAGTGTGTTCTTTGCTCTGAAGTGTATTCTTTGAAGTTTTTCTACAGACAAGAGGCAGGCAGAGGACATGAGGGGGGCAGTGGGATCTGTCCTGGGAAGGCCTGCTGTTTCAGGTTCAGTTAATTTGCTAGAGCAGCTCACAGAACTCACACATTTTACTGCCTAGATAACCAGTTCAGTATAAAAGGATTTAACTCAGTAACAGATGGAAGAGATGTATAGGGCAGGGTATGAGGAAAGGGCTCCACGCTTCCATGCTCTCTTCCAGAGTAACACTCTCCCCAAATCTCCACATGGTCACCAATCCAGGGCTAAACCCCTTGTGGATTTTTATGGAGGCATCATTACATTGTCAGTGACTTAGTCCATCATACCTATGGGCAACTCAGCTTGACTCCAGCCCTTTTCCTCTCCCTGGAGGTCAGGGTGTGGGACTGAAAGTTCTAACCTTTTAATTACGTGATTGGTTCCCCTGGCAACTGGCTCCCAACCTGAGGTGCAGCCCAAAAGTCATTATTATAACTAAAGAGACCTTTATCACTCTCACCATAGGAAATTCCAAGGGTTTTAGGAACTCTGTGCCAGAAACGGATGAAGATGAAATGTGTCTTACTGTAAGCCACAGTATTTCACCACCCTTCCCTATCTCTCAAAGCTTGTGGCTTGGGCTACCATGTTGTCATTTGCCAAAACCGTAATTATTTTACTTGGACCTTAACAACGAAAGGCTAGGAAGTGGAAAAGACTAGAGAGATGTTTGGCCTGAGAATACAAAAGGTGGACAACTAAATTCATTCTTGTGGCATTTTCCAAAATGAAGTCTATGCATAGTTTGACACGTGCTTTATTGAAACCCAGTCATACTTGTGATCAGTTATTAAGGAAATGCAATTCTAGGCACACAGGACAGGTCATGGTAACTTCCATAGGATGAAATTGAGCTCCCTATATGACATGAGGAAGAATGCTGTCATAATTGGAATAGAACAAATGTGGGCTCCATGGCATTTGTGCACATGCAGAACTGGGCAACCATCATTCCAGAAACATGGCACAAGATGACAACTCAAATGAAACGAAAGACTTAGCACTCAAAGAAAACTCTACTTGGAAGGAAACAATGGAGTGATGATACAGATGTGAAGATGTACAGATGTGAAGAAGTCCAGGCAAGATCCTTTGGTCTCTCCTTCCAGCTGGGAAAAGATTGACTATAGAAAGCCTTAATGCAGAAATTTGGTTTCTCTGCCCAAATGTGATTACTGACTTTCCTAAAGAAAGCGACTTTTCTCCCCAGTGTTTCCAAACCAAACTTGCAAGTTTTTCAAAAAAAAAAGTATCCATTTTTAATATCAAGTTACTTATCTTTAGTGTTTTGAGTTGCCTAATGGTAGTAAGTAGGAGGGATTGAATCATGACAGAGGGAGTAAGAATCAATAGCTACTAGGGTGGGAGGGGGTGAATAGCTCAAGTGGTAGAACACATGCTTAGCATGCACAGGTCCTAGGTTCAATCCCCAGTACCTCCATTAAAATAAGTAAAAGACCTAATTACCTCCCCGCCAAAAATGCAAATGAGTGGAATTTTTTAAATCAACAGCTACTCAAATCCTTCTTCAGAAAGCATTCAGTGACTTTGGCATTCTAACAACCAGTGGCTTAAAATCCATCTTGGCTTCTATGATGGTAATTCATTCACAATTTATTGAGCGCCTGCTGTGTCCTAGGCGCTGTGTCCTAGGCACTGTGCTGGCTTCGAGGGCTACAGTGATGATCAAGACAGGCCAGGGATCTGCCCTCAGCTTCTGTTCAGAAACTCAACCTTTTTTTTTTTTTAAATAGACTGTATCCTTTAAGAGCAGTTTCAGGTTCACAACAGAACTGAACAAAAAGTACAGAGTTTGCACATAGTCCTCCCCACCCACACATATATACTCCCCTACCCCCAATTCAATCTTTTAATCATCAGCATTCATTGCTTTAGATTAGACACAGGCAAGAGAGACCCCTGGCTGGGCTGTTACTTTAGGTGGCCTGGCTCTGGCTCCACTCCAGCCTCACCCTTGCATGCAGGGCGAGGAGTCCACTACTCCCATCCAGGCTTCACTCCAGGTAGTCAGCACCCCGGAACTCCCTGCTCAGATGATGAAATCCTCTGCTCAGAGTGGCCTCAGGACAGCTATATATGCTGGAGGTAGGGACAGAATTGGAAAGCGTGGGCTGGCATATCCACACATGGGACCCAAGGCCTTCTGTAGCAGGGAATAGAAAGTGAGGGCAAGTGAGGCTCCTTCAGGGCCCGCCTCTCCCTGCACCACCTTGCTCCCCCGGAGAACCCCATGAGCCTGAGAACTGTAAATTCCAGCCTGGCCTTCTAGGTCATTATGGAGTTAGATTTGTCTAGGTGGGAGGATGGAACATATTTTAGCAGTTTGGTTTGATTTATAACTTTTAAATATTTAGACACATGGTATGTGAGTCTTTAAAGTGAGACAGGTTAGACCTTCCAAGCAGGGGGAGGCAAGGCTGAGCGGTAACATCACCATGCTTCTCGCCCCGGGGGTTCCCCATGCCCCGTCTAAGGACACGTGGATTTGAGACAGGAGGGAAGAGGGCAGGGCACAGCCATTGAAAGAATGACACAGCAATTAGCACCAAGATGGTGGAAGCTTCAACACCCAGTAGACCCTGGGCTTCAATATCCGCTCACTGAAATACAATAGCTGCTAAATGGCGCTCCCAAGGGCACCATGACAGTTCCCAGGCTGACCGTAAAAGGTCACAAAGTGGGTGATGGCCCAGTTCCTGGGACTCCCAGTGCCTTCCCAAAAGTAGTTGGAATAATCCTCCCACTTGTTAGCATGTGAAGTTACTGAGCCCATAATAACATAACAGCCCCCACACCTCGTGGCCGTTCTCGCTTTTCCGAGCCAATCCCATACTCTGAGTCCACCGCTCTCCCTTCTGAGTAAGATGGCCTGCATTCTGCTTATGGAATGTGTATCTCCTGGGCCTTTCTCAGACCTTCTGAGATGGCCTGCACTCTGTCTGTGGAGTGTACCTCTCTCTAAATCTACACCTGTCTGAATCTACTTTTAACTCAACTATGGCTCGCTCTTGAATTCTTTCCTGTGAGACGCCAATGACCCTCACCTGGTGGGGCGTATCCTAGGGACTCCACCGAGACCGGGGACACAGCCATCCTCTAGCACCCCATACTTTTCCTGTATCAGATCCGTTGAACTTCAAAGAATGCTTGTTCTCCACTCAGTCTTCTCCCTGCCCTGGTCACCATTTGCAGAGCAGAGCAACAGCCTTCAACCACAGACTCCCAGTGTCCAGCAGAGACAGCAGGCTACAACAGTAGCCCATTTCCCTTGCAAGCTGGCTGAGTGCGCCAGGTCAGGGTTCAGTGGCAGCCCCCCTGCCCTCCCCACCCATTGCTTAGCAGCGCAGTGAATCCCCCGTGCCTTATGAGGCTGATCTCCTTCTTCACAAAGCACACCATTGCGCTTAGAGCTGTGGCCCCAGGAAGGGACAGTGCAGTGGTGGTAGACCTGAGACTACCACGAGGGTAACTTTCTCCCAGTGGTATGAGCTTTGGCCCCACTTCAATCTTGGCCATTTAACTAGCCGTGTAATTTTGGGCAGGGTACCTTGCCGCCTCTGAGCCTGCTTTCCATCTGAAGTTGGGAAACAGAAGATTGAATGGGTAGGTGCTCAAATGTTAGACCTGCCTTAACTCACTGTCCCCCCACCTCTGTGTGTCCTCACGCTTAGTCTCCCTCCCTGTCTGGCTGCACCCAGTGCAGTGGGTCCTCCACCCGCCCTGCACCCACTCACACACGCCTCTGTGGATCAGGCCATAGTCAGCCCTGAGGGCTGGCAGTGTCAGAAGTCTCAGCTCACCCCATCAGCAAGCATCCTGGTCCTGTCTGCTCAGCAGCCTTCAATACCTGGGTGAAAACCCACTGGAAAAGAGAAGCACTACAGTGTTGAGAGGCTGCTACACCTGGAACAACAAGCGCAAATGTAGATGAAACAGAGCTTAAGCTCCGACCCAAAGGAAGAGGGTGCGGGCGTGAAAGTGCTGCACAGCCCAGGGGTGCAGGCCACAGGCTGCGGAGTCAAGACTGGCTGGGGCTTGGCCCTGACGCTTTCTTGGTTGTGTGCATTTGGGCAGCTCAGTGTCTCTGAACACTAATTTCCTCCTCTGTAAAATGGAGCAAAGTCAAAGATTTAAATGACCTCACAGAAGCCCTCAGCTCAGTTTCTGACAGCTAGTGAGTACTTGAAGCTGGCTGTTTTTATTATAGCAGTAGTAATGTTATTAATGAGAATTGATAGTAATATTGATAAACCTGCACTCTCCATGTGGTAAGAGTAGAAACAAAATGCCACCTCATTATGGAGGCTTAATTGTGCCTACGGAGGGCAAGAGGGAGAAGCAGTTAAGAGAAATGTTAGATGGTGCCCCTTGATCTGGACCTGGAAGGCTGGGAACGACTTTGCCGGGTGGCAGAGAGGAAGGGAAGGGCACTGCAGACAGAGGAGGCCCGATGCTGTGATGATGGAAGTGATTTTTTTTTGAATTGAAGCAGAGAATGGTTTATTACAAGGTCCAAACAAGGAGAATTAACTGAAAAAGCCAGAACTCCCCGGTGGGTTTCAGGGAAGAATTTTTAAAGGCAAAAACTTTGGGGGAGGGCTGCAGGGTGTGTGACTTTCCATTGATTGAGATTCCTGGAACCTCACCCACCCAGTCACCAGCCTTCTGGTTCCGACCAGTCTGGGGTCCACACGCTTGTGCTCAGCGTGTAGTCACCGTCCTCCACTTGGGTGGAGGCCTTAGTTTGGAAGTGATTTTTGTATCAGCTCAGTGTCCTCTGAGTGTGGTAGTTGAGGCCAGAGGGCAGAGGCAGATTTGGAAGGATCCAAGGGTTGGCAGTGCCGGGCTAAGAAGACCACAGGATAAATTACCCTGTAATAAGATACCAGCTAGTAGAGGCTAGCAATGATAGACTGAAGGCAAGGCCAAGGTTTCATAGGCTGAACACAAACACTGAGGCAGATGGTGGAAAGCACTTTGTCATAATCAATATTAATGTTGCCTAGTGGCCCACATGGGAATAACACGTAAGAAAACAAGCTGTCTTTACAGCTCAGTTAGGGCAACAGAGAAGCCAAGGAATTCAGCAGTTAATCCTGACTCAGAAGACCCACTCATTCATTTAAACAAAACAAAACAAAACAAAACAAAAAACTCTCAATTCTTTAAAAAATTTAAAAGGCCTCAGCAATTATCAGGAGGGTCAGCATGTATAAGCACAAGAATGTAATGTGCAAGAATTTTTCAAAAAAAAAAAAAAGATTGGAAGAATTTTCCCAAAAAAAGTCTTTGGTTGGGAGGGGAGGGGTTTGGATTTTTCTTTTTCTATTTTGCAGCTGCAGCAGAATAAGTTTAAAAAAAAAAAAGGACACTGTGGCCAGCCAACTTCCTTTCCAAACATTTGGTCCTGAGTAGCTCCTGCAAAGAATAGTCAAGTGTAATAGACGTGTAGGAATGTAGTGATCCATTTGCTTTATTTCTCCGAAATTATTGCTGATGGCGGGTCGGGGGGAGGGGCTGCGTGGGAGAAAACTGGCTGCTCTATTTTGCTGGGTCTCGTTTGGTCTCGGAATGTGTTTCCAGGACACTCTACCTTTTCTTTGCTGAGAAGTTCATCCAGGTCCTTCCTCCCGCCCTGAAGTTTTGATGGTTAGAGGAAATACTTGAAGCATATTTCTGCTCTTTCATAACAACAATAATATATCACGGGCAGCAGGCCAGGAGATCTTCACCTAGAATGAAAACACAGATTAGCCAGAGGTGGTCCTGGAATCACCATTATTTTTAATCAGTATTATGTCAGTGATTCAGAAATTAACCAGTCATGTGCTGATGCTTTGTAAAGGACAAATTAAAAAAAGTAATAAAGTAAGAGTTATATGAATTGATACAGAAGGATGTCCAAGATACACGTGAAAAAAAGTGCTGAAAAATATGTGTAGTGTGACCCTGACTTTATGATTCACAAGGGAAACAACAAACTCTGTATGTTTGCATAGGCAGGAAAAGCTGTCTGGGGTGATATATGGTGTATTATGCACCAGCCTCTTCACTGTGGTTAAGCTTCTAGGGAATGAATAAGAAAGGGGGGGAAGGAAAGCCGTCTGCTTCTATACTTTTTACACTAAGAAGTATTTCTTTTGTTAACAATAAAATACAAAAATTCAACAAAGTAAAAAATTGTTTAAAGAGATTTCATGATACTTTGATTCACTTTGGGGGAATTCGCTCATGCAACTCATGATATTATCGATAGTGTCATTTCCCATGTTTAGTTAGAATGGTTGTCTGGTAAACAAGGAGAATGGGATCTGAGGTATTTTGGACTGTAATTCTCAGTTTTTTCACACTTGGCGGGTTTTCTTTTTCTAAGCGCATGATCTCCTCAGGGAGCGGTTTTAGTGGCTATGCCTGCTCACGGGGTCGGGTGCTTCAAGGCCACTAGGAACTTGTGTTGAGTGATGGCTGCTCTGCCCAGGGTACTGAACAGCTCAGCATCAGAGGTGGCGTTGAGCTAGAGTTTTCAGTCAGTCTCTATAAATCTCTAAAACTTACACACCCGTCATGAAACAGTTCACATGTCTGGTATGATTCAAATCCATGACATCACCCAGGCCCTCAGAACAGCGAGCTAGAGGCATTTGGGGTCTCTGTTTGCATCCTACTCTTGCTAGTTGAAAGAAACAAATGAATTGGAAGGACACAGGAAGAGAAAGTTGAGCTACTAGACTTTGAAAAAGAAGAAACCAGAGCTGCCCTGGGGAGTCTAAGGACTGCATCACAAGGACTATTTCTTCAGGAATGACTTGGCTCAATCACTGACCGTCTGTGTGTCATTCCTTCTGGGACAAAGACTCCAAGAGGTTGTGCTTAGGTCCCACGTTCATCCAAGGATAAGGGAAGGGTCACTCCTCGAGGAAAATCAAGGTGCTCTCCCCAGATGGAAAAGGGAATGGACGTTGGGTAGGTAGGCAAAAGTGATGTCTGCTATAGGGACACATGAGGTCACTTAAAGAAGATACCTTCTTCCCTTTCTAGGAAAGACCCTTCACTCTTCCAGATGTCAGTTTACTTCTACCACTTGGATCGCTAGTTTTTTTCCGATCGGGCATCCTTCAGGGTTTGATGCAATGCGTAGTGTATCCCCAGGAGTAACGACAGCCTTTCCCTTCAGTCAGTACTTATTTTACATCAGCGTTTCTCCACCGCGCACTATTAACATTTTGGATGGGATATCTTCTTGTCGTGGGGGCTCTCCTATGAACTGCAGGGGGTTTAGCAGAATCCCCAGCCTCTAGATGCCACTAGCATGTCCCTCAACACCAGTCTTGACAATCTAAAATACCTCCAGTCATTGTCAAATGTCCCTTAGGGACAAAATTGACTGAGAATCCTTGCTTTCCCAAGATGAATGGACTGTCACATGGTGCCAGCCCTGAGGACTTGTAGGTCCTGCAAGATGCTGCAGTGAACCCTGAACGCACTCCTTTTAGATAGTCCTCGTGCGCAGGCATTGGCAGAACCTCTTTAAGCCTAGAGGGGTCTGTCTGCTGGAGCACTGAGCCGTCCTACCACAAAAAGCTCACCTGTGTAGAAAGCGCTGGTGGCCTCGCAACAGCTTGTAGTCATGCTGTCGTGCACAGAGAAATGAGAACCACCAGGGCTGTCCTTGAACACAAGAGAAAGGGAAATGACATAATGCAGTCAAGAGCTTCAGAGAAACAAAGGTATTGAGACCTTTACGGTGTCTTTAGAGTTGGGATTTGCTGTAAGAAGAGTTTTACAACCTTGCATGAAGCTTGTTGCCCTTGTTTTAAGTTGTGGGTGACACATTTAAAAACTCAAAACCAAGGCAAATTTTGCTTCTGCCAAAATAATCCTTTTTATTTTGAAAAGTCTCTGGCACATGGGCCTCAGAACACGTTTTGAGTTAATGGGGCAAAACCAAGCAGAGCCTTTGGCTGGGCACCACCTTTGTTTATATCCCCCATTGTCGTGGAATAATCCCAACAAGGTGTGAACTAGAAGCCCTGCCCACCTCCTCAATGGCGTGTGTCTCTGACGCATAAATGAGTGCAGATGTGGCTCTCCTCTGTCTGGGTCTGGGAGTTAGATCAGGGCCAGGCCACACTTGATCTAACTAGCTTACACGCAGCTCGCCAGAACGCAGCTCTGCCCCTGTGGGCTGCCGCGGATGCTTTCCACGGGCTCACCTCCAAAGGTCTGGTCAGACTAGTTGAAGGTAGAGCTTAATCCTCTAATTCCAGAAAGGATGTTTTCAGTTAGATTTTTATTTCACCTTCACTACATCATTTCCTTATGGTCCGAAATAGACAAAAGGAATTTATTTAGGGTGGAAAACATTTCAATCTTCCCTGCATAAGGTGTGGGTTTTCTAAGCTATCACCGGGCGGCGCCAGGACGTTCTCAACACTGCGTTCAGGGAGGGCAGCACTGAGAGTTGCCAGGTCTTTGGGCATAGCTTATAAGTTGATTGACAGCCTTAAGCTTCCAAAGTAAATTTCTAAAACCCAAGTAATTTTTTCGCAGACATATGAAACTTCAGAATTCCAAAGGGAAAAGTAAGTCTTATTCTTAAAATAAACTTTTAAGTTTGAAAACAAAACCAGACAAGTAGTGCAGAAAAAACTGCTCTAAATTGAATTTCAAAGTGTGTCTTTGTCCAGAGCCCCTCTGCTGACGCCCAGCCACAGCCCTAATTCTGGTCCTCATCTGCACTGTTACAGTGACTTCAGGGCTGGTCCCTTCCGACTTAACAGTGCTACCTTCTCTGAGCCACTTTCTCAGTTGTTGCCAGCATCCCCTCCCTAAAACGCACTCCAGATACTGTCAATCTCCCACTCAAAACCTCCATCCTTCACCACTACCTGCAAAATAAAGCCCAAAATGCTGGCTGTGGCTTTCAAGGCTCTCTAAGATCTGATCCAACTTACTTCTTGGTTTTTCTGTTGTATGTCTTATGTGTAAGATAAACAAGATTCATCATTCTCCCTAAACCAGAAATCTACTTTTCTACTTTAATGCCTCTGTCAGGGCCAGCTTCCTGGATATATGGCCTGTGTTATGGCACAGAGCCCCACATTCAGGATCTTGAGCTTGGCTTAATCTACTGCGGCCATGTTTTAAATTCTTAAATCTTTTCTTTTGAATTGTATTTATTAGGTGAAGTCTAATGGATTGGTGGAGTATGCAGATGATCAGAGGAGAGTCCTTAACACACACGTCTGCATCCATTGCTTTCCTAATTATTTGCATATAGTGTTGTTCTCCCCAACCCCCGTAGGGAAATCTGGCCTCATGATGAGTGCAGAGTACATCCACAGTAAGTGTATTACCCTATAACTGAAGGGTGCGCTGGTAGCCCAGATAGGCCATGCTTTTTTTGAACCAAAACTTGCTTCAAACACAGAAGCCAATAAATAGTGTTCTAAACACAAATGATTGAGGAATCCCATCATATTCTTTCTTGTTCATTTTTCTTCCCTGGATTAGCCAAATGCTTATGCTGAAATGATGACTTACGAGGAAAAGGAAAGATAGGGCAGCCCACAACTCCTTTTCCTCCCAAGCTCTCCTTGCTCATTCAGAAGCTGAAGTGGAGAGAGTTGGTAGAAAGTGAGTTTACAAAGAAGTGAAATAAAACCAGCTAAGTACATTTTGTGCAGTGTTGTCATCCTTCTGGTAAGAACAAAATATATATATGCATGTGCCAGCCATGAAGTAAGAATTCTCTAAGTTTGATGCTTCTGCATAAAAGTTAAAACCCTGATACTTGCTTTTTAAACTGGCATTGCACAATGTAAAAATGAACAGTAAAATTCATGCTAGTTAAAATTAAAGATCTTAATTTCCTTTAGTTAGAACGATGTTAAATAGGAAATTAAAAACAAACAAACAAACAAGAAAGCACTGTGCCAAGTCAAGAAGCTATGGAAGAAAGGAAAGTTGTGTATTTCGGTGCCTTCAATGGTAACTTCCTGCTTTTTCAGCGAGGCCAACATTTCCATTTTGCAGTAACCCTGCAAATTACATAGCCAGTCTTAGTCTTTGCTCAAGCTTTCTTCTTCTCTAGAAACCCCTCATTTTTCTCTTTTCTCTCTACCACTGCTCAGTCTCCACCTGTCAAATACAACCCTGATTCTTCCACACGCCCCTCGATGCCCTCATCTTACAGAGATGTCGTGATCTTCCCAGAAATGACTGCTTCCATAGCATTGCGCAGCTGAGTCAGAGTAACTTAGTGTATGTGTACGTCCACTTTTTCCCTTAACAAGCGCCAGTTAAGCTTTCTCGAGGGAAGGGATGGCCAGATTCTTCTGTGCTTTCCTGTGGCTCTTTGAGCATCTTGCCCTTTGTTGGTCCTCAGTAAGTGTTTGAGTTGAGGGGAATGACATGGTCACAGTTGCCTTTGCTGCTCACAGCTCATATGCATAGAAGCAGGGTGGTCCAAGAAGTCTGTCTCAGTTTATTGTGGCCCAACTGCTAGTGGTCATCCCTCTCACTACTCCCAGGTCATTTCAGGAAGATCCAGCTTTGGTCTTGTTTTTAAATCTTTGTCAGGCAATTCTTCTATCAGACGTGAAGGTTCCATTTCTACCAACACTCAAGGTGGTCTACAGCTATGAACTGAACCATATCCCCCTCCCCAAATTCATGTTGAAACACTACCTCCCTCCCATGTGGCTGTATTTAGAGTAAGGAAGTAATTAAGGTAAACGATGTCATAAGGGTGGAGCCTTGACCCAAGTAGGATTAGTGTCCTTAAAAGAGGAGGCACAGGAGAGCTCTCTCTCTCCCCCCACCATGTGAAACGCAGCACGAAGGTGGCCGTATGTAAGCCAGGAAGAGAGTTCTCACCAGGAACCAGATCGGCTGACTCCTTGATCTTGGACTTTCCAGGCCGCACAGCTGTGAGAAAATAAATTTCTGACGCAGCCACCCAGTGTATGGTCTCGTGTGGTGGCAGCCCGAGCAGACTGCTACTCCTGCTGCTCTTCCCACTGCTTATTGGTGGGGAGAAAGCTTTTTCCCAGGTAGAAGCAGCTATGGCAGGGAATTTTTCCCTGACACATGGGAGGAAAGGAAACCACATTTTGTCGTTGCAGAGATAACTGCAGTTGTAAGATGGCTATAACTAGAGCGATGTTGCCCACAGTGTAAGTCACAAGCCGCCTACACAAATAGATTAAAGCAGAGTTTCCGGAACTGAGGCCCGCAGATCTGCACTTAGAACAAACACCAGATCGTGGAAAGCTCTGAGTCAGAGCCATACAAAGAAAGAAAGGTCAGGAGGACTCTGGGTGGAAAGACTGAGGTCGTGACTGCGTTATAATTAAGAAACTTGAACACTGGGGGCAATTGGTTTGTAAACCATTGCAGGGTTTAGATCAGCAAATCATGAGGAAGTCAGCCACAGAGAAAGAAGAGCGGATCCTGAATGAGGAGAAACACCCTCCCAGTCACTCCTTGATAAGTTTGCACCAATAATCGAACAGAAATGAGCCAAGGTGACATCAGAATCATACTTTGGTTAGGGCTATGTCTGCTGCTCTAAATGATGCTTAAGGGACTAAGTCAGTTGGACATAACAGAAGCCACAGTATGCCTTATACATTCTCACTGTGTCTTTTAACTTAAGTCCAGTCATTTAGAGAGTCTTTTTATTTTTTATTGAAGTGTAGTCAATTTATAATGTTAGTTTCAGGTATACAGCAAAGCAATTCAGTTACACATACCGCTAAGTTTTTTTTAATGTGCTATGCACTGCGTAGTCCCAGCTTCCCACTGTGATCTTAACTCTGGGATGAACAGGTCAAATCCATCTTGCCTCACGGGCTTTTCCTTCCAGTGTGTACTAGGGAGCTCTGGAATGTACCTCACTCGTAGTCCAGTCCAGGCACCATGCTGGACACTGGTACACCCAAAGACAAGGACATCCCACTTAATGCCCAGTGTAGGAATGTTGCCGAAAGATCGGCCCCCGTCCCTGACGAGCCAAATAACTCAGAGACAAGGTCTTGGAGCTTAGAAGAAAAAAGGCGATTTTATTGCTTTGCTGGGCAAAGGGGACTCACAGCAGGCTAGTGCCTTCAGACTGTGAGCCCACCTTGGGGATGGGGTGGGGTGATTATATAGCCACAGCTCAAACAGTAAAGCATCAATAACAATCAACAGAATCATTTTCTCATCAAAAGACAGAATGGCATCATGATGCCTCCAGGCGACCAGTTAGCAGATTTCTTTATCTCGTAAGCAACTCAAGGTGTGATCTTCTTGGTAATTTAGGCTACTTTGTAAGGTTAGTCCTGTGACCTTCTCCTTGGAGAAGGACTCAGAGACCAAGCATGATTATTGCGTTCAATGACTGGAATAAAGTAGAAACAGTAAGATCAATAGCTTTATTTTTAACAATGGACCTGGAACTGTGAGTAGTAGCTGGTTAGTCAGGTCAGTTGACCATTTTAAGGGCAAGCATAAGAATGAGCAATCTGTTAGCCTAAGTGCGGCCATTTTATTAATCCTCCTTCAGGAACACAGCTGCAGTGACCTTCGATCATGGACACTCATATCCACCTGTCACAGTTAAATTTAAGCACACCTGTGCTGAGAATTAACCAAATACAAGGCAAGGACCTGGGGAAGGAAGGAGATGCGTATGGCACTAACCCTTATCCCTACAGCCTTTCTCAGAGCTCAGAGAAAACCAATTGGAAACCTGTGGAAGAGCAAGTCCTAAACTGGGCATAACAGCTGCCTCACCATATACAGTTGGCCACATTTGAATATCCTTGTAGGTCTGAGGGGAAGACAACAAAAATTTCGCTCTTGAAAACTAAGATTTTCATCTGTTTGAAATTGAATTTTGTTGATATGCCCTGTGATTTGATTAAACCTATTTGGTAAGTGTGGACTTAAATGGAACAGGAATTTTCTAAACCAGTTTTATCAAATAGATGTTTGCCTGAAGGTGAAGTGTGAAAGGAGAGAAACCTAATCGTTTTTAGTTTGGGTCTACTTGGGTGACCTGCATTATGTGTAGAAGGTTTACCTTTTCTTTTTTTCTTTTATCCTTTGGAACCTTTTAAGATAACAGACTAACTTTCAATCTGAGTCTAACTGGCGTCCTTAAGACTCCTCCTTCCTCTGTCAAGTTTATTTGAGCAGAGGGTTCAGCATTTTGTGTGTACCTAACATCAATTCTTTTTTAATGGGCAATAATCACATAATTCTCTAAACTTGGGCTTTTATTTCTTCTAAGTAACTTTTTAAATCTTTGCACTACATAGACAATATATTTCATTTCTACATTGTTTTTATACATATCAGACATTTGGAAGGATTCCCACATCCAAGGGAGGAGAATTAGTGTGATGGTTATGAGCACGAGGTGTGAAAACGGCATGAATTCAGACTTTGACTTTGCCATTATCCTCTGCATGTCCTTACTTTACCTCTTTGTGCCTTATTTTCCTCATCGGTAAAGTGTGTGTATTAATAATTGCCTCAGGGAGTTCTGTATATTAAAAGCTACAAGTAAACCATAGAGGGAATTAAGCTGCAAACACAGTAGCCTTCAAAATGCTATCTGTTATTTAACTAGTATTATCACCTATAACTCCACACTCCATCTATATGCCTTGTAACTCTGAGTCCAGTGTGTTTACTCATCACCGTGTGCAGTCATTTCCAAACATAAGTAATAATCACATAGTGCCCCTTTCCCATGGGAAAGTGGGATAGAGGGAACAGACTGGGGAAAAATGAACACCCCAAAATCCAAGCTGTTGATCAGGTCCATGCACCGGAAGTGGAAGGATCACACTTCTTGGGACTATAAGATAGACAGCCGTCTGAAAACAGGAGCAAGGAAAGGCGTCCTCAAAATACGAATAAGGATTTAAATGAAGACAGAATGTTGCCAGATAGAATCTCTGGAGGCATCTCCTGAACACTGCCTAACGGGAAATGGCGCAGTCATTGTTTTCATAAGTATGTATCAATTCACAACAGAAATATTGCATAACTGCCACAAGGGGACTCACAATAAAAAAAAAAAACTGAGTTGCCTGATATTTTTACTTGCCAGGGCCCCCTAAATATATTTTTTTAAGCCGTGAACCTCTTTGGAAGCACGTGGTGAAGCCCATGAACTCCATCAGAATAACATTCTTAAATATATAAAATAAAATATGTAGCATGACAAAGGAAATCAATTATATTGAAATACAGTTATTGAAATTTTTTAATCTGAGAAAACAAATTTGTGATAGAGTATTACATGTGTATCCTTAATGCATTAAAAAAAATCTAGCGGCAGACCTAGAAATGACTAATGTTAAAAGAATTGCTGAGTACAAATGATACTTAGAAATATTTGTAACAACCAGAGAATTGTATGAAAATAGCTGTGATTTCAATTAGTGATAAATTCACAGGTATTGCTCCTACAGCTGTGGCTGTTTACCCATATTAAAAATGAAAGGAAATGGGAACTTTTATGAAAGGTTAAGGAAAATAATGATTTCTGTCTGATGTGAGACCACAGACCCCAGGTCAAGAAGACTTGTTTTGGACAAATTAAGTCAGAGGGGCAGTGGGAGCCTTCCATTGCCAGGTGCTCTCGCATTGTGGTCTTCTACGTCCTCGCTGGGGACAGTGTTTCTCACTACTGTCCTTCACATTTTCTCCCAATTTCCTTTGGGCTTTGTGGAGAAAGCTCGTCTCAGCAATATCTGTCTGATGCCAGCCTGAAAGATACAGGGGCCTTCCAGCGACGGCCACGATTTCTCTGGTGCCAGTATCTGATCTGTGTCTTCCACTTTGTCTGAGTCGAATGGGGTGGGTGTGGGCCCACAGATCTCCTTGAAGCCCTTGGTCTCGGCTGTTGCCACTGGTCTCTAGCGTTCAAGAGGAGGGTTGTGAGGAACAAGATGCTTATCTGGCTTGTTCCTTTGCAGGAATCTCAGCAGCCACACATCCTGGACATGTGCCTCAGACCTCTTTAACAGCCAGGAGTGCATACACACTTAGAGGCAGGTGGCATAGTAGAGTCAGAAGTGAGATAAAATCTTCATTTCAGAATTTTTGAGTGTGTAACCTCAAACAAGTTCTTTGCTTCTTAAGGCTACTGTCTCACTCATTTAAGAAAATAAGAGAATACATTCTTGACAGGTACGTATATAAGATGGTCCCTGACACCAACTGATGATTAAGTGTATAGATGATTATATATAACCTCTTATTCTTCACCCCCCGATAACTTTCCCCCTGATTTTTGTGCATTGTTAAAAAAAAAGTTATAGCAAGACTAGATTTAATTACAAAAAATGTACTCAATTTCACCACCCTAACACCTTCTTGCCCTCCTTCCTAGTTTCTGTTTTTTAATGTCATTACAGTCTGCCTGAAATCTTGCCTTCTGCATTTATTTCCCACTCAAGATAGTTACCATACATTTTTATTTTCGGAGCATTTATCATGCATTCTTATTTTTGGAGCATTACCTTTTTATTTTCAGAGTAGTATAAGTCTATCAGGTTGACATACCATGATGTACCTCGTTCTTTACTATATATTCCAATTCATTGTTTTAATATTTTAAGTAAAATTGCAGTAGATGGCTTTATCTTTCCTTTCCCTGTTGAACAGTTTCCTTAGAAGCATACCAGTATGAAATTCAACTCTTCAAAGAACATGAACATTATTACCACATTCGTGTGGAACCAAACAGCTTTTATATGCTGTTGGATTAATTTAACCTGGCACTTGGAGACTCTTAATTACACTCTAGCCTGTTCAGCATTGGAAATTATTTTGTTTCTAACTTAAATTTTGTCATGAATTCGTGCCTAGACTTGGTATAATTTGAATTTCTTTTATTGCCAGCAAAGTAGAATCTGAAGAATTTCTAATATGTACAGTGTTAATTTCCTTTTATGCAAGTTATTTTGTCCTTTTCTCATTTATCTATTGATCTTGATGCTTTTATAAGTAGGAAATTTTCACAGTATTAGTCACTGCTCTTTTTTCTTTTACTTTTCTTTCTGTTCTTGATTATAAAACTAACACTTGTTGGTTATAAAAATCAAATATTCACATTTAAAAATCATTAAATTGGGAAAAGAGTCCATTACCCAGCACCACTTAAATTTTATCATGTTTTTGTCTCTTATTTTAAGTTGATATGTTGGAAATATTCTTGATTGCAGAAGTAATGTGTAAAGTACACATTATTCCACCATACTGATGTATTGTGATTATTTCTCTGGCGCTGGGTGTTCAGGCTGGTCCTAACTTTTTAGTACAAGCAATGTCTTTCAGACTATTCTTGGATGTAAATCTCTTCCTTCCTATTTGCAAAGGATAGAGTATCAGATGTAGAATTGTGTCACAGAAAAGAAACATCTTAAGATTCTGGGTATATATTGCCAATTTTCTTTCCAGAAAAATAAGATGAATCTACAGTCCCATCAGGGTTTGTTTGGTTGTCTCACAAAACCCTACCCTGCAGTGAGTCTGACTTCTTAAAAATCTTGCCAATTTGATAAGTAAATGGCACCTCATCGTTTGGATCTGTATTTCTTGGGTTACTAGTGAGGCTCAAAATACTTTCATGATCTGTATATATTTTTAAGAGTGTTTGTGTCTTTTGATCATTTTCATTTTGAGACTTATTTAGGGGCTCTTTATGAATTAAAGAGATTAATCCTAAATGCTGCAAATATTTTCTTGCAGATTTATCCTCTTTTTACTTTTATTTCTTCTTAAATACTAAGAAGATCTTTGAATTTGTATATAATTCTTTCTAAGCCTCTGGATTTTTTTCCATTACTTTTGGGCTTAAAAAATCTTACAGTCATAACAACAATTACCTATGTTTTCTTTATCCACATAATTTCTTTAATGGGAATAAATAATACCTTACCACTAGGCACAATGTTATGAATGTTGCATATATTAGAGAATTTTTTATTTTGTCATGGAAGGGTCGTCTCTGTATTACACTGTTAAGAATATTTTTTAAGCTCCACTTTTACGTCATTAGGCAGAAGCTCTTAGATTGCCCATGGGAAGTTTATTTCCTTTCAAATTTATTGTATGACTTCAAAACTTACAAAGTTGGTATCCTTCCAGCAGTTGAATATTCTTTTCTCTGTGGGGAAGTTTACTCTTTAACCAATCAATAGCACGAATATTCAGATCATGGACCTGAGGACATGCTTTCATCACCTGTGATTAGATATGCTGGTAACCTACAGGACCACACAATCACTGATCTTGTAGGTGGTGGCTGCCTGGGTCTCAAGCAGGTGGAAAAGAAATCCTCAGATGTGTGTAATATCCTGAAATCCTCACCAGTCTCTCCTGAAGTGCCCCTGTTCTGCACGGTCCCTGCCCGTCTTGCAGGCATTGGCAAGTGAGTGCTGTGGCTGGTCTCCTTGGTGGCTTAGTCAGTCTGGTGACCCAACCACCATCAACGCCTGGGCCTGTAGCTCCTCGGAGCTGCACCACGTGCCTCCTCCGGCTCTGGTGGTCACTAGGCTCCTCCCCACAAGGGGTCCCTGGTGGGATCAGTGGCTCTCAATTCCACTCCCTTCCAGATTCTTCCCCAGGAGGGACTCGCCCATCTCTTGCAGGTGCTGGGCCAGAAGTACCTTCTTCTTTGGTAAAGGAACCACCTGCAGGTGGCTGCCTCCAGAGGCCTAAACAAGAGTCCTCGGTGTCCCCTCATAGCCCCCAGTCCCCGCTTCTCTTATCTCAGCCTTCAAAGCCCCAAAATAGAGAGGTTGGAGCACATGCCTCTAATCTTCCACACTTTGAAGCTGCCTCCTCTCTCCCCTCTTGCTTCTTGCTTCCACACCCTTGAGTTGGAAACTGTAAGCTTTTCCTAACCCTCTGTCCTATCCTGTTATAGAGCATCAACCCCACGGCCCAGCTGCCATCCTGGGGGAGAATTCTGAGAACAGTCATCCAGGCTGGGTTCATTTTACCCCAAAAGGAAAGAAAAGAAAGGCTTTGAAACATTTCTGTGGCCAGCTACAGAAGTCAGATATCCACCTTCTGGTTTGGGAGGTGGAATGCAGCTAGGGAAATAAAGTTCAAAGGGGAAATAAAATCCCTTACTATTTCCAAAAGTAATTTCTACATGTCTAACAAAATGCTTATTAGTCCTCTGGAACTGATGCTCTTCCCAATTTTGGGGAAGTAGATTTCTAAACCTATTTAAATTATTTTGAATTTTTAATTTAACCGAGGAGTGTGTTTAAAAATTAACATGCCAAATTTTCTTACATGGAGCCTTCCTATGTTCTTGAGATAGTGCAACTAGATTGTGATATATTAGTATCTTAATGTATTAGTAAATTCCATTTGCTGTTTTGTTAATTCAAAAAAGATCAGTCTTTTTCTTGGTCTTCTTAGGTTTTTTGGGTTTTTTTAACCATCTTTATCAGAATGAGGGTGTAGAAATTAGGCAGTTTCCTATGTTTCTTTGCTCTGAAAGGTTTTACATAACATAGGAATTATCACTTGTTTAATGTCTGGAAGTATTTAGCAGTGAACCCCTGGTCTGGGTTCCTTTGGGGGAAGGTTCTTTGACATCCTCAGTTGCCTCCACAGTTACTTTCTCAGGGTTTCTTGTTTGGGTTACTACTTTATTGGGATGGGAGGAAATCATTTCATGGAGGTATTTACTCTTATTAATCATTCAAAGGGTTAGTTTATGTTCTTGAGGTGAGTTGTTTCCTTTCTAATATTAGATTTTGTGGAGTTCATTTTGTTAGCAGATAAGCCAATCTGGTATGTACTACCTGTTTTTCTGTTTAGTTTATCTTTACATTTAACATCTCCAGGGTCTTCTATTCATTTCCTTCTGGATGTTTGTTCCTTTCCTACATTGAATGCTCCCCCCATGTCTTAAATACCAACTTTATTATAACTCTCTCTCTAAAAAAAAATAAAATAAAACACTTCATTTTTTTCTGTTGCGAACTATATTACAGTTCACTATTTGAATTAAAATTGGAAAGTAGTGGACAACTTGGGCAAGCATTCCCAGAGTCTGGGAAGGAGGGGAGAGTGGGTTGAAGCATGTTCAGAGCTTATCAGTCTAAGATGAGCAGAGGGAGTGATGGCAGCATGTGAAGTCATACTCATTGTTCAGGTTCCTCAGTTGGCACACCTTTTCCCTGATGGCATATGATATGGAATATCTTTTCATAGGCTTGTCATCTGTACATCATCTTTGAAGTGTCAAAATCTCTGGCCCAGTTTTCAGTCGAGTCATTTGTCTCCTTCCTATTGAGTTGGAAGAGTTCTTTGCGTATTTTGGAAAACAGTCCCTTATCAGATGTGTCTTTTGCAATTATTATTTGACATCTTTTCAGGTAGCTTTCCAGGCACTTTTGGAACCCAAATTCAATGAAAATGGCTTGGTTAATGTTCTATTAATCAAGCGTGACTCTGTTGTTCTATAGTCATAGAAAATCTTTCATTAGTTAAAATCGGAAGCTGATTTTTACCAGCAATTTTAGGCCTACTGTAAGATACATATGTGTTTGAAAGAGAGAAGATGGAAAAGAGAAGCAAGGGCAAGATGGTCTCGTAAAAAGTGCGCTCAACTTGGGTCCAAAGACCCAGCTCTGTCACTGGCTAGCTGCATGATCTTGAGCAGTTTCCTTACTATCCATAGGTTTATTTCTTCCCTAGCAAGTGAGGTTGGAATTCTATGATTCCTCAAGTCTCTTCCAGCTCAAAAGTTGTTTGACTCCAAGATCTCCCTTGCTCTCTTGATCCGATCCAGTGTCCACACTGGTCAGATACATAGGATCTTCCCTAATGGAGCTCCTTGAGTGGTCATCCTGTGTGTGTCTTTTCACTCAGTCTACCAGTCAAGATGCAAAGGAGAGCAATTAGCTGTTGGAGAGCGAACTTGAGAGTGTTGTTTCAAGAGGTGGAGGAGCTGGTCATATCTAGCTTGAGGAGAAATTCTGAGAGAATACAAGTACTTGCCTGTAAATAATTCAGACCCTCTCACATATAAAAGTGAGTTCATACTGTCTTTGAGGGGCAACAAGAAAAAGCGAATGACTATGAACTACAGCAAGTCTGGTCTTGGCTGAACAAAACGAGTATCAGACAAACTGGGCTTGAATCCCAATATTGTAACTAACCAGCTGTATGACCAACCTGGAGATACTTCACCTCTTGTATATATCAGGTTTCTCCTCTGTGAAACAGAAGGAGTGTTAGCTATCACATAAGGTTGTTGTTTTATTTGTAAAACGCTGAGCACAATACTTGGCTTGAAGAATTCAATAATAAGTTGTGGCTTCTCAAAGTTACTGAAAGATCGAAGAGCAGGTAGCGAGCGCCCTGTCTCTGGGCATAGGAAACAGGAGCTGGGTGAGAAGATGTGTGTGTTGGGGAAGGGGAGGAGAGACAGAAGAGCAGAGGCCATTCAGGGACTAGATGGGGTCTTGACTCAGTATACACTAAGGTGCCTTCCAACACCATGGCTTATCTTAAATGCCCTTTGATATAATGAAAGAGCAGCAGTCAAGCTACACCTCAGAGCCCACATCCTGGCTCTCACATGAGGCAGAATGAGATGTGGGGCCGTGGACAAGTTACCTTACCTCTGTAACCCTAGTGTCCTCATCCCTGCAGTGCGGGTAGGACAGCTTATACCATGCAAAATGTTGGTTGTAAATCAAATAAAACATAGCACAAAAGCATTTTGTAAACTCTTATTCCTACATAACTATAAGGGATTGTAATATATTTGGTAAACAATAAATTTACTTTTTCTGTCTCTCCCACCAGGAAGTTACACTGTGAGCCAATCCTGGACATAAGCCCAAAATCAAGTTTAGATTATCATTGGGTATTCCCAGAAACATTGAGTTTTTCAAATGCTGTTTTCCTTTTTGTTCTGGGTACGAGGAACTTCCAGCAGCTGTTCAGGACTGTGTGTTTGACGATGGAAACATATACCTGGGGTGAAGGTAGAGTCAGAATAGGTAAAGATCCTGGAAATGATACTTGATCTGAGTCTTGAAGGATGAGAAAGGTGTTAGCCAGGGAGACAAAGGAGCTTGAAGGCCTCCAGGCAGAACACTGTGGTAAGGACACACAGAGGAGGCTGAGGGGAGTGGAGAGAGATAGGGAACAGCTCCAGCTGGCTAGAGGATAAAGCGCATCTGAAGGCCAGTGGTGGACGAGCACTCAGTGGGAAAGCAGGGACTTTAGATGGAGGGTCTTGCCAACAGGGACAAACACATACATTTCCTAAGGGCAGAGAAACATAGGATTTCTTTAAAAATGCATTCAGAGTGTTCTAAAGGAATGCTTGTTTTCTGTAGACAATATTTTTTTAAAAATAGAAGTTAAAAGCAGTGGGGAAAATACCATCCAGTATTCTGCTACCTAAAGAAAACTCCAGTTAACATTCCACCCCACTGAAGGGTTCTGAACAAAGTCCTACACAGAATGTCTGGTTTGCTTCTGGGGGCAATGTGGAGAATAGAATGAAGGTGAATTGAACCGACAGCAATGCTTGCTAACGTGTTTTTGTTCTAAAAGTTTGAGCAACTGCTGATCAGCAGGACCCAGGGTTCAGCCCTTCTGGGTCTCTAAGACCTCAGCCCCTTTAACTCCTACAAGACTGTTCCACCTCAGTCTCCTCAATTAATCACAACCATCAAGCTATGCCTCAGAAACAGTCTGGGCCTCTGGCCACCCCCAGCCCCAAATATCATTCCCATCCCTCCCCAAGCAGCTGAACCAACATCTTTGGAGGCGACCAAATGGTGGACACATCACTGGCACACCCTGTGTCCACACTTGGATTGCAGCAACCTTCTCTCGACAGACTTCCTCAGAGAATCCACCTAGGGGCTTTCATTTGCATGATGACCTGAAGGGCTGTAGGGTGACAGTTCCACCGCCCACTTAGGAGACCATCTGGAGGAATGGGACAAAGGGCATCCTTGACCCTCCTCTATGAGCCAGACCACTGAGGGGTTGGGGAGGGCATCCATGCTGGCGTGGGCCAGTCCAAGTCCTGGGTAGGGAGAGATTCAGTCTTCCAGAGTGACCTGGGCATACAGGTTTCCGTCTCAGAGAGAAGGGATTTTCACCCTCCCTGCCTTACAAGATATTAATGAAGATTTAATGAACTTGGTGCTTTGGAAAGATACAAAATGCTATGAATGTGGAGAAAGTTGGCTCCTTTTTGCCCTAGGACCAAAATAGCCACTAACATGTAATTTCTACCCTATATGAATAATTCCAGATATAGGAACGCCTGACATGGATATATAATCGATCCGATATATATATACCCACATATAAATCTGTATGTATGTTTATTTATATTGATGTTTATGTAAAATCCTGGGGTAGCCAAAATCACTCTTAGCTCCGAGCACGCCTGTTCTTTACTTTCCTAAACGAATGTAGTGTCTTTTCACCCACCTTACAAACTCTGTTGTTGATCTCTTAGCTCTCTGGGTGGTATTTCCTTGGCGGGGCTGGGGGAAGTGATGGAAGAAGCCCCTCGAATTGAGACTCGAGGTAAACAACAACAGAGAGGCTGCAGTGACTTTATCCAAACATAAGACCCTCTGGGGCTCTGAGGCAGGCCATTTGGTGACCAGCATATGCATCATCCATTCCAAATCCCGTGAGTGACCTTATTAGTGACGGGGTGGGGTTGGGGGAGATGTGTTACCTGCATCAACCTCAAAACAAAATGCTTGATCTTTCTTGGTTATCTGCCATCTCTGGTTTTCTGACCCTGCCAGACAACTCATTTTCTCATGATGGAGAAGTGCTTTTAGATTCAGTTCGTGGTATACATCATTTCTCGTAGACTCAGAATTCAGACCAAATATCTGTGTGGATAAGGGTAGGGATGGGTGTGGAGAGAACATGCTGCGTTTCCTGATGAGTTGAAGTCGACTAATACTGTGTGCCTAGTCCAGCTTGATAATTCCAGATGCTGGAGATTCCAAAATAAGTGATACATCTGGTGCAGATAGTCTAGTGATGCTTCTTGCATTGTTGAGAAGGTCTCTGGAGTGTAAGCGAGCTTATTGAACACTCGATTTGCTACTCAGTTGCTTTCACTGGAAAAATTCTGCCCGGCTAAGCCCATCTCAGTGTTGGAGCTCCTCTTAGAATTCACCTTGTAAGTTCTAACTACTTCTGGGTTCTATGCTCAGAAAGTGAGGAAACTTTGGGTTTTCTCATTTTTCAGCTTGTTTTAAGAAATTCTTCAGGAATTTAGTATGAGGCAGGTCAAGAAAAACGGGAAGGAGACTTGTCAGGGGACAGGGGAATGGGGACTCTGATCCAGATATTCCAATTCCAAGTTCAGTCTTCGCAACCTCAGCAAACAGCAGCCAATTGCAAGATACCAGTTCTGATGGGATGACTACAAATTTAAGGCACTTCACATCAATCCAGTAACTGGTTTGAGACCGTGGTGCATCCTTGCTTCTCCCATATCCTGAAGGAATGTTCTTGTGAAGGGGACAATTTGAGAAGAAAGGCTGGCCCCAGCTCACGCATCAGTCAAAACCATTTGTTTTGTTAACCTCATGTGAACATTACAAATGTGTGATAGAGCAGAGGCCACATCCTTTTATCGATTCGCAATTTCTTGAGTCAACATGGCCCCTTTACCTTGACCTTCAAAGGAAACACTTCAAAGGAAAAAGCCAAGGTCCTCTTCAGACGGTGGGAACTCCGAGGTGGCTCTTGCTTTGAACTCGGAGGGCTTGGGTGTCAGTGCCAACCGGTTTGACTTTTCTGTATGTGAGCATCTGTGTGGGCGGGTGGGTGGGTCTCTTTCTAACTGTTACGTGTTAGTGTTCTTTCAAATTATTCTTTAAATGGAAAGGCCTGTGCAGCAACACTACATGGGAAAGTTTCCCACAGATAGGTTTCAGCAAACTATCTTCTGTTTTTATAAAGAGTGACCACGTGTTCTCAGAGGAGTATGTTTTAAATGAGAGCAGCCAGGGATGGAGTCTAATCCCTGGTATTAAAAAATCTGGGTTTGGGGGCACAAGCAGCTCCATTTTCCCATCCTTAAGTCAGGCTCTAACATGGCCAACAGCAGCCAAAGTCCGCCCACATCCCGCCTTCCACAATCGCAGGAATTCTCAGAGTTCCACAGCCTACCATCTGGAGCTAGAGCTGTGCCTCCCCGTCCTGCCTGTGTGCTAGAAAGTTCTTGAAAAAGTTAAAAGGACAACATAAACAGAGCTGTTTTTATCATATTAAATAAGCCACGAGATAGGAGAGAGGCAATTAGGCCCAATTACAGCGTATCTTGTTACAGTCGGGGGCCCTTCCCCACGGAAGGCAAGGCCTTGTGGAAAATAACAAACGCGCACTTGGATTTCTCTCTGCTATTACTTAATTACACTTAGGGAATGAAGTGGGCGCTACAACCTTGAGCTCCGCACAGTTTTATCAGCTGGTGAGAAAACCTCTTTTCCCGTCAGCAGTGTGAGTGGAGGAGGCGCTTGGCACGTATGAGGAAGGATCACACCGGGATCTGCACTGTTATTGCTTTAACTGTCGTTGCTTTTAAATATGGTGAGGAGCATCTTGTCCCCTTACCCTTCTCTTTGGCAACGTTGGATATTTTTTCTTGCTCATGCTGCCAAATACCTTTGAGAACCATTGAGGCGAATTCTAAGAACTCCTTGCTGGCATTGCATTAAACTTGCAAATGATTTGGGGAAGAACTGACAGCTTCATGGCGTATATTCCTCTTATTCAGGAATACGATGTATGCATTGCCTTCCTAGAGTCGCTGTACTAGGCTCTCCTTCCACCAGGAAGGTAGGGCAGTGCCACTTCCTCCCCACTCCAGTAGTTCAGTGGAATTATTAAATTGTTCAACAGTGAATTTCTACTGATAACAGTAAATGGATGTATTAAAAATAATCACAACTTCAGTAAGGTTTTGTAATTTTTTTCAAACACTGCACACAACTCATTTGGATTCTGGGAAATACTCTAGGATGGTGGTTTGGCAGGATAGGTAAGAAATTTTAATACTTGTCTAGGTTTAATTTGACCTAAACTAACTTTCAGGGCTGTGAAAGTGGGTTGAGGGACAAGGATGTTAATTGCATTCTATTTATAATAGCCCCACAAAACTAGAAATGTCCAAAGGTTAAATTATGGTGCATACTTTTGGTAGAATACTATGCAGCTGTTAAAATTTATGTACAATGAGTATATAACTGTATTCAATGAGAAAAGATGTTTTCTTTCAACATTTACTATGAACAATATGCTTCAAAGTGTAGTTGTATGATCCTAGTTCAGTAAGGAAAAAGCATATGTACACAAAAGTGTTGGAGTTGTCCCAGAAAACAGGTTTATGGGAAGTGTTTATATGCATTGTAATTTTCTAGGTTTTTTCCTTAAAATTTTCAAACAAAGAATACTTTCTGTCAAAAGGAGAGAACTTTCATGTATACTATAATATAGTCCTAACTGACTTGTGTTTTTGGTTGCTAGTAAAGTAGAAGTGAGGAAGTCACACTTTGAAACTGATTTTTTTAACAGAGATACATTGATGTGAAATATATACTCCTTAGTATAAATAAAATACCAAAAATACCATTCTGTTCCTATTCTTATAGTAGTTTTATTAAAAGAGGCATCACTTTTTCTCGGATGCCTTTTTCAGTCTTAGTCTGTCAAGATGATCTTGTTTTCCTTGTTAAACCTATTCTACTCAGTTCCATCGGATTTCTTTATAATGTGTGCATACATTGCTGGAACAAAAGCCTTATGTGGTCTTGGTGTGTATTTCCTAGGAGGGTAGCCGTGGACAAGCCGACATTCTCTGTACCTGTTTCTTCATCTGTGTTTTAAAAAAAATTTTTTAAGGGTACTTCCCAGGCTACTAGGAAGATACATGAATCTGTGTATGGAGAACACTCAGACCAGTCACTGGCGTGTGGAAATGTCTCTATAAGGATTAGCTGTTGTTCTTCTTTTTTCTTAATTACTACCAGCCTCTTTTCTTGCATTTCATTTAAAATCTATATTCCTAAGAGAATTTGGGCTGTAGTTTTTCTTTCTTTCTTGTTGTCATGATATGTTGATCAATTTTGGGTGTCCCAAGGTTAGCTTTTCTTTATGTAATGAACTGGGTAGCTGCCCATCTTTTTCAACATTCTAGAATAATTTATATCACTTGCATTTACCTCAAAAAAGGAAATACAACCAGTCAACTACACAAAATGGTTAGCATGCCAAGTTATGGAACATGATATAGCCAGTCATACCAACATCCCCAGGTATAATACGATGCGAGCCCCCAAAATGCGAATCACTTAGTTACACCATTTTCAATGTAATTCCACAGACATTTATGAGATATATTGTTCAATAAGAAAAAATTTACGAAACAGCCTGTGAAATATGACCCAGTTTTTTAAAGTTATTTTATACACATACACAAATGAACATGTGTGCACATGCAAATGTGCTTGGGTGACTTTGTGTGTGTGTGTGTGCGTGCGTGCACTCCAGAAGTTAAGCAGTGATTTCTAAGGAGGGCTAGTAATTATGATAATTTAAACAATTGTGTTCTTCCTTTTTTTCTCACCTGTTTTGAACGCTGAATATGTATTACTCATGTAATCAAAAACCAGAAAGACATTTTAAACCTCTATGCAAATTTATGATGATCTACTCAGTACAAACAATGTTCTTGACCTTGAGGGCATGAAAAAGATCCATGTGATCCAGTCCCTGCTCTCAGGAAGTCTGTAATCTAGATCTAGACAAAGTGGAAACAGACAACTATGACATGGTTGCACAGAGGTACAAACCAAAGGCTGATGAGAGGATGCCCAGCCTTCTCGGTTTGCCCAGGACTGAGGGTTTCCCTAGGATGCAAGACTTGTCAGTGCTAAAACCCAGACAGTACCAGGAAAACTAGGCGGTCACCCTTGCTAGAGATGCCAATGGTGGAGCGGCGTTGACCAAATGTTCACTTGCTTCCCTACGTTTTCCAGCTTCCCCTGTAGGTCATTGGAAACTTTATGATTGAGCTCTGTCCAAGCGGAAAGTGAGGGGAAGTGATGGGTTGCTTCCATTTTGAGACAGTTAAGAGTGGGTATGCATTCTCCAGACCTTCTTTTTCTCATCCTCACCATTGGAAGCTGACAGTTCTGAGATGGCAGAGTTGGTGGATGGAATCAGCTGGGATACCTGAGTCACTGTTGGAGAAGAGCTACCAAGGAGAGCTGCTTGGTCCACATCAGACTGCAATGTGAGAATAATTGGGTTAAGACCCTGAGTTTCAGGGTTTACTTGTTAATACAGCAGAGCATGGTGATATCCTTACTGAAATAGAGCACAAAGATAAGGGATCAGGGAAGAATTCACAGGAAAAGTGACATTTATACAAAGCATGAAGACTTGGTAAGATTTCCTCATGAAGAAGTGAATGATGGGCAGGGGAAGGTCCATGTGGAAGGGGCAGCTAGGCAGGGGAGGACAGGAAGTGGCCCAAGTACAAGCAGTGGTCCTGTGTTGGGAGGTAAGGCCAGGAAGTTTGGTTGTGACATTTGAGGAAGGCCTTGAATTCTTCCTTAGAAGTTTGTGCTTTATTCCAGAGACAACAGAAGGCAAATGGACTTTCTAAGCAACAATGTATCACAATCAGAACAATATAAAGAAATGAGGTATCACCTCACGCCCATCAGAATGACCATTATTAAAAAGTCCACAAACAATAAATGCTGGAGAGAGTGTGGTGGAAAGGGAACCCTCCTACACTGTTGGTGGGAATGTAGTTTGGTGCAGCCATTATGAAAAATGGTATGAAGATTCCTCAAAAAACTAAAAATAGACTTACCATATGATCCAACATATATCCACTCCTGGGCATATATCCAGAGGAAACTCTTAATTTGAAAAGATGCATGCACCACGATGTTCATAGCACTATTTACAATAGCCAAGACATAGAAACAACCTAAATGTCCATTGACAGATGACTGGTATATTTATACAATGAACTACTACTCAGCCATAAAAAAGAATAAAATAATGCCATGTGCAGCAACATGGATGGATCTGGAGATTGTTATACTAGGTGAAGTAAGCCAGAAAGAGAAAGAAAAATAACCATATAATATCACTCATATGTGGAATCTTTAAAAAAGGCACAAATGAACATATTTACAAAACAGACTCAGAGACATAGAAAACAAACTTATGGTTACCAGGGGGAAAGGGGGTGGGGAGGGATAAATTGGAAGTTTGAGATTTGCAGATACTAACTACTATATATAAAATAAAAAGTTTCTTCTGTGTAGCACAGAGAACTATATTCAATATCTTGTAGTGACCTATAAAAGAATATGAAAAGGAATATATATATATAAGGCTATAGCATTATGCTGTACACAGAAATTGACACAACATCATAAACTGACTACCCCTCAAAAAAAACCCCAAAAACATAAAGAAAAGGTTAGATGGGAGGCACTGGAATGGGGTCAGAAGTAGGGCCAATTCAGAGGTGACAATCAACAGTAAGTCCAGGCAGGATTTCAGACAAGAAAGCGTGAGGGCCTGAGCTAGAGCAAGGGTCATAGGTGCGTAGTGACATCTTGGGAAGCCGAAGTTACTTGACTTGGCTGCTCCTAATTTAAAGATCTCATAAAGGGAGAAAGAAGTTGAAGATGCTGCTGAGGTTTCCTCCTTTGTGTTCTAGAGGATGCTGCCATTCACAGAAACAGGGACCCAAGGACGAGAAGCGAGTGTAGGAGAGAAAAGGCCAGGTGATGTGGGCAGGAAGGGCAGAGGGTGAAGGGTTAGTAGAAAGAAGTCACAGAAGTAGTGGAGAGCCAGGAGAGCACAATATTCCAGAAATCAGAGGAGGAGACAGTTGCAAGAAGGAGAAAACTGGACCTGAGTGTCACAGCCTACAGAGGGTGGATAAAAAGCTAGAAAGACTTCGGAACAGCAGCTGCAGGGTCTGTGGTGGGGAGTCAGCTAGGATGCACTGAAGGATTGCCGTAAAGTAACGAGAGCCCAGATACTTCCTTGAGCCTTATCAGCTAGAGGAAATGAAGTTTGCTCTTTTCTTTAAATATTTATTAACGTGAAGACTAATGCTCTTGAGATACCCCTCCCCACTGCTTGGGAAAAGAGAATCTGGTTTTCACTAGTGGTTTCCTCTGTGCTCCAGGAACTGCCACTAATCTGAGGAAGTGTCCCTCTCCTGGCTTGGAGCCCCTGGTGAGCAGAGCTGGGAGCTCAGGGAGTACACACGCCTCCACTCCTGTCTGAGGAGACTTGCGAAACTGGGGTATAGACTGAGCCAGGCAAAACCGAGCCATACACCGAGCCAGGCCTTTCTGCAAGGGTGACCAAGGCAGCCTGCCTGGTGTGCTCTGCACTTGAGACCACTCCTGCCCTCCATTGTAGTCACCTCCTTGGGTCAAGACAGTACCTAGAACAACTTTGTAAATGTGATCTGCCACATACGGGTACTCAAGGCCCACATCAGCAGTGACAAGCCATGCTGACAGAATGGGATGAGAGGGCACGTTCGCTCTGTGGCCTTATTCTCAGGAACATCTAACCCCAGTCTAATAATGAAGAACATCAGACAAATCCCAGTCGGCTTCTTACAAAATACCTGACCGATACTCCTCCCAACTGTCAAGGGCAACAAAGACGATGAAAATGAGAAACTGTCACAGCCAAGAGCGGGTATCACGACAAGCAATTATAACATGGGATCCTGCAACAAAAAAGAACATTCAAATCTAAAGGAATTTGAATAAACTATGGACTTTGGTTCATAATGATGCATCAGTGTTGGCTCTTTGACTGTAACAAAAGCACCCTTCATACATAAGAGGTTAATAAAAGGGAAAAGTGGGCGGGGGATGTACAGGAACTCTCTAGTCATATCTTTGCCATTTTTTTCTGTAAATCTAAAACTGTTTTAAATTGTTTAATTGATTAAATGTTTATCTTTAAAAACATAGTCAATAATAATACCTTTGGTATGGTAACCAAAAAAAAGTCTAGGAAGAAGGAGAGCCCATCGATGCTGTAGCATTTGTGGTCACATCAGTTCATCCTTCTCAGGGTCAGAAAGGCTGGGGACACAGAAATATTGGGAGACATGAGTAAATGTGGGATCTTGAGTTTTTCTTTTAAGAGAACTTGGAGCGCGGAAGCAGCAGCTAAGCACAGCTTGTTTCGTTGTACTTCGGCTACCACCAGACAAAAGGGGTTTATTTTAAAAATATGGACTGAAATGGAATTAAGGAGGTCAGGAATGGAGAGCGCTCCAGGCTTGACCACGACCTCTCCTCTCCTGTGGGCCAGATGTCCTTCCTCTGGTCCCAGTCCCTCTGCTGTGGTCCTCCCTCTGCACTGGCTTCCTCAGCTCATTCAGCCCCAGGTCTCTTCTGACCAGTTTGAATGTGGCCTCCATCTGGCCCGGCTTCTGCTCCTGCCACAGGACAGTCTCCCAGCTGTCACCGCCCGGCCTCTGCGCTTCCTAGCTCTGGAAGATTCCTGCCAGAGCATCCCTCACCTTATTTGATCCTGTCTGTTTTGGAAAAGGTTTATTTGCAGAAAAGTACAATGACTAATCCAGCACACTGATTTCCCCATACAGGGTTAACACCTATCGGCGAGCTATCGTATTTGCTACCGAGCTTTCTCCCTGTGGGTATGTCTTGTCAAAATTATTCAGCATGTGCTTAAATTCCCTTTGGAAGTGAAAGAGTGCAGACAAAATCCTTTTGGACCAACTAAATCCTATTTCCTTCTCTCTCTCTGCTGAACCAGTTACCTTACTCACCATCCGTTTTGACGTAAATTCTTTAGTTCTCTCTCACACACATATCCACAAATAATACATAGTATTCTTTGTGTGTGTGTGTGTGTGTGTTTTCATTTATATAAATATTACCACCTGGGATGACTTCCCTTTTTTTCCAACATCATGATTTTGATGTATATTCATATCGAAATATAGTTGATCTTTTTTAACCACTGCATGTATTCCATCCAGTAAATAGAATAAAAGTAAATAAAGATACATGTCATTTATTCATCCCCTATTGGTTAAAAATGTTGGCAGTTTCCAATTTTTCAACCCTGCCATAGAAATGCTCATCCAGGTCCCCTTCCATACGTGTAGGAGGGTTTTCTGTTGGGTATTTAAAAGTACTGCCAAGTTTAGTCTCTGTGTCTGAAAAAGCATCTGATGAGCCCAGCGGATTTTTTAACATCAGATCTGTTGGGATCATAGAGAAGGTCTTCCCTATTCAAGTTCTGAAATAAGCTGAAAATAAAGCGCAGGGCCGCTAGAAACCAAGAGATCACCTTTATTGCTGGCAGAGTCCAGGTCAGAGGATGAAGCAGTGGGTCTGCTAAGGAAACTCCATGCTTGGGCAGACTACCGCCCGTGACAGACAGCTGGGAACTGGGCCAGGCTGCCCTCACCCCATCTCTCCAGCCACCCAGGGGCCGACCTGGAGAAGCAGAGGAATGCATGGCCCACTGGAGGCTGCCTGCTCCCCAGAGCATCCGTCACTCCCTGGGCAGTGAAAAGCCAGGAGAACATTTTTAGAACAATAGGAATCTACTGCGAGTACACTTCTTAATGACAGGCTGCTAAGCTGTTGATCTCAGGGACAAGCTATAATAATGTGCAGTGAAAACTTGTTGACTTGAAGCTATTTAGAAATGACCTGTCCAGGTGTGGGCAAAGGTGGGCTTCTCCCAAGCCCCAGGGCCCCTCCTCCACTCCCCACTCCAGAAACAAGGTAGAAAAAGTGAGTATGTGACACTATGTGGTGATATTTTAAGAATGAGCCCTATGGCCATTTGGAGAATGACAACAATGTCCATTTATTGAACACCCGCTCTGTGTCAGGCACTGTACTCAGTGCTTTCTATGCAAAAGACTCCCACTAGGAAGGTGTTATTCACCTCATTTTGCAGATGAGGAGACTGAGACTCGGGTTAAGTAACTTTCCCAAGAAACAGGCTCAGTGGGCAAGGGAGACCCACAAAGGAGGAGGAAAGACAAGGAAGGGAATTGCTGAGGGGGAGAAACCTGGACACAGGGCCGGGAGGAGCACCAGGACGGAGGGGAGGAGGCGCCCGCACCGGTGGTCCTAGAGGCCCCACCGTGCCCTTCGTGCTGTCGTTCTGCCCTCTCTGACCTGCGGTCTGTTACATTCTGAATCCTTCCTGGGGACTGATTTCACACTTCATTTGGACAAGCCAAAAAGAGGTGCTGTTGTTAGGCTGAAACTGAAGCAAAGTTTATTTGGTGATTCCCGTCCCCCCAACCCCAACCCCAACCCCTTGCTCAGGGCTCTAGATAGTGGCTTTGAAAATGGATTCTGGTTTCAGAAACTAATCAGTCCCAGACAAATTCAAGAAACCATTTGGGGGTCACTCAATAATTACTCAAAGATGAGCACTTATTTTTTTAATTATAGAAATAACAATACACGCTTCTTGTGGAAATTTTACAAAATGCAAAACTGTGAAGGAGAAAATAACACTTAATCCTAAGGCCACAACCAGGAGACAGTGGCTGCTAAAATCCTGGTGTGTTTCTTCTATGTGTGTGTGTTTAATGACATCAAACTGAGTATACATTCTGAATCTTTCCTTTTTCACTTAAATATAACACGAGCACTTAACAAATGTAAGCCATCGACTGTAAGTGTTTACTGCATGCTTTACAGGGATTACCTTGTTTAAGGAAGCAGAACCCCAAGGAGAGTTTTTTATGATTATTCTAACTTCATAGGTGGAGAAACTGGGGCTCAGAGAGGCTTCGCAAGTTTATACCACTCCTAAGCCATCCTGACGGTTACCGAGGTTTATCTTTTACGTTTCCTGGCCATCTACATCTTAATCTCAGTTCCTATTTTTCAGTTGAAGAATGCATCTTTCTCTCATTGGTATTAGGAACTTTAAGCATATGAACCTTTCGGCTGTCCAGCAGAAATATTTTCTTTTACCATTTGCCTTTCTAATTTGTTCTAATTTCAACATACAGAACTTGCTAACGTCTAAATACTCAAACTATCAATTTTCCGTTATGATTTCTTCCTTTTTATGCTTAGAAAGGCCTTTCCCACCAAAATATTAAACTATATTTACCTTGGTTTTTTAAGGGTTTCATTTTTTTGTCTCTACTTAAATGTAGTACATCTGGAATTTATTGTGCAGTGTGAGGTAAAGATATAAGCAATAATTGTCCCAGCTCTGTTAATTGAGTGTAATTTCCTCACTGATTTGAAATGCCACATTTATCACATTATAAATTCTGACATATGCTGTGGTCTGTTTCTGGATTTCCCCATCTGGTGCTATGATGAACTTTGCGAACTATTTACCCAACTCTTTTTTTGATTACCTCAGGACAGACAACTAGACTCCATTTCCCAGATTCCCTTGGAGTTAGTTGTTGTCATATGACTGATGGAGGGTGAGGGAAGTGACATATGGCACTTCCAGAATGGACTATAAAAATAAAATCTCACATAAGCGGACCTGTGAGCTCTTTTCCCTTCTCACCTGCCTGGGATTGAGAGGATCCCCAGAACAAGCTCAGAGGCCTGTGGTGAGGTGGAAGGAACCTGGGCCTCTGAACCTCTCTCTTTCTGGAAGGTAGCTGCTGGTGCACCTCAAATGCTTTATGGGGATGAGAAATGAACTTCTACGATGTCTGGCATTATATATGTGAGAGTCCATATATCCAAAAGCCAAATTTTTTTTACCACTCTTGAACATTAAGAATCATTTTGCCACCCCACGCCCTAATGATATCTTATTGAAATTGCATTAAACTTACAAAATTAATGTGGGAAGGATTATGATTCATGCTATTCAGTCTTCCAATTCAAAAACATACTATTTTCTCTACTTGTTTACATGCTCTTTTCTAGTCTTCACTAAAATTGAGTGATTTTCTTCATATAGAGTCTGCCTATTCTGTTTAAATATGTTATTTTTGTGGGATTTTTTTCTTCTGTATTATGGAACTTATTGATTACACAGCTATCTTCAGCATATTAATTGATTTGGGGGGGGTACTCAAGCTTTTTCTGTAAAGGTTCAGACAGTGAATTTTCTAGACTTTGTGAGCCATATGGTCTCTGTCACAACTATTCAACTGTGCTGTTGTCATTAGACAGTATGTAAATGAAAGGGCATGCTTATGTTCCAATATAGTTTTATTGACAAAAGCAATCCACTGGTTAGATTTGGCCCTTGGGCCATAGTTCACCAGCCCCTTATCTAAATAAATAATTGTATCATTTGCAAATAACAATACCTGCTTTTTCTACTTCAACGCTTTTAGAGTATGTCTAGAACTTCAGCAGTATGTTATATAGAAAGCGGTTACAGTATTATCTATTTCCTCCTTTAAAGAGATTGTCTCTGGTGTCTCGTTGTTGATTTGGAAGAGGGGTGCCTGTGTGTCTCTGTTATTTTGAGGTTGTATTCCATATCATTCTATGCTGAGTTTATTGTAAGGTTTAAGTAAGGGAAGATATTGAGTCTTAGGCCTTTTGATAATGTATAGAGATAATAATGTGACGTTTGTTTGACCTATTACTGTTTAATTTACATTCCTGGATTTCCCCTGTGCAAACCACCGTGAGTTCTTGGGTAACATAAACTCTGTATATTATTTTAATACTACTAGGTAGGATTTTCGCATGTTTATTAACATGAGAGATTGGGCTATAGATTTTTTAATGTTATCTTTGTCAAATTTTTATATTAGAATTGTGTTGAATTTTTAATGAATTTTCAAATGTTTCATATTTTCTTTTCTCTGAAAGAATGTTACAACATAGGGGTTCCTCTTTTTTTTTTTTTTTTTGGTTGACAAACTTGGTCTGGTACACTTTGGGGGGGTAATTTTTCCTTTTTTCTGCAGTTTTTGATGTATTTAGACTGCCTAATTATGGGCTAGATGAATATATTGAAACAGTTCTCAGCATGCAAATATCAAGCTAAAAAAGAGTAAAATAAATATTTTAGAAGATGCTTGAAGAGTGGAAGGCATTTTTTTGAAAGCAAGATGTAAGAAGCTAATATCATCTTGAAAATAGTTGTTTCTCTAATATTATTTGTCTCAAGGCAGGGTTACCATAGTCCCATTTATTTCGAATGGTTCTAAATAATTTCTGTCCATCAATGGTCAGTTTCCATAAATATACCTCAATCATGATAGTAGTTGAAGGAAATTATTATAAGATCATATATATTTGGGCAACAGACCAACCAAAGAGAAAAAAAAATCTGGAATGTAAGTAGAAAAAAATTAGTAAACTTAAATAATAATAAAGCATTGAAGGCTGAAAGTCCTTTGACCATCTGCTTAAATCGCTATATAATCATGGTTCCCAGATTTTTCTCCTACAAGTCTCTGTATTATGTTGTTTGTTTGACAGCACAATGCTAGCCTGATTTTGCCCAGCCTCTTTAACTAATTGATCAAAATTTCAAATTCCAAGGGTTATAATCTATTCTTGACTCTGACAGAAAACTTGCAGAGATTGGGAATGCAAGTAAGGGCAAAATTAAGTTAAAGTAATCGTGTATCTGGGTTTACTGGGCACAGTCTCAACTTATGCTGTTGTCCTGGTGTAATTAATAGCAGTACCTCCTTTTACCCTCAAAGTACCCTTTCATACACAAACGGTCTTACTACATCTGATCCTATAATGTAGTGAGAATAACCTATTCTAAGTGGGAGGCAGAGACTCAGTGAACGGGTTGGATATGTAAGCTGAAGAGGGAAGACTGCACAGGGGTGGAAGCTGCTTTGAGATCCATGACCTAATCACGTGCTGAGGCTTCCATCCACCAGAGGTGCCAGAGAGAAGCGGCGCTGTGACAGAGTGAGCGCGTGCCTCCACGACGTCTGCCCTCAAGTGTGTAAGGGAAGGGAAATGGGTGTGAGGGGATGGGGGTGCAGGTCCGAGGGCACAGGAAGGGGAGGTGGGAGGACGGGAAGAAGTGATGGGATGAGGAGTGGAGAGAGCCCGGCAGGGAAATAGAAAGAAATGGGGACTGGAAAGCATCACATGGAAATCTCTCCCTAAAAGTTGAACTTCACGCTGTTTCCCTGAGGGAAAAACTAAACTAAAAAACTTCACAGGATAAGAGGTTTGACAATTCAGAAGACAGATGCTGACAGAGACACTCTTCTTGACCAAACTTGGCTCCTCTGACTAGGCTCTGACCTTGGGCTCTGTCCTTGGCCAGCTTATTCCAGTTTTAGCAAGAAGCTTGCTATATTCATTTAGTATAAATGCCCCACTCTTGTTCTGATCATCTTTGATAACTGTCCAAATTCATCAGCCCCCACCGGGATATCTTACCATGCTGGTCTGCCTTTAGCAAAAATCTTGGAAGGTCATTTGAGCAAAGAACTACCCTACATCTCAGTAATTTTTCATCCACCAACCCTCAACCCTGCTCCTTGGCTCTAAATCCCCACTCTTCCTTGGTGTATTCCGAGTTGGCCCCTTCTTTCTCCCTATCTTTCTCCCTCTTGCAAAACCCCATTGCAGGAGCCCCCACTACTATTCAGCCAACCCTAAAATGTCAGCTCTGCAGTGAGGAAAACCATAGAAGAAAGACAAGGAAGTAAGAAAAGCACCATCACTTCTGGAGGCTCCAATCCCACTGCCCCTGGGTAGGAATGGACCCTTCAGTGGTGACCCAGCCCACACTTCCTTCTCCAAGCAAGAGCTGAAGTGCTGAGTCCCACCCTGAGCGTTCTCGCTGTCCAAGCAGGGAGTTTCTACATCCGAATTCCTCCTCCACCTACCGCTTATGTGTTGGGTGGTGCCCTGTCTCTTCAGCCTCCCAGAAGAGAAGGATGAGGATGAGGCTTGTTCTTCTGACGCTTTCAACTCATCTGGGAAGAATCCACCTCATCGCCTCGTATTCTGTGGACTTTGGCCAATGGCTAAATGCCGAGATCCCAAACCGAATACAAAACTGGTCGCAAGCCAAAATGAGGTGGTAAAATCTGGGACTAGACCATAGACTTCAAGATATTTTGATCAGATCGAAATTGCATTTTCTTAGCAATAAGCATAATGATTTTTAAAAATATGTTCATCACTACACTATCTAAGATTTAGAAAAGCTGGGAACAACCTAAATGTGTAACAAAAAGGTTGATTAAAAAATGGATAGAAAAGCCATGTGATCAAATATTATGCAATCATTAAAAACTGGGATTTAGAAAACATGTATGGACAAGGGAACTAAACTCAATATACTAAATGAAAGAAATCAGATTATAAAATGATGTGTACAGAATGATTCTAGTTTTGTAAAAAGTATTTATATACATGTATGCATGCATGCATTAAAAAAAAAAACAGAAAGATGCATGCCAAAATGATCACAACAGAATACTGGCTGAGTTTTTGTCTGTGTTTTCCTGTATTTTGAATGTTTATGAAAAAAAGCAAGCCTATGTTACTTGAGCATTAAGAAAAAAACTGTCTTCTTTATTCATTGGACTTGGAGTATCTGAGAGATACCTTTAAACCTAGTTCTCTGGTGGTCTTTAAAAGACATGGGTTCTTGACAGTGGAATTTTCCGTGTAAGCTGGTCCAGGTTCAGTGGAAGGCAGTCAGTGATGTGGTCCATCATTCCCAACCTTGACTCTAGATTCCTGTAAACTTATGCCACTCACTAACCTGAGCATCTTGCAACAGGGAGATGAGAAAGGAATCACTCAAGGTGCTGAACTGCTGGTAGAGATGTTGAAGGAAAGTTGCCACTAAAGCCACAACCAAGCACCAGTGCTCTTTGGCCACTGCTCCCGAAGTATCAACAGGACCACCTGCCCAATTTATGAGGCACTTGCTCTGAGGGCAGTTTCACATGCATTCAAACCTATTGCTCTAAGCCAGTGTTTACTAGCCTGGAGACTTCAGACAGATGCCTGGGGTGAAACAGCAGCGCTGTTACAAGGAACAGATAGGAAGCCATGTGGAAGCCATACCTTGTACATGGACTGGGAGAATATAGCACATTTATTTGTACTGTTTTTCAAATGCCTGTAGATACTGCTGTAGCAAAAAATACACACACAGTTTTCAGTGGTATTGAATTCATAGCAACTTTTTGTTCAGTACTTCTCAATTAATAGATTTTCGATGTAAATATCCAGGGACTATCATTTGGGGCTCTTTGTACTAAAATATATTGAGAGCCATTGTCTCAGCCTCTTGGGTCTTCAACTCAAGCTCTAAGTTCTTCGGAAAACGTTCTTTGGCTACTCCAGGGGACAGTGATAGTGCTGCCTCTGAAACTGTGTATTGCATGCTGTCCTGTCCTGTTTTCTTACTGTCTCAACTGGGATCTTCTTCTTCCCTGAAGTAGACTGGCAGCTCGATGAGGGCAGGGCCCCTGTCTTCTGCTTCTTTGTCCCTTCCAAATCACTCCATCCAGGGCGGACTCAGTGTGTAGTGATCACAGCCATTCTTCTGGGCTCCTTTCAGTCACTTTATTACAGAAGTCCCTCAACTGATGGAAAGTTTCCATTCTAAAGAGCTATTTCCAAAGCAATTTTTCTAAGTCCAGAATGAGTGCATTTTCTTCACTTACATGGGAGATGTTTGCATTTCCAAGTAGCTCTCACTTACATCTGGTGTGGGAGGCAAGATGGCCATACTTTCCCTCTGGCTCAAGACTCTGCCCTTTTCCACGAAAGTCGGTACATTTTGTAAGCAGAGAACCCTCTGTGTACCGCAGGCCTTGGCCAGATTGCAAGCAAATGCTCTAATCTACCTTTTGCCTTGTGTCTAAATCCAGACTGGGCTTTTATTATTTCACTTAGAACTTACTCTTGCCATATGCTCTCTGGAAATTATTTTTCTCATTGTTCATAAATTCCAAGTTTGTTTACTCTGGAATATGGGAGAAGCAAAAAATAGAATGTTGGGCTGTGAGGGGCAGCGTCTGCCTGAGCTGAGCCTTTTCTGGGGAGTGATAAATGATGCTGAGTTCCCCGTGGGTTAGAGGGCACCCAACTTCAAATAACTACAACATCCGATAACAAAGTTTTTCTCCATCATTTGCAATCCAAACACAAAGAACACAGCCCCGCGGACCCCTCATCCTTCATGTTCAATTGTAAATCCTGATTAAATAGCTTGCAGGTGTCAGGATTAAAGTATATGCAGTGGGAGCCTAAACAGAGGGCCAGCTGGGTTCCTCATTTGCCAGTTGCAGTTTCTTCTTTGTTTTGAAACTGTTGACAGTACAACTAAAAATGTTCCTTAGGGCCCAGGCTGGGTTAAATAACAAGCAGGATGAGTAAGAGAACAGCTGTAGATATTTTTCTGTGTTTAACATACCTGCCTTGTTGATTTATAGGAAGACCCCCATATAATGTACATTTTGTAATCCAAAACATTTAACCTTTGGAGCCAAGTCTGTGATAGAGACATCAGAAACAGGAAAGGTCTTGATGGGCCGTGTGTTCCAAACTCTTTCCCCCTCGAAGGAAAAGTGGAATGACGGGATAACTTGATTTTATGATTCCAGTGACCACGGCGATACTGTCTCGGCCTCATTCGATACTCACAGCTTAACCCGTGGGCACTCGATGCCACGGAAAGCAGAAAGCTCTGCCCAGAGGAATGCAGCTTAGGAATCCCCTCTCTGCATGAGCTGGATGGAGAAAGCCAGCTCTTCGCTAATCATCTGCTCTGACTTCAGGAAGGGATGTGGACAAGAGCCTGGGGGGACCTGCCAAACTGCAGGGCAGGGCTTTGGGCCACTCCCGACTTCCCCTTTTGTGCTGTAGCATTGATAGGTGTCACGAGTTTACAGTATGGAATCCTCAAAATTGGTCTGTGCTTGTGCTGAGCTAGACTGTGGTGTTGCGGAGCCTCAAAGCAGCAGCAGGAGGTTGAGTAGTAAAAATCTAAATCTCAGATGCCATTACTGTCAACCATGTGCTAAGAGCCAGCTGCATTCATGGCACTGAAGTGGGCACCAACCTGAAACTACAGGTTTCAAATAGTGCCTGTGACTTGCTGACTCAATACCCATTCCATCCCCAGGTATGTTCTCTCTATTCGCTGGGGCCAGTGATGGTCACCCCGTTAGCCTTTGCTGAGGATTTGTTTGGGAATAGGCGTGGAAGCCAACTCTGGCCAATAACATACGAGGGAAATCTGTCAGCTGCTAAGATATACAAATATGGACACAAGAGAGACATTATCTTTCTCTTCCTCCGAGCATTGCCTCGTCTGTTGGAGGGGAGCCGGTGTGAGGTGAAGGGGACACAGAGGATGGTGGTGCTAAGAGGCCCAGAGAACTGGGCTCCTTGGTGACTGAGCTGCTATGTTAACCCTGGATCCCACCCCACTTCTGAACCTCAGGTTCTACCAAGCAGCAAATTTCCTAATTGTTGAAGCCAGTATGACAGTAACATTTCTGTTTATCAAAAGCACTCTACGTAGTATAACTTCCCTTTGGACATGCTACCCTCTAAAAACAAAGGATGTATGTCAAGGGAGAGGGGATGAAAAGATGATGGGAGCGCATAAGATTGAAAACTTGATTTTACCGAACAACAAAAACAACCAAACCTACTTTGTTTACTCCTTCAAATGCAGAACAACTGACTGGACACGTTTGCATCCGAGGCATGCTTTTAATTCACTGTCTCTCTAGTGGCATCCCAGATGTCTCGGAACTGATGGGCAAGAGGGAAGTCCCTCGTTAGTCCGCGGACAGCCCAGGCACAGCTCTGGTGGGAAGAGCCACTGAGACCAGAACTGGCTGGAGGAATTAGGGAAGTCAGCGTCTGCAAGGATCCTTCTGGACTTGGGTTATTGGCTTGTGCTGGGTGAGGATCTAGTGCAAACAGAAACAGTGAAGAAATCATTTCACACTCAAAGGATAGCCCCTTGGCTACACGGCCAGATCGTCATCTTGGCAGTGTCGTAAGGCACTAAAGAACTGGGACTTCTAATAAACTGTGATGCTGGGGTGGGGAGAAGGGGACAGTGTATGGCTTGCACTTCCAGTAAAGTGCATTATTAGTACTGCAAACTCTTAACCTTTCAGTTACTAGTAGCACCTTACTGTTCTGTTAGGTACTATGAGATATAAACTAAAAAAACCTAGAGATGGCCTGCAGGGGTCCCAAAACTTCCAAAAGATACATGCATGCATAGGCCTATTGGTGTGATGTATAGAACCCTTCAGAGTTAACCTACCTAATGTTTAAGTCCACCTTGCACTGAGTTTTTCCAAACAATCCCCTGACATTACACTCCCTTTGGAAATGTCCGAAGAATACAAAGAGAGAGTTAATAGTCACTGCCAGGGCTTATGCTTAAGAAGCACTCTTTAGACATGATCTGATTTAATATGTTGTCCTATAAGGTAGGTATTATTCCCACTTTACAGTTGAGAAATTTGTTCAAACTCACATAGATGTACAGGTAGATGTGCTTGCAACTCAGAGCAGGAATGTTGAAGCCAACTGTGCCATTAACCTCTTGTCACTACTGCCAAGACCCACAGGACATTCTCTTTATCTTAGCAGATGCTTGGAAGGTAGCACTGTTGGCTCATTTTGAAAAAAGCCTGAGCGTGGCTGTCAGACCCTGCCTGGGACTTGGACCCACCTTGAGTGAAACATCCTCACTCTTGACCTCAGGAACTCCCAGCGGCGTTGAAGGGGTGAGTGCAAGTTGTTTCATATACTTGGGCACATTGCTCAAGTGTAAGTGGTGCTGTTGAAAGAGCAAGATTTGGGTGAGAGACAGACTCTCCTTTGATCATAATAAGACCCTGTGCTCACCACCCAGCTGCTCTGTCTCAGTTACTTCTGCTGCAAAACGGGCATGCACTGCCTGCCCCTTCGCATGGGGGTCGGGGCTGGTGTCTCAGTGCTATGTGCAAAACACTCACACGGGCACAGAATATGAGCTCAGTGTGACTTTTCCCCTGCTAGTCTGAATATGGCCCAACTGACTGCTGAGTTATTTCATAGCTGGCTCAAAGAATTTCCTTTCAATGACTATCAGAAAGCAGCGAAGCAGTTCCTATATGAGTAATCACTACTGTTGTAACTGCCTGTTATTTGTCTGTTGACATCACTAGGCTAAAACTTTCTTGAGGGCAAGACCTGTATCTTGTTCTTGAAGCAGTCCCACCTCTAGCACATCATAACTACTGTGCTACCCACGGCAGTGGGGCAGCAGAAAGACGTAAGGCCACAGAGTGAAGGACAGAAGATTTGCACATAGCTCACTTAGAATAATGACACTGCTAAATGTCTTGCCTTAGAATATAAGTTTTGTGAAATAAGCCTGAGTATTTCCTTCATGGTTGAGGATATTGCTAATCAGGGTGAATCTCAACATCTTCCTTGTATACAATGAGAATCAGTGGGTGGATTTACTATATTGTAGATAAAGCTCAGATGATTTAATATTTACTGAGGGATTGTAATTTCCGATTCACCTTTTTTTCCAAAAAAAATTGAGGGCAAGAAAATAAATGCAAAGAACTGATGTCCATGTTGAGATGTAGTTGGGAGCCCTTTTCTGGGCTGGCTGGTTAGTCATCACAGAAATGGCATTGCTTTCGAGGGGATGGTTACCGTATTTTCAGCCTGACTGGCATCCACCTCAATTTCCACATTCACTGTCTGTTATCATTTCCTACAACTGTCAGTTCTAATATCTAATGGTGTGGTCATTATACGTCGCACTTGACAGATGAAAATGCATGTGTTGCAGTGAATCCTCATAACAGACTTCTGTGGTGAATATTATTACCCACACTTGACCAGAGAGGAAACTGAGGCTCCAGGTCTCATGTGGCAGAGCAAGGAACCAAACTTAGCCCTTCTTCCTTCCTTCTAATGTGACTCCAAAGCTCAAACTCTCAAACCATGTTAAATGATCCTGTCGTCTGAAAAAAGCGGGAAAGTGGGAAGTCAGCTCAATGGAAGGAATACATAAAGATGCTTCCAGGACTCCAGCCAGTCCTGAGATGGTAACCCCACATCTCCGAGCTGCAAAGGAAGTCTAAGGCAGAGAGGGCAAGTCATTTGGCCAGTCCCCCAGCCAGGTGGTGGCGGATTCCAGGGCTAGCTCCAGGTGGCCTGACTCTTAGCTAAGTTCTCTGCTCCAAAGCCACAGATCCTTGGCTCAGCTAAGCCTGAGAGAATTGGACCATCAACCAAAATACATTCACAGGCAAAATTTCATTATCTTGGTGGAATATCTTCTCTTTTGAATCAACTACCTACACTGGGCTCCCACCGATTTCATTAGACCTCTCCAGTCCTCCATGCCATCTGGCCTGAGAGTCTTCTGATTTCCAACAGGCCTCTGGAGCCTCCAGGATCTGTGAGAGTCCCCATCTCAGTGCCCTGGTTGACAAAGACTGTGTCCCAGGTGCCCAGACGGAGGTCACAGAAAGTCCTGGGTCCACAGAGCCTGGCTCTCCTGTCTGACCGGCATTCCCAGAATCGCTTTACAGCAGGGGCCAAAGATCAAAAATTTTATGGTCGCTTGGGGAATTATTCCTCCCCAACCCATCTGCCCTTTCATCTGCACACCCACTGCCCCAGAATAGCAAACAGCTCCTCGCTCCTAGGCTGTTTCTCGAAAGAATTCACAGCAGGAAAACAGAGGTTAGAAATATTTCAAAAGCTTGGCCACAGCTGTCTGCAGGAGCCCATTTGAAAGCCTTCGTGTAGAAAATCTCCTTCTTCCTTTAAAGTACCAGCCCCTGGTTTTACTCAGCTTAAAGAACTGCAGTGTCACGGTCACTCTCAGGGCCCTCTGCCCACCTGGGTCTATCCAAAGGGAAGCTGAAGCACCCTTACCTAATGGCAGAAATTACATTAAGGGACGGAAGCTTCTAGCTCTCCATGACCACGCATGCCTGTGGGCCAAGGAGGGGTCCCACCACTGACTTGGGAGGGAATTGCGGATGTGGAACACTGGGTTGCACTCTCACCCAGGCGCATCCAGGTGCCCCACTGTTCTAGCTCTTTCTGGGCTGATGATGAGTGTGCAAACCCCAGAGAAGACCCAGTTTAGAAACAGCCTCTGTGGAGGAGAGGGTTAGCCGAGGGCAGCAATTTGTGGGTGGTGTGGACATCTCTGGGATGTGTGGGTCTCAAAGTATGAGCCCCAGCTAGGATGGGGAGGGAAACAAGCTGGCTGAGGACTGCAGGCTGAAAGCCAGTCTCCTGTGCCACCTCTTCCCAGGGCAGAATATAGTGATGTCACAGAGGCATATTTGCTAAGGCAGAAGGGTAACACATATTTTATAAATTAGCTTTTCAGCATACTTTGTAAGCTTTCAGATATTCAGGCACTTGGTACGTGGTATTTCTTTCTACTCTTGCATGTGGACTCACCAATGTTAAGGGTGGGTCTGGACCAGAATTCATCTCAGTGTAAACAAGGATCAAGTGCATTTGTTTCTTCATTCAGCCGTAATTTACTTAACTCCTGACATGTGCTAAGCATCGTGCCAGGGACTGGGTATGCCATGGTGAGCCAGACGCTTATAGCCTGGCTGGAAGGGGAGGCAGCAGCCACCAAATGAGGAGAGCCACAGAGCACTGAAATGACAGCCCCAGGTCAGAGCTAGGAAGGACGTGGGAGTAGGGAGGACCGGTTTTTGTGTGTGTGGTCAGAAACTGACTCTTCATGTTCAGATCAATTTCAACTGATAACTCAGAGGCCTCTGACTAGCAATTAAGTTAATTCAACAAATTTGTGTTGTCTGAGCCTGGCACTGTACCAAGCTTTGGGAGACCAGAAACACAGGCTCTCCTCAATGATCGCAAGTCTAGAGAGACATATGGATATGTATACAGCTAACTCAGGGTCAAGACAGAGGGAAACAGTAGCAGTACAAGGTGGGGGTTGTGGGAACACAGAGGGAGGCATGATTGATTTCTGCTCTACATTCAATGATGGCTTCGGACCAGAAACAACATTCCAGTGGAGGTTTTCAGGATGAAGTAGAATTTACAAAGAACACAATAATGTAGAGAGGCATTCCAAGTTGAGGGAAGAGCTTGAGCAAAGGCACTGAGGCCAGTCGTTGCATAGAGTACTGGGGAGTGACTAGTTACTCTGCACACTGGATACGTAAGGATGTTGAGGGCAGGTTGGGACAAGATTTTGGCAAGCCTGGCCTAGCACGCTAAGGACACTGATGGTTCTGGAGAAGTGGGGATAAATGTTCAGATAAAGTCACTCTGAAGAGAAAGCAGGGAGATGGGAAGAGGGCTATTTCAATCATTTAGGCTAGAGGCTCTGAGGTAGTGAAGCAAGATATTGCTGGTAATAGATTTAGACTTGGCAGTTCTGAGTTTTGATGTAAATTGCAACAGCAATCATCTGTCTCCAACTCCTTCCTCTTGGCCACCTTCTAATAGTTAGTGTTCATTGATTGCAAGTAGCAGACAGGGATGCTGGCTAACCTGAGCAGAGGTGGTTTTCACTAGGTGGCTTCAGCAGCTCACAGCGTCTAGGCGAAGGCTGAAAGGGCCGCTTTGAAAGGATGGGTGATACGGTAGCTCTGGCACTCCAGGTGGCAGCCACGGTAGGAGTTTGTAGAACATGGACAAATCGGCTCGAACTGTGTTGTCCCCAGTATTTTTGTCACTCTTCGTGTGATGCAAGTTTCAGGGAGAGCACATTTGATGAACCTAGATTGGGTCACTCTCAAGCTACTCTGCCAAGGGAGGGCAGGTCACTTAGATCAAAAGTCCCAGGAAACTCCCCAATCAGGAAATAGAGTGTTCCCAGAGCAGTGAGTAGGCCCTGCGTGAAGGCAGGAACTCAAGCTGTCTTAATTCGTGATGTATCCCCAGTGCCTAGAAGGGTGCCGGCACCTAGTGTGTGTAGGATTCATATCTACTGATTGCAGAAGACCATGTAGCAAAAGTGACAGATGTCCACACCACCTTATCAGGCTTCTCCCACCCCCTACTGACTTCGCTGCCTCCCAGGCTGTCAGGGGAGTGTCAGGACACTGAGCCCACCTGCAAGTGTTTGGGGAACTGGGCAATTCACCCTTAGCTCCTTTTCAACACAATTGATGTCCTTGTGCCAATTCTTCAGCTGTCCCAGGGTGCGCTCCCTGGAATTTCTTCACACTGATGATGATTTCCTGTTGGATGGGATGTTTGGGATTTGGGCTGTGTTTTTCTTTTAAATACCATTGCTATTCAAAATGTGAGTTCATTTCTTCTGGAAGTTATTTTTCATCATCTTTTCTCTCCCCAAGTTCTTGCACCATGGGCCTTCCTGCCTTCCTGTGGCTGGCCCTATAAATATTATGTTCTGGAGAGTTGCTGGGGAGTGGGGGAAGGGGTGATGAGTACTTGTTGGCTGTTTTTGCAATTTTTTTGCCTATCCAGGGCACTCTGCAAGGCATCTACAATGGCTGTGTTCCCTCCAAGGAGAGGTGCCTTACTAGAGGTCAAGGCCATTGTTAAATTGAGGTCTGTCCCTGATTTCAGGACATGGGCTCCAAAGGACATATGGAAGCTGCTGGTATCCAAGGGAGAGCCAGCTCCTTTGCTGCAGGCATTAGATTTAAGCACACTTGCAAGACAAAGGAAGGGAGAGAAGGAAGGGGAGAAAATATTGCCTGTTTGGCATGAAGTTGCTACTTTTTTAATCACACTGTCCCAGCTCTATTCATGGCTCAACATCAATATTAAGTCATCATAAAACTGAAGGTTTATGGTCCCTAAAAGATACGCTGAAAAATGTGTGCATCCTATAACTCCTAAAATATGTTGGCGAGATATTTTCCATATGGGTAGTAGGAAGGTTTTGTGGAGGTGACAGTCTGGCTACACAGAGACACACGGAGCAGCTAAGGGGGAACTGTCCCCAGCCTCCTCTGTGGGGTTTGGAACACTGGTGGCCTCCGTAGTGGAGCCACCCTCCCCTACATGGTCTTAAAACTCTTGCCAAATTCCCATTGCTTCCAGAATATAAAATGCAAACTTGGGACCATGGCCCTCAAGCTCACCTGGAGCCAGTCACTGCTCTGCTCTCCACCCAGGCCCTCGCTCATGTGCACCTTGCCCTCGCAAAGCTCGGTGCAGCAGGAGGCCACCTGCAAGTTCTGTCCCCTGCCTGGTGCCTTCTCCCCTTTGCTTTTCACCTGAGTCTCTTTCTCTCCCTTGAGGTCGCAACTCAGACTTAATTCTCTTCCCCAAGTTACTCTGTCGAATATCACACTGTTTGTTTCCCTCGCTAAACTTATCACAACTTGAAACACCGTATCTGTGCACTGGTTTCTGTGTGGAGTTCCTGCCTCCCACGTGGAACTGGAGGACGGGCCTCCCCGACCCCGCCCTGCCTGTTTCCTGCTGCATCTCAGTGCTTCGCACAATACCTGGCACTTACCAACAGCTTAGGGGGTGTTTCCCAACCGAGAGAGTTTACTGAAGCGAGCAGTCTGCCTGATCCATCTGGAGAGAAATTCTGCTTGTTTGGCTTTTCCACTCAGCTTTTTAGCATCAGTGCATGGAGCATTTTAACACCAGGCCCCCCATTTCTGGAAAAAGTGACAGACACGGGGTGACTAACTCGCCATCCATCACTGCAGCCTAATCTCGCTCCCTGGCCAAGTGATCCTGCCACCCTAGGACCACATCTTCCTCATCTCTTGAAAAGGAAATGTTACAGCTTCTCTACGAGGGTTACTATGCAGGAAAAATGGCCTATGGTAGGTGCTCAGTAAATTTTCATTTCCTTCCCCTTTCTCCAACCACTTTGCAAGAGGCCTAAAGACTTCAAGTTCTTTAAGGAGAAAGAAATCACTTAATCAGGAAAGGGTCGAGGTGCTTGTGGAAAAAACTAAAGCTGCCAGCAGGGTTCCCCTCCCAGACACGATGCTGAATATGGTGTCAACAAGAGCTTCGAAAGCGCCCGCCACCCCTTGAGGCTTCCAAGCAGTGTAGTGGGGAGAGCTTCACTCAGCCCTGCATGTCCATGTGTTAACTCAGTGCCCTGGACACATCCATGAAACACCTGAGCCTCAGTTTCTCCCTCTGTAACATGGGCACGTAATACAACCGTGCCAATTTGGCAGCACTGTTGTAAGGCTTGGATGAGACCAAGTATTTGAAAATAAGTTGTCTTTTTGAAGAGATGGGGCGGACTATAGGGAGAGTGGAGGGGCAGACCCCTGCTTTATGCTGGTGCCTGTATCCTCCCAGATGCCTTCCTACGGCACAGTGAAATACAGAGCTTCAGATCAGAAGGGACAGTCACAGTCATCTCCAGATGAGGGTTTTGGGTTTTTTTTTGGCTTTTAAAAAAATGTTTAATTATGGTTAAATACACAACATATAGCTTACCCTCTTAACCATCTTTAAGTGTACAGTTCAGTGGTATTAAGAACTTTCACAGTATTTTGCAACCCTCACCACCATACATCTCCAAAACTTTTTTCATCTTGCAAAACTAAAACTGTACGTCCATTAAATAATTCCCCATTTCCTCCTCCCCCCAACCTCTGGAAACCACCATTCGATTTTCTGTCTCTGTGAATTTGACTACTTTAGGTACCTGATATAAGTCGTATCATACAGTATTTGCCTTTTTGTGACTTGCTTATTTCAACTAGCACAATGTCCTCCGCTTCATCCATGTTGTAGCATGTGTCAGAATTTCCTTTTTCTTTATAAGGTTGAATCATACTCCATTGTAAGTATATATATCCCATTTTGTGTATCCATTCATCCATCAATGGATATTTGGGTTGTTTCTACGTTTGGGCTATCATGAATAATGTTGCTGTGTATGTGGGTATATAGATATCTCTGCAGGAGCCTGCTTTCAATCCTTTAGGGTATATATCCACAAATGGATTTGCTGGGTCATATGGTAATTCTATGTTTAATTTTTTTTTGAGGAACAATCATAGTGTTTTGAAAAGTAGCTGCACCATTTTTCATCCCTATCAACAGTGTCTAAGCGTTCCAATTTCTCCACAACCTCACCAACACTTGTTACTCTTTTTTTTTTTAATGGTAGCCATTCTAATGGGTGTGAAGTAGGTGTCTCATGGTGCTCTTGATTTGCATTTCTCTGATTAGTGATTTTGAGCATCTTTTCTTGTATTTTTTGGCCATTTGTATATGTTCTTTGGAGAACTATCTACCCAAATCCTTGGATAATGACCCACTTTTTAATTAGATTTTTAGAGGTTTTGTTATTGAGTTGTAGGAGTTCTTTATATATTCTGGATCTTAACTGCTCATCAGTCACATGGTTTGCAAGTAATTTTTCCCATTTCATGGGTTGCCTCTTCACCCTGTTAAGAAGTTCTGTGCATCAAAGGAAAATTTATTTTGATGAAGTTCAATTTATTTATTCTTTTGTTGCATATGTTTTTGGTGTCATATCCAAGAGATCATTGCCAAATTCAATGTTAAAAAGCATTTTTCCTGTTTTCTTCTAAGAGTTTTATAGTTTACTCTCAAATTTTTGATCCATTCCAAGTTAATCTTTGTAGAGGGTATTAGGTAAGGGTCCAGCTTCATTCTTGAACATGTAGTAAAGATGATTTTTGACAGAATAGAAAACTGAGCCCAGAACGGGAAGTAGTCTGCCCGAGAGAAGGCAGCTGGGCGGAGACAGAGCCAAGGCTAAAACCCAAGGCTCCTGTGTCATAGTCCAAAGCCCTTTCCACTCTTTGAGGAAATAGACACTCTGGGAATGAGTGATGCTCAGCTTTGCTGTGTGTCTAACTAGAAACAACTGGAGGAACAAAATGGGATATTGAAGCTGGTGGGTTTCCCTCCACGTGGAGTTATCTGGCCCCAAGTCCAGACCACTGTGTCAGTAGCATGTGATGGGCTTGTTCCTTTAGCTAAGAGGGTCACTTTTCAGGACACCTGTGACCATCAGACTTGAACAGCCACCAATGAAAAGATATTGCAAAGAAACAGGCTCCATGTTCAGTCACATGACAATTTGGTGGAATCTAACTTCTAGTCACTGATAGGAAGGGAAAAAGTGCTTAGTGGCCTTCCACATATATACCTTTTGTGCCTAGCGGCCAGCAACATAGTTCAAAATGCAAGTATCTTGAAGATGGGAAAGAAGGTTTGGGCTTTGGTGAACTTGCTGGGCTAAGGCAAGGGTTGGGAAACCACAGCCCACGGGCTCAGGAAAGTCCTACTGAAACACAGCCGTGCTCGCTTGCTGACGTGTTGTCTATGGCTGCTTTCATAGTGCGTCATCCGAGCTGAGTCATCAGGGCAGAGACAGACGGTTCACAGAGCCAAGTCATTTATTATCTGGCCTGGTACCCCAAAAACAAAACCAACAAAACGTTGCTGGCCCCTGGGCTAGGGAAACAGAGTAGAGATGACGGGCACCACAGCTGAAGCCCCTTGCCTACAGGGCAGCCCACCTTCAGGGACCGTGTAGCCTTCACAGCTGGCTATAGAGTGACCATCAGCCACATCAGAAGATGGACTAGTGACAGCCTGAACGTTCTAGCAGTTGCGTGCTCTCCCAGCGCTTCCCAGGCCCAGCTTAGAGGAGATGCGGTAGCTGTGAGGTCGCTGAGCACAAAGAGGGGAAGAGCCCCACGGGAGCCAGGTGCCAGCCCTGCCACATCCTCTGGCCACACCACTGAAAACCGCAGTAAGATTTTTGGTCTAAAGGCAGAGTAGCAGCTTGGAAGTCAAGGTCCAACCACATGGGACAGAGCTTGATGTAGTGCCTCACACTGTTGTCATCATGTTCAGCTTTCTCACACATGTTATTAGTAACTTGTCACTGTCAAAATTGATGTTAATTAGTTTCCTCTTCAGTGTAGTTGTGGGCAATTCGCAAACCTCTTGTCCTGGCTGATAGAAAGCGCCAGGAAAGCACGGATCAAAATAAATCTCAGCTCTGCCACCATGAGCTGAACTTGGAAAAGTGACCCAATGTCTCTCACTTGTACGTCCTCATTCATAAACAGTGTCAACAAGGGTTGATGGGAGAACTCAATAAGACGATGGGCGTGAACCTGCCAGAACATCCCACAAATGCCTGTTTCCTTTCCTTAGTCTGTTTGGCACCACCCACCAGCAGCAGTTTCTCCTTTAGAGGCCAAGCCTCTGAAGTCTCTGGGTGCCTCCTCCCTCCACACCCCTCACTCCCTGTGGCTACTCCAGGCTGAACAAGAGGCTCGAAGTAACCATTATGCTGCAGTGTAAGGGACTTTCGAGGGACAACCATAATAAGCTTCTTTAGAAGCTGCTGTGGGTTCCGCCCAATGGAAACACACAGTACCCGGAAATATGCCCCAGTTCTAGGCCATCCCACTCTCAGGAATCACTGGAGGTAAGAGCAGTTCAAACACTGATCAGGGCGTCTCCGACAGTAACTCAGACTCAGTCTGGTCTCAGACCTGGTTCCTCAAGGCCCACAGATGGTATCTGAGGTCATGGGGATGGTCCAGCTCCCCAGCTCCATTTCCTGCCCTGTCTTCATCGGCCACAGCCATTTCTACAAGCCCAGATCTGAGGCCTCTGGATGAGTTACTGAGAACATGTGTCACAGTGTTGTTTGTTATAGCAAAATATTCTGGGAGGTTTAGACATAGGAGGGGGTTGGATAAATCACTCATGCTACTATCCAGCCATTAAAATGTGTGGTAGATCTTCCTTTATTGAAATGAAAAGATAACTGCAATGCATTTGAGTAAAAACAGCAAATTTCAAAATCACACAAACAAAACAAGGACACTTAGTTTCAGGTTTTATATTCCAAACACTTACTCATATATGTATTCGCATAGGGAAAGTGTGAAAATGTAAGAAGATAATAGTAGTTTCCTCTGGTTGTACTGTTGGTAGATTTTACTGTTTTATGTATTTTGTTGTTGTTGTTGAGGTATAGTCAGTTTACAGTGTTGTGTCAGTTTCTGGTGTACAGCACGATTCTTCAGTCATACATGAATATACGTAAATTCATTTTCTTATTCTTTTTCACCATGAGCTTCTACAAGGTATTGAATGTATTTCCCTGTGCTGTACAGTATAAACTTGTTTATCTGTTTTACACATACCAGTCAGTATCTGCAAATCTCGAACTCCCAGTTTATCCCTTCCCACCCTGTTTTATGTATTAAGAATACATATTTCAGAACTTTGTAACAGGAAAAATTAAATAATGCTCTATGTTAAGTAAAAATGCTTCATAGGAGGTTTAAAAAAAGACTGAGAGGTCCCCTTCTCCAGTACAGACATGTAAATAAATACAGAGGGAAAACAGAGCCTGTTCTCTGGGGATCCGCCTTATTGTCACACTAATAGGGGGCCAACAAAAGAGCTGGGTGACAGACTCCAAATCTTGGTTCCCTCTTTTCACTGTGTTCAAAGACTGATTACAGCTAAAGCTGCGGGATGTATGAGCTGGGAGGCCCTGCAGAGATCGTATAACGCTGCATTCTGGGGGCCAGCGTGATGCGCTAAGTTCTCACAGCAGCCTGAGACCCTCCTTCTCACGCTCGGCTGTGTCTCCTGTCCCGGTCCTCCAACCTGTAACTTGGGAGGACTCTTGACTTTAGCCCATCCCTTCATCCTCCGCTCCTGTGTGGTCCCCACGTAGCCATCCACACCCTGGGGTGATAAATACATGGGTGGATTCTGAAACAAAGGGGACCTTTTGTTACCAATGGGAAAGGAACCCTGACTGGGACTTAGATTCACACTGTCTTTTGTGGTCTGAGCCCTGAAACATGACCAGTGCCTCTATGAACTGAGCTTGGTCATAACCAATTAATGAGAAGTCATTCGACTGATGAGACCACGGTGAAGATTCCGCCAAATAAAAGGGCTGTGCTTCAGAAAAACCACATTTTGATGGTTAGGTATGTTCACTGCGGTTATTTAATGGATCTCCTGCTCAAGAAGACCCAGCACACTTTCACCAAAGAAAGTCAGATACTGAAGATTCTAATGCTGTGAGAGGAGAGGCCAATAAACTTTTAAGTGTAGAAAGTATAACTTCAGGGAAGAAGAGCCCGCATCAGTACAAATTCCATGGTATCATGAATCTATAAACATCCCAAAAGTAAATCTGTTCCTTGGTGAAGGCTATATAAAATTTTTTTGACATGAACTTACCCACCTCAGGGCAACTGGAGTGGTTTCCTGGGTCTGTGTAATGACCCTCATCATTCCATATGCAGTGTTGTAGTGATACACTGCAAAAATGGAAGCCGGACGCGGTGCCCTCCCTCAGGGGAGGAGGCAGAGGTGAAACAGACAGTCATGATTCAGACGTCTAAGGGACAGCACAGGTCACTGTGGAAGCTCGTAGTCGGGGACTAAACCAGAGCTGGGCGTCAAGGAAGGCATCCTGGAGAGGCACGTCTAAGTGGGGTTGTAAAGACAGGTTAGACTGAGCCACACAACGAGGAGAAGTTAGATTTTCCAGAATTCAGATATTTCACTCTCCAAGTGGAAGCCTCCTAAAAACTGAAAGTTGGGGATAAATTCTAGAAGCAGAAAACAGCATAAATTGTAGCCTGCAGAGCGTGGCTACCCGCGAGTGCTGTATTTCATGGGCTTTTCACCACAACTGCTCTCATTTCAGATCCCTGTTGGCTTAAGCCCAGCCTTACCTTCGAGATCAGTGTGGGCTTGAATAGCGTGGGAATATTTTCTCTTACATAAACAAAACTTGCAGCTCAGGTGCTGGTACCCAAACTCAGCTCCTGCAACACCCTCCAGAATGAGCTATCTTGCCTGGATGTGAGGAAAGGTCCCAGAGGGTGGGGGCTCCACGGGCCTCTTGATGAACAGTATGCCCAGGGGAGCAACAAGGCAGCCTCCCCTGCCACGAGAAGTGCAGTCAGAAGCTAAGTCTGGTCTCCCCACCTGCCTGGAGCCCAAACCTCTGGCCTGCCCTCGCCTGTCACAAGTATGTCAACCAGAGCCCATCTAACACGGAGCATTTGTCCAAAATCAAAGCCCCACTTCCCTCCATAACACTTCTCGGAACATTTCCAGATTATCAGGAGTTTGTTAGCCGGTCGGAGCAAGGCAGTGGGCAGACTCCGGGGGAAGGACGTTCAATCCAGGACAGATGCCATCCTGATGAGCCTGGGAAGGTGAGACTAAACTGCCAGGTCTTAAGGAGAGTGCGCCCCTCCCCCACCGCCACACTGGGACCCACTTCAGAAGAAAGCAAGTGGCATTCTTCTCAGCCTAAGATGCTCTCAACAGCTCAGGGTGACCGCATCTCCGCCAGCTCCTTCAGCAGCTCAGACGTGGCAGATTTCCAAGGAGGGCGACCTGGGCTGGAGCCCCGCATTCTAGCGACTGGTCCGAGCCTCCATTTCCTCCATTTCAAAATGAAAAAAAGTCATACCTTTGTCACAAAGGTTGTCACGAAGACTAAGTCAGACAAGGAATTGAAGGCCTCCTGGCACAGCGTCTGACACATATGGTAATTATTATTACTCTCGTAAAATTGCACGTTACTATGGAATTCTGCCAATAAATTATTGACTAGTAAGATTATAGATTGTTTTAAGTTATAGTTCGACTTTCGGTTCTTTAAAACCACCTTTGATGTAAACAGGAATTCTTGCTATTTTGAAGCTCAGGTACACGGTTAAATCAGGAACATATGCATTTGCCTAGATGCGTACTGATATTAAAGCCCTCCCCCAAAACAAACAAAACAACAACAATGACAACAAACCTCTCTTCCTGAGTTACTGTCGAGTCCTGCCTTGGAAATAAGAAGTTAAAAATCGGAAAAGGGGAGATTCGTTTTCCTTTCAGGCCACAGAGCACCCTGCTAGCATCCTTGCAAGAACTCACATTTGCAGTAACTGAAATGACAGATGCTGTCAGTGAAACTGAAGAGGCCTCGGGAGTATCGTTGTGGTTTGGCTAAATGATGATCAGATGAAATATTGTTGGTTAAGTCTTACCGAGGATGTCTTCACATTAGAGCTATTTGCAGAAAAAGCGCCGTGAAGTCAGCATGGGCTTGCTGTTTTTCTCGTGCATGTTTTTCATTTTGATATTATATCATGAACAGCTGTAAGGATAATGTTAATCGTCCCTTCTGGAAACATTCATCACGAGGGTTTATTTATTATTTGGTTTAAGTATTTAAAAGTTAAAGCATTTCCAAGCTGTCACTATTGAAATATTTCTAATATTGCAAAAGGGCAATTATTTCAGAGAGCCTGCTCTTAAGATTTCCACTTAGGAGAGAAAATAATAACCAATGTTCTCTGGGTTTGGTTAATGAGACTGAAAGGTGCACTGGGAACACTTCTTTTTTCACTGAGAACTAAATTTTTCCGTGTAAACGTGGAGCTGTAAATTCTGAGAAGGGATGGATGCGTGACTTGGGGGTATTGGTATGATAGAAGCTTGGCAGGCTCTGTGCCACCAAAAGAAAAATATCCCACAGTCATGTGGGCCTTTACAAAGTGTTTTCTGTTTTAATCTCAACCTCACCGTTGTCTTATACACTAGGCCTCTGTAGAACTTCGTTGGTGAAGAAACAGTTTTTGTGGCTTACGCAAGATCAGCCAGTTGACTTTTTGTTTAGTAATTGAAGGGCAGAGCTACAACCAAGCCAGGCTGTATGAATAAGGACGGAGACTGAAAGCTCAGGACTCGTGGTCTGGGAAGTCGAGAGCAGGTACACTGTAGCGTTGTAACCCCTTGGCCAAGTCGCTTTGTGCAGGGCACAGTTTGTACAGACATAAAGGAAGACTCTGGTTCTAGGTCTTGGGGACACACAACAGATCAAAGAGGACATGGTCTTGACCTTCCAAAGTTGAAAATCACTCAGCTAAAATAGGTCATTAAAAAAAAAAGTCACGTCTTTGGATACCATTCTCTTATTCTGTGCCTGTTTTCTGATTATGTTTTGAAATGTGAGTTTCTCGCTTACAGCTCAATGAAACCCACCTAGACTGTGAATGCACAGCAAAGTCTCATTGCTACTGCCCAGCCTCCTCTTCGTATTCAGGACCAAGTGTTGCCTTTGCCAGCTGGAAATGCATCATAAAAACCCATTCCACTTTTCTCAGATCCAGAGGCAGCCTCATCAAATTTTCTCTTCCTCCATGGTCAACTGTAATATGTGAAAAGCATCAAAAAAACCGTCCACCCAGCCCACATGGACTTGAAAAGAAATCAGTGAATGTAGCTCTCAAGAGCGACATGTGGCAAAACAGTGAGTTGTGAAATTTGTCACTACAGAGCAATACTTTTTTTAAAAAAATGAATGATTATTATTTTTTTAAGAACCACTTGAATGGACTTTGCAGTTGTATCTTTGGAAATGAAATCCCTGGGTGCTGAGACCTTAAGATTTTCCTTGGAAACACTATAATAAGGAAATGTAAGAATGCTGAAGGAATTTAAAGCATGACTTTGTGGAAACTGGGTTGGGACCATCTCAAAGGAACAACAAAGGACGTTCTGTTCCCCCAGTGACTCTGCTTCTCCCAGTGGATTCCTTTGAGGTTCAAATGGGGAGTTGCCTTTGGCAGGGCTCCACTGAATATGCCACTTTTTCACCCTCGCTTTGATCACAGTGATGGGGTTATTTGCGCCCATGCAGCCTGGAAAGCCTCCTCAAATGGTATCCCGTAGGTTCTTTGACCGGGGGCAGGGTTGGAGGGTTGAGCTCAAAACTGTCGGTTAACTTTTCATGAGATACGGTGGCAAGTGATGCTAGGTTACCAAGATCAAACACCATTTAGCATTTTCCCATGCTCCTTCTATCTAAAGCACCTCCTACTCACCTGCTTTGGGGTGCCTGGTCTGACTCACATGAGCATGAGGCCGTAAAGTGTGCTGAAGCGATGGACGTTTAGTGGCCTTTGTAATAAGTGGTTATCTAGTCTGACACAAATGCAGGGCCTCTGCTCACACATGCAGTAAATTGGTTGGTCATTGGCTCCAGTTGGCCCGTGGACCAGCTGGAGAACAGCCAGGTGTAAACAAAAGAGCTGGGGCTTCAGAGCCAAACTGGCTCATCCTGCCCCCCATCCCAGAGTAGAGGCCTTGGATAAGACACTCGGCTCTCTGGAGCCTCAGTTTCCTTTCCATAGGAGAGAGTTGATAAAACCTGCATTCAAAACAAAAAAAGACTTTTGTACAGCAACAGAAACTATAAACAAAACAAAAAGACAACCTACGGAATGGGAGAAAATATTTGCAAATGATGTGACTGACAAGGGCTTAATTTCCAGAATATACAAACAGCTTATACAACTCAAGAACAACAACAAAAAAACCCAATCCAAAAATGGGCAGAAGACCTAAACAAGCAGTTCTCCAATCAAAGATATACAAATAGCTAATAGGCACGTGAAAAATTGCTCAGTATCGCTAATTATCAGAGGCATGCAAATCAAAACTGCAACGAGGTATCACCTCACACCGGGCAGAATGACCATCATTAAAGTCCACAAGCAGTAAATGCCAGAGACAATGTGGAGACAAGGAGCCCTCCTGCACTGTTGGTGGGAATATAGTTTGGTGCAGTGTTATGGAAAACAGTATGGAGATTCCTTTAAAAACTTAAAATAGACTAACCCTATGATTCAGCAATCCCACTCCTAGGCATATATCCTGAGGAAACTCTAATTTGAAAAGATACACGCACCCCAATGTTCATAGGAGCACTATTTACAATAGACATGACATGGAAGCAACCTAAATGTCCATAGACAGACTGGATAAAGATGTCATATATGTATTCAATGGAATACTACTCAACCATAAAAAAGAATAAAATAATGCCATTTACAGAAACATGGATGGACCTGCAGATCATTATACTAAGTGAAGTAAGCTAGAAAGAGAGAGAAAAATACCATATATCACTTATATGTGGAATCTTAAAAAATGACACAAATATACTTATTTACAAAACAGAAAGAGACTCAAAAACATAGGAAATAAATTTATGGTTACAGGAAGGGAAAGGGAGGGTAGAGGGAGACATTGGGAGTTTGGGATTTGCAGATACTAACTACTATATATAAAATAGATAAAACACAAATGTCTTCCATATAGCACAGGAAACTATATTCAGTATCTTGTAATAGCTTGTCATGAAAAAGAATATGAAAAGGAATATATATATAACTGAATCACTATGCTATATACCAGAAAGTAACACAATACTGTAAAAACTGACTATACTTCAATTTAAAAATTTAAAATAAAAAAACGAAAAGACCAGCAGCAACAAAACCTGCCCAGAGGGGTTCTCACAAGGTTGGAAAGAGATCATGACTGTCAGGTCCCAGCCACTTCGGGCTCAAGAATGAGTATTTAGGGTCATCTCCACCTCGACTCCTGCTCTGGGAATTTGGGGGCAATTTTCCTAGGATCTAGAGCTGGTTCCTGTCCTGAAACAAAGGACTTTCTGCCTACCCCTTCATTCTCACCACAGTGGGCTGCCTCCCAAGAGGAGGCTTCTGGGAGGCACAGGTCTGGTGTGTGACAGCCACATGCAGGCACAGCATTTGGGGCACGGAAGAGTAGCCACTCTCCTCTTTTCTCAAAGGCCCCTCCTAAATCAGAACAGCAGTCTTCCCAGAGTCCTCCTCCCTACTTTTTTTCTTTTTTTAAAAGTCATCACAGCTAGGAGCAGATTAGTTTGCTGGTTTGTTGAGGGTTGCAGCAGCTGGAAAGTTCTGGAAAGGACTCTGCCTGGTCCAAGCTGGACAGATCTGCACAGGCAGCCCTGGGGTCGCAGAGCTGAGTGCAAACATGTGTACTAAGGGTCCCTACAAATGGAGAGGGGACTCCGTCCTCCCTTTGATCGGCCTTCACCCCACTGCTCGTGCTCTGCCGCCTGGGTCTGGACTCCTGTGTGGGACCCTCCATCTCCTCCCCTTCCTCTCTCTCCTTCACTTGCTCACGCCTCACTGGCTTGATTCTTTCTCCACTTTTCTTCCTCACAGCTCTTTCCCCCTTTGGCCTCTCCTGGGGTCTTAGTATAGTCTAGGGCCTCAGTTTTGCCTCCAGCCATGCCTTTGCCCTGCCCCCAATCCCTCATTCTAGGCCACAATCAAAATTCTGATCCCCTCCAGTTGGGACGGCGGGGGTCGTGCAGTCCTGAGATCCAGAGAAATGAGGGGGGCCAAGAAAGTGCCAATGGCTTGGCTTAAAACAGGCCTGTCTCTTGCCCCCCCACCCCACCCCCAGAACTATATCAATTAGAAGTAATGCTGAGCTAAATACCACTGCTCACGGGGCAAACCTTCCTAACTGGAAATCATTAGCTTTTTACTTTTTTTTTTTTTTAATAAATTATGGTCTAAATAACCAAATAATGAATCTCTCACTAAGCAGCATAATCAATCTTCATAACCTACGGAAATACATTCTGGAAAGATTGCATTTTACTGCTGTTGAAAACCTCAGTTTCATCAAATAAAGGAACAAATTGCCATTCAGGAAATTATTCTTGGGCTAAAATATGCAATCAACACTTAGCTTCCCACCTGCACAGTCCTAGAATGCACGTGGGGTAATGACATTTGACATGGGGCTTGTTATACTCCTGACCCAGGAGAAGGGTTTTCATATTTTCAATTTGCAATGTCTGGCAAGATTCCCGAAGTAATTTTCAATTAAAGTCCCTGGTACTTGTCAAACATGAAGACATTGCCCAAAAGATGGAATAACTTCATTAGGACGAGACATACTCGTTTCGTGCAGTGTTTCAGCTGAGTGTGCAAACACTATGCTCTTTTCTTGTCCAAACACTTTAACTCAACAAAGCAAAGTCATTTTCTGTCTCCGGTCCTCTACGTGGACACAAGTTTAAGGGGAGGGGGTTGTCCAACTATAACCTGCCAGTGTTATTCTTTCCATCTTTGGTGAGATCAGCTCCCCCATTTTGACTATGTTCATTCCCTTAGCTGACTCTACTTCCCCAGATGTCCTTGACTCAAAGTCAGCCAATCAGAATTGTCCAGAATGTTTCATCCTGGACTTAGGAGAGAAGCTATTTTCTCTACCATGTTGCTGTTAATATTGGTCCAGAGCTTCCCTGCGAGAAAACCCATGGGAAAGAATAAAGCCATTATGCAGAGAAACCCAAAGGCCAGAGTCCGGAGTAGAGCTCTGAACACACATGAATCCCTGGTTCCAGCTGCCCGGAAAGCCAGCTCTTGCCTTGCCCTTTCCACAGCAGATTATGTGAACCAATACTTCTTATCTGGCTTAAGTTTATGCAAATAGAATGTCTGCACTTGCTACCACAAAAGTCCTGACTAATCCCCAAGTGATGCCAGTATAAGGACATGTTGGCAGAATAAGAATGTAATAATGTTAAGAAACATTTCCTAAGCATTGTCTTTAAATATTTATTGATTGGATCAATAATAATACATTGTACCTCGATGGTCTGGCCCACGGTAGAGGTCCAAAGATGATTAAAATATGGTTAGACCTCAAGAGGCTCAAAGACTGGGATGGAATACAGAACATGAACAAACCATTGTCATAACAGAGGTGCATAGGCTCATACAAAATGCTGTGAGAGCGATTAGCTCTAAGTAAGGCATGCAGGAGGACGTCACGGTGGAGACGGCGCTTTTCCAAGTCTCGAAGGGTGAATGCAGTTGCAGTAGGTAGAGAAAGGTGTGAGGGTGCTGCAGGCAGAGAGAGTGTGTGCTGAGTGTCAGGGGCCCAGGCGTGGGCGGCGTTTCTCAGGAGCATCCAATAGTTCAGGGTGGATACAGCCCTGGCACTTGGAGGGGAGGAGAAAGGTGACAAGAAATGAACCCAAGGAGCAGATGAATTGGGAGCAGATGAGAAAAGTCATAATGACATCCACTGGCAAGGAGACACAGGTCTTTAAGGAAAGCAGCAGCGCAGTTAAACAACCAGCCAAGCGTTTTCAAGTTGAGGATTTTAAGAGCAGGCTGGCAGGTGAATGGATTGCAGGAGGGGCATGACCAGAAACCAGGGGGCTCTTGAAATCCAATGGAGCATGGACAAGGGTATGAAGTAGGGTTGTGGGTGTGGGAATGAACGTGAGAAAATAAATTTGACGACGACTTCAGAGGCATGGTTACCAGAATGTTATGAGTAATTACAGAAAGTCAAGGTGGGACAAGCCAGGAGCACCTCCAAATTTCTATCTTGAAAGGCTGGGTAGACAGCGACATGCTGTGAATTGGAATGAGAAACATAGGAGGGGAAAAATCTGAGTGGGCAATGAGGAGTTGAAAAATTGGCCTCAATTTTGGGGCCTCATCTCAGCTCTTCTATCAACCAGGTGCCTGACCTTGGATACATTGCTTAACTCACCCAAGTTTTCTCAACCATAAAATGAAAAGCCTGGAAAATTCATCCCAGGTTCCTTCCGAGCTTGAATAGTGTGTGATTCAAAAGACATAATATGATCAAGACGGAACTGACAAGGCCTAATGGTCAACAGCATGTAGTTAAGCAGGGTGTAACTGAGAGCTCTGAATGGGCTGCAGGCCAGGGAGAACAGTCCCCTTGAACTTACTGCACAAGAGGAACCTGAGAAAGGGGCATGTGGGCTGGGGAGAATATGGTGCTGTCTCCTTAGGAGCACACTTCACAGAAGAACTTCTTTGCTTCCTATATAGCTTGAAGGTCTATAAAGACTCCCTCTCCTGTGTGTTTTTGGTGTATGACCAAGACGGTATTGCAGAGCACTAGGGAAAGAAGCAGTATTCAAAAATTATGGTGGAACAATTGACAACCCCAGTGGGGCAACACAGAATTAAATCCACACCTCATACCAACCTCAAAATCAATTCCAGAAAACCAAGGACCTAAATGTAAAAGCCAAAACTTAGAGAATCAAATATAGGAGAATATCTTTATAACCTTATAACAGTGATAGACTGGGAAAATTCATTCTGAAATCATTTTAGACTTAAGAGAAGAGTTTCAAAACTGTTAGAGTCCTATTATATTCTTCATCCAACCTCCTTTAAAGTTAGCATCTTAACCATAATACGTCACCAAAACTAGGAAGTTAACATCGGCATAAATCTGTTCACTCTCTGGATTGAAGGAGTTTTGTAAAGACACAAAAAAACTACATATAAAGGATGGATAAATTCCACCATATTAAAATTAAGAATTTCTATTCATTGAAGAACGCCATGAAGGAAGGTAAAAGAAGAAACAGATTGAGTGTCCATATTTGCAACATACACAGCCAGTGAAGGATTTAAATAAAAATATAAGAAAGTTAAGAACTACAAGTTAATCAGAAGGCAAACGACCTAAAGGAAAAATGAATGGAAGACATGAGTAGGCATTTCACTGAAGAAGAGATACATATGAATGACCAATAAACATGTGAAAGATTTCTCAACCTAGTTAGCAGTCAGGAAAGTGCAAATTCAGGCCTCAAGACCAGCAATAACAAGTCCTGGAGGAGGTATGTATCAAGTCATGGCTGCTGGGAATGGAGATGGTACCACCACTTTAGAACTCTGCATGGCATCCCCCAGTAACGTCGGCCAATCATATCCCAGGGTTTTGCCACTGAAAGTGTAGTCCATGGATTCATAGCATTGGTTTCACTATGAGACCTCCCCTCAGACTAATTAAACCAGAATCTGAATTTTAACAAGATCCCCATATGCCTATTAAAATGTGAGAAGCCCTGGTCTCAAGAAACTCTTGCTGAAGTATACATAGCAAATGTGAAAGAGAATGTCTGCAGCCCTGTTCACAATAACAAAATTAAGTCAAAAGACACGAATGGCCATAACAGTAAAATGGATAAACACGTTGTGTATAGTTACACAATGGTAATTACCCAGCACAGAAAATGCGTGAACTCCTCTTAGGTGGCATAAGGATGAACCTTAGCAAAAAAACAAGAAGTGTTAAGAAAAGAACAAGTCCTAAAAGATTACTTCCAGTATTCCACCATTTTAAAATTAAACACAAGCAAAACTGAACAATGTATTATTCAGGAATCTGTATATCCTTGAGAAAAATCTTTTTTTCCCTTTTAAAGGGAAGACAGTCATAAACAAAATTCGGGTTACTGCTTGCTCTGGTGGCAAAGCACAGAAGAGAAGAGGATGGTGGGCACCACATATGGGCAATAATCTAATTCTTAGCTTAGGAGGTAGGCAAGCTTACAGGGGTCCTTTTATTATGCCTTTTAACAGTTAAGTGATAAATCCAGCTATTGATAAATGGCTAATACCTGAAATGGGTGTCCCAAAGCAACCTTCCAAATGTCAGCCTGCTGACCCCTGGCTGGGCTGCCACCGCTGGGCTGCCAGGCCCCGCTCCACAACTACTGGGACGAAGGGCTCACCTGATGGCACGCGCCAGGGGGCTGAGGCTTGTGTACAGCAGCGGCTCTCTAATTTGGATGCACATTGCAATCACAGTGGGAGTTAAAACAATCAGATGCCTGGGTTCCGCCCTGGAGATGCTGATTTAATTGACTTGGGATGAGGCTGTGGTGTCGGGAGGCTTTGAAATCTCCCCCAGATGATTGTAGCAAGTGGGGAAAAAAGCAAGTTTTTTTTATAGAGCCGCTTCCCTTTCAAAAGTGCCTGTGTGGGACCACACAGTTAACAGGCTATAGTAAGAGCATGTGGGTCCCTAGGGATGTGGGCCACAACCTGAACGTCTTGTGGGAGGGTTCACAGGTGCATGGTGTAGAATGGCAGTAGGTGTGCTGGTCCACAGTTGGGGAGGATGCCACCGTTAGGGTGTCCCCAGGAATAAGGACATCTCTTCCCTTTTGATCAATAGCTATTTGAACACCAGGCTTTCTCTGCTGTGGCATTGTTCATATTCTGGACAAGATAATTCTTGGTAGTAGACTCTGTTCAGCATCCCTGGCCTCTACCCACTAGATAACTGTCGCATCTTCCCACTCCTGACAAACGAAACTGTCTCTAGGCACTGACGACGGATCCCTAGTGGACACACCTGTCGCTCAAGCAGGCATCCGCCTGGGTAGCAGGATGCCTGTCTCCCCTTTGCAAGAAGAGCTCGTCTTTAGATGGGATTTTTTTGCATCCCCTCACACTTTATTTTGGGGCTCAGGAGAGCCAGGGAAAAGGGTGCGAACACAGCATCCCATTAAGCTGATGAACACGGATGTGATTCCAGAGAGCCCTCCCTTCTCCTCCCGGCTCTGCTTGGGGGTGGGGGTTGGAGAGGCCAGTTAGTTGACTGTGATAAGCTGGCCCTGGAGGGCAGTTTGACCCCAGTTCTTGGGGGTTTCTTCTGAATGAGAGGTGGTCATCTCTCTCCACCCCAGTTTGGGGAACCTTGTAACCATTTCTAGGGCAACAAGGAAAGTGCCTCTCAACATCCTGTTGCTAAGGTAGTTTTTTAAGCTGCACCCGAGGACCTTGCACCAGGCACAGCCGAGCAGAGGCTTTCTACAGGTTCGCCTGATAGATTGACCTGTCTGGGAAGGAGCCTGTATGCTTCCAACTGTTGTAAAATAAACATGGGGCTCTGAGCCTGGGGGAGGCTGGGCTTTGTCAGGCTCCAGGCTCCCCATGCCCACATCACCCTCACCTCTGAATGATGAGCCAGAGGCCCAGAATGTGAACCTTTGTCTTTAACAACAACAAAATCATCATCACAGTAAAATTCGAATACTTTTCCGAGTTCAATGCAAAGCTATTTATTGAGTGTGTTGGCTGAGAACAGCACGGAAGCCGGGACCCCTGGCCTCTACAGGGACCCCAGGCATGTACAGATCTAGCAAATCCATCAAGTCTCAGGGGCCTTGTGGTGGAGGGGAAGTGTGAAGGGAGAGTTCAGGAGGGGCAAGGTGCAGCGGCTGAGCGGGCCAGAGCATCGGGGGAGGATGGAGTGAGGGCTGGAAGCGGGGAGGAGAGCAAAGAACATTCTGGGGCAGACTTGGGGAGCTCTGGGTCTCAGACCTCAGTTGTTCCCAAAAATACCCATTGTAGGATGTTGGCTTTGTTTCTTCTCCATCCAAGGTCCCATTAAGGAGCGCACATTGTACTGGGTTCTCACATCTGGGTAGCTTTTCAAAGAGGATGGAAATTCATCAGTAGGAATCTTGCCCCACTGGTTAACAGGGTTAAGAGAGGACTGGTGAGAAGATAGCTGTTCACATATGCTGGAAGAACTTAAGCCTCTAAGTTGTAAATCAGCAATCATCTTGCATGAGAGTCTTTAGAACCTGTAGAGCAAACAAAGAACTTGGAAACATCTGATCTAACAAAAATAATAGTAATTAGGCATGGAGGTCACTGGTTATGCTAAATATTGTAAGTAATACCGAGGGAAATAGAAGACCCAAAATATATACAAAAAGAAAAAAGAAACATCTAGTCTAACTTTAGAATTTTACAGAAGTGTTGCCTAAAGTAAGTTCTGGAACAAGATGGAAACCAATCAGCCAGTCATTTTACAGTTGGGAAAACTAAGGCTTATGAAGATAACATATTACACCCGGTGGAATATTACACCCAGCTTTAAAAGAGATGGCAGGGCCTTTACTAAACCCTGGGCCTCCGTGGTCAGCCCTGGGTCTCCTGGTGGCCATGCAGTCTCCTCTCACTTTCCAGAGCCCATGCTGGTTTCAGGCGTTGTCGGGGATGGAGGCGGCGCGGGCCGGGCTGGCTTCCCTGCGCAGTCAGGGTGGATGACAGCAACTCAGAAGAACCCCTCCCCCTTCAGGGCGAGCTCTGCGGGGGGGACGGCAGCCGGGGAGGCAGCAGCTGCTGCCTGAAGTTCCCCATGAGGACAGAGGGAAGAGCCAGAGAAGCTGTCTGAGGCGCCCCACATACCAGGCCACAGGCAGATGACCTGCAGTTTCCGTTGGCGGACACACTACTCCGCATCCCAGATAATTGACTTTGGACAGAGATTTACATGCATTTTTTTTCACTCCAGAAAGGCAATCATGTCCCAGGGAAAGAAGAGCTCCGGTCAGCTGCAGACCATGCAGCCCTTTTTTGGCCTCACAGGAAAGGCTATTTCTCGGTAAAGGCCATCACTGGAGGGCTGGGCCACAGCGATATTACAGAGCAGCCTCCTGTGCTGGCTGCAGTCCCCTCCTTTCTCCACGGCTCCGCTCCCCAGGAGCCCACCCCCGCCCCAGGGTATCAGAGCCCCTGTTCTTCCCACTGCTTCTCCACGGCGGCGGTGTCAACAGTACAAACCATTTGTGCTTTTCTCCCTTCTGACTCCCATTTGCTCAATGTTCTGCTCTCTCTGAATTATTTCAGAGAGGGGGTGTTGTGAACTAATTCAGGTGAAAACGACGGGTAGGGTGTTTTGCATTCTTGAAGTAAAAGAGAAAGGTCGTTGCACCTAGGGGCAGGTGAGAGAGGATCTGTATAGACCCTTTGAGCCGGGCTCTGTGAAGCCTGGAGTCCCGCAGGGGTGTTCAGGGGCCACCACCAGGCTGAGTGCTTTCGGGAAAGCAGGAAATTATGCCTTGCTTCCATCAGAGCACCTCTGCTTCTATCTATGTTCTACCTTGAGGTTCCACCACCATTTCCTTTGAGAGCATTTTGCTTTTCAGAAGAAAGTTTAAAAACCAGTGATCGAAGCTACAACATGAATTCATCTTGAAAACATGCAAAGTGAAAGAAGCCGGACGCAGTGGGCCACATAGCCTGTAATTACCATTTATCTGCGATAAATAGAATAGGCAAATCCATAGACACAAAGTGGTTGTGGACAGTGGTTGCAAGGATGAAGCGGCCTGCTTAATACGTGCACACCTGAAAGGAGCCCAGCCCAAGGTCAAAAGTAGACCCTTAACCAAACCCCAGACTTCATGGTGGAATTGGAGCAGCTCTGGGAGATGTCCTGTGTCCTTCAGATCACGTGAAGGAAGCAGCATCCTCTACCGCCCACACAGAAGGCTGGCCTTAAACAGAAAGAACAATGGCTCCTCCCCATGTCCCTCCCTCCTGGAATTTACCGATGTCGTAGAAAGACACTGCTGTAATGAGAGAGAGCGCAGGATGGTGTAGGCTTGTGCCCAGCAGGAAGAGCACGGCTCCACTCACCAGCCCTTGGCTGGACTGCAGAGCTGTGTCTACAGTGACTCTCACCAGCCCTAGTTCTGCATGAGCATGAGCAAACCGCTTCATCTCAAAGCTGGGCTCCTCCCCTACAAAATGTTGTTGATAAAAGTTTCGTTGCAGGCATTATTACTTTTACTACCAGGTGAAGATGCTTTAAAAGGGCTTCAATGCCCAAGGGCTGTGTTCTCTTTGTGTACTGACCGCCTATCAGGTAGAGATTCAGAATTGCATGTTAGAATTGCCCTAGATCCACATCTAAAAGAGAATAGGGAGTGGGTAGCGTTCAGAAGAACGTGATTTGCTGCTGCAGGATATAAGAGGGCATTTTTCAGCATAGAATCAAACAATCTCTCTTCCTCATCTTTCTGCCTTAATTTTTTCAGACTGTCTCAAAGGACTGAGGCAAAAGAAAAAAATCTAAGCCAAATTCCACAAGTGCATCTGAGGGTCCCAGGATGGTGTGGTGATGGTATAGGGGAGGGGAGGTGGGCAGAGACTTCAAGAGGTTGTGATGCTGAGCTGGCTTTGGAAAGATGGGAAGACATGCTCAACAAAGAAGATTGTAGAAGCAGGGCCCAGAGGTGGGAAAATCTAGGGGTGCTGCCAGGTTGGGCAGAAAAAAGAGGAACCAGATCTTGAGTTAGCTGACGGTGGTGGGAAGAAACCAGGGCAGGGAAGAACTTGATGTTCCTCAGGGCCCCTTCAGGGCCTGAGCTGTGAATCATCTTCCAAGATACAACAGGGACTGACGGAGAAGCCAGAGCCCCTACTAAATTCTGACCTGAAACCCCAGAACCTTACCCGAAGGGGAAGGACAGAAACCTCCCTGCAAATCCACACGGTTCTCATCTACAATTCTAGAAATCAGTTGATGGAAACATCTCTGTTAGAGTCATGTATCTAGTAAGAATCCATTAATTTTATGACATCTGCCCTGAGGAACTGTGGGATATAGCTCCACAACTTCAACCCAAGGGGACATGGAGAAATCCGTGCTCAGGAGTAGTCCAGGGTCCAAGCTCCCCACGATCTTCTTCTCTTGTGAATGTGAATAGTTGGCCAAAGGAGAGGCCTGGAGGTATTTTCCAGTATCGTGTTCATGTGTTTTGAACAAACAAAGGGAAGGAATCAGACAGAGGCTCACCGAGTGGCCCTACGCCACAGATTATTAACCCCCCTGTAGAAACTGCTCCTATCATGACTTTGAATCTGCCATTTGGGGCCTTAGCAGCTGCAAAGAAGACTTGTGAAATAAAACCCTGGCCCCCTATCTGGGGAGCTGGGTGAAGTGGAGAGAATCTGCCCTGGCCACCAGGCTAGTCATCTAGTGAGCTTCAGCTTGCAGTAATTTTTGCGGTAATCCACTCTCACAGCGATCAAAGTAAACTCTGAAGTTCCCACTGGGGTGATTGGACAATCAAGAGAATGGAATTCTCTCTCAGGGTAGAGGGAGAACAGAACTACAGAGATTTGCCCAGACTGAGAAGGGGGGACGTCTGCTTCCCACGTCAGCCAAGGTCAAGGCCCTTGAGGACAGGAGTGGTGCCCATCCCCCTGGGGATGGACGGCCAAGCCTCACATGTGCTTGGCCTCTGCAGAGGAGCTCAACCACTGCATTCAAGAAGAAACAAGGGGTTGTGGTACAGTATTTTCAGATGCACACACATATCCACACGAAATAGAATCAGTATTTTGTACCATATACAGATAAGTGAAATATATTTGGCGCCTTAAACGTGGTTTTGAGTACATAACTGACTTGGAGCGTATATGTGATAGCATGTGTCCCTCTGCCTGGGGAGAATGCAACTATCCCCGTGTCCCTCTCCCCATATTCTCCTCACTCTTGCCCAGGCCCCTGCACACCGATGGAGCAGTACTCCCCAGGGACCTCACCCCGTCATGTCAGGAAAGCAATGAACCCAACTTGGCCCTTCACTTGCTTCAAAGCAAAGTAAACCAGGGGCTTTTCCTTGCATGGGAAGAAGCCTGATGTTGAATCTTTACCTCCTCTTCTGCTTAGGGCATTACTACCCTTTTGATCTCCAATTTGTGCTCCTAATAATGTACAGAAAATTAATGTATGCAAATTCTTCTGAATTATTAAAAGCAATAAATCAAGGTTTGGGGCCAATGCTGTTTTTAGTCTTTAATATTCCCTCTGTGATAATCCTTATGGCTCTTAACAGAGGTGTACTGAAAGTCCCCAAATGGAATGTTGACTTCATGAGATATTTGCACATGAAAGAAAACAAGATGGTCAGAAGGAATTCAGACAGTCTCTAGAGAAGGATGAGAGCCAAGATGTGTGTGTAGCATCAATACCACTGATGCCTGTGATGTTGCTCCTGCAAAATCTTGAAGGCCTTCTGAGTCATCAAAGAGAGTTTAGCATGTGTCTAGTTTATTTGTTTAGTGTTAAGTGTATTCCCTTGTGTTTGAATTCTTTGGAAACCAGTAATCTGCCTATGGTGACTGGGTTGATTTTTGGAATCTTCACTCCATTAGCCAACCAAGCCAGAAACACTTTGATTTTGACCTAGGCCACCTGAGCTTTCATGTCCAGCTCCAGAGTCCTCCCTGTGCCTGAATTCCCCTGGCCCTATGACGTGATCCGGGGGTGGGTCCTCCTAACAGCCTTTGTTAATACATAGATTGAAGGAGAGCAAAATCAGGTCTGTGAATAATGTTGATGTCAATCAAAGTCCTTTGGAAAACCAGGGCAACAGCACATGAGGTTCTCCAAATGCAGTTCATGCCCAGCTGCAGTGGAACCTCCCAGGGGCCTGCTACCTGTGCCCACCACACACCTGGGAGGAGTACAGGAGTCCACCCACTCCTCATAAGAGCCTGAGGTGGGGGAGGGTATAGCTCAGTGGTAGGGCGTGTGCTTAGCGTGCACAAGGTCCTGGGTTCAATCCCCAGTGCCTCCATTTACAAAAGAGAGAGAGAGAGTCCATTATTTTACTTTTTAAAAATCTTTTCCATTTAAAACAATGTCAGACTTCCAAAAGTTTTTTTAAATAGTATGAAGAATTTGCATATACCCTTCATCCAGATTCCCCAAATGTTAACATCTTACATAACCACATCCAGTGATCAAATCAGAGAACTAACATTATCGTAAGACTTACTATCTACACTACAGACCTCATGAAAAATGTCATCAGTTATCTCACTACTTGTCCTTTTCTGGTTCAGGACCCAACCCCAGGTCACATGTTGCATTCAGTTATGGTGTTTCCTTAGTCTGGTGGAGCCAGCGTGTGTCTCCTCAGTTTCTTGCTCTGTGGCCCCAAGGAAAGCAGACATTCCGTCCGTCCGGGGTACCAGCAGTGGGAGGAGGGCTGCCTCAGTGCTGAGCAGGGCACATGCTGAAGGGAGAGAAACCTTGGATCCAGTGGGTGGTCAGGATAACTCCTCCCCACAGACATCAAAGAGACAGCTAACTTCCACTAACCACTCCCTCCGCCACGCCACACCACAGCTAAGTACCATCAAGGGGCTCTAGAGAGTGTGCCAGATCTGGGGAAAGCCTCTAGGGTTTGCCTTCTCCTGCACTTCAGAGTCCTTCCATTATATATATATATTCTTGTCAAATTGGATTTTCCACAGAGAAATTTCTCATCCTTTAGCAATGCTGTTTAACCAATAAAGATCTTTTTTCTCCATGCTCTCCTCAACCACAATCCAATTATGATCATGTGTCAAAAAGTTACACTCAACTTCCCCACTCATACAGTCTTCTGAGTGCATATTAACACGTTTTAGCTATTGTTAAGAGGCAATGCAGCATGGTGGCTAAATACCGCATCCTGGAACCAGACTGAGTTCAAAACCCAGCTCTGTCCCTTCTTAGCTCTGTGACCTTCTGTCTCAGTTCTCGTCAAATGAGGACAGTCACAGCGTAGATCGTATGTGTCTGTTAGAAGGAATGAATGCTTGCAAAGCATTTTAAACAGTTTCTGGGATACAGGTAACACTATATGGGTGTTTGTTAAACACATGCTTTAGAAAAGAAAAGAGGCCAATGAGACTACTGTAACTAATTAGCACCCTTTGTATTAATGTGCTATTGGACATAAATCTTCCTACAAGGTAAATGGACCACATCACTTACATCGTGGAGGCTCCCTGGTTGTTGGCAGCAGTCTAAGACCAGCAGTTCCCAGGTGGCCTCCAGTGCCCAGGTGTGTGCTTTGTGCACACGTGCTTTGCAAGCACTTTGTTGTTGTTTTTTTTTTTTTTTTGCTCGTATTGCACTAACATTTAAAAGGAGACATTTCACAGAAAGTGAATTTCCAACACTTCTCAAAAATTCAGTCTTACCCACAGGGAGTTGATGTTTCACCCCAGAACAACCACCTCAACAGAGCCAAACAGAAGTCCCATTAGGCAGAGACTGGACAGTGCAGTCAGCCGCAGCCCCCACCTCTCCCTGTAGCCGCTGTGACTTTGAAGTGACAGTGACTTGCTGTGTATGATCCTGTGTGTAGGGGTTTTTTTGTTTTTTTGTGGTTTTCTTTGCTATTTTCTTTATTGCAGTTGTCTGGAACGGAACCAGCCGTACTTCTAAGGTTACCTGTATATTCCGGCTATTAATCCCTTATCAGACATGTGATTTGCAAATATTCTCTCCAGTTCTTTGGGTTGCTTTTTTTTTTCCTTTAATTGAAGTATAGTTGGTTTACAATGTTATGTTAGTTTTCGGTATACACGTTTCTTTTCCTTAGAAGGGAGAAATAGTTCTCTTTTACCTCTATCAAGAGTAGAACAGAGTTTAAGGGGCACATTAAAAAAAAAATCCATGAGAATGTGTAGTTCTCTGTAGTGAAAAAAATTTTCCTACATATTGTATAAGCAAATTGTGTCAGGTTGGAAAGCGTACAATCAAAGATGCAGTTTCTTATCCTGGACCTCTTCACTCTCTGTTGCTTCATACATTGCTGCCTGGCCACAGTAGATATTCAGATTTGTGACTCTCTAGTTCACAGAAAAAAGCAGCAATATTTGGCATTCGATTTCAAGCCCTTCGTAACCTCATCCCCGTGGCTTCCCTCAAATTTACTTCCCCCACACACACATCCTATATTCAGCAATTTTGGGCTGTTTTTGGTAATGTGACTCCATGTCTTTTATTTTTCATTGATATAAAAGAAACATCTAACTACAAAATAGAAATGTTAGCTGGGTGCTCAACCTTAAATCACTGATACTCATCAGCATTACATATTCCAAAATATCCATGAAAAAAAAAGACGACAGCGTTTGGTTTAACCATGTAACCAAAGTCACACTGATGATAAATCAAAGCTAGACCATCAGGAACAAAAAGTATCTACAAATCTTCAAGCATAATTCATCCTGACTACAATACAGTAAAAACACGCATGAGGAGTGCAAACACAACCCCACGTGCTACACAGCAGTGTAATAAACTGACATCGACTGTTATGAATTGGAAAACAGATGTGACAGTATAGGTATTTTGAACAGTATTAGTAACATGCTGACATTTCCTCCTGGAGGATCAGACTGTGTATCTATTACCAGAATCATCTTAACCCAAACAAAATTGATCCTGGTTTAGGAAAGATCTTCACTTGGTGGAAAGTTCAGAATAAATGGGGAGGGGGTGCTGAAAAGAATTTCTTATTTAACGGATACCTGTGGGAACAAGAGGATGATTACTAAGACTGTTATCCACATGGCAGGTCCCTCAGGCAATGGAAGAGGCCCTGGACTGGGGAAGGGAGGGACGGAGCAGGGGTTCTTCGCCCAGCCCCTGGCAGCTCAGTGGTTTAGCAAAACGACAGAGTATGAAAAGAGAGATCCCTGAAAGACATAGGAGCTGGAAAACTTTCTGTATTCAAACTCACGCACGTACTGATAGACATACATCATTTTTAAGTCCTTATTTTTTCAGGTAAGGACACTGAGTCTGTCAGGGTCCAAACCCAGGCTTCACCTAGAAGGGCTCCCGGCCTTTGGTGGAACCTGCCATATGTGGCAAACAGGTCTTCTAGAGGAGTGGTTCTCATGATTGTGGTGGTGACTGTTAACGTTATTTACTCCCTCCTCAGTCTGTGCTCTACAGTCATGCCTTCTGTTTGTGGAGACTTCACACCTTATATACAGCGCCTCCACCGTTGTTAAGCCTGGTATGTCTCATGACTGCCTTTAGGGCCAGCAGGGTAAATTCTCTTCTCCCTAATTTACAGACTGGGAATCATTGTCTTTGGGGCTCAGTGACTTGCCCAACACCCCACAACTGGCCAGGGTACAACTGGGATCCCAATCCAGCCTCACTCTGTTTCATTAAACCCTGTTGCAGAAGGAATGACATTTTGATTCATTCCTACCTTATTAGTAAAAGAAAACGTCTGTAAGTATACTTTTCACAGTTCCTGATTCAAACCAGCAGGGGGCGCTGAAGGGAAGGAGGTGGCCTCCATTGTGGGGTCCCTTGGTCCAAAGAGGTCCCAGCACCATGGGTTGACTAAGCCTTTGTTTCCTGCCGTTGACACTGCAGTCCTGGCCCTGGGCCCAGAAGCATGCCAGCGGGTAATTTTGTCCAACCCTGGAAAGGATTGGCCCTCTGTCTCCCATTTCTCCCAAAGCCTGCCTAAGACAGGTTTTTGCACTGTCTGTTCTCCATTCCACTTAACAAAAAAAAGGGGGGGGAGGGGCGGTGTTCTGTTTTTGCTTAATTTTAATCCTGGAAATGAAGGAACACAGTTGGCTTTTGATTTCTGACCAAAAAGGCTGTAGGAGTTTAAATCAACTGGAACCTACAAGTAACGTAGCATTTCCTTTGATAGGTAATCTGAGCAGCCTGTGTCTGCCCCACCCTGGCTGGCGTGCTGAGACCCCCAGGTCCAGCTCTCCTTCCAAGGCCCTGTGACTTCCACTCAGACCCACCCGCCGGCACTTTCCTTCTTGTAGGGAGCCTACTTCCTTCTGAAGTTGGTGGATTGAGACAACTTGGCCCATCTGGGAAGCCCCAGGTTTGGGTGAACTCAGAGGCACGTCTTTCCCAGTGTGGAGACTGGGGTCAGGCAAATGTGCGATCCTTCTAGGGGGCAAGACTTAAGGGGGCACCGAAATGAAGTCAGTCATTGAGACATGTAATACTTAAATGCAACATCAAACAAATCAAAATTAATAAAAAAAATCCCATGAGGAATAAAATCTCAAACTTTTAAATAAAGACAGGATAAGGATTCCTGATTTTCTTTTTGCCTCAGTCTCCAGTCTCCACCTGGCACTGATGCTGATCTAGTCTTTATTTAAAGCCTTGATATTTTGTTCAGCATGAATCTTTGGCATTCATTTTTTAAAACATTATATTAAAATATAAGCTATGTTGATTACTGTGGTTTTTCATGCCCCCTAAATCTTGTGCACAAGGCCAACACCCCACTTGTCTCAGCCTAATCACAGCCCCAGGCCTTTCTATACGAGAGTAACATGGCTGGTTTTAGAAACATGGGCCACATCCTCAGGTCAAGGCTCTGACAATTACAGAAAACTCGCTGTCACCTCTTCCTACAGCTTTCCCAGGAACCCCTCCTATAGCATTTCTGACCATGGCCATTCGGCCTCAAGGTCGATGGTTCTAAACCTTGGCTGAATGACCTGGGAAGTTTTTAAAAACCCTAATGCTCACTTAGACCGGAACCTCTGGGAATGGAATCTAGCCTCAGTCAAATGACCAAGCATCTCAATTTGCCTAGAACAGAAGTGTAGTTCTAGACCTGGGACAGCCCCTGGAAGACTGGAATGACTGGTCACCTAGTTGTTTCCTTCTCAGCTGATCTCAATGTGCTGGATGATTGAGAACCACTGAATAAATACCCCCAATGACAAGGAGCTCGCTACCTAAAGACAGTGCCTATTATTTCTCAAACCTTGGGCACGGTCTGTTCCCACCAACCAGAACATAGACCATAGCAGGAAGGGCAGGAACCCACTGCAGACGGAAGCTTCCATAGAATGCTGTGAGGGGCAGAAGCAAAGGGAAACAAAATCCAAGAACCGACCTAGTGTGAAGTCAAGTTTGGCCACAAAATGACATATTGTGAGGGACCAAAGGTTGAAGTAATAGAGGCATTGCCCCATCTTCACAGTACTGATGGAGCGCAGGTCAAACCTGGGGGTGGGGCAGGCAAGAATGCAGAAGGTACGGGCAGGAGAGTCAGCTTACAGACCAAATGTTTTGCTGAAATGTTCTGTGCAAAACCCTGGACTGGTATCCACATCCAAATATTACTTGGCCACAGACTCCAATCATCCCTTTTTTCCTGAAAACTCTGTCTTATTCTTTGACCTCATTGTAGTTGTCTGTGGTTGCAATCAGAGGGTTAATTGAATACAATGAAAGATGAATTCGAGGAGACAGCAGTAAATTAAATCAGGGGAAAACATTCCCACGGTTTTGATTTACTTCACAGGAAGAAGCAAAATATTGGACATCTTCTATTATTTCACTCTTGCCTGGAGGGTAAATGCAAGATAAACTTGCAGAAAATTCTAAAAAGGTTGCTATAATCCCCAGCCATCTCTGGGATGATGTTTTCATTACCGAGAATAAAAGGTGGTCTTTAAAATGCAAATATGCCCTTGGTAAACCTCTCAAGAAATCTACTTTGAGGCCAGTAGATCTCACCTTTTTGGTTCCGGGACTTCTGAAAGGAATTGCAAAGGGGAGCATTGGTTTTTTAATTTTTAAATCGGAAAAGTTGTTTTTAAAGCCAGCTTGCTTCCGCTGTGGCACAGGGGATGTTTGCTGTACTGCTGACATCTACTGAGGGACCGTGAAATAGCATTTCTCCAAGAAAGGGAAATTCAAGCTCCTCTTGAGAAAGTTCTGTCTCTAACAGGTAATGCCATCTGTAGCACATCAGGGACCTTTGAGCAAGCACTCATTGATTTCCATGGAAGGTCAGAGTCCTGGAACACTTACCCGGGCAGCTTGTAAAAAGAGACTGGGGCTGCAGCCCTCGTGGGGAGAGTGGTTCTCATCTCAGGAGTCTCTGCAAAGGAAAAGGAAGCAACCTGTCTAAGTGCTGAACACAGACAGGTGCTGGATACCAGAGTGCACAGTTAGTCCTCAGATCAGCACTTCCAGCTAGTATTCCTAAGCCCATTGGCACAGATGTGAAAACTAAAAAATTCAACATCGCGTGGCTACCAAGTGGCAGAACAGGAGCGGACGCTGGCTCCAAACCCATGCCCCGTTCTGTACCTCCTGTCCCTCAAGAGAACAACACAGCAGATCCAAACCAAACCCCTAAAACTCCCAACCTTAGGAAATACGTTTGTTCCCCCTTATTCGTAGGAGATCCCTATGGATCTATGGAAGAAAAGGAGACAATAACCAAGCAACCTAAATTCTGCGGTGGAATCATTACAGATTCTCCTTCCAAATTATTATTTTGTTAATGACAGAAATAGACCACTAAAAAATGACCTGTGCACACTAACCTTTGAGGAGTCAGTTGGCAATTATATTTGGAATATTAAGGGATGATAGAGGCCCGTTTCCCTTGGACTCTCATTTCTTTCTCCCATGTGACATTTTTAGAAAATTCCCTTTATTTTATCATTAACCATATACCTGACCCCTGCCTCTGACTACATTCTTTGGAAGTAAGCTTCTCCCTCTGCAAGTGATTCTCAGTAACCAAGCCCATCTCCTTTCTACACATAGAGGCATCTCTTTGTCAACATTAGAAGCCACCAGCGTAAATACCAAACCATTTTTGGTATCTAGCATCCTGTTCACAGTTTCCTGTGCCATGACTGCTAAAATAAAAGGGCAAGGGGGTAGAGGGTTGAAAGACTGTACTCTTTTGTTAAGAATCATGGTGTTGGACTCTGTGGGTTGGTCTAGAGACAGGCTGTGTAGCAAATCTTGTTTCTACAAACCAGGTCAGTAAGTTTTGTTTTCTCTTGAAAGCTGGGTTCCAAAAGACTACACAGAGTAAACAGAGGGCTCAGTGAGTAGTTATTTTTTCATTTATTGGTTTTAATAAATTATTTGGGGTGAGGGGACAGGTAACTCATGTACGTAGTTCATACAAAAGGTTCCACGGTGAAAAGCAAGTCCCTCTCTTGCTCTAGGCCTAACCATCCAGCTCACCTTCCTGGATGCAGTCTTGCCAGCCCTTGTGCATCCTCTGGATAGATTCTAAAAATATGCAGATATAGATATTCTTTAAAATCTTTAACCATAGATAGCATGCTGTGCACGCTGTTTTCCACCTTGTTCTTTTCTCTGAACAGTATGTCTTGGGGATCCTTCCATCAGTAAGTAGAATTTAAACAAGGCCCTGAGAGCACCCTGTAACTTTCTAAGTCTTTATCCTTGGTCGCCAAAATGAATGTTCACTCTGGGGATTAAAAGATCTTTTTTTCTCTTGAGGCATTGCCAACCTTTGTCTGGAATGCGCTAGGATTTTTCTCATCCAAGGTTTCTAATTCTATCTAATTTACTAGACTGGACGGTACATTTCTATTGTATTGTGTGCATTTCTATTTAATTTTCTCCAGTGAACTTAAAAGCATCTGTGAATCAAGCACTCAATAATGAAGTTTAGTGCAAAGTGTAGAACTGTATAGGACTTAAAAAAAATTTTTTTTAAAGCCTGTGGCATTCCGTTGGGGTGAAGCAGGTGCTGTAGAAAGAAGATTGAGAAGGGGGCACTTGGGGGCCGTTCTGCAGAAGTCCGCACATCACCATATCCCGAAGGTTCTGAATGTCCAGGTCTTAGTTCCTTTCTGCTAGTCTAGGGAGTCCACGTTAGCAAGTCCGTATAAATGGAAATCAGCATTTCCAGTTGGGGAAGGTGTATCTATTCCATCCCCAGGTAACTCATGAGCGGGGACTCAGCCCTGGACCCATGATCTAGTCCTGCTCTTGACACTAACTTGCTGTGACCTTAGCCAGGTCCTGGGGTGTCCAGGCTGGAGATGCTGATGGCTGCCGAGTTGCCTGACCTCAGCCCCACCACACATCCTCTGCATGGTTTTTCCACAACATGGGCCCACTGTACATTTTCATCAACCTAAATTTTACTTTCATGAGCACACTTTTGTTCCCTTATAGCTGCTGGCAGTGACAATGGGCATCACACTTCATGCGACCAGGTCATTTTTGCCCATTTGCAAACAGGCGTGGCCAAGTCCAGAGAGCAGCTTGTCTTCTGAGCTTGGCATGGGTTGGCTTTCTGGAAAATGGGCTCTCAGAAAACAGACCTCAGCTCTGAAATCCGTTCAGATCCAGAAAGGGTTGAAGGCTCCTTCAAAATACAATTCAATGCTCTACTCACAGAGACCTTAAATTCCTTTGGTTCCAGGAACACTGAGTGGAGGAGGTAAATTCTGACCTCTTACCTTTAACAGCTCCCAATATGTTTGTTGTAGAGACTTGAAGTGGGCAGCAGCCCTACCCAGGGGACCTCTGGGTTAAAAGCACACACCGTGTTTCCACAAAGCCAAGTCAGATGCCCTTGTTAGGATGTCACTACATAATGTACAACCCCTAACATGTTCCCCCAAATATTCACCCAAGGAACGTTTCAGACTGGCCTGTGTTCCACGAAGATCAGGGCAGCTCAGATTAATATCAACATTTCATAGAGTCTAATAACAGAATGCTCTACACACACACACAAAAAATGTTGTCTATCAAAAGTACATGAAACAAAGACTTTCGAATATTAAGACCAGATGTCAAATTCTGGAGAAGGCATTTCCTTGCGGAGTACCCAGTGAGATACAGAAAAACGTATGCAATATCAAATGAATATAGCTTTCGCTGAGTTTTTTTCCCTCAAATACTGACTAGTAACAGAGCAATTGGTGCTTAAAGATTTAATCCCCCAAAGGAGGTTTTTTTTTCAGTTCTCGTCAGGAACCCCTCTTAGCATTAAGCCATAGTAGTTCAATAAATAAACAAAGTCACCTTTCATGGTCCAATGTTCAATATGTCAAGTGCTGGGGAGGGCAAATAGTTCACCTTCTCTCATTACAATAACTCCCTGGGCGACAACCCCAGGGGTGGTGGAGAATGTAAGCAGGGCAGCCCCCAGAGAGGCATTTCTGTCTTTGCTGGAAGATTCCATTAAGAGGGGATAACCAAGGCTTAGCAGTTGGGCCTTCCGTTAGGGAGTCGACTGCCTTCCCCACTAACCCTCTAGGAGGGCAAAGAGTTGGAGGGGCCTCGGGTGGAGGAATCCTCACAGATGCCAGACCATGACTGGGCAAAGCGGCTGGGCCCACAGAGAAGGGCTCGGCCCGGGGAGATGGCAGGCCCCAGGCCCTTGGTGGGGGAGTTCAGAGCCCTAAGTTTCAGATTTCCTGGCTGTTGTCCATTGGTCTAGTGAGCTTCGTATTATCTACACTTAAGAGACTTTTAATTTCCTTTCTTAATAATAAAAATATGAGGTGGTTATAAAATGTCTATTTATTGACCTCTGGGACTAGGGCTGAGGGCAGCATGAATGGACACGGGGTTAGGGAGGAAGAAGGGAAGGAGAATTCTGGTTTCCTTTTGCTTGAGTGTCTTCAGCCCCCAGGCCAGTCCTGCCTCTCTGGCTGAGCTCTGGGGCAGAGCTGTCGGAGGAGGAGCGCTTGCTCAGCTCCGTGCCCCAGGACGCTTGAATGCTCCCCGAGCCCAGACAGGACGGAAACCTGTTCCTGGGGGAGTTCAGGGAGGCTTGCTGAGCAGTGGGGTTTGTCCAGCAGACTGGATCTCAGCGAGAGCAGGGGTCCAGGTCCCCTACAAACTACAGCCGGGGCCAGTCGGGCCCACCGTCTGCTTTTATAACAGTTTTAATCTGAACACAACGACCCATTGACTCTGGCTACCTTCTCATGGCAGCAGCAGAGTTGAGGATTTGAGAGCTGTGTTGTCGGCATATGGTCCACGGTGCCTAAAATAGCTGGTATTTGGCCCTGTACAAAAAAGGTGGCCCACCCCTGATCAGAGGGGGTGCACATGGCAGCTGGGAGGCTGTTCCCATGATCCAGACAGGAGGTGACTGTGTTTTCTTGTTAAACGCTGCCCTGCCAGTGTTAAGGTTCTGCTTGCCTGAAGGAGGGGTAGTACATTTAGGGGACGTCTACAAAGAACTGTATTTAAGGGTCTCTATTATATCTGTGATCCAAGCCCAGGTGACAGAGTTCAGTCACTGGGAACTGAGGAAGCTGAGGACATTACCTGCAGGCTCAGGGAACTGAGCTGGGTCTGATAAATGGGCAGGAACGGAATAATGAGGAAATGAGGAAAGCCTGGTGTCTCAGGTGAGGGTGCCATCATGAGAAACACAGAGACAGGAATCCCTAAGGCCTGTGGGGAGGCCTCAGAGGAGCAGGGGGCCCCCACTGCTTGGAAGCAGTAGGAAGGAATAATAATAATAGTAACTCCCACTTACTCAGTGCTTCCTGTAATTTTTGCCGGGATTAAGGCATTCTGCCCTTACAACTCTAAAATGTAGGTATTATTATGATGGTCCCTATTTTACAGATGAGGAAACTGAGGTACAAGATGGTTAACAGCTTGTCAAAGGCCCACAGCAATTAACTAGCAGAGCTGAAATTCCAACCCAGTAAGCCTGACCCCAGAGCCCGTGTGCTCACCACTGCGCTGAAATAAGGCTACAGAGAGAGGATGGGGCACCAGGGTGGTCTTTTGTTTTTTTTTCTTTCTTGAGAATTAGAGTAAACTGGTAGGTAGAGTAGGAGTTTGGGGAAATTAGCTGGCGATGGAGAGAAAGTCACCATCAAGGAGACAGAGAGAAGAGAGTTAACAGGAATCTAGGTGTGAGTGATGTGGGACGGGACCAAGAGGATGGCAGTAGGGGTGGGGAGGAAGGGCAAGGCCAGCCAAGACTGAGAGTCTCCTCCCCAAAGAGGCATCCGTTCAATGCTGCCCTGCACACCGCTCTCCTCTAGGGACAGTCTGGACCTGTTGGGGCCTCTCTCCCTTCCCTAGACTGAGCGCCTGAAGTCTTGCCGTGGCTTTTATTCATCTCTCTACCCTGAGCCTTAGCATGCTGCCTGACACACAGCAGGCATTCAACAGGCTTTTGATAACTGACTCCAAGGTTTCCAGCAGGAGCCCTGATGGAGACGGACACGTGGGTGAGGGAGGGAGCAGGTGGAGACGGGCGCTTTGGACGCACCGAGGCTGGGGGCTCGAGGGTGTGAGTGGAGATGTCCTGTCAGCGGTTGGACTTGCAGCCTGGGGCACAGGAAGGGGTCATGGCTGGAAAGGTTGACTTGCATGTCATCTGCAAAGAGGTGCTAATGAAAGCAGGAGAACGGACAAGCCTGCAGAGAAGGGCATGACGAAGAGCAGGGCGGGGGCTGAAAGCAGCCGTTGTTGGCGAGCAGGTGGGGGAAAGGAGGGGCGCCCACAGAGAAGCAGCCCCCGAGGTAAGGGGAAGAGCAAGGTCAGGTTATGGGGCGCCCCTTTCTCAAGGAGCTGACAGACACACTTATCAGCTGGCACAGGAACTCCCTCAGCCAGTGGGGCCCCGAGCTTCCCACCCTGAGATCTTTCTGCAAAAATTATCCCTTGGAGAGTAACAAAAACATCCACACCAGGATGAACTCGGGGAGCCTCGGTGTAACTTTAGGGGCTAAGCAAGCTCCCCCTGGCCTGCAGATGCCTGCAGTGTCTCCATGAAACCTTTTCCTTATGGCTTGGGTTCCAGTTAAAAAAGGTGGCACCTCCCAGGAGGAGCACTTTCAGTTGGTTGCACTTGGGGGTGAGTGAAGGCTCGCTCTGCACGCAGGTTTTGGTACCAGGTCCAAGGACAAGTGACAGGTCCCTGGGCTCACGATGGCACACTGCGAAGTGGTAGGTCATGCATCCAAGCAGACAAATGTTGTGCATTTCATCAGAGCACCGTTGTGCCATGGTTTCCCAGCCCTTTCTTATTGTTGAGTTATTGTCTGAATGGTCAACGTGGCAACAGTAAACTCAAGCAAACTAGGAGTAATAATTCAAAGTGTCAGATCAACATCCTATATGTGGTTAAGCCTTTTTACTGCATCTGTGTCATGGGGAACACGGACTTGACCGGAGGCAACATTGCACACACAGCCCGAGCACCCTCAGTCTCAGCGCTAGGAGTCCTGCCAGACGCGTGCTTGCAGAGCTGACCCCGCGGGTGGACACGTGAGACCCTGGAGTGCTGCAGAGAATCAGGGAGGCGAGGTCCTGGAGGCCATGGCGGAGGCAGCTCCACTTCAGTCAGGTCTCCTGGAGGCTGCAGGGGTGAGATGGGCTTCCAGCTGCTGGTGCAGAGGTAGAGAGCAGCCTGGGATGATTGCAGAGGAGAGGACAGGTGATGGCACGGGACTGACCGGTCCCCGCCTACCGAAGACCTTAACTGTCAGGCAGAGAAATCAGGTTTTGGATGGAACAGAACTGGAGCACCAGACGTGTCTGGGCCCCCAGCAGAAGCCACATGGAACTGGAAAGAGAGGAGAGACTATGAAATGGAATTCAGCCCCAGCTCTGCAGCTGACAAACGCCAGGCACCGGGCACACTCCCCAGCCTTGTTAAGCCTCCACGTCCTCATCTCTAAAATCAGGATAATTCTAGTGCTGATTTCTGAGGACTGATAAGAACATTGAGATGATAGTATGAAGTGCTTTAGCACAGTGCCTCCCACACACTGAACGTTCTGTCATGTTCTCCGAAATGGCGGAACTACTGGAATGCTAGGGAGAGGGAGTTTCCGAGGACCCGGGCCCTCTGGGCCCAACCTGAAGACCACAGACTGATAGACCATGTGAAGAACCTGCCACCCGAAGCAGGTTTTCCCTCTGCCCTCTGTACCCTGCAGCTGGGCCCATCCACCTCCCTCATGGGGCGGTGCACTCAAGGACCAAAGCCTGAGTGTCGTGGGGACCCATGACAGAGAGGCATCACAGTGAGACCAGGGAGCGATGGCCCAAACTTCTGGCGGGTGGGGGCCGGGTGGAGCTGGGCAGGGAGTGAGCGTCGTGGGAAGGGCAGTGCCTGTAGCCAGCAGAATAGAAGGAAAATGGCCGGACACCTGCAGGGCAGTGATTTGTGGGCTCCTCTCCCCACTTCCCGACCGGAAGCCCCCTGTGGACAGGAACCGGCTCTGCTCACTCCCCGCGGCATCTGCAGGCGAGGTGCCCAGCAGAGCTCCGGGAGTGCTTTGGTGAATTTTACCGCCATCGTGTGGACTTCCCAGCTCTGGTGAGAACGGCTGAGGCCTCCCTCATGGTCGCACGCTGTAGTCGCCTCAGGCTGCCTTTCCTGGTGGCATTGAGTGAAGATCCAGGAGTCTCCATACTCTGGCCAAAGGCATTTTGACGTGAGGATGCAGAAGCAAGTGTCCGAGGCACTTATCATACCTGGGTACTTCCCCTCAGAAAAGGTTTATCACACTGCTAAGAAGAATCAACATTTACTACGCCCCTAACGGTGCTGATCAGCGCACTGAGTGCTTTGCATGCACCAGATTATTTCATCTTCACAAAACCCATTTACAAGCACAAAAGACTGAGTAACCTGCCCAAGGCCAGGCAGCCAGCCAATGCCCAAGTGGGACTTCTGATCGAAGAGCCTAATGCTCTCTGGGGGAAGGACGCTGGGCCCGTGGGAAACAGGCCAGTGAGGGGGCACTACTGGGGCAGACAGGCCCTGAGTAGGTGGCTTTTGGCACAGCTGTGCTTTACCTGAGAAGGCAGGAGACACAGGGACACAGTAGGTAGGGGCCTCCCTGCACATGCTGCTCCTCACGTGCTCCAGGTCTGCTCTGGAAGGTGGCAGGTCTCGGAGAGGTTTGGAGGTTGTGGGTGTTAAATGCAGAGTCTTGCAGGTCCGCCTGCTTTCACTGGAGTGTTTCTCAGCATTTACAGTGACAATTAATGCGAAAGTCTACAGGTAAGACTGTTTCCAAAATTTCCATGATTTAGGACAAAAAGGAAATAGTTCAAGTACACTTGATGTCCATCTACAGGATGCTTCCCCTCCCCCCCTTAAGATAAGGATATATCTCAGGTTTCAACCTTAACATCAAAAATACTGCAGAGTCCTCTCCTGGATTACATTTGGCCTTTGCTTCTGCCTGTCAGATCCCCCTACTCATGCCCCACCTCCCCGCACTTCACGTATGATTCCTGGTGTTACAGGAAATGACATCAATATGGAGGTAAACATACATATGCTTTCAATATGTCACCGGCCCATGTTACATTTGGGGAGCATTTAGCAGCAAGAAGAACAAAATTGAAACCTTGAATTCTGGAGGAATTGAAACGGTGGAAACGTTGTGACTCAGGGCTCACTAAGCCACGTACCCAGACCATCCATACTCTGACCGTGGGAGTAGAGCTGAGGGTCTGCAGGTCCAAATGAAGGGTCGAGGACACTGATGGGAGCGCGTCTCACCCTTACACAGAGGAGACCCTCCGGCCAAACAGGCACGTCCACCTCTGCTGCAGAAACCCCGAGGTGCCCTCTGGCTATTGTGATTCTTGGAGAATTAGGCTCTTTTTTCCTCCACTGGAAATGCTAGGAGGAAAAAGAGAATCTAACTGAGAAATGTATCAGTTTCTATTAGTGGTTCCTTCAAAGACAGTGGAAGGGAGAGACATAGTATTTCGATTCCTCCCAGCACCTAAAGAAATTGTACATATGTTTCTTTTCCTTTGTTTGTGGCTGTATCTACCCTGTGAGTGAACGTGGATTATCACAGACTAACCAGGAAAGTTGGTGAGGCGTACATGTTTGGGTTGATAACAAAGCTACTCCCCACCAAGTAAATTAGGTTTGTTTCTAAAGAGAACCATTGAAATTGTGGGGTCTGTGAGGAGGGAAAAGAGTAACAGAGCCATTACCAATCAGGAACTGCTAGGCCAGTCCGGGCATTAGTACGGGCAGGGTCCGGCCTCTAATGTGGAGTAAATAAGGATTTTTCACTCCTTTCAGGTTAGCTTTTGCTCTACTGATTCTTCTGGTACGTTCTGTGTTCCTGAAACCTTGCTCCAGGGTGGTCCATAGCATGGCTTGTTGTTTTGCAGTGAGGATGCTGGAAAGAACTGGAGAAGTAGATTTAGAAGTAAAAGATATTTAATTGAATTGCCTTTTGTTTTGACAGATGTTTTATACAGTACTTTGTCTGTTAAGAGCAAGATGTTCCAATAAATATTGGGTAAGTGGGAGAGAAAATTTACTGCAAGGCCGTAAATCAATTGGCAAGAGGTCATAAACTGCGAGATTGGTGCTCAAAGCATTTATTAGATTATCAGAATCTGAGATTGATCTGTAGCTTTATCTGCCTTCCCCTATCCATCATTTTTATGGGACATAGAAAAGAGTTATAAAGGACAAATTGCATTTAAAAAATTATAATACAGGTTTTAGACAAAGCAGTGCCGGCATATGGAACTAGATTAAAATACGTGATAAATCAGGAAAGCTCTCCAAAATAGAAATATTTTTGTCACTTGGTAGGAGATAAGTTTAGTAGGGAATGGAATATTAAGATAAGGGAAATCCTGGAAGTTTTAAAATACAGACGGGTCTAAAGATTGTCTCATCTGAGCCTCCCCATCTTACAAAGAAACGCAGGTCCATGAGGTTAAGTGACTTCTGCAATAACACGGCCCGTTAACAGCATCAAAGACCTTATTTCTGCTATAGATAATGCAGAAAGTTTTGTGATCTGTTGTACGTTTTGGAAGGATATATTTTTTATGAACTGAGAGGTATATAATTTTAACTTAAGATACACACCATAACCTCTTTGAGAACAGGAACTGATTCTCATTTTTACTACTAATTTTCTAAATATTTGTCTACAGACAAATAGACCTTAGAAAGTTAGGGGAGTCCTCTGTGTACCTGGGCTGTATGTTTCGCTCTCACCCTGTGCCAGTGGCCCCACCGTCGCCTCTGCAGGCACGGCCTCAGCGTTCATGTGCCATGGGTGAGACCGGGAGACGCGCCGAGCAGCGGGGATTGGGAAACACGCTCTGTTACTTGGATGCTCCAGGCCTGTTGTCTTCGGGGCCAGGCAGTAGGTGCTCCCTCCCTAAGAGTCAGGCCAGACTAGAGTGACGCAAGCCAGGCGCTGCTGTGGTGACCCTCTCCCGGGGTCGTGCCAGTTCAGGGGCAGTACTTGCAGGAACCTGAGAGTGAGTGCCTCCTTAAATTGCATGCCCTGGAGTTCGGCTTGCCAGGACAAGGAGGTTTGCCAAAGCAAAGGACAGCTGGCAGCCTAAGGGAGGAGGGCGTGAGGGGACACAACCGCCCAGCTTCCTAAGTGCCTCCACGCTGCACTGCCACACCCTGGAGACACACGTGCTGAAGGGACGTGACCGTGAACAAGACGAGGTCTCAGCCCCGGAGGTGTGCTCAGGCAAATCGAGAAAGCAGATGTGCGGTATCTCACAGGACACACGATGAACTCGGAACTTCGGTCTGTTCGTCGTCTCAAACAAAGGGCTCTAGGGACACAGAGGGGAAAATGAATAAGACATATCGGAAGAGGTCATTGAGAGACATGAGCGTGGGGTCAGTAAAAGGAGGAGATGAGATGGGCAGTCACTGGATTCCACTCTGGGGGAGGGCAGGGGGAGGTGGACGGGCAATGCCACGGGTGCCTTGGGGACACAGGAGGCTAGGAGGCTGCCCGCTTCCAGAAAGAAAGTTCTATCAACCTGGAGTGTTCTGCAGAGCATTCTGTAGCTCGGAACATAGAGTTGCCAGATGGAGTGCAGGACCCGCCATTAAATTTGAATTTTAAAGAATCAACAAGTAATTTTTTAGTAGAAGTATGTCACAAACAGGGAACATTAGGCTAAAAAATTTTGTTGTTTATCTGAAATTCAAATTTAACTAAGAGTCCTGTTTTTATTTTTGCTATTTCTGGCAACCCTGTCTGAATAGAGCTGGTGACAAAGTGAACGCGGTGGAGGGATGGAGGGTAATTAAGGAGGGGGCCTGGGGAGCTTCACAGGGAGGTCCAGACCGTCCCACTGCAGGGTCATCCTCTGCTCTGAAATGAAAGTGGTAGAAAGAATCTGGAGCTGGAAGAGAATTCAGAACAGTGGTTCTCAGTCCAGGATGCACATTAGAATCTCCCGGGAGAGCTCTTAAAAACCATCAGTGCCTGAGTCCCTCCTCAGAGACTCTGATTTAATTAGTTTCAGTGTGGCCCAAGTATTAATATTTTTTAAAGCTCCCTGGGTGGTTCTGGTGTCAAACAAGGGTGAGAACCACTGCTTTGGAGACCACGGAGTCCTGTCCTCTGCGGCAAAGTGTCACACCGAGCTGGGTTTAAGATCCAACTCTCACTTCCTGGCTGTGTGACCTCAACTATGCCTGTTGCAGCTTGTGTAAGACAGGGATAATCATCATTCCTGCACTGTAAGTTTATCAGAAGACTGCTTCAGACTTCCAGTTAAACACTGCGGATGGAGTACATGCACTTAAATCCATGCTCTTCTGAAGCCCGACTGAAATGATAGTAAAAGAGTAAAGATTATACCAACCCACCTGCTAGGGTCGGGAACGCTGATACAGAACTGTCAACAGAGCAGGAGAAACCAATAAAAAGTGAGCCAGTTCACACCACTGACCCCCAGAAGGTTCAGAAATGGGGGTGAGGGACTCTCTACAAGTCAGTGTGAGAGCTGTAGTCTAAAAATTGGAGGACTCACTAATGGTGTGCAGAGGGTTAGACAGACGCCCACACCCCTTCCCTCAGCACTTAAATGCGGTGGTCACCTTCTAGAGAGAGACCAGAGAGGGACAGACTCAGGGACACTCAGTAGGCACTGAAGGACACTCAAGGATGCACAGTGAAGGTGGGGAGAGGCAATAAACTAAAAATAGGGGGAGAGAGTGAAAGATGGCAAGCTGAACAGTGAGAGTCCCAGTTCTCTCTGAATCCTGGCAGCCAGGGGCACACCCCATGGGCAGGAGGCTTTCTGAAGAGCCCGGCCAGCACAAGAGAAAGATGGACAGGGCTGACTCTTGGGGATCTCCCCCAGGAAGGCTGGGTGCCCCCATCACTCTAGGCCCAGGCACAGCACCTCCCCTCAACTTTTTAATAACAAGAGAGCCAAGATGGAAGAAATCAGAAGAGGGCCTCTAACATGATAGATCAAAAGCAAATAGGGCAGAAAAGGCACTTGAAAGAAACAGATACTTCAAGGAGCAGAATGAAACAAAAATGAGAACTATAATGACTATGAACAAGAGTATAACAATCATCCAAGAGATCCATGGCCTGCCCAACAGTTCCAGAATAAGAAGATAGAAAATGGCAAGGAATAAGTTATCAAATAACTGATACAAGAAAACGTCCCAGAAATGAAGTCATGCTTTTCTAGACTGGACAGATCCGACCAGTAGCTACCCTCCCCACAGCTCCACAAAAACAAACAAACAAAAGTCCACCAAAGTCGGGGAGTGGCTAATGTCAAAGGTGGTCATCATGGATTTCAATATCCTAGGAATTTAAAAAAGCCTAAATGTTGAAAGAAGGGGAGAGAGAGGTCATATACAAAGGATTTGGGATCAGGATGAAACAAATGCCTTCAGATCCAAAGGGAAAATGATTTCCTTCTTGGAATTCTATACCCAGCCAAACTATGAATCAAGCATAAGGATAATTCAGCCTTTCTGCTGCTGCTATATTGGATGGGAAATGTGTTTTTCAAAACTTAAGGGAAAAAAAGACGACATGGGCTCCAGTATCAGACACAAGAGTGTGGTAAAGGTAATTCCAGGATGAGAGAAGGGAAGGCTCCGGATGGCTGCATGTGACCGACCAAGAGACCAGTCTGCCCAGAGTGGAGCAGGACAAGGGGCTCTCACAGGGAAGGCTCCACGTGAAAAAGAACTGAAGTTAACCTGACTTGTTTGACAACATGGAGTGGAGCGTAATGCTTCTGTTGGAACATTGGAGGCTTCCTTTTCCAGGCACATAAAAAATCAAGCAAACACCTAAACAAAGTGATTATGAATTCCAAAGCAAATGCAAGTCATATAAAAAAGGACGTGGAACCTTACAATACTTTGGAAGTATTGTCAATAGAAAATGTGGTTTACATCTGTAAACACTGAGTATTTAGTCAAAATTTGGGAGAAGGAGAGGAGCAGAAATGTGAGAGGGTGGATGGGTACAGGAGCTAAACCACGCTCTTCAATCAGTAGATAGTGTCTGTTGTCAAAATTAAATGATGGCATCATGAACATGTTATTTAGAAATCTGGAGATAAATAACTGAGAAGCAGCTCAAGTAGTAGCTGTAGAAATGAGATAAATTTTGGAAGGAGGGTTGCTGTTTTTTATTATAAACCTTCCAGTTGACTTTTTATATTATATACATATATTTCTTTAATGTTGCTCCTAACACAGTGCCGTGTATTGAATAAGAACTCAATGAATGTTGGCTACGATGATCACATCCTAAATTTAAAACTGGACGATGGAGATACTGTGGCTTGGCTTGCCTAACACGTTCTCCTCCCCCAGATGACCAGAAGCGGAACTAGGACCTCTTAACTCAAAGCATTTTTAAAGGGTATCCTCCGAGCCAGATCCAGGGAAGAGCTAGTCCCAGGCCCTGAGTTTGCTGTCTGGTCGGGTTGGGAGAGAACCAGGGTGTACGTAACTGTTTCACAAATACATTCTGGTAAGGGCCACATGACAAGCTTCCAACAGCTGTTAAGCCAACCTCTAACCAGGACGACCCTCTCCCTGTCCCAGTCTCAGCGCCAGAGTGGGTCATAAACATGGAGGACTGTCTGCCGCAGATGCTAAAGGTTCACGCGCGAGAGTTTAGGCTCTCTGGAGGTCATATAGGCACTTCATCACATTTCTCTTTCTTATTTTCAACTTTGAGGGGAAAGTCTGTATGCATTTTATAAAAGGTGCTGAAGCAACCAACAGGACCATTCGAGCCACTTTGGTCATGGACTCCTTAGCTATTTTTGCTTGAGTCAGTCTTTTCATCAAGTTCTGCACTCTTGAAGCATTCACCAACTTGCTGCCCCTCTGGTCCCTTCCTGCCTAACTAATGGCCAGACATCTCCAAGCAATCAAAGGAGGTTGGTTAAAAAAGACCTAGGGAGTCCCTCCTCCCGTTTCTCTGTCACTGTTGTGTTCGCCGGAGCTGGCCATGCTGCAGAAGTTCACAGCACAGCAGTGCTGAGGGCCGTAAAAGAGTCTTTCCTGAAAATACAATAATAAAAAAATCAAGCTCAGCTGGATTCTGATTTAATAGTATCTGGCAAGCTAACCATATTATTTTTGAACACACAGACATAAATTTGATATGAATAATAAAACTGAAGTATAACATGGACAAAGGAAATATAAAATTCACCTAATCTTCAAAAGAAATTCTATACTTGAATAATTAACTATGCTCTATTTATAAAACTAGAATAATTGAAAACAGGATTTTCAGTTGATTCATATAGCCTCTGAAATATTTATTATTGCAAGTCGAAAAGATCTGTCTGGGGTTTGTCACTGAAAATGTCTAAACTCAGTGTCCAGATGTTTATTTAAGTTGCTCCCACAGAGTTCTAATGTCAATAACAGGGGTTATCAGAGAGCATCGCTGTGTATCTTCCTTGACTAATATTCTCATTTCTTCTGCATCTTTGATGTTTTCTTTCATTAAAATTCCTGGCCCGTATCCACAAAAATCTGCTGGGCTTGCATTAAAAATTAGTCTGCAGACTTCACATACGATGATGCCCTGTGTCTCCACAAAGATAATATTTATCAGCAGCTAACATTTTGGCATTACCATCAGCAGCATAAAGTCAATTTCAGAGCATAAAAAAGAATACAGAATCCAGATTTTGGAATGCCTAACGTGCAGATTCAAACTTCCTGCCCATTCTTTTTCCCTAATGTTAGATAAGGTAAAATTAGAACAAGCAATGGGACTTCTCACCATGAACCCGTGTGCATTTCCTTCCCCTCCTTCTGTCTCTCATACCCTGTCTTCTTTAAAAAACTTCAAGTAGAATGACTTTAAAATAAAGGAAACCAGGCTCTCTGTCAAAACTCACTTCCTGGGACACCTGGGAGAACATTTTAAAGAGGATGTCTTTGGCCTTCATGTGAAAGTGACAGAAGACAAAATGAGTCTATTTTTGAGCTGATCAGATAGGAATTCTGCTTTTAATCAGCTGTACAAAAGAAACATGCTCTGAAAGTTCCTCTTTTCCAAAACTAACTGAATTTTACCCAAACCGTTAAAGCACCTAGAACCCAAGGAAAGGAGTCATGAGTCAATGAAGTTTATGTAAACATTCCAAGAAAATCTTGTGTATCTGCATCCTCGGTCAAGCCTCGGCTAGGATCCAGTGGGCAGTTACAATCTGCACGAGGTTAACACTACTTAGCCATTGCTGTTCCCTCTATTAATTTAAAAGAATTAAATCTGATTTGAACGCCAATATAATGTGAAGAAAAAACTTGGCACCAATGTGAAAAACCACTAATGCTATTAAACAGTGCCCTCTGGAAGGGAGGAAATCACTCCTGGGAACTGTGCACAGATTAATTAGAAGGTCTTATCTGTGGAAAAATCTCCGTCCACGCTGTTTGTGTGATTAAATCATGAGATCCATAAACTCATGTAATACAGCCCGAGAGGTAACTTCCTAGCACAAAGTAGGCGCTCAATAAATGTTTATTGGCTTTTCAATGGACATCAAGTCTAACATTTCTGTATTAATAGGTATTACATAAAATTGGATCTCCAGGCAAATACACTTGTGAAATGCTGAGTTAAATAAAGTTAAACAGGCTTTTCATTCTAGAACCTATCAAAACCTTTAGTGTGCTAAGGTGATTTTGAATTTCCATGAGATAGTGAGTGAGGGGGAAAGAGATGAAGCTGCATTTCCCAAACTCCTTTGACCACCACCAAGTTTCCTTTTCCTCAGGATTTCTGTTTTAAGAGACACATCTTCAAAAGGCTTTCCCCAGGTCCAGGGCCTTCATCTGAGAAACTGGACAGTTCAGATCCCTAGCAGTTAAGTGACTTGGCCACACATTTAATTTATTAGCAGCGAAGCAGGAAGTCTCCTCTCCCATTCTCACCTTCCCACCCTCTCCCGACCCTGCCCACCCAATCTATCTCAGCATAAGAGTTTAGGACTCGCCTTCAGAGCACTTTTATTGCTGTCTTGCTAATAGATATATTTTTGCTTCAAGTGGAACCCAAAGACCACACCCTTCAATTGAGCTAATACAGCAGTATCTGGTGATGTGCTACAATTATTTTAGCAAGATGTGGTCTCTTTTGAGAGGAAGAGTGTAAAGGGAGCAGTGAACAATTTTCCCGGAGGAAGGGTGAGGAGAATTCCTGTTTCCATAGCACCCTTACATCACACTTCCCAGATATGTAATTATTAGTATTCCCCACTTTCATTGCAAGAGGTCAAGGATTAGCCCTGTAGTCCTGGTGGGTAATGGCGGTTTGTGCACGTCAGCTGAAGAAATGAAGGCGTGAATGCATGAATGACCAGTGGGACAAACTGACTAGCTGTTGCCCTGAAGAACTTCTCAGCTCTTAGAAGGAAGGAATGACTAAGCACCCGCTTCCCCCAGCACCAGAAGACACGAAGAGAAAATTGGTGTCTGTTTCCAAAGAAGATTCAGGCAGGAACAAAGGGGCTGACAGAGGAGACCAGACAGGACGGTCCCCAAGGGGCCTCATGAGATGGCACTGACCTCAGTGGTCTCACAAGAAGAGTCACCAAAACAGTGTGGTCAGTAACCACTTTGAACAAAGTTAGCAAACTAGTCTTGTGTCTTGTGTTGCCAATACTTTTAAAGTATAAAATTTAGTTGGGGGCAGGGAGCACAAGGCAGGGACATATATTTAATGTACCGAAAGTGAACAGTAACAATAATCTGTGGCAAGTTACCTTGTTGGGACCAACTTTGTCTGAAAATCTGAAAATGGGTAAGGACTGTCCTCGGAACATTTTAAAGTGTCATTCAGGCCGAGCCCTCTAGTGGTGAAAGTCCACAGCGTTGTTCTTACGGTGCCCTCTGGGTGGAGAGGGTTGCTTACAGAACTTTCTGGATGGCCCCTGTTCCTAGTTCCAGATTGTGTCAACATGAATTTTATTTCAGATTTTTGAGTGGAGGAGAAAATTTGTAATGCGAATAACTTGCAGGGTGTTTCTCTATGCCAGTTCTTCTGGGAAGACATGCGGGGTCAGATCTGAAGAGCCCTTCCATTTATTTGGGTACTGGACATGCCAAGCCCAAATTCTTGAAAAATAGATGTGGTTAAGAGCATTTAAACAATCTGAGACTATGAAAACAAATATATGCACATATATGCATGACTGGGACATTATGCTGTAGAGCAGAATTTGACATACTGTAACTGACTATACTTCACTTTCTTAAAAAAGAGCATTTAAGCAATCTATGCGTCATCTATGCTATTCTTAATTAAGGGACCATTATCAAGGGTAAGAACTTTCTCTTTCTTTCTTTTCAAAAAATCAGTATAATGCAAGGAGAGCTGGAACACCCAGCTCTCAACCCAGGTATGTGTTTCTGGGACACAGAGAGGGGGCAGTTCCGCGGGAAGGAATGTGGCAGGACCCGCTGATGAAAAAGCGCATCTGGGACTTGAGAAATCTGGATTCAATTCTTGGCTCCGTCTCTAGCTCACCACATAATTAAGAGGGCAAATCGGCTAATCTCTCTGTCCTTCACTTTGTCCTCTTTAAAACGATAGTGTCTGGCCTCTCCCCACATCTCAGGAATGCCTTGTCAGCAGATGCTGGGAGCGGGGCCCGCGGGGCCAATTAGCTGGAGGCAGCAGGGACCCGGGCCCAGCCCCAGCTGCCCCTCCGGCCCCAGCCTGTCTCGCGAATTAATGTCTTTGGTCACACGGAGTCTGCCTGTGAGAGTGTGAGTGAATTTCAGACAACTCAGAGCTCTTCCCTTCAGATGACAAGGCAGAAGAACCTTTCTTTTGTGTGAAGCACAGATTTTATTTCACTGCATGAAAATACTATTCATGTCATGAAAAGACCTGCTGAGGCCCCTGCGGAGAGAGTGCCTATTACAGACAGAAGGGTTCGCCCAAGAGTCGGGAAATCTGGGTTTTGATCTGGCAGCTGTGCGACCCTGGAAAACACCCTCTACGAGGGTAGCTTCTGTTTCCTGGGTGATGCTTATATGTGCCGGGCAACATTCAAGTATGAACTCAGGCACAGGTGTGCCGCACATTTACAGTAAGCGCTCAATTAAGTGTCAGCTACTAGGACTATCACCTCATTTCATACCCCAGCAACCTTATGAGATAGGTCCTAGTGTTATTCCCATTATGTAGATGGGAAAACTGAGGGGCAGAGATGTGGCTGCTATAACGCATTGTCCAGATGCTCCCCAGGAATGAAAGCCGTCTTCCCCAGGGTGCTGGGAGTGCTCTCAGACGAGGGCCCGCAGCTGTCAGCCCTCTAAGGGGACTGCTCCTGCTGCAGAAAACAGGCTCACCTAAGCCCAGGCTCCAGTCCAGGGGGGCCCACACCCAGTAACCGATCAGGTATGGTAAGAAGCCCTGGCCCCCTGTGCTCGTGTCCCAGGGCTGCCGTAACTCATCACTATGAACCGGGTGGCTGAAAACAACAGAAGGTTATTCTCTAACGGTTCTGGAGACCGCAAGCCTGAAATCAAGATGTCACCAAGTCAGTTCTGCCGGAGGCTCTGAAGGAGAATGTTCCAGGTCTCTCTCCTAGCCCCTGGCGCTGCAGGCAGTCCTTGGTGCTCCTTGGCTTATAGATGTGTCAGTCCAGTCTCCACCTTTATCTTCACGGAGCCTTCTCCCCTGCGTGTCTGGGTGTCGAATCTCCTTCTCTTTCTCTAATGAGGACCCTGGTCATTGAATTTAGGGCTCACGCTAAACGCAGTATGAGCACATCTCAGGATCCTTAATTGCATTTGCAAATCAGGTCACAGGTCCCAAGGGACAGAAAGTGGACATATCTTTTTGTGACCACTGTTTAACCCTCTAGACCCCCACCCCCCCATAGGGAAACTGCTCTACAGGGCCATCCAAATGCCTAGTTCCCTGGGAGGCCACCTGAGGCCTTTGGTGAGGCCTCAGCATGTCCCACCTTCCCCCACACCTGACCCCGCGTCTGTCTCTTCCCTCCCACAGGTGCTCCTTCCAGGAGGCCCCCTCATTGATGTCCTGCACAGTAATCTCCATCTCAGCATCTGCAGCCGTAGTGTTCATTTGAAAGGCTCCCCAAATTTCAATCTGTGACTCATGTATTTTTTTTAATGCTTTTGAATTCAAATCCAATTCTGCATTATTCCATGAGTTCTTCTGGCTAGATACTGTCCACCTCCTCAGGGTTTCCCAGACATCCTGAGTTCCCAGCCTCCTGGCCTTTGCTAACGCTGCGTCTAACCGTCTCCCCTTCCCACAGTCCACACCCCACCTGTGAGTCAAAGCCTAGTTCAAACTCCCTCCTTCACAGAGTCTTCCTGGCCCCCACACCTGGGAGGTCCTTGGTCTCTCCTCATCACCTGTATACTTTGGGCAAGAATCATTTATGCGTGTGGCAGCTCTATAAGCTCTGTGAGGGCAGGATTTGAATCCACTTCGAGGCTGCTGCCTGTCTGCCTGCCCCAGCCCACCCTCTACTGTGCTTCCCGTGGTTCTGTCTCTGGTCCTCTCTCCTCCTGCTCTGTGCTCTCCCTCGCCTCGACGCTGTGGGCTCCAACCACCTTCCATGTGGAGGGGCCTCCTCTTTGGTCTCCAGTCCTGAACTATTTCCCAAGGGTTAGGCTTACTTTTCCAACAGCCCACTAGACAGGTCAGCAAGGATCCCCACAGGTTCAAGTCCAAAGCTGAATGTTTATGTTGTCATCCCTTCAAAGTGGCCTTCTGCCTGGAACCTTGTTCCTCCACCCTGGCTCCCAGCCTTAGGATCTACAGTGTGATAGAACCACCCCATCACTGAAGAAATGTCTAGTTCTCTGTCTTTGAATGCTGCTGCTTCTGTGACGTGTGAAATTAGAATCCCTCTTGAGGACTGAGGGGCAAAGCCAGGCGCCATGGGAGGGCTCCAGGCAGGCAGCCTGGCTCTTGTGTTCTCAGAGGGTGGAGGGCTGGCCGTGTGTGGAGCGAGCTCTCCTCTGAGGGACAGGCTGGATGCGGGAAGAACAACAGCTAACAGTTGCTGTAAACTTAGGACTATCTTATCCGCACCACGAGCCTATGATGGTGACCCTGTTCTTACCAGTCCCGCTTTTCAGATGAAGAAGCTTAGAGCCCTTAAGTAATGTGACCGGGGAGTAAGTGGCGGGGCTGAGCTGCCGGGGGAGGCAGTGGCCGGAGGGGGTGGAATCAAAGCCCTTGAAACGAAAGAGCCAGAGAAGGGCTGTCGCCTGGGCCGTCCTCATGCTTTTCCCCCTGCTGTCTCATCTAATCAAGGCAAACCTCTGTGAGAGGCACGGCGTGTCCCAGCCCTGCTGTCAGGACCAGGGGGAGGCTCCACCCGGGCAGTGTAAGGCTTCTCCACTGCCCCTTCCTTGCCCGCCCCCCGGCAAAGCCAGGCACTGGCTGTCTGGAACTCAAGCCAATAGCAAAGGCAGCATGGGAAATTGAAAGGGGCACTGCACTTAGACTAAAACAGATGTAGGTCTTAATAGCGTGCGACCTTGAGAAAGCCACTCCCTCGTGACCCTCTGTTTCCTTCTCTGGAAAACGCTGGAATGGTAATACATCCCTCCCAGGACATGTAAGAGAAGTAAGAGAGACCACAGATGTGAAGCTGTGGCCTCCGCAGCACATGGCCCCCTGGGTGTCGGGCATCAGGACCGCACACGGGAGCGCGGGGGTCCCCATGGGCAGGGCAGAGGCGGCTCTCCAGCCACCCCCGGCCATCTGCTCCTTCGCTCCCTTGTTCGGTTATCAAGGTGTTACTGCGTGCCGGCTATGTCTGGCATTGCTCGAGGCCTCTGGGGATACAGCAATAAACAAAACCAAAAAAATTCCTAACTTCATTGTAGTGGGGGAAGTCAGGCCATAAACAGGGAAATGCACAATGCTGTGGAGAAAAATAAAACCAGCTAAGGGGGGTTATTTTATATTCACTGGCGCCCCTGATTTGGAGACCTGTGGATAGATACTTGTAGGAAATGAGGGGTCAGGTGTCGGGGAATATCACTCAAGGCAGAGAGAACAGCTGCGCGAAGGCCCTTAGGTGGGCACGTTCTCTGCACGTTATAGCCACAGCAAGGACGCTGGGGAGCTCGGACGCCACTGTCATGTACCCAGGGTGGGGCCACCAGGGTTGTGTAGGTCATTATTAGCACAAAAAGAATTTAGCTTTTATTCTGAGCGAGATAGGAGCCCCTGGAGGGTTTGGGGCAGAAAAATGACCCGATCTGATGATGTCTTTAAAAACTTACTTTGGCTGCTGTGGCGGAAGCCTCTGTGACATGGGCCAGGGTGAGGTCGGAGGCCCCAGCCACCATCCAGACAACAGCATGGGAGCTCATTTGACCACCAAATCCCATTTTCCTCAGGACTTCTGTTTGAAGACATACATTTTGGGAGATGCTAATTTGTTCCAAGTCCCTCATTTTAGAAACTGGAACACTCCAATCCCAAGAAGTGACTTAGCCAAGAATATCTGTTTTGTTAATAGCCGAGCAAGAACTCTGCTGCCGCCACCACCGCCGACACATCCTGATTCCTAGTCTGAGAGCCCGGCCTCAGAGCACACTTGCTGCAGCTGAATGTGACTCTGCAAGTCAGAGCTGGAGGGAGGAGCTTGGGAGTCCTCATGTACCAGCAGGATGTAAGACTGCAGGGCTGGATGAGGTCACCAGAGGAGTGAGCATAGGTGGAGAAGAGGTTCAAGGAGAGATCGCTGGGCATTTGTGTTTCGTGACTGGGAGGGTAAGAATAAACCTGCAAAGGAGACAAGAGCAAGCAGTCATGAAGTGCTTCCAAGAGAAAGTGGTGTGTTCCAGAAACTAAGAACAAAAGTGTTTCCAGAAAAGTGGGAGAGGATCAACTATGCCAAATTCTCCAAAGGGTCAAGAAGCAGCAGAACTGAGAACTAACTACTGAACTGAGCAACATGAAAGCCCTTGATGGGCTTGACACAAGCTTTCTAGGGACAATACTGGGGGCAAACACTTGAGATTAGGGTGGGTTCAAGAGAAAATGGGAGGGACTGAGGACACTGAGATGGACCACTCTCACAAGTTATGTTTCCTTGCTGTCCTTGTGCTGTTCAGGGTCCATCCAGGCCTCCTTCCCATCCTTGTCCTTCTCCTCCATTCTCATTTCCTCTCCACCCTCCTTCTCCTCAAAACTTGCCTGTTCCATCTCCCCTTCCTTAAGCTCCACTTCCCTTCAAGAAAAAGTCATCTAGTAAACTGATATCCAGGGAGAGATTAACTAATGAGTTCGCTGATGTTTGGCTACCTTCCAGATAATGTGCATTCTCACATAGAACTCTGACGGATAAACAGATTTTCTCCCAGAGGAAATCATGGCAGCCATAGACTGGAGGAACGCAATTTGCCCTATTCTGAGATTTTCCATTTTAAGAGAAACTTTTATACAGAGGAAATGGTTCAGAACACTGAGGTCATTGCCAAGGGCAGAGCAGGAAGACCCAGGAAGCTCTGAGAAATCCTCCTTGGTCCCAGAGAGAGAGAGAAAGGTAACAATCCAGAGGGACAAAATTTAGTTTGCTCGTTAGTGTAGTCACAGACGCTTCACTAACATACTAATTCAAATGGAATTTAAGGGGCAGGGGGATTAAATAGGTGAAGGGAGTCAAAAAGATACAAAATTCCATTTATAAAATAAATAAACCATAAAAAACCACGGGGACGTAATGCATAGCATGGCCACTATAGTTAACAATGCTGTATTGCATATTTGAAAGTTGCTAAGAATAAATCTTAAAAGTTCTCATCAAACACGCAAATTTTTGTAACTACGTATGGAGACGGATGGTAACTAGACTTAAAGTGGTGATCCTTTCATAATGTATTCAAATAGTGAATCATTATGTTGTACACTCAAAACTAATGTTATGTCAGTTATACCTCAATTTAAAAAAAGAAGAATTCTCAAAGAAGCATTACTCCGCTGAAGTCCAAATGCTTCACAGAAGCCATTAGACTTCCTGGAATTTTGATTAATGGTGCTGACTAACCAGCAATGATATTCAAACCCAAGACCCCTGACACCTTCAGAGGGTGATACAAGACTGAGATCTCTCAGAAGGACTGGTGAGAGCCTTTGGTGAGCTGACCAAAGTCAGCCTGCTGACGACTAAACGAAGAGGCGTTGTGAAAGCGGGGACGTTCAAAACAGAAGGCTAGGCAGTGGAAAGAAAAAATCGGGTCACACTTATAATAACAAGAAGTACGTTGTCTGTTCTAATTTATTTTTGATACATTACCATTTTTATTTCAAGAAAATTATAGTCATTGAACCTAGTTGCTATAGTTAAGAATATCTAAGGAAATTAAATATTTCTAGAGTTTTAAAATTAGAAAACAGATTTCTGGCACTGTGCTCTTTCTGGAATTTTGTAAAAATGTGCTAAGGAATTATTATAAGTGGACTTCACATTAGGCAAACAAGCTAGGGCAGAAAGAGCTGGCTCTGTCAGAATCGGCTGCACCACAGGCAAGTCTCTATGCTTCTCTGTGCCGCAATTTCCCCATTTATAGGATGTGGAAAATAATATCTAAGCTCCCTTCCTTCCCTAAGAACTAAAGATGCTAATTTGAGATATTATTTGCCTTCTGTTGCCAGTCAGTTTCCCAGTGTGGTTCATTTTGACCCTGCTAAACGTAGCTGAAGAAGAGAAGAAATCTTTATTAAAAATCTAAATAGTGTGGTGGGCATAGCACATGCTTAGCATGCACAAGGTCCTAGGTTCAATCCCCAGTACCTCCATTAAAAAAAAGAATCTAAATAATCAATAGGAGATGTGCTTTCATTTTTACAACCCCATCACTAGAAGAGCTATTTAATTCAGTACACATATATGTGGGACTGATTAAGAGACCTGATGTATTTACTAGCAATATTTTCAGACAGAGTTTATAAGTACCAAGCTGAGTCTCCGTCTTTCAAAGAACTTTTCTGTAAGCTCTGAGTAAGGATTTGATTTACAACTCTCATTCTTTTGCCTTAATAATGGGAAGTTTTTCCATACGAAGCCGGGTCTCTCCTTAGCTCAATGTCCTAATTTCCCCTTGTCAAAATAGCTTTTTTAGGGAGTCTCTATTGTTCTCAGTTAATTTTAACACTAAATTAAAAGCGTCATATGGTGATGATTTTAAAAACATTTTACTTCGGATGCCAAAAGGTACCTCTTAAACTACTTCAATCATAATTGTTACCATCGTTACAATAAGGTTTTCATATAGAATCTCTCTCCGACCTCAAAGTGTTCTATAAAGACCACACTTTGAAATTTTGTTCTCTCCAAACATACCCCATACATTAGATAAGGGGTCGCTGACCTCCTCTTGCAGACTTAATAGTCAGGAGAGTGCATAACTTCCCACTGGATTCAAAGGAAATAGTGGCATTTAAATCCTAAATCTAATAATCTAATGCTATTCCAGTGGCTTACCCTCTTTTTCGCCTTTTTTGATTCCAAGTTTTCTAAAATCATCTGGGAAGTAATAGATCATATTTAATTGTTCAGGCTTTTAGGCTGTACTTTCAGAATCGCTTCTGATTTGTGGTCTGGCTCTAGTTCAGTTTTACCCGACACGAGGTTTATTTCATCGGCCCTGTATCAAAGCTTCCTCACTTTAGCCAGAAATTAAAATAATAGCTTGACGTTTCTCCTCCCTGTCAAAGAGCTAGTCAGAAACGCAATTTGCCCTATTCCATAGATGACTCTATATGCTCCTCATAAAAGCCGGACACGTAATCCTTTCATTTATTTAGTACAGGCACTCTCGACTTGGCCCGTCAAAGACAGAATCTTTTTTTTTTTACCCTAACAACTACGTTCTTTTAGTGTTACAAATTGTCATGAGGCCGGCAAAGGGTAAACTGCCGGATTAGACGTGGTCCTTGGAATAAAGCCCATGATACCTGATGGCCCCTTCCCTTGGATCTCTTCTCCTAAAATGGCTTATGCAGCCAACTACCAACTGAGGAGGGAAGGGGGAAGACACCAGCGGGGGCCAACATGGTCACCTAGTTCTAAGATGATGAAAAAGAAAACGTCCCGAATACAAAAATTATCAGAAGGAAAAAAGCTCTTTTGTAGTATAAGTTTCTCTTAGCGATCTGACAGATGCCCTCAGAGTAACCTGAGCTTTTGCCTAGCATTAGCACTTTTTAAAGCCCAAATGCAACCTTGATTTGTGGTATTCGTGTGCAAGGCCATGTGGTCCGGTGCCCAGAAATCTTGAGTACTGGATCTCTTCTTGGCTGCCTGAGTGCCCTTGAGCAAATCACTCCAACATCCCGGTTACAGGAAGTCGAGATAGTCCCACAAGCTACCTGCCTTCCACCTTGACTCACAGCTCCTGGCTCCCCAGAGAATGTGCTGTTAATTAGAGACAGGTCCTATGAAATGAAAATTACCCTGTAGATAACTATTATTTAACAAGATTAAGCCTCATAACATCTTCCACAGATCAGGTTAAGCTCCAAACTTCAGCACCTAACTTTCTTCCCCCATTGAGAATTGAAGGACAAGTTCACGACTGCAGATTCACTCCATTTTCCTGGTTTAAACCTAAATTCAGTATTTTTCTAAAATTCTACCTTACTTGCTAACGCTTCTCAATCAAGACTACACAGTGCTTTAGGTATTCACACTACAACAGTGTTCTGAGTTTTCTGTTTGACTTGAATAGACTGAAAATAGTCATCCTGTTGTCGGGGAGGAGGTTCTTGTCTCCTTGCAGAAGGAATGCAGAAATGAGACACGGAGGTCAAGAAAGCAAAGCAAGGATTTATGAAGGGGTAGGCAGTACTCTCTCAAGGGAAGAACGGGCCGATAGCCGCGCGCTGCTTTGGCAAGCTGGTTATAGGGACGTAAAAATGAGTGGGCAGGGAAACTCGGGGTCGTCCTTTCTGATCTTCATTCCAGCTCCCCTTTCTTGGCGGGGAGGAGGGATTTTTGTCCTTATTTCGTCTTGATGGGGAAGTCAGATGAAGCCATAAAGAACAAAAGGTTACATTTGGTTGGGGGGTATAAGGAGCGAAAGGTTACACTCAGATGGTGGAAGTCCTGTCTTGTCCCATCTTTCCCAGCCTGCCTCCAGGACACTAGTCACCCCAGACGGTATGGCTTCTTATCAGTCCAGAGGTTCCTGCTTTTCTTGATCTGTCCAAGGACCCCCATTGTTCACAAGATGTATGGTTTCCTGCCGTTTGGCCTGTGTCCCCCTTTCTCTGCTCATATCTAGCTACCTGCCTGCTGTAACAATCCTAGTTGAAAGAGTGAGTTCATTTATAAATGGCAAGTTTCTAAATCTCCTATCTCCTAAGTCTCAAACATAGAAATAGAAAGTTAATTGACAGTATATCAGGCATTTTTTTTGAAGTGGAGATCTGCACTACCAAGGAGATATATATATATATAATGTGTGTGTGTGTGTGTATATATATATATATATATATATATATATATATATATATATATATTGTTGTTTTGTGAAACATGGCAAGCTGAGTTTGACATTTATTTAAATAAAAAAAATGAAAACAGTCAAAAAAAAAGGCAAGCCATTTTTGAAGAATATGATGGCAGGCTTGATTCCAGCCGTATCCTAAAGCTATCATGAATACAGTGGTGTAGCATTAGCACAAACAGACAAGCAGAACGGAGAAACAGAGAGACGCAGGCAGCAACGCGAGCACACACAGATGCTTGCTGTACGGAGGAAGTACACCATGTGATGCTGGGACGAGCGGCTGCCCAGACGAACCCTGCCTCGCACAGCCACAGATACATGCCAGGAAGAGTCCAAAATGCCATGTAATGGGAAAGGCAAAAATTATAAAGCACTTTTTAAATGAAAAAAATTTAAAAGATAATGTTTTCATGACTTCAGGATAGGGAAAGACTCCTTAAAACAAGATACAAAAGACACTAAACATAAAAGAAAAGATGGATAGATGTGCCATTGAAATTAAGGATTTCTGTTCATTCAAAAACCATGAAAAGAATGAAAAGTAATCAGAGAAGGAGAGATATTTACAAAATATAACTCAATGATGACTAGTATCAAAAAATGCATCCTACACACATCAGTGAGAAAAAAACAGCTGACAGGAAGACATCAGAAACAGACAAAAGTTTTGAATGGGCACTTTTCAAAAGAAGAAATCCAGTGACCAGTAAGCATATAAAATGCTCAATGCCATTCCTAATTAGGCAAATGCAAAAATAAAACCATGACAGACATCTCTATAAAAAATCACATTGGCTAAAATTAGTCTGGCAGTATCAGGTGTTAGTGAAATGAAGCTCTTCATAACACAGTGGGGGTAGGGGGATATGAAACGTGAACGACATGCCTACCTCCTAATCCAGCGGTTAGACTCCTAGGTAAATACCGTACAGTCACGTGTTTACATGTGCGAAGATGCACACTGCAGCCCCGTAAGACTGAAAACATCACAGCAATGAAATGGCAAATCACACAGCAGTGAAAATGAATAAATCACACAACACATGACATGGATTTTATAAGCAATGTTGAGTGAAAGACACCGACACAACATACAGTATGATTCCATTTTTATAAGTCAAAAGTAGCGACTCATAACCAGCTGCACACATAGCCAGTAAAACCGTTTAAAAGGGGAAGTATGACCATAAAATCGGGATAGTAGTCACCTCTGGGGGACAAAGGGGAGGCTAGAGGGGACACACAGGGCAATCTGGAAGTGCTGGTAATAGCTTTTCTGCACCTGGTTTGTCATTACATAGTTGTCTGCTTTATCCACTAAAGTGCACATCTGTTTTATGTACTTTTCTGAATACTTCTCCAAATTTAAAAAAACAAGAACTCGTACTACCAAATATTAACACTGATGAAAGCTGTAAGTATTAAACTAGTGTGGGAAAAACTAGAAGGCCCAGAAACAGGGCCAAGATACAAAAGACACATAGGAATTTAAAATTCTATGATAGCACTCATTACAGTTTAAATTTAAAAAAATTAAAATCTCACCTCATGCAATATTCCCAAATAAATTTGAGATGGATTAAAAATTTCCTTTTGAATTAAAGATAAGTATAAAAGTGAATTTTTAAAAATGACTAAAAGAAGGATAAATCCATACCCAACCTCGGGGTAGTAAAGGCTTGCTCTCACACCCCTGAGAAGGTGGACTCCTAAAGAAAACAAGCTCTACACCAAACACACCATCAATTGTATTAAAAGGCAAGTGACACACAAAAACAATAATATGTAACAAGAGATGGACATCTTAATTCATAAAGAACCTCTAAGCCAATAAAAATGGCAGACTCTCCAAGAGAATACAGGAGGGCATGAATAAGCAGTGCTCAAACCATGGACGTAAATAGTCAACAAACATGAAAAACACTTAGCCTTCATTCATAATCAAAAAACACACATTTCAAAGGTAGTCCTTTTCTACAATTATTCAATTTGCAAAGATTTTAAATAGCAATTTGCGATTCTGGGAGTTTCCTTTATGGCTAGTGGGAATGCCAAGGGGCCATCTTCATGAGTGTGTGATGTACATCAAGTCTCAAAAACTTAAGTGTTCACCAGCAAGTCCCTTCTAGGAAGGTGCCTTTTGGAAACAGACCACTTGTATTCAGCTGTGATGGCATTTTAGGATGTTGATTGCATCCCTGTTTTCAGGTTGCATTATAATTAACAAACTGTGAAACAAGATAATTTTGAAAGTTAACATACACCCATAAAATGGAAGTTATTCTGCAGCTATCTGAAATGCAGAATCTCTAGTATGTGAAAATGTTTACAATATATAGAGCAGACTATTAACTGATGCATAGTATGATTACACTGCTGAAAATATAAATGCAGAGCTATGCAGAGAAAAGTCCGTCCGTGTACGCGTGCCCGAATGCTAACAGAGGCCCTCTCTCCGGAGGTGGGACTACAGGGGACTGTGTGAGTGTGCATGGAGCCCTCCCGTGTTACCCAGCTTTCCAGAAATAACATGTATTTTTATTCTATAAAGAAGAAACAGCAAAGAACTTTGTTATGAAATCATTTACAATTAGTTTTAAAAGTAAAATTAATGAAACTGTTCCCTCAGTGTACTTTCACATTTGCTTTTTGCGGGGAGGGGGCAAAAGGGAGCTGGGAAGCAGGAGCCGCTCCCGAAGTGCAGGCCATGGGACTGAGCCCCTCCCATCACACGTACAGCGGCCGGAATGTATTTTCATTCAGATGGTGTATATGAAAAGTTCTTTTAAAGTTAAGCTAGATTTAATTAAGCACCACTAAAACATCACATTAGCATTTTGAAATTGCTGTAATTAATACTTTATTCTTCCTTTCAACACTGTTTAAAGGCGCCAACATACTAGACAAAGAAATCTTTGATAACATACGTGTTAATTTCTCTGGAGACAACCACATAATCCTTTAAAATTACATATGTGTGTATATATATGAGATTAAGGTTTCTGCAGCTCATGTAACCCTCTTTTTTGCATGGGAAAGCAATATACTGATAACAAACCAATTGTAGCTTTAAAAAAAAACTGGTTTTCTTATCAAACTGAACCTATCATCTGTTAGTACAATGAACTCAAGTCAGGCCAGGCAGGAGAACCGCTTCTCCCTTCACCTACGTCCGTCATCTTGGGCTTTTCCTACAGCTCATGTTACTCCAGGCAAATCTGGTCACCTAGACCCACCCTCCAGCATCAACTAAAAGGACTCTTTATTCCTAATCAGAAGGAAAACATTCTTCCTAAGGAAAGACAGAAGAAGGAAACAAACACTTAAGAATCTTCTCTGAGCGTCTTCCTTGGTATCTCACATCCAACGCCGCATGTCCCATGCAAACATGCACAAAATTCTCTACGTTGCTCCCTTCATTATTCAGAAAGGGAGGGGCCTGTGTCTTCCTAATTCATTGTAGTTGATGGCCTGGGACAACTTAATAATTCACTGAAAGACATGTAATAAATGCTACTTGACAGAGGTAAGAATAAAGAGAAAAGCGGTTGGTCACCTGCTTTTATTTGGCTTAGAGAAAAAAATGTGCTCTAGTGTACACTAACATATCAGATCAACAGATGACATACTGCAAAACTTTAATACAGTGTGATTAAGCACAATATTCAATTTTTAAACTTTTCAAGCACATGAAAGTTATCTTCTCAAAGTGGGCTACTTTCATAGCTTCCTTTGTGTACCTTTACAAAATTCTTTCCACAAGGTCTGACACTGATCTTGATACTTGTTAGAAAGTCTGATGGAAGATAATGAGATCTCAACAGGCAGAGATGCAGGAGATTATCCGGACACCCATCTTCAGAATTCATCATCCGAGGACCGATCGTCACCCTCATCCCTTACTTCTCGGTATTTCCTAGAAGATTCTCCTTCTGGATTATAGCTCTGCATTTTAATATTCAGTCTTTCAGCTAATTTTTGTGCTGCCAGCTTGGCTTGCATCTCCTTTAAAACAGAAAGCAAAGCAGAAAGTTACACATGCGCATCTTATCCCTACAATTTTTCAATGGGAAGTCACTGGAACAGACTCGAATTAAAGGGGCTTTCTGCTCTACTGGGCGCTCTCTACAGCACTGCGCCCACCACAGACACCACAGGGCAAGGCTGGGGAGAGCTACGAGCCTGCTGTGGCGGTGGTGACAGACTTGCAGCCATAAACAATGTGCACCGAAACATCCCACCTCTACAGGAGAAACTGAGTCATCAGCTTGGCACTTCAATGGTTATAAATACAGACACATTTTCAAGTATGTGGGCACCTGATCTGTATGTACAAACTTACAGAACAATTTCAACTGTCAAATGTCAAAAATCACCAATGCTATACTGATTCTCCAAGGGGAAGAATCTTTCTCCCTGGATTAAATCATGGCTTCTAGGCCTGAGAGGTACATTTCGACACCACAATGAAAATCAAAGAATTAACACTAAAAACTGATTGTCACTCTTCAAGTTAACTCCCATGAATATTACCATGCAGTCAAAAGTTCAGTTAAGTTTCAGACACTGGCAATGTGCGTATATACACCCAAGGACATCGTCACCAGCTGATGGCGGGTGGCGGTGCTCATTCCTGACCCGGCTCCTCGCCTTGCCCATGCTGCCCCCAGACCACCTGAGCTTGTTCCTGTCCCTGCCCTCGGGCCACGGGCAGTGTGGGTAGGTGGGACTGAAGTGGGAGCTGCTGCTACCACTACCACTCTGCCAGGGAAACCAATTTCAAACTGAAGGGTTTAATTCAGCCTACGAATATCTCAGGACAGACACTGAAGGCCACATAGACAATTTAAAAAACAATTCCTCCAGGCTCAGTGACAACTAGGCAATAACTTCAATGCACTGAGAGGAAGAAAAATGGCTTTTAAAAAGGAAGGCCTTAAAAATGCCCATCCGTGCTACCTGGGCTTCTATGAAAAGCCCAGGCAGAATAACAAGCTAGGTCTGCATTCACTGGTGTTTACAGTACCCGATTAAAGCCTAGCCAAGCAGCATTAGGTCTGGCAGCTGTTTTCCTGGAGGCTCAAATGATCGCTGCCTAAGAAAATCAGACCCTTTCTTTTCTCTCAGTGGTCCTCACTTACCTTCTGTCATCCCATTACCCTGTACACAAACTGTCAACTTACACATTTAAAGTTCTATGCAGAACACACAGATCGTGAAGAAAACGCTCCAAAACTGATTCAGTGAACGAAAGTAAGAGATTCTTCTGTCTTCACAAGGGCCCGCAGATTTGCTGTTAAGCTTAGTGTCCAGCTGTCTGTTGACAACACACCACTTCCCACCCATCTCATGGTCTCCTCGGTACCACAGGAGACTGGAGCCTGGAAACCACACTGCCCTGACTCTTAGCAGGGTTCCAGGTTAAACGTCACCACTGACACGTTCTCACGCAGGTTTCTCAAGGTGGAAGACCAAAAAGCGATGCTACTGCTACCTGACGGTCTGGCTTTTCAGAGCCATGAAATTTCACAGTGGTCTCTGCACATTTCCCAGCAAACACCACTTTGGTGTCACAGGCAGCTGGACCGTTTCCTACAGTGCCAGCATCCTCAAGACTGCAAGCTAGAGGCACACATCTGAGAGCTCATGGCATGCACAGATGCCCACATCTCTAGCACCTCGTGCAGTCTACTAAACCCTGCTCTCCCTGAACCTCCAGGAATAAGTTCGGACTCATGTAAGCCGCATCTGACATGCAGACAAGACACAACCAATCCTCTAAATACCTCATAGCTCTGTTTCTGCTGTTTCTGAAGTGCCAGAGACTCCTCTATGGAGAGCAGCTGTGCAGGCAGATGGTGGAGCGGCAGGAGCCGGGCTGCTGTGATGTCATCAAGGTGCTTCCTGTCCCTGAGCCGCCTCTCCTCTGAGCAAACAGGAGACCCTCGCCTCTGACAGTGACTCGACCAGTCGTGCTGCTGTGAAGGTAACCTGGAGGGGGGAAAACTTCCGTCACACCATCAGACTGGTTTCCTTACACAGACACCTTCGCAACATTCGCACACACGAAAGTGGCCTGTAACCTGAGCAGTTAATTCTTCTACAAAGGTGACAGTAAGCACTGTACCACTATTTACCTGTGTAGATAAAACTTGGTCCTTTTTCTAACATATTTACCTCAAAAACAGAACTACTGCAACTGGCACGTTTTTGGAGAGTAATTTGACATTTCGTTGTTCTAACAAGTAGGAGTCTTTCCCTTCTCTCTTCAAAGCTTATACTTGAACTGAAACCTGTTTTTATTTTTTCATTCAAAAACATTTGCTAAGGGGCTTACTGCCCAGCAGAGGGAAATAAACTTGTCAGCCCTCAGTGCAGTATCATATCACAGGGACCACGACACGGGCCCACACAGGGTATGCTGGAACAAAAAAAAGGGAACACCCAGTTGGAATAGGACAGGGGGAGGTTGTCAGAAGAGCTTCAAGAGTGCACTTTGAGGAGTTTTGGAATAGTAAGTATTCAGGAAATGAGGGGAGAAGGGCATCCCAGCGGCGGGTGCGAGGGGACCCGCTGCGGCGCACGGGAAGCAGGGGTGGGGACTACAGGACAGGCAGTGGGAGGAGGCTGGGGAGCAGGCTGGGTCCAGCCCACTGTGAAGATGTCTATGAACAGGTTCAGCTTTACAGTCTGCAAACTGCACTCTGGCAGCAGTGGAGAGGATGGACCAGTGGAGTTAAGACTAGGCCAGGACCAACCACAACTACAGCCCAAGAGAGGGATAATAGCCTTCACCTTCATAGGAGAGAGGATGAACCCAGGAATAATGGGAGGTGAAGGTCCAGGAAATCAGCTGTGTAGGTCCTCGTGGCAAGCAGAGGTAGAAATGAGGGAAAGAAAGGAGGTGGTGGCACTCTTCATTTAGGGGATAGGGGAGAAAGTAGTTCGGGAAGAAATGAGTTCTGCATTGCACGTGATAGGCCTAAGGTGCCACAGAACAGCCCCGCATGGTCAGGCTTCACAGGGAACTGGACGTGCAAATCTGAAGTTCTGGGAAGACCAGGCTAGAAGTAGACGAGGGGCAGCTTCCTGCATCTAGAAGAGCATGTAGGAGAGGCCAAAGGAAGAGCCGAAAAGGAGCCAAAGGACACCACCGCATCCCACCCTCCAACCTCCATTTGTCCAAGGCCTACCGACCCATCAAGGCCCAGGCTTTACCGATAACTGCACCCAAGTGTCTGTCTGTCTCTTGTAGACCTTCCCTTGCTAACCCTCACTGGCATTCCTTTACCTCCTCCCACTCCCAGCTAAAAGACCACAACACAGAACTGGGGTCAGTATTTTCTGTTTTATGTGTTGACTAGATGATGATTCTGGCTTTTGGTCTACCTAGAAGTAAGGAAAGATACCTCACTACACACAAGCCATTACTTAAAGATTCCCTTTTATTCCTAACCAAAAATTAATGTAATATAATCCTCATTTTCTATGTGGGAGAAATAATTTTGAGATTAAAAAAATAATGGTAAGAGAATTAAACTTGAAAGTCTCTATAAGAATAAAAATTGGTTTTAGGTATTTTTAACTGTAGACTTTCATTTTTCAAAGAAAGGCACAGTGGTTAGACTTGTATCTGGTGTTACATTTTTGTAAATCTACTCCCTCACTTGGGTGTTCTATTTGCATTTCTCTTTTCTCTTCGGATAGCTTTTGTTTTCCTGAATATGTCAGAAATAAAACTATGACTCAGAACTTAGAAGCAGGGTTAATTTCCTACCCCCAGCCCAGTCCCGGCCCAGATGTTTTCAGGTTTTTAACCCCTTCTCAGCTCCCTCCCCCTAAAATGATTATACAGTTTAATGTTCTTCCAGCTATGTAAGACTTGGGTCCTCATCTAGGTCCTAAACTCTATGAGGAGCAGAATCTTTACTTCTGTGTCGCCACGGCACCAGCTGCCCACGTACAGCGTACACACAAATATTTTTTGCTGAGAAAGTCCATCAGCTCCTGCAACCGTTTTCCCCTTAGCTGAAATTCTCATCAAAGGGGGAGCAATATAGCAGAAAATGGTTCTGGGAAAAAATCAGAATAAATTCTCTGTTTAATATGAAATATCGCCCAAGTATCCTGAAATTTAATACTCTAGCTGCTATTTAAAAGTTTTTCAATTATTTGGCTAAAAAACTACAGCATTTCTCAACATGACCCCTCTGCTCCAGCCAGGCTAGAGTTTCCACAATCTGCTCATTGCTAACCGCAGGCAGTTCTCACACATGGTCCAGAGTTTAACAAGTAGTATGCTTCTGTGGCCGATGTACTTACACATTGGTTTTAAATTTATGTGGTGGGGGCAGGGGGTTTTTGGCTCGAATTTCTAGCACTTCCATGTAATGAGGCTTCCTCTGTGGCTCGCTCTGAAGGCCAGTCAAGTTCTCAGTACTCGTGTTTTCTTCTGAGCGGTGTTCACTTGAGTCTGCAATCGTGATCCTTTGTAATCTATCAATAAACTGGTTGTCAGAGCTGCTAGAACTATCCTCCGCTTGACCAGCAACACGATGCTGAGGGAGAGGCGCACGAGCTTCGGCCGAGGGAGGTGTGGTAGCTCTGCTGCCCGAAGCTGGGCACTTGCTCACCGTGAACTCAACCTCGGGGGCCTCTGCATTGCCTCTGCGGGGAGGATGGACAGGTTCCTGCTGTCGTGAGGTTGTCTGAGATGGCGTGACGTTAGCTACAGAGGAACAGCCAGGAACTAGTGATGAAGTATCAAGTATCTGGTCAGAGTTCTGGGCCTTTTCTGTGTCCACATCAACAAATGCAACTGCCTTCTGCCTCTGTTTACAGTCTAAACTAACGGGATGCAAGAGTCCACTTCTTCCTTGAATTTCTTCACGCTCTGTAATGGCAGCTTTCAGTTTGGCGACAGAGTCTAAGATCTTTTTACCTTTGTCGGGCAATTTGCAAATGAATTTTCTGGCAAAAGGAAAAGAACATGTATACATAAGAGAGAGCCATGTTTTTAAACTTGAGATATCAAGACAAAGCATAATTCTCAAAGGGAGAGGAAACAGTCAAAAATGTGATTTCCAAGTACCCCAAAAGAGAAATAAAACAACAGAATCATTATCCAAATACCCCTCAAAATACAAGGGGCTGCAGGAAAAATAGGGAATAGGCCTCATCTGTCTCATCTAATTAGAATTTCAACAAAAGTATTTTAAACATATATGACATTCCAAAAATCAGCAGTTTTAAAAGTGTGATCTCAAAGGCTTTCCTGGGGAGGGGAATGGAGGGATCTGCAAGGTCAAAACTATTTTTATAACAAAACTAAGACATTATTTGCCATTTCTTATTTTCTTACAGGAGTACAGAGAAGTTTTCCAGAAGCTACACGTTATATAACAACATCACTGCTCTGATGGCTAACAGAAAGTATGTACTTGGGTAATCTTTTGTTTTAAAGATTCTCACTTGTAATTCCTAAGACAATGATAAACATCAGTAGATAAAACACACATAAGACAAGAGCTCTTTGGGATGCTCAATTAAATCTTAAGAGTAAAAGGAGTCCTGAGACCAAAAGTTAACTAACGCCTACAGATCAAAAACCCATTCTCACAAAGGCAAAACAGCTGGCTCTACCAGGAAGCCCCCAAATGATGATTTGCCCTTTTGTCTGAGTGATAGAAGTTCCTTTTCTGATTTTCTTTTCTTTAACTACACAATAAATAGGGAAGGTTCCATCTCAGGCTTTCTATTCTTTCTGACACTACAATCATTTCCCCAATTTCAACTATTACTCTCCCTCTCCAACTGAGATGCGTGTATATTCCCAGCCTTCTCTTCTCTCTTGAGCCTCGGGATCACTTCTCCAGCTTTTAACTAGATAATAATTAACTCTCCCATCAAATCAGTTCGCCTAAGTGAAGTCAACCTGGGACCTATTCCCCTCCCCCAGCCTTCCTATTTTTATTAGTGGTGCTCCACGCGGTCTAGAAACTTCAGCCGTCTCTCAACTACATGTTCAAATTAGTCCACACCTGATGCAGTTTTCCCAATCCCACAACCACCCTTCTAGTTCACTTTTTAAAAATCCCCTTGTTGGGAACATCTCTGAAAATATCCTCCTACCGTCTTCTGCCTCTTTTCCCTTCCAACTATCCTGCACCAACCTGCTAAAATAAGCTTCCTGAAAAATCATTTTCATTATATCGATCCCCCGGTAAAATCCGTGAAGTCCACCAGCTGAGTGTGAGTCAAACTTTCTTTGCCTAATAAACCCCTCTTTTATCCCACTCTTCCCATGTCCTAGGTTTCTGTAAAAATAGGGTCTAGAAATGAAATTGACAAGATGTTTGGGGCACGACTGCGGGGGGAGGGGGGCACAAAAGAATTTGGGATACAGATCTTCCCTTCAGAAAACCGACACAGGAGCTGAATAAGTAAAACCACGAGGAGCTGACGAGCTGAAATGCTCCGCAGCTGGTCAGCACGGAAGCCATCCCGCAGGTGGTCGGTGTCCGGCCGGAAGGGGTCGGCTCTGCGGCTGCAGGCCGGCCGCTGGCCCGCGCGCCTGGAGCGGACCCGCCTGAAGCAAGGTCACCTTCCAGGTAAGAGAACGGGGTTAGGGGTGAGGTGGGGGGCGTAAGGTGGGAGGGGAGGAAGGGAGGACGCGTCCCGGGGAGCCCGAACCCAAGGAGCCCGGCGGTGACTCGCGGGACCCACGCTTACACGTTGCGCGAAAGTCTCTCCTGGCGCCTCAACATCTCCCGCAGCTCCGCCAAACTCCGCTGCCCCAAGTCCTCGGGAGCTTGGGGCTCGAAGCCGCGGGGCAGCGAGGACATTCTGCGGGGGCTGAGGCTGGCGAGGCGGCGGGCACTCGGCGTCCTCGGCAGCCCCCGCTGCTGGCGCCGGATCCGCGGCCGGCGGGGCCTCCGGGGCACGAGCGGGAGCCGCCATTTTCCCGGAAGGACAGGTCTTCTTCTAGCCGAATCGAGCTTTATTGAAACGCCGGAAACAAACACAGACAGGGAGGAGGTGGGGACCAGAGGGGCGGGAGGGGACGCGAGTTTCGGGGTGACGTCACGTGCCGGCCGGGCGCGCTTGCGAGCTGTCTTTTTTCTGTGCATCCGCTCTTCACGTGTTTATTCAGAAAGTAGTGAGTGCCCCGGCCCCTGCCCTGAAGGAGCCTACCGAGGAAAACAATGCAATTTTAAGATGGATGTGGGCTACAGAGAAGGTATCTCTGAGAAGTGAAACGTAAGTGGAAACCTGAGTGATGAGTTGCCCAGTGGTGAGGCTAGGGGAATGTGCCGGTCGGCGCACGGGAAGCGCCGGCCTATGGCGTGGCCCGCCCAGCCCAAGGCTTAGAAGCCCTCAAATGTTAAAGTTGGAAGGATCCTCAGTGACCATCGGCGTTTCGTAATGGGCTTTATGGCAGTGGGAGCGGGGCTTTTCTTCATTTGCGGCACTCCTTCAGGCACTGCAAGACATTTGGTGTTTGGCTTCAGTCCAGTAGTAGCTTTGGCATTCCCGAGTCCTCATAACAATCCAAACGCACCCCCACCCAACACACACGCTTCCAAAGACCCACAAGGGGTGATGGGGGTGGGAGGTGCTGTACAAGCCAGTTGAGAACCTCTCCCTCAGTTCCCAATTTTGCTTATAGAAAAACGGAGGCACAAAAGCTGAAGCAAGTTTCCCCAGGGCACAAAACTAGTAAGTGACAGCACCAGATTTTAAACTCAGATGTCCAGCTGCTCTTTCTACCACACCAATTTGAAAATCCCCTTCTTCCAAATTGTTAGAAAGTTTTTTAGGCTGTTGGGGAAAGCAGTCTAGTAAGCATCACACCTAACCCTTACCTTTTCTTTATAGTTCAGCCTGGAGAGCTGTGTCCCCGAGGAGATACCAGGAAGCATGCTGGAGTCACAATAGACATCAGTTGGGAGATTTAAAAGACCCCATAAACTCCAACATCAGAAACCCCTCTTCTCTGATATGGAAAATTTGCATTTTCTGAATCCTATGTAAGGTGCTATAATAAACAAGAGACAGTTCCCTCCCAATCAGACAGAATCTGTAGATAAAATCTGAAGCTATTTTAGGGAGCATAGTTGCAGCTATGTCTGTATCATTGCAATCTAATCCATTCTGATCAGATTAATTAATGTATCAAAATTCTCAAATAAGCTCTGCTTTGAAGCCTAAGGATTTCAGTAACCTGCTCCAGCCCTAGCTAAATGAGAAATACTTGAGTAAAGCCCATGTCAGGTGGCTGTTCCCTGGCAAGCTCCCCTGGAGCCTTCCTCATCCCGTTCCCTGACCACAGCTGAAGGCCTTTATTTCCCCCACAGTACTGAACCCCTTCTGATCCTGGGCCACAGGTGCCCTCAAAGTGACGCGGGAGAGAGGATAGCCGTATCCCAGGTCTCAGTTGAGTCCCTGCGATGTGTCCCGTCAATGTGGGTCCTTGGCTTCATGCAGGAAAGAATTCAAGAGCGAGCCCCAGTTGAGTAAAGGTAGATTTATTTGTTCAAAAAGATACATACTCCATAGACAGAGTGCAGGCATTTTCAGAAGGCAAGAGAAAGGCCATGAGGTGTAGGGGTTGGGTACTCAGTAGATATACTCCATAGACAAGCGGACCATTTTGGAAGGTGGGGGAGCAAGAGGCCAAGAGGCACAGTGTTGCAAGTTTTTATGGGCTCAGTAGCTTTGTATTGCTAACAAGTGGGAGAATTACTCCACCTACTTTAGGGGAAGGGCCTAGGATTCTCAGGAATTGGGCCACTGCCCACTTTTTGACCTTTTATGGTTAGCCTCGGGACTGTCATGGCACCTGTGGGTGTGTCATTTACCATGTTCATGTATTACAATGAGTGTATAATGAAGTATAATGAAGCTCAAGGTCTATTAGAAGTCAAATCTCCTGCCATTTTGGGCCTCAAGGCCTGTTGGGAGTTGAATTTTACGCCACATTGGTGTCAATTGCTGTGTCGTTTCTTGAATGGTTTGCCTTGTCCCCTTCGTTTCTGTCTCAAAAGCAAGGATGCTTTTCTTTCAAGCCTCAGAATTTTGCCCCCCACCACCCCGCCTGCTGTTTTGCTTTTGTGGAAGGCTGTCCCTTTTCCCCCAGCCCATTATAAACCTTAGCTCAGGTCTCACCTCCTCCCTGAGCCTTCTTAGATTATTCCAACCCAAATTGCTCTTTGAGCATAACAACTATAGTGCTTAGAACCCGTAATGCTTCTCCAGTTGTGTTGTGCATGGCGATTTCGTTTCGAACAAAATTGTGAAGTCAGAATTCTGTTGAGGAGCTATATTTGTACTTCTGTCTCCCCTAATGCATATAGCAGGTACTAATTGATGGAATCTCTCATATTTTTCTCTTCGCCTTGCCCCCATATTCCTCTTCCTCTTAATGAAATGTCCCTTTTATATATACAAATCTTAAGCTTTTAATATAAACATTAACCATAATTACTGTGAAGATATTTTCAGTGGTATGGGATAGAATCTTTTACACAACAGAGCTTAGGACTTCAAGTTGTCGTAATGCAAATCTGAATTCTGAACAACCAATGCACCAACTGTCTAGTTTTCTAGTCGGTAACCAAGAGGCTTAGCCAGTAAAGAAATTTAGTCAAACATTATTCTAGCTGTTTCTGTGGAGGTGTTTTTTTTAGGTGAGGTTAACATTCAAGTCAGTGGACTTTGAGTAAAGCAGACTGCCTCCATATTGTGGGTGGGCCTCATCCAATCAGTTGAAGCCCTTAGGAGAACAAAGATTGACCTCACCCGAGCAAGAAGGAATTGGGCCAGCAGACGGCCTTCAGACTTCAGCTGCAAGTTCCTGGGTCTCTAATCTGCTGGCCTACCTGGCAGTGATAATCATGTGAGCCAATTTCTTAAAATGAATCTCTCTGATAATGGCTGATGTGATTATCTATCTACAAACACACACGTGAGTGCACACTATTGGATCTGTTTCTCTGGAGAACGCTGGCTAATACAGAGCTCAATAGCAATTAGTCTGTTAGGAAAAAATCAAGGCTTGATTGATGGCTGGCCTTCAGGATGAGAGAGCTGACTTGGGAAAGGGGAGGCTAGCTTGTGCTGTGTCCCGGCTAGGTGCTGAGCGCATGGAGAAGAGATGGAAACCAAGAGTCATAAACAATCATGAAACAAGTTCTGTTTTCTTTGGGGGGGGGTGTGCATTTAAGCATCCATGTGGAAATGTGAAAACAAATATATGTATGTATATGTAAGACAGGGACATTGTGCTATACACCAGAAATTGACCCATTATAATTGACTGTACTTAAATAATTTAAAAAAGAGAACATGATTGAAAAAACAGGGTTTAAAAAAAAAGCATCCGTGTGGAAATGGAACATGCTGGATTTTTCAGTCAAATCCGTAGCAGCCATAGCTAATGAGAAATGAATGATGGTAAACCTGAGGCTTATCAACACTGATGGCTGACACCTGTGTGCCATTCACCAGCCCTCCTTCCGGTCAGGTCAGCGCGTTCTCAGGTAGGTGGAGCAGTGGGGACTAGCCTCACTACAGAGGGAGAGATGAGTGCTGAGACCTCCTGACCCCTCCTCCGTCCATGTGCAGCTCTGTCTGTTCCTCAGTGGAGAACTTCACAAGTGACTGCCAGGAGCCTGGTGAGTTAGGGAAGAGAAGCTGAGGGAGGGCGTTGGAATTGGGGATGAGAAAAAAGGAGAGAGAAAGGAACTGGTAAAGAGGGAGACAAACAAGCTGAAGGGGCAGTAAAAAGGATACCATTTCTCTGCATAGACATCAGAAACAAAGTTGGACAGGAAGCTTTCTGCTCAGGAATTCACCGATAAATTCATTCCCCTTCCAGCTCTAAAGTTCTTTACTTAGACAAAAGGTCACATCTCTCCTCTTTGTATTTCACTGTGATCCCGCTGCAACAAAAGGTTTTTCTCAGCTACTCAGGGGGTGAGGCTGTAAAGTGCATGCACTCCACGCTAAAAGTAAATTCTTGCATTAGTTATCCAAACTGTTTGAAACGAGGAACCAAATTTTCAGCTCATATCTCCCTCTTTATCAGCAAATGGTAATTTAAAGCCATTTACCAGGGCCATGGTTCCCGAGTGGCAGACTTTGGGCTATTAAAATTAATCCTGACAGAAGATCCTTGCTGCTTTCTCCAAGCACATTCAGGCTGTTGGTTTATGAGCAGGATGAACAGACGGCCCTTCCCAGAGGGCTTGAGGGAGGAAGCGCGTTAAAATGGCTGCCTGCATCTTTGTTTGCTCAGCTGCTTGGAAAAACTAAAACTGAGGGAAGTGGGATTAATCAAGGGGGCAGTTGCCCACAGGAAAAAAAAAAAAATAGGACAACTCTGGTGAGAAAATCCCAACCAAATAAGGTTCAAGTTGAAGGGAAAATAATTCTTTTCTTGTCAGACTTTCACATGGCTGAGTGTTGTTTGTTGACAGATTTCCCATTTCAGGACACCACAGTGTTTTGTGAGTTTTTTGGTTAGTGTAGGAAGAGATAATTCAGGGGGAAAAAATTAAATGTTTGATGCTGTAAAGTTCCAGGTGATTTTACTTTTTAATTAGCAAATTTAATGAAGATTACTGGTTAGATAGGTGACTAACCGGGATTGAATAGCACCTTTCTATGATTTCTCAAATGAATAAACTCACAAACCAGAAAAAAAAAAGTCATTGAAAGATACACATATAGTGATATTTGGTGCAGAGTATACAGACATTGTAGCTGAGGCCCCTCTACTACAATTAGGAGATAGAATCTTGAACAAGATTTAAAATATCTTCCCCTCTCCTGACTTATTTCACTTCTTTTTGAAGCATTGGCTGAACTTTATTCCATAAGACAGTTACTAGGTTAACAAGATTCTTCCTTTGAGACAGTAGATATTTCTAGAAGAGCTGTGGCCTATCAGTCATTTACACTTGAGTGTGAATTTGTTCCAGATGGTTTTCTTACAAAAGGCTGGCTCAGGTGACCTACACTAAAAGAGTGGGCTTTGACAGGAGGGAAAGGGAGAAATGGAGAGAATTTTGAGCAATTGGAGGCAAAGAGTAGACCAGAGAGAGTATGACAACCGAGAGATTAGGTGGTAGGAAGACCGTAGCGGACCTCCTTTCCACAATTTGGTGAATATGCAGGGCAGGCAAAAAGGGAAGATGTCAAAACCAAACTCTGCTTAGAACTGATTCACGTTCCATGCTGGAGGACAGACCCTCCTATGCTTAAGTGAGCCTTGTGTAAGATTCTTCATAAAAAAACATCCAGTGTATCATTTAAAGGAGGTAATTTGCAAAGACACTATAGGGTGAGATTTCGTAGTTTCCTTTCGGGTTTCATGGGAGAGGGATTTGAGAGTTTTGCTTTTAGTGGAAGGAAAGAAGAACCAGGTCACTGCAAAGCCAGCACGCTGTATGTCTAGCTTTTTGCAATCTGATGTACATCAGAGGCCGTGAAGTAAAGAAACTGGTGATGGGCAGCAGGATGGACTTAGAGGAAACGGACCACCCCTCTCCTTTCATGAGACCTGGCCAGCACCAAGTGTCTGGTCACCTTTAATTTTCTGTTGCATGAAAAAGAACACAGCTCTGAAAAGTTTCAGCTAGTGGGAATCGGAGAGAAGGAGCTGGGATGCTTATATAATATACCGCCGGGAGAATGACTCAGGAAAAAACAGTTCTCCTTGATTTTCTTCCCCAAAATTTGGAAGAGAGGAAGTCAAGCATAGTATATAGGACAGTAAAAGTGATCCAGATCAGAGAAGTGAAGAGGTGTGGGGAAATTTGTCAGTCCCCAGCTATGATTTTTTTGGAGAGCAGCTTTGTGTACTGCTAACTTAGGGGCCAGTTAATTTCCCTAAGCCTCAGCTTTCTCCTGTTTAAAATGAGGGTGTTGAACCAGACAAACTCCAAGATGCCTTTCAGTGCTTGAATTATATGATTCTAGGATGATTAATGTTATAATACATTCTTTGACAACATCTGCATCTATTTAAGCTCATAAATGTTGAGAGGAAATATTTGGTATGCTGTAAACCAGGAAGCAGGTAGCTCCCTTTAAATAAATACTCCTCCAACATTGATGAAGTTTCAGGTTTTATCAGCCTTTGCTGGACTCCCATGGTTCATATCTTACAGGAATGAATCATGTTTTCCATCACCTAGAGTTCTTGGGCTTAATTTAATTTTTATATCTGATGAGTGACAGCTCTAAGTAATTTAAGATTGTTTATAAGGTTAAAAGAAAAAAAACCCTGAAGTTGTCAAAATATCAGAAGACAGCAAACTATAATGAATGATGTGGGAGGAACATCACTTCAAGCTGACTGGAGAAAAAGCTGGTTTGAAGGAATAAATATCTTCTTTATAATGTACAGAAAGAAATACATTAGATAATGTAAATAAAGGGTTGCAAATTGTGGGTCTCTGGCCACATCCATCCTACAGATGAATTTGTTTGGCAGCATATAGTTTTTCAAATTCATAATTTTGAATTTGAGTGACTTGAAGATGGGCATGTTCTTATAATCCTGGTGAGCATCCTTCATGCCTCCACCCCCTCCCTGCCACTAGCCATTGTCCCCATTATCCTGCCACAGACCATTCCCACCTTTATACAAATTTCTTGGGCACCAGGACATTTGAGTTTGGGTATGTGATGCAAAGCTAAATGAAAAATTGAGCCCAACTCTTTTCTGAGAGGCTGCAATTACAGTCATCCCTCTGTATCCGTGGGTTCCACATCCATGGATTTAACAGCCTTGAAGCCAAATATTCAGAAAGAGGAAAAAAATGTAGACAGTACCGAAAAGCAAAATTTGAACTTTCCCATGTACTGGCAATTATTCACAAAGCATTTACATTGTGTTAGGTGTTGTAAGTAATCTAGAGATGCTTTGAATTATATGGGAGGATGTGCATAAGTTATATGCAAAGACTACACCATTTTATGTAAGGGGCTTGAGCATCTGTTCATTTTGGTATTTGTGGGAATGGGAGGGGTCTGGAACCAATTCCCCCATCTTCTCTCGATGCTGAGCCGTGACTGTAATACCACGGAAACTTCCTAGATCACTAGTAGATCGCTTTCTGAATCACTTGTTATAGAAAGGTGTTCTTCGCCCCTTAATCTGTTTTCCTAAGGCCTTCTGTGTTTCAAGAATCCCTACAAATGGTTGTCAGATGACTCATAGAACTGATGTTCCTACCAATTACAATTTTCATTGACATTGCAAGTTTTTTCCCCTAGAATTGAGTGTAGAGAGTGGACATTAATTTACAAGGACTCAGCTTTTTTTTTGGAGGGAAACAGTTTCCTTGTTTTGTAGTCAGACTCATAAGTATTCTAGTCAAAGGATAGAATCCTGATATTTTGAACAATTCCTAAGAAATTGTTTGCAAGTCTCTCTGGCAAAATATAGACATTGTTTACAAAGCTTGATTTAACATTTTTATCCATAACAAACGCCATTTTAAAAGGTCAAGGGAAATATGAATCTTTATGATTACCGTACAAATATTAATGTCTTTACAACTATATTTTCTATCTTAAATTCCATATTGGGATTTTGTGACAAAAAAGGTCGACTTGAGACAGCCCTAATTTCCTCCCCTCCCCAGCCCCCAAAAATGTTTAAATTTGTGGGTACCATAAAAATATTTTATTTTCGGGTTGGGCCAAAAAGTGAGCAGTTAAGATTTTTCAAGCTGAGTGTGTTTTGTTTAGTTGATGGCAAGTTAAGAGGAAAGGGGAGAATTAAAATATTTGCAAGATGTCATTAATCTCCAGCGAGAGCCGAGAGTTGTTTTTTTTCCCCCTTCATTTCAGAACTAATCCAGCTTTCTGTTATTTGGCTCAGAAAAGTCTTAAATCTGTAACAAGAGAGTAACTTCCTGTTCTCAAGAGTATGGCTGCCAAAGAAAACATTTACAAGAAAAGTCCCAGGGCCAAAAAATTGCCTACTAATTATTTCTCAACCCCCCTCCCGCCCCTAATTCAGGAAGGTGAATGCTGTAAATGCTGTATGTTAAAACTCGAAAGTATGTGTTGAAAAATTAAGAGAAAACCCCCAAGAACTGTTTGCCATTTATTTATATTTTATTGCATTCAAATTACATCAGTTTTATGGCCCTTGGGCACAAATTAATGTTTCTTATAATATTTTGTTCAGAATTCCACAAAGCTTATACCATACCTTCACCAAAATACATTAGGGAAGTTTTTACCTGGTACCTTTCCAGCTGAAGAAGAGGGAAGCAGCCCCGCATTCAGGAGCTCAGCTGGTCCCACCGGCTCCAGGCTGGCCTGATCCGCAGCAGTGAGGGCTCGCTTTTCTCCTTGGTGATCTGCCTGTTCAGTGCCATGTCGGTCCAAACCCCCGCAGCCCCTAGGTGGAAACTGACAGACTGTAAACATTCATATGGAAATGCAAAGAAGCTAGAATAGCCAAAACAACTTTGAAAAAGAACAGACTTGAAAGCTTATACTACCTGACTTCCAGGCTTCTGATAAAGCCATGGTAATCAAGACAGTGTGGGGTTGTTGTCAAGATAGCAACTAGAGCGGGTGGGTGTAGCTCAGGGGTAGAGTGAGTGCTTAGCGTGCGCTAGGTCCTGGTTCAATTCCTGGGCTTAAAATTAAAAAAATAAAATAAAATAAATAAACATAGTTACCCCTTCCCCAAAAAAGAAGAAAAAAAAGGTAGCAACTAGATTAATGTAACAAAACAAAGTGTCCAGAAATAGTCCTGCGTATGTATAGCTAATTGACTTTCAACAGTAGTTCGAGGGCAATTCAGTGGAAAATGGGTAATCTTTTCGACAAGTGGTGCCAAAACAAGTAGTTGGACATCCATATGCAAAAAACCTCTTTGATTTATACCTCACACCATGTGTTAGTAATCTAATCCTAACAAATTGTCTCCCAATTTGGCAGCAGTCTCCCTCTGATCTCTTTGCCTTTGGTCTCTCTAGAAATGCATCTCTAGCCTTTCTTTTCGGCTTGTCCTTCTCTGACAAAGTCAAGTGAGTTATTCTCAAATTTGCATATAAGGAAAAGTAGGCTAAGGTGTATTTTTCCCCCTTTGAATCCAGCCACAGCTTTTTTTGCCCTTTCCTTCTGCTCAGTCCCACTCACTGGTATTCATTATTCACTAAGTCTGCGTGTCCAGTAAGAGGAAATCCTTGGGTTTGCAAAAATTCATGTTGCAACACCTCCTTCACAGTGATTGCTAGTACTAATAGCAGCTAGCAGTTGTTTTTATCAGTGGTTGGCACGTCTTGGCGTGGTGCTGGCAACGCCGTTTCACGTGATCTGCACAGCAAGCTTGTGCCGGGAGGTGCAATTCCATTTCCTTCCTGGGCACAGCTGCTCACGGGAGCGCTCACTGCGCCTGAGAGCAGAAGTGACCGGCCCAAGGGAGCATTGTGATTGAGTGGCAATACCAGCTCCAGGCTTCCCACTTGTGTTCTGGAATCACACAGGCCTGGGTAGTTTCGGGCCATTTTCATCTCTTTGAGTTTCAATGTCCTTATCCACAAAATGTTGCTAGTGTCATTTACAGAACTACTGGGAAGATTCAGTGACTGCATGCTGTGCCCAGCCCGGTAACTTGGTCCCCTTTACTTCCCCAGCCACTGCACTTCCTGGATCCTTTTCATTTGTAGATTTCTCCATGTTTCTCGAGGTTGGAAATGGCTCCCACCTTTATGGGAAACTGCCGCAAGGGGCTTTACATGGCTGGAGAGAAAGGCAGCAGACCCGGTGGTCAGTCATTTGATGAGAGTAGAAAAGCCGGGGGTGGGGAGAACCCGAGAAAAATACCCTTGGGATTCAGGGACAGCAAAGATCAGCAGGCAGCCTGACTGGGAACAATTTTGGAGAGGATGAGGGTCCTGAGGTGCACATCTTTGTCTCCCTAGCACCTGGCACGTAGTTGTGAGACTGAACTGGCCCTTGGAGTCCAAACGTCAGGAAGAGCACATGGTCTGATGTGGCCTGACTGCCTTCCTGTCACACCGCGCAGCCCACCCCCTGTCCTGGGGACCACTCTGGAGTTCCTGGAGCAGGCAAATGGCATTTACTGGGGAGAAAGAGGGTGCCCAGGGAAGATGCATAGACCAGCTCAGGGGTGGGTCTTGGTAGGTGTGCCGTCTAAATGGGGGACCGTATCACATTACCTAACTCCTGACTTCCCAAACGTTCCTCTCTCCCCAGCCAGCCCTGAAGTGAACCCTCTAGGGCACGTCCCACTCAGACTCAAACACGGGGTCTGAATTCAGAATGGCTGACTCCTGGCTCCGAGTCACCAAGCGGCAGGCCCTCTCTTATTCCAGGATCCTGGGGCACCGGCTCCTTGTAAGCCCACTTTTGTTTCCTGTCGGCTGCCCAGGCCCTCTCTCGGCCCTGGGGACACCTCCAGGCCTGCAGCTCACACCTGCACGGTCCCCAAGCTCAGGTATCCGAAGGCAATATCCTGAAGGAACTTTTTTCACTGCCCATTTGGGGAACAGGGCTGCCTAAAACAAGCAACCTTATACACACCCTCATTTCTCAATCCTAGTGTTGGCAAAGGGGTCGGAAAAGCACATTCTCATCCTGCTGGTGAGAGTTTCAGTGGACTCAAGTTTCCACGGGCCAAATTGGGCCAGATGCACCAAAGACTTTAATGTACATAACTTTTGAGAGGCAGGGGGAGGAATTCGGTTTGTTTGTTTGTGTATTTATTTATTTTTGAGGGAGGTTCTGGGGATTGAACCCAGGACCCCATGCATGCAAAGCTTGCACTCTACCACTGAGTTATTTCCTTTCCCCAAAATGTGCATAACTCTTGACCCAGTGACTCCTCTGCTAGGGATTTATCCTAAGAAAATAATCAGGCAAGGAAGGGTACAAAGACATGTGTACAAGGTGGTTCGTCAGAGGGTTGCTGAAAAAAGAGTAAAGACAACCTCCAGATTTCCAACGTCAGGGGACAGGTCGAGTGAATCCTAGTACATCAGTGAAGTGGAATCCAGTTAGCTATAAGAAGCAGAGGTGTGGGTCTACACCCCTGTATTTATATGGAATGATAAGTGATGAAACGTGGTTACGGAAGTCTGTATTAACAATAGAGAGCCCTTATCAAGCGCCTACTGGGTGCCAAGCACTGTTCTAAGAACTTCGCAGATACTGACTCGTTTAATCTTCCCAGGGGGATGGTTGGGAAAGAACTGTCACTGACCCCATTTTACGGGAGCTCGAAGAGGTTCTGTGATTTGTCCAAGGCACGTGCTAGTGACTGAGGTGAGACCGTCTCCAGAGCCCCCGTTCCTGAATACCACGATTCTGCTTCCCAGGATGTGTTCTAAAACAAGATAAACGTGTGGGTGGGTGTGTGTAAGGAAGTCTGGGCAGATTGGAATGAGGATATTATTTGAGGCATTAATATAGGATATTTTTTATTTTAAAAAACTTTATGCTGCTGTTTTTCATTTCGCTGAGATAAATTTGCTGTGTAATATTAGAGTTCGTTGCCGCGATTCCGCACAATACCTATGCTTAGGAGGAGGAGGCTGAAGAGTGACTCTTGGACAGTGGGTTGAGCATCACTAGAGTTAATTTAGAAAGAGGATTGAACAGGATCATTTCTGGTTTTTTTTCAGTTTCAAGTCTGTGCCACTTAGCAAGTCTCTTTAATAGTCTTTCTGAATAGTTCAGATAATGTTTTAATTCTATACATGTTGAAGGTATGTTTAAAAATACAAAGGGCCCAGGTAGAGACTACCTTTAATACCGTGGAATGATCCCCAGGATTCTCTTGTTTTTAAATTGCTTGCGAAATGTTTTCCTTTTTCTTGTTTTAAGAAAAGAAAGGGGGAGGGGTGTGTGGAGTGTTTGTTGAACAATCTTCGTTTCTTCTCTGGTCTCATTAAAACTGACATTCTTTATGCCACTGCATTTCACTTAGAAGCTGTTTCCAGACCAGCATCTCCTGGGGTCCACAGGTTTTCAGGACCCGTTGCCACTCTCAGTCCCGCTTCCCTGCCTCTTGGTCCCAAGCACCGCCTTTCCTGGAATGCTCGTCCTGGGGGCTGCGCGAGGGCCTGGCTTCTCTTGCTAGCCTGTCTCCGTGAGTGAGGGTAGCCACGACTCAACAGTGCTTTAAAACTCACCTCAGAGCAGCAGCATCCTCCTCTGCGCGTGGGCGGGGGCTGCAGCTTACCTGCCTCAGTTGGCACTCGCATTGGCCTATCAGGTTGGTGCAGTTATCCCAAGTTTTTAGAAAATGACGTTGATATTCAGAGAACTTTGATGACTTGCTGAAGGTCCCAAAGCCACAATTTAAATACAAATTTGGCCTCAAATTGTGTATTTTCCTGTTTATACTATCCTGACTCGAGGTAATTTACTCAACTGAGTTGCTTTGCTTTCTGTCTTTGGCTCTTTTTCCCTGAAGTTGGGAAGTAAGGGGAGTAAGGGCTTGGACACAAGGGAGGGTGATTTTTCTTTTTAACTGGCAGTTACAATGTGTCCATTTCTGGTGGACAGCACACTGTCCCAGTCATGCATATACATACATACGTTTTCATATTTTTTCATTAAAGGTTATTACAAGATATTGAATATAATTCCCTGTGCTGTACAGAAGAAATTTGTTTTTTATGTTTTTATATATAGTAGTTATCATTTGCAAATCTCAAACTCTCAGATTTACCCTTTCCCAGCCCCTTTCCCCCAGTAACCATAAGATTATTTACTATGTCTGTGAGTCTGTTTCTGTTTTGTAGATGAGTTCATAGTGTCTTTTTTTTAAGATTCCACGTATGAGTGATTCCATACGGTATTTTTCATTCTCTTTCTGGCTTATTTCACTTAAGAATGACAATCTCCAGGTCCATCCATGTAGCTGCAAATGGCATTATTTTCTTTTTTATGGCTGACTAGTATTCCAGTGTATAAATATACCACAACTTCTTTATCCAGTCATCTTTCGATGGACATTTAGGTTGCTTCTATGTCTTGGCTGTTGTTATACAGTGCTGCTATGAACATTGGAGTGAGGAGGGTGATTTTACATTTAGGTAACAATGATATCTGTATTTTATAAACATGAATGCATCTTAGTCTCTCTAGAAAGTAGGTTAACTAGATAAATTTCAGGGTTTAAATACACACACAACACACACACATACACATCCTCTCTTATAGTTTATAAAATGATTCTAGGGTCAGTACTGATTGAAAGAGCACCATGCCCTGACTTGACAGTCCAGAGCCCGATCTCTACCCCTTCTGTGTGGTCACAGATAAAACACAAGTACAGCATCAGTAGAACAAAATACATTGCATTTATTACACATATGTGACAGAGGTTACCATATCAAAGTAGAGTGTGCATGAACAAATTAGAAACACTAATTGATACTGAAAACAGTAAGTGATTAAATTCCACAATGTACAAGATTCTCTTTCAGTTAAAGTGAGAAAGAAAGGGGAAAAAAATCACAGGTTGAATAAATACAGTGATTCCAGCTGGCCCCGTAAGGGCATAAGGCACAAATTAAACCAAGGGATTAGCACATCAGATGCCGTGTGTCTGCCCATCCAAGGACCGGCTCCACCCGGGGCTCCCACACCTCTGCCCGGGTCCTCGGCACCTGCACCTGCGCCCTGGGTCACACTTCCCGGTGTCCGGGCCCCTGTGGACAGGCTTCCCTGCAGCAGAGAAGCACTGCCTCTAATACTTTATGGGTAAATAAAACCTTCATGCTGTAACAAATGATCCTGGCATGAGTAACGTGAAATTTCAGGTCAATGCCCTTTTTCAAAACTCCCCACCGAAGTCTAGTAAAACAGAAAATAAATTGTGAGGGAATTCTCCTGACAGGACTCAGTGTCAACGTGGAAAGCTGACGACGGCCCAGTACAGCAGGGTACCCTGGTATGGGGTTTGAAATATGACCTTGAAACTGCTCTCTCCTGCCCTCCCTCTCCACCTCCACTTTGCTTCAGGTTTTTGAAGTGGATCAGAACCTCAGCAGTTTCCACTGGGGTTTAAACTGTGTACAGGAGGAAGCAACCATCAGCTCTGTTCAGACTTCCAGCTGCAGGGTTCCCGGGCCTTTGTCCATCTGTGAAAAGTGCATGTCTCTGAGTGCTTAAGTCAGAGTTTTCTTCATGGTTAACTCCAGGACTCGTGTGTACGGGGTATAGTTCCTGGAAGGCATGGCGATTTCGCGGGTCCTGCCTGTTTGGCTGAGAAATGAGAAAAGGCAGGTCAGGAGGATGAAACAAAACTTTCCATACGCTTCACACGGTCAGACAGCTCTAGGAAATCCTCCTTCAGCAGTTAGACAGCAGTAACATGGCTGAATATTTCAGTTAAATATTCTAAGAGGGATGATTATTTTTAGTAACCCTTAAAAGCTATACTAGGCACTAATGATTCAGAAAAATAAAAAGCATGCATTCAGGGAACCCATAATTCGGTGGGAAAGATCTGTTCTGAAATAGTTGTAATGTGATGCGTTCGGTGCTGATGGGGACATCAGGTCCTCTGCACTTGCTTGTTGGGCTCAATACCCCCCCTTCTCCACCCCACTCGGGAGCCCTGGGAAGCAGGCCTGAAGGTCAGCATCAGTGGGCTCCCTCACCCTTCAGCTTCCAGATGGTTTGGACCAGCTGGGAGATGGTAGCAGGGGGTGGGAGAGTGGAGCACAGGGAGGCCAGGACATCTGTGCCCCCCAGCCCAGGCTGCAGCTAGGTAGTTGGCCACGTCCCTGTAGCAGGACCACAGCTACAGCTCTGCTTTCCCTCTTCTCCCTGGTCTTTCCCTGCAAAGAGCTCACAATGACAGTGGCAGAAGACGAGGCCCGGGGGAGAAGACCCTGTGTGCCCTGCCAAGGCGTTCAGAATGGGACAGAGAGCCGTTTCTAAAGGTTTCTAAGGAGGGGCAGGACATGCTCCTATTTTTATTCTAGCAAGACTCCTTGGCACCTCCAAGGGTTGACGGCAGAGGGGTTAGTCTGGAGGCAGACTGTTGTTTGGGAGAGTCTGGCTATTTAGGAGGTGGGAGTGAGATCATGAACTCTTTAACAGTAGCCCTGGAGGTGAAGTAGCAAGGAAAGGTTAGGGAGATATTTGAGAGACAGAATTAACAGGACTTGGTGACTAAGATTGAGAAAATAGCCCATTTTTTCCCTCCTGGACATGCAACTGCTTTTCCCAGCCTCCCTTGCAATTTGGTGGGCCAGAAATTATTTCTATTACTTCCACGTTTAGCCCATAAAAACCTTCTACATAATCCTCCACGCTCAATCTCTTCACTTTCATGCAGAGGATACAGTAGTGGACCCAAGAGGACCCCAAAGTCCAGGCAGGGTAGCTAGCTGGAAGAATCCCAGGTTCCCGAATGACCGTGTTGGGTGAGAGCCATGTCCGTCAGCCGTGGACTCTGATCAGTATTTTGTTAATCCATCGAGATTTACGCGCTTTTTGCTACACCAACTTCATTCCTTATTCCAACTAATGCAACGACCAGTTGCACATATGAGATGGAAGAGTCAACCCCCTGTCCCCTGACGTTCCGTGTCCACTCATTCACAAAGTGCTATCTACCTCCATAACTACTGTTTGTCATCTGTCTTCTTTTCTCCTTCAGCCACTGCCATAGTTCAGGCTCATAATTACCTTTGAACATGAGAATGTTAGTGTAAATGGTTTCCCTGCCTCCAGGTCTATCCATTTTGCTATCAGAGATTTTCCTAAAAGAGCAGTTGGAGCCTTTTATTTTACTTAATTTTTTTGTTGATTTCTCAAGCTTCACTGAGGTATAATTGACAAATAAAATGGTAATATATTTAATGCGTACAACCTGATGATTTGATATACATATACATTGGGTAAAGATTCCTACAGTTAGATGACAGATGTGCTAACTGACCTCACATAGTGACTTTTTGGTTATTAATAATATCTAAGATCTCTTAGCAAATTTCAACTATACAATACATTATTATTATTATTTTATCAAAGTAGTTACAATGTGTCAATTTCTGGTGTACAGCACAATGTCCCATTCATGCATATACATACATATATTCATTTTCATATTCCTTTTCATTAAAGGTTATTACAAGATACTGAATATAGTTCCTTGTGCTATACAGCAGAAACTTGGGGTTTTTTTAAAATCTGTTTTTATATATAGCAGCTAACATTTGCAATCTCAAACTCCCAAATTTATCCCTTCCCACCCCCTTTCCCCAGTAACCATAAGATTGTTTACTAAGTCTGCAAGTCTGTTTCTGTTTTGTAGATGAGTTCATAGTGTCCTTTTTTCTTTTTTGTTTTTTTTAAGATTCCACATATGAGTGATACCATATGGTATTTTTCTTTCTCTTTCTGGCTTCACTTAGAATGATGATCTCTAGGTCCATCCATGTTGCTGCAAATGGCATTATTTTATTCTTTTTTTATGGCTGATAGTATTCTATTGTATAAATATACCACAGCTTCTTTATCCAATCGTCTGTCAATGGACATTTGGGTTGTTTCCATGTCTTGGTTATTGTATATAGTGCTGCTGTGAACACTGGGGTGCATGTATCTTTTCGAACTAGAGTTCTCTCCGGGTATATGCTCAGGAGTGGGATTGCTGGATCATATGGTAAGTCTAATTTTAGTTTTTTGAGGAATCTCCGTACTGTTTCCCATAATGGCTGCACCAAACTGCATTCCCACCAGCAGTGTAGGAGGGTTCCCTTTTCTCCACAGCCTCTCCAGCTTGTATTATTTGTGGACTTTTGAATGATGGCCATTCTGACTGGTGTGAGGTGATATCTCATTGTAGTTTTGATTTTCATTTCTCTGATAATTAGTGATAACGAGCATTTTTTCATCTGCCTATTGGCCGTTTGTATGTATACACTGGAGAACTGCCTGTTTAGTTCTTCTGCCCATTTTTGGATTGGGTTGTTTGGTTTTTCGTTAAGTTGTATGAGCTGTTTATATATTCTGGAAATTAAGCCTCTGTCAGTCGTATCATTGGCAAACATTTTCTCCCTTCCTGTAGGTTGTCATTTTGTTTTGCTTATGGTTTCCTTTGCTGTGCAAAAGCTTGTAAGTTTAATTAGGTCCCATTTGTTTATTTTTGCTCTTACCTCTATTGCCTGGGAAGACTGCCCTAGGAGAACATTGCTAAGATCTATGTCAGAATGCTTTGCCTATGCTTTCTTCTAGGGGATTTATCATGTCTTGTCCTATATTTAAGTCTTTAAACCATTTTGAGTTTATTTTTGTATATGACGTGAGGGAGTGTTCTGACTTCATTGGTTTACATGCAGCTGTCCAGCTTTCCCAACAGCTGAAGAGACTGTCTTTTCTCCATTTTATGTTCTTACCTCCTTTGTTGAAGATTAATTGACAGCAGGTCTCTAGGTTTATTTCTGGGCTCTATTCTGTTCCACTGATCCATGTGTCTGTTTTGATGCCAATACCACGTTATTTTATAGCTCTATAGTATCGTGTGAAGTCCGGGAGGGTTATTCCTCCAGCTTCATTCTTTTCCTTCAATATTGCTTTGGCAATTCTGGGTCTTTTGTGATTCCATATAGATAGGCTTGTTTGTTCTAGTTCTGTGGAAAATGTCCTGGGTAATCTGATAGGGATCATATTAAACCTATGGATGGCCTGAGGCAATTTGGCCATTTTAACAAAGTTGATTCTTCCAATCCAAGAGCATGGGCTACCTTCCCATTTCTTTAAGTCCTCTTTAATTTCCTAGTCAGTGTTGTGTAGCTCTCCACGTGTAAGGCTTTCACCTCCTTGGTCAGATTTATTCCTGAGTATTTTATTGTTTTGGATGCGATTTAAAAAGGGATTGTTTCTTTACTTTCTTTTCCTGCTAATTCATTGTTAGTGTAAAGAAATGTAACTGATTTTGTATGTTAATGTTGTATCCTGCTACCTTGCCAAATTCTTTTATTGGCTCTAGTGGTTTTTGTGTGGAACTTTTAGGGTTTTCCATATATAATATCATGTCATCTGCATATAGTCTTTTCCTGGCCTGACTGCTGTGGCTAGGACTTCCAAGACTATGTTGAATAGAATTGGTGAGAGTGGGCATCTTTGTCTTGTTCCAGATTTTTCACTGTTGAGTATTATGCTGGCTGTGTATTATTGTTCTTAAAACTCTTTAAAGGGTCCCCCTTGCTTCTTGAATGGAATCTAAACTCCTCTGCATGGTGTAAAGGCCTCCACCATCTACTGTCAGATCTCCTGCCTGGCCTCGCTAAGAAACACAGCTCTCCTCACTGACCACACCGCTGCACAGCTCTGCCATCCTCAGCTGTCCCCTCTGTCTTGAATGCTTCCCTTGTCAAATCCATCTGATGAATTCCTGCCAACATTTGAAGACTCAAGCCAAACATCTCCTCCTGTATGACAATTTCCCCAATTCCCCACAGCAGTGATAAAAATGATCATTCCTTTCTTTATGTGCTCTCAGTTTTCCTGAGCAGTGCTGCTCAATTTTCTGCTTCTATGAGGTGCACTTTTGCTAAACTGTCCCATCAGTAACACATCCCCCTCCCCTTCATTACCCCGCAGCGATTTTCAACGATGGATGGTAAACAGCTTCTAAAACGGGGTGGGTTAGAAGCTTGGAGGGGATGTTAAACTTCACATGCCTCTCCCTGGGAGATTCAATACGTCTTTTCCAAGCTCTCCCCTCCCCCCTACACAGCTTGAAAATGACTGTTGCCGAGGCTCCTGACACACAACAGGAAGCAGCTCACTGCACCACTGGTCTACATGTCCTCTGCTACTTATACTTCCATGAAGGGTGAAAACCATGTCTCACTTATCTTCATGACCCCAGGAGCTCACTCGGGCCAGGCACAGAGCTATCTCTACACGTACAGATGACAAAGGGGACCAGAGCACGAGGGATTTCGAGGACTCAGTGGTCAGAGTGTCCGCTTCATGTGCCACAGAGAGGAATGCACAGGATCTGGCAATGCAGGGGGCCCCCGTGACCTGCCCAGGCAGTTCAGGGGAATGCCAGGGGCAGAAGCCAGGTAGCAGTTTGTGCCAACTCCTGTGAAAATTCCACATAACAGAAATAGTCTCTGGTGACAGTATCCTAAAAGCCCATAAAATGCAGAAATATTTATAAAGGTGGACCCTCTGGGTTTCCAAAACAGGCCCTCATATCCCAACCTTTCAAAAAGAAGTGAGGTATTTTATTTAGTTGATCACTAGGAAACAAGAGCGTTTTAAGAACACAGATAATTTCACCCACAGAACCGAAATGCAGCCATTTTCTTTAACACATTAAGGCTATTGTTAACCTTTTATTAATCCATAAAGGGGCAGTTCCCTCGGGGGTGAAATGAAAGCAGAGTCAGCAAATAAAGCCACAACAAAAGGCTACTTTGTGTTCTGGTCTCTACAAGAGAAACATGAAGATGTAGGCATTTTAAAGCGCTTACTATGTGTCAGGCACTTATGACCACAAGGAATATTTTTCATTAAAGCATACCTATTAACAAGACATAATTTATGAGCTTGCTGGAAATGGAGTTTCACTAAGGGGCAAGGGAAAGAGAAGTCTCTTTTCTCTGGGTATTTTGTTTTTCACCCTGTGAATGAAGGCTGCTGACCTGAAGTTGCTCTCAATGGTGTTAATTAATATCTATCAAACTTCTCAAATCAAACTTTTTTTTTTTTAATAGGAATTGAAAAGCCCCTGAAATCCCGGTGAGAGCTTTCGCACCCCTGGCCTCTCTCTTTGCTCCATTATAAGACCTTTGCTTTCCAGAAATCTATGTAACGCAAGTGAGACGAAGGAGGGGAAGACTGTAAATTAGCACTGGTCTCACGTAGCTGGTGCGGTGGGAACGGAAAGGCATGAAGCAAGTCATGAAGGAAAAAGCCAGCTGTGTATGGCTGAATGAGTCCAGGAGCAAAGCAGTTCATGGCTCAAAGGTGACTGCGGTACAGTGAGCTTAGGTAACCAGGAAAAGGGCTGGCAGCACCCACAGAAAGATGAAAATGTGGCCCCTACTCTGGGCATGCTATGCCTGTCCTGTATCTCACTTAATCATCTCAGCAAGTTTGGGGAGAATTAATTTCAAAATCTCATTCTAGGTGAGGAAAACAGGTTCAAAGAGTTTAGGAGTTTGTCCAAAGCTGTAGATGTAGCAAGAGGCAGATCCAGGATCCAAACCCAGGTCTAGTTTCCAAACCACCACACTTGTCGTTGTTGGATTATAAAGTAGTTGTATTTTCAAATTTTTGTGGTTTTTTAAAAAACTGAAGCATAGTTAATTTACAGTGTTAATTTCTGGTCTATAGCATAGTGATTCAGTTTTATATATATATACACACACACACACATATACAAATAAATATATTTATATATATCATATATATATTGTTTTTCAGATTTTTAACATGCTTTTAACACCTTTATTGTGGTATGCGTCCTGTATAATAAACTACACGTATTTCAGATGTTCAATTTGATAAATTTTGATGGATCTATACACCCATGAAACCGCTGCCACAATCAAGATAGCTAACATTTCTATCACTCCCCAAGAGGTATAATTTTCAAACTCCCAATTTATCCCTTCCCACCCCCTTCCCTCCCTGGTAACCATAAGTTTGTTTTCTATATTTGTGAATCTGTTTCTGTTTTGTAAATAAGTTCATTTGTCTTTTTTTTTTTTGGATTCCACATAATAAGTGATATCATATGGTATTTTTCTTTCTCTTTCTGGCTTACTTCACTTAGAATGACAGTCCCAAGGTCTATTTATGTTGCTGCAAATGGCATTATTATTATTTTTAATTGAGTTATAGTCATTTTACAATGTTGTGTCAAATTCCAGTGTAGAGCATGATTTTTCAGTTATACATGAACACACATATATCCATTGTCACATTTTTTTTCGCTGTGAGCTACCACAAGATCTTGTATATATTTCCCTGTGCTATACAGTATAATCTTGTTTATCTATTTGGCATATGCCTGTCAGTATCTACAAATTTTGAACTCCCAGTCTGTCCCTTCCCACCCCCCGCCCGCCTGGCAACCACAAGTTTGTATTCTATGTCTATGAATCTGTCTGTTTCTGTTTTGAATTTATGTTCTTTTTTTTTAGATTCTGCATATGAGCGATCCTATATGGTATTTTTCTTTCTCCTTCTGGCTTACTTCACTTAGAATGACATTCTCCAGGAGCATCCATGTTGCTGCAAATGGCGTTATGTTATCGTTGAACCACATCTTCTTTATCCAGTCATCTGTCGATAGACATTTAGGGTGTTTCCATGTCTTGGCTATTGTAAATAGTGCTGCTGTGAACATTGGGGTGCAGGTGTCTTTTAGAAGTAGAGTCCCTTTTCTCCACAGCCTCTCCAGCATTTGTCATTTGTGGACTTTTGAATGATGGCCATTCTGACTGGTGTGAGGTAATACCTCATTGTAGTTTTGATTTGCATTTCTCGGATAATTAGTGATAACGAGCATTTTTTCATGTGCTTATTGATCATTTGTATTTCTTCCTTGGAGAATTGCTTGTTTAGGTCTTCTGCCCATTTTTGGATTGGGTGGTTTGTTTTTTTCTTATTAAGTTGTATGAGCTGCTTTATATATTCTGGAGATCAAGCCTTTGTCAGTTTCTTCATGCAAATGGCATTATTTTATTATTTCTTATGGCTGAGTAGTATCCCATTGTATGAATATACCACAACTTCTTTATCCAGTCATCTGTTGATGAACATTTAGGTTGCTTCCATGTCTTGGCTATTGTAAATAGTGCTGCTATGAACATTGGGATGCATGTATCTTTTCAAATTAGAGTTCCCTCTGGATATATGCCCAGAAGTGGGATTGCTGGATCACATAGTAAGTCTGTTTTTAGCCTTTTGAGGAATCTCTATACTGTTTTCCACAATGGCTGCACCAAACTGCATTCCCACCAGCAGTGTAGGAGGGTTCCCTTTTCTCTACAGCCTCTCCAGCATTTATTGTTTGTGGCCTTTTGAATGATGGCTAATCTGACTGGTTTAAGGTGATACCTCATGGTTGTTTTGATCTGCATTTTTCTGATAATTAGTGATATTGAGCATTTTTTCATGTGCCTATTGGCAGTTTGTGTGTCTTCATTGGAGAATTGTTTGTTTCAGTCTTCTGCCCACTTTTGGATTGGGTTGTTTGTTTGTTTTTTTTTTTTTTTGTTATTAAGCTGTATGAGCTGTTTATATATTCTGGAATTTAAGCCCTTGTCAGTCTCATCGTTTGTAAATATTTTCTCCCATTCTGTAGGTTGTCTTTTTGTTTTGCTTATGGTTTCCTTTGCTGTGCAAAAGCTTGTAAGTTTAATTAGGTCCCATTTGTTTATTTTTGCTTTTATTTCTGTTGCTTGGGGAGACTGCCCTAGGAGAACATTGCTATGATTTATGTCAGAGAAGGTTTTGCCTGTTTTCTTCTAGGAGATTTATCATATCTTGTCCTATGTTTAAATCTTTAATCCATTTTGAGTTTATTTTTGTGTATAGTCTGAGGGAGCATTCTTACTTCACTAATTTACATGCAGCTGTCCAGTTTTCCAAACACCACTTGCTGAAGAGACTGTCTTCTCTCCACTGTATGCTCTTGCCTCCTTTGTCAAAGTTTAATTGACCAAAAGTTTGTGAGATTATATCTGGGCTCCCTGTTTTGTTCCATTGATCCATACGTCTCTTTTTATGCCCATACCATGCTGTCTTGATTACCGTAGCTCTGTAGTCTTAAGTTTGAGAGGGTCATGCCTCCACCTTCATTCTTTTTCTTCAGTATTGCTTTGGCAATTCTGGGTCTTTTGTGATTCCATACAAATTTTAGGATTATTTGTTTTAGTTCTGTGAAAAATGTCCTGGGTAATTTGATATGGATTGCATTAAATCTGTAGATTGCTTTGGGTAGTATGGCCATTTTAACAGTATTAATTCTTGCAATCCAAGAACATGGGCTATCTTCATTTCTTTAAGTCATCTTTAATTTCTTTAGTCAGTGTTTTGTTGTTCTCTGCATACAGTCTTTCAATTACTTGGTCAGATTTATTCCTAAGCATTTCATTATTTTGGATGTAATTTTAAAAGGGATTATTTCTTTACTTTTCTGATATTTCATTGTTAGTGTAAAGAAATGCAACTGATATCTGTATGTTAATCTTGTATCCTGCTACCTTGCCGAATTCTTTTATTAGCTGTGGTAGTTTTTGTGGGAAGCCTTTAGGGTTTCTATATGTAGTATCATGTTATCTGCACATAGTGACAGTTTTACCTCTTCTCTTCCAATTTGGATCCCATTTATTTCTTTTTCTTGCTGACTGCCATGGCTAGAACTTCCAGTACTATATTGAATAGAAGTGGTGAGAGTGGGCATTCTTGTCTTGTTCTAGGTTTTTAAGGGGAAGGCTTGCAGCTTTCACCCTTGAGCATTATGCTGGCTGTAGGTTTGTCATAAATAGCTTTTATTATGTTGATATGGTCCCTCTATACCCACTTTGGTAAGAGTTTTTATCATAAATGGGTGTTTGAATTTTATTAAATGCTTTTCCTGCATCTGTTGAGATATATCATGTGATTTTTGCCCTTTTTCTTTTTGATGTGGTGTGTCACGTTGATTGATTTACGTATGTTGAACCACCCTTGTGTTTGGGTGTTCTTTATATTTGCCATCTCTTTGCTAAAAACTTAGCTCTCTGTGACTATAATTCTCTTCAGTTCTCTGAACATCTTCACCATCATTACTCCAAACTCTCTCGGATAAATGGCTTGTCTCCTCATCACTTATTTCTTCTTCTGGGATTTTGTCTTGTCCCTTGGCCTGGGAGATATTCCTCTGCTGCGTCATATTCTCTTTCTATTTGTATTTTTAGGTAGGTTACATTTCTTGACCTTGGAGAAGTGTCCCTCTGTGGGAGACGTCTCATGCATCCCAGCAGTACACTCCTCTCTTGTCACCCAAGGGCAAGGGTCCAGCCGGTCCCAGGGGAGAGTCTCACCTGGGTTTGTGGATTCCTTCCACAGGCTTTGGGATTGTTTTCTTATTTCTGGTATCTGCCCCTGGTGGATGAGGCTGGGACTAGAGGCTTATGCAGGGTTCCTGGCAGGAGGAGCCTGCCCACTGCTGGGTGAGGCTTGGCCTGGACCTCTGGTGAGTAGGGCTGTGTTCCCACCGTGTATGTTGTTTGGCCTGAGGCTTCCCAGCCCTTAACCTTACAGGCTGTTGGGTGGGGCTGGGTCTTGGTGCTAATGATCCAATCAAGATGTCAGCCTCCAGGAAAGCTCAGGTAGATGAACACTCCCTGAATGTGCACTACCAGCTTTTATGTCCCCTGGGTGAGCCAAGCCTTCCCCTACCTCCCCAGGAGACCTTCCAAAACAAGCAGGCAGGCCTGGCCCAGGTTCCTATGAAATCACTGCCTCTGCCCTTGGACCTGGTGCATGCAAGATTCTGTGTACACTTATCAAAAGAATGAAGTCTGTTTCCCTTACTCCTGTGGGGCTCCTGGAGATAAGCCCCACTGGCCTTCGAAACCAGATGTCCTGGGGGTCTCCTCCTCCCAATGTAGGAACCGTGGGGTGGGGAGCCTGATGTGGGACTCAGAACTCTTGCTCCTGTGGGTGCGTCTCTGTGACTTAATTACTCTGCAGCTTGTGGGTCACCCACCAAAGGGGCATGGGGCCCAATTATACTGTGAGCACGCCCCTCCTACTGTCCTGCTGTAGTTTCCTCTTTATGTTTCCAGTTGAAGATCTTGTTCGCTAGGTTCCAGTCTTTTTTTTTCCAATGGTTGTTTAGCAGTCAGTTGTGGTTTTGCTGTAGCTGTGAGGAGAGGCAAGCTCCTGGTCCTGATACTCTACCATCTTGGGATGTTCTTTCAGATTCTTTTTCATTAAAAGTTATTACAACCTATTAAATATACTTCCCTGTGGTATACAGTAGGACCCTGTTTATCTATTCTGTATATAGTAGTTTGTATCTGCTGATCCCAAACTCCCAATTTATCCCTCTCCTACCCCCTTTCCTCTGTGATAACCAAAGGTTGGTTTTCTCCGAGTCTGTTTTGTAAATAAGTTCATTTTTTTTAGATTCCACATATAAGTGATATCATATGATATTTGTCTTTCTCTGACTTACTTCACTTAGATGGACCGGAGATTACCATACTATGTTGTTGCAAATGGCTGTGTAGTACTACACACACACACACACACACACACACCCATCTTCTTTATCCAGTCATCTGTCAACATTTAGGTTGCTTCTGTGTCTTGCTTATTGTAAATGGTGCTTCTATGAACACTGGGGTGCATGTATCTTTTCGAATTAGCTTCCTCCAGATACATGTCCAGGAGTGGGATTGCTGGATCATACGGTAAGTCTATTTTGAGTTTTTTTAAGGGATTGCCATACTGTTCTCCCTAATGGCTGCACCAAACTACACTCCCACCAAAAGTGTAGAAGGGTTCCCTTTTCTCCACACCCTCTCCAGCATTTATCATTTGTGGACTTTTGAATGATGGCCATTCTGACTAGTGTGAGGTGATACTTTACTGTAGTTTTGATTTGCATTTCGCTGATAATAAGCACTATTGAGCATCTTTTTATGTGCCTTTTGGCCATTTATATATCTTCACTGAAGAACTATTTCTTTAGGTCTTCTCATTTTTTGATTGGGTGCTTTTTTTGTTACTAAGTTGTATAGGCTGTTTGTATATTCTGAAGTTAAGCCCTTGTCAGTCACATTGTTTCCAAATATTTTCTCCCAATCCATAGGTTGTCTTTTTATTTTGTTTAAGTTTTCCTTTGCTGTGCAAAAGCTTATAAATATAATTAGGTTCCATTTCTTTATTTTTGCTTTTATTTCTATTGCCTGGGAAGGCTGCCCTTGGAGAACATTGCTACAATTTATATCAGACAATGTTTTGACTACATTCTCTTCTATGAGGTTTATGGTGTCCTGTCTTACGTTTAAGTCTTCAAGCCGTTTGAGCTTATTTTTGTGTTTGGTGTGAGGGAGTGTTCTAACTTCACTGATTTACATGTGGCTGTCCAGCTTTCCCAACACCACTTGCTGAAGAGACTGTCTTTTCTCCACTGTATATTCTTGCCTCCTTTGTCAAAGAGTAATTGACTGTAGGGGTGTGGGTTTATTTTGGGGCTCTCTGTTTTGTTCCATTGATCCATATGTCTGTTTCTGTGCTAATCCATGTGGTTTTAATTACTATAGCTTTGTAATATTATCTACAGTATATAGTATTGTCTGAAGTATGGGAGGGTTACACCTCCACCTTCATTTTCTTCAGTATTGCTTTGGCAATTCTGGGATTTTTGTGGTTCCATATAGATTTTGGGATTAGTTGTTCTAGTTCTGTGAAAAATGTCCTGAGTAATTTGATATGGATTACATTAAATCTGTAGATTGCTTTGGGTGGTATAGCAATTTAACAGTATTAATTCTTGTAATCTAAGAGCATGGGACATCTTTCCATTTCTTTAAATCATCTCTAATTTTGTTAATCTTTGTTTTATATTTTTCCATGTGTAAGACTTTCACCTCCTTGATCAGGTTTATTCCTAAGTTTTTTTTTATGCAATTTTAAAAAGGATTGTATTTTTTTAACTTCTCTGATATTTCACCTACTGTAAGGAAATGCAACAGATTTCTGTATGTTAATCTTGTATCCTGCTACCTTGCTGAATTCATTTATCAGCTTTAGCAGTTTTTGTGTGGAGTCTTTAGGGTTTTCTATATGAAGTATTATGTCATTTGTGTATAGTGACAGTTTTACCTCTTCTCTTCCAAGTTGGATCCTGTTTATTTCTTTTTCTTGCTGATTCCTATGGCTAGGACTTCCAATATTATGTTGAACAGAAGTGGTGAGAGTGGGAAGCCTTGTCTTGTTCTGAATTTTAGGGGGAAGGCTTTCAACTTTTCACCATTGAGTGTTATGCTGGCTGTGGGTTTGTCATAAATAGCTTTTACTCTGTTGAGATATGTTCCCTCTATACCCACTTTGGTAAGAGTTTTTATCATGAATGGATGTTGAATTTTATCAAATGCTTTTTCTACATCTGTTGAGATAATCATGTGGTTTTTGCCCTTTTTGTGGATGTGGTATATTACATTGATGGATTTGCTTATGTTCAACCATCCTTGTGTCCCTGGGATGAATTCAGCTTGATAACAGCATATGATCTTTTGTATGTGTTGTTGGATACAGTTTGCTAATATTTTTGTTGAGAATTTTTACATCTATATTCATCAAAGTTATTGGCCCACAATTTTCCTTTTTGATAGTGTCTTTGGTTTTGATATCAGAGTGATGGCGGCTTCATAGGAGTTTGGGAGTGTTCCTTCCTCTTCAGTCTTTTGGAATAGTTTGAGCAGGACTGGTATAAGATCTTTGTATGTTTGGTAGAATTCCCCAGTGAAGCCATCTGTTCCTGGACTTTCGTTTGCAGGGAGTTTATTACTGATTTTGTTTCACTTCTAGTGATCAGTCTGTTCAAATTATCTATTTCCTGTTGATTCAATTTTAGTGGGCTGTGTGTTTCTAGAAACTTGTCCAATTTGTTGGCATATAATTGTTTATAGTATTCTTTAATGGTTCTTTGTATTTCTGTGGTATTATTGGCTGTCATTTTCCTCTTTCATTTATTTTGAGTCCTTTCTCTTTTTGGTGAGCCTGCTGAGAGGATTATAGATTTTGTTTACTCTTTCAAAAAAACAGCTCTTGGTTTCTTTCTTTCCTTCTGCTGACTTTACGTTTTGTTTGTTCTTCTTTAATTCTTATAGGTGTTAGGTTAGGTTATTTGAGATTTTTCTTAATTTTTGAGGAAGCCTGTATCACCATGAATTTCCCTCTTATATGCTACACCCTGTAGATTTTGTGTGGTTGTGTTTTCAATGTAATTTCTCTCAAGGGATTTTTTAATTTCCCTTCCTTTTGATTTCACCATTGCCCACTGTTTGGTTTTTTTTCCAGTAGCATGTTGTTTAGTCTCCTTGCAATCATTTTTTCTCATTTCTCTTTCTATGGTTGACTTCTAGTTTCATGACATAGTGGTCAGAAAAGATGCTTCAGATAGAGGCTTGTTTTGTGTCTGAGTATGTAGACTATCCTAGAGAATGTTCCATGTGCACTGGAAAAGAATGTATACATTCTAGGTTTTTTGGATGTAATGTCCTGAAACTACGAATTAAGTCTGACTGTTCTATTGTGGTCATTTAGGAGCTCTGTTGCCTTACTGATTTTCTGCCTGGGAAAGCTGTCCAGTGATGGGGTGTTAGTTTCCTCCTATTACTGTATTCCCATCAGTCTCTCCATGTCTGTTAGTGTTTGTTTTATGTATTTAGGTGCTCCTGTATTAGGTGCGTATATGTTAACGAGTATAATATTTTCTTTATATAATGATAAAAGGATCAATACAAAATGTCCTTTATCTTTATGACCTTGAAAAGTCTATTTCATCTGACAAGAGTATTGGTACCCACACTGTCTTGTTATTTCCATTTGCATGCAGTATCTTTTTCCATCCCCTCACTTTCAGTCTAGTGTCCTTTGCCCTCAAGTGAGTCACTTGGAGGCAGTGAATTGTAGGCTCTTGTTTTTATTATCCAGTCTGCCATTCTGTCTTTTGATTGGAGCATTTAACCCATTGACATTTACAGTAATTACTGATAGATGTGTTTATTACCATCTTAAATCTTGTTTCCCAGTTGTTGTTGTTGTATTTCTTCGTTTCCTTTTGTTTTTCCTTTTGTGGTTTGATGATTTTCTTTTGTATTATGCTTTTTTTTTTTTTCTTTTTGGCTTTTCTGACCTTTCTGTTTTTAATTCATGGTTACCCTTGTTTTCAAGTATTTTAACCCATTACTGTATCTACTTGCTTTAGACTGCTAGTAATACATCCTAAAAAGAACAAAAAAATCTACATTTCCTTGGTCCCGTCTCCCACATTTTATGATTTTGATGCCCTCTTTTACATCTTCATGTTGATTCTTTTACTGTTCGTTGTAGTTATCACATTTCCAATTGTGTTATTTTCCCTTTTCTATAGATTCTTGCTTCTTTTCTATTTACAGAAGACCTTTCATCTGTTGAGCATTTTAAAACTACAAATGTTATCACGCTAGGACTCCAAAGGCATGGTTCCAATCCCAGCTGTGTGGCTGTTAGTGAATCACTTTCTCTCTCTGGGCCTCAATTTTGCTGTCTACAAAACATGGAGATAAAACTAGACCAGGAGGTTCTAATTTGATTTTGATTTTGACCGCGGAGGTCTTTATTCAAGCAAAATCTTACTTGGCATCTGTCATATAAAGCACACTAAAAGCTGGGTTTCTCGGGTTGTTTGTTTTTGGCAGGGAGGGTCCCCCGCTCCTTGCCTCCTCACCCCCGGTGCCTCTCCCAGAGCCCCAGCACAGAGCACGTGGTTCCCAGAAGCACAGGTGGTGCACGGCCCTCAATTCCCTCTCGCCACCCAGGCACGCACGGCATCCTTCACATAGTAGGCATTTGATAAATATTTGTGCGGAAACGAATGAAACATTACTCTGCCTTTTCGGAAATGTGGATACGTAGTTTTCATTTCCTCTGCTGATTGACCCAGGTAGTTAAAGTGCTAAGATGGATCCTGGGGGAAACCAAATGTTACGTTTATGGAAAAGCTGCTTTTAGATACTGAAGTGGCTTCCAAGTTCACTGTGGCCATAAGTTAAGAGTCTGTCAGCACTTCCATTATGAAAACCGCTTTGTGGTTTCATAACTTCGCCATAAAAGTTTGCTTCAGGCTCTCCTTCAGCATAAAAATTGAAAACCTTGTTTTAAGCCAAAATGTGGGAATTAGAAAACAAACAATTTATTGGTTTCAGACATAGTTTTGTACCTGTCTTAACCAAACAAGATTTATTATGTGGGCAATTAAAGGGGACTAAGCCACTTGGTTCTTGAAAAATAAATAGTTTGGCCAATAATAGTTTGGCCAATTTTCCTTTTTTTTTTTTTTTAAATCTTTTAAAAGGAGTCCCTGAACGTGATCAGACATTCTTTTGGGTCTTATTTTTATCAAGTACTTTGTCCCCTGAATTGATGAGACCTGGAGTCTATTTACATATTCTTTTCCCTTCTTTTTTCAACATTTCCTGCTAATTATAGCAGAATGATAAAACTGTCTTGTTTTCAACCAGAAAGTGAGCAGCGTAAAGGAGAACAATGTCAAAGAAAGACTTTAATGCTGCTTTTGGTAAAAACTTAAGAGAATGGCAAGTGGCTCATTTTAATGGACAAAAAAGCCAACATCAGTAATGAATGAAATAGGGAAATGGGACACTGTTAGACAATGTTTGAGCTGGTTAGACCTCAGAAGTCACATAGTCAAATCACCGATTTAACAGATTGGGAAACTGAGGCCCCAGCAAAGAGAGTCCAGCCTGAACACATCCTGCTGCTGCTGACTATGAGGACCAGAACCAGGGATTCTACATCCCTCCTTGGCGATCCCCTCCTCCCTGTTTCCCACCCATGTAACCATTCAAGGCCATTCTGACCTACTAACGCTCCTGATCACACAAGAATACACTCTCCTACACACACTATACAAGGCACTTTGTGATTGTGGTTCCCTAAATCATAAACTACATACCATCAGTGTCCGTATTATAAACTTGTTTTCTGTCCTCTTTGGGCAAGCTCGGTTTGCACACCTAGAGACGGTAGGTTGGTTACCGGGTCACAGGCTCTAATCTGAGTCAGGAGAGGCCCAGGAACAAACAGCTTAACAACAAACGGGTCAGTTCCCTTGCATTTCTGAGCTAATGAATGAACCAGGTTATAGTTATTGTTTATCAGCTCATGGCTAAAGCAGATCATTTATGAATGTGGTCCAGTGTATGATAACACTGTTACGGTACTGGGGAACCAATTTTGTTCAAGATTTAAACTCCCCCTCCTCTTTGTAACTAAAGCATCTCACAGGTTCCTCTCACAGATGAAAACACCTGTCTACTTACCTGTCTTCCCTTGCAGACTGTACTCTGCAGCAGGAACCCAATCTGGCACAGGGAAGGTACCCAACAGGTAAGTTTGTTGAATGAATAAATGCAGGACCGAATGCATACACTCACTGGTAGGGCCAGTCTCTCTCTGAAGTGGCCTCACCACCCTCCCCCCACACACAAGCCCCCTGCCCCACAGAAATCAGCAGACCCCTCAGCAGCCACTACTTCTCTTCACAGAAATATTTTTTGATAGAAAGAATGCAACTCTGGTAAGAACAGCCCAGGAAAGTATTTTCTTAAGTCAAAGGGGAATTTGAGTCAGAAAAATAGGAAATTCCTAAATACCTGGGTAGAAGGTCACAGCCCACTCCAATCTCTCTGGTCTCCACTTCAGTCTTGGCCTGGGTTTCTATTAAATAGTCCAGCTTGCTCTGTAGTTCATTATTCTAGAGATGAGGAAAAAGGCACTTTTAGTAAAGCAAATACGTGGTAGATGTCTATGTCGTAGGGGAAAATCCAGATAATACATATAAACTGTATCATACAAAGTATTTATTAAGCACGTCTTATGCAATATGAGTCAAGGAACTATGTGGACAGCATCCTTACAGATAGCATTCTGTGCATGGACATACATATGTATTCAATTTTACCTAAATGGAAACAAACAAGATACCCTACTCTGTGCCATTATTTGCTGTGACTCTTTCCATGTCTTTTTATGTCAACAAAATATTTTAATGGGTTTATAGCATTCCATTGTATGGATGTACATTACTTACTTAACTAGTCTCTTATTGATGGCATTTAGATATTTATCACTTTTTTTCAGTTATAAATAAGGTACAACTAATGTTTTAATACTCCCTCATTAAACTATAAAATGAGTAAGTCTATTAATTTAATTTAGTGGGAAATACCTCTATAACTTAATAATTAGTATTTCATAGGTGTGGAAAATTCAGCATCTCAAACATATAAAGTAGAACAAGCTCCTTGGGATTAAAATGAGCATGCTATACAGTTTTCCTTCCCCAGGTCAGAGCCAAACATTACATAGGCTGATGATTAGATGCTCAGGAATTGGAAATTTGCCCCCTGGGGGAAATGAAGGACAAAGGAGCAAGGGAATTGAGGATAATATTGAAATGAAAACAGATGAAGTACTGGTACACAAAATCTAAAGGACAAAAACACATTTTAAAAAATTCATCCAGCGGTTATCTCTGTATTGAGACTTTTGGATTTTATTTTCTGTAATGCTAGATGAAATTTTCATGAGGCAGTGACCATTAATTATCTTCCTGACTGTTTTCAGAGCATGGCATGTAGGAGATACAAGATTTACTGTAAGTGCTTTTAAAAGTACATTTTACTTGCATAACTGGAAAAAAAATTAAAGCATTTGTCTCTTCTTTTTAAGTAGGTGCTGAAGCTCAGACACTGTTCTAAGATAAGTACTAGGTCACAGATACAAGCTGAAAAGTTCTCTGGAGCCAGAAGCTCATTTGTTCTGAAAGAAAGAAGGTGGGTATACAGCTCGGGAGCACCTGCCCTGAATGCAGGATACCGAGGTGCAAAGCAGTAGCTCTGTTGCAGACTCGTGTTCTGCAGGATGTGAGGGGCTAGGAATGCCTGCTGACCAATGGGAAACGGCGTAAAGGAAGAGAATGCGTTCCAGATTCCTGAGCAGCCGGCAAGCCCTGACAGACTTATGGGCTCTGCGCCTATCATCACCTAATGATCACCTGATGCTCAGTTTGGGAGAACGGTGCTGGCTCACTGCCAGGGCGTCGTGAGCACTTACACACAGCTTCCCAGCAATATGTGGACTCTACTCACAAGGGCAGAGAAAGGCAAAAGAGGCCTGCCCATTAACAAGCTCCAGCCATCCCACCATTTTATCCTTTTCTCAGTGTAGACTTTAATAATGAGGATATCATAAAATGCTGGGTCAAGTACCTATAGTTAGGGGGCAGAAAAGACAAGGTTAGTAAAGATGCCCCAGTTGGTTTACAGTGAATAGTGGACTGGTGGCCCCCATTCTTTGGTTCTTTTCCAGAGGAACTCTGTTCACATCAGCTTGCCACTGAAGCACAGATACAAAACACTTATACTCTTAAAAATACAATCCCATTGGTTTTTCTTTTTATGGCTGAGTAGTATTCCTGTGTCATTTGCAGAAACATGGATCGACCTGGAGATCATCATTCTAAGTGAAGTAAGTTAGAGAAAGACAAATATATGATACCACTTACATGTGGAATCTAAAAAAATAACTCAAATGAAAAGACTCAAAATCAGAAAGACTCAGACATAGAAAACAAACTTATGGTGGGAAGGGATAAACTGGGAGTTAGAGATTTGCAGATACTGATACATGTAAAATAGATGAACAAGTTCATACTGTATAGCGCACAGGGAACTATGTTCAACCTTACAGTAACCTATAATGAAAAAGAATATGAAAAGGAATATATGTATGTTACTATATGACTGAAGCATTTTGCTGTACACCAGATATTGACTATACTTCAATAAAAATATATAGAAAAAACTACAAAAGGCAGAAGACAGTGAGTACTAAAAGAAACGATCAACCTAGACCTGTGTAGTTCAATAATAAAGATGAAATAAAGGCTTTACTTTCAAATAAGGAACACTAAGTGAATTTATCCCCATCTCGCCTGCACTACACAAAATGCTAAGTAAAATTTCAGGCCAAAGAGATGAAAACGGAAAGAAACTCAGATTATCAGGAATGAATGAAGAACATCAGAAATAAATATGTGAGTAAATATGAAAGATGATTGTTTTCTCTTAATTTCTTTAAAAGACATGATTGTTACAACAAATTATAACACTGTGCTGTGGGTTTATAATGTATCTAGAATAGCCAGGGGAGGGGTAAATGGACCTTATTGTAAGACTTCCACATTTTACATGAAGTGGTACAATCTTATGTCTAAGTGGACTGTGATGTATATTGTAATACTTAGAGCAACCATTAAAACATTACAGAAAGACACAGCGAATGCCAGTAGATACATTGAAATGGAATTCTGAAAGAAAGCAAGAGAGGGGAACAAAATAAACAAAACAAGCCAGAAGTACCAATAGACAAGACATAATAAAATGGCAAACCTAAAACCAAGCTTACCAGTAATAGGCTGTACACTCCAATCTAAGTCAGAGTATCAGAATGTATAAAAAAGCATATACTGTCTATAAGAGATGTATGTAAAAGACAGAGACACAGATTATGTAGAAATGAGTTCCCTGTATGGAATGGGGGAGGGGGGAAGACCTCATATAACAGGACATCTCTGTTCTGGGTATAGCTCCTCCCCTCCCCCTCCATTGGGCTCTGAGTCTGCTGCAGGTCCCCATGGGCCACTAGGGACTTCTGCTTATGACTTTTATAGCCAGTGCCCCCAAAACAAAGTAAACAAAGACCTTGCTTGCCACCCCTACAAACATGATGCTTAAGAGCTCAGGCCAACCCATTTCTAACTGTCACCTTGGGCAGGTTCCTTAACACCCCCAAACCTCAGTTTCTCCAGCTGTAAAATGGAGCGAACACTCTAGCTCGTATGACATCCCTCCCTCTTAATGAAGTGAGAAAATGATCACGTGCTTAGCTCCTGCCAGGCTCTTTCAGCGCACCCTCACTGCACGGACACACGCATGTAGGCGCAGGCATCCTCCTCGCTTTCTAACTGTAATGCGTGTCCCCCAGCCAATAAAAAGCAGATCTGAAGTTCAGCCCTGGGCAAGTCTGATTCGCTCTTTACCTCTATGTTCTACGAAAGGTACTGAAAGTAATTAACAGCACCCAGCACACACTAGGAGCTTAATAACTTGTCTTCTGTCTCCTTACTTCATCACTCTCTCCTGGACTGTCTCACTGAAGAGAGACTACAACGGGGAGGGAAACACAAGGAGAAATTCAGAGGCTGAAAAGGAGAAAGCTAAGCCAAGTTCTTAATAAAGAGCCTTCAGAGACAACAGACAGCTTCCCCTTCGGTTAAGGCCTAAGCTTTCAAGGTTCTTCCAGCGCCAGAATTCCCTTCCCTGGAACCTAAACAAAATCCCAAAAATGCCTTTCAGAAAGCCAAGAATACTAAATATCTTGAAAGTCTCAGGTGACATTCCGTCACCTCTAGAACACGCTGACTCGATGTCACAGAAGAGCACCAGATGAGGGGTCAGCCCATCTCAGCCTGGCTCTGGCAGGAAGCTAGGTGATCTTGAGAAAAGCCATCTGCCTTCTCTGTGACTTTTTTTTAATTTGTTAATACAGAAAGAAGAATCCTTGTCTTGCTTTCTTAAAGTGGTGGAGAGAACTGTGTGAGGAATGTCTGTGAAAACACTTGGCCAATTGTAGAGCCCAACACAAACGTGGGGCTTTGCAGCATTCATCAGCAGCTTATCAGACTTGCTGAGAAAATTCCTGAGCATGAAAAACGCAAGCCAAGAAGCAGAGGTGAGCAGCAAGTGGGAATGAGGAGAGTCAGATGGGAAAGAAAAACTAGCTGTCAGAACCTCATTTTCAGTGTTGGCAGTTAACCTTCAATCAATTTTATAAGGCCAGGAAATAGCCGTATTTTTAATTAAGTGTCGGTGGGAGGGCTCTGCAACATAAAATTTAATGGTAGGGAAGACACCATCTTAAAGAAACACAGCTTCTTACCTCTCCTTCTAAGAAAGATATCTTTTCTAAAAGCTGCAATATGAGGAGCTGCTTCTGCTGCACCACCTTCTTGAGTGACTCGATCTAGAAAGAAATTGGAAACTGTTAATCAAAAATGTAGACCTGCACACTTAATCAACAGGGAGAGGTGGTGCCTTTGGTTTTCATTCAAACAGAAACTACACATCTGGTTCTTTTGTGTTTGGGGGAACAGCATTACCATGAGGGGGGACTCTGTGCGCAGGTACGCGTGGGACACCAGACATGGCTGTGGAGGGCACGTCTCACCCGGCTTGCCAGCCTAACCTTTCTGCCCCGATTCTGCCCCGTGGCCCTCAGTGACCTCCCACAGGTGCTTGTGCTTCGGGAAATGCGGGCTTAACTCCATTTCGGGCACTCAGCTCTGTTGTTCCTGTCAGTACACTAATATTTGTCCAACCAAGTGTCAGAAGGTTTGCTCTGGGAAAAAGGTCACTGTCTCAGAAAGTGAACATGACATTCAGAGGACTGAGGACTCCTGGGGCCTGGGGTGGGCAGGGAGGGCTTCCCAAAGGTACACACTTGAGCTGGGCTCTCACCTTTGTTTTTATAATATATCCTGTATCTTGGGCTATTGTTTGTTTTTCATTCACTTATCATGTCTCCATAGACAAATCGCAGGTTCCCAACAGGGTGCTCTATACCAGGCCTCATCTTGGGCAACAGCGGGAACAGTGTTTAAGTTCAATACATAACTTTTCCTACAATACTATATACTAAATTTGAGCATTTGCAAACTTTTTTTAAAAAAAATCCCTGTCTGCAAAATGACACAATTCTTACAGGACTCTAGCAACAGCTCGAAGTACAAGTGAGCATTACATTTACCCTTTGACCCAGCAATTCCATTTCTAGGAATAGATCCCAAAGACCTGTTTTGTTGTTTGCTGAATCTAGGTCATGATTCATCATTACCCTCTTTGTCCTGAGTGAATTTGACATTTTCATTGTAACATAAATTCCACCTGGTATCAAGAAATACAGTAACACCCTGACATGAAAAGCAAACCATACAAAATAGAATATAACACAAAACATACTTAAGAAAAAATACCTAATGCTGATAATAATTATAAACATTAACAATTAAAAACAGTCACTAGTTCTCCTTCATACCTACTGAATTTGCCTCGGACTACTAACTGAAGAAATCCGTGTTGCAAGGGCTGGGAGGGAGGGACAGCTACTCTCATGTGTTGCAGGTGGCATTGTAAATTAGAATGACCCTTTGGGCACTTCAGCAATAAATATTAAGAGCCATAAAGCTGTTCATACCCTTTGACCCTCTAATCCCACTCCTGGGAATTTATCCTAAGGATATAATTCAGACGTAGGAAAAAAGCTATATATACGGAGACGTTCTTGCTCCTATCATTTATAACAGAGAGAAAATGGAAATAACCTTAATGTCCAGCACTGAAGGAATGGGTAATAAATTATGCAATATCAATTTGATAAAATATATTACACAAACACTGAAAACAAATATACTACAAAATGGAGAAGTAGTTACAAAAGGCCTCGAGGGATAGGAAAACAAGTGTGTGCAAGGATGGAAGTAACAGCCTAAGAGAAGTTAGATAAACGACATCGTTCTGGGGCTGAGGTGGGGTTTTGGGCAAAGCACAAGAGTGTTTTGTTTAAATTTCCTTCTATGTTTGTAGGAATAATATTCAAAAATCATCCTTATATTGTCCCTTGTTCATTCCTTCTCATAGTGTTAAGATTTTTAAAGACTGACTTTTAAAATCCTTAAATGACAGGCAAAATACGTACTGAAATTAAGTAAAGTATTCCAAGGTCAGGGGCAATACTGCATCAAATAATATAAAAAGTGACTTCACACACGCACGTTTCTAAAGTAACCAGAGTGGTTTCTGAGTCAAAAGAAGCAAGAGATGTGGCTGAAGGACTCCCATTGAACAGTGCACAGGGGGAGAGACCCAGGTGGTTCTGACAACCTCTGTTCCCAGATTTTAGTTTTAAAAATAAAGAAATACAAGGCCAAGATGCCATCCAGAGAGAGCGCTGCTGCTCGCGGGAAGAGGCACACCTCGCTCTGGAGATAGAGCAGGTTGTGGGAAGGATGTGGGGGGCTGAACCTTCTGAGAAAAGGCTCTCGTGTTTCAGCAACGGATGCTTTCAGAAGCAACTGTGCTCCTGTGCTAAAAACGAACGTTGTGCGTGCTCACTCGCTCTCATCCTCAAGCACTTCTCACAGAAGCACCTTGTACAATATATTCTGTGGCGAGGTTGGCTTGTTCAGATTAGAGAAAAAGGATGCCAAAGCCTGCAAGCAGTGCATGGCGGGCCCCACGTGCCGCACAACAGGTGCAGACTTTGAATCCAACTTACTTCCCCTCTGGGGTCTGCTCCTGGAGCACATCCCATACCTTCTCCCAAGTGAGGGACCCAGTTTCTAAAATAAGCCGACTCTCATGCTTCTGGGTTCGCTAACATTCTGGGTAATGTGTCTCCCAAGTCTTTGGTTCTTTCCCACAATACCTAAGCCACACATTTTTGTGGAGGACGCTACTATTTCTGACTGCTGACCTCAAAGAGCCTTGAACTATTGTCTCCTATGGCACTGAGCATGAAAAACACTCAAAATTAGCCCCTACTATGTTATTACTGGTATTTCTCCCTCCCTAGACTGTCAGCTTCTTGAGAATAAAGACTTCAGTCATCTTTACGTTCTCAGACATTGAGTGTATCAATGAATCTGTCCATCCATTACCTCTAAACAATCCACCCCTTAGACTTCAGAGGCTGAGTTGTCTGGAACAGACTCTTGGAGGCCTGGATGAACCAATATAAGACTTGCTAAACATATAATCTCCAAAGTGCTCCCCCAAAATTGGGGGCTCCCCAAAATCCAGAGAACCATGCAGCTGGAATGCAAATGAAATCCATTTGGCACCTTTGCTCTCACTTCTTGACTCATATAAGTTGGTGAATTTGATCTTCAAGAGCTTTACGTATGATTCACAAAACTGCATTTAAATTTAGCTGTCACCAGGTGGTGGTAAATGACCCAAGTTACCAGGCTCAAGTCAAGGCATTAAGAAATGAGAAATTAGATGAGGTCTGGAAAATAAGGGCTTCTATTTTATTTACCCAAAAAGGTAACCTGGGGGGATAGGGTACAGCTCAGTGGTAGAGCATGTGCTTAGCATGCACGAAGTCCTGGGTTCAATCCCCAGTACCTCTGTAAGTAAGTAAATATATAAATGAGCCAACCAACCAGATTACCTCCACCTCCCAAATAAATAAATAAATAATTTTTTAAAAGAAGGTAATCTTGTTGCAACAGTTAAGTATCAAATAGTAACCCCTTTATAGAACAAAGGGAAGAAACCCATCTAGGTAACTGATGTTAACTCATTTAACTGATGTCTAATTTTTGTCTTCATTAGCATGGTTTGGGGTTTTTTTGGTAACTCAAACTTAATATATGTCTTGCAGCCTTACTGATCATGCAAGATGTCAGGTTTCTAAAACTACAGGCCAGTTTGATATTTAAGGCAGGATTTGGGGTGAGGGTGGGGGTCATCTAGTTTCTTAAAATTGATCATGGCTTTTCTTCACATTAGCCACAACTGAGTTACCTGCTTAGATGATCTGAGCTAAGCAATCCGTCTCAACCACAGCCACGCTGCAGTCACCTGGAGGGAGCCATCTGCGTCTAGGCTCTAGCCCCAGAGATGCTGAATATATATCTCTTACTTAAAAACCCTCCCAAGTTTCTACTGTTCGAACTCTGCAGCATGAACAGGAGGCCCTTCTGCTATGGTCCCACCTGATCTCCCCCGTTTCCTTTCATGCCTGAATCCTACACAAAAGCCTCTCCATCCTCTGCATGCTGTGGACATACAATGGTCCTGCCTCCAGGCCTTTGCACCAGCTGGTGGCTTCACCAGGCATGCCTTCCCACACTCCATCCTGCTTTCCACCAGGAAGTCTGCCATCAGGGAGTACTCAACAGTCACCTCCCAGGCCAGCTCTTCCCAAGTCCTCCAGGCTGGCTCTGTGTCTCTCCTCTGCTCCATTCCAGCCCTCCAAGCACAGCCCCCTAGGAGGACCCGTCACTGCCAGCACCACCCCCTGCTGACATCCTTCCCTCGCCCCAGACAGCAAACCTGCACGGAACAGGTGTTGGGCGTCTCAGTTATCTCAGATACAAGAGCGGTCCCCTCAGGGGGTGAAGTCACCCTTATCAATCCACACATTTTTATAAACTGCTTTGGAAACAGATTCCTATAGTGAAAGGATTCCTCCCAGTTTCTTTCAAAAAGAGCTTGTATGTCAACCAGACCAAAATGAAACTGTACAAAAATTTAGCAAGGTCCTGTTGTGGATTCAGAGCAACCCAGGAGGTTGTGAGGCTTCTCAGCTTCCTGGAATTTTTTTTCCATTAGTGACAGACATGTAGGACACGGGTCATTTCGTGTTAGATGTCAGAATGTGATACAGCTCTGTAATGAGAATGATGTGAATAGTACCCAATTGTGCAAGACTCATGAAACACAACCCCATATTGAGGCTGGGGATGTGGAGAGGAATGAAGGACTATAGGAAATGCAGCAGCAAGTAAGCATGAAATACTAGATAACACTCGATTTGGTGTTTGAAGAAACTGTGCTTTGGGCTGTTTTCTCTTACTAGCTGGCCAATGATAACATACATGTATCTGAAAACGCCGCATGTAAAACAGAAAGCATGGAAACAGCATGGTATTAGAAGGTATGTTAAAATTGATGGTCGCCCTGAAAAAAATTTTTTTATAATCTTGTAAGGGAAATAGAATTGGATTTTTAAATCCAAACTAAGCTTATGATAATATTATTTTCTTTGAAATTTGTTTTATTTTGCTTTCATTCTACTTTTACTTTTAACCAATGAAAGCCCACAGGCACTTTTATTCAAATCAGTGGATGTGGATGTGTGCATGCCTATCAGGAAACTCAACGTATTATAAAGTTTCCAAACCTCTATCACCAACGCTGCACTGTGTCACTCCTTCTAACGGACCCTCATTGTAAAAGACTTCCTACTTTAAGCTGCATCGAGAAAGAAAGAATTCATTTTCCCATTGGAAATGTGTCAATGATGGATAGTGGCTAATCCAAGCTTCTGATCAAAAGAGGATAACCAGGATTCTGAATTCTAGATCAAAGTCAAGCAATCGGATACTTGATTGTGAATCCTTCTAGACTTTTCATAAGAAATGCATGCTGTTCAATTATTTGAAAATTTCACAGGAAAATAGCTTGAAGATCCCCATTATTCTTTCTAAAACCCCTGTAACTCCAGGGAATCAGTGAACTGACCGGGGCAGGGACGGCACGGGGCAGGCAAGACCCGTCCAGCGCTCACCCGGGGTTTTCACTCCTCCCTTTGCTCCCTCTCATGTCCTCAGAGCCTCGTTTCAACCCAGCCCCTTGTGATCTGGCAAACAGTCTTCTCCATTTCCCTCAACAGAACTGCAATCATGTTTGATACGCACATACCCCACTATGAAAAATGGTAATACTCGGTATTTTATGCTCTTACTCTGAAAGGGCTTTTTTATTTTGGCTACAGTTTCCCTTAATTCTATCTTAGAAGTCCTGTAATACTGTAATTCCATGGTTATTTATTTTTAAAGTGCATTCTTTCTGAAAAAAACTACCACAGTAAGAATTAAAGACATAAAAACAATGAAGCACAGGGACATGTACAAGATCACAGTCAGCCGTGCACGAGTGCGGCATGAAAGAGCAGTTTACGGAGGACGAGGGAAGTGGTACATTATCTCATTTTGGGGGGAGTGAAGGGCATGAATTAAGGCCACAACAAAACGAAACTGAAAAATTGCTAAATGAAGCTCTGAGTGGGGAAAATGAAAAATCAATGAAGGAACGGAGGGGAAAAGGTACATTTTTCATCTTCATGATGCTTGATTGGGTTTGTAGAAATTCATTTTCAATTAATGTGTCTTGTGGCATTCAGCCAGGCTAGATATGAACAGGGCACACATTTTAATCAATTTTTTTCTATTAAGTTTGAAGTAATATATAATAATAGAACCATACCATTCAAAAGGATCAGTTGAAACTGGCTTCTGAGGTAAAATAATCGAATTTGGTTTGATTTCTGTCTTTTATTAAAGATAACCCAACTCCTATTTAAGAAGGAATAGCACCCTGCTTCTCCTCGGCTATACAAACATCAGGGAAAGAGGAATAAACTGGCTTTTCAATCTGCCACTGGAAGGAAGAAAAAGGGGTGTACTGGGTCCCAGGGCTTTTGATGGCTTAGCTTATCATTCTCAGAAGCAACCCTAAGGGCTGTGATCCCCACAGACGTGGAAACCACGGTTCCTAGAGTTTTATCATTTGTTCATTCCTCAACAACCAGCTGTGACCACCTCTGCATTGGGCCCAGTGCTGGATTCTGGGAACAGAGCACTGAGCCAGGAAGACCTGGTCTCCACTTTCAGGAAACAAACATCCCGGTGAGGCAGCAAACGGGAAAAGAAATGCACAAGCAAGTGCAACAAGGGAGCAGGCGGAGTGATGTTTGGTCCCCTCACCCACCCAGAGAGAGGGTGTGCCTGGCGACGGCTGATGGGGTGAGGAAAAGGTTCCGACCATGGGGCTAAAGAGTTGACCAGCTCGTCCCAGCTTGCCAGGAACTTTCCAGGTTTTAGTCTCCTGTGTCAGGAACCTTCTCATTCGCAGGCAAACCAGGACAGCTGGTCACCCCAGAGCTCGATGCTGGCAGGGCTGAGATCTAAACTCACATCTCTCTGATGACAAGGCCCAGGCTCTTCCGTTCGCACCACACTGATGTCCAGAGGTTGGCCTCCATCCTCCCTGTGATGACAACCTATCTAGGATATGCTGCCAGGAAACTGGGCGAGGCTGGGAAGAATACTGGCAAGTGATACCTTCTTTCACAAAGGATTTGCTGGGGCCCTAAGCCTTTAGGTTGTTATTTTTCCCTATTTAATTGCAGGGGAAGGTGGAATGAGACGTGGGAAAGAGGGAGCCCTAAGCGTCTGTATCCCTGTAGGTCCCTGGATGGACCCAGTGTCCGGGACAGAAGACTATACGCTGACCAGGAACATCCAGGGAGAACTGTTTCAGCTAAACAATGTGAGGCTGTTCAGGCACACCCTGTTTTACTGCACTTCGTTTCAGGGTGCTTTACACATACCATTTTTCACAAATTGAGGGTTTGTGACAACCCTGCACTGAGCAAGTCTACTGGCGCCATTTTTCCAACACTATTTGCTCCCTTTGTGTTTCTGTGTCACATTCTGGTAATTACTGTAATATTTCAAATCCTCCACCGACAAAAAGATTATGACTCACTGAAGGCTGACATGGTGGTCAGCATTTTTTAGCAGTATTTTTAATTAAGGTATATATACCTTGTCTTTTTAGACATAATGCTATTGCTCACTTAACAGACTACAGTATAGTTACTGCAAAGATAACTTTTATAAGCGTTGGGAAACCAAAAAATTCACAGGACTCACATTGTTGCAGTATTTGCTTCACTGTGGTAGTCTAGAACCAAACCCACAATATCTCTGAGGTACCCCTGTATACAGAAGCACCCAGCTGTTTAGCAACAGCACAAAGCTGTTGCTAAAAAAACCCAAGAAAACCCAAAAACGGTAGTTTAAAAAGTGTTCCTCAAGTTCAGGTGCCCTGGAACATGGACCCTCACCTGCACTGGCCACAACTCTCCCAGGAGCCCCCCAGCTGCCCTTCCTGCCCCTCTCCTCTCCTGTTCGCCAAGCACCTCCTGCCAGAGGCATGTCTCTGGGGCTCAGATCTGATCAGGCAATGAGGAGCCATCGAGGAATCAAGGACTTTTTTTTGGCTTGTTACTGATAATCCACCCCAATTAGTCTCAATTTACATTTTCAGTCTCCTCTTTATTATTCCCTCCTTAAAATCCAGTCAGACTAGAATAATGCTCCCTGAACTCATCCTACACTTTCTGGCCTCCATGTTTTTATTTTTTGTTTATTCTGTACCTTGCCTGACATGTCCTTTTCCACCCATTCAATCCCTGCCCCCCAAAATCTAATCCATCCTGCAAGACCGGGTCAAGTACCACCTCCTCCTTAAAGATTCTCCATGCACACTGGAATTAGTGAACATTTATAGGCACTGTGTGGCGCCCTTAGCATACATTCTTTCAATCAGCAACCCGAGAAGCAAGTACTATGATCATCAATTCCCCCCACCCTTACTTTTTTTGATAAGGAAACTAAACATTGGAGGGGATAAATAACTTGCTCACGATATAAAAGCCCAGTCAGGAGCAGAGGCAGAATGTAAAGTCAGATTTAATTTACTTGAAACCTACAAACGTAACCACTATGTTCTCCTGCTTCTGTGTCCCGAGTACACGGCTCATTCCTCTGCTTAACCTTCATATTCTGCTTTGAGTTGGAACAAGTTTTAACATTAACCAGAAAGGCCTTTGAAGGCTCTGAGGACTCGGGTCTGTTTTTGCTTCGTAAAAGCCATTTCTTAAATGCTTACTGACTGACCCACCAGAGAAGAGCTCCACATAAGTTAGCCTCGCTTTTCATCGCCTCCGCTCCCACTCCCGTGTGTGAGGACTGGGTTTCCCGCGAACTTCAGCACAAGGGCAAGGGGACGGGAGTATCTGACACGCTGATCGCCGTATCACCCAAACCTGGGTGACAGCTGTATTTCCTCGGGGGCCCCGTCACTCAGGTTTGGGTGACGCTTTCCTTCATCCAGTTACGCAGGTTTTTACAAGTTACCTGAATTTACTCCATGCAGAATAATGACATTCCAAGAAGAAATAAAACAGTAAAGAGGTTGAAAATTGAAAATAGACAAATTGTTTTTTTAAAACAATTTCAATTATACTGGAAAAAAACAGATTAATTATAAGCACATACATTTTCAGTGCATCACACTGTGGTGAAGGGGGAATCTGGGCCCTGCAGGAAACACACCCGATCCACAGTGGGCGATCAACATGTTAAAGACGTGGCACAAGAGAAGCAACTCCAGCTGGACGAAGGCGGAGTGACAAAGTAAGTGGGAGAAGGATGGACGACTCAATAGAAGATGTTAGAGAAATGAGCCTTCCATGAGAGGAAAAAAAAGTGGAAGCTCTATTCAGACCACATATGCAAAAAATAAATTCCATCTGGATTATTCTGTGTTTGTTCAACAAATATTTATTGAGCATCTGCTATATGCCAGTGACTGTTCCAAGTGTTAGGGATCTAGCCATGAACAAAACAGACAAAAGCCACTGCCCTCAGGGAGCTTACATTCTAGTGGAGGGAAACACAATAAATAAGCAAAACACAGAAGTGTAGGATATATTACAAGATGATAAGAAAGAAGAATAGAGAAAAGAAGAAAACGGGGGGGGGGGTAATGAGTGTGTGTGTGGCAGTGGGGGTATAACCACAGACCTAAAGATGAGAAACAAAACTCAAACTGTTACCATAAAGTATCCTTGTGACAAACAAAACACACAACAGCACAAAAAGGTTGATAACTTTATACCAAAGTTTAAACTGTATATTATACAAGACACTAACAAACAACAACAAAAAAACCACTGACTGGGAGAAGACCAGGACATCCAAACAGTTTTTCTGGTAAGTGGCTAATATGGATCACATACAGAATTCCGACAAATCACCAGCAGAAAGAAAAACCACCAAACGGAAAAATGAACAAAAGCCATGAACAACCAATACTGAAGAATGGAAGCCTGACTGATCAACACGCTTTTGAAAAGACACTCCATCTCACCGGGTGTAATGAGCCTGATGCAAATTACAATGGAAACACAGAGATACTATTTCACAACCGCTAAAATTCCAGTCCAGCAGGGCTGAGAGGTGGGGAAGCTGTGGAGAAATCTGCCCCTTGTACGTGACGGGAGGAAGGGCAGGCACAGTGTGGAGAACTGGGAAACACCCAGCAGTGGTGAGACTGTGCCAAGCCCAGGCCCTGGCGCTTCCTCCTCAGAGGATGTTCTCTGGAGAAGCACAGAGACATGCTTGGCATTGCTTGTAAAAGAATAAAAAACTGGAAGCATGCTAGGTGTCTGTCAGTAAGATACATTAAATGTAGTCATATGGTAGAATATTAGATGGCCATCAAAATGAATAATTTAGATCTGTATGTAACAACACAAAAAATAAATCTGGGGAAAAGAGTAAGTTGCAAAATAAATACAATAAAATTTACCTATATATTATAAAAACTTATATGCATTTTTAAACACAGAAACCAAGCTATACACTGGTAACAGTACATATATGTGCAGTCAAAGCACAGAAACATGGCCTGGATGGAAGCCAAACTGCCTCAGGAGGAAGCGGCAGGGCTGAGGCAGGGCGTGGGTCGGGGGTAGGATGGGGAAAGAAGGAAAAAGATCAGCACTGGGAAGGGTACAACTTCTTTGTCTGTAATGTCTTATTTAGGAGAAAAAAACCTGAAATACGCCAAAATGTTAACATCTGTCAATTCTACAGGGTACATGGGCTTTTGTTTTTACCATTCTATTTTTCCATATTTAAAACATTTTTTTCAATTAAAAAAAAATAAGAAGCAAAGAACAACGCTGGCTTTGGAGTCAAAAATCTGGGTGTGGACTCAGCACCATCACCATTTGTGGAGAGACTGCTGGCTACTTAATTTTCTTTTTTTTTTTTTAACAGTCTCAGTTTCCTATACCAAAAAATTGTGCTAATAACACCTCCCACAGAGAGTTAACATGGGATGTGAGGTCAAACGCTCAGCCTTAAAGCACGAGACACATTCACCAGCTGGGAGTGACGTGGATCAGAAGCACAGCCGCAGACTCTCTCGGGCAGAGCATCAGCACCCAGGTCTCTGAGAAACGCATCAGAGCCAATGAGAAACAACCTCAAAAACAGAACGCGGGTTCAGTGACGCTCATGAAGGAAAGACCATCCCTCTTGAAAGGACAATGCATATCGTGAACACATTAATCAGTCCAGACCACACAATGCACCTGTGGTCTTTTTATATAATGCATAGAAAAAAGGCTTTCAGATGTGTGAGCTTTCTGATACCTTCTAAAAACTTCACGTTTTAGATCAAGCATGTATGATTTTAAAATAAAGATGTAGCTAATACAATGTTCAACACTAAAGTTTGAAACTGTGACATTTTCATTTACTATAAATAAATTTTGCCTCAACTGTTAAGTAGCGTCTCCTTTGAGTGGGGGGTGTGAATGGCCATGAGACTAAATTACAGCCTTAGTAAGAGCTCAAGGCTAAGGATCCAGGTAAGGGGAGGGGAAGGGGAAGGGGATGGGGGGGCAGCAAGATTTGAGCACCTAACTCATGACTGACCCAGTAAGCTGGGTTTACATCCTATCAGAGTCCTGGCAGGGAGGGGTGAACTGAAGGACATGGAAAAAGGCAGGAAGAAGCAGGTGGAAGGGGGTCTTGGGAGGACCTAGGGAGACCCCTGATGAGCCAGGACCCAGCCCCAGGCCTGGGGGCGGTGCGTGGGGTGCCGAGGGCACAGCACTTGGGGGCGTCTCCCGGCCAATCCTGCGGACGGCCCAGGCACCTCCCTCAGCCCCGGCCCGCAACCTAAGGCCTGCCTGGCCTCCAGGTCCTGGCCAGAGCCCAGAAGGGAAAAGGAACTCCAAGGGCAAGGGGACATCACACAACCAGGAGAGGGGCTCACGCGCAGCACCCACTTTCTCTAGAAGTCATCAGGTGTCCCTGGAAACAGTGTAGGTCCCTTCACTAGAGTGACATCTAGATTAACGATTCTCAAATCTGACTTAAAGCTGCCGGCGCAAGGCTAGGAACCCGGCAGAGTATCTGGGGCCTTGCATTCGAACAGGCCGCTAGTGTGGGTGACCTGCGTTTCCAGGCCACGACTACCATGGGGACTGGCTCATCGCCCCCTTTCCCACCCACACCGCCCGCTTCCTTCAGCTGAGCAGAAGCACCTAAACGCAAGGCCAAAGACAACGACTGACAAGAAAGCATCACTGACCTGCCCACTTCTCCACGGAGAAGCGCGGGGGGTGGAAAGCCACCCCCTGTCTACCCGCCCCTCGTGAACTCTCTTCACCAGCCCAGTCGACTAGCCTGTTAGGCTAAAAGCACCCGCCGGCCATTTCCACCACCTGCTGCCACTGCCCCTACGATTCCCAGCAACGCTGTTGAGCTTCGATGAGACACCAGCACCTGTGAGTGTCTCAAGACAACCTCTAGAACAACAAAGCGTTCATGGCGTCTGTTTTGCTTCAATACATTTCAACCCAATATATTTCCTTTTTCATCCAATATATTTCTTCTTTTCATGAAGTGAGTTGAACTGTCTCTTCAGGCAAAACACCCGTGGTGACAGAAGCAAATCAGATGTTTCTTAAATAAGAACAGTGGTAAGCTGACCAGGGCTGTTGATCTCCACCCAGAAAGGACATCCTCAGGGCCACCTCCCACGTACAAACATAATCGAACTACACAGACACTCGGCTGCTTCTGTATCCTCTGGGGCGGGTCTGGAGGGGCGCACTTGCGCCTGGTGTGCTGGAGTTCTTCAGGCCCGCTTCTTATTTCCTTAGCAGGTGTCCTCGGCAGCTTTTCATACATAAGGCTTCTTTCCCAAGGTCTTCAGGCCAGCCTGCACCTGATACTTTCTGAATTACTTTTTAGTACCATGTTTCATCGCAGTTCCTTCTTTGATGTCTAGGAACCCACGTTTCTCGAAATACTTTGTGGATCTTTGAGTTGTCTTGACTCTGCAGTGTGAGGCCGTACACGCTGAAGTTACAGTCTGTGGGTGTTTCCATAAATGAGAGCCCTACGTGCCACGTTTCCCTTTCAACAGTGCTTCCTTCATGTTTGGTTCATTAGTTCGTCACAGAGACATGCCACCTCTTCCCAGCAGAGAGAGTACAGGTGTTCTTCTAACCACGAACAATAAAAGAACCGCTTCCAACCCAGAGCAGGCTACCATCTTGTCATCTTCCAAAGAGCCGGAGACTAAATGTGGAGAAGAGCTCGTGGGACATGATCTGGAAACAGTTCAACGCAGCGGGTTAGGGCTGTGGGCTCAGGGTCGCGGCTCCACTCCCGACCCCAGCCTGGCTAGTGACCGGTGTTGGAGATCACCCGCAATCCTCCAAACACAGGACATTTGGGGAAAACGTACTTTTGCACTGTACATTTCAGCAGACCACACAATAATCTTTAAATAAATTGTGTGCTAACAAATGGCTGATGCATTTAAAATGGAAGACTCTTGGGATGGAGAGAACTTAAATTTGTAAAATTGCTTTCTTCCACCTAGTTCTCCCCTGAGCAGAAAGCTGCTTTGGTTGGCAGGGGACTGGGCTTTGATGAGAGCAGGTAAAGAGGTGTGAACGTCCTGTTGACTGAAGAAATAACACTTAAAGATGTGTCAGGTGCTCACTGCTCAGGCTGCAGGTTCCTCCCAGCCTTTTGCTCCTCCCTGGTCTCCTGCTTTCTTTCATGGCAAGCTAAAGCTCTCAGCCTGATTGACAAAGGACCTAGTCCCACCACGGCTTTTCAACAGAAGAATGAAGCCTCAGGGCAAGGATGACTCTGGAACTCAGGTAACACCAGATGGTAAGCTCCATGAGGGCAGGGCCATATCTGCACCGCCCACCACTGTGCACCCAGCCCCAGCCCAGGGCAACTGCCGGTGGATGGATATCTGGTAAATGGATGGATGAATGAATTTCCCCATGAGTGCTGTTTTTTATAAATCCCTCTGTATTTTTCTGGTAAAACTTTAAATGTCTAAAGGGGATCTATTGGGGGCTTGTTTTGCTTTTTATTTTTTGTCAGATCCAGAACCAGTTAGAAGAGCTAGTGATGAGAGGAAGATAACCAGTCCCTGACATATGCCACAAAAGGAGACTTAATTCAATACAAAGAGCTAGCCTTGTGGGGGTATTTGTCCCACACTTCACACAAGACGCTTTGCCTTCCTTGTCTTTTCTCAGTGACCTTGACTCCATAAGATACGTATTAATCCTTCATTTCAAAAGGGCCCATCCTGCTCGCTCTCACATGCACAAATCCTTACCTGAAATATACTGTCCCACACAAGGAAAATCAAGTCATTATTGAGCTAAGGACCGAAAAACCTAGGCCAGTTAACTTTTATTCAGTATATTATTACTATTATTATTAAGAAATGGTATTCTACTGAGGTGGAAATAAATATACTGCTTAACGTTTAAGGATTCCGAGCACCTCAGTAATAACCCCTGGATGTTTTGAGCTGAGACGAGAAGCCCATCATTTTAATAAGCTGGCCTCCCTCACAGACACCATGAGTAAGACAGCAGTAACGGAGGGGTGCGTGTGAAGCCACCGCACAGACAAGCTTTCAGACTTCATGGGAGGGAAGGAAAACCATCCCTAACGTGTGACACGCAATTGCCTCTATTTCCAGGTCAAATTTGTCTCAATATCTGGCCAGCTGGAGTTCACTAGACAAAAGTATACTCCTAAAGTCAGAGTTCAAGATTCCACAAATGACTAATTCAGTCGTCTGGATTTTTCAAAATCTGGTCCAGATGACTTGAACTGCTTTAGTAAGTCTTTGCCGATGTCACTGGCGATGCAAAGTAATGAAAAGGCTGAGATCCTAACAGCAGGCACAGCCTCGTCAACCACAGAGAACCCTTCATACAAGGGGCTTCTATCTCGACTTCTCTCCTCATAAATGCACCTGTGATAAAGGCCTAGTCCCTTCCCAGGGAAGCCAACCCTGGAAACGTTTTCTTTATGTTGAACAGAAAGCTGAAGTCTGCCTCTTTGCAAGTGCCACCCAGTGGCCCTGCACTGCAATACAAACAAAAATACATTCCCCCTTCTCCTTGACCATTTTCTAAGATGTGAATTCAACTCTCACATCTCTCCTTGGCCATCCCCATCCCCTGAATTACTAGAGTTCTCAACTTCCTCCCAGGCTGATCCTGAACTTCTCAACAGGCTCACGTGTCCCTTTTCTATGTTTCTAACTTAAAAAAAAAAAAGTATTCACATAAATGGCTCTGCAATTGAGATCTGAAACCTTCCTATTGTTGTATGAGTTAACATGGTGTACTGGACAAGCTCATTAACTCTCACTACCCGTTTTAAATAGCTGTTAGTTTAAATTTAGAATTAAAGGTCTCTTTCTGTCTCCATCTGACTGCTGAAACCCAGCCGGCCCCTAGGTGGTGCTCACCAACAATGCCATCCTAAATTTCAGCCTGGGATTTCATGCCAGTGACTCAGTCTTTCAGACCACATTATCCGCACTTCGTGGGGGTGGGCGGTGTCATTAGGTCTATTTATTTATTTATTTTTTATTAGTTTTTTTTTTTTAAATGGAGGTACTGGGGATTGAACCCAGGACCTCGTGCATGCTAAGCACATGCTCTACCCCTGAGCTACACCCTCCCTCCTCAGCAGTTTATTTGGAAGATCTTACATCACAGGGACAGTATGAATACTGCATGGACAGTGATCTTCACATGCTTCCCCATTTTCCTATATAAATATTCCCCTACATCTTTCAAACTGATATGTCTATTATAGTCCAGAGGTACATTAGAAAAGAGAATTCTAAAATACTTGAAAACATCTTTTTAAAAAGACCAACTGTGAACACTGACAGATGATAATTCAATCAGATGCCAAGGCACAGGAGGTTTCGTTCAGCGGTTCTCTAATATGAGGTAGGGAAACAGTGCAGACCAGCACCCTGAGGGGAGGGGAGAGGAAGGGAGTGTTTCCCACAGTCAAGGAGCCACACGGAGAGATGAGGGACAGCCATGTGAAATGCAGAAGCAGAAAGGCTATGCTCTGACAGCCATGGTTCCCTGAGATGCTAACTGTGCAAAGCGACCCTTGGGAAACACACTCCTGACATCGAGCTAATGCTGCTGTGGGGCAAGACCCGCCCATCACTGCTGCTGGCAGTGCTCCTGCCCGGCTGTGCCAAGGGGCTGCAAAGGTGCATGTGGGTTTCCTCGTCGGAGCCTCTGCTCCCCGAGACTGACACATGAGCCAGTCACAGGACTCAACGCTGCATGACGGGGTTTCTCCCTTGGGGAGAAGATTTTATCTACTGCATGTGTTTATCCCACATGCTATAAAACAAAGTATCCCTGCCCATCCTCACAATTTCCTGACCTTAACCCCCTACTCCTTATTGCCAACATTTTAGAGATGAAAAAAAATAGATATACATTTAATCTTCTGTCATAGCTGTAAATTATGTATTAGAAATAAATATACTTTTAATTTTAGTGATTGATTCATAGATAATTTTTCAGAGCTGTGCTTAATACAACGAAATTTTTTTTCACTTTTTCTACTGCCGACCAGGTGTTTCATTACATCAAAACCTTTTCTTTGCAAGTTAGAGAATTAGCCTGTAAGGAATTCTTATACCCCTGTTAGTAGTAACTCTTCTTTTATCTATCTGATTTTTCAATCGAGCGTGAAACCTACAATAATATGTGATTAGCTGTATTTATACAACATGGACTTTTTTCTAGGGAGCGCCACCACAAGAGAGCCAGGTTACAGTAACACCAGGTAAAAGAAATTTTTTTCCTCATAGAGACGTAGAAATGTTCAACTTACCTGTTTTTTCACTTAGAAAAATAGGCTAGTAAACTATGTCCAATAAGCCTATAACTTGGTTTCCTATTATATAGACAGTTAAGGAGAAAAAGGACGGTGGAAAAGAGAAAAAAGTGAAGAAGAAACAGGAGTGGGAGAAGCAAATGAGGAAGGAAAAGAAAGTGAGGAACAGACAGGGGCAGGGAATGACAGAGGCGCACCCGAACTGGAGCAAGGACAAGAGCGGGGGCGGCGGAGGCAGGCAGGTTCCGGGGGTGCAGAGACCTGAGCAGAAGTAAGCTGTTCTCACAGCCCCTGGTCCCAGAGCTGCGGGCACCCATGAAAGGAGCTGCTGTCCCGTACAGGGGCTGAACTGCGCTTCACAGCATTCTTAACAGTATCCCTTTGGTCCAGGGAAGGCCCTCTTGTAAAGGGATAATCACCAGTCCACGGGGGGACATATGCGGAAATTCTCCTTGGGGCCAAGGCGACAGTGGCCTGAGCTAGCTCACTCAGTCACAGAAGTCTGAGCTGAAAGTCGGATCTGGCTCTCAGGCTGAAGCGTCCCCACACAGGCAGCAATCCCAGGCCCGTGGCCTTTCCCAAGGGCTTACCTCTTCAACCATCTGCTTGACTTTCTTCTGCTGGCAATGCACCATGTCATCTAGGTGTCTGATCCGTTCCCGGAGGCTGGCTGACGCCGCCTCCAGCTGCTGATACCTAACACAGACAGAAGAAAGAGCAGGTGAATCCTCAGCCAAAGCAGCGACATCAGCACGCAAAGTCCCCGCGTGAAGGGAACATGGCCAAGATCAAGACAGGGAGCCCCACGAGGTGCTCTGCTTACTTCGTGTGCACCCTAGCTGATGCGCTACCAGTCGGCCGTCCTAACGCAGAAGGAACACAGGACCCTCTCTCAGGCTCCCTCTTGTAAGCTTTACCCTGTGTGAGGACAGTCACTATATTCTCCAGGGGCTGGAAGGGAATTTTTTTGCACCACTTACAGAGATGAGAGGCTCTCTGCTTGGGCCTTAATAAAACCATTGGAAATCCAGTGAATTACCGTGATTAGGAAAACAGAGAAAGAGACGAGTCCAGCAACACAACAAAATATCTGAAATCCAGGGGCAGAGTCCTGGGAAGTCTGGCACTACCACTGTTCCGTGCATCATTTACTTTTAGGAAATGGGAAACATGTTGAAAGAACTTCTCTCCATCAAAACAGAGCAGACCACCTCATAAAGCATTTCACACTTTTTGGGGAAAAAACAGCATAAATTATCTTCTGACTTTGCTTGGTTCATAGAAACCAAAGGAACCAGCAGATGGTTCCTTTGGGGCCACTGGACCAGAGCACAGACGGAGGGTCTGGCGGTCTGCGCACCACCCCCCATCTCTGCCAGGTCCGCACTATGTTAAAGGTCAGGGAGGATTCCTATAGCTCTACAGACTCTGAAACTGCTAAGAGGAAGGAGAACAGGTGTTTTTTCAGTACATACTATGTGGCGGGTAGTACACTCAACAGTCCCCTCGCAATAGTAAGCCATGCGATGGGCACGGCTAGATCATCATAACCCCTTCTCCCTTCAAAAACAAGAATTCCCACTTCACAGAAAGCAAAGAGCCTCAAGGTGGTTAAGGAAGTACTTTGCTCCAATGCTCAAGGCACCCGAGCCTTGCCTTCCTTCACTAGAGGGCCGTGCTGCGCGTGGCCTCTCTGCCATTTGGTTTCTAGAAGAGGCAGTGCACTTACTGCCCCTGCATTTTCCACGCAGGGCTTTGCCCACTCACAGCCAGAGGACAAGGCATGGTTTCACTGAGGGATGTTTGGAAACAAAGACATTTTAAAATTAGTTTCCACGGCAATGGTATTCGTCACTGTTGATGAGTTTTTCTCTTCAACAAGGGGCATCCTGTGGAGTTCAAGGTTATGAGGAAAATTTACAGCCTGAACTCTGGCCCTTATGGCAGTCCTTGGTGCGTTCCACGGCACTAACAACCAGCCATGGGCTGTAAGATGTGTCTGGAAGCTCTCAGTCCAGTCAGTGTTTTGCGTGGGTAAGTCTGCAATGAGTGACGACCAAATGAATAAAAACGCAAGGGCTAAGTGAGCCCACGTAGACCCAGCGTGTCCACCGTCTGAACCCAGTACGAGACCAAGGGCATCACACCTTACCTCTCCTTGTCAGCATCAGTTACTTCCGCTGACATTTCTGTTTCATGCTCCAGGAGTTGGAGTTGAAGTTGATGGCGTTCCTGAAACAGACAGACAGTGATATCTAATCAGTGGATCCCAAGTTTGCCAGAGAATGTATAGCAAGCAACTCCAGCACAAGTGAATTCAAGTCTGTGTGACACCCACTCACCAAGGTCCAAGCAAAGCTCACAAACGTCAGACTTGCTAGTGTGTATTTATAGACATATTTATGAATTAAAGACAAATATCCTGAATAAAGCCATTCAAGATTTTTTTTTAACTGAAGTATAGTCGATTTACAATGTGGTGTTAGTTTCTGAGGTATAGCATAGTTATTCAGTTATACATATATATACACACACACATATATATGTGTGTATATATCCCTTTTCATATCACTTTCATTGTAGGCTACTGCAAGTATTGAATACAGTTCTCTGTGCTATACAGTAGGACCTTGTTTATTTTATACATAGCAGTTATTACCTGCAAATCCCAAACTCCCAGTTTATCCCTCCCCACCCCCTTTCCCCACTTTTAACCGTAAGTTTGTTTTCTATGTCTGTGAGCCTGTTGCTGTTTTGTAAATAAGCTCATCTGTCTCATTTAAGATTCCACACATAAGTGATATCATATGGTATTTTTCTTTCTCTTTCTGAAGATTTTTTTAAAAGTATTCCATCAGCCCAGGCTCAGATGTCTTATGAAAATTTGTAGTGCTAAATAGTGATAATCCATACTCTAAATCAGTGGCCTGTCATACTACAAATTCCTTGATTATTTTTTGAACCATCAAGAGGGTCTGGAATTCTGTAACATCCTATAAATTAACTGGGGTGGTGTTGAAGCAGGCATGTTCACTGGTAACAGTGTACTTCGAAAATCAGAATAACGGTCCCCCAATGATGTCCACATCCTGATCTCTGAAATTTGTGATTAGGCTGCCTTACATGGAAAAAGGAACTTTGCAGATGTGATTAAGTTAATAATCTTGAAATCAGGAGATGACCCAGCTGGGCCCTTATAAGAAGGAAGAAGTAGGGCTGGAGTCCAAGACAAAGACCGGGAGATGCTACAATGCTGTCTTTGAAGCTGGAGGATGGGGCCATGAGCCAACAAATACAGGCAGCCTCTAGAAGGCAGAGAAGGCTAGGAAATGATTCTCTGCTAGACCTTTCAAAAAGGACCCAGCCCTGCCAACACCTTGACTTTACAACTTCCGACCTCCAGGACCGACGATGATAAATTCATGTTGTTTTAAGCCCCTCTGGTGAACTGTTACAACAGCAACAGGAAACTAACACATGTATCAAGCTGTGCACATAGGATCCGCATATTTTGCTGTCTATATGTAAATTCAAAAGTTTCCCTAAAAGAAATGTAGTATAAGAATCTGGACAATTCTTTCTTTAAACAAAGTGGAAAATAGTAATTAAAGTGTCGCGTCCATCACCACCAAAACTGCACTGGAAATACGTTACAGACGTTAGCATAATAAATCTCCTTAAAATGGATTTTATCAAATCCTTCTCACTGACTGGGGGGGAGACTATTTAACTTTAGGTCCTCCTCGAAGCACGGCTCTGCCTCATCTTTAACCTCAGAAATTCTCCCCAACAAGCTGGGACTCCAGACATGGATTCCAAATCTTTTTTCTACCCAAATTAAAAGCAAGTCTTTGAAGCGTTAGCCCCCACAACTTCCGAAGCTGTAAGCAGCGGTGGACCAAGGGATAGACCGAAATGGGGCAGCGGGCCGGCCTGGCAGGACCACGGTGCCACCAATGTGTTTAGAACAGTGAGGAAAACCCACTTTTCAGTGGGGCTTTGTTATTGTTGTTAAATCTCTACAGCAAATGCACATTATTCCTGCCCCCATGTGTTCTGTCACGGGCTGGAAGTTGGGTGTTAACCCTGAAATAACAGTGATCAATCTTGAGCAAGTGAGCCTCCCCTCAGGCTCCCCGAAGAGCTGTTGTAAAGTAGGGCACAGCCTAGTTTACAGTATACTTTAAAATTCTATTTTTTCCTAAAATGAGGTACAATAAAATCTTAATAAACGCTGCACAATTACTTCTTACATTTGAATCTACCTAATTACCTGATGAAACCACCACTGAGATCAAGGAGAAGATCATCTGTTCTGCAAGAGGGGCCTTAAAAGAATTTACTCATTAGGAGAAAAAGGTGTTTTGAATGCAATGCTCAGAAACAGTAAACTAAGGGATATAGCAAAGAAGCCATTCAAAAGCACACAGTTTGTCCTTGAGAAGAACCCCCAAATAGGTGAGAACAGGATACAAACTCTGTGGACATGCTGTTCACATAGTGTGTGACAGATTTGGCAGGGTGCCTGCTCTCTCAGATTTATCTCTGAAGGAAAGAAAAAAAAACAGTAAATGGGTATATCTAATCTTGGCTAAATAAAGCAAGCATTTCAATAGTCTAAATGGGAAATATTTGGAGAAAGGACAATAGATTTTCAATCACTAAAGAAAAAGCCAAGAGGACCTGGGAATGTTTCTAGTGACACAAATGGTGGCCAAGGGGGGCTGGCATTACCACCTCCCTGGCCTCCCAGCCAGATGCCCCTCACACGGGCTCCATGTGGGCATTGGTGGGGAAAAGCTTTCAGAATCCCAAAGGTACAAAGACACTAACCTAGAGAACAAGTCCAGCTAAAAAAAAAAGCTGATAACAGGAGGCAGACAGCTGGGCGAGTAACAGCACAAAAATCAGAGCCACCCATTTCTGAGCCCCTGCCATGTACACACCAGGCATGGCGCTGGGCACATGGTACGGATTTTTCTCATTTACTCCTCAGAAAAGGCCTAAGAATAGGAATTACTATTATCAGCCTTTTACGGAAGGGGAAACTACATTTGGAAAAGTCTAGTAACTGCCCACAACTAGAGAGGCAAGACTCAAACCCTAGGTCTGTCTAATTCTAAAACCGATATTCCTAACCACTCTGTGGACAGTCTCCCTGTGGGGTGACTGCCCACACACCTGCCCCTGCTGCCCGCGCACCCGGCTTCTGTTTGCCTCAGGACAGCCTGTCTCCCCGGGGAGCACTCCTGCTGGTGTAGGAGTGGGGATGCGGAAGAAAGCTCACCCACGTTCTAGAAGATGCCCTCGCTGCCCAAATGCCACTGCTACCACCTCCAACCAAGACATGAGCCCTAATCACGCCATGTCTCCTACCTTCCATACAAGATAGGATTCTGCTTTCCCAGAGAGTAGAGGTTAAATTGTAATGGACGCTTTATTTGTCAAGTCTTTCCCCAAAAAAGATATGACCTGCAGCAGGAGCCCCCCACGAGCCCCAGAGCTCTCCAGCGCTGAACTTGATGCCTTTCCCACTCTGGTTACACCTCACTTGTCGGGGGCCTGTTGAGGGGCTTCTGCTGCAGACGTCACAGGTCAGCCCAGATGCTGACCCTGCTCACACTGTCACTCCTCTCCCTCTGTCATCAGCCCGGAGAGTCCCAGCATCCAGCATGAGCTCCCGGATGCTAACAGGTCCACAGACTCATGCTGCTGGAGAGCCACTTTCCAGAAACCAGCCACAGCTCCAGTGCTCCACTACCTCCCCTCCCCCAGAGTCAGCTGTCACCTGCTCCAGGTCACCCGCCCTGTCCCTTCCTTCCCTTCCTTTTTTCTTTCCTCTCTCCCACCCTGCCTTCCCTCTTCTCCACTTCCTGTCGAATTTCTGGTCTCCCTCCTGCCCTTCTCCAGACTGGCTCGTCATCTCAGCTGAACTGCCTTTCACAGGCCTCCCCCACCCGCACCCATCAGCCTGCGAGCCCCACCCACAGACCCACAAAGAAATGTGGCGTCCCCCACTCAGACATGTGGTGTCAGAGAAAAGCCAACCCTTCAGACCGAGGCCCCAGAACAAAAGGCGTGGGGTCCCATGTAACATCTAAAGAGGGCTTGTCTGCTCAACGAGTAAACTGAGTTCATGCCTGGGGCCCCAGCCAAGCAGGCCTGCTAAAATATTAATTTTTATAAATAATCTTACAGGTAATATTTTTTGCAGCATCCAAATCATCACCACGGGAGAAATTAGAACTTTAGGACTTCCGTATACTTTATTTTGCAGTTTTGTTTTTGTTTTTTGTTTTTCATTTCTTTTTTAAGTCACAGATTGCACGGATGAGAAGGATCTGTAGTGAGGGCTTCTCATACCTTCAGACAGGCCTGCAGGGAACTGCAGGACCACAGAGGAGGCCGGGCAAGGGGACCACAGGGGCCCAAAGCCGTGTGTTACCTTTTCCATCCGCTCAATCAGCCTGTCCAGCTCCCCAATCCTCTGGTCCTTCTCCTCTAGGCTGATCTCTGCCGCTTGCATCTTTTTATTGGCTTCATCAATGGCTTTCAGAAAGCTATTGGTTTCTTCCTGCAAAAGAAACGCGCTCTCCTCAGCCATGGGGTCCCTACCAATCAGGGTCCGAACAGTGCAGGCCTTGCTAAATCATTGTGATTCCTTAAAAGTATGACGTGGGGGCCTCGAAGTGCCCCACAGACCGTGGACTCAAACTCTGTGGTTCTGGCTCTCACCTGTGAATACAGACGCATCACATGGCTTTTTACTGGGCTTAGTCATTTTTTCTCCTATCTTCTCCTGAGTCTTGATGTCTAAAAAGAGCCTGCAGATATTACTTATCCCCTGACTAGGCGCTCAGAGTGCCACCGTATCTGCCAACATGCAGGGAATTCGGGCTGGATCTGGAACTGAATGCAGAATGCCCAGATCCTTCCCCCGTACTGCAAAGCACCAGCTCAGCCCGTCCGTCAGCACACTGATTAAGCCTGGGAGGACACAAGGTAAGGCAGAATGGAGTCCTTGTCTCCAAGGAATTTATGTTCTTCTAGAGAAGCCAAGACGTGAGACGTGCGGCCCAGGTCTAGTAACAGGGCCCAGAGGATCCCACGGCAAAGGGAGAGCGGGTTCCCCAAGGACACTTCTAGCTGTGTGAGCGGGGAAGACCTCACTTGTGGGGAGGGTGGCGTTTTTAAGGCTTTGGGGGAGCTTGGGTAGGATCGAGGATGGGGAAGGAGGAAGGGCACCATTGCAGGGAAGCCCAGGATCTGCTTGGATGCTGGAAATGGTCAGACTAGCTAGAGAAAGGGGTGCGTGGAGAGACAGAGACTGGGGACCACTCCGGGCAGGGAGGTGGGTGAGTAGAGGGAGGGGAGGGGAGCGAATGGGTAAATAATAAATTCCTCAACCCGTCACCTCTGTTAGAGTCCACTAACTCACCTGGGAGCAGAACCCTCCCAGTTACAGCTCATCGACAATAATGAAGCCCAGACTGTCGTGACTCCATCGGCGGCGAGCGCATACCCACCAGGAGCGCCTCCTTCTCCGCACTGTGCCGCTGCTGCTCTTCGCGGAGCTTGTCCTCGTACTGGCTGTACAGCTTCCTGGTCATCTCTCTCATCACCTCGGCGTTGGCCTCCTGGGAGCATTCCACCTGCAACGAGACTCACGTCAGAGCTGCGGCTCTGGCGGGTTCCAGGGGAATCCGCCCCTTTCGCTCTGTCTCAGGCGTGGACTCACAGAGGAGCCAGGGTTCTGCAGGAGACAGGCAGCAGGAACTAACGGGGAACGGGACGGCAGGAAGAAGGCAACGGGGTGATCCGGTGCACAGAAAATAAACAGCAGCACCTTACACTCATTTATTTGTTAACATCAGGAAAAAGTGCTCCACGTGAGTAAATTTTCCAAAGGCAGACACATACCTGAGTATCAACACTCCCCCCAAATTTAGCCATTTTTAAACTGAATGCTCTCCAAAATGTGTCCAAGCTCCACTGTCTCATTAACCCCTTTCTTCAGTGACTCTCCCTGTCTAATGTTCTTTTGCTTTTATTATCAGTTTGAACAAACCTTTTTCTCTGGTTAATATACCCACACTCTAATTGGCATCAGAAAGATAATGCTGTTATAATTCTCGAGTGTTCTGTTGTAGGGCTGAAAATAAGATCACTAGGTTATCAGAATTGGGTCAGAGTAGGATAAACTATAAAATTAACAATTTATATCTTATAATATAAATTTAAAGAAATTTTTTAAGTTTCCTATAAGAGGAAGGAGGGATTAAGAGAAAAAAGATACTACAGATTTAGATGCTCTAATTCTGAATATATTTTGTTTTGTAGACTTGAGTTTCAAACCAAGTAAATAATTTACCTGTTATAAAAATCAAATTTCAAACAATTATCTACCAAGATCATTCACTGGGAAATTAAGCCTTTTCAACAAATGGCACTGGGGACAATCAGATTGGTCACATGCAAAAGAATGACACTGGAAAAAAAAAACAAGAATGACACTGGATCCCTAATATACCATATACAAAAATTAACTCAAAATGGATTAAAGGCTTAAACGTGAAAGCCAAAACTACAAAACTCTTAGAAGAAAAACATAAGGCAAACCTTCGTGACCTCTGATTAAGTGATGGCTTCTTGGGTATGACATCAAAAGCACAAGCGACAAAAAATGGATAAATAAGACGTGACCAATATTCAATATTAAAAACTCCTGTGCTTCAAAGGATATTATCAATAAACTGAAAAGACAACACAGAGAGTGGGGGGCAGTATTTGCAAATTACATATCTAATACTTGTATCTGGAATATATATAAAGACTCTTACAACTCAATAATAAAATATACATAACCCAATTTAAAAATGGGCAAAGGATTTGACAGACACCAGAGAAGACATACAAATGGCCCACAAGCACAAGAGACAATGCTCAACATCACTAGTTATCAAGGAAACGCAAAACTGCAGGGAGCTACCACTTCCCCTCCACTTGGACGCTGTAACCAGTAAGACAGAGTGTTGACGGGGATGGGGAGAAACCAGAATCCTCCTACACGGCTGGTGGGAGTGTAAAATGGTGCAGGTGTACCTACAGGTTACCTTTCATATTGTTTGTTTGGCTTTTTCCCCCATGTGCATTTATTACTTAAAAAAATTTTTCTAAGTTAGAAAGCAGGGAGGCCTTTGAAGAGAAGCTGCCCACGTAGAGTTGAGGGCACGCCATTAGCTGCACTGGCCAATCAGTCTCTTGGAAGGACTTACACTCGTGTAAGAAATCTGGACTCAATGCTTTCCGTACCTTTGCACTTTCCCAAATGTTGCCTTTGGAAACATTCCCGCCTGGCTCGGGGGACCCTAAGCTGGGGGCTCCTGGGGGGCTTGCACAGGCCCAGCTTAGGAGATGAGAAAAAACAGAGCAGGCTTATGTTGAAGGTGGCTCGTGTTTCCCTTCTGCCCAGGCTCTGCCCTCGCCTGTGAACTTCAGGCCACTGATACTACGCCTCCAAAGGTTTCCTCATGTCTCTCCCTTCCAGCTTACTGCTCGGTCAAGACTGCTGAGCTGGCTGGGTACCCAGCCTCTGGATAAGGAAGGTGTACTGCGACCTCCATAGGCTGCAGGGTGTTCACTTCAAAGACTGGCCCGAAGTCACACTTGATGCCCTCTGGTTCTCCCTTCTAATCACTAGGCACTTTGAAGAAGCCACAAAACGGGAACTCCTGAACAGAGATTATCATGAGCTGAGAGAGACCCAGTGTGTCCCGCAGCCCATCGCCACTTTGGAACAGGTTCTGTCCCTCACGTCCTGTTTACTCAGCATCCATGTCGTATGAAATACTCTCAGTCCTGTAACTTTTTTAAATGATTACGTTGGGGATAAAGGAAAGCATTAATCTCTAAAACAGGCACATGTAGGCCAGATTTAGAGACCTGGTCTCCCCAACACCGCAGCACCCCTGGAACAGACAGGAAAGCACAGCACAGGTGCACAGAGCAGACAGTGGAATGAATTACTCAGTAAAGCTCCTACACTGAGGAAAGGACATGAAACAGTCATTTCAGACTTTCTCAGCCACAACCCCCCCTTTTTTTTTTCAAAGTAACTCTCACCCAGAAATATAATACATGCAAGAGTAAGTGGAAGTCCAGCCCTGTTCGAAGAGAAAGCGAAGGGGAGCTGGTCTACTCCGTAGCCCTCTGGTCCTTACCCTCCCCTGGTGGCCATGTCTGGCCAAGTGGATGGTGACCGCACAACCACGGGTGGCAGTGAGAGACCATGCAGCCCATGCTCGCCTTCCAGCCCTCCCTGGGCAGCCCTTAGAGAGGGGACCACTGTGTTCCCCTAACTAAATGCTCAGCACCTCCTTTCACTCCCGCACGTACTCTGGTTTGAGCAATAACCACGTGGAGAAACCACACATCAGGCATCTTCTCTAGCACAGCCTAAGACCATGCAAACCACAGTCTGAAAACCAGAGACTTAGATGAGAACAGATTCATTCAGGAAATCACGTGAGTGGCTTCCGCGAGCCACTCGTGGGTCTGCTCCTGCACTGGGGAGGAAATCGACCCCTGCTTCAAATTTGGAAGGAGCACCAACACCCTCCGGGGCCTTAGAAGCCGAGCTGAGGACCAAGCACAGCCTAGTGGGCAGGAGGGACACTGCCCAGGTCCTTGGTCACCCACCTGTTTTCTTCCTGGCTGCCCCTCAGCTCTTTGCTGTCAAACCAGACAGAAAGGCCTCAGAACCTCAGAGAAAATCTAAACAGTGAAGCTTCTGAGGTCCCAGACCAGTAGGCATCCCAGGTGCCTTCTTGGTACAGAAGAGCAGTGCCCGGATGACTGTCTCGGCAGCCCCTAAGGCCACTGGGGCCAAGGCAGGAGTGCACCATGCTGGGGTATACACGGGCACCCCCAATCTGGGCTGGCAGCTGTGAACACAGAAACCCCTTCAGCACCTTCAAGTCAAGCCCTGTGGGGTTGGCCACAAAAGGGTGGGAAATGCAATAAAGAAGACAACAGAGACAAGAAAATGGGAGAGCTGATGGGGGAAGAGAGGAGAGAAAGGTGAGCAGGAACTTTGCGCTCCTGGACTTTACCTTCATTTTCAGCAGCTGGTTTTCAACCTGCGCTACCTCTAACTGCCTCTGCTTTTCCCGCAGCTTCTCCACGGAGGCTTCATATGTCTGCTGCAGACTTCGGATTTGATCCTTAATGTTGCTATTTTCCAAAGTAACATCCACAAGGGTTTTCTGTTGGGATGAAAAAAAAAACAAAACCAGATCCAGTGGTGCGAGAACACGTGGCCAGAGTCACGCCCCGGGACGTCCCTTTGTCATCAGCTGCTGAGCTGGACATCAGCCCGCAGGAGCTGCAAGGCTGGGACCCCGATGTCTGAACGGCTGTGGCCCCCACAGCGGTCAGCAGGTCTGCCCCCCGTGGCTGGGTGGGCCAGCCAGTCCCCTCCATGGCACCCCACAGCTGCTGCCAGCACCACCTGCTGCTGCTTAGGATGGATGGGAATGGTTAAAAACCTTTTCCAAGGGAAAGTGTTCATAATACATCATTTCACATAGGAAAAAAAATGAGTTTGAAAATAGTAAGTACAGAAGAATCCCATTTGGAAAAAAAAGCATAAGCATGTTCAAATGTGTTCGTGCACAGGAGGAAGAAAAAGACTAGGAAGAGAGTCACTGAAACCCCAATAAGAAGTTTTCACGATGGGATAGGATTATGGATGGTGTTTCTTTTCTTCTTTGTATTTTCTATATTTTCCAAATTCCCAAATTGAAATCGGAAGACAAAATCGGTGTTGTGTAGAATGGAGACACTCCCCTTTTCCCTCGGACGGGCTGTTCCCATCTGTACTTATCGAGACGACCTGCCATGACAACGTGGTTGAGGTTACCATAACATCTGCAGAGGCTCCACCTTCCTCCCTCAGGTAGAGAAGGGCAGTGATGAAGGGAGTACCAGGGAACAGAGTGTGTGACTCAGAAAAGTGCGTGACAGATGTCAAAAGCCTGTTGATTATTGCTCTAGGCCGCCCGCTGGGACAGGAATGTTTAATACTGCTGCTATTCCATGCTTCAGGTCACCTGCTGAACTCTCCTTCCAGAGAAATGGCGTCTCTATCTCCAGAATTCCTGTCACTGGACACAGACTTATGGGCCCCTCCTACCACCTCCCCGAGTCACCGACAGCTTTATATTAGAAGATCTGGAAACTCTGGTATCAGACACACTTTCTAACACCTGAGTCCTCTTTGTCAATGACTCGTCGCTAAAGCTCCCCCAACTCCGCAGCTTCCACTTTGAATAATTAGACTCAATCCTAAACCTACCTGAGTCAGGAGAAAGGATTTTCAATGGTGGTAAATAGACATGAAAGAAAGTACAGAAGCCACTTGGAAACCAGAATCCCAGAACACTGAAGCTGCAAGGAGCTTTAGAAGCCACCTGGCCCAACCACCCCGCTCCAACCACCCCTGGCTTTTCAGAGCCCAGTATCGTGCTCATGACCCTGTATCCGGACCAAGAGAGCAGGGTTGCAGCCCTGGCTCTGCCACTAGCTAGACACCTTGTTCAAGTCATTTCTCTCTGTTGGCCTCAGTTTGCTTACACAAAACAAGGGGACTGGGGATCATCTCAACAGTTCTTTCCAGCTCTGACAATCTAGAAAACCAAACAAACCAAGGATCTGGTCTTATTGTCAGTAACAATGAAAATGGGGTAGACTGGACAACAGAAGGGGTCAGAGCCTTGCAGAAGAAGCCAACTATCTTCAGACCCAGTTGGGTTTCCTGGACATGGCATGGCACCTTTCCTTCCTCCTCTTCCTCCTCCCCTTGCCTTTTTTTTTTTTTTTAAGACGATGGTTTTTAATCTTTTCATTATAAGGCTCCTCTGTCTGCCCTGGAATAAGAGACAAGCCCATAACTAGAAATCAGTCAGGGGGCCCTGGGTTAGGGTTGACCCTGTTCTAACAGTTGACCTGAAGTAAATGCCTGGACTGTCGGCGGTGTGGACAAAAAATATTGCCTTCTATTCCAGTAAGCAAAGAATGTTGCCTGCCATTCGGGTAAACGATGAATTTTCCCCACCATCAAACCATCAGCCAGTGCTGTCACACCCCTCACCCCTCCAAAGATGCACCTGAGGGGAATTCAGGATGGAAAAAACAGGATTCTGGCCCTGGGCAGTGAAGTTGCACATCAAAGAAGTCACTTCAACGAGCCCAGACTTGTATTCTTCCCATACATAGAAAAGCACTAAAAATCATTAACTTAAGATGTCTGTTCTTTATGATTAACTATAATCTTTACACGTTTGACTACATGGTTTTGGGTTTTTGGGTTTCTTTTTTCCCCATCAAAAAAATCCTGTATGTGCTGGCTCCTCCCTTACCTCATCAGAACAGTCCCTCAGAGCTCCCTCAGTACTGACTCGAGGGCTTAGCAGCCCTTTGTGAAGTCCCTGAATAAAATGCAACTTACAACTTCTAACTGTGCATTTTTCTCAGTCAACAGTGGGATGGCAAATGAAAAGTATGATGGGGAAGAAAACCTCGATACCAACCAGATCTGAACGCAGGTGAGGGACAGCATTTCCTGGTTGGCCCGGAGTGAGGAGATGTCCATGAGGGAAGGAAGGGGAGCCTGGGTGAGCCCCCTGGATGGCAGGAGGAAGGGAAAACAAAGGCTACTGAATGAGCCAGACCCAAAGTAGGGCTTGGCCTGAGGCCAGGGGAAAGCTGGCATGAACTATGGAGAGCCAGGAAAAGGGTGGGACATGGAGGCCCCACCAGAAATGGGCCTCCCAGACAAATCCAAACACAAGGCCCACCCAGAAGCACGGTGGGACCGTGGCCCAGTTTTGCTCTTGGCACCACTGCCCAAACAGCTGTTAGTAGAGAATACCAGATCCTAGCGGAAGTGGATAATCTCAGCATGAAACTCTGTTTGCTTATCTAGCAGATTATTTATAGAGAACCAGAAAGGATGTGAAATCGCTTGTGGAAACTTCAAGAGGAGGGTAAAAAGCTAAGAGCCAAAGAAAGGTGGAAGCGGGCAGAAACTATTGTTTACATGTTTGGAAATTAAAGCCAAGGGAAGCTGCTTCCGGGGAATATAATGTTCTGCTCTGAACATTTTCAAGTTAATTTGCATGTTGGATGGGGGGCTCCATTGGAAGAGCAATGGGCAACATTCAAGGGGTTAACTCCTAGCAAATCAAACTGATCAAGACAGCAATCACCTTAAAGTGGGCTGACACACACATTTGCACAAATGTAGGATTCTGGCTCTTTTTATTTCTCTGCCAGGTACTATAAGATGTTTTTTGGAATGCATATGATCTCTTTCAATGCAAAATAATTTCTAAATTGGGAAAAAGTGCTAATAGCCTTTAGGAGTCGTCATGAATGAAGACACACTGCCTTTGGTTATGTCTGTCTTCTCTGTGATTGCTGGAGCTTCTCGAAACACTGGGCTTTGGGGAGCCAGCTGATGTGCTGTTTCAAGCACGGACACCTAAGACCACTTGGGGATCTAGTGGATTACGTGACATCTTGATCTCTGAACTCAGGATCTAAGCCCCCATTTTAATAAGAGCAGAAACAACTCCAGCTCCAAGGTGTAGAGTCTCAGCTTGGAAGCCCTTCCTTCAACCTCCTTCCTTCACTGTCTTCCTGGCTCAGCCTTGACTGCGGCCATGTGTAAAGGATTCTCAATAACGCCTTACTTTTCTACAAAGACTAGGGGCCCACTTGTGGCTAAGCACGCCTGCACTGTCACAGGGGACACCCAGGCCACCAAGGGGCAGATGAATACCTGCAGGCTGATGGAGTCTGACGTCAAAGCCGAGTTCATGGCATTGAAACTGTCCAGGGCTGACGACTGTGTTTGGATGTGACTCTCCAGGTAGCCCTGCTGAGCCTGGGAGACCTGGACAGATGGAGGAGATGGTTACACACAGCCAGTCCACACACACTCACAACCACCTCCCATCCGGCGGGGACTTGCCCCTGACAGCAGCCACGTCCACGTCAATGGTACTTCAAGTACAGCTTTAAATTAACAAGTCAACATCGGCATGACCCGGGAGCAGAAAGACAAGACTGCTCTTCCTCTGGATAACATTCACACATGCCCCCACAGGGCCTCACTCAGTCCTCACAACACCACGTGGCAGCCGTAACGTTCCCTTTTAAAGGGAGGAAGCAGAATCAGAGTTAAGGGGTTTGCACACAAATAGCTAAGCGGCACAGTTACCTCCAGAGCCAGAACCCAGCTGGAATACCTTCCTGAGCCATCCTGCTCTTCCTCCTCAGCCGGGAAGGAACATCCTTTGGGCTCACCCAGTTCTCAAGAGCTGTGTTATGCTGTCTTTGTTGGATGTGTGTTTAACATGTTTGTGAGTGCTTCATCAGAGACCAGTCTTAAAGCCAACTTTAAAGAAGGGCTGGATACAGAAAGGCCAGGAGGCGGCAGAACCGGGGTAAGGTTCTGGGAATGCTCAGGGGAGACCTGGGCGGACTGTGGGCACCACGGGGAGCAGCCAGGCACGAGAGAGCAGGAGGTGCACAACTGGGAGAGGGAGACAGAAGGGAAACAGCAGGCCAGGACCCAGAGCAGGAGGCGTGTTCTTGCTCAGCGTGCTCACATAGCAATAAGTTAGCACCTTAACCTGCCGACAGTCCATGGTGCGGCCTGGAGGAGGAGAGACTGTGGGCAGAGAGCCGGCGCTCCTAAGACAGTCCTAGCATGAGAATGAGGGTGTACAGGAGACGGCAGTGGAGAGCAAGGGGCAGAGACCTGTTTAGGCATCTATTGCAAATCCAATCCTCTGGCTTTAATTACAGTCATTAGTGTCAGTGGACGGCAGGGTGAATTTCCAAGGGTGGTGAAAATTTCACAAACCTCCTCCTCTGTGTCAGTGAGAATGGGTTAGGTGGGTATGTTTACATAACCTCACCCCTATGATCAAGGCAGTAAGACTTACTTAAGCAGACAATTTCACAACCCGGCCATGAACTAGACTCTAACACATGACTGCTGTGACCGTGCTTCTTCCTTGCAGACGTTAAGGGTTATGGAAAGCATGTCATCATACATAATGGACTTTTTTTTTCCTTCAAGATTATTAATCAAAAATATTAAAAAAATTTTTTTCTCCCATAAGCATTTGCTTGATTAAACTAAAGGAAAGTTATTTTTTCTTAAATTTTTGAGTAGGTAATACATTCACCGAGTTCATCATTTTAAAAGCAGAACAGGTACACGCTAAAATAAATCTCCCTTTCACCCTTGTCCCATCTGCTCTGTTACCACCTCACCCACTCTGCACTTGGCTCCACTCAAGCAGGAACCACTGTTAATTACTTTTGCGACATCCTTCGAGTAACTTTTTGTGCACATGTAAAACAATCTGGACGTATTTATTTCCCCCTCTTGGATTACGTTAATGTTAGAACACTATACATGATTATTTCCCTGTATCTTGCTTTTTTCACCGTCTACTCTTTATATCTTTGAAATTTTTTAATCTCTCTTTCTGAAGAGCTTACTCACTTTTTTTTTTTTTTTGGTTTTAGAACTCTGTGTATTGTACTGTAGAGATACAATTTATTTTACTTTCCACTTCTTAATAGACATGCAGGTTTCCAATCTTACTATTACAAACAGAGCTTAACAACTAAATTCATACATATGTCATTTCACATATGTGAGGATTTATCTATGGAATAAATTTTTAGGAATAAAATTGCTGAGTCCAAGGAGGTAGGCATTTGCAATTTGGGTAGATACTGCAAGTTACATTCCAACGGCAGCCTGCCTGCTCCCCACCGCGCCGCTCCTGCAGCGTCCAGTCCCACTCCTGCAGTTCTGCTAGTCCTCTGGGTAAAAAGGACAGAGCAGGACTGTTTGAGTTCCTCTTACGAGAATGAGGCAGAGCATCCTGTCGTGCATTTAAGGGTCTTTATCGCTCCTTCACTGTAAGTTATCTGTAACAGATACTGTGCCTGTTTGTATGAGCTGTGGCCTTTTTCTTCTTGACTCATGGGTGCTCTTTAAATACTCAGGATATTAGCCGAGTGTCTATGATATGAAGGCAAATAACTTTTCCCAGTTTGTCCCTTGCCTTTGACTTCAGTGTCTCTGCCAGCACTGGTTTTCATTTCAATGTAGCCAAAGTTGTATCAGTCTTTCCTTTCATGGTCTTGGGATTGCATGTCATAGTCAGAAAACACCTTCCCCTCTTGTAGAGTATAAAAGGATTCACACATATTTTCTTCTGACACTTTTAAGTTCCATTTTAGCATCTAGAGTCTTTGACCTGTTTAGAATTTATCCGGATATAAGTCTGTCCCAACAGCACATAGTGACCGGTCCCTTTGCCTCCCTTTATTTCAGATGCCACATTTATCATCTGTTGGGGTATATTTCTGAGCTTTTAGTCAATGATGTCTGTTTATGTGCTGACACTATACTATCTTATTCTCTGAGGCGTTCTCAATTTTTCATAACATTAATAGGGCTATTCTCTTTCACTGCCCTTTTTTCCCCAGAATTTCCTCAACTCTTCATGTTTGTTTTCTATATACCAAGGAATCACCTAATCTAGTTGTTAATAAAATAAAATAAAATAAAAATATGTTGGTATTTTTATTGAATTTTATTAAATTTGTGTATTAACTTGAATGATACAAACATATTATAATGCTGAACCTTCCTTCCTAGGTACATGGTGTGTCTTTCTACTTGTTAAAGTTTACCTCTAGGTCTTTGGTATTTTTTATGTAGCTGTTATTTCCTCTGGGTTTTGGGGGGTTTTTTTTGGTATACTGAAACCTATTTGTGTGTGTCTGTTAATCATTTATCTTGCTACCTTACACGATTCTTTTGGCTTTATAGTCGTGTTTTCATTGGTTCACTCGAGACTTCTGGGTATATAATCATACAGTTTATAAGCAGTGATAGCTTTGCATCTGCCTGTCCAGTTTATAAACCTCTGGATTTCCTTCTCTTGTTTAACTCCATCAGCTAGTCTCTCCGGAACGGTGCTAAGGAACAGCGTGGCAGCTGGCTTCCTTGTCTTGCTCCCGCCTTTGGAGGGAAAGCTTCCAATGTAAAGACTGTTCTTGTCCCCAGAGTTTTCCCTCAGATACTAAACTCCATTCTGTGACAAAATTCCCTCAGTTCTTTTAAAATATGAATCGATCCGTAAAAAACCAATGTACACTCAAACACCTTCAGGGACTAGCACCTGAGGCGGTGCTCTGCTCTAGCATCCTGCTGTATTTCCAAGTCACTGAGATGTTGACTTACTGATAGTTCCTGGGTGAGCTGTCGAATCTTCTGTCTCATTTCATCATAGTCCCCATACATTCTCTTCCTCACTTTTTCCAAAGTGGCTCTCACCTGCAGCCCACAAAGATGCTAGTTAGACAGCCAGCTACAACATTTTCAAGTGAGATTTCCAAAACGTTTAAGAAACCCTCATGAGAGAAGGACCTCACACAAAAACAGTCTCGGAACAAGACAATCTGGGACAGTAAAGGAGGGCATCACTCCTGATAGCCAGTTGGAAGCCAAGGGAATTGTCCGAATAACAAGGGTAATAATACATACACATATATTATGATTACATAAAATTATGATCATTAATAAATATTGATTATACAAATAAGAAGCTCTAAAGAAAAACCGGTTTGTTGCCATTTACCTGCCACCCTCAAAACCATATTCAGGCTAGACTTTCCCCTTTCCCTATCATACAGTTTTATAGGTAGAAAATTTTTAACAAGTTGACCTTGTAAAAATATGGCTAGGAGAACCGGAAAACCAAAAAGCAAAAGCCACCTCTAGTTTCCCCTATCTCGGCTCTGACTGCCAGAGAGTAATTAAGTGTCTGGGACGTGAGACAGGAAAGTATGAGCCCATACATGTGAGAGTCAGTTCCCCAATAATCACCAATACACAAGGCACTCAGTATAAGAAAAGTCAAGGTGACCCCCAAACACTTGTTTAAGTTTCTCTATAGTCCCACTTCCAGAGGAGTAATGGGGCCTTGTACATTTTTTTTAAAGACAAAAACCCTAACGTGTAGTCTCTGTCTCCTCCCTTCTTCTGGTGCCCCCTATGATGGACAAAGAAATCAGGGATCCTCAACAGAACAGGGAGTCTCAAGGGAGCCTCTGGAGCATCTATCAATGGAGAAGCTCAAAGGCAGACTTGGTTAGAGTGACGGGTATGTCAGGGACAGCACGCGGGGACTTAGTTTTGAAGCTGTGTTTTAAACTAGACTGCATGTTTATGGGGTGACTGAATATTGGTGGAGATTTCGGGGCAGGAGAGAGAGGGCAAGTCAAGACACCAAGCTTTCCCCAGATGAATTCTAATGACAGGGTCTACTTTCTTGCTATTAACTACAAACATTTTGGGGAAATGAGGCCAAAAGCACGACCTTTCACTCTGGGAAGGCGGGATGGCTTTCGTCCACAGCCCTGAGCTGGCTCTCGGGCTGCTCACCGGCGGAGAGTGGGTGGAGTTGCATGTCGCTCTCATTGGCAAAAGCTGCAGGAAGCCAGCTAAGCCAGAGTCACCCACTCTCAAGGGAGGGCAAACAAACCCATCAACACAGTCAGGAGTGAGTAGCCAGGGTGGATCTGAAGCCAGCCATAGAAGGTGGGACCTGGAAATTAATTTAAGTTGCAGATCACACTGGAGGTTGGCAATTCAGGTCAGAAACAGCCCTGTGACCTGGGCACCTGATGGCCTGAGCCTGCAATCTTGTCTTGGGCAATCTGCAACTCTCCCTCTGCTTAGAAGGTCTACCTCTGAAGTTGCACCATGTTATCTAGAGCACATCACTGAGGGAGGTCTCAGCATTTCCATGAGAAAAATACAGGAGACTAGGAAGGTGTGAGCTGCTCCTATACAGAAAAATTAGGAATGACGCTCTCTGAATGGTTCAAAATGATCTCTGGGGGCTGGACGTCTGGGCATCTGAAGCTGGCAATTATCATACATGTTCTGCATGTCTGTGTATGAGTGTAGCTTCTCTGGCTTTTCTTCATTTTCTCTGTTAAGCATTTATTATCTTTGGAAATCAAAACAAGATTTTTTTTATTCCTTAGAATTATGCAAGTATCCAAATCTTTTGAGACACATTAAAGAAGGTGCCCAAAGCATTTATTGTTTTTGATACTTGATTAAGAGATGTTCTTTTCGATAACTCAAACAAAAGCTGACAACATGTCTTTGTGCTTTATTTGCAAACCCACCGAATTAAATAGGGCACATGGAGCTAGAAGTTTGGACTGCAGGGGTCCTTTCCCAGCCCCCATGATCTATCCATACAGTTGTCCAAACTTGTACATTAGGAGAGTCCAATGTTATAAGCAAAACCACTTAGGAGCCTCTTATCACGCATGGACGGAAGAAGCCGTTTGGTCTCCAGTGCATCCTTACTTAATCGCATCTGGAAGTTCACGCTAAGCCTCACTGCAGAATTCCATCTGTGCTTTCAACATCACCATGAAGATCTGCAGGAACATTTCCATCCAAAATGACACCACTAAGAATTGTTTCAAAAAGCCTTGTCACATCCAGATCAATGCTTCCAACTCCACCCTCTAATGTGCTATGAAAAGATTATATAAGCGAGGAAAAAAAATCCTTAACTCACGTCTTTGATGTAGTTCATCTCTTCTTTCAGCTGATTGGTGGTCCACCCATACACCACCATCTCCTTCTGCTGATTCTGATCTGATCTTCGCACCACACCATAGACAACACCCTGAGGGAGTTTCCTGGTGGGTTCTCTAGTCCGCGGGTCATGATGCTAAAAGAGAGTAGGAAGAGAGACACAGATAATGATTGACGTCTTCGGCCACGTGGAGACAGCTGTCGTATTGGGGCCACCGAATGTGGTTGTGCAGGTGGTCCCCAGCACTGGGGTGCCTGGCAATGGAGACTGCGGCCAGCAGAAATCCAGCCTGGTCTCTGCTCCCCAAGTCACACCTGTCACGGGCTCAGCCTGCCTTTACCCTGGAGGAACAGCACCTTTCCCTAATTTCTACCAAAGCCCTGTCCCCTTACCTAGTAGTGCAGCTGCAGGGCCCCGTCTTTCCAGAGAAGGCGCCTTCTCACAGAGGTGCCAGTTGGACGTGTACCATCCCTGATAACAAAAGTGAGTGTCTGAACTCTCACATTCTTGGTAATGCTGTTTTTCTCTTTATACCGGTTCCTCTGAAATGACTTCATCCTTATCACTAACTATGTGGCCTGAAATGCATGAGTCTGATACATGCAATGGAAGAATTCTGGCAGCCAAATTGTCCTCCAAGGTTAGGGCTGACCCTGGAGCCAGTTCTGAGGAAGGAAGGTGGGGTCACCTGTTGTGACCATTCATGAAGTATTTCTGAAAAGCCAGGCAGAGGCAGCATGACTTCACTCCAAATAAATCTTCCACTCCTTAACTCCCTCAGTTAAGACTCCAATCGGTGTTGAAATGCAAATACCCTTGGGAAGAGGGAACGTGTCCCAGTCCTAACACACCTCCACAGAACGAAGCCTCAAGAAACAGGAGGAAGGGAAGTTAAGATGTGTTGAGCACCTACTATAAGCTAGAAATGTTCCCTACATGTTTCATCTTCACCACCATGCTGTGAGGCAGTGACAGTCCCCTGCACTTTATACCTGAGAAAACTGAGGTTCAGAGAGATTGAGTCTCTTGATTATGGTCACACCTAGATTTAAGCCCAATTCTGTCTGACACTAAGGATATCTCCCCACACTGCCAGCTTTGTTAGATGCAGAGGGATAGAAGCAGGCCTTCACGACACAGAAGACAAGGGAGGGGAGAAACTCCAGATGAGGAACTAGACTTCACAGACAAACCAGCCTACATCCAATCTTCTTTGGGCTGACCGAGCCTGGGACAGAAGGCTGAGTGCATTCCATGTCGGCAACTCTGCTCCTCTACTCACTTTTAAACCACCTTGGCATAAATTCTTCCTATGCACCTGCAAAGTATCTTTGACATAGGAGACTATAATTTGCATTTTAAAATCATTCATTTATGGTAGAATAATAAGTACTCTGTGAGCCCATTCAGCCAAAGTTTGTAAAAGTAAAGCAAAGTTAATACAACAAATTTTCCATCGTAATGACCTCTAAGGAGGAGACAATGAGGAGGACAGGGATGCTGGAGACCAGACAACATTCGATTTTTTTCTTTATACCCTTATGTATTGTTTGTTTACAATGTGAGCTTTTTAAAGAAATAACAAAACAATGTTTTCCACTCTTCTGCACAAACTTGGAAAGAGAGAAAGTATGAGGGTGGGATGCTCTGCATTTTTTTCTGCAAAATGCTTCCACTCAAGTCCCTCATCCTTAGGTCCCACAGGCACTGAGGCAACCCTTGAAGCAGGGAGCTAAGTTTCGGTGAATGGGGGTTAATGGCTGTCAGTGGAGTGAGAAGCTGGAATTAGATATCCCTGATTACTACACAGTTCATTAGGAAGAGGAAAAGCGCTAATGAAACTCCCCACATACCAGAAAACAAAGGCATGCTCTTTCACGAACTCCACCCAGTTCCTGAAAAACAGGCTGATGCTGACCTAAGGCTTTGGGGAAATGCTGTTCTGCAAAGCAGAGGCTTTCACAGGTGGACTGGCTTACAGGAAAATGCTCAGGTGGCCGGATACAGAGGGCTTTGCCTCCCCACGCTTGCGGGAGGTGAGGACCACCACTGATGGAGGCCAACACAAACACGTCAAGGACAATGAAGTCTGTGGAACATCGCCCGAGAGGTCACAGATCTGAAAGTTACACACGTGGAAAGATATCGAAGATTCATGAAGTAAAAAATAGTAAATTTCATATTCCCATCTTTGGTTTAAAAAATGTGTGTCTGAGTATATGAAACACCTAGAAAGATGGACCCTGCCCCCTTGACGGTAGTTTCCTCAGTAAGACAGGATTGCACTTTTCCCTTCGTGCTCTCTTGCACTCTATTTTTGAACTCATTTGAAACAGACATGATCTTTGGATCATTCCTATTTTAATTTTCAAAAAATTAGAACTAAAGAATGATTACCACATCGGGGTCTCAATGAAAGACCCACAGGGAAGGGACACAGGACTCTTGCTGGGCGCAGGGCCACCAGCAGAGGCCACTCCACAAGGAGAGGGTTCCTGACGCAGCGTGAGGCGTGGCTGGGCTGGGCTGGGCAAGGGGAGGGATGTTTATGAAGAAGAGAAGGGGAAATATCTGTTGTCTAGCCACCGTACTTTATAACACTTCCTTTAATCCTCACAATAACCCTACTGTGTAAACATTACTCTTCCTTCCAAGGTGGGAGCATTCAAGTGCTCGTGTGTCTTTCCAAACCAAGGCTCGTTCCTGAACCACAAAGCCTTCAAGACGGCCAAGAGGAGAGGAGCTGGAGCCCACATCCTCGTGTGGCCCTCAGACCTCAGGGTTCTGGAAGCCTTCAGCCTGGGTCCAGGGCCATTGGGAAGAGGCAGCCCAGGATGGAAGGCTCTTGTCCAGCCTCCTGTGATCCGTCTCCCCAGGGCCCCCACGCCCTTCCAGCCTCACTGCCTCCTTGCTGTTCCTGTATCAGCCAACCTGCTTCTTGCCTCAGGCATTTACACAGGCTATTACCGCTGCCTGCAGAGCGCACTGCTGGGCTGAAATGTCCTTCCCTCAAGGTCACCTTCATTGACCCCTCGAACAGTCAGGTCTCCACAACACTCACCACAAACACGATGGAGTGACTGTTAGCATCGCTGTATATATAAAGCCTACTTCCTATTAATTGGAAGTTCTAAGAAGTCTGGGGCTTTCTTTGCCTTCTTTTCCACCATATTCCCCGGCATCCAATAGTGACTGGCACTTAACGAGTTTCTCTAACTATGTGATGCCTGAATCAGGAGCTTTAGAAGTTGGAAGAGGTTCTAGGCAATTACCTGGAATATGGAAATACAGCCCAGCTGAAGAGTCCTTGCAGATGGAAGAACAGAGAAATGATATTTGCCCCAATCATAAAATCTATATCCATAAAAGTCACAAAGGAGTGGAGACTGCTATCATTTTAATAAAACGTCAGTATGTTTTTGGTCAAAACCTGGAGAAGCCAGAAAAAAATGAGAAGAGCTAACATGTTCAGTCATGTGTTTGTAGCTAAATTTTTCTCCTCTCATATCCTTTAAGATAATCTCCCCACAAGATAAATACTAAGTTTTAGGCATGATAATAGCATTGTGATTATATTACGAGATAAACTGCAACTTTTAGAGAAACATGCTTAAACTATTTATGACATCTGGGATAAAAGCTGGAGGAAGTGGATAGGGGTGTAGACGGGGCAGGACTGACCAGGGGTTGAGGGTTGTCGGCTGGGGGAAGGGTCCAGTATTCATTACATGATTCAGTCTCCTTTCGTTTATGTTTGAAAGTCTCCATAATTAAATTTTTTTAACTTCTTTGTAATGTTGCTTGGTATTAAAAATGTCAAATCTTAAAAAATGTACACTAGGCCTGTTAAAAGCCTCCTGGGAAGGCCACAATATGCCTTGAAAACAAAAGCCTTAATAAATGCATGGAATGAAAAAGTTATTGTCAAAGAAGGGAAAAGTTAACCACCAATTCAACCCAAATCCCTCAGAGCAATGCGGCAGAATTAGCAACAGGCATCATCAGTAAACTATACAGAGAATGTCTCAATGAAACTGTCCCCTGGGATGTACGCATAGCTTAAAACTTATTTACAGGCTCATGCTACGGCCGTTTTCCATAAAGATGTACTTGGCGGCAAGTGCCTTAGAAAAGAAACTCAGCCTAAACTCCTGCTGGAAGGGTTTTACTGACGTGTGAATCCAGTGACAGATGACCGCAATTTCCAAACCCTAAGTCAGAATACAAGGTCTTACGAGGACGTAAGCTCTACAGAGGCTGTAGTCCCTGCTTTATTCCCAATACTCAGCATAAACAGATGCTCCATAAATGCGTTTTGAAGGGAAGAAGAGAGAGGGACTGTTTGGAATTGTGTCTGTGCCAGAGTATTTGGAGTGTGTGGTCATCCCAGACACTGATCTGTGCAAAGGAAGAAAAGCCCATGGTCTAGATGGGTTCTCAGAGAATAAACAATACCAGAAACACAGTTGGACATATGTCCAAACTGACGCTAGCAGACCGCCACAGCCGGCCCCGGACCCCAGAGGCCAGGACAGGCATCTGGTCATACGTCCGGCTGCCAACATGACTTAGGTGGACCCTGACATGTATTGAGTGACTTGAAAACTAGAAGCTAAGTTATTTCCAACACTTTTGGTTTGGGACCTCTTCTTCCAGCGAGGGCGGCAGCTGACTGGGGACGCTGAGCGCTGGGCCTCTGGGCATCCTATCCGCCTTGCAGGCAGAGGGGGTCACTTTCAGGAATGCGCTCTGACCTGTCTGACCTGTGTGTCCGTCTTAGCAAATTACTGTTCCTGGACATTACTCACGCTTAATGCTGTTCTACCGGATTGTGAGAAAAGTGGACACTACAGCTGAGCCAGAGAGGCTCTTCCACAGCCCGGGAGAGAAATGCGGAGGGGACAGCAGCCCTGTCTGCTCAGAGGAATGGAGACCTTTGGCTCATTAAAATGTCTGTTACTTCTGACTATCTCACAGACCGAACAGAGACCACTTCCTAAATCATCTCATGCTTAGAAAAAGACTGATCACTTGGAATGCTTCAAGCTGAGAAGGGAAAGAAAAACCTCTAACCTAGCAGAAACCTCAAAGAGAATGTGGTTCTAATGACAGTATCCTGACAGCAGGTAACTTCTTAAAGATATTACAGCCTCTAAGCAGGTAACAGCTACTCAGGCCTAAAAACTCCAGGGAAAAAGAGATCAGCTTGGGGCGGGTAATCAGGAACTTCTTTTCTGGAACCCAGCGGTATAGTACACACATTAGGTAAGTTCCTCTGACTGATGAAACAGACTTTCCCAATGGGAGAAAGCATGCAGGCGACATCACCACGATGCCAGGGCTGGGGCACAGACCCGAATTAGAACTGCAGGTCCACAGCTACTCACTGTGTGGCCCTGGGCAAGGGCTTACTCCACTGTGCCTCAGGGTCCTGAACAGCAAAATGGGGATAACACCACCAATTTCAGTTATTTTAAGGAACACACCTAGCGTGCTGCTGGGCATACCAGCAGATACTGCCTGAGTCTACTGTTAGTGGCAGTGTCTCTTCATTTCTGAGTATCTGATCTTCCACGAAATTCTCCATGTCTGTCTGGATGCTTCTGCTTGTCTCTCCACCTCTCTCCTCGTGGGGGCCTTTGCTGTTCCCATCACAGTCATCACACTTACTCTGACAGTGAAGGGCTCACCCCTGAACTGGCCTTGCTGTGTCTTCATAAAGAGAGAATCAAAATCTCAGGAGGTTAGAAACTGGAAGCGTTGCACAGTCAGCGGCCTTGCGGACAGCCTCCCAGCCCCACCTCGGTGCCTGATGACCGGGTAGGGTGGGGTGGGGGTGAGGGACGCTGCTGGGTCAGCCAGCACAGCCCTGCCCTCCCTGCAAACCACAGCCGCCGCACTTTGTTCTACGGATGGCACTGTCCTACACAGCCGTTTGACTAGACTTCCACAGCTAAAGAAACTGAAGAAATGCCAGATCCAGGCTGACACAGTTGCATCTGCTAGAAGAGGAAACTGAGGCCCCTAGAGATGCCCTGACGGGCCTGACCACTACAGCGCCTGGTCAGGCAGCTGGGACGAGAACCCAGGCTTCTTCCACCCTCCAGGGGCTGCTACTCCCGAGGTGACACACAGAGTCCCACGTGCCACAGCGGGCAGCCCCAGCCCCACCGAATCCTGACAGCACACTCCCGCACCTGGCAACAGCCCGTCATGTTGTATAAACAGTCACGCCAAGGACAAGAACTCACCCTCAGCAGGCTTGTTCATCCGGGGCTTTTAAGGGAACGAGGACTGTAAAACTGAATGGCAAGGGGAATCTCCTTTCAAACATTTTCCCAGGCTATCAAAGTTCCCGACTTTTCTTATCTACACATATATCCACTCTCCTTCACTCAGTGCTCTCCAGGATCTAGAGACCACTTCTTTAAAACCACAAGTCACTAAAGGACATCCATTGACAGTGAGATGTTAACAGCTATTTGAAACATTATCTACCTCAAGCTGTTATGTCAGTTTGGAAAAACTTCACCATTGCACAGACTCCGTCAGCTCAGGTCATACTCTCTAAAATTCAGCTATGCAGTGAGACTCTGATTCAACATGATAAGGGTTTAATAGCTGGTGTTGGTTCTTATTTCTGTGTGTGCATAAGAATACGCTGCATATAGATTTGGATAGGAATACAGATACATACACTCACAAGGTTCTCTGAAAAGAAGGGTTCAATTTCAAAACCATCTACTACCAATTTTAATTTTTACTGTTCAACAACTTAATAAACATTATATTTCACATTCATCAATTTCTCAACATGAAATCTGTGTCAACAATTTAATCAGCATTTCCTCTCCCATAATGATTTTTAATATACAAACAGAAGTCCACAGAGCTAATTCATCTGAGTCATTAACACAACTTAAGATGATAATATTCCACAACAGGGGGAAGGTATAGCTCAGTGGTAGATTATGCTCAGCCTGCATGAGGTCCTGGGTTCAATCCCCAGTACCTCCATTAAAATAAATAAGTAAATAAATAAACCTAATTACCTATCCCAAAAAACAAACAACCTAAATAAATAAATAAATTTTTTTTAATTCCACAAAGAAACTTCTCATGGGTTGAATTATGTCCTGCAAATTGATAGCACATTGGAGTCCTAATCCCCAGTACCTCAGAATTTGGCCCTATTTAGAGACAGGGTTAAGTTCAGATGCAGTCACTAGAGTAAGTCCTAATCCCAGATGACTAGTGTCCTTATGAAAAGAGGAAAATCTGGCTCTGGAGACATGCACACACAGGGAGAGCACCACGTGAAGACCAGAGTGCAGCTGAGGACTGCCAAGGGCCGCCAGCAGTTGAGAGAGGCAAGGGTTCTCGCCTGGAGCCCTCAGAGAGAATGTGGGCCCACTCATCCCCTGGTCTCGGGCTTGCAGCCTCCAAAACCATGAGACAACACATTTCTGTTGTTTAAACCACCCAGTTTGTGGCACTTTTTTTGTGGCAGCCAGAGGAAACCAACACAAAACTGAAATCATCATTATCAACAGTTCACTAAACACCTACTATGTGCAAGGCAGAGGGCTAGGCTCTGAGAGACGACATTGAAAGACTCCACATTCTCATGTGTGTGTGTATCTATTCGTGCTGTGCACCAGCGTTGCAGGAATATGTACGTATACACACGTGGAGTTCTTAGCAGCAGATGACGAGGTGCCAAGGGGGAGAAAGAGGGCAGCCTGGATGTCCTGTGGCTCACAAGAGGGGACGCTCACCCCAGCACCGGCGGTCCAGGAAGGTCTTGAGGGGAAGCAGGCCTTTAGTAGGGCCTTGAAGGATGGGAAGACTTGGATCAACTGAGAGACGGCTGGGGAGAGACTCCGGGCACAGGCTAGAGCCCTAACAAGGGGTCTGAGGAGGAAGTAGATGCCATGGGGTCAAAGGATAATTAGTAAATCTGTCCGATGAGAGTAGACCGACCCCCCCAAAAAAAAAAAAAGAGATACTATTGAGTCGGCTTCAGACAGGCTGGGTCATCACCCAAGAGGAACAAATGAGTTGACAGGGTCTGAGTCCTGAAGCACAACCAGTGTTGCCACATGGAACCAGCTCAAACTACCGGTATTCTGGCATTTATTTGCTTACAACCAAAGAGTTATTTTATTTAATAGGGAAGAAATCGCCTCATCATCTTCTACCCTTTGCTGTCATTTGCCATTGCATCTGAGAGAGGGCCAAAGCCCAGGACTGAATTCTGCAGGGAGGTTGTCTGAGGAAGAAGGTTCTAGTAAAGGCAAATGATCTTAGAGCAGGTGGGGCTAGAGAAGGAGGACGGGGAGAGGGCGGAGGGCCTGTGCTGGAGAAGGGGGTGAGAGACTTGGGAAAAGGACAGGGAGTCTGCGCAGGCACCTGCCGCCCGCCCTGCCCCCTCAAGCCCTCCTCCTGCTCTCCTTCATGTCCCCACCTCATTTTCAAGACGGCTCCATCAGGGTCCCCGGCAAGCACACAGCCCCAAGGTTAATACCCGTGAGGAACAAATATGGGAAGACACACTCTCACTGGTAATCAGGAAATGTAAGGTCCTTGTCCTGAAAGGGTCAGAACATCTTCTAAATGAGGGCACCTATGTCCCACTCCAGCCTAGAACTTTCTGGTTCTATCTGTTCACATAAATGATCCACATTTCATACTTTTAGATACTAAAATAATGCTGACACAGCCATAAAATATCTGTACTCTATACATGAAAGTAACACCAGTGGAGAACACTGCACACTAGCACGGTCACAGCAGGACGGGGCTCGGGGGGGCACAGCTGACGTGTGGGGTGGGCAGCCTCCCCAGACAGGCCAAGCTGTACATGGAGGAGTCCCGCGAGTTCTGGTCTGTGCAGGGAGAGGAGGCAAGGCCGGGGTGTACTGAAAGAGGGCTGCTCAGAGAGGGACATCATGACATCAGAAAAGATGCAGCAGGCACAGCCCGGAGGGAGGAGGAGACGCAGGACAGGCAGTTTTCTCCAGGAAGAAGCATGACGCCAGGAAGGCCCAGGGGACACAAGCAGGCCAGGCCACCAGCCAGGACATGGTGACGAAGTCACCCAGAACAGCCTCACAGTCACCACCAGGGCCTTCAGGTGCTGCCACCACCCAAGGACTTTGGCTCTGGGGAACAGCCAGCCCCACCCTCCTCCTCTCTACCCCAGTTCTTCTGCAGTGAGTCATCGACACGTCAGAGACGGACACTCAGACTGCACACCTGGTCCACCCAGTACAAGCGTCATGGCAAATAGCTTTCCCAGGCATCTCTGCCCTGCGCTCAGGTTCGCAGGAGGAGGGCGCCTGGGGTGCAGGGACGCTGGAAGGACTTTGGCCCTCACGAGCACCTGGGTTACATATGAGGGTTCAGGACGACATTTTGATCCAAAAAAAACAAACAAAATTGGTCTAATTGGTTTTTAAACTTCAAAAAGCACTGCTCAACACCAGTAAGCAAATCGGTACACAGCACGGTTACCAACGTGCATGTGACACAGAACATGATGCCTCCTTCTTTGGGAATATCTGACTCTTCTTGAGCAGTGACATGCCCTCCGGTGCCTCACAGCAGTCACCGCCCCAGTGGCAGCACCCAGAAACCCCCCACGAACATCTCCCCAGGCGTGCAACTCGGGCCCAACTCCAGCAGGCCAAATTCCCCACTGCCCCTACCATGCATTCGGGAACAGCCACCAAGGCCCTTGTCCTGTCACTCACCCTAGCCGGGCCCCGTCTCCAGCAAGGGCTCCTTCTGATTCCCCATGTGCTAAGCTGCCCACGGGCCCCTGGACCCAGCCCAGGCCCACTTCTCTGAAAGGGATGGAGAGGGAGGGGATTAGTGGGGGCAGAAGGGAATACCTTCCCCCTCAGCAAAACAGTCATCAGAGGGGCCCAGCAGCCGAAGCCTGACCACTCCTGCTCTCTTTGTGGTTATGAGCTTTTACTCCCAAGCTCTTTCTCTGTAGAATATTTGAAGCTGAAAGAAGAAACTACATAACCAAAGTACCACTATCACAAAAATACCATCTATTCAACAATAATATATGGGTTCATACTCAAAATTGTACAATTATCCCAATATGCCTTTTACAGACTTTCTATGGATCCAGGAATTAATGAAGGTTGATTCATTATATTTGATATTTAATCTCTTTAGCCTCTTACCTTCAACAGAGTCTCCTTTTTTTTTCTTTTTTAAATAACATTGAATCTATTATGGGATTCTGGCTAATTGTTTTGGATTCTTCTGTTTCCTTATTACTAGATTCAAGTTAAACAAGTTTGGCATGAATATTACAGGTAATATTGTTTACTTCTTACCTGCATCACATGAGAAGTCAGATAGCACCAGGCGGCCCCACTACTGGTGATGGTGAACTGGATCACGTGGTTGGCCTGCTGGCTGCCCTACTGTGGCACTGGACCCCGAGAGTCAGTAAGTGATTAATACTCTCAGATCCTGTGAACGTACTCCTCCACAGTGATCTTTCACCAACTAGTTTCTGCAACCACTGACGCACTGCCTTGGGGGTTATAAAACAGATTCTCTAAATTTACCAGCTGATGTAATATAAAGAAGAGCTTTCCCCTTGATAATCTTTCTCTGATTATTACTATCAACTCATGAGGTTTTTTTCAATTATTCAATGTGTTATTATTGTTATTAATTCTTTTGATGCTGAAACCATTCCATTTTTACTGGTGAGAGCCCTTTCAAACCGGCTTTTGGGTCCTTGGATATGGCCCCATCCTCTGTGTTCCCGGAGCCCTTCTCACACTTCTGGATCCTAACACTGAGACTATGATTGTCATCTTTGTTTATTTATACATCTGTCTCACCTGAAACACTGTGAGTTCCTCTAAGGCAAGGCCAAGGTCAGACGTATCTGCACGGCCCAGCACCCAGCACAGCAGCTGACACAAAGAGGCCCGCAGCTGGGCGCCCTCGCCACGGCGGGCCGCTCCCCTCCAGGCAGCCTGGCCGCCCGGGAGCTGGGCCTCAGCGCCAGCAGCTGACAACGGGCCCTTTGACTCGACTGGACGGGGCTCTTCCAGGAGAAACATGCTCCCTGTCCCTGTAACAGCACCTGGCACTAGGGCCAGCGTTCTGACCGCTTCTAGGCATCACAGCCAGTGTCCACCAAGAAGAGCAGATCGGAGGCCGGGCTTGTGGGGAGAGGCGGACGGGGCAAGTCGAGAGGGCCTGCCACCTCACAGCTGCCGACACTCAGGCTCTGTGCCCGGCCTGGGCACAGGATGGACGGAGAGGGGGTGAACCACGAGGGCACAAAGAGGAGAACGGGCCAGGGCTTCGCCCTGTGGGGGCTTACTTGCTCTTTCCTTTCAGCCTTCTTTTCGCTGGGCTCTGACGCCGGACCCTCGGGAGGCACGGTCAGCCGCAGTCTGCAGACATTTGCCTACAGGGGAGACGGGGGAGGCCGGTTAGGAAGCCGCGTGTGGGGTGGAAGGAGCCGGGGCACCCGGGGCCTCTCAGAGCCTCTTTCCCCTACTTGGTAGCGGGAGTGACGGTGCCAATCACACGGGGGGCTCTGGGGCAAGGCCAGCCCTTGCCGGGCTCATCATACGCACTCGACACCCCCTGCTCAGGTTTTATGTTTTCCGTGTTTAGGGAACTACTAAAGACTTTCACAGTTCAGACATTTTTTTTAAATGGCTCATGTTCCGTTACAGTACAGAATGGTCTTATTTCACATCCACAGACCAAAATACAGCTGGAGGGATAGAGGCCAAATTACAGCCAGTGGCGATGGGGTGTGAGGGTGCTTTTTTTACTGGACTGTGTACTGGATTTTTCTATAATAGACAGGTACATGTTTAATCACAAATATTTTTTTAAGTCTCCATACCCGTGTTCACAGCAGCATTATTTATAATAGCCAAAAGGTGGAAACATCCCAAACGTCCATCAATGGATGAATGGATAAGTAAAATGTGGTAAATACACAGAATAAATGAGTACTATACAGCCTTACAAAGGAAGATAATTCTGACACATGCTACAACATGGATGAACCTTGAGGACATAAGGCTAAGTGAAATAAGGCAGTCACAAAAAGACAAACGCTGTACGCTTCCAATTATATGAGGTCTCCAGTGTAGGCAAATTCAGACCAGACAGAATGGTGGTTGGTGATTGCCAGGGGCTGAGGAGATGGGGGGAAGGTACAGAGTTTCAGTGTGAAAAGATGAAAACATTCTGGAGATGGATGATAGTGACGACTGTGTAATAATAACATTGGACTTAACGCCACATGATGTTTACTTCACCCTATTGTTATAGCCGAGTCCTGATGTAACATTTCCCAGAGAAAAGTGATCCTGCCATTAAATTGAAAAAAAAAAAAAAAAAGAGGTCCAAAGCAGCCAGCCCACAGTGATATGGGTCTGATTCATGAGTGTGTTGCTTGTCCCTGTTTTGGGTTGAATTATGTCCCCCTAAAATTTATATGTTGAAGTCCTGACCCCTAGTACTGCAAAATGTGACTCTGCTTGGAAACAGAGTCTTTACAGAGGTTACAGAAGTTAAAATTAGGTTGTTAAGGTGAGTCTTAATCCAAAACGGCTGGTGTCCTTACAAAATGGGGAAATGCGGAGACAGACGTGCATACAGGGAGAACGCCAGGTGAGCATGCAGAGGAGGGGGGCCTGAAACAGCTCCTTCCTCACAGCACTCAGAAGGAAGCAACCCTGCTGACACCTTGATTTTGGACTTCCAGCCTCCAGAACCACGAGACAATACACTTCTGCTGTTTAAGTCACCCAGTTAGTGATACCTTTTTACAACAGTCCTAGCAAACTAAGACACCCCTCCACCTGGTTTGCAGGCTCATGGATCTGCACTGGTCCACAGGGCAGCCTCTGAGCAAAACTACCCTTCATCCCAGATGCCCAGGGTTGGACATGATTGTTAAAGATCTTAGAAGTCCAACCTGCCAGCTTACAAAGGCCCCCCTCACCCAACAAGGTACTGGCAGGTGGATACCCAGCCTGAGGGTAACATTTTCCACGTACAAGTGAGAGCCCACTTGGGGCATGTTAGTGCTTCCACACACACCACTGCCTCCCTCTGAGGCACCCCATTTTGCTACCTGACACCTCTAACTTCCTGACAATGAGCTTACAAGTTCTTGGTCAGAACACCTACCTGATGGACTAAGGGAGCTCTCAGGGGCTGCAGGAGAATTCCCTTTACTCTTGGTGGGCTTCCTGTCCCCTGAACCTCCTCCCTTCTGTACTAAACAACCTTAGGTCTTTCAGCCACGATTCGGTTTCAAGATCCTTCTCTCTCCTCGCTCTCCTCTGGGCAAGCTTCGACCCCAAGGACCCCAGGGTCAGATGTAGCCTGACCCCCAGGGATGTCACTCCCTCTTATGTAGACAACTTTGCACCAAACCTTCAAGGCTCATCACCAGTTATGCTGGCCAAAGAGAAACCAAACCATTCCAGCAGATAGCTCTCAGCTGACAAGCAACAACACTGATGGGAATCCAAGTGCCTGCAGAGAAAGGCAGCCCTCTGACTTCAGGCCATTTGGACTGAATGAAACCAGCTGGCATTTGCACAAACATCAAAGTGTAACTCACACCAGCAGGCAATCCAAGTCTGTGATGCTCAATAATCTTCTCTGATAGGCTGGATCTGAGCCACAGCATAATTTTGCAGCGAAAAGGAAATGATTTTCTCCTGCACCACACTCCCCGCAACACACACACGTGTGCACACAGATGTACATACCGGCACAGGTGCACAGACACACACATACACCGGTTCCAACCCCTACTAGGCTGTGTTGACTATGGGCAAGCTATTTGATCTCTGAATCTCAAGGGTAAAAAAGCCGGGAAAGGAAGATGTCTGGCACATAGTAAGCCTCCATCAATGTTAGATATTTGTATTATTATCTAGATATCATCCTCCTACAAGCTTGAAAATGATACAGGCTTACTTGGCTTCCCGGCTCTGCTTTCCATGATAATAACAATTTGGTCAATGGGTCTAGTGGGAATTAGTACTGCAAGTGATACCTTTTTTAGGGTGACTGCCCTAGAGGGGTAATCCCTCATGGCAATAATTTTCAGAATAAACTAAAGACTGAAGAAAAGACAAGGCTCAGAAGAGACTCCATGGGTCCAATCACCCCAAAATGAGAAGTCCCCTCCCGACTGAGACAATTCTCTATCTGTCTATGCAGAACTCTGATATTTTTCAACACACTTCCTGCAGCTCTCCCCGAGCTGTGTGGATTCCACAGTATACAAAACCTCAGGAAAAATAGAGTGCATTTCTCTAAGCTCTCAGTTCTACCTGATGACAGAAATGAATTAAAATAAAACGAACATGTAAAATAAACATTTGACAGCAAAGCTACATGCCAGGTGCAGCAGGTGCTTGAGGCTACACCCAGACCCCTGTGTGAATGTTTACACTCGTCATTACAAGTGCTTTTATGGAAACACTGAGGCACGGACTACACGTGGAGCTTGCAGTCTGTTAGCAGTGCTGACCCACTGATGGACAGACTGCACAGACACAATTTAAACCCAGCCTGGAACAGCATCAGGTGCTTCCTAATAAGATGGCCAAATGAACTGTTCTGTGGGGAAAAAAAGTTTGCTTGAAAAAATGTTAGGAATAATCCCATTTTTGTTTTTTTAAACACACTCTGATAATTTGTGTACGTTATGGAAAAAATGCCTTTAAGGAAACACAACCAACTGCTGGTGGTGGTGGTGGTGGTGGCAGTGATCTCAGGAAAGTGGGATTTCTGCACTGTTTGCAACTGCTCCAAGTACATGCACATTTTAAAATTAAAAATCATAGTAGTGATAGCAATAATAAAGATTGAGAGAGGCTGTATCAGAAAGAGAAGAGAGCAATCCTTTCCAGACCGACAGGACAGCTTCAGGGAAGAAAACATCCCAAGGTCTAAAAGACACTGAATTTCCTAACAGAAGCACCAAGTAACCCCTGAATGAACCCACTAGGCTGACCCAGGAGAGTTTATCCCCCATTAGTCATTCACTTTCAGGAATCTCCCTTTGGGAAAATCTCCCACTGAGTACAATCAAGGCAGTGTTGCTTATCTCTCTGAGCATTTTATGATGCTGACCTTCATGGTTTCCTGACACGCAAATACCCAGAGCAGCCCAGGCTGGACAGGACTGAGTGGCAGGTAAGATAGTTTGTTCCCAGGGGTTCCCATAGCAGCTGGCTCAGCCTTGTGTTCTGAACAGAGGAGAGCCGAACCTAACTTCCCCTGAACACTAGTGCTAGACCAGCTGTCCCTACAAGTGAGGGTCCTTCCCAGTGGATCAAAAGCAGGAAGATGGACTTAGTGCACTCCATCACTTAGTTACAGAGCACCCACAACTTGTAAAATAGCTTTAAAGGTTATGAGGGTACCAGCATGGAAAGAAACAACCAATATGGAAAGAAACAACCAATATGGAAAGAAACAGCTATACCCGCGGGAGCTCACAATCCAGATATATACCCACCCAGGGCAACAGACAGCCCTTGGTGTAACATGGTGAAACTGTACTTTTTGGGTTCCAATTTTGTTTCTGACACCTACTAGCTATGAAACTTTTGGAAAGCTACTTGATCTCTATTGCTTCGGTCACCTTAGTGGTAAAGCAGAGCTGACAATACTACAGAACCACTCTCCTGGGATTGTGGCAAGGATTAAATAAACTAATACATGCCAAGGGCTGAGAGGAGTTCCCATAGTAAGTGCTCTGTAAGTGTTCTTTTTTTTACCATGGGAATATAGGAAGGAGAGCAATAACCTTAACTGGTGGTGGACGTACATGGGAAGGCTCCTAGAGATGACACTGGAGCTGGGTACAGAAGGACTTTCAGGGGCAATGAGTTGGGAGAATCCAACGTCAGAATAACAACAGACAATTCCCAGAAAAGGCACTCACTCCAGGCTGGCCAAAGGCACAGACACTGGCATGTTCTGAGAATGGTAAATGGGCCTGCAGCCTGAGCAACAACGGGAGAGGGAAAAGGGCAAACAGACAGGGGCCAAACTCCGACAACCTACACATGCCTGATGGAGAAGCAAGGCCTCTAATGGAAGACAAGGGGGAGCCATTCAGATTTTTGGAGAAAGGGACTAACACTCAAATCTGAGTTCAGTGATGCAACAGCATCACTGAGTATCTCCTATTATGTTCCACACACTACAAACTGGACTGGAAGGGAAAAAACAGGGCTCCCAAGCGAGCCTTGAACCTTAATTGCTTCTGTAGCCCTTACAGCACTCAGCACAGTATCAACACACAATAGGCCCTTGCTCAGTAAATGTCAGTGTGAGTTTCTTTTTAGGCTGAACTAAAATACAATATGGAGAATGTACCTGAAACTCCCCAAAGGGCCTTCCACTTTCTTCAAACCAACCCCCGTGGGAGGAGTAGCAAGGGAGGGGCAGCGAGCATTCAAGCTTCCTCCACAGGAGGAAACACAGCCGAACCCTTGTCTGCAACGAGGGCACCTGGGAGCCAAGCTGGTCCTCTGGAGACTTGTTTCCGACCCCCTTTGTGGAGGCAGTGGGCTGGTCTCCATCTAGGGGCGATTCTGGGATCCATGTACCATCATGCTCTCAGCTTCGGGTACCTGGGCTCCCCCGAGGGAAAACTGTCCATCTCAAACAAAAAGGGGTGGAGGAGATGACCCAGGGAGGTGTCAGGTTGGCTCACCAGTCTATAAACATGCATTTCCCTAAGGAAATGAGCCAAGTGCATTTACATCTCCCTCAGGCCTGGTCCACTTTGTGAAGGTGGGTCCCTGCCCAGCTCCACCTAACAACAGAAGGTGTGGCCACTAGGGTTCCGGCTGGGAGGAGGGACACCACAGTCTCTGCTCAGCACAGGCAGGGTATCTCTGGAACACACAGGCGGAACAGGGCCTGCCCTGTCTGGAGTAGGCCTCTTGGCCCTGCTGTGGCCCTGAATTTGCAGGACTGATTATCTATATCAGGGTGAGGCAAACTTTTTCTGTAAAGGGCCAGATAGTAAACACTGAGGTTTTGCAGGCCCTGTATAAACCACTCTTAGCTGAGAGTGTACAAAGCAGGCCGCGGGCCGGATCTGACCCCAGGATCGTGGCTTACTGACCCCTGATCTGCATATGCGGACACTTCTTCCAGGTGGTATGAAGTGGCCTGGAACCCCCTTTCCTGCGTCAGGGCTGACTCCAGACAAAATTCATAAATAAGAGGATGGCGGCTTCTCCTTCTTGCTCTACCAGGCTCACTTCTGTACCAGGCTCACAACATGCCCCTCAGGCCAAGACCCAGAGACAAAACACAGGTAAATGCATGCACACAAAGACCTGAAGTGTTAGGACTCCCCACCCTACCTTCCCACAAGGCCAAAGGGACCTTCCAGAACAGGGTCCCAGGACTATCTGCATTTCCAAGAAAGCCATCAGGGGACAGTACGGTTTGGAAGGAGTCCCCATCCTTGGCCGCACGTGAGAATCACCTGGGGAGCTTCCTAAACAATCCCAATTTTATCCTCTGCTTGCTGAGGTTCTCACTTAGACAGCCTAGGGTGGGGCCCGGGTGCAGGTATTTTAAGCTTCTCAGTGTCCCATGTGTAACAAGAGTCGAGAATCACTGACTGAACCAAAGGATGAAACTGACGGTACAACAGGATGAGGCAACTGGCATGTTTGGAGGCCTCCCCAGCGCTGACCAAGTCCTCACCTGGGCCCGCACTCCCAGCCCCTGGGCACCTGCTTCCTGCGCAGGTGGGCCAGAGGCCACGGGCTGGCTTCCTCCCAAGCCTCTCTTCCTGTTTTCCCATTTGCCAAGCCAATGTTAAGTAAGCGTGGCTCCTTCAGGGCCCTGGTGATACTCCTCTTCTTGAGCACCTATTACACCAGGCCTGGGGAGGGGAGTCCCTAAACCTTCATCTCATGTAGTTAATCAGAGGTACAAGCAATGATGAGGTGCATCGGCCTCTAGGGGAACACAGAAGAGCTGACCCCTCCTCAGAGAAGCATGAGAAAAGGGAGAGGTGAGGAACAGCATTACAAGCTTGGGGAAGAGCAAGTAACTTGGAACATCTGGAAAGAGTGTGTGTGAGAAGGGGGCAGGGCGGGCAGAGGCCGCATCAGGAGGGCCTGGTGCTAAACCTGGGGGTTTGTACTTGTTCTTGGCAGGAATGAGGGGGCTCTCACTCCAAAAGAGGAGTTGGGTGACTGGGTTTTTCATTTTAGAAAGATCACTCTGGCCTTAGATGACCAAGAAGAGTCAACAGTGTGACAGACATTTAGGAAACATCACTCATCTAGGCAGGGAAAGAGGCAGACACCTCTGTGTGACCCTTCCGAGTGCTGGGGAACACCGGAACACCTTTAGGCTGAGAGAGGTGGCAGCCGGAGGCTAGAAAGCCGCAAATGCCTGGAATCGCTGAAAGAAACCTAGGTGAAAAGACTTCAGCGCAGTCTCTGGTTAGTTGGCCCTGGATCCACAACTCCCTGCACTCCTATAATTTTTGAGGCTGACTTGAAAGGCTCTCCTAAGTGCCCAGAAGCTCAGTGGTCACACCAGCCTCCGGGTCTCAGGTTTTCCTTAAGAGTCGCCAGAAATCAGGTCTCTTTATCCTACATCTGACACAGCAAGATGGGTGAATCAAGGCAGAGAGGTTGGGACATTTTTTTTCTGAGCCTACAACTCACTTTTTTAGTGGCAGAGGCTTTTTGGCTAAGTCCTGGGGATACTAGGGTTCCAAAACCCCTCAACTGGGCGCGTCAGGGGCTGGCTCAGGAGGGCCCCTCTAAACAGGAGAGCAGCTAGACTGTCTCCTGGGTACAGGCAGCCCCCTGCCCACCCCCTCCCTGGAGGACACTGCAGCCAGCTTCTTCCCCCAGATGCTGAGGTCCCATGGCACCCCTTGTCCCTTCCTCAGCACCCCACAAGACAACATGGAAGTTTTGCACACAGGTGTTTCTGTGAACGGAAAGGAAGTGAGGTAAACACCTGTCGGGCCCATTCACCAGCCAGCTAAGGAGAATTCTTTATTTTGAGCCAATCAGACAGAAATGGGCCCCAAGAGTGGTGCATGAGTAAGGAAGTGATGACCAGCAGGCTCATTCCAGTTTTTAACAGAGGAAGCCCCTGCCAAATATAAAGAAATGTTGGCAAGGGCGGGCCAGGAGACAGTCTTATCCCTGTGGCCTTGCTGGGTTTTGTTTTGTTTTTCATGTGCTACCGAGGGTCCACATACCAGTAACACCAGCCAACAGTCTCTTATCATGGACAGAGCGTGGTGCTGGGGGAAATCCTGGACACATCTCTCCTCTCACACTGCCCTGGCTGAACAGCTTAACCAAAAATATTTGGCTGCACAAAGCAACACGTGCCTTCCCCCCAAAGCACACAACCTGGCCACACAACTGACCTATCATTTCAAAGTCCCATTCGCTGGGATTAACCGCATTTACAAAATTCTTTTCAGAATGATGAAGCACTGTCAATATTTTTTTTAATGTTTTCTCCAATTCTCCAAGGTCATCAATCTGTCTACGGTGTTTCTCCAGCCAATTTATCTTCCTGCTGTTGCCACAGATAAAACTATTTTTAGTGTACAACTGGTTTGAAGGCAGGCTTTTTTTTTTTAAATTTTACAACCCGGGCTGTTTGGCATCCATAAATGCCTCTCACAGGCTTGTTTATCAGCTGACAGAAATTACTCTCCCACCTTTTTTTTTTTCCCTCTTGAGAGATTTCAGATACGAAGGAAGTGCAAATTGTAGGTGGCAGCTATTGAACAAAGGGTAACTGGTGACAGTCCGGTCTGGCCGCACCACCCTGGACGGCTGACGCAGAATGCCCTGCTCAGTGTCAGCTGTCACCACCACTTCTGGCTGGCTTGGATGTCTGGAACAACACATCCTGGTTCCCCTGCAGTCCCTAATTTGGTAAGCTCTTTGGATGAAACAGCTATGTTACTTTACTGGCTAATGTGTTATTGTTCCAAGACCATCACCTGTCCAATATCAGAAAGGAAAGTCAGAATGATAGAGTTTATTGAAAAACTTTCAACTTCGGGAACACTTTTTTGCTTTTACTTGTTTGGTCTACAATTTTATTCTCAAGACATCTTGTTCTTGTTTTTCAAAAAAAAAAAAAAAGTGTTTTGCCCTAAAGCAGATCCAGTATGCCACTGTTACACAATATACGCCAAGAATTCCATTTAGATAAATGATACTTTCTTTTTTTCAGAATCCCAAATGTGTCAATCACCCTATAAATTCCCACTCGTCCTGCAAGACTAAATTCAGACGTCTCCTGCTGAGGGAGGCCTTCCTCAGGTGCTTGGAGAAGAACCTTTCCTTTTAGCTTCCACGTAACCTTGTCAACACTCTGCCCCTATTATTACCACCATCACTTTGTGTGACGGTAGTTTGTGACATCTGCCTCCACAGGTAGAGTGCACCCCGATACCTAGCCCTGCATCACACAAAAGATCTGTAAGTGTTGGTTAATCAATCAATCAAGCATCAGCTCACTGCCGCGCTCCACACATACACATGCGTGCACACACAGTGCATGTGCCATCTGCAAATCATAAGCAGAGGTGGAAATCACAAAGGGAACCCTAGGACCCTTAGATGTCTTCTTTCCAGAAGTAGCAACCATGTGCTCAGAGCAGCCCTACATGGTCTGATTCAGGACACCAACCCCTCCAGTTCAAAGGATTTCAGTTGTCTTATCCAAGAGGCAAAGCTTTCTCAATAGTGTGTCCACTGTGCCAGACACCATAGCACTTTCTGAAGAAATATTTGAAAGTAAATACTTAAGAAAAAAAATCTTCAGAAAGGTTATCTAGTACACTAGTCAAATCTCCATCCACCCATGATAACATTCTAGCTGCCCAACTAATGCCCACTCTGGAAGGAGACTCAAGAGAATTTCATGCAATCCACACAATCTGGTCCCACGCATGACCCTGTCCAGGCTCAGGGCTTTTCAGTGACTTCATTCTTTCTCAGTTGCAATTTCATTCCATATGACAATGATTTCCATAAAAAATAAAGCAAACAGCCCTCTTGGAGTAAGGCTGGGACTGGTTGGAAACCCACTTGGATGTAATGGAGATCTTGCTTTATGAGGCTAATGACTGGACAGCCAGAGTTCTGTCAACCCTAAGTATCTGGAGTACAAACAGTGCACAGGTACACACCAGAACCCATCAGGTGGCCCACGCCCAAGAGTAACAGTGCCTTTCTTCTAGAGCTAAAGAAAGGCAGCACTGAAGGTGACTGCTGATCACCTGGATGAGGTATGCAAAATCAAATAAGCACATCTACAAGACTAGAAAACAGGTAAGAGTACCAAAGGGGAACTTAGCTTGCACTTAACCACCTGTTTGGCTAAACCTCAGGGAAATACGATTAGAGAAGTCTCAACCACAAAAAAAAAGGCACCAAATAATGAGTACTGAGTATCATAATGAATGGATGAACCAAAAAAGGCACAGACCAAGGCCCTGGGCGTGTGCCCGGAGGCACCAATCTTAGAAGAGAGATGAAACGGGAAAGATGTAACCTGTGGCTAGCATTTCTTTCACAGAGCACCTGGAGAGGTGAGAAAAGATGCAGCAAAGATGGCAGAGAAACACTGCTTCTCCAAAGGGCAACCTCCCTGGAGATGGTACCCAGGGCTACCCCTGCTGCCTCTTCACTAATATGTAAAATAGAAAGAAGAAAGTGGTTGCATGGACCCACAGCTGGGCTTCTGGGTGGCCAGCTGCTCGCCTCTCCTTTGTAAAATGAAGCCTACCTTGCTAAGCCCACTCCAAACCACTGTTACTCTATCACCAGTGGGGACAATGGGTCCTTTCTTTTCATCACTGGAATGAGGAATGTTTCGCTGGTAAAGACATTTATTATCTTTGAATCCTACGACAGAGACACTGCAGAAATGTCTCCCTTGCTTCTTAAACCAGTGCCACCCATACACTTGGCCTGACAGAGGAGCAGGAAGAGGAAATGTCTGGGAATTCCAGAAAGTCCCCCCTAAGCCCTTTGAGCTACTAGGGCACCTCTGAAGTGCAGGAAAAAAGGGTCCCCTCCAGAGCTGGGACAGGTCTGGAGCTGGGACAGGACGGAAAGTTGCGTGCAGGGTGGGGTGTCGGGGCCCAGGGACCGGACCCCGTGAGTCTCCACCCCTAGACCCCCGCAGCCGGGCAGCCTGGATGGAGAATCGGGACAGTGGGAGCTCCCGACCCCAGCTACTCACCCTCCTGCTGGGTGCCCCAGGAGCCCTGGAGCCTCCGCCCGAGAGCAGAGTGACGGTGGATGTGGAGCGCAGCATCCCGCAGCGGCGCCGCTGGCGGGCTCAGCTTCTCCCCGGCGGGAGAATAAGCACTCGGCCCGCCCTGCTCTGGGGGCGGGAAGTGGGGCGGCGCAGACCGGCAGCGCGCAGGGCAGGGGAGGGGCCGGGCCGGGGGAGGGGCCGGGGGCGCGGCCCGCGCTCTTGCCTGACCTGTTAGGCTACATTTCCTTCCAAGGGCACAGACCCAGCCAAATTTGTCCGCCAACCTCCCCTCCCACAGCTCTGCACCCTCCCAGGGTCAGTCCCGGGGCGGGAAGGAGCCCTGCACCCCTTGGACGTACAGGCTCTCTCTACGGCCTGAAGTGTCAAGGTCCACCTACCTGTTTATCCTGGGTGCTCAGTACCCATCCCCACACTTCGCTGCCCCAGGAGGCTCTGGGATGGATGGGACCCTCACCTCACGTCATTTGTGCAATATTTACCGAATGCCTACCATGTGTCCCTCCTAGCAGCCAATACAATCACCCGGCCCCTGTCCTATGGGGCTTGCAATCTGGTGGGGACATCGATAAATGACAGCTGTCAGTGCTTTGGTAGAAGAGGTGATGCCCATGGGAGCTCACAACCGGCTCTGGAAGTTGGCCTGTGTAGGAAAAGGCCTCCCAGAGGAGGTGATGACTAACCTAAGACCTGAAATACAAGTAGAAGAAAGCAAGCATAGAGCATTCATATTTACTCATTTGCTCGTATTTATTCAGTGGCTACTGTGACACCGTCTGGCAAGTACTTTGCATGTATTAACTCATTTAATCCTCACAACCACCCTTTGAGGTAGGCACTATGATTGTCCTGTATCCCCATTTTGCAGATGAGGATGTTGACTCATCAAGAGGTTAAGTAACACAACAGGAGCTCCCCTGGCTGGAAAGTGGCAAATCTCCAATGGACCCCAGTCTGACCAGAGTGCCGTGCCTGTCCACTCTGCTGCCCCCTAGCAGAGAGAGGAGGGAATTCCAGGCCAAAAGAAATGGCAGGTGCATAGATGGCAGAAGGCAAAAGAAGCTATGGTATATTTTTTTAGGAACTGAAAATACCCTAGAGCAAGGGGCCAGTGGTAGAGAAGCACCAGAAGGGAGCTGGGCCATGAGGAACCAGGTGTGCTTAGCTGAAGGCTTTGGCCTTTATCCTGAGGATAAAAGCTTCTCACCAGGGGAAGACAATCTCTCTCCTCACCTTTCGAAGCCCAAATACTCCCTCCCTACCAAACTCTCCAGGACCCTCCTGCCCTGAACACTTATACTCATGAACCTCTCAGCTCTTTGAGGCCATGTCTTCCATTGCATGTCTGTCCCCTTCCCTAATGGTAAGCTTTTGGGGGCCGAGGGAGTAGCCTCACCCGTCTCTAAATTCCAGTTTGGCACCAACAAGGAAGATGTTCAAGAAATGTAAGGAATGTTGCTGAACAGATGTCTCCTCCATCTGTCCATCCTTCATATTGTTAATACTTTCTACACTATATTATAGTCCATTGCAAAAGCAGCAGACTACACATTAGCTTGTGAGCTGCTGGTGCAAGTGATCTTGTCTAGTACCTGCCTACCCAGTACCTAGAACAGTAATTGACATGTTGCAATTGCAAGGTAAATGTCGAATGAGTGAAGAAATATTACAGAGCAATACTTCAACACACTCATGATGAAGCAAAACGAAAACTAAGATCCTTGCTAACCCAGCTTCTAAGGCAGGTGAGGGACTCCAAGCTGACTCCATCTGAGTGATTATTCCAGGTGAGGGTCTCCATGCACTTTGCCAGCTGCAGCGGCCAGAGCCCCAGGGTGGTGTTGGTCCCAGCTAGGAAAGCTCCCCATACTAGCTGTCACCAAGGGCTGTGGGTGGTGTGGGCGGGCAGATGCCAGGCTCTGGTTTATGCCACAGCCCCTCCATGCCAGGCCAACACCTAAGGAACTGCAGAAGAGAGGAATGTGAAAAGCCCTCAGAAAGTGGGAGAGGAGGAGGACGGAATACACGAAGGCAGGTGGGACTAAGAAACCAATGGAAAGGTGGATCTAGCCCAGCAAAAGTCAAAAATGAAGTCCCACAGTCTCTAAACTATGATGACATCTATAAAGAGTTCTGGGAGAAGAAGACAAAAAGGAAAGATTTTTTTTTTTTAAAGAAGAGTCAAAAGCCGAGCACTCCTGCCCCACCGAGAAGCCCTCCCTGGCCTACAGGACTGACAGTAGGAAGAGGACAGATATGGGTGCTGGTAGGGACAGTCACTCTGCTCCCTTCAGCACGGCCCCAGTCTACCCTGAGCCCTCTGTGAGCACTGGTGACGGAGCAGTGCCACTGTCTGGGTGGAGGGAACAGACGCTATGACAGAACTCAGGTCTGCCACCCTCCCTGTGCACAGTAATAGCCACATAACCCTAAGAGCTGTCCTGAATTTCTGTGCTGAAGTACAGGTCTGTAGAAAATTGACTGTATACACGCCCTTCATTTTCCTGAAGTCAGTCACTGGCTTGCACCTCCTTCCCCCACCCCAGCTCCTAGACTTCTCTCTCGTATCCCTTTCTAAGTTGTCCACGGTGCTCTCTGCAGAACTCTCTCCAAACTCTCTACAGGCATCCTTAGTTGAGGGGCTTATGATAGGACCCATTTCTGCAGCAAAGTCGTCAGTGGCAAAGACTATTGTTAGTTCTTGGCAGAAACAATCAGGAACTGAATCACTGAACAGGTCACAGAGCCCTAGCAACCGGGCTTGTTGATATTTTGTGCCTTCTTCACTTTTACGTCTCCGAAGCTTCCCTTTTCTCCCCTCCCATTTAGCTGTCCAACATCCCAAAGTCCTGGCATGTTCCCATTCTGAATGCAAAACAGAGACCAAACTTTCACAACAGAAAAAGGACACAGTTCCAACCCAAGGACAAGGGTATTGAATTACAAAGCCCCTTTGGATAAAGTAGAACAAGAAACACCCCGTTTCACCAGGTGTCTGAGAAGCAGAGAACAGGGCCTAGAGATAAGGAAAGCAGTCAGAGAGGAACCCAATACCCCAGGCAAGTCACCCAGATACACAGAATTTATAAACCTGTCTAGACACGGGGGCTGGAACCTGCTGCTGGTCCACTCTGGGGAATGGGACTCCCTGAAAACAATCCTGTGTTCACCAGTTAACCCATGGACAAAGGTGCAGTCAGCAGGGCAATAAGCCAATTCACTGAACAAACACGTACCACGCAGATACCACATACCAGGCACTGGGGACACGGAGTAAGACAGCCCCCTTCAAGTAAAATGACAGCAAAGACTTAAACAGCACTGACAGTATTCAAAGTCTTAAAGTGCATCGGCTCATTTAACCTTTCTAGCAACTCAGTGAAGAAGGTACTATTATGTCCCCTATTTCGCAGATGAGGACACAGGTTGGGGAAGTGACTTGTCCGTAGTACCAATGCGGGTAAGTGGTGGAGCTAAGCGTCAGCCCCCAGTGAGATGGCTCCAGGGCCTGTGTCCTTGACAGTTCACTGGCTACACTTGGAGAGGAGCCAGACTTGACACACATCCAAAGCACTGCAGTGGGCAGAGGATGAAGGACTCCAAGCCACTGCCACCAGAGAGAGCAGGAAGGCTTCCCTGGGAAGGCGGCCTGGGAGCTGACCCTGGAGAATGAGGAGGGAAAGGCCAGGGCATTCCGGACTCAGGGCCAGAGGAAACGGTGAGGTGAGAGGGTCCGGGAAATGTGTGTTACCCTGCCTAGCCTGAACTTCCCAACAGGAGGGACAGACCAGAGACGAAGTAGGTTGGAGCTGGACAGCAAAGGGCCTTGGATAAAGCTGAGAACCAGTCTGCAGGGGATAGGAAGCTAGTGAAGGCTGGGGAGCAGGGCAGTGACAGGCAGCAGAGAGAAGGGCATGGACAGAAGGCATAGACTACAGGACAAGCACTCTGGGGTCTATGGAAACAGTACTGATGAGAGATAAAGAGGCTCTGAACTAGAGGAGCCAGTGGTGGTGGAAAGGGAAGGGATGGATTTGAAAGGCAGAAAATCAACAAAAGTAAGTGACCAACCAAAAGTTGGAAGATTTTTGTGCATCGTAGGTTACCCTAGTGAGCAGGTGACCAGTAGTGCCACAGAGCGCTGAGGAGGAGAACCAGCAAAGAAAATCAATGGGTAAAGAACGAGCGATTCTTTCTTAGCCCTGGGGCTTTGTTGTGCATTAAACATAAAGGGACAAGTCTGGACACCTGGGCAATCAGAGCATCCTCCTGGCTCTTCCAAGTAGCCAAATGGGCTTTTAGTAGGAAACTTGCAGGTGCAAAGGCAAAAATCTTACGTGTTTATTTTTTCAGGAAGAAATCCTGGGACTGTCTTTAAGAGGAAGCAGACTCCACCCAATGTCAAAATAAGCATCCTCCTCCTCATCTCAGAAGGGAAGAAGTCAGGTGAGAAATGCTAAAGGAATTCGGGGCCTTCCCAAGCACACAGGACAAAGAACATCTCCTTTTGCCATCCCTGTGCTTTCTTGAGTGACTCAGGAATTTGGGTCCGAAAAATACTGAAAATACTGAAATTGGTGGTGACTGGTCAGTAAATCCTATTTGGACCAATTAAGATATTAATACCTGTATTTGAATCTATACCCAAAATGAAATAGCTACTCTGCAAAAAGGATTTTGCTGGAGCTTTCTTTTTTTAAATAAAAAAGCCTTGAAATCTTTATACGTAGTCACGTAGAACATCTGACACAGCTGTTCATGCCGCAACCCACCATCTTAGGTCAGCGTCTCCCAGAAGCAGATTCTGAACCAAGGATCCATGTGCAGGGGATATTAAGGAAGGGTCCCCAGCAGAAACCAGGAAGGGAGTGGGGCCTCAGGAAGGGGAAGAAGTCGGCAAGGGTACCATCTTGTACTGTTCCAGATCCAGCCTGATCCCAGGGCAGCTCTGGGGTGCACACTGCACTCAGCGTTTGTCCTGCCTCCAGATAAAAGAGCTGGGCGTCTGCCCTCCTGCACCAGTCAGTCACTGCCTGCAACGGGGGTGGAAAGAGAGGAAGTACACAGCCCACAGGCATTCGTGACACTCCCCAGGGACAAGGGGCCACTATGTCCATGAAAAATCCTCTGGAGGTCACAGGTACAGACTATTAGCATCAGAGCACACAAAAGCTGGGAAACAGACACACAGAGCTGGCAAAAAACAGCCAAGAAGATTGTCTACTTTGTATAAAATACAGACATAGCTACAGACACTGAGGGGTGTGTAATATGTCACTGCTTGGAGTAAAGATTTCTGGAGCAACAGTAACCATAAACCGCTGTGTGGCCCCGGGTCCCACACACACGGACACAGCAGCTGAGCCCCTCCGAACCCAGCCCTGGAACCCACAGTGTGACTACATCTACTGATAGGAGAGGCAGGAGTCCAAAACTCAAGAGGCTGGAGCAAGGAGCAAAATCAGACAAGACGGAATCCAGCAGGAGTTAATCTATGGTCTTCACCTTGGGTCCAAAGTCAACAAGGGCACCAACAGAGGATACAGGAGACCCGGCTCAGCAGCGTCATGTACTAAGGGCACACGTGGAGCTGGGCTGGGACAGTAGATCCACAGAAGCTACCCCTCCATGACCCAGAACATGTTATCTAACGTCAAAGTGTCTTCAAAGGAAAGCAGGGTCTGGAATCAGGAAGGCAGAAGTCCTTACTGTGTGGTGCTGGCCCCACCACACCCGGGAAAGTGGCCTTCAGTTCTGGAACAAGCATCATCCAAATGATTTCAGAAGACTATGACACAGATGCTACAAGAACCAGACACTAAGGAATGAAAGGTGCAGGTGACAGAACTGGAATATTGTCCTTAGAGAAGAAAAGACTTGGTGCTGGGGAGGCATGTTTGGTGACTTCAGGTCTTGAGGGCTGTTGCTGCAGCAGAGTGGTTAGACTTGTTCTGTGTAACCCAAAATATAGAATGGGGCCCAGCAGGTAAAAGCTACAAGGAGATGGAATTCAATACAATCTAAGGAATACTTCACTAGGCAGAGCTAGCTAAGGAGAGGAGATACAGGAAAGCAGTAGGTCATGGCGGAAATGATGGGCCGGCCAACCTGCGAGGCAGGCAGGGCACTCCCCACCACTGGACTGTGGCTCTGTCAGTGGTCCCCAAGCTGGGCTGCATACTCGGATCCCTGGGGACTTGCTAACAATGTATTTCTAGGCCCCGACCTGAGGACACTCTGATACAGTGGACCTGGGATGATACCCAGAAATTCATTTTCTAGTAAGCTTCCCAGACTTTTCCTTCTGCCATCCCCCAGCCTTTGTACAAGGACCAGGGTGAAGACATCTCATCGAGGATGACCAGATGGAGCTCGGGCATCAGGTAGGGAAGGGAGCCTAGGGTAGATTCATTTATTCCTTTCAAATTCCAGCAATCTGTGGCCCTGGGATTGGGGCATTCTAGGTTTCACGTCAGAGGAGTCAGTCTGAGGAACACTGTTTAACAGACAGGACTCTGGAGCCAAACTAACCTGAGTGTGCATTCAGGCTCTGCCACACATTAGCTGGCAGGTCCTGGGCAAGTCATCTCCACTCTCTAAGCCTTAATCTTCTCTCCTGTGAAATGGGAGGTAATTGTAGCACCTCTCAGAGCTGCTGCGAAGCTTGACTGAGAGTATAAAATACAAACTATATGGCTACAGTATGTCGGAGTCCTTTCTAAAGGAAGCCATAAACTGCCTGGTCATTTGCGGGGCAATCCTGAGCGTGAAAGAGGATGGAACACACTTTTATTTTTATTTGGAGCAACCTCTTCAAAACAAGTGTGTTGCGTGTTCCACGCTGGCGCTAATGTGAAGACACCTGGAAAAGAATAGAAGCCATTGTTTCCTGTATTTGTTTTGCTCTATGAAGAGAGAGTAATATACAGAAATTACCTGCTCTTAGCATATCATGAAAGAGGATCAAATGCTTCAAAACAAAAGAGCATTCATTATTTTTTAATCCTGAGAAGACCAGCAGTACTCCTTTATAACACCAGTGACAGAAGCAAGCAGGCTTCCGCTCACTGCAGCTGCGGGGCCAAGTATACAACTTATGGTAAAATACCACATCCGGCCGTGAACAGCTACTTCTCTAAGTCCAGTGTACTCTGCCCCAGGTATCCATCTGGCCCCCTCCCGCCCGCAGGGGCCATTCCGATATACCGGGAGTCACTGCGGGCAGGGCCTCCCTATGTGGTTGTGAAGGTTGTTCACAGCAGCAGGGCTTCGGCTGGAAGAGGGACGGTGCCCCTTGACAAGCTGTGGCCCCAGCTCTGGGCCGTGTCCGCTGGAGGAAGAGAGGCCATTTCTAATCCACACACGGCCATGTGGGCTGGTGTGGCCCCACCGAGAATGCAGGGCACGGGGCTCTATTTCTGTGCAAGATCTCTCCCCCATTAAAAAAAAAAAAAACTACTCCCATATTCCCATCACAGCCCTCCCCAGTTCAGTTAATGAGGACTCTATTCTTTTAGTAGCTCAGGCCGATATCCCTGGAGTCATCCTTGATTCCTCCTTTTTGACTCATAGCTTCCATCTTGCCTATCTGGCTTCACCTTCAAAGCATGTCCAAAACCTAAACCCTTTTCATCAGCAACATGTAAGCCACCACCACCTCTCCCCTGGATCCTTGAAACAGCCTCCTAACTGGTCTTTCTGCCCCTGCCTCTCCATAGTCGTCCATGCACAACACGGAGGCTCTCGAGATCCTTTTAAATCCACACTCCTCTGCACAGACCCTTCGAGCGGTTTCACAGCTCTCCAGATAAAAGCCCAAGTTTTCTGCGTTTGGTTTGTGTCTATCTCCCGTGAAGATCCAAGGTATACAAGGGCAGTTTTAGTCTGTTTTGCTCATTCCTCTAATCCCAGCATCTGCAACAGTGCCTGGCACAGAAAAGACATCCAGTAGACCATTTTTAATAAGTAAGCAGTTTTTTGCCACAGTGACCAGGGCTGCAGCATGTTCAAATCAGTCCAGCACCTCTGGACAGGGGTGCTGATGAGATCCACTCCTCACCAGACCTGGAAAAACATCTATGTCTGGTCCAAACCTCCCTCTGACACGGCTATATCTGTCTGACCCCTGCAGGTCACCTCCTCCCCTCCCCTTCAAGAGCAAATGTCACCGATCTCCCAATAAGTGAGGGCTTTAAGGAGCAAAAAAGACTCTTGATTTGGACCTACACAAAAGGCCCTGGAGCAAGGGGACTGAAAGGTTCGGAGAAAGCCGGGGGAAACAGAAAAATACCAACAGCAGTAAAAGCAGGGGACAAGTCGGTCACTCCATCCGTAGTGTGGTGATACGCCCTAACGCTTGCTTAACTGATGGCAGAGCAGAAGTAAACGGAGGCACCGGGAGGCTGCAGCTTCTCCTCCCTGGACACGCTGGCTCTCCACCTGCTGCACAAAATGTCAGGGCAGCCCCTGCCCCTTCAGCTCTCTCTCAGCTGGGGTCACATCACCATGACCCCTCTTGAGAGCCACTCAGCTACCCTTGTGCCTGTCAGAGCCAGGAGCCCACAGAGGGGAGAGAGAGGGCGGGTACCTCAGTGCTGTGGTTATTCAAGTCCATTTGGGGTGGATGAGAGGGGGTCAGACAGGGTCTGCTCACAGGGGCAGCAGGGGAACCCACTCCAGCTTCAGGGGCTGATGAAGGACTGAGTTTAGCTGAAAGACAGGGAGAGGGTAGGCATTTAAGCTACTTGTGGTCTCAGACCCAGAACATCAACCAGGAGCAGGGAGTTGAAAACTAAACAGCTGTGCATTCTAGAATGTAGGCTGAGCCCAGCAACAGGGAATCTCAGGAGAGGCGTGGGACGCACCTGGGTGGCTGCCAGGGAGCTGCAGCGCTGCACGCAGGAAGCAGGGTTCAGTGGAGATGACCAACATGTCCCAGCTTGCCTGGGATTCTCTTTAGTACCGGAAGTCCCACATCTCAGGCAACCTCATTAGTCCCGGGCAAACCAGGACCAGAAACAGGGAGCAAGGCCACACCCCCGAGTACAGAAGGACATGGGGGAGACAGAGAACAGTGACGCCAGAAGAGTGGCCCAGACAGGGAAGCCTGGTTGTAAAAAGGAGGACAGATGAGAGAAACTGAGCTCAGAAAGAGGTGAGGTTAAGTCCCTTCAAGGAGTTTAAAAGGTTCCATTTAAAAAGTTTCTGTAGGTGGGAGGGTACAGCTCAGAGGCAGAGCACATGCTTAGCATGCACAAGGTCCTGGGTTCAACCCCCAGTTCCTCCATCAATCAATAAACCTAATTATCTCCCCCACAAAACAAATTTTTTTAAAAGATTCTATAGTCAAGTGAAATTGGGAAGATCTAGGTTAAACAAAAGTGGGCAGATTTAAGATGGGACTTACTCCCCTAAAGGAGATGGAGCATCTTCCAGAGATAAATAATCATCACTGTTTCCACAACTTAACTGAACATCGGACCCTCCCCGCCCAGGGGAAACTAATAAACCAGCTCACAGGAATCCAGCACAACACAAACCCCAGCTGGGGAGACTCTGCTCTAAGGCAACTTTTCAGAAACGTGCCTTATCTGTAAAGAGAAGTTCACACAGAGTCTGATTATGCAGGTTAATAATTGTCAGCCCTGAGAAGCAGGTCGCAGGGCAAAGTCACCGATGGAGACAGGACAGCGGAAGCTGAGCACCGCTGTCTCCAATGCGGTGACGGGTCTGGAGTCATCCACTTATCTGAGGCTAATGTGCTGAGGCAAAGGGCTGTTAATGGTCATAACAAGCGCCTGGACCAAAAGTCAGCTTACCCGCTAACGCTTCCCCTGGAGCAGGGCAGCCCACCTAACCCGGGCAGAGAGGTGAGGGGACCCGGCACTGAACACTGACCGGGCATGTGATGCACAGAGCGTGCCCTGACTGTGTTCTATGGCTTCCACGTTTATCTTGACCACGGCTGGAGGAAAAGCAGCTGGATTTGATCTGATAGCGAACAGGGGAAGTGCAGAAGGTTCTGGAACAACACCGAGCCTTGATGTGCCTGGCACCAGCAAGGTGGGCTCACTCTGTGGAGCCCTGTGGAGGACTGCTGGAGCCCTGGGGGAGCACGGCGGCATTGCTGTTCAAGGGCGTTTTGCCCTCCTGTGGACAAGTCACTGTCAGAGTATGAAGTTCAGCGAACCTTCAAGGGCTCATGTGTAAGTTCTTAGGTATGAGGTACAGACCTACCGAGGAGAGAGAGAGACCCACGAACCAGAGACCTGAAACACTGGGCCCCAGCGGTGGCCCCGACACTGTGTTCACCTGAAGTCATGCCACCTCCCTGGGGCTTCATTTCCACGTGGTACCTGAAGGCTTCTGGACTGGATGTGCTCTAAGGCTGCTCTGTAGCTTTGAAATTCCAGAAGCATGGATAAAATTCCCAAACATTTTTTGTTGTTATTTATTTGGGTTATAAATGGCTATTTCCTCTAAACTGTCAGCAGTTTACTCTAAGAACAGGTCAGGCCTCTGTGGCCCTGGACAGAGCTGCAGACTCCATTATTGAAAAAGTTGACAGAGGTCCGTCAAAGGATTTTCAGACCATAGTGCAGGAGAAGCCACTGCACGGTACGTCCTCCACCCGCCGCATCCTACAGCCTGGCGGCCTTGGACGATTTTTGACTCTCTGGAGCACGCTAGGTAGCTTCACACTGCCATGCCTCCCATGTCTTGGGCTCCCTGGGACACACTCTGAGGAAGCCTTGTGTGCAGAAGGGTCCTGGGGGTGCTCTTTGGATACATCCCTGTTCCAGAGTGATGGAAGAGAACTGGTAGAGGGAGGGGCTGACCGGTGGAGCTGACCCTCTGCAGCTGGGATGGTCCTTCAGAGTTGTGCTCAACTGAAGCCGGGGGCCGGGCCTCGGTACTCACCTATTGACCAGTCCCTAGATTCAGGCTTTCCCTGGGGAGGGGGCCTAACACTGGGAAAGGCAGCTCCCTCCAGCCAAGGGCAATTCCATTGCACCATTAGCATCCACTGCTCCCTGCAGCTGGGGGAGTTGTGGGGGGATAGTGTGGGCAGCAGCCTGCAGCATCCACCACAGTGCCTTTGCTCCCGCTCCTCCCCACCCCATCCCCATCTCCCCAGCCTCTACCCTCCACTGCTGCTGCTGCTGCAGTGCTTTTCCCAGAGTTTCACCATTCTTTGTATAACCAGGAATTCCTCAAGGGTAGGGCTGCCTTAAGCAACTCTGCTGTATCAGGCATTCAGGTGGTGCCTGGCAGGTAGCAGGAAGGAAACAGAACATACTGAGTAAGAGTGAGTCTCAGCTTCAGACTATGAGTTCAATTCCCAGTGCTACTGATTATAAGGGTAATCAGCTTCCTTCCCTGGTCCCTAGTTTCTCAACCTATAAAATGGGGGAAATGGCCATTATCACTGCCTTTTAGGTTGTGTGCATGAAATGAATGATATGAAAACACCTGGCACATGGTAAGTACTTGATGAAGGAGAGCAGCAGGGATGGCTGTCCCCTGCAGCCTCTTCTACTGCCTTATTAGCAAAGATCTGATTGTTCAGCTTCAGGAGGGGGATGAAGAGTCGGGGAAGAAAGAGCTGCAGGCAGCTGTGAGCACGAGAGAGCAGCCTGGGGGAGCCTTGGGTCCGTAGCAATGTAGAGGCGCATGGAGAAGCAGAAGGGAAAGAGGCCAGAGGCTGGGGTGGGGAGGTGGTCAGAGGATGGACCACTGGGAGGACCTTGAAATGGAGGCAGGAACTGAGGGAGAGACCTGGGCGAGCTGAGGCTAGCTGTGAGACCTGCTTCCAAAGTCGTCAGTGTCTTAGCTCTTCAACAGGACGTCATCTTCACAAACATCTCTGAGAACACTGCCTCCACAGTGTTTATTATCTCCCCCAAACAACATTCCCGGCAAATAAGCAGACAGACGTATCATCAATGCCAGGCGTTTCCTCCCTCCCCAGCTCAGATTTCAGGACAATGCGTTTACGGCTGTCACCCCACATGGGCCACCACAGAGACCCCTGAAAATAGGAAACAGCCTGATGAGAGGGGCTGGGGAGCCTGGCTCGCACACATCCTGTCTCCCCTGGGGCCAGGCCAGGCCGGATACCCGATGAGAAGCCCACTTCTGACCCCTCCCCATCCTCTCCCTCAACAAAACCACCCAGGAGAGAAACACATTCCCGTCCTGGCTAGAGAGAGACCTTTGTCCTGCCTGGACAAGGGGGAAGGGGTACCATGACTGGACACTTGTAACGCTCCAGTTTTCCTTGCAAATTTGCACACAGGCCCCCAGACCTGACTCTGTTCAACACATTTATATTCGGCTGTGGGTACTTTATGTTCTGTCACTTTACTTCATTTTTCTGAAACTCCTACAGGGTACAAACCAATCTGAACAGGCCATGACTTAAAACCCCTTAGAGCATCACTGTTTGTTATAAATACGTGCCTCAAATAAAGCCACCTCCGGTCAGCAGGCTTGGCCTATCATTCAGGCTAGATTAGGACAGATCCCAACTTCAGCCAACTGAAAACTAAAATAAACTGCACTGCCCAGCAGAAGGATAAATTTTCATTCACTCACTCACTCATTTACTCATTCAGTGGTCAGTGTATCAAGTGCATCACGTGGTATTGTACTGAGTACTTCCCAAGGGCCAAGTATGGTCCTAGCACCGTGGGAAATGCAAGGATGCATGAGAATCATCCCTTGCCCTGGAGAAGCTTGTGGTCTAGAAGGGGTGGTGGAGAACAGGGACAGGGATGCAGGAAAGAATGATTCATTTGGAGCCTAGGATGGCAGTGGAAGATGCAAAGCAGGGAGGATGGCGGGGAGGGTGGCTGGATGGGGCTAACACTCAAATGTACTCAGAACCCTGGTTGCCATGAATCTTGCTATTAAATTTGATCCCAAATTTTAAAGTGTCACTGACGCATTTTAAGCAGAGGATTCCCATGGGGACGTGTTGTCATCAGACTGAAGTGGTACCTTGGTTATATGTTCCCAGCCATCTTCAGCCTGTACCACATGAAAGGAACTCAGTAACTATTTGCTGAAGAATGAACCCTGCATGGAGACGCTGCAGAACAGCAGATGAGAAGGGATCTCTGGAGATGAAAGGAATTGGGACCTTGTGAAGTGTGGGCAATGACTGGAACACCCACAATGAGAATCCAAGAGATAACAAGCAAAGAATGGATAAAACGACGGCCAGGCCACTCGGCGTCACTAGTCATCAGGGAAATGCAGACCAAAACCACAGCAAGACACCACATCATACACACTAGAACGGCTGTACTCAAAAAGACAGATAATAGCAAGTGTCGACAAGGAGAAGCTGGAACCCTCCCACACTGCTGATGGGGATCTAAAGTGGTGCAACCACTGTGCAAAACAGTTTGGCACTTCCCCCAAAAAGGTTAAACATCGGCCTAATATAGGACCAAGCAACACCACCCCTAAGTATATACTCAAGGGAAATGAAAACTGCGTCCATTCACAGATGTGCACACAAATGCTCATAGTAGCATTCTTCATAGTAGCCAAAAAGTGGAACAACTCAAATGTTCACCAACTGATGAATGAAAAAAATGTGGTATATTCATACAATGGAATCCTATTTTGCTATAAAAAGAAATGAAGTACCAATACACGCTACAACATCGATAAATCTTGGAACTATTACACTGATTGAAGAAAACTAGTCTCAAAAGACCACGCACTGTATGACCTCGTTGACCTGAAATGTCCAAAATAGGCAGATCTAAAGAGGAAAAAAAAGTGCATCCACTATGGAAAGCACTATGGAGGTTCCTTAAAAAAAAAATAGGTGAGACGGGCAAGATAGCGGAGTAGAAGGATGCTTGTAAGTCACCCTCTCCCACAAATACACCAAGACCCACATCTACAGACCCACTCAGCCAACCAGAGCACCTGCGGAACTCCAACAGATCATCACCCTCTTCAAAAGATAAAGACGCCAAAAATCTGGTAGGAGAAAAGGAAAAAAGAACAAAAGGCAAAGCAGCGCGGGACGGGTCCCGCGGGGAGGGAGCAGCAAAGGAGGACTGGCGCTCGCTCGCTGGGTCTCCCCTCTCCAACTGAGAGGCCAGCGGGACGGAGGGGGAGCCTCCGAGGCTCGGATCTGTACAGAGCAGCCCTTGTCTGACAGAACTAAGTTAAACGGGCACAGAGCGTCCCCCCGACACCCAGCCTGAGACGCGGGCCCGCAGCGGGGGGCAGGGCCAGGCTGCACAAGCAGGGCGGAGGACGGGGGCGGCTGCACGGAGGCAGCTCCGGGGGACTGCAAGGGGCTGGGCGCCGTGGCTGTGGGTGTACAGGACAGAACAACCTGGGCCCTCCATAAAACAGCAAGGTTGATGTGCTCTCGGGGGAAGGGTGCATAACCCCATCTCTGAAAACCCGCGGAAACTTTTCAGGGGAAGAGGGGCGGGGCCCAGGCAGAGCCGCCATATTCTCCGGCGCTTAGCACCCATGCCGGGGCAGAGGCGAAACCCGCGTCCGCACCGAAGGGCTTAGCAGCCTCAAGGCCCAGACTGAGACGGGCCTACAGCCCGGGGCAGATAGGATCCTTCCATTCTGGTCCCTCAGAGAACTTGCTCCACAAAGACAAGCAGCTGGGTCTTGGATCGGAGCAGGGAGGAGGCTGCCCCTCGGTCTTCCCCGAGCCCACCCGCGGAGCGCGACTAGGGCGGAGTGCCGGCACAGAGCGTGCAGCCGCAAAGAGCAGCGGAGCTACCCGCGGCGCAGGCAGGGGGAGAGCGGCCCCCCGCCTGTTGGGCAGGAACACAGCCCCTGACCGAGGTGCTGGGAGGGGGCACAACCCGCCCTCCTGCCTGGCCAGTCTGCAACATCTGACTGCGGCATCCGGAGGGGCAGTGACCCGCCCGCCCGCAGCAGAGGAGAGCTGCATCTGACCCCGTGTTAGGAGAAGGCGCGATCTGCTTGCCGACAGGTGCTGGGAGCAGCACAGAAGAGGGCGCCAACGGAGGGCCTATGAAAACAAGCTGAGCTTCCAAAACAGGACGAAGACAGAAGGACTTCACATTAAAAGCACACAGACTCCAGGAGAACACCGACAACCCCCCTTTTTTTTTGTTTTTGTTTTTTTTTTTTTTGGTCTGTTTTTGCCTGTTCTATTTTCAATTGCTCTCTTGATTTTTGCTTCTTGGTTCATTTCTGTTTCTCTTGGGTTTTGATGTCCTGTTGTTGATTGGACACAGGCTTCAGGCACATATGTTCATCTCCCCACCCCCCTTTTTTTTTTTTGAAGGTTTTAGAAGGACGTCTCCACCCGATTAATACTCTGCTTCAACCCGCTCTTCTATTGTTCATTGTACACTGTTTTCAAACCCTCTTTCTCCCTTCTTTTGAAAGTCTTTCTCTCTCTCCCTTTTCTTTTTCTTTTTTTTTCTTTTTTCTTTTTTTTCCTAAGTTCTATTCCTAAATAGGCATTAGATAGATAAAATCCTTAAGATCCAAAATAGACAACTGATACTCCATAAACCACAGTGCCAGAGAGGTATGAGCAAGATGAAGAAGCAGAGAAACCTTTCCCAATTAAAAGAACAAGAGGAATCCCCTGAAAGAAAGCTCAATGAAATAGACATCGATAGCCTACTAGATGAAGATTTCAAAAAAGGAGTGATCAAATTGCTGAAGGAATTAAAAGAGATAATGCTTAGAGAAATAAAATATGTCAAAAATGAAATTGAAGCTATAAAGAAGAGCCAAGCAAAATGGGAAAACTCATTGACAGAGATGAGGAATGATCTAACAGCTGTGCAAAGCCGACTAGTTAATGCAGAGGAACGAATTAGTGATCTACAAGACAGGGCAACAGAAAGCACCCATTCAGAAGAACTACAAGATAAGCAAATAAAAAATAATGATAATAGCATAAGGGACCTATGGGATAATATAAAGCGTCCCAATCATCGCATAATAGGGGTCCCAGAAGGGGAAGAAGGATCACAGGGGATTGAAAAGGTGTTTGAAGAAATCATGACTGAAAACTTCCCAAACTTAAAGAAGGAATCAGATATACAAGTACAGGAAGCTCAGAGGGTCCCAAACAGGAAGAACCCAAACAGACCCACACCAAGACATATCATAATCAAGATGGCCAGAGTCAAGGATAAAGAAATGATTCTAAAGGCAGCAAGAGAAAAGCAAAGAGTGAGTGACAAGGGAACCCCCATAAGGCTCTCAGCTGATTTCTCTACACAAACACTACAGGCCAGAAGGGAGTGGCAAGATATATTCAAAGCCCTGAATGAAAAAAAGATGCAGCCTAGGATACTTTATCCAGCAAGGCTATCCTTTAGGACAGAAGGAGAAATAAAGAGTTTCACAGACAAAAAAAAGCTGCAGGAGTTTAGCAACACTAAACCCATGCTAAAAGAAATATTGAAAGGGCTATTCTAAATAGAAAAGCAGCAGGATGCTACAGAAATGAGAAACGTACAACTGGAAAGGTGATAACTCATGAATTACAAATAAAGAAAACACGAAATTATAAAAGAAGACATACAAATCACTGAAAGTGGGAGAGAGAGGCAGGGAAATATAGAATTTTTTTTTCTTTTTTAAATTTTTTTAACAGTAGGATAGGTTTGAGATCATGTTATTATCAGTTTAATAAAAAAGGGTATAGGTTAATAGATTTACAAAAAAGGGTAACCACAAGTCAAAAATTTACAAGGGAGTCACAAAAATTAAATAAAATCCATGATAATACAAAGGAAAATTACCAAACCACAAAAGGAAGAAGAAAGGAACAAAGAGGATATACCAATTCAACTGCAAAGATAAGTTCAAAATGGCAATAAACACATATCTATCATTAATTACTGTAAATGTTAATGGACTAAATGCTCCAGTCAAAAGACATAGAGTGGCAGAGTGGATAATAAAGCAAGAACCTTCAATATGCTGCATACAAGAGACCCACTTTAGGGAGAAGGACACATATAGATTGAGAGTGAAAGGATGGAAAAGGATATTCCATGCAAATGGAAAAGCCATAAAAGCAGGTGTTGCAGTACTGATTTCAGACAAAATAGACTTTAAAACAGAGGCCATAAAGAAAGATAAAGAAGGACATTTTATAATGATTAAAGGAGTGATACAAGATGAAGATATTACACTCGTTAATATATATGCACCCAATATAGGAGCACCTAAGTACATACAAGAATTACTAACAGAGATAAAGGGGGATATTGATGGGAATACAATCATAGTTGGAGATTTTAACACTGCATTAACATCACTAGACAGATCTTCCAGACAGAAAATAAACAAGGCAACAGAGAAATTAAATACTACAATAGAAAAACTAGATTTGGTGGATATTTTCAGAGCTTTACACCCCCCAAAAATAGAATATACATTCTTTTCAAGTGCACATGGAACATTTTCCAGGATCGATCATGTACTTGGACACAAAAGAAACCTCAACAAATTTAAGAAGATAGAAATTATCTCAAGCATCTTTACTGACCACAATGCCATGAAACTGGAAATCAACAACAGAGAAACAAAGGAGAAAAAAAAAAGCATGGAGATTAAACAATACGTTATTGAAAAAACAATGGATCCATGAGGAAATCAAAGCTGAAATTAAAAAATACCTTGAGACAAATGATAATGAAAGCACAACCACTCAAAACCTATGGGACACAGCAAAGGCAGTGCTAAGAGGGAAGTTTATAGTGGTACAGGCCTTCCTCAAAAAAGAAGAACAATCTCAAATAAACAAGTTAACCCACCACCTGAACCAATTAGAAAAAGAAGAACAAAAAGCCCCAAAAAAGCAGCAGAAGGAAGGAAATAATAAAGATCAGAGAGGAATTAAATACAATAGAGATTAACAAGACCATAGAAAAAAATCAACCAAACCAAAAGCTGGTTTTTTGAAAAAGTAAGTAAAATCGACAAACCTCTGGCCAAACTCACAAAGAAGAAAAAAGAGAGAGCACAAATTAGCAAAATAAGAAAGGAAAATGGAGAAATTACAACAAACAAAATAGAAATACAGAATATCATATGAGAATATTATGAAAAACTATATGGAACCAAACTGGATAACCTAGAGGAGATGGACAAGTTTCTGGAAACATACTGCCCACCAAAACTGAATCAAGAAGAAACTGAACACTTGAACAATCCGATCACTAGAAAGGAAATAGAAATAGCAATTAAAAACCTCCCTACAAATAAAAGTCCAGGACTGACGGCTTCACCGGGGAATTCTACCAAACATACAAAGAAGAACTCATACCAGTCCTTCTCAAACTCTTCCAGACGACTGAAAAGGAGGGAATACTCCCAAACTCATTCTATGAAGCCACCATCACCCTGATACCAAAACCAGGCAAAGACACTACAAAAAAAGAGAATTATAGGCCAATATCACTGATGAACATAGACGCCAAAATCCTCACCAAAATTTTAGCAAATAGAATCCAACAACACATAAAAAAGATTATACATCATGACCAAGTGGGGTTCATCCCAGGGACACAAGGCTGGTTCAACATACTCAAATCAATCAATGTAATACATCACATCAACAAGAGAAAGGACAAAAACCACATGATCATCTCAATCGATGCAGAAAAAGCATTTGATAAAACTCAACACCCATTTATGATAAAAACTCTCGCCAAAGTGGTTAGAGGGAACATATCTCAACATAATAAAAGCTATATATGACAAACCTATAGCCAGCATAGTTCTCAATGGTGAAAAACTCAAAAGCTTCCCACTAAAATCTGGGACAAGACAAGGATGCCCACTATCACCACTCCTATTCAATATAGTCCTGGAAGTCCTAGCCACAGCAATCAGGCAAGAGAAAGAAATAAAAGGGATCCAAATTGGAAAAGAAGAGGTAAAAGTGTCATTATATGCTGACGACATGTTACTATATATAGAAAACCCTAAAAGGTCCACACAAAAGCTACTAGAGCTGATTGAAGAATTCAGCAAGGTAGCAGGTTACAAAATTAATGTTCAAAAATCAGTTGCATTTCTTTACACTAACGATAAATCAACAGAAAAAGAAAGTAAAGAAAACAATCCCCTTTAAAATAGCACCCAAAGTAATAAAATATCTGGGAATAAATCTAACCAAGGAGGTGAAAGAATTATACACAGAAAACTATAAACCATTGATGAAGGAAATTAAAGAAGACTTTAAAAAATGGAAAGATATTCCATGCTCTTGGATTGGAAGAATCAATATTGTTAAAATGGTCACACTGCCCAAGGCAATCTACAGATTTAATGCAATCCCTATCCAATTACCCAGGACAAATTTCACAGAACTAGAACAAATCATAATAAAATTTATATGGAACCATCAAAGACCTAGAATTGCTAAAGCATTACTGAAGAGAAAGAAAGAGGCTGGAGGAATAACTCTCTCAGACTTCAGACAATACTATAGAGCTACAGTCATCAAGACAGCATGGTATTGGTACCAAAACAGACATATAGACCAATGGAACAGAATAGAGAGCCCAGAAATGAACCCACAAACTTTTGGTCAACTCATCTTCGACAAAGGAGGCAAGAATATACAATGGAATAAAGACAGTCTCTTCAGCAAATGGTGTTGGGAAAACTGGACAGCAGCATGTAAAACAATGAAGCTAGAACACACCCTTACACCATATACAAAAATCAACTCAAAATGGATTAAAGACTTAAACATAAGACAAGATACAATAAACCTCCTAGAGGAAAACATAGGCAAAACATTATCTGACATACATTTCAAAAATTTTCTCCTAGAAGAAATAAAAGCAAGAATAAACAAATGGGACCTACTGAAACTTACAAGCTTCTGCAGAGCAAAGGAAACCAGAAATAAAACAAGAAGAAAACCTACGGAATGGGAGAAAATTTTTGCAAGTGAAACCAACAAAGGCTTGATCTCCAAAATATATAAGCAGCTCATACGACTCAATAAGAAAAAAATAAACAACCCAATCCAAAAATGGGCAGAAGACCTAAACAAGCAATTCTCCAAGGAAGACATACAAATGATCAAAAAACACATGAAAAAATGTTCAATATCACTAATTATCAGAGAAATGCAAATCAAAACTACAATGAGGTATCACCTCACACCAGTCAGAATGGCCGTCATTCAAAAATCCACAAATGACAAATGCTGGAGAGGCTGTGGAGAAAGGGGAACCCTCCTACACTTCTGGTGGGAATGCAGTTTGGTGCAGCCACTGTGGAAAACAGTGTGGAGATTCCTCAAAAGACTAGGAATAGACTTACCATATGACCCAGGAATCCCACTCCTGGGCTTGTACCCAAAAGGAAATCTACTTCAGGATGACACCTGCACCCCAATGTTCATAGCAGCACTATTTACAATAGCCAAAACATGGAAACAGCCTAAATGTCCATCAACAGGTGACTGGATAAAGAAGATGTGGTATATTTATACAATGGAATACTACTCAGCCATAAAAACCGACAACATAATGCCATTTGCAGCAACATGGATGGTTCTAGAGAATGTCATTCTAAGTGAAGTAAGCCAGAAAGAGAAAGAAAAATACCATATGAGATAGCCCATATGTGGAATCTAAAGACTCATGGACAGAGAATACAGACTTGTGGTTACCAGGGGGGTAGAGGGTGGGAAGGGATAGACTGGGATTTCAAAATTGTAGAATAGATAAACAAGATTACACTGTATAGCACAGGGAAATATACACAAAATGTTATGATAAATCACAGAGAAAAAAATGTGACAATGAGTGTGTATATGTCCATGAATGAAAAATTGTGCTGAACACTGGAATTTGACACAACACTGTAAAATGATTATGAATCAATAAAAATGTAAAAAAAAAAATAAAAAATAAAAAAAAATAAAAATAAAAAATAAAAATAAAATAAAAACAGAACTACCATATGATCCAGCAATCCCGCTTCTGGGTAGTGATCCAAAGAAAATGAAAACACTACCTTGAAAGATACCTGCACCCCACATGTTCAACGCAGCATTGTTTACAATAGCCAAGACATGGAAACAATCTAAGTGTCAATCAACAGACGAATGAATAAAGATGTGATAAATATACATAATATATACACACAATGGAATATTATTCAGCCACAAGAATTAAGTCTTGCCATTTGCAACCACATGGATGGGCCTTGACAGGATTATATTAAGTAAAAAATGTCAGACAGAGAAAAACAGACAATCTCATTCATATATGAAATCTAAAAAAAGCAAAACAAAAACCAAGCTCAGAGATACAGAGAATAGGTTGGAGGTGACCAGAGGAAGGGGGTCAGGGATGGGCAAAATGGGTGAAGGGGGTCAAAAGGTGAAAAGTTCCAGTTACCAAATAAATAGGTCATGGGGATGCAATGTGCAGCATGGTGACTAGAGTTAGTAATACTGCATTGCATATTTGAAAGTTACTAAGAGAATAAGTCTTAAAAGTTCTTATCACAGGAAAAATATTCTGTAACTACATATGGTTACAGATGTTAACTAGACTTATTGTGGTGATCATCTGGCAACACACCAAACATCAAATCACATTGTACACCTGAAGCTAATATTATGTAGTATGTCAGCCATACTTCAGTTTAAAAAAAGAAGGAGAGAGAGGGAGAAAAGTAGATTGGTGGTTGCCTGGGGCTGGCATGGCCTGGGGAAAATGGAGGCTGACTGCAAGGGGGATATGGGGTTTATTGGGGAAGTCATGAAAATGTTCTAAACTGGTTGTGGTGCTGGTTGTGCCACTCTGTGAATATACTAATAACCACTGAATTGTACAGTTTAAAGGGCTAAGTTGTATGGTGTGTGAATTGTATCTCAATAAAGCTGTTACCAAAAAAGACACATTATCCACACATTTGTGGACAAGACTTTTATACACACATGCGCGCGCGAGCACGTGGCTAGCCAAGTCACGGGGAGGTCCAGTGCGGGGAGTGTATGTTGCTCTGTACCCGAGACAAGCGGCCTGATTCTCGGGCTTTCTCTGAGCAACCCCCAGGGCCGGGAGAAGAAAGCAGGTGAAAAACCAGAGCTGATGGTAAATAACCAGAGCTAACAGTTGCTGAGACCATCCGTGAACCAAGCGTGATAGAAAGCTTTACCCCTATTATCTCAACATAAGTACATGTACATATATGCACATACAGAATTATATGTCGCATCCTTCCCCATGAGGTAGGTGTTCACATAAATCCCAGTTTACAGACAAGGAAATGAGTTCCAGAAAGATGAGGTAACTTACCGGCAGTCTCACAGGCTGTCAGGAAGATGTGGAGACACAGCCCAGGCAGCCTGCCCCAAGCATGGGCACTTAATTCCCGATCAACGCCGCCTTCCCTAAGGGTGGGGGCTGGAGATGCAGGTGGAGGTCAAGGAGAGTGGCATGTCAGTGCCCTGGGAGGGCCCAGGTGCCTGTGGTCTCCATGCGCACGGAGAGCCGGTTCTGTGAAGATGACAGTGGCGTGCAGAGCTGCAGCACAAACTAAGGAATTTGTGGTTACCACTCAGTTCTTGGCGACAAGGTAATTTCAAGCTTGATACATTCTAAGATGTGGAGTAAGCGGGGCTGAACAAAGAGCACGAGGGTTGGCTGTGGGGCTTTGACAGTCATGACACGCTGCTCATTGTCCCAGACGGAGAAACGGCAGAAGTCGTCCACGTCTCACAATTCTGTGACTTCACAGGGAGGTACGTACCAGGGACACATCCCTGGGCGAAAGTTAAGCAGAACTCCATCACTTAACAACCAAATGTGGAGACGAAACATGCAAGAACCAGGATCCTGGAGCACACAATGACTTCTGTCAAGGGGTTCCCAAATTTTCCATCACCAAGGGCATCTACAGTAACTTTCTCTAAGAATACCACATTTGGAGAGATTTTTTTTTTCTACTCAGTTACATCATAACAAACAATTAACTTGTCTTTCAACATTTCATTTGTCAAATGTCCAATTGCTAATTAGAGCTTCTGATCAGTCAAGACGACCAACCTTGCCTGGCTGGGCTGCTGGAAGCCCCAAGCCCAGAAATGCTGATCTCATCGGCCGAGGCAGCAGTCTGTGAGAAGCTGGAGGGCTTCCTTCTGTCAAGTTTTCCAGAGCAGTGGAACAGCCTGCAGGTCCCCTGAAAACGTCTGCAGGCCCCTAAGGGTACACAGGTCTCCTGCCGGGAACACTGGCCTCTCCTTGCCTCCTATGGTTAGGGCTGGCTTGTTACAGGCAGAGTTGGTGGCGAGGGGGAGCAGCTGTGGATGTCACCAGGGTTTGGGACCCTGAAAGACAAGGTGATGCTTAATTAATACTAACTGGAAGCTAAGGCATTGAGATTGTACAAATGGCTCTCTCCAGCTTTCTAGAGTGATGCCAAGTCTGAGTGATTTTGTTCTTTTCAATAAAGGCAGTGTATCAGGTCTAGAGTCCAGACTGGTGATGTCCAATAGGAATACAACGTGAGCCGTCTTTGTAACGTTTAATTTTTCTAAGAGTACATTTTTAAAAGGTAAAAGGAAGCAGGTAAAATTAAATTTAATAATATATCCTATTGAAGCCAGTATATCAAAAATGTTATCATTTCAGCATTAATATTAATGTTACTGTTAATAATAGTAAAATAGTAATGAGGTATTTTGTATTTTGGACATACTAAGTCTTCAAAATCCATGTGTATTTTACACTTGCAGCACATTTCAAGCTCTCAATGGCCCCACAGGGCTAGTGGCTGCACAGCTGGTAAGAGGAGCCAGAACTGGGGTGCCTGCCTCAGACTCCGAGTCAGTGCTGTCCTCGCTGCTGCACAAGCCCTGTGTTTGTTCCAACACAAGTAAATGACTTCTCTGAAGATACCCCTACAGCCCCCCACCCAGCCCCAGTCCAGCCACCCACCCAGGGCCTTGGCAGCCTGAGTCTGCAGGGACATGGCAGCACCAGCAAGCCATCTGGGGAAGCCTGAGCCCAGGGACCAAACCCCATTCATTACATGACCCGCCCTGAGCTCTAAAAAGAGCATGAGTTTCCCACTGGGATCTCCTTTCTGGCTTTCTAGAACTCGGCACTTACACTGGGTTTATCTCATCCCCTCCCAAGTGCGCCACTCAGGTGCAGCCTCAGTGACTATTTCCCACCCTGCGAACTGGGAATCAGATGAACCAAGTGGGCACAGGCAGGGGAGCACACAGAAGCAAAGGAGAGAAAGAACTGTCCGGGTTCCCTGTGGTGCCCCAGTCCCTGGTTCAAGTCCCCGGCCCGGGGGCTTCGTGAGATGTCCCTCCAACCTCAGAACAGGCTCCCCTTGTCACTTACAGTAGTCCCAGTGAGGTTACCACAGACCATGTGCTCGTGCAGCGTGTTGATCATGGGATCAACTGCACAAATCGAATTCTAAGGAAAATCAGAGTTTAAAGGCAAATAAATATGAAGTATTTATTGAGAGGCAAAATTGGGATTGGCTGCAGACAGAATAGGGTTCACACAGTGATTCTGCAACTATGTGCTATTGATTTTATTAAAACAAAATGAAGATTGTATATATCCATGATTTTAAAATCCAGTGGTTCTACAAGCTTTGTAATGAAAATGAGCACTTGCCGGCTCTGTCTTCTAGACGCAGATTCCCACTCCCTAGACACAACCGCTTTGAACCCTTTTGGCTACTGTTTCTGGTATTTATCTCTCTACATTCAAACAGCACACTTACAAGACTATGTCTGGGTTTGGTTTAGATTTTAGATCTTACCCGTCAGCTTTCCAAGTGGAAGCTGAAGTTTTGGTCTCTTAAATCTCCCTGCCCACGTCCCCTCCTCCACTCTCCAAACTGAGCTCTACCATAGTTTTGGTGAAATCAGTATCAGCACTTACACCCTATGGCCATGTAATTATTAGGCCATGAAGTACAGTATACAGTAAGATCTTCTTTCTTACACAACTTCGTGTTTCTCCTGGAGGTAACCATGATCACTTTTTCTTCACTTAACTTTCTACGTACCTATTACTAATTCATCACTAACGTTCCTTCAAAAGTAGCCGTCTCTCAGTACGACAAAATTCATTTGGTCCTGTATCAATGTCATCTTCTTCTGGCGACCACCCCCAGCCCACCGCCTGGCAGAGCCCTCTAAACAAACTCCCGCACCTGCCTGCACAGGCTGGCCTCCAGGCCAGCCCCACAGCGCCACCCTGAGGCTTCTCTTACCTTTGTCCTGGGGTCCTCAGGGTGTACTTCCTGGAATAGATCACTGGCTTCCATTATCTTCTGTCTGCCTCTTTCTTGAATAACCTCATTTTGGAAATACATCCAAGGGTAAATAGGAATTAAAATTTTCAAGACTTTGAATTTCTGAAACTGTTCCGATGTTTCGGAGGTGTACAGAATCCTAGGTATGGAGAAATAATTCTCTCAGAATTTTGAAGGCATCTATTACTCCCTGATTCTCCAGCTTGTGTTTTGCTTTCATTGGAAAGTCCAAAGTCATTCTCATTCCTAATATACCTTCTCCTCCCCTCCGGAAGCTTCTAGGGTCTTCCCTTCGTCCTTCGTGGTCTGAAATACCACGATCACATGCCTTGTTGGGGATTTACATCCATCCACTATGCTTGGTGCTCTGTGCATCTTCTCCATCTATACGTTCGTGCCCTTCAGAAGTCCGACTGTCATCACCCTGGTGAGTATCTTCATGGCTCTAAGCCCCTTCCTTCTCATCTGGGAAAGGCTGCCGGTAAGTCATTCCTCACAGTGCTGTTTTAAAAAGAAAACAAGGTAATGTTTGTGAAGCACTGTGTATGGTTTCTGGCATGTAATGTGTACGCACTACATAAAGGTAACTCTTTTCAGTTACCAGATCCACTCTGAGAAAACGGCATGCCACACAGCAAAAAAAAAAAAAAAAAAAAAATTCAGGTTATAATCAAGCAGAACTTTCAAAATTCCTCAAAATTAGACACTGAAAGTAATTATTTGTCAAACATGCCATTTTTCCATACCTATAAAGTTAGAAGAATATGACAGACAGTCACATCCCAGGTTATTTTAGAAATAGTCCTTTCTGGAAACAGAGAACTGAACGAGATGACCTACGAAATTACAAGGTATCAGTTCATCTCTGATGAATAAATAGACAAGGAAAGAGGGCATGGTGGTACAGCGGGCCACTCCTCCTGAGAATTTGGATTGCTTTATTTCCAGGTTGGTAGCTTATTGGAATATCAGAACGCTCTCCAAGTGACACAATGAGGAAGCATGCAGGTGGAGTATACCAGTAAGTGGAGTAGGGCAGTTCTGCAAATGGGTATTTGCATTCAAGCTAGAAAGTAAATTTGAATGTAACAAGGAACACCCGGCCTGTAGTTGGACCACAGGGCCTGCAAGAACTAGGACTCTGGACTGCTCGAGCTCTGGAAACACAGCTCTCCTAGGAATATGGGCTCATCCATAGAATCTGGTATCTTTTATATGCAGGGTGAGTTGATCTAATAAAAAGTTCACACAGAGAATACTTGGGAATATAGAAACGTTGTGGGTGACAGAGAGAGAGGGACAGGAACACGACATCTCTGAGGAGTCACCGTGCCTGGCCATTTTCAGATGGAATGAACATACACATGGATGCTGATGTTATGGATGTAACTTTGTAGGTAATTTATAGGGTTTTTAAAACAATCTTTCAAGCTTCTTTGGGGAGGGGAGGTAATAAGGTTTATTTAAATATTTATGTATTTTTTAGTGGCACTACTGGGGATTGAACCCAGGATCTCGTGCATGCTTGCTGAGCACTCACCCTACCCCTGGGCCGTACCCTTCCCAGTGTAATTTATAGACAAAGGAAAAACATTCGACAAGGGTCCTTTGCAAAGGCTCTCCTTTTAAAGAAACCACGGTTGTGAGGAGTGTTCTCTGAGGCACGGAGAACTGGTTTATGGACGAGAAGGCAGGCGGGGGCGTTCACGAATAGGAACTGCCTTGTGGAGAAACTGCCAACCCCAGGGGCGCCCACATGCCAGGCCTCAAACCACCCTTTTGCTTCCTTTAAAATTTTTCAGTTGTTACAAACTGACATAATTTAATGAAAATTAAAATAACATAAGCAAAAAGAAAACTTACTTGAAATCTTGCCACCAGTTACAGTTTTTCAACAATCTTTGTGTACAAGGAAAAAATCTAGAAAAATCGTGTAGCTTGAACCTGATACTATGTTCCTATAACAATGCCAAGCTTATGACCCACCCGTAGAGGGGGAGTCCTCCAGGGCCAGACTTGAGAGGGTCTCCAAAGCTACTCTCCTCCCCCCATCACAGATTCACTTACACAAAGTGCACATGAGGACTCAACGAGTCCCCGATGAAAGGCCAACATCTTACTGGCCATTAATACACCTTCGCAGGCCTTACTACTTTGCTTTAATAAGGACAACGCCTTCGAAAGCAGAGTGCAAGGTCCTGAAGAAAAGGGTAGTAGTTCAGTGCTTTGTCAACTGCAAAGAATTGTACAAAGAAAATGTGACCACTGGTCCAAAGCAATGGAATTCTAGGTGTCAGTGTGACAGAGCCTCTGCACTGAAGTCGTGGACTCGTAGGCCACCAATGCCAACAAAAGTCAGGTACCGGCAGGGAAACTATGAGTCACCTGGGAGACTGTCTGAAGAACACATGGAATCGTGAGACGTGAAGACGTAGCGCAGCTGTCAGCCAGCCTTGCAGAAAGACAAGAGGGTCACAGCTGAGTTGAGAGTTTTCCCTGCACATGGAACTGTGAGCTGGGGAGCCACTGCACCAGTTGGCTTGTGACTTGCCTGGATTTTAGAGGCTGTCATGGTAACTGCAGTGAAAAATGCAGGGAACTCTACTTCAAGGCTGATGTGATTGTAAAATTATGCAGCCACTTTGGCAAACAGTGTGGCAGTTTCTCCAAAGATTAAACACAGAGATGCCTTATGACCCAAGAATTCCACTCCTAGAGAGAATTCCACCCAAGAGAATTGAAAACATATGTTCCAACAAAAACTGGTACCCTAATGTCCACAGCAGCATTGTTCATAACAGCCAAACAGCAGAAAGAACTCAAATGCCCATCAACTGATGAGTGTACAAAGGGTGGTGTATTCACACAATGGGATAGCATCAGCCATAAAAATGAAGTACTGATACGTGCTACAACGTGAACGAACCTGGGATACATCGTGTTAAACTGAAGTCAGACACAGAAGAGTACATACTATATGATTCCATTTAAATAAAGTGGCCCAAATAGGCAAATCCCTAGAGACAGAAAGCCCGTTAGTGGCTGCCAGCGCCCAGGAGCAGGGGAGGGAAAGTGAGGAGGAACTACTAATGGGGATGGGGTTCCCTAGGGGGGAAACGGAAAATTAGAAAGCTCTTAGCCCCCTCCCAGCACACCAAACATGCTTCAGCAAACAGTGCGCAAGAAAGGCTGCGGGCCCAGCAGGGTGGAGCCAGCGCAGTAGGTGACCACTCCGCTACGAAGCACCAAGGCCAGGTTTCTTCAGTAACTGACGATGAACACGTCTAGGCATTTTCATGATCAGTGGAGGCACTGCACAGAGGGAACAACAGAATCAGACGTGTGGGGCCAGCCCCCAGGCTACCCCTCTGGCTTTGGTTGGCTGTTTCAGGAAGGAAGGAGGGACACTGCGCGAGGCCCCACCCTGGCAGGGGTGTGAGCAGGAAGCGGACCCCAGAAACACAGGCGCTGATGGAAGAGACAGAACCACAACCAGCCAGAGACTGCATCACAGCACTGAGTTCCCTCAGCCACGTGAGGAAACAATGGAGAAAACCCAGTCTGATGCCAGGAGCCTCTCAGGTGGGTCTCTTCCCCAACCAGTCCTACCCTCTGCTGAGAATTTTACCCTGTAGACATAGCTTCTTGCAAAACACCCAGCATTTGTGGGAGTTCAGACAATGTTTGTTTAATGAATGAATGGCAGCATCACCTCTGACAGCAAACAAAAAAGAAGCAACTTAACTGTCCTACAACAGACTACTGGTTCGTATACATGTATGATATCTCTATGATTAAGCAAGTTATGTAACCCTTCTATGCCTGAACCTTCCTTGTTGCTAAAATGGAGAGAGTAATGGCACTGACCTCATATCACGAGGATTTAAACAAACTTAGATAATGTAACTTTCTAGTGTATAGTGAATACAAAATAAGTGTCAACTCTTATTAGGGTTCCATGGAATACTGTGCAGCTGTTAAAACTGTGTTGAGAAAATCCATTTTTATACATGGAAATACCTGTGATAATTTGAAAAGCAGGTTATGAAAGAGTGCAAAAAGTGTGTTTCCAAACTTTATAAAAATGTGCATATAGAGAAAAAGCCTGACAAATACACATAGAAATATTAAGTTATTTCTAGACAGTGAAACCGAGGGTGACGTTCCTTCTCCCCCTCCTCCTTTTTATTCATACTATTATCATTTACCTATCTGTATTTTTTAACAAAGAGCATAAATTATTTGAGTAAGTGAAAAAGTTTTAAGAAGTTCCACTTGAATGCCAAAAAAAAAACAGCATTTGACACTATCTTCCTATTGTGGGAGATCACTCCAAGAAAATAATGCCTGTAAGAATTAAGTTTATTTCCCATGCATGATGGGAAAATATACAGCAATTTTAAAAGACATTCATGATGTTCAAAACATTAGATGTTCAAAAATGTTCAAAAACAGTAGAAAAATACTTTAAAATATTAGAAAATGCTCTCGATATTAAGGAAATTATCTAGGAAAAAAATAGCTGATGTGTGACCTCAAGTATATGACAAAAGAGAATAAATATCATGAGCAGAATATACCAGCAAGAATAGAGAAAAATCTTGACATGGAAATAAGGAGACATTAGCAGAAGGCACATTCGACTCTCTGTCCTTTGCTGGTTACAGTTAACTCTATTTGCCACCTTTGACCAGAACAGGATGGATTCTTTCTCAATGGTTCACAAATGAACCTAGAAATCTCCAGAATGATTAGACATGTGCTGGGCGTGGCAGGCCACATCCCCGTCAGGACGGCACCCTGCTATCTCCAGCCTTGTGTCAGGGTCGGAGCTGCCCTCTGCTGATACAGCGGGCAGCTCACCATGGAGCCCGGGGACTGGGGACATGAGGTGAACCCCAGGGCCACAGCCAAACCTATCCATTCTGGACTCCACAGTCCCCTTTCCAAGCTCTAGGTGACGTAACCCCTCAGATTGAAACCTCTGTGGAAGTGACCCCGAACGTTTTCAAATTTGCTCCATTCCTAAGGGAGGGACTAGCTGAGGCGAGTTCCGATGGCCTGGTGGAGGGTGTTTGGGATGGGGATAGGAGTGGGGACATCTTGGAGAAGGAATGAGATCCAAGTCACCAAGCACTCCCTCCTACAAGGCGTCCCTGCATGCTGGAGAGCTGGATGCTGTGGCTGTTTGGTGTGGTCACTCAGGAGCAAAGACGTGCACTGAAGGCTCACAGAGGCAGCCCCGGAAGCCTCTGCCTGAAGAAGACTCCAGCTCTGGCCAGTGTGGAGACTGTGGGGCTCTCTGCTGCCACCCTGTGGATCTACTGAGCAAGGTCAGGTAGGAAGTTAAACCCAGAGGTTCTCAGTGTCGTCCCGGGACCAGCGGTATTCAGCATCAAATTTTTTGCTGTCCTGGAAATTCTGGGAGCGAGGCCAGCAGTCTATGTTTCACTAAGCCCTCCAGGTGATTCTGATGCACACTCGAGTTTGAGAAGCCCTGGTCTAGAGTAAGTAGTGATTTGCACCTTGAGATGTATGAAACGGATAATCAGATTTCTCAGTTGGGAGTAGCTAAGTCTCCCATTGATGATCAATGTCATAGGTTTTCTAAGAACTAAAGTTCACCACCCACTTTTTAAAAAGCATTCATCTCCTTCTCAGAAAGGGCAAGGAGACATAAAATTCAGCTCCTTTGCTTTTTATCCAGAATCCCCAGTTTATAAACATCCATGGCTTTCTTGTTTCTGCGAGTGGCATTCAAAGTCGTCCAAAAACACGATCCCAAACCTGTTTTCCAGCCTCACTTCCAGTCACTCCTCCATTTCATTTATCCTAGACTCTAATGAACTGGCTGATTCTCTGAATCCTACCTGCATCCATGTGTTCACTCTGTTCTATCCACCAAAGACATACTTATCTGTTAAGATTAAAATTTCATAATAGAAAGTCCTAAAATATTGTACCAGTTTTTAAGGCCCTCTCAAACACCACTTCCTCCATGAAGTCTTCCCTGAGTAACCTAGCCAATAACAATCTTTCCCATCATGAACCACCATCACACTTCATTTATCTCTCTCTTTTACTGCTTGACACTCCGCCCCTTGCTTTTTAGTTCTTAGTGGACATTTTTTATTTCTTTAAGTCCAGGGACTGAATCCAGCTTATCTCAACATAGGCCAGTGCACAGCAGGTGAACAGCAAACGGTCTTTGAAAAGTGTAAATGAGTAACTTTGGTCTCTCACAAAACAGCAGCTCACAACAAATGCTGGAACTGAAATCAGTGCGAGGTAAACATTGCAACCTAAAGGTAACTAAGGAGCCCCAAATGACCCTGGGCTAGGCTGGGAAGACAGACCTTACTATTATCCTTTGGGGCTCCACCACTGGTCGGCAGGGCCCTGGATACCCAGCCGCCACTAATCCACCTCCTCGGAGCCAGAATAGAAGGAGCCACCAACTCCCCCTGCTGGGCACCACAGCGGTCAGTCACTTCGGGACTCACTGCAGGTAGCCCTGCGAAGCCTTCCACCCCATCAGCCTCTTAGCCCCTTAAGGAGCCCACCTGAGGACCAGGAGCCCTGGGAAAATCACTGCTGCAGCTCCCACTCGTTCCTGGCTGGGAATGCTGCCTCCAGGACTTGGAGTCTTTGGTCCCAATCTCCTGCTGCCATCTCAGGAAGATGGATCGACCCTAGAATTCCTCTCTTCCCAGGCCACTTGCCCCAGTGGTCCCCATCCTCGCTGCCCTCCCCAGTAAGTGTCCCTATATTTATGGTGCTGACCATGTGCACCTGCTAGGGGAAAGACGCCCCTTGGGCCTGACACTGGGGCTGGGGCAGAGGGTCAGATCCTGAAAGCCAGTGGGTAATCAAAGAATAAGAAATCAAAGATCCCCAGAGAAAAATATACAAGAAGCAGAAGATGATCGCCAAGACAGAGGACAAGAGATAGTGAGGCCTGAGTAGGCAAATGGGAAAGAACAGCCCACAAAGTAGTCTGGGATTGACACGGCCCCGGCCTGGGGCTTGCGCACACTGAGCCTTAGGCATGTCCGGGCTCAGGCATTTGGGTGCCTGGCTCCCTTGGGAAGGCCTCGGCCTCTTCAGACAGACCTTGGCCTGTCATGTTGAAGCTCTCATGTAACTGACACTACAAGTCACAAAAAAAATCCAATTTGACAGCCTTCCTTCAGGCTCACCTCAGTGACCCATAAGTCCCTGTCCTGGATGTAACCCTTCTGGTAAGCAGTCCAGAGGCAGGTCTCCTTTACTGTGTGGAATGTGGGGAGGGGTCAGCCTGGAGGAGGGGTGTCCCCAGGGCCCACGCTCACCTCACCACCTGTTATTAATCCCCTCCAGTTGCTTTCTGTGAATGTGTCCAGTGGGACACATAAAATTCTGGAGCCTGGATGAAACACTGAGCAGTTGGCTTGAAAAAAATAAATTAGAAAAAGTGGCTGTCTCTGGGTAGAGATTGGAGAGACTGAGGTCAAGGATGCAGGATTTATTTTTCACTGTTTTTACTCTGTTATATTACTTGCATTTTTTAGCATATGCTACTTTAAAAACACATTAGCCTTAATAGATAATGATTAAAAGGACAAGAATAGACAAGTCACAGAAGAGCATCTTATAAAATAAACCCACTGACAACAGAAAAGGAGACTAACCTGATGAAAGAGGTTATTCCATTACTCAGGAAGAAAGATTAATCAGCCAAGCTGAGGGACAGGGGATCTGCAGGCACCACCACATCTGTATATTGTTGGCATCTGTGTAGATTAGTAAATCCTTCTGTAAAGCAATTTGGCAACATTTACAGAGATATAAAGATTTCTTTTTCACTTAAAACCCCAATAATTCCAGTTCTGGTCATCTAGTCAAAGCAAATAATCTGATATATGGAGGTAGAAACTACAGATACAAAATATTCATTGTAGGAGGGCAAAATTTAGACTCCTAGATATCCAGTAATATCAGGATGGTGATTAATTGATGAGAGTCACACAATACATTGTTATGCAGCATTTTTTGAAGTGATAAAGATTATCTATTATCAGAAAACATGCTTATTCTAAAGAAGTTAAGTGACAACAAAGCATATATAAACTCACACAAACACTGTCCGTGTAGTTATGTTAGAAAAAAAAACGCATAGAAAGAAAGACTGGAAGGGGATGTGCTGAAAGGCTCATGATGGCTACAGTAGGCTGGTGGGGTTATTTTCCAAGTTTTTGGTGATATGGTTGCTCTATTTTAGATGGAAAAATAAATATGTAAGGAATGAAAGGAGGCCTTTCAATCCCTCTACCCGCCAAGCAGGAGCAGAAGTGAGGCCTCTTGGCAAGCTGAGGTGAGATCCTATTTTTAGGCACTTCTAGAACAAACACCATAAGGCATGGCTCTACTGCCAAAGTGTTCAAAGAGCTACTCCCAAGATGTAAGGATTCCACCTCCCGGAATGCTGAAATTTAAAGTCTACCAAATGAAGTTCACGTTCTGATCATCAAGGGTCCAGATGGAATACAGCAAAACAAACATGGCCACCAGCACCCAGCTGGTCCTCAGTGACGAGCACAGCGTCCCACCTCACCCGTCGGATGAGCCAGGAGGCTGCAGGCATGAGGACCCACAAAGGCAGTAGTCAAGAACAACGGGAATTCCAGGCCCAAGCTGGGTGGTTCCCCACAATGACAGAAGATGCCGTGCTCTTTGTTCTCCAGGGGAGAGAGCTGGTGACAATCTGGTCTTTGTGAGCCCGGAACCAGACATGTGAGCACCACAGGCAACTGAAAATGCCACATCTCAGTCAGGTAAATAACTAGGCGTTCCCTCAGATCACTACTCTTCAGGATTCGTTCAGCATATTTAAGGGACAAAGGACAGCAGGGAAGGAAGAGGAAGGAACATCTCAGGGCAGCACTAGATCTCTTCTCTACTGTGCAGGGAGGTTCAGCCCAGGACACTGAAACTTGGACGTCCCAACTCAGCCAAGCCAAGGCCCTGCCCCGATCTGGGTTCACTTCAGAAGGTGGTTTAGCCATCATGCCACTAGGCAAGGATGCTTCCTGGAGATCTCCTCTCTCCCTAGGGCAGCTATTAAATGTCCTGGCTTCCTGTAGGGTATTTGTTTAAAACAATTCTCTCCTTCTAAAAGCCACACCTCCAATCATTCCTCCACTTCTCATATCCTCGATGCTAATCCAACTGGCCAATTCTCTGAGCAGTGGACGCCTGCAGGAAGGAGGAAAAGGAATGAGGCAGGGGGTGAGGAACAAAGGGGAAATCTTCAACCTTATCTGTAATATTTTATTGCTTTATTTGAAAACACGAAGCAGATATGATCAAATGTTAACTGCTGTTAATTCTTGGTGGTGGGAACACAAATTCCTTAACAAAACAAACCAAAGATCTCCGAGTGAAACTTCTCAGAGGCCCAACACCATGCTGAATTACCTTGCCTATTTCTGTCTTCCCCATATTTGGTGCTCCCTAAATATCTTTGTTGCTGATGTTGGTAGCAAAGTCAAAGGGGCTAACTCCATCCACATCTGGCCTCTTAACATCCGGGAAGCAGCTCTGGACATACTCAGATGGCAGTCCTCCAATGTGACGACCAGGCAGCGACCAGCAGGGGGAGCTCGATGCTCCCTGCCTGCTGGCCTCTGCCCATCACAGGGGTGGGCAAACCTGTTATCTTGGTCACACGTAACTAACCTTTCCACGGGGTCTGGACTGGAAGGCCACATGATTTAGTAAGCCCATGAGCATTCTGTACCTTGATTTTAGAATCCAGCAGCAGTGAAACACAATTTTTTTTAAATTGCCATGAGGGAAGGAGGTAGTGGAGTGAGTTATTTGCTTTAGAAAATGAAGCTGGTTCAGGGAGCTGTGTGTGGATCGGGGACACACACTGCTGGGAAGACCACAGCTGTGGATTACCTAGCTCGTTGCAGGAGGCTGCAGGCAGCTTCCTGTTTTCTAGTTCCTCATTATCTAAATGCCAGGAGAAGTCTCCCCATGGCAAGTGGACCAGGACAGACTGCCCCCTTGTGGAGGAGACAGGAGCCCCACTGAGACCCTGTCACCAGTCTTTTTCAGATCCTGTGTCCTTGCCTAGGTCTTCAGGGAGCCCTGCACCAGTCTCCAAAGAGCTCTGTATCCACACCCAGAGACAGGCCCGGAACCCCTGGCATCCGATGAAAGGCGAGGCAGCCTGCCCCAGGGATGGACCAAGCAAACCACAGAGCTGGACTAGCAGGCTTACCAGTCTGGCCCTTTCAAAGGCAGGAGGGCATTTAACCGCAGACACCTGGCCTCTTAATCTCTGAGTCCTTTCCTGGAAAACAAGCCTGTCCTGGAAGCGCCAGGCCAGAGGCGGTTGGAACGAGGTTAGCCAGGCTGGCAGCCTGCAGCTGGCTGGAGGGAGGTTGCAGGGGAGAGGGGGCTTGCAGTGGGGAGAGGGCAGGCTTCAGGTTCCAAGTGCAAACTTGCACTACAGAGGCCAGCATTCTGACTGCAGACAAACCTCCCAGCCCTTGTACCTAACTGTCCTCAGCTAGTGGAGTCAGCAGGTGACTGTTTTGAGGGGGCAGTGAGGGGGAAAAGTCAAGGTGTGGGGAAACCGTGACTGGTAAGAGCAAAAGACTCAGGACTACATCCCAGCCCCACTAGTTACTGGTAGGTGACTTTTGACAAATGATTTCTCTTTCTGCACATGTTCCCTGACACAGGAATGGGGGTATCACCACCTACCTTGCAGGCTGCAGGTTAAATCAGATGAAGACTCCAGTCCCACAGGAGTTTGTCCAAGTGCAGCTTCTACCCTGTTGAGGGATTTTAGATGTTAAGAAAGAATCATTCCCACTGCCCCCAAATACTGGGCCCATACACAGGGCAAAACGGACTGGTCTTTGTACATCCCTGAGAGGGTTCGGAAGGGATGCCCACTGTGTAATGCGTGGATGGGGAGGCAGGGGCCGACCACCTCTCCTGACGGCACACACAACTCCCACGTGGCTCACACACCACATTAAGGAGGTGGAAGTCGGCTTCCACAGCTGGAGCCCTACCTCTCCTGGGACTGGCTGGGCAGAGGGGTCCCTTTCCTTCAAGAGGAGCCTCTGCACATAGCTCTCAGTCCCAAAGACAGCTCTGCCCAGCAGACTTCCTCCCTCCCTTGCCCACTCGCAGGGATCTGGAGCCCAGCCCCTCTACCTGGGACCACTGCTCCAAGATTACTGGAACCCACGTGCCACCTCTGGAAGACAGCCCACTTTGGTCAAGCCCAGGGTCTCCAGACTTCAGCTCAACTACCCCGAGTTCTTCAACGAGCTTCTCCAGAGTCCGCGGTTTCACTAGTGACCTCAGTCGGTAACATTCCATTGAGGACAACCTGCTGATTTCAGGTTGCAAGCACACTTTTGAACATAAGACTAATACGAAAGGTGCACGACACGATGAAGATTATTGCTACATACCATCCCAGAAGACGGGTCTCATCTCAAAGAAGTCTGGGGCTGGGAAGGTAAATGCTCCCTGAGACTCACCCAAACCCGGGGATTTGCTGATGTTGCCTGAGACTGCCTTCCACACAGTCAGACGGGGGGAGGCTCGACAACCATCGTCCCAGATCAGGCCCAGATAAGTCAGGTTAGCACAGCACTATGGGAACACAGATGGTCAAACGAGAGTCAAAGATCACAGTAGCAAATGGCACCCGAAAGGCAGCTGGGTTCGAAGAGCAGCTGAAGTCTGCGACGAGCCCCGTCCATCGGGTCTCTGGCTTCGGAGGTCAGCTTTGATTTCCGTCTGCCTTTGACTGCAGCCCTCAGAGTGGAGGCAGGCAGCAGGCTGCTGAGTTGCACAGAAACTCACAAATGAAGGGGAGAGCCGAAAGGGGAAGGATCAGGAGGCCCTCACCCAGGATTCTGTGGAAGACCTTCGTCCTCCAGGCCGGTGGGCGTGGGTGGGAGGCAGCAGAGCTTCCTGGCGCAGACCGTGAACTTCAGACCCAGACCCCAATCCTGCCTCTTCCTCCTGCTGCCACAGGCCCTGGGGAAGGCTCGAACTCCCTCTGCCTGGGCCACCTCACTTGTCACAACAGCACCTGCTCTGGGGGGTGTCAGAAGGATCAAGTGAGTCAATACATGGGGAGGGTTTAGAACAATTCCCAATCCCTGGCAGGTCAGGGTGCAACACACATTAGCTACTGAATTATACGTGGAAACCCAGGGGAAACTGGCGGCCCTGTCCACGGACAGCTAGCAAAGCCCCAGAGGAAACAGACAAATTCGGTTTGCCATAGATCAATGAAAGACTTAATATTTTTATCTAATTCCCACTAGGTTTAATAGTCACCACTTTTGTAATTACACTTTAAGCTCCTATAAGTGCTAGGCTGTGGCTTGAACCTTGTGCCTGCCACTGCGCCTGGCCCACGGTGGCAGGCTCTGCTCTCAGGCTGCCTGCTGACTGCAGACATGACCTACGTCCAGCAAAACACCCAGCTTCTCCAAGCCTGACTCCTCATCTGCCGAAGTTTCTGCCTTTCTCATCAAATTGTTTAATTTTGTTTACATACAGCACATCTAGAATCACACCCCTCATCCCGGAGGAGCAGGCGACAATCTGTTGGGAGACCAAGGAAGATTCCGCGCAGTAGGCAACTTGCAAATTCCCCCACCAAACAGGTGTCATTGTTCCCCATCTGTTAAGTGCACCAGCGCACTTCCCAGCACTAACAAACCCAGCTTAGGGCACAGGCTCCAATCTTGCTCTTCAGATGGAGACAACGGACCTCAGGTCCTGCATGTGAACGTCCCCAGTGATCTCCAGCACTGTGCGTTCCACAAGTCCGAGGGCAGAACCATGTTCTGCTGATCCCTCCAAGTTTCTGGATTCGGGGCTAAGTTCCTAATAGGAACTGGCTGTCGAGTCATTTTTCTCTATCATTTGAAAATTTAGAACAAGAAACTTTCTGGCGAAAGATTATCTTCCTACAAAGACAGGATCACTGTAACTATCCCCAGGTTCAAAGAAGGAATGTGGAGAATGCGGAGGAAGGAGCTGCCAGCCTGGGAGGATGTTCCCCTTGGCTCTGAGCTCCTGATCCACACTCCTCGTGCAGGCCTGAGGGGAAGGAAACCTCAGAATCTCCTATTCCCACCACGAGGACGCTGGCCGAGGGGAAAGCGACATGTAGTTTTGAAAGCAACTAGTACCAAAGGAGTATCTTTTACTCACAAATGATAAAATTATACCCCAATAATCCTAACCTTAAAAAAAAACAAAAGCACACAATTTATGCAAAGGTTTTGAGGACTGACTAAAATCAGAAAATCTCACTTATATTTGAGATGCTCTGGTTAGTTAGAATAAGGGAGTCAGGGGCCGCAGGACAGCCGGCTGGGCGGGATGCTGGCATTGCTAGGGGCAGGGAGGCGGCAGTGGGCAGAGCACTGGGCAGGAAGCAGCAGCCAAGGCGGTGGCCCCGGGGTTTCATGGAGAGCTCCTCTGGAGGGCGGCGGTGTTGGGGAAACTCCCCAGGGAGGAACGGCAGCAGGCAGCCGTAACCACCTTTAGAAGTGGAGGCACGAGGAGATGGTATGGTCACCCAAGTCCGGTGGGTCAGGAGGGAGCCCCCAGCAGGCACCACAGCCAGAAATGCCGCACAAAGCAGGGAGTGACAGTAGCGAAATGCTGACCTCCACCCGCTCCTGCCAGCAGACTCCAACCAGGTGCCACCAGCCACGGAGGGAACCCAGGGCCTGCAGGAGCAGCTTCCAGAGGGCAGAGCAGAGAATGAACTGAGGACAGAGGATGAGCAGTGGAGGTCCCTTCCCTGGAGAAGCGACTTTTGTTTCACACAACATGGAGATCATGGGACCTGCTGTCAGCCTGCTGTAGATCAAGTGAGGTTATGTGCCAGCTGTGATGGCAGGAGAACACTTCAGTGCAGGAACAAGGAAGAAACAGGAGGCACCTGCTGGTCCTCAGTGATCCATACTCTTCCCCTTTGGCCCTTTTCTGGAAATGGGCTGTTTGGATTTCTCAGAACATCACAACCATCCAAGTGTATTAATCCTCTTAGAGCTCATCACCGACCCTCTCCCCGCCCTTCCACTGCAGACACTGTCCTGGCCTGGAATGCACCCAGTTCCCCTGCCTCAAGTAGCTTGCAGCCATTCACATGGGCTGCTTTTTGTCAGACAAGCTCTGGAGAAAACAAGGGAGTCGAAATAATGGAGTCAAGATTCCTGTTGGGTGACACCATTTATTGAAAGGCAAACTTGCTTTCTCCATGAGTTCACTTACATGGAGGGAGCTGCCTCAGAATGTCTCTTGCCCATGACAAACCAAGGCCATCAAACCATATCCAAGAGCAGAAACCCAACAGAATAAGGCTATTGGCATTGTTGGATGACATTCAGAAGCACGAAAAACAATTATAAAGTTATATGATGATTGTCTCCTCAGCACTGCATTTGGCCATATACTTGTTTATTAAATATTTTTTTTCTTTTTAAGCTAGCTAAAGAAAATATTCTCGAGTAGGATTAGTTCTTTAAGCAACAAACAGAAAAAAAAATGTGTACATAATAAAATCAAAGAATGATAGCAGGTCAAAGCTGGCAAGGACCGTGGGTCCTGGTCCTCCGTCATTCCTCATCATCTGCCACTCTGAGCTCACGTGTCAAGGTCACCCTGTCAAGGCCACTGGGGTAAGATGAGCCAGAACTTGAAACTGTGTCTCTCCACTCCCAGTCCGGTGTTCCTCCCACCCTGCTCCACCGCACACGTCAGGCTCACCACCAGTCCGACTGCTGCGTAGGAGGGCACGTTTGTTAACACAGGAACGGACCACTTCCAGGGTGAGGATGCAGGTCTTCTGAATGGTGAGCTCTGTTCTCTTTTCACAGGCAGTTGGTTTCTTGCAGGCTGTCTCGTGGCTCCAGAAGCAATTGGCCAGAACGAGAAGCAGCAACTTTCTCACAAACCAACACAGATGCTGACTTGCTCCCCAAGTTCTCAGGCCCCTAGTCCTCCCCATCTCCAATCTGTAGTTGTACGCAGGTGGAGGCCTTGCTAGCAGGCCTCCTGGCAAATATCTAATGGTGGGAGAAGCAGTGGGGAACTCAAGAACACACGAGGGTCGAAGAACCCCAGAGCCAGTCAGCCAACCTCAGGCTAGCTGCGTCCCCAAGAAGACAGAGGGGCTCAGCCTCTATGTCCGTGTGTGTGACTGTTGTCAGTCACCCTCTTACCCCTGATGGCGCTCCAGGAAGGGAGGGATTTTGAGCCATTATATTCACTGCTGTGTTCCCAGTGCCAAGGACCGGGATGTCGTGAGTCCTCAGGAAATACCTGCTCAATGAATGCATGGCTAAAGGGAGGGATCTCTCCTCACTCCAAGAAAGTAAGCAAAGGCAAGCAGCATGCCACCCAGCAAAGGCGGAGGAGGACTTGGCTCTTCTGCTCTGGGGGCCTCACCCTTAAATGGGGCTGATCACCCTGAATCCTGCTGGGTGGGCTCTGTGGCCTGGGGGAGGCATGTGCTCCCTGTGGCAACCGTCAGTCATGGAGCTCTTGAGTCATGGGCCACTCATCTACCAGGCTGCGTGGGGACACAGAACACTTACCTCCACCCCCGCCCATGCACACGACTCACAGGGTTCTCTCCTGGCCATGGCCCCACTGAGCTGCCTGCCCCACGCCCTGGCCAGCTGTGACTGGGCCTGGCCTCTGGGGACTGCCACAGAGGAGGTGACACCAGGAAGTGCCAGGCCACCCCTCATCGTCCCAATGACTCCATGGAACTCCATTTCGGCAACATGGCCTTGCCTAGACCTCACCCAGTCCCAGCTTCCTTCTGCCTGGTGCTGGCCGCTGTCCCTCTGACCTAGGAAGTTGGAAGGATTCTTCCAGTTTGCACAGATATGTCTCTGTCTGACTTTGGTTTCTTTTCCTCCTTTTCCTCACATAAACCTGAGATCCTGCTCAATCTGCCTCTTGCCACACATCCCTCCAGCTTTCAAGAACTTCTTCTCCTTCCGCCTCCTTCCTACCCACGCCACACACAGCTGCTCATCACCCCTTCTCCCCATCCCCACGACCTCACTGCACATCACTCACCTCTTCCTCAAGCCCAAGTATGTGAGCCTTGTCCCCAACCTCCCCCGACAAGTCCCCACCCAGTGAGCACCCCGTCCAGGGGCCAAGAGAGCGCAGCCTGCCGCTCCAGGAGGTGGGAGGAAAGCACTAATAAGACACGACCGGAAGGCTCCATCCTCCCAAGGAACCACATCATTTGTCAAAAACTTTACTTACACGTCTCCCTACCCCACCAGCATAGAAGAAATTGCACTGGGTGACTGGAATTGATCTCGGCATGATTCAGAAATTACAACAAAATTCTAAATAAAATAGCAACCAAGGGCCACAGATACAAGTGTCCTCTGACTTTCCTTCCCTCCGTCAACAAGGCATTTACCAAGACAGCTTGAATTTCTCTTCTCAGGATTACCTGCCCCTTATCACCACGACAATTCCTTTTTTCCAACTCTGATGTCCAAAGTGGTCTTTATTCTACCTCGTCCTGCCTCGGCTCCTTAATACTTAACAATCTGGTAGATTCCTGCTATTTTTTTTTTTTTAAATAACACTCAGTAGAGATGTGTGAACTTTACAAACGAGCCACCCGACGAAGCCTCTGTAACATTCTAAACTGGAAAAGCAGGCGCCCAGGAGAAGGTCTGATTTAAAATATGTACAGTGTATACATCGCCACCCCGCTCCCCTGCATGACGACTATTAAACAGGGGCTAGCACGTGGGCCCTTGCCCTTGACAAGGGAGGGCGGGGGTCCAGGGGGCACTGCAGGAGTGCTGGCAGACAGCTGGCAGAAGGGGGCTCCACCCCGCCAGGTGGGCGGGGGCGGCTCTAGGCCACAGGTGTCTCGGTACCGCACTGCAGCAGCTGCTGGGTCAGCTACCCCGGCTGCACCCCGACCCAGATCCTAGGAGGAACGTAAAGTCATGGGAAGGAGTCGCCTGGTTTGTGAAGAGGCGGCGATAGGGCATGGGTACTCCCTTTCCTGCCTCCTCCTGTGGCGGCGGGTCCCTGGAAGTGGGCTCAGATCTGGCTGACGATGGTGCTGTCCTTGGGGAAGGCGAAGGTCAGTGGTGCCTCATAGAGGCTTCCCCCATCCGTGCTGAGGTTGTCGTCATCATCCATGTCATCCAGCACTTTGCTTGGCAGCTTCTTAAGTCTGCAAAGCAACAGGGGGCATGTTTCCTGGCCCTGGACTGGGGCTCGCCTCTGATCTGGAGCCCAAGGTGTCCTGGGCTACTGCATCACATACAAGCACATGAACTTAACCATTCTGCACCTGGCAGTTCCTACAGCCCAGGGAGCAGCGCGGGAGGCGAGAGGCTGCTGCTGACAGGCGGGCTGGGTGGCGCTGGGCTGGGCAGGGCGGGGCCGAGACCCACTGCACTCACTCGTGCTTCTCCCTCAAGCTCCAGTGCGGCAGAGCGCTGCATTCATTTTTGTTTTTCAAAATACTGCAACTTGATTATTGAGATTTTTGGTGGCCCTTTATATGTTGCCCCTAATGCCAGCCTGGGGCTGGTTCTCCACAGACAGGCCCTCTTTACAGGATGCTCAAGAGGCTCCAGTCTTCTGCATTTGTGAGCCAACTCCCTGGGCAGCCAGCAGAAAGCCCCAGGTCACCGCTGGCCTCCAAGACTGGCCCAGCTCCGTGAATTAGCATGAACCTAATCTCCTGCCCTCACTCCAAAGCCCCTGGCAGTGACCTTGAGGCAGGGAAAACCACCCCCTACCTAAGCCGGCATCCTCAGGACCCAGGCCGGGGAGCTGAGAGAGCAGCTCCCTCTGGAAACCATGCGAGGGATATGCTCCTTCTCCTGAGGACACGAACCAGAACTCTATCTCATTTCTCCCTAAGTCACATCCATGCAGGACCCCCAAGTTCTAGTCCCGGAGCAGCCCCCTCCATGGGGGTATGAGCTAGTCTTACCTTGCTCTAAGCCTGAGTTTCCCTCTTTGGACAACAGGGATAATACCTGCCTGACTGACACTGGGACACTGGGATGAGGGTGACACAGGTCATGACACAGATCACACCTTACTGAGCACGTGGGGCAACTAGAGTGGACACAGCCACTCTCATCTCCAGGACGGGATGACCCCAAAAGGTGATGACAAGGGATCGGCTTGAGGCTGCAGCAGTGAGAATGCTGTGAAAGCATCGTGCTGCGCTCTCCTCCAGTGTCGGGAGGTGAGGTTACTGCACTCGCCCACCTTAAGTCCTTCTTCATGGAATTCAGCTGCCCCTGCAGCTGCTCATTCACGTCCATCTGCTCCTCCAGCTCCCTCTGCAGCTTCTTTTTGGAACTTTCCAGTCTGTCGATTTCCTCCTCGGCCTCCTCCACCTGTCGCTTCATTGCTTTCAAGCGCAAGCTCAGCTGCAGGGAGAGAGGGGAGGGCAGGCTGTGAGCGGGCTGGTGGCCCCGCCCAGCAGAGAGGCCAGGGGTCCAGCCCCTTCTCTCCAGGCAACAGAGATATGGCAAAGGGGGCCACCAGCCTCACAGGAAAGTAGAGATAAGACTCCAAGGCAGACAAGTCTACTTTTTAAAAACAAAGATCAGGGTATGAAATTTGTTGAACCCCCTACTGAAGTGGGCTAGAAAGGCCTAGGTCCATAAGGTAAGGGACAGAGTGGAAAGGAAGTACCCGGTCCAACACCTGCCTGCCCACCAAGGCCTCCCCAGCCTGAGACGGGATCCGCAGAGAGCTCCGCACCTGGTCCTTCTGATCGGTCAGCGACAGGTGCTCGTCATCCACCTGCATCACCAGCTCCTTCACCTTCCGCTCCAGCCGGCGGTTGCTGAGCTGGAGGCTGGCTCGGTCCCTGGGGAAGCAGAGGACCATTTCATCGCAGCCCTAAGGAGGCCCAGCCCAGGGCTGCCTGGTTGACTGAGGCTTAGGGTCAGAGACACAACTGTACAGGAGGGAAGCGCTGTGCACTGGACAGACGAGGAAACAGGGGCTCTGAGAGGGGAGTGGCTTTGCCCGAGGCTGCAGAGTTAGAGAGGGGCTGAGCCGGGGCCAGACCTGCCCCGAGTTCTCCCAGCCCCAGGCTTTCCTTGGTAAGGCAGAGGGTCATGGACTGCCAGGCTATGAGTGTTCAGGGTTTGCTCCAAGCAGCTCTGGCCCAGTCCCAATGTCCTACTGAAAATGGATAATGTCAAGTGCTATAAGTACATACACATTCCCACACTGCTTCGAGGAAAGTGAGGGACCATGAGTAAAAACTGAGACTTGTCAAGTTCAACCTGGTGCTGGCCCTCCGACTGCAAGTCTGCGAGCTAGCTGCAGAGAACCCTGGTGCAGGAAAGGGGTGTGGTCATCTGATCCTACACCCCTCCCCCCACTGTGGGGGGGGAATACACCCACCTCTGACAGCCACTCGGCCTCTGCTTGAATACACCCGGCCCTCAGAGCAGAGTCAGCCCCTCACCTCTATTCCAGCTCAAACTCAGTAGCCTACAAGGCAGCCTGTACAATTTAGGGCATGGGGAAAGGAGCAGCCAGTCTAGTGGAAAGCTAAGGACTGAGCAGTGGGGGTCCAGAGTTTTAGTCCTGCTACAGCAATATTCTGCCAGGCTACCTTCCTTCAAGTCACTCACTTCAGCGGGTCTCAGTTTTCCCATCTGCAAAATGGAAATAATTTTCCAGCAGGACTGGACTTGCTCTGCTTTCTTCACAGGTTTACAAGAGTGAAAAGAGTGGAAGGACTTCTTAATGTAATTGTACTTTATAAGCACTGTATTGTGAGTGGAAAATGCAATGTCTTAAAACTGTATTTAAGATTGGCAAAAAAAAAAAAAAAACAAAACCCAGAGCCTCTACACCATGGCTGGGACTGGCTCACCGCTCCTCGCTCTCCAGACGGTCCTCCAGCTCAGCAATCCTGGCCTCCATCTGCACCACTAGCCCTTCTTTGCTGGACCTGTAGGAACCTTCCAGGTGGATAATCCGGCTCTTTAAGTCCTTGTTCTGGAATCAGACAGGGAGACTGAGGGGCCGTGTCCACCACACTCTCTGTGCAGAGCACAGCACAGGGCGGGACGTGTGGTCAGTGGCTGTGATAAGCCTGCTTTCCACATTAGGATGTGTGGCCCCGGGGGCCCTGGGGAAGTTTCCAAGGAAAAGCTTTGCACTCCAGTCCCCACCAGCTAAATGAAGAGATTCTATCTCATTCCCTTCTGAGCCTGAGTGAAGTCTTTGGCATGTCCTAAAAGTCCTGGATGTCAGTGAGCTCGACCTTGGCCTCTTATATACCTCTTGGGGGCAGGACAGGAGAAACAGACTCCTTCAGCAGTATCACATGTCAAGTCCCGTGAAGAACTGACATGAATAGCATGTAAAAGAAATAATGATTCAAGTAAGCTTTGTTAGCAGCTCCTGCATTTGAGGACATTGGTTCTTTATTATTCTCTTTTCATTCAAATTTAGCCCTCTTTAGGATCTAGAAGACAACACTCATTTGCAGTCCCACCTCTCCCCAGCTGCTTAACTTCCAAGCACATTTAATATAATTGAGAATAACCTCTTTGGAAAAGGCCTTAGAGACACCTCTACCTCTCGGGTGAGTCATGCCCCAGAGTTCTTGGGGTGCTGTGCAAAGAAGTCTCGACCAAGGGGGTCCAGTCCAAAGTCATGAGGAGGGAAGAGAAGAGAGACTCATGGGGCCAGGGGCCCTCACCTGCCGCTCCAGGGAAATCTTGTCACACTCCAGGTCTTGCCTCACAGCTCTCTCCTGAAGCAGCTCATTCCGCACCTGCTCCATCTACACCCAAGTGGAAAAGCCCAGAGGTTAGAGAAGTTGTTCCTACAGCCTTTGTACTAAAACGGTGCCCAGGTACTGAATTCCAGCCATCAAGTTAGTGCTCCTCTTCATGATAGGGGCCTCCTGCCTTCTACTCCTGAATACAGGAGCTGCTTCTTGGATATTCTTGACATCTCAATAATTGCAAAGGTGATGGATACAAGCAACAATAAGAGCCACAGCTAACCCTGCTGTTATGGGCTGAACTGTGTCCCCACCAAGAAGGTACACTGAAGACCTAACCCCTAGGACCTCGGATGTAACCTTGTTTGGAAACAGGATCTTTACAGAGGCAACCCAGTTAAACTGAGGTCATTAGGGTGGGCTCTGATCCAATATGACCGGCGTCCTTGTGAAAAGGGGAAGTTTGGCTGAAGAGACAGACATGCAGAGAGCCAAGACAGAGAGACACGGGGAGAACGTGCTGCAATGATGGAGAATTGGAGTGAGGCACCCACAAGTCAAGGAACACCAAAGACTGCCAGCAAACTACCAGAAGCTAGGAAGAAGCAGGGAAGGAGTCTCCTGCAGGTCGGGAGGGAGCACGGCCCTGATGATACTGTGATTTCGGACTTTCAGCCTCCAGAACTTGAGATGGTACAGTCCTGTTGTTCAAGGCCACCCCGTTTACGGCAACTCTAGAGAACTGGTAACCTGCTCAGCACTCCACACACACTAGCTATGACAGCCCCACCACCACCACCAGAGAGGTCCTGTCATCTCTGTTGAGGACATCAGGGCCCAGAGAAGTTAACTGACTCGTATGCTGACCGACCACCCCAGCTTACCAAACACCGAGGATGGGCTCAGGACACAGGACTTCCTGCACTCAAAACGGGGGAGCCCCAGGCAAACTGGGCCGAGTCAGTCACCCAGCTTGCCCAAGATCTACACAACTAGGAACAAGGGGCGTCAGCGTTCCCCTGAGCTCGTGACTACTGCATTACAAGCTCAAGCCTCAGAAAGGGCTCCCACGGTCAGCATATCTCAGATGTTGCTAGATTCCTCCCTTCTTAGGCCAGAAACAGAAGTCAGCAAGAACGCTCCAGGTGTCCTGGCAAGGGCTAAGCGTTACTGAGGATTTCTTCTATATTAATAGGAAATGAGCCCAGCTGAGCGGCATCTGGAAAAAAATCCAGCTGCCTGTCTACCAGCATCTCCACACCCCATCCCCAGGGGGCCTTCAGCAGCAGGGAAAAGCGCTTCCGAGGTGGAGGCCCCAGACCTCGTTCCCAGGGCCCTCCAGCAGAGGACAGCCTGGGGAAGCCCAGAGAACCTAGAAGATGAGCCAGGAAAATAAAATGGCCCGTTCCTTCTTCAGGCTGGGGTCCAGCCTGCCTGAGAGATGTGCACGCAGGAGTCCCCACACGCCCGGGCAGCTTCCGTGGCAGTCTCGCCCTGCCCAGCCTCAGCCTGGGTCTTCACCTCCCATACAAGCACCCTAGTTAGTAAAAGACAGGCTCATCCCTTCCCTGCCATCCGCCTGGAGGGCAAGACCTGGGGGTCCTGGGAATAACAACTGAGGAGACCCCACCACACTGGGTTAGACTTGCATCTCCCACTGTCCTGACCGCAGGGTGTGCACAAGCAGAGTGGTGTGGCTGGTGGTAAGGCATGAGGCTGGTGACGGGCAGGGCTGGGACACCGAGGCCTTGGTACCATAGGAGGAAGCTGGGACCCTCCCCACAGGTGAGGGTGAATCTGTGTGATCCGAAAAAAAAAACAAGTTCAAGTTTGCATTTCCGATCAGCAGGCCTCTTGAGTCACTGGGGTTGCGAATTTGCCAGCAGAGGACACCGAAGTCCAGGGCAGTTCTCCACGTAACTGGAGGAAGCAGGACCAGAACCCAGCCGCGCCTACGCACAGCCCTCTACCCGATCCGCTCTGGCTCTCTGGACCAACTCAGTGAGAAGGCCTCAAGCAGATGTTAGGGTTTAGATACAGCTGTCACGAGAAAACCAAGACCCAGGGAGGCAGTCAGTCTCCTTAGGGCATCTCTGGCACAGCAAAGACAAAAATGTCAGCTGTGCACAGGGTCAGCAGGCAGAGTGCATAAAACTGCCCCCGCGCCCCACTCCTCCTGCCTGGCCCCAGGGCCCTCGAGAATCACATGCTGCAAAGAGGGCCCGGAACGATTCCTGTAACTGCTCTATAAGCACAAAGTCCACAGATAATGAATGCAGCCTCACAGCCTCACTCAAGCATGGCTCTGAACCAGCCAACCCTCACCCCATGGAGGTCGTCAGCAGGGCTGGGCCACAGGACCCCGATGTGCCTCATGAGGGAAATTGTTCTGTTCACGCCTGCTGGGCAGAGGCCAGGCTTCACTGAGGACACAGTTAAACTGTCACTGCATCAGGAAGCAATCACAGACAGGCAACAGCGGCCCAGCCTCTCTTCCTGGCTCTGCATCCACTTGCACATGACCTCGGTCGTCCCACCTCTGGGATGTGGACCCCTTCTTCCTAAGTAAGGAAGTTGACCAAGGCAGCCTGGGCCCTGGCCTACAGTGAACATGCACTTGGGCGTTCCCCCTACTGTGGGGCTGTGGGGTCTCCATCCAAGGCAGCCACGGGCCCCGGCCTCCATCCTTTAGCTACAGTAGCCACCCTCTCTCTCCAGACTCTTAGGAATGTTGCTGCAAAAGACCCACTCGGTCAAGGTGAGAGGGAGCATGTGTTTGTGAACACACACACACGTGTGTTGGTGGAGGAGTGGTCTTGGAAGGACGGGGTGGACTCTTTCATTTGTTCAGACTATATTATGAGCTCCAAGACTGGACATCGTGACAGAAACACCAACACAGTTCCTGACCTCATTACAGGCTCCCAGGGGACATGCGAACACGCCCCGTACATGCGGTCAGTGTCACCGCAATGGGGAAGGATGGCGTGCTGGGGCAGGGAGCATGGCAGTGGTCACAGCCTGGACCTGGAGGGCCAGGGAGAGTCTCCAGAGAAAGGGACACTCAACTGAGACCTGAGTGAGGGGTCAGGGTCAGGCAGGGCAAAGGGACAGGAGAAAGAAAGAGGGGAAGGGAGCTGATTTTCCCCTCCTCTCTCACAGAGAGAGAAATTCAGTAGCTGTGGGTGTGAGGCCAAAGCCCACCAGAAGACAATACAAGGCCGGCAGGGCCGAGGCCAGAGGCTCCGCGGCTCAGAGCACCTGCCGTGGGGCAGTGCGCGCCGCTCCGGGCCTGAGGGAGGAGCAGGGAAACAGATCAAGAGTCCCTGGCAAAAGGAGCAAAGTGACCATGAGTGTCCGAGCCCATTCTCCCTCCCGGAGCTCTCTGAGGCAGAAGTTACCAACCCCATTTTCCAGGCGGGAAGCTCAGGAAAGCAGCAGCTTTGGGCTGGAGACCTGTAGGCCCCTCAAAGAAAGACAAACCCTAGAAGGAGGAAGAGCTCCGGGGGACTTCAGGGCCGAAAAGGAAGCCACACCTACAGTGCTTCGAGGCGCAGGAGCGCTGTGCAGGGATCTAAGAATTGTCCAGGGGCCCTGGCGGGGGTTCAGGACAAGCCCTGTGACTTAACGTAGCAGCCACTGGCCAGGCTTGCTCCCTCAGTGCCATGGACTGGAAATTCTGGATCCCGAAAGGAAACAGACCTCCCACGCGGAGGGGCACTCAGAAAAGAGCATCCCCGAGGTCTCCACAGGTTCAAGACCTCCCTGGAGCACCCCAGGCAGACGTGACTCTCCGAAGGACAAGCAGAACAGAACAGTCATTATTTACACCCCACCACATCCTCTCAAAAGACGGCTATTGAAATGGAAGTGTAAAATAAATCAGAGTGAAGAACAGGAAGGAACAAATGTGCGGTCATAAAACTTAACAGTTACCATCACCGTGCAGTCAGTATTTCTTGAGTCTTCTGGAAACCAAGGCTTTTGGCAAACATGATAGACTTCCTTCAGTTCTTTGAGAAGGACAGCCTGACACCAAATTCTAAAAGAAATCTACCACACGGTGTCTCACACAAGGAATATCACACGGTGGTGCTGTGGACAATGCTCTCAACAACCGCTTTCACCGTAAACCACAAGTGATTCAGCCAAGCTCCTCGGTACAGTCATCGCCAGGACTGACTCAGTGACTCAGGAATATTCCATATCAGGCCCCTCTTACCCTGAGCCCACACTAGCAAAACAGGAGGAGGGGGGAGGGAGGGAAGGAGGGAGAGAGAGGGAACAGTCTAAGTCTGGCTTAGCTAGCTTCCTCCTTTGGACCAGGGAAGTGTATCTGAAGCTGGAAAAACACTTCTTTACATAAGCTTAGCACTTTATGAGCTGTTTACCCTTCAACTATATTAAACAGACCGAACAAAAACTTTCCAATCAAATTAAAAACAGAACAGGAGCCGAAGGCGACAGTTTATCACAGCTGGATTGAAAGAATGCTAAACCCTGAGCATGGTGATCGGAAATAACAGTATCAGATTCCAGTGGGTTTATGTCAGAGGCACCCGTGACCCGAGCCAGCTCTCGGGATTAGAAGCAGCTGCCTTCTGGGTTAATGAAAAGCCAAAGATATTTATGATTGCTAATAACAATATTTAACCCAATCACCTGTGTTTACCATTGGGCTGTAAAGGGGTTGGTGAGCCCACACTGCTGGCTAGTACTAAAAATGATAATCACAAGAAAGGAAAATGATTATTAACTGACTGTACACATCGGGTTTTTGAGCAGCCTTCACGATAGAAGGCAGTTCTGAGACCAGGATCATTTTAATTAAAGAAAAAAAAGAAGAAGAAAGAAATCCCATTCTGATCTTTCACTCACTGACTGCAAAGGAGACTTATTTCCCAGCCCCATATCCCCCTGGTGCAGACTGAGGAGCAGGTGCGAGCCAGCCACTTGGGAGCAGTTCCCAAAAGTGACTGTAGAAGCCCACAACTTTCTCCACTGGGATCTATCCTGCAGTTGCCAAGGCAACGGGCAGCTTCATTCAGCCCCTGGGAAGACTGCAATGCCACCCAAAGCTCTCAAGCTGGTACTTTTCCTCTTGCCTGCCAGCCGCCTAGGTTGCACAAATGGTCCTTCCACTGGGCTGGGCTATCTGGCCTCCACGGCCAAGAGAACACTGCCCCATCCAGACCCAGCTCTACCGCACACTATAGCCCTCAGCCACCAGCAATCACACAGTGGTGCCCAAGGGGCTAGAACATCAGCCTACAGGACACACTTAAAACACCAAGCTGGGCCATCTGACTCCTGCACGCATAAGGAGAGTCAGGAGAGCATCAGGTGAACATAAATCCTCACTCGTGTGAAGAGACACCGTGGCATTATTTTTAACTTGGGAATAGAGACTCAAACACTTGGGGGGGGGTCATAACCACCCTCACAGTCTGATGCGGGGATGATGGAAACAGGTGGGAGGCAGTGGCTTGTGGCTCCACATCTCTTCTAAGCCTTGTGACCCGAGGCAGCCACTTAGCCGCATAAGCCCTGAAAACAACATGAGACAGTATGCAAGTCACGGGCACAGCACCCAGCACCTGGGGGCTCCTCCGGAAGGACAGCAACTGTCATAAATGGAAACACGGTTTTGGAGGAAGGAGAGGAAAAAGGATTTCTCTGGATTTAAACAGACCAAAAGCCAGTAAAGCATCCACTATTTTATTCAACTTTCCTTCAACTTTAAGAAGATCCTAAGCACGTATGGAAAAGGAAAGCCTTCAAAGGGCTGGGAACTTACAAATAATGTTGCCAGCATTTATTGAGCATCAGATGTGTGTACGAGAAAGGGGAAACAAGAACACGGAAAGGACAGAATGTTTGATCTCACAGCTGCCTCTCCTGTCCTCTGCCCCTGGGAACGCCTGGCTGAGACTTCATTCAGGCCTCCCTTCTCCTCCCCTCACTCCCACTCCCTTCTAGAACACCGTGTATGCTTCACTGTTCTGATCAACAACCCTCCACGGCTCCCCACTGCCTTCAGAATAGAGTCCATTCAAAACCCTCAACCTGCCCCTCCTATGACTCCCTTATGGGAACCGGAAACCCAGCCAAGCCCAGTGGTCCACTCACTGCTCTTCAAAAAGCTAAACAGATCCTACTTCTCGATCCCTGTTCACACCGTCCACTCTATCTAGGATTCCATTCCTGTTCCTGCGTTTGCCTGAATCTCACCCTTCCTTCAAAGACAGCTCCAGACCAACCTGCCCGTAAGAACGTCCGTTTCAAACAAGACAATCCACTTATTCAGCTACAGCACAGTACCTGTTCCCTACTCCGCGTGATCCTCTCGGACAGCAAATCAGAGTTGTTTCTTTCTTCTTCCAGCTCCATCTCCAGCTGAGACACCTTGTCCTAAGAAAGAAGTTGCAAACACAGGCTACTTAATCGCACTGGCCAAGCTTTTAGGAGCAAGGACTGCCCTGTGGAAGGACACCCCCAAGGGCAGACCAGAGCTGAGGACCATGGATTAGAGTCTGGGAAAAGGATGCATCTTTTTCTCATACTGTCCAAACAACACCTTTTTTTTAAAACTGTGCTTTATTGCTTTTATAATGTAAAACAGAATTACACAACTAGAAAATACCTAAAAGGAGAAAAAAATGTTACCCCAAACCCTAACATAAGCACTGAGTATATTTTAGCATGTTTCCTTCAAGTCTTTTTTTTTTTCTCCTTCTGAATCAACAATTTTTAAAAGATCTACGTAAGCCTAACAGGTATCTAAGTCACCTGTTAAAAGACAATGAGGAAACTGGTATCACGCAAGGCACACTTCTCTACTCTAAGCTCAGGATAATGTTCTTCCTCTTTGCTGCCAAGGGTTTCAAGAGCCCCTCAGGAACACAGTCCGTAACAACCATTTGCACCTGCCTCTTTCTTCTAGGGACCCTCACATACTGAGCACCACACAGTCCCAAATCCACATCAGAGCGACAGAAAGACAGTACTGGCCCACTGTGCTAAACTGACTGTCTTCCTTGATGGCTCCTGATATAACTCACTGAGTGTGAAGAGAAAAGCACTCCAAATTAGCCTTGAGTACAAAACAAGGAGGCTTCAGACACAAACCACCCCACCTAGAACTCGGGGGGTTGTGAGGTTTGTACATGTGTTTCTCCCATCACTAGCCCATGTGCCATACGTCTGGGTTAAGTCGGAGCCACTAGCCACGCACACTAAAAACTAATCAGCATTGTGAGTTTTTACGCGAATCTGTAGCATCTGTATGTAAATATCGTATGTTGCCTCTGCGACCGTCAAAGTTGGCTGACAAGCCTCCATACACACCAAAAGTAAACCTCACAGAACTCGTGTGAATGACTAAATGTCTGTGAACGCCTTCCCTGTTGTGAGTGAAATCTACAGAGAACCCAGAAAGCTCTCTCCCAGGAGCCAAGAGTCCCAAAGATCAACTCAGAACAGAGAGCCAGGTCCTGCACAAAACCTTCTGTTTGCTCAGTGGTTCCTGACTCGTCCAAGGCCAGTTTCACTCAGAATCACCAAGGACCCACCACCGCTGCATTTACACACACGCAGCCAACTGAGTTTCTGGGTTTCAGACATGCCCATCAGAGCCCTTGAGTCTGAGAACTGATTTGTTAAGTGAGAGCGAAGGAACAAGCAAGATACGAGTCATGGCAAGACAGTTCCGCCAGCCGCCTCTTAGGGGAGGAAGCACCCTCCCGCGCACCTCACAGCGGTGGGGTCTTGAGAGTTGTTCATTTTGTAATTAAACAGAGAAACAGCTAAAATATGGCACAGGGGCATATGAAGCTTAGCCATGCCACTGCTTCTAGACTTTGAGTTAGCAAGAGGAAATGTCCGTTTTAGTCAAATATTCTAGAACCTGGCAAGCCAATGTTGAGCCAAAAGCATCTCTTTCACAGGGATCTCCTCTCACCGACAATCCGCACTGTACGGAACGCAGCAGGCACATTCCCGGGCCAAGGAGCATTACACCAAAGGTCCTACTGCCCGACGAGCCTGTAGCGTGTTCTTAACCAGACTGTTCAGGTCCTAGAATAATCACTTCCCAGTTACCTGGGTTGACCTTAGCCTACCTTGAAATGACCTCCCCTAATGAGATCAGAGCCAGGACATGAGCGAAATACATAGCGGTCTTACAAAACAACAATAAAACTGTAATCTGGTACTTCTAGTCTCTAAAAGGGCCCATCTAATAAAATCGTTAATGGCTGAAACACCACTCCCTAGATACAAACTGCTACTAAGTCCCCTGGAGGTTTTAAAAGTTGTTTCTATTTATTTGCAAAATTGAATCAGGAATTCCATTGGTTTTAAATTCCAGCTATCTCTTGCTGGCCCTGAGCACTGTCTGACTTTTACCAAAACATGGACAACGTTACCTTCTCCCATAGGTCTGAGGATGATTTTTCAGGTCTCTCCCTCTCTAAACTCCACTGGGATGGGGAGAGCGGTGTACAGGGGTTGCAGTGGGGAGGGAGCTTCCAGTTTGGAGTTGGTTTTGTTCATGAGGATTACTCTTTTTGTAAGTTCAGTTGGACTGATTCGTTAAGATTTTTCCTATCATTCTCATTAGGCTGTTCATATTTGGATTCCATGCCTTGATTCACATTTTCCTAACGTGTTGTGTTCCATCTTGTGACCTGTCACCCCTAGCTGGTGACTCCACTGCACTTTCAGACATACTGTCCTGGACTATGTGTATCCAAAAACGAACTGAGCCGCAGTGTGCTGCTAGCTTTGGCAAAGCTGGGCTATCTGTAAGGGAAAATGGACCAGAATCAGGGAACGAGTGGAGCGTGTGTTGCGGCAGATGAGTGTTGGGTGTCCCCAGGAGTTGGGGGTTTGGGTCCACGGCACAGCTCAGCCTTCTCTAAGTTCTGAGTCCTGCCTCCTTTGTAGGCGAAAGCACCGCCCAGATAAAGAGCTGTCTATGTGCCCTTACATAAAACCACCGAACCTCTTTGGGGCTCTGTTTTGCTTCTTCTTCAAGACAATGAGGGAACTACACTAACTTACTTCCATCGTTCCCTTCCGGCTCTGACAATCTTACGAGTCTATGAGCTACAAGCTCCTTCCTCAAATCAAGAAATCGCCTTCCTAACATCTGGCTGTCCAAGAGAATAAAAACCAAAGGCTTCCCAAACGCTGAGATGGGTGCATAAGGGCTGCTTCCCTCGGGCCCCCTCCTCGCTCTTCCGGACCCTGGCTCACGCCCTTGCAGCCCACAGACCTCCATCTGCTTGACGAGTCTGCCTCGGTCATCCTTGAGGTGACTCTTGGCCTCCAGCTCATACTCCAGGTCCTTGAGCGTCTGCTCCAGAAGCTGCCTTTTGGTGAGCGCCTCTTCCTGAGCTCTCTGGTAGTCCCGTAACTCTTCCTCCATCAGCCGCATCTGGAATGAGGAGGAGCTGGGGTGTTTATCTGGGCAAGTCAGGAGCGCAGAGATCTCAGCAGACAGGGCACAGGCTGATCCTAAGATCAGGGTCCCCCACTATACTGTAGATCAGAAGACTGTGAGCAAGAGCCACCTCCCTCGGCCTCAGTTCCTATATAAAAAGCAGCTGTTTTCCAGCTCCAGAGCGCAACCCACGGGATTATAAACTCAGTTCAGCAGATGTTGGCAAGCCTTAAATATAACAGAAAAAAATATCAGAGCAATACAAGCAAATAATGTTTTGTGAAATTTTCTATTAGACATTCATATATTTGTACAGATCTAGATATCACTGGGATACAGGAAAGGTATCTTTCTTACTGTAGGTCATGGCCAAAAACACTTGAAAGCCCCTGAACTAGGTAAGCACTTCCCAGAGTGTAGTTTATTGCCCACCTGCGTCAGGCTCCTCTCAACAGAGGTTTAAAGTTAGGGGGAAATGAAGGGAAAATAGTGACCCCCAAAGCAACCTGCAGGCACAAAATCTATTAACATAAACACGCACATGACATAAAAGCCACTGCTCTAGAAGAGCATTATGCTTTCAGCTGTCATGACTTACAGTGTGTTGTTCCTCCACAAGGTGGCACTGAACTAACAGCTCTGAACAAAGTGCAGCAGACAAAGCACTTGATTCACATGGGGCTGTTTGCATTTTCCACTCCTCTGGAATCTCCCCAGGGGGACCAGCGGGCTAGCCAGCTCAGCACATGGCAGGTATTCCTTAAACATCTGTGTGGGCTAACTCTGTGAAGCCCAAGGCTGTTTTGTTCTCAACTTCCTTCCCTCCTGGAGGTGGCAGAGGGTAGCAGGTGAAACCACAGGTGTGGGAAGAGAACACACCAAGGGTGAATTTCCTTCAGGGAAGACACACAACAGCCAGAGCGACTGGCAAACTCCATTAGAGAGCACCCGCCTTTGGTGCAGAAAAGTCAGGGAAGCCTCAAGGATGGTCTCTCTGGGGAGCCAAGAGGTGAGGCTAGTTTAGGAAGCCCAGAGGGAGGACGAGGAAATGCGTGCCTCTCTGGGCGGCTGACAGCAACACCTGACGCTTCTATGAGCACAGTCCTGAAGAGGACATCCTCAGACCGAGACCCTAGTCTGGTCAAGGGTGGGGACAACTGTGAGTTGAGGCTCTGAGTGAAAGTGCCAAGTGAAAATCACCCCGTGGAGAAAGGATGACAGGACATTCTGTGGAGGCAGGGCGCACTACACGCCAGAGCATGAAAAAAAGTCTCTCTACAAAGTGTCTTTAAAAGTAACTCTCTGTGCTTCCATTTCCTGATTTGCAATATTATGGTAACTATAAAACCTACCTTAAAGAGCTGTTGTGATCTGCAAATCTGGAACTTCCATTTTATCCCCTCCCACCCCCCTTCCCCTCTGGTAACCATGAGTTTGTTTTCTTTGTCTATGAGTCTGTTTCTGTTTTGTAAATAAGTTCATTTGGATAACTCAGCTATTTGCTGGGTTTTTAAAATTGTTACTGTTGGCAGTTTTCACCATGGTCAGTCAGATCTAAATTCTAAGTAATTTTGCTTAATTATACAAATAAAAATAAAAATAAACAATATATTGTGGTTCTCATTAAAAAAAAAGAGCTGTTATGAGACTCGAGTAACACCCCAAAAGAACATGGGTTTTTGAGTTGGAAAGACTGACAGATACATGTACAGTCCGTATTTCCTTTTTGGTATCCTTCTCCAAGCCCAGCACATCCCCACCTTCCGACGGCCAGCCGGTCCCTCCTAGCATCTAGGGTGGGCTCTATCACACACACAAGAGTTCTCGGTGTGAATATGCACCAGAGAACACCCAGCACCGTGTCCAGGATCACAAGTAAGCAAAGAACTTCTCAACCTACAAGTGCTACCTTTAGGTACTTAAAGCTGCTCTTTGCTAAAAGGAGTTCAAAAAATAAACGAAAGAACAGTGAACCCTTAATTCTCTAAAGACTATCTTCAGAACTTTGCTAGCTCTACGCCAAAGGCAAAATAGGTAAATGCCTATTCCTCTCAGAGCAAAGGAGGCAGAACTATAGCATGTAGGGTGGACGGACCCTTGCAGCTTTTTTATTTACTGAGAGTTTTAATTCAGCTCAACCAAAATGGGGTGCACAGTAGTGAACAGAGTTGAGCTTGAGTTTTTCAAGGATCCAGAGTGACCTTGGCTTATTAACTCACTTTTGTTTTAAATGACTCCATGACCTCAGCACCCTGATTTGGAGTGGTATCTGACTGCCATTCCCTTTCAGGGTGATGAGGTGTCTGCGTCTGTCACTCAGATGGAAACCGTGTCTCACAGGGCTATCCCACTGAGGAAATCTAGGAAGAGCCACATTTGTTTTCATCGTAAGGAATCCTTTGTTTTGTGAATCACTGCCCTTTTATAAATAACATGCGTCTCCATCTGGCCTTAACTAGTCTCTCTGGATCTGTTTCCTTATCTAACTAGAGGATCTCTAAGGTTCCCTCCAATCCCAGGATTCTAGCAGAATAACATTATACAACAACGTGATGGGAAGCCCTATACAGGGGTCACTGTGACACAGATTTTCTGAAATCAACACAGCATACCAGATGTTTGCTGGTGTTCTGGCAAATATCTGAATCCCCCCGCCCAATTGCTGTTGAAATGAAAATGATTATTTTTCAATGCCAAAGAGAACTGTGATGTCCAGATGCTAATTTCGGCTCTTACTTGGAGTCCTGTGTCATAAGACCCTGAGCCAGAGGGGATCTGTTCTCAGGGTCCTGTCAGAAGTGCTCTAGAAGCCTGTAATAAATATCCATTGTTTTTTCACAGGGTTTCAGCGCTGACTCATGGGTGACTTTTCTTTGATCATCAAAGGTAATAAAAGTTTGTTTTTTAAAGAAAAACTTGTTTTCCTGTGGAATCTTAGTGCTCTTGGCACTGCTTATGAGGAAAAAAAAGAAAAGCCAGCCTTAAAATTAAAAAAAAAAAGAAAAGAAAGAAAGAAACCTAACATCAGTGTCCGGGATACATACACCCTCTGCCATGCAGTCTCACATGCTATCTCATTCAATTGTTAAATCATTATGATTTCGTATTCTTTTAAAGAGGTACCAACAGATGCTGAGAAAGCTGCGGTAACGTGTTCAAGGTCACCCGGCTGGCAAGAGGCAGAGCCGGAAACCAGCACACACCGTACTTGCATTTTGGAGCCGTCAGCTTTCCATTAAAATAATCAAAAGCATTCCCTTTATTTTCCTCTGTTCTTGAAAACTCAAGACTAAAGGGGAGCTAACGTTTGGGTCACTTTGCTCTATTGTTCTTAAATATAAAAACCAAGAGTATGCTTTAGCAATTTCAGCACTCATAAATTCCTGAAGATTGCTTTTTGTCCCCTTTATTGTTGTGCTGAGACTCTTACCTGCCACGCCTACTCTAATGAAAGTCTGTGGTAAATGAACAGCAAAAAAACCCAAGTTGGTTACCGTAATTCCCATTCTAGGATTAAATTAAAACATTAACACACACAGATCATTTGGACACAGCCGGGCACACCACTGAGGCTGCACAAATGGCAGGAAAACTTTTTTGGAAGAAAATCTTGGACTAATCATGAAAATGGTCAACTTAAAAGTCATATATAAAAGTCGGTGTCTTAGAATGCCATGCGCCCCCATGGAACCTCCCTGAGAACCAAGCACAAGCGCTGTCTTAGGAATCCACCGCAAGTCTCTCCTAGCAGAGTTTCAAAGCAGTCCCTCGGAGGATACTCTGGACACGGGGTAAACCCGGGAACTAACCCAGCCAGGCATTACCTCATCCTGCATTTTCATGGCAGTCAGACGGGACTTTTCCGCCTCCAGAGTTTTCTCCTTCAGCTGCCTTTGCATTTCTGCAAGCTCCCTGCGATTTTTCTCCTTGTACTCATCCAGCTGGTTCTGGAGCTCCAGCGTTGATGTGCGAGACACCTCGACGATGTCAGCCATCTGGAAGAGGTGACATGGGTGTGAGCCCACCCTGTGATGCTCCGTCTGGGGCCAGGGAGCTAGGTTTGGGTCCCCTCTAAACACAGAACACATTTCCTCTTCCTTCTCGAGGCTCCTCAAAGCCTGCAAAGCACCTGGTCACGGGCTGTCCCGGATTAGCCACCTCTCACACGGGGGCAGCGCAGAGGCGGGAACGGGCACATCTTTAGTCCTGGGTCGCATCCTTCCCCTGCCGCTTACCAGCTTCATGAAGGGGGCATCACCTCCCTTCTCTGGGCCTCTGCAGTGTCTTCGGTAAACATACTGAAACTGTAATCTTAACCTTGCAGGGTTGTAGTGAGAATTAAAACGATACACAGATAGAGACAGAATTCTAAGTAGATACAGAATAGCTGGGAAAGTGCACACAGCAGGTGTCACAAAACGGCAAGTACTCAAGTCAGCTCTGGACTGCAGGGAGCTGACAGGCTCCCCTTCTGGGTGTTTTAGTGCAGAGATGAGCAGAAGGCCAGCAAGTACCAAGCTTTAAAACTGCCTTTTGTACTCTTGGACAAGAAAGAGGTAAAAATGCATAGATGATGCACAAAGACAGGGGTTCTGGTTCAGGAAATATCTGTGAAGTCTGCACTGACATGACAGGCTTCCTTGAGTACCTGAAGAGAGGACCTGGTCCCAGGATCCAGGGGGTACAGGCATTTTCTAGACCAGTTTCCCTGTAACTGGGATTATCAACAAGTCTGAAGAGCTGCTTCAGGGGATCTGCAAATCCCTGACACTGTGCTGAGACACACTGCAGGTCTCCTCAGCTCTGCCAGGCTCGGGGGGGATGCGGCGGCGGGTGGCTGGGCCCCACAGCCTCTCCCTCCTCCTGCCCCCTCACCTCCTTCTGCAGTTTCTCAATGGTCTTGTCAAGGTGCCATCGCTCTGTCTCCATTTCGTTCTTCAGTCTCCTTAATTGCTCCTTCTGCTCGGTCTCATCTTTTAGCTTCTCAGACAACTGCTTCTGCTCCTGGATGGCCCGACTCAGATTTCTCTGCAGACGGCAGAAGAAGGACCGCTCTGTCACCTACCTACCAGGTCAGCCACATGAACAGGTGGCAGAGGCAGCATCACAGCCACACCACAAAGCAACCAGCCCTGTTACATCTGTGATAAGGAAAAGGATCAAAATTAAGCCATCACAGAGACACAAGGACACTGTTGGTTCTGAAACTCAGGGACCAAAATGCAAAGTTGACTTTAGCAAAAATACACACAGGAATGAAGGGGCAGACAAAAGATGCATTACAGAAATACGGAAAATGGCCCAAGCTGCTGGAGGTGGTGATTCAGGATAGTGTCCAAAAATCTGACAGAGTTCACGCCTGAAAACCAAGGTAAAGTTATACATTAGACTAGGAAACCTAAATGGCAAATGACATCTTGCAGTACGCAGCATTGCACCTGATGTTCTAGACTTTTCTCTACTATGTACGTGACTCTTAGTTACAACAGCTAAAAATGAATCTGTAAGAAAAGAGTACATTGTCCCATAGGCCAAGAATCCACTTGGGTAGAGGGAGTTATAATCAACAGAATCCATGGGTTGGACTCATATACAGAAGAAAAGGAACTTGGTAGTGCACAGGATAATGAACCTGATGGACAGAAGGTACTAAATGGAAGAGACATTAGTCAGAAAAAGTGCATGTGGGTAGTTATTCAGTGAATCAGCACCAAATACTAGCACTTATCATGAAATGCACCATCTTGGGTACAGTGTTTCCCCTGGGCTCCTCTGGGGCTCTCATCTCACAGCATCACACAGACCGATGTCCTTTATGTAAAAAACATGCAATGCTAAAACCAACCAACCTAAAATATCTTAGGAAGATTACGGTGGCGTCTTTAAGTGGCTAGGCATTAAGACCTTTCGCGTAAGGATATCAAGGAGGGGGCACAGCTCAGAATGACCCAAACATGAGCTCGATCATCTGAAAAAATGTTAGTTACTGCGGGCTGAACGTGCATTAAGCACAGGTACCACTTAGGATCCACTCACTCAGTCTCGTGTCCCTACAAAGCCTGTAAAAAAGGCAGTGGTTTACATTTGCACAGTGCTCAACAGTTTACGAGATGCTGTCACGTGCAGTAACTCAGGCATCTTAAAAACATTCACAAATCAACTTCAGGCACTCCTAGTTCTGCAAAGCTGGCCAACCACATGACCTGGGGCCAGAAAAGCTACCCGTGGAGGGCTGCGCTCAGAGGAACAGCCAACACAGCCGGGTTGCTGAAGTTAATTGCCGCAGGGACCAAGATCAACAAAAGCAGTTGGAAAAGAAGGTGGTAAAAGAAAGGTAATCAGGAGTTCAGTGTGGGGCAATTAGCGGGAGTGCATCCCACCACCTCCAGCTGGGCACACACCAGAGAAAGGGTCAGCCCCTGGGACTTGTGTTTGCGGTTGATTTAGTGGTGCTGGGGACAGGGGGCGGCACACAGATGGCGTAAGGTAAGTGAGGCATGGTTCTGTCGTGTGGGAGAAAACTCTCAGGAACAGGTATCTCAAAATATCAATTCCTGAAAAACAAAAGATATGGAGGGCCATTGATGCCTTCCTGTAGAACCATCAGGATCCAACTCAACCCCTCCCCTGCAGATCCCAGCAGCTTCCCTCATTCTTCCTTCTGGATCCCAGCCCCAGGGGCTCCATCCCACCTTCATATGGTGAGTGCATTTCTGCCTCACCCTGGCTCAGGGAGGGCTCCCCGCCTGACCTGGCTCTGCGGTGCCCCTGGAGATACCCCAGGCTCAACCCCTCAGAGCCTGGGGCCTGGCCAACACCTTCCCGTAACCTTAACACACACACATTTGCCTAGAATAGTTTTGCTAAATGATTTTAAAAGTATTTCTTGTATGCTTGTCTCTACTGCAGAGTGGTAAGATCTGTAAAGGATAGAAATAGATTTTCTATCTGGGTGTGTCTCATAGCCCAAATTCACTATTAGGTATACGGTAAAAACTCAGTGATTGAAAATTAATACCTACCCCCAAAAGTGGTCTGAAGACTTCATATATCAGAATCACCAAAAAAGGGTGGTGGACTCCTTATGTAAAATGCAGAATCTACCCGTTTCTGATGGAATCACAATTCTTCTTAGAGTGGGACCCATGAATTTGCATCTGAAAGTTACCCAGATAATTCTAACAGATGATCAAGTTTAGAAATGCCATTTAGAACAATGTTCTGCCTCTTCACTTATTCAAGAAATATGTTCCAATATGTCACTGCTGAGAAAATGTCTCAAATTCACACAAAAAGAAAAGCAGCAAACTTGGTAACTTTGCTTTGAGGAGTCAGGAGTGAAATGGTCTCCACCAACAGCAGCACTGATTTGGGACAAAACTTTAAAGAAAATGTATCAGGTCAGAGAACTCAAAACGCAAGGTTGGCGGGTGGACAGTGAGTACCCTTGGGCTTGGGGACCACTAACTGTCAATGGATGCAGAGTCTTTTACTACATGGCTGAGCAAGGCCCAGACTCGTCCGTATTAACAATAACCAAGTGGCAGGTGAGCCTACGGGCTTAAAGGAATGACAAACTTGATCAGAAGGAAGCCCTTGTCACACCTCAACCATGGACAGCAAAAGCAGTGGTGCTTTCTTATTCTGTGGTCTCAATACACAGAAGTCCAAGAGGACGGGAGGTGAAGGCATACACACCACACACCGCTAGCCCTCCCTGAAGGAAAGAACTACGGCTTTCCCACCTGCAGAAGTAATTTCTCAAGGGAAGCAGAGGCGGTTCTGCCTTGAATGCAGCTCAAGTAGATTTACACAGCAGCACAATCCTAAACCCAGTGGCAGGGCTGAGGCAAACCAAGAACAGCATCCCCTGTAAGAACCTTTGCCACTTTCTGACAGAGCCGCGATAAATTAGACCTAAGTTCACGTGGTCTTCAGCTACTACGTAAAGACATATTTACACAAGAAGATGCAACAGATTGTTAAAGGCACGAAGATTCCAAAACATAAAATGCTCAAGAGAAAAAGTTCTTCTCTCCTCTTGCTCTAGGGGGTAAGCACCCTTCCGGCTGCCAGCTCTGGGAGAGGTAGGCAGAAAGAGTCAGCGAACTAAAGGAGCCCGGTTCCCAATCTGAGAGAAGGCAAAGGATTTTTGAGTGCTGGTGCACTTTTCATATCACTACTTTAGAGACCAGATAATTCAGATAAAGATGCTGAGGCTGTTGGGCCCTTTTAAACTTCTTGCTGGATTATGCTGCCACCACCGGTTAGCACAGCCACAGGCTGCACGAAACATTCTTGCCATCTCAGCACCGCTGGGGAAACAGGCCTGCACAAAAGTAACACGTCAGGGATCGCTTCCAAGGCAAGGACGGTGGGGGTGGGTGGGGATTACATTCAGATCTTTAGGCCTTGAGGCCATGATCTGTTCTCCCCACTGAATTCCCTCTGAGCTGCAGATTCACAGCTGGTGAACCACTTCCTTCTGTGTGAAACTTTCTGGCTTGACCAACGGGTGATACAGACGGAACCATAATGGCTGTACCCAGTGCCTGGTGTGGACGTGATGACAAAGGTGCAGATCTTTTGTAGAGTACAAATGTTTTCCTCTCTTTCTGTCCCCAGCTAGTTCAGAGATTTAAACCCTGAAACTTTGGTTGCTGGGTTGTAGCCATCACAAGCCTGAAACAGCAGCACAGTGACACTGCCATTCACAGAAAAGCAGCCAAACAAGGGTTTGTAACAAAGGAAAAGGGAAGGAAAAGGAGAGAAAAAAGGGAAGGAAGGAAGGGAGAAAGGGAGGGAAGGAGGGAGAGAGAAAAGAGAGAAAGGAAGGAAGGAAGGAAAGAAGGAAAGAAGGAAGGAAAATCCAAAAAGAGAACAGTCAAACACCAACATTTGGAAAAAACAAGCTTTACTACGTGTAAAAACACGGTCCCTGTCGCAGCCAGAGAGAAGGTGCAGAGCGGGGACTTGGGGGCGAGAGCTGTGGAGCCTCAGCTGACCAGAGTGAACCCTTGTACCAGCAGGTTCCCCTCCTCTAGCCCCGAGGAGATGAGGCTGTGTGTGGAAGGCAAGCTGCAGTTAGGTATTTATAAATCTGAATCCTGACTCAGCACCTGACACTTTTCATGTGCCACCCCCCCTCCCCAGACCTTGCCGGGCAAGCAAGTCCTGATGGAAAAGTTTAACAGCCTCCTCTAAGACCACTGCTTAAAAACACTGCCTTTTACCTCCTGAGAAACTTGCCTGAGGGATGCCTGGTGCAGCTGGCTCTTTAAAACCCGAGAGCAGGTAGAAGGAAGGACACATCTGAATCAGGCAGAGGTCACTGTGCAAAGTCAGCTTAGAACCTCAGTGCAGACCTTTCTCTTTTCTTTAAGAATGTACTTCAAACAATCTTTCTAACCTTCAAATGGGGAAATCTAATTTTCTAAGAATCTACTGATTTTGAGTTCAGATAGCTATCTAACTTCAAGGAAACGACTTCTTCCTGCTCCTTCAATAGCCATCTTGAAGGATTGTACTCTGATGAGTCTGTTTGCCCAGAGGAGAAAGGAAATAGGCTTCGGCCACAGAGCTGGTGGCCTCTTCACACAACTCACATTTTATTTTTTGAAAGCTGTCAGGCTCTTTAACGTCGAGAGCAGGACTCCTCTACCTTGGCGCTCTGGACATGCGGGGAATTTGGCGCTGTGGGAGCTGTCCTGTGCTGAACAGGAAGGATGTGGAAACACATCCCTGGGCTCTGCCCAGTACAGGCCAGAAATATCCCCCAACCTGTGACCACAAAGATGTCTCCAGACATTGCTATGCCACCCAGATAAGAACCACAGGTCTAAATGGACAGCATGAGTCCAGGATGGTTATCACTACAAAAGGGGCTACCTAGAAGCAGAGGACCCATGCAGCCTGCACATGCAGCTCTGGCTTCCTCTGTGGGGGATGAAGCCTACAGCCCTCCATGTTTACCTGAGCATCTTCCAGCTCACTCTCCAGGGTCCTTCTGGCTGACGTGGCTTCTTTTTCTTCCTTCCTCGCGTGCACAAGGGCCTCCTCTAATTGCCGAGTTTCTCCCTACAATGACACACGGGGTCAGTGCACCCCCAGATGTGTGCTGTGCCCATGAAGCTGACTTGGTGGCGTAAGAGGCATGCAGGAGACAGCCACAGACACAGCCAGGTGACTGGTGACGACGTGCCCGTCAGGGGCCCAGGATGGCACACGGCAGCCGTGTTCTCAGATGTGTGGGCCTGTCTGCAGTCCCGTACTTAGCCAGATGCACACACCTGAATCAGTCACCTGGGATGACTTTTTTGAAAATAGAAATATCCAGCCTCAGTGCTAGAGCTTCAGAAACAACAGGTATCAAAAGAACTCAAGCACACAGTTTAAGAAAAGGATTCCAGGTGATGCTGACGCATGACCATCTGGGGACTTTCTGTTGGAATACACCTCCCTCTACATTTCTTTTGTCCCCTTTCATTGTCAGCTGCCATTTCTCACCACCATTGGTGCGTGTCTCTTGCTAACTGCCTTCTACTTCCAGCGATCTGGCAAACCAGATAATCGGTGTGTTAAAACTTGTGTGACTTCAAAAGCTGACAACCAAATGTTATGGAAAGAATCAACAGTCATGAGTGAGAATGGGCCTGAGGGCAGTGTTCAGATGGCATCTTTGGGAGTCTGGGAGGCCTCTGTTCAGTGTCAAAAGGTTGAGCACGTCTGATGTCTGGGCAAACAGGGATTCCCGGGCCTCTACCTGGGCTTCCCACCCCGACCCCATCAGCCGCCTCCCCAGGCCTCTCTCGAAGCCCATCTCCCATTTGCACCACCCGGAGAGGAACAAAAGAAATGGCCTGCAAAGAGATGTTCACGATGGCCTTGACCTTTCCTACTCAATTATGATAACAAATCCCTTTCTGCTTCTCAAGCCGAGTACACAGGAAGGAAGGCTCCCCGGGTGCCAGGCCTGGACTTAAAGCCCAGGGAGCCTCACCTCGAACTTCTTGAGCTTTTCCTTCACTTTGGCTTCATCGCCCTTCATGTCAGCAATCTGCCTGTGCAGCCGCGCGACTGTCCGCTCCAGCTCTCCGACACAGGCCCGCAGCTTCTCACTCTCCTCCTGCAGAGCCTTCACGCGCACTTCCACCCCCACCGGGGTCTGCTCTGCGCTGCTGCTCCGGCTGGCCAGGACCTCGACGTTCTGTTCAAGACACGGAGCAGGTGAGTGTGGGAACCAGGGATAAAGTGCAGCCCCTAGCTTCAAGGATGGCTGACGTTTACTCAAACCACTCCGTGCTGGGCCCCGTGCTAAGCCAGGGATCGGCACACCACGGCCTGCAGGCCCAGCCCGGCCCGCCACCGTTATTAAAATAAAGTCTTACTGGGACGCAGGCACACTGTCTATGACCACTTTTGTGCTGCATCAGCAGTGTCAGGACTTGTGGCCAAAGGCTGAAACATTTACTGTCTGGCGCTCTACACAAAAAGCTTGTCCTCCTTTGCCTATGTTAAGTCCGTGACATGAAATGTCAACCTTTTAATAACTCTTGGAGGTGGGTACTATTCTTATCACCATTTTAAAGACGAAGTAACTGGGCCTTGGGTAGACTGAGGAACTTGTCCACGTTCACTAGGAGGAAATGCACTCAGGCAGACCCAATCCGGAATCTGTTCTGGTAAACCACTGCCTTCTGGTGAGTTCACTTCCCTGACCCCTCCCCACATTGGGAGAAGCTCCTGATGAAGGGCAATTTCTGCTTAGAGATTTTTTAAATGTCCAATACAAAACAGAAGTTAAAATTTGCTTAAATTATGACACAGTTCATAGTGCCAGCTCTAGGTACTATTACCTGCAAAGGAAAGAAATGGCAAAAATTACAGGATGATTACTGTTAATTCCAGATGTCACACAGGTGTTTTTATCTTTTGGCTCTGCAACTTAGAGTAACAACAAGTGAGGCGGTCCAGAGTCCCACCTTTCCCGGCAGACCCCTCGTCTTCCATTTTCCCCTTACTGCAAAAATGCCAATACCAATAAACCCAACGCTCACGAAACAGCAGGGCAGGTGCCTGGGAGGTAAGAGAGGCCCAGGGAGGGCACGATTTGGCTTCGAAGGCTACGTCATGGCCCACGGGGGAAAGCTATCCACTGGAATTGCTTCCTTGCATAGCCTTTCATAAAGAGCTTTAAATCTTTTAACAGTACAGTAAGTTATATATCTTGAACTTCACCAATTACAGAGTTTCATAAACCAGAGCATCTTTCACAACCCAAATGTTTAATTCTATGCATCTGGGAAAACTCCTCAGAATCAAGCTACTGAGTCAGAACATGGTTAACTGGCACTGCTACGAGAACACTAAGGTGCCCAACAGCTGGGATTTCTCAGAACTCCTTGGATATCATTTCCCACTGGAACCAGCAAGATGAATGAGGAGAAATAAAGTGTGGCTGAAAGCCTGAGGAGGAATCTAAAAAATTCAGTAACTGATCTTACCAATGAAAGAAAGAGGAAAGTCCAGATTGCCAACCCTTTCCTAACTCCCTCATTAAGAGATAAGAGATTACAAAGCTACAGTTGTCTAGACATTGTGGTGCTGGTGTACGGACACACGTAGTTCAGCTGGACAGGACTGAGAGTCTAAAAATAAACCCAACATTTACAATATCAGCAGATTTTCAACAAAGGAGCCAAGACAATGCAATGGGGAAAGAAGAGTCTTCAACAAATGGTGCCGGGATAACTGGACGTCCACAGGCAAAGGAACGGAATCAGACCCCTTCCTTACACCACACCCACACGTAAAAACTAACTCAACATGGACCATAGACTCAAACAAGATCTAAAACTACAAAACTCTCCTAAAAGAAAACACAGGAGTAAATAGCATGAGCTTGGGTTCGGCAAGGCTCCTTAGATACAACATCAAAAGCGCAAGTGACAAAAGGAAAAAAGATAAATTAGATTTCATCCAAATTAAAGCCTTTTGTGCCGCTATTGATACCAACGAGAAGGTGAAAAGACAACCCACAGAATGAGAGAATATATTTACACATCACGTATCTGATGAAGGACCCATATCTAGACTCTACAAAGAATTCTTCAACTCAATATTAAAAAGATAATTCAATTTTTTAAATGGGCAAAGGATCCGAATAGACATCTTTCAAAGAAGACACAGAAAAGTCCAATAAGCACCTGAGAAGACATTCAACATCACTACTTATTAGAAAAATGTAAATCAAAGTCATAATGAGCCACTTCACACCCACTAGGATGGCTATACCCAAAAGACAGGTAACAGCACAGGTTGGGGAGGGTAGAGAGAAATCAGAACCCTCATACATTGCCGGTGAGAATGCAAAATGGTGCAGCCACTTTGGAAAACAGCTTGACAGTTCCTCAAAATGTGAAACAGAGTCATCATAAGATCCAGCAATTCCAGTCCTAATTGGAGAAATGAAAACTTATGGCCACACAAAATCTTGCAAAAACAAAATCCCACAGGAGCGTTATTCATGGTAGCCAAAAAGCAGCAACAACCCAAATGCTCATCAGCTGGTAAATGGCTAAACAAAACATGGCCTGTCTGTCTGTATGATGGAATATTATTTGGCTCTAAAAAGGAATGAAATACTGATACCTGCTACAGCGGGGATGAAGCCTGAAAACACGCTAAGTGAAAAAAGTCATTCATAGAAGGCCACGTATTGACATTTATATAAAATATCTGGAATAGGCAAATATATAGAGATGGAAAGTAGTTTGGTGGCTGCGTGGGGCTGAGGGGAATGGGAAGACTGGGAGATGATGGCGAAAGGGCACAGGGTTTCTTTTTGGGGTGATGAAAATGTTCTAAAGTTAACTGTAGTGATAGTTCCAGAACTCTGGAAACACTAAAATCCAATGCTTTTGCATTTTAGTTGAATTCTATGTTATGTATCTCAACACAGCTGGTCTAAAAAAAGGGGGGGAGGGGGGAGACCAAGGAAGCCTGGAGCCTGAGTCAGACGGAGGGGCTGAAGATCTGAGCTCTGCCAAGGCACTAATGAGAGGAAGAGACTAAAGACATCTGCCTAGATCTTCTAGTAAAGTGAAGAACTCTCCCAAGTGCAGGCAGTGATCCTTCCTCCACCCAGAAATCTCAGGAAGTACAAGATTCTGAAAACCAGATCTGGCTTAAGCTGGACTTGGGCCAACCTGGCACCCTGACATGCTAGATAAAGGACCCTGCGCTGTGTTTTGATGTTTAGAATCTGGCATTTCCTCTGTTCGAAAGTTGCGGGGCACAGCCTGAGTCCATCTGGGCCAGGAGGGTGGACCTGCAGGTTATCCCTCAGCTTCTGGCCGGCAGGGGTCTGCTCTGATCCTAGCTCTCAGTTTCACAGGCTAAGTGTGACTCTAGGGGAACTTGGACGTTCCCCTAGATACTTAGTCCTGATCTGACTATGTGTAAAATGATAGTTCTTCTCTGTCTTCATAGTATGGTAGACCACATGATGCTTACAAATAAATTTAACTTAAGCCTCCATTGGCCAACCTTTCTAGAGCCTCTCCCCAGTTCCTGCCCTCTACCACCCCCTACCTAAAACACTCCCCCCCCAGTACATTATTTTAGATAAAACCCACAGGATAAAGTTGCTTTTCCCGAAACCATATCTAATTTGCCTGTAGCAGTGCTGGAATCTAAAAGAGTAAAAATCACATCCCTTTGTTCAAGGCAAGTCCTGCATGCAAGTTCTTCTCTGTGGCTTCTCGAGAACTCCAAAAGCCCTTCCAACACTCAACCATGATCTGTGCTCCATCTCTTCCAAGTGCTTAGGTTTGTATCTCATGGCTGTGGCAAGGGCAGCAGCACTCCCCCTGGACCAGAGCTGGTAAAGAGCCTCTCTGATAGATCGCTGGGGACAAACACTGCTGACCTCACTTAAGCTGCTAGTACTTCGTTTCTGTGATTCTCTGATCTTAAGTCTTGTATGTCACACAGTCTTAGGGAGGAAGTTCCATCAAATAGAACCAAAGAGTGCACAGTTTCTAACAACTCATTTAGCCACATCATACCCCCTACAGAGTATCTACTTGTAGAAAGATCACATGGATTTGCCTTTTACTACCTTGACTGTTCTTTGCTCATACAAGCAGTCAGAAAGAGTTAACAAAAATCAACTCCGAATTCCACTCCGAAAGGCTGGGAACACCGTGCTAGGTCATCGCCACAATGCAGCAAATGTGCTCTGTTCTCTTGTTTTTCAAGACTGGACCATCCTTTAAAATCTCCCCGAGATAATTTCTTCACCTATCAGGCAGCCAAGGTCAAAAGGCCGGGTAACAGCGTAAGTGGTGTAAGGAAACAAGCTCTCTCATCCCCCGTTGGCAGGGCTAGAAACTGGTAAGAGCTCCTGGAGGGCCACAGGGTAGAATCAATCAGGACTGTAACGTACCTTCCCTTCGACCCAGCAAATACTCTTCTAGCCCTGATGCCGCATGTGCGCAAATAAGCATGATTATCATTGCAGTACTAAATAACAAAGGACTGAAAAACACCAAATGTCCATTAGTCAAGCACTTGTTATATAAGTTACATCAGTTCAATGATATCCCATGCAGCTGGGGGAAAAAAGGAACAAGATTAAGTGAGGAAAATGCAAGGAACAGAGTAGCAGTACACGTGGCGTGCTTCTGTTTGTATAAAAAGAAGGTGATGGGGATAAATACGCATTTACTTGGATACACAAGAAACTGGTCACGCTGGCTGGCTGTGAGGAAGGGAACTGGGGCTATGGAAAGAAGCGGAGCGAGTTGTTCCATTTTGAACCCTCTTATATAAGTTTTAAATTTTGAAGTATGGAAATTCAAGGAATAATAAAAATGTTTAAATTAATATACATTTCCTTTGAAAAGACCACCAACGGCCACAGGCACCGAAGGACAACCACCTGCCCAGCCCAGTTCTCACCTCCTCCAGCCTCCAGAAACCCCTCCCCAGAACATCCGCGGATACTTCTGGGCCATGAAAGAGAGCAGAGTGGGAGCCAGGGAGCAGCTGCACAAACAGAGCAGAGCGCCAACTCTCCCACACTGGTTTACAGAGTTAAGAAATTCCTTTTCACCACATATAGCTGGGAGAGTAGAAAAGGCCCAGATGGCCCAGGACTTGCATTTACATGAGTGCTTCTCCAAATTTTCCACCCAAGCAAATCCTAAGGCAGAGAAGTCCAATGCAGGGTGACAAGAGACACCCAAGGGACTGCACAGAACTGCTTTCAAGGCTTGGGATATCTCCATCAAAAACGCACGTACACGTTGCAGTCAACAGTGTAACTTTCATTCCACTCCATGGTTCTTTTCGTATTACGATACTGTGTCCTTGCTGTTCCGGGAAGACGGACCACTTTCACCCTGAAGCTTTGCCAAGCACTCTCGTCCCCATCCACCCAGCACACTCACACACATCGTAGCCTGAGTAACACAGACATACATCATCTCAAGAATGGCACTCCCAGTTTTAATTTTAAAAATGCGCATCTAAGAGTGTAGAGAAAGGAGCGGGATGTCCTGCAGTTAGTCAACCAGATTAGACTCAAATCCAGACTGTGCCTCCTTCAGGGGCCCTTCACTGGGCCTGGCCCCGCAGAACCTTCGTCTCCTTATCTGTAGACAGGGAACAGGTCACCTGCCCACACCACTGTAAACATCCAGTTAAATGAGGCGACGGCTCTTGTGGCTGCTACTGCTATTATGACCAGGACAAAAACCCACATGTACTTCCCAAAAGGTCAGGATTTTGCCCAGCTCACCGGCTGTGGTTCTAAATCCTCAGACTTGGCTTCACACTATCACCTGTACATTCTGACCAGCTCAGTATCAAGCCTGGATTTCTCAAAAGAGAGAATCGAGATCTTCTAACAGTCTTTCCAGGGCAACTGTACCACCCAAATTACATGATCCCTTTTTATTTTAAGGGCAAGTCAGGTTTCGTGGTTGGCTAATTCATTAACAATTTAGCTCAATTTCCCAATTGAGGATGGTCTGGCAAACAGATGGCAACTAAGAAAATTCTTCCAAAACAGACAAACAGCATGTTTCAACGTGCTGAATTGTTACATTTCCACTACTTCTAAAATAATTGACTTTTAACCATATGCTCCAGTTACTGATTTAAAAAGGGGGGTAGAGGCGGAATGTCTAATTGTTATAACCAAAACAAAAACAAACAAACCAAAAAACAGCAAAACCCTAGTCTTTGCCTGGTACTGCCATTCACTGCAAATAATGACTTGCTTAGAAGCTGGCACATTTTCATGAGTTAACGCCCACAGTTAGAAATGTTCACACTGTCGCCTGGGGCCAGGGGAAATGTTTATCCATGACAAGCACAAAATTCCACAATAATGCCACAAATGCTGACATCTGAGTGTTTTTCCTGACCCAAAGGTGTTGCTGCACTTTCCCTGCAGGAGCACAGACTGGACACCTCAGACAGACTCGCTCCCAGGGGATAAAAAGCAACCGTATGGGAGGAGGCCCTCCCAGCCCGTCCCAGCGCAGACCCAACACACACACACATCAGATTTTACTAATTAACAAGGCCTCTGCTGCAGCCCCCTTTGTTTCTTTTCTGTCTCCCGTTTTTGCTGAGTGAGGAAAACAGCTGAGGCGTGGAAGCCGGGAATCCAGGGAATGGAATGTTGGCTCGTTGGTTCCACGTCACTGGCCGCCCCCACATCCCAGTGAGTGAGCCTGCAGGACCTCTGCTGGTGGTCCCCGAGGCCAGGTCACCACCTTCTCACCGTCACGGCTGTGGATACCCACTTTCACGTCCACTGTGAGAACCTGGTCACAAACAACTAGTCCCTTTCTCAGTCTAAATGTGTGGAGAGCCAGGTCCCCTGTGTTAGGTCTTCAGCATCCCCCTCACCCGAGCAACAGTAAACTATTTAGGAACAGAAACAGCATCTTTTAGTCACAAGTTGCTCACTTCATCGCTTCCTCTAGTTACCTGTGAACTTGACTGGCATGAGGCTTCTAAGCCAGAACTTCTTGCTTTAATGAGCATGGGACTCCCCTGGGGATCTCTGTAAATGCTCATTTTGACTTGGGAAGCCCAGAGCAGGGCCGGAGCTCTGTACTTCTAACAAGGTCCCAGGCAGTGCCAGCAGCACTGGTATGTGGGTCCTCCTGTGAGGACTGAAGAGAGGCCCTCAGACCTCAGGGCCCTCCCGCAGACGTCAGCAGCTCCGGTCCCCACACTCCTAGCCCTTTATGCTTCTTGGGATGACTCCAGTGCCCAGGACAGGGTATCAGGAGGCTTGGGGGCCACAGCAGGCTGTGCAGCCAGCTCACACTGTGACCTACACAAATCCATGACCCCTCCAAAGTCAATTCACATCTTTAAAAAAGTGTAACAGGTAAAACTGGCTCTAAATGGGTCAGATAATCCCCGCCCTCCAAAAGAGTTACATAAGCTTCAAAAAGCTGAAGTCCCTGTACCAATGTGAAGTGATGGGTTTCTCCTTCCTTCTTTTTGACAGCCCACATACAACCATTTTGGTGAAACTGGGATTGAGCCATTGAAAAGCATCCTTTTAAAGCCCCTTCTCTAAGAGCTACATCAGAGTTTCCAAAACTTCTCTCAGTGTACTTCCCAAATGTCAACACCATTCCTTCCCAACATACTTGTAGTTCAGAACTGAACAGGTTACAGTTATCTCATTGATAAGCTTGCTTGCTTGCTTTATTTATTTATCTATCTATCTATTTATATTATTGGGGGGAAGTAATTAGGTTTATGTTTAGAAGAAGTACTGGGGATTGAACCCAGGACTTCGTGCACACTAAGCATGCGCTCTACCACTTGAGCTAGAACCTGCCCCCATGTAAGCTCTTTTTATTTGTTTGTTTGTGGATGGGGGCAGTGCATGGGAAGAAGGGAATGAACGTGGTCAGGGAAATAGTAAAGACACAGAGAATACTCATGACCAAAATCCCACATATTTCCAACGAAAGGTGATTCCAAAGCCAAAACACAGTGGAGGTCAGTATTCCGTTTCCCAGACTCTGCTAATAATTTACGAAACGACGGCTTCAGGCAAGTCATTTAACTTCCACGTGCCTTCAGTCCCCTTCTCTGTAACGGGAAATGGTCAGTCTAGCTGATTTCAATGTCCCTGCCAGCTGTAAAGTCTGGGATTCCAGCACGAACTTGAAGAAACTGGGTAGTATTCGGCAATCATTAAACTAAGAATTCTAGAGCCTTTACTCCTTCAACATCATACTTAAATTTCATTTTCAAATGCTGTCAGCTAAACTCAGATGATTTTACCACCGGTCCTGCCATGGCATCTTGAAGTAAGGACTACATCCAAAGACCGACTTCCTGCCATGGAACAAAGCATTACCAGCTCATTCTCTCTCCACAGTCACCAACCTGCCAGAACTCACCGAGTTGGAACTATGAGGCTTAAGGAAGATTTTGCTTACATCCTGTTTTTTCAAAGCCCTGGTGGTAATTTCCCTGCTTAAAAACCACCTAAAAGATACTCCCTTTTAATTATATTAAATTACCCAGTTTTTCCTGGAGTAACGAGGTGATTATATAGGCTAAAAATATCATTGGTTTTCTTCATAATGTCCTTGTGAAGTAAGTCAATATTTAATTCCCTTTAAATAGTTAAAAAACCAGTAAGATTTCGCCTCAGAGTGGCCTGTAATTCAGACACAGGTTCAAGACAAAAGTTGTGCTAATAAAATACTTCAGAAGTCTACTCAGACAACACATTTGACAAAGGTTCTCATTTAAGCCACACAACAAACCTACAGATATTCTACATGGGGATAAAAATACCTAGGGTAAAAAATACTCTGCACACAAAAATGTCAAGCAATATCCCCACGAGGCAACATACTCAATAACTATTCAGGCCTTAACACATGGTACGATGCCACTGATATGCAACATCTACACTAGGCAAATTCACAGAGCAAGACAGTGAACTGGTGGTTGCCAGGGGACTGGGGAAGGGGGAAGTTGGGATGTAAGGGGCTTCGTTTGGGGGTGATTGATGGGTTTAGGACTTGCATGGTGGTGGTGGTTGCCCAACCTTGTGAATATATAAACATCAGTGAATTGTACACTTTAAAATGCTGAAAACAGGGAATTTTATGTTCTGTGAATGTTACCTCAATAAAAACAAAACAAAAATCGTTCAGGCCCTGGAGCTGCAGGACCTGAAGTGGTCCTGCTTGCTTGTCTCTAAGCCTTGGTTTTCCCCGTTGTGCTAGCGATGAATGGAGACGTTCTGCTAAGCATGCGGCAATGTCTCAGGCACACGGTAAGATGATGACAGCTGATGACAGCTACATACAAGGTCATGCAGCCCAAAGTCATAAACCAGGGTCTGAACTGAGTTCTCTGACTTCCGCCTCTGATCTCCGCTGTGAGCTACCAGGTTCTCCCGAGGAGGGCAGCAGCTCCAGGGAAAACTGCCCACCATCAGCCAGAGGGGAGAGGAAGACCCACACCTGCCCAGTGAGGCTTCAGCAACGTCCACACACTCATTCTGCTTTAAAGTGGGAGAAAAGGAACATGCAATTGTATCACGAAAACAGCGCTTCAAGGGCTTCTCTGAAACAGAGCCCTGGGGTACAGACTTTTAACTACGCTTCTGCCATTCTTTTTTTTTTTTTTTAACACTACTCCTTCAAAAATTCTCACAAAAAATTACCCCAGTGTTTCTGGGTCATTTCAGTGTCCAGATCAAAAGAGCCTCCCATCTGTAAGACACCATTTCCCTCGCCATGAGGGCCACAGTTCCCACTAATCCTGTGACCAGCACGTCAAAGGTGTTTATAAAACCCAACATCCTCCTGCAGTGCAGTCAACCCTTCAAGGAGCTGCCGGCTGGCGGAAGGGACTCCACCCAAACAGAGACAGGAGTCCAGAGTTCTGCATCACCAGGAAAACACTGGGAGGTGGGGACAGGAAAAAAGCAGGGCTCAGATACCCAGTTAGGTTCACTGTCCCTGACAGCTCAGTTTCATAAATGGTTAAAATCAGCTTGCTGTCAGCACACACACGCCCAACAGGTTGAACAGGATTTCTGAAGACAGACGATAAACAAGCAGGTTCTCCAGGGCATTGCCTACTGGGGAGCTGCGGGGACCCCTCCAAGATAAACCAAAGGCTCAGTGTGAAGCCAGCGGGGCCTAATCAAGTACACACCACTACCATTCCCTTCTCAGAAATCTTGTCATTTCCCAAAGCTGATCCTTCAACTTTCCCATCGTGCTACCATGCTTCTGTAAATGCTGAGACGATCGGCCCTAAGTCGTAGAAATCATGTCATTCAAAATATTTAAAAAGAAATTCTCAGACCAAGAGCTTTCAGTCTGATGACCACTCCCATGAGCACCTCTTTGCACCCCCGAATCAGACCATTTTCCAGGCAGGAAATTGTCAACTTTTCCCTTCATCCCCCTACCTCCATGGCTGCAATAACAATGCTAACAGGCTCTGGAGAAAGAAAATCAGGACGACCTTGTGTTTGGGAGGGAAGAGGCTGGGCCAATACTCTCACCAAGCTTTGAAGCTGGTCCCACAATCTCCAGGGTTATGATATATGACAAGGCTGACCTTTATTTATTTCCTCCTTCAAGGATGTAGGCTGTTCCCTGGGGCAGAGTTGGGCAGACTGGGCTCCTGCAAAGCCCATGCATGGTCTCCGGGCTTCTCCTTGCAAGCCAGCCTACTGGGGTCAGCAGCTAGCTCTACCTGCAGGCAAAGGGGGCAGGGCCAGAAAGAGTAATGCCCAGATCCAGGGAGGGGTACCTGCCTACTCTGAGGCTTTGTCCAAGTCACCATTTCTCTGAATCACAGTTTGGTTTTTTTGAAAAACAGAGGTGGTATTATAGATCACTCACTGCATGGATCAAGAGAAATGAAAGATGACAGTGCCAAGTGTCAAAACACTAGTCACTATATAAACAGCAGTGTCCAGGAAGGAATCAGTATGTACCGCCCAGAAGTTATAGAACATAAATCACAGATTTCCTTCTAGACAAAGGCCCTGGAGGAGGCACAGTGACTTTTTGGCCTCCATCCCGTTGGTCTAATTGTTTCCCAGCCAGGGCTGCTGGCACGACTCTCACTCAGGCCCTCCGTTTCTGAATGAAGAGAAAGACAAATGTCACCTTCCCTCTCAGAAGAGCTGGCAGAGAAGAGGGGAGGGATGGCGTCACCAAGTCTGATCAAAGACCTACCCCAGGACCACTTGAGGACCAGGTCCCACTGGTTTTTTTTAAAAAGGTCATTTTGGGCACCTACCGTTGAGGCCCCATAAAATCACCATGGTGGTCACTGGTGCTTCTCCCCTCCGGGCACATGTACGGTTGTGCTTGCCTGTCTCCTTGAAGTCAGGTATGGCCATATGACTAGCCTCAGCCTATTAAATGTGAGTACAAATAACACGTGCCCTAGCCAGGTCCAAACTCTGAGAGCCAGCTAGTGAGTCACCATCCACCATTTCCTCTGCAGCAGCCATCACAGATGCCAGGGTCCCCCAGTGACTCTGATGAGCAAAGCGACCTGCACCGCACGCCACCGTGACCCACATGAGAAATGAAACGTGGGCAAGAGATAAGCTTTTCTTAGTTAAGCTACGTAAGATTGTGTTATTACAGCATGATCTAGCCTACCACATCATGGGAAGACCTATACTTAGAGGTTCCGCTCACCCACCCCTGGTCCACTGAAAACAAAACCCTGAGTACATCACAGACTTCGTCCCAAAGAGCCAACGGAGCTGTGACAAGGAAAGAGCACGGCTTCCAGAGTCAGGCAGACTTGTGTTCAAATCCTGACTTGACCCACTACTAGCCATGTGACTCTGAGCTAGTCAATTACCCTTTACTTCTTCAATTCCCTCAACTCTGAAACAGCAATTATATTACTCACTACACAGGGGCGTGAGCAGTAGGGGTGGGGGATTAAAGTGTGCAGTGTGTGGCCAGGCAGGCAGTGTGCCCTAAGGAAGCACCGGTGACTGCAGTGACCCTCCCCACTATCTTCACCCTGCTTTGGTCACATACCAGCTGTGGAACTAGAACCTCCACTTCCTGCTCTACAAAATGGGGACGCAATACTGTGCCCAACTCACAGTGTCCACAAGGGCTCGTAGGAGAGCGTCCGTGGGAGCAGCCAGCACAATGCGGGCACAGGTGGCAGCTGCTCAGGGAGTGACATACCCACCCTGCCCCCACTCTAAGCCCTTTACTCTGCCTGCCCTGAGCGAGCCCTGGGGCAGGGGAGCTGCGCCCCATGGACACAGAGGGCCCAGCCCTCTGCTGGCCTTCTGCCCTGGGCTCCAGATTGTCCTTCACGCCCCATCTTACCAAAGGCCACTCTCCCACCCCCATCCAAGTCACTGACTCCCATTTACCAGACCACAAGCACTGCTTTGCCCAGGGACTCTGACTCTGCAGACTTGGCACACCAACCTGACCTCCGAGATACCCACACCAGCCTGGACGACCCACAAGTTTGAGAAGCTGCCTTGGATATTATTCACAGATGTGGCCCACCTGTAGGGCCAGCGCTGCAGGAGTGAGGCGAGGTCCTCGCCAGGGCTCCTACTGACCTACTATTGAGGATTCAGAGAGCTTAGCGGATTCTCCCGACCCCAGCTTTGATAGAGCATTCGAGCCAGGCTCCGAGGAGTAACTGACCTCCCGTCTAGGGAACGCTGCCATTTGCCAGACCCCTGACCAAACACTCAGAGCGTCCTGAACTGTGTGTCCTTAGGCAGAGGCTTAATGCAGTGCTATCACGGGTACTGAGACATCCCAACTGAGAGTGGCCCAAGCTGAAGGAAGGCTGGAGGCAGAACTGAGTGGCAACGCAGTCCCAGGGCAGCCCCTCACTAGCTGTTTGGCCTGAGGGAAGTCACAACCTCTCTGAGCCATCCAATGTCAGGGGAGAAGGAAAGACAATTAACTTATTCATTGTATGTAAGCACTCCCCATCGATTGTCTACATTCAATAAAGATACAAGGTAAATGAGGCACAGTGCCTCATTAAAGAGTTTGAAGTCCCACAAGAAAGTTAAAAATATTCACAAGTAATTATAAGTAGTCACGGCCTCAAGAGAGGGTCACAAGCCCAACAGTCTAATGGCCTCTAAGATCGTGCCCATCTCTGTGAGTAAAAATACGGCGCCCGCATGGCAGATAAAGGTTATTTTCTCTTTCTGGCCTACCCAAGTTTCCATTGCACCAGATAAGTTCAAACAACCTGGATATTCATTCATTCATTCCTATCTTACTCATAAAGTGGTAGAATGTCAGCGCTATTTGGGACACCGAATTTCTCTGGTTCAAACCCAAGTCTGAATTTCCCCTATCCCCTCATCTCTCTCCACTCCCACCATATCTTTGATAGATAACCAGCCTCTGCTTCCTGGGGTTGGAAACTCACTACCTCTCAAAACAAGCCTTTCTGTTTTGTCACAGCTCTCAGCCATGGTAACATCTCCTTCATGCCGAGCTGGTATCTGCATTCCTACAACATCACTGGGACCAACCAAGAAAGGGCATAGTCCTTCCTCCAAATGACAGCCATTCAAATATTTGAAGTCTGCATACCTCCTTCATACCATCTTGTCTTCTTTAGACTAAACTTTCAAAGGTCCTTCTTCACCCACTGGAGTGCAGTATCAAGTACTCTCTCAAAGTGTGAGGCCCAAAACTAAAACAATACTCCCTGAAGAGCCTTGCTGGCCGTCACCCTGATTACCAAGTACCCCAAGCTCCCGAGACAAAGTCTCTCAGTAAATAAAATAGTCCCTCACAGATACATGTCTGCATAGAGGCCAAAGAGGAAACCTGATGCTTGAACCCAAGTCCACAAGCTAAAGACAGCTTTGTCCACCTCGAGACAGACATCCAGTAGACCCTTCCCAGGACCTGCCCTGTGTGTGATACTGCAGGGACCAATGATGACAGTAAAGGTGTCACTGCTGGGGCCCTCTTGCTCCAATCCCTTCTTCAGCTGCCAGCCCCTTTCCGCTTCTCCCCACCAGGGTGCCCCAACACCCCTCTGGCTCTCACGCATTTATTTCTCAGCTGCAGGAGCTCACCCTTGTGCCCTAATCCCATTCTCTTTGCTGGTAAGCTGTACCTTAACTCTGCTGGGGATAAAAAGAAGACAATATCTTTTTTTCCTCTCAAACTTCTCTTCCATTTGCCAACACCCTCCACCCCATCCCATTCTAGGGCTACACGTGGGGAACCAGATGAGGGGGCCAGTTCACTACTGGTCCAGGGGAGCTGCTGTTTGCACCCACAGGACAAGGCTCTGGGGCCGGGCTGGCGTAACAACACCTACTGAGTGATCACTCAATGCTGGGCATGGTGCCCTCCCCACGGGCATCTCACTAGTGCTAAACTTAACCCCTACCCCTCCCAAAAGGGACACCATTAAATTCTTTACCTGTAAGTGAGGAAACGGAGACATTCAGAAGTTAAGTAATTAGCTAAGGCCTTGAGCTAGTGAGCAGCAAAGCCCAGAACCACCCTAGGCGGTCAGACTTGAGAGCACAGCAGACTGACCACCAGCCAACAGGCTCTTCCAGGCAGGGCCTGCACCTCGCTCAGCACCCCAGCCCGGCCAGCGCCTGGTACACAGCACATTCATACTCAAGCGTAGTGAATTAACTGGCTCTACGTGTTTCTAAGCATCTAAGTATATTTGAAGGTGTCCAGTGGTAGTCATCAAATCCTCACACTGCCTGCCTGTACATTTATTTGATGTTATTTTATCAACACACACGATTTCCCGTGTCATGAGCTGGATCAACCCTTGCTATCTGGCCTGAGAACCTAACCCCAACTTATAACAATGTCTCCATGAGAAAATTCTTTCAACGTCCAAACACCCTACCTAAAAATAAAATTTTTAGCCCCGTCCTGTCCTAAATTGAGCCTGCAATTAGCAGACTGCTTCATTAGGGTGCCGTTTACCTTCGCAGTACTAAGAGGTCTGTCCTGCCTGAAGTTGGCCTCACTTTGCTGTGCTTCTGCCTCAGAAAAGATGCCTGGATCTCAAAGGAATGTGTGAACTGGACACTCATCACATTTCTCTACAAAGTCCCCATTCTCAATCCAAATTTTTCACAAAATTGTAGCTCTCTGAAGGCTAAGGGTCTTGCTTAACCTAACAAGTGATTGTCCTAACGAACGAACTTTCAATTCCCTGAGATGGCTGGAATTTTTGAGCTTAGGAGAATCCTGAAACATACAGTAGCCACTCATTTTCCAGATGAGCAAACCAGGGCCTGGAGCGGTTGAATGACTTGTTCAAAGTCACACAGTGGCATTTCAGCCATGCGGGAACTTGATGGACTTAAATTTAACCACCTCATTACACATTACCTGTTAACCTAAGTAATAACGTTCCTACTTCCTGACAATGACAATGCAATTCTGAGCACACACCTTCTCTCTTCCAGCTCTGCCTGGGAACCCAAGTGCCCTTATGCTTACCTGGTCTCAGAAAAACACAGACAAGACCGTCTTTCAGCCTCCTGCTGCTGAGAGTGGCCGCCTGCCAAGGGGAAAGGGCAGGAAGAGTAACATCTTACATTTCCTTCTCAACCTGAAGGATGCGTTTTCCCATTCCTACTCCGCCACCCAAGCCCAGGGTCTCATTGACTCAGTTCTAGAAAACTAGGGTGCCTCATTCTAACACACACCTCACTGCTCACCTCATTCACAGCATGTCTTCTAGAATGATCCTGCAAGATGACACTTCCACCACGACCCATCTCAGCTCAGAGTCCAGAATGAATCCAAACTCCTGCTAGCTCGGCCTCCAAGACTTCTCTACTGACTTTGGTCTACCTAGTCAATCTGACTTTGCCCAAGTTTCACACTCTGTGTCCAACAGACTGGTTCTTTTTTATACTGTATGCCAGGCTCATTCCCAATGACAAGCTTTTGTCTAACACCCAGGACCCTTTGTGGAAACTACTCTCCAAAAAAGAATGCTACACAATACAGCATTTCCCAGAAAGTATTCTACCAAAAAAAAGTAATGTGGAAGGTTTTTTTTTGGGAAAAAAAAAATTTTGTGGTTATACAATTCTGAGAAATTCTTACAACTGAGTCCTTTCTTAGAGAATCATAATCCACCTTTAGCCCACATTTTCAAGGCTCTGAGAAGGCCTATAATAGGTAAAGCCATTTAACTTTATCCCAAGAGCCCCTAGTTTGTCTGAGATCTACCCTCCGTTCTCCATCAGTCCACTTCACCATTCCAAGCTGCTATCACTCCTTCCTGGACAACAGCAAAAGCCTCCTAGCTGGTCCACCCACATCCCCTCTTTTGCCCTCTCCAGTCCATCCCCCACACACTTTGAAGCCCAAATCAGATCGTGCCATCCCCTGCTTAAATGTCTCAATGGCTTTCCTCTGCTCTTAAGGATAAAGACAAATACAAACAACAAACCTTCTTACCTCAGTCCACGGGTTTACGTGGTCTACCATATCTGCCCAATCCCATCACATACCATACTTCTCCTCACTCAACTCATCTTTCCAACAGCCTTTTCTTTTCTAAGTTTCTTCCTATACCACGCTCCCTCCTACCCCAGGACCTTTGCACACCTGCCTGGAAGACTGTCTCTGCACATCATTCGCTCTTGCACAGCCCAATCATCACCTCCTCAAGGAAATGGTCGCTGACCTTCCAGACTTGGTTAAATCTCCACCCCTCTCTTCTACGCACATTGCTGCAATTTGTATTTACTTGTGTGGCTTTTTTCCTTATATCTCTTCCACGGGACTGTAAGCTTTCTGCAAGCAATGAGCAGGTATCCATTTTTACTCAGTAGATTTAATACAGTGTCTGGCCCGAAGTAAATACTCAAATACACACACACACACAAATTGTTGAAACAATCAATCTCAAGTAGGAGCAACCTACGTGAAAAAAAAGAAGTATGATATAATACACTCCATAACAGAGATATAAACTGACTGCTCTGGGAGACGGGACAAGGGAGCCTTAACTCTACCTGGTGAGATGGGCAAAGCTGCAAAGCACTGGGCACCAAGCAGACAAGGGAAGGGAAAGGCAATGCAGACAGAAAAAACAGCACATGCCAAGGTATGGAAGCTCTGCAAGGACTGCTTGCTTCCTGGTAGATTCTGCTTTACATCTAGACCACCCCCACCTGCAGTCCTTGAGGAAGAAGAGTGTCTTTTAAGCTCTCTTCTCTAGCATGACAGGTGGTGCACTGGGGCACTGAAGTGTCCGCTAACGTGAGCAGTGAGCATCTTCCAGTTTATCAGTGGTGCTCCCTTGCGGATGGGCATCCTCAGGCTGCCCACCCCGCCTGCGTGCGTGCCAGTCCACAGCTCTGCTGCACAGCACGCACGCTCAGCTGTCACAGCCTTGAGATTAAAGCCACTTCTGGAAACCGCAGGTCTCTCTTTAACCCCACTCTGTGGTCAGCCACTGACATCCAACAACATTCTTATGGATGCTGAATGGGAGGCCTAGATTAAGAGCGTCAGCTTGCTCCGGACCCTTTTCTGGGGCTTTGAGTGCAGTGGATCCAAGCTGAAGCAGGTGTGTGCGCATCTTTATTCCCACTGCCACAGGGAGATGCATGCCAGATGCTTCTCCTAGAGTTTGTTTTAATCAAGAGGAATCCTGTAGGAACCACCCCCCACCCACCCTCCAACCCCCTGACCAGGCCTGTTCTTTGTTCCACAAAGCAAACAGCTAGTTCCGCCTGCCAGGGCAGCCGAGGTGCACACACGCAGGAGCAAACAAAGAGGCCCTCTTGCCCAAGATTTTCTTTCCTGTTGGCCTGACACGGTTGCCGGTGCCCTTTGTCTGAAGTCACCAGATGTGCCAGGCACCCTCAGGGAACCGCGGTAGCTGGGTATATCACTCCCTGACCTTCCATTTCCACCGCCGCCCTCACAACACCCAGCCTAGTAGCACAGGGAGGGGCAGGTGGGGGTAGAGGGGACAGTGGTCTGCTGCTCTGTTCTGAATGCTGACGTGCTGCTCCCAGAGCAAGTGCGTCCAAGTCCCCCACGGAGTGGTCCTGATGCCTGGTCCCTCACTCCTCCCTCCTCCCTGGCCTGCAAGCATCCATCCGGCATGTCTACACTGTGCCAAGACTGTGCCACCAATGACCTTGCGTCACCCTCACCGCTGCTCCGAGGCTCTGTCATTATTCCCACTGTGGTGACAGGGAAACCTGGGCTCAGACTGGTTAAGTGCCACACCCTAGATCACACAGCCCGGCTTGAGGAGGTCTATCCACCCCCCACCACCCCGAGCAGAGGCCACCGACCTCTTTCTTCAGGTCTTGAGGATTCCTTCACAAAAAGGATTAATTAGGGTGTGAAAGGCTATAATCAACCCAAATACCAGGTCAGGCACACTTTCAATCTGGTCAGTAGACAACTCTCTTGATAATTAGAACAATCGTATTGGAAATAGTCACGTTTTGTTTTGAAAATCCTACCAAAGGTAGTTTGGGTTTTGCTTTTATTTAACGTATTTGCTGTCTCTGTGAGCACATCCAGCTGCACCTTAGAACAACTCATGAATGTTTTCCCTGAAAACACACACTTCCCTCCTCTTGTCTTTCACTCATTTATCTTATCTCCACTCCCCAGAGTTCATGAGGCTCCATTCCACAGCCCTTCCTGGTTATCGGTTTTGTTTTTACAAGCAACATTTATCTGGATTGCTAAGACATTCTTGGCTTTCTAGAAACATGCTTTCATTTTTCTCATCAGCTGGTCACTTTATACGCTTCCAAAGTTATGCCTCCACATGAAAATAGTGCCCTTAATATCCTTACGCTTCACATGGCATTAACTACAGCTATGATGAAATGGGACACGAATAGTTTATTAAAGTCCATCTACACCCGGGAAAATCATGCTAGTCATCATGCAAATCACACTGAACATTCCCCAGGACAATGTGATTCGTTTACCTCTCTTTGTGTTTACAAGCAACTCCCCCGAATTATTTATCAATATTTTAATATACAGAACTCAGAAACAGGAGGGTGGCTACACCCTCGTATTTTCCCAGGCAAACTGACAGTCCCCAGGGCCAATATTTCCCACCATTCTTCCTCTCCTTGGTGGTGTTCCTAGGTCAAAAGGGCAGAGTAAGGCTGTGTTTGAAAGTCACCACAGGTATAAAACCAGAAATTTAGGCTTTACGATGTTTGATTTTAAAGAAGCCACCAAGTCATAGGCATGAGAAATTCTTGACACGGAAGGGAGGCCTTCTACCAAGAGGGGTCAAAGCATCTTGGAGGCATGAGAACCAGGAGAGGTTTCAGAGTCACTTCATCTTACAATCCACAATGAAGCTGGTAATGAGACCAACACAAGGAAGGCTTGGCAGTGATTGAGAAAGCAAGAATATTCACGATACAGTGCAAATGAGTTGCTGACAGTTGATTTCTGGGTTGTACAGGCAAGCTATTTCTGTGATCTTTAAGAAAAACTTCCTGGGGGTAGGGTGGAGGGTATAGCTCAGTGGTAGAGTGCATGCTTAGCATGCACAAAGTCCTGGGTTCAAACTCCAGTACCTTTGTTAAAAATAAACAAGTGACTTAATAATCCCCCCCAAAAGACATAGAAATTTAAAAAATTTTAAAAAGAAAAACTTCCTGTAGAAACTACAGGAAAGGTCCAGGGTTCCACGACCCACAGGGTATCACCAGGGCACATGAACTGATCCTCTAGCCTACAAAATCCCTTAGAAAAGCATGAGGAAAAATAAGACCTTGCCTTCAAGGAGTTGCGAGATGATGACAGCCATCTTCACAGCTCTTGTCATACAAGGAATGGGCAATAAAACCCAGAGTAAAGGGCAAAGAGAAAGCTATTGCATCCAGAGGAGAGGAGCTACCTTTCAGCTTTATAGGCCGTGTCCTGCAAGAAGCACACGGAGACACTCAGAGGGATGGCAAACCAACCAGCGCCTGAGCTCATGCTGAGACACTCCAGTTTCCAGGGAACACCCTTGGCCAAAATCTGCTGGATGGGAAACCAGCCGAACGCTCTGCACCCTCACAAGTGGATGGGGTTCAGGAATGAACAGAGAAAGACATAACCCAGTTGTTCTGGGATGGAAAATATAACACGCACCAGTTTGCAATTAGTCTAAAATGAAGAATCAGGACCATTTTAGCCCCAAACAGAAAGAACAGAAAGTTCATGAGGTTGGGTCCTTTCCCAAAATAAAATTCACCCTTCCTAAAGCTTTTTAATTTTCTATTTTTAATGGCCTCATCGTACATGAGTAGTTAATTATAAGCCGCTCACAAGGGAAGGGTGTTAGGTGCTTGAAATCCAGGCGCAGAGGAGAAAAAAGGAGCAAGAGACAGGGTAGCGGCAGAGGTGGGCTCTTTTACACCCTGGATTTCATTAGAGCTGCAGCAGATAGCTAGAGACGAGAGGAGAAGAAAGAGAATCCTCTGTATTTCCACCATCAAGAAAGCTTTCTGGCCTCCAATTCGGAACACAGATCCTTCCCAGCCCCTCCTTCACTCACACGCTATCCAGTTACAAAAAAACTGGAGTGGCTATGCCTTTTACAGTCACTAGAAGAGCCTATAAATGTAATATTTTTAAATAGCAAGAGCACAGACATATAAAAATGATGGTCTTTGGACCCAACATTTTCTTGCCTTGCAAAACTTACTTTCTAAGTGATTTTCAGTTGGTATCTCCAGCCAGTGTTCTGGCATATCTCTCTGGGTGATCACTGTTTGTCTTATTCTTCTGGGTATGACTTCACCCATCACCCATACATGACAAGAGAGAAGCCTGGGTTTTGCTGGTCATCTTAGCTATACTACCTTGACCAGTATCACACATACATTTGGAGCTCAGTAAATATTTGGTATTTGCTGAATACCCCTGAGTGGGGAAAGTTACCAATCAAGTGCCTACTATAACCACAGCAAATGAAAAGAATAGAATTTAAGAATGTGCCATCTCCCTGAATCCACTAAATGGCACTTGGGAGGATCCGCAAGTCTGACAGCATGCTGACCTGTGCACATGAGTATATGTGTGGACCTCAGGGTTATCCAAAAGTCCCACTAAGCCTTGGATCCTGCATTAGTCCCTACATATGAAAGCTAAAGAAACAAAAGAAGTCACTGATCTCTTTTCAGTTTAACCAAGTTGAGTTTTAAATTGGTGTTTCTCCCTGTGGAGACCATGCTTAACATTCGATCTATCGTTGGATTCTCTGTCTGCTGTGGGTCATACTGACTTCATCAGTATGCTTTCTGTGTCTTTTTCGCGGGAAACAAGTTAAAAAGATAAAGCCAAGAGATCTGTCACCCGCTGCAGGAAAACTCCTTCCAAATCTGTCTGTAACCCCAACCTCCTTGCCTAGGAAGGCTGTCAAAAGGAAGAAATCATGATTTAAATGATCCTGAACGAGTTTCTTGCTGATGTCCAGGGATCATCTCTTTCTTCAACTCTTACTTGAACTTTTAATATATTCTAAAAGAAGGACAAGAGAATCACTGTGATTAAACTTTATTACCTTAAAATTAGAAACATCAACTCATTATTAGAACCATCAATACTCATACACCCATACATGGCCACTCAACCAGTGCCCCTTTCCCACCAATGCAGGAGGACACATGTGCTCCCAGAACTCTCCATAAAGAAGTAAAATCTGGAAACAAAATGCCCACATACAAGGGGCCCTTCAAGACTCCAGGGCAATGACTTGTTTCTGTCACAGTGACACGTGAACTTAGGCAAGTACAAATGACAGTGGGCAAGTCTGGGTCTTAGCATCTACGTCCTCCCCGTGCTCACAGAGTCCCTGCAACGCCCAGGCTAGGAAAGAAGCTTGGGTACCATTTTCAGAATTGCATGTGAAAAGAAGCTTCACTTCCTCTGAGGAAGTTTTTTTTTCCCTTATAGACAGCAAATATTATGGTGTTGATCAAGTTTCTCTTTTCACTTAGATGGCCAAAAATCTCACGGCCACACTTCTAATTCACCTTCAGGATCTCTGGACTAGATGTCTCGGCGGTCCTTTGTCCCCACCATCTCCAGTAGTAACTCTAGTTGAATCTCTGTTTTCCATGATTTTTTATGATTTTATATATATATTTTTTTTTTTAATTTTTACTGTATCTGCTCTTGTGAATAGCCTCAGATTCATCTTGTGAAAAATGTCAGGGTGTAAACAAAGATGCCGATATATTGCTCTGGGAAATTTCCCCTCCAAATAGAGGCTGGCAGCCCTTAATCTCTGCCCTGTGCTATTAGGTAGGAGCGGAGCATAACTCTGAAATGCGTGTGATGCCTGAGGAAGTAAACCAAGTTAGGCCCATGTCACCTTTTGATGTCATTTTCTGGGCCCACTGAGAGGGTCAGATACTCCACCTTCTAAGTTAAGAGGTGCCTGTTTTGCTGCCCAGTCTCCCAGGTTTTATAATCATCAGTCTGAGAAATCTAAGACTTCAGCTGATAAATAAAGTGGACTCCTCCAGATTAGTCATCATAACTGAGGATTTCAAAAAGTTTCAATGAAGAAATGAAGTCTCTAACTAGAAACACCCGGGAGTGAAGCTAGTGGGGAAGGGAGTTAGGGAGTTGGTCCCCCGGGTACCATGTGAACCACACCTGAGCCCACACATGCTGAGAGCACTTTTACTGACAGAATCTCACTGGGAACCTGTTCTCCAAAATAGAAAGAGAAGCCATTTTCTTTCTCTTACAAGCTCGTGGCACCATTATCCAGTTACTATTCTGCCTCTCAGCTACAACGTGAGCATCTCTGAGTACACGGACCATAACAGCAAAAGGTCACGCAGGCAGGAGACTCATGAAATACTTGTTCTTATGCTCATTCCTTCATTATCTCAGTCAGCAATCATACAAGTACCTCTTGCGTGCCAGAGGCTGTGTGTGCTGAAAGATGAACGAGGAGCTCACAGCATAGAAGCGCAGACGGGAGAACAAGTAAGTCACAGTGCCATGTACAAGCGATGCACCAGCGGTGCACGTGGTGTGCAGTGGAGAAAGTGGTGCCACCGGAAGGGGGCTTGCCAGAGATGGCTTCACAGAAGACATACCGAGTGGGGTGTCAGAACATTTCACCGGGGAGTTTTTTTGTTTTTATTTTTAAACTTTTTTTTAGAACAGTCTTAGATTATAGGAAAACTGCTAAGCTAATACAAGGTTCCCATATACTCCACACTCGGTTTCTGCTCTTACTGCACTGTACCTTAGTATGGTACATTTGTCATAATTAATGAGCCAATATCGACACATCATTATTAACCAAAGTTCATAGTACATTTAGTTCTCCTTAGTGTTTAGTGCCCTTTTTCTGTTGCAGAATGCCAGACTGGATCCCACACTGTATTTAGTCATCATGTTTCCTGAAGCTCTCCTTGGCTGTGACAGTTCCTCAGACTTTCACTGGTTTTGTAGACCTTGACAGTTTGGACAGTGCTGTCAGGTATTCTGTCAAATGTCCCTCAATTGGGATGTGTCCGATGTCCTTCCTCACAATTAGACTGGGGTTAGGGGTTTTGGGGAAGAAGACCACAGAGATGAAAGGCCACTCTCACCACATCCTATCAAGGGTATTTGCTATCAACGTGATTAATCACGTTGACACTAACCTTGTTCACCTGGCTGAGGTACTGCCTGTCAGGTTTCTCCACTGACCAAAAAAAGTTACTTTTTTCTCCCTCTTTCCAAACTGTCCTCTGTGGAAGGAAGTCACTAAATGCAGCCCATACTTAAAAAGTGGGGAGCTTGACTCTACCTTCTTGAAAGCAAAGTACCTATATAAATTATCTGAAATTATTCTGTAACAGAGATGTGTCTATTCTTCCTCATTTATTTATTTATTCAGCCATTTGTTTACATCAGTATGGACCCATGGATATTTATTTTATATTTTGGGTTATAATTCAATACTCCTTCATTTTATTGCTCAAACTGTCCCAGCTTTGGCCACCGGGAGCTCTTTCAGTTGGCGTGTGCCGGTAGCACAGCGTGGGCACGTGTGTGGGTTTCTCGTGAGCATTTTCTTACTTTCTGGCACTACCAGGTAGATTTTCATAACATAGTTTCTGCACAGCAAAGCTTGACCATGTTGACAACATCTTCAAATACACCAGCATCGCAGAACTTTAATGTAAAAGAGGACCCCAGAGGCTGTTAATCTAGTGCCCTCCTTTGACACAGGAGAAAGCTGAGAGTGACACTGAAGCCTGAGGTCACACAGCTTTGTAACAAGGGCCCTTATGAGGAACCCCGGCTTTCTACTGCTTAAGTTCATTTCCCTTTTTCCACTATCCCAACTATCCGTTGTTGCCCATGTGTGAAAGCCCAGTCTACAGCAGAGAAACTGTGTCCAACGCTACATCTCTCCAGGTGACCAAGTGGCCTCCGTAAGGCTGCACGCAGAGCAGGGTTAAAATGTGTTTACGCTACATTCAGATGTTCAGGGAAGACGGCACTCTTTATTTTCTGCAACAGACCTCCTTTTCCTCTCAGTCTCTCACCCACGTGGGACGGCAGTAACCCTAACTTGAACTTAGCAGAAACAGTACCTCACAGTTCCTTCTGGTTTGAACAATCTCTTTAGAGTAAGCATTTTAAATTCCCCACTGTCCAGGCCTCGCTACCAAACCACAAGTCTGGGAACTTGGATGGTAAGGGACTTGGAAAGCCTATCTGAACAGGGACACAGACAGAACACTGCTAAGCCCATCAGTGGGGGCAAGAAGAGTCTCTTCGAGAAATGGTATTGGAACAACCAACACCCACATGCAAAAGAATGACACTGGACCTCAATCTCACACCACGCTCAAGAATTAGCTCAAAATGGATCACAGACTTAAATGTAACTGATAAAACTATAAAACTAAAACTACTGAATTCTTAGAAGAAAAGTAAGTCAATGTGATGCTGGTCTGGGCAATGGTTTCTTAGAAATGATACAAGTAACAAAAGAAAAATACATAAACTGGGCATCCAGAAAATTAAAAATGTGCTTCGAAGGACAGCACCAAGAAAGCGAAAAGGCAAGCCACAGGACAGGAGAAACATTTTGCAGATTATGTATGTGATAGAGACTGGTATCTAGACTCCATGAAGAACTGTTACAACACAATAATAAAAAAGATAGGCCAATTAAAAAGCAGGTAAAGGATCTGAATAGACAGTTCTCCAAAGAAGATATACAAAAGGCCAATAAGCACATGAAAAGATGCTTAATATGACTAGCCATCAGGGAAATACAAATCAAAACTACAATGAAATACCATTTCTCACCCACTAGGATGGCTATACTCAAAAAGTTAACTAACAACAAGTGCTGGGGAGGATGTAAAGAAATTGGAACCCTCATACATTGCTGGTGGGAATGTGAAATGGTGCAACTACCTTAAAAATCAGTTTGATCAGTTTGTCCATTCTTCAAGCAAATAAATATAGAGTTACTATATGACTCAGATTTCACTCTTAGGTATATACCGTAAATAAATGAAAACATCTGTTCACAACCAACCTGTATATTCCATATAATCTATAGCTACATCCAAAGATCACAGAATACTGGAGACTCTTTTCCAGAAAGGCTTTCTTAAAGCTTTTTCTCCCTCCACCTAGCATAGCTGGCAGCATCTGAACTTGTACCCATCTCTCCTTCATCTGGGCAGAAGATATGACGTCTATCTAATTCTAGACCTGCACCTTATGAGAGGTAAAGAGCCAGGAAATCCAAGATTCTCAGTAACAGCACTTTCTACAAAGCTATCAACTAAACACAGTTCCAACCATCTAGTCCCATATAGGTAGGTATTTGCCTCAATCCTGGGCCTTTCTGTAAAATAAAATAACATGAACAAAAAGAAAATCTAAGTAAACAGATTTATTTGGAAACAGCTGGTGACATTTACATTACTACCAATATCAGAGAACACCAAATCCTCAGATTTCCAACTAACACTGTGGGGAAAATAATGTATTCTCACCCAGTATTCCAACTGTCCCCACTACCATTTTTTGCCCAGAAAAACAAAAATAAGCCAATTCTCCTTTTTTTTTTTTTAGCTCTGCATACAAAGTAAGTAACTCTATATTGGCTCAAGGTAAAATAAGCAAAGAAGCTTATAAACTCAAGAAGAGAAAGGAAATGTTTTTTGGAACCCACTTTACCATCTTGGAAAAACTCATCCCCCAAGGAGAAGTGGTCCTGATTTTCATAATAACGTGTATTTTCAACACCCATTTATGATAAAAACTCTCACCAAAGTGGGTATAGAGCGAACATATCTCAACATAATAAAAGCTATATATGACAAAACTACAGCCAGCATAGTTCTCAACGGTGAAAACCTCAAAAGCTTCCCACTAAAATCTGGGACAAGACAAGGATGCCCACTATCACCACTCCTATTCAACATAGTCCTGGAAGTCCTAGCCACAGCAATCAGGCAAGAGAAAGAAATAAAAAGGATCCAAATTGGAAAAGAAGAGGTAAAAGTGTCATTATATGCTGATGACATGTTACTATATATAGAAAACCCTAAAAGGTCCACACAAAAACTACTAGAGCTGATTGAAGAATTCAGCAAGGTAGCAGGTTACAAAATTAATGTTCAAAAATCAGTTGCATTTCTTTACACTAACGATAAATCAACAGAAAAAGAAAGTAAAGAAACAATCCCCTTTAAAATAGCACCCAAAGTAATAAAATATCTGGGAATAAATCTAACCAAGGAGGCGAAAGAATTATACACAGAAAACTATAAACCATTGATGAAGGAAATTAAAGAAGACTTTAAAAAATGGAAAGATATTCCATGCTCTTGGATTGGAAGAATCAATATTGTTAAAATGGTCACACTGCCCAAGGCAATCTACAGATTTAATGCAATCCCTATCCAATTACCCAGGACATATTTCACAGAACTAGAACAAATCATAATAAAATTTATATGGAACCATCAAAGACCTAGAATTGCTAAAGCATTACTGAAGAGAAAGAAAGAGGCTGGAGGAATAACTCTCCCAGACTTCAGACAATACTATAGAGCTACAGTCATCAAGACAGCATGGTATTGGTACCAAAACAGACACATAGACCAATGGAACAGAATAGAGAGCCCAGAAATGAACGCACAAACTTTTGGTCAACTCATCTTCGACAAAGGAGGCAAGAATATACAATGGAATAAAGACAGTCTCTTCAGCAAATGGTGTTGGGAAAACTGGACAGCAGCATGTAAAACAATGAAGCTAGAACACACCCTTACACCATATACAAAAATCAACTCAAAATGGATTAAAGACTTAAACATAAGACAAGATACAATAAACCTCCTAGAGGAAAACATAGGCAAAACATTATCTGACATACATTTCAAAAATTTTCTCCTAGAAGAAATAAAAGCAAGAATAAACAAATGGGACCTAATGAAACTTACAAGCTTCTGCAGAGCAAAGGAAACCAGAAATAAAACAAGAAGAAAACCTACGGAATGGGAGAAAATTTTTGCAAGTGAAACCGACAAAGGCTTGATCTCCAAAATATATAAGCAGCTCATACGACTCAATAAGAAAAAATTAAACAACCCAATCCAAAAATGGGCAGAAGACCTAAACAAGCAATTCTCCAAGGAAGACATACAAATGATCAAAAAGCACATGAAAAAATGTTCAATATCACTAATTATCAGAGAAATGCAAATCAAAACTACAATGAGGTATCACCTCACACCAGTCAGAATGGCCGTCATTCAAAAATCCAAAAATGACAAATGCTGGAGAGGCTGTGGAGAAAGGGGAACCCTCCTACACTGCTGGTGGGAATGCAGTTTGGTGCAGCCACTATGGAAAACAGTGTGGAGATTCCTCAAAAGACTAGGAATAGACTTACCATATGACCCAGGAATCCCACTCCTGGGCTTGTACCCAGAAGGAAATCTACTTCAGGATGACACCTGCACCCCAATGTTCATAGCAGCACTATTTACACTAGCCAAAACATGGAAACAGCCTAAATGTCCATCAACAGGTGACTGGATAAAGAAGAGGTGGTATATTTATACAATGGAATACTACTCAGCCATAAAAACCGACAACATAATGCCATTTGCAGCAACATGGATGCTCCTAGAGAATGTCATTCTAAGTGAAGTAAGCCAGAAAGAGAAAGAAAAATACCATATGAGATCGCTCATATGTGGAATCTAAAAAACAAAAACAAACAAACAAACAAAAACAAAGCATAAATACAGGATAGAAATAGACTCATGGACAGAGAATACAGACTTGTGGTTACCGGGGCGGGGGTAGAGGGTGGGAAGGGATAGACTGGGATTTCAAAATTGTAGAATAGATAAACAAGATTACACTGTATAGCACAGGGAAATATACACAAAATGTTATGATAAATCACAGAGAAAAAAATGTGACAATGAGTGTGTATATGTCCATGAATGACTGAAAAATTGTGCTGAACACTGGAATTTGACACAACACTGTAAAATGATTATGAATCAATAAAAAAAAAAAAAGCTTTCTTCCACTAAAAGCCTATGTTGCATCAGGAAATATCCGAACCGGGTTGGGAAAAATAACACCAAAGAGGTGCACTGTCTGCACAGTACCTCAAGTGTGCCTGACAAGGCCAGGCCTACAAATGCTGTGACATCAGTAAGAAGTTCTAAAACACATTCTCCTGAGGGGAATATAAAACTAGGGCAGAATTCAAACAGCCTCTTCCTTAGGGTCATTAACTATTGCAAGAGCACACAGGGGCCAACCAAAATTGGTAGCTCCAGCCCAGCCTCTCCCTTGTGCCAGAGACCTCTCACTGGATGTCCCAACACCCCACAAACACAGCACAGACTCAGTGTGAATAAAATGCAAGTCCTCATCCCGCTCACCACTCCGCCAAGACCTGGGCATCTCTCAGTGCCTCCAATATTCATCCCATCGCTTGGTGTGAATATTTGACGATCACTCTTAACACCTGTTCTCACCCATTCAATCGAACCATAGCTGAGAGGAGGGACTCTGGTTTTAAGGATTTAGATGGTAGAAGTGGGGCAGAGGAGTGGACAGACTTACCTGAGAGGTAGAACCAACCAGAAGTGGTGATAAGAACAGTTTACTTCTTCGAGAAGAGCCCAACATCCACCCTGCTTCCCAACCCTGTGACCCTTCCTCCTTGTTAGCTACTCACCTCCCTCTTCCTTTCCCTTCACTACCTCCTCCCTGACTCTTTGCAGTGGTATGGTTCCCATTTCCACAGAAAGAAACAGAGTCATGGGACCCTAAAGTTTGGTTTACATTTTTCTGACAAGTAACAGTAAAGGAGAGGTGGGCAGACTTGACCTGGGCCAAATTCCTTGGCCATGTCTGGCAGCCAAGCCCTGTGGGAGATGAAGTTTCAGACTTGAGCAGAGTTGAGCCCAACCCAGCCCTAGAATACAAGGAAGGCAGCAGATTAAACAAGGCCACCCCCTCGGCCTGTCTAAGGAGCCTGGGCCCTGGTCCTGACTCACCCTCACTTCTGATTCCAGTCCCCTGACTCAGCTGCTCATGAATTTGAATTCCTGGCTCTCCTGACTCTGGTCTGGTTTGCTGACTTATTTTGGCAGGCTCTTTGATTTCTCTAGGAGAAGGCTAGACTATTAAAGAGCTCAGGGAGGCGGGCACCAGAAGAGACAGCAGGTGGCTGAAACTCTTATTAAACCCCTGTCCCGTGGTCTGTGCTGCTACCATGAATGGATATGGGGACACTCCATACATGTTCACCCAAAAAGATGCTCCAGATACACTGTGAGAGAAGAAAACTACGTGCTGTCGAAAGTATGATCCACAACATACATTCATCTTTTCCTATCTTATACTCTTTTAAAGCAAGCCTTTTCCAACATTTCTTTTTACGAAAGCAACTGTAAAATATAAAAAATCCACAAAACTACGATTTAAATGAGAGAAAAAAAAACCCTCAGTGGCAAATAATCTGATCCTTCACATATCCTCAACCACTTACTTTTAACATGCAAATGTAGTTGGACTTGTAAACCACTGAAAAAGAAGCGCATTCTCAATTTGCAGATGATGTAACGAAGGTTAGAGGTGGTTAAATGGCTTGTCCAACTAGGAACAATCTTTCAACTGCTCAAGAAAAAATTATTTTTATCCCTTAGATTGATCTGTGTTTACCATTTTAAAATCCTTTTTTAGTAAAATAGACATTCTTTTCAAGAACTCATAGAATATATACCAAGAGTAAAAAAAAATCTCAACAAACTTAACAGAACTGAAATCATACAGAGTGTGTTTCTCTGACCACAGTGGAATTCAATGAAAAATCTATAAAAGAAAGATAATGGGAGAAGATTCAAACACTTAAAAACTCAAAAACATACTTCTAAATAATCTACGAGTCAAAGAAAGACCCTCAAGGAAAGTAAAAAAGAATTACACTGACCTGAAAATTAAAACACAATCTACCAAAATCTGTGGAACACAGCTAAATCAGTGCCGTAAGGACAATCTGTAACACTTAATCTTTACTTTAGAAAACAGGAAAAGTCTGAATTAAGAAATTTAAGTGGCCACGTTAAGAACCTGCAAAAGGAAGAGTATTATAAATTAAAATAAGCAGAAGGAAGGAAATAAAAGACAAAAACAGAAATCAAAGAGATTGAAAACAAAGAAACAAGAGGAAAAGACATAAAACAAAAGCTGATTCCTTTGAAAGATCAGTGAGATTGACAAACCTCTAGCAAAGAGACAAAGAAAAAAAACTAAAATAGAAATTACCAATATCAAGAATAAAGCAGGGGATTATCACTACAGCCCCTCTAAGCATCAAAAGAATAACAAAGGAATTTTACAAACGACTTCACACACACAAATTTGATCGCTTAGATGAAATGGACCAATTCTTCAAAAAGCTGAAACTACTACAATGTACCCAACATGAAACAGATACTTTGAATAGTCCCATAACTATTATAGAAATTGAATTCACTACTTTAAAACTTGCAAAATGAAATCTCCAGGCCTAGATGGTTTCACTGGAGAATTCTACCAAGTGTTCAAAGAAGAATAAACACGAATTCTACACAATCCCTTCCAGAAAACAGAAACAGAAGAGACCTCAATTCAATGAGGTCAATATACCAAAAGCAGATAAAGAGAAAGAAAGAAAAGAAAGAAAAGAAAAGAAAAAAAAGAAAAGAAAAGAAAAGAAAGAGAAAGAAAGAAAGAAAGAAAGAAAGAAAGAAAGAAAGAAAGAAAGAAAGAAAGAAAGAAAGGAAGAAAGAAAGAAAGAAAGAAAAAAGAAAGAAAAGAAAAGAAAAGAAAGGAAGGGAAGAAAGGAAGGAAGGAAAAAGAAAAGAAAAGAAAGAAAGAAAAAGAATGAATGATAAATATCCCTCATGAATACAGACACAAAAATCCTTAAAATATTAGCAAGTAGAATTCAACAATATGTAAAAAGAATTATACACTAAGACCAAGTGGAGTTAATTTCAGGGATGCATGACTTAGTTAATAATTGAAAATTGAAAGATAAACCACATAATCATATCAATAGATGCAAAAAAAGCATTTGCCAAAATTCAATACCTGTTCACAATTTAAAAAAAAACAAAACTCCCAGAAAACTGTGACAAAGAGGAACCTCCTCAACTTGATGAAGACCATCTACACATAAAAGATCTACAACTAACATTATATTTAATGTTATACACTGAGTGCTTTCCCCCTAAGATTGGGACCAAGGCAAAGATGGAGACCAATGGACCTACTCTCACCACTCTTACTCAACATGTTACTGGAAGTTCTACTCAGCATAGTAAGGCAGGAAAAAGAAGCAAAGGCATATATAAATATAAACTATCCCTATCTGCAAATGACATGGTTGTCTATGTAGAAAATCCCAAGGAATCTACCCTGGCCCCCCCAAAAAATAGAGCTGAAAATACACTATTGGTTGATCTGATTATGTCTAGATACAAAGGGAAGGCTTTTAAAGTACTGTTCGCTTGGAGGAAATAATAGGAGATCTCTGAAGACATATCTAAGAAAATTGGTTTCTAGAGGAAGGAAGATGGCCCCAAGTCAGCTGCTAGGAGCAACAAGGTCCTAGACCCAGAGCCACAAGCTCACAGATGGATCACTGGGAACCTAGACCGTGTCTCCCCTTTAAAGGGCTGTATAAATTCTCAGCTAGACTATACAGGTTTTTTTAAACGAGTATTAGTTCCATTCTCACGGATGGAGCTTGAGTCATTTAAATTCTTCTTTTAATGTCTTTCCAAGAATCTCTTCAAACTCCTGCCCAAAGACCAGAAGAGACAGCTACAACTTATTGGACTACGGTCCTACTTTCCACAGACTTTTGTAACTCTTTTAAACATTAAACTCAAATACATATTTTCATACCCATGCTCAGTGCTATCGACAGAGTCCCTAGAAACAGGAGGCATAAAGATGATCCACCTTGGGTGACAAAAGTTTGTTTAGCCTCCTCTAGTTCTCACACCTCACCTTTTATATAAAAAGTCATTTATTTAGTAATCATATGCTTCTCATATTGCAATAAAACCAACACTGGCTTCTCTTTATCTAGTATAACTGGGGCCAACACCCCTGGAATAGAAATCCCACCTGGCACAACAAATAGCTCACAGCTTATCCTCTATCCTCTTGTGCCTCAAAGAACCATCCTTCCTCCCTTTATCCTCTAGATCTGTGGCTCCAACTCCAGACTCCTCTTTCAACTCCTGATGCTTGCATTTGCCCACTTCCTATCATATCATACCACCTCCCACCCTCTCATCCTCCCCATGTAGGTCTTTTCTGGCCCCCGCCTCCACTGCGCCTCACCCCACCCACGACTGTCCCTCGTGCCTGCCTCTAATGCTGCAGCTGGACACTGGTCTCCGCCCCAGCCCTCCCCCTGCCAGCTCCTGTCCTTCCCCTTCTGCCTCTCCTTTTACTGGCTTGTTTTGTTTTTCGGTCCCATCCTCTGAACACTCCCATTTGGGACCAGCTGCCTTCCCCAGAAACACACATCTGTTTGAAGAGCCTGTGTTTGTTGGCTGGAGAAAAGTGCCAGTCCGTGTACTAGAAGAAGCACTGACCTGCCACCCCGAAACCATCCGCTAGAACCATCTCTAACAAGCCATCGCTCGTTCTCAAGAGGCCTGGGGGCTATGGAGGAAGGGCAGCCCAAGGTCCACAGCACCCTGCAGCTCTTGACGGGGAAATGACCGCCCTGCTGCCGCAGACAGCACAGCGCAGCCCCACAGCGCCCCCGCCGCGGCAGAGAGCTCCCCGCGAGGGCGCGCCCACTTCGGATCACCATGTATTTGCTAGCAGCCTAGGCTTATCCAGCAGCTGACGAACTTTTAATCCAGCTGTCTCCATTCCCCTGGGGCTAGTTTCACTTCAGGAAAGGGAGAGAACAAATGCTACAGGGAGATGGCCTCCCCCTCCCCTAGCTGAAGTACCTTCTAGAAGCAACAGTGCTGCTGACTTTACACTAAGCAGTTTGATCAGTGTAACCTTCTGGCACCAGAGGTAAAAGATTCAGAACTGCTCAAGAAACCAGGCTATGAAGTTGAAGTCAGAGGTGTGTAGGGGGTGGGGAGCCTCTTCACCTGTGGTACCCACGAAGCCCAGATCACCTCTCCTACAGGGCTTCTCCATCAACGTGGCTTTTATTCTGCCACGAAGAGCAGCCCCACATAAAGCCAGGCCCCCTGACTTCGTGTGACACCTCTGTCTCATGAACACTATGAGTACGGTGAGCCAACAGTCCTCTGCTCTGGATGCAAACAGGACCGGATATCTGTGAATGCCAACTGTAAACTCGGAGACCGGATTAACCTCTCGACAAGAAGTTATTTCTGGGTCATATTACCTGTTAGTTAAATGCCAGGCCAGGCTCTGACTAATTCTAGCAGAGTTTTGTCAAGGTCAACATCGGTAGCTGCACAGAAGTACAGTAAATTATTAACTGTGGTTCTCCATGGGGCCTGAATCAGCTGCAGAGTTCACCACCTGCCAGCCACGTTTTCTCCCCAGTTTGGCAGCAGGAAGCTCACGGTCCACAGCACAGGTGTCTGCTTGAAGGGTCCACTCAGACAGATGTGGGAAATGGCAGTGAGCTGGGGCTGCAGGGGACTGTCCACTACCCGAGTGGCAGAAGGAAGCCCCGCGGGCTGGGGAGCTGCCTGGCACCCTGAGGCCTCAGGAACCAAGCCCTGAAGAAGCAGCGGGAACCTGCTTCTCACACAAGGTCACGGGCTTAGAGACCTGCAAGAAGAATGCCTGATCGGGCAGAGAGGACCCTGAAGGTCAGAAAGCGTGTGGGATTCAAACAGCACATTGCTTCATGGGGCCTGGACTGTGCTGGACTCAAATGCAGAGTCATATTTATAAGGACAACTGGCCCAAAACCCTCCGCATATGAACTCTACAGGACAATCCCACTGCCCATTTTCCAGTACTTATCAGCGCCTTGGCTCTTGCTCCAAAGCCATGAAGAACTCGGTGTTTTCCAACTAAATTTGTAGGCGTCTAAGACTTCCCTGTGCTGTCATCCAGCCAACACTTTCCCTGGTGCAGAACAGATATCTCTGATGCTCCTGGACAATTCAGAGATGGAAAAGTGAAAGCTTTCCCATCTTCCTATGTCACACCTGCTCAAATATTTTCACGTCCATCTCTAAGGCCATCTCTCCTGGGCTCTGTCATTTATTTCCTTGACTTTATCCCCAGTCTTGCTCCAACAAGTCTCTGAAGCACATCCGACCCCTTTTTCTAACTCTAAGTGGACTCAGTTTCCCCAAATCCAGACACAGCCAGTATTTCCTTTCTGTGGACCACACATTTGAGAAACACGTGCAGAAATTTAACAAATAAAAAGAAAGGAAAAGAGGGGACGTGTTAAAAGGAGAAATCTGTGCACTTGGCCACGTTCTCCCCTTTGTCCTGAGTCCCCAAGGACAAGGTCCACCCACAACCTTGGAATTTCCGAGGAAATTCACAGTCCTCTCCCCTTTCCCCTTTCCCACCCAACTCCTACTTACTGCTGATAGAACAACACTGCTTTATTCATTACTATGAAAACTGCTGCAATCACCCTGTAGAACAAGCACCTTGTGCTTTATTTTGTCCTTCATGGAACCAGCCCACAATGCCGGCTCATACAAGCTCTGTTCCCTAGTGATCACTAGGGCAGGAGGAGCTTTCCATTACACCTGCCTCTGACTTGCTCTTAACACACATTTCCAGAATCCTAACGTGTGGTCACCACGAACATGTAACCTCATCTGTAGCTCAAAATTCACTAAACCACATCCGATCGCTGCAGCGACCACCTACTACTCGAATGGTTTCCACTGCAGTCCATCTGCCACTCACACGCTAAACCCATTTGTACCAGTTCAGTACCTCAAATGTGGAAAGCACTTAAAAATATTTGTTGAATGAATAAGCACATGAACACACAAACAGATTTATTAACTGCCTAGGGCAAGACAATGGATGTTGCAGAAACGAGTAAGGGAAATGGCTACCCCTAAAGTCTCAGGAGAGAACAACCCCACAGGTCCCAGGCTCCGTCGTAGGACATTCCCTCCGTGTGAATGCCCTTCCACCCCTAAATCACCTCGCTACTCTCACTGCTCCCAAGACTCAATTCAAGCCTCAGTGCCCCTTAGGAACTTTTCCTGGCCTGACTACAAGGAGCAAAATCATCTCTTCTTGTATTTCTGCTTTACACGCTGTATAAAAGCCTCTCCAAACCTGTTCCATGTGCCAAACTGGCAGCATCACCTCCGTCTGTCTCGGGACTGGGCAGCGGGACAGCCAAGAGCAGAGACCATCTCGTCCATCTCTGCACCCCAGGCTTCGCACGACATTTAGGAGCTGAGTGAATCAACAACTACAGGCAGAGCAAACCACAGTAAGTGCTACGGGGTGGGGGGCAAGGGCTCTGGGGCCCTCAAACAGTAAGTACAGCAGCTGCTGGACTACACGAAGAAGAGGGCACCTGAGCTCAGCCGTGACAGACAGACAGGATGGTAGCTGCAGAGACCAAGGCACAGGGGGTGGTGAAGGACGTCAGGGACAGACAGCTGATTTGAGCAGAGAGGTGGGGGAGAGGAGGCAGGGGGCCGCCAAGGGGACACAGAAGTCTGGGAGGAGGACAGAGGAGAGCAAGTCAGAACATGCAGCCTGAGGCTAGGAATGCACAACCCCGGGAACAGGTGCTGCTTCCCTGACTGAGAGCGGGGGCTTCTGGGAAACAGAGGCAAGGTTTGCCACGAATATTCAGTCATTCAGTCTACTGCTCACCAACTATGCTTAAGGTCACAGCAGTCAATGTGTAAAAAGAAAACACACACAAATACATACACACACTTGTACACACAGATTCCAGTTTCTCAACACAAACTCAGTTAAGGGGGACTATTCTGTGTAGGGTATTTACACACTTGGCCTCCACCCACTAGGTACCAGTAGCATCCCCCCAATTACGACAACCAAAAACGTGTCCACAGATTGCCAAATGTCTCCCAGGGCACGCAGACAACATCACTCCTAGCTGTCTAGGACTATCTCCCAACACACAAGGGAGTGCAGGATTGGGAGGAGGAAAGAGAACTGGTATTGTGGCACCTGGTGCACAAAAATTCAATTTCTAAAAAAGTGACGTACAATATTACTCCATAAAATGAAATAAAACACAGTACTCCCAACAGCAGTGGAGACAAGGCCCACGTCTTCTGACAGCAAGCCTCTACGCTGCCTACCGCACACACTGGATTGCAGACTGCGGGGGGCTGCAGAGCCAAAGCCCAGAGGAGGCAAGCTTGGGGGGACGGAGGCACACACCACCACCAGTGAATGGGGAAGTCCTCCGTGTGGCTGGCCCTGGGCTCATTATGGACAACAGCGAGGGCTGGAGTGGAAAAGGCAGGTGGAAGGCAGCTCGTGCAGGAAGCCATCAGGACTGTCCGGGGCCAGGGTGGGCTAGAGAGGGTGGCCAACCTGCAGCAGGGGGGGTGTGATCTAAAGAGACCAAACCAGGAGAGGAAACAGGGAGAGGGCAGCTGAAGTCATCCAGGCTGAAGATAAGGAGGCCTGAACCAGGACAGCAGCCGTAGGAAAGGAGATCGGGGATGGATACTGATGCTGGGGACTCAGAGGACACAGACCTGGGCAGCAGAGGGAAGGCGAAGGCCAAAGCGGAGGCAAGTGCCCCCAGGGACAAAAAGCAAACATACACGACTAAACTCAGGGCTTCCTCTTAGCCTGCCTGGGGCGCACAGATCAGTACTCCCATGGCATTGTACACGGGACAGATTCAGACAGTACAAAAGGTTTTATACCGTGTTTTAAAAAGTTTTCCTCTCATCCCACACCCTTCACTTGTCCCTAAAACCAATCACTATGACTTTGCGTCCTTCCTGAGATAGTCTATACACACAAAGCGTATATGCCCATGCCTTCATTTTTCATTTGTTCTTGATAATACAAACACTATCCATTTACTAATGAGGAAATAAAAACAGGGAAGGACGAGGAGTCCTCTATGAAATCAACAAAAGCAAAGCCAGATTTAGAACGCTGACTTATCCTTAAAGTATGTTAGTGTTCTTTTTTACCTCTGCACATTCTGATTCACGCACACAGAGAAAACTTACTGAACCCCCTGCAAAGTGCTGAGGATACGAAGGATAAGATGGTCCCTCCTTCAAAATGGGGAGAATGGCATATCACCTAACAGGTATGGTCCAGCAAAGCAAGGACTAGACCAAGGGTGTGGCAGGATGCTACAGCTCTGGTGGAGTCAGTGGCTATAATAAAATGTGGCATAAAAGAGATGGTTTGTATTAGGCATCTCTTATGGCGTAACAGATTACCCCAAAACTCAGCAGCCTAAAATAACAGCAAACATTTACTACCACACAGTTTCTGAAGGTAAGGAATCTAGAAGTGGCTTAGTTTGGCAGCTCTGGCTCAGAGTCTCGAATGAGACTGTAGTCATGATGCTGGCCAAGGCTGCAGCCATGTGAAGGCTTGAGTGGGGAGGGAGGATCCACTACCAAGATGGCACACTCACATGGCCCCTGACAAGAAGTCTCAGTCCTTCACCACATGGGACTTTCCAAAGGCTGCTTCAGGGCCCTCACAGCAAAGCAGTTGGCTTTCCCTTGAGCAACGGATTCAAGAGGAAGCAAGGAGGAAGCCAGAATGTCTTTTATGACCTAGCCTTGGAAGTCACACTTTCCTACTGGTCACACAGAGCAGCCCTATTCAACATGGGAAGGGCCTGCAAAGGAGCAAGGGTACCAACCAGGAAGCACAGATTGGCGGGGCGGGGCGGGGCGGGGCGGGGCGGGGGTGGTCGTCCCAGAGGCTGGCTACCCTGAATGCCCGACATGTCTTGATTTGCTCTGACACTGCAGACATGACTCTTTCCACACTGCCTTTTATCTAAGACTGAGAGCTTATGACGTGCTCCATTTTCTGCTAAGAGTGATCAAATAATAGTGCCAAGTTTTTCCACCAAGTAGAAATCTACTTAATGATCTTGGCAAGTCTTTAGAAAAAATATTCACCAGGCAGAATTTAGAAGGTCAGAAAGAGTACAGAAGATCAGAAAAAGTGTAACACAGTTTGAGTAGGATTTCTGGTAATAAAATTAACGTAGTTTTCCTTTCAGATAGTAAAGGTTCAACTATTTGCAGTATGAGAGTGGCTGCAATTGTCCTGGGTTATTTAAAACAGCCTCTCTCCTTACACTGCCCAGTTCTGTGGGTTGAACATATCCACATCTGAAAATCCATCTGGTTACTGGCCCTCAGTAAGTGGTCCCCACTCCTGCCTTGCTCACAGTTTTGGATCTAGGTGGTGTCCATGGATGGTGCAGAGATCTCAGAATGTTCGATCCATATGGTGAGAGAGGCAAACACCTTATGAGGTTATTCTACCTACTTCTATAAATTTCTAGTGCTAAGACATTAGAACAGCCTTATCAGACAAAAAACAAAACTTTCCTCCTACAAACCTCACCACCAACACACCAGACTTCTCCCCTCATCCATGATCCCTATTATCCTCATCCACTTGCTCACAGACAGTTTACAAATTCAGTACACCAAGAACTGGCAAAGAGCAAAATGTCACAAACAAAATGGGACCCTCCATGACCCCGACTCCCTTCCCCTTCTGCCCTTCAGCAAAGACAGGGGCATGAGATAACCCCATTAAAAATGAACTGGATTGCTGAGGAGACCCCAGAGAGCTCACGCCTCCATCAGTGGTGACAGTGTGAACACGCCATCCCAGGGCGTTCCATCTTACTTGTAAAGACCAGAGCAGACTCTTTTCCACAGGAGGAATCTGCTCGTGTCTCACTCACACATACACGTGCACATGCGCGCGCACACACCCCTGTTTAAAAGCCTTCCATGATTTCCACTGCTCTGAGGGAAAAGAATATATTCCTTAAGATGCACACAGGCTACATGTGCTGGTCTCGACTCTGCCCTCCACCGACTCTGACACCAGATTTTCCATCATCCTTCGGAGTCCAGCCTCACTGGCCTTCATTCTACACCTTGAACAGACCACGCTCCCTCCTGCCAAAAAGCCCTTTGCGCACAGTGCTTCCTCTGCCTGGAACATTCTGTGAGTTTTTTTAAATCCATCCTATTCATCCTTCAGAGCTCCATCCTCATTCTGCTCAAGGGAGCTTTCCCTCCCTCCCTCCATTTCAAAGCGCTTACCACAACTGAATTACACATTTATGATTGACTGAACTGTGTCTGGCTCACCCCTCTTGTCCATTTTATTCCCATAACCTAGCACAGTGCCTGGCATAAATGAAATGCTTGATGGATATCTGCCTAATTAATTAATGACTATGAATGAACTGCTTATTGACAGAGTCTAAAAACCATGTTAACCATCCATTCCCAACAGTTAGGAGCTGATGCTGACTACTGATCATCAAATCTTGAGTTATTTAAGCCTCGACTTCTGGTCATTCCTCATTACGGGGAGGAATGGGAAGGGGCTGTGCTCCCACCCCTGAATGGGCTGAAAGCCTGTGTCAGACGCGGGGCAGACAGCATGGCCCACAGCCCAGGCTGCTCTGCTGCTCTTCCCGAGGCCAGGACAAGGCGCCCACTCCTCCTCCAACCCAATTCAGTTTCCACACTTTCTCTTCACGCTGCATGTGAAATCGTTGTGACTTTCTAGGTCATCCAAGTGCTGTGGGTGACCTGGAAGCCCTGCTTCCTCCTCCCCTCTCCCTGGAGCTGCAGGAAAACACCCTCCTGCTTAAGGAAACTCACGACGCCTCAAGGAACCGTCACTAAAACTTGTCCAAGGTCGGCCTCCCTGTGTGAGGCACCTTCCTCCTGCCTGTGACGCTCCCCACAGAACAGCAGAAGCTCAACCTACCCCCCTGCCATTAGGAGACCCCAAGGGGAGCCCCCTGGATGCTGTCACCCCACCCGGGAAAGGCAGAGGCCCTCCTCACAAGTATCTCCCTTTATGAGGTCCTACCCCCTGGGAATCTTAACCACAACTGGAATCGAACTGATTTTTTAAATAAATGACATCTATTTTCAACTCGTTCCCCAGGTCAACATTCTTTGTCTTGCACTTCGACTAAACTTTCTGGCCATTCTAAATGTTAACTCTGAGTTTGCTAAAAGAAGGAGGGGACAAAGACAGCAGGTTCAAGATGTGCTGATGTTCAGAAACTCAAGAGAGGTCCTGGGAAAAGGAAGTATCTTTTTCTAATTCTTGAGTATCTGGTACATAAAAGACACTCAGGGTGTGGAGCTACAGAACACATGGGCTCTCTCTCTCCTGAATGTTGCCCCCTGAAGCAGTAAGCCTCTCCTGACCTCCTACCCCATGTATGTCTCAACCACAGCACCTGTATCTCCATCATCATTTTAACTGCTCATTTGTCCCCATAAGAAGAAAGAGTTTGCCTGCCTCATATCCTTAGTGGCCGGTATTGGTTTAAAAAAACAACAAAATTCCAATATTTGATGGAAAATGAATGGCTGTGTCCAGAACTCTTACTCTGTCTTCTATACCCACAGCAAGTGACTTTTCACAGCTCAGTTAGAACACCAGGGCTGAGGTGCCGGGATGTCCGGTTTACTGTTGACCAAGGCCCATAAGAGGCTTATCAGGACCCAGGCACCTGGGATCAGAGTCCCATCAGGGAGCGGGCATGCCCGGGGCCTTGACAGAAAGTTCAAAACGAACATCACATCGTAGGTAAACACCAGACCTCTTCTTTATCTATGTTTTAATCAATACAGAACATAGAAGAGTGATGTAATTATTAAGAGTCATGGGGGGGGCGTGGACTAGAGAGGAAAAAAAATGAAAAGACCTTTTTTTTAACCTTGAATCTTTCCCATTTTACTTTTGCTGATAGAAAGGTCTGGAAGTTCATTCTAGGCACACTTGAATTAGCAGAAAAGAGACATTTTCCTTTACTTGGGCACCTGATTGTAAACTCGCTGCTTCTCCTGCTCTCAAGAGCTGCCCTTCAGAGTAAGTTGATTATTTGAAATCAAAGAGCTGAGGAAATAAGGTTTTTCTTTTGTTTTGTTTTAAACAGTTTCCCTTGCTAACCTGGCTTGCCTGGAGAAGACAGAAATGAGATTTTACACCGAATTAGCTTTGTCTTAAGGGAGGCAATTCCATTGATCCTGAGATTAGCACTGGTTTTACCATCTGACCCTCTGTTGACCTTACACTTTGAAAGAAATTGCTCACAGACTGGCAGGAAAGAGGGAAGGAAAAATCTAGGCATGCTATGGGAAAGGAGCACAGAAGCACATATTCATTTTTATAAGACTGAGTGACATTTCCAAATTATTGGGTGAAACGCAAACATAAGGCCATAATTTAAGGGCAGTTTTGGAGGGGAAGAAAGTTTCAATATTACTGAACTTGAACACTATTTCTCTAAAGGTTATAGAATATAAAATGCAGGTGTAAAGTTAGAAAGACTTTACAGGCAGGAGGGTACAGCTCAGTGGAAGAGTGGGAGCTTAGCACGCAGGGGGTCCTGGTTCAGTCCCCAGCTCCTCCATTAACACATACATAAATAAACAAACACCCCACCAAAACTTTCTTTTAAAAAAAAGAACGAACTTACACTACAAAGTAGGAACATATAAATGTAGGGGACCCAATATATAAGTATGTAAGACCAAAACAGGCTGCTTTTTAGAAGTTTCTCAAATCTATCATTAATAAAGCAAGTACAGTGCTCTTCCCCTGCTCTTCTGTTACTGGGCTGGCTGCTTCTCTTCACGTCCCTGCATCTGGGTCCTCCTCCTCCTATCTGAAGTCTGTCTCCTTCTCTCTGTCCAACCTGTCGCAGTCCCCCAGCAGGTTCTCCCCCATCCTCATGGACCCCTCACCGTCCCCACCCGACAACAGGGCCACGCTGCCTCTCACTCACCGCCTCCCTCCATGGGCCCTGCCGGAACCTTCCCCTTCCCAGCAAGGCCTCCTTCCAGGCACCTGGGAGCACCACCCGGCTTTGTGTATCCTTCCTCCCTCGCCCTGATCATCACACATCTCTCCCGGCATCCAGCCTCTCCTCAGCCCCTACCTGTCCGCTCATTTCTCCTCACCATTCTTCCAACTTCTCACTTCTCTCGCCTCCCGGTCACACCACTACAGAATCAGGTCCCGATCAGGTCCCTCATAAAAACTCAGAGTGCTCCCTCACCAAGCAAAAACCACTTATCTGCCATGGCATCAGGGTATTCACAATCTGACTCTACCTCACCTTTTCTATCCTAAATCTTTTTATGTTGTTCTTTAAAAAAACAACAGCTTTAAAAAAAAGAAAAAAATAAACCATTTATTATAAAAAATTTTCAAACATTAGCAAAAGTAGAGAGAATAGTACAAGTAGGTCTTACTTGTCCATCACCCAGCTCTGACACTTCTCATCACATGGCTAATCTCATTTCAGCCATACCCTCACTCACTGTCTCCCCTCAGCAAATTTTAAAGTAAATTCCATACAACAGGAACAGACTTACAAATATAAATAACAAACTAATGGTTACCAGAAGTGACAGAGAAAGGGGGAGGAGCAAGAGGGGATTAAGAGGTACACACTACTATGTATAAAGTAAGTCACAAGGATACGTTGTACAGCACAGGGAATAGAGCCAGGATTTTACAGTAACTTTAAATGGAATATAATCTATAAAAATATTGAATCACTACGCTGTACACCTGAAACTAATACGATACTGTAAATCAATTATACTCCAATAAAAAATAAAACAAAAACAAACAAAAAAAAGTAAATTCCAGATAGCCTATCATTTCACCTGTAATTTCACTTCAGTAAGTTTCTTTAAAAGATAAATACTCCTAAAAACAGTAACACTATTATCACCCCTTAAAATTTTGTTCATATTATTTATTAATATCATTAAATACAGAGCCAGCATTTAAATAACCCCGATGATTTTACTGTTTTTCCCCAATATTGTCCCCAATTTTTTTTTTTGTCTTTTACAGTTGGTTTGTTTGAACCGGGATTCCAAATGTGGTTCCTGCTTTTGATCAGGGTCCCTGACTCTTACAGTCTCTTTTAATCTGTAACCACCTTAACATCTACTGCTCCACAAGGCTCCAGCCCAGACACACATCTTGCTTTCCCACCTAACAAGGTGTTGTTTATGCAGTACTCAGTATCCCCAGTGTACCAAATACCACCCACCTTTCACAGCCCCACCTCAACACTGCCCCCTTCATGAAATCTTTTCTGGTGGCCACCAGCCCCTCGCCATCTCCTACAGCACTTCATCTCTACTTCACTTGGGGCATTTACTTTATCCTTCTCTGCAAACAGTCTGAGTATTAGGTGTCTTCCTTCCAGTCTTCTGCAAGGTAGATTTATCTGATTTATCTTCATAACCCTTGAAGAACTTAGCACAGTACCCTGCACTTGGCAATTGTTCAGTAAGTAAATCTGTAAATGCTGTACATAAAAATAATATAAATGGAGGAGTGAAGGACAGTAAGAGTATCTTACCCAACTTCATCCTCCTCTTCCCCTCCACCCACTCATTCAAGAGCTATCTGTTGCTAACTGCTACATGCTGACACCCTGAAAGTGCCTAATGACCCAGAAGTCCTATTACCCAACACAAAAACAAAAGTGGCTCTCTTAACATCCTCAAAATACCTGCAGCTTTTGGACTCAATTTCAGTCCTTCCAAGATCAATAATAACATTATATCTTTCTCAACAAGCAAGATTCGTGCATTTTCACCAAAAACAATTTTAATTTATCAACGAGACCCTGAAACATTCTAATGGGACTGTCAAGACTCAAAGGCATCTCCCCTTTGTCTACTCATTCCTCTACCACACATGTTTACCGAACACCTATTAAGCGCCAAGCACACTGGAGATGCTGAGTGGAAAATGATGACTCACAGTCCTTGGCATGACAGGGAAGATAAAACCAAGAACAAAATTTCCAGCAATACCAGGTCCATGGAAACTGTAAGGTCCAGGAAGCAACCAGGGAAGTTCTTGGAGGAGCTGGAATTCGAGCTGAGCCGATGCTGAGAAATCTGAAAACACTGAACACTATCTACATCTCTCTTTTGCACAAAAGTGGGAGACGGGAAAGGGTAGGGATGATAGCTGTGGACAGTCTTCATTTCACTTCCAGATGACAGTCGTTCACATCCCTGTTGACTATCCATTTCTCCACATGCATTCCAGCCACTGCCACAAACCCAAGGAGAAAGAGGACATTTCCTTTTCAAAACTGCAGAGCATGTATTAAAAGGATGTAACATCGGGGGAAATTATGCTACGAAATAATGAGTAAAAGTCCCCAACAGTCCTCTAGAAGAATGTGTGACAGGCAGACAGTGAGGAGCCGTGTCTCTGTGGGGAGGGAACTGAAGCAGCTCCCCAAACGCAGCAGACCACCACTGTCATGCGTTCACTCTGCTGCACAGGGACCGTCCCCCCACCCCATCACAGGGCTCATCAGTTCTCCTCTGTGGAGCAATCAATCTGGTCTTAAAAAGCTGAGGCAGTCTGGGTCTACAAAAATCATTTTTACAGAGTATCCGTTTGGAATACTTATAAAATATTCTTAAAATAATCTGATACTTTTCACCAAATGTTCTAGTAACTTAAAACTTTTAGGGCTCAAGCTCAGGCCAGGATGAAATACTTCTTATCTGACGGTGATAAAACAGCACTTTAGGGATTTCTGGCCTGGGGCAGTGGCAAAAATTAGAAAAACTGATGCCAGGAGGTTGAGCCGCCTCCTAAGGCTTACCGAGGAAATAAACTTTTGAATATAATGTAGTTCCTTAAAGAAATGTCAGCTTTTAGTCACAATGCTGGGTGAGTCCTTCCACTGGGGCAGGAAAAGGTTAAAGGCCAGTGAACAAATTAAGAAAAACTGTTTACTAAATTAAAAAATTATACTTAATTCACTCTCCTCCAAGCAGTTAACATAATACTCCTAAAATTCTACTATATAATACCCACATAAATAAATAATGCACCAGAAAGGCAGCATCTGTCCACTACAGTGACAAAATTTTTTCCCATTAAATATGATTCTGTCACATTTGTTCAGCAAACACCTTCAGAAGCAATAGCTAACAAGGTGTAAAAACACAATCATGATCCTGTTTAAGAAACTGCAAGGAAACACGAAAGCAAGGCAGAGAAATTCACAGAGTAATAGCAGAGCTTCCTAAAAGACCTCCCACATCATCACTGGAGAAAATCCAACAGGAACCACACAGCAGGGACTGAAAACCCAGTTCAGAGAGGAACTGGTTCTCTCTTTACTTTCATCAGACACTGCACAGATGTGACTTTGCATCAGACCCTGTTCTAGGGACAGGGACAAAGGGACAAAGGTCACATGCTGTTCACCTGCAGATGGTTTGTGCCTGGTCTTTGTGATTCTTTAATTTGAAGCAATGCTTAAAAGTCAGGAGATCTCAAAATGCAGCAGCTTAAGTCTTTACAGATTATCTCAATTTCATGTAACAAAGACTCTCTCTTGCCTACCATGGTTCCCTTTCCTGCTTTTAACATGAGACAGCAGAGGACCTAAAGCTTCCTATAAAATATCCTGCATCCCATGTATGTCCTAAGTTTAATTTTCCTCACAGTCAAATCACTATAAACACGCCAAACACCATTCTCAACTACCCTTCAATGAATAAGCCATGTTAACTCAAGCTTTGACGTAAGGTCTGAAGGTGATAAAGACATGATGGGTCCAAAGGAGAATCACTTTACTCAGTACCCTGTAGGCATGTCCCCCATGAGGCAACGGCACATCAAGGGCAATAGCAGGGACGCCAAGCTGTTGCACAGAAGGGAAATTAGATGGAAAAAACAGACATGTCCCTGCAAAGCAATGAAAATTACACCCATTTCACTTTCCTCCCTAAAACTAAACCAAATCTCAAAAAGGCTAAGATAGGCAAATCAACAAGAGGCTTTTCTTTATAAAACTGTCTCAGTTATAATAACCTCAAAGAGACTATTTCCCAGACATTTTATTGTTGTAACAAACAAACCCATCTTTCACTTCTTGTCATTTGCAATTACCATGCCATAATTGAAAAACAGTGAATCACCGCGGAGCATGCGGGAGAGAGGGCCTGCCGGCTCTGAGCTGTCACTGTAATCATCACAGGATAAACAAACAATATCGAAAGTTCTTTCTTCATCATCTTTAACCTATATATTGCAGAGACTCTAAAAAATTTATACTCTGTAATTCCCCTCTTTCCCTAAAGATGGCATGGTATTACAAACATTTTTCCCTTCAAAACACTGCTTTTCTCTTCTTCAACAGCCCAAGCCCCACACCAAAGGATTCAACATAATTTAGAATCTATTTGTAGGAGCCAAGAATTCAATTAAGAGAAAAATTATCTTGCAAGGGTTTGGGCAATTCAGCCCATTAACCCTCTTGTAATTTTGCTGAGAAAAGCATCTGAATTATCTAACAAAAGGCTTCACAAGTTAGAACGAACAAGCAGAGGCCAGGGTGAAGGATTCCAGAAATCTGGGTCCTGTCTACCATCCAGCCCCATTAGCAAAGTCACACAAAGCTCTAGGCCTCTGACCTTTAGGAATCCTGGAGGGGCTCACTCCTGGGCCTCTAAGACTCACCGCGTGCAAGAGCTTTTAACCAGTGTCCTTAACAACCTTTAAGTTTATCGACTTAAAATGGTCAACAGCAGAACTGCTGAGCTTACCCTTTGTGAACAAGGTCTGGATCAATGACCTGGTGAAACTGAGTTTCACTCTGTCATGAAGAGGAAGGTAAACAACTGGCCCTGGTGTGGAAGAGGTGGTCCTGCCCATCCCCTGCACCCAAGCCAGATGCTCCCGCCCCTCCCCCACCCCTCCCGACTCACCTTGGTGGCCTCCTCCACGCTCTCCCTCAGGGCCTGCAGCTCCGCGTCGTACTGTTCCTTCAGCTTGTCCATCTCCTGGTCGTGGCTGGACACCTCCTCTTTCAGGGCTCCCTTCAGGGCAGTGAGTTCACGCTCTCGCTTTCTCAAGAGGTCTTCCTGCTCCTCTTTGGTGATGAGCAGATCTTGAAGGTCCTGCTTTGCCTGTAAGAGCTCCTAGAGAAGGAACACAGCGGAGGTGAAGATGCAACAGATGTCTCGTGGCCCTGCACCTCGACCTCGGCCACCCGCAGGGACGGCCACTCCCTCGCCTGTCCCCCAACAACCACTGTCCTCGCACAGACACCGGCTGAGACCCTTGTAGCCTCTCCCCTTTTCCTCCTCAGAGGCCATATTCCCCTTGATTTGACTACCTCAGCTTTTCCAAAGTTGATTTAATTTGAGGGAGAAAAGGGAAACTGATCTCACTTTCAGTGCTCTGAGGGGCCAGGTCTGTTTTTCCCACCCCACTTCACGTCGGTGCAATGCTCTGTCACCTCTGCTGGTGGCCTTTATGAGCCGCTGCTTCACGGGGGACTTGCTGGTCTTGCTTACTTCACCCCAAACCCTGCGTGTGGTCAAACCCCGAACCCAAGACCCTAGTCTTCAGGGGAAACTCTGCCCCACCGTGAGCAGGGACAACCATCACATTCTCCTCCCTCACTGCCTCGTGAACCTCACTGTTGTTAAGCGAAGTCACAACATGGGGGGGGGGGCAAGTCCCACCACAAATCGCATCACCTAAACCCAAGTGTGTCTGCCAAGGCTGGGCACTCCTTTCATGTCACCATCTCCATGCCAGACCCGCTTAGCTCCCCTCAAGCTTGGGCTCACCCTCTCCCGCAGACGCCCCTACCTCCCACTCAGCAGGGACTCAGCCTGACACCTGGCTCCCCTCTGCACTCCAGGCTTCCCCCCACCCAAAGCCCCTGGACAATGAGCTGTCTGCTCCCCGCCAGCCTGCTCCAGGTCTTTACTACATTAGTTATCTTTTCTTTCTGTCATTTTGTTCTATTTCCTTGAATCTCTGTCATTTCCCTCACGGCACAAGAATCCTCTGAGTCAAGGGCAAAAAAACAAACAAAAAAACAAAACCAAAACAAAACCAAAAAAAAAAAAAAAAAACAAGCTTTACCACCAAACTTTTTGGAAGATTGATTTCTATTCACTGACTTGACCACCTGGTCACTCCTCAATCTCTTGCAAATGGCTTTTGCTCCCCCCTCTACTAAGACTGTCTCCCCTCCAAGGTCACAGTGACCTCTTAATCGCCACATGCCATGGCCTTTTCTCAGTCCTCACCTTTCATGGCCTCTCTCTGATCTTCTCCACCTGTATCCTTAATATTCTTCTCTGCCTTGCAGCTCGAAGACACTACACTCTCCTGTTTTCCTTCCCTCAGGCCACTTTTTCTGCGACAATCTTTTCTGGCTTTTCTCTCCTTCTTCTCCAAAGCTAAGATGATCCCCAAGAATGCGACTTCGCATTCTTCATTTTTTCTTTTTTTGGCGAGTTCATCTACTTTTTTCCCCAACTATTAATTCGAAATAAATAACTCCCAAACCTTTACCTCCAACCCTTATCTGAGTTTGGACCTGCAAACCACATCCACCTGGAGGTCCCTCAGTAGGCTTACGCTTCTCAGTGAATTCATCATGTCCCTTCCTCTCCACTTCTTCTGTCCATCATTCTTGCGAAGGCAGCACCTGCTCTGCAGCACGCAAGCTCAAGAGCCTGGCCGCAACATTGATCTCTCTCGTCCTTACCCCTCACAACCCAAAAGTTAGTTCTGTAACATCTCAGGTCCTCTCCCTCACCTTCCTGGTTTAGGGTCTCATCACCTCCTGCCCAAGTGGCAAGTGGGTAGCAAGAGCTACCCAATGGCTCCCCATCTCCAGTCTCTTACCTGTCGCCTCTACACCATCATCCACACAGCATCCTGTCTGGGTGCCCCTCATCCCTCCCAGTCCCATCCCTCTCTGCCTTTCAGAAAACCCCGGAAGACTCACTATATGTCCTCCTCCAAGAAATCTTCCATGAATCCCCTTCCTGAAGACCCATCCCACTTTAGTTGTACTTCTCACAGCATTTAATACCTGTACGTTGCAGTCCACATACCTAGGTTTTATTTTATCTCCCCTGCTAGACTATCAGCTCCTTGGAAGGATGACACATATCTGATTTATTATAGCTTTGATGCATGGATCAGTGATCCTGGGAGCAGGCCAGTTCTGGACATAAATACATTAGCACCTGCAGGACAACAGGAGTCCGGATGTGTGAGAGTTCTAACCCAGTCTATTCTCTCCCTGGTGGCTTCTGAGTAAGTACACATCCTGTCCTCTTGGAGCTTCTGGGGAAATGAAGGAACAGCTGCCACCTGGGACCTGAGGCCTCAGAGATGATAAACCGCTTTCCGTTCAAGAACTGGGTCACTGATGAGGGGGTGAACTTAAGAATAACTGACAGTGGGATCTCTTTCCTTTTCTCTAGGGCAGGCACATCTATTAAACCGGGGAGCCTCTGAAATCCCAGGGCAGAGCTGCACTGCATGGACAAAGACTGAGTCCTTCAGGAATCTAGCTAGCAGCATTAACAAGCTCAGACCAAACTCCCAGAGATTCGTCCAGGGAACTAGGGCAACCCTGGCTCTTTCAAAGAACCAAACACAGAACACAGAACACATAAGCAAACTTTATGGGAACAGACTCCATCCTGATATTTACCCAGAGGAGAAGCCCTCCAGCCCCTCCTTAGGGAGTATTAGAGGACCGCCCCCCCGTCACTGTTGCTATTGGCTACCCCTCCAGGTCCTCCTTCCACAGCAGCCCTTGCGAGCCTACCCCCATCTCCTGCTCTTACTCTCACACATTTCTCAACTGTTACGACGATAAGGCGGTTCCTCTTCCCACACTGATCTCTTCCAGGATATACCTGTGTTTTGTGTTGCCTTTTGTGTGCTGCCGCCAATGCATGTCAAGAGCCTAGGTTTCCACGGCCCACTTTACACCGACACGCTGTTATCTGCGGCTGCGGCTGCTGCTAAGTGGACTCTGAGGCACAAATCCAATCAGATCACACCTCACCATGTCACTGCGTAGCACCTGAAGCTTTCCAGGGTAGAGACCAAAAGGCACGGGACATTTCAAAAACTTCATTTCATCACCTCGGTGGCCTTACTGCCAATTACATCAAGCCAAAGAAGTCAGAGAAAATCTAGAAACCTCAAAATACAAGTGAACATCCATTAGAGAGGCACATGCCTCTCCACAGGCCCCAATCAAAGAAAACAAAGGAAAACTCTGGCCGCTCAGAATCAGCGCTTTTGAAGCCTACAGCCGCCTCCAGGCTGGCTGCACACAGACAAGGTGTGCAGGAGCTGAAGACCTAGCGAGGATGTATATGCATGGGGTGGGAGGGGGGTTCCCAGGGGGAGGCTAAAAAATTGATTGTATTTGCTACTTACTGCATAATAAGAATTACGCTAAGCATTTCCAACAACTCTAGGAGAAGAGTATTATTATTTTCATTCATAAATTCAACAACAACATCAACAAACCTGGAAGCTCTGAGATTGTAACACGCCTAAGATCACCCAGCTTATCAGTGGTAGAGCCAAGACTGGGACCCAGACTGGATACCAATGGCTGTTCTCTTCACCATCCAGCCTCCGCAGGCCTGACAGCAGGACTACATACTCAGAGGGGGCAAGGAGCAAGCAGCTTCCCTGTGCTCAGTCTTTCGGATGCAAATGAACAGAGCTCTATGTTGGTTGGGAGGGCCTGTGAGAGGGGTCCACATGTTTAAACTAAAGCAAAGAAACCTGCCCAGAACCTGGCAACACAAGAAGGAAAGTGGAGAGGAAAAGGAAGTAGGCTCTGGGTCGCAGCTGTCACTGGCAGCAGCAAGTGATTGCCCAAAGCAGGGGCGCTGAGAGACACCAGAGTGCCTAGAGTAGCAGGTTACCTGCCCACAGAACAGTTTACCTCACACCCCACCTACTCACAGCTGCCCCTGGCAAAAAGAGACCAAAATACTCACTGAGACCTTAATGCTTCCAAGAAGTTCTATAGGGTCTCTGTCTCTGGCCCATGCTCATTGAAAGGGCAGGTAAAAGGTTTTATACCAAAACTGTAGCTGACAGAATTTTATGTCATTTTCCCCCCAGAAGGATAGTCTAGAAAGTGTGACACAGATGGTGAGAAACATGATTTTCTCAGTTGCTCTTTTATGAAATGTGTGTAACATTCAGTAACATCACTACAAAATAAGCTTCCTACTATTTTAGAGACCTCATTTCTGAGCACAGTCTATCCCCAGACCAGTAGGGTTTCATAACCAGAGTATTTTACTCATCTCTCAGTACCTATGTCTTGGTAAATGTCAGGGATAAAGCACCACAAGATGCTGCTGGCCCACCCGTCAGCACTACAGGCTCCCAGAGATGTCTGGTAACTAGAAAACCCCACTGTCACAGGACTTACGGCAATGTCTCATGTTTATCCGTCACCCACAGAATGGAGGGAAACATATTCACGGGAGAGAAGTGGCTGAAAACTTGAGCTACAACTATTTTCTGTATCTTGATTTAAAACAGGAAATTCAGAACCATCAATTGTTTAATCAAGAATAACAAAGTCATCCTATTCTTGGTCAATTATTTGGCTTATCCTAAGAAAACAGGGTACTTTCTACCATTTCTTCCTTCCTTCCTTCCTTTTTTTTTTTTTTTTAATGATTTTATTCTCTCTTAATGTCACTTTACTGACTCCATATTGGGGCCCAAAATGACTTAACAGAATGTGAACTATTAAAAGGTATTTTATGAAAAATCCTCTGCGTTATGCAGGCCTCACAAAATATAGGGCCTTCAAGCTTTTTCAAACACTCAAAGGCAGAAGAAGTGTTTAAAGCTCACTGAATGTACTTGAGAGTCTGTTCTCAGCCAAGTGCCATGGAAAACTTGGCCACGACTACAGTCTGTTATCAGATTCCCCCAGGCCACTTTCTGTTAAGATATGAAGAATAAACTGACAGTGATGAGGGGATGGGGTCTATTTCACTAGTGATACAGAAACCATTGATCATTTTTTAAATGTTGCTGACACGTCAAAGGAAACTGATAAATAGAGTGAGGACAATTTTCCAGAGGGAAAGAAACCCACTTTGGCACAGAGACGCTAACTCGGTCCTAACTTATCTTGCAGAAAGGCAGCAGGAGAGGATACAGCTCCCAGGACAGGAAACAGGCAAATCACCAGGGAAAAAACCACACGTGGAACATTTTTAAGAAAAGATGTGCTCTCTTTCCCTTTTCTTTCTCTCATTATCAGCCTTTGCCTGAAAACACACCCCCAAACTTAAGCTCATATCCTATTCACCACTATAAACAAGCCAACAGGCTATTAATTTAATTAATATATGCTCAGTACACTGTGTTTAAAGAGGCAAAGAAGCTACAGTTCATTTCAGAATTACTCCCTTTTTTTTTTAATGGTGACATTTTAAAATAATTTAAATACTGAAATGTATCCATTCATTTGCTCTACTGCTTGGCACCGTGCTAGGCATGAAATGTGGGAAGAAGCAAAGATGATGTGATCTTGAATGAGCAGGCTAGGAGAAGAAAGAGACAGATATCAAAACAGAGCAAGGTCAAGTGCACTAAAATAGAGAACCTAAATGGATAAGAAAATATCTGGGAAAGGACAACTAACAATTTAGGTTTTAGTTACTGGGAAAATACAAAAACTTTAGAGGCTTCCCAACAGCTAAGGTAATACCTTTCTCTTTTAGAATCAGTGAATAGTCCACACAAGGAATCACAGACTATGGCAAAGTCTTACCTTCTATTTAAATGTGTTTATGAAGCTACATTTTTATTGAAAGCCATACCTGCTCAGTGACATCATTTCTACCCTTAGGAAATTTTTCTAAAGAAGTAAAAGGATACATATAAAAAATATTCACCAATTTTTTTCATAATTAAAAAAAAAACTTAAATACAGGAGGATGATTAAGTATATTGTAGATTATCTCCTTAAAAATGAAGTATGAAGACTATAAAGTATAATAAGGAAAAATGTTTCTGACATACTAACTTTTAAAAACTGGTATCAAAACTGCAGAGACACTATAGTTGCACCTACATTATAGATGAAACCTATCAACAAATAGGGAAGGAAATAGAAAATGCAGAAATAAAAACAGCTATTAAGGTGTTAGGAAAATATGTGTGTTTCCACCACTACCCTCCATTTTAAAATTTCATTTTATGTGAGTTTCATAACACTTCAGTGATAAATAGACTTATTTTCAAAGCTCTGTCCTAATGTACCATGTCTTTGTAATCCTGAGCCTGGAGAAAAAGACGGAGCCAAGAAAAGCAAAAAAAAAAAAAAACCAAACCCACAAATGCAGTGATTTTTAAAGAATCATTGGGTAAAACGAGAAATACCAGGTGGGAAGAAGCAGACCTGAGGCTTTCTCAGGAGAAAGAGGTCTAAACAGAGACAAAGAGATGGTCATGTGGGAGGGAGAGAAAATGACCCCCTCTGCCCATGTGAAAATGAATCCATGAGAAGACCACTGAGGGGTGGGGGGAGGGTACAGCTCAGTGGTAGACAGCATGCTTAGCATGCATGAGGTCCCAGGTTCAATCCCTAGTACCTCCGTTAAAAAAATTAATAATAAATAAACAAACCTAGTTACCTCCCTCCCTGCAAATTAAAAAAAAAAAAGAGAAGACCTCTGCCACGGGGCCACAAACACTCCGCTCTCCTCCCCGCCCTGCCAAGTCCTGGGGAAGAGAGAGGCTAAAGACCGGGAACAAAAATCCTTCCTGAGGACTCACTTCAAAACTAAACAAGGAAGAGGGTGAGAAAACCGCTGACGGCTGAGACACAGGGAGCTCCAGGGACTTACCAGACGGCAGCTTTTAACCCCAAGAAAGGGACAAAGACAAGACCCAAGCCCTTGGAGGAAAAGCAGCTGGAAGTGAGAGTTACATACTAACAAGTCACCTTTATTTCTCATAAGCGCTCGGTTTGTTTGTTTGGCTTTGCTCTACATTGTGTATCTTTTATTTGTTGGGCTGTTCCTACAAACCAAAGCTTACAAGGAACTAAATTTCAAAATTATGCCCAAAATACAGGTGATGATGTTACTGCAAATATCAAAACATCTAAATGGGTGCAGTTCTGTCCATTTCTGATTCTCAATGAGACTCATTCCCAAAAAAGAATGTAGACGTTCAATACCTATTCTTGCTCTCCAGTCATGTCACATGTATGTATCTAACACCTCAACAGGACGGTAACTTAATTCAGAGGAGAGATAACTGCCTCTGAAAAAACCCATAATAATGAACAAAGGAATGCAGAAGAAGGAGTCAACTTTATCCACTGAATCACAGATTGATAATAAATACTCAATAGGGGATAGACTGATAGTGGGTAGAACCCAGATGGGCAGCCTATGTATACTGCAGGTAGATTCACTCACTCACTCACTCACTCATACTGCATCATACAGCCATCAAATATTTCCTGAGGGCTATATGTCCCAGGCACTGGAATAGCTGCCAAGGATATGGTGCTGAGTCAACCATTACCAACCCTACCCTCCTGGAACTTTCTGTCTTATGGGATCTTCAAACAAAGAAAAACATAATCTGTGAAAAGTGCTGTAGGAGCATTCACATAATATTAATGACTTTAAAATGTTTTTCCATAAATAGCATTACTTACAAAGTATTTTTGCTCAAAGTTTAAGCTGATTCTATTAGCATTTAGCTCTAAACTCAAATTTACTAGAAATACAGGGAATGGCAGAACAAGTAAATGGACACCATAAGGAAACAATCAGAAAATCCAGAACGTGGGGCACTGGGTCTGATCTGGTCTCTTTATAAGATCAGTGGGATAGGAGGAAAAGAGCAGGGAGTAGGGGATGGAGGAAGAAGGGAGGTTATATTAAAATAAATGAACTCTGAGAGTGTTACTAATGAAAGCAATGTGGGATTCTTGATTGGATTCTGGCTTGAGGGAGAAACAACTATAAAATATACCTCCGGGACAACCGGCAAATTTTGAATAAGGAGGAGAATTTCTATATACTACAGAAATTAATTTCTTAGATGTGATAATAGTATTGTGGTTGCAAGAAAATTCCCTAATTTTTCAAATGCATGCTGAGGAATTTAGGGGTGAGACATAGTGTTATCTGTAATTGACTCTGAAATGGTTCAGCAAGGAGGAATAGACAGATGGATGGAAAAGAAAAAAGATGAATGAATGGACAAAAGAAAAAATAAAGTGTATGTGGCAACATGTTGACAACTGTTGGATACGAATTGGGACTCTGTGGGAGTTAATGCATTATTATTTCTACTTTTCTGTGTGGTTGAAAATTTTCCTTAGACAACATTTTAAAACTACTGCATAAGTGTGGTATATATATATACGACAGAAAACTACTCAGCCATTAAAAAGAATAAAATAATACCACTTACTGCAACATGGATGGATCTAGAAACTGCTGTACTAAGTGACGTAACCCAGAAAGAGAAAGAAAAATACCATATGATGGCACTTACATGTGGAATCTTGAAAAATGACAGAGGTGAACTTATTTACAAAACAGAAACAGACTCACAGAAAGAAAGCAAACTTATGGTTACCAGTGGGGAAAAGGGGGGTAGGGTGGAGAGATAAAGTGGGAGTTTGGGATTTGCAGATATTAACTACTATACATATAAAAGGTAAAAAATAAGGTCCTACTGTATAGCACAGGGAACTATATTCACTACCTTGTAATAGCCTACAATGAAAATGAGTATGACAAGGGATGTGTGTGTGTTTGTGTATATATATATATATATTCATATATATATATATAAAACTGAGTAACTATGACATACACTAGAAGTTAACACAACATTGTAAACTGACTATATTTCAATCAAAAAAATAGTAACAAAAACTATTGCATATGATGTTCTTACAGAATACAATCATAGGTACAGGTAAAACAAATGCACACAACAGACTATGGCCCCAGTTCCCCTACCCATCCCATCCTCTCCAGGCACCTGACCCCACCGCCCCACTTACCTCAATCAGAGCCCCCTTCTCCCTGTCTTCGGATCGCTTAGCACTGTCCAATTCATCATGCATTTCTGAGAGCTGGTCCTGGAGATCTCTGATCTCCGTCTGGTGCTGTTCCCGTTCCATCTTCACCTGGAACAGCCTGGCAAGGAAGGAAGCCCATCAGAGAGATTAGACTGGGCTCTGCTTATTTTCATCCAGTCTGCTTTCAGACCTTTAGATGGTCAAGCAGAGCCATCTAAATCCCCAAGGAGCCTCCCATTCTCTGCTCTGCACTGAACAAAAAAAAAAAAAAAGTCACAAATCAGAAAGCCACTGGTAAGAACTCATGTCTACAGTCTAATTTGTGCAACAAGACAAAGTGAGAACTGAAACCAATGTAATGGGAAGGGTTACACTGTGACATTTCCTCCCTAAAAGGAGACCAAAAGGTACTAGCATTTAAACACAGAGAATAAGGAAAGAGCACAACGAGCACAACTTTTTTGATAAATGTTTTCACTAAAACCACTCCACACCCTACCCCCCGACCCCACCCCTAGTACTCTAGATCAGAAGAGTCAGCAAATTATGGCCCATGGGCCAGTCTGGCCAACTGCCTGCTTTTGTAAATAAAGTTTTATTGGAACACAGCCATGCTCATTCATTTATGTATTGCTTATGGTCATTTGCACAATACAATGGTGGAACTGAACAGTTCCAACAAAGACCATATGGCCCATAAATCCTAAAGCATTTACTACCTAACAGGAAAAGTTTAGCAATCTCTACTCTAAATCAAACTCACAACTATTCTACCTCTTTATTTTGTAAAATCTTCACGGCACTCTAAATTTTGTTTCTTACCAACTTCTTTTCTGAAATTAACCTCTAAGAACGTCTTAATTGCAAACACTACATCATCAAAATGGCAAAGATAATCAAATGCTTTTATTATATAATGTCGTACTTTTCTTTAATTTCCCTTCAGATTTCACTCCTGCTTAACCTTTCACCTAAGGTGTCTGCCATGGCCACCGGGCTTCATAGCAATGTTCATTTTCAGACTTTGATTTCAAATCCTTTTGTCACAGAGTTTAATACAACACAGTGGCAGGACCATCTCGGGCTTGACTTTTTCTCTGCAGAATCAAAAGAAGTATAAGCACTAGTCACAATGACCAGCACCACGCAAGACAAAACCCAGACCCTGGGAGACTGTGGAGGTCATGTGACAAGTGCTGTCTGAAGACTGCACCCAGGCTCCTTGAAATCTGTCTTTAGATATCACCACTCGGTACTCCCTGCTTCTCACCCACCTGCTGTGAGATCCACTCTAAGGGCTGCAACCTTACAAAACATCTTTTAAGGTGTACAGAGAATTTTTAGATTGTTAACCCTTCTGCTTACCAGTCTACACATGTCACCAGGTCTACAATTTTATGAGAATAAGAGAAAAGGAAGGGTCTGCAGCCTCTATAAATAGGTGGAAGGCTGGGTAGTATTAAATGGACAAAAAGGTTCTGGCTCCCTGGGCGCAGGAACCCAGGCAGGGCATGTCTGGGCCCGAACTTACTCCTCCAGGTGTCTCCGCAGCTCCCCTTCACTCTCCTCCAGTCGTCGCTGCAGCTCAGCGTTCTCTTCCACCTGACTGTCATGTTGGCTTTGGAGCGCTTCTAAGTTTGCTTTCATTCTCTCTCTCTCCTCTTTGATGTTCTGTTGATTCTAATATGAATATGGATGATTTTAAAGTACCTCCACTGTACGTTAGTTACCCCACAGAAGCCTCCTTCTAATCTATGATGGATTCTATGTCCCTGCACTTATATTATTAAACAATTTAACAGAACTATGTAATTAAGGCATAGGAGTTCATAACTAGAAAGAACACCAAATACTTAGTGAACTGTAAACACCAACACAGCTAGATCACATTCTGCTATTACTTTTACTTAGTCCAGATGTTTCATACACATTTAGTTTTTGATCAGGCTGCCTGAATCCAACAGCGTTTCTATTAGCGTGTCAAAGCCAACAGTCTGTGTATGCTTTGGTTACTTAAAAATAAGTTCTTTGGACAGCAGAAACTAAATATACAGGAATGTACTCAGTGCTGGGAGTAATGTTACTTTCGAGGAAAAAAAAAATCTTATTTCCACTTCACTTGAGCATCCCAAGGTGCTTAAAATATTCTTTATCAAGCATAATAGAAATGAAAAAAAAAGGGCATTAAGGAAAAAATCTGATACCTTGACTTCCAACTGAAGCTGTCTCTGAAGTTCAGCCACTTCTGTCATCAACTTGTTTTTCTGTTCCAAGAGATCTTTGACTTCAGATGAAGAATTAGAAGCCTATGATTAATTGAAAAGATATCCTAATTTAAATGTTCAAGATGCTTTATTTCAATTCTCTTTCCCCAAAAATATAATCAGAGCAGTAACACTAAACATCTTACGATCCAATTCAAATGTAAACCCCTACAGAGACCCTTCTGTGATTTCACAGGCAGAGTTAATCATGCCAGCCTTGGAGGCCCCGTGAACTTTACCTTACAGCACTTATCCCAGTTACAGGAATTATTTCGTCAGATATCTCAACACTGGTCCAGTACAACACAACAATTTTTGATGGAAATTGACAAGTCTAATGTTTATATGGAAAGGCAGAAGACCTAAAACAGCCAAGACAATCTTGAAGAAAGAAGTAGGAGGATGTGCATTACCGGATTTCAAGGCTTACTATAAAGTTACAGTAATTAAAACTGTATGGTATTAGCACAAGAAACAAGCAGACCAATGGAACCAAACGGAGTGTCTAAGTGCTAGAAAGGATAAAACTACTAGAACTGGCACACATTACTGGTGGGAGCATAGGTGGTTCCAACCGTTCTGTAAAAGCTTCTGGCAGTACTTAAAAGCTAAACATAGGCCTACTTTACGACACAGTAATTTGACATCTAGGTATATACCCAAATGAGTGAATAGTATTTATCAAAAAAAAAAAAATGTACAAGAAGGTCCACGGAAGCTTTACTTACAATAGCTAAATACTGGAAATATCCATCAAGAGTGTATACTATGGTGGATTCATCCAATGGAAAACTTCGGTAAAAGGGAGCTTCTGATAAATGCAACATTAATGAATCTTGCTGACATAATGTTTAAGAAATGAAGCCAGACGTAAAAGAGTAAATATCGCAAAGTTTTATTTCGATAAAACTCAAGAAAAGTCAAGTTAATTTATGAGACAGAAGTCACAATGTGATTACTGCAGAAGGGAAGGGATGTGATTGATTTGGAAGGGGCACAAGAAAAGCTTCTGGGGTGATGGGTGTGTTTTCTTGATCTGGGTGGTGTTTGTATGGGTACATACCTGTTAAAACTTCAATGAACTATACAGTAAGACTTGTGTACTTTATACTATGTAAGTTATACCCCAATAAAAACAGCTTAAAAAGGTAAGTATCAGTATTTGTTGAAGACTCATCTTTTGTGTGAAGTCATACCCAAAGCCCATGTCTGTGTTCCCAAGGCCCTTTGTACATATATCTGTTAAAGAATTTTCACAGCATTGGGGATTATTACCCTGCTAACTACCAGTGAGATTTTTACACCTCACTTTCTGCATATACCTATATGCTACACGCAAGTAGTAAATACATGTATGTTGGCTAAACTGACTGTCTTCTTTTAGGTGTTACATTTCCATAATGGGGAGAGGAGCCTGATTGAATATTAATAGGATCTCACTTTCCCCCCATGGATTTAACAACAGGATGACACTCTCAAAAGGGTTACTACAAATAGGGGAGGGGTGAAGATAGAAGCAGGAATCAAAACTAGAAAAAGCAGTGTCTTAACCACAAATAGACTCACAGACACAGAAAACAAACTGTGGTTACCAGTGGGGAAGGGGAGGAAGGGATAGATTAGGAGTTTGGGATTAACAGATACATATTACTATACATAAAATAGATAAATAACAAGGACCTACTATATAGCACAGGGAACTATGTTCAATTTCTTATAATAAGTTGTAATGGAAAAGAATCTGAAAATATATGTATGTATGTATATGTATAATTGAATTGCTTTGCTGTACACCTAAAATTAACATTGTAAATCAACTATACTTCAATAAAAAAATAAGATAAGAGAAAAGGGAAGGGGAGGATATAGCTCAAGTGGTAGAGTGCATGCTTAGCATGCATGAAGTCCTGGGTTCAATCCCCAGTACCTCCATTAAAAATAAATAAACAAACAAACAAACCAAATCTCCACCCTCAGCCAAAAAAAAATTATTAAAAAAAAAAAAAGGAAACCGTAAGTAAAACAAAACAACAACCTACAGAATGGGAGAAAACTTTTGCAAATGAAACTGACAAAGGCTTGATCTCCAGAATATATAAGCAGCTCATACGACTTAATAAGAAAAAAAATCAACCCAATCCAAAAATGGGCAAAAGACCTAAACAAGCAATTCTCCAAGGAAGAAATACAAATGATCAATAGGCACATGAAAAAATGCTCAGTATCACTAATTATCAGAGAAATGTAAATCAAAACTACAATGAGGTATCACCTCACACTAGTCAGAATGGCCATCATTCAGAAGTCCACAAATGACAAATGCTGGAGAGGCTGTTGAGAAAAGGGAACCCTCCTACACTGCTGGTAGGAATGCAGTTTGGTGCAGCCACTGTGGAAAACAGTGTGGAGATTCCTCAAGAGACTAGGAATAGGCTTACCATATGACCTAGGAATCCTGCTCCTGGGCATATATCCAGAAAGAACCCTACTCAAAATGACACCTGCACCCCAATGTTCATAGCAGCACTATTCACAATAGCCAAGACACGGAAACAGCCTAAATGTCCATCAACAGATGTGGTATACTTATACAATGGAATACTATTCAGCCATAAAAACTGACAACATAACGCCATTTGCAGCAACATGGATGTTCCTGGGGAATGTCATTCTAAGAGAAGCAAGCCAGAAAGAGAAAGAAAAATACACTATGAGATCGCTCATATGTGGTATCTAAAAAAAAAAAAATACAAAACAGAAACAGACTCATAGACATAGAATACAAACTTGTGGTTGCCAAGGGGGAGGGGGTGGGAAGGGACAGGCTGGGATTTCAAAATGTAGACTAGATAAACAAGATTATACTGTATAGCACAGGGAAATATATACAAGATCTTGTGGTAGCTCACAGCGGAAAAAATGTGACAATGAATATATGTATGTTCATGTATAACTGAAAAATTGTGCTCTATACTGGAATTTGACACAACATTGTAAAATGACTATAACTCAATAAAAATGTTAAAAAAAAAAGAAACACAAATAAAACACTTCATTCTGCACTGGGAAAAAAAAAAAAACACGGGGTGTGGGAAAGAAAGTAAAGGAAAACAAAGTTTCTATGGGTTTATGTAGGCTGGAATAAAATGCAGCTAATGTGAAAAAAAAGGCAGTGTCCTGGCTCTCATGCACTTGAATCCAAGTGTGAGTCATGCATGAACTTAGAATGAGGTACTTCCTCATCTACTCCTATGAAATAGACCAGAAATCAACAGTCAACAAAAATAGGACTTCCAATAGTCTTAGGCAAAATGAGAACAACCCACTTTAGAAATATAAATCTAACCCAATGAGGAAAATTGTACATTGTTCTTTCCCAAACAAAAACTGCCTGCTTCGCTGCATTCCTATATGCTTTTAGCCCAGAAGGAAGGGTCTTCTTGCAGGAAATCACTTAACTGACGACAAAATGTAAAATTCCAAAACCTTTGCCAGCAAATAATCAGATTCACAAAATGAGAGAAAAGAGGAGTGGGCAATTAAGCAGTCACGGCACTGTGATCAGAGCCAGAAGTCTAAGAGCTTAAGTCCATCTTTCTATTATCTCTCTTTTGATTAAGAAGCAATAGCTTCTTAATTGGTCTCCCCTCCTCTAATCATACCTCTCTCCAAAAGCTGCAAAGGAATGAATTTTTATGAATACGACACTATTCATTGCTGTTGAAAGCCCATCAGTGGTAGCCCATCACCTTCAGTCTGAAATAGAAACTGACGGGATATACAAGGTGCTTCCTATCTGGTCCCCACATCCTGGCTCTCTTCCAGCCACACTAAATTACCTCCAGTCCCCTAGACGTGGCAAACACACCTCTTTATAGTTCATATTTGTTTGTGCTGTTCCCTCTACCTAGAATGTCCTGCCTTCCCTTCTCTGGGAGAACCCTATCATCTTTTGAGACATCATGAGTGTTATCAACTCCAGAAAGGCTATCCTGACTTCCCTAGTTTGGACTGGATACCCCTAGTCTGGGACCACAGTGACAATCTTAACATCAAGACTGAAGGATGCATTCTCCAAGAGAATATGCAGGCAAATGAAAAGCAGGAGCCATGGTGATCATTTGGATTTAGCCAAAAAAAAAAACCTCTAACCTAATTTTAAAAACTGTGTAGAGCTCCTGAAGCTTGCCTATAATTACACAAGGTGTATAATTTAAAGACTTCTCAGTGGGAATTGTGTGTATATGTTTAGATTAATACATAAAATATTTATATATATATTTTACTTTTAAAAATAAATACAAAATATTTAAAATATACCTATATATAACTATACATTTTAATGTTATACATATGGATAAATAAATGGTTTTATCTGATGCCAGAGCAGCATCATGGGTCAGCTGAGCACAAGAGGAATACTGAACAGTAGAGAAAAAAGGGTAGCTGATGCCTAAAAATACCCTTTATTCAGATACCTCCAAAGTTAAAAAAGAAACTATAGACAAATTCCCTGTTATCTGCATCTGGGATCTCCTTTCTTCCAGGGCAGAACTTTTCCCAGAAGGGGAAAGGGAAGATGCTTAAGCAAGAAATGGATCCCAATTCAAGCTGGTACAGGACTGAGGAACAAGACTTTAGTCGTTCCCCTTCAATAATGCTTCCTTTCAGGGCACCAAGGATGTCTAGCAAATAGGAGATGACTCCTTCTTTAACAAAAAAAATCTCCAAGTCTCAACTCAAATTCAGCATAAAACATTAAGCAGGCAGTTTTTTTTTTTTTAAAAAAAGAACTTGGCACCACTCCACTCCTTCCTTTCCGTTCTGCCCATGCTGGTCGGCTCCACCAGCCTCTCTTTGTATGCTCCTCTCTGACTCTAATTTCTTACTCTGTGAAGTTTGAGAGCTTGGGTCCAAGCCCGTTCACACTTACCTTCCGAACCTGCCTATGATTATGCTCGGGTTCCCCACCGTTGCTTCACTTCACTCCTCCTATTCTTTTGCCTTTCTAAATTTCACCACCTACTTGTCTCATCCCATTCTATTTTAGAGATTTTTTTAAAAATAAAACTCATTAAAACCTTTCTGGAAAAAAAGGCAGGGTGCAAATTAGTAATATGTAAAACGTGCTTTTCCATCATCGGTTCTGCTCACTACTCAGGGAACTTCCCCCTTAACTGCTGTGGCCAAACATACAGACTGAAGAAAGCAATCTGTTTGCCACATTTCATGTGAAATGCCTGCTACAAAACACAAAGCTGTGACTCACTTGATTATTTCCTTGTGTGCTCCCGGCTGCTCGAGACTTCAAAGTCTGGATTTTCTCGAAGACCAAGTTGACTTTCCTCTTAGTAGCATCATCATTATCGGTGCTTCTAGAAAAGAGGCAACAGAAAAAAATAAAACAGTGAAGGCACAACCATTGGTCTTAGAACACAAACAGCAAGCCCTTTAAGAAAATAAATTATAAGAGACATGAATTAATTAAGGCTGTGGACACAACCAGTGAGAGGAGAGCAGGATGGATGGGTATTTTTCTCCCAATAAATTGTTCTATGTTACCATTTGATTTGTGAGAGGGGTTCCCATTTCCAAACATGCGACAGAGACACAACAACATTCTAAATAAGCGTGGAGAAGACATCTGGTGAAAATTAGTCATTTGTTGATTGCTTGATTCAAACGACTTAGATTCACTCCAGTAAGCAATTTTTCTTGGACGTGTGTCACACAAGGGATGATCCAGTGATCTTAACTTGTTTTAGTCTATGTTGGAAAGAATAAATCCCCCAAGCCAAGGTTGTCAACACGGTTGCCCTTTGTCTAGACTGTCACAGATAATGGTCAGATCAAGCTCCATTAACCGCTACCACACTCTCTATCACACATACCTGGCACTTAGGAAATTTAAGTTTCCTTAAATACATACCTCCCACTGAAGTGTGTCTCACCAGTCTCTCAATAAATCATGGATCAAAAATATAAAAGAATGTAGAGGGAGAATTTTAAATGTTAAAAGTTCTTCTGCCTTAATTTTAACATAGTAAAACCCTTCACAGAAAGATACTAATAACTAGTTCTCAGCTCAAAGAATCTACTTACTCTTTTTTTCCTCAAAAGAGCCTCTATCTTATATTTTGAACTGTTCTATCAGCTCTGTATTACTGACAGAAAATTGTAAGGCACAACACAAAACTATGAAGTGTTTTAATACCAAGTATCTGCCAAGTGACTTTCAGTCACGTTAGAGTACAAAGATTTTTTTCTTTTTAATCATATCTAATGAGAGAATTGAAACAGAAACATCAAATTCCTGGCCTAGAATTCCAGCTTAGTTGGTATCTAAGCATGGACTGAAAACCAGATTATTTCAACTCAGCCTTCCAGATAAGTAAGTGGAAAGCACTGATTTTCAATGACTCATACATGCTTTAAAAATAATGGAAGCAGGGGCTCCCAGCCAAAGTCAACTCTGGGGAGGGGAGGAGGTGTTTTTATTTGCAACTTCAATGAGGGATGACTGATTACCCCCATGTGCATCAAGACGAACTCAAGGTGATGGCAGACTGAATTCAAAACTGCATAGTAGACATTCTTCCCTATCTTTGAATTTGTTTCTGAAACAGTTAAGAGTCATTTTTAAAACAGATTCATTTTTAACTTTTAAAGTATGACGTTCTTCTCTCCCCTCCCTCCCTCTGCTCATCAGCCCCTCCATCGAAGACTTAAAAGCTGTTGTGAAAACTCTGGCAATTGAGTCCTAATCCGCAAATGGCTCACACAGGGCAGGACGGGAGGGCAAACACAAGGTCTCACAAAAAAATTAACGAGGCCCACCAGAAAGGACAATACTTTGCTCCTTTAAGGAAAATCACTAACCCTTCTTTGAGGTAATTGTAAAGTATCTGCTTGGCCGTCTCCTCATTGGTTTGTTGAGTGAGCTCTTGCTGGCCCTTTAACAGATCCGGCGTGGCCTGGAACACAATGTCTGTCATTAGATCACCAGATGATGTTTCCAGGAAGAAGACAAAAACCTCACAGCAGAAACTTCCAAACACATTCCTACTTTCCAAAAACGATTCCTCAGGTAAGGATGCTCATTACAACTGGTTCTACCGCTTAGGAGAACTATAACCTTGGGCATGTTACTTAACTTTTCCTCACCTATGTTCTGGCCTGTAAATAGTACCTGCCTTCACATTGGTGCATAATACATAACACATAGTGATAGGCACTTAACAACCTTATTATCATTTTTATCATTATCATTATTTTTTTATTGTAAATACCAAAACACTAAATGTACCACTTAAATGAATTCCATCACTTCAGGATAAACCTGAATGAGGATTAACCTAATTTCTCAGGACAGAAATTAACCCAGTCACTCTGTATCAAGAGGAAAACAAACACATCTAAACAAACCTAAGCATGGAGTCTCTTGTTTTTTGAAACAAACTCTGCATACATTCAGATTTTACACATACATGAAAAGAAAAATCAAGCCTTCTTAAGGGTTTGACAAGTTACTTTACAGACAAGAACAAGAACAGGAGTCCAGCAGTAGTTGAATTAATTCAGAAAACCAAACGATTGTCAGTAGATCATAATTTACGGGAAAACTCTTTAAAAAAAAACTTTATATATATATATAGTGCAATTACTGATTCAGGATGGAGGATATGCATTCCTACAGCCAGGATGTAGATCATTTAGAAGGAACAAAAAGACTCCCACCAGTATTACCTGAGTATTGGAGGTGGAAGTAAATGTCTTCACAGAAATCCGCTTGGTACCAGAATCAGGGCAAGTTGCTGGTGCCCGATTCTGTAGCATCAACGTAGCGGTGGCCGTCTTGATTTCCTCCTCCTTAGCCTGTGCTGGGAGGGAAGATGTGCGCACAGTCGGATTTTCCGGACCACCTCTGTTTTCCGGAACTTTCCCATCTTTGCTCTGCGGGGGCTGCGGCGGCCTGGGCTGGGCTCCCTGCAGCCTGGCGAAGGCGCGGCCGGCGCCCTGCCTCCCGCGGTGCTCCTGCACCTGCGCCCTCTGCGGGCACACCTGTGACGGCCGCAGCAGGTGCTCACTGGACTTGCCCAGGTTCCTGCTAAACTCATTCAGGTACTCCGAGTTCCCCTGGAGACCGAAAGGAAAGGCACTATCCACGCTTCGAGACCTCTTCCTGTCTTCAGGGTTGATTCTGTTTCGCTTCCCGGACCTGCCTCTTCTCTGCAGCCCAGGTTTCTGGTCGAATTTTTCAATTAACTGATCCACGCAAGGAATCGATCCCGTATCAATATCCCGCCCAGTTCCAGGCAAGAAGGGGATGTATCTTCTGTTTTCATGTCGGTTCACGTTTTCGGCGTGGATGGCACATTCTTGGTCGTCGAGTAAAAATCTGTACAAAGAGTTGGCTGAAGTGGGCGTGGTGGACGACGAGGAGGATCTCCGAGACCGAGCTCCGTCCAGGACGGGTCCAGCTGAGTCCTGGCGCCGGAAGGGAAGTACATCGGGCCTGATTTTCTTGGCTTCGGGGTGGGCGTGCAGGCTGAGGGCAGGTAGGGGTCTCCCACTAGGGGAAAGGGCGTCCTCTGCCAGCCCTTCCTTACTGCAGCTCTGAACATTCACGCACACGGACGTCTGCTTCTTGGGGTCGTCAATGATCACGGAGCTGCACAGTCGAATGGCCGTCGTGCTGGATTTCGCCGCGTCTTCCAAGGGAGGGCTGGTAGGCTGGGAATGACTAGGTTTGGGTGAGCAAGTCCAGGCCTTTTTATTGTTGGTACCGTCTTCTGTTAACGTTTTTAGCCAATTACTCTCAGGAGCCTGGTGATTTTGTAAGTTCAACTCATTCTTTTCGGGATCGTAGGGCTGTAAAAGCTCTGGATGCTTCTGAAAGTTCAGCACGGGAGATGGCTTCATTGGCTCTGCTTTGCGTTCTAGAACTCCATTCTTGCCCTCAAAGAGAGGGGCTTGTTTCAGGTTTCTTACTGGACTGGGTTGGGCATATGGGTTTTCTGGGAGCTCCAGTTCTTCGGCACTGTTTTCCTCCAGCACACAGCCGTTGCTGGAATGGAGAGGCGGGGTATTCATCACTGGAGGTGGAAATGATGGCCCGTTTTCAGAAAAAGATGGACCTGCCAGACACCGCTCTGTATTATTGAGAACTATGTAGGGGTGACCATCAATCCCCTGTACCCGAATACTGACACCGTAGGAGCCTGCCTTAGAGGACTGGGAATTCCTGGATTTTTTGGTTTCGTCACTTGCGAGTCTCAGATGGACACCGTACTCCTGCTGCACATGCTGATATTCCCCGAAATACAGCTCCATGGTTCACTGTGCCCGCTACCAGAGAAAGATGGAGTAAAAAGAGGACATTAAGTTAGAATTACACCTGTTTAAATGATGCGGGAAAACCTCAAAGTTCAAGGAAAACAAAACACTTGAAACAGCAAGGACACTTCAGAACCAAATGCTTGTCCCAGCAGGCCTTTCTGGATGCCCGTGGGCACACGTGACCGCGGTGTTTGTCAACACTGGGCTTGAACTCTGGCCTTAGGGTGGATGGCTGGTGAGATGACCTGGCAGAGCTTAATTATTGTTTCTAGCTGACGGGCTGTGCTGGTTACCTTTTTTTTTCCTTAGTTGGTTTCCTCACGCTTTATGCTATTTATTTTTAACCAATCGGATGTTCCAGTTACCAGCATTTGAGACCAGGGTACTTTTCCATGAAAATAATTAAGAGCTAAGGCGTTCTGAAGCTCACCATTTTTCTTTTTTTCTATACTCCTAATTTTCCTGTCAAAACAGTCCTTTTCTTTATGCACAACCTTGCTTTGAAATCTTTATCATTATTTATTTGGCTGTACTGTTTAAAACATTTTTACTTTAAGGAATCAGTTGTATGTGAGACCAACAATGAGAATAAATGATAAAAAATAATTTTCTAACTTTTTTTAATCCAAAAAGTCCAAGTAACATAAGGATCTGAAGAATGTTATTTTAAAAAAAACTGTAGACTCTGGGCTCTTTACCTTGTGATGGGTCCGAATGCCAAGAACCACTGACTTCACCTTTCTGGTGTGTGGCCACCCCTGTCAGAGACTGCCCTCCGATCACCAGGCAGGAGACCCAGCCCTCATTGAGGTTCTCACCAGAAATTCACCTCTGTCACTCTGAAAGACTCTGCCAGCCATGGAAACGCAGAAACAACTGGTCACAGAAAACAGCTGTCTCTTTTCTTTCCCTGTTAGTGGCCTTTTTGAGTTTTCTTTCTATTCTGGAGTCCATCTGGTAGCATACTGTCCAAGAAAAGCATCTACTTCATCCACATTTTTGAATTTATTTGCACAGAGTTTTGCAAAGTATAAATCATTCCATCTCCTCCCCATTTCTCATTATTTAGTTTTATTTGTACTTTCTTCACCTCTTTCTTAATTATGCAGGTAAAATATACATCTATATACTCTTTAAAATTGTTGTTCCCCTAGAGAACTAGTTCTTAGAGTTATCATTTCCTCTTTTTTCATTTTCCAGTTTATTGAGTTCTAGTTTGATCATTATCATTTCCTTCTGCTTTCCTTTATTCGGTTATGTTTCTAATTTCTTGACTTGCATGCTTCATTTGTTTATTTTCATTCTTTAATTATATTCCAAAAATTATATTCCCAAAATAGCAACTTAAGAGGAGATTTTTCCCCCAGAGGTAGAAAGTCCAGAGCTGGAATGGATGCCAGGATATTTTTGAAGAACACCTCTTCTATTCTTCCACTCATCTACCTTTAGCATGTATTAGACTTTATGATTAGACTTTGTGATTACAAGATAGCTGATCCAGCATCACATATACCAGAAGTGTGTAACATTTTAAAATAATTTAATTTTTTATCAAAGTTAAACAAGATAGAATGAAAACCTGTACTCTCCAGCTCCCCTTTCCAGTCTGGATCATTCCTCAGAGGAAACCAACTGCAAATGTAGCTGTTTATACAAGAGTGCTTACCTCCATGTCACTAAGTAATACACTTAGCTGCAATGCAGTCATTTATTTTTTTTCGTATGGTAGGTGACCCACACACACAGGTGAATTTCTCATTCTGCCAGCTTCCCAATAATAAAACAGGAGCCAACTGTGTTTACATTATTATGATTCTATAAATATTGGTCATTAAAGAGCCAAATTGTAGACACTGGTCATCTTTCCTTCCTTCCAAAGCTTTAACTTTTCTAGAGGTAATACTTGCTATTTTTACTTGTCTTCTATGTACCTATCCTTAAATTTCTTCATCAGCTACATCACGTCTGTTGGACGCTTCCCAGTATTAACCTCCAGATGATCAAGATACTAAATAATTTGGTGATTTGTTCCCCCGGTGACCTCCCTTGTGCAAACTTCCAACCCCCTGCCTTACTTTAGGGTCCGGTTGCTCTCTTCCTACTGTGTTATTTTGTTTCCCAAGTTTCCTGCCTTCCTCTTAGTTTCCCCAATTGGTCTGATGGAACACACTTCCAGTAACTTTTGAAGAAAAGGTCCGAGGGAGAAAAAATGTTGAGTCCTTGTATTTTGAAAAATCTCTTTATTCTATGCTTACTTTTGAATGATAATCTAGCTGGATTTAGCATCTAGGTTTGAAATAATTTTCCCTCAGATGTTAAAGTATTAGCTCCATTATCTTCTGGTTTCCAGGGATGCTATTACAAATTCTGGTGCTGTTAGAACAACCCTTTCTTCTGTGCCCGGCTTGTTTATTTTCCTCTTAGTTTTTAGGACTTTTACTTTGTGCTCAGTGTTGTGAAATTTCACAATGATTTTCCCTAGTGAGGATTGTATTAAAGTGGCCAGTTTTATAAAATATGAGCATTTAATATATTCCTTCAATTTGGAAATTCACTTTAGTTCTACTAAATGTTCTTGTATTATTTCTGTGACAATGTTTAGAGAACCATTTTATTTTGCTCTTGGTGTCTGCATCTAATATATTAGTAATGTTGAACCCTTCAGATCAAATTTCAATTTTTCCTGTTTCTTTTCTCATCTACTTCTCAACTCCATCTTTTTCGTTCTACTTTTTGAGAGATACATCTTCAACTTTTTTTAACTCAAGTATTTAATTTGTAATTTCCATTATTTCTTTGCTCTTCTCCGTTTCTCCTTCTTAGGTGCTATTTTCATTTTAGATATGAAAAGAGCTTTTCTCTCTCTTTACCATTATTTTTTTCAAAAAATAAATTTTCTCTGCTGTCTGCAGCATCTCCAACCTCTGCAAGGTTTCTCTTTTCTGCTTTGTTTCAGTCCCTATCTTTCATGTTAAAAGCCTTTCTAATGTGACTCAGATCTTGGGCTGCCTGATCTTATTTAAGAGGAAAGTAGTAAAAGTAGATTGGAGGCTCTGTATTTATGGAGAAGAGTTATTAGCTGGTGAGCTTCACGGAATGTCGGGGGGGAAGTGCCAAGCTTTCCACTGAGGGACTTGCACATTTCAGTATCTATGGGCATTTTTTCTCCCTGAAGTTGTTTGATTTCCCAAGAAAAGAACCCTCCAATCCATTACTGGGGTGCACAGGCCTGGCTGCTGGCCTACGGGACAGGGCAGGGGGAGAACATGGAGGTCCCAGCTAGAACTCAATTCAATTCCCACTTTTAGTCATCCACACCGGCTTCCAACACTATACCAGTTCAGCACCCTCAGGGAAGGGACCTCCAGTCTACTGCAGGGGTGAGGAAGAGGACAGGGGCAGGTGGGTGCCAGGGATCCAAGGCCCAGCGTAGAGTCTGGAGGTCTAACTGCTCCAGTCCTCACGGCACTTAAATAACTCCCTAGACACTGGTCCCTCACCCGGCCCCTCACAGTAACTGGTGCCCTCCCCTTCCGAGCCTCTCCGCCGCTCTGCAGGCAAACCATCTCACGTCTACACTGTCGGCCACTTGGGCTGAAGGATGTTATCACCCCAATAACTATCCTTCCTCCGTCTGCGTCAGACTCTCCTCCATAAGTCTCTAATGTCATTCTTTGTCTTTGGAGGCTTAATTTCTCCTCCTTCGCTATTTTCTGAGTGAGATTTTGAAAAGGAGGTATCTAGTTTATCTAGCTAGATGAGACTAGTAATATCTGTAAAACCCCTTCAATCTGAGAACAAGAACAGCAAACACGCCTCAGACAGAACCACACACCAAGGCCAAGACCAAAATGCCCAGGTGCATCTCAATCCCTGAATTCTGAGTAGCACCAGCACGTTTTATTCTGGATCTCTAGTGTTGTTCGTACTCACTAAAGTTTGTAACAAATATTTTTTAACAGAAGAGTTTCTGTACAAATTTATTCACTGTGATACTTTTTTAAAATAGTATTTACTAAATGAGATCATTTTATTCACCCATAATCCCCTTTATGCTGACTCTGAATTTTTATGAAAATATTTCTATTATCTATTAATAAAATTCTTTTCTAGGGTTTTATAGTCCTTTTGTTAGTTGCTGCTAGTACATACAGTCAACACTAATTACATTTCAATCTTTGAGTAAAGCCACCTTGGTTTATTACATTCTTAGCTCCTTGTTAGCAAATTAATCCGCCTATGTGAATTTCATGAGATATCCATAATTTACACTCCTTAACAAGAGACCTCAATCCAGTATTTTCACAGAGTGACATTTCTCAGCTGGGCACTGTTGTCATAAGCCAACATGGATTTCCTTCCCAACCACGATGTAACCACTGAATTAGTGAATGGATTTAAGGACAGCTGTTCTCTGTCTTCAGCCACCAGGCCACGTGACAACCTACCGCGCTCCACAGGCACACTTGTGCAGTCGGGGACTAAGCCTAACCAAGGGCTTACATAATTTGGCAGCAAATGCTGACCAATTCCCAGGATGTAACACTGTGGCACTTGGCAAATAAAAGTGATGCTTTGGAGTGGAAATAATGCTTTGAGGAAAGACCGTTAAATGATGATAATTGCTTTAGTTAGCAAGATCAATGAGTGTGTTTGTGAGTAAGAACAAAGAGCTTGGCACTTGGAAGAACTACAAACGTATGCCAGGTAGCAATATTTCCCCTCACTGGGCCATCACATGTTATCAGCTGAGCCCAGAGATTAGCCCCAGTGCCGGGCCACACCTCCCGCCTCACCACCCTAATTCCCAGTGGTACCTCCAAGCCCTGGAAGTATACTGACCAGCCATTCCAGAGGCCTTCCTGACCACTGCGGATATGCAGCCAGTTAGAAACCTTCTCACATGGTTTGCCCTCCCTCCCTAGGACAGCAGCCGCCACCAGCCAGGCCCAAGTACCCAGCATAGCACGTGGCATGGGGCAGGATCTCTGTGTGTGTACGTTTGCTTGGAATGAATAATTCTATCTGATCATACAAGTCACTTAAAAGAGCATCTAAAGCAGGGATGGGGAGCTACTGAGCCTCAGTGCAGTCTTGAGCTTGATTCCAGGAAATAAGAAGTGAGCCACAACCAAAAAGTAATTTCCCCTGAGTGGGGCTCGGTGACCGTCTCATTCAGAGGGAAGCCACCGCCCATCTGGTGAAACACCACAAGTTAACACACAAGTTAAGATGCTCACACCTAAAGGACTTGCTTGCAGGACTAGCAGGAAGACATGAATTGTGTGTGCAAATATCCACATTAGACCCTCAGCTACATAAATGTGAAAAATGAGAGCACAGAATATCCAAGATTAGCAAAATGGTTGCTGGTTTTTCAGTATATTCCTAAACAGGCAGGCTTACCTAAATTAAGCTCTATTTTCTATTTCCTTCTTTCTCTCTTTCTTCCTACCTATCTACCCCAACTATCCACCCCATCTATCCATCCACCTATTCTGTAGAAAGAAAAAAAAAAAGGAAACTGGCCAAACTTTTAAGATTTCAAAGGAAATGTCTCACACACAGGCCTTCAGGATTCTCTGGGAAAACAATTTCAAAAATAAACTTTGTGAGGTTTGAAAATGACACCAGAGTTGCTGCCTACTTTACACAGTTCAGTACGGTTTGAATCTCTTTAAATAAACATGACGACCCATCCTTGTGGATGGTGTCTGTATCCGCCTCCTTTTGTTGCATTTGAAGCCCCTCTTCTTTCCTTAACAGGTTAGCATGTATATTACCACTTCATTTATGGTGTTCTTATATTTCCAACTTTGATTTTAAAATTCAGTGACAGATGTTTTATATTACACTTGGTCTCTTTAAAAAATACAGAATTCACGTCCAAAAAATGTTTCAGACATGTTATTCGCCCTTTTTCACCTCTTGACCCTGAAATGATTTCTAAAAGTTCTCCCACGAATGCAGAGCTAAGATGCAGAAGTCTGCAATTCTGAAACAAGTACTGGAGAGAACACCCAGATGCAGGGGTAAGAAACACATCTAACACTGGACTCGGGTCAAACCCCGGCTCTGAACACGTTCTTTAACGTCTCTGAGTGTTTTCCTATCTCTGAAGTCAGATCATTAATGATGACTTCATAAGGTGCCTGGGAAAATTAAATCATAGACTATGCTAAATGAAGTAGGAAATAATAAATGAAAACATTCAACGTGGCACTTATGGCCACAAGAAAGCTGACTTTGATCACCAAATGTTTTTAAATACTTCTGAGGCACTGGCTAAAAACCCCAGTGGTTAACCAAACAGCATTAACCACCAACATTCTGAAATAATTAACTAATTAAGAAACCAGAGGGCTGAGAATCTCGAGTACAGTGCTGTGTCCAGAGTGGAAATAAACAATAAATAGTTGCTGACTGAATCAACGAATGTCTTTATGTTGACGGGTCCACAGGAAAGCTCTTAACCAGGCCTGACAGATACATGACATCTGTGCTACAGTTTCCCATGTGAAGCCTGAGTTCAAAACATACGGAAACTGCCTTTTCTCTCTCAACCCAAACCTAGCTTCAGAATCCTCCTCAACACCACGCCCCCACAGGCAGTGTAGCCACCGTGGATCAGTGTAGACACAATATAAGCCAGTCTGCCACCCTTGACATGTTTTGAAACTCATCTAAACCTACCTACACCAAAGTCAAACGTCCAAGGAATAAATCGCCCCCTAAAACCCAGGGGAGTCTTCTCCCACTTCTCAGTCTTGTCACTCATTACATTCTAGTCAACTCCGAGGACTGAAGAGCTCTTCAAACTCAGTGCACACCTTATGCCAGGGTTCACATGACTTACCTGAACACAATTCTAGCCAGCCACCAAGAGGAAGGGAACATTTTGCAGGTATCTGGCCAAGAGAAGCTTTTAGCCTCACACTACTTTTATAACCTTTACTTTCCATTTTCCCCCTCGGTAAAAAAACTATTTCCCTTCAGCTACGAAGATGCTGTATTTCTTCCACGCTCACCCCCTCCAGCAGTTTGAGTCCTCCGACATCCCAGAGCCCCGTCAGCTCTACACAGCCCAGCAAGGCTCTCCAGGAGCAGCTTTTTTGTAGATGGGTTTTACCTCCAAAGCTCCATTTCAAGTTTTTTTCAATCATTTCTGAGTCAGGCATGCACATCATCCCTCCACAGTGCCAGGCAAGTGCCAGGTGCCTGTTTTACACCATCTCATCTGGTCAGATCCCTGCAGCCCACTTGTGAGGGACTCTATTTTCTCCCCATTAGAGATGTGTAAGCTCCCAGGGGCAGCACTTGCCCCCAGACTCTCACACCCAGTTTGGGGGCAGTGCTGGGACTTAGACTGAGACCATCTGTCCCTGAGACCTGAGATCCTTCTTGAGCAGAGACATGTTTTTATTTTTCTGTCTCCCACAGTATCTGGTAGTTCTTCTGACATGGGCGTTGGATGGCTGCGGACCAAACCACATCACCAGGTTCCATTCCACTGTCATGCCAGCAGAGCAGACCCTGGTCTATCAAATCTCAGCATATGTGTCACTCCTCAGAGGAGATGACTCCTCTCTGCTCCCGGCGGCCAGGACAGGGTCCTGCATGTAGCAGGTGCAGAATAAGTAAATGAATGGATGGACTAATAAACCAGGTACCACGCACATAGCACTGAATCCCCCTTTTAAAATGTGAACAATTTTAAAAAGTCAAGGGTTTTCATAACAAATCCTATCCTTCTAGTGTGCCCACTACCTCCGCCCAGAACATGTATCACTGTTTACACCACTAGACTCTGATCGTCAGCATCATTGTGGCTTTTCGTCCCACCTACAGTTGCCGCGTTCACAAGATGTGCGTGTCCCAAAGTGAAAAATAGGTGCTGGGGTTATCAAGGATCGCCTAAGAGGAGGAAAGGAACTCTGTGGAATTCCAGCAATGCCAGCTGTAACAAGCCCCGCTCCTGGAACCTCCTTACAGAGGATTTCTGCAAGTGAATTCCAAAGCTAAGTATCCTCCCCTGGAAGACATGTTACGCCATCTGCAAAGCATCTCTTCTTGGTCACTCAAAACAAGATCAAACCAGGGAAATCTGTCCGACTTTGTCCTCATCAGGGAAAAGACTGAAGGAGAGATGGCATCCTGAGTAAACTTGGCCAAATGACTACAAAGTATAGAGCCACCAGGGGAGGGTCCGGGGCGCGCAGCCTTCCCACCTCCCTGTGGGCATCAATTCACAGACCAACTGACGTCATAAACATAGCGGTCAGTTATTTGCATGGGACCCAGAAAGACTATGCTACAATTGACAGGCATCTGGAATAGTCCACAGAAACCCACCGACTATCACTGAGTATGACTGTTAAAAACAAACAGAAGATAACACTGTGTAGCCACCCAAAACATTAAAAACGAAAATTAAAATCAACTTTCTAAATGAGAAACCTAGCAGATTCCCACGTCTCAGTCCACGTTGTCTGTTGTTTAAGATAGTTATTATCCCAAACTCGATGACACCAGGGCTTTGGTTCCCCAGTGCTATCTTCCTCCCCAGAATTCTCCTGGGAGGGCAGCGGGGGAAGAGGCACTCTCCCAGACCCCAAAGCCACCCCAACCATGATGCATCGTGGTCTCACCAGAGACTCCGGTAACTGAAGAGCTGACTGTCCTTTTAGGTATTCCGAATATTTTGGGGGGTCCTTGGCCCCCTTCTCCTCTCCTAAAGCACCCCCCCACTGTCCCCCTTCGTCTTCTGCCCTAGTCTCCACAATTTCAGAGTATGAGAGCCTCAGGTTATATCTGCAAGTCGTTGCTATGGTCTGAAGGTTTGTCCTCCCAAAATTCACATGCTGAAACTCTAACCACTACCACCCGCAGAATGATGCTATTAGGAGGTGGGGCCTTTGGGAAAATGTTTAGGTCATGAGGATGGAGCCCTTACGAATGGGACCAGTGCTCTTATAAAAAAGACACACACACACACACACTCTCCACACAAGAGATCCCTGGTCCCTTCCACCATGTGAGGACACAGCAAGAGGGCATTGGCTGCGAACCAGAAAGAGGGTGTCACCCACCTGCCACGTGCTAGCACCCTGATCACAGAATCCCCAGCCCCAGGAACCGTGAGAAATGTATTTCTGTTGTTTACACGCTGCCCAGCCTGTGGTATTTTATCAGCACACCCCAGAGGGACTAAGGCACAAGTGAACAGGATATAAACAAACACACATATTCAAATGAAATACATGGGGGACAACCATCCGCTTCTCCTTAAAGCACAAATCTGTCCCCTTCCTGGGCCCCAATTCTCAAGTGCAGAGTCCCTTCCTCTCTGGTCTCCAGGAGACAGAGAAAGGCCTAGGCGGAAATTAGAGCTGGGAGCTCCTGCGCATACCTTCCTAATGCAGGCCCTGGTAGTGGTGGGTAAAAGCCATCAACTCCATTATCCTTTTTTCATATTTAAATATCTTTATTTGTTTCAGATGTCTCCAGTAAGGGCATTCCACAGTTCATGATGTTTTTCAATAGTCAGAAACTGCATCAGTGATCAGAAATTGAAGTTTCAGTTATGTGAACAAAAGTATTATATATTTTAACCTTTTAGAGTGTCAGTGTGTATATTCTTATGCATACAGCTAATTTAAAATTTCTCTCTTGAAAGCAAGCTAAAATTTTATGGCCCACTCAGACTATGTACTATCTTTGTTTTGTTAAAAATAACTTCTCAAAGTGCTTGTGAAAAGCTAAGACCTACTCCTAGGTGTCCCTGTCCTCAGCTGAGTCTTTAATACTGATTAACTCCTATTTTTGTCTTTCACATGCTTAAATAATGTACAGACGCCTTTAAAGAAAAAAAAAATTTCCGAAGATCCTTTGTGTTCACTTCATGTACAAATACACAACTGTTATAGTTTTTATGATACCACAAAACCAAAACAAATCTGTACCTTAAATCCAAACACAATTTTAAAAACCAAAAAAATTCAACTTAACATGAATTTAATATGCAGGGTAATGTCAATTTTGCTGCAACTAAATCACCATACCTGGGGTGAACAGGGAGACCGCCACCACTACAGGGCAGACGCCTTCCCTGCTGCAGGTGGCATGAAACCACAGGCTCTTCACATGGTATGGTGGCCTCACTCATGTGTCCAGCCCAACGCAGTTCTCTCCCAAGAGCTCACCATAACTAAAACACTATAATATATCCTGACACCCCAACCATTATAAAGACGGCATCAGAACAAGTGGTAGTGACAAGTGGTCATCCAGCTCACTCAGGATATGCTGATACTAATGTTTTGCTACATCACTAACAAATTCCTACTGAGAGTCCGTGGCCATGCGAGGCACCTGCGGACCTAACCTTACACTGCACGGTGGGGTGGTGGTGTCACAAGCAAGGGACAGTGACAAGTGCCATGAAGAAAACAGAGCAGGGTGAGGAGAAGGCAAGGTGGTGGTGGTGAAGGTCATTCTGGGACACAGTGGGCCTCTCTGAGAAGGAGGATTTGATTTGACAGCAGGGAAAAGAGCTGTGCAAGTCACTTGAGCGCCAGGTAGAGAGAACAGCCAGTTGGAGCTCCCGGGGAAGGAGTGTGCGGGAGAATCAGCAGGAACGTGGACATGGTCAGAACACAGCAAGAGACGGGCAGGGGAGGGACGGGAGGGAAGAGCAGTGGGCAGGAAGCAAACCACAGGGTCTGTGAGCCTCCTAAGGACTCTGGGTCTCACTCCAAGTTGGGTGGGAAGTCACCAGTAAGAGTCAAGATGTTATTCAAAGCCAGGGCCTGGATGAGCTCAGCTAGGAAGTAACGCAGACAGAAAAGATGAGGACAGAGCTCAGTGCCTTGCTGCACAAGGCTGGCTCCTGGACCAGCAGGAGCAGATGCCCTGGGGACTTGTGAGAAATGCAAAACCAAAACCCCAGGCACCAGCCCAGACCCACTGAACCCACAGGAGGACCGAGGCCGTGGCACTCCAACACCTTCAAGTCAGGAGGAACAGGAGGAGCAGGCAAAGACAACTGGAAAGCAGCAGCCAGGGGGACAGGAGGAAACCAAGCGAGTGTGGTGGCCCAGAAGCCAAAAGATGCTGGTGTTTCCAAAAGGAAGGAGCGGGCAAACGAGCCAAACACCGCCGATAAGCCGACAAAGCCTGGGATGGAGATCAAAGGGGACCCTGACGAGAACTGTGTCACTGGAGTGGAAGGCACCGAAGCCCTACCAGCGTGGACTAACTAAAGCGTGGAGTAAAGAAAACTCTCTCAAGGAGCATCAGCTACCCGAGAAATCAAAATACAAAATAAAGGCAGTCATGGGAAGCGCAGATGCCTCCCCTGCACGCCCCCACCCCCACTCTCCCTTTCGCCCCAGGACAAAATCTCTGCTATATTTGTTTGCTCTCCCCAGGGATGTCTTTACAGCCTGGAGGAGTACAAATCAAAATGCATAACCTGGTATTCATGCTCAAAAGAATTCTGAGCCAGATCTTACCTAATTGTATGGAATATTACTTTCTTCCCTCCCTCTGGCACTTGCCTATTGTCCTGAGTTGCAGCTGGACCTCTAAGGCTGTGCCAAGAGCAGCTGAAGAGGTATGGTCTGCGTTCAATTAACAGCAATTGCAGAAGCATATGGAAATATCTCTCAGCCTGAGAACACTCAAAAAGACACCGAGAAAAGAATCCAACTCGGGGAAAAAAGTCACTCCCTTTCCCTCTCTTCTGCAAAACCCCTGAACCTATTAACGCTCACCCCTATGCCCATCCCTACTCTGCTCCAGGTAGTGAGGAACCTACACAAAATCATATTCTAAAGGTAGAACGGCTCTCAGAGACCATTTAACATACCTCTGATTTCCATTAGATGAGCCACTTTCAGAGCTCCCTAGTTCTAAGCTTTTAGACCCAAGTCTCTGCTCTGGGATCATTCCCACGCCCATCATCACTTCTCCCAAGCCAGTCACACATAGCAGCAATTCCAGCCTACTTTCCTCCACCTACATCCAACACTGCGGTGAGGTCCCCTGCCCCGTCTTTGTCTTACTGCCCCACAACAGGCACCAATAATGATGATGATAATGATGAGGATGTAATTAACTCCTAAACACTCAGACTACGTACCAAGTACTCTTCTAAATGCTTGTGCACTGAACATTAACCCACTCTGAATGGCAATGTCCAAAACTAACCTTGAGACATTAGCTTAATGCTAAACATTAACATGCACCCTTTAATTTGGTTGGTTAACTGACGACCACAGAGAAAAAAAATGGCAAAAGAGCAAGTACTTAAACGTCTTATTTTTTCCTGGGGGCTCCCTTTAGAACGGTTTTGTATTAAAAAACCAAAGCATAACCTGTTTTCTGGGTAGACCCCTCTCTCCAACGTGAGCCTGTCTGGGTCACGGAGGTGGAAATCACGGCGTCAAGCCCTGGGTAAATCCACCCTGCACTTGCAGATTGCCCTGAGGGCGGCGGGAAGCAGACACTCCTATCCAAATAGGTGCCGAGCTGCGAAATGCAACAGGCAATGAAATTAATTTTTTTTTAAATTCTGGACATGAAAAAAACCACTACAAAGAAAAGAGATAAAACGAAAAGGAAAAGGAAGAAACACACAAGGGAGACAATAGAAGGAAGTCCCTCCCTGGAAGTTAAAGGGTTTTTTAAAAAAAATCGACGGCCACACATTGCTCCTGAGCTTTGGGTTTCTTTCTGTTTCCTACACTAGTGACAGTTCCGGTGACTTCTCTCTTTGTATGAAATAATTAGACAGGGGTACGGTGAAGACACAATGACATGTCTAAAGAAGCTAAAAATACTTAATGATCAAAGGAGAGAAACTGAAAACCCACATTCAGCGTCCTAGGGGAAAATCTGCCTCAAGGAAGCAGAGGCCTTTTAACTTGGAAATTTTAACGAGCACTCACTTCCACAATGCGATGTTATGGTTGACAGCGCGCTTCCATGTCCATGAGCTCCGGTGAGACCTCGCTGCTGGCCCAGCCCCCACAGGAGCACACAATGCTGGACAGCCAACTGCACCGAACAGCTGGGACTGGATTCCAGCTCTGCGCCCTCTGTGAGCACATGCTACAGCCCTTCTCAGCATGCTTCCTGCTTTCAAAACAAGGGCCCCATGATAAGGTGTTAAAAAAAGAAACAATCAAAAGTTTCATCAATTTGGGGGAAGGTATAGCTCAAGTGGTAGTGTGCATGCTTAGCATGCATGAGGTCCTGGGTTCAATATCCAGTACCTCCTCTAAAACTAAATAAATAAACCTAATTATCTCCCCTCAAAAAGCAAAACCAAATTTAAAAAAAATTTTTCCATCAATTAACTACATTATGGCAATCCATATGATGAATGGGCACATCTGTATTTACTGACTGACCTAAAACTGTATCATGATATATGCCCAAATAAGAAAGCAGGTTACAGAGCAAATAATGTTAGTCTCATTTTAAAATATATATATTTATATGTATAGGGCTACAAAGAAAAAAACATGGAAATGTTAATGGGAATCATCATGAGGGTCAGGTAATTCTAATTATTTTTCTTCTTGTCTCTAGATTCTGATTTTCCCATTTTAAATTTGGAAATATATGTATTTTTAAAATATAAAGAATTTCTCAACGGGGGGGAATAGGCCCCCCTCTCATGTAGGCTCAGTATGTTTGAGGAACCGGGTTATGCGTTCCTCCAAGTAGGTGAGTATGACCTTTCCACTGAGAAACATTCTCTCCATCCTAAGGCTTGTTTTTGCCAAAAATGTCCCATCAGATACCCTCAGACAACTCCAACAGGAAGGCCTTACCCTGGAGCTCTCACATCAAAATACATCACTATCAATATTACCTGGATCCATCTCTTACCCCAGGTGCTTTGGAGGAAAGAGGGGTCCCTTTGTTCTTAAAGGTAGACAGGGAACTGGGAACATTTGGTTTAAGAAAGGGCCTCTCGACAGCTCAAGGGTGCCTATCCTGTTTCTATATATAAAGGTGTTCTGGTCTGCTCATGCTGCCACAACAAAAAAATGCCATGGACTGGTGGGCTTAACACAAGTTTCTCACAGTTTTGGAGGCTGGAAAGTCCAAGATCAAGGTGCCGGCTGATTCAGTTCCTAAGTGAGAACCCTGTTCCTGGCTTGTAGATGGAGAACGCCTCACTACAACCTCACATGGCCTTACCTCAGTGCATGTCATTTCTTCTTCTTCTCTTAAAGCCACTTATCCCATAATGAGGGTCCTACCCACATGAACTCATCTAATCCTAATTAGCTCCCAGAGGCTCCATCTCCAAATACCATCACATTGAGGGCTAGGATTTCAACATTTGATTTGGGGGGAGACATAAACATTCAGTCCACACCAAATGCGTACGAACAAAAGCAAGGAGAGGGAGAAAAGATTACAAGAACCCTGCCATCCAGCAGCATGGAGATACCAAGCACTTGGCAGATACAAGAAAATGAACTGTTCACAAGCGTTTTCTCAGTTCCCTGACAGCTGAGTCTTCACCTTCCCATCTCTCTCTTTCAAAAAGCCATCAGAGTAAAAGAATCCAACTGTATTACCAATAGATGAAACCACCTCACTTAAGTGAGTGAGGGAAAAAGGCAACGATCTGGAAATGAGCAGAGTCTGTAAAACCAAAGGCAAAAGGAATGATACTTAAGTATTTCATTGTTATGATAAAGTTGCTTCCCCTACAGGGGTGGGCTAATTCTGAAACCACTGTACATGTACATGGAACTGAGCAAATAAATGGATGGCAGATAGTGGGAGACTTGTTTCTCACTGTTGGAGTCGGGGTCATAGACATGCAAAGGAGAAGGCTAGAATGATCCATGTAATAAGAGATTAGAATTGGAGATACCAGAATAAACTCACGTTTAGCTAAACAGAGATACAGACGGTTATATATTTATAAATACAGTATACAATATACACGTTTTTCTTTGCTCTGTCAGTCAAGAGAGCTTAGAAGGAATAAACATCCCTGTAGCAAAAAGCACACCTAGAGAACAAATCTTGGTTTCTAATACCAATCAATTCTCCCCCCAAAAAAGACTCTAGGGCTCCTTGGGGAAATGGCCGATTCTAGGACTGGGGCAGGAAATGTACAAGATGATCCTGGAGCATTTTGTAGTGGCAGAAAGTAAGGAAGTGCTTAAAAAAAAAAAAAACCCACAATGATAGGGTTATGTCAAAGAGACATGGGGCTTCCAGCTGCCAAATCTGGAACACTTTGAGTAACAAAATAAAGTAGCATTAGATTAAATTCCAAAGTATTAAAATAATATCCATGAGTGCATATTAATATAAATAAATGATTGAATAAATGCATAAATGGGGAAGAACAGACAAATCTCCCATGCAGAATTCCAAATGATTGATTTCCACGCTCTGCCCGAAAGAAGGGGAGCCTAACTCCTCACTCCTTATGTGCAGGTTGTATATAGTGACTGTCTTCCAGAGAGGACAGTACAGAGAAGAGAAAAAAGAAAAACTTCACAGTGGAGAAACCTGACTAACACGGTCTCAGCCAGGTCCACCCTTTAAGAAGATCAACCTCAATGGTTCTAAGTCATATTGATAGTATGCACTGTGATGAAAATGGCACTTTACCTCTGTGGTCTTCCTCCCAAAACCCCTCACCCCAGTGTAAACATAAGAAAAACATATGACAAATTCCAACAGGGAGGCATCCTATAAAATACCTGAAACTGTCAAAGTCATCAAAAACAAGGAAAGAGTCAGAAACTCTCGCAGCCAAGAGGAGCCTAAGCAGATACAACAACTGACTGTAACATGATATCTTGGATGGGGTCCTCGAATAGTAAAAGGACGTTAGGTAAAAACTAATCAAACATAAAGTATGAACTCTAATAATAATTTACCAATATTTGTTCCTTAACTGTGACAAGCCAAAGAAACCAGGCAGGGGGAACGCAATAACTCTCTGTACCATCTTCACAATTTTCTCATAACTCTAAAACTACTTTAAAATTAAAAGTTGGGTTTTTAAAGTAACTTAAAAAAAAAAAAAAACCACCAGGCAGTCAAAGCCACTGCTGTGGTCAGTGCGGTCACTCCAGAGCCAAAACCTGCAATTCCGGGCTTCTTGGGTGGCCAGACCAGAAATATTCATGTCCTTCAGCAGGTTACCAGGCACAGCATCCTGGTTAGGTCTCAAAACACTGCTCCTGGATCATCCCTCTGCCAGAAAGAACAGGCAAAATACTCTGGACCCAGGGAGCACAGAGCATCACATCACAGATACCTGGCGAGGCACCCACAGGTTCCTGAGCTCAGAGTCCTGCGCAAGCTGGGGTGTGAATGTGATCTAAGTGGTGAAAATTTATGAACTGTGGATAGTTTCCCACAAGCCAAAGAGTAGAGCTAAAGGACTAAGAAACCTGCAAACTGCATACTGCGGGAGAGAGAATGAACAATCAGCAAGCTGGGCAAACACAGAAGATGCATCTTCCCCAGAGAGGAGAACATCTGAGCAGAGTTTAAACGGGAGCGCTAAACAGGACGTGCATACCAGTGCTGCTTATGTTAAGACAGAACTCTGCCCCCTGCCTCGTCCATCTTAGAGAACAGCATTCTGAAGAGAGAAACGTTAACTGCGATTTCAAAAAGTGAAGAGCAGATTTAACCGCAGAGCAGAATGGGAGAAACCAAATGAGAGAAAAAGAAACAGAAAGGGATGAAGAGCAAGATAAAAATAGTGAAAAATGCAAGATGAGATGGAAACAATTATAGGGGAAAGATACTCATTAAGCTCGATTGGCCCTCGGAAGCCCCAGTGACAGGAAGAATGGACGAGGGTGTTATTTGGGTTGAACACAAGGAGTGACCAAATGAAAGCTCCACTTAAAACATTCCTTAATAAGCACCACCTAAGAACTCAGCTCCCTGACCAGAGAGTTGAAGGCTGCTTGCTCCCAGCCATGCCCCTTCCCACTGCTCCTCCCTTACAGTGGCTTGTGTCCTGACAATGTCCCAGATGTCGCAGACACCTTGCACTGTCACCTGCTGGAGCCCAGGGCACCACAACCTCTGCTGTAATCTGAGGCCAGTGATGCCAAGGCCCCAAGCCACCCAGGTGAAGACAGCATCTGCCACCCAAAGGCGTCAATCCAACCCCACAGCCCACCAGATACCGGGACCACATCTCCCTACACCTCCAGGGCATCACTCCTTCACAACAGCTGTGCTTCCACATTTCTATTATTTTTTAATTTTAATTAATGTCTGTCTCCCGCATCAGCCTGTAAGATCCATGGGAAGGGGGGGCTATTGGTTTTCTTACCATTTTGCCCCTGGGGCTGCACAGCATTCCTGACATAGTGCAATTAATTATGAATTGAATGAATGAATGAATGGGGACTCCTCCCTCCTCCCCGACTCCCAGCAATCTGAGACCTTGGAAAGAAAAAAGAACATTTCAAATCTGAGTGACCAGTGCAGAGTTTGACCTTGGAATCAGTTTACCCACAGAAATGGCAGTATAAATAAATAGTGAGTAGGTTAAGTGGTGCTAGTAAACAAACCAGATACATAATTAATACCACAGTAATAATTAATGTGGTATTCACTGAGCATTTACCAAGTGCCAAGAACTATGCTAAGTCCTTTTAATACATTAGTCAGTGACTCTGTCAGGTAGGGATTGTTTTGCAGGTGAGGCAACGGAGGCTCAGAGGTGTGAAGTCACCTGCCCAAGGTCACCCAGGTAGCTGTGGCAGAGCCAGGAACCACTGAGGCCCAACTAGCTCTAACTCTAAAGCCCCTTCTCTTCATGACTCCAGAGTTTAGCTACATAACAGGAGCCACAGATGTTGGGTGGGGGCCTGGGACTCAGCCGCCATTTATGACACTGGATCCCCAGAAAGATGCATTCTAGCTCCAAACAACCAACTAATTGCAAACTAAACTTGGAAACCATCTGGTTAGGAGGAGACCACCCACAGAGGATTATGGGGAGAGAGACAGCTGGGGATCTGGCTGCCAGGACAGCACCCAGTCGACGGTGACAGAGCATCTCTATGGGCGCCCCATCAGTGACATGAGACCTGGTCCCAGAACAACCTGACAGCAGGCGCCTCCAAAAGTAGGCGTGATCCAGAAAAATGATGGCTGGTCGACAGCTCCAGGCCCAGGTGGCAAGGAGGCCGTGTAAAGAGTAGGGAAGAGAGAAAGGCAGGTGAGGATGCTGGCTCAGTGAGAAGAGAGAGCAGACTTTTAAGGGGAAAATGAGAATGTTCTTGACAACTATGAAGAGGTGGTGAGCTGTGCTTCCAACAGCTCTGGAAATAGAAACCAGAAACATCTTCTGCCCACATATGCAGAGAGACCAGGCATGTCACCACCTGGAACTCTGACCCATAAAAAGGGATGGTGGGTTTCCAGCCCTACACGTAGAGAATGGATGTCATTTTAACTGTAAAGAGGTTGGTCACTTCATGGGGCCACCATAGGGCTTAACTGAGACCATGAATACAGAAACACTTCTCCAACTTTAGCGCATTAAAGAAGTGGAAGGCTTCAAAATCATATTTCTACCGGCTTCTTTTTCAATACAACCTATGACATTAGAAGAGTACAAAGACATAGCAAAAGTCCAGTCTCTGAACGCAGGCTGATTCACCACACGGAGGCTCCAGAGCTGATTCCCAGCGTGGTGAGAGAGCACCTGGGGAGGGGCAGCCATCTCTAAGTCCTCTCAGGGCTCACTGGGAGAAAACCACGACGGATTGGCCTTATTCCTTTCCTGGCAGGGCTGCTGAGCTGGGAGGCCAACAAGCCACAGTCACAGCTGCATTTCTAAAAGGTTTCTCTTGGGGGCTCTGGTTCCACAGGCACTTTCCAGACCCCACTGCAAGGAGGGCCTTGCTGGGCCCTGAGGCAGACAACTGATGGGGGAAGTGGGAAGACAGCAACAACCCCCACTGCCTCCAGAGGGGGAGGGCGCTCGTGACTGCAGGAGGGTGGGCGGACTGGGGAAGGCATGAACTCAGGAAAGCGGGAACTCAGTGGCTCAAAACAACCCATTATTTGTTTATTTGTTATTGTAATAGAGGTCAGAAGTCTCACTAGGCTAAAATCAAGGTGTCAACAGAGCTGCATTCCTCCTGGAGGCTTTAAGGGGCTGCCTGCATTTCTTAGCTCCTTTCACCACCTTTAAAGCCAGCAGTGTGGCATCTTCTCTGCCTGTGCTTCCTTCATCCCAGTCCCTCCTCTGATCCCCACTCTCCTGTCTCCCCTCTTCCCTTATAAGGACCTTGTGATGACACTGGGCCCACCTGGATAATCCAGGACTCTCCCTGTCTCAAGTCCTTAACTCAGTCACATTCCTTTTGCCATGTAAGATGACCCATTCACAGGTTCTAGAATTAGGATGCGGAAGTCTTTGTGGGGGGAGGTATTATTCTGTCTACCACTCAAACAGACAGGGAAAGTCAGGCCCCAAAAAAGAAAAGAATAATGTTCGGGGAAAAGCAAGGATAAGAGGTTTTCTTTTTCCCCAGCTTCCCTAGTTCTGCTTTCCTGACCTGCTGCCCCTTGCCCTTGGATTCCTTGGGATACCACTGATCTGCTCTGTCAATTATCCCAGAAGAGTATTCACTACACCCTTGCCCAAAACCATGCAACCAGTAGGTAGCGGATATGGATTTACACCCGTCTCCCTCACCCTAAAGCCTGTGCCAGCAACCACAGGAACCACAGGCACTGGGAAGCAGAGACAATGAACCGTGGGAGAGTTAGGGAGCCAAGCAGCCCAGCAGGCTGGACCGATGGGTCAAGCCTAACAAATGAAGTTTAATAGGGAGAACTGAAGGCCCTTAAGAAACCAACTGTTTGACTGCAGGATGGGGGAGGCACAGAAGCAAATCTTGTTGTTTTTAAAAAATTAAAAAAGAAAAAAGACTTGGGGACCACAGTTGACAAGTTACTTAAGACCAAGATCACTGTGATCTCTGGAAATTATGCATCCAGAGTCAGGAGGGCAGGGCAGATAACCATAGACTCCCTTGAAATCAAAACAACCCCCCTCCCAGTCTTTTCACCCAAGCACACAGCCTCAGGGCACATGCAGGGAGGGCTGAGGGCAAACAGGCCACCAGCCGAGCAGTCACCTTTGCCCAGTAAGCCAGGCCGACTGGCGCCATCAGACCCCCTCCCTGGTGATTTAGGAAGCTCCCGCTGCCCGGGGCTGAGCCGCAAGCACCTGGTTTAAGAAAGAGTGGCCAGGACGGTCTCAGGTCTGAGAAGCTGAGAAGAGGCATGGGGAAAAGGAGGGGAACAGGACTAAAACCAGGATAGTCTCATCAAACGTAAACACCAGAAGGGCTGTCAGGTGAAAAGTGGATTAAACTTGTCCTATGCAGCTCCCAAGGTTAGAACAAGGAACAAGGAGTAGATGTGCCAGGAACATGATTCCAACTCAACGGGAAAGGGCAAAACGTTTCCTAACAGTTAGAGACGGAGATGCCTGAAGGTAAACAGTTAGAGATGCCTGAAGGTAAATGGGCTGTTTCAGGAGACAGTGGAGGATCGTGACAGGGCAGGGCCACCTCTTCACAGGCAGGTTTGAGAGGGGACAGCGCCTCAGGAAGGCAGGTTCTTCCCAATCTGAGAATCAATGAGTCCATCTCATATTTACTCAGTGACAACTACCACTTACATATACAGAGAAAACAGCAGGATAATCACCCCAGAGGTAAGAAGCACAGAGGTGCGTACAGCCAAGCCCGTCCTCCAGAGGACAACAGAACATCCAAAGAATAAAGTTTTCTCCACATCGTATCCTACGTTTTCATGTGTACAGAACACGGACTTGAAAATGAAGTCTGTTGACTGAGTGAAGCTGTCCTGCCCACCCACCTGCTGCCTAAAGCACTCGAGCCCAGACCAGAAGCCACCCCGTCATCAGTCTCATCCCAACCTCAAACCCTCATCGGTTGGTTGCCCTCTTGGCAGAGGAAGGATGTCAACCCAAGCCTGTCCCAAAGGAAATCTGGGAAGTCACCTTAGGAGGCCGTGAACGCAAGTGAGGCAACGGACAGAGAACACAAAAAAATATGAGCCTTGGTGGAATTTTCCAAGAAGCACTTGAAACTCGTGGTTTACAGTATCTAACCTTTCAACGTGAGGGAAGAGGTGGAAAAGCAGCTGAAGGCTCTCGGCAGGGAGGTACTGTAAGATACTAAGAAACTCCATACAGAAACTGAGCCAAAGCCCAGCTGCCCACATCAAGGATGAGAGGAGAAAACTAGTGGGAGATGAACAGCATGTGGCAGAAATGTCAGCCGAGCTAGACTTAAGCTCCCGGAGGGCAAGGATGAGCAGATCTGGTTTGGGCTACACAGTGGGGGAAATAAAAGAACACATGAATGAACACTGAGCCAGTGTGAGCAAGTCTTTGAGAGGATGCCTCCAGACAGCTCAGGATGACCCTTGATTCTGGCAGAAGATGGGCTCCAATTCTCAAGATGACTCAGAGACTGGCTCATGTCAGAAAAACCTCTGTCTCTATGGATGGAGTCCCTGCCTGTGACACTCTTCTGTGATATTCTGATGTTGAGAAAAACAATGCCAATAGCACCATCCTGGATGGTATAAATCTGATCAATTCCAGTAAACTTCACAGGCTGGGCTTTTCATGTGGTCTCTGTGATCTCTGAGGTGCTCTAGCTTATCTCCAGACCCTTGTATTAAAATAATAAACCCATAGAAGTGTTATCTTGTCATTTTCAAGTAAATACAACTTCCTCCTCTGAATCTGAGAAGACACAGACATGATAAACTTCACTAAGCACTGCATTTTATCCTTTTAGCAAAAGAGAAAACAAACTAATGCCACACCAGTGTGTCATGCAGAAATGAAGCACACCCTCACAAGCCAGGATAAAATTCGGGAGCAGGGGTTGAATATGCTGAACAAGCAGTTTTGCTAGGTTCTATTTACAGTTCCTCTAGTACTTAACAAGACTTTTTACAGGTTTTTAACAAGTAATACAGCAACAGATATACTTAGATTTAATTTTCCTCTCTTTCAATTGTTTTCTTTTTTCACATTTTTTTCTCTGTGATTTATCATAACATTTTGTGTATATTTCCCTGTGCTATACAGTGTAATCTTGTTTATCTATTCTACAATTTTGAAATCCCAGTCTATCCCTTCCCACCCTCTACCCCCCCCCCCCCCCGGTAACCACAAGTCTGTATTCTCTGTCCATGAGTCTATTTCTGTCCTGTATTTATGCTTTGTTTTTGTTTGTTTGTTTGTTTTTGTTTTTTAGATTCCACATATGAGCGATCTCATATGGTATTTTTCTTTCTCTTTCTGGCTTACTTCACTTAGAATGACATTCTCTAGGAGCATCCATGTTGCTGCAAATGGCGTTATGTTGTCAGTTTTTATGGCTGAGTAGTATTCCATTGTATAAATATACCACATCTTCTTTATCCAGTCATCTGTTGATGGACATTTAGGCTGTTTCCATGTTTTGGCTATTGTAAATAGTGCTGCTATGTCAATTGTTATTATTGATCCTTCTCATATTCACTCCCCCACCCACCCCAAAATATACACACACTTGCGCACGTGCATTGGCACCATGCACACACAGGCAGACATGCCTGCCTAGGAGGAGAGAGGAAGTGATGGGAAGGCTCCTGGCGTCCTCCTCCATCTGTTGACTGAACTAGCTGCAGGGAGCAGACGAGAAGAAAGAACATGACTCCCCGCCCAGGGCTCTAAGCATCATTTAGGTCACAAGCAGAAAGCCAGGGTTCCCGTCCAGTGGTGACGAAAGCATCTCCCACATCAACTAAGGAAAAGGATCTACAGTTTACCAAGTGCCTACCACGGGTCAGGTACTGCTGTGGGCACTCTGCCTGGGTTTCTATTAAATCTTCCTAACAGCCTTGAAAATGAGAAAACTGAAGGATGATGAGTTTCCGTAATTCAGACAGGTTATAAGCTAACAGATGGCAGAGCTGGGATGCTGAGGGAGCCTGGTCTGTCCCACCCGAAGTCCTTGTTTGCTGCCTGTAAGACTCTGCTTCCTCCCAAACATGAGCCCTCACACCACCAACAGGGACTCCCCTAACCAGCACACGACTCCGCTCCCCTGAAGGGGTGACCGCTCACTGGCCGGAACCGCAAACCCTCTTGGCTTAAATACCTTCTAGGCTGATGGCTGGTGCCTTCAATCTTCCAAAACGGAGGGAATCATTGCCACCTGTCAAGATCAGAAAGGTCAAGGCAGCACATGGTAAACATGCTACATAGGGAACTTTCTGTGCCTATTTTCCGTCTAGTATTTAGGTTTTTCAAACCAAACAAGGTTTTACTGGACTTCTTTCACTACACGTTTCTCCTAAGAAAAACAACTCCCCGTTAGACTCAACCTAACATAGCCTCACCTACTCTTGTAGCTTCCAATCACCTACAGCACAAGTCGGCCCAGGACCATTTGATCCTCTCTACAAACTCCTGGCTTCCCAAAGACGTGGCATCAACGTAAGCCCCACCCCTCTCAGCAGCCTGGAAGCATCCTAGATTCTCCCTCTGCCTCCTGCACCACACCGCGTTAGTGGCTGCTTCTGGTCAATGCTGCTCCTTACAACATCTCAGCCGCTGGTCCCCACCCCCAGGCTAGCATCCTACTCAGCCATTTGTGGGTCTCACCCAGGTGCCAGCAACAGCCTCCACTCTTGATTTCCTCCAATCCACCACCTACATACCACTGTGATCTTTTCACATTTGTCCACTCATTTGTATTTCAGCTTAAAAAGTATTCAAATAGTTTCTTCCTTTTCATTCAGGATCAAAATATAGCTACTTATTAGCCCAGCAGACAGACCAGGCCCCTGACAACCTCGGGCCCAGGGGACTGCCCCGTGCAGGCTGGGGGTCCCCAAGGGCTGCATGCTCCATAGCTCACACAAGCCTGCCTGGCCACCCATACTCTTCTCAGGCCTCACCTTCCCTGACCCGTCAGCCAGGGTTCCTGCCTTTTGTTTCCCCCAACACACACACACACACACACTCTCTCCAGGGCCCACCTTGGCCCAGGTACTCGCTGTGACTGTCCACTCCTCTCCCACCCCACTGCACATTGCGGGCTGCAGGCGGGCAGGGCCCAGCCGGTCATCTCCACCCTGTTCACTTCCCAGTGGCCCTCCATGAATGCACACATCACAGGGGGTCCAAAGGCAGTATTAAGTTCATGCCCCTCATGAAGAGGGCCCCCCTAGGAGGGTCCTGTGCTGACTCCTGGAAAGATACACAGTCTCCAGAAGTTTAGCTTGGAAAAGGCTGCTCAAGCTTTGCTCAGGGGCTTAAAAGTCACATTTCTGAATCGTCGCAGCTCCATGAGTTCAAAGGGAACAACTGGGTGCCCACAGAGAGAAGAGCGATTCATCTCTGAGCAAGGCTCAGTGGACCAAGGTCTCCATCAAAGGAAATGATTTCAGCCAATGAATGTATGTATGCTTTAATCATCCCTGACGTTTGGGGCCCCGGGGAAACCGAACTGTTATCCCTTTATCAAAATAAATATATAACAGGGTGTGTTCTGTCCTCAGTTGTTTTCAGGAAACGACTTCTTGGGACAGTCTGTTTTCTTTCTGAGCATCCCACTTGCTGGAAGACTTCAGGAGGACTTGGATATTTAACCAGGTCACTTAACTTCCATCCCAACCTCTCAGCTCCCTGTCTTTTGAAGACACTAAATAGAATGAATAATCATACTTTCAGACATGGAACAAATGGTCAAAACCCCTTTCTCGACCTTAAAAATTTAAATATCATCAAAAAGGACCTTTGTTTTCAGTAGCAAAAAAGCTACACGTTCTAATGAGCTTTCTCACCAGAAACCTCATCCACACTAGGCTGCTGTTCCACTTACTTCTTTAAAGATTTTTTTGGGTGGTAAGACTAGAAGTAATTCAGAAAACAAAGGAGATGAAGTGTCTTTTTTTTTTTTTTTCCTATTTTCTAAAAACAAAGAAAGAAAAAAAAAAAACAGTCCCAGACATCAGGTAAGTTACAGCAAGTAAGTCAAGACCTCCTATAAACATTAAAACTAGTTCCCCCTGCCGTGACAGAATGTCTTGAGACTCCTCACATATACAGAAAACTATCTGGGAGGTCCATCTCCCAAGAACAGGGCCAAATGGGTGGACTCTGCCAGCAATAATCAAATGATGCAACTCTACCCCCATCAGATAACAAGAAAACTCATGTCAAAAACACAGATGGCCCTTCCAAGTGCCCTGTGGACCAACCAGGATTAAGATGACAGTCATAAATTCTTGTATCAACTGGTACAATAAGCCCTAGGTTACTACTATTTGATAAGTACTCAGTATTTGGAGAAATAAATGAATGCAAAAAAAATTATTTCAGAACGTATTCAGAGCCCAGCATTAATGGTAACTCTAGCAATTAGCTCAGTATACATATGAATAATTTTTGGATTTACACAGCACTTTCATGGGAGTTTGATTACTATGCTTTCTACTAAAGATTAAATGACATCTTTAAACACACTTTTGAAAGGAGGAGCCTCTGTTTCCTGAAGTACTCACTCCAGGCTTTTCGTTCCACTCTCAGGGCCCTGCCTCTATCACTGACCCCACTCTCCCCACATCACCAGGCCCTTGTGCCTGGTGCCATCTGCCTTAGGGCCGTTCATGTCCCTGACCCCTCTCCCAGTGCCGTTCCCCCAAGCAGACAGGCTCCACACTTTCCCTCCGGCCTCAACCTCTCCTTGACCAATTCATAGAAAAAACTCACCTCACAGAACAGACCAACCCTATACAGTAGGATTCTCCGCCATCCCCCATCATCCTCACAGTCCACTCTATCTTGGTGTAGTGTTCTTATCAACCACTGATAGGCCTTTGTTTGTGTTTATTGGCATCTTCCCTGCTAGGTCTCTGTGGCTAGAATTCGAGCTCCCCTGGGTGGTTTGCTTTGCTATCCTGTGTTAAGGATACCGCCTTATCATTCGGGTTGATGGAAGGCCTGGCACACAGTGGGCTCTTGGTAAATATCTGCATTGAATGAATGAATGAATAAACAAACAATGTTTGTATTAAATGCAAGTTGCATCCCCACAGGCTTAAAAACAGGTCCACAACTTCCTGTCTTTGAAGAACCCTCGGGAAAGAAGCTGCGTCTGGGCTCAGTCTAATTTAGCAAACCACCTTCTCAGGGTCTCAGCCCTTGTCCAGCAGAGCAGAGGCAGCCCCTTCCCCTTCCTACTCACTGAGCTCACCGCACACCCCTGAGAGATAGGAAACAAAGATTGCAATGACAGAGCAAAGAATACTAGGGAAAACAGGGAACTTAGACAGAGGTAAAATAGGAAGACCTGGAAAGAGAGAAATCTTACCTGAGGGCAGGAAAAGCAAAAGTCACCGCTCCCAGGTCTGGAGCAGCACGGTCCACGCAGTGACACCAGAGAAACAAGACACACGGCAGGAGAGGAAATGGCCCAGAGACGGCAGGACCATGGTGCTGACGTCACCACTGATGATGGAAACAATGGGGTGGATGAAGTGCAAACAAGAGCCATCACCTCATAACTAGTATCTGCACAGTGCTTTGCACTTCAGGAAGCATCAGCGCGAAGTGATGTTAGTGATTCACGTAAAGACTGTGAGGTGGGCAGCGTAATTCCACATGTAAGGAAACTGAGGCTCAGAAATGCCAAATGACTTCTTGTCCAAGACTGGACAGCAAGCAAGTCTGAGAGGTGGAACTCCAGGGGTCTTACAGTTCCAACTCTTTCAACCCTTCAATCCCAAGTGAACTCGATTCTTGAGGCCCCTCTACAGGTGAGCAAGACGTTATTCATGTTACACTAATGACTGTTTATTCAAAAGCAGGATGCTCCTCCTGAATTCCTCTAGGGATTTATCCCACAACCTCTTAACTCGGAGGAAATCTGGTCTTCTCTAAGGCTTGCTCAGGTGCTCAAAAGCTGACAAGTCCAAAGAGAAGTCAAACCAAGGCCTTTAAACACGCTGCCTCGGGGCTCTGCAAAACCACCACAAGAGGCTGCAGAACACAGAACTGCTACTGAGAGCACTTTTTCCCCAAAAACACACCCTCTGCAAAAACTTGCTCTAAGGGCCCATATTTTTCAGTAAGTTCCTTCATAATGTCATTACCACAGCTTGCACGAAAACTTGGTTTCAGAAAGTCCATGGCAGGTTCACTGGATTTATCAGAACTGCATTCTTTACTAGAAAATGTCTCATGTGCGATTAAAAAATAAAAACCCTCAATGTCCATAAATCCACAAAGATGCTGTTCTGCTTCTGTCACCAGCTGATAGATGCAAAATTGAAGAGGGGGGAGAAAAAAAAAAGAGGATTTGCCCTGGTATTTCAAGAGATCCAAAGCTGAGCCCTCCGAACTGGACAGGGAGAAGGGAATACAGACTTAAGCCACTTTCCTGGAAACACTGCAGAGCTCCGGGTCCTGGGCACCGTTTGTGAGAACAAGCACATGGGCCATCTTGAGAAAGCATCAGGGGGGTTAGAGACATTTCTAACAGCAAATCAACACCTCACATTGCACTGGAAGTGGATGCGAAATCCAGGCTGACCGCAGAGTACTGGTCCAGACCGCTCCCTGGGCAGCAAACACTTCTGGGCTCCAGAGCCCCCGAGCCTCCAGGGGAGCCTCAGAAGGGGAAGGCGCAGGTAATGGGGCTCCGGGCTACATGGGCATCTGCCTCCTAGACAGCTCCGGGAGTAAAGTCAACACCAGGGCAGGGTGGGGCGTCTCTCTGGACAGGGGTACTCACGCCCACTGGCCATCTTCTCAGGCTGTTTCTTTCCTTCTGCGCAACGTCACCCCCTATCTATTTAGATTGAGTATTTGCCAGCTTGCCTCCAGCCAGCCAGATGTTGCCTTTCAAGGATTGCGTATTTCTATAATTATTTCCAGGAGAAGCAAACACTCTTAAGCCACTGGGGTTTGCCATGGAATTCACTTTCCCACAAAGGGGTGTGGGTTTGCCTTTGCCCCTGCAATCGGTGGGCACACAATGGGGTGGGCCATCCAAATCCCCACAGTCAATGAAACCTGCAAACTCCTTGGCATCAGTGAAGTGTTAATTTACCTCCCAGGTTTTGCTTTTTGCTTCTTGTTTGTTTGTTAGTTTTAATCCTGTATTTCTTTGAAAGGAGTCTTACTTTTGAGGCTCCTTAAACACACTTATTAGGCCATACTTGCAAAAATAATATCATTTTCTTAGCAGCAGAGCCTTGGCCTAAAGGCTTCCAGGAAACCAGCATGTTGTCCTGGGCCCCAAAGAGGGGTGTGTCGGCCTGGCCGACAGACCTCAGCGTGAGTCAGGGGCAGGCTGGTCTGGCCAAGACCACCTCTGAGGCTGCCACTGAGAAGGCAGACCTCCTCGTCAATAGCTGGCAATCAAGTCTCCTTAATAGTAACTTTCAAAAGACTCTTCTGACATCAAGTTCCTGGCAGGCACAGTGGAAAGTACTGCCTCCAAATGATAGCAAAAGAGTCCACAGTGGCCTTTTCTGACATCATTTGAAGCACCACCTCCAATTTCTCAAGTAGATTCAGCAAAGTGCCCAGCTTTTAGATTTTTCATTTGAAGTAGTGCGTGCAGCTGGAATCGCAAAGCCCCACTGCCTTCCTAGAACACTTGAGCCTGCAGCCCTAGGGCCCTACACGGAGGACTGGGAAATTCCTGGTGGTTGGGATAGGAAAAACAAAAGGCCCCTATAGGAAATTTAATCTAAGGCAGGAGGGGCAGAGTTTAAACTCCCCACCTCAATGTCATTGGGCATTTAACTTGTCAAACACTTACAGAGCACCTACTATGTACAAGTCACCTTCAAGATGGTGTGGAGGACACACTGTGAAGCCTCTTCACAGCAGGGGTTTCAGTTAGGTTCGGTTCAGTAGCATAAAATGGAAAACACAAAATAACTTTGGCTTAAACAATAAGGAAGAATTATGGAGGTAAGCAGTCTAGGCCTGGTATCACGGCTCCATGGTCATCAGGGATCCAGGTTCCTCCTTTCTTTGTGCTCTACTTACCCAGAGCATGGCTTTTACTGTCACAGTTACCTCATGATCCAAGGTGGCTGCTGGATTTCAGCCACTGCACCCATGTTCCAAGCAGTAGGTAGAAAGGCAGGGAAAAAGCAAAAGGGGTGCACTGTCCCTTCAAGTTAGTCCCTGGAACCTTCCCAAAAGCCCACACATAACACTTCACCTTTCACTCACTAAAGCCTAAATCACTGGCCCAGATCCAGGAGAAAGAGAGGCCGGGAAATAGTCTTTTAGCTTGGTACACTACCAACCCCTAAAAAAAAATGAGGCTTTTGGTTACTGAGGAACAACAGTAGAACAGATACTGGATATAAAATTAGCCATCTTTGCCACAGAATGCATTAAAAAAGAGAATTTGAAGATGAGCCAATTTGGAGCTCTACTAAGTTTAACAGAGTTGGTAGCAGAAAAAAGAAAAGGTATTGATGAATGAAGGCTCAAATGACATTATTCTTCAGGGAAACTAAAAACTTTATTAAGTTGGAGGTGTTTTGAACAAGTAATAAACCCAACTTTCCAGAACCATCCACCATTGAACTGAATGTATTTCATGAAACTTTACAGTTGGTAAGGAAGTTTCTCAGGCCTTCAGAACTGTGGCTCCTTCAGAATCACTTGGGAGCCTTTGAACAACACAAATCCCTAAGACCCACTTTTGGAAATTCTGACAGATGGTTTAGAGTTGAGGCTTAAAATTCTGTGTACACACACACACACACACACACACACACACACACACCCCAGGTCATTCCTCTGATGGGTAATCTTGTTCAAAAACAGTTACTTGGTGGGGGGGTATCGCTCAAGTGGTAGAGTGCGTACTTAGCATGCATGAGGTCCTAGGTTCAATCCCCAGTGCCTCCTCTAAAAATAAACCTAATTACCACCCCTTATCCCCAAAAATAAATATATAATTAAAAACAAACAAACTGTAACTTTATCCAAACCCTCATTTCAAACATGAGACAAAAACAGTCATATGACCTGTCCAAGGTCCCTATTAGTTGTCAGCAGAACTAGGGCTAGAATCTAGCTCTCTCTTCACTCATAATCTGGTCCTCTTTTTTCCTGAAATCATCCCTCTGAAGAGTTTGAATCTGGGCCTCCAGAACTTCCAAACACAATCAGACCAGTCAATCATCCTACAGAGATCTTAGTTTCCAGGCTAGATCCAATCTCTATCTAAACTATAGTTACCTACCCACCAGCAAGCATGGTACAAGCAACTGTCTGCCGCACCCCTGCCCCTATAGTCAGCTCCAATATCCTCAAGAAAGCATGCTTCTTGGCACTGCAATGCCACCTGAAGTGGGGAACTCAAGGAGTGATTTTGAAATGAATATGTATGTATTGCATGTGTGCATGAATCTGTATCTGTGCATCTATATTATATAGTCCCCTGCTCTGAGATCTCAAAGACTTTAGGGAGGGAGGCAAGAGGGACCTGCCAGGGAGAAAGGACAGAGGCTGGAAGTGAGCCACACCCCAGGTGGGAACGCCATCACTTCCAACGTTGGGGATTCCCGACCAAATGCAGGAGAATCCAGGTGAGACAGGTCCACCATCAACTGGTAGGACTGAAACGGCAAAACTCTCATCTCTGTCCCCACTAGCGAGGAGCAGGTGGCCAGTGTCCTGAGTGCAGGGTGGGCTGCTGGATACATATCCTCATCAGAGCGTGCCCGTGGCGGGACCAGGCAGTGGTCCTACCTGCCTGGCTTCCCTGGGTCCCGGCCCATTCCCACAGTCTGGTTCCCACCTCCCCAGCAGTTCTGTGAGCCTTACAGCATCCTCATCGTACACTCTCTCCACTTAAATCTACCAGGGTTAGTTTCTATTGCTAAAAATCAAGACCCATGATGGATGTCCTCAAGGGAAATGGTGGGCTCCAGGTACCCAGAGCTTATCCATTTCGGGATAAGGGCATTAGCTGAATGTGAGAAGGGAAACAAAGACTGCAGGAAGACCCCTGGGCGAGCCTAGAATTTGCCGCACCCAGGGACCAGAGGGCACACGAGGGATCTGCTTGTGGTGAAAAGACGTGTGTTTCCCCTGGTGCCTTCTCTTTCTTCATTTCATTCCTCCTCCTCCTCCTCCTCCTCCTCCTCTTCTTTCTCTCTTCCTGACAGAAGAAAATCTATTTCTCCTCTTTCTTGGCCCTTACATCCATGAAATAAAGGTCTCTCTTTTGACTAAAAACTGAAACTCAAAAAAACCTCAGCTGACACTCCAGACTCTCAATTTGTGCTTTGAAAACACCAGGAGATGCACAGAAACAGCCTCTGATAAGAGTTGGGGAACAAAAGTACACACTGGTACATTTAAGGCAGACAATACCAAATTTTCAACGTACACATCATGTGATCTAGCAATTCTACAATTATACAAACACACATCTAAGTGTACAAGTTCATGTATAAAAAGTATTTATAATAATGCAAATGTCCATTAATAGGAGCTTGGCTATTAATACTTTGTAATAATCTACAATGGAAAAGAATCTGAAAAAGAGTACATACACATACACACACACACACGTGTAAAAGAGTCACTTTGCTGTACACCTGAAACTAACACAATATTGTAAATCAGCTACAGTTCAATAAAAAGAAAAAAGATACTAAAAAAAAAAGAAGGTTGTCTAAATTATGATATATCCACATCACAGAATATCAGGAAACTATTTTTTTAATTATATACACAGCCATGGATAGTATAAAGATATATTAAAAAGTATCAGAATAATGTACAGAGACATACATTATAAGAATAGCCTCATTTCTCTAAAATAACTTCCATGTATAAAGTTACATAAAAATCTTACATAGTAAAAAAAAGTTTACCAAATTCTTAAGAGTAGTTATGATTAGAGGTGATGAAATAGGGTGCTTTCCATTTAAGTCATGTATTTCTGTAGTGCTTCAATTTTTATTACAAATAACTTATTTTAATAAGGAGAAAGAAAAATAATAAATGGAAGTTGAAATGGCCTTTGAACATACAAAACAGTGGTGCTGCGAAGCCCACGGTTTCCTTTTTAGGCAACAGGCAACCCAGCACCCAACACTCAACACAATTCAACATCAGTTTCCTTCTTCCTTTTCTTCTTACACACAACCCTACACAGTTGGAAACTACAATCCCTACCCAACGCCAAATAGAAGCAATAACACAGAAGTGTGAGCTGCCATAGAAGCAAACAAGGTGTCAGTTACTGAAGATGACAGAAGAGCCACAAAAAACAGTCATGAGAATTAGAAGCGCAGCCATTTCCACAGCTAGTGTAGGAACAAGAGGACTAAGGCACCGGCAGCCTCTGAAGATATCTACAGATAAGTAAAATTAATATGAAATGGTAAATTCAGGGAAATGTGTCCCTACTGAAATTTCAATCAAAAAACTAAATATTTAGTCTTACCACTTGAAGAAATAAACTTTGAAAATTAGGGAAAATGAACTCATATGAAATACCTAATTGCCCAAAATGTTCTACAATTCATCTATTACTTTTTTATTTCAGTTGTATTTAATGAAAAAAGTTTCATGAATTCTGGTTTTATTTTTAAAGCCATTAGACTATGTAGTCATTATCCTGGAAAATAATTCCCACAGACACCCAAAATTAACTTACACTCACATGAGAGAACTTTACTGTAGGCCAGTCCTCCATAGAAAGATTCCATAGCCTCTGTGCTTAAGAGAAAGCCAAGAGATCTCTACCGATTGTCATGAACGTATAGAGTAAATTCAGGATTGCAGCACTGTGAACTTCCTGTTCTCTCCCCAAAGGATTTTTACTGGCAACAAAAACCAGCCCCAGGTCTTCAGGAGATTGAGCATAGCTTCAAAGAACAAGGTTCCACTTTTCAAAACACTAACCAACCAACATTTCAATCAATAATGCAAACTATTCAAAAATAGAGTATAATTAGGATTCTGAGATTAGATTCCATGTTTAACAACAACAAACAGATGGATTTAATGCATTTGAAGGAAAGTGAACAATTGTTAAAAATATGAAGCCTATGCACCAAATAATTAAGTATTCTCCATTCAAAATGTTGTTCTCTGTGTGTTGACGTTCAAGTGAGTAAAAACAATAGAGGTCTGTGTACCTTTGAAACTGGGCAAACAACCTGCCACTTTGATTAACCTCAATTTACACTATGACACGAGCCCAGTATTCCAACATGCTCAGTTACTAGGTGTGAAATAAGACTTACTTTCAAACATGCTGTACATCAGACAGCTGCCAGGGGGTTACACTTTCTCACAGGGCTCAGGTCTACTCTGAAAACGAGCAGCACTTCCCAGTACCACAGTGCCCGGAGCAGGGCAGGTGCACAATAAATGCTGGCTTCCTCTCTCTCCTTTCCCTCTTCCTCCAAATATAATAGGAAAATGGCAGTATTATGCACACTCACAATACCCCTAAGACTATTCCTGGGCCTTCCATTAACTGCCTTCCTATTTTATTATATAGGCACCCACAATACCACATTTAACGGTAGCTTGCTTGCATGCAACACATCCAATTTGGGGTTTAGCATACATATACATACAAATATGTAGCACAAAAGAGAGGAAATACACCCAAATATTAACAGCTGTTTATCTTGATGGTAGAACTAAAAACAGTTTTAAATTTCCTCTCATACTTTTTCGCATTTTCCAAATGTTTTACAATAAGCATTTGCTGAGTCAAAACCGAGTACAACACAGTTCCACTACGCACTCACCAGAACGACTAAAATGAAGATGACACACAATACCAAGTGGTGACAGTGGAGCCATGAAAACTCACTCACTGCTAGTTGGGAGTGTCCGCCGGTACAACCACTATTGGAACACTGTTTCACAGGACCGACCGCAGTTCCATATATAAGAAGACCCAGTAATTCCACTCCTAGATATATACCCGAAGAACCTCCATACATACACAAGAATGTAACACTATTAATAACAGCCAAGAACCAAAAACAACTCCAAAGTCCATTAAAAGCAGATAAATCAGTTATCAAGATACAGTCATACAATGAAATATACAATGAAAATTTAGCAATGTATTTAGCAATGAGAAACAAATCACTGCTATGTGCAAATCCACTGATGAATTTCAAACATGATGTGGAATGAAAAAAGCCAGACACAAAAGAGTTACATACTATGTGAATATGATTCCATTTTTATGAAGTCCAAGAACAATCCAAATTTACCTCTGGTGATAGAAACTAGATAGTGGTGATCTCTGTCAAGGAACAATGACTGGGAGGAAGCATGAGAAAACTTCTGGACAACAGTATACATTTTTCACTTCTGCGCTTCTCCTCTTTAAACAAAAATTAAAAAGCTAGGTTTGCACCATAGCTCTAACTGCTTACTAGCTGTATGGCCTTGGACAAATTTCTTAACCTCTCTAAGCTTCAGTTTCTACATATGTAAACAGGGCTGAGAATTAAATTAGGCAATGCATGTAGAGTGTTCAAGAGAGTACCCAGCACAAGGCAAAAGCACAATCCGTAGCAACAGTCTCAGGGCAAACATCTGAGGTCTTACTGCACATTACCAGGCGCTGCTCTAAACTCTAAGTTCTTAAACACTGTGACACCATGTCTCCCAGCTCTGTTCTTATCAACTACTCAAGGCCACAAGTGCAGGCTGAGACCTGGGCACTCAGAAGTTGTCTACGGAGAACACCAACACAGCATTTATTTCAAGGAGCAGAAGGAATCCCTAGTTGGTTGCTGCTGAGGTTTCAAAGAAAGGAAACTGGCAGGAGTCACACATCAGGATTAATCCCAGACTATTGGAGAGAAAAATGGCTTTAGGTTCTGGAAGAGGGAACTGCTTTCTGCAAGAGTAAAAAGACTATTCATTTCGGTGGAATAATTCATTTTAAATTGAGGAGCCATTTGGGAACTGAAAGAGCTCATCTTTCTTCCCTAAGGAAAGAGAGGAAGACAAGTAACTCTCTGTTAAAAGATTTTCATGTTGACTGGCTAAATTTACTGTCCTTTAATATATTTCAGATTTACAACTAAAATAATTTTTCAAATATATGCCTGCTGTGTAAAGTAACTTAAAATGCTGGTCATGAAGCAAAGGACTAAGACTACACAAGACTATTCTAGTCAAATCAAACACTATATAAACACATAGAAGTTTCCAATTTAGAAGGTTAACCAAGATTAGTAATGACTCATATCTCACAAATTTTTGCTTCAATTAATTTCTAATTTGCTTTCAACTAAGGAAAGACAGACTGCCTAGATCTGAACCTACCCCCACCACTTACGAGCTGTATCACCTTGGACAAGTTACTTAATCTTTCTGTGCCTCAGTTTCCTCAACTGTAAAATGGGACAATAATATGGTTATTATAAGGACTAAATGAGTTAATAGATGTTAACTGCATAAAACAGTGCCAAGCACTACCGAGTGCTATAAAAGTGTTACTACCATTAATTCTTATTATATTTTCAAACGTAGATACAGAATTCATCTAAAATTATAAAATTTAATCAGATTTTGCAGATATAGGACAGACTGTCTAAAAACCAGAGGAAGAGGTATACTACGATTATGTCAAGTAAGCATAAACACTTGCAGTTTTGTGGGTATATCCATGCACACACGCAAACCACCCCTCTCTCCCCACTCTCCCTCTCTCATAAATAATTTAAATCACTCTAGAACATAATGTACCAATCATCCCAGGGTCTTTTTTTTTTTCATCCCAGGTTCTTTTGATCCCCAAATAATACCAACAAAAGTGTGAAATATTATGCTTCTTCCAAATATTTCTAAGGACCCATTTTAAAAAGAAACATCAAAAAGGCATATTTTCTTTCAGTGTTTCAAAAACACACTGGAACCTTTCCACGGCATATTTGAGCCACAAAGTGGATGATGTTCGAACATGGACACTTTTCAACCTGTAGCAGAGGAGGCTGACTAAAATTTTACATTTTCCTCCAATTGTGAGCACAGAAAGCTTTTCATTTTGTTCCAAAGGAAATGATCTTACCATAGCTCAACGATATCATCATTGTCTGAACAGCGTGGGCATCCGGTGGCCATTACAGAAGGGCTAAATGCTAAAACCCAAGGGTATAAAAGTTAAAAGCAACTCGGTGGAAATGTCTGTTACAACATTCTTTCTTTGATTTACAAGGATCAGCCTCAGAGAGAGAGAACCCTCAAGCAAAGGAATTATGAAGAATATTGGCACAACATAATGGTAGCACCCCACTTTCCTTCCCCCCACCCCCACTAATAAAAAGGCTTTTCAATAGCCATATGCCTCTGCTTTTCTATGTGGACGAGAATTATGCTTGAAAAGATGACTACATACAACTCTTTCATTTCATCAACAGGCACATTCACACTTTTCTACCAACGCTGGCCAATCAGATCCAAAATTCCTATCTCACTACTCTTATCTGTGCTTTTTCCCTGTTATCAGAGTGACATGATTAAGATAGCAATTTTCTTATGTATTAGTCTAGGGTATCAAAACACCTCATTTTGCTTACAAAATAACAGCTCATTCTGTTCTTCACGGACTTTAGGGCACCCAGATACCCCTTCACTGAAGCCACATCTATAAACAGCTAATGCACAATGGTGGTTCCTGTCTTTGCTCTTCCCTTGGCTGTGAAAACCTTATTCAGCGTTATTATCTGGAACCTGGCACAGCAGGCTTCGGTCTGAGATGAATGATGAATATAAAGTTGCAGACTCAGGCTGATTCTTAGCAATGAATCAGATTCTGGGAGCTCAAGGGAAAAGTTTGATGGCAGTCATATATTACTCGCGAACTAAAACCTCCAGCAGAATCCATTTTCTTGCTGACTTGTGCCACTTGATTGGGCTTTGGCACTTCATAAAGTTGCTCTGGGTCTCGATCGAAACATTCATTCATTCTTCAAATATGTATTCGACTCTACTATATGAAAGACACCATGCCAGGTGCCAAGGGAGATTAAAAAATAACCTGATTTCACTCCTGGACTTTTTTCTTTCCACAGCCTCCCTTCACAGCAATCACACACAGACAAATGGCACTCTCATTCCCTCACCACCACCACACTTCTGATAATGGCCACGTTAGGGCCCTCATTTCCTCTCCTTAAGCCCCTGTGCACACTAAGAAAACACCTATCATTTTTTAATTATTATAAAGCTAATACATTCAGTGGTTTTTATCAAATTCAAATAGTCAAGAAGCGCATAAAATGAAAAAGAAAATTTCCCTCCCAACCACACCACCAATCCCACAGCCCAGAAACAAACATGTTTCTTGGGACTTCTTCCAGAGGTTTATATTTGCAATCAAGAATTAAGACTTTCTGGGCGGAGGGTATAGCTCAAGTGGTAGAGTACACGCTTAGCATGCATGAGATCCTGGATTCAATCCCCAGTACCTCCACTAAAAGTGAATAAATAAATAAACTTAATTATCTCCCTCCCCAGCCAAAAAAATAAAAGAATTAAGACTTTTTTACAACAAAAACGAGATCTTAGAATAGATCTAATTTAAATCTTGCTTTCTTAAAAAAAAAAAAGTATATTTTGTGAATTTTTCTTTATCAGTACTTACAGATTTGCCCAATTCCATAATGTGCTCATTCATTAATTTCTTAAACCAGTCCCCTTGAAAGACATTTAGATTCTTTCTAGTGTTATGCTATTATAATGCTGCAATGAGTATCTCTGTATGTTTATCAGCAGACTTTCACAGGTATATTCATAAGCTAAATTCCTAACTGTGGCAGGGCTGAGTCAGAGTATGGACATTTTTAGTTCTGAAAGGTAATGCTATGGAAGACACCAGTGGCTACCTACCCATAGCCACTGTCCCTTTCCCTCTGGCCAGCAAAGCCCAGTTTTGTTCCATCTCCTCCCAGCGCCCACATGTCTCAGGGAAAGCTGGCCCCTATCTAGCCCCAAGACTGGTCTAAGCAAGCTATGGGGTCCCCATCTCTCCATGCCAGTCACTGGTTGCAAAGTGGGCATCTGACCCAGTTGTGTCAAGGGGGCACTGGAGAAGTTCTACAGGGAGCTTCTAGCAAAGGTTTTCTCTGCTTTCCTCTTTTCCTGCTCCTGGACATCACACATCACTGCATATGAGAATATGATGGTTGAAGCAGCCATGGCCACACTGGGACCATGAGGAGCCAAGCTTGAGGACAAATGTCAAACACTGAGGCTGGCAAAGAGCAAACATATCTAGATCTTCCATTAATTAACCGCTAAACTGCCCTAACTTTGGACTTCTTGTTTACATGAGCTAACAAATATCCTTACTATTTAAATCACTTTTAATTGTTTATTTCCAGGTGAAAAGTCTTCCCATTGCCAAACTGTTCTCCAGAAGAAGGCCACTGGATTCATAACCCCACCCACGGCACATAAGAGAGTTTGTCTCCTCACAGACTTGACTTCAGGGGGTATTAGTCCCATCTATTCTCAGTGAGTTTTCTCTTAATAGCCAAAACCTTTCCTTCCTTGGAGAGTCTAGCAGCTCTTTCCCTTCCCAAAAAAGACACATTGAGGGGGAAGATATAGTTCAGGGATAGAGTGCATGCTTAGCATGCACAAGGTCCTAGGTTCAATCCCCAGTACCTCTATTAAAAAACTAATCATAATAAATCAATAAATAAACCTAATTACCCACCCCCCGCAAAAAAAAGACATATTGCAAAAAGGTGACACAAAGACTGTTTACCCTTGGCCAATATTTCATTCTGCTCCTTCTGAGGCATCCCTGCACATCAGTGCAAGGTCCATCTGGCTCCTTCAGGAAAGTAGACACTTCCCCACTGGACCAGGATATACTCTAATGCCTTAGAGCCATCATAACTGCTGGGCTGCGGCAGTCACCAGGGTGTGGAAGGACAACACTAGACTGGAAACTGGATGATCTAGTTTGGATTTGCTACTTGTGAGTCAGCTGGCAGAAGTCAACCAGACTATTTCTTCAAAGGTAAAAGCAGGACTCCTGAAACTAAGGCCCAGAATCCTTATAAAGATAGGGGCAGAGTGCACGAAGAGCCTGATGAGAAACCGTAACAGACAATTGGAGGTGGGAGTTAGGCTGATTCCCACAGACCTCTGCCAAGAGGGGGCCATGCGAAGTGTAAGCCAAGCCCCTGACTTCCTTGGATACATTGGCCCTCCCCATTCTCCCTGTCACCCCTGTCAGGTCAGGAGCTGACCAGAAGGAAACCCGGCTACACCCACAGGTGTAGTGGCTACAACCACGGCTGTAGTGAATGAACGTGAACTGACATTGAGCTGAAAGTCCATGCACGCCAGGCTAACTTACAGTCATTACCAAGGCCTAGGCTGGTACCTGGACAAAACATGAGACTCTCTCTTTACCCCACTGGTCTAGGTTTAGCAAGCTTTCAAAAGGCTGGTTTAACTCATACTTTTCTCATCCATCTCACTTATTCTCGACCACTATGATGGATTCAATCACTGTTTTTAGCATCCGCTCCCCTATCATGGGGTTATAAATCCCCCTTCTCTGACTTGGCAGAACTTCCCATGAGAATGGCCTGAGTATATTTGCCCACCGCACTGATGTTGGGCTTGGCCACGTGATTTGTGCTGACCAGTGGTTATGGGCCAAAGCTAAACAAGGCTTCATGCATTTCCACCTGCCCTCTTAGGCTACCATGATCTGTCACAAGATGAGCATGCCCTGGGGGCAGCAAAACCGCTGCCCCTTCAGCCTAGGCCGTAGAATAAGCATACATGGAATAGACCTGGCAGACAGAAGCCTGAAATCTAGCCTGGCCCACCTTAGGCCAGCCTCGGTCCACCAAACCACACCCAACCAATGCCTGTGGTTGTAAGGCACTGAGGTCAAGGATTGTTCGTTACACAGCAACATTATGTAGCAAAAACTACTACAACCATCAAAAGACCAAATATAATGTTAAGTCTGCCTGGAGTAGTAGTAGTAGACATGCACTAGTGAAATATTCATGCTTATGTTAAGGGGGCCTTAATTTATTCATCTTTTACACACACACAGAGCACTCCTACACATGAGGAACCATGCCAAGCCCACAGGAAATGGAGCACAATGAAAAATTACATACAAAAAGTAGTAATTCCTACAGGTATCTTTTGAGTCTAGCAAACCCCCTAGCTTCCTAAATCCTACTGGGGGAGAGCAGTGGGTGTTGACAAAGCTTCTATTCATTTTATTCACTCATTGTCTGGGGTTAAATCACAAAAGGAATGAAATTCAGCATCTGAGCATTTAAGGATCTGATTCTTATACTTATTGATGATGAAATCTACTTCCTTTCACAAATATACTCTTAAAAGACCTCCACATGCAGAGCCATGGGAGACTCACATATTTAATAACCTTTGGCATTAAGTCTTTTCAAAGGTCTTTGGGAAATCTAAATAAATTATATCCACTGGTTTGCCCTTCTTACCACATTTATTCTCTCCCTCAGAGAACTTAACAGATTCATCAAGCATGATTACCCCATCTGTATGTCATGTTATTTTAAGGGTTCAGTGACCTCACTCTCTCCCATGGATTGCACAAGCCTGCTGGGTATGGAGGTGAATTAGCTCCGAAAATAAGAAGCATTTTTCGACTCTGACTGGGGATTCACATAAGTGTCAGAATAATAAGCACATACCCATATACACCTCCCCTTGCAGACACTGTTCTAAGTACTTTACACAGGTTAACTCATATAACATATAACCTCGGAGGCAGGATTTGGCCCTGGCAGTCCAGGGCCAGAGTCCAGGCTCACAAGGACCAGGTCCTGCAGCCTCTCTGCAAACTCCAACCCGTGCCAGGATCTGGGCTTCCCCATCCTCCTGTCCTGGAGCCCAAGGACAGCAGCACAAAGGAAAGGCCATCCCAGAGCACCCTTGATTTCAGCACACAGCTTTTCCCTGGACACTCCTTTGTGATAAATCCTAGCGTTTCCCACAAAAGAACTTCGTAAGCCCCCAAAGCTGCCAACACCCTGCTTCCTCTTAGCTGGGCCTATTCACCTGTCCAGAATCAGAGCAGAAAGCAGAGCCTACTCAGCTCTAAGGGCCCATGGCCCTTCGCCCAGCAAAGTGCTGAATCCTGGCTGAAAGCTCAGGCCTCGCCTCAAGGACCCAGAATCTCAGAGCCCTGAGCTGCTCTCCTAACTGCTTTCGTCTCTTCTCACTGAAGCCCCCAACCCTGTTACTAGGATCAGAACTGGGGGGCAGGGTGGAGGTGGGGCAGGGGGTGGGGGTGCTTGGCACACCACCTCCATTCAGCCTAGCCTCTCTCCAGGAGCTACTTTTCCATCTTTATAGGGCTTTAGGCTTCTCGGAATCTCCCACCAGTGATGGCTGAGGGGGTGGGAGGAGGATAGAGTTCAGGTTGTCTGGGCCAATGACAAATCCGGCCAGGCCTCCACCTGGAAACCTACTGCAGACGACGTGATTAAAGTCACAGGTTAAGGAGCCCTCACTCCACAGCTCCTCACTCAGAAGCCTGCAGTGGCATTCAATGTAAACACTTCCCAAGACAGCTTTAAAACAGAGGGAGGTTTGTATTAAACGACTTAATTGAGGGCCACTTCTCATGTGGAAAGCTCTTTAACAGAGGAATAAAAGGGCCTGGTGGGTGTTCTTTCCAGAAACTAGTTTTTCAAACCTGCCACGCTGTCCTGGGGAAGTGAACACAACTCTGGGGGCCAGTGTGCTCCCGCCGTTCACTCTTCAGAAATAAAAGACCTACTCCCCAGCAGCACCAAGAACTCGGCATGAGAGCTTCATTCCAATATTCATTTCTAGGGTCACTGGAATCACTGGATGGGGTAAGTAGGAAAACTAAGGCTCGCCAAAAAGCACCCAAACAAACGAAGACTGACATTTTAAAGTCTGAAAACAGGACACGATGTGGGAGAACAGGCCTGATGGCACTGAGGCTTGCATTATTCCACAAAGACACCAGGTAAAAGGTGTGAGGTGCTGGCATTCCCTGCGGTACACAGGTGGGCCTGGGAAACGTGACACTAAGAAGTCAGACCGCAGGGCCGCGTGTTGTATGATCCCATTTACACAGAATGCCCAGAACAGGGGAAGCCACAGACACAGAAAGCAGACTGGCAGTGTAAGGGTCTGGGGGGAGAGGGCAATGTGAAATGCCTGCCTACTGGTTACAGGATTTCCTTCTGGGTGATGAAAAAGTCCTGGAATGAGATAGCGGTGATGGTTGTGCAATGCTGGGAATGGACTTCATGCCACTGACCCATCCACCGTAAATTGGCTAAAATGGTCAACTTTACATTGTGTGAATTTTACCACCGTAAGATTAAAAATTGCTAACAGGAACTCCGGAAAAATCCCTTCTCAGCCCTTAACCTGGGAGGAACCCTTTCCTCACTGGAGTAAAAGAATACCTGCCATAGCCCAGAGTAATAAATATCACTTACTATGAACAACTCATTTACTGAACTAAGCTTCCCATGTGCACTATGCACTTAAAGGCAGGTCACTTCCCCCCACAGCTGTGGGTGCTGTGGGGCAGTGGTGCTATCACTGGCCTCATTCACAGGCAAGGAAACCAAAACACAAGGAGGTCAAGGAGCTTGACCCGGGTCCCCTGGTAAACAGGGGAAAAGCCAAAGGATGAACCCAGAGGGAGGTGACAAGGTCGTGCACACCCACACTCATGCCCTCAACCCTGGGCACATAGCCTCCGAACTGTACGCTCCCCAGCAGGCGTGTTTTCTGGGCCTCGTTAACCACTGGGCCCCCAACATGGATATTCTCTGGTTCTTGAGCCCTAATTCATTTTTTTTAAATTGAAGTATAGTCAGTTACAATGTGTCAATGTCCTAGTCATGCATATACGCACATATATTCGTTTCCATACTCTTTCATTAAAGGTGATTACAAAATATTGAATATAATTCCTTGTGCTCCTAATCCATTTTTGGTGGCATTTCCCGAGGGACTACTTATGCATGGAGTTCTCTGACAAACATGTTCAAAAGCACGTCTTAGGAAACAAACTACACCTTCATGTGTGTAGAATTACTTCACTTATACAGAGCTATTCTCATGGGTTCAGATTTATTTTATTTAGTCCTGGAAACAATACGATAAGACAGCAGGGTGATGCGATCACTCGTCCTTTCACAGAGAAAAGCCAGCCTCCCGAGGTCTGGAGCTGACCTCAGGCCACACAGCGGGTCCTGGCTTCTTCTCCAGGACCCCATGCTACAGCCTTCCTGAAGAGCCAGGGATTTTTTTTTAGCATATAAGTTATTTACATGTAAATGTGTATGTATTATTTATATGTAAATAGGAGCACGCAATTACAAATGAAGTTAAAGAGCACTTAATGGAGAGGAAAGCAAGTCTTCCCACATTTCAGGGGCCCCTGTGGAGAGTCCCAGAAGCCCCAGCAAAAGGTTAAATTCCATCCCTTCCACCCCACTTAAGAAAGCAGGGCTGTATGTCACTAGCCAAAAGTTTCCTTTGATAAGAGATGTTAAAAACCACCACTGCTGTTAAAGGTGCCACCTGGCCAGGTTCTCAGCCTCCAACTGCTCACTTTGGGGGCTGGAAGATTCTTTGTTGTGGGGACTGTCCTGTGCATTGTAGCATGCTCAGCATCTTCTCTGGCCTCTACCCACCGACATGCCAGTGGCCACCACTAACAACCAAGCCGTCTCCAGATACTGCCAAATGTCTCCCCAGTGGGGCCCCGTTTCAGGGCTACTGTACTTTGTCACAGAGATGCTGCCCTAACAACTCTATGAGCTAAGGGCTACATGCCCATTTTCCTAAAGTGGATGAGGAAGCTGCCCAGACCACCCCACTCCTTGTGATGGGCAAACATGGCTTCCAGTTCAAGCAGGTGAGACCCCAATGCTCTCAACCCACCGAGTGAAGACGGAAGGAGGAGACAACAGATAGACAGACCTTCCACCAGCTTACATGTTTGAATGTTAAACTGAGCCCTGCCCTGGGAACATGGACGGTGGACTTGAATCCTCCAGGGATTTGATCCTCAACTCCAAAGAACACACAGCCTGCTGGCTTGGTGGGCAAGAACAGTCCCAACAACGCCTGGAAGTCTGAAGGACTTCCTTGACTCACAAAATCATCTGCAAGCCGGGGGTAGGCATGCCCTTCGAATAATAAATGCTTTAAGCACAAAGACAAACAACACACATCACTGGCCATAAAAGCTTGCAATACATTTTTTCGAAACATGCTTTCATCAAGAATCCCCCCTGATTATTTCGGTGAAACATTCCCCCCAAACTCTTCACCCTTCCCAGCCCTCGTCTGTTTTTCTGTTTAGAAATCATCATGACTCCTAGCAGGCAGACAGGTGAAGCACAGGATGTCACGTTTCAAAGGGCTGACTGATGTCCATCCTTCCTCCCACAGAACCTCACTGAGCAGCTATTTTCTGCTAGGCACAGGGATGTGAGGTTAGTGGCAATATCCCTCCTCTTCTCAGGTTTGTTTACAGGTTTGGGGGGCCAGACATGTAAGCAAAGGGCGCAGGTGGTGTTCTAACTGCTGAGATAAAGCCATGTCCAAGCAGCCAACCACCTGTGAAGAAATAAACGAGTTGGGGTATTGAGTGGATGAATGAGGAGTCCGAGCAGCAACCAGGCTCCGGGTCCAAAGAGGCACAGCTCAGGGCCAGACGAGTGTGAAGCCTGGATCCGACAGACCACTTGGTAGCCGCACAGCTCTGACAAGTGGCCCAATTTCTCATGGCCTTCTTTCCCCAACCTGAAGCTGGGTTTGTGATAGTACCTATCTCACAGAGCTGCTCGGTTAAACACTGTCAGGGCTAGAGGCCAGTGCTCTAGAGGCATTTGCTATTATTATGAGAACCACTGATTTGGGCAGGCCTCCTGAGAAGTCTGGTGATCCTCTGTCTCTTCTGTACCCCACCCACCCAGCTGCCTCACACCCAGGAAGCTGGACTCACGGCAGGTACCCTACCTGGAGTGAGAGGTGGTCATGCCCTGAGCAGACCAGACCCGAAGAACCAGGTAACTAGTGGCTCTAATCCTCCCCACCCCTCAAGCCCCTCAACCCCCACCCTCTGCCGGGCTTCCCTACTTCCTCTCTCCAACCCTATACCCTACCCTCCAAAAAGCTTACAGGTGGCTCAAGGCAGCACAGTTAGGGCTGAGCTGGTCTGACTGCATGTGTAACAAAGGTGCTTGAGCCCCAAACCTGTAACTCGCAAGTTAGAAAAAGTCTGAAATTTGGTAAACTCCACCCAGCAGTCCCTTTGCAAACCCCTCTCTCTCTTATCTCTCCCTTCATTCTTTATCAGTTCCTCTCCAACTCTTAAAGCTTTCACAAGGCAATCACCACTCTCAGTAAACTTTCCAGGTTTTGATATTTGATTAGGGCAATGAGACAGGCTAATTAACTTTTTACCTGCTGCAGTATAACTCTTGAGTAAGTCATTGTTCTTAATAATCTCATGGGCAAAAATGGTGGAGAATCAAAATTTTTTTAAAGCTATAATACCGCTACAGCAAAGCTCAAGGAAATGGATTAGTTCAGAGGATGTACAAGAACCTCTGCATAACTTCGAAAGCTCGGCCGTTTCTTTTTCCTTTGTAGTCAAATCAAAAGAGGACAGCAGTTATAGTATCTCAAACTCTAAGCTGGAATCCCCAAACTCAAGCTTAGTACCAACTCTGGACCTCTCTAGGTTCCTCAGCTGGAAAATGGGACTAACAACACTGATCCCTGGTCACAGGATCCCTGATTATGGTCGTAGGGGTCCTCGTCCCTGAACAGACTCCAATTTGCAAAGGGAAAACAGAGTGCCTGTCTCAAATGCAGTAAAATACAGGGTAGAAAGCCAGGGGAAGTCAGAGGTAAAACCCAAGAGAATTACTGAAGCCAAAAGTAGAAAATCTTGGTCATCTTGCCTCAATTCTCTAGCAAAGAGGGAAGCAATAGTGAAAGATTATTAATAATAAAAGGTTTTTACAGACTTAAGAAACCTACAGAGTAACAGCCTGAGACATTATGTACCCTACCTGAGGCAAGTCAAAAGCCCTGTGATTGGGCAGCGGGGAATAAACCCCGCCCTGTAAGACAAGGGGCTGCCAACCAGGTCGGCTGAAATATTTCAGGTTCACCCTGTGCGCTTATCCCAAACACTAAGTCCATGACGACCCTCCACTGAGTCCCCTGCAAGTGTTCCCCGGAGCTGATCCTTCTTAGGACGAAACACAGAGCCAGAGCCCATTATAGTAATGGACACACACACAGTAACCCTGTTTTCAACTCACCTTTGCTAATTACAGCTTTGCGCACCCACTGAACCTTTCTCACCTATAATTTTAAGAGGTTGAGGTAATTACAACGCAGCCAAGTTTTGTTTATGTTGCGAGTACCACAAATGGGAATTGAACGTGCCCAGCTTTGTGTTGCTCCAGAATGTTCAACACTGAATTTTGTTTTTTAATCTCTTATCCAACAATCATCTACAGAAATTCAGAGGTTCACAAATCTTGAAGAAATGTGAAGATAATGTCTCTCTAACCTATGAAATGGGATCCATGCAGCGCCTTTCTAAACAGCCTCATCTACCCTCTCCATGAAAAAAGCCAGAAAAATAAGATTTCATACGATTTCCCCAGAGAGGACAAGCCTGCAGTAATCTTAAGTCTAAGATTACACATCGTCCAGCAGAGGGAAACAGCAAATCAATCCAGACTGAAGGAGACTACGATGTTAGAAAAATAAGGCACGGAAAACACAATTTCTCAATCAGCTCTTAAGAGGCACACGGAGCAGTGGAAAGTCCTTAGCTTTGAATTCAGGCTGATCCGAGCACTTGAACCTCAGCTCTACCACTGCTTCCGAGCACCCAAGCTGCCCAGGGTCCAGCACCTCTGAGGCCTCAGTTTCTGCATCTGTAAAGTGAGGCCATTGCCTCCTAACTCTGAAACGGATGGGTTTTAGAGCAACAGAGACAAGCGCCAAGCCCACTGCTAACTACTCTTTACACCCTAGGGCTATTAGTCCCATGGGTCAGCTGTTTGGAAACCACCTTCCCAAGGGAAAAGCAGGATGATGTCCAAGGAACACCTGTCTGTTCAAGGAAACCTGAGCTAAAGTGAAAAGAGTATGATAAAGAACGAATGTCCACACACTGGCTGGAGTCACAGACAAGGACCAAATCACGTGCCTGTCCAGTACAACAGCTGCTGGCCTCTCCTCCCGGCCGTGCTGCACAGGAGAGGCAGCCACTGCTCACTACGTGTATGCTTCAGTTACCAGCATGCCAGAGATGGAGCCAGCCACATCCTCCACCAGCTTCCCAACCCCAGATAACATCCCTGAACCGTGTGGTTAAGTACTCCCTAAGCCAATCACATCTGCCAGAATGTGGCCTCCTCTTTCCTCACTCCCCACATCCCCTCTGCACCACCTGTGTTTGAATGCTTCCCTCTCCTCCATCAAAAAGTATCTGAAATCGGTTATTTAAAACTTAATGTAGAGACTTAATAAAATAATTTAAACCTAAGTAAAGCTTTTCTTGTGCCTGCTGTGCCAATGAAATGAGGAGGCATTACTATCCAGGTGGGACAAGCCAGGTGGTACACGGCTCCCCTCACAGCTCTTTATGCTCATCGTGGGTCTAAGCGCTCCCGACTTACTGTGACCCCCGATTTACATCACCAGACTTCAAGCTCCCTAAGTCGGGGGCTGTACCCTGTTTACCAAAAACTCAGTGAGCAATACAGAGTTTTGCCAGGGCTTTGTAAGAATTGAACTTGTTAAAGTGATTAAAGAAATGAAACAACAAAAACAAAAATTTGGTGTGCATTTCAGATGAAGCACTCTCTCCCAGGGATACTGGTTTGGGGGATGGGGGACAGTGCTGAAGACGAAAGGGAAGGGGGCAGGGGGCTGGAACTGGGGCGTTTGACTGGAAACTCCAACATACTTCCCCTGTGTGAAAGCCAGTCAACACCCTGGTGCTATTTCCATCAAGTCCCCTTTTTTCTTCCTTTTCCATCTTCAGGGGTTTCATGGCATAACTTGTTTCTTGATAATAGCCATGTCACATGACAGAATCAAGTAAGCACTTGGTCATTCAGGGAAAGTTACCCAATTTTCAATTCCCCTTGAACTTTGTTTTCCTCCTCTGATGCCAACCTCTCAGCCATTTCAGTGCCCTTTAGTGCCAAGCTCAATTCAGGGGAGGGAAGGAAAGGAAGAGCACAAAATCGGTGGTGTTTTTTAAGAGTCAACGGCATCTCTTAGATAAAAGGGTTGCAGGGAGAAAGGGAGTTAAGGAGGCCATTAAAGTTCTTTAACCACCCCCCACCCCATCAGCACAAGCAAATTAACTGTCCCTACTTAAAGGGGGGGGGAGGGAAACCAATAGGGCAGTCTATTTTTAACACAAATCCAAGATCCCTCTCTGAATGCTGTTAACCCTTTCTCTAAATGAAGCCCCTCACTCTTCCTTCACTTACTTTCTTCTAAATCACTTTAGAATATTAGAGCTGCTTCTCCAAAGGAAGAAATGTTTAAATAAATCTGTTTAGGTCCATATTTACATACACTTTTTTTTTCCCAGAACGTACTATAATAGTCACAGTTTAACTGTTGCTGTTCAGGTGTAACTCATCAGTCACTAAGAGGTCAACAGCATTCTCAAATAAACATCTTCCCCACCAATGGAGACAAGATTAGGAAGTCAACACTTCAGTCAATAACTGACTTCACTTTGTTAGCCTGGTCCAAAAAAACTCAACAGTAGGAAAAACACTTTCCATATGGTCTTTTCCCCCAAAGGTTGAGGATTCGGGTCAGGGGCCACCCTGTGAGACCATGCACTCCACATAACCTCCATTCTCCAGCCAAGACAATTAAGACGGCTGCCACAGCGGGCCCCACTTCCAGCAATTGAACACAATGATAAGAGCAGGGCATGGTAGTGGAAGATGGGAAAAAGAGAAAAACCAACTGGGGCAAAACTTAAAATTTAGTATTTTTCAAAAATTATTTGACTCAGGTTAGGAGTTAAAAATGAACACAAATGCTCCTCCACCTCTGGAAGGCATTCTCTCAAAAGTATGTCACTCCACTACTAATAAAAATGCAATATAGTGGGCCAGCACCTAAGAAAAAAATAAAATCCACTGGGTTGTGGCCAGGTAGCAACATGTAAGTGGGAATCTAATAGCAACATCATACTTCGGTACCACAGTATTAACCAAGATCCCAAGAGACCGTCAATAACAAGGACACTGAAAACACACTTTAAGAAAACATATGATCAAGTCCACTCAATGTATACACATGGTCAGGTTTTCCTTAGTCGTATTTTCCTACCATTTTTAAGATCATTCGACAAGTAGCCAAGGTCTCACCTCAGACGTGTCATGTTACTGTAAAGGCAGCAATTCCCTGACTCAGGGACTTTTCTATCAACAAGAAATGTACACTGTTACATCTGCTGGGCTTAATCACACATCAAGAATAAGCCCAAACTACTCAATAAACCTTAGCACACATAGTAACACCATATCTATCACAAAACCTTAAAGATTTTGTCAGCTTGCGTTCTTAAAAAAAAAAAAAATTCCCCATATTTATGCAACATCATTATCTGTGCCACAGGGTCTGCCAAAGCTGACAGAATCCTAAACTATTTTTCCTCCTTTTAATCTGAAATCCTTTCCAAACAGGGCAAGTCAAACTATCACTTAGTTCTCCCTAAAGAGGAAGACCCTGTATTATAACCTTGACCCTTGCAAGGACTTCATGACTTTAATTCCTTCACTCCCACCTCCTTGACAGAAAGTGCACTAGCAGTATTTTCTGTAAACAGAGAAAGAAGCAAAGGGAACTCCAGAAAAAGGCACCATCTGCAGTTTAAAGTTGGAAAGCACCAAACGACAGGCTCTTCAGGTGAAGAGGTGGTTACAGAAGGTAGAGTCAAGAGTACCTGAGATCACCTCTAGTGGTTCAGAAAGTGGCCATGGGACGCAAAAAGCACGTCCCAGAGCACATTAGAATCACCTGGTTTTTTTAATTCCATGGTCCCGGTTGCACCCTACACCAGCTGAATCAGATCTCTAGAGGTGGAACCTAGGCATCAGTATTTTTTTTAAACTTTCTAGATGAGCAGCCAAGTTTGAGAACCAATACCCAAAAGAATTCCCATCCTGTTTCGAACAGCGTGTTGTGAGCAGCGTTGGAAAGGCACTGCTGCCTTGGGGTGAAGGGGTACAGATACTCAGTGAATATACAAAGTTTTCTAAAATCCTATGTAACTAACTCCAACATGACAGCCAAGCACCTATGTAGAGGCCAAACAGTGATGCAACTTGGAAAAGTCCCTTGGAAAGCTTGGATATGTGCTTTACGTGGGGCGGGGGCTTTCAGGGACGACCTGTCTGGACCTTGAAAGCAAGGGAGAGAGGAGTGCCCACCAGCCCTTTCTTTTCCAGGGATGGTCGGGACCAGCACGTCCAGCAATTCAGTAAAGCAGGGTCGGACCGGGTCTGAGGCGCTCTTTTGGGTCCCGGAGGAACCCTGGCTCACTCCCAGTTGTCATTCGCGCCCGAGGGTCGCGGCAGGGCTGCCAGTCCCTCTTCACTATAGTCTTCCCGGAGCCCCTCCCTCGTCCCGGCCGCGACGCGGGCCCCCGGGAACTCGCACCATCTGTTCCGCACGTCCTCCCGGCAGGGCGCGCGGGCGGGAGCCAGGAGCGCACCTTCCAACCCCAAGACTCGCGCGCCTGGTGGCCGGCGCTGCGCCGCGCGGGGCTGGGAGGGCGGACGCGCGGGCTGAGCTCCGCACACCTGGCGGAGCCCGAGCCCCTCCGGGTCCCGCCGTACAGCCGGCCCGCGCCCGCGCCCGGCTCACTTACCGTAGCCGCCGCCTCCCGGGTCCCGCTCCCGCCGCAGTCAGCAGTGCCCGGCCCGAGTGCAGGGGCCGAGGCGCCGCCAGGAGGCTGGACAAGCCTGAGCCCCGCCCCGCCCGCCGCCCGCCCTCGGGGGGGAGGGGCCGGGGCCGTCCGAGCCGCCCCCGGGGCCCTGGAGCCCCGCGCCCCCACGCCGGCCCGCCCCGCCCCGCCCGCTCCAGGCGCCCGGCGAGCCCTCCCTGCAGTCCCGCGTTGCCTCCCGCCGCCCCGGCCCTCAGGACTCGTCTCCCCGCACCCCGACACCGCCCCTCCGCGGCCGGGCCGGCACGCGCCCTCGCCACACCGGCACCTCTTTTCCACCCCATCTCACCTCGGGCTTCACACCCCTCTCCAGCGACGCTTTGTCCTTACCCTTCCCCAGATCGGAATGTCCTGCCACCTCCCTTGTTATCCCCGATACTTCACCTCCGGGCCTCAGCTGTTTCCAATTCCCCCGCTTCTGGAAGCCTTGCCCGTTTCACACCCCCAGCCCACAGCCCCTGAGCCTAGTTTTCTCCCTACCCTTCCAGGCAGCCTTTTTCTCCCCACCTGGCCAAACTTAAAGGTATAACTTTTCTCCTACCACAATCAAATCTACAAATATTTATTGAGCACTCTCTGTGTTTAGAAACACTGCTGGAGAGGTATAAGATTAAGGTTGCCACTTACAATCTAACAGTAATGAATGTCCGTCCCTGTTAAGGAGGCAGAGAAGTTAGATGCCCAAGGTCACACAGCTGATGGTAGCAGGACTGGGATTAGAAGTCAGATTTCTGGTATCTAGTTTGGGCGCATTCCAAGGGAGACTGCAGAATGCTGCTGACCAACTGTGGGAGTTTGAGCAACAATGTTTCCTATCTGTGAAATGAGGAGGAGGAGGCCCACCTCACCAGGTTGTGAAGACTGCCTACAAACAGATATGGAAATGTCACACAATCTGTACTTAATAAGTAAATATCTGCTGACATATGGAATGAAATAGACTCTTGAAAATTCAATAGTTTTAAATAATAATATAAAAACATAAAAAGTGATAGTGAATGCAAGAAAATATTTGCAAATCATGTATCTGATAAGGGATTAATTTCCAAAATACATAAAGAACTCATAACTCAACAGCAAAAAAAAAAATCTGATTTAGAAATGGGCAAATCTGACTAGACATTTTCCCAAAGAAGACATACAGATGGCCAACAGGGCACATGAAAAGGTGCTCATCATCACCAATCATCAGGGAAATGCAAATCAAAACCACAATGAGTTATCACCTCACCTCTGTCAGAATGGCTATCATCAAAAAGGCAAGACGTAATGAGTGATGCTGAGGATGCGGGAATGTAAATTGGTGCAGCCACTATGGAAAACAGTATGGAGGTTCCCGACAAAATTAAAAATAGAACTACCATAGGATCCAGCAACTCTGCTTCTGGGTGTTTATCCAAAGGAAATGAAAACACTAACTTGAAAAGATATATGCACCCCACCCCTCAATGTCATTGCAGCATTATTTACAATAGCCAAGTTATGAAAGCAACCTAAGTGTTCCTCAATGAATAAATGAGTAATGAAGAGGTGGTAATATACATAGAATGGAATATTATTCAGCCATAGAAAAGAAGGCAATCCTGACATTTGCAAAAACATGGATGGACTTTGACAGCATTATGCTAAGTGAAACAAATCAGAGAAAGACAGACACCATATGATCTCATTTCTTTGTGGGAATCTACAAAAACAAAAAAAAACAAGCTCATAGATATAGATAACAGATTGGTGGTTACTGGGGGGGGGGGTTGGTTGAAATGGGTGAAGGGGTACAAAGGTACAAACTTCCAGCTACAAAATAAATAATTCATGGGGATGTAATGTACAGCATGGCACCTATAGTTAATAATACTGAATTACGTATTTTTGAAAGCCACTAAGAGAGTAGATATTGAAAATTCTCATCAAAAGGAAAAAGTCTTTTAACTGGATGCTAACTAGACTTATTGTGATCATTTTGCAACATATACAAATATCAAATCATGTTGTACACCAGAAACTAATGCCATGTCAATTATACCCTAATTAATTAATTAACTAATGTGTAAAGTACTGCTGATGGGGGTGGTATGGAGATTTGGATTCTACTTAACAATACAAGGGAGGCAGCAATAGTCAAAGGAGTCTTTCTTTTTTTAAATTTTTTTAACTTTATGTATTTATTTTACAATATTGTATTTTTTAATCGAAGTATAGTTGATATACAATATTATGTTACAGGTATACAATATAGTGATTCACAACTTTTAAAGGTTATACTCCACTTATAGTGATTATAAAATATTGGCTATATTCCCCATGCTGTACAGTACTTCCTTGTAGCTTATTTTATACCTGACAGTTTGTACCTCTTAATCCTCCACCTCCATCTTGCCCCTCCCTCTTCCCTCTCCCCACTGGTAACCACTAGTTCCTTCTCTACATTTGTGAGTCTGTTTCTTTTCTGTTACAGTCACTAGTTCATTGTATTTTTTTAGATTCCACATGTAGGTGATACCTTACAGTATTTTCCTTTCTCTGTCTGACTTACTTCACTTAGCATAAGGCCCTCCAGGTTGTACACCACAAACTAATGCAACAATTAAAATCAACTATACTTCAGTTAAAAAGCAAGCAAACCAACCATTTAAAATATGGGCAGAAGAACTGAACAGACATTTTTCCAAAAGAGGAAGTGCAGATGGCCAACAGGAGTATGAAAAGCTGCTCAACATCACCAGGCTCAGGGAAGCACAAAATCAAAATCACAATGAGACACCATCTCACACCTGTCAGAATGGACATCATCAAAAAGAAGACAAATAACAAATGTTGGCAGGGATGTGGAGGAAAAAAGGAGTCTTTTTGGAGGAAGTGGGGTTGAGCTATTCTAGAAATCATGGATCCAGGTGGGGGTGAGTCCAGGAGGACACTCAAGGTGGACAGGGTATGTGAACAGTGTTCAGAAGGTGATCCAGCCTTCCTGAACGGAGGCTGCCTGTAAGGGGTCATGGGATGCATACTAGAAAGGGGGATGGGGCCACATGGCAGAAAAAGCATACGATACCTAAGTGAGGGGCTTAAGTTAACCAGACAGTACTTGGCCACCTCAAAATGGTTGGAGTGGAACGTGCATCCTATAGAGGACACTTAAATGGCCCTGGAGACTTGGGATGGCAGAAACTTGCAGCCCAGGAACCAGCAAAGTGATTGGGGGGGGGGGGTGCAGCAGGGAGGGACAGGGAAGAAAAATATTTCCAAAGAACACCCCTAGGACTTGGGAGGGGAGCAGATGCGTGCACTCAGGGAGTGGAAAGGGCAAAGACACAGCTGAGACAGAGCTGAGATTTCAAGGCTGGTGGCTTGGAGCATCTTAAATAGGGAGCTTCTGTGAAGGGTAAGGTACTGGTGGCACTTTTTGGTGGAAATGCCCTGCAGGCAGCAGGGGGTGGAGATGGGCAGTAGAGGGCAAAGGACACTGGGGGCCACACCAGGTGCCAGAAGAAGAGAGTGAAGTGTCCTCATTTAGGGCTGAAGAAGCAAAGGCCACTGGCCAAAGGAGAAGGAGAAAGGTCCCTGAGAGTTGTGAGGAAGAACCAGGGAAGTCTCGAATGGAAGCCAAAGGATGAGCAGTTCACGAAGGAGAGGGTGGTGCCAAACATCACTAGTCTGCTTCCCCTACAGACCCTCACACAAGGAGCTGTACAAAGTATGCACTCGGTACATATTTGTTCATTGTCTAAAAAGCATTTAATCAGTCATTGGCCCCCACTTCCCAGCAGATATTCTGCTGATAACAAAAACCAGGGGAGCCACTGGGGGCAAGGAGAAAAGCAGAGTGGAGACCAGTTTATTGGAGAAATTGCTTTTGATGCTGCTGCTGTCAAGATTGCAGCTCAAGCTCCTTCAACCTCAGCTGAAAACAAATCTTTCCTTCCTGGGCTGAGTTTTTGAAATACTGAAGTGCATCCTTCCTTTATTTTTATTGCTCCTTTGAATGTTGTTATTAAGCTGCAGAACGAGGTTTTGGGGGTTTTGTTTGTCTGTTTTGTCAACTGCACAAACTGGCCAGAAGAGAACTATTCAGGGAGAAGAGCAGAGGAAAATCACCTCTCTTCTCCACCAAATTTTGTGTACATGGGAAACATGATGCAGAAATATTCAGAGAAATGCTGCAGTGTGCATGACACACAGTGGGGAAGCAGAACACAGGAAGCGCCGTAGCAGGGAAGCCGCACCACAGAGCACTTCCTGTAGTCGCACTGTGAGGATGTAGTGAATGCGGGTAAAAGAGAGAGAGAAAGGGCACTCATGGAAGATGTGATCAAACACACAGGATGGGAAGTGGGAGGAAGTGAACAAAGCAGGAAATAGTGAAGTGGTTTATTTGGCTGAAGTGGAGCGGGTCTGCTGGGAAGATAGATGGGGTTGGGCAGGGCACCTGGAAAGAGGTCTTTTGGTTGGTGCCTTTGAAAGCAGCTGCCTTGGTTTGGGTTGGCCTGAAAGTAGAAGCTGAGACAGGACTTGGAGTTTAGGAGGGGATCCCCGGAAGCAGGACCGAGGGTGCAGGAAGAATGAAAGAGGAGGAAGCCACGGTTGAGGTGTGTTGATGAGACTGCGGCTGCATGCGGGGGACCCTTTGAGAAGCATCCTGAATGCCCCCAGAATTGACAACCTGAAGGTCGGTGGTGGGGGGTTGGGGGGTGGAGTTGTTTTTCCAAGTCTCCAGCCAGGGCTGCCCCTGGGGGCTACACTCGCCACCCCAGCTCCTATCCTGAGAGGGCCTCCTGGGCAAAGGTGCGCAGCTGAAGTGGGAAGTTGCCAGCACAAAGTGACACTGAGCTTGCAAACTGTCCCCTTGGCTACAGCTTGTCCACCATCTGGCCCTCACTCACAGTGCTCCTCCAGCACCTGCCTCCACAGCCCGGGACAGCCAGCAACTTCTCTGCCACCCAGAGGACTCTCCCCAACAAGATCTGGCCCTGAGCGTGGGTAGAGTGGAGGCTGATCTTTGGGTGCCAATCTCATTTTTGGACCATTCACACTTTCCACATAAAATTAAGAATCTCTGTCTTCAACTCTTCATCTTCAAAGTGTTCACTCATATAGGTGTCAGGGGAAGAGACTTAATACACCAAACAATTACATTAAACTTCTGTTTGATGTTCTTGAATTCTTTAGGCAGGCAAGCTTGCTAGGTCTTTGCTCTGTTACAGAAAAAAAGCTAACCCTCTGGGCAAATGTGAAAAGCCCTGCATGCTCTCACACAGACTGCCAGAAAACTCAACTTGGGGGCCACACGGGCCCACCCAACCCCTACACTCTGGACCTGCTCTCCAGGCTCCTTCATCTAGAATATCCTTCCCTCTTGCTCTAATCCTTAAATTGCTTAGCTCAAGTCCTTTCTCCTCTGCCTTCTCCTTTTGCCTTGCAGGCTGTTTTATCACAGTGCTATTGATTTGTAATTCAGCCCCAATCCCTTCCAGGAAATTCAAGAGCACGGAGATGGATGTCCATAGGCCTTTTCCTTGCCTGAGAATTCAAGAATTGGTGCCAACATGATGAAGATGACTTTTCAAATACGGGTATGAGTTTGGAAAGAGGCCAAGGGGCGGCAAGGTGTGTGTCACTCAGCCTTAGGAAGCTGCCCGCAGGAGGGGCCAGGCGAGAGCTAAGCTGGGCCACGAGGGCCCACAGCCCAGGCAGAGAGCCCCACATTGGTGGGTGCCAGAGTCTCCCAGGCCCCCGGCTCAGAGTCAATGCTTTTTTCTTTCTCTGAGGCCTTCAATCTGCTCTGTCCCTGAAACCCCGGGGATCTGATCAACGGCTCTCAATCAAATATCATCAGAAGGGCCCTGGACGTTTGGATGGAAGATAAGACATTCAAGAATGCCTTTTAGGCTGTAACTGGCAACAAAGGAAAATTTATAGGTAGCTGGCTGAAACAGGATAGAGACCCCCGAACCATCTTAGGGGACAGGGCATGATAAAGGGAACTTCAGGCCTTGTCATTACCAATACCAAGTACAGATGTCACTGACGTACTTTAATGTGCTATCTTAATGCAAATAGAAGTTATATTTTAGGGATATTCAAAGATACATATAAAAAATATATTTTATGAAGGCATTAGTGTCAAGAAAATGTGTTGGTATTATACAGTAACACATTTTCTTCTACCTTAAAGTTCACCTCTCCTTCTTATTTTAAAAGAAATTAAACATTTCTGGGGGGTCCTGAAAGTACCATGTCACTGTGTCAGCCCTGCTTACATCCCAAGGGTTTCTGCTCTACATGGAATACCTGGGGGACTTGTGAAAAAAGGAACTTTGTGTGGAACTCTACCTCAGGGCCAATTAAACTGAAGTCTCCAGGGATGGGTCGAGGCACCCTATTTTTGGCCTTTAAAAAAATTCTCCCAGGTGATCCTAAGGTGCAGACAGAATTGTGATCCCAGCTCTAATAATACTTTCCTCATAGGACCTTAAGTTTCTCTGTAGCAAATTCTTCATTGCTTTTTTTTTTTTTAAGAGACTATCCTTTGAGGCTGGAAATGGACCACTGTTTTACAGATCAATTTTCCAAGCACAGAACCTACTGCATTTTATTTCTCTCAGTGAAAATCTACTTTCCATCACAGTGGGACAATGTTTTTTAAGTATTAACCAACCCTCCCCTCACCACCTTCCTGCTCTTTGCAGCTCCACCTCTCCTTTCCAAGCCCCTGTTTGCTCGCTGCCTTCAGGGTGAGAAGTGACAGGATGCAAGGTAGAAAAGAAAGGAATCTCAGAGTGGTAGTTTTCACAGACCTTTGGATTGGGAAGTCTCTGAGCCTAGACCAAAAACTGGGGAAATGTAGGGCTTCTAAATGAGACTTGCTTTGGAAAACTAGAAAATATTATTCTAGACTAGGGGAAGAGGTGACTAAAAGGTAGGGAGGGTGAAGAAACATTCAAACAGGAATAAGAAAAAAAAATGGATGCAAGGGCCACCTCAAGGGACTCCACACCGGCCTCGCCCAGACTTGCCAGCTGTCCCTCCAGGTGAGGGTGAGGCTCCCCTTCCTATGCAGTCAGCCCTTTGCCTGGGGACCACCAATTCATGCTGGAGATTTGCACACTTCCCTTCTCCTGATCCTGGGCACTCCATTCCCACTTTATAATAGTCTAGAACAGTTAGAGATTTGCAGATACTAATGATAATATATAGAATAGATAAACAACAGGTTTCTACTGTATAACAGAGGGAACTATATTCGATATCTTGTAACTTGTGAAAAAGAATATGAAAATGAATATATGTATGTTCATGTATGACTGATGTATTGTGCTGTACACCAGAAATTGACACATTGTAAACTGACTATACTTCAATAAAAATATACATATATATATATACACACACACATATACATACAAGAAAAAAATAGTCTAGAACATTCTTAAGCCCCACCGAAGATGGAGCACTGGACACCACACACGCAAATAATATGGCCTGGATATCTTCATAGGATTACAAAATTCTTAGAAAATACAGAAGTGAAAGATGACTCTCACAAGCACAGTTCAGTTTATGTTTCATTGCCTTAATACTCACGCTTCATACCAGAAAAAGATCTATCCAGTCAGCACTAAAATTCAGACATCTCAGAATTATAACTTCCTTAATGGATATAACAAAAGTTGAAAACATTTTATGAAGGAAAGTGACCTACATTTGATATTATGTAGACAGCTAGGAAGTACGACACTAAGGGACACATGAAAGAACAGTATAATGTAACAAGCTGAATTTGGCCAGAACATTCTTCAGTAAGGGAGCTCTGAGGGTCATACACCATCTGTCTTAATTACAAACCTGTCCAAGAGACAGAACACAGCAGGAAGGATGTAGTTTTAACTAGCTTGGAGGGCTATAAAATAGCTACCTTGTTATAAACCTCAGCTGTTATATACAGCAGGGGACAAAGTATTTGTTTTCTGCTTTAAATTTTGTTTTCATAAAGCAACGTTACTATGGATTTGCAAGAAATGATAAAATGGGAAGAGAGCTTTCAAAAAAGGATACTTTATTGCTTCTGAAATACAGCAGAGTGACAATGTTGCTGCCGAGTCTACATTTCTTTCTTCAGCTGTTACTTTTTAAAGGAGAGACTTAATAAAATTGATAGTTTTCAAAACATTGTATTTTGGAGAAATTTTTCTGGAGATGGATGGTGGTGATGGTTGTACCACCATGTGAATGAACTTAATGCCACTGAACTGTACACTTAAAAATAGTGTACATGGTAAATTTTATGTTTTCTAGGCTTTACCACAATTAAAAATAAATAAATAAATAAATAAATAAATAAAGAGCCCCTGGGTCCAGACTGCTGGGGAAAAAACACACAGAAACGTAGTGTTTCTGGTTTTGATTGTGTGTGTGTGTGTTTCTGTGTACACACGTATTAAAAAAAAAAAGGAAGAGAGATTATATTTACTATGAAGGAGTTTTCTGGTTATTTGCGTCTGGCTGATGGAAATGTAAAATAAAAGCATCGGTGCATGTCTAAGACTTTGTGAGCTAGTAAAGGCAGCTGGGAAATGGAGGAAGTCTGGGTCTGGGTCTTACTTTATAAAATACTACAAGCCAATTAGTTTATGATAAGAAAAGGAATTCACTGAGTCATTTATAACATTTAGCATCTTGTTCAAGGCTACCTAGCCACACTTTACTCCAGTCTTATACCTTGTCCCTGCCATTCAAAGCACCTACAGCCAGGAAGAAAAAAAAAAAACCCAGACAAAATAAACAACAGGCTCATCTTATGAAATCTCCAAAAGTTACCAACATATTTTGAAAACTTTTGCTATTCAATTGAACTCCTGGAGGGGCATCAACCAGCAGTATTAAGATATATAATAAACTCTGTACATAGACCTGGATATTATAACCCAAGTTTTTGAAAATGGATTAATGCTCACACGAGGCATCGTTTTTGGGAAAGATATCCATTACCTAATATTTCTGTTGTTCTCCAGCAACTCAGTGATTAAAATGCCAGTGTGATCTCCTCTGCCCAATTCTGATATCTGTTTCAATAGGTAAAGACCCAGGAAGTGGAGGGGGAGGAGCTACTACGTGCCAGACACTGTCCTGGGGCTTCATGCACATTATTTCATGTAGGTCCGACAATACTGTTGCAACCATTGTGCAAGGAGGAAAGTGGAATATACAGATTATGTAATTGGTTCAAGATTGCACAGCACATGGCAGGACTGGGATTCCAAACCAGGAATGACTGAGTCCAGAGCCAGTATGCTTAATCACTGTGATACACCACATGTCTATAGGGCCAGTCCTTTTATACACGACGTTTATTTTAGAATGCACCCTCTCTTCCACTATAAAAGTAACTGAGACCTTCCAGGTCAAGATGGCTGAGTGCACACAGACTGAAACACTCCCTTCTACTACAAACATGGAAATAAATGAAAGATAAAGCCCCCAAATGGAACGGAAACCTGTAGCTGTAGGGGCTGCCACTGGGAACCCATGAAGAGCTAAGGTTAGATTCAGCTAGGGGCCAAGGTTTCAGTGGCTGCTTGACAAACAGGGCCACATTCACCTTACTCAAGGTGGTGGCAGACTCAGCTGAGGGCTCTGGCTGTGAAGCCAGGGCTGGACACCACACTCTTTGCTTAAGAATGCAGACTAACATTGCCTGCTTAGATTTATAACCAGAAACAGACCTCTTGCCCACAGCAGGACAAGGATATAGATGCACTTGCTTGACTGGAAACTAACTCACACCCAGCATACAGCATTTAGTCTCTGCCCAGAGCAGGAACAGTAAACCACTAAACTAAGATCGAAGTTAAAGTCAGAATGTGCAACCTGGAAACCATCCAACAGCGAAGAAGAAAACTCTCTGCACAAAGAGCTCTCTGACAAAATGCATGAGTCAGTCTAGTGCAACAGAAAATAGTGAATAAATGCAGTAACTCATCCTGGCAGAAAAGTAGATACCATCTTGAAAGAAGTGAAACACACATACATAAGAATATATATTCTTAAAGTGCTCTGAGAGAAAATAAAACATGGTATTCATAAATCAAGAACAGGACTCTATGAAACAAGAACAAGCAGATAAACAGGCAGCTAACAGGTGGTGAAAAGAACAGGATATATTGAAAAATTAAAGACAATCATTTAAATAGAAGGGATACTCAGCAGTTTGGACACAGCTAATCTTATAGTTAATAAATTACAAATCATAAAATATAACCGAGGCAATTACCCAGGACTCAATCTAAAGAAATAGAGATGGAAAGTTCAACTTTCAATTATGAAAAATAAGAGTTTCATAAATGGAGAACAGAGAAAATAAAGGAGATGCAAGATTTAAATGCTCGAGAACATCCCAGCTGAAGAAAAACGAGATCTCAGGCTTTAAAAGTGTAATTAATGGAGAAGATCAAGGATAAGGAGAAAATATTTATCAGAAAGGAAAGACTACTCAGACTGAAAACAGACTTCTCCTCAGCAATAACAGATACCAAAGGATAACAGAATAATAATCATGAATGGGCTGAAGGAAAATTACAGTGAATTCTGTAAATGAGAATTCTATACCCAAATAAGCTATAACTCAAGAGCAAAAGTGAAATAAAGACATTTTCAGACATACGAGTAGGAGAGTATATTTCCTACAGAATCTTGCTAAGAGAAATGGATAAATATAACCAAAAAATGGAATACTAGATGAAACAGAGAACAAAGAAATTGGTAAAAACATGTTGTATATCTAAATAAATTTTGACTATATCAGTGATAACAATTTTTGAAATTGGGGTTCAGAAAACAGAAGCAGAGAGGATACAGTTGGCCCCTGAACAACAGAGATTTAACATGTGAAGGTCCACTTATATGTGGATTTCTTTCACTAAATATGTACTCTGATACTACACAGTCTGCAGTTGGTTGAGTCCATGGTTACAGAGGGCCAACTGTAAAGATATGAGGATTTTCCACTGCGTAGGGGGTTGGTACCTGACCCCCACGGTGTTCAAGGATCAAGCACAGGCTCAACTGTACTCCCTAATTCATTCTATGAGGCCAGCATACCCTAACACCAAATGCAGATAAAGATATTCCAAGAAAGGAAAATGATAGACTAATGACTCTCATGAATATGGATGTCAAAATCCTCAACAAATATTAGCAAATCAAATTCAGCACTGTATTAGGAGAATTATACATCATGACTAAGGGGGAACTATTACAGATATGCAAGACTGGTTCAACAGTCAAAAGTCAATTACTCTAACCTACCACATCAACAAGCTAAAGGAAAAAAGCACATAATCATGCCAGTTAACTGAGGGGGAGAAAAAGCAGTTGATAAAATCCAAAATCCATTCATAATTTTAAAACACTCAGCAAGCTAGAAATAGAGTAAAATGTCCTCAAGTTGATAAAGAAGAACAACAAAAATCTACAACTAACATCACCACATTTAATGGTGAGGAACTGGATGCTTTCTCCATAAGATCAGGAACAAGGCTCGAATGTCAGCTCTCACTAATCCTTTTCAACACTGTACTGGGAGTTCCAGCTACAGCAATAAGAAAAGGAAATAAAAGACATACACACTGGGAAGGGGAAAAATTGCCTTTTGTTCACATGTTGTCTGTAAATAATTCCGAAGAATCAACAAACAAAACTTCTGGAAATGAGCAATTACAGCAAAGTCATAGGATACAAGGTCAATATACAAAAGTTAATTTTCCCCTATGAACCATCAATGAATAATTGGAATTTGAAATTAAAAGCACAATACCATTTATATTAGCACATTTCACCCCAAAAAGAAAAATGTTTACATATAAATCTAACAAAATGCCTTTAGGATCTATACGCAGAAAACTAAAAACTGATGAAAGAAAACAAATAAACAGAGATATTCTGTATTTACAAACTTAAAGACTCAATATTGTTAAGCTGTCAATTTTTCCCTACTTGGTCTAGAGATTCAATGCAATTCAAATCAAAATCCCAGCAAACTGTTTTGTGGATGTAGACAAAGTGATTCTAAAGTTTATATACTGACAAACTGATTCTAAAACTATATTCTAAAGGCAAAAGCTCCAGAATAGCCAATGCAATACTGAAGAAGAAAAACACATTTGGAGGACTGACATCCAACATCAAGACTTACGATAAACCTACAGTAATCAAGATAGTGTGGTATTGAACAAATAGACATACTTATCAATAGAATAAAATGGAAAGCCCAGTAAACCTGTACAAATACAGTCAACTAATCCTTGTAAAAGGAGAAAAGGCCATTCAACGGACAAAGTATAGTCTTTTCAACAAATGATGCCAACGTAACTGGACATCCACACGCAACAAAATTAATCTAGACAGATCTTATATCTTTCACAAAAAAAAAAACTAGTAATGAATCTTATGTAGATCTAAATGTAAAACACAAAACCAAAAACCATCAGAAGTTAACATAGTAGAAAACAGAGGTGATCTTGGGTTCAGTGATGAGTTTCTGGATACAATATCAAAAGTACAATCCATGAAAGCAAAATCAATTAAGTTGGACCTTATTAAAATTAAAGACTTCTGTGAAAGACACTGTTAAAAGAATGAAAAGACAAGCCATATTCTGGTAGAATATTTGTAAAACACACTTGTTAAAGGCCTTGTATCCAAAATACATAAAGAATCCTTAAAAATTAACAATAAGAAAGCAAACAACTCAAATAAAAAATGGATAAAAGATCTGAATATCAAAGAAGATATATAGATGGCAACCAAACATACATAAAGATGCTCCTTATCTTTTGTTATTAGGGAATTTCAAATTAAAACAATGAGATACCATCACACATCTATTAGAATGGCTGAGATGCAGAAAAGTAACAATACCAAATACTGACAAGGATGAGGAGCAACAGAAATTTCCATTCATGGTTAGTGGGAATGCAAAAGGGTACAGCCACCTTGGAAGACAGGCTGGCAATTTCTTACACAACTAAACGTAGTATTACAATATGATCCAGGAATCATGCTCCTAGGTATTTATCCAACTGAACTGAAAACTTACATCTAACCAAAAACTTGCACGCAAATGTTTATAGCAGCGTTATCCATAATTGCCCAAAACTGGAAGCAACCAAGATGTCCTTTAACATGTGAATGAATAAACTGTGGCTCCTCTATAAAATGGGATATTATTGTGTTAAAAATAAATGAGCTATCAATACATGAAAAGACACAGAAGAATCTTAGATATATATTATTAAGTGAAAGAAGTCAGTCTTAAATGGCTACATACTGTATGATTTCAATAATATGACACTCTGCAAAAGACACAATTATGGAGACAGTTCAAAGATAAGTGGTTTTCCAGGAGCCTGGGGGGAGGAGAGGGATAAATAGGTAAAGGTCATTATATAATGATAAAGTGATCAGTTCAAAAGGACATAACAATCATAAATACATATGTACACAACCAACATCAGAGCACCTAAATATATTAAGCAAATATTAACAGATCTGAAAGGAGAAATAGACAACAATACAATAATAGCAGAGGACTTCAATACCTCACTTTCAATAACGGATAGATCATCCAGACAGAAAATGAATTAGGAAATTTTGGACTTGAACCACACTTTAAACCAAATGAACATAACAGACATACATGGAGCATTCTATCTAACAGCAGCAGAACACACATTCTTCTCAAATACACACAGAACATTCTCCAGCATGGACCACATGTTAGATCACAAAACAAGTCTTGGCAAATTTAAAGAGACTGAAATTATATCAAGTATCTTTTCTGTTCACAGCAGTACAGAACTAGAAATCAGTAACAGGAGGAAAACTAGAAAATCCACAAATATGTGGAAATTAAACAACACACTCCTGAATAACCAATGGGTCAAAGAAGAACTCAAAGGAAAATCAAAAAATATCTTGAAACAAGAAAAAGTGGAAACACAACATACCAAAATGTACGGGATACAGCAAAATCAGTTTCAAGAGGGAAGTTTAGAGCAATAAACACCGACATTAAGGAAAAAGAGAGATCTCAAATAAATTACCTAACTTTATACCTCAAGGAACTAGAAAAGAACAACAAATGAAGCTCAAGGTCAGCAGAAGGAAAGAAATAACAAAGACCAGAGCAGAAATAAATGAAATAGAAATCAGAAAAATAATTTAAAAATCAGTAAAACTAAGGACTATTTTTTTAAAGACAGACAAACTTGACAAACTTTTAGGTAGACTAAGGAAAAATACAGAAGACTCAAATTTTAAAAATCAGAAATGAAAGAAGTGATATTACAATTGATATCACAAAATACAAAGGATCACAAGAGACTTCTATGAATAATTACATGCCATCAAATTGGATAGCCTAGAAGAAATGGTCAAATTCCTAGAAACATACAACTCACCAAGAATAAATCGTGAAGAAACAGAAAATCTGAAGAGACCAATAATGAGTAAGAGTGAATGGGTAATCAAATAACTCCCAACAAAGAAAAGCCCAGGACCAGATCATTTCATTGCTGAATTCCACCTAACATTTAAAGAAGAATCAATGCCAATCCTTCTCAAGCTCTTCCAAACAGTTTAAGAACAGGGAACACTCCCAAACTCACTCTACAAGATCAACATTATCCTGATACCAAAGCCAGATAAGGAACTACAGAAAAGGAAACTACAGGCCAATATCTCTAAAGAATACAGATTCAAAAATTCTAGGGGGAAGGTATAGCTCACGGGCAGAGTGCATGCTTAGAATGTATGAAGTCCTGGGTTCAATTCCCAGTACTTCTATTAAAAATAAATAAATAAGCCTAGTTATCTCCTTACCCCATCAAAAAAAAAAAATCTCAACAAAGTACTCTCAAACCAAATTCAACACATTAACAGGGTCATACACCATGATCAGGTGGGATTTAGCCTTATGATGCAAAGATGGTTTGATGTACGCAAATCAATAAATGTGATACACCATCTTAAAAGAATGAAAGACAAAAATCATATGATCATCTTAATAGTTGTGGAAAAAGCATCAAAGCATCTGACAAAATATAACACCATCTCATGATTAAAAACTCTCAACAAATTTGGTATAGAAGGAATAGACTGCAACATAGTAAAGGTCATATTTAAAAGCCCACAGCTAACACCATGGTCAATGCTAAAAGTCTGAAGCCTTTTCCCCTAACATCAGGAACAAGACAGGGGTGTCCACTCTCACCACTCTATTCAACATAATACTGGAAGTCCTAGTGAGAACAATCAGGCAAGAAAAAGAAATAAAAGGCATCCATATTGGAAAGGAAGAAGTAAAACTCTCTGTTTGTTGATGATATGAACTTATATGTAGAAAATCCTAAAGAATCCATCAAAAAACTGTTAGAATTAATCATCGAATTCAGTAAAGTTTCAGGATACAAAATCAACATACAGAAATCAGTTGTGGGTTTCTATATACTAACAATGAAATACCTGAAAAAGAAAGAAAATCCATTTACAATAGAATCAAAAAGAATAAAATGCTTAGGAATAATTTTAACCAAGGAGGTGAAAGACCTTTTTATTGAAAACTTTAAGACTTCGATGAAAGAAATTAAAGACACAAACAAATGGAAAGATATCCTGGGTTTATGGATCAGAAGAATTAACATTGTTAAAATGTCCATCCTGTCCAAACCCTTCTATAGATTCAATGCAATCTCTATCAAAATCCTAATGGCATTTTCTACAGAAATAGAAAAACCTATCCTGTAATTAGAATGGAGCCACAAAAGACTTTGAATAGCAATCCTGAGAAAGAACAAATCTGGAAGCACCACACTTCCTGATTTCGTATTATTTTACAAAGCTACAGTAATCAAAACAGTGGCATAAAAACACAGGCCAATGGAAAAGAATTGTGAGCCCAGAAATAAACTCTCAAATATATGGCAACTAATATTTGACAAGGAAGCCAAGAATACTCGATAGAGAAAGGTTAGTCTCTTCAGTAAGTGGTATTAGGAAAAATGGATAATCACATGAAGAAAAATGAAATCGAACTTCTATCTTACACCACTCACAAAAATTAACTTTAAATGAGTTAAAGACTTAAACGTAAGACCTGAAACTATGCAACTCTTAGAAGAAAACAGGGGAAATCTACTTGACACGGATCTCAGTGATGATTTTTTGAATATGACAATAAAATTACAAGTAACAAAGACAAAAATCAGTAAGTGGGACTACATAAAACTAAAAAGCTTCCAACCAGTAAAAGAAACTATTGACAAAATGAAAAGGCAACCTGTGGAATGGGAGAAAATATTTGTAAACCATATATCAGATAATAGGTTAAACATCCAAAATAAATTTAAAAAAAAGAAAAAACTCGTAGCAAAAACCAAACAATTTGATTAAAAACTGGAGAGGATCAGAAAAGACAGTTTTCCAATGAAGACATAAAAATAGCCAACACGTACACAAAAAGGTGCTTGACATTACTAAACATCGGAAAAAGGCAAGTCAAAACTACAATGAGGTATCACCTCATTCTTGCTGAATGGCTGTCATCAAAAATATAAGAAATAACAAGACTTGGAGAGAACATGGAGAAAAGGGAATCTGTGCAGTCCTGGTGGGAACATAAATTGGTACAGCCTCAGAAAATAAAAAATAGAACCACCACGTGATCCAGCAATCCCACTTCTAGCTATATATCTAAAGGAAATGAAATCAGGATCACAAAGAGGTATCTGCCCTCCTACATTCACTGCAGGATTACTCACCATAGCGAAGATATGGAAACAACTTAAGTGTCTGTTGATGGATGAATGGATAGAGAAGATGTGGTAGGTATATACAATGGAGTATTATTCAGCCATGAGAAAGAAGGAAATCCTGCCATTTGTGATAACATGAGTGGACCCTGAGGGTATTATTAAGCCAAGTGAAATGTTAGGCAGAGAAAAATAAATACTATATGACCTCATTCATATCTAGAATCTAAAAAAGCCAAACTCATAGAAACAAAGTGGTACAGTGGTTGCTAGGGGCTGGGTGGTCAGAGAAGTGGAGAGATGTCTGTTGAAGGCTGCAAATTTCCAGTTAGAAGATGAATTAAGCTCTATATCTACCACCACCTCCATTAAACAGTTACATCACCCCCCAAAACTCCCTCATGCAGCCTTTTTGTGATCAATCCCTATTTCTGGCAACTACTGATCTGCTTTCCATCCCTATGGTTTTGCCTTTTCCAGAATGTCACACAAGTGGATTCATGCAGTATGTAGCTTCGGGGATCTGGCTTCTTTCACTTAGCAAAATACATTTGTTTTACTCTAGGGGTCATGATCCACTGTTAACCATATTTATTTTATTGCTCAGATTCCCCAGTTTTGGTTGTTGAGAGTTCTTCAAGCTGGTTCGTGTGAACTTTGGACGTATCCCCATCATGTTTCCAGCACTTCCCTAATTCTGACACCATAAACTGGTCCTGGCTTATTTTGTTCTTTTCCTTTTTCAGTCCTGAAATCCCAGCCCATTTCTCCAAGAAGCCCTGTATGCCTGGAGAATACACTCCAGGGGACCCAGACAACCTGTCCTCAGAGAAGAAGGCTTGAGAGAATCTTACTCATGTTCTGCAGGGCCCAAAAGACAGCAGAGCAGAGGACTTTTCTCATCAGAAGGCACCGCAAGGTGGCAGAACTGCGGGGCTAGTTGCAGACATGGGTCTGCTGCATAATTCAGGCTGGTGGAGGGCTCGTATCAGTGTTGACATCACCACGCATCATGGCTTCTCTGGTTCCTGACGATATTTCCAAACAGCATAGTGCCTGGAAGGCTGTCCAAGGTTTTCATATATGATGCTAACTTTCAACATGGGATGCAGTCTCTCTGCCTTTACACCAACTGCCCAACCACTCTCAGCCACTGATAATCACATCGTAGGAGTTGTTTTCGTTGACTAAAACAACCTGTGGCTTTCTCAGCTGAGGAACCCCTTGATGTCGACCTACAAATTGTGTTTAAAACTTGTGTCTAAAACATTTGATTATTTCAAAACCCCTTGCTAAAACAGTCTGTATCAAGGGCAGGCTGTGACAGTTCCCTGGGGTTGCTATGGGAACCAATGTCTGTGAATTTCAAGTGACACCTAGTTAGCAGCTGGCTGTTAGCGGCTCTTTGGAAGAAGGGATGTTTCTCTTTTCTTTTAAAGTGGAACATCTCTCTCTCTGGGTTGTGAGCAATTAGCCATGGGGGATTTTCCTCGGCAAAGTCATGCTGCTGTGTGACTGGATTCCTGCTCACTGAGGGAGTGAGGGGCACCAGCAGGAACTGGCTCAGACTTGCTCTCTGTGGAGGACACACCAGCTGAGTCTGCTCTTTGCTGGCTGAGGCTACCACCTCTGATTGAGGCAGGGAAGCCATGTGAAGCCTGCAGGGTGAATGACTATCGTGGGGGTGAGGAGGAGTGTCACAGTCCCTGCTGGGGTCCCCTCCCTGTCCCAGCACCAAAGACCAGTTTCCTGACCCTTCCTCCTTAAATCCTGGGCTGTAGTCCCCCTGCCGGTCCCCAGGTGCCCTCTCAGCCATTAACAGTCACTTGGGACGAGTTGCATTTAGTGGCTGAACTGATCCCAGCATGTTCTCTTGTTGCCAGTGTGACCCAGAAGCCCTTGCTCCCAAGAGCCTGCCCCTATATGACATTGCTGGTCCAGATGAGACCTGCAACCATCCGCCTCCACAAGCCCTGGTCCTGACCTCCTGTCTGCAACACACCAAGGCTGGGTGCATTGAGCCTTGCAGCCCGTCCCAAAGATCCTGGTCTTTCTTGCTGAGTGAGTGAGGAGCACCCAGTGAGTTTAAGTGCAGCATTAAGGGCTGGGCCAGAGGGTGTGCTCCAAAGGTTTGGTCCACAGAGCAGGGGGAACTCAGGAGGAGGCAGGTGAGGATTATACCTCACCGATGCACCAGGGCTGAAAATCTGTGAGCATAGCTCGTAGGGGCCAGGGAGGAAGTGGGGAGATGGATGGGAGAGGTGACTGCGTGGAGAGAGCAGCTCTTCTGGACAAGCGCCTAGGAGGCAAGCACAGGTGCCAGGCCCTTAAGAGTCTCATCCACAAACTTCTGGAAGGCTCTGGATGCTGAGCTGGCTGGAAGGTCCCCAGGCTGAGATCCCAGGACTATCTGTAAATATCTTGGCACTGACAGGGGGTCCAGGGTCAGTTAGGACAAAGCCTCTTCTTGTACAACAATCAGGGGCACATGGATGTTGCTGCTCTTCAGTCATTAGTAAGTAAACTTATTTTGGTACATAGCAAAGGGAAGACCAGGAGTAAATACTGTCATCTCAGGCAGTGGTCATCTGGAAAAGGGGAGTCACTTTCTAAACCTGAATTTAACCCAGTGATTCAATGGCTCTGGGGTGCAGTTAGCTCAGATTTGTAAACGTTCTCTGAGAGATTTTAATGGGTGGCCAGAGAAAAGAAGTCCTGCTCTAAGAGCATCTCTAACCCCCTAGACCACGTGACAATGGCAAATCTGACCATCACTTGGAGGCAGCATACTATAATTTGGTTCAGTTTCTTATTAAACAAAAAAAAAAATTCCTCTAAGTTGAATCTGCACTTAGACATATCACCACTCTCTGTAAACAGGGGTAAGAAGGTCAGGAAAATAGATGTCACCATGAGCATCTTCCTACCATTGTGACATGGCTGTCATAGTAAATAAGAACACAGAGCTTTGTTTTTCTTCCCATTCAGTGATTGTCCCCTGTCACTGAACAGGAAAGCCGGGCCCCAAGGCCACATGCTGCTGTGGGGAAATGCAGGATTCAAACTCAGAGCATCGCAGGTCAGGGCCACGTCCCAGGCAGTGGCCCTAACCAAAGCTGTGAAGCAGGAATCCCTGACACACTCCATGGTTGAGAATGGATGGGCAAGGTGGTTTCTCAAAGTCTGGAGGACAAGGGGGGGTCTGAGCAGCAATGTCTACTATCACCCCTAAATTGAGCCTGTGGGCAGGGCACCCACGAAGGACAAGGAAGCACAGGGGACCCCAGGTGCTGACTAATGAATGACCATGGCATCTGACAATGACAGTGTTAGGCTTTATGGGAGAGACTGGTCAGAGGGGAGCGAGTCATCCAGCGGTGGCTGCCAGGAGGGAAAAGGAAGCTGAGGGACAGATCTGTAAGTCAACTCAAAAGCCACCAAAACCCTGGAGGTCATTAGGCCTGAATTCCTTACTTGAGACACAGAAATTTCGTCACTGGAAGGTGAAGGGACTCCCCAGGCGGGGAGCCTGGAGAGACCAGGTGTCCACTCCTTCAGTCAGCCCTGCCCACCCTGAAAACACTTTCTGAGCACTGGGCCTGTGACACAATGTTCTAGGTTTGGAGGACGCAGCAGAAACCCTCAACCGCAGGAGGTCACAGTCAACGCGCATGTCCTGCATGGGTCTCCTACTCCTGCTACAAACCACCTCAAACAACACACACTTCCTGCCTGACGGTTCTGCGGTCTGAAAGTCCGACATGACTCCCGGGGCTAAAACCAAGGTGTTGGCAGGGCTGTGTTCCTTTCTGGAAGCTCCAGGGGAGAATCCATTTCCTTGCCCTTTCCAGCTTCCAGAGGCCACCACATTCCTGGCTCATGGCCTCTTTCTCCGTCTCAAAAGCTGCAAAATCAGGCGGAGTTCTCTCACCCCGCCTCCCTCTGATCTCCCTTCCACCTTCCTCTTCCCCTTTGAAGGGCCCTAACAATTACGCTGAGCCCATCCAGACACTCCAGGGTAACTTCCTAATCTTAAATCAGCGATTAGCAACCTTAATTCTTCTCTGCTGTGTAATAACACACTCACAGGGTCTGGGGATCAGGACACAGACATCTTTGCTGGGTCGGGCGGGGGTTGGGACACTGTTCTGCCTCCCACCGTTCCCATGAGTTTTGTGACAACCCTACTGTGGTAGGAGACAGACTGGGGATCTGAAAGCTCAGGAGCTGAACTAGGTGTTAGCAGAAGAAAACTGCCCCTGGAGATTCTCTGGGGATGGAGCCTTTGTGCAAAAAAACACACAGAAGGGAGGTTTGAGATGGAAAGTGTTGTGCACGCCTCCCACCCCTGATCACACACAGGGTGTGTTTCCCAGCAAGTGGAAATGTTATGCAGGGGCAGGGAGCCCCACTTTCCTCCCAGCGCCAGAAGCAAAGTGTCTGGAATGAGCCAGAAGTTTAAAAGCTAACCTGTTATGAAGTCGGTCAAGAGCAGAGAAGGGCAAAGCTGCCTGGCCCTGCCCCCACCACTCTCTGGTTTGGTTCCCTCTGAGCCGTTCCAGAGAGGCCCCCCTTTTCAGCCGGCAGGTGGGCATCAGAGAAACTTCAACCTGAAAGGACAGATCTGGAGTGGAAACAGCCTCCCAATTGGCCCCCCTGTCTTCAGCTCTCCCTCCACCTCTGCTGCCCCAGAGATCTTTCCAAAAGCAAACCCGGGCACATGAGTCCCACTTAAGCCTTGCAGTGGCTATTTGCATTCTTCACAAAAAGGCCCCTCACAGCCGGGTCTGCCCTTCCTTGTAAGGAGGTTTCTTTCCTGAAAACACCACCATCTTTACAGCCTCCAGGCCTCTGCGATAAACTTCCCCTCCTTCTCTTTCTGGAAAACTCGAACTCAAAACCAAGTATCACTCCCAACACAGGGGCTCCCGCGGGAGCTTAGTGGTGCCTCCCACTACCCATTCACTGCCTGATTCTCCCACTGGCTTGAGAACCCCTGGGGCTGAGAGTGGCCACTTCCCCAGGACCTACTGAGCAAGGAGCCAGGCACAGTGGGTGCTGCGGAAATGTTTGTCACATGAAGGATTATAGAAGGCTGGCGTGCCCCGCTTTCCTGGTTTCCTAGGAATTAGGAATTTGGATGCAGAATCTGAATGAGTTTCATTAATGTATGAAATTGGACTAAGTCCACAACTAAAAGAAAACCATGTTGGCAGTTCTGATAGACTGCTGGCATTCATAGCCACAGTACATGGCCTCCCTGCAGCCACCCCACAGCCTACAGGACATCACGCCTCCCCCCATTAAGAAGCTGGGTGGGCTCTCACCCCTGAAATTAAAGTTGGCCTTGTGACTTGCTTTGGCCAACGGGATGCAGCAGAAGTGGCAATGTGCCATTTCAGGTCCAGGCCTCAGGGGTCTTGAATGCTTCTGCTCTGCTCTCAGGACCCCTGCCTCAGCCACAGGAGCAAGCCTGAAGGAAGCAAACAAGCCGGGCTGGTCTACAGAGTAGAACTGATTCATGCCACCTGAGGCCATGCCAGGTCCACCAGGCCCCTGCTCAGACACCAACTAACCCCAGAGTGGGCCCTGCTGAGTCTAGCTAAGCCTGGTCCAAATCACCAGAACCACCCACCCAACCTACAGACACATGAGCAATAAGAAATGGCTGTTGTTTTAAGCTACTAAAATCAGGGGGGTGGGGGAGGTTGTTACACAGCATTCTTGTGGCAGTAGGTAACTGATACAGGACAGCTGACGGCCGAGAAGCAAACGAGAAATGACATCTTGGCTCACTGGTGGGAGTAGAAAGGAGGGAGTCAAGAGAATCCAACTTCTCTATTAAACTATTAAAGTTTCATTCAAGGGAAAGTGAGGCCTCTCCTCCTTCGATCTGCCCACACTCAGACTGCTTTTCACTTGCTTCTTCCTGGAGTTCACTTGGGGACTGCAAGCAGGAATGGACTCGAACATCATATTTTCCTGAGTGGAAATCATTAATCCAATGCTTCCTGAAATAAGGAAGCCCTCTGAGACCTATTTTCTGACTCTGCCCGATGGACCTGGTATCTGCATTCTGGAGGTTAGTTTCAGGAAGAAGTTACGGGCCTGCTGGAAAAGATCACTTGAGGAAGGCTGTGTTTGGAAAAGCATAACAAAAACAAAGATAAGAGCTAATCTGACCTCAGAGTTTTCACAGAAGTGGGAGATCAGGTTAGGAGCCACGGGCGGGCCTGGAACTGGAGGGAGCATGGGGTGGCGATGATCAACCAAAAGCGTCCTGGAGGTATGATTATCCACTCAGCATGCGTGCGCACTCTTAGGTCTGTTTCGAATGGGTCTGGCCTTGCTCCTAACTTTCCCTTGTAACTCAGTGGGCCTGATTCGAGGCTAATTTGGGAACTGCCCCAAAGCACACTTCAGAATTTTTCTTAACAAAGATGAGGAAGGAGGCCAGAGGGGTTGCTCCGCCCGTGAAACGGATCCCCAGTGCCAAGCCTGGCTCAGATCTCACTGCCTTCCTGGCCTCCTACGTGGAAAGGCCCCCTCCTTCCTCTGAACCCTGCTGACAACCCCTGTGGGCTGCTGGGCACACACCTCAGCTGGTCTGACCTGTAACACAAGGGGTTTCTAACTTGCCAACCCTTTACAAGTGTCTTCGCGACCTCAGGTGCAAGTGCTCAGCGTTACAAGTGGCTGAATAAACTTTTTTTTATTTGAAGGTTTTACTTTTTCTTAAGTTGCTAAAACAAAATAAAACTGGAGCCCCACAAATAATGCTCAGATGCAGCCAAATAAGCATAGTTTCTTTCTGTTAAATAATTGAATTGCTTTTCCTTACAAAATCCCATTCAACATGTGGTGAGGAACCAGCATAAATCAAATTTTTTTAAGGATGAATCTAGTCTTTAAGTTTTCTTGGCTCCTTTTTCTTTTACTGAGGTAGAGTTGATTTACAATATTATGTAAGTTTCAGGTATGCAACAGACTGATTCACAATTTTTAAAGATTATAAAATTTTTTACAGATTAAGGGAGAACCTGGGAACCCAGCACCACATATAATGTTACTTCTGTGGGAAATGTGTTCTCTGTTCTGAAACAGCTGGCCTTCAACTGACCTTCTGTTGAGGGACCAGCCATTTTCAAGGTGGTCATCTTTGAGCAAAGGAGAGGCACATCTCCCTGCAAGGCTTTTCCATTTTCATTAAGGACATTCAAAGGCATTCTGCATGATTTATCTGTCTCTCTAGTCCAATTCACTCCTTTGACCAGAATCTCTTGCAGCCTCTGATCCAAAAGTCACTTCTCCCTTCCCTAAACTGCAGCAAGTTCTTGGTCAAGGTTTCCTCACCCTCCTCCTTCACCACCCCTCAGTTCCTTGCTTTCTAAGTTTGTTTTTTTTTTTAATAGAGGTACTGGGGATTGAACACAGGACCCTGTGCATGCTAACCATGTGCTCTACCACTGAGCTACACCCTCTCCAGCTCTTTGCTTTTCAAAGTGCTCTAATGAAGGAAGAACTGTAGTTTAGAATCACTGTTCCACACCAGTGGGGGCCTCATATGATTGTCTGCTCTTTCCACCTTTGTCCACAGGAGCCAGCTTTCTTCCCCTGGAAACAGTCATGAGGCCATGCCAAGATGGGCACAGCTGCTGACAGCACCTCCAGGGAAGGGCCTGTGGGGCAGTGAGGGAGGAGTGAGGTGGAGACCCCCAGATGCAGCCAGCAGACCAGCCAAAGCAAGCCTGGATGTCAACGGGCGATGGATGTCAGGCCTGACACCCCACCTTGACAACTACTCTGCCATGATTTTTCTAAGTCTTCTTTTCTTATTTATCTTAAAATAATAAGTAAACATGAAATATGGAAAATTTCAAACATACAAAAGTAGGAACATATAACAAACCCCCATGTACTTGTTACCCAGCTTCAACAATTGTCTACTCATGGCCAATCACATTTTATCTATACCTTCACCCATTTTCCTTCCTCTTAGTTATTTGGAAATAAATCCCATGTATTACATCTTTTTTTTTTCCTGTAAATACTTCAGTCATTCTAAAAGAGAAGGCCTCTTTTTCAAAAAAGCACAACAAAATGTACTATTATAAAATCTGAAAAGATTCAGTGCAATCCCTATCAAAATTCTAATGGCATTTTTTTCACAGAAAAAAAAATTCTAAAATTGGCATGTAACCACAAAATACCAAAAAACAATCCTGAGCAAGAAGAACAAAGCTGGAGGCATCACAACTCCTGATTTCAAACTACATTACAAAGCTATAGTAATCAAAACAGTATGGTACTGGCATAAAACCCAACACAGATCAATGGAACAGAATCAGGAGTCCAGAAATAAACTCACAGACATACAGTCAACTAATATTTGACAAGCCAGTCAATATTAATGGGGAAATAATAGTCTCTTCAATAAATGGTGTCAGGACAACTGGATAACCTCTCATAGAAAAATAAAATTGAACCTCCTAACACCATTCACTAAATATAAACTCAAAATGAATTAGACTTAAATGTAAGACCTGAAACTGTGAAACTCCTAGAAGAAAACATAGGGAATAATCTCCCTGACATGGGTCTTAGCACTGATTTTTTTAGATATGATACCAAAAGTACAAACAACAAAAACAAACATCAGTGAGTGGGACTCTATCAAACTGAAAAGCTTACAACCAGCAAAAGAAAGTATCAACAAAATGAAAGGCAAACTATGCAATGGGAAAAAAATATAAACCATATATTAGATAGGGGGTTAATATCCAAAAATAAACAAAGAACTCATACAACTCAAGGGCAAAAGAACAATGTGATTAAAAAATGGACAGAGGATCTGAACAGACATTTTTCAAAAGAAGACATACAAATGACAACAGGTATATGAAAAGATGCTCAACATCACTAATCACTAGGGAAATACAAATCAAAACTACAATGAGATACCACGTCATGCCCTCAGATTGGCTTTTATCAGAAAGACAAAAGATAAGTGTTGGTGAGGATGTGGAAAAAAGGAAACCCTTGTGTACTTCTGGTGAGAATGTAAATGGGTGCAGCCACTATGGAAAACAGTACGGAAATTCCTCAAAAGATTAAAAATAGAACTACCATATGATCCAGCAGTCCCACTTCTGGGTATCTGTCCAAAGTTAGGATCTCAAAGAGATATCTGCACTCCCATGTTTACTACAGCATTACTCTGAATAGCCAAGATATAGAAACAACCTAATTGTCTATTGATGAGTGAATAAAGAAGACGCTGTATATTTATACAATGGAATATTATTTAGCCATAAAAAGAAGGAAATCTTGCCATTTGGGAAAATAGGGATGGACCTTGAGGGCATTATGCTAAGTGAAATTAGTCAGATAGAGAAAGAATACTCTAGGATCTCACTTACATGTGGAATCTAAAAAAGCCAAACTTCAACTTAAATATCCATCAACAGATGACTGGATAAAGAAGATGTGGTGTATATACACAATGGAATACTACTCAGTCATAACAAAGAATAAAATGCCACTTGCAGCAACATGGATAGACCTAGAGATCATCATTCTAAGTGAAGTAAGCCAGAAAGAGAAAGAAAAATATCATATGATATCACTCATGTGGAATCTAAAAAAAAAAAAGAAAGTAAGAAAGAAAAAAGAACACTATGAACTCATCTACAAAACAGAAACAAATTTGCAGACATAGTAAAGTCTTAAGGTTACCAGGGAATGGGGGTGAGAAGGATAAATTTGGGAGTTTGAGATTTACAAATGTTAGCCACTATATATAAAAACAGATTTTTAAAAAAGTTTCTTCTGTATAGCACAGGGAACAGTGTTCATTACCTTCTGATAAACCTTAATGAAAAAGAATATGAAAATGAATATATGTATGTATATGCATGACTGGACATTGTGCTGTACACCAGAAATCAACACATTTGTAACTGACTGCACTTCAATAATGAATAAATAAGTAAATAAATAAATAAATAAAAATTAAAAAGCCAAACCTGTAGAAACAGAGCAGAATGGTGGTTGTTGGGGTCTAGGGGTGGGGGTGGGATAAGGAGATGCCGGTCAGAGAGTACAAACCTCCATTTAGAAGATGAGTGAGTTCCCCACTTACCTGATGCACGGCATTGTGGCTACAGATAGCAACAATGCACTGTATACCTGCAAACTGGTAAGAGTAAATCTTAAAAGTTCTCAGCACACAAAAGAAATGGCAATTATGTGACATGATGGAGGTGTTAGCTAACACTATGGTGATAATCATATTGCAATATATAAGTCTATCAAATCACCACTGCATATGCCTGAAACTTACACAATGTTATATGCCAATTATATCTCAATAAAACTGGAAAAATCTAGAAATAATTAACAGTAATGCCTCAGTATTATCAAGTATCCAGTCAGTGTTCAAATTTCCAAAGTGTCAAATGTCATAATTTTTTAAAAACAAGTTATTTGACCCAGGATCAGGGAAGTTCCACATACAGCAATTGGTTGATTTGTCTCTTTTAATCTATAGGTTCCCCTGGGGTCTCTTCCCCTTTGTTACTCTGGAATGTGTTTGTTGAAGTAACTGAGTTCTTTGTCCACTACAGCTTCCTGCAGTCTGGACTACTTCCCCGTGGTGTCATTTAACACGTTTCTCTGCCTGCCTCCTTCCTGTGAGGCTGGTGGGAGCTCCAGGCTTGACTGGACTCAAGTTCACCTTTTTTTGGCAGAGTTCCTTTATAGGTGGTAGAGACTCCTTCTTCCAAAGGAGGCTCATAATACCTGGCTGCCCCTCTTTTTACCAAAATAGCCATCGTTGCTGCTTAATGCTTACATATTTAATCATTAGGGCTGCCCGTTTTTTTAAAATTGAGATATAGTTCATATACCATAAAAGTCACCATTTTAAAGTGTACAATTCATTAGGTTTCTAGTACATTCACAAGGCTGTGCAACCATCATCACTACCTAATTCCAGAACATTTTCATCACCCCAAAAAGAAACCCCATTCCCATTCAAAGTCACGTCCCATTCTCCCCTCCCCCCAGGTCCTGGCATCCACTAATCTACTTTCTATCTCTATGGATTTTCCTATTCTGGACATTTCATACAAATGAAATCATTTGTGGTCTTTCGTGACTGTCTTAGTTGGATCCCTCCCTCCCAAGGCTTGGGCTGTACACACTCAGCATCAAAGCGCAAACGTACCGAGTTTTCCAGGCAGGCAGGTAGCCCTGGCTCCCGCGGGCACCCCCGCTGTCATGCTCCTGTGTGTGCTGCAAGGGATGAAAGCTGAATGAGACACAACATCTGCCCTGGAGACACTCAAGGTCCAGCCCAGGAGCGGTGAATGAGCTCCTGGCAGGAACAGAGGCCTGTGCGGTGGGCTCCAGGAAGGGGAAGGTTTGCTGCAAGACCTCCCAGGGGGTCTCACGAACAAGGCCAGAGCCAGGTCTCTCTCTCTCTCTCTCTGATCCATCCATCCTCCTCGCTCTCCCGCCTCTGCTGGTCACTGCTCTCAGTTTCCCCACAGCCTCTGCACCCCCACCTCCCAATTGTGATGGACAAGTGGCTCCCAACTTCAGCTGGTCCTTCTGCCCCGGCAGTGGCCTGCATCACGACATGGCTCAATCTCCATTCTCCATCCCACACTCCGCAGCAGGCACGTGTTTCTGCGCCAGGCCACAGAAGGTCCCCTGGCCTGTCCAGCTGTGGCGAGGGAGAGAAGCAGGGGCCTGCGGGATGAGAGAGAGCCTTCCAGCCCCAGGGGTCAGGGTGGACACAGCCACATCAGAGGCAGGTGGCGTCTCCACTATGCCTTCACCGCTGGGAATTAGAAAGACGGAGAAGAGGGGCCTTCTACTCCAGGCACAAGAGTGGGAAACGACCGGACGCACTCAGGGCCCAATGGATGGGTGGGTCTGGAGAGAGGGAGAGGTGGACAAAAAGAGAGGTGGCCTTTGTTGCAAGGTTCTGGGTGATGACCACTAAGCTGGAGAGCATGGTCCTATTGTACAGATCAGTGGTTTTTAAACTTATTTTTAGCAACAGAAACCTTGCGTTGCCACATCAGATGTTACACAGAAGCTTCATGCGTGAACTCAAGGAAAGCAGGGCCACTCTGGTCAGAGCAGAGGTGAGGAAAATGAAGTGGCTTGTCCAGGCTCCTCCACCCTCTCCACCCCCTCACTCTCACCTCAAGGTCCCTGCACCAATTCCTGGAGCCCTGCAGCCCAAGGACAACCTCTGATGGGCACAGGGGGGCTACAGGAGGGCTGTTGGTGAAGGAGAGGGTCACCTGCACAGGAAATGGATTGAGAACAGAGGCAGGGAGCCCGGGACGCAGCTAGGTCCCCTGGACCGGGGAAAGGCAACCACGGTGGGGGTAGGTTCTGACAAGGAAGACGGCGCAGGATTTGGTACAGTTTGAGGTAAAAAGGAGAAGACTTTTTAAGGGTGGTTCTCAGCCTGGGAGCCTGTGGATGGATGTGCAGCAGGGAACCTGGTGGGAGAGGAAGGTAACAGGCTTTGCAGCAATGGCAAATAAGAAAACCAGAAAAACAGGCTATTCCAGAAGCCGCTGAGCAAAAGTGGGGTCCCCGCTGCTGCTGCCCTGAGGGGCAAAGCAAGGCAGGCCTTCCTAGAGGCCCCACTAGCTTGGCAAACACCTAATCCAAGCAGCTGGCTGAGGGCTTTCTTGGTTGGGGCAGGGAGCTTTAAGGCCTGACACAAAGTTAGAGTTAATTAAATCATACCAAATTACAGCAAAACCTCATTATTTCAGCACTGGTTAATTAAAAATAGAGACTATTTCAAAGCCAGTGCTAGTCCCCAACCAACCAGATGCCTTTTATTACTGTTTAATAAAAGTGTGGAGATAAGCCAACCCTGGTAAATGCAAAATCCAGTGGGGGCTGGAGAACTTTTCTTTTTGTTCTTTGGATTTCAAATTAATAAGGTTTCATTGTAGAGAAAGTTCAGGTACCTGTTTGCAGGGATACCAGCAGGACGCCGACTGCCAAGCCGCAGAGCTCTCAAATAATTAATTTTTCTCCTTGGCCTGTCAACCTCATACGCCTAGAGCTATAGATTCTGGAGTTTTCTCCCCGGAAAATTTCCTTTGTGTGTTAGGGGAACTCGGCCCATGCACGTAAACCAATTTTTGAAAAGCACTATTCAGTCCATCAACTATTTATCTTAAAAGCAATTTGTCAGTACTTAGCTACTGTTTTCAAAATCGAGCACTGACCACGTGCAGCTGCCTGGGCCAGGTCACCAGCCCTGGCCCGGTTCTGGGTGGGAGACCCCGGTGGAGACCAGGCACTCCCAAATCTCCAGCAAGGCCAGTGTTCTCCGACCAGCTCCAGCACTTGTTCAGCCCTGGAGGGGGTCTCCTGACCAGCTGTGCTCAGCGGCCTTGCCAAGCTTACTGAGCTGGCCTTAGGGCCTGGAAGAGACTGCGCTGTCTGGCTGGCCCTGCCTAAGTCCCCAGGGCTCCCTGGCACCTGCACCAGAGCTCCGCGGGGACCTGGTGGGTCTGCTCACTCATCTTCCCAAACTGGAACCTGGGCTTGGCACCGCACAGGCCGCTGCTCTAGAACACAGGGATGGCTGTTCCTTTCAGGCCATTTACAGTTGCGCAGAAACGAATGAACACGTTTGAAATCTGAAAATTCATGATTCTCTCTTTTAGCTACTTTAAGAAGACAGGTACAGATGATTCTGGGAAAAGGGGTTTATCACTGGAAGGAGCAATCTTTGCTTCCTCTGCCCTTACTGCTGCTTCCCCGTTGGTCTGTGTAACTCAGTGGACCAGTTTACTAGGGCTGTCATAACAGAGGACCACGGCTGGGTGGCTTAAAGAACAGAAAGTTATTTTCTCACTGTGTTCAGGGCGAGAAGTCCAAAATCAAGGTGTCAGTAGAGCTGGTTTCTCCGGAAGCCTCTCTCCTCGGCTTGCAAGACGGCTGTCTTCTCCATGTCTGCACATGGTCGTCTCTCTGTGCACTTGTGTCCAAATTCCCTTCATGTTATAAGGATACCAGTCATATTACACAGCAATGACACTTGAAGGCAAATTCTGTTATGAACTTCTTTTGTAACCATATTTAAATAAGTCATAGCAATTATTTTCCTACAACATTAAAAAATACTCATTGTTCATTATTTACAGATTACGTATGGTAGTTACAAAAATAATTGGATACCTGTCATCATAGGACAATAGATTATTTTAAAAAAAAAGGCATCTCTACCTGTAATTCACAAAGTTTGTCACCGCACTTTATACTTTCTTCAACACAGTTTAGAATCTCTGCCCAGCACCCCACATTCCTTCCAGCAAATTCTCCAAAACTGACTCTTCATTGTACAAAGAGCTAAGGTTTCATAGAAAATAAAAACTAAAAAATGCTGTTGGGGAGCCGTGGGCCCTTCCTCCCTCATTGAGATGGGTGCTTCCCGACAGGTCAGAGTTCAGCACACAGCACTCAGCCTTGGTCCTGCCAACTTCCTCTGAATCTGCTTCCCTTGGATGACAGGCAGCCTGCACTGCTGTATAGTTTGGGCCTCTGTGGCTCCTCTCCTGATCCCTCACCCTAGTTCTGACTTTCTTGGGCTCCGGGAGCAGATGTTTAGAGATTGTTAAGACTAGTAACTCCTTCTACTTCACCGGCTCTTTGAAGGTAATCTTGGGCACGTAACACTTGGAATTGTGTGGACTTGACCACTCAGGGCTCTGGCTGCCCCATTATTCCCCTCCACCAGGAAAGACCTATCTCTTCACATTTCAATACCTGGGGCCTTTATTTGACTTCCTGCTTCTCCCAAGTGTCCAGGCCCTGACGCTGCCCGCGTTTGCAGAGCGTGTGACGGAAAATCTTGAAGACAGTGTGGAGCCAACCTGGTGACCTCCCCGGGCTCCTGGCTCCTGCCCACCATGCCCTTCCTAGGAACTTTCAAAATCCAAGGACCACACCAGAGGACTCCATCCATCAACAGTGTGAGAAGTGCTTCTCTCCCTTTGTCTCTCTCCAGCTCCAAAGCTTTCCAAGTCCATGACCCTGTACAGAGGCCAAGAGTAGACTGTACAAAGCTGCCTGCTGGTCATACCTCATTTCTGCCCTTGCACAATCTCTGACCCCTTCACCTTCAACCCAGACCCAACACCTATCCCCATCACCTCCTCAGGTCAAAGGGGACCATCATTAAAGAACTTCACTCTTGCTCCCTACCCCTCCAGACAAGGAAGCACAACCTTTTCAGAAACAGACCAGATAATATTACAAGAGCTAACATAGGCAAGATATTTTAAATAGCGACTAAGTACAAAGGATATCTTTGCTAAGTAGATGAACTAGAAAATGGATGGGAGCTGATTGAGTTCCCTATCACACAGCAGCTCTGGACATCAGGGGAGCATGAGCAATAGCTGGGCATGGACACTGTCTCATTAGACTTACCAAGTCATTCGAGAGACTTTTGATGAAAAGCAGGCCACTCCCCTGGGCTGCACCTTTCCATTCTGGTCTGAGGGGAGCCGCGGGATGTGCAGCTGTTGTGCAATGATGCCACCTGGTGGTCATTTGTAGAATAAACACTGTAGTGACTGCTAGCCTGAGAGTTCCTGAGAGGCTGAAACGTCTGATTGCTTTCCCTGTGGTCCACTGTCTGCCCGTGTGTCACAACAAATGAAAAGAGTGAAGAATGGCATTCCCCTTTCCTGCTTTTCTCTGTCTGAAAAGTGAAATCGCTGAGTTGTCTTCGCTGATAAGTTACGGGAAGAACACGGGACTTGGGAGATTCAGGCTTATACCCCCCTTTGTCAACCTTCATTCTAATTACAGGACTTGGGAAAGTTACACAGCACTCTTAGCAACCATTTCCTTATCTGGAGAATGAAAATAACAGGACTCCTGTGTGGATGATGTGAGATACCAAACAACTGTGAGCACGGTATTTAGCGTGGGAGAGGTGATCAAAATCTAGCAGGCCTGAGCTGCAGAACCCTGCACCGGGGGGACGATCCCTGAAGGAGGCTCAGCCAGCGCTGCCTCCAGTGGCTGGAATGTAACAGTCTCTTGGTCACGACCCACCCGTTTGCCAGCTGTGGCCAAGGCTGTGATGGAGGCCCCGTCTCAGCAGGTGGGTGACTGCTTGGAGCTCTATGGCCACAGTCCAGGGCAGTGCTGACCACCCATCTGACACCGTCCAGCTGAGGAGGTCAGCGATGGGGCCAGTATCTCCATAAACTCTGACCCAGGGCCACGTGGCAGCTGAAGTAACTAACCCCTCCAAGCCTTGGTTTCTTCACCTATAAAGTGAGGCTGATGTAACAGGGTGAGCTATTTAGTAAAACAAAAAAGACTGGACTTTGGAGTTCAGTTTGGTTTTGAGTCAGGATGCAGGCTGGGGGTGGAGGCATCATTTGGCTAACACTTTCATTCTGAATTCCCAAAGGAAGAATAAAGCATCTTCTTCCCCACCTCCTTCCCATATGGGGAAGAAGAGGCCATGTTTCTGTTTCTGAAGGGCTGAACCCTCTCCACCTACCCACCCCAACTCAGCAAGGGAAAAGCTGTGATGCCAGGCCCCGGGGGGAGCAGGGGGAAGTGGGGATGGGACTGTTATGTTGGGTTGAAGAGGGGGAGTCGATCATGCCAGGATAGGTGGGGGAATGGGGGGGTGGTCTCAGCAAATGGGGAGGAGTTGGGTGGGAGTTGGGTGGCTGGGACAGCTTACCGGTTTGGGGGCTGGGCCTGGGCTCGGTGGTGCTACTGTCCCAGGGGTTACGGGCACTGAGGAGCCGGTCAGCAGCGCTGTGGTGACGTGAGGCCCGGAGCCCCACCCCTCGGTCCACAGGACTCCAGGGAACAGAAAAGGTCTCCACACACAATAGAAGGGATTTCCTACCAAGCCTGGGAGCTAGAAAATGAAAGGAAACTGATGACCCTGGCACCTGAAGGTCAAGTTGCTGATCCACATCAACTGCCCTGACAACCAGCCTCGGACAACTGCTGGTGGCCCTGCAACACACTCAGTGACTGTGGCTCCTTTCCTGAGCACTGTCAGCTCGTTTATAGACTCTGAGCACAGAGGTGCCGCACAAGGAGAGGAGGGCTCAGAAAAGAACCTTTATGATTCACTTCCTGGGGTGCTGACTGCAGGGAGTGCTTTTTCATACCAAGAAATTCCGGCTCCTGGGCCCGCCTCTGTGTGGGAATCAGGCTAGTCTGTAGGAACCGGGCCAGTCTGCCCGCATCCACTGGGCTGCCCCGGATCAGATGGAGAAAACCATCAGTGAGTCAGAGAGAGAAAGCTGGGGCCATCTTTGGGGGCTCAGCTCACCACAGGGGTGCCTGTCACTGCACAGGAAAGCTTCCACCTGACTTCAGTCCCCACCAGACACCTGCCCCTACGGGGCTCAGGGGAACCATGGAGATGGCCCTGCAGCTGCCTGGCTTCCCTCCTCCCTGGAGGGGGCTTCAGGCAGTTCCTGGGGGCTCAGGCCAGCTCTCCTGCCGTTTTATTCTCAGAACCCAGCCGCACCCCCACTCCCAGCCTGAAGCTCTCTGAGCCCCTCTACTTTAAAAGTAATGTGGTGTGGGGAAGGGCAGTGGCCTCCCACATCTCCCCAGCCCCCTAGTGCCCCACATTAAGGTCCCAGTGAGCCTCAGAGTGCCCCGGAAGAATAGTGAACTCCATCTCAGAAACTGAAAAACCACCAAAGAATGTGGAGTCACCTTCAGAATTTGGAAAACCAGCCTAGTTCTGTTTGTTCTGCAACACATTTTCCACCAGCAGGAACAGAAACAAAAAAAAGTCCTGAGAACCACGTTAGGAGAGGACCCCTGCTCTCCCCACTTGTCTCGGTCAGGCTGGGCCTTTGTTTGTCTGCGAACCCCTCACGGGCACGGTGGCCCTTCCAGGACCCAGGTGGCCTCCCCCCTTGTTCCAAGCCTGGCCCTGAAGATCCAGCAACCTCCTTCACTTGGGGCCCTGTTCGCCTCTTGGGGAGCTGGTCACCATAAGGAAAGTGTGGACCTGGCCGCCCTCCCCTTGCTGAAGAACTGCTGACCGCCACCCAGGAACCCCCCACCCAGTACTGCAGGGTGAGGAGGACGGGGACCAATGACAGTTTCCTTGGTCTGTTCTCCCTCTCTCCAGTCTAATGTGGGAGGGCCAGGATCTGAAGCCCTCTCTCACAGTGGCCATCCCTGAGGGCTTCAAGTAACTTCCCCTTATCCTCTGACTCAGATCCCACTGGGGAAAGAGAGCTCCCTTTTGACAAATGAAGAAGCTGAAGAACAGAGAGGTTATGACATTTGCCTGAAACCACACAGCAAGTTAGTAGAGGCAGGATGGTTGCTTAGCCCCTGGGCCAGTGCGCTTGTGCTACAGGCTCTGGCACAGTGAATCCCAGCTCCAGAAGTGGCTAGAATCATCTGGGGCGCTCTAACCTCCCCCACCCAGACCTGCCAATTAAATCCAACCCTCTGGGAGCGGCCCCTGGGGTTTGCAGTTGTGTAAGTTCCCCTAGAGATTCCCTATGCCTCCAGAGTGAAGTCTTCTAGATGCAGGCACAGGGATTCCAGCCTGGCTCTAGACTGTGTGGCTGTATCATCTTAGAAAGTCACTTACCTGTCTGAGTCCCATTTGCACACTGCTATGTAACGATGCCCATCTTCCTGATTAAAGGCGAACAGAAGGACCAGGACACGAGCTCCCTGGGAGATCAAAGAACAGGCATATGAGACACGACTGAATGTGGAAAGATTTTTTACAAGCTTAGTGGACTCTGGTAATTAGATTCAAAAGAATGGTTTTCTGTTTCTACAAGGAATCATTTAAAAAGTGGTGATGGGATTTGCAGATACACACTATTATATATAAAATAAACAACAAGGTCCTACTGTATAGCACAGGGAACTACATTCAATACCTTGTCATAGTCTATGAGAAAGAACATATGCATGTATAACTGTAATCACTATGCTGTGCACCAGAAACTAATACAACATGGTTAATCAACTATACTGAAATGAAATGAAATGAAATGAAATAAAATAAAAAAAGTGATGATGGCCATTCTTTACTGGAAGCATCTTTGGAATAAGACTGCCCCTACAGACACCACTTCTGAGCCACCAGGCCACAGCATAGTGGTGGGCACACAGAAGGCCCTCAATAAATGTTGGCTTAGTGAATGCAGATGGGGTGGGAGGCCAGTGGTCTTGGAATGCACACTGCTATGTTAAAAAGCCTGTCACAACAGCCATTGGCCTCCTGCGGCAGCTGTTGAAGCCAAGTCAGTTTGGTGAGCACAGCTGTGCCCGTTCACCTCAGTTGGTTTTGGAGCCCGCTGCCCCTGCAGGGCCAGGAAGCACTCTCAACATGACAGGAGTGCCAAGGCAGCAATAGCTTTGTGGTTCAGAGAAGATCAGAAGGATCATTTTCTTGGGAAAAAAAATATTCATTAAAGCAGGTCTTTCCCTCTCAGCAAAAAATAAATAAGTAATTTCCTCCAGCAGTCTTAGCCAACATTTTTGGACAAATAATCACTGGACAGGGAGACGTGAGGGGCATGAGTGATCACTGTGGCAAACGGTCAGCTGAAGAACAAAACAGCAGGCAATAGGGAGCTACTGTGGATTCTTGAGTAAGGGAGGGGCCTGGTAAATCAGGGGCTGGAGATAGGGGAGGATGAGAGAGCAGACTCTCAGCAAGCCACTAGGTCCTTGGCTCCATGATGGTAGGAGATGTCTGAGTCCCGTCATCACTTGGGCCTCCTGTCTCTCTGACAGCTCCAAACTTCCACCACAAGACCCTCTTAGTCCAAATGTCTCTCTGTGTGGTTTCTCTTACAGGTAATTTGCTGAGCATAAGACAGTGTGCGCCCGCCCAGCCATGGCTATCTCGTTTCTCTTGTACCAAGCCTTAAGGCCAGAGGCACCTCCTCATCCTGGAAGACCCTGTGAATGGTGGCCATTGTCATCCTTCTGGGAAACCTGTGGTCTCCTGGGACACTAGTAATCGTAATAATAACCATAACTGACACTTATGGAGGACATCCACGTGACTCTGAATCCATTCGGGTCCTCACCCTAACCTTACCTTTGGTCACTCTCCCCTGTTCACCCTTCCCCAGCACACTGGCCTGATGCTGTCCTTGAATTTGAGAGGCAGTTTCCTACCACAGGACATTTGCACCTGCTGTTCCAGATCCCTGGGACGCTCTTCCCCTCAGTGTCCTCAGGGCTCCCTCCCTGACTTCATTTCAGGTCTCTAATGAAATATCACCTTCTCTCCAACACAGCTCCCACCCACCCTCTCTCCCTCTTGATTTTTCTTTTCACCTATCACTCCTGACATATACGTTTCTTTGCTCACTGTCTGTCACCAGCCACCCCATCCTTGTGTATGAGCTTTTGGGAGCAGAGACTTGGTTCCATCACCACTTTCTCCCCAGAGCTTATTACTGGCTGGACTGTCACAGGCATGCAGAGGACCTTCTGTGAACACTACTAGAGGCAGGCACAGGAGAGTCACCCAATCCGCATCAGGACCTCAGTAAACAACAGCCCTCTGAACCCCAGAGGTGGAGGCAGTGACCCCCAGGGTCTTTGCAGCTCCAGGCCTCTGGCTCAGGCAGGGAAGAACACAGTGGGAGTCTGTACAGCTCCCTGGATCTTTGCACGGCAACTCCTTTCTTCAGGAAACAGGTCCTGGGCCGTCCCCAGAGTGGAAAATGCCTTATTCCCATGGTCACAAGGGCCGCCTGCCTTTCCCCTAGCCCCACCTGCCACCCGAGGAGTCCAACAGGTCCTGGCTGCCCGTGTCCACCTGCCGGCCCCTCTCCACGCACCGCCTGTATTATTTCCTCTCTGGCACTTTTCTCTATTTGTAATCACCCTCTTCTGTATTGGCTCACTTTTCAGAGTCTGTCTTTCCACCTAGAGCAGTGTTATTCCTCAGAAATAGAATGCAAACCATGAACATGAGCCACATGTGTGATCTTACATGTTTTAACAGCCACATTAAAAAAAAAAGAAACAGGAAATATTATTTTTAAGAACATTTTTAACCTAATATATCCAAAAGATACAGACTATCAACATGCAATCAGTAGAAAGTATTTTCCATTCCTTTCTCCTTACTGTCTCGAAAATTCCGTGTGTATTTCACCCTTACAGCACAGCTCAGTTCAGGCTGAGCCACATTTCCGGGGCTCAGTGGCCACCATATCGCACAGTGCACATGGAGAGGGCAGGGCATTGGTCTCTCCTGCTCACACCGGGGCCCCAGGCCCAGAGAGGAAAGTGCAGGATGCAGGGCAGGTGTTCAGGACATACCTATTGACAGGGAAGGTCAGTGTCAGTGTGCGGGGCAGTCACAGGGTGTTCCTGGAGCAGGGCCCATAGACCAGACATGTGTGATTGTGTGTGTGCCTGTGAGAGATTGAGTTTGGGGCTCTGGAATCAGACCAACCTTGGGTCTGTCCCTCTCTGGCCCTTCCTTTGGGCCTTGGCTTTCTTTTCTGTGAAAGTGGGGATGGAGGTACCTTCTTACCACACAGTATGGTTGGGAGGATTAAACAGCGTGTGTGGAAGCAGAGGGCACTGACCCAATAAAACACCTTTTCTCTTTCCCTCTCCCTTCCGTCCTTCCTTCCTTCCCAGCTCACAGGGCTGTTGTGACAATGGAATGAGACAATGCCGTATAGAGCGCAGAGGACCACAGCCCTGTGTGACGCCCACATCACTCAGTCAGCTGTCGCCTCTTGGACAGAGGGCCCAACATGTGCCAGGCCACGGTGTGTCCCCAGCTCCGAGCCTGGTGCCTCTATTGACATAACAGGTTCTCAGAATAAATAATCCCCGAGAGAATGAATGGGTGTTGGGGGGAGTGCAGCCTCTGCAGCTGTCGGTGCTTCCAGAAGCCACAGGAAGGCTCCCACCTGTAGGAAAACTGGGCCAGGTGCAATGGAAGGGCCCGCCCTGCGAAGCTGTGCTGCTCTGGGGCCCAGACCTGTGAGCTCCATCCCACCCATGTCCCCAGACCTGGGCAGCTCAGCCTCCTGCTCAAAGAGGGTTGGGTTCTTCTGAGGTCAAATCCCATTTCCAGAACATTCCTGCACAGAGAGAGGCCTCGGGCGTTGGCTGTCTGTCTTTGGAAATGAGTAAAAGGCATCACCCAGATTTGTTTCTAAAATTGGCCTGGAAAATGTTCAGGGAAAGATTTATTTTTGCAAGCGGGCTTCTGCCAGACACAGATTGTATCTTCTGGGAAAACGTCCTGGCTGATGAGAGAAGGGCTGAGAAACACGGCTGGGTGTGGAAGTCCATGGCTCGGCAGGGCCAGAGGCCCAGGGGGCCCAGGGGCCCGGCCCATGCAGGCCGGTGAGGGCGGCACAGGCTTGGCCTGAGCACCACCCTCCCAGGGGGAGCCCCCTCTCACTTCAGGGAATGCCCGACAGCTCTTCTGCAAAGTAGAGTGGAGACTGGATTGCAGGACACCTGATCCTAGTTCAAATGCATCAGCAGAGTCTCTCTGAAAGGAGCCCGTGGTCCCCGGCGTCTGAGGCCAGCTCAGTGATGCTCACGGCTCTCCCACGGGAGACAGGCGCCAGGCCAGAGGAGCTCCTAGAGCAGAGGTTCTTCCTTCTGGGTTAGGAGGGAGCCAACCACAGAACAGCAGGTGGTACCTCAGGGGCCCAGAGCTCTCAAGGGCCCCAGTGATATCCAAGAGGGCAGTGGCACTGAGTCACTCACCTCCTCATGGCTCATCACAAAAACTGTCCTGGGTATCAGGGAGGTCTGGGGAGAGGAGCCCCCACCTCCCTGGGCCCTGCCTCTCCCCCAGCTCTCTTCTGGGCATGTGGGTACAGGGGTGCACTGGGGCAGATGCTGTCACCCAAGTTCTTGCTCACATTTGGGGAGCCCCACGTGTGTGCCTCTGGCCAGTGGCTTCTCATCTGTTCACCAGGACCTGGGCTCCGTGATCCACAGACCCTCCAGCTTCACAGGGGCTGTAGCCACGTCCCCTGACTGTCCCCACTGTCCCTGGGTAGTCCCAGTAACCAGCACCTCACTGCCTTCCTCCCAGCCATGCGTGTCCTCTTTGGGTTTCCACACAGTCCTGCCTCCCACCCACCCAGCACTCTGGCAAAGCAGTCAGGGGGGTCTGTAAGCTATTTTCAAGATTTCAAAAAGCCCAAAGGAAATCATACATTTACCTCAATGAGGTTCCCAGACTAAATAAAACATTAAGTTTATTTGCTCTGGGCTGGAGTCATATCAACTCAGTGTGGTAACGGTGGTTATCTGACTGATCAGAAGCACTAATTGGCAGTTATATGTCTTTGATGAATAAAACTCAAAGGAACAAATTATTATTCAATAAATGTAGTTTGTTGGGTAGATAAAAGCTTTCAAAACACGGAATCCCTTGAGGAAAGAGCTGAAAAGGATCTTTCGTGGCGAAAGGGGTGGGGACCTCTGAGCTACAAGAAAGTCATATTTTCATTAAAGCACAGCACACACATTTTTCCACAGGCCTTTGATGCCAGATTTCTCATGAACGACTCTGAACTTCACAGCATTCCTACAGATAATATGTGGTTCGTGCCAGCTTCTCCCCCAGCGTGGTTCACCAAACCCTGCTCATAGGTGTTCCTTGGGAGTTCACAGCAAAGCGTCCACGATCAAAAAGGTTTTGGGGAAAACAAGCTAAGCAACATTAATTCATTTATTATGGAATTTTTCAGGGCTCATAATAGATGATGTGAATCGAGAACCTCCGAGAAAGACAACCTGGAGTGTGCGGCAATCCCTGCAGTTGCCCGGGGCATCAATTTTTGGTAGGCACATTCTCTAGTAAGTGTTCCACAGAGCACACTCTGGAACACACGAGTTTATGATGACAAAGGTGACCCGCGAGCCCCTGGACACCTATAGGGACAGACAAAAAACAGAGAGGAGGAAGACGGATGGAGAGAGAGTGGAGGGGCAGAAGGTGGTGGGCAGGCCCCAGGAGGGTGGGACCAAGGGCAGCCCTTCCAGAATCACCTCCCTGCTCTCTTCCTGCTCCCCCTGCAGAATGGAGAAAAGGGGAAGGTGTGAAATTGGGGTGGCTGATAGGCCCTGTTATCCCAGGACCCTGGATTCAAAGGAATAACCCAAGCAACTCAGGAAACCTTTGCCTACTTTGATTTCCAGCCCTCATTGTGTTCTCTCCGGTGAAAACAGCAGGAAGCAGGGAGTTTAGGAGCAATGTGTCAACCACCTTCAGTGAAACCCATTTACTAAGATCCTACCTGACTCCTCATTTCTTCAGGTCCTAGAGTTCCTTTTTGCGTCCTCGGGGGCCACCCCATCACCTACGCATTGGCCCACGTGAAGCCGGCTCTTGGCTGGCAGGCAGCACAAACAACGTGATTCTCAGTGTGCAGTTATCGCTGCGGCTCTGTGACACATCCAGATGTAACGTGAAAATCTAGGTGACACATCCAGATGTTCCCCCCACCGCCGATAACTCCAAATGTAAAGAGTCAGAGAAGGCCCCTATGGAAAGGGAGATGCGCCTTGTGAAGGCTTCTCCAGGAAAAGGCACAGACAGGTGGCTAAATCTGCTTTCTGCATCTCTTTTGCAAAGAGAGAAAAAGGAGCATCTAATCAGGAAGGAGGAGACGGTGCCTGCAGGCAGCTGGGTGGGGAAGGAGGAGGGAAAGAAGGATGCAGATTCAGCTCCTGCAATAAGCCAGGCCCTCTCACCCATGTTCTTTGATCTCATCCTCAGAAATTCCCAGCAAAGCAGATGTATTATCTCTATTTTACAAAGGAGAAAACCAAGGCTCACATGGCTGATTAATAAATGATCTGTGGCCCAAAGTCCCACAAGCTGCCCTTACGCATTGCTGCCTCCAGGAACCCAGTAGACCTGATCTAGTTTAAGGACAGTGGTTGCCCAGCCAAGAATTCGGAGAGACTGTGGAAGACACAGCTGAGAAACTGTGAGGAGGGCAATTTCAGGAGGAAGCTGGGGGGCTCAGCTCTGTTTCCTGCTTCCCCAGGGCCAGAGGCAGAGTGTGTGAAGCAGTGACAAATGAGCTAGAAGGCCAGGTTGACCCCCAAGGGGCTACCAGAGGAAGAGACCCCTGACAGATAAAGAACCTAGGGCTCAGAGAAGTAGGGGAAAGGTATTCTTTATGTCTGACAACCGGTGAATGACAGAGTAACTTTTCTTACTTTCCTACACCTCTTGATACAGTACAATATCTAATCTAGAAACACCCTAAGAGCCTTTCAGTGACTTGAATTGCAGTTAACATCTGTGGCAGAACCAGAACCAGGACTCGAGTCTCCTGGCACCGAGAGTCACAGCATTTCTAGATTTAACACACACAGATTTCAAAGGCTTTATACACCAAAATGGCATCCTGTCTCTGGAAATACTTTCTGGGGTACTGAGAGATGGTCACCAAAAGTCACAGGGACTGGGCTTCGGTGACTTCATGCACGAGCTATCTGCAGCCCTGGCAGTGTCTGGAATTTACCCCATGGTCTTCTGGAACCACAAGCAGATGACGGTTTAGTAAATTAGCTCCTGGCATTAACAGGAAATTTAACGCCAGTGCTTCTTCCCAGTGACCTCATTTGTTGAGTCAGACTTAATTCTGTCACAATCCCCTGAGCTGAAGGATCCAACTCACTGGATGGCGTGACTTTGAGGCATTCTCAGACTGGGTACTATACTTGATCGCCTTAAGGGATGGGAAAAAAATTCTGTCAATCAACAGTTGCTGGGGTTCAGTGCTGTATCCGTTTGCTGCCCCCCACCTCTTTTTTTTTACACAGTGAATTCAGCCAGGTACTTTGGAATGTGGACATTAATTCTCCATTAATTTTCAGATAATGTCATCATATGTTGGTACGGTTGAATGAAAGTGAAATGTTATTCTGAGAACACCATTCTAAAATCTCCGCTAAGGACAAAAAGTCAATTTAGGGCCAGTTGATTTAGGGACTCTCTGCTTTCTGTTTGTTACCGACACAGCTTTTCATGCCGTGGGAATAGAAATGGACTGATTATAAAGTTCCCTGTTATGTTCCCTCCGTGACAGAGACAATGGGCACGTTAAGAGAGGAGAATAGGAAGTTACAGAGTTATCAAGTCACTGGTTAAGATAAGGAAAAAAGAAACAAGGTCAGTTAAAATAACTAAGCACTTAGGAGCTCACATCAGGTAAATACTTCTTTTTAATTAAGGAAGAAATTTAAAGCACGACAGAAGAGAAAAGGGGCTTAACGACAATTTCTGTCAGTGTGAGGTATTTTCAGGAAAGAATTAGGGCAACCAAGGATTATTATTTTCTTAAGCTTTTGATTGAAATCTCAGACTTTCATCCGTCCTGCAGTTAGAAAATCAAGAGATGGGTGGCTCAATCTCCAATGAGGGGAAACTAAACACCAAAAATAACCTGGAGCTATTGAAATTCCTGGGGCAAAGTCAATGGGGAAGAGGGGACTGTTCAGCCAACACACTGAATAACCCCACTTTTTCCTACTTTGCTTCATGTCTTGGCCACATGGCACATCAGATAATTTCTGACCTCTGCACTTTACCGCTAGAATTTTCTCCATGAGGGCTGCCCTCTGCCAGGGGGTTTAATGCGAGGCTTCACTCCTGCAGGCATGAGTTTCCAGGACTGCTAAGGGACACAGCTCTCACCCCACAGGCAGCACAGTGGACTCCTTGAAACAAAACCCACACTTTGTCTTTACCAACAAACCTACATGCAGTGCTTGCCAGTCTCTGCTCTTCAACCATCTAGTTCAGCTCCCTGCCAGGTAAAAAGACCTCACTAAAATCTTCAGCATTAAAAAAAAAAAAAACCTCTTTCTATTTTACCAGTGGGGGAAAAAACTTCTGGCCGGGTAGGAGTGCTTTATTAAGTCCATATCATGGAATATTACACACCAAAGAATAAAGAGATAAGAATAGACAAATAAATAAGAATAAACAAAGAATAAGTCTATCTGCTCACGCAGAGGGATTTTCGTGGTGTATTTACTGTTCAGAGAGCAAAACAAATGGCAGAGAATTGTTTATTGTGTGATGTAACTTCTGTAAAACAAACAGTGACAGAAAAGGAGTGACACTGCTTACATGTGAATATGTTTGAATGTACAAGGAGGAAAAGGCAAGCTTTCAGTAACCGTCACCTTGGGTTACAGGCATATGTAAAGGGACTGGGGGGGTGTACAAAAACGTTTGAGGAAAGCACTTACAAACAAACACAAAAAATGCATGTACTGGTGTAGTTATTACAGGTGCTCATACAGAAGTAAAATGAAACATAAAAACAACTTGAAGTGCAACCATGGAGTTTCATTTAAAGTCACTGTGTTGCACAGCAAAGGAAACCATAAACAAAATGAAATATAACCTACAGAATGGGAGAAAATATTTGCAAAAGATGGGACTGACAAGGGCTTAACTTTCAGAATATACAAACAGCTCGTACAACTCAATAACCAAAAACCAAACAACCCAATCAAAAAATATGTAGAAGACCTAAACAAACATTTCTCCAATGAAGACCTACAGATGGTCAAAAGGCACATGAAAAGACACTTAATATCGCTAATTATCTGAGAAATGCAAATCAAAACTACAGTTAGGTATCACCTCACACTGGTCAGAATGGCGATCATTCAAAAGTCCACAAACAACCAATGCTGGAGAAGGTGTGGAGAACAGGGAACCCTCATACACTGTTGGTGGGAATGTAATTTGGTGTAGACACTATGGAAAATAGTATGGGGCTTCCTTAAAAAAACAAAAATACAGAGTAACCATATGATCCAGCAATCCCACTCCTGGGCATACGTCTGGAGAAAACTCCAGTTCAAAAAGATACATGCACCCCAGTGGTCACAGCAGCACTGTTTACAATAGCCAAGACATGGGAACAAGCTAAATGTCCACTGACAGATGACTGGATAAAGAAGCTGTGAGATACACACACACACACACACACACACACACACACACATATATACACATATATATACACACACACACACACAATGCAATACTACTCAGCCATAAAAAAAAGAATGAAATAAGGCCATGTGCAGCAACATGGATGGACCTAGAGATTATCTTACCAAGTGAAGTAAATCAGAGAAAGACAAATATATGACATCACTTACATGTGGAATCTAAAAAAAAAGATACAGATGAACTTATTTACAAAACAGAAATAGACATACAGACACAGAAAACAAACTTATGGTTACCAAAGGGCAAAGAGGGGAAGGGATAAATTAGGAGTTTGGAATCAGCAAGTACAAACTACTATATACAGAATAGATGAATAACAAGGTCCTACTGTATAGCACAGGGAACTACATTCAATAGCTTATAATAACCTATAATGAAAAAATATAAATATGTATATATAACTGAATCACTACGCTGTACACCAGAAATTAACACAACATTGTAAATCAACTATACTGCAATTTAAAAAAAAATCAAGAGGAAAAAAAGTCATTGTGGTGTAAACACATACTGCAATTCCTCCTGCCCACAGGTGAAGACGCAGGGAAGACAGGGTAGGAGTGGTCCTGGTGGTAGTGGGGAGACAGGTTTCCCTCTCCTCCTCCCCCTCAACCCTCCCTCCTCTTTTCCTCCCTTCTCCCACCTCATCCTCACCCCCATCTTCCTCCAGGAAACTTGGTTGCGCTTTGCCCAGGGTCTGTGGCACGGCCAGGGAGCCCGTGGGCCTCTAGAGAGGGCAGGTCTGGGTGTTCCTACTGCTCCTGTCCCTTCCAGGATCTGGTGAGATCAGTGACTTACCCACGGTCACAAAATTTGTCACCCACCAAAACAGGCCTAGGACTCAGTTCCCCAATTCCAAGTGGAGTCTTTCTCTCCTGCATCAAATGGCTGGAGGAAATGAACATGGACAGATTTTCAGACTGCTCTCAAATCCTGCCGAGGGACTCTGCGGAAGCTGACGGCCAGCTCCCATTGCCCACAAGTGCCCACTAAATCCGAGGCAGGCAGGAGCCCCGCTGACACCCGCGCACGGCCTCGGGACCACTTAGTGCCGTTACTCTTTCCAAATGTGCAGTATTATGCCTTTACCATATGCTAGGCTGCCTGGGACAGGCTCCTGGGATCTGCTGGCTGGGGTGTTCTCTGCCTCTGGGCCTCCCTCGCATCTCCATTTGAAGCCCGAAGGAAGGGTCACAGCCACCCTCCAAGAGCTGCTCCCCGCCCACTGCAGCCTCTGGGGGTGAGTGGTCCGTGGGGCTGCGGGGCCCAGCCAAAGCCCGGCCTCCAGCCCTGCACAGGCACCCAGCATCAGGAGATGCCGGGGGTACTCAGGGGCCTGTCTCTGCGATCCGCTGCCTGTGCCCCAACACCTCAGCGTTGCCTGTGTTCTCGTCTCAGTATGCCACCCCTTCTGTCTACTTGCACAAGCCAGAAACTCAGGGCTCATCCTTGACACCGCCTTCTCCTTCATCCCCATGGGAATTAACTGCCAAACTGTGTCCATTTCATCTCTAAACATCCCTGGACCTTATTTTGGCCCAAGGTGCTCTCATCTCCCAGGTGCACCTTGCAGGGTCTCCTACTGAGCGCCTTCTTCCCTTTTGCCTCCCTCCAGACCAACTGAATGGGGATATCTGGAGGGGAGGCCAAAGTGTGGGTCCTCTTCAAACTTCTCTGTGCTTCCAACACAACTGGGGCTGCAAGTCACCACTCCAGGCTACGCACAGCAACCAAGATAATTGCTCGGAAACACAAATTTGATCTGCCACTCCCCTCTTAGAAACCCCTCACAGGCTGCCCAGATGGCTCCTCTGATCAAGACAACACCCCTCAACCCTGGCCCCTCAAGGGCTGGCCTCTCCCCACCCCACTTGGTTTACCCCTCCAACTCCCCACTTTGGGAGTCCTCCCCACACCCTGGCCTTCCTCCAGCCCTTCTCATCCTCCACACTCCCTTCTGCCAGAGTCAGCACGTGGTCCTCCCTTCCAGGGAACATCTCCCTTCCACATCCCACCCTCTCCTTCCCAGATCTCAGACAAGAACTCAAGGAACACTTTTCCTTCTTCATACTTCTCTGCAGTTACACATTCAGGAGTGTGATTATTTAATTAATATCTCCCTTTGTCCACCATGAAGGCAGAACTATGTCCAAATTTGTCATTGTCACAACACATGCTAATCATTCAGGAATATGTAGTGAACTGAATGCCTGGATAATTACAACACGTGTTCAGGTGAAGGCAATGATGGTGCATACAGGATTATGACCCAAACTCAGGATGTGGGGAAGGGTTCCAAAGGAGGAGGCATCTTAATTGAGAGCTGATGGACTAGCTGGACTTCTTCTGGCCAGGGCACTGGTAGGGGAGGAGGCATGCTCTGTACTGAGGGTGTCAGCAAGACTGTGGAACAAGTAATCCACAGGAGTAGCAAAAGAAGCAAAAAAAAAAAAAAAAGACTGGAAAGATGAGACTGGAAAGTGAGCACAGATCACACAGAACCTTGAGCTCCAGACTAAGGGGTGTGGGCCACCAAGGATCCTTAAACAACAATTCTGGCATGGAGAGACTCTCACGAGTATTTCCAGCTCAAGGGAAGTATACAAGCATGTCATTCCTAGAAGGGATCTGTACTCATTCAAGCCTAGCCTTCTCATTCAGCAGGTGAGAAAGTTGAGGCCCAGAGAGGGAGAGTGGCTTCCTCAAGGTCACACAGCTGACTCCCAGTGCAGCACTTTCTCAAAAAGAAAAGGACATCTCAATCAGATGTTAATTCTCATTTTAGCCCCTCATTCTTTCTTTAGATGACTTCCACCAATCAACCTCCTTTTCTTTGCTGACTATTAGACAATATGTTTATTCATAAAAGCATCCCCGCAGCTCCTGCTCCACTGGCCACAGCTACTAAGAAGGCCTAGCTCCTGGGCTTAACTCTGCAACTTACATACAATGAGGCCTTGGGTCATTCCCTCCCCTTTTGTGGACCCTCAGTTTCCAGTCTGCACTGGTAACTACAAACTTTTCAGAAAGAGTCAGTAGAGGGAAAGTCCTCTGCTGGGCCAGTCAGAACGCAGCTGAATGTGCAAAGACCCTGTGGCACCCTCAAGCTAATAACTTCATCCAGCCAGCTAGTCCCAGAAATAGCCTCGAAGATACTTTCAGAGACTCTTACAGGAACTCCCTGGTGAGCCTAGATGGGCGTTTTTAACATTATTTTAAACACCTGCTCTCAAGAGTTTTTGAAGAGGCAAACGGGTGTCAGGCATCAGCCAGAACACTGTGTGCAGAATGAGGCTCTGAGGGAGCTGCTCGTGGGCCCTGAGCCTGCACAAGAGTCCAAGAGGAAAGGGAAAAAGTATACAAACTGAAGCCAGGCATCCTTCCTCTCCTAAACCCTATTACATCATATCGTCCCCAAGGACTCTGTTCCTCCTTTAAAAACTTGTGAATCATTCTGTTTTCTGAAAACAGTTACTCTACAAATGAAGGAATCCCCATAGCAACAATTTTGAGTCCTTGGAGCCCTAAGAAGGAAGTACAGTGAGAGCTATTTGCCTCTGCCTAGGGTCCTCTCGTTCACATAAGTCTGAGAGACAAAGAAACTAAGCTTCAGATTTCAGCTGAGGTAGAAGCTAAGAGGAGTATCTGAGAGGAAACAATAAGCAGGGATATGAGAGTTAGAGCCAGATTCACAAGCATCTGAGGAAACGTGGGAAGCACAGAGGAGGGTGGGATGTTCTGGAGTTCTCAGGAGGGAGAGCCCAGGCCATCTGCTCTCCTCCGGAGGTGGCTGGGCCTTGGCTGCTGCCCAGGCCTTTTCCCAAGCTGCGCTGGGGACACAGCCTTCCCTTCCCATTCCTCCTTTTTCGCCCCTCCCCCGACCCTGCCCCACCCTTTTCCCCCGTGTGAGAAAGCATCCCCTTCCCTCTGGACAGGATGGGAGAAGAATGAGAAGGACCACCCCCGGTCCGTCTTGGCCTCTAACCCTCCTGCAGAGAAGAAGAGGCCGGCAGGGAGGTGTGGGTGTGCTAAGGGTGACGGCCTAGAAGCTTCTAGCTGTCTCCAGAGCAGTCTCCCACTTTCCCAACCCCCCATGGCTCATCCTTCCTGTCCACAGGGCGTCCTGCTGGAAAGACTTGGACCCATTTATAGCTTCAGGGACTTCTACCCCGCCCCTGCCAGGCAAGCAGCCAGTATGGGGTTCACCGCCTGACTTGGGGCCTTTCAGCACCTGCCCCCACCCTAGGACCTCCAAGGCTCCGAGAGGGGAAAGGCCATGGTGTTTCTCCATGGCGGGTTTCTCCTGCCTCCTGGGCTCCGGGATGCTTCTGCCTCTGTCTGTCTTTCTGTCTGTGTGTCTTACTCTCCTGTTCGTTTCATAGCCTCAACCTGCCCTCCGTGTCTACACCATCCACCTCAGGGTCCCATCCAGGCCTGTCTTATTCCCCACATCCAGGGCTCCAGAACTTTCTTCTCACCCTGGAACAGTCACATCCCCGTTGCTTCAGAGCCTCCCCTTAGGAACAGAGTGAAACAAAGTGACCTGGTGACAGGCTGTTTGGGACATGGGCCTCCCTGGCACCCTCCTCCGGCTTCCCTCTCTCCCCACGACAGACCCGTCCCCACAGCCAGGTCTGCTACCCCACCCCACCCCCACCCCGGCCAGGGGCTGGGTTTGCACCCCCGGGGTCTCTAGGGAGGGGTGCGGGGGGAGCAGGAGGGAGGGGGAGCATGACCATGCCCAGGAGGCGGATAAGACCCCGCAGCCCCGCGTACCTGCTTCCTCCCAGGGCCTCCGAGGCAGCCGACCCCCGACAACGCCCCGCACGCAGGCGCCCCGCACGCAGGCGTGAGGCGCGCTCGGATTCTCTCGCGGTGGTTCGTCCGAGCGCGGCTCACCTGTGTCTGCGCTTGGGCGTCTGCTCCTCGTGGCCTGCCCAGTTCACTGCGCTCCACCCTCCAGAAATAGAAATGCGAGACGTCCTCGCTCACCGGTGCCTCCCCTTCGGGCTGCCGTCCCTCCTCGCGTCCCGGGGCGTCCCTCCGGGGTCTGCTCAGCCCGCGTTTCCCGGCGGCCGGGGTCTGCTGCCAGGAAGGAGCCCGGGAAGATATGGTCCTGTCCTCAAGTCCCAGCAGCTACTGCCGGGAAAGGAATAAGCCCCTCGGGGAGGATGTCCCTCAATGTCTCGATGAGATGTGACGTACTCCACCCCGTCCTTCAGCTGGGGCTGCCTTTATTTCTGGACTGGGATTTAACAGTAAAGTTTTTCAACTGGTAGAAGTCCTTTGGGCAAAGTTTGTCCCTGGTTATGATATAAATTGTTGTTTGTACGTCACCCCAAACTCCATGGAATCGGGGGCTTTTCCCTCAGCTGAGCTCAGCTCCCTCTCGCCCTGGTGGTAGAACCACCGCTTCCACCCCCACATCAGACTGAAAGTCATTTGAAAGCCTCTCCCAGCCCCCACCCCAGTTATTACCCCCAAGGCTGGCACAGAGTGGGTTCACCCTAGAACTGACCGGATGGGCCCGGGCACCCGAGGAGCAGGGCTGGTCCTAGAGGTACTAGGGGGGGCGGGTCCCAGCCCTGCCCCTTCCCACCTGGGTAGGCTCAGCCCTGAACTTCCTCATCTGTAGGACTGGAATAGTAATGCCTGCCTCCCCAGACTGCTGTGAGGATCACAGACTGGGCATGTAAAATTGGAACAACAAATGACAGTGTAAGTCCTTCTCATAAAGGGTTTTCTAGAGAAGCTCTTAGGTGTGGAGTTGAAATGTCCAAGGAAGAGATTGTTCAGTCAACAGGTATTTTTTGAGCATCTCTGTGCTAGGTGCTGGGGCACCCAGGAGTGCCTGGGAACAAGGGTACAACCACCGAGGGGCAGGGAAGGAGGTGAGTGGAACAAACAGAATCCAGAAAGCCCGGACAAGGAGCCAGGGATGGGGCCATGCAGCCAGTATTCACACTGACCCAGGCACCCGGGGAGTCATGGAGGGCAGCAGCTTCTCTGCCTTCAGGTGGGGATGGAGTTGGGGCAGAAGAGCCATGTGGAGAGTCACGGATGGGCTGAGCCTAGGAGGATGGGGGTGCAGCCCCTGGGTCTGCCAGAATGGTCGCTTTGACTTCAAGCCAAGGAGGATGGGTCCAAGGCTTAGAGAGAAAAAACTCCCCATCAGCCTTGGGAGACAGAAAGGCATGAAGTCCCAGGTGCCAGGCTGGTTCCCTGGAGCAGACAGAAATGAGAGCACACCCAGAAACAGTTCTCTGTGTCCTGAACGTGGCAGGGCTGGGTCAAGGTCACCCCGGGCTGGCAGGAGGGTAGGGGACAAGCTTGAAGTGGCGCTGTCAGGCCCAGGAAGGCTGGCAGGCGCTGGACCTTCCGTTGAGCAGAAGCCTCTTCTGGGATGTAAATTCATGATAGGTCCCTTCCACACAATAGGTGGGCTTTTCCTGCTTCCAAATGAGGTGAGGTCATATCTTGGACAATCAAGAACTTCCACATTGATCCTAAGTTCCTTCTTAAAAAGATGCTACAATCCAAAGTCCATCAATAGCTGAATGGGTAAACCAAATATAGTGTATCCATGTGATGAAGTATTACTCAGCTACTAAAAGGAATGAAGTACTGACACCTGCTATGACATGCATGACTCTTGAAACTCTTGCGCTAAGTGAAATGAGCCTGGTACAAAAGGTCACAAATTATATGATTCCATTTATATGAAAAGTCCAGAATAGGCAAATCCATAGAGAGAGAAAACAGATTGTCATTGGCCCAGGGCTGGGGGAGAGGGAAGGCAGTGACTGCTGAATGGGCAGCGTTTTCATTTGGGGTGATGAAAATATTTAGAAATGTGATATAGGTGGTTGTTGCACAACCCTGTGAACTCTAAACACCACTGCATTGTCCACTTTAAAATGGTTCATTTTATGATTTTAGGTTATGTGAATTTCACTTCCATTAAAAAAATGCTTGCAGATGAAACAGAAGAAATGAAATGCTATCCTGGATGCTGTGATGCAGCTTCAGGAAGTAAGACCTCACTTGCTCCCCCCGCTGCTGGCATGCTGCCTGGTTTGCCCACCCCCAGGGGCCACACAAATGCCTGACTGGCATGGGGTATAAAGGCCTGACTTTCACTGTGCCTTTGATGCTCTGAGGGGTCTCCAGATTTCAGAGCCCCCAAAGGTCTGCTGAGATGCACCCCAGCGCGACTCCTTCCTCCACTCACACCTGCCCCCTTCCCGCCTCTTGCCTTCCCTTCCCTTCCCTTCCCAGATGCAGATCCCAAGAATGCCACCTAACAGCCTCCCCACCCCTCAGCCTCCTCTCTGGGCCAGCTTTCTTGGGACCCACTGCAGCCAAATCCCAGATGGGACGACCATCTGGACCACTTGGGGACCTGAGGCCAGAACATACTCTCTGTGGTCACACAGGACAGACTGCGAGGGTCTGGGTTCCTCCGGGTGTGTCTGTTTTGATCATCTGAGGAGCAGGGTTGCAGAGCAGGCCTGTCATGGCATTTTGGTTTCACAGTTGCTTTGGGACCCCACCCAGGACAGGGCCTCTGACGGAGAGATTTGGAAAGACATTCACCCAACCACCTTGCTCCCCCAGGTTACTCGTTTCCAAGGCTTTTAAAAATAGAAGTGTGAGAACCACTTAATTGCCAAGAAGCCGTGGGGTTCTGCACCTCTGTCACAGTCATGTTGGAGTGCAGCCTGGGATGCAGGAGGAAAACAAGTTCCCGCCTGTGACTCAGACGGTGCAGGCGCACTTGGGGCATCATCTGGTGCCAGTCCCCGAGTCACCGCGGGCAGCGGTCACCGGCCAGGCGACCTGTAATTACACAGGGCAGTGGAGGCTCCTGGAGCAGCCTCCCCTCTGCCCCGGCCTCTCTTTCCAGCCCAGGGCGGTGAGCTGGATTCTTGCCCAGCAACAAGGTGGGCATGGGAGATGGGGAGCCTGGGAACTCAGGCAAGTCTGGAAGTCACAGCCTCAAAATTTCTGCCACTTACCTTCAAAATGAAAATATCAGAACTGCCTGTTTCCACAGGTCTAAGCTGTTTTCGTTAAAAAGCGTTTCAAGGGCCTGGAGTAAAGCAGGATAACATATCAAGAATTTACTTAAATGCAACAATTTGAAGTGTGTGACATTTTGCAGAATCAGGGCTGACGTTTACTTTGGTGGAAGTGATGCGAGTGGAGTGGCTGAGCCAACGATGGTGTAAACAAGATGTCACGGCCGTGGAGAACCAGCAGACTTTTCCAGAACTATAAAAATCTTCCATTTCCATGCAGGAACTGATAAGCTCATGATAAGCCGGTTTCCTGTCTTCATTAAAGATCCCAAAGGAGTTTTCCTGCCTGGGATTGACCTCGCCCACACTTCTACGTGCTCTTGGAGGGATCAAAGTGTTGAGTTTGAAAGATGTAATGCACATTTCATTTTACTGATTTGGTGAAGCATCCCCCACTTAAGTGAGACGCCACACCAATTACTGAAAACGTGAATACGTTGGCGATTTTTCGAAACAATGTAAAATAAGAAGTGACGTTATTTTCGACAAGAGGTTGGGGCAGTTTTGTGGCTGGGATGCAGAGCAACGCTAGGCTCTGTGCCCATGACCGTGGATTTGGGGATCTCACCATGTGATGTTGCCCGAGTCAGGACCTACACACACCTTGTGCCCAGCTCCTTGTCATGGATACCTGACAGCATCTGCCAGGAGGCTGGCGGAGACCAGACGTGCTCTCTGCCACCCTGACACCATCCCTCTGGGAGTTAGGACCTGACGCTTGTGGGATGGAGGGGTGTCAGGAACTATCTGTCCTTTTGCTCCCTTTTGCAGGCCACTGGGGATATAGTGCCTGGACTGGTGATTTGGAGAGAGCCTTTGTCTCCCTCTCTTCACGTTTCCTCCTGGAAACCTCCGGGCTGAGCTTACCTATTCACATCTTGAAAATGCCATCCCCAGGGCTGTCTAGTTCTAATTAGGGAAGTGGATTCAGGTTTCTCATCCTCAGCTTTGAAAAATGCTTTAAAAAAAATCAGAAGGCCTCCAATGTGAGGAAACATTGAGAAGTTTTCTTGGTGACTTTTGGAAAAATAGCCCCCTCCACTGCTAGAGAATAGTGCCAGAGCGTATGACCTGTGCAGCCACAGAGGACCCTGTGCCCAGCAGGGCCACACACTTGTTTTAATACTCAGCTGTAACATGGACGAACCTTGAGGACATTATGCTCAGTGGAAGAAGCCAGTCACAGAAGGACAAATACTGTGTGATTCCACTTACATGAGGCACACAGAGGAGTCAGATTCGTGGAGACAGAAAACAGAACGGTGGTTGCCAGGGGCTGGGAGGACAGGGAGTTATTGTTTAAGGGGTAAAGAGTTTCCATTTGGGAAGATGGAAAAGCTCTGAACATGAATGATGGTGATAGTCACACGAATGTGAATGTAGTTAATGGCACTGAATTGTACACGCAAAAAGGGTTAAAATGGCAAATGTTACGTATCTAGACGTTACCAAAATAAAAACAAAAACAGAGCTCTGCTGCTGCTGTCTTGAAACTGTTCACTTTTTAACACGGGGTGCCACGTTTTCGTTTTGCCCTGGGCCTTGTAACTTACCTAGCCAGAAGTGAACCATACTTCTGGAACCTTACTGGATACGAGTCTCCGGGGATCGGAAGATACAGTTTCTGAGTCACTCTCTGGGCGGGGCCCAAGATGCTGCATTTCTAACAACACTCCCAGGTGCTTCTGAGGCCGTGGTTTGTGGACCACACTTTGTAGCAAGAATTCGGAGCAGTGAGAGCTGGTCCAGATCCTAGGAAAGCTCCAGGTACAGTTCCCAAGGAACTTAAATGTTTTGAGGAGTGTGACTTTCGTGGTCCTTTGGGTAGCCACAGGATGCACTGAAATTTGGGCACAACCTTTTGCCACGCCCCCTACATGAAGCAGTAAACTCACCGAGTCTTCCTGTCCTCGGGGCCCCTTTTCTAGCTGGGGTAACGGTCTCTCAGTGACGCTTCCATCTCAAGACCAGTTCTTTTGCTGCCTCTGGCAGAACAGGGAGCTGGCCCAAAGGCGAGTCAGGACGCCAGGTCTGCCCCAGCAAACTTGCGCTCCTTGCATCTTCCGCAGGCTCCCACTCGCATAAACTAGACTTCCAGAAACATCCATAGCCCCGGGCATGGCTGGGAGGAGATGCGGCTTGCCCTCCTCTGACGCTCCCCTCCATCTCTCAGGACCCTGCAGGGCCCTCCTGAGCCACTCTCTGGTGCTTCGTTTCCCTAGACCCTCTGATTAGCAGAGTCCACGGTCTGTGCCCCTCAAACCTGGAACCTGGAGTGGTGAAGCTTACGGTTCTTCCAGGTTTTCATCTGTCTCTCTGTCCCCCTAACTTCTTAGAGAGCTTATGTAAACAAAACGCTGCACAGTAGTAAAAATAATGCTAGCCACCTGTGCCAGCTGTTGACTTACTGCCTCTCAGCTTCAAATGCACCCTTTTGCCTGCTCTGTGGAATGTAACACGGGCCTTTGAAGTGTTTTCCCTCTGGCGGCTGGCACTGACACTCTGTGAGTAGAGGGCATGGAGAGAGAGCCTGCGGTGGGCAGGGGTCGGCACACTGCAGGCCCCTGCAGCCGGCGTCGGGGGCTTCCCTGGGTCCGGCCCCTGCTTCTGCGGCCCGGGCGGCTCATCCAGCGCAGAGCTGCCTCAGCGCGCGGTCAGGGTGGCCAACGGCACCCGGGGCGTCAGCAAACCCGCCCGCACCTTGGGTGAGACGTCTCCTTGAACAGCTTTCTCCAGCGTCCTTGAGCACATTCCCAGCAAGTTCCCCCGCTGCAGTCCGACAGCGGCTCCTCTGCCATCCAGCGAGCTCCCCCATGCCCTCTCCAACAAGGTGTAGCTCTCGGGCTGGTGTGTGATCTCAGCCTGCAGGTTGGTGACTGTTCTCTCATCCTCTAGTCCTATATCCTTCGCTGTTACTCCAGTCCCTGTACAGTGGGCAAGTCTTTATGTTAAACGTTGCCTGTCTAAATTACCACTGGGTTTTTCTCTCCAGACTGGACCCAGACCGATAGACTAACTTAACTAACATGTATATAAACAATGACTATGTACCAGGCATGAGTTGAAGCCATATACAATGTATTTAAGATATACATTCATTTAATCCTCAAAGACAATAGGTACTCTTAATTAGCCCATCTTACAAATGGAGCAAATGAGGCACAGAGAGGTTAAGGTCTGTGTGATCTGCCCTTTTCAGGGCCTCCTCTTCCTGGTGTTGCTGTCACACCGTGTGCCGGGAGACTCGGGTTCTATTACACGAGGCACTGGCGAAGCCGCCGTCACAGCGCTGGGAGCCTGTCGTGGTGCCGGGCCCATCCTCAGGCTCCATAGCTGTTCACTGCTGTTACCGTCACTCGCTCTTTGGCGATCAGAGGGGAGGATGGGCCACATCCCAAGCAGTGTCCCTTGTTGGCAGGAAGCAGAGACCAGGTGGGCCTGGGTAGAGGGTGCTGGGTCAGAGTGGGACTAACAACATCAAAGTTCCCTCCTACTTCAGGATTTCATGACTTGAAACCGCCAGGGTTTTTATACTGGTGTACCAGAGAGCGTTCGGGGGGGGCCGTCCATACGTGATCCCTGCCCGACTCCTGTTGAGAACAGAAAGAACCCAGGCTGGTGTCAATTACCAACAGGTGCCATGATGACAGCACAGGACAGCAGGCCCCCAGAGATGGCCAGGGTCTCGGGCAGAACTGAGCTCGGGGCCCCAGCTAAGCCTAATCCTGGGTTCCAGGCACAGCTCCATCTGCAGCCTCTAGGACTCCTACCAATCACTGTGAGAGGAAGGAAGGACGCAGGAAGCGTGTTTGGGTGAAGGTCCTGGTAGCAGAGATGGGAGAAGCGGGAGCTGAAAGAACAGCGTGGGGCCTGTCACCCAACCTCCCCCAGGAATGAAGCCTGAGATTTTCCCAAGGGTCGCCGTGGGCCACAGAGCACAGGCAAGTTCGGCTCACCCTGGGTTCAAACTCCATGTCCACGGGAGTTCGAGGGCTATCGTTATTCTGCACAAGTGACTCCAGGCTGAGTGGCAGTCAGGGTGGGATTTAGTGTTCCTCCAAGCCCGGCCGGCATCTGGAGACCTCAGCAGAGAGGTTTGCTTTGAAGGAGATGACACAGCTGCAGTCCCGTCTCCCCCCGCGCCTCCCCATCTCCCACCGCCAGGAAAAATGTGGGCTGGTGAAGGGAGGCCAGGGGGGATCACCGCCAAGATGGTAAAATTAAAAAGTGATCCTTCAACTCTTTCTTATTTTACTAGCAAGAGAATTGATGGGCTCGGAACAGAGACCTGGAACTCTAGCATGAGGAGGGGCACCAACCTGCAGAATGCCGAGCAGCGTTTTATCTTGGAAAATATCATTTTACTTTGTGTTTGGCTTTGGAATACAGGGATCTATTCTCTTTCAGAGAGATGACTCTTCCCCACTTTGCCCACCTTTGGCTTTCTGAATGAACTGGACTCCTTGGGTGTGCAACAGCCCAAAGGGTGGGGGGAGGAAATTGGGGGTGGGGGGTGCCGTGCGGGAGGCCGGTTGAAAGTTAGCATCTTTCCAGGAATGTTCTACCCAAGGACAGGCTAGGTGCAGGCTGGGTTTGAGCAAGATTCCCCTATCGAAAAGAATCATCTTGGATGTTCTTTATAAACTTTATAAACTCAGTTCATGAATTTGGCTCCACAGCCATTGAATTCTTGAATTTCTGGAACAAGTTTCAGGCTTTTTGGTTAAAAAGACAGGTAATGTCTGGGTAGAGGCATCATGGACTAGGAAGGCCTGGGGGAGGGGGTTGCTGTCGGTCTTTATTATAAGCCCAGCCTAAAAAGAGTATGTATAAATTTAGATCAAGAGACACTAAATCCTTCCCATTAATAATCATAACTTTATAAACATCAAGAGGCAGTCTTGTCAAGGGCTGGCCAAGTGGACCCAGCCATGGAGCGCGCGCTTCTCCCCCAGGCAAAATGGCCCCTCTCGGCCTCGATGCTGGGCCGGCCTCAGCTGCGCATTGCCTGTTGGCAGCCGTTCGTCCCATCCCCATCTTGCCTGTGACTCCTCAGACTGTCACCCTTCCCAAGCTCCTCTTCCGTAGTCCTGATAACTATTCCTGTGCGTGGACACAGAGGTGGTGGCGGGTGTTATAGGCAGAACTGTCTCCTGTACATTCATGTGTTGAAGTCCTAACCTCCAGGACCTCAGAATGTGACCATCTGGAGACTGGACCTTTAAAGAGGTAATTAAGCTAAAATGATGTCATCAGGGCAGGTCCTAATCACATGCCCGGTGGCCGTGTAAGAAGAGTTGATGAGGACACAGACCCAGGGGGGACTGTGTGTGGGCACAGGGGCGGGAGCAGCGCCCCGGAAGAGACCACCCACCGGCACTGGATTCCAGGCGTCGGGTCTCCGGAGCTGTGGGAGGACACATTTCTGATTTAGTCACGCGGCCTGTGGTGCTCTGCTGGGGCAGCCCTAGCAAATTCCCACGATGGAGGAAACAACAAAGCAGATACGGAAGAGGTGTCTAGAACCCCTGAGAAGGCCCAGGCTGAGGACATATAGGAGGGGGTGGCCTGTAGGAAGCAGACAGGACACTGACGGGGGGCGGAACTGGCAGTCATCAGACAGCCTGGGGGCAGATGTGGGAAGAGGACCAGCCTGGATTCCACAGCCATCGCTGGAGGGGAGGGCCAATGGAGGGACAAGCCTGCCACCTCCACCCAGCATCCTGAATACTGTCCCTCCTTTCCAAAGGGGGTGGGGTCTCTACCAGGAACGTGAAGGAACAGCCAAAAGTACAGGAGACCCGTTTCCTCAGACGTAAAACACAAGCCAAGGTTCTGTTTGTCCTCTGACAACGCAAACATCACACATTTTTAGTAAGAGAGAAAATAAAAAGCCGAGAATCCACACGAGGCTCTCTAGAGAGAATTCTGTCCCTGCCACGTCCGAGGAATCTGGCCTTCGCTGGCATTTTAGCCCTGCTGGCCATCAGATGGCTGCCCAGGCAGATGGCCACAACCAGGGACCACATTAGGACTTGAGTGGGCCCCTTTTGTTGCTCTCAAAATAATATTTAAAGTTATATTTTACGACTGTGTTGGTAGAAAGATGAAGATGTTAATATTGTGCACTAAAACATTTTCTTCAGCCTAAAAGTTTATTTCTTCCTTTTGACTTTAAAAGAAATAGAAACATTCATTTCCTAAAGGAGGGTGGGCCCTGAGGGCCTTGTGGGTGACTGGGCCCTGGTCCTGGGGTGAGGGGCCTGTGGCCCGGAGGCCACACAGCCTGGGCAGGAGGGTGGGGGAGAAGGGGCTCTGGCCCCTGGAAAATGGAAAACCAGACTTGGTTCTTAGCAGAATGGGGTCAGAAGCAAGGCACCAGGGGATGGTGCCAGGCCCCCAGAGCCAGTGAGAACAGGAAGGAGAGCCTGGAAGGGGAGGGGGTGGGGCCTGCAAGGAGGGCACCTGGATGCTGCCTCACTTGCCTTCCTTGCCAGGGGTCTCAGAGGGGGTCCAGGCTGGCCCAGAGCCTAGGGTCTAGCTGAAAGCTGGGTCACGTGGCCTGGGGTGGGCCTTCCAGGCAGGAGGCAGGCAGAGTGCAGGGGGCCAGCTCCATGCCCCTGGTTGTAGCCTGGCAGGCACGGCCCATATCTTAGCCTGTTTCCTCCACGCTTTCCAGCAGAATGCTGGCCTGTGGATGACTGAGAAGTTCTTTTTGCTGGATTGTTTGCCAATGTCGTTTGTTTGTGATGTGAACCCAACCAGCCTCCTAACCAAACCCTCTGCCCCAATGGTCACAACAATTTCTAGCAGCAGGGGGCGCCCCAGCGCTGGAAGTTAAAGGGCTGCTGGGATGGGTGTGCAAGCCTGGGGCTTGGGTGACCAGGAGGGCCTGGGCTGCAGGAGAACTGGCGGGGGAGGAAAAGGCCAGAGGGCTGGGAAGCTGGGATAGACCCTGATGCTAAGGCAGCCCCCAGCCGAGACCGCTTAGGTCTAGAAAGAGCCCTCCCGGGAAGGAGAGGTCCAGTCCAGAAAAATAAATCACATGTTAATAATAATTCATCACCCCACCCCAACTCCACCTCTGAAAAGCCCTTTCCTGAGTTCCCTCCCCAGGCTCTGTGCTTCCTCCCCGAAGGGCAAAGAGAATAACTCTACTGCGGTCCAGGGACACAAGCATGGAGGTCACGAGCGGGGGTGGGGGTGGCGCTAATCTAACCCTCCCTCTGAAGGCTGTGAGTTCGAGAGTCCCTTCTAGCACATCTCTGTCTAAAAATAAACGCGGAGGAAGAAGCAGGAGATGACCCATCTTTCAGAGAGGGCCGGCGGGGCACCTCCGAGGACAGCACAGGGCCGCCCCCACTCGCACCCTCAAGGATCTTATTTGTAATTAAAACAAATGTAGCCATTTCAGCAGCGCGGGAGAAACATGAGATGAGAGCAGTCGGGGCAAATGGAGAGAGACCAGAGGAGCACGGGTAAGAAGCACAAAGCAAAGCCCGGCAGAACAGGCTTGCAGCGGCCTTTGCCAGCCGTGCTGTGCAGCTGATGTGGGTCTGACACACCCCGGTTCTTGAATAAGCTCTGAGATTTCAGCATTTGTTTTGAAAGTTCCACAGTTAGGCTGGGTCATGGAAGGTAGGGTGTCTGAGGGAAAAGTGGGGGTAAGTGCTTGAAATCTATCATATTTTATGGGGGGAGATGAGGTTTATTTACTAATTTATTTTTAATGGAAGTACTGGGGATTGAACCTAGGACCTCGTGTATGCTAGGCATGCACTGAGCTGTACCCTCCTCCCTTGACATCTATTTTAAATTTAACTTTTTCTTGTGAAAAATATCAAGCATACACAAAAGTAGGGGAGAACAGAGTAATCAGTCTTCATGTGTTTTCATCCAGTTTCAAGAATTATCAATATTTTGACATTCCTGTTTCACCTATGCTGTAGTTTTTAATTTTTTTCCTAAAATATCTTAAAACAAGTCCCAGATATATCATTTCACCCACAAACACTTCAAAATGTGAGATTGAAATCTAGCATCATTGAATTCGGGGGTTAAATGAACCTCAGAAGTCATCCTGTGTTCCAATAGGCCAGCATGGGCAGCAGACTGGGTACCCAGCCCCTGGGACACCCTGGGCCCAGGAGGAGGTAGGGTGTTCAGTGGATGCTGTAATCAGCTCTCTGCTGGGGCTTGGGGGAAAGGCCCCCTGGGTGACCGGTTTAGTTCCTTCTGTGCCCATTAGAATCCATCCAAAGGAACTTCTCTCTTTCCTCCAAATTTCCTCTGCCCCACACCACACCCTGGTGATTTGCGGATCATTGTTTCCACTTTACAGGCAAGGCAGAGAGGGCGAATGACTTGCCTAGGGTCAACCAGTTGGGGGGCAGAAGCAGGATTCTCAGTCAGTTCTGTAGACCTCCAGAGCCCCAGCAGGCTGACTGAGGGGGCCACCCACCTGCTGGGTGGCCTGTCATCCTCTGTTCACCCTCAAGATTTGACAGTCTTCTGGATGGCCGATGGTGGAGGGCAGTCTCCTGTGTTTCTCCTGGTTGGTGGCAAATGTTGTTTTTGAAAAGTCGGCTTTGGGGGAGTCATCTGAGAGCTAGGTTTTAGGAAGTGTGTTAAATGAGTGGGAGAAAGCTTTACTGGGGAGGGGGCTTCAAAGTGATCCTCAAAGACACTACTGGGAGCTCTCCTCCCCCACACTGAGTCTTTGGAGTCTCTGCTTCAGCCCTGCCCACGGGCCTCATTCCCCATTGTATCTCCTGTCCTTTGATGTCGGAGAAACCCAATTCATCTCTTTCATATCACTACAAAGGAGCCTCCTAATTGCTTTGTTTAGACAGCCTCTTTTCCAAATATTAAACATTTGGTCTTCCCAGGCACTCCCTCCCCCACCCCCAAGCTCTTAACATCATGGAGCTTGTTGCAAAATCCACTTTCCCCAAACTGGTTGGCAGATTCTTCTTTCCCTATTACCAGCCTCCACGGGCAGATCTGGACACATCACCCTCCACTTTCCCCCACGCAGGCTGCTCTAGGACACAGACCGTCCTCTGGGAGAGGGTCATTGCGGCCGGATCCTCAGCCCTGCGGGGCCCTGGAGAAGCCTCAGGGAAATGGGACAGCCCCAGTCCCAGTCACTTGAGGGCTCAGGGTGCCCATCTTCCCCGAAGCGGGCATGTGGGGCAACTTGGCTGTTGGAGGTGGCAGGCATGGCAGCTAGACCAGGGTCACCTGCCCGCCGGTCAGGGAAAGGCATTTCCAATTTCCAGACCACAAACTGCCCTTGAGTGGCCCGTGTCTCTCCAGATATCACCAGTTGGTACCTGGAGGTACAGTAGGCTCTCCCTCACTTCAAAAAAATTCACCCTGATCCTGGAGCACTCTCTCCCCTCTCCCTCCCAGTCTCAACAGCCCTGCCACCCTTCCTTTAGGTAGGGAAGTTGGTTCACATAGCTTCCTCCTCCACAGCTGTGAGAGTTCTCCCCTCTAATGCCTTTCTCTTGGTCCCATGGCCCTTCACCACCTGATGTCATGGGCACCACCGTGCTAGGCTCCATTGTCACCCTGTGCTGCTGGATCTCTCCATGGTCCCCAGAGGGTCTCTGCAGCTTAGCGCTGCTCCCTAGATGTCCCTCCTGTCTCCATGGGCCTCATTGCCCTGGTCGAGCAGAAAACAGCCTCTGTCTTCCCTGGGGATCAGGGAAGGTTTCAGAAGGGACGCGGGAGCAGAATCTTTTTCCTTCTTTCCTCCCCTCTCCCTCCCTCTTTCCCTCCCTCTTCCCCTCCTTCCCTCCTTTCCTTTCTTCCTGCCTTTCTCCTCTCTTTCAACTTTTTGTGATGAAAAATGACAAACACGTACAAAATTAAAAGCATAATCAACCCCCACGTACCTATCACCCAGCTTTAACAACTCACAGATCTTGTTTCATCCAAAGCCTCTCATCCCACCGCACCACCGCTGCCTGCCTAATACTGAAGCTAATTCCAGACATCTTATCATTCCTTGTGGAAACACTGCAGGATATGTATCTCCAAAAGACAAGGACTTTCAGAAAAACAATCACTTCTAAAAATACAAACAATTATCTTCTTAACAGCGACATCATTTTTTGATTGGCCGCTCCCTTGGTTGGCTTTCCTCAGGTGGGCTAGAAAGTGCCTCCCGTGTGCCACGTGCCCACCGGCACCACCAGGTGAGCTCATGCGATGACTAATTACCCCTGTTCACAGAAGAAGAAAGTGAAGCTCAGAGGGGCTAAGCTCTGACTGGCCAAATCTCACCGCTGCTAAGTCACAGGTCCCTCCTTCCTCCTGTTGCCCCCCCCCCAGCAGCCCTGGCTGGAAGGTTCTGGAAAATGCCGGTAACAGAACAAGAAGGCTCCGGCTTCCCAGCTGCGGGAAAACTTTCCCGTTACTATCTCTACTCGGGTCTCAGGGCAGTCGCCCCCGTCCCACGCAGTCCTTCTCCCCCACCCCAGCGGAGCTGAATTCTCCGCTGCTGGCACCCTCGCCCCCGGAGGCTGAGCAAGCCTAGGGCAGGAACGTCAAAGCGCCCTGCTTAACCGCGCCTTTCTGTGCGCTGTGACGCTGGGGGCAAAGCGACGAAGGAAAACGCACATTTTCCCAGGAGGCCGCTGCAGGAAGGCGCCCCCTCCTCAGCGCTGGCTGCGCTCGCGGGCGGGCGCCCGGGGTTGGGCGTAGGCAGGAGGCACTCGGCGCTGGGACATGTTTACCTGCTTCTTCCTCGGTTTCCTATTCCTCCCCCGCCACCCCTGGACAGAAGCTCGGGGGTTCTTGGGGAAGAATAGTTCCTTTGTGTTTTCTTTCTTTTCTTCCTGCGCCTAATTAGGAATTATGCTTGGGAATCGAGCTAATTAATCTCTGCCAGTCCAGGGTGAGATCAAGCTCCTCGCGCTATCAGCGTTGATCAGTAACTCACTGCTGAAAGAGTCTGAAAAACAGCCCTGCTCCTTTCAGCACAGGCCTTAATGAGGGTGAGGCGGACGGCCTGGAGGCGGCCTGGAATGAGGGGTGTGGTGTCAGGAGACGCTCCCGCAGCTGGAGCCAGCGTGTGAGGTGGCCCTGCAGACAGGACGTCCCAGGGCCCAGGGCCCCACGAGGCAGGGGCCGGAGCCTCAGCACCGTGCTGCTTTGGAACATTAACCATCTTCCCTGAGCTGCGAGGGTGGTCGCTGGGAGTATCGAGACGGCAGAGAAAATCTGTCACCACTGATGGCTGGGTGTATTTCAGGACAAGGGGTCCCTCCTGCTGGCTGACCAGAGGCCCTGCCCTGGGCTGGGCAACCAGCTGGGCCCAAGAAGCATCAGCTCTCCAGGAGAAAAGACTCGGGCTTGTAGGAAGGGGCTGACGAAGGCCAGAGAAATGGGAGAAAGCAAAGCAAAAAAAATCTCACGGGGTTTCAAGGGACAGAGGAGGGAAGACCTCACCCTGAAGCAGGGGGAAGGTGGTCTGTTGAGAGTTTCTAAAACATCTGTGCTCTCCCTGCGGGTCCTTGTGGCCTTAGGCAGATCTTCAGTGATACACCGATGGTCCTCACCTCCAGAGGGGAAGACACCAGTGCTACTTCCCAAGGAGACTATCAAGAAAGCAGAGAAGAAAACCATCAGAAAGAGGCTGTGGAGTTCAAGGAGACCAGGATGTTAGACCTTTGTAATGTCTTTAAATTAAAGCCTTTGGATCATATCAAATTTATTAAAATGAGCTCAAATCCCATACTAAACAATGATTTTGCTATAAAAATTTGAAATGATTTTTGTAATTGTTTTTGAAATTAATTTCATTTTTGCAGTTAAAAAAAAATCTTCTGGCACGATATTTTTACAGATTGCAGATGTTTTCTCCAGCTTTGACAGGCTTGGAGGCCTTGGGCGTTGCACCCAAGGATAAAATGGCCTGGAGAGCCTAAGACACTACAGCCAGGCACCCTGTCTAGTGGGGTGCCCACCCTCAGGAGTGAGAAAGGAGAAGCTGGCAGCATGCAGCAGGGCCCCACGTCAGTTCTGGAAGGAGACTGGAGGTCTAGAGCCAAAGGGAATAGAAAATCCCCTTAAGGTTGTCTTCTGGGATAATTGAGTAAAGAGGGAAAGAAAAAGAAGACAAAGAAAAATATTTCTACTCTTGTGAACATGCCTTAAGTATAGGGCAGAGGTAAGAGCTCCTGGGCCAGGGGCAGCACAGGGACACACCTGAGAACAATGAGGACATCGTGGCTGTCCAAACCCTGTGGACTGTCCACCGACCCTGAAGGCAGGGCCCATCACACTGTCTGGTGAAGAAGAGCAGAACACTAAACACAGCAACTTTAGGGACTTGGACCGGTTGTACCAGCCCACATCACAGCCCATGAAGACAGAGGAGCAGTGGGATTCGTCCTTTTTGATAATGTGTGTAGGTTTCCTTGACCGCAGAATGCCAGAGGAGAAAGAACTGCAGTTTTTGAAATTCTGATCAGCCTGTTGAGGTCAGCCACAGCCCCAGTGACAGCAGAAGACCCCTTGGTTGTGCTCTGCCAGTCTGTAGGCAGCAGCAGTGAGGTGCGAACCATGGGGGTGCGCCTCTGAGGTCTCCCTACAAGGGATGAGCTGTCAGGGGAGGGCAGTTAGCTGTCAGTCTTCAGGTGTAGCACCTTTGTAGTGTGCAAACTGAGGCCTGTCCCCCCAGGTAACTCGAGGTGACTGCCTGACACAGGGACACTGGTCCCTTACCATTTCTGTCCAACACAAGAGTCATCCATAGGCAATCTCTTTGGACCTCAGTGGACTTGCCCAATACTTTCTCCAGAGCTACAGGCAGCCTGAGGTTCTTCCTACATAATTCTACTTCCTTCTCCTCCTGCATCCTAGTCTGAGGGCCCTTATTACTCCAGACTCCTTTCTCTTGTTTCCCACACGTACTACCCTCCAGTAGATCCCTTGCATTTCCAACTCCATCTTGCTACCTGCTTCCTGAGGATCCAAACTGACAGAGCTGCCAACCAATACAGTGTGACTGGGAAAAAAGCCTACTGGCTCGCTCTTTTGATGTGAAGGTTTTTAAAAAAAGTCCTCTGAAATTGTAGGCATAGAGGGGCACTGAAAATGTTTCACTGGATTGCCCCCAAAGACTGTAGACGCCAGCAAAGATGGGCTTACATCTTCTTAGGGTTTGTTTTATAACCACTTACCTCTCACCAGGATGGCTGGAGAGGAATCCTCTTGGGAGCTGGTTATAAGGAAAGCTACTATTTATTTAAAAATACTTATTATTTATTGAATACTTATGTGACAGGAACTGTGGTAAGAGCTTTCCATACATTGTTTCATTCAATACTTACACAATTCTAATACATGTCTCCATTTTTCAGATAAGGAACTGGGTGTTGAGCCTGGACTTGAATCAAGGACTGTTTGATGCCAAAGCTAATACTCTTTAACCTTTAACACACATACACACACATGTGGATGCACATACGCACGCACACAGTGTGATGTATATTTAAATTCTGAGTTTCTATGGAAGAGAAAAAAATGAATTAGAGGAGAGAAAAATGAAAGAAAAAATGTAGAGAGAAAAAAAAACTGAAGCTACTGAATAGAACTGGACTAAAAATCTGCAAAACACAAAAGAGAAAGTAAAGCTAAGGAGTTTTTGCAGGACAAGTTTAAAGTGTCTTGATCTATGAGCTTGATTACGAGCTATGTGCTTTTGGAGACGTGCAACCTCTCTGGGCCTCAGTTTTTATAGATCTATAGATAATGCAGTTGATGAGATTTTACTTCAGCTCTAACATTCTGTATTTTCTTCTTAGATGTAGACTTTTATTTAGTTTATCATTTTGTATAAAGAGAAATCAAACTGAATTGTTTGTTTTCACCAAATCCCACAAGGAGTAAAATGATCTGTCAGGCCTCCATAATGTGAACAGAGGATTTCATAATGCATCAAGAGAAGCAATTTGCTAGGATCCAAGAGGCTGTGATGATGATCTTGGGTATCTCATACCCAGACCCTCTGAAGGTTTGTCCAAGAGTTTGCCCGCTGTTTGTCTTAGGCTCGTGCCTGGCACTAAGTCCTCATGGATAATCACTACGCGTATTTTTGGTGGTGGAGGGTGAGTGGGGGTGTTATGTGAAAACAGGGATAGAAGCAGAACTTTTAATCTGAAAACAGTAAACAGTACCATTTCGTAATTATGACAAAGGATTCTGTGAGAGAAGGGACATAAAACACGTGAAAGTACTTCAAAGAATGTTAATTTGAAAATCCTCATTTGAGTCTTTCCATCTTCGTTTTTCTCCAGATCGACAAATAAGTAGATTTTAACTACTAATCACTGTTTGGTTAACTCTTGGGAAAGGGATAAAAGGCCACTATCAGCAGAGAGGGCAAGAAGAGAAATACACAACCCAGACAAGTTATAGACAAGATTATCAACCGAGTGCTACAAGCCTGATTCTGCCCTGACGGCCTCCCCAGATGATGTCATCGACCCCACACATACGGGAAGCAGAGTGGGCCCTAAAAATCTTCACCACACGCGCAAAAAAGTGAATACATGGGGTGATGGATTTTTTAACTAACCTTACTGTGGTAACTGCTCTGCAGTACATATATCAAGTCATTGCACTGTACACCATACACATACACAATATTATATGTCAATTCTATCTCAACAAAGCTGGGGGAAAAGAAAGCAGAGCAGTGTGGGCATTTCTGGCAGGAATGAGATGGAGGAAGGAAAATCAAAATGCATTATTGTTTGAGAGAGGAATGTAAAAAACTCACTAATTTACTATGTTAAAAAAAAAGATGGCACATTTATTGCTACATAAATGTTATATACATATTGTGTTTTCTGTTACAGTGACAGAAAAAATTTTGAACTTCTTGCTGCTGGTTGAAAAGGTTTATCAATAATACCTTGAATTTGACACAGGATACAAATCTGCAATAAACCAACAATGGAAACTGGAGAACAAGATGAGAAGCAATTCATCTCGGACAATTAGCTCTTACAATACTCCATAGGTACTACACGGTATGCTAGAATCCTACTATGGTCTTAAAATGCTATTGTAAATTTCTGATATTAATGAACAGGTTATGGTAAATAACCCTACATTTTTACTACCTAATATAATAAAATAAAGTAAGAAACTTTTTACTGAAAACTTTTCGATTTCAAAAATCTAGAAAGAGTAATATTTAGAATTCAAGAAATTTTCTTACAAGATTATTGTATAAAAGACTAGCTACTGTGAAAAATAAGCCAAATGTTTTTTTCTTTCTATTTTATGAAGGAAAGCTTCTGGGCATACTGCAAAGTCTAATATAGCGAAAAAGACAACAAGCTCCGAAGAAAAAAGGCCAGGCAGTGGCATATGTTCACTCACACATCATAAGCAACGACTTCTGTTTAGCTGATTAACACTGAAATGAAGAACAAGGCCACAGATAGAGTCTGCTGTAACTGGAGAATAGAGGCAAATTAAAGTAACCAAAAAGTCCACTAAGTTCACAAAAGACTGATTTGCTAGGAATCATCCTGATTGGAGGATCTGAAGTTCTGTCTTCATTGTTTTTGTTCTTTCAAATTAACAGAAATCTTTAAGTTACATAGTGATTTGGGTCCTTTCTTCTGTGTGCTGATTGCCATTGTTAATATTGGCTACAAGGAATTATTAAGCCAAGACAACCGTGTTTAGCATGGTTTTCTCTCCCAGGGTTGTTGTGGCGGAAGACAGGTTTCATGGAAGTTCGAAGTGATTATGATGTCTTAAAAAAACAACTCTTAAGGATGAGAGACAGAGGGGTGCCTTAATGCACAGTATTAAGATGGACTGACAAGGACTGGTTTAATGCTAATCTGGCTCGTCTTCTTGGGACGGGGCAGATGGTCTGCAGTTGATGACTTCACCCACTGAATTCCTCCCACTGGCTAGCCATCCAAATGACAGAGAAAGAAAGGCTAGAATAAGGAAACACAGGTGACCACTGCTCTTGTATTCCATTAGGTAATTAGCCTCAGAGTGGTGTGTTCATTTATCACACTACCTGCCTTGGTGACTACCGGGTGGTTATGTTCAACATAATCACGGCCTGAAAATCTTTTGTATTTTAAATCCGTTTTGTGCTTACTTACAGCTAACACTTTACAAGTACTATTATGTAGTACTTACTGCTTGGAAAACAAAGCAATTTCTAAAAAGTAAATTCTTTCCTTGTAATTTACACTTCTTGCTATTACAAGCTTTACTATGAAACCTAGAAGCTTGAAAAGTCTTGATTATTAGAAATAAAGCAATGTTTATTTGGGGGAAAATCTAGGGGACAAAGTTCCCCCTTTTAAAATCTTAGCTAGGCTATGGTCACAGATGGTCTCTGCTTATCACTGTAAGATAAATACGCAAAGCACAGAGGGCTACGTGGAGGATTCTGGACTGTGACCATGAACTATTCTGATTCAGAGACCAAATACAACACCCACAAAGGAAAAATAAAAATGAATGAAAAAAATGAGAGCGAGAGAAATGCTATACCAAGTAATATTTTCCTATTTCATGGAAAACACTATTCATATGGCAAAAGGATAGGAGAGGGCAACAAAAGACTTTTCCCTTCCTTTTTAAGACACTAATAGGTATGCCGGGAATGCTAAGGGCCAATGGTTGTCACTGCTTTGTTCTCTGCACGTGAACAGCTTTAACGAACGCTGGCATCAGCTGAGTGTAGATCAGCTTTTCCACATTAACTTTTTCCCTTTATATGTAGACCTTACAGTTCCATAACAATAAATAAAATTTGTAGTTACAATGCATTTGTCAATTCAGTTTAGGCACAAGGCAACTTCCACGGTGAGTGGAGAGATCGAGACAGTCTCTGATTGTGCAGAAGCGACACACTGCTCACAACAAAATGATCCGTTGCAAACATCTCGTGGGCTGACGTTCTATCTGATGAGCTTCCTATCTTCACTTCGGATGGAAGTGTTGACCAGTTGCTTTGATCGCAGGATTACATTTGCGTTTCTTGCTTCAGATGTTCTGTTTTTTCTTCTCCCTCCTATCAGGTTTGTGTCTTCAGATAATCTGAGTTGTCCAAGTCCTTATGAGGAGAGGTCACCTTCTATCTAGCCTACTGATAACTCTGGAACTGCGGCAGGGAGAGCCAGGGGAGAGAACAGAACCAATTAGGACATCACTGTTACACACCTCCCCAGAAACAAAACAGAACAAGCTGGTATTCCTCACTTATCCCCAGGTTTTCACTGAATTAGCAGTCTGCTACATGACTTATAAATGAGGTTTTTTCTTTTGAGGTGTAACTCAAATGGTTTTTACTTGATGTATGTGGGAAGATTTAAAAAAATCCTGTAATTATAGAATCACAAGACAAAGGATTATACAACAGCTGTGGCAATTATGCAAACCTTCATTTTGGCAACATTCAAGTTGGCAACCCCTGAGCTCTGAGGTTCTACTCATCTGGTGGAGAGACAACGCTAAAGCATATTTACTGCTACATCCAGTCCCCTGTACTGTTACTTGTTTACATCCACCTTCTTTAAACTGAAAGTTTATGAGGGCAGGGACCATTTTGTACTCATCTGGACAATGGCCCCAGTTCCTGGTGCATTACAGGTAGGTCTTCAATAAATGTTTATTCAATGCATTTATTAAGAAAACTTTATTAGTACAAATTTTATATTTATATTCTTAATATAACATCCATAGTAGTAGTCCTGAAATTCCCCATTTCAGCCATTTTGGATGGAAATAGTTTTAGGAAGAACCACACCTTTCACTTCCTTATTAAACAAGGACCATGGTACAGTTCTGCTCTTGGAGATGGAGAACTGAGACATTCAAAGCTACTTGGCCTTACGCTATGTGGTGGCAAATTCTTGTGCTTTTGTAGTCATTCTGTGGCCATTTATCATCCATTTTGATTCTAGTAGTCATTTCCTGCTGCCCAATTGCTTGCTGGTATTAATCTGCTAATCAGTTCTATAAAGAATTGAAGGTTATCAGGTGAAACCAGATAACCACCTTTGAAACAAGCAGTCTTTAAGACATATTTTGAGGTAATAATAACTAGCCTATGAAATCTTATGAAGCAAGTGCGTTTACTACATTTCTTATAAACTTGGAAACCCCCAACCCCTTAAAAAAAAAGATTCTTGATGTCTTTTAGATGGGTGAGAATGCTCACGGTTTAATTTTAACCTAAAGTGAGGGAATTTCCTCATTACAGAGATAAGGGTAGCGTGATGAAAGCAATATGAGATACAGAAGCAGTGAAAGAACAGGAAGCGAACAGAAAGGCTGAAGAGAGATGTGAGGCAGGGAGAGGGAGCCGAAGGATGTGAGGCAGAGCGAGAGAGAGACTGGAAAGAGAATAAAGGAAAACGGGCACAACAAACCAGAGAGAGAGAAAAGCCAGGCTCTGAGGTCACGTGCCAGCTGAATGGAAAGCGCTCGTCTCACAGCCTGGTGGTTACAGGGGACCGAGCACAGGAAGTCTCCTCTACATACTCAGAAAGTCACTTTCACATTGAGAAACACTGGCTTATTTTTATTTCAAAAACTTCAAAGTTTATTTTTGAATAAAAATATTATTTCATTATATCCATTGTTCCCACACAGTATGAAACAATGGCTTGAGTTTTAGAGGACCTATAATTTAACTAGCTCTTTCTTGCCTAAAGTCCCTTTGACATACAGTTTGTTATACTGCTGGTTTTTTGTCTGCTGTGGGAGAGGTGATTTAGAGTTTTCTCCAGTGTGCTAGTATTAGAACTAGAATTGACACTTAAATAATTACATCAACACCTCCTCCTTTCGTCCCCAAATAAAACCTTCAGTTTTGGTCTTCTTGATCCTAGGAAGGATAATATGAAGAGGTGGCAGGAATCAATTTCTTCAGGAAAAAGTGAGTTACTGATTGATGTCTGTAGTTTACATAATATCCTATCAAATTCCAAACTTTCAGCTTAAAATGAGACAGCCACAAAGATGACAAAATGATACTTTTTCCTGCTCCAAAACTTCCATCCATTTACCTTTATTTGCTGCTTTTTCTCTGCTGATGAAACTAAGAAAAGAACTATACATGCTGAAGGCAGATAATAAAAATGAAGTCACCAGTTCTATTCCTAATCCATGCTTGCAGCTCTATTTTGTTACTCACCCAGATATTGTATTAGTCTATATTACTTTCTGTCACCTAAATACTAGTTTTACAGCTTACAGATAATGTGAATACCTATAGTTAAGAAAAAGACAATTCATATTATCTAACCACTTGGGCAACAACCTCAAAGTGAGCTGTTCTCACTTTGTTAAAAAAAATAACAAAGAAGCAAACTGTGTTTAGTACATGAAGAGGAAAGTAAAAAGAACAGTGTTTCAACAAGTAAAATTCCCGAAAGAAGGGCATTCTGGTTCTATCATGTACAACACCTGTACATTCTTTAATAGGAGAAGGAACATGTATATTACAAACTTACATTAGTGACCCAAATGGAAGCAAGCAGTAACTCTTTTGTATATAAAGATCCATGACAAAGAAGAGACAGACGGTTACAGAAAAGTGGTTGATGATACAGCCAAGTATTTCTGAGCAGAAGGAGGAGGAGCATGAGTGGAAGCAAAAGTATTTTTTGATAGATGAGTCACTAGTGGCACTGTTTTCTTCTTGGGTGAGAATTATATTCATGTGCAAGAGTACACATGATGATCCAGTACAGGAGAACCCCAAATTCTTTACAAATCAAAGGATACTATCTCACACTGAAGGCAACAGTAATTTGTATAAAATGACACTGGCTCTCTGAGTATGATTATGTAACAGAAAGGTAAACCACTGGGATTGCAAATTACATGTGATCTTGACCATGAGCAATACCACCAGATAATTCTGTTCAAAGGTTCTAACTCAGTTTAAGATGAATCAGGTACTTTCTTTTTGTACCCATACTCACCTGGCTGATGTTTACATATGACCCATAGGGTTGGTAGTTTCACTAAGCCCAGGATGGGTTCCTGGCAGCGTGGTTGGTGGCTCTGCCGATACGGCAGAAACTTTTTCTTCTTCCCTTCTCTTAAGGCAGGCTGCTTTGGGGTTAAGGTTCCTCTCTGAAATAGGGAAGAGTAATTTTATCATTATAATCACAAGTCATGAATCACAGACTGTTGGGTCTTAAGCTGAACAAATTGCTGTTATTTTTCCTTTCTGTGGGGTTATCAGTCTCTGGGTAACTTCATTCGCATTCTGAACATCACATAGAGGCAACGATGATGTGCTAAATGAACCCTAAAACTTACACTTCGTCCTGACCATTTTGTGTTTTCTTATGATTTAGTCTTCGAGGATATGACTTGATCTAAATCAGCATCTAAAAGTAGTTCTTTTACTGCTTCATCGAAATATTTAGGCAAGTCCTGTTACTAGTTCACCAAATCTCTTCAGTGTCCTGCTAAGACATGGCACCTTGAACTGTCGGGAATGCTGACATTCTCTGTGTACCTGCAGAGAGACATCTGTGCTTTACCCACAATGTTACCAGTTCAGAAAATAGTAAGAGATACCCTCAGCCATCTCTCCATAGGAAATGTGCCAACTCCTTCAGGAAGAGAGGGAGCTGGTGCCCATCCTGCTTCCCTCCTTTGACACATATGTAGAACGAGATGACTGAGATGTCCTTCCTACAGTTGGAGGTGTGACTGAGAGGTAATAAAAACCTTTCCTGCTTTGTATATAAGATAGTAGAGAAGACTGAGAAGACTGAATGGAACTTTTGATGTGAGTTTAAAGTGTGGGGTATTACCATATGAAATAAAGGTAAAGAAAATCCACTGAACTGAAGACCCACTGGATCAAAATCTACTCAGGAACTGCGGTTCCTAGTATAATTTCTTTAAGTGAGTTTTAAGTACAACATATTTAATCCATGACAGCTCCTGGTGTAGTTTTTTGTTTCTGATTATAACATAAGTATAAGTTAAAAGTTGTTACACTTACTTTTATAAACTGATTAAAAAAGCCCCAATGGTTATAATATAAAAAAGGTCACTTAAAATTAGCTTGCAATGAAAATAATATTTTGTAGAAGTTATGATTTTTTTACATGTTAGATTTTCTTGAAATGATGGCCCAGCTGAACGCAACATAGTTGAGCATTTTTTTTTCCTTAAATGTATTTCCTCTTTCAGGGAAAGTAGAAACACTTGAATGAATATATCTTAATACACATTTATAGTTCACTTCTGAGTTTAAAAAAAGTAGACAGAAGACTTTGTTTTGGTGAACCCAGCCGCCTCTACTGACTATTACTCACACACGATTACACTGCATTTCAGAGTCCTTATTCCCCAAGCCTCTGTGTTTAGGAAAAGACATGAAGCCCATACAACTCTGGGGAGGCAATGAAGGAAGAGAGGTACACTCTTACTTAATTTATTAGGATAACTAGCAGGAAAAATCAGTATCATTATGTAAAAATATTAGGAGCTGCTTTCTTAACCAGTAATTGTGCACCTCTAATATATGAGAAGTTTGTCTTTCATTAGGCGTCATGTCCCCTTCACTGTGTAGGCAACAGTCTCATGTAGTGACCAGAGAGACTGAAAAGAGGGCATACATTAATACATAAAATCTAAAGAGGAGGAAGTGAGATATGAGTATTTTCTAACTGAAATATTTCTCTTGTAATGGAACATTACTCTTAGCTAACTATGACTCTGTCACACTAGGATCTAGGAGGCATGATCAAAATAGTTGGAAAGGACCAGAACCAAAAACTCAAGTTAGGCAAGATTTTACAGAGTCCTACAGTGAGTGAGACAATACTCAGGACTGGAAGAACCAAGAGAATACTACAGTAAGTTCTCGGAAATGTAAAGTGAGCTTTGAACAGGGAACCATATTCAGTATCTTATAACCTATGGTGAAGAAGAGTATGAGAAAGAATGTATGTATGTTCCTATGTGACTGAAGGATTGTGCTGTACACCAGAAACTGACACGACATTGTAAACTGATTGTATACTTCAATAAAAACATATTTAAAAAAAGTAAAGTAAGCTTTGATCCCCAAAAAGCAAAAACTAGTGCTGTTGCTTCATATTCCCTGGTATGTGTGAGCAGCCCATGGCAAATATGTTAAGTAGCCAAGAAGGACTGATACAGAGGTTAAGAAGTCAGACATTACCTGCAAGGAATGAGAAGTGATTATCTTTCCCACATATCTACTGACCTCTGATATGTGGCTGAGAACTTGCCTCTCTTATAATACCATCTTCTTAACATGTTGATGGCACAATTTTTAGCTAACTCAATAGTTACTTTCTAAAATTATATCTATGTAGCCACACCTTCAAGTCAAGAATTTCATATTGATGGTTTCCTTTTTCATATGACTATTTGTTTTTCCTATAGTTAATAGTTGCCTTGCTTTCATTTGTTAGTAATGCTAACTTTTCATTCCCCCCACAATGGTCTAAAAGATCTAACAAATGCCTCTCAACATTTCTTCCTAAAATCTCAAACACATTATCATATTATCTATTAATTCAATATTTTTCCTCTGGAAACCTTTCTTCTGCAGCTAATAGCCTTCTGTTTTCAATGTGGACTGATTCTTTTCTAGGCCTAGTAGTTCCTGTTATGGGATTTTCTTTTGCTGTTCTTGTGTCCTTTGTTTCCCAGAACTTTGTCTTTGTTGATTATGCCCTTATTTGGCCCAAGCATATGTTCTAAACACTTTCATTTGGTGTACATGGGAGGTAAAATTTTAAAGTCTCTGCATATCTAAAATATCTTTATTCTACTTTCACATTTTAGTTAATGGCTTGGCTAAATACAGAATACTAGGTTGAAAATGATTTATCCTCAGATTTTTGAAGGTATTGTTCCAGTATCTCCTGGAATCCAGTACTGCTTATTCAGAATTCTGATGGTATTTTGACTTGTTTGTTCCTTTGTCTCTGAGCTACTTAAATTTTGTCTCTAAAAGCTTTATGATATTCTTTTTAATCCTGATGCTCTTAAGTATCATGATGATGTACTTTATTTTTGATTTGTTTGTAATTGAGTTTTTATTTATTTTTTAATGGAGGTACTGAGAATTGAACCCAGGACCTTGCGCATGCTAAGCACGTGCTCTACCACTGAGCTATACACCCCCTCACGATGATGTATTTTTGCTTCAGGTCACTTTAAAAATCATCATTCTTAGCACAAGATTAGATTTTTACCAATCTTGAGACATGTATTCTTCAGTACTGGTAAATTTCCTGTACTATTGCCACAATAATCTTCTTCTCTCCTTTCTGCTTTTATTCTACAAATCCTATTGGTCAGATGTTGGACTTTTAGATGAATCTTCTCTAACTTTATTAGTTCTTCTTTCCTGCTTCTCATCTCTTTGCGTTCTACTTTCTATGAGATTTTTCTCAGCTTTATCAGCCATCTTATCGATTTTTCCTAATGCTTTTCGCATGTTTCTGTTTTCTTTTGAGTTTCAATTTTGTTTGATTTGATCTCAGTGTCCCTTTTTCATGGTGGCTTTTCTTAAATCTTTGGTTGTCTTTTCATATTAAAAGACACCAACTGGTAGGTTTTACTCTATGGTAATCCAAAAGTGAGATGTTATTGCTCAGGAATTTCTAAACCTGGAGGTCTTTAGAGTATTTAGTTTCTCTAGAAAAGAATTACCCAGTTTTCTTGAGGATAGGGGTAGTATACTTTGCTGCCAGCACTAGGGAAGCAAAGCAGGACACAGGGTTGAGTCCCATTGTTCAGCCTCATGCTTCACCCATTCTCTGTTCTTCCTGGTGTTCCAGATTTGCAGCCTTTCTGATTTCATTTTTTTCTGCAGAAAATAATTCTCCTGTCTATGGTGGAAGGGAAGAGAGGGCAGAAGCAATAAGAAATAGAGAGGAAACGGATCAAACCTTCCATAGCAAACCTTCAATGAATCTTTTTTTTGAGGTCTGATGCCTGAATTCTCCCTTCCCCAATAATTAGTACCTCCAAAGAGCAGTGCCTTTTTCAGGAGCTAGGGGCCCCATGAGGCAAAATGTTCTGCTTCTTGTTGGTATTCCTTCCTGCTCCACTTAATTTCTTCTGCCGAGATAAGTCAGCTACCACTATTCCACGTTTGCTCTTACATACATTTTTGCTCTCACATCTGTTACTGTCTTCTTTCCCAATTGTTCTTATGGGTTGATGCCATTTTTATTCCTTTCAGTGGAGATGTAGAAAGGAAGTAGTGTATTATCAATAAGTATGTATGTTAACACTACCATGTCTGACCATCTCACTGCAACTGAATTAAAATCTACTAAGGGTAGGGTCTGGAAATTTGTTTTGGAAAAGGAAAAGCCTCAGGTGATTCTGGGACCAGCCAGATTTGAGAACCACTGTTCTAGCTCATTCAGTCATCTTCAAACCCACTAAGAGACCAGGAAACAAAAATCCTAGTAGTTCCAAGTCCCTAAATTATCACCAGAAGAGAAGGGAGCTTATTGAGAGAACCTGTGAAAGAGTTTAAGGAGTTTAAGTGTTTGACCACTAATTTAATTTTTAGTAAAGCAGAGAGTACAAACTTGAAGGTATTACGTGAAATCTGCTGAGGATTAGTAAAATTATAGTCTTGATAATGGAAAGGCTTAAATTGGCAATGATAGAAACCAGATGGGATTTGATCTGTGGTGCACCAAGGTACAAAAAGTGCTCTGGCAAAATCTGAGGCTTGGAAGGGAAGGCAATTCCTGTTATTCTCAAGGATGCACTGCTAGACCCAGGCCTGACTGCCCTCCTGGTATAACCACTTGTCTAGCGATGACAGGTTGTGGATAGCTAGATACAGTCTTGGAACACTATCCCAAACTAAATGGGGAGTCCAGAGAGGCCAGAGGATGTCCAAAGTAGGTCATGTAAACAAAATGTATGTGTTTATAGAAACTGCCAGGCCCAGCAGCTGCTGGGTTAGTCCCCTGCAGGGACAGGCTCTCAAAAGTGAACAGGTTATCAGAATAACTCAGAGCTGCTGGAGATAGAGTGCAGGGAAGAACAGTAGTTATATAAAAATCTGAAGGTCCTGCGATAGCCAAGGCACAGGTGTTATGGGCTACATGAAGTATTCTAAACCCTGTCAGACAGACAGCAGAATGCCTTTCAAGGAATCCTGCGTGAATCCCAAGGCTTTTCCATTAAGCTATAAAATAAAGGTTCTGGACTTTGAAACCCAGAGTCTGAGGGTGGGAGAAAGGTAGGCTTTTATGAATAGTAAGGCAGTCCCTATTGAAGTTATAGTTCAGTATATTTAAGTTTTGTTCACTCTGATCAGTCAATGGCTCTTTATATAGAGCTTCCCAGAATTGTGTGAAAAAGTATTGACCAGAAAGTTAGTATGCAGCTGGATAAGCCTAATGTTAGATCTTCTCTCAGCCTGAACTTTTCTATCCCAGGTGTTTACATAGAACCACAACAAGATCAAATCTTACAAATGAATGGGTAAGACCCACCCATGCATGGTGGAGTTTACAACTTTTTTTCAAATATAGAGGTTATTTCTCATTTTGGTGGCTAGATGTGAGAGCAGTCATCTCTGATCTTAAAAAAATATTTTTAAGAACACAAATGAGTATACTGTAACTCTAAACTGAGGGAAGGAAAGGTGCTATATAGGAGTAAGTTCTGGCATCACTGTTGTCTAGTCAGTAAGACTTTTACAGGCCTGGTGGAGGCAACAGTCTTGACAATAAATGGCTGAGTAGAGTCAGAGTAGAAAATACTTTGGGCTGCAGAGAAAGATGACTACTTGGACCACTGAACACAGGTGCCTCACCGCCTTCAGGAAGAGACAGTGAGCGTCAGACACCACTGAAGAAAAACATTTGGTAAAGTGACAGGAGATAGTAAAGGCTCAAGGAACAACTGCTCCTGCCACAGATGAGTAGCATTATAAGTATTGCAAGGGAGTCTTTAACTTCTTGAAGATCAGGTTTTGTTACCGTTTACCCTTTACAGACATTCAAGGGCCTTAAGATAATAGGAGCAAGTATCTGGTTTTAGTGATAGGTTGGTTAGGCACAAAATAATCTAGTCATCATTCTTATTCATTAAAAACACTGAAGAGAAGTGGATAAATGAATTAATTACTAGCGTATGTTTTCCTGAAAATGTGTTCAAGTTCTCTAACTCTGGTTTCCTTAGAAAGAGTATTCTTTCTGTAATCAGTGCTGAGGGTCCTTTTTGTGGTTGTCAAGCAACTGTCCACCCCTATTCTTTTTTCTTTTCCAACTTTCCTTAAATATTCTATAAATACCCAATAAATAAGGGAGACAAAGTTGCTCTTAAGAAAGAGAGGTTAGAGGTAGGGTCTGGAACTCAAGGCCATTATCTATAAGTTCTTTGTAAAAAGGCTTAGGATGAGGCATTCACAACTTTGGATAAGAAGATACACAGGTTTATACAAAAAAGCAAGCTTGGTGATAGAACCTCTCAAGGGCTGGAAGCTTGTATTAATTGATAACCCAGGGTCTTGAACATAGCTAGCTAGGACAGAGGAGGTATGCAATAAACATGTGGTCAAAAAATAAAGTCCCAAAATTTCTTTAAGATTCCATCAAACTTCTTGAAAAACAAAACAGTTGGGAGAGCTGTCTGAGTCAGCAGTGGATAATCCAGTACAAACCACACTTTCATCCTTGGGGACACACAAGCATGCCAGCGCATATTTATCCATGAAGCTAATGGCATTCCTGATCAGGGATCAACAAAGAAGCTCTGACACCTCACCGACATGGGTATAAAGGACATTCACAGGAGGCAAAGCCAGGAGAGGCCATGGCCAGGCATGCATTAAGCAGCAGGGCTTCAGGGTAAAGTAAGCAAGAAACTGAGTACAGAGAAGTAGGGCAGATGGAAGGAACTGGGAGGAAAACAGGTCTAGGCAGGTAAATTCAACAGTGTGGGAGACCAGAGTCAACAAGAGCAAGAGGCACAAAGCACTAACGCTGAGCAGCTGGCGGAGGCTGGCTGTTCACCGCACTGTTTCAAAGAGTTAGCCTCTACTGGTCTGTGGGAGGCACTGAACCCACAGATATTGACCAATACAGTGAGACAGAGGTGAGAGGACTACAGAGAAAACTTGATCCAGATGATGCAGTGGCAGAAGTACTAGGGGAACTTACAGACAACTTGCCCGAGCAGAAGAGTGCATGGACACAGAAATGTCTGCCCACCGGAAACAGAACAGCTACAGATCTCTGCCAGTCCTACTTACCTCTGACTTGTTGTTCTAGACTAAGAATGACTGCCACAGCCTGGTGAAGAATAAGGAGTTTTGTTTGGGGTTTTTCACTCTTTAAGTGAAGCTGACACATTCGACCAAGCTCTTTGAATGCCTCATTAATATCCCGCACACGCAAGCGTTCTCTGGCATTGTTAGCCATCCGCCTTTCCTTCTCCCTTTCTATCTTCTGTTCTGGGTTCAAATCCTCATCTTCATTAGTACTGCTGGAAGACAAAGTAACAACAATGTCTGTTAGGTTCCCTATAAAGTAAGATATGCTTATTGTGCAGAATTATTAAGTATAAAAATGAAAATGACCAATACATTTTACCAAGTGGTAGCAATAGCTAACACTTACTATGATCGTATATTTCTTTCCAGTCTTTCCTCAATGCAAATATATTATATAGTTGAGATTATGCCACACATATTTTAAAATGCATTTTTCATTGTGTATTCCAGCATAAAGACTTCTCCACACTAGTGAAACTCTTCATAAGCATAATTTGAATGACTACCTAATATTCTAGCACCTTGTTTTTCAAAATGTGATTGGCGCCATCAGCATTACTGGTTAGAAACTTTACCGTTATAAACATAGAATCTCAGGTTCTACGGCAAATCTACTGAAGCTGTACTTTAACAAGATCCCCAGCTGACTCATACGTACATTAAGGCTTGAGAAGTACTATCTTAGTATACTAATGTATTATAGTTTGCTTAACCCATGTTCGTAAATGTACTCTGGCAGTCCCCTGGTGAGCAGGAGGAAGAAAAGTTTAAGACACAGAATGAGAGAAGTATCTCAGAAAATGACCACTTTTTGTTCCAGAGATATATTATCATCAGTGGTAATAATTTTAAAACATGGGTAAACTAGAACAATTTTTTTTGAAAGGGAAACTGACAAAGTGAATCCAAAGCCTTAAAGTGCTCATTACCTCTTGATCAGCAATTCCAACTTTAGAAATTCATCCAAAGGGTATAATTAGAGATGTTCATGAAATTTAGGTAAAAGAAGTTGATCACAGAATTATTTACGTTAGAACAAACTGGAGTCCAATATTAAGAAATGAGTTGTAAATCACAGTTCATCCAGACAATGGTCTACTATGTAGCCTCTAAAAATCAAGCTGCATATTATACTAGGTAAAAGATGTTACACACACAAGACTACATGCTGTATGATTTCACTTACAGAACTTCTAGAAAAGACAAAACTATAGTAACAAAAAGCAAATTAATGATTGCCAGAGGATGGGAGAAGGGGACGGACTATAAAGGGGCAGGAGGAAACTTTTTGGGATGTTGTTTCTGCATTATTTATGTGGTGGTGGTGGTTATATGACTATATACATTTGTCAAAGGACAAAAACTGTATACTTAAAATTGGTATATTTTATCGTATGTGAATTAAACCTCAGTACTGCTGCCTAAAAACAAAACAACAAACGAAAAAACCATGTTGCAGAAAACACTCAGGGATAGATGAAAAGGTTAAAAACACACTGTTAAGTTTAAAAAGTTCATATTAGATAACTTATATTCAGTTTATTTCTAATTTAAACTGTATTTATGGAAAAGGATTCCTTGAAAAGTCAAGTGGTTAATTCAGGGTAGTGAGGTTTCTTGTGATTTTTGTGTGTGCTGTTCTGTATCTTCCACATTTCTGTAATGAAAATGGACTAAGTAATCAGAAAAAAATATCTGAGACAAATGCTTTGGAAAAAATTTTAGAATATTTATATTTCAGAAATTTATCACTGAGCAGAGTCAGAGCCTTGAAAAAATGTGCACAAAGTATTTGTTTCACCTCCCCTCTAATACCTTGAGTATTCTAATAAAGAATATGTACACAGTAGGTTCTTACTAGCTAATAGTCAAGAATTACATAAAAATATTCTTTTGATAATAATCACTAGCTCTTTGACTTCAAAGGAATCTTTTCAGATCATCTAGCCCAAAGGTTCCCAAATGTGGCCACTCATTAGAACCCTCAAGAGCTCTTAAAAAAATACAGCTTTCAAAGGTCCCACTGCCAAAGATGCTGATACAGGGAGCCTGGGCTGGAGTCCGGGCACCTGTATGTCTAAAATGTTTTCAGGAGTCTGCAGCAGGGTTGAAAACCACTGCAAGATCAGTAACCTCCCTAGGATTACACAGCTAATTAGTGCCAGTGTAACGACAAGTACCCAGGTTAGTGCTCCATGGAAGGAAACCAAGACCACAGACCTAAAATTACCATCATCGTAAGTTAATATAGTACCGTTCCTGATGTTTACTGCATGTGAGACAGTGTGCAAATGGCTTCATGTGCACAATTTTCAGTTTATTCCCATAAGAATCCTAAATAGGAAGTCTCCTTTTAAAGATGGACCCAAACCTCACAGAACTTTAATAATTTCCCAAGGTCACTTGGCAACCATGTGATGAAACCATGATTCAAACCCAGGTTAGTTTTATTTTGTCCAAAGGCCATGTTTTAAACTTACTGTTATTAACTACTAAATATTTTGTATTAATAACCTATGGTACTACTTTCTCAATTTCTGACGACCTATAAGAGAGCTCAGTAAACTGTGGCCCTTGAGTCGGCTACCTGTTTTTGTCAATAACATTTTATTGGAAGAGCCCCACCCATCTGTTTACGTACTGTCTTTGGCTGCTTTCCTGCTACGATGGCAATGCTCAGCAGGTGCGACAGACTGTATGACCCACAAAGACTAAAATATTTACCATCTGATCCTTTACACAGAAAGTCTGCTGATCTAAACAATGAAAGGATGAATGAGGAGGAAAGATGTAAATGACTTCCCTTAAAATTCTATTTGAATAATGAAACTATGAAAGAATTAAGATACCTAAAGGAGCAGTCTCTGGATTCCCTGACCCAGGTTTTACTTCTTCCTGCCCTTGTACAGCTGAGTACAATGCATATTCAAATGGCAGTATTAGGATCTTAAGGTTTAATTTTTCCCAAGAGAATTGTTAAAGTGTTGGAAATAGTGAGAATGTCAAAGGCAAAAGGACAATTTTTAAGCATGTGAATGACAGAAAGGACCATGCTGGTACTTTTAGTTAATCTACCATACACACTGCAATTTCCTTTGCACCATAATTTATTTTTCTATTTTTTTATTATTATTTTTTTATTTTTTGGAGGGACATAATTAGGTTTTCATTTATTTACTTATTTTTAATGGAGGTAATTGGGGATTGAACCCAGGACCTTGTGCTTGCTAGGCATGTGCTCTACCACTGAGCTATATATACCTTTTCCACCCTGTGCCATAATTTAATACAAAGAACAATGTTTTAAATATAAATATCTGTATGTGATATATGTATATTATTGATAAGTAGATACATGCCAAGAAATGGGATATACCACAAATATACCAAATCAACCAATTTTAATGCACAACTAAAAGAAAAATCTGAGGGAAGAATCTGTAAATCATTTGAAACTAATGTATTATGTGTCAATATCCATATTTCAACATAAAATCAAATCCAATTTTTAGAAAATCTTCCCTTACAACATCAGAGCACATAGAGTACTTCCTTTTCCATACTCTTTTCAAATTATTGTTTAAATCAGGAGTTGGCACACTTCTAAAAAGGCCCAGACAGTATTTTCAGTTTTGTGGGCTATCTGATCTCTGTTGCAATTACTCAAATCTGCCACTGTGTTGTGAAAGCAGCCAGTCAATATGTAAATGAATGATGTGTGGTGGTGTTCCAATAAAACTTTACTTATAAAAATAGGAGACTAGATTTGGCCCATGGGCCATAGTTTGCCAGCCCCTGGTTTAATTCATACAAGAGTCTTAACTACATACCTAGCTTCAAAATAATATATTTGAATATTTATTGATGAAATGTATCTAAATGTATACATTAAACAATTAAACTTGTTTTAGCTATTTTGTTCTCTAGTTGTCTTACAAACCATAAGAACTGAGGAAAGTGATGTAGTTCTTTTTTTATATGTAGACCCTAAAACACTGTGGTATAATGGAAAACATCAACTTGGAGTCAGCTTCATACTCCTTCCTTTTAGGGATGCTGTGAGGATTAAATAAGGTAACAGACATAAAAGTTACAACACAGTATCTAGAACATACCTGACAATAAATGCATGACACCCTTCAATTTTCTAAGTGTTTTCACCCATGGGAAATGAGTGAAATTTAATACCTGGATGCTAACAAATACCTTGTTCTGCCTCTAGACGAAACCTTAATATCTTTTTGGGAGGATTCATCATCTGATTTCATGTCATCTGATGAAGGAGGTTCATGAAGGTTTTCATCTTTCTCTTTGCTTTCAGTCTTGATTTCTGTTGGAACAACAGTTCCAGACTGACTTTGCAAGCCACCTAACAAAGAGTCAAAGAAACAAAATAAATGTCCAGATTCATTTGTGAATTACAAATAAGACAGTAAAATGCTTTCTAGATGGTGAATATCCTTGCTGTTACGGAGCTAAGACAGAAGTCCAACGATATAAAAAAAGTATACTATTCAGAGCTGGAAAGAGCATGTCCACAAACCTTAGAAAAAAAGCTTTTTAAAGCATCTGTGTTTAAAAAAACAAGCCTGACTCTGGTGGTCAGTCCAATGTTCACTTTCAGGCACTATTTAACAACCAAACAAGGTACGAGAAACATGACACATTTTAGAAACTAACTTCTAAGATGCTGCCAAGGCAAAGAAAATAAGCTTTAACATTTTCTGGGACAAACACAGTAAAACAGACATCAAAGGAAAACTTACTTTGGTGATTAAAGTATTAGCTATACATTTATACTTATTTATAAGGTCTGTTATAACAATGACCACAGTTTGCTTTTTTTGTGTATATATATTTTATTGACGTATAGTCAGTTTACAGTGTTGTGTCAATTTCTGGTGTACAGCACAATGGTTCAGTCACATATGAACATACACATATTCATTTTCATACTCTTTTTCACTGTAAGTTACTGCCACAGTTTGCTTTTTATCAGAATTATCTGTTTCTCCAATTAAATTTTAATCTTCTGAGCAACAGCTACTATCCTTCAGAGCTTTAAACATATTCAGAAGTATCTTTCTCACTGCCTCTAGGGACCAAGAAGACTCAGTCATGAGGGAAAGTGACTAAGAAAAAGAGACGACAGAAGCAGTGGCCAGTAAAAGGAAGATCAGTAAATACTGAACAACAGCTCTCACATGGTTGCATCCATCAATAAACATCTGTAATTGCCCCACCTAAATGGCCAGCTGGAACCCTAAGTATTTACCCTTTAAATTCATGCAGTAGAACTGCTGTTTGGAATTCTCCCACCTAAGACTACTTTTGATTCACAGATGTCAAGCTGTCTGTAAAAAAAGGTGATAGTGTTCCAAATGATACCTCTGTCTGCATTACTGCTGAAGACAAACAATACAGTTACCTCTATAATTTTCTTGCGTTTTATGGTTCAAGTCTGTGCTTGAAGCGGTGACCGTACTAGACAGGACTGAATGATTGCCGCCGTTGAGACTGACAGAGTCTTCTCGGTGAGTTCCGACCTAAAGTTAAAAAAAAAAAAGTTAGTTCAGGGGCAGTAATTGTTTAAATTCTTTCACTGGGTTTAATAGTGAAAACAATGTCACTCATTTAAATTTAGCAACTGAAAAAAAAATTTAGCAACTGTTTTTTGGATGCCACTTTTCTGGTTTGGGGATTTTAGAAGACTTGTTAGTGGTACTGTCACTAGTGGTTAAGTACTTTAAAAAATTCTAACTTTCAAATTTTGTATCCCAGAGAGGGATGCTGTGAGAAGCAAATGAGATAAAGCACTCTATAAGCCATAAAGCACCACAACTTATAGGCTCTATTAATAATTCTCTAGCAGTCAGTCTGAAAACCTATTTCACATACTACCTAAATATACTGAAGTACCCATGAATTTGCATTTAACAAAATATTGCTTTGTTCCAAGTACTAATATTTACCTATACTTTGACATCCTCTCCTTACACACATACATATAGTGTCTTATTTCTTCTTCCTCTAACCGCCTCTTCTCAAAAATTTTAAAGGAGCAGAAAAAGCAATACAAAAATAAAATAACTTAAAAGATCTAAATTGCCAGGGAACAAAAAATGCCATATATTTTCTGTTTTAATCAGAGTTAACACAAGTCACAATTAACCCAAACTGGGAAGGTAAGGCATACAAACACTATCAAGCGTTTTAGCTATTGCAGTACTTTTAGAAAAACTGGTTACAAATGAAGCTTCTTATTAGAACAGTAGCGGACGTGTCAACTAGAAGATTAAGCTGTTAATTAAGTAGCATTGCCTGGAGTTATACATGAGAACCACAGTGTTTCAACAAATCCTTCAAACCCAGTTAAGATATTATGCTTTGAATCCCTCTTTAGTAATTAATGTAGCTTTTATCTCTCATGACTTTGTATGGATTTTACCCTAAGAGGAATAAATACCCCTATGCAAGTTTATCCGTTGGTTTCTTGTGAGACAAAAACAAAAGTAATCAAAGCAAACTTTAGGCAATGCAGGCCATGTGGTAGTAGACCTGATTGGAACCTGTTATGGTCTTTCACCACACTTAAGAAATGCCTGTCCTCTACTTTTATTCTTATCTTTAATGTAGTTCTTAAAAACTCATTTAATGTATGCCATATTTATTTTTAAATTACCTGAGGATTAGCTGTATCACTACTCCCTTGGATGATCAAGCACTGACTATACTTTTTTTTTTCAAAACACACAATTTCATGCATTAGAATCATAAAATCTTTAAGCTGAAAAGGGACCACAGAAACTAGCAGATTTCTGTCCCCTTCCCACTTTGGAAATCTTCCCTTAGCCTTCACTTCTGCACCCCCTTGCTCCACGCTCCTCCTAAAAAAAAAAAAAAAACTTGAGAAAAATCTGAAGAACTAAACCTAACAACTACTGAAGAAATGTATTGTGAAAACTATATTCAAGAGAGAAAATTATTTTTAAAATAGTTCATGATATCCTGTCTCTAGGGAATCCTGTCCTGTTTATTCTTAACACATAGGTTGCTTTCTTGCTACGTATGAACTACTCAGTGACCTTAGGGGAAGGTCAGTTCAAAAATCTCATTTTACAAAAATAGATACAGTATAAATACAATATATAGTTATAAACTCTTTGGGACTTCAGGAGTCTAGGCCTATTTTAAAGATAATGTATCACTAGAATAACTGACTGGCTGAGGAAATCACTGCAGGGTTAAGTAAAAGTTAAGATTTCTGTATTTGCATTTATAATGCGAACTTAAAACTCCTATGATCTTTGGTAATATGTGCTAATTTTGATCTTATCTAGTATTTTGAGTTATTATACCAACTAATTTAAAAAGAAACAGCCTTACAAGTTTTAAACATATGTGTATTTACTATTTATTGTATGTGTGGAACTCATTTTACAGCTCTGTAGGACAATTTCATTGAATATCAATAACATAGAATTTCACTCACTTGACTAATAAGTGATGATACATCTGCTAAATTCTAATTTTTTATTTCACTAATGTAAATAATTCTTTGATTTTCTGAATCTCAACTAATAAAAATGTTCTACCATTTCCTATCTGATGAAAGGCTTGGCAGACAATGGATCATTATCTAAACAATAAATCTTAGGGATTTTGCTTTTCCCTGAAGGGAAATCAGAAAGGTTGCTCAATTTGTTTTGGGATATAAAATGACAGTGAATATTTTTGTCTCTATGGAATACTACAAATCAAGTATTTTCTCACACCAACCTGCATCACTGGCATCCAAAAGAAAAAAACTAAACCTTTTAAAAATAGCCTCAGACCAGCAAAAAGCTTTGTCTGGAGTTTTTCATATTAACGAAGTTAGCAGGAACTTTTTCTTTGTAACTTGATTCCCCTTGCAAATGGCCCTCATATATTTTTTGGAGAATCTGACTTTTACAGTTCTTAGGGCTTTCTTTAACCCTTGCTTACCCTGGCTCCCATGTCCTCCCTTTAATCTGTAGCTACCCATTCAAATGGCTCTGTCCACACACACAACAGGTGTATAAACAGTTCTTTGTCTGAGCTCAGAGCCTGTGGGGACAGCCAGATAGGACCTTGTTTAATTGTTCATCTCGTTAGCATACAGCTGACAGGCTGCTTCAACTGGGGGGGAGGGGGTAGCAGGGGAAGGCAAACCCCTAGGCCTGTTAGGTTCTAAATTTCAATTATTATGAAGAGTTCCATTTCAGAATAAAAGGCCCATTCCATTAAATGACATCATGTTGCATTTTGAATCTACGAAAGGGCCGTGCTTTTGTCGGAGCATCCAAAAAGGGACTGTTTTCATTTAATTTGGCCAATGGCTTTAACACCCACAATGGAAAAATGTTAAATCTAATTAGTTGATGAATAAGAGGTCTTGTGAATTAAGGGACAGACTGAAAAGTACTCAGTAAGAACTCCTCTCTGATTCTGAATTCTATTCTAATAATCTGTTCAATTTGTACTATTCACTGAGTACTAATGATTTAAATTAATCAGTATTAATCTACAGACTGATTAAAGGATCTGTATGTGCTATATTTTGTTTTACCTGAAGAGGGGCTTTATGCTAAAACTTAGAAGAATTCCACTTGTTATGGTTCCTTCTGGATGACATTTCCATATTATAAGCTATATAGTTTTCAAGCTTAAAAGATGCCATTTGAACAATTTTAAATTAAAAAAAAAAAGTTCCAAAACTCCTCAAAAGCACAATAATGTGGTCTTAATGAGGGCAAAAAATTTTCAGGAAATTTTAGGAAAAAACTGATTAGAAAAAGTAAAATTCAGTTAAAAATAAACGTCAGTTCTCTTGAAACCTACATACACAATCCCTGCTGTATACAAACCTATACTAATAAAATTAAATATAGTCTAAATATACAGTGAAAATTTCTACTGTATATAAACATACTAATAAAATTAAATACAGTCAAACTATAGGGCTAAAAGGATCCCCAATCTATTCTTATAAATGATAAAGCATTAATTTTGAATAAAATATTACCCTATTTGCCTGTCAAACTGTAATAACTTAATCTTAAATCTAACAGAACTAAGAAAAATACAGTTTCTCTAACTGCTTTAGGATTTAGAAAACAGACATGATATTTTAAATCATTATATACAGTAGCTTTCAATTCTACAACTGAACATTATTTCTTCTCATGCAAGGGACACATCTCCAATCACAGCTTAAACAACAAAAAAACCAAGCAATACCAAAATAATAATAATTATAATAATAATAATAATAATAATAATAATAATAATAATAATAATAATAATTAAAAGAAATGCCTGAGTTAAATTTCCTCAGGACTTATAACAAAGAAATCAAAAGACCTCCTGGTTGTAATTTTATCCTGTATCATAAATAAGGAACTTTTAAAGATGTGCATCAAGTTTTCATTAATACAAAGGCTTCTATCTAGTTTGGTTTGAAGTTGAAATCACTGTCTGAACAATAACTGAGTACTCTGTGTAAAGATAAAAGGGCTATTACACAGTTATCTCATCTGGCCGCGGTATTTTAGATACTACAGCCATAAACAGATGTTTCATACAATAACTTAATATTGCTAAAACCTCTTTGCAATGCCCAAATGAAATTCATGAGTCTCATACCTTTTCAGTTTTCCACTTAATACCAGTTATTTTTTCCTATCAACCGTTTATTTCAAGAATTTATTCTTACACTAAACATAGTCCCATGCTGACACTTCAATAGTTCACCCCTGATTTTGTGTTTTAAAATCTAAATGTTACATCAATCACATCCTAACAGTGCCTGACAAAGTCTTAAGTTTTATATTTGTATTAAGAAAATATGGAGAAACCATCAAAAACGTTGAGAGTAGGAAATAAAGGAAATAAAAATATCAACCCCATTCAAAAGTAAAAGCAAATGTTAAAACTATGGCAGCCTGGTTACACTAATTACATAAAAAGGAGTAGGAATTACCCATTTCCTAGTTTCTTTTTCTGATATAATAATCTTTAAGAAATTTAATTTTTGTGTATATTAGATAGCTAAAATATGTTAAAAGCTTTCTTTGGTTGAAATCTCAATCCTAAACTTTGGTGCAAGTCAAGTCTGTTCAGATAAAAGAAACAATATTCAGAGTTGTAAGTCTTTTGATTTTGATTCCTACTAACATATTTTTTGGCAGGTAGTAATCTTATCATGTTTGTGCGAAATATAAAAATCTTTTCCTTGGACAACTAAAACCATAACTATTTCATCTACAAATCAATACTATCAGCTGTAGATGAGCTTACTGGCATAATTTTGTTGCAACTAAAAACAATGTAAACAAGGGTTCTCAGCAACAAAGCTGTTATTTCCTCGATCAACGACACCACTTTGGTTAACCTGCCCAAGTGGACTTCACACCATAAGTAATATTGATAGCGCTGAAGGCTGGGAGCTGAGCTGTCCATGTTACTTTTATCTTGCCATCAACTCTTCTTCCACTCCCAGCGCATTCTGGCTCACCTCAAATATTCCAACTACTTCAACAAAACTTTCTAACTACTCATTAAAACAAAATAAGCAAAAAGTTAGAGGGTCCAAGAAAAAGAAAAGAACTTGCTAACCCTTAGTTCCTGCACAGGGAAGCCAATTTATATTCTAAATCGGGGATTGGTAAAGTATGCCTGTGGTCCAAAACTGGCCCCTACCTTTTTTTTTTTTAAACTAATAAAGGAGGCCCTTTTTGTAAATAAAATTTTATTAAAACACAATCACACTCATTTGTTTTCATAATGTGTATGGCTGTTTTCATGTTACAATGTCAGAGTTTAGCTGTGACAGAGATCACAGCTTGCAAAGCTGAAGATATTTACGATCTGGTCATTAACAGAAAAAGTATGCTGGTTCTTTTCTTCCAAATGCTAAGAGAGAAAGCAATATCATATTTAAAATCTGCAATTAGGACAGTGACTGCCAGTAGATGCCCATGATCAAAAGTCCATTATATCAAAAATTTTATTTAAATGTTCTGTGGAGTTCCTGAAATGGTATTTATGTTTAGAAGAATAGTTCTACTCTCTGCAGAAAAATAAATGGAATGATAAAAATTAAATAGTTTTGAAAGAAAGTGACCTCCCAAATTCTACATGGTGATACAGAATTGCTGATAAACTGTTATTTCTATAGTTACTTTGTAATTTTGGCCATGTAACCTCCATTTTTAGGAGCCTAAAAAAATACTAATTTATGTTAATATAGATGAAAAGTATATGAACTACCAGAAAGCTAAACAACACACACACACACAAAAAGTGATTCCAGAATGTAAAATTGCGCCATTTTTTAGTCATGATCAGTAGAATACATGGGACTGAGAGGGGATAATAAAAGCAGATTAACTCTTGAAGATGGCTGGTAATAGTTACAATATGTCCCCCAAATCACACACCCTCCAAGAATATGAAAAGAGCTGATTCTTCACAGGTGGGCACTGAGCATGTAAGCAAGGCTCCTGGCAGCACTGATGGAAGTCCTCAGATATGAGTAACAGTCACCAGGAGAAGAGTCTTCCTCAACAATATGCCTAAGACTCAGCTGAGATAGTCATTGGCTGACTGTAATCTTCACTTCATTCCATCCTTTGATCTTTTTGCTGAGACTGAGATCTAGTACTCACAGCTAAAAGGTTCATTTCAGAACAATGGGAGTTGAATACTGACTCACCTGACAGTGTTGGATTTTGTCAATTACTAAGTTTTGAGGGTAAGCCTGGCTGAACATCTGCATCTCTATCTCCACCAGTGATTGCATCTGGATGGGGTGGATAGAGCGGATGAAGTCCCGCAGACTTTCACCAGCTCTGTGTCCTCTAACAAGATTATAAAAACTGAAGGAAGACCTTGACAGACACACTGAGCAACAGCTTGGGCCTAGTTGCTGCGGCATTGATGCTGCTGCTCAGACTAAGCCAGACTCCTGTCTCAGAATACTTTTTTCCAGATTATTTTGAATTTTTTTCCTTTTTAAAGAATATCACTGGCAACTCTGAAGTGGGCAGCATATTCCTAGAGGATATAATGGAAGCTACTTTCTTAATTTAAAACTTCAGGGCACTATCTAAAGAAACAATTTTTCCCTCTATAAGTCCTTTAAAAATGCACTAAGTTTCAACATGGTTTTGGAGGACTGGATTTTGAAAAACCTCTTTTCTAACTCATAACCAAAGTTGGTAAAAACAAGCTCCTAAAGACGAAGTTCCATTTCATATGAATTTTACATTTAGTTGGGAGGAGCCAGAGATATATCAAATGTTGTAGCAGATAAACTGGAATAGGAGGAATGAACAATTAACAGTAAAGAATTAAAAAATGATTAAGAGGTGAAGACTAATTAGAAATGTTGTAGTTTAGACAAACAGGATTCAAATATATTGATTTTCAAGTCATTCTTCTAAGTAAAGATAAATAGCATTTCAGCAAAATAATAATTTGCTATTCTGAATTTATATTTGCAACAAACACTATCTTATACTATTAAAATTATTTTATTACACCACTAATAGTAATAATACTTCCTTACATTTCTATGAATTTAATAATTTACAATTTTCACATTAGCATATCAATAGCCACAAAAGCTAATTTAAAAGGAGCTGGAATTTTAAGATTTTTTTGATATTAAAAAACAAAAACAAAAAACTGGTTGCTAAAATATGCAGGCATCTAAAGTCACTGATGTTGCTGAAAACACTGTTCTCAGATACCAGGCAGCCTTGTTTGATGTTTACTTCAGCAGCTCCAGAATGAATATAAATGACTATCTGACATGTGAATGCGAAAATCTGGAACCAATCCTATTTTACAGAATACAAGACTCCAGCATTTGGGGCACCTAATTATTTCGATGATAGGTGAGTTTTAGCCTTGATCACATGGCTTACAGCTAGAAATCTGTTTCATAGGAGAATATGTCACAGCATGGAATGCATCTTAAAAACCATGCCATAAACATGCAAACACATGGTTTCAGTTAAACAGCAGGTTCAAAAAGAGCTTCATTCCTTTTAAACATAATTTGGATAAAAAATAATGTAAGACATTCAACATAGAATTTTTGATGTGCATGACTGTAGAATTTTACTTTCTTCCCCTTTAAAGAATTATCATGTTTTTAAAAAGATGGATTGAATTATTTTATTCTCTTCAGGGATTAATCTAAAACTGTTTCCTTTCATTGTCACTTCAATTACAGCCATTCTCAAAAGCACCCCACATTTTTTCTTAATTTAGGAATAAAGCTTAAATTTGGACCTGTGCAAAAAATACTACATTCCTTCTATTATGGAATGCTGGTTCCAAATTACAATAAACAGCTTTCCTAAACGAGAACCCTTGAAATTCAGTCCTGCTTTATTGCTTTTGCTCTTCAGACTTTCTACTCACTATTTCAAGGCAAAAACTGTTCTGCCAATTATTACTCATCTGGAAAAAAATCCCAGTTTAAGCTAAAATGATTTCTGTAGAAAGTTGCTGCATTTTGCACACAATCATAGCAGGATTTTAAGGACCAATGCTTAGCAAACAACCCTGCCTAAGACAGTAAAAGAAATTCTTAAAACCCACTCTACTTTCCTTTCAAAAAGAAGGACCCTTTCCCCCCAAAATTTAATGAAAAACATTTAGGATAATAGGCTTTAGGGGTTATTACAAAAAGGATGAGCACTATTTTACCATTGAAGCAGATCGACTGCTTGTAACAAGGCTTGATCCACCATAGTTTGAATTGAGGCTTCCAATTGGTGCATTATGGGATGGTCCCAATAAACTGTGTATATCACTGTGACCAGCAGGCAAACTGGTGGAAGGTCCCACGGCATGGTTCCGCAGCACATGGATAGCATCATCCAGCCTATCCAAACGATCTTCCATTCGAGATTGCTGTAGGGATTGAAACAAGATATGGAGGTTACTGCTGTTATCTGTTAAGTTCATTAAATTGCTATGTTTCCTACTTTGGGATATACAGAAGACAGCAAGTGAAACGCAGTATCAAGTAGCTCAAAAGCAACTACCCGCAGTACAAGTCAACAACCAAGGAAAGGATATTGCTAGACTATGCTAAACTAACAAAGCTTCAGAAGCAAATCACTGCTTCGTAAAATCAATTTATGAATCTAGCATGAGGTTATTTCTTTTAGCTTCTGTAAAAGCTGAAGGCTACTCTACTGTGCCTGATACTCAATTATAGTTGATCAAAAGACAACCTGTACTTTAACACTGATCTTTGAAATGAGGGCAGTTTGGGGAAGGGTCCTCAAATCCAACAAAGATAAGTTGTAACTTTGTTTTAAGTGAATATTTAATACCTATCTGAAATGGTGACCATATTCAAATGTGCTCTTTCACAAAACTGAGGAAGTGATAGTGTCTGTCTGTGGATACACACATGCCCCATACACAAACATATTAGATTATAAAAAAATCAAAAGCACATGCCAGTAGAGCTCTTTTAAAGAGAATCATTCTCAACAACATAAGAGAACAAAAGCCTATTCTTACATACTGTTACAAAAACAAAAATAGTCACTGTTTGATTTTAAAAGACTGGAATTTGTACAGGCTTGAAGATTTTAAATGGATAATAGGAAGTATAATTAATTGAAACACAAAAAAGGCACCATCTAAAAGAAATAGTACCTCACAGACATCCTTTAAGAAGGACATCGCATCTTGCAAATGCTCGTGAAGTTGCTGCTCAACTCGATTTTTCTGGCAAAGTCAAGACAGAACAGGAGGCAAAGCACAGGTTAAGATTAACTCCAAAAGAGATGAGGAAATAGCTGCTGTGCACGTCAGCATAACATGTTAGTAAAGTTAACGCGGGAGATCTGCAAGATCTACTTGTATTAAGGTATGAGAGGACTGGGATTTAACAGCGAAGTTATAAGGTTAGCATCCAAATAGCACACATTGCTTTTATTTGCTTGTAAAATATGTGAGAAGAAAACTTCCCCTTAATTTAAAATGTTCTGTTAGTCACAGAAAAAGAACTTCTCTATTTGCAACCTGGAGTTATGGAATGACAGCATGACTTAGCATTCCATCAAGTCATCCTTATTTTGTTTTCATAATGCTTTGTAATTCTGTGGTAAGCACAGAAAGGCAATGGTAGTTAACATCCTACCACAAAAATTCTTGATACCTAGAAAGGCTCTTTTATTCTACTGCCTTTTTGTTTAATAACATATTTGCTTGTACATATACCATACATTCTCTTTCAAAAAGAAAACATGGGAAACACTCTTCATGACAAAAATAACTGATGTACATTTAAAACATTTTATAGAAATGTAATAAACTATACATAGTATCATCATACGGGAAAGCATGAAACACCACCATTCTGCACTGCCGGACTAATTTTTTTTTACTTGCTCTGTTTTTTTTTTTTTAAAGTTTCCTTTATACATAAACTTAAAAGTATAGCTAAATTAAGCCTTAGATTTGTCAAAGAAACAAAAATCCCATTATGCTATTTTAACACCAGCTGTCCTGAGACCAGAAAGCCTGATGCCCCAAAGAACAGATGGTAAAAGGCACACCCAATGTGTCTTATATTGTTCAACTAAATCAGGCCATTTGTTAGCAAAGAATTCATGTGTAATGCTATCCTACTGTTTTTCATCATTACTCAAGATTTACTGAAGGAAAAAAAAAAAAAAGAAAAAAAAAGAACTCCACACTATTAGATAAAAGTGACCTTGTATGCTTCTCAGAGGCTCTTACCAGGGAGTGGAGTGAGTTTTCGTAGCTTGGGGATGAAGGAGCTTGCCCTCCAGGTCTGGGCCACTGACTGGTACCTGTTAAAACAAAACCCAAAAGCACCCACACATTTTGGTCAACTTAGTGATCTTGACAATGCTCTGAAGGAAAGGTAAAGATACACTGTAACTGTACATAAATTTATGCAAAAATTTCTGTTCGGCCTTTAGCATAGTATTGGTTACTTATAATATCAACACATTAAAGAAAATCCTTTCTCTTATTAGTACAACAGTGTAGGGAGATGAGAAAAAAATATACTCTTATGTTTGCATACTCTTCACATTTTGTCCAGATGTACACGTATCTTGAGAAAATGTATTTAAAAATACATAATTTAAAATTCTGTTCCTCCTCCATGGTTTTTCATAGTCTTTAGATGATGCTATTAATGACTACATTAATATTCACCTGACTTTCTACATCATAATTTGCTTAACCACCATTACCTCACTGCTGGACATTTTACTTTTATTTGGCTATTCTGAATAGTAACTGAATATCACTATATTATTAATGGTAAATATTATTGTGTTTTTTCTTTTGGGGAACATGTCTGAGAATAAACAGCACTTCTAAATTAAAAGGTATGAACATACTCATGATCCTTAATTTGTAAGGCCAGAGCTGCTTTCTAAAGGGTCATATTAACTTCTGCCTTTAGTAATGCACAAACGCACCAATTTCAAAAGACTGCAAATACATTTAGGATTATCTGCTAAAAATTTTCCTAATATAATTTACATCAAAGCACATTATATAATTTGGAAAGTATCATCATGAAAATTTTGTTATATGCTGTTTACTCTTCAACTTTAGAAAAGAAGCAACATAAAAAATGACAGAAAAAGGATACAAGTTCAGAGTAGAAAGAATTAAAAAGAAAAAAAAAAAAGAAAGAAATAAAAGGAGAAATTCATTCACGTACTGGGGCATATTTTAATGATCTTGCCACAACAGCTTTAAAAAGAAAAAGAAAACAACTGATCGAAAATCTTTCCTATTTCATGACAACGAATATGAAAATAAGTTATGTACAGAAAATAATGAAGACCATTCAATTAAACATATAGTATTGTTCTTAACAAAAGTTTCAGTGACAATATGAATTATATTAGAAATCTGAAGTTGGACAAGTTGAAGGTTTACTTAATTTGTCTTGTTTATCCCAAAATTAAGTTTTAAACTGTTCCACCTGAGCTTGTAGTTGTAGGTTAATTTGCCACATTTAGGAAGCTAACAACTTAAGGTGTATTGAAACTGTTACAGTTCACTTTGGCTGAATAAGTTACTAATTGTATTCCTATTAATCATACACATTTTACAAGTTAAAAGTTGGATATATAGATTCCTAATAACCTGGTTATATTTCACAATTAATTATATACATCCTGTTGTTATTATACACAAAATTTTAAATACTAAAATTGTAAGAAAAAAATACACATATATGTACACTTCATCAGCTAACAATTTTTTTACTTGTAAGCGTGTTACAAATTATTTTGAGGACTATTAAAGACTTCCTGCTAGACATAAAAATACAATCATACTTTTATTACACAAACTATGGACAATTTAAAATTACTCATTGAAACAGAATATTGTGGGCTAATTTTATAACTGTCAAGTAGAATTTAGCAACCTGAAAAACCCAGTAACTGACTACATGAATTCATATAAAAACAACTCAGCTAGCACTTTACAACTGATTTCAGCATTAGTGCCTTCCATGAATTCATGCAGAACTGTGAAGTTTTATGTGTGTAAGAGGTTAATCATAATCTATTTTGAAAAAGACTGTAACTTATTTTAAAGAGTATCCTTTAACGTGTAGAATATTTTATTTTCAATCATTTTGCCCCATTTGCTCTAACATCCTTGGGTGATCAGCCTGTGATAGGAGCCTGATCATCATGTTATTTCACTTGTATGGATTATTACATTAAAATAACTTTCATGTTTAAACACCTCAGAATTGTTAGAACACAACTGCTTTGCAAAACAAGCAATTTTTGTGGTTTTTCACTAGCTTGGTGTTGAGGAATGAGATGTGTGCAAAGAGTTACTCAGCTAAGAAATCACCTATATTCATTATTTTTTGATAATGATATGAAGTAACTATACTAAGGTCTTCCTCCAAAATGTAATTCATTAAACTGGAAAAACATACACATACTTAAGCCTGTTTTTGCTGGATTGGGCTGCTCCACTGTGATGTACTTGGTTACAATAGAATACTAACATGGTTAAATCACTGATAACTGTTTGAACTTCAAATGTCAAGTTACATTTCATGGACAGAGCTCCTTAAACCCCATTTAGTCATTTCAAAAATCCATGCTACTGGTCTCAGAGGGGATGGCTGAATAGTAAGATAGAGTTATTAGATCTGTAGAAGTCAACTGTATAGCTGGCATGGAAGTTTAGTGGACAATAGGAATCAGCGGACCCACATTCTAGTCGATCTGTACTATCAATTAACTTATAGTCCTGACTATAAAGTACGCACACATAGTTTTTTGTTTTTGTTTTTAATCTGCCTTTACAAGGCCAATGAGGTAAAAGGTATGAAAGCACTCACTTCGTGAGCCTAACGGTCTTTTTGACTATGAAACATTATTACCTCTTCCTGATGGTAGATCTATTATGTAATCAATGAAAAAAAAAGATACATAGACTTCTGTAATTCTGGCCCGCTGGCCCACTGACAGCTTATTACCTATGGATGAGAACTTTGGGGTTGCGAATGGAATTCAAATTCTAGACAGAGATCATAATGCTACAGAATGCCTCTGGCGCTACACAGCCCTGCATTGTCATCTTTTCATAAAACTAGTGCATGAATAAAATATAGATTAATTTAGAATCATACTGGCAGTTTATCTGTAGCTTGTAATCACCAACCGTAGCATTATATGGATATATCAAATACGGAAAAACAAAAGTGCAAAGGTTAAAATCCTCCGAGGTTTCCTACAGAATAGGGTATTTCCCCCCTTCCTTCCCCGTCATCTGCTGTCTGGTGGTAAACATATGTAGAGGTTTGGGGCTTATACTTTGTTTTATTCAAATAGGACAAGCTTTCAAGTGTTTATGTAGTTAATAATTTTTGTAGTTGCCCTGGGCTTCTTAGTGACCACTCCAAAAAGCTAGTTCTTATTCAAGAAGGATTATAATAAGCCTACTTGATAATAAAATTTATTGACCATTCCAGAAAACAAGCACGCTGATTAAGATAAGAGAACAGAATTATTTGGCTAGAAAATCTGGAAAGGCTTTCTTTGATCATTAAATCTAAAATTCATCCAGTGTTTTTGCTCTGCTCTCACTCTGAGTGGGATTTAGTAATATATCACTTAATAAAACTGGTTAATAAATTTAGAAAACAGATAACACCATTTTGTGTGGCTGAGAGAAATTCTTAGGACCATTTACCACACAATTTCTTATTTTGTTAGTTGTTTCCCTTTGTAATCTCACCCTAAGCTCAAGCTTTCATGAGATCCTCCAGGCTTGGGAAAGGCTGAATAATCCTTCATGGAGCACTGAATGCTTTGCTTTCCACAATCTGATAGCCCCAGCCAACCTTTCTGTTTCAGTGCTTCACGTTTACACGTGTGAAGACTTCATGAGCAGTCAACTTAATGACTCTGGACGAACAGGTCATGCACTTTCTTACGTGCTTCCTTTTATACTTAGAAAGCTTTTTTCTCCTTTTAAAATCCTACTCTCTTCATGCAGTATGTCCAGAGAACTGCAGTTCAGAGTGAATTCTGACAGTTCCATTTTTATGTGTTTCTTTTATTTTCTCAACTAAACTGAAAACCTGTTGAACTCAGGTAACTGCTTTAACATCAGGCACTGAAAGATGATAAAAATAAGTATCTCATTGGTTAAATGAGCCCAACTGAAGGAATCCTTTCTTCTCTCTCTTTTTCCCCCATTCCCTCTTTATTTTTATTGTGGATGTTGTGTAGATTGTATAGTACTGAGTACTACAAATTATTAAACTTTTATTCATTGATAATTCAGAGGGAGGTAAAGAAAGGCAAAAAATGGTTTTGTTGTCTACTTTCTAAGTTCCCTTAGTAAAAACACTCTCTTAATTCAAATATTTGTGTCTTTTCTCAAGTGACAACTGTATTAGACAAAGCCATTCTTCTCTTCTATCTTGCTACAAGAGTCCAGATTTTGTTCAGAAGGCAGGGGGTGTCTATCATTTCCTACTGTGAACCAGGAAGGAGTAATTTTATTCTTAGCTCCTGGGATAAATCCTAACAACTAAGACCAACATTGTGGCCCCATTTCTGTTGTGAGCAATTGTGTTAAGCCCCAACACTGGCCAATGAGTCATGAGGGAAAAACATGTTGAAGAGGCTTCTGAGAAAAGATTTTTAAGAGACAAGGAAAAGATTGTCTTTTTTACTTATATTAGACATGGTTATGTCCAGATGTGGTATTCTGAACTGCTACCTCGCCACCATCCTGAGAAAGAAACGCAAAGAAGTAGAGCATGAGCCCTGACTGCCTGGCTGTGGGCTTCATACAAGACAACCAAAATGCCCTTATTATTTAAGCCAGTCGAGACAAACTCTTCTCTTCCTTTAAGCCTAAAGTATCCTAACTGATATAACAGCATCACCTCAGAAGCGTCCTCAGAAGCATTCTCTAGGTAAAAATGTATGGTTTTGATCTGAAAAGTTCCCAAGGAAAACGAGCAGGATGACAATAATGACGACTGCCTCAGAAGCTGCCCTCTGTGGCCCTGCACCTGTGTAACTGTCCTTACAAGGCCCACACTGAGTCTGGCTGCTGCTCAGGAGGAAGGAATAGGACAGTGTAAAGAGCACACAGTGGGCAGGATTTTTCACTCTAGACAAAAGACCACTGCCACATAAGGTACAAAATAATTCCCACATATTATATAGGAGCCCTGGTTTACTGTTTCTTTTCATTTTTCCTTCAACTGTGAATACTTTATCACATAGTGCTTTTCTATTTTCTTCCTCTCCTTCCATATATGTTCTGCCAACTTGGGGGGGGGTGTGGTAATAAGGAGAAAACAAGAGATATAGGAGATGGGAGTCAGATGCACCTGCATAAAATCAGTCTTTTGTTTCCCGTTTTAGCAGGAATGTATGAAAGTATTTTCCTTTGGGTATGACTTCTCAACCAGTGTTACTGAAAACCAAAGGACACTTTCATGGCTATCGTACTGGGCAGAGGAGAAGCAGCAGTGGCAACACGCAGGGAGGGCCCACAGCTACCTCAGAGGAGAAAGTGAAGCAGGCAATAGCAAAAATAACCCTGATAATGTCAGTAAAACTGTGCCAGAAAGCGAGTAGGGTTAAAGTTACATCATTCTTCCTGTAATTTCAGCCCTCTGTTAAACAACAACTTTAAGTCAATGGGTCTTTCATAGTCCTGTCTATGTGGGGAACAGCTGTTCAACTTTTACTAGACAGCTGAAGCCACGGTGTCTGAGAAAGAGGCAGAACCCACTAAGAGCTGAAAGCAGCTGCCAGCAGTTCATCATCTCCCCACTGGAATGCTTCTTAGCAGAGTCACAAGACTAAATCACAAAGCACAGGTGACAGCTAGGGCCCTGATACACCAGAGCCCCGATTTTCAGAAACCCTGAATAATGCAAAAAGGCTTAACAGCAACAACAGCAACGCCACAGGGATTTAACTGGAGGCTTGATGAGGACTAGAGAAACATTTCTGAGGTCAGCTGTTGGAGGAAAATGGCAATTTTTACCCAGTTGTCTAATGTCTTTTCCTTAGAACTAATACATTTCTTCTTCACCATGGTTCTTCTCCAAACACTACTCAGAAAAATATAGTTCAAGTTTTAAAATTATAGCTTAACAGGTCTAGGCATTTTCTTGTAATTTTGTTTATTCCTAATAAATCTAAAAATTCCTATTGACAATAATGATAATTGTATCTCAACAAATTTATATAGTAGGATAGTATCTGGAACCAGTTAAAGCTAATGTGAAAAAAACAGGAAAAAGTAATGCAAATCTGAACACCTATTTAACTCTACTAATAATGTTCATCCACATTCACAGAATTCTTTTCCTTTGCAAAAAAACTACATTATCCCCAGGAATTTAAAATATACATGAAATAATAACTTAGTGGACTTAAAAATAAAGACAAACTAGCAGAAAGTTATTCATTTCTGAGTCTTACACATGGTACATGGAAAATGCAGAGTAAGGAAGAACGAAGTTACATGTACTTCTAAATAGGTTACTTTATGTTCTATGTTCTCTTATCAGAAATTTAAATGTATCTCCTTCTCTATGTTTTACCTTCATCCCAGGTGCCTAGTCTTTTTTTTTTTTATCCTGTTATAACTGTTCTTAGAAATTATCACCAATTATTTTAAGAATCAGAGAAATATGAACAAGTAATTCAAAACTAACAAATATTTCAATATGTTCCAAAATGAACTCAAGGGCTCTGTTTATATGCTTTCTTAAAATAGATTTTTTTCATGAGTCTTCACTAAATTTTATTGAAAAATAAACTTAAAGTACTTCCAAGTAGCCCCAAATATATTAATTAAGTAGTTGGATAAAACAAAAGCCTACCTGTGAGAGGTGAGGGTGATCCAACTGGTGTTGATGGATTTGATGGAAAACTACTGCTGGTGTGGTCAGGAGAATAAATCTAACCAGAAGACAAAAGATACACACATATCACCGTGTGACAATAGCAAAAATATAAATCCTTTTGCAAGGAGTTATTTTTATAATCTAAGCAGCCACTCCTAAGACTCAGAGTGAAAAATTGTTTAATTGATTTTAGGGCTATTCCATTACATAAAGGCTATAAAAGCATGTTTTAAAACAAGGATTAGAAAGTATCATATATATTCTAATGTGACAGGAATAAATGGATCGCATGTATTTCTTTATTACTCTTGCTGAAAATAATTTAAATTTCTAATTGTTATAAGAAAAAAGAGAACTATAAAGCAAACAGGTCTGATAATCTTTCTACAATATACCATTTAAAAAAGTTTTATCCATTAAAAATAATTATCTTAGGAAACGATTAACTTACCTTCTGAAGAGAACTGTCCTTAAAAAAGTTTTAAAAGTCAAAGAAAATAAATTTCAAAGTTATCCCATTTCTTTTAAAAAGTTCTAGTTTAATCTAGTTCCTAATGATGTGTGAGTGTTGTAAAAAGTTGAACTTACTCTCAAAGGATATTCTGTCATCTTTGAAGGAAGTGAGAAAACTATGAATGTTCTTTAGTGTTTCCTAAATAATTTGCAGACTTTATCTCCTAAGAGGATAACATATCTGGATGCATAAATTTTGGTATTTTGGCTGAAAGTTTTGTTGTAATACTTTATTTCATATTGCTAAAAAAAGCAGTAACACATTCATTCAAGTTCACCTAATTAACAGTCACACATTTCAAATGTCTCCTTAATCCACGCACCAGCAACGGTCTCTGGGTGCTCTTCTCTAGGACAATTCCATTCCTTTTAACAAGCATCACAAATCATCTTCACATCTCAGCACTTAACTTAGGCCCGACAAATCAACTTATTTGGATAAACTGTGGTCAAATATTTTAAAAAAGAAAACTACTTGTGGGTGGAAAGTGTCATCCAATAGAAACGATCTTGCTCTGAATAAGCTTAGGGCTCTAATAAATTTAAAGAGGCTCAAACTATGGCACATAAGGGGGGTCTCAGCACTGGTTTTAAAGACAGCGTCATACGCTGAGAAAGTCAGACAGTGGGACAGGCTCATGTAAAACAAAATTCCACAAGTCATAATCATCAAACATTAGTAGCTTTCAAGTTTTTTAAAAAAGAAGACAGCACTAATTAAATTGTAAGCAGTCAGAAAGTCTATTTCCCTTTGACTACAAATGAATTGGTGACTACACCCATTGGTGTGATGCTACTAAATCACAATTGGAAATCCTTTTAAACACCAACTCTTTTCAAAGAGCCAGGTCTAGAAGTTGTATATTCAAGTTAGAAAGCCATTTCAGAAAAGCCCAGCTATCAAGGTGACTTCAAAAGACTTTATGGGTGGACTCAGTAATAGGGAAGTAGTGTGCTATAAGGCCAATAATGTTGATCTTAAAGCTAAGTTGTTACCTTTTAAAAGCTGTTACCTTTCACACATGTAAAAATTAGCTAAAGGTCACATTTTGGTTTCTAGTGGCCTGCATACATACAGTGATTTATTTCAGCCCTAAGTAAATTAGTCACTAAACTTCAACAAAAACGTATCTCAACATATCCCTTTATTTTTATAAACTAGTATTTCTCATTTTTAAGATGTAAAAAGTTTAACTTTTATGAACAACTGATGCTAACTTTTATGAGATTATGTCTTGATTATAATACTGGTAAGGGAGGGAGGGTTGATGACACTGATGGTGGGTGGATGAGGAGTGAGAGAAGTTTCATTTCCCTGCAAAAGCTTGATGATCATAAACCAACTTACTGACTTTCATTTCCTTGTCTGTAAGAATTAATTGCATGAAAGTACTGGGGAAATAACATTCCCTCTATGTCATACCTCCTGCTTTGCTTTCTTCATACTCCTTTCATTAATCACTAATTGTCTAAATTTGTTCACTTGTTTATTATCTGTTTCTTTTACCCTTTTTCCTAGTAATGTGCTCAGAAGAGCAAGGACTTTGTCTTATTCAGACAGAATCTGAATTATACAAAATCTGCAGTAGCCTCAGATTCTACAACAGTGCTGGTAAATATGTACTTGTTGAAAGAATGAATGATACCAACTTTACAAGAAGTTACCATCTGAGTATTCCTTTTAAATGCTTGGATGTATTCACCTAGGCTCCTTCTCTCTCTTACTCTTCCAGTTCCTTTAATGTAGATCTCCCGAGAGCTCTAGTCTCAGTTGTCTTTTCTATTTACCTGTGTTTTTTCTCTTGGTAATACCATTCTTTATAAAGTATCAACTACGACATTCCTGTGAATGATTCTTAAGTTGACATCTCTAACCTTATACTGGTTGCTGGACTTTTCCATCTGGGCACTATCCTTCTTTCACCTCAAGCTCAGTATACACAAACCCAAATTTTGCATCACAGCCCCAAGCTCCCTCCCCTTCCCATTTCTACTCTGCTGTTTCCTCTAGCCCAGTTAGCACTACCGTTCTTTCTCATGGTCAACAATACCACTCTTTCTCCCCTCCTTTCCCCAGCTCCTCCACCCTTCCCACCACAGACACCAATGCCCACAATTCTCTATAATGCTTCTGGAATAGGCACACATCATTCTCAATGCCATGACATTACTTTAAACCTTTACTAGAACTTGTGGCTCGACTATTTAAGTCTTTATATTTTTAGTTACTCCCTGTTCCTTTCATCCCATACATAACTGCCTGAGCTACTGTCCTCAACCAGTTTTGAACAGTCCAATCCCGGAGAGCGCTTTATGTTGCCTACTATATAAAAAAGAACGGTATTTGATATATTATATAATCTGGTCACAAAAATATCTTTCAACTTCATAACCTACATAAAACATTATATACAAACAAAATATTTTCTTCATTTTCTGAACACAACTTGTCCTTTAAAAGGCCTGTTTCTTACCTTCTCCCTGAAGGAATTCTATACCACATCCAAGCCCAACTCAAACGTAACCTCCCCATTTGCTCTCGTTTTCATTTCCCTTATATTCTTAGAATAACCTGTACTTGTCTTTGGTCTTTTACTTTACACTATGCTCTGTTTCTGTATACCTGTCTTATCTTCTCTCCTTGACTGGAAGCTCTTTGAAGGTAGGGACCTTATACCATTCAACACTGAATGCATCACTGTCTGTCACTGTCTTGTACAAGGAGGTGCTCAATATTAAAAAACAAAACAAACAAAAAACAACAGCAGCAAACAAACCTTGAGCGATTAAACTGCACTGGAAATTTGCTACAATACTTTCTGATAAAAAGCAGGACTCAGTAAATGACAGCATTTATCTTAGTACTTATGTAGTGGGTTTCAGTAACAGAAATAACAAAGGGGAGAAAAAGATCTTATTATAAAGATGAATTCATTTACAGATCAGTTTTATGGTATAAGCTTTGACAACAATATGGAAAGGTTCCGCTGTTTCTGACAATTAGTGCTGATGTGCTAAGCTGCCTATACCACACGGCTAGGACTTCTGAGGGTATAAGCAGACTATCAACCATTATTTTCCCCCGATAACTCTGCCATTACAGTTAAACAGTCCTGTAGCATGTGAAGAACTAGTGACGACTTCTTTATCTCAAAGAAGGAAGAGTTTATACCATAAAGTCATTTATCACTACCTTGCAATGACTAAGCAAAAGACTTTGGTGTTATATATAAAATAGGTACAAGCTTCTTAAAGTCACTGTGAAAACAGGAGAAGCAGTACTAAAAAGTGTATCAACATATAGTTTCTACTTTTTCAAAAGCAGCTTCTCCATTTTACAATAAAAGCCATTTTCTCCACTTACATTTCCTCACATTTCCTGGTTCTACTTTGCTCTAAATTAAAGTGATGACAGACAGAATTGTTATTAATACTTTTCCTGAACTGACAGATAGCCTGGCAAATTACAGGACTTTTTCTTGTCCTTTTTTACTTCCCTAAAAAGAATATGTGTATGTGGGAAGGGGAGCAACAACATTAAAAAAGTATATAGCCTTTTAGATCACAGACCATGTCATTAAACTTCACCTCTGCATATTTATTCTATTACCAACTCACATACAAACTATACTTATTCTATAGATATTGTTGTGCTACTTTTAAGAAATTCTAAACAGAAGGCTTATTTGACAAAGAGCATTCTAAATCAGGAATACTTTACTTTTTGTACTTTCTGACCTTAAGGAATTCCTACATTGATGTTTAAAAGATAAAAAAAAAGAGAGAAGAAAAAAGTCAGTCACTTAAAAAATGGGGATGGGAGTGATTTAGAATCTAGAGCATAAACACAAAGTAAGAACTCATTCTGCATGCAGCCCATGGTCCCCATACTGTTAAATGACCAATGATGAATAACTCCCAATACCTTCTGCCAGGCTTAACCGGTAATATGCCTCATTTTACTGCAACAAATGAGGCTCCTCCTCCTATCAGTCATGGTCCATTCCAATCAGCAGGGTGCCAATAAGCCAGAGGCTAATGAAAAGGGCCTCAGACAATGGAGAGCTCCCAAGCCCAACCTTGGAACTGTGAGCCCAATTTTTAAAACACTACAGTGCACATTTCAGTTAATCTTTATTATGCTAATGTTATTGAGTCTAAGGAACAAAGAAACTTATTTCATGAATTACTTTTAAACATCAACTTCCCTGAATTTTCTTTTCTTTTGTTAGGGGCTACTGACCATTTAACTACCCAGATTAAAACACACACACACACACACACACACACACACACAAACAACACACACTCACACTCTCTCTCTTTCCTTTGCTCTGAGGTAGAAATCAAAACATAAATTATCACAAAGAAGTCTGATATAATCAACAAAGTTAAACAGTCCTCTTGTTTGATCTCCTCTAAATTAAAGACCAAGTGTTTTGATATGGTATTAGGCACTGAAATAAACCAGATGTTTCTTCCTCTATATAACTCTCCATGGGCACAATCTTAAAGGGTTATTGTCTGGCAAACGTTCAGGGAAACACAGAAATGGCACGAATATCCAGATTTTCCTTTCCTTCTATCTACCCTAGTTTATTATCTAAACTAATGCATAATCCATAGGGCTTTGGGAACTTTGTGTAAATACTTTCATGTACAATTCTCTTTCTAGCTACCCTGAGATTAAGACCACAATTATTCAGGCTTAAATCTAAAATAAAGGAACCTTTGCAAATGTATTATCTAGCCTTACATGTTTAATCACACAGTATTCTGTGTGCTCTTTAATACTTAAACTGAAGAACAAAGGTTGTACCCTCTGATGTTTCACACATAAAAGACCTTCTAAGATATATATCAGACATTTTGGGAGCTAGAAATAACTTCTAATGACAACAGTATGGCATTTCTCCATCTAAGCCTAGATGTTATATTTAAAACGTCACATTCTAAAGAAATTAAAATCGCAAATACTCATGGTCACCATTTTCAAAGATCTGTAATACTTGACATCAAATTCTCACATGCATGTCAGACTCTCACATGTAATCCTCATCAAATTCCTTCTCCTCATCTCTTCTAATCCTTCCTATTCTCAATGTAATGTTTTTGCTTTTCAGTACATTCTGAGAGCACTAAAGTGAATATGAGTTTGTAATGGAAGTTGGAGAAAGAACATGTTTGGGGGAGGAGTCTGGTAGGGAGGGAGTCAGGGGATGGATTGAAGGAAGGGATTTGAAGTGTGCAGACTATGGCATGCAGTGATGGAGCAGATGGAATGCATCACCGTCAGCTATGACAGAAATGATTTATGGAATGACCTGGCTGCTCCTGCCTAGTAACAACACAGGATGACAGAGCTGAGTTTCCATGACAACCAAAGCCCACCCACTAACTAGATTAAACATTTTCCCCTGGCTTCCACTCAGTGAATTTGGATTTTCTTTTCCAAATGCCAACTGGTTTGGCTAATATGTGGGTCATAAAATGGGAGAATAGTCAAGGACTTGAAGGGCAACTGAAAAGGAGCCTGAAGGACCACTGAGAACATCACAAATTCTTCCCTGCCTATCTTCCAAGGTTCCTTTACTGTTTCCCTTAAATACAATAAAAGAGTTTTGAGAAAAAAGCCCTTGAAATGCAGGTTGTATTTTAAAAAGTTGCCTAATATTGAAAGCTCAAATGTTATTTGTCTTTCTACACGTGAAGTACCTGCTACTAGATTCTTTCCAAGTCAGGACTATGGCAAGCCAATCAAATATCTGGGAGGCACTCATATTTAATATTACAGAATTATTTTCTTTCTAAGTAGGTAGTTTTCATCAGGCTGGAATAAGTCCAGAAAAAGTGAGACAACTTCCTTTAACCCTCATCAACACCTTATAAAATAACAGTTACTGTAGCATTGCTCTTTGGAAGTACAGAGTAAGTGAAGCTAGTCAGATCAGGGTTCTCATCTCATATATCTGGGCTTTACCCTTCCCAGCTTGGAGATCCCCAGGGCAAGCTACTTAATCTTTCTGAGCCGAAGTTACTTAACCTTTTAAACCTAGTTTCTCATCTGTAATGTGGGAATAATAATGCCAATCTCACAGAGTTTTCTTGAGGATTAAATGAAACAAAGCATGTAAATGCTTAGTATAGTGCCTAGCACCTAGCAAGCATTCAAATTATAGCTGATACTTTTGTGGGGTTTGTTATTATTATCATTTTTGTCGTATGATGCAAGACTGAATTCAACAAACATTTACTGAGCTCTATTTTGTGTGGAGCACCACTATGTAGTAGATAAACTTGACTTGCCTTGATTTCTCAAAAAACTTGTACTGCTATAGAGAAAGATTTATTTACAGAAACCATACACAAAGAGTTTATCTCCTTTAATGCTCAATAGTTACTTCCTACTACTCACATATTAAGTGGTCTGCTTTCCCCATGAACAGCAGCAAATGTGTCTGACAGAGTTATTTGCACTTCATAGAAAATGTAAAACAACACTGTGAGAATTCTGAGAGACCTATCATTCAGGAAGGAAAAGGAAAGAAAGAAAAAGCCTAAGGAGAAACTTCACAAAGTACAAAGCAAAAGTACCTCTTTTAAACAGTCAGGTTTGGAATCTTTGTGGATTACTGGTAAATGCTCTCCCAAGAGTTCCAAAAGAAAGAACTTCAGTTTAATGTTTTAAGGATCAGATATTAAAACACAATCATTACCTTTATTGAAGCAAATCACTTCTTAGTCATTAATGTCCTGATGTGATGTAAACTAGCTACTGAAGAAAATACTATGGGATTCCTTCAAATTAGTTTTACTCATTTTAGCACAAGTTCTTCAGTGAACTTTTTTTTAGGGAAGGCTCTCATCTCTTATTTCTTGAATGAATCAGCTGCAGGAGATTATTTTTTATTTTAAAAAACACATAAAATAAATTCCATCTTAGGAAAAAATCCTTATAAAAGCCCTTCCTATTCTGAATGAGAAGAATGACTGAGTAGCCTTTCTTGATTCCACTTGATTTCAACTTTAATGGGCAACTCACTAAGTGTGTGCTTAAAACAAACAGATTTAACTATTAATCTCAGTAATTTGTGCTTAGATTTCAAAATGTCTAATTCTCTTCTTCTTTCTACATCTGTTCCATTAAGACAAAAAACAGACATTTAAATAGAAATTAGAAGGATAGTTCTTATGGGAATGGGGTGAGGAGGTGTTCTCATGAATTACATTAAGGGCAGCAGAAATCAATACAGTCCGAGACTAGCTCTAAAAGAGTAATGAAGTCATCTTGTTATAACTACACCCTTTAACTATGACACATACTGCCCGCAAAATCTAATCACTGCATTCAGCAGTGTAAAAATCATACAGCAAAATATGTAAAATCAATACTCACAGATGCCAAAGCTTTTCCAAGTGCATCACCTGTCTGTGAGCTTCCAGCAGCGTTCCCTCTGGTTCCTGAGTATTTCAAGTAGGAAAACAAATCAAGGATTTTAGCAGGCAGGCAAGTATGCTACTTTTTTTTTTTAAAGCACTCTGCCATTATTTTAATGGTGTTCTCTATTGTTATCACACATCTGTCACAATAAGCAAGCAAATACTCTGCATGTGTTGTAGCTAGTGAGCTAAAGTAAGGATAGGTTCCTTACCGGTTTCTACATTAATGAAAATCAGAAAAGTTTCTCTTCTTCCTTTCTTTCATTTTTAAACTCAATACTAAAAAAATATGTTGAGTCAAAAGGTACAAACTTCCACTTATAAGACAAATAAGTACTAGGGATATAATATACAACATGATAAACATAATTAACACTGCTGTATGTTACATGTGAAAGCTGTTGAGAGAGTAAATCCTAAGAGTTCTCATCACAAAGAAAAATTCTTTTTTTCTATTTCTTTAGTTTTGTATCTATAGGAGATGATGGATATTCACTAAACTTATTGTGATAACCATTTCATGATGTATGTAACTCAAATCATTATGCTGGACACCTTAAACTTATATAGTGCTATAGGTCAATTAGATAACTAAATAAAGCTGGAAGAAAAAAATATGAAAAAACAAAAAAATACGTATTTAAAAGTACAGGATTCACTAAAAATTCCTAAACTCGGTTTTAGGCAGTTCTGCCAACCTGAAAAAAGCTCACCTAGAATGCTATCTGATCCATTGATGGGAGGAGTGTGTGAGGCAGCAACGTAAGGTGAACTGCTGGTACTGGCGCGATGGAAGCTGGACATTGGCGGAAGACTTGTGTTTATGTCTGTTGGTGAAACTGAGTGTGGAGGATAACTCTAGAGAAAGGAGGAAAGGGATATGATCTATTAAATACATTTTCTGAATAATATGCACATACAACTGGAGAATACTATAACAAGTTAAAAAGAACATCACAAGTTAGCAGCTGAACTACCATTATCATTTACTTTTTGAACAGGCATGAAGTAAGCCTAGAAGTATTTCATACTTCAGAAGTTTTGGCAGAATCAAACCTTACACTTGCAATCCAAGTGTAAGGTAAGTGTAATCCAAAAAGAAACACAAGCGAGGACAAAGTGCTGCTGCAGCCTAGTTGTGTATTATAGCCTACCAAGCGGTCATGTGAATGAAGGCTGCCGTAACTACTGGACTGAGACATGTGGGAAGTGGAGGTCCCCAGAATTCCACCAAAACCAGGCTGGCTCATCCCATTTGATGAACTCCAAAGGTCAGAAGAATTGTGGGTCCCATCTAAGACAAAAAGAGAAATATAAAATTTTCTTAACAAAAATTTTTTATTTTGATGATACTATAAAAATTCAAAGGGTATCCTCCAGGTATTTTTTCCTCCCCTTTCCAACCTAGTCAGCTGTCTAGTTTTCTTCCCCCCAAAATGTATAGTCACTATTTTAAAAGAAGCGATACACTTTTACCGTTAGAGGGGAAAAAAATAACCCAAACTGTACTAGGTAGGTCATTATAAAAATCCTCCCAAGATCTAACTTTGTATCAGGGAGGATAATAAAAATTCCAAGTTTGGGGATAGATTAGATTTAATTTTTGGTTAAATAGTATACCCATACATACACCAAAAAGTTCTTAATCTGTAACAAGCAATGTATATTATATGACACATTCCTAAACTGGAATAAAGGAGCTTCTCCTACAATAAACCTAACTACTTGATAATGACTACGTTATAGTCAGTCTTCAAATGAAACGTGTTAGCCATGACTTCATTCACCAATGCAAAGTCAATGCATCGTTTATGCAGTCATTTATTGCCCCCACAGTCTAAAACCACAGAAGGTCAAACACACATAATTTGCTAGACAGGAATTAAAGGAAGTGCAACACTTTTTCTGTCTTACAATCTAATCTGTTCTATGATGTTCACTTATTATTTACATTGATAATTCTAGGAGTGATATGAACCTAAAATTTAAGTAAGAAACTAAAATCTTTAATAGCTTTTATACATTTAAATTCCAAAATGAGAAAAAGCAGCTCTACTCATTTTTCTCAACTGAAGTCTTTTATAAATTTAATCAATACTAGATGGGCCCTCCAATACTTTGCTGGATAATCTAACTACATTGCAGTCAGTGACAATTAACACTAGAAAACTTTAAAACTAGATTTTAATTTGCTTTAGACAAACATATCTAGATAAGTAACGTCTGAACTTCTGTATAGATATTCTCTTTCCTCACAACTTTAAAGTATTAGCTAATATACACCAGATAACTGTTCCAGCATTTGACATCTATTTGGCAGTGCTTACCTTGCATAAAGAAAGTGCTAGCAAACATACTGGTTGGTGGCTTGGGAGATGGATAACTAGGAGATTCACGGTTGAAGTCATCTGAATTTGGGGATGGTGCATATACCTTAAAATTAAACAGGAAATTTAATTAAAATGTAAGTGACTATCAAATCACTTATCTAAAATGCATGTTACATTTCATGAAGGGCCTAAAAAAGGCTACTACCTAAAAAGGCCTATCCCAAATTCAAAGAAACTGCTTAAATCCACATAAATAATGTCGAACTTGGATACTATCTACATGTTTGCTTTTAGCTGATTACTGCAGAAAAACACTATCCTAAATGTCCTTGTAAAGCACCTTTGTGTGACAATTACACCAGGTGGTTGAATAAAGTCACAAATGTTGACTTTGCTTACAAAACATAAATCCATACAGGCTCATGATTTAAAACATGATGGTAGAAAGAAGTGTCTTTTGAATGTAGCATGAAATGAAACTTGGGTTCACAAAATTAATTCTTTTCACTGTTACAAGATTTATCAAAATCAGAATGAGTTAGATTAAATGTTACTATTCTTTACTACTATTAAAAGATAACTGTGAAAGGCACAACACAATTGTTCAGAAACTTAACTTAGTAAGTTAGCAAAATTAACACCAAATTCTGAAGGGTTTTAATTTCTTAATTTCAAGGAAATTTTCAAGTCTGGCACAGCTTTAAGAAAAATCTCATTTAATTTGTCAGAGCAGTATTAATTTCCCTTGATAAACCTTTGCTTCAGATAAGCCAAGTCTAAAAATTTTGAACTAACAAATGGCCAACACTGTCATTTCTCTGCAAAACTAAATGGGCGACCAAATAACTGTAATAATCAAAACAGGATCAAACCATTCTCATGATGACTACTGAAACCAAGAAGGAAAACAAATAAGTAACACTTAAGGTGATGCACTGTCTGTAAAAGTAAGTGAACCAGGAGTCAGGAAGAATGGAAATGAGTCCTATTGTGAGCAGTATACGAAATGTTTATCTTTAGTTTGATAAAGGTTCATCTATTAAATTTCACCCGAAATTAAAAATCCAAAGTGTTCACTTATGTGGAAAAAAGTAACTAGCACAATAAAATTTTGGGAGCACGTTTAAAAAAGTATACAATTTTTTTTTTGAATAAGCATAGAAAATTTCTGGAATTATACACAAGAAATAACTATTACACTTCGAGATTTATAATTGGGAAAGAAGACATTTGCTTTATACCCTTTTGCACAGTTTATTTTTATCCCAGCATACATTTCTATGCACTAATAAAAAAGTTAAGGAAACACACATCAGGATTAATTATTTTATTTACATAAGCTATACTTGATATTCATTTATTCTCTCTCTGAGGCACTGACTAACTGTAAAGATTTCTGGCAAATTACCTAACTTTCTGAGTTTCAATTTCCTCATTTGTAAGATGGTGCTCACAGTACCTGGATTGGGGCGATGATGGGAAGATCAAATGAGATAATACATATAAAATGTTTAGCATGGTAAGTACTCACTAAGTATTAGCTAATAATATCATCTTTCTATCATTCTTATAGGAGCATTTATACTGCCATATATTGTCCCTGTTCAGTACTCAAATGCTGTTTCTTACAGTTTTTGTTTGACATGACCCTAAATATATATATTCATATACATACACACACACAGCCCATCGTAAACAAAAGGTTGAAAAGGCCACTTTTACTCTTCTTGCTAGCCATGCGATTACTAGCACAGGTGTGTCTTTTTAATGGATTGGCATTCAGGTTAGTTTCCTATCTTTTATATCCCAGAGGGAAAAACACATACCGGTGATACCTGAGAAACTTGGGACAAGAAGTATTCCTAAGAATTACCTGGGGATTATACATTAAACATATTAAACATAGTTTTCTAGTTTAGTGCGATTACATACAGACACTGCTAGGATGAAATAACTGAGTACACACAAACGTGTTTGAAATAGGCAGGAAAAAGTTTTCAGGAAAAGAATTTTGCACTTTTTTCTTTTAATCAAGTTTCAGCATCTAAATTTAGCCTCAGCTAGATGTCCTCTGTTCCCTTTATACATAGATTTTCCCAAACTAGGCTGAAACCACAAACAATGAAACTATAGTAACTCCACAGATGTAGCAAGACAAAAGAATAAAATTCAGAAGACAGCATTAGAACACAACTTTTTTGTCACAAATGTTTATTTACTATGGATACTATCACTGATTTGAAAGTATGAAATATAAAATTGTCTAATTCTATCTAGGTTATAGGTGAAACAGTATGCAAACCTTCCACCGATAATTATGAAAAACTCCAGTCCTGATTTGTCTTTTCACACAAAACATCTACACAGTTTAAATTTATATATAATTTCTCAATATACCTTTCTTTATCCTTATTCCTATTTAATTCACTGCATCCCATAGAAGATAAATTTACACTTTAAAAAAATTTTAACTGTGTGCAATTAAGTGTGTACTAAAGCAAAGAATGGGATAAACCGGACTTCACTGATTTACAAATCACCGTCAAATAAAGGAGAATATGCTGCTTAGATGATGGTTAATCATGACTATCATGGAAAGCAAGAAAAGCAAGATAAGCCACACAAAGTAGAAGAGACTTGCCTACTTGTATGTAAAAATTTCAAAGATATATGGAGAGTCCAGGGCTCATTTTAGAGGTAAAGTTGTTTTTAATGTTAGTCTTTATAAACAGACTTTGAAAAAAAAATTAACTTTTAAAGGATAGACCTTATAAATGAAAATGGTCAAAACTCTAAACTATTATGTTTGTCATTTATTTACTAACATAAGTTCAAAACTTTTTATCAAACAAAAATGTTCTAAAAAGTATGGCTCTCAAAGAGGTCCGTTTAACAGCATTTCTAACACAGGCCAAAAAAACTTTACTTCTGGTATCTTAACCATAGCTTGCAAAAACATAGATGCAATGTTATGAAGCAGCAGTTGTGCCAGTCCAGATTTTTCAGATCAAAGAGTTCTTGCGGCAAAGCGCAACTGATGTGGTCTCAACGACTTTATTAACTCCAGATGGAGGGAAATAGTCAGCCAGTTCCACAAAGAGCAAGTCTCTTTTAGTTACAATCAGTACCGGCCACAAATTAAAACCAGACTGCTTATGTCATCTGATCACCTGCACAGAGATGCCAGTTTTTTTTTTTCCTAGTTAATGATCTAATCACATATTTAAATCTTAAGTATGTTTTTGTATCACAACAATCTTAAAATTAAGAGAAAGGAGTATGTATGCTTAAGGTGATTAAAATCTACCAGGAGTCAAACTATTTTAAAGAGAAATTTAAAAAGTACAATTAAGTAATTAAAGATGTTCTACTAAAATGTGGTACTTAGAGATTTTTAGAATTCTAGCCTCATTTCAGAATTCCAGGCTCACAACAGCTACGACAGACTGTCCTTCCTTCTCAAGCACTTACACTTTCTCTTCCAGGAATGGCAATGAGAGAAATTCTCAGTGTCTGGTGAACAGAACCGTAACATTTATTCCAACTTGAATGAATGTAACTAAAAATCTAATAGATACTCCCCTTTCACTATTAAGTCTGTTTGAAAAGAATAAATCCATGGTAATATCTTTCATGTCCTCATCCCATTAACCCAAACTTACTTTTTAAGAGTGATAAGGCATTTCAGGGGTGAATATTTACATTACCTTTTACAGTGGTTACACAATTATCCTTGGAATATTTTAGCTCATAAAGTCAGTTGGGAGTCAAGTTGGCAAAAATACTCCCTTTTTCCTGCTTGGATGATTTAGTTTGGTCATATGGATCACCCCAATTCAGGGCAGTCCATTCTGTTTAGCTGTAGAGCCTGGAGCTGTGCACTGGGCTCCTGATTTCAATGCATCCTTCCTGTAATTAATGTTGGAAACATCCCTGCGAGGCAGAGAGGCAAGATGCAAAGTAGTAGAAGCTTTTGCTAAAAAAGATCGTTTTTCTTTTTATCTAGTCACATCCAGTATGAGTTAAAAGATGATGTCATTCCCTATGCTTTTAAAAATAGTCCATAGCCTGTGTGGTAGCTGATATCTTTAAATGTTCTAAATGATGAGGAGATGAATTGGGAATTTTCTTTAGTATAGGAGAGTAGCTAGCTATATATCTTAATTAAGATACCCTTCCACAGAAAATGAGAGGAATGCTTTAGATGAGCACTAAGAGGTTTCTGTGATGACAGAAATGTTCTATATCTGAAATGATGGAAATGTATCCATGTCTGTACAATACAGTAGCTACTCCTCACATGTGACTACTGAACACTTGAAATGTGAATAGTACAACTGAAGATCTTAACTTTAAATTTTACTTTAATTAATACAGTCATTTGTGACTAGTGGTTACTATATTGAACAATGCAAATTTAGATCACTTTTCCTTACCTAGCAATTTAAAATTACACAAATTATTTTGAAAGCAATATTCAAGGAGTTTTATAAGCTCCAAAACCGATGAAAACCGAAACCAACACAAACTCTCAAACATTTTGGGAACACCTTTACCTAATTTGGAAAGAATGATGGAGAAGCTTGTTGATTTTTCTGAACATGTTCTAACACAGAAATTATTACCAATAATTCACTATGTTTAGGTTTCTATTAGCTCTTCTGTCAAGATGGTTTGACCAGTAGTTCTTTTTAAATTCCAATGTGCTAAATACCATTTAATACTTTAATGCTAAACACTAGCTAATCATGCTAACACGAACCTTCAATATGTGAAAAGTTTATGCTAATAATAGAAATCACCTCAAACAAATCTTTGTCAACTAACCAAAACAACAAAACAAAGCAAACCCATTTGACTAAATTACCCTCCCATCACAACTGTAAAATAAAAATGTGACATTATATTCAGGAACACTTACTTAATTTATCTGATATTTTATATAACTGTATTACATATTAAACAATAAAAATTATACAAGATCTAGCTGAGAAACTAAAACCTGGGGAAAAAAAACCCCCACAAAACCCCAAAACTAACCAGTCTAGGTCACTGGAAAAAAGAAAAACCCCAATCCAAGTCAAATCCTATCTTTAAAAACTGTGATTAACTCTGGGCCAATAATTTTAAAAACAGGCACATTTAAGGGTCAGCACTCAAAAACTAAGAAAGAAAAACTAGATAATAATTTGTTAAAGAATTTTTTATTTACTGCTGGTTAACCTATGTAATTTACACGCACAGTAATAAACACAAATATAACAGTTTCCTTATATTTCTGCATTTTGTGGGATCTGAATTTAGCAAAAAGAAACTGTTTAAAAAAGTAAAATTTTTGCTTCAAGAATTACACTCATTAAGAGTACTACTATTAGAGGAAGTTAAAGAAATGTCCTAAAAAATGTTTCCTTTTGATTTTTCTGATCATTCTGGATCCATTATTTTTCTGTGACTACAGATTTTATGTATACACTCAGGGAAAAAGGCGCATCTTTAACTTAAATCGCAAAATCTCAGTTTCTGAGATTCAGGTCTTCCCACTTTCCTTGTTCCTTCTCTAATGAAAAGTAAAGCAAGCATAACCCCAAAGAAAAAAGACATTAAAACATTTAAATAAGTATATGAATAGCAATCTAATTTAAGAATTTCCCAATATCTAAAAATACTTAAATGACAGATTTGATAAATATCTCAATGTATTCAGTATTTTAATATTACATAAAAGCAGCAAGTTTTGCCATAAAGTCCAATCTACTACTCAAGTTTTTATGGTAATTCCAAGCCTAAAGGGGAGAAATATTTAGATAGTTGCAGTACTAAATACCACAGGAATTGAAACCAAAGGCATCATAAAGCAAAATGTCTGAAGTACAAGGACTAACTCAGGGACACATAAGCAATCTATGGAAGATTCTTTTCATCTAATTAGCTAGCCTGATAAAAACATAATCAGAATGTCTATAAAAGGGGAAAATGTACGTTCATATTGTCAACAGCTTCATAGGTAACGGACCAATATCTTTCCCCAAGAATTTCCAGAGACATGTTTAGGGGTGAAATAATGTAAAATTTCCTTTCTAATGATACTAAGTAAAAAGAATCCCAGCTTTCAGTACAAAGCTGCTTGAAATCAATGACTACTTCTGCTGTCTAACAAGCATAGTTGAATAATACTGGTTTTCAACTGTGAGAAAAGTTTCTTCTTAGGTAAGTCAAGAACATTTTAGTGAACCTAAGTTAACACAGACATGGGCATGTTTCATCAATTCTTTACTGTAACCATCATCATTTTTATGATAGGCACATTTTTTTTCCCCTGAGAGATAAACCATAGAACTATTAAAGGACTGGGTTTGAAACTTGTACACTGGGGTAATATACTGAGAAAATCAAGAAGTGTCAGTTCTTAACTACCTATATTTAAAAAATATTTAGCTCTAATATACAGCACCTGATCCCTTTCTTCAACATGTTGATGAGCTCATGGAAAGGGACATAAATTTCTTTCTAAAACATTAGTAAAGCTGACCAATGACAACATACTCTCCTGGCAGAGGCTTTAGTTTTAACTCCCTGGTATCTGTGCCCATTTGAATCAAGAAAAAAAGACCTTCTTGGATTCACATCTGGAATGCAATCTCAGATATCTGTGGGAAAGGGGGAAAAAATCAAGGCAGATTTAAGCTAAAGGTCTTTGTCATTCAATGTCTTTAGCATTTTATCTTCAGAGAATTCTTAGATAACTTCATATTTTCCTCATCATACAAATGTTAGATTTAACTCTGCTGGGCCCACAGACAGCCTGGAAATTTGAATTAATTTAATTATACTCTCCTCTCTCATGTTAATTAGTAGTAAATACCCTATGGAACAGAAATGTAGCTCTATATACTCTCATATTGGTTTCTGTGCTTTTATTAACTGAAAATGTTTATTTGAAAAAAAAAGTCTTAGAAGTATTTACAATGCAATTTTTGCTACCTGCTACTCTAATTCTCATGAAAATTCCAATTATGTGGGCAGGCAGGGGCCAAAATTATGGCTAAACCCAATTTCAGTACTATGAGTACTATTAGAACAGACCTGCCAGTCTGATTTCCGGAGTTTTAAAACATACCTAGAATAGTTTTAAGTTCTTCATCTTAAACAGAAACTAATAAGAAGTTGCTTGACCAATCACATCAGTTAGCATTCATGAAACTGTAAGTCTGATCACATATGCAAAATATATTTACTTGTAAGAATAAAGTGCTTTTCTCAGTGACATTTTCTTTCCAATGCAGTATATTTTGATACAAATAGTAGTAAGGGATAAATGAAATTTGGCCCTTTGCTATGGAGACTAGTTTACTTGCCCTTGAATGATAGAAAAGAGAAAACCTGCTCTTGAGAGAGAGACCTAGGTTCAATTGCGACCTCAACACTTTAATAGCAAGGTGGGGCTTAAGTTACTAAATTACTTAATTTCCCTGAACCTCATTTTCCTTATTTATAAAAGGAGGCTAGTAACAGTTAGATGACAGAGAGTGTAAGAATGAAATAAGGTAAACATAAAGTCCCCAGCACAGTTCCTGACACAGAGTAGCCCTTATAATCACATCAGTTCTTGCCCCTTCTTTCTCAGATTCCATACAAAGAAGCTCAATATTCAAAATGTGCTTCTAAACTTGAGTTTTGAAACTTGGATTTCTGTGCTGTCTCTAATAAGATTAAAGTAACCCCCCGATATAATGAAAAGAACATCACATCTGTACTTGGTGCAATTTTTATACCTGGAACACTCTGAAGCATCTTCAGTTCAAGGCCTAGAAAATGGAGGCTGATCAGATCAGAGGAAGGCCGAAACTCCAGAATCCTCAAGGTGAAGAAAACGGGAATCCTCTCCTCCCAAAACTTTCCTTCCTTTACCTCTAAGACTTTCTACCTTTCTGCATAAAGGACACAATTTAGTCATATCAATGAGAAAACTGAATGTAGGCCAAGTTCTTTATAAATAAGGAACCTCAGAAACCTATTATTCCTTGCTATTTTTTAAATTTCAAAACACAGATAATATTCAAACGATTTTAAGTCCCCTATTTTTCATAAACATATATTGATATCTTACAGTATGGTACATAATACACCTACCCCAAAGCTACCTTTGATACAGAACATTAACCCTTTCTCTTTTCAAACAGTGGGAAAAACAGGGTTAACATTTTTGGCTTTTCTTTTCTGCACATAGATGCCTAAGCCTCTTACATTTCCAGCAATGCAGTACGGCCATATAATCTTAAATAACAAAATATGAAGAGGTTCCTCTCTGATTAATCCACTTTTTTCCTGGAGTCTGTAAAGTCTTATTATTAAATTAGCCCAACCATCCTTAAATATATGGGATCATCTTGAAAATCTAAAAATAAAAGCCAAAAAAAGGGAAAGCATTTTGTTTAAGACCAGTATTACTCAGGATTTCTCGTTCTCTCATAGTACCTATAATAGGATATTAAAAATGAAATCAATGTGAACTTTTTAGCATTTCAAAATATTAATCTGTCCTATCATCTTAAACTGATAAAATGGAATTAAAGAGTGAACTTAAATCTAACCTGTTTGCTGTGAGAAATTTACAAAAATTCCATAACTCGAGAGGAAGTATATTTTCACTTAGAGGCCAACAATATTAATTTAATGTGCTAGTTTTTACTAGAAAGCATTGAAGGGTAGACATTTCCCAAAATATACTAAGATGAGGTATTTACATAGTCTTTGCATAATGTAATTACATACTGCATGATTTTCTTATTGAAGACTTAGAATAATAATAATAATAATAATAATAATAATAATAATAATAAACAACTAGATGTGGTAAAAATAAAATACATACAAGAAAACACATATAAGGCCCTATGATACACAGGACTAAGACAATATACCAACTCAATGCATTTTTCAAGAACATAAAAGTCACCTTTGACCTATATCAGGCACAGGCTATCAATTTTCAGGCTACACTTCTCTACCATACCAGCCATGTCATCTACCGTAAGCCTGGAAATACTTAATACGATCAAAGCTGTCTCCCCCCACCCCCCCCACCAATGTAGAACAAAGAGAAATGCTGTAATAGAGTGATCTATGCTCTCAAAAGAATAAAATCTAAACTCAATTTGAGTTATAGTCTCTCTGCTTCAGGGATCCTATACAATTAATTTTTCTAAACTCTCACACACACACACCATTCTCAAGCAGACTATTTTACTTAGAATTGGACATAAAAGAAAAATATTTTCACATTTGAAAGACAGTTGGCAAGGAAAATATATAGAGATCAAGTAATTTCACTTATATTACCCATCTAAATCTACCTCTCACATTCTCCAAACCCCTGTTTATATGAGCAGCGTGAACACTTACTTTTTAATGAGTTAAGAGTATTTTGCCTTGATTATCATCTATTAGGAAAGCTTACCCCAAAGTTAAGAACCAAATGCTAACGAAGTCCAAAGAGGCCTCACCGAAGCAGTCAGCAAACGAGAGTGCTTTCATTAGTTTTCACATACACTGGTTAAAGCCAAATGCTACTTTAAAACATTTCCAAGTGATAAAAAAGGAAGGGAGAACAGATCTATTTTATATCTATTTTAGGAAAATGTGATTAGTTTTTTTTATAACTTCAAACATTAACATTAAAAATGTCTCCACTCCTGACAAAAAAATTCACTAAAGTAACGTATGTATTTAGTAAGACACCTGAGGGAGAATATGGTTTTGGAAAGACTGAGGTGGAAAACACTGAATTCCTGACAAAATCCAAGACTGTTATTCACTAGTATAACATTTTTATGTTTATCAACTATTTTACAAAAAGATAACACCCACAGAATCTTCCAGAGAAGTTCACTTTCTTTTTAGAATATATAAATCCTCTGATTTAAAGATACTTTGCAGAAACACACTAAATAATTAATACTAAGTAATTAAAGAATAGAAAAGTTTTGATTAGCAACACAGAAAGATATTATTTTAAAATTTCTAACCATGTGCTATACATTCACCAGAAATACATTCTTTGGAAAATGTATAAATGCATTCTTTGAAAAATAGTGATTTATTTTATGAATCTGTACAGGGTCAAAATTCTAGTTTGATTGGAAACAGATGGTATTCTAGTAAAGTCAGGCTTTGGACCTGAAACTCCAAACAGGAAATACGGCCCTCACTAGCTGACTGCTTCCCTAATCATTCCCAGAGCTTCATACTTGTTATTTTTATGAATATCCAAGATGACTTTCATCTTTCCCTTCTATCTACAAAGCATCAAGTAATCTTGTCTCTTTTTATGTGTTATGTGTTGTGTGTGTATTTTACAGATACATTGTATGTTTACGACGTAAGAAAACATTAAAACAAATGTACTTTCAAGTTCATTGCTAGTAAAGACATCGGGCATTAAAAATATCCCACAAATTCCAGTTTATTTTCTATATGATTTTTAAAATAGAAGCCAAAAACTATTGAGTAACTGTGTCAAAGACCACTTTCTTAACACTTCTTACAAATAAATACACAATCTAAACATATTGCAAAAAACGATAAAACAAACCTCACAGGTTTTAGTAAAAAGCAATTAATCTACACTGCTTTCCCTTAAACAAGCCCGTTAGAAGCTATACGAACAAAGAAAAAGACTTACCGTTTTCCCATTGTAGTAATACATCAAAGAATTGCTGCCCATTCCAGGGACAGGATAAGCACAATACATGTTGATTTTGAAAATGTTACTGTTTGCAGCTAATGCACACAGCTTCTCTCCAAGACATACATCCACACAGCCAAACAGAGTTAAGTCTTCAGCACTATGCATCCACACATGGATCCACTCAAAAGGAACTTATGCAAAATAGGGCTGAACCAACTCACCCCACAGAGAGGGAGGGTTTATGCTGTAAGAAACCTCTTTCAATTTCTATCAAGTCACTGCATTGGTGGGGGATACCAATAAGATGCACTTTGGAAAATTTAGAAAATACAAGTCACTTACAAATACTGAATAATGAAAAGTGATACAGCATCCCGAGGATAAATATTCCAAGGAATTATTAATATTCTCATATGTATAACACATACATCTCTTTTAAAGAAAGGCAAACAGAGATCTGCTCATCTATTTTTAGTTTTAATTACATTAGAGTACTTGTAGCAGGGAAATCTAGCTTGCTACACCTCTAGCAACATTACCATCTGGCGTGGTCTAAAGTTGCTTTCAACTTTGATAAACACAGGATCAAGCAATCAGGAATTGGAAACAGTGAATCATGTGTAACAAAAAGGATCTAAACAGTTAAGCCTCCTACAAAGTCACTTCCTGGAGAAAACGGACCAGTCATGTAAGTGCCTCTCAACTAGCTAGAACAAACCATGAGTTTTTTAATAATTATAAAAATCATATGGAAAAAAATTTGAAAGGTACACATTTCATGAAAAAGCTCATTCCAACAATTCAAAAAATTATCTTGAAATTAAATGATCTGTTTGTAAAACAAGAAATATTTATACAGATTTTCAGTTATAAAACTCCTTAAATTCCTTTCACAATACCAATTAAAAGTTTATAATGGATTGCAGTCTCCGGAATATGTATTAAGCAATTCAATAATTAAAAAGAAAAAGCAAGCAAGGTTTTGTTTTTTCTCATACAAAAATATGAAATGCTGGTATGTATAACAGACAAAATGTGCACTGTAGCTAATAAACTAAAAAAGATTTCATAGAAGTCCTTCTGCTAAGTTCATTATTGCTCTTAGTACTTTATATATTCATATTTTTATGTTATTGCTCATATTTCTCAGAAAGGGAAAATAATCAGTGTGGGAATAAATGTCTCACAGATTTAAAAAATTCATTACACTTAGAAGTCAAAAGGTTTTAGATATTTTTGGGCAAATACATGGTTCTCAAACACAAACATATTTTGCTACTGAGATGTTTTTCAGTTTGTTTTTTGGTGTGGATTCTAACCCAGAAAAAAAGAATAGAAACTTCTCTTTGCTCTCACTCCCCTCCCACCCTGCATCAAACCCTCTTTGTACTATCTCCTCTCCCTGTGCCTTGCAGGTTCTCACAGAACTGTGTTAATCAGCGGAGAGCTCACAAGCTGCAAAAAAAGAGGCAAGTCACTTTTTTTAAGGCACATTTTATGAAGCACAACTTCTCTAAAGGAATATTCTAAGAATATTCTATAAGGGATCAAAAAAAAACCTCCCCAATCTTAGGAAACATATTGATCAAAATAGAGTAATAAAACCAAATAAGACAGTAAGGCCAGCTAAGTTTACAATGTTTTAAAAGCTGATGGTATCGGAATAACAATAAAACCTTCCCACACTCTCCAGATATAGAAAAGGCTAAGCAGCAGCTGCAAAAGAACATCACTGTATGGCAGACTATTAAAATGCCAGTCTGCAGAGTGGTTTGTAACTTCCTCCCTCCTGAGAGACCACAAAGACCCATTTCAATCCTTAGAGAACTGTGTAAAAAGCGTTGATTTACAATTAACAATGCCATGCTTTAAAACCATTCAAGTAAATTTTAGTCTTTCATGGACGCAGTCTTTCTGACACAACAGCTACTTCAAAAAAAAAAAAAAAAAAGGAAAATCAACCATCCAAAATAAAACTTCCTTTTTCTCTTAATGATTAAAGATTTTAAAAACTTATTTTTAAATACAAATTTAGAGGAGTGGGGGAAAGTGGGAGCCACAAAGCACTGACAATACTTCAACATTTTCTTCCTACAATCAGTGCTCCAACCTGAGAAAACTTTTATATATTGTTAAAAAAAAAATCCACCTATAGTAGTTAGGCTCATTTCTCTGGGGCTTGCAAGAAAATAAGAGTACTAGGATGTTTATTAAAACAAACAACATAACATAAATCCAACAATGCATTGTGGCTATTTAAACACAATGAAAATTTGAGTATTTCATCATCAGTTATTTATTTTAGAGGCAACTATACAATATTCTGAAAGTAATTAACAAATATTCAAGTTAAAAAAGTTCAGAGGAAAGCCAGACAGTATAATCTTTCACTGTTCCAAAGCATTTTATTAAGGAACTGTGTGAGATTTGCATTAAACCTGAACCCTGAACGTGAAAAATGATAGTTTTAAAGAGCTGAGTAATTAATTAAAAGCTTTTATTTTCTACTTTTCATTCCCCCTCTCAAAAACACAGATACAAAATCCATCGATGTGTATTTAAGATCCCTGCCTCCCAATACCCAACGCAGTCACCTGGTATACATGACTGCTTGAATTGAGAATGGTTGTAGAAACCTGAGAGAGAAGGGGAGGGGGACAGGGTATCTACATACATGTGGCATTAAACACATTCCTCCAAAACAGCAAGTCATTAAGAAAACTGGTCATAATCTAAATAAAATGTTCCCATATTCTACTTGTATGCTATGGTAATGTCTTTAAAGTATATTCCAAAATATCATCTTTTTGAAGTCTGCTCTACCCGAAAGAAACTAAAACTGGTTGACGTAGACGGTAATTTTCTTTATCACAGTTACAAATTATCTTCTATGAGAAAGTCTTTTTTCTCTTTCTCAAAAATATTTTTTGAAAAAAACCTAACTTAATCTATGTAACAGCTGCAGCACGATTTTTTTCTTAAGCAGAATCATATTACAGGAAAAAATGCATATAGATGGATCAAGTGCTGCTCTAGTCAATGCAGTTGTTTAATCTTTGCCTCTTTTTTTTGAAGGAACATGTCAAGGGTTAATCCTGTGACTCAGTCTGACAAAACGAGTCAGCTGGAGACAGGGCCACTTTTTAAACTTGATTTCAGACAAGACGTGCAGTCTGCTCAGGAGCTCTGAACTGTCATGCACTTTTTATCCTGAATTGTTTCCACCCACAATTCTATGTAATCACTTACGAGTTATTCTAAGATTATGTGATCTGACTCTATATTCACACTATGTAGTTCAACAATCTAAAAAATCAACAACTTTTACAGCAAAATGAGCACTACTGTCGCAATGGCAACATGATTAATGAAAATGTCAGAGAACCCAGAAAAAATAGGACTTGGAGCCATACATCTTTTATTAGGCAACTGATGATTCCTGGTTTGAGGATTATTGCATTTCACTGATTTTCAAATATGCTTCCCTGCCTTCATTGGCTCAGCATGTGATGTTTATTGCCATTCCAACATCATCAAGCACAGACCTAAGCTAGATAAGAAAAAGCTGTAATGTGTTTTGTCTAAGCAATCTACTTCTTTACTAAAGATTTAGGAAAAAATGTTTCCAAAAGATCTACTAGGTAGGGACTTTCTGGCAACATCAGTTTAGATTCCAGGCTCTCATTTCCTTCTTATTTTTCTGTTGATTGGGAAATAGATCTTCCTTGGAGAGCTATGCAAAATTTCCTGGGATTACCCATGCAGTATTTTAATCTATTTTATTAGCTTGTCTTTATCCCTGATATTTGGATCACAGTAACTCTCAAATCTGTTTTTTAAACTATCTTTAAGCAAGAATGTTTCAAAAATGACTAAAAATTCTAAAAAGTTTTCAAAAGAAAAATTCAATTTAACTGAATTATACACTGCAAATTAATTAATTAAGGCTAGTGAGTGGTTAATCTTACTGTACATTTTTCTAAAACAAGCAGGCAACACTCCAGTGTCCCAAGACGCCAGAAGATCTGGCTGGAAAAGAAAATCGAAAACCCACTCATAGGATTCCTCATGAAAAGTTTCAACATTTCAACAAGTGAATCAATTCCTGGAAAACAAGACTTTCAGAGTGAAAAACAAAGCCAAACAAAGTTCACATGTGAATAATTCCACAAATGAACTCTATATATTCCTAAAATATGAAACTCTGTAAATAACTAATATATTTTTGATTGCAAGGGAGGTGGGGTGAGGATACATTTAAGAGGATAATAAATAAGATAAGCTACAAGTGGGTAGATATAAAAGCAAAAGGCCCTTCCCTCAGTGCCTCCTCTTCCTTATTTAGCTTGAAAAAGATGGCTGGTGAGTGAATGCTGTCTCCTAAGTGTGTAGTATCTTAGCCTGGCTAACTAAATCAGACACCAAAAAATTCCAGGTTATATATCTGAACATTATATTACAGATTTTTCTAGTGTATGCTGCTTTGTAGTCATTCCTACGAGTTCAAGAAGTTGGTCTACTGTTCTTTTTCTAGTAGCCTCACAAGAGGTTGGAAAATGAAGAGCATCAACAGACACAAATATACACTTGTTAGAGCAGAGTAAAATTCATGCTAAAGTTCACAAATCACATCAACTGTCTCAGACACAGAACATCAGATTTCTTATTGTCTCTTTACAAAGATCTCTATTTGAGTTATAGAAATGCCTAATGATTAACAAAACAGAAAATACCTATCTGTATTAGCCAATGGAAGCAATCAGCTATATAAACTGTATTGAGAGGGCAAAAGAACACTTGAAATTCCCCTTTTGACAACCATATGACTATAATGAGAATGCATAAAAACAGCCATACCTCCTACAGGAGAAAAGCAAATAAATCTCATTCTGAGGTAAATAAATAGTATTCCTCTGACATCAACATGAAGGGAACTGACAGATCATTCAAAGCTTCTAAAAGGCAATCATTAGACACCCCTTCAAATGAGATAGAACAACAATTACTGAGAATATGTAAAATCTGAAGCAAATTGCATGTTTCTTTTGATCATGAACTCACTATGACAAAGCAGTTTTCTTTGAAAAATGAAAGGGGGGGGGCCCTTTCCTAGTAATTCCTGCATCTCTTGGCTGTCCGTTTCTTTCCCCACATGAATTGCAGTTTGTCACTTCTCATTTACCACTTGAAATAACATGGTAAGAGAATCATTAACTATGTTGCAACTTGATAATTTTCCTGCAGATGGCTCTATAATCACAGCACTGCCTAATGGTGTGTGTGCATGGGTTAAAAAAACCAAAAAAACCCAAAAACCAAAACGAGGAGAATACCCAGGTTTTTAAATTCTTTAATAAACCAGCACTTCTGAAGAGCTTTCAAGACTGGGGCAAGGTACTGCACTACTGTCTTACTAGGCAACAAAACAAAACTGGAAGCAAACAAAGCTATTATTTTAAATCATCTGTTAAAGGTAAACAATGGTCTTGGGTCCAGTTAGCTCTCCCTTATGGAAAGTGCCACCCGTTTTTAAATTTCTCATTCTGACCTGTGTAATTTTTTTTCTTCTGAGCTGAAAAGCACCAGATCCTGTCAATTTATGAGAGATGGAACAGCACTAAGATATTCTATTCTATTTTAAGTTTATTTTTCAAGAGACCAGAAGTAACATCTGCATCTGAGCCTGAGCATTTCAAGGATCTGCAACTGGAAACTCTAAATAACTGATACGTTATTTCTGGCCCCCAATCTGTTTTGTTTCAGTAAAAATTCTTGCTAGTGGTAGTAATTTTTAATGCTTCCTATCTCTAATTAATTAAGTACCGAGAATCTTTCAAATCATCCTGCCTCATATTTGTAATGAGCAAGCAACAAAGCAGAGTTCATTTTAGCTATATTCACTGGAAGAAACGATGCAGACCCTGAATTTATGAAAAGACCTATCTTAAAAAGAATGATTTCTTAGTACTGAATTCCAGTGACCACTGTCAACAAAAGCCAAATAATACTTCATTTTGAAAACATATCTGAGGATATAATAAAACAAGGGAGGAGATGGGAGATGTGTCAGTTCAACATAGAATAAAGCAAAACAAAAGTATGACTAACGTTTAGTATGTTTCACTAGTAAAGGCAATACATCACCCCAATAAGTGTCTCTTACTAGACAGTTTGGGAAACACAGACACAAAACTCTGAAAGAAGAAATGTGTGAAGCTACTTGTTCCATGTATCTCTATCAAAAGCACTTACATTACAGCAGAATAATTCTCTCTACCGCTTGTTAATACTCTGCAATGTGAGGTAGGCTGCTCAGGTTCCAGACACTGTGGACTCATACCATATGACGAAAAAGAACACTAGACTAGGAGCAGGAGTCAGGGATTCAGGTTTTTGCTCTGCCTCTTAGGAGGCATAAGAGCTTAGGCGAGGTCACTGAATTTCCCGGAGTCTAAGTTTCCATTTCTAGAAAATGCAGGCATTAAACTAGGTCAAAGATTTCCTAATCATTTCACTACCAATAAAACCTTTTATTATCTACTCCACCCCAAAACACTAAATTCCTATTCTGAAAGATTTGTCTCCCAAACTTTAAAAAATTGAGTTATAATGAATATTCTTCCCTGTCCAAAAAAAAAGCTGTGTCACTTACATTCAGAACTTCTGATTAAAAGGGAACTGAAGCCTTGCCATGATGAGCAAAATAATTCTAGTGAAAGAAATCTGATGTTTGAGATAGCATGGATAATTTATGTCAGTAAATTACACAATTTGTTAGACTTCCTGAAATATTTTACATCTTGTTTTACTATTTTTGAAGACTCAGGCTATGACTCACTGGGATAGATAATACCTAGTGCCTACACCAACCTTAAGTTTTATTTTTATCATATCTGCAAATGGCACAATTAAAAGCCTACAGCTTTACACGAAATGCAAGGGTGATTGGAAAAGAAATCCAAAAACATAATTATAACTTCTCAGTTCTAAGCTAAGAGTCCAAATGCTCTGTACTCTAATTAGCATTTATATACTAGTAAGTGAAGTATCTTCACAAGAGGTTTAGTTATATATTTTTATTGCCTAGTAGTATTTTCATTTAAAACTAACATCTTTTTAAAAAGCTATGAAGTGTCTAGAAAAGAAATAATTTAAAAAAAAGTGAAAAGGGTTGACATTTTACCAGTAGGTCAGATGTCATTTAATTAGCTTGGTAACAATTTTGGTTTCTTAATAATGTGCTGTTTGGTTTATGGTCAGACATTCTATGTTTAATACAGCATCACCAGGAAAAAAAAACAAGATTTTTGGCCATTTCCTTCAAATAAACAGGTAAGCCTCTACAGAGATGGCTTTGTTATAATTTTAGCAAGCAACAAAGAATTAAGGAGTCAATCCTTAAAAGAGCCCATTTTTAACTAGGTAGGCTGTGGCTTCTGCACTTTTCTGTAATAAAGAAGTCAGGTCTGTGATTTGCTTCTTTGTGCCTTTTGGGTGGAGAGTTTAGTAGATCATAAAGGAGACTATTATGTGGATTATGAACAAAGGAGGCTGTAATGAATACACAGATTGGATAGTTTACAGGGTACAAAAGGAGAATAGAGGGTGAAAAGAAGATAGCAATACCACAGTACCTTTACAGGTGTGTGATCTTGAGGAACACTGATTTGCTCTAACATTGGTTATTTCAGACTAAAATGATTGATAAATAAAAAAGATTCAAACTTTTACTACTGTTAAATTGGAATAAAGATCATATGAATATAGAATCACAATTATCAAATGCTAAGAAGCCACATGGAAAACCAAATACAAGTCTTCCTAGCTGTGAGGTATCTGAGAGAAAGACTGTGTCTATGTAAATAGGAAGAATTCCAGTGATCTTTGCCACAGAAAAGACTTCTACTTTTCTCATGAAAAACTGGAGCCTTTTTTTTCCTCCCTGAAAAGCCTTAATAAAGTTGAAGCATGTTAAACATTTTACAATATAAATAGTTAAAATATATGTGCAGTTCTCCTTGAAGGATACGTTAATTTCAGATCACCTAGTATGTTGTTTATACCTTCTCTGAGTCAAATGAGCATGATCCAGGAAGAATTATGGTTGTACTGCTGATCATTTGAGTTTGTTCATTTATTCAACAAATATTCACTGAGCATTTACCATGCACTAAGGTGCTGCAGATAAAGCAATAAACAACATAAATAAAATCCTTACTTTATCTAGATTCTCCTGGGTGAAACAGTAAGAATAAACAAATTATAGTATATAATATGATAATAAGTGTTACAGAGAAAAATACAGCAGGGAAGGAGAGAAGGGAAGGTAGGGCATGTTGCCATGTTATATAGGATGGTCAAAAAGATCCCTAGGTGTAACACAATATGTGATCAAAGAGAAAAGTATGTGAAGAAACTTGCTATAAGGGAACTAAAGGAGGTGTGTTCTGGCAGAGAAGAGTAAATACAAAGGCCCTGAGGCAGGAGCGTGCCTGGTATCTTTAAGGAGTAGTAAAGTGGGCAGCATGGCCAGAGGGATAAATCAGTGGAAGATGAAGTCTAGGAGGTAGCAGCGGACAGTTAAGAATGGTCTTGAAGGCCATTTTAAGGACTTTGGTTTTATAGAGATGCTATTGCAGGATTCTGAGCAGAAGAATCATATCATCTGACTTAAAATTTAAAAGGATCATTCTGTGTTAAAAAAAAAAATGAGTTAAGGCAAACTGACACCAGAGTTGGGAAGATGCTACCTTAATTTAGGAAGAGATAAAAGTGGCTTGGACAATGAAGATAGTAACAGGTGGTAAGAAATGATAAAATTGTTTTTTTCTTTTTGACTTTTAAAGTTTCTTTTTAAAAATACCTTTATTGTGGTATGATTCCTGTACACTAAACTACACATATTTCAGATACACAGTCTGATGAATTTTGATAGATGTATATACACAAATGAAACCACCACCACAACCAAGACAGCTAACAAGAAATGATCAAATTCTTGACAATAATTTCAGCATGAGCAATTTAGTATGGAAAAATAACCATGGTTTTAGTTTTATATCAATGAAACCATAACTTTTTTTCCTTTAGAGAAAGTTTTCCTGTATTACGGTTTCCCATACTCATCTGTCATATGAGGATCATGACCCTATGTTGTTAACTGTGTCAATCCAAATGCACTGTAGAGTATAGCTGAATTACTGGTAATTTACCATTTGGGGGGCAAATTTATTCCTATCATTGTGTATAACTAGGAGTTAACTGCATAACTGAGGGGAAAAATAGGACAAACAGTTCAGTGTCTGATACAAAAAAAGCAAGTTAACATATTTTTGATGATTTGACCAGCCAGAGTAGGAGGAAGTTGAAAAGTACAACTTGGAGCAGGAAGTCATTAACAGATGACAGTCCCTATTATAGATAACATAAAATAACAGCTTCACAGTATTTATTTTTATCCTCTTAATTTAATTTAAAAAGCATTTCCTGGATACACCATCATGTGTCCAGAGGGTTATAATCATGCAACAGAAAAATATTTAAAAGTTAACTTCTTTCCAAAAGTCAAAGTTATCTTTTGACTATAAGCATCTTGAAGACAGGGTACAAGGTCCATGCTTTATTCACACTTGGATCCCTAAAGCCTAAAAGGATACTTAATTTACAAAGGCACTTTATATCCACTAACTTTAACAGAATGGATGCATATTTCTTTCAGTGGAGGTTTACTGAATGGAGCCCACTCTAGTAGCAAAGAATTTCTAATTCTCATTCAAATTACTATTTTTGAAGTTTATAAATGTCTTTGGTGATAATGAGAAAGACACTGATAACTTGATTTCAAGTAATGTCAAGTTTTATAGTTTTAAAAACTGTCAAGCACAAGATGGAAAATTTCAGAAGTTTCATTACTTATTTATTATTTACTACCATCATAAAACTAAAAAACAAAACCCCTAAAAACCATAAATATTTACTTAAATTTATAGAGACTAACATCAAAAAAGTGAATTTTCTAGTCATGGGACTGAAGATTTTTTAAGTTTTGTCTGAAGCTTTAATGTTTAGACAAACACATCATGTTTCAACAGAATCTGTTTCACAATCATACATGGGTTGGAACTGATTCTCAAGCTGGCTAGGAACTACCTTTTTAGCTTTGGTTTCTATGATAAAGCTGGACCAGGATAAAAGATGGTGATTGGGCACATGTATATATAAAATTATAGTAAAGCTGTTTATATCAAGTCAAGTTATTCAAATATTTTAAACTCAATTGTTTCGAATAAACATTTACTAATGTATCTTTACATAGGTTTACTTCTGATTTCATAAACTATCCTGCATATTTATCTAATGTAACATTTAAATCCTAAAAAAATTATGACATCACTTTATATACTGAGGCTCTTCCACTATCCTAGTCAGGTAAAACTTGAGGCAAATAATGGCTGTAAAGTTTCTGTTGATGTGCCCAGGGCCTTAAGGAAATGATGATGGGACTTATGAATATTAGGTGAAGGAACTAAAAAAACAAATAAAAAATAGGTACAGGCCTAAAAAATATTTAATTATATTTATTTTGTTTCTATTTGGGTCTGCTTTCCATAGGAAGTACATTTATGAAGAAGGTAAGAATGTCTCTACTTTAGGCATATACTTATGTTAAGTCTAATGTAGGGGTTGGCGAATTATAGCTGTGGGCCAAGTTTTATTGGAACACAGTCATGCCCATTTATTAATATATCATCTGTGGCTGCTTTAATGCTCCAATAGCGGAGCTCAACAGTTGTGACAGAGATTGTCTGACCCACAAAGTTGAACATATTTAGTACATAATCCTTTACACAAAACGTTTGCTGACCCCTGGACTAGTACATTGAGAAAGAGTAGAGATACAGGTTATAGCAGCAGGTTCTAACAAATTTTCCAAAACATAGTTTCAATTTGGAGTGTCTTAATTTATTCCTTCTTTCCTGTACTTGAAGGACTAATCCTTATGGTATTAGATAAAAAACAAAACAAAAAAACTTCATGGTTTTACTTATGTGGAACAGCCCAACAGTGGGCTTAAAGTTTGAAGGCATTTATAAAGTCAAGTCAACCTCATATCCTTTAAAAATCATACAGATAACACATACATACACACACACACACGGGTCTTATCCTACATGTGGTTTGTGAAGTCACAAAGATCTAAAATGTTAGCAGCTGAGTTCAATAAATCATAAAAGCTGGTTGTGAAATTCAGCCATTTTTTTTCTGCTTTAAGAGAAATAGAGAGGTTGGAAAATGACAAGTATCACTGTGGTTGTACCATCACATCAATACAAACAACTGAATACACAGTACTCACTCACTGGCTATTTTTCCTTCTTTTATTTTTTTTCTTAAAGTTGAAATTAGATCAAAGACAGACTGGCTTGTCACAAAAATGAACATCTTAGAACTATGGATTAAAAGCCCATTATCTACACTGATACAATTCTGATACTGTTCTGAACAGTAGTTACTGTCAGCATAAACAGTGGCTATTTCTTCCTATTAATGTATGAAGAAAATCTTTCATTCAATGACCAAACTGAATATAAGTTTGGAATAGAACCATTCCCTTTATATACTAAGATTTCTCCGCTACACTGACCTATAAGGTCACAGAAAGATTCGTCCACTTTGGAAATTTTATACTGCAGTAGCCTTCAAACAGAGAAGCTTATCCAACAGTCATAAACGAGAAACACTAAGTACCTAGTTGTTATGTAGCCTCTAGGCTTGTCTGCTAGTGGAGCTAAACAAATACCTATTCCAACTCATGTTCAGGAACTAGAATCTTCACCTGACGAAGTTCTGCTGAAGCTGGTGCTGCGTGTGAATACTGCTTATTCCAGAATCACTAGGATTCTCGCTGGTTAAGGGCCTCAGATAATTGTCTATAAACACACTGTTACCCTAGCTTCGTAGTGACTTCCACTGGATACTCCCTTTGAGAGTATTCTACTTTCCGGTCATTGTGCTATTTTTGTGGATAAACTGGAGGTAACAATTCCTCTATAGTTCTAACCCTTGACCTTTTTCTTGTTAGTTCAGATAACCACTAATCTTTTAAGTGGTAATTTTCCAAGCTAGTCATTTCTACCAGCCCCAGAAAGTTGTATTTCTCTTCTCTTTCCTATTAAAAAAATAACTCCTCATTTTAGCCACTCCTGGGATTTAATATTCTGACTTTTCTATTTAATATTCTTACTAATTCTGTTTCATATGTACCTGAAAATGCTAGATCACTGGACATGTGTAGCTGTCTTTGTGGTTTAGGAACACCACTGAATATCTCCAATCATCTCAAGGGGTGCCCCTAAAATATCAAATTTAATACTAAAAATGACCCAAAAATTCATATTAATTAAAAAAAAATCCATTCCTAACAAATAAAATTCCATAAAAGTTTGGGAGAAAGGAAGGCTTACTTTCTAAACTAGAGTCAATTACCAATCCAAAGGTTACAGAGAATTCTGTACCTGTCTGCAGCAAAGCAGGAAAAAGTGGTGTCTAAGCTGCTTTGATTCGTCTCAGAAACTATAACAAAGTTCCTTATGAGGGAAGAGTTAGAAAAAAATTTTTTTGATGGCTGGGGAGGTAAAATACACTTTGAGAGTCTAACGCAAAAACTCTCCAAAAATTAGAGCAAAGAAATTATCCGATAATTTATTACAGCTTTTGAGAGAAAATACATACACAGACAGAGGACAAAGGATGGCATGACATTTGATTAAGAAACAAATAGATTGTGTCATCAGCTCATGTATGGGACTGCAAACTAGTTGTGTTCACAATGGGTAAGACATGCCATTGTGATGCAGAGGATGATGATGTTCAAAAGATATTTTCAAATGCTATTATTGAACAAGATCACAACTTTAGGAATTTGGGTCTAAAGGCATTCTGAAATTTGCCTAGATATTTACTTTCTGGTGATAAAAATCTTCAGAGTGTCTCACTTTTTACTTAAGGATCCTGCATCATATTAAAAAAAAAAAAAGGGATCTATGCTTGGAAATACTAACATCAAGTTAAGAAATAAATAGAGAACAACGAAACTTCTCTCCATCTGAGAAATGCTTCAGAGGGCCATAAAGATGTTTAACCAATGATAAAATAAAGGGAAAAAAGAGACTCATGATAGTTTAGGAAACAAAAATAAATTAGTATGAGTGGTAGGCAACAAATTTCCCCTCCTTTCAGGTTCTTTTTCTGAAAATGAATGCTTTCTAAACAATAATAGCAGCTATAATTTACTACTTACTCACTATGTATCAGGCACATACATTACAAATACAAGTAAATACTTTTTTCTTTCACCGTAGTATTTATCCCTCCTTAAGTTTTCAAACTCTTTCTTGATTATCAACAAAATCTGGTAGAAATGAAATGCTAAAATTCCTTTAAATTTCAGGCTGTAGTGGTAGGAACTAGAAAAAATAAAGGAATGTTTACTGAGTGTCCATTATACACCAGGCACATGTTAGGCACATAATACCCTTGTACTAACATCTGAGATAAGCATTACTATTTATCTCCTTTTATAAATAAAAACTTGGTATTTAGAGAACTTAAAAGCAATTTCTCTAAGGTTACAAAGCAGAAAGCAGCTGAGGCCAGATAAAACCCATCTGCTTGACTAGGAAGTCTACGCTTTTCTACATCATCCTTTCAGATGGTGGTAGGTTGACTAATAAATTTGATCAAGAAAAATATAACAGACAGAATAAACTATTTTAAACTTAACATACTAAATGAGATATTTTATGAGTAAACCAAGATACATAGTATGTTTTAACATTCAAAATAAAAAGAAAATGGTCTTTGATATCAAATTAGGTTGTAATCTTGGCTGTATGTACAATCTTGGGCAAGTTACTTAATATCTCTGAGTCTCAATTTTCTCATTTGTAAGAGTGTATTAGTTATCTTACATGTTTATGTGGCAAAGATGAAAGATTATGATGATACAGATAATAGCACAGATCCACACACATGTAAGATACAGAGTAACATTGAGGTTGTAAAGGATGCTAACAAATATATTGTGCAAATGTTTTGATTTTTCCCACAAATTACTAAGAAAAAAACACAATTGCCCCCAATCCCAACCCAGTGCTTCAAAGTTTCCTTAAATGTTTTATCTTAATAAAAACCTGATATAGATTAAAAAAAAAAGCAGCTGATGTACACACAAAGAACAAAGACTACAGTTGGCAGTTAGAGAAGGAAAGGGAAGATTCAGAAACCCTAAAAAGGAAACCACCTCACAAAGCCAAAGTACACCCATGCCTTCAGAAAGACTCCCAGATAACCTTAACAGCTACAAACGCCTCCTATTATCCAGTGCCCAGGATACTTAAGGCTTTTAGCCAGGGTAGACCACTATGATAGTTTATCCCTTTCATATCTGAGCTGGCGTTACGTGATCCTCAGTCACCTCTGGAATGGGAGAGTGGGACTGCTACAGGAAAGGATAAAGGCGGTATCTGGTGTAGAACTCAGTAGTGCTGTACTTCTGAATGTGGTCTGAGAATGTCTATTTTTTTCATATGTCTATGCTTTTTACCTGTATGAACTACTACTAATCTTCCCAGACACAGCTTAAATGTTAACTCCCGAGGCCATTAGTACTTCTCAACGCAGGGCTGATTCTACCTACTGTATTCCAGAGTACTTGGCATACACCTTTATTTGCCTCACTGAAATATATATAATTAATTCATTGGACGCATGTTTCTCACACTAGACAGTAGGTTCACCGCAGGCAATGATGGTGTGTATATATATTTGAATTCAATGTCCAGTCATCATTCTATCTTTGTTGCTACAGAAGTTCACTTTGTTCACTATTTTAACCTGTCTAGAGAAATAACTGGAAAACTTGACGTGCTTAAGAAGACTATTTCTTCATCAGTAGGAAGAAAACTATATCCATTATACCTTTCAGTTATGTATTGAACATATTCATTTTAAAACCCTAAGAATCTAGCATTTGAGACCTGAAAGGAACTTCAGACTTCCCAGTCCAAACTTCCTAAGGGCTGACTGACAAGTCCACAGCCAACACCAATCAATAACTAAAACAGCAGATTTGAGAAGATCATTCTCTTGATCTTACTGACCATACTGCTTCAGTAATGTCAATACACCCTTATCAGACCTTCATCCACAGACAGAAGTTACTATTCACTTGTTCTACAGAGAAGAACAGAGGAGCTAAGGTTTGTACTTATGATATCTAAATATACATCATGGCTTATAAAAAGAAAAGGCCTCTAACCAACGCTCTATGGTCAAATTATGTAGATCATCAATGCTCTGCATGTCAGGCAACCGTGCCTATTATTTTTCTAGTGGTATGAGCAGTGTAATATAATCTAGCTCTTTAATTCTTTCCTTAGTAAAGGTAACATGCATTTTACAGATGACTAAAGACAGACTGGACAAGCAGCAAACTGTGATACCTGAGATGTTACTGTCAAGTTTCTAGTATGGGAAGCAGGATATTCAAATAATCATGAAATAAAATATACACAGTCCATTTTCAAAAAAGAATTCACATTGTTAAAGGCCTATGAATTACATATGTTTCACTAAAACCACTCAAAGAGAAAACCATTACTTTAAATTCCCATTTGTTTTAAATACCGAAAAGGTAAGTAGTGAAACCACATAGTGCTCTCAGAAGTTTATTATTTTGGTATTAATTATAAAAGTACCTGTTTTTAAAGTTTAAAGAAAATTTTCTCTTTTAAAAACTTGAGATTTCAACATGATTTAATCTAAAATATACTTTCCATTAATTAAAATGCATTTATCATTTATATATCCTTAATAGCATTCAATATATTTAAGCACTATTTTCAGCATAGTTCCAAAGCAGTATGATCATGTTTGATGCTGATGTGAAGTACAGAATTGAACATAATGATTTCTACTATTTTCTGTACTAATATGTAATAAATCTCAAATAAAGAAGCTAGTAATATAATATACAAGTTGGCTTGGCTTGTGAAATTTCCTAATGGTTCTCAAAGAAATCAAAGTTTCATCAGAATTCAGTCACTTTCTCCTTCTCTAGGGCTTGTCCTTAATACCTGAGACAATATAGAGAACTACCTCCAGGTTATGATTAGGATTATAAGGTACATGGCGACCTCCAGTGTCTATTCTCTTTCCAGGATGTTCTCTCCATTCTGCCCTTTTGTTTTAAAAAAATGAAAGAATTATGAAACATCAAAAATATACTTTCTTAAAATTAATGTCATGCAAAGAAATGAGATAAACCTTTCATTCACTAATCTGGTATTTTTTTTCACATTATGTAGTTCTACTAAATATTAATATGTAATTTAACTATTACTCTCACAGAATTATAGCAATAAGTTACCAAAAAAACTGCACAGTTACATGTTTAAGCAATTCTGTCAGTTTTAAATATGATTTCTGTTAATCTAGCAGAAATCATGTTATACTGTTGAACCACCTACTCGTGCATAGCACACAACAGTTAAAATGTAAATTACCCAACTATTTTTAGCTGTTGCTGAAAAAAAAATCCTGTCTTCGGGAATAATGATTTGAGGCATTGTGTTCATTTTGTTTATCAAGCAGCTATTCAGCCTCTAGTGGGTCCAAGTGCTTATGCAAGCGAAAGCTTTTAAGAATGCCTGCAGCTGCAATCCAACCTTCCAGGTAGGCTGCAGGTTCAGAGCACAGCTGCCCTAGGCTGCATAAAACTCAGATCCATCTGGAACTGAGTTTCAAAGAGGATTTCAAATTCGAGTTTTCATGTATCACACGGAAGAGAAGGTGGGGGAAGAACATAGGAAAGAAGGAAGGCAAACAACCAAAAAGATGATATCTCTACCTCAGCCTTAATGAAAAATAAAAACCTCAGACCCATGCGGCTCCTTCTAGACTACTACTTGCCAAGCCGGATATCCATTCAGTGTATACTTCGATGAGCTGTGACTCATCCAGCAGCACCTGCGCCCATGTGTTAAGTACTGCCAAATAAAAGCCCAACATCCATTTACACAACAAAGAGATGTACCCTACAAGGAATGGGGCCTCAATCCAAAAGCCTCACTCCCTATTTGTTCCAAGCAAAGGCAGAGGGAAAAAAAATCTCCCCTCCTCACACCAGGGATTTTTAAAATGTAGGTGGATTTACGATGTAGGTTCATTTACAAATACTTTTACTCTTTAAAAGAATGAAGTATATTTAATAGCACAAACACCCCTACAGCATTAGATTATCATGGACATTAATGACTGTTCACCAAACCTTTCCAACCTCCTTCATGAAAGCTCTTTATTCTCAAAGGATACATTTTTGAGCAAAGAGGGATCAACAAACTAGTTGCTTGAAAGCTTTCCTGATGCTAGGCTGAAGTTAGGAAAGGCTTAATGAAGGCTTTAAAATCCACAAGGGCTTCACAATGAACATATGACTTGGTGATTTATGCATATTAATAACCTCAGTCCTACTGAGGCAAGCTGAGCCGAACATGTCCTCCGAATCTTAATGTCTTTAGCTCCATTGGGATTATTACAAATGTAAATTTCTAAGATTCTCAGCTATTAATCTCTGTCTGTCCTCCTGTTCAGCAACATAATGACTAATTAAACATCAAAAGACCTGTACAGGAGATCTTCTTTGACAGCTACCGGCCTAGTCCTTTCCCAAGAGAGGAATTCAAGTGACAGGGACATGGAGTAAAAGCATATGAGTAAACTACAAATCACTGCAGAGAAATCTAAAACCCTAAGACTGAATTCGGATTTAACTCAACCAATGATTCCGTTAAGCAGAGAATTGTTAGTACGTGAAACGTGCCTACTGACACCAATCGAATGTATCCTTAGTGCCAGCAAATACTGAATATTTGAATTCAGTTTGTTTACCACAAAGTAAAAAAAACAATCAGTACTTACAGAAGAAGGCAAACCAGGAGGCACCTTTCTGACTTTCTTTGCTTGCAAAGGATCTGCACATGGAAACAGTATATTTAATCAGCATTTATATTACAAAAGTTCAGACTTCAAATCAGCAGAAAAGAATTTTTCTTCCTAGTATTTTTCTTGTTTTCCAATATTTGGGAGTAAACAAGAGAATACAGGGATGGGGGCTTCATTCTTTCTAACTGCTCCCAGTGCAAAACAGGTTCTCCTAACGAAGTGTATATTCTGAAATAAACATATTTCATAAATCTGAGAAGATTACAGCAGACAAAGGAAAACAAGAGAGAAAATAACAAACCAATAAGCACGTGTGTGAAAAGGGAATTAATATTTCTTAAATACTCATTATGTGTTAGGCTCCATATTAGGCATTATTTACATCATTTTTCTCAGTTTCACCTGCAGAGGGGCATTTGGTGCAACAGGTCACTTTAATAATATGACTCCTTAAGAGAGATAAAATTTAGTGTCCATATCACACTGAAAATTTGGATTAAAAGCATATTAAATTGACTAAAATCTAATGCTATGCTACAAATTATTTTAAGTTAAAAATTTGAAATAAAATTTAATAACTGAAAAATTATTATATCAAAGTTATGCCATATACACTATCAAATAAGGACACTCATTTACAGTATCATCCTGTAAGTATTTTAAAAGAACATTTACTCTAACAATGTGTAGTTAAAACTGCAACTTCAGCGCTAATTATTGTACAATTTATCCTTGGATTTTTGTATTTATATCCAAGAAATAAATTATTTATTAATATAAATGAGAACATGAGTATTTTCATATGCCTAACCAGCCTCAGTTGGTATTTTAATTTTACTTATCTGTAAAATTTTAAATCTAAAACTTGTTTGTGTTACTTATTATAAAAAAAATGGAACTAAGTGGAGCTTTCCAATCTTATGCAAATAATGGATCAAATTCAGGATTTTCAGAGGCATTCACTATGAAGAAGAGAGAACACATAAGAAGGGTGATATTCAGCACAATGTTCTTGAAAACTGTAAAAACTGGAACCATAAAAATGGTATTTTCCTGGGTCATAAATGATACGATGCAATAAGACAAGCAGTTGTTTAAGAATGAAACCCATTTACATTGAGGCTGGGAATCTTTATAGTGAATATCCCAAGAGGCTGTAAAGCTAAAAAAGCAACTTCATAAGTAGCATGGGGAAAATTTTACACAATAAAAATGGGAAAAAAACATTCATTAGCATCTAAGTCCTTACCCCAAGAGGCAACCTGTATTTCCTGAAAACAGAAGCGCCAGAGATAAACATTTGGCACCCTCTGAAATTATAAAACTTAGAGGCAATATTTCTGTTCTTTGTGAGGCTTTTCTAAAACCCAACTCTTCGCAACTAATACAGTACCGTTGAAGCAAAAACCACACTCTACACCAAGAGTCAACTGAACTGTTCTATCAGTGTGGAGCCCATCACTCTGTTCTGGGGTAACTGCCAGTAGAAGATGTTGCTATTTAGATTAGGACAGTTTCTCCCTGCTGTGGGAATGGAAATTTTTTCTTTTATATTTTTAATCTCATTATTAGCTGCCACTGTACAATTACATACATAATGTTGGATTCAAAATCATGAATTTGGGATCCAGAGTTCACTTTCAGGAGGATGCAAAGCATAACAGTTAGGAGAGCAAGCTAGGTGGATTCAAATTCAGCTCCATCATACAGCAGTTACGTGAGCTTGGGCAAGTTACCACCTCTTTGAACTTTAGTTACCTACAATAACCTCTTGAAGTTATTGCAATAAATATAATACGTGAAAGATGACCAGGGCTCTGCCTAACAGAAAGTGACATAATAAACCTTAGCCATTATTACATTTATATTAAAATCTGTAGCAAAATTATTATAAATTAGATAAGTGAGATACTATTTTGCAGAATGATTTTCTAAAGCATCTAAATAGCCTGGAAAGGGGGAAAGATATATATAGCTCAGTGGTAGCGTGTATGCTTAGCATACACAAGGTCCTGGGTTCAATCCCTAGTGCCTCCAATAAAACAAACAAACAAATAAGTAAATAAATAGCTTGAAAAGATACTAAAGTTGGTATAGACTATCTCTGAAGTCCCTTCAGAGCTTTATGAATAACTGCAATGCCAACAAAGTTTTTAAGACTGAGAAGTAACAATGAAGACTAGTATTCACTAAATGGTACTCACACAGGAGATGGGCCTCCCTGGGTACCAAGCCTTGGCTAAGTTACTTAGCTTCCTGGGTCTTGGTTCCTTATTTGTAACATGAGTTTAGTATTATAACCTCAGAGAGCTTCTATAGAGATGTAATAATATGTATAACATAGTACCTGGCACAGAAGAGACAATCCATAGTACCTATCATTATCATAATCAAAATGAAAATGAAGAATATATGTTTTAAGTTTTGGAAAGCTTGAGTTTTTAATGAAATCCACACCCTCCTTCCTGGATATTTCAATAGTTCATTGCTTCCCCCAATTTTTAGTAATCGTATATTGGTCTACATTAGCGCTTTCTGTCATAATGTGTGCTCACATAGCACACTAACAAGATATTTTTCTAGAGTGACGCTGATACATCTAGACTCAAAAGAACATTCTTACCCTGACTAACTAATTTGGTGGGAAACAAAAGTGGAGACTGAAAATGCTACTTTAACTTACCATTTCCTTAGTAACAAAAAGTATATTGGTCTAAATTATCTGGGCTTACTCCAACAGCACATACACTAAACCGTCCATAATACTGAGAGGTGGGCACATATAACCAGACTCTCTATGCCTAATACAACAATCCATCATTGTGCCCTTTTATGCATACTCTAAACCCAAAGGCGAGGGGTATTTTACCAAACTTTAGGTTTGACAGAAGGTAGATAATATAAACTAGATGCAGTCAACAAGTATTTGCAGAATGAATAACTGGGACGTATTTTCTTTTGGTGGACCATGTTTCTTTTAGAAGTTGGCCTATCCTTAACATAAATATGCTTTACAAATTTAATTTCCTTATATAAAGGATTCCTTGGTAGGAATAACCAAAAATTCCCACATTTAAACACTGATTGGATAGGGTGTCAAAGTATACCTGAAGCTTACTGTAAGCAGCAACATAAAGCAGGCTGGCTGGTTAGGCTACATAGAAGACATGAAAGAAGGAAGCTAAAGAAAATGAGAGTTGCATGCTTTGATAGTTACTGAGTTTCCTTTTGAGGTGATGTTTTGGAACTAGGTAGAGATGATGGTTGCACAGCACTGTGAATATACTAAATGTCACTGACTTGTACACTTTAATATGGATAATTTTATGTTATGTTAATTTTACCTCAAATTTTTAAAAAGTGGGAGTAGAGCAATTAATATGCAAAGAACACTGGACTTGGAGTCAGAAAATCTTACATTTTATCCTGTGTAAGACACCTACTAGTTATACGAATGTGTCCTCTTTTGAGCCTCAATATTATGTTAAGTCTAGTATTATGTTCACTGACTAGCAGGGCTGCTGTACTGGCGAGATGAGAATGCATACTATAAAATCACTTTGCAAAATAAACTGTTCATTATATCAAGTTTAGTTAAGAAAAAGGTATTAATATTAGCACCTGATATTTTTATTATAAGAGGAAAAACTAGTTCCATTTTTTAAAGTCCTGTTTTTCACAATTAAGTTCCTCTTATACTGATGACCAAATAAAAGTATTAAATTGTTTATTAAGTATCTGATACAGTATTTTACGCAAATGAGCCCTTATATTATCATGATATCAAAGAAATCAAATTTCTTCTAATTAAAACTATAGCCAGAATTGTAGACTATGCAGGGGCGGTGGAAAGAAACATTTTTAAGATGGGATTTGTTGTGTGATACACTTACCAAGTGCTGCAGAGTCATGGAGTGGTCTTCTCCTGGAACTTGTGGCAGAGAATGAGTAGTATGGTGTCCCAGGTTTTCCAGAAGAAGAGAGTTGTGCTGGGCTTCCAAGCCCTAGATCTTGTCTCAGGAGACTAGACTATAAAATAAGGCCAAGGAAACAAGTTATCTTCTCACTGATAATGGACCCAAACCTGAAAATGTCATCACTTCTGAATTATTTATAGTAACTTCAACAATGCCTTCAATTTAGGAAGTATCCAAGCACTTAACTGAATTCTATTAGACAGTTTGTTTAAACCTGTATTTTCTTTTCTTCCCTATCCTCATGTTGTTTGCTTTCTAGTAATTACGTAGATCCACACAATCTTAGGGTTGAAAGACACTTTAGTTACTATGTAGTTCTACTCTTTAATCACCAAGAACATTTTTGACAAATGGTCATCCAGTCTTTGCTTGAAAGCTTCCATGACCACGCAAGGTAGTCAGTTCCATTCTTTTTCCATTCCTTTTTTCTTTTCTGGAGCGCTCTCATTGTTTGAAGAGTACCGATATTTTTAAAGTCCAGCCATTCTTGTTATCTTCAACTGTGTTCCATGACATGGTTTGAATGTCCTCCTCATCATCCCTGACACAAACCTCTAGATTTATTTTCTGATCGTCAAAGGAATGGAGAACAATGCCCCAGATATGGCCTTACCAGTGCATACTACTAAATTTCAACAACCCATTTGTGCTAGTTAGCTTATACTGAGAGGTTAAGTGTGATCACACCCAGATACTCTTTATTGTGTATGATGCTATTAAGTCATGTCCCTCCAATGACTTCCTTGTTCAGTCTGTATTTTTTGGTTCCAAGTACAAGACTTAACATTTATCTCTGGTAAAATTCATCTTGTTATATCTGATCCACAATAATCATTCTTTTCATTTTTAGATTCTGAGTCTGTCAACCAATATATTTGCTAGACTTTCTAGTATCTGGGCATAAATACTGTGATAACAAAAATGGAACATCAGGATACCAGTGACATCATGAGACTGTCAAGTACTTCCCTGAAACCAGAGATTCAGCAGTCCTGACCTACCAGCCCAGCGACTACTATAAAGCAAATGAAATTAATTTGGAAGAATCCGCTTCCAAGTTTTCTGGTAGCCGAGGGAAAAGAAAACCTCAATTGGAAAGGGGATTGGATACATTTTAGAAGATGCTCTCAAATGAAAAGAGCTGTGATTCCTCTGATAAGTTTACCATCCTCTTACCGCACATTTTATACCCCTTACTGCTATCAATGCACTTTTAGTAGCTGTCCTCCAGCTACTGAGTATCATAAAGGTACTGAGAAATGAACCGCAGCCCTCAGCTCTGGCTAGAATCAGTACAATTTTCTAACAGTAGTCACACTACCCCAGTCACTGCCTCCATTTTGATAAATGAGAAAAACTCTCATTTCAGGTTGTCATATTATTTAATAATCTTAAATAATTTTTATGTTTCAGCTTAAAAAATCAAGGTGGAATCAACGTAACATAAAATTAACCATTTTAGTATTTCTTGTCAGTGACATTCAGTATATTCATAATGTGTAACCAACCCCGTCTAGTGCAGAACGTGTTCATCACCCCAAAAGGCACACTCATATCCATTCAGCAGTCACTTCCATTGCTCCCCTCCTCCAGCCCCTAACAACCACTAATCTGCCTCTGCCTCTCCGAATTTTCTTATTCTGAATATTTTATATAAATGAAATCATACAATATGTGACCACCTGCTTTCAACTCTTTTTGGGTATATACTTAAGAGTGGGATTCCTGAGTTACATGGTAATTCTATGTCAAACTTTTTGAAAAATTGCCGAACGTCTTCCACTTTGATTGTACAATTTTATACTCCCACCAGCAATTGTATGATGTTTCTCATTTCTCTACATCCTTACCAACACTTGTTACTTTCTGGTTTTTAAATTATAGCCATCCTCGTGGGTGTGAATTGGTATCTACTGTGTGCGATTTGCATTTCCCTGGTGACTAATGATGTTGAACATCTATTCAAGGGCTTGATGGTACTTTGTATATCTTCTTTGGAAAATTCAAGTTTATTCAAGTCTTTTGCCCATTCTTGAATTGGGTTGTCTTTTTGCTGCTGTATCGCAAGAATTCTCATAAGTTACATTTTGTCTACTAGACCCTTATCAGACATCTAATTTGCAAATACTTTCTCCCATTTTGTAGTCTGCCTTTTCTTCTTGATAATGACCTTTGATGCACAAAATTTTTAGTATTGATCAAGTCTAATTTAGCTTTGTTTCTTGTGCTTTTATTGTTGTATCTAAGAATCCACTGCCAAACCCAAGGTAATGAAGATTTATCCCTATGTTTTCTTCTAAGAGTTTATAGTTTTAGCTCTAATACTTAGATCACTGATCTACTTTGAGTTAACTTTTGGAGACAGTGTAAGATAGGGATCCAGCTTCATTTTTTTGGTATGTGGATATCCAGCTGTTCTAGCACTATTTGTGAAGGAAAACAGTATTTGCTAATTCAGTGGTCTTGGAACCCCTGTTAAAAATCAATTGGTCATAGATGTTTGGGTTTCTATCTGGACTTTCAATTCTGTCACATGGGTCTGTATGTCTACCACATGTCAGTTCCACACTGTTTTGGTTACTGTAGCTTTCTAGTAAGTTTAAAATTGGAAAGTGTGCATACTCCAACTTCATTCTTCTTTTTCAGTATTGTTTTTGCTATGTGGAATTTCTTGAAGTTACATATAAATTTGAGGATCAGCTTTTCCATTTCTGTAAAAAGATGCCAATGAACTTTTGATAGGGATTGCAGTGAATCTGTAGATTGCTTTGGGGAGTATTGCCATCTTAACAACACTGAGTCTTCCAAGCACCGATCAATGAACGTTGAGTATTTTTCTTTTACTCAGGTCTTTTTTAATTTCTTTCAGCAATAATGCTTTGTAACTTCCAGTGTACAGGTCTTACATCTTGCAGTTAAATTTATTCCTAGGTATTTTATTTTTTGGATACTACTGTAAATGGAGTTGTTTCTTAATTTTACTTTTGGTTTGTTCACTATCAGTGTAAAAAAATAAAACTAACTTTTGTGTGTTGATCTTGAGTCTTGCAACTTTCCTCAATTCATTTATTAGCTCTAATAGTTTTATTGTGGATTCTCTATATAAAAAATCATATCGTCTGCACACAGGGATAATTTGATAGTTTCCAATTTGGATGTCTTTTATTTATTTTTCTTGCCTAATTGCTCTGTTTAGAATTTACAGTAAAATGCTGAATATAAGTGGTGAAAGTGGACATCTCTGTCTTGTTCTTGATCTTAGGGGAAAAAGTTTTCATGCTTTTACCACTGAGCATAATATTAGCACTTTTTTTTTTTAATGATCCTTATCAAGTTGAGGAAGTTCCTGCTGATTCGTAGTTTGTGAAGTCTTTTTACCATGAAAGGGTATTGGATTTCTGTCAGATACTTCTCCTGCATCAAGCGGGATGATCAAGTGGTTTTCCCCTTCATTCTAATCAATGAATGATCAGTTCTTGTATGTTGAATACATTCCTGAGATAAAACCCACTTCATCATGGTGTATAATACTTTTAATACGCTGCTGATTTTTAGCTTGCTAGTATTCTGTAGAGGAATTTTTATTAATATACAAAAAGGGTATTGGTCTGTAGTTTCCTTTTTCCTGTGATATCTCTACCTGGTTTTGTATCAGAGTAATTCTGGCTTTCCTGAATGAGTTAAGAAGTGTTTGAGAAGGATTTTTAAAAAATTCTCATTTAAATGACTGGTAGCATTCATTAGTGAAACCATGTGGCCCCAGGCTTTGAGAAGATTTTTATTACTGATTCAGTCTCTTTACTTGTTTTACCTCTGCTCAGATTTTTCTATTTCTTCTTGAGTCAATTTTGGTAGTGTGTATGTTTCTACAAATTTGTCCATTGCATCTATATTGCCTAATTTTTTAGCATAGAATTGTTTATAGTATTCTTTTATAATCCTTTTATTTTTGTAAGATTGTAGTAATGCTTCCTATTTTCATTTCTAATTTTAGTAATTAGACTCTTTTTTTCCTAGTATAGCTAAAGGTTTGTCAATTTTGTTAACTTTTCAGAGAACCAACTTTTGATTTGGTTGGTTCTACTATTTTTCTATTTTCTATTTTTAAAAATTTCTGGTCTAATTATTTTCTTCTTTCTGATGGCTTTAGGTTTGGTTTGTTTTTCTTTTTCTAGGTTCTTATGGTATCAAGTTAGGTTACTGATTTAAAATACTTCTTTTTTAATGCAGGCATTTTCAACTGCAGATTTCCCTCTGATCACTGCTTCTACTGCATCTCATACAAATATTTTGCTATACGGTCTTTTCATTTTCCTTTGATATTTCATTAAAAAGAAAAACCCATTCAACAAGGCTGGAGCACACATGAAGTAATCAATGTATTAAATAAGCCAAAGATCATGCATCTTTCAGAAATGTTTATAATCAAGAAGACAACATTTTCAGACTCCTCAAAAGTTAAATTCTTCTTTGAATAGAGTTGATATCTTCCTTTATAAAGGAGAAAAGTGAGGAAAAGAGGCTTTAATCACCAGACAATATGATCTGTATATGAAAAGACTGCATAATATCAATATAATTACTTAGCATAAATGCACAAATTCCAACAGATTCAACAGAATGGGAAAGAAAGGTGTGATTAACAGGCATAAAGGAGAAATAGTCCCCATCAAGATAATTATCTCCAAGAGAAATGATGCCACTGGAATTGAAAAATGAGAAAATAATCAATATAAATGTAAATAATACTTGTATCCTTTCTATTTCAAACAAACCATTAGAAATGGATCTCTTGATTATGGTATTTATGTGACAGTACTGTGATCCAGGAATCATCAAGTTATGCTGAAATTTCCATTGTCACATCTGTTTTGTGTTTCTTTTTTGCCTGTGCTAGGCACATTCAACATTCTTCAAATAGCAAATTAGAGTATGCCTAGAGTATGCTAGATGGAATATATTATTACCACATGTTTGAGAGCAGGGGTCATGTACCTTGAAATTTTCCTTTAAACATCACTAGTCTTTTAATAGGATATTCCCTGATTAGAGCAAAACTGACTTTCATGATAAAATGTTTTGAGGTGCCAATGAAACTAGTCATTGTACCCATGTGAATAAATAAATACATGAAAGGAGGTGGGCATTCATATATTTTGTAACATTTCAACATTTCCCTGGCACATAAATTCTAATGGACATAAAAGATGATGACTAGTACTAGTGGTCAACAAACCCTGGCCAGCAGGTTAAATTGGGCCTGTTTTGGAAAATATTTTTATCGGAACACAGTCTCACCCACTCATTTATGGACTGGCTATAGCTGTTTCTGTGCTACAAAGGAAGAGTTGAGTAGTTGCAGAGAATGTATGGTATGCAAAGTCTAAATTATTTATGATGTAGCCCTTTTTAGAAAATGTTAATTGACCCCTTATATAATTGATGCCTTGATGGAGAAACAAGAGACTGAGTTTGGGGGATGGTGAAGAAATCTGTCTGCTTAAGTTGTAAAGACAGATAAACTCTTAGATGAGAAAAATGTAGCCATTGAGTTATTTCTTATAAGAAGTCAATTAATAGTTATAATAAGAAGTCAATAAATAGTAACAACAATATAATATAATATGCGACTAAGAGACATATAAAATAATCTAAACAGTGAATAGGAAAATGCATTTCTTAAATTCCTATAAGTAGGTGAAATATCTATAAAACCTGTGATTTTCTGAAACAGGATGGGTTTTGGAGTTAGTTACCCTGAGTTCAAATCCTGACTGTAAGATCCTGGGCAAATTATCTAACATTAATGCATCTGTTTTGTTTTCTATATATGATTATATTACTAACTAGCTCACAGAGTTCTAAGTAAATAAGGTTTAAGTAAAGTAAGTAGTATGATTATAGGTCCAAGTGAAAATAAAACTTCATTTCATTTTTTTCTTTCCCAGTGGGTTACCACATTCTAAGAATCACAAAAGAATGAAAATAAAATCAATGACACTTTTTATAGTTGATTTACAATGTTTCAGGTGTACAGCAAAGTGATTTACTTTATATATATATATATATATATATATATATATATATATATATATATATTCGTTTTCAGATTCTTCTCCATTATAGGCTATTATAAGATGCTGAATATAGTTCCCTGTGCTATATAGTAGGTTCTTGTTTATGAATGACATTTTTTATTCTGTTTCCTGGGCACAAACTCTTTCTCCTAAGTAAGGAGACCTCATCTGCTCTGAATCCAAGATGGCTGAGATACAATTCCCACTGGCTCTGGTAAGATAGGATGTTGGAAATAGAAAAGAGAATAGATAAGCCCCTAGAGAAAGGGTTGACAATTAGAGGCTAAATCCAAAGAGGAGTATGACAGATTCAAACTGTATCAACCTAGACTGAGGATAAACAGAAAAATGCCAACTTATTCTCAAAATGATTCAGCAGAAGTGTGTATATTTGTGCGTATAAACCCACATATTGCATACAGACAAACATATACACACACATATTGAGGGAATGAAAAGGAACGTGTATGCATCAATATGATGTAACATCAAACGATGACACTTGATTAAGAGTACGTGAACGCTCACTGTATTATTCTGGCACCCTTTCTGTGTGTTAGTAATTTTTCAAAATAAAACCTTGAAGAAAATCAGAATAAATATCAAGGATCCACTACCACACTCTCATATGTACCATTTCAGTTAATATTTATTGCAATCTTATTATTCAGTATTACATAGACAGATTTTATGCTATATAGATAGCAAGCAATGGAACCTAAGGCTGTTTAAGAGGCTCTTTCGATAGTACAGGACTTCTACAACAGTCCAGGAACCCAACTACCATTTATAAGCTTAATTTGAAAAAATGTAAGTGATCTGTAAATAAATTTGTGGATTATAATTCTAAAGTTAAGTTACCTATAGAACACATACTGATAGATTTCTGGACATATGCATTAAATAAAGGAAGAAAAAGAAGAACAAATTTTTTTAGGGAAAAAAGTTTACTTGTTACCAACTTTACTGTTGATAAACTCTTCTCCTTATTATAGACAAGTCCGGGGATGTGGTTAGGAAATACCCTGTCTTCTTGTTCTACAGTGAATATAAATATCAAAAAAGATACACAAGTTCTTCTTGGAAATTACCATTTCCCCGTTTTATCCACATCATGATGAAAACGATTAGGTAAAGCAAAGGTATGAGAAATTGTTTAACACAAGATGATATTTTTTCCTATTAACTAAAATGAAATGATCAGTACTGTAAGAAACACAAAATAAGTTTAAGATGAGGTTTTTTTTTTTTTCCACAAGGGCTTGATAATCTAAGAAATAATATCCATTAAACTGATGGTAAATATGATTCAAAAAATCCAGGGCTAAACTATATAAACCTAACATTTTGACATTCTATCACTAATAAAATCATACATTTTTTCTTTATTTGATTCTTTAAATATTTTGGTAAAACTAAAGCACACATAATAAATGAGTGAATTTTTTTCCTAAAATAAAATTACATATCAGCTCATATTATTGATTTTTCTGCCTGCCTAAAACAAATGAGAAGCATTATTGATCTTATCCTGGAGGTATCTCCGGCAAAAAGAATATCCCAGTATCCCAGAGGATATAGAACTAGGCAAAGCAGTTTTATTCTTCCAAGCTGTCTTATTCAAGGCAGAATTAGTATTCTGAACTGACATAGCACTAAATTTCTTAACATGTGCTTAGAGAAAAAAAGTCTTTTCTATAGTCATGTAGAACCTCTATCTGTGAAAAATGTATCTAATTACCAAAGAATAATGAATAAAGGGTTATCCCTGAAACACTAAGATAGTCTCAAATATTGCAGTAAAACCTATAGGAAGTTTCATTTTGAATTACATGTGACAAGCCTCTAGCCTAAATAAAAATCCACATTTTTTTATATGGAACTTTAGTAGCCTATGTGGTAATTTTTTAAAAGTTCTCTCTCCCTTTTAACGTGCTTGAGAAACCCTGACTCTAAGATGTGAACTTGAAAAGCCTATTCAGCATAAATCTTCACAGTGATACTGACCAAAATGTAAGAAGAGTTAACAGTAGTGGGAGTGGCCAACATCATTTATTAATGCAACTTCTTAATTACGTTGGAAGATACTCTGAACACGACTTAATAGGAACAGAGGAAAACGTCCTATATAAAAATGGTGCTGTTAAGTAGCCAGGAGGATTCAAAACCACACTGTAATAATTTGGATATGTATTTTTTTAATTTAGATATTCTTTACCTTAAAGGGAAAGTGTCTGAAATCTTGTTAAACATAGGCTTGCTTCCTCAGAACTACTTTTTACCATTAAATGGCTTGGCCTAAATGCTGCACTACATATACTTCGATATTTAGTCATAGCCAGATTAAATAAGGACCTGATGTCAAAAATTATTATCTTCATTTTATGATTAAAAATTTGAAGTGCTAACTTGTCACTAATTTGTTTTCTAGAAAAATTAGATGGAGACTATCTAATGTTATAGTCATGTATTTCAAAACATTTAAAATATTTACTATAGACTCTTGGAACCTCTGCTTTTTGTACATTCTACAGAATTCCTTAATTTCATGCCTGTATTACACCCCTGAAATGGTATGCAGTTTTAATACATAAAGGCAAGCAGCTGTTCTCAGATTTGTCTTTTTGTGAGGGGAGTGTACTAATTAATTAAAGAGGCAGAAAGGTATAAAACACAATCAGGATGAAAGAGAGTACATAAACCGTTAAAATTTCTCAGTTGAAATCTTTATACTGTGCTACGTGCTCCTTTTGTAACCGAGGGAAAAAGAAACAAAATGTTTTAAAAGCAAAATTAGTACAGTATTATCATATTTGCAATTGTTCTTTTCATCTAGAGACATCACAGGACAGTTCAGCTGTAAGTCCATTTGAACTTTCAGAGATTATGACAGGGTAACTGAAGAGTGACGAAGAAGCCTCTCACACCAAGTCACAATCAAATCAAAATCTCAGAGGGTGAAGGAGAACTCAGGGCAAAATATAAATGTTGGGCTTTAAAAATATATCACTCTTCTGTTAACTTTCTAGAAATCATTAAAAAACAGACTGTAATAAATCTTGAATTTGGAAAACACCGACATTTGTGAAATAATTGTATTATGATGCAAATTCATTTACATTGAAATTCCAGGGATATGTTAGCAATTACCAGCGAGTTGTTAAAGAATTCTATCCTGAGAATCTCATTAGATAGCGATGCAAACTACACTTGTTATCATTCTGAGAACAAAGGGATCTTGAATGAGTAATCAATAGCAACTGGCAGAAAATGAGACATTAATTATGATCCTCTCTAGTGTTTTGTCTAAGACAAGATTTCATTAAATGCTTTGTGCAACCTGAATAGTTTCAAGTCATTACCAACATTTTGGACAATATCTTAATTGGGGAGGTGGTGGGGGGATGCACAGGGAAACAAAATAAAAGAAAACCTGAGATGCTTCTATTCCTTTCCTGAATCAATAAAAACACACTAGCCACCACTTGCTAACTGTTATGCTCATTCTTTTACAAGTCCCAAATCTTAAAATCTCAACATGGTCTCTTGAAAATTTAATTATCATTTTCTACACTTAAAGTGTCATGCAGGTTTGAGAAGATAATGACAGTCATCCATCAAATATATCCTGCCAACACAATCAGTCCAATCTTTCTGGTTTAAAAGCAAAAAAGAAAAAAGGAGAGAAAAGAAACTATGTACAATTAAATCAATAAACTTGGTAATTTAAGTTTCTCAATCTTCTTGAATTCTCAGTAAACAGAGGGAAATTTTACCATCTTACTATTTCATTTTCACTAGTATTTTCTCTGAACTGTTCTCCTGAATCCTGCATCGGCCAATGAAAAGATTTCAAAGTAGAAAGACCTGAGATGTACATCAATAAAGACTTCCTGGAAATAAAAGAATTACGAAAAGAAGCAGCTAAAATAAAAATAAAAGACATTTTAATATATCCAGTATTTAAATAACTGCAAACATGACATAATCCCTCCTTTTAGGATTTTACAGGCTTCCAAAGAATCCTGACTTTCAAAAATGCTATACGGTTATCATGAAGGCAGACTCCCATGAAGTTAGTAGTGAGCATACTCTGTCTTCTCTTGAGTGAGCAGTTTCTCTGACCATCTGAATTTGGAAACTTCCTTGACAAACAGGGCCCTCAAAGTCTTCCTGCAAAGGTACCACCAGTTAGCCTTTGAGTCTTTTCTTTTGTGAATACAAAAAGTCAGCTATGTGAAGTGCTAACCAATACTAGAAGAATAGTAGATAAAGATGTCATTTTCTTTTGCTTTTGTGTAAATGATGTTACGTGGTCCTAAGATTTTCAGTGGAGGTCTAATACTTTGAAGTCTCTCCCTTTTCCTTCAATGCTAGCTTTCACATACAGTAAATGAGTACCCACTCTTCCCCATTCCTTGAATTTTCAAGAATACAATTAAGAGTAACACAAAACCTAACAGAGCACTAGGCCTATAGTTGGGCTTGTAACACTTGTGAACTGAAACACTCCATACTGGATATCTTTTTAAAAATTAAACTCTTTATTTGGGAGGTTTCCAAATATAAAAAAAGAAAAGTAGGAGGAAAAAAAAAGTATAGTGAACCTTTATGTACTTTCCCCAGCTTCCACAACTGTCAGCATTCTGCTGCTCTTGCTTCATTTATTCTTTCATCTCTCTTGTTACACCCCCAAACTGACAACAATCCTTAATTATCATGTAATACCCAGTCTGTGGTCATCTCTTTTTTCATTTTCTTTTCCAGGATGGTGTCTAATCTCTAGCTATTATTTAACAGACTTCTTTCACCTAAAGTAAGTTTACAAAAGAAGTAAGTGACTTTTTGAAACAATATTTTCCAACAGCACTGAGTACCACCAAAAATAAATTAGCAAGTTTTTTGGAGGGAATAGAAACAAAAAAAACAATGATTTTTTCCCCTGCCAAGTTACCTCTGCATAATCTAACTCTCTCTGGCCTTTTAACTGAAGCAGGAAATTAAAACTGCCTATTGCCTCATACTTGAAGATGAGACATTCCTCTCACAAAACAATTTATTTTACCTCTGCTCCAAACAACTCACAAAGCCCAGAAGCTCACCCTGAAGGCAGCTGATGGTTTGTTACTCTTGCCAAAGTGCTCTTTCCTAGGTCACAAAATTCAAAACACTTTTTGAATGCCTACTGTGTGCCAACCACTGTACATCGCTCTTTCACATGCTATTTCATGAGTGAATCACTTCTTTGATAGCTTCAACATTTGATCCAACAGCCAGTTTTGCCTTCCTAACATTCCTAACTCCAACAATTCTCTATCACCATCGAATAATCTATTCCTGAAAAAATTCTGTTAGTCCGGGGAACCACTGGACTTCTGAATTTTTTAAGTCTAATATTCAACTCTGATATAACCCATTCTTACAGCACTATCATGTCCTTTTTACTGACTGCTCTTCTACAACATTTATAAACAGAAACCTCAATTACATAGAGCTGAGAGACCAGAAGAGCTCACACCCTGAAACCATAGCAGAGTCTAGTAAGAAGAAAGACTCTCCGTCTTTCCTAGAAAGGACTAAGCCAATGAAAAGCCTTGGACTCTTCTCTATAGCCCTCCCAGCTTCCTTTCCCCACCTCTGTAAAAGCTTCCTCTGTCCCTTGCAGTAGGGGACTTGCCTGTGGCTCACCATGGTTGCAGATTCTGAACTGCAGTTTTCTGCTGATCCTGAATAAATCCATCTTTGTTGGAGGAATACCTGGCAGTCTGCTTGTTTTAGGTTAACAACTGGGTGGCCCACAAGGGGACCAGACAAGACCCCAAAGGGCCCTGGGGCTGGTGAGCAAAAAACTGTGGTGCCCACAACTGAGCCCATTGCACTCACTGCTTTTCCTGCTGACCCTGAGGTTTGAAGGTATGTCTTTCTCCTGGATTCGGGCTTATGCCCTCTTTGTGTCTAAAGGTCTTCAGGCTTTATTTGGGATCTATTTTAAGATTCTGTCTCTGGTTAAGGCCTGTTCTGTACACAAGCCTGGCACTTCAGTCTGATTTTGAGAACAGACTGTTTCAGCTGAAGTTGGCTGGCTGAGAAGCTGTCTGCCCATTCCTTTGGGAACAGGGGCTGCTTCACTGAAACTGTGTTGGTTTAGCCGTTGGCCCATTCCTACGGAACAGGGGCTGTTCTCTGGAAACTGGCTGAAAAGCCTTCAGCCTAGATTCTTCAGGACCACACTGTTTCCTCAGAACTGGCTGATAATAGTTTGCTGACTGCTTGAGTTGCATGCTGTTTGAATTGAGCTGTTTGAGCATTTTGAAAATTATTCTTTTACTCTACAGAAAAATCTCAGAGAAATGGGATACCAGTTATCTCAATATTTTGAGGACACCTCCCCTTACAGGAACTACAGAGGATTTTATGTTTAAAAATCTTCCTTAGCACATTCTTAACTAAAAGGACCAACCTGACCAAAGGCAATTTATAGTATCAATGGCCATTATAGGGGAAACCTGAAACTCCCAAATTTAATTTCCTTAAAACTGAATTTGACTACAATAGCTTAAGAATTTTGAGAACTGAGTGGAATACCTACTTTAATTCGTATTTTGTGGCTTCTCAATGTTATCATAAGTCTAAAATTGTCTCTGCAAAATAAGATTTTAAGATAAGATTTCTCTTGTCAAATATCCCTTTTTCTCTGAAACTCTTCTTATTCCCTTTCTCTCTGAACTTGGCAGAACATCTCCCTTTAAAATTAAGCCTTCTGATGATCCACAGGCCAAAGCCTTAATTTCTTATATTCCCTGGACCAAAGCTGAAGTGAGAGCCATAGTCAAATACTTCCCCAAAGTAACTAAAGATCCTCACAGACTTGCTGAGGAAACCAACATAGTCATTCAAACTCATCAACATGGTTTCTCTAATTATATCAGCTAGTTTGTATGCTTGTTGAAGGCAAGACCCAGTAATGAATGAAAACTGCTAACTGGGAAAATCCTGAAAGTTCTCCAGAATTATAATCAGGACACCAGCCTACTAAACTCATCATACGATCAGGCTTTGGGCAATCATTAGGTGACTTCATCAAACAATTCCCGAGGGTTTCCCAAATCCCGTTGACTAGAAAAAAACTCAGACTTGCACACAAAAGTCTGATAAACCTGTTCATGACTATTACAATCGACTTCAGATTGTTTTTAAAGAAAATTCTGGTCTTCTTTCAGATGTTGATTCTACCTGGGGAGCTTTCAATTCTGTGTTTATTAATGGGCTGAACTGGGACCTCTCTTTTCTAGTAAAAAAGACCAGGATGAAATGGGAAACTAAGTCCACTCCAGATTTAGGTAATCTGGTAAACCACCTTCTCTTTGCATTTTAGATGAGTCACCTAAAAGGAAGATTGACAAAATTCTTAACCTTCAACGCTAGCAAATGAAGGCTCCGAAACAAAACCAAAATCCTCCTAGATTTTGCTATTATTGCAAAAAGTCAGGACACTGAAAAAGAGATTGTTATAAAAATGTAAGTGCTTTAGGCACCTTCATAACTAGCCTTTCCAACATCCTGCCAATTCTCAGTGGTGGGGCTCTGAGGAACTTTAGGGGCTCTTCCCCATTCTGCCTCTTAATCATCTTGGAGAAATGTTTCTCCAGATTTGGGATGAATCTCTTCCAGTTCTAACTGACATCAGAGCCACAGTCTTAGTGCTCAATTCCACTACTATTAAGCAGTCTCTGCCTCAGAGTACTGAAACAATTCAAATAGTGAGCACCTCTACTGAATCTCAAAAGTTCCTTCTCTGAACATACTCCCTTCTGTTTAGGCCCAACAGGCTTATATCTTAACCAAGGACAAAGTTGTCAATACTTATACTGATAGTAGATATGTATTTAGAGTAGCTCATGATTTAGAAATGTTGTGGAAGCAATGTGATTTCTTTACTTTCAGCAGGAATAAAAATGTCCCCTATGTTTAGGAATTATTAGATGCAATACTTTTACTTGCCACTTGAGCTATTATTAAGATTCTGGGGGCATTCTAAACTTGACTCACTGGAAGCTGAGGGAAATCACCTTGCTGATTGTGCCACAAGAAATCCTGTCCTTAAAGGGACCACCAGCAGCCAAACCTCTTTCATAGTCCAAAGGGATACTCCTCCAAATGATAACTCACAAAAACTAGCTATAGGAATACAATTAGCCTCAGAAAAGGAAAAACAAGATTAGGAATTCAGTAACTGTTGGTTTGATAAAAAGAGAAAGCTCTGGTTGGACCAAATAACAGCCCAGTCCTAGTGGAGACTCTAAAATTCCCACTCTTCACCACTGTATACACATTAAACCATTGGTCTACTGACAAAATGATTCCTCATTTAATTGGTGGGAAAATTAAAACATGTACAAAACCATACAGATGGATGTCAATAGTAATTTCGGGTCTCCAACCTCAGACAGATCGTCAATACTTCTTGGAAAGCTTTTCACTTGTCACTAGAGAACTCATGGAATTAGAAGAAAATCTTCAGGTCTTTTACTTAAATCTAAAAACAGAAGCTGTAATCCCACTATTATAAAAATCCCAGTACTGTGAATGTCTAGCCTCTGCTCAAATACAATCACCGAGAGGAAAGTTACTATCTGCCAAGGCTAAATATTCCATCCGCTATACTATGAGAACACTCCTTATACTAAGTTAAAATCAGGATTGCTTAACTCCTACATATTGTCCAAAGTTTTAACCTTAGAAGTTATAGAACAAGTTAAATTATGCTTCAAATATTTGAAGATGTTTCTTATGTTACTGGTGTCCTCCCTTCTTCAAACGGAACAACCCTGAGTCCGTCAATCATTCTCTAAATGCTAGAGTTGCAAGTTACTTTACTATTTGCAAGTTCTTCTCTGAATGAATTTACTTACACCTGCTTTGAAACACACTTGCTCAGAATGGCCTACAATGTCAACTACCTTGTTCTAAACATTATGTTCTAATAATTCAGCCTAAGCCTAAGGTCCGTATTATTAGGTTAGTTGTTATGTAAAGAAATATCCAAACTCCTCTTTGAAGCAACTAGATTTAATTAATCCTCTTGGGGGAATGGCATATCAGTATAGGATTGGCTACATATGAAAACCTTGATTTTCTTAATTGTCAAAAACATACACCTGCGTAGGAAAAAAATCATGCTTTGATGGAATATTATGCATTATTTGGAGCAGGGTCAGTTCAGTTAGCGGCCAGATAGAAAACATTCAAATTTTGTGAGCCATACTGCCTCTGTTGTAACTACTCAATTCCATTTTTGTAGCAAGAGAGGAGCCACAGCCAATATGTAATAAATGAGCATGGCTATGTTCTAATAAAACCATTCACACACAAATACACACACACACACACACACACACACACACAAAACCCAAAAAGGGTGGAGATACTTGGCTGGTAGCCATAGTTTGCTGACCACTGGTCTAGAGCACACCTTTCCAGGTTATCTGATCTTCATTCTAAGGGAGCTATTTACAACCTTCCAAATTACAGATAACTGGAAGCAACGCAAAATAATTCTTTTATGTATACCTGCAAAAAAATTCTGCCCAATGAAGATCAGATGAACAACCCTTCCCCACCCTCAATATCTCTACCACCCTCCTTTAAAGAAAAAATGGTCTTGTCTCCAACTGAACATTAATTTCCTTAATTTTGATCTATGAATGTCTGTTGTGAACTGGTTCTAATACTTTACAAATTTCTTCACTCATGAGATAAAATCTATATACATGTTCATTTTTATATCTATAGGAGTTATTATCTTATTTTTATTAAATTATCTTACAATACCTGCAATGTGCTGTTGTTATGTAACTAAGATCTGTCTAAACTACCTATCCCATTGTTCTTCATATGTAGCCTAGAGCAATACCATCTCCCCTTGTCTCCAGTTTATAAATTCTCTCGTAAATCATAAGCCACCGCTTAACTTTTCTAAGTAACACCTGTATTTTTCATCATGCCAATGTCCAATTCCAAACCCTTACAGGATAAAATACAAACTCTTCAGTTAGGCATTCAAAATTCATCATCCTTATAATTCAAACATCTCACACTATTCCCTTAAATAAATAATCAATTCAAGCCAAACTAAAATGCTACTATTCCTAGAATTCACATTCACTTTTTTCTTCATTCAAAATGTTATTAATTAATACATTTTATTTGTCAGGCACACAGTTAGATGCTGGAAATGCAACAAACAAGCAGCCAACGACCCTGCCCTCAAAAAGCTTGTATTTTGGGTGGGAGAAGATTCAGGAAGAAGCTAGAAGATGTGCTGAATACTGCTGCCTCTCTCTCACTGGTCATCCGTCCTCTCCCCCCAAGACGCTTTCTTGTTCACTCTGTCAGCTCTTACCCACCTTCCAGTATCTTAGAGTTCTATCCTTCCTTTGTAAAATCTGTATGAAAACCACATTCATTTCTCTGAGTTCTAACTTATAATCTATGCTACTTGAGATTTAATATGAATCATCTTATCATTTTAGTTTATTTTCTGTGTGTACACAGTTGGTCTTCTCAAGTAGAATGTAAGGTTCCTGAGGACTCATACTAATTCTTTTATTCTCCTGCCTGGCCCAGTTCCTGACACATGATAAAGTAAGCAAATACTAGTTGATTTGATTCTCTACCTTTTAAACAAGCCTTGTCATGTATGAAATTGTTTCCTTGTCATTTTCTCACCCAGTAAGAAAAAAAGCATGAGAAAAAAACGAAGCATTTAATTTTAAGTCAATGTGTCTGCCTAAAACGGAAGTGGCAACAATTTCTCAGAACTGGGAATGCTACAATTTCTAAGGGCACAACAGTCCTTTACGGAATAAGGGATTCTTTTTACTAAGAATAAAATAAAACACACTAAGATTACAAAAATATGGTCAACAAAATGTTAAAATACAATGAGCACATTATGTTGTGGGATGCAGATTTGTGTAGTAAGTCCTATGAAATCAATGAAAAACTCCTATTATTTAAATAAAAATGTGTTTAAAAGAAAGCAAATCATTTGAAATACTTCTTAAGGAATTCATTTTGAATTTATTTTAAATTTATTGAAGTTTGTAAAAGAACTGCCTCAAACCCAACTATATCTAGAGAGTAAACAATTAGGGATACTGAAATAGTTTAAAAATGTATTAAAAACTCCATTTTAACAATTTAAAAACTTAATTTTAAGAGTAAAAGAATGATGGAGTTCAGGATACACCACCACAAAATATGGTACCTTGGCATATTGAATATTTTAAGCTGAAGAGTTTGAGAAACTAGCAGAAACAGGAAGGTTTTCTGACACCCTCTAGCCCCACCCGACTCTAGCCCTTCTTGCCTGAAACAGGCCATAACATCCTCCTGTTAAATGTGCCCTCCATATCTATCTTGAATAATTTTTTGCTTTTAGTGTGGAAGAAGGGCTAACGTTCATATTTATCCATATGAATATCCATTTGTTACTGCCTTTTATTAAAAATCTTTCCTTTCCCTATTGGAATACTTTGGCAAGCACTGTGGAAAATCAAATGAACTGCCTAAGTATGGCTGTACTTCTGGACTGTATACTGTTCCGACGTCATGTCTCAATCACACCAGTACCGTGCTGCTTAATTATTATAGCTTTATTCTAAGTCTTCTGTCAGAGTCCAGCAGCATAAATTTTCCAACTTTGCTCTTCACTTTCCAAGACTGCTTTGGGTATTCTAGGTCTTTTGTATTTCCAAAGAAATTTTAAAGCCAGTTTGTAAATTCCTAAACAAACACACAAAAAATCCTGGAAGGGTTATAACTGGGATTGCATCTAATCTATAGATTTATTTGTGAAGAACTGATATTTTAAGAATATTGTCTTTCTATTTAAGAACATGGGACATCTTTGCATTTGCTGAGGTCTTTTAAAATTTCCCCAAGCAATGTTTAGTAGTTTAGCGGTTTTCAGTGGTTTTGCATGTCTTTTGTTAATACTAAGTATTTGAGTAAAGTTTCTTAGATTACTGTAAATTGTACTTCATTTCATTAAAAAAAAAAACGAGCTGTTCTTTACATACAATAAAATCTTCAGATCTTAAGTATGACTCAGTCAGTTTTGATGAATGCATATTAAGACTTAAGATGTTTCTATCACCTCAGAAATAAGGTACCTTCACAAAAGAACCCTTCTCCCAGGGGCTACTGTTGATTTGATTTTTATCAACACAAGATAGTTTTGCCTATTGTATCAGTTCATATAAATGAAGTCATACTGTAATTTTGAGATTTGGCCTCTTCCACTTAGTGTAACATTATTGAGATCATCAGATCACTCCATTTTATCACTTAATAGCATTCAATCTATGAATATAACAAAAGTCATTTATCCACTCTCTTGTTGATGAACATCTGGGTTGCCTCCAGTTTTAGGCTATAATGAATAAAGCTGCTATGAACATTTCTGATGAAAGCTTCTGATGAACAATGTTTTCATTTCTCTTGGATAAACAACTGGGAGTAAAACTGCTGAGTCACAGGGTAGATTCATATTTAACTTTATAAAAGTGCCAAAAAGTTTTCTAAAGTCATTGTACTATTTTACAGTCCAACTTGCACTTTTAATTTTACCTCTTTAAAAATGTTAGCTATTCTGGTAGATGTGTACTGTCAAGTCACTGTGGTTTTAATTTTCAAGTACTTGATAACTAATAATGCGGAACAGTTTTTAAATGTACTGATTGTCCATTTGTATATCTCCTTTTTTACATTTTTCAGTTTTATTAGATAGAATTGTTACAATTTGACAGCACATATACAATATATTGCATGTAAATATATATATACAACATACTACACATATTTTAAAAAATTTGCATATAAGTACTCTTCATTGTTTCTAAGAACATTTAGAGCTTTAGCTTTTTAAACTTACATAGTTATCAAAGGAATAAAGCCAATCACAAAATAAGAATTAGTTTAAAAAGATACATATACTCCGCTATTAAGAGCAATATTTTTAATTGCCATGATGTGGAAGCATCCTAAGTGCACATCAATAGATGAATGGATAAAGACAACGCAGCATATATATGTAATGGAATACAACTCACCTCTAAGAAAGGATATTTAGCCATTTGTGGCCCTTCATTCACTTTTATTTTCACTTCAAAAACCATAATTTTATAACTGGCATAAACATTTCCATTGCATCAAAAACAACAAAATATCTAGAAATATACTTAATCAAGGAGGTTACCTACACTCTGAAAACTGTACAACACTGATGAAGGAAACTGAAGGTGATACAAAGAAATGGAAAGATATCTTGTGCTCTTGGACTGGAAAAATGAACATTATCAAAATGGTTGTACTACCCAAAGCAATCTGCAAATCCAATGCAACCCCTGTCAAAAAAAACTCACATTTTTCACAGAACTAGAACAAACAATTCCAAAATTTATATGGAACTATAAAAGACACCGAGATCGCCAAAGCAATCTTTTGTAGGTTTTTATTCCCTTTTCTTTCTTCTTCTTGTTCTCTTTTCTCATGGTTTGATGACTTGAGAAGGTCCTTTAACATTTGTAAAGCTGGTTTGGTGATGTTGAATTCTTTTAGCTTTTATCTGTGAAGCTTTTGATTTCTCCATCAAATCTGAATGAGAGCCTTGCTGAATGGATAGAGTATCCTTGGTTGTAAGCTTTCCCCTTTCATCATTTTAAATACATCATGCCACTCCCTTGTGGCCGGTAGAGCTCCTGCTGAAAAATCAGCTGATAATTTTATGGGAGTTCCCTTGTATGTTATTTGTTGCTTTTCTCTTGCTAATTTTAGTATTTTCTCCTTATCCTTAATTGTTGTCAATTTGATGACTATGTGCCTTGGTGTGTTCCTCTATGGGTTGATCCTGTGTGGAACTCTGCTTCCTGGACTTGGGTGACTGTTTTCTTTTCCAAGTTGGGGAAGTTTTCAATTATTATCTCTTCAAAAATTGTCTCAGGTTCTTTCTCTCTCTCTTTCTGGGACCCCTATAATGCAAATATTAGTGTGTTTCATGTTGTCCCAGAGTTCTCTTAAACGTTCCTTGTTTCTTTTCATTCTTAGTTTTCTTTTTTCTGTTCTGCATTAGTGATTTCCACTAATCTGTCTTCTAGCTCACTGATCTGTTCTTTTGCCTCATTTAGTCTTTTCTTGGTTCCTTCAAGTGTGTTATTCATTTCAGTGATTTTATTCTTCAACTCTGTTTGGATATTCTTTTTATTTCCCAACTCTTTGCTAAAAACTTCACTCTGTGCATCTATACTCTTCGTGAGTTCTCTGAACATCTCTGCCATCATTACTTTAAACTCTTTCTCAAGTAAATTGACTATCTCCTCATCAAGTGAATTACTTCTTCTGGGATTTTATCTTGTGACTTGGCCTGGGAGATATTCCTCTGCTGCCTCATATTGTCTATCTTTCTATTTGTATTTTTAGGTAGGTTAGTTACATTTCTCGACCTTGGAGAGGTGACCCTCTGTGGGAGACGTCCTATGCATCCCAGCAGTACACTCCTCTCTTGTCACCTAAGGGGTCCAGCTGGTCCCAGTGTGGAGTCTGCCTGTGTTTGTGGATTCCTTCCACAGGCTTTGGGATTGTTGTTTTCTTATTTCTGGTATCTGCCCCCTGGTGGGTGAGGCTGGACTGGAGGCTTATGCAGGTTTCCTGGCAGGAGGAGCCTGCCCACTGCCGGGGGAAGCTTGGTTCTGGACCTCTGGTGGGTAAGGCTGTGTCTAGAGGCCTTTGTAGCTTAGGAAGTCTGCTGATGGGTGGGGCTGTGTTCCTACCCTGCATATTGTTTGGCCTGAGTCTTCCCTACAGGCTATTGGGTGGGGCTAGGTCGCGGTGTTAATGATCCAATCAAGATTTCAGCCTCTAGGAAAGCTCCTGTAATGAACATTCCCAAAATGTCCACCACCAGCTTTTATGTCCCCTGGGTGAGCCACAGCCATCCCCTACATTCCCTGGAGACCTTCCAAAACCAGCAGGCAGGCTGATCTGGCCCCAGTTCTTATGAAATCACTGCCTCTGACCTTGGACCTGGCGCACGTGAGAATCCGTACACCTGTTAAGAAAATGAAGTCTCCGTTTCCCCTAGTCCCACGGGGCTCCTAGAGTTAAGCCTTCAAAACCAGATGTCCTGGGGTCTCCTCCTCTTAATGTTGGAACCCTGGGCTGAAGAGCCTGACGTGGGGCTCAGACCTCTCACTCCTGTGGGAGGGCCTCTGTGACTTAATTATTCTTCAGCTTGTGGGTCACCCACCTGGGGGGTATGGGGTCTGATTATATCGTGGGCATGCCCCTCTTACCGTCCTGCTGTGGTTCCCTCTTTATGTTTCCAGTTGAAGATCTTTCCTGCAGGTTCCAGTCTTTTTTTCGATGGTTGTTTACCAGTCAGCTGTGGTTTTGTTGTAGTCATGAGGAGACGTGAGCTCGTGGTCCTACCACTCTGCCATCTTGACCAGAAATCCTGCATTTGCATATTTTCTTTTGTGAAGTGTCTACTCAAGTGTTTTGGCCATTTTTAAAAATTGGGTTGCTTCTTTGTCAATGATCATTATATATTCTACACTGAAGTCCTTTGTCAGATATATGTGTTGCTAATACTTTCTCCTATTCTGTGGCTTCTCTTTTCCTTTTCTTGATGGTGTTTTTGGATGAACACAGTTTTAAATTGTAACTAAGTTCAATTCATCGACTTTTCTTTCATGTTATATGCTTTCTGTACCTTCCCTAAAATTTTTTTATTTACCCTGAAGCAGCAAAGATATTAATTTATTTTCTCCCTAGTACCTTTATTATTTTAGTTTTCATCTTTAAATCCATGATCCATTTCAAATTTATGTTTATATATGATGTAAGGTAGAGTGGAAGTCCTTTTTTTTTTTCCACCTATGTTGCTATACAGTTCTTCCAGCACCATATAGTAAAAAGAGATCTTTCTTTTCTCACTGAACTGCTGGGGTGCTTTAATCAAACATCATTTGCCATATAGGTGTGGGTCCCTTTCTGGACTTCTTTTTCATTCCATGATCTTTTTGTCAGTTTTTATACAAAAACTGCGCTGTCTTGATTACTTTTGCTTTATAGAAAGTTAGGTAAAGTAAGTCCTTCCTCCTTTCCTCTTTTCCAAGATTCCTTTGGCTCTTCTTAATCCTATTCCTTTTCAAATCAACTTTTAAATAATCTTGTCAATGTTCTTAATTCAGTAATTCTTACTGGGACTGCATTCAACTGATAGCCCAGTGGAACTATCATCTAAATAATACTGAGTATTTCAATTCATGAACATGGTGTATCTCCCTATTTATTTAAATCTTCTTTGAGTTTTCTCACAAGTATTTTATAGTTTTCATTGTTGAAGCTTTATAGTCTTTTGTCAAATTTATCCCTTGGTACTTTATGCTTTTTGATGTGACTATAAATAGTACTATTTTGATAATTTCATTTTTTAATTGTTCATTGTGATTGTACAGAAATACAATTTATCTATCTATCTATCTATCTATCTATCTATCTATCTATCTATCTATCTTTAGATTGGCTATGTAACCTGTGACATAACTAAAACTTATTAGTTCTAGAAATTTTCCTTGATGATTTCTTAGGATTTCTCATGTACACAAACATACCATTTGCAAATTCAGCTTAATTTGTTGTATTCCTATTTTTACGCCTTTTTTTTTCTTGCCTTATTACACTGGCTAGAACATAAAATTCAAGTGATGAGAGTGGAAATTCTTACTTATGCCTAATATTAGGGGAAAAACATTTAGTCTTTCACCTTTAAGCATGCTGTTACTTAAAAGCTATAGATCTTTCATGCAAGCCTTTTATCAAATTGAGGAAGCTGCTTTCTATGCTTAGTTTGTAGAGGTTTTATTATGAATATTTTATTCTGTTGAATACTTTTTCTACATCTATGGAAATGATCATATTGTTTTTCTCCTTAATTCTGTTCATGTGTTGAACAACACTGGTTGATTTTCAACAATTAAGCTAAATTTTCATTTCTGGTACAAACCACACATGCATTTTAACTATCAGGGTATTGCTTACCTTGTAAAATGAACTGCAATGCATTACCCCTCCTCTACTTTTTTTTAAACAGTTTATGTAAGGTTGGTATTTTTTCCCCTATGCATCTAAAGGAATTCACCAATGAATACAATGATATGACCCTCAAGCTTTCTTTGGAAAAATTTTTGAGATAAACTTATTTGCATTAATAGACACAGAGCTATTCAGACTTTGTTTCATCTTGTCTCTTTCTGGTAAGAATTTTCAAGAAATTTGCTTATTTCACCTGAGTTGTCAAATTTATTGAATTAAGATATTCTGAGTATTTCCTTATTATTCTTTTAATGTATATACAATTTATACATTTACAGTGATAACCTCTCTCCCATTATAGATGTTGGTAACTGGTATTCTTTCCCCATTTGCTCTCCCCCTTTGTTTAAATTAGTTTAGCTAAGAATTATTAATTTTGTGGGTCTTCTCAAATAACCAAATTTTAGCTTGGTTAGCTTTTTCTATTATTTGTGTTGTATTACATTGATTTCTGCTCTCAACTGTATTGTTTTCTCCCTTCTTCCTATTTTATGCTTCTTTTTCTAGCTTCATAGAGCAGAATCATTAGGTTATGCACTACAGATCTTCTTTTCAAATACAAGCATTTAGAGCTACACCTTTTTCCCCAAAGCACTGGTGTAACTGCACGAACAAATTTTTTTAATATCATATATCATTATAATTTAGTTAGAAATACTTTCTAAATTCCCCTGTGATTTCTTTTCAAAACCATGGATTATTTAGGCATGGGTTGTTTCACTTCCACATATTTGGTGTTTTCCTAAGTATCTTACTAATTTCTAATTTAATTCTTTTGTGGTCAGAAAAGACTCTATGATTTTAAACCTTTTCAACTTATTGACATTGGTTTAAAAATCAGCATATGATTCAATCCTGTTGAATGTAATATGTACCCTTGAAAGGAATTTATATTCTTCAGTTGCTGGGAATAGAAGTATTAATTAGATAAAGACAGTTTATATGGTTCATTTAGTTCTATGTCTTTACTAAGTTTTTGTCTAGTTATTCTGTTCAACTGCTGAGAGAGAGGCATTTAGATCTTCAACTATGGTCGTGAATTTATTTCAATCTTTAATTATACCAATTTTTGGTTCATTTATTTTGAAGCACTGTTGTTACACATTTATCATTGTTTTATCTTCCTTATGTAATGACTCATCATTTTATCATTTTCAAGTGTCTGTATATAATGGGATTGACAATAATGGAAAAAGAGGACGATAAAAAAGCAAATGATATAGGTAAATTTCCAAATAATTGTTAACTGAGTTTTTTGAGTTAACCATCATTTTTTTCAATGGTAAAATATCTTAACTCTGATGAAAATTAAATCCCTTGGGGAAAAAACAAGACCCTGCCTCTTCCAGGTTTGAACACTTCGAGAGAAACTTACACAAACAACTTGAATGAATACTTGTTTAAAAGGTATCAATGAGAAACTTTCATAATCGTAAAAGGATTTTTCACTTCATGGTGGCAGTTACTAAAGTATTATACCTACTGCTAATAAAGATGTTGGCTTTTACATTCCGTGTTGAATCAAAAAAAAAAATTCAATAGCAGAATGATCTATCAACGTTTCCAGTAATACTGCTACACCAGTTTCCTTTTAATGGCTCATCAGTTATGCAATTGCTGTGAAGGTAATATGAGGAGACTCATTTAGTGACATATTATTACATCATCTTAACATGAAGTAAGGCCCATCAGGCATTATTAAATTAGCCTGAATTTTGCAGTATGTCAGCAGCATTTTATGTACATTAATAGCAGAGTTAATGTTCCTTGGGGGATTTTGTTGAAGACAAATGGTTTTAAAGTGGCATTTGGATGTAATTTTTTAGTCACTGTATGTTTTTCCTTCTATTATCTCTGTGTGGTTAAGATTGTTATGTTGCTTGTGAATAGGTAAGACAAAATGGCACCCAAGTATTAGTTGTTTCAGTGTATTTTTTTCTTCTCTGATCCGTTATAATAAGTACTGTTTGGAATACAGGTTTTTCTCTGAATGGAGTTACACATCTTTTTTCACTCTTGAATTTCCTTAGTTTACTACTTAGGCCTCAAATAAGCTGGTGTGATCCATCATAATTTCTCCCAGCAACTCCAGCATAGGCAGAGCTAAATAACAATAATAAATAGCAATGTTGCTGTTCCTTTCACAGTAAGCAATCCTTTTACTTATTTTAAGAGCCCTCTGGTCTTCACTGATGCCATTTATCCTTGCAGCAGTATAGTCTTCTTTCCTCTGTGCTGAATTTTGGGCTTCTTCTTTGGGGCTCATACACTACTTCTGTGAATTCTTCAAATCTTTACCTCATTTGAATACATCTTGTATGGAGCAATTTCGTTATTTTAGATTTCATACATTCCAATAACCTTGTTCTCTTTCCCATATGCCTGCCTGATCTCTCCAACATGTAATAAACAATTATTAAATGGTGATCTTGCAGTTTCTTCTTTTTCAGTACTCTATATATGCTTATATTTGAAGTACACAGAGGAATTTGGTTTCTCAAAGCATAATCCCCAGTCCATGTGAATTAAAATCAACTAGAGCACTTTTTAAAAAGTAAATACTGAGGTCCTTCTTTGACTGAACAAATTAAAATGGGAGGGAGGTAAGAGATTCTAATGCTGCAGTATAATTATATCATAAGATGAGTTTAGAAGGTTTACCACTTGCTAGAGCAGCCTTGAGCAAATTACTGAATATCTCTGGAGAACACTCATTTTCTAACCTGCAAAATGGGTGTGTTAAAAGGATTAAATATGATCATGTTTAACTCAATGCCTGGCTTAGTTACCGCTCAGTAAATGATAGCAATTGTTATTAGAGTGCTATGCATCTATGTTTAAAATAAATGTTTTTGATATGAGAATTAAATCTGGTATAAACACATATCAATCCTTGGCAAAAATGTTAAGATTCATCTTTGCAAAATTGGAGAATTATATAAATAGAACTTACTACTGATTCTAACTAAATAGCAATACCTTTGCCAAGAGAGTATTAAAAAATATAAGTGAAAGATCCTTAATTAATATAAGTATTAACTCTAATTTAATACATGCAGCTGTAGTTTCAAAGATCTTACAGTAGTTTTTTTCCTTAAGTATGAACATTAGACAAGTGGCTCTCAATCTTTTGGTCTCTTAAAAATAATATTAAGGACTCAAAATAGCTTTTTTTTGGGTGGATTATATGAATTGAAAACATTTAAAAATATGTATTTATTTTGTAAAATACTTCCACTGGTACACGTAGTTCAGCTTTCAGAGACTTAATAAAGGAGGTGGACAAGAACTGATAATTCTATTTTTCTTTTTTTTAAAATTAGTAGTAACACAAATTTTAGTATCAAAGACACTATCTTAAGACCTTAGATATATATCACATCATTTCAATTCTGTGTTGATTTTGCACTTTGGTGAATGCAAGATTCACAAAGTTCAATGTATTATATAAAAACTACTAAGAAGCAGAGCCATAAGTAAAAATCTAGCTTTCTGATTCCTCTAAAAAATACAGCTTAAGTCTTTACATTAATACATTGACTTTCGCTTTTAAAACATGATTAAATGAAAGACACAGGCACTCTAAGATGAAAGTAATAGCAACAACCATATCACCGCATCTCTTTCCCTGAGAGTACCTTTCCTCAACATAAAGAAAAATTTCAAATCTCTACTAAGAAAAATAAAGGAAAAGTTGACAAGTAATGGAGGAATACACCAAGCTTCTAGATGGAGAGATTATACACAATAAAGATGCCAGTTTTTCCTAAATTCATTTAAGATTTGCATAAGCCCAGTTAAAAAATTACCAAAAAAAAGAATTTGTAACTTAAAAAAATGACTAATCCATGAATATTTGGAAGTTTAAAAAAGAGAAGAACTGCTTTACTAAGTAGTAAAATAAATGGTCAAAATATGGAAAGTAGTCTAGTCCTGCTGAAAGAATAGAACAGGTGGGAATAACAGGCAGGGAGACCAACAGACCAGAACATATGGTAGGTACAGCCCTCCTTCATGGTAATTATTGGAACTAATATCTTCACCTACGCAAAGACATTCTTATTATTCTTAGGTTGTCTTTATTGGCTACAACATTCTTACTCCTTTTAGCATATGCTGTAGATATTTTTTTTTCTGTAAGAATCCCCAGTTTTAGTATTATTTCTTAGAACAGATTACTAGCAGTAGTATAGATGAACATATTTGAGGTTTATAATATATAGTGTTTATATTCTAAAGATCATAATAATTTACAGTTACTCTTTAGTGTAAGAGTTTCTATTTCACAGCACTGGGTGCTCTTTTAATGGACTGTACCATACATAAATGGAAAACAGATATTGTCTCACCAATTTGCATTTTTTTGTTGTTGTTGCTAATTCTATTTTTCAAATGAGGAAATCAATGCAGAGATGGGATTTAAAGTTAAATGACTTGTCATAGGACCACAGGTCAGTAACTTGTAGAGACAGAATCTCAAACTAGGTCTTCTGACTCTGAATGGCACAATTATTGGATATGTATTAAATGAAGTGGTATGTTAGTATGACAGTTAAATGCTCACGTCTGAAGTTAGGCTGGGTCTGAAAAAAGGTATGCAGACAGCAGAAAACTAATTTAATATATTCTGTGTTTCCTTTGTATGCTTTTTGGCTTGATTCTGATGGGAGTCTGCAGGTGAACTGAGTGTTTTGGATTCTCAGCATAAAGATATGGGGAAAGAAGCAGAGAAGACAGTCATTAGTAGAAATGCAACATGCAAAGGAATATAGAAAAGCTGAAAGAAAGTTTACAAGTCCAAAAGACCATAGGAAGCTCAAAAACTTGTTTGGATATAGATTGAAATGAACACACTTCCAACATTATAAAGTTTAACATAGTCAAGCTACACAGAGCAATTTTATGTTCTTCATGTAATACACCAGCAACTCTGTTCTTTTTATGAAGAAATAAGCAAAAATCATTTTCAGAAATCAGAATTTTGGAAGAGAGTAGGAAGATAACTACTTTTTTTGTCTCTAGTTAAAATGGAGGTGAGTTATGAAATTCTCTGATGATAGAGAAAGATGGTCTGGTAAATTGTGGAAGGGAAATCATTTTAAGCAGAGGAGCAGAAGAAAAGAAAATGTTTAATTACTAAAAACCCACCACATTAGTCACCAGTTAAAAGCACACATAATGGTGACATAAATTGGATAAATTTCTAATTCCCCTATTAAAAGTCTTTATTTACATGTTAAAAAATTATCTCACTGCTTTTGTATTTATTAAACTTACTTGACAGCCTGGTAATCCGGTGTCTCTGCTATACAAGGAAAATGAGCCTCTCTCTGACGTTTTTCCTATAAAACAAAGAAAAAAATTTTATATAAAAACTCTCATTTACTGACACACAATTCAACTAGAACATTCACGGAAGTACAGAGAACAAATGAAAAACAAGAAGACAAAAATCCAGTAAATAAAGTTTGAAAAGCTTACTACCATTCCAGTCAGTTTAACAGTCAAATTCTAACTTTCTAGATGAAACAGCATGCATTTTATTAAATACTTTCTTTTCATTGTGAAACAATGCAAAAATATTCAAAAGGATGGACGTCTATTTAACCAACACTATGATCCATATAACAAGTGAGAATAACATTTTCCCACATTTGCTTCAGATTGAACATTTTCCCCTCTTTCCTTCTCTTTCAGAAATTAAAACAGTGTAGTTACAGGTCACATCTCATCCCAGACACCAAGGAAACCCTTGTCATAAAATTGATGTATGATTCCCATGTATATTTTGAATCTTTCAGTATTCATGTACTCAAACTATACACATTATTATTTGTGTTCAATACATTTAAGCAGATGGGATTACATAGTATAGATCTTTTTGAAATCTGCATTTTCACACAATTTTATGTTTTTGAGATATATGTTAAAAACAGACACCTAGTTCATTCATTTTTACTGGTATAAAATATCCCATTATACAAATAAAACCACATTGATCTGTTCTATTGAAAAATAGATAGTTTCTTTCTTTCTCTCTTTTTTTTTTTTTGCTATCATGAAGAGTGCTTAGACAAATATCCTTGCACGTCTTGTAAACAAACAAAGAGTTTCTTCGGGATAGATATAAAGAAGTGGAAATGCTGAAATTAAAGGATGCATACTTTCAGCTAAATATTGCCTTTCTCTGAAGCTGTCATGCCAATTTATACACTTCCCAGAAATGTGTAAGAATTCTAGTTGGGATTATATTTGCAGTTCAAAAGCCGATGGCAAAGTGTCAGGAATGGTACAGGCCAGCTCTAGAGGGAGAGCAGATGTCCCACAGTGCTGACAACTGACAGCAGTGTTCTTATTCATTTGTTTTTCAGTACACTGGAGTTTAAGTATGTTCAGTAAAGTGAATTTTCAAATGTTATATATTTTTAAACTAAAAACTCCCTCACAAATAGACATGTTGCTTAAAATGATTTGTACAAGCATCACCTAACAAACATGGAGACACAAATAAACAATGACAATGGCAGAGCTGTTTTTTTCCTCCATTCCAAGGCAAAAAGAATAATAACATAATTAAATCTGATGTTATGCAAAATATTCAAAATTATTGAGGCTATATAAACTTCAGCATAATTATATACTACACATTGAGATATCAGCTTGTGATTATATAAAAACATATAGTTTATTAATTTAAAGAATTCCACACATAAAAGCGATGCTCAGAATTATTTACTGATATGGTACATAATTTTTTAAAAAGCTTGGAGAAATATACACTACCATTCAATCATTTTTATTGATGGATGCACACCACTGATGTATTCAACTGGCCAACTGATGTAGAAATCTTAACACTTCTGAATCTGGCCTCTGCCGTATATTTAGATATACAAAATAATTCTTGTAATAATAGAGCTAGTTATCAGAAAATACTTTAATAATTAGGGGTATAATTTCTGAGCCTATTAGGATATTATAGCGTATGTATTAAGAAGCACTTACTATCTATTTCTGATGAAGCACCTATTTCAGGCAAAGCAATGCCAACACACAAAAAATGCATATTTATAAGAACAGGAAAATTAATTAATGTGGTCTGTTTGCCTCACATTCTCACAATCAGTACTTTATGTAGTATGTTCTACATAAAGAATTTAATTTGCAAAATACTCATATGAAATTAAAAAGGAAAACATTTATAACTCTTTAAATATATCCTTTACAAATAAGACTGTTTGTAAGAGCCAAGGTGTTATCTTGGACTCTACTCTTCAACTCTTAGAATGTGACTTCACAAAATCATTATACATTTGCAATTCTGACACACCCCCCTTACGGACGAAGAAGATGCCAAAGACTGAAGAAGATGCCAAAGACTGAAGGGATATGCCAACTCCTCATGCCTGGCAGAGAGATTACTGGGAAAATATAAAGAACAGACCACATCTATGATTTAGAGGTATTACTTTATTAATCAAACACATTAAGCAAATATATGAGATGTTAAAAATCATTCTCAGTATATGTCTTTAATTTTAAGATGTTGCATTTAGAAACAAATCATGTCTCATACACTTGGCAGGACAGAATTCAGAGAGGACAAAAACATTGTAAATCAATAATATAGAGTTAAAAAAGAAAAGACTATACCAGTGGCTTGTTATTCATGACAATACACTATCAACTTATTATCAGCTGAAATCCTCACTAAGCCCTTTCTACCATGCAAATTCTTCCTGAAACATTATTTCAACCAAGCAGTAAACACTTAAACCTAAGCAACAATTATTATACTTTCATTCATATGTAACCAGAAAGGAATCTTTTAAAAAAAATTTATTGTTGAGGTGAAAAAGGGAACAAAGTGAGAGATCAGTATCTGCTCTGTTTTTAAAAAATAAAGTACAGATTTCAAATGCAACTTTAAAGTATCTATGTGGAGGCTACTCATTAGATAGATTGTTTAAGAAAATGTCAAATTTTATTTTTTTAAAGAAATGTCAAGTTTTAAAACTTACTTTCTGTGCTTTTTAAAATTTCTAAACTTCTTCCTTTCAGAGGACATTCAAACCAGAGAGAATGCAAACCAATTTAACAGAAGCCAAAACATTTCAAAGTAAAAGTTTCTTCTGAAATGGAAAACTGATAGCTAGTCTTTAAAATGACTTAACCTATTCAAATGAGATTCTGAAATGTAAATACATCTTTATTTCACCTTTAATTTGTTAGGAACTACATATTTCTTAGAGACTAAGATGTTTGGGTACTCCTGAAATATATTTATGCGTACTCAGTCTGAGATTTAAAAGACATTCATCTTTAATTCTTTCAAAATTATTTTTCACAAGAACTCTTTTCATGAATTAAAATGAATCACATATGTCTTTTTATTTTATCTTAGGTGTCTGACAACAAAAACTTTTGACTACTGTATTACGGAATTTCTAGTAACTTTTACATAAATATTATATATAAATGTGATAAGTGGACAATTTTAACAGTAAACATCCACTGAATACAGTTTAAGAACTATCAGTAACTGAACAAATACATAATTTCCCTCTAAACACCTATGAAAAAATATTACAAATAATTTATTGGGAGTTTCTAGTAGAGGGGTTTTATTTGTGTGTGGGTATGTATGCACCATGGGCCTCTTTGGCAATCTTCAGAAAAATGTATTTAAAAGAACAAAGCAAAATATACAGTATTATAAAGTGATATGTTATCAAATTATTAAACAAATTTGCTACAGAGTAATATATATGCTTTTAAATTAACACATTAAATAGCTCTAGCTAGAGGCAGGCCTATCAACAATGTTAATTTCAAATCATAAATGACAGTTTAAGATACATGCAACAAACATACTATGCTATAAGAGTACTTTATACATGTTATTTCACTTAGAGACTGGTAAAAATGACAGTTTATTCCCTAAGTTCACTGATTTTCCTTCCATTCTGGGAGTCTCTGGACTCCAGGCTAAGAATCCCAACACTAGTAGAAGAGTAACATGTTATTGAAAGATACACATTTATATACATATTTGTGTATCAAGCCATCAAACACATATTTCATAAATAAGTACTTTGTGTGTAACGTTACTTTAAGTAGCTAGACTTACATGGTTTACATTAATCAGACTCAGTATTTTCTGACCCCAAACTGAAATGCTCAAGAAATGACAGATGATTTTGACTAATTTGGACAGGGTTTAAAGTAATTGTTCAAGAAATAGCAAATTAATGAAATCTGAGAAATTATTTTAACCAGTTGTTAGTCTAAGATGAATAAACTATTAGAGACAGTCATTACTGTATCAAATCATCTTGGAATTAAAAAAAAATCTGTCACCTCGTTCCCTAGCAATAACGTTAAGTTGCAACTTCCCATTATTTGCCTAAGCTCCCAAAATACAAACTAATGTTAATATTAGTCTATAAAGAACTCTTCAAAAGAGAATTCTGCCTACATTCTTCGGCATAGGACACAATCAGCAGTCAAGCAGAGGCTGAGAATGAACAGGTCTACACTCCCATTACTCTTCAACCCAATCACAAATATTCTAGAGTTGACTACATACAAGAACTTGAGTTTGATACATTCCATCAAACATTTATGGATTGTCACTCAGACAGATGGTGGGGGTTATGAGATGAAGACCCACGCCTCTGCCCTCAATACGTGTCAACAAGTAGAAAAGCTTATAGCCCAACGGGATGAAAAACAAGTTTCACAATAAAGGTCAGGTGTCTTGAGGTCCAGATCCAAAATGCACTATGTATGGGTGGATCTAGAGGGGTGGACAGGGAATTGCCTGAGGCTGAGGCAATTCATAAAGCCTACTGAACAAGGAAGGGTATCACCTATCCAAACTTGAATGGAGAAATAGGCACCTTCTGTTCATACTAAAGGTAGAGATGAAACTACCTATCATTTCACAGAAGAAGGGTCCTCTGAGTAGATGGCTTATATAAGAACAATATGGCCTTTTAGGCAAGTAATTTTCCAACTTAAGTGGTCCGGGAGATAAACTATGTGTAGGGCAGAGTACAGTTTAAGAGCTGTCAAACTGGTTTTCATTTAAACTGATACAATGCCATCCCAAGGCTGTGACAACAATCAGTCCCAAGGATAAAAGGGATATGCACTGACTGGGACAAGTTGATCAAACACCTGAGTAAACTCTAAGGTCAGAGCTGAACACTCTTTCTTTGCCCAAGGGCTAAAGAATGAAAATCTAGAAAAATCTAGCTAGTCTTCAGAGCTTCTAGTGAAGTGAGAACCAAATATAAAGGGGATCCCATCTTTTATCTTATAGAGAGATAACTCACTGATTTTTCTTCCAAAAGTGATTAATTGCCTTTTCCCACTAATCAGCATAACAAAACGATGGGGTAGAAAAATAAGGACTGAAAACATATATGGCAAAGAGAAAAGGAAATGAAAAAAGACACAACAGAAGAGAAACATAGAAACCAGCCTTCCTGTACATCTCCATTTGAATTTTATTATTCCATAAGCATAGTCAAGAATACATTGGCTTTTTAAAAAACAGTCATACTACCCTGCTGGGCACAAATTAGACCAAAAACTTGTACCACTGTTAAACCAAGTCACCGTATCCTGAATTTATACAAGTGATTTTTCTAAATGTAAATGAAGGATTTCATTCCCTAAAATTATTATTTTAAATTTCATCTTTGATTCATCACAATACCCTAATCTATCTGAGTTAATGCTAAATACTTGCAAGAAAAGAGAGGTAGGAAGAACATGCCTAGAAATTTCCTTAACACTTACTCCACCTTAAAAACTGAAGGCATGCCCACTCCCAGAGGAGTGGAGGAAAGAGTTGAAATGACAGGAATCTTCCTGGCAGGTCATTTAAGTTGGTGAAATGTGCTACACCCAATTGTGGGAACCCTGGTTGTAAGGGTTCAGATTTTAAGCAGGATAAAACTAAACTCTGATTTTGGTAACTCCTTGAAGTGCAGGTGAATTAAAGGAATCCTACATCATTTCTGAGTAATTAGAAATACCAAGTGAGACCAAATGACCTCTCCTAGGATCACAGACTCACTTCTCAATGACATTACAGAAGTTATCTAGTCCAACTCCTGCCCCAAGCAGTATTACTTTGAACATGAAGAGTCTCAGCAAAAAAGGTCCCCTGATAACTGCTTTCTACTTTGTATCACCCACATCTGAAGAATAACATTAAAAAGCTGAAGCATACGGATGGTGAGGGAGAATTCTCAGAAAACAGAATTTCCAGCAGTAAAATAAAAACTGTGGAGAAAATTATACAGCATTCCAGTTGTTCTTACTAGTAAAGAGACTTGTGGAACCATTAGCTCTTTTGTTGAGAATTTATTTATTAATGCAGTGGAAGACTTAATAAACATTTTTAGCAGACAAGTTACTACTGGTGAACCACAATGAGTACCTGCTTATTGGCCATTCAGGTATCTAATAGTGAAATGGCCATTCAAGTTTTTTGCCTGCTTTTTTCTCATTAGATTATTTGTTGTTTACTTGTTGATTTGTAGGAGTTCGTCACGTATTTTTGACCCAAGACCTTTTATTGTATTTATGTAAATATTTTCTGTAGGTTGCGTTTTCACTCTTACTGGTGTCTTTTGATAAACAGAAATCCTTTGTTTTAACATAGCCCAACTTGTCCATTTTTTTCCTTTATGGTTAACATTCTTTGGTGTGTGTACTGTTTAAGAAATCTCTGCCTATTGCAAGGTTACAAATCTATTCTTCTATGTTTTCTTCTAAAAGCTTAAATTTCACACTTTAATTTGAATTTGGTTTTTGTGTATGCTGGTAAGGGGTCAAGGTACATGTTTTTCCCCAGAGGATAATCAACTGACTTCAGTACTGTTTAGTGAAAAAGATGACCCACATTTTAAAAGTATCTCTGTGGCTGCTGTGTGGCAAATAAACTACGGAGAAACAAGTGTGAAAGCAGGAAGACCAATTAGAAGACTAATGAAATAATCCAGATGAAAGCTAATGGGGGCTTTAATTGTTCTGACCCACTGAGGTAGGTACTATTAAATCCCTATTTCACTAATGAGGAAAAATACTTTATCCAAGGTCACAGAATAAGTAGCTTAAAGAGCTAGAATGTAGGGCTCTCTGACACCAAATTCTTAACAGCATACTATACTGTACTGTTTTCCAGTGGAGGTTTTAGGACACAATTCCCATGTTCTGATCATATACGTAGCCATTTGGTGTAGCCCAAATATAGAATAAGATTTTTTCCCCCTCTATTTAGCCTTCAGGCAGTCTCTACCAATCAACTGACTGAGCACTGGATGTGAAACCCATTCCTGCTGAAAACAGGGAATGATGACAAATTATCCCAAAAGTGATTGGCAGCACACCCCAACTACTCCATCGGTTGACTCTGGATATGATGAGAACACAGGCAGTTACGTTGATTTCAATCAAAGGTAACTGTCATTCTTTTCAGTTCTCACAAAGAGCACAAGATGATGTTACCCTTGCTTCAAGTGCCTGTTAAAAAAATATTTATTCTGATTGTGTCTTTCTGGGTGGGCTTCAGTTTCCTAATCCATAGGAAAGAACCAGCTGGACAAGATCAGAGGTTGCATAATGGCATCCTGAGAGATTGTTTTGTGTGGCCAATGCCAGGATTTGTGCATATGTTTAAAACAATTTAAAAAAATTAATTGCTATCCTAGTGATGAGAATGCACCCTGCAGAACTCCTACTTTGGGGAATGTAACTGACACCCTGAAGTTTCTGTGGGGAACTACTCCAGCTGCTGTGCTCTGAAATCCATGACTGCTTTTGCACTTGCTTATAACACATTTGACAGAGTATGGTGGGGAAACTAAAACACATCCCTTCCTGGAAACGTAGCATTACTCTGTTGACCAACTTTGGCTCAAGAACTCCCCAGCTGCTTTGCTGAACCATCCTTAGAGGACACAGCAGTCGAGGACTCTTCCACTTCTCGTCTTCACTCGCAATGTCTTGAGGTGGCTGGGGGGCATTTGCTGACTAGCTACCGTGGGCAAAGCACTGTAGGAAGGTGCTTTACTCACACTGCTGGTACCACTGCTAGTTGTGTTCTTCTTCCTACTAGATATCCTGTTCATACCAAGGAGTGATTGAAGGAAGCTGTGAGATACAGCAGTAAGTTTTCAAGAGCTCCCATAGATCTCAATCTACTGGCTGGAGAAACCTGCCCTATAATACTCTCTCAGCTGTTATGTGCTTTTTTCCTACCAATTCAAAACAATGTTTTATGAGGAAATGGCTAGAGACAAAGATACTATGGAAGATGTGGCTGACTCAGCATTGATTTCTGCAGCAGTCCACTGAATACCTGAAAACTTCAGCAAAGTTTAGTCATTTCAATGACTAGATACTACTCAAGAAATAATTGTTGACTTCATGAGTAACAGCAGAAATTAGAACAAATAGTTTCTCTTTCTGTCTGAAAACCAATATTATTTCAATGTTCATTCAGGCATGCTGATTTGCATTCAAATTCAAAATCTATTAAATTAAAAAACTCCACCATTGTATTTTAAATGGGCAGCATTAGACTGTTTCTCATAAAAGGTAAAGGCTTAATCTAGAGAAAGAATTTCTGGATGTTTCAAAAATTACCTAGATCAACATTACTATGTTTCAAAATGAAATATTTCAATATATAAATCATGAGAGCATTTTTGCATTTAATTTCAGAAAAACAATATGAAATCCTCACATAAGCAAACTGAAATATTTGGGCACAAATCTAAATTTGATCACAGTTTTATGAGGAGACTCTTCTCCTCCCCCTTGGGTATCTTTGAAAACTCAAATACCTAACCTGCTTACTTATGGAGAAGCTTTTCCTCCCCTTTTGTGGGTGAACACTAACAAAAGTTTCGTACAATTTGAATCACACCAACCTCTTGGAGAAACATCAAGTACCATCCTGCAAAGTGGGGAAACCTGTAATGCCGCTGGGTGCATCTAAGCAGAGACCCAGGAGTTCTGCTTACAGGATTCACCTCTTGGCTCTTGCTTCTCTCTCAGCGAGGGAACTGGGCAAGTTACAAGTCAGTTAACATCAATGGCCCCACTCACTCTTTTAGAAAATCAACTCAGTAACACATAAGTCACACAGGCATGTCTACTTAATTAATGCTTATAAAGGATTTGGAAATTCTCAAGAAAGAACCTAGGCCAATGCTAACTATTAGAATTACAGACTTCATTTTGGTAGCAACCTATTCAAACTTACAGAAAAAAAATCTAAAAAGAAATTCAAACTAATAGATTTTTTTTTGAAAAAGGAAAGGAAAGGAAGAGAGAGTTTTTAACATAAATGCTTCCCTATTTTCCTCACAACAATTTGTTTAAGTATTATTGGCTAACATTTGCGCCAAGCTCGCTGCTGGCTACACTGAAGATATTTAAATATCTAGTGCCAACAAGCACAGCTGCTGGACTCTCTATGCCCTCCTCTTGTTCACTCTGTGCCAAATTACTCACACAGCTATGAATGATGAGGCAGCAGCACAGGAAAATGCCAAGTGTGAGGGAGATCAGTGATAAACCAGAGGATCCCTACAGAGGTTAGTGATTAGCTAGTTCCCAGTTGAAATCACTTGTCTAACCCAGCCTTTGTTTCACCACTTATTCCATCTTAACTGCACCAACTTCCTGTGACAGGCATCAGAGCTGTAAGCATCTTCCCTGTCAGAATCACTCAGACACCAGCACAGGATCCTGTCCTTGGTAAGAGCACACAGTCAGACCTGGGCAATTTGAATAGGTTTAAGAAATGACCTCTTGAAACTAAAACCTGAGATGAAGTAGTCCAGAATGCAAATGTTCGCCAATCCAGCTACCCTTCCCCACGCTCTCCATCCCTCCCCCAACAATCAAATTCACAAATTAAATATAAACAAACAGAAAAGGATGGGAAGGTTTACACAAAACAGTGTGCCTTTCACCCATCAGAATGCCCAGAGGGAATATTAAAATGCAGGATTCAGTATGAGGGTGAGGAAGTAGGCAGGTAGAAATTAGGAATGAGCAGCGTAGAGTAAGAAAATACATTTGATCAATTTTAGTCATTTAATAAAACCATCTAGATCATTTTATGGTCCAATTGTGCCACATATAGGATATATGCCAAGGTATTCATTCTAAATATCTAAACTCCACTTCTCTGAGACATATTACTTAATAATTGCTTTTCTACATTGTATCTGGAAACATATTTTTAGATATTGCATTGCTGCTTTTCCTTAGATTCAGAACTTAAGTGTGTTTTCTCACTTAATGTCTACACACTTTTCTAACCATATGCTGTTTAAAACTCAGAAACAAAAGATATTTCATTTTTATAGCAATCCAACAGATTATGGAACAAAGATGATCTCTTCATCTTTGGCTGCATGTCAGGAGAAAACATAGTGAATACATATTCTCTAAAAATAATCAAGTAACCTTTGTACCTTAATGTTTATTCCATTCTTTAATAAAAGAAAATTTGAAATAATTCAACTGACACTTGACAACTTTCTAGCCAATTCTACTAAGCCAATCCTTCAACACCTCAATATTGTCTACTTCCCTTACACCAAAAATAAAGAAAAAAAGAAAATCAGGTAAAAGTCACATCACTAAATAATGTGTCTGGGGGAAGGCAAAGTAGCATGTTATTAAATTATATTGGCAATCACACACTTAAATAATCTACTTCTGACATACTGACTCTGCTTCCACCAATCCTTGTATGAATGCTTCTCTCAGAAATTTCTTGCATCATACAATGATAAACAGAACATTAAGCTCATTATTGTTAATTCCTGTGATTTTCTCACATCTTTCTGTATTTTGGCTGTTTAATTTAAACCATGACCTTACCAGGCAAGGTCAGTGTCTGAGTCTGTTTTTTGTGGCATCCAGGGACCAGAAGGCAGATGCCACTTGTTCAGGGAACACTGGTCTGGAATTCAAGACTTGTTTTGTTTGCATGCCAAGAACAGATTCTACTCCAAGGCTCTATCTATGGCATACAGCCATGTAGAGGCGGAGAGACAGTTTAAGAGAACTGTGCTCTAAAATAGCTGATAATAAATGACTGTTAATTAGCTAGTTTCCCCTGACAGCAAGAACTGGAATAGAGAAAAAGGAACTAGTCAATGGAACTGCTACCATTCACCAACTATCTGGTCAGAAGTAGGGTAGCGAAGTGGAACAAGCATGGAAACGAGAGCCAGGAGGGTCTATTCCTGTCTCTGCTGTGAACTAGCAGTGCTGCATGCATGAATCATTAAACCTCCTGGGCCTCAGTTTCTATACCTGAAGATTGAGGTGGGGAGGGTAGGGGAAGTTTGGAATGGATGACCTCTCTGTTTTAATATCCTATGAAATTGACATCCTCATCTATACTGTTATTAATCAGGCACTCCCTTCTGACAGAATGTAAATTTGGGCACTGCTGGTACTAAAAGGAAGACAAGCTGCTAAAAAATGTATGGACTTTTGGAATAATGATGAAGCGCAGTTATAAAAATGAAATACATAAACAGTTTATCATACATTTAATACATTTTGAGATATTTAAACCGTGAATACGGTATGCTAAATATGGGAAACTGAAGTTAACACATTCAGAATTACCAGGACTTCACTCTACTCAGATTAAGAAAAACTAAATGGTAATAAAACTTCTCACTGGGGATGGACACCTTCCACCTACATAATGTAAGAAGGTAAACATATTCTATACACCACAGAAAATACATACATATTGAGCAACTGAAAGGAGACGATTCTATTTTCTTGAAACAGAAACTCCAAAAGAGAGCCTTAAATTCTATCTCTGGTCTACTGAGATTTAAATAAGGTTCTTGCTACAATGATAGGTACTCTGAGGGTAGAATATGAGACATTCAGCTTTCACTGAGTGACCTCCAGTACTGCAATTCACTGCCCTCCTACCACTGTAGTTTGAAAATAGGTAAAGGCTTGCCTCAAATTCTCAATGGGTTATAATCCAGAATTCATTCGTGAGTCAGGCATAACTCAAAATGAGTCTTTTTACATACCAACTCATTATAAATGGCTAAACAAATCAACTTAAGTCACTCACAGTATGTCGGTATAAAATATTTATTGAAGGAAGAAACACAGGAAGAAAGTAAAGACTAAAGGAATTAAGAAAAGGAAAAAAATTGTGATAATAAAATTACAGAGGAGGCATAGGGAACAGGTTATGAACAGAGACTATGCATGCAGACTAACTGGGTTCAAATTCCACTCCACTTCTTATTAATACTGTTATCTAACCTCTCTGTCCCTTAGTTGCCTGAATGGTGGTGAAGAGGGGTAATAACAGGTTTACCTTATTGGGTTTTTGTGAGAATAAAAACCACTGGAAAACACAGAATTAAAAAAGTCAAAAACTTTTCCCCAACCTCTTTTTTCTCTGTGTGCTTTATTTTGACCACTTATATTTAATACGATTACTGATATGGCTGGATTTAAATCTACCACATTTTGCTAGATGTTTTCTATTTGTCTCAACTGTTCTTTATTTCTTTTTCAGCCTGCTTTTGGATTAAGTATTCAATTTAGTCTCCACTATTGGTTTTCATTTTTTTAGTGTTCACCCTCAATTTAACAACATATATCTTTAACTAACAGGATCTTCTTTCAAATAATGTAAAAGTGTAAGAACCTTACAAAAGCATACTTCCAAAACCCTCCCTCCCATCCTTTGGTTTATTGTTGTCACATCTTTTACACGTTTATACACGCTGTGTACAGTGTTACTATTTTGCTTAGACCTACAGTTATTTTATAGTGTGATAAAAAATGAGGAAACATATCTTCCATCTTTACTTTCATTTTTACCATTTCTGGAGCTCTCATTTGTTTGTATAGATCAGGGGATGGCATACTTTAACCCACAATCCAAAGCTGGCCTGCTTCTAGTTTTTGTAAATAAAGTTTTACTGGAACACAGCCATACCCTTTGTTTATGTAATGTCTATGGTTGCTTTTGTGCTACAATGGCAGAGATGAGTAGTTGTGACAGAGACTGACCTCCAAAGTCTAAAATATCTGGACCTTTACAGAGAAAATTTGTTGAGTCCAAGTGGAGACCTAAGTTTCTGCCTGGTGTTACATTCCCCATGCCTGAAGACTTTTAATGGTTATTGCAGCATAAGTCTGCTGGGAACGGATTCGCTCTGCTTTTCATGTATCTGAAAAAGTTCTTACCCTGCCCTCATTAAAGAAAGCATATTATTTTCAATGGATATATAATTTTGGGTTGACAGGGCTTTTTATTTTAATCCTTTGGAGATGTCACTCTATCATCTTCTTGCTTGCATCTTTTCTAATGATAAGTCTACTGTAGTTTCTTTATTGCTTTGTACATAGATGTTTTTTCTACCTCTGGCTGCTTCAAGATTTTTTAAATTGTTAGTTTTCAGCAGTTGGAATATACGTGTACGGATGTGTGTGTGCACATGTGTGCATAGGTTTGTCTTTGAAATCTTGTGTCTGTGATTTTTTTCTACCTCTCTGAGACTTCAATCACAAACGTATTAGCTTTTTTGACATTGTCCCATAGATCTTTGATCACTTTTTTCTCTTTATGTTTCAGTTTGGATTTCTATTAACTATATTCAAATCTACTGATTTCTTCTGCAATTGTTGTCTATTGATGCTGCTGAAGGAATTCTTCGTCTCTGATATCATGACTTTTATTTGTAGCATTTCAATTTGACTATTACCTCTACCTACCTGCTAAAAATTTCCCATTTGTCATGCTGCGCACCCTTTTCCATTAGACTCTTTAATATGTTAACTAGTTACTTTAAAGTCCTTGTCTGGTAATACCAACATCTGAGTCACCTCCTGTAAATCTTATTCTGTTGATTATTTTGCCTCTTGTCAATGCTTTTTTTTTTCTTTGTGTTTATGTATATGTCCCATAATTTTGACTGAATGCAGGATGTTGTGTGCAGAAGAGGAGAGACCGAGGTAAATAGTATTTAGGCCTGGAAATGAGCATGCCTATTCCAGAATAAGGCCTTTGGTGTGAGATGAGTCAATCTAAGTCAAAAGTTTAGCTGGGTGTGACTGTGGCTGCTACGACTACCTTCAGCTAACCAGAAGCTTGAACTCTTTCTAGTGATTGGCTGCGTTAGCCTAATGCTTAGTATGTGCCTAGGGTGCTACAGGATTTTTCTCAGTGTTCGGTTTTTCACCCTTAGGTTTCAACAGATCCAAATACCTGTGCGCCAGAGTGGAGGCTGGTGGGGTGGGGATCCAGGTTTCTCCATGGTTTTGCCTTCCCCTCCCCCAGTGGTAGACTGCTGTTGCTTTTCTGTACCTCGTTCCTTCCTCCCTATAAGAGCAAACTCTGTTTTATATCTAAAGTTGACTGAGGATTGGAGTTTCCACCCCTCCCAGACAGGGAGAAGATCTGTACTTGTTATTAGCATAAGTTCTTAGGTCTTAGGTAAGTTTTCTGTCCCCCACCAATCACAATGTGTCTTAGCTTATCTTTGGGCAAGAATCTTTGCTGGCCCACTTAAAGCAGCTTAAGTCTTTCAGTACTTAGGATCCAGGGAAGTTGGCATATGTTTCTTGCATTTCCCACAGTGGTAACTAATCAGCTCTTGCAAGCCTGTACCATCAATGGATACTTCCTTCAGTTTCCTGCCCTACCCCTAATCTTTCTTCTGAATACTCAGTGGACGTTTGAGGGGGAAAATTTGAGATTAAGTGTGAAATCCCTCTTTGAACTGTTCTTTTGTTATATGCCCCCAGCTATTTCAAACTATGTTGCCAGCCCATGGCCTTCTGCTAACAACTAGCCTTCTGTTGAACTTAAAATATTTTGTTGATTCCTCTTACCTGCTTGTGTTGTGACACCTTATTCTCTCATGCTCTGCCTCAGGTAAGACAGTTCACGTGTACCGTTTCCCCTTGCAATTCAGGTCACATGATAGCCATGTAGTATCAGCTCTCTGATGGATTCAAAAACTAATTTTGTACTTTATCAGGCTTTTTCATTTTTTCTCACTGGGAAGAGTGGAAATGACATTCTTTGCAGTTCTTTCTACCAAAGGAGATGCTATATATCCTCTGATCTTCATTTTGGATAGTTTGTTACCATGTCTGCAAATTCACTGATCTTTTCTTCTGCAGTGAATAATCTGTTATTGATCCTATCCAGTGCATTTTTCATTTTGGATATTATGTTTTTATCTCTAGAATTTCCTTTGTTTTTTTCTTTTTTGTATCTTTCATTATCCCTCTCATCATATTCACTTATATTTTTGAGCTATGGAGCATATTTGTAACAACCATTTTAATACCCTTGTTTGCTAATTCCATTATCTTTATAACTTCTTGCTCTACAGTTTCCACTGATGACTTTTATTACTGGTTATAGAACATAGTTTCTTGCTTCTTTTCATGCTCAGTAATTTTTGCTTTAATACCATACATTACAAAGTTCGGATTTTTGGGTGCTAGATTTTGTTGTTTTCCTTTAAAGAATATTGGACTTTGTTCTGGTAAGCAGTTAGGTCACTTGGAATCAGTTTGATCCTTTTCCAGGGTTGCCTTTAAGCTTTGCTAAGGCAGGTCCAGAACAGCCTCTAGGCCAGGGCTAAGTTAGCTTCACCAATACAATACCCTTTGAGGACTCAACACAATGTCATTTATTATGAGATCTTTCCACTTTGGTTGGCTAGAGAAGAACTACTTCTAGCTCTGTGTGTTTCAGGAATTATTCAGCCTACTCCTTTCGTGATCCTTCCTGGATTCAAGTTAAATATTTTCTCACATATACACAGATTAGTATTCAGCCTAAGACCTGAGGAACCCCTCTGCAGATCTCGAGCTCTTTTTCTGTGCTCCCTCCTTTTTGCCCTGAAAATTTGACCCACCGTGGCTTCTTTGACGCCTATTCTTTGTCTCCTCAACTAAGTAAGTCTCTTCTGATTTTCTCTTCCCACTGCTGTGGCTGGGAATCTTCCTCCAGGGAGTAAGTTGGAGAATTGCAGGATTCACCTTGATTATTCTGCTTTTCTCAGGCACTGCCTATTGTCCAATGTCTGAAAACTAATTTTAATTAGGACTACTATGAAACTTTCTGAGCATTTTATATAGCTCTTGGAAATCCTTCCACCAGTCTCCCCACTAAAAAGGGGGAGAAAAAAAAGAAAAGCATTCTCCTAGTCTTTCTCTAGCAAACGCAATTTTAAAGACCAGAAAGCAGAATACAGCAAAACTTGACACCTATAAATAATAAGACTTTCTGACCAAAAAAAACTACTCAAGGGATTTTGTATGGTAGAAGATAACATAACACGAGATTCCAAACATGTTACTATCTTTATATTTTAGAGTATCCTAAATTAAATACATCCTGCTCAGCTAGACTGTACCATAATAGAAACTGGATTTGACAAACTTTTGGAAAATCTAAAAACTTTCTTAAACTACTTTTGTTTTTAATGACATTGTAAAGAGGGTCTCTTATTTTTAACCTTCAATGCTTTATTTCTAACATACTTTGAATTCCACTAAGTCTGCTGACATATTTGAACTTGGAGCAAACTGCTCTAAGAATATGATCTCCTGCACTGACTACACACACTGTTATTTCTAAAAGGTTAAAAAGCTGGCAATTTTCCAATTCTTTCTCATTACTTCAGTTATGGAATATAATGTCCAGTTTGTAGTTTCTCCTGTATTTTCTTTTGGCGTGTTAACTAGTTCTCTAAATTGAGTTGGGTATTTTGTTGTGCAGATCTTTAATTCCGCATCCTATGGTATGTGTTACAATATATTATACATATATATGTACATATATATGTGCTCTAGATACCATACAGCATTAAAAACATTTGTAAAAATTGCTGTTATTAAACTATATTCTGGACCAGCAGAGTGGTGCAGTGGGAGTAATGCCGGGATCATAAACTATATTCTATTAGAGGTTATTGCTTCTTAAACTCTTAAGCTAAATTATGTTAACATTTATTTTGACATTTTTTTTCTGAATTGTTTCTTGCCTACTTCAGACTATATTCAATAGTAAAAAACACTGATTTCATTATAATATTTTGAAAAACAATACTAAATAACAGTAAAACTCACACTTATAATGTTTATTTTGAAACAATCCTATTCTTCCTCTGAGAGATTCCGACATCTTGGAAACTTAATCTTTTGATTTAGAACTCTAATTCTAATCCTGCACCTGTCTCATGTGAGAAAACTGATAATATGTTCTAGTTAATCATACTGCTTTAAAATCTATTTGAACATTTTTTTTTCAACCCTGTTCATAAACTTGTATTCTGCTATTTTCCTTAAACATTCTAAATCCCACAGAAGGCTGCTGGACTTACTAGCTTCTCTGAATGAAATGCTCTTCTGCTGGAGCATTTTGATCTCTGCTCAAATGTTACCTGCCTTCGCTGACTATCCTATCTAAAAGAGTTCCCTGTAACCCTTCCTTCTCTACCATCTTTAATTAAGTCATAAAAATATGCCTTGTTGCCGTTGCAGAGACAAAATAACTTAGCTGGTAATGATAATAACTCACAATTTTCCCCTTTTCTTAATGTAAGTTTAGAGACTGCTTTAATTTGTGTTGCCACTTTATCTACTTTTTACTATTATTTCCCATATTTGTATCTTGTTGTATCATATTTGCTGTAATTTAAAAATTCCTTTGCATTTTCAGTTTCTGTGATGTCTCTTACCATTTACAACTTTATAAAATAAAATAGGATTTACACGAATCTTCATTTAAAAATTTTTTGTACTTCCTTTTTTTCCAATCATCTTACATTTGATGTTTCAAAGAGGAGTTTCTTTTTTTGGGGGTAAAGTTTTTTTTTCTCCCTAATATAACATGCTTTAAAATATTCTGAATGGAAGATTATAGCAAGTAAGTAGCATGAATGAAAAAAAATTCAGGGATCAGAAGCAACTGTATAATAAGATTTAAGTTTAGAGTTCTCATAGATATATTAAGATCAAGGAAGAAGTATAAAGATAGCTCTTAAAGGGCTGGGTAACTATCATATTGATGTTAAATACCATGTTTCCTGGAATTCAGCCTTCTAGCAGCAAATAATATGCTTAGTAACTGAAAATACAGTTATATTCTTAGTATTGAGAATAGAAGTGATCCAGAAATGATTGCATTTATTCCACATTTACTTCCTCAACTTTTCTGGATTACATTCAGCTTATATCTATTTTAGGAACTGCTTTGGAAGGTCCTTACGTTTTATGCAAGGAACTGCTATTTTCCCAGATGAAAAGAATATCCATTCTCTGACTCCAAGTTTCCATGACAATAAAAACAAAACATTCATCAGCACCAGCTTGGTATTTGATGGCAAATGCAGCTGCAGCTTATAACAGTTCAATCTTTATCCCAACTCTTTTCTACAGAACAGAGACACTATATTTCTCCAAAGCAACTGAAATGTTTTTACAGTGATTTTCCCCCACTGCTAGACCTAAACACTAACAACTAAATGTGTTACACCACCTTCAATCTTCAAATCATCCACTCTCCCCAAACTCATGCCAAATACAATAAAAAGTTCCTGAATTTTGCTAAGAGCACATCTGATTTGTGAACTCTGAAAGCTTAGCTGGTTTAAGTGTTACAGATTTAGAGAAATTTAAAGTGTTTAAGTTTTCATGATAACTACTGAGAAGACAGACTTTTGGGAGAGGCATTCACAGTAAACAAAAGCTGTTAAATTCAATTGGATTATGGTAAAACAGTGCCCCCTTGTGTCTTGGTATTTCTGCCTTGACTAAATCCAATATTTATTTCCCTAGAGTTCTATGGTATGGATTTATATAATTTTTATATCAGAAATAAAAAGGACTTAATAACAGCTCTCCCAAGACAAAAATTCTAACTTATTATATAAATATACTGGCTATTTAGTATCAGTGACTTTAACATTTATAATCTGCAATATGAGGAGAATGTAATGACTTTGGACATACTAAGTAGTTATTTTTATTTTAAATTGCATCTTTAATTTACTATTAGGTTGACAAAGTTTTTAAAATGAAAAGAAAAAGACTCACCACCTTTAGTCATATTTTCCTTTGGTACTGGTTCTCCTCTGTACCATTTTACATTTATATTGGTTACCTTCATTATCACTGTGGGACAACCAGTGAGTTCCAAGTTTTACTAAGACAACAGACAGTCTGTACTAAATGGAAGAAATTAATATAAAATTTTAAAGGGTATTTGTAGTGACAAAATGAGCAATTCTCTAAGTTACATATCCTTTCAGAAATGAAGCATACAGAAAGACATCATCCACGTTTTAATCCCACTTTTTTGTTGCTATTTTGTTTTATTCTGAAAAAAGTCCAAAAAAAAAATACAACAAAGTTGCACATACAGTAAAAGGAACTTTTTCCCCTTGAAGAATTTCTGAGAACAAGTCACAGACATGATGCCTCACCATTATCCAATACAATATGTCGTACTGTGTATCGTGCAAGTAACCATAATACAACCACCAGACTAGTCAAATTAACAATTATATATAACTATCTTCTAATCTTTAGGTCCCATTCGAGTTTTTGCCAAACATCTGAATAATGCCTTAGTGAAAGGACTGAGTTCAGAATTGTTACTGTCTTCAGTTGTCTTTAACTCTGACTTTCACATCTCTGATATCACAGGCCAGAATGTCACTCATTCTGAATTAGTTTTATCTGATGTTTCCTCAAGATTAGATCCAGGTCAGGATTCTGGGCAGGAATATCACAGAAGTGATGCCACGTTCTTCCCAGTGAATCCTATTAAATGGCACATGAACTGAATTGTCTCACTACTGATGTTGTTCACTTTGCTTCATTAAAGTGCCATCTGCCAAGGCTTCTCAACTCAAAACTTACTTTTTCCCAATGCAGTTAATAAAGATTTTGTAAGAAGGTACTTTGACTAGGTAAAAATCCTATTCTTCACAAAACTTTCAATTTGTATCAGCACAGACTCATGCTTTCCTATTTTATTCAATGAGTTATAATCCATTACTATCACTATTTTGCTGTTCAGATTGTCCAGATTTGGCCAGAGGGAGCCCTCCAAGCTGGCTTCTGTGACCTTCTGTAAGTCCTCATCATTCTTTGAGTATGTCCTTCTTTCCAGCAGAGCAAGATGTTCCAGGCTCATCTTGTACTCTCCTTGTCCTAACCCTAGAATCAGTCATTACTCCGAGGAGCCCCGGCTTCTTTTAGTGGGAAAAAAAAAGGATTTTGAAACCAATTTCTGGACAGTAGGGATGGTCACTGGTACCAGGGTTTTCCTATTCCTAGGCTAAATGGACAGCACTGAGGGAATATATGTATAATAGACATATATTCACAACACACGTCTGTACCTGTATTTCTGCCTCTCACTGAATCTTACTATATACTGCAAACTATGAATTCACACCAATGTCACCAATTCCTACCTAATACCTACATTTAACCAACTTCCAGTTTCTGCTATAGCATCCTTTGCCCTTCTATATGGATGCCCTCCTGCACATAAGCTCTTATCTCTCCTTCTCTTGTTTGCTGTGACCACTGGCTTCTAAAGGGCTGCTGCGCCAAACCATGGAGGACCATGCCTGTGTCCTCCCTCTTCCAAACTACTAAACACCCAAACTACCATCCTGGTTTGTGCCTTTTTTTTTTTTTTATGATTTTTAACCAAGAGTTCCTAAATCTTCCAATATTTCCACAACCTATCAATCTTCCTATTCCTACCTACTCCTGCACACCCCTGCAAGTTAGAGATGTACCTATGTTGATTAATTTCTGACATTCAAGTGCATAATTATAAGGCCCATACAGTTTAAAAAGAAAAGAAAGGTGGTTCCTTCCTGAGCTTTGAATATTTCAGATGTTTCTAAAAAATGATTATAATATAAATGGAGGTCTTCAAGAAAAAGGAGTGGGAAATGGTGAGCTAATCCTGGCTTTTATCACTTTAGTATTGTCTTTTCTCTACATCTGGAGATAACAGTGATTTCTGAGTCCACAGTTAAAACAAAAAAAACCTGCAAGTGATCTAAAACTTGTTCACAGTCAGTCACCGAGACAGTAAAATAAAGACATTTGAAATCGTGGGATTTGAGTGGAGAAATATTTCTGGAGTAGAAAAGGTGACAGCTTACTTTAAATATCTGAAGGGCTGCCACAGTTTGGTGTGATATCAAGAATATATCTAAGGCCAAAATAGGAAAATTTCTATTTGTTTTTCAGTCATATCACAAAATAGACCTTTCTAATAAATAGTCAAAAATTAAGTAGCTACCTTGGGAGAGTTAAGTACTACGTTACTAAAGTTAGTCAACACACAGGTTGGACAATATCTTGATGGAGACAAAAGGCGCACAAAAGAGTAAAAGGAGAATTACTGGACTTGGAGTCAGAAGTCACAACACACTGGTTAAAAGCACAGGTTATGGGAGCCAGACAGACCTGAGTTTTCAATGTAAGGTGCTTCAGTTTTCTCATCTGTAAAATGAAAACAACTCTGTCTACTGAATATAATTGCTGTATGAACTTAATACACTAATGTACACAAATGGCTTAGCTTAGTGTCTGTCACAAATAAATGCTTAATAAGTGTTTTCTTTTATAATTAGGTAGTACTTTGTAATCAACAAACCCTAAGTTATAGAAGGCTTTATGAATGGACATTAAGTCTATGAATGCAGGGAATTTGATCACTCTTGTTCCCTTCACTTTCCCAGTCCTTAGCACAATGCCTGACATTTAGCACATGATCTATAGATATTTGTTGAATAAAAGGAGATTAAAACATTAAAGGGTTATTGGATTATAAACTTCTAAGGACCCTTCCAAGGCTGATAATCAATGACCCAGCCACGTGGCAATCATTAAACAATATCCCTGTATTAATATTCGTAACCCTTGGCAATCTTCTTTTCTGTATATCTAGAATGGTCAATCGAGCAGTTCAATGAATACCTTGTATGTACCTAACACATTCACCTACAATCTAGTAGGTTAAACAGGACAAATACATGGCACAATTTAACACTAGAGCATAAGCTTCATGAAGGAAGGGCCACAAAGTTTTGCTCACTGCTATTTTCTCACAGCATCTAGTATTGTTGATTGAATTAATTTCAAAAAAAGGAGTCGGAAAAGAGAGCAAGGTAGATGACGGCCATCATGCAATGTTTCACAGAACATGTAGACAAGAGCTGGGAAGATTAGGAAGGAAGAGGGGCTGAGAGGAAGAAACAGCATTGTATGAGTAAGAGAGACTGCCCAAGCAATTACAAAAAGAGGAAATAACAGTATGTCAATGGACTTGCCTGTCTAAAAAACAAAGATGAAAAGCTAGGATCTAGTGGAAAATAGACTGTGTATATTGAACAGACATCCACTCAGGACTCAATGCATACATGAGGCACTAAGTTCTCCCAAGTACCTGGGTTTGAGGAGAAAATAAAGAACAATTTTATGTGTATCAGATGTATCAACAACATGTGTACCATAAAACCACCCAAAAAACTCTTACCTTTTGACCAAGCAACTTTTAAATATTAGAAATTTATTCTAAATAATCAAGTCAGGGAAGATAAAACTTTACACATAAAAGATGCTCAATACAGTATTGTTTCTAAACAATCTAAATGGCCAATTAACAGGTGAAGAGTGGAGAAAGTTATACTATATGAAACACTACACAGTAGATTACCACGGACAGAGTCCTTCAAAATCATATTCATAGTAAGTGTTATTACATAATAGTAAGTGAAAAAGTCCAATACAAGATTGGACTAAATATGCTCTCATCTGTGAAAAAGTATGTAAAGGAAAAAGACTAGAAAGAAAAATACTAGGTAAATCAACCCTTGAGATTAACTAATGCCCTTAACACATTCCCTCTAGAAAACATAGGACTGGTCTCTACGACATACTGAGTGCTCATGGTTGACAGGCTGTTCTCTTAATACCCTCACATTTTTACTCTCACTAGTTCAGTTATATGCTTACCAAGAGCTAGTTCTATTCATCCCCAAATCTGTTTGATGACAACTGTACTTTTTATTGTGACTGTGTAACTAAATGAAACCCTTAAACTGAGGAAATATGAATGCAAAAAGAAAGGTAGTCATTTCTATGAAAACTGAGTTGAATGCATGAGGAAGCTGCCCCTAAATCATCATCTAATGATTTGCGTACAGTAGCTAGACAACTGCAAAAGATGAGGGGTGGGGAGGCCATCCACAGAAATCTAAAGGAATGAAAACAATTGCTCCAGAAATATTTCTTACTATGCCTCTGTATATTATTTTTCTTGCTAAAACTATACTCATAATTCACCATCTGTGATTTTCAGTGAACTACAGGTGTTTAAAGCAAGAAAAGTAATCTACAACCCAATCAAATTGCCCCATCCACTAAAGACAGGCCTTGCTTCTACTTCAAAAGATTGGTGACTGATAGACATTTATATATTTTTATCTCTGGTTCAATAAATTGTGCGTTTTCAATTGTGGTAATATAATTAACGTAATATTTATCATCTTAACCATCTGAAGTGTACAATTCAGTAGAGTTAAGCATATTTACATTGTATGACCAATCTCCAGAATTTCTTTCATTTTATAAAACTAAAATTCTATAACCATTAGATATTCTTCATTCTCCCTTCCTCCCAGCCCCTAGCAACCACCATTCTATTTTCTGTCTCAGTGAATTTCACTACTCATTACAGTTCATACAAGGGGAATTATACAGTATTTGTCTTTTTGTGACTGTATTACTTCACTTAGCATAATGTCATCTATGCCGTAACATGTCAGAATTTCTTTCTTTTTGAGGATGGATAATATTCCATTGTAGGTATATACCATATTTTGTTCACTTGTTCATCTGTTGATAGACATATGGACTGCTTCCACCTTTTCACTACTGTGACTAATACTGCTATGAACATGGTGTACAAATATCTCTTTAAGGATCTTTTAATTTTGGGGAGTGTATATCAAGAAGTGGAATTGCTGGGTCATATGGTAACTGTGGTTTTAATTTTTTTGAGAAATAAACTTTTCAATTAAAAGACAAATTACCTGTCACATTCCTGTGGGAAAGAGAATCTCTGCTAGATTCCAAATGTTAACACTGATTCACTGAATGACGGGATTATGAGTGAATCAAGTTTACTGTCTTCCTTTTGGCTTATTATAATTTCCAAATTTTCTACAGAGCATTATTACAGTACTTAACATGTTGATTGCCACCATCACCCAAATCTGGGTGATAGTTTTGTCTCCTAGGGGGCCCTGTCACCCAGATATGGGTGATGCTTTCCTTCATCCAATTATGCAGGTTTTCACAAGTAATTTGCAACAGTTTTCATTTGTAATACCAGTATTTAATAGTAACAACATATAAGTACATACATAGATAGATAAAAAACCTTTCTTTTGAACAGAAGTATAGAATTTCTTACAATATTCACTGAAACAATTTATACAAAGCTGCGGTTTTTTAGGGGCAACTAGGACAATATGTTCCTGCCTTTTTTACATTTTTTTCTAGCTTCTTGTCATTCCAGAGCGTGCCTGCTTTTCTGATAACAGAGGACGCACATTCTTCTGATTGTTTTGCCTTGTGGATTTTTTTCTAATTTGTAAATTGTGAATCACTTCTTCTTTATCCTTTTGCATATCACTGGACCTAATATTTGGAGAATATAATCATTCCTCAACTAAAAGTTCCTTAAATTCTGATATTTTTATTTTTCAATTTGCTTTTGCCTGGTATAGAATATGTGGGTTTATGACAGAAATCCCAAGAAGTAGATGTAGTGCTAATTTTCAGCACCATTTGATACTTTTTCATAAAATTGTTGAGTATGAAACAATCTGGTCACTTAGATTGATGCCACATTTTCCTTTATTATAATCAAGTATGGCTAGTGGCTTCATTTTTATAAGACTGTGGTGACAAGCAGACAAATGTGAACTGGACACCATAACAGGTGCATGTTTTGTTTAAAATTCTTATATTCCAAACATCTTTCCATTTTAGAATGACAATTCCATTGTCATCTTCCCTCAACACCATTTCACCTCTTTTTAGTGGATGGGACATTAACATCTTAAACATCTTAACATCATTAACCTAAACAATAACATCTTAACGTCATTAACATAATAAACTTTTACTACGCTCTGCAGTCCCAACAACACGAGTTTTCAAACTTAAAAATTTAGGGCCAATTTGTAGCTGGTGTAGAAGTTACCTACATACAAGGTATGTCTTTCATTCCATAATTCTTCTGCAAGCTTACTGCAAATATTTTGAGCTAATCCAATTTGCCTAACTCCACCAGTCTCTTGTCCAGAATATATTTTTATCGACCACATATAACTTTCGGTTGAACATAACTTAAATAATTTTATTCCATATTTGTGTGTCTTCTTATTTAGCATATATTGCCTAAATGTAAGCCTCCTCCTCCAATGAACCACTGTCTCATTGATTATGACATCTGGGCCTGGTGAAAAAATTTTTTGGTATTTTCAGTCAAAGTGTTAAGGTAGTACTTTTCCAAGCCTTTCACCTCTTTCAATTGTTCATTATTTGCAAAGTGCAAATTTGGTAATAATAATTCAAAATGATTATGACACATTATTTAGTCGTAGATACTAGTTTCACTAGATTCATCCGAATTAGAAGAAGGAATTTTTAAATTTCTTCAGAAGTAAGTTTCCATCTCTTTATTCAACTATATTCCATATTTAGATGTTGAAGTAATTTTTGTTCTGCATCTGTTTGTCTCCTTTACCAGAAAGTTTATTATTTTGTCATCTAAAAATAGCAAAAGAACTTCACCTGGGCTGTTATCAAGAGGTAATTCTGTCAGAAGTCCACTTTTTCCTGTGAATATAAAGGACTTTTGTCTGCCAGTAAACTCTTTCCACTGAGTACTTTCCAGTGCATCACTACTAACATCTATTTCTTCCTCTTCTACAACTAATTGTTCTAAAAACTCATTGTTTTCAACTTCAACATCACCTGTCTCCACATTCTCTGAGCTTGAACTTGACAAAATTTCATCTCTGTGTCTTCTGACATGGATCACTTCGTCGTCACTACTAGTGTCACTTTCAACTGTGTTTTTACACTGTCTGACAGGCACTGTAAGGGTACAAAAAACCTCAGAACGATACTTGAAAGATGTGAAGACTTTGAAATGCAGAATAAAACTGCCGAGCTGAGTCGAAGACAGCAGATTAACAAAAAGGGTACCATTCTGAACAACTGCTTATCTATTGTTTCTACTAATCGGATCATATATCACTCTCCAGCTAATGAACAGCAAAGTAATGCCACAGCATCCCAGACTATTCCGTTATCTGAATTTATTCCATGCAGAACAATGACATTCCAAGAAAAAATAAAACTGTAAAGAGGTTGAAAATTGGAAATAAGAAAAGAAATTGTTTTTTAAAACAATTCCATTTATACTGGAAAAACAAACAGATTAATTATAAGAACATATATTATTAGTGTGTCACACTGGTGAAGGATGAATTTGGGCTCTGCAGGAAACACTCGATCCACAGTGGGTGATCAATGTGTTAATGAAAACATGTGTAAAGCTTTTTGATGCTGTTACTTTTTCTTATGAATGTATCAGAAGAAAGGCTTGAATATTCCTGGCCCCTAATGGGCAAGTGCTATGGTCTGAATGTCTGTGTTTACCCAAAATTCATGTTGAAATCTAACACTTAAGGCAAATGGTATTATGAGGGGGACTTTTGAATTAGGTCATGAAGGTAGAGCTCTCATGAATGGGATTAATATGCCCTCATCAAGAGGCCCAACACGTGAAGACACAACGAGAAGCCTATCATCTGGAAAAGGGCTTGCACTAGACCAAGCTGGTACGCTGATCTCCTAGCCTCTAGAATTGGGAGAAATAAATATTTGTCGTTTACAAATCACCCAGTCTGTGGTACTTTGTCACAGAAGCTCAAAGGGGCTACAAGAGCAAGGATAGCTTTCTGTATGACTGTGGGCCAAAGCTGTAACCCCCAAACTTTTCTAAGGTTTTAATTTAAAGACATAAATTGAAGAGATTGTTTAGTGGTGGCAAATAAAGATGATGGCTAGGTACATGGAAGATTTCTCTGGTGGTTTAGCTATGACACAGGAGGCAAAGCCCTGTGTGATGAATATCACTACTGATTTTTCCAGGGAAGAGTACTAAGACTCACTAGAGTATGCTTAGTCCAGAGAATGTGTCCTCAACTATCAGAGTCACTACTAATGCTCTTAAGTTATGCTGGGGCACATAGAGACAGGCAGTTGAAATGTAATTATGTTTATTAAGATTTCCAAAAACATCCATATAACAGGACATCAGGCCTTTACTTTTGAAATTTAGTGTATGTAATTAATTAGTAGCCATAAAATGGGTTATCAAAGATCATCATTCCTTGTGATACATAAGAATAAGAAATTTGGATAAACGAATCACTACGTTGTATACCAGAAATTAATACAACATTGTAAATCAACTATACTTCAATGAAAAAAAGAATAAGAAATTTGAGAGTAGGAGGAAAGTAAGAAAGAGTAAGAAATTTGAGAGCAGTAGGCAAGTAAATACCAAAGGAAGAAAAAAAATATTAGGGAGGAGGGGTACCAGAGAGGAGTGGGGAGCAGAGGGGAGAAATGCAGACAAGGCTGAAATGGACAGAGACTAATTTGTGTTTGGGACAGTGAAAACATGATCTTAGCTAGAAGACCTCCCAAGGGCCTTTCAAAAACTTCAGCTCTAATATAAAACAAATTTGAACGCAAGCTCTCAACTAAAGTGAGCTAAATGACTTCAGCTACTGGTTAATACAACCATAAATTCACTTATCTAAAACTTATTGATTTCAAAAATATTAGTTATAATACCCTAAATCTAAAATTTTGATCACTTAATAATGGAAGAAGTCTTAGTAATACAATGCATCAACTGGTAGCATGCACCTGAAAAGGAAACTTTTAACAGCTTAAAATTTGTTTATACATACAGACAAACCTAATTTTTACTGTGCTTCACTTTACTGTACTTTGCAGATACTACATTTTTTTACAAATTGAACATCGGTTGTGGCCCTGTGTCAATTAGTTTATCGGTGCTATTCTCCCAACAGCATTTGCTCACTTAATGTCTGTGTGTCACATTTTGGTAATTCTTGCAATATTCAAAACTTTTGCATTATTACTCTATTTGCTATGGTGATGTCTGATCTTTGATGTTACTACTGTAACTGTTCTGGGGCACCATAAACTGTGCCGATGTAAGATGGCAAACTTAATAAATGTTGTGTGTGTTCTGACTGCTCCACTGACCTGCTGTTCCCCGTCTCTCTCCCTTCTCCTCGGGCCTCCCTATTTCCTGAGAGACAACAAATTAGGCCAGTTAATAACCCTACAATGGCTTCTAAGTGTTCAAGTGAAAGGAAAAGATGCAAGTCTCACTTTAAGTCAAAAGCTAGAAATGATGAAGCTTAGTGAGGAAGGCATGTCGAAAGCCAAAATAGGCTGAAAGCTAGGCCTCTTGTGCCTAGCAGTTAACCAAGTTGTGAAAGCAAAAGAAAAGTTCCTGAAGGAAATTAAAAGTGCTACTCCAGTGAACACTGGAACAAGTGAAATAGCTTTATTGCTGATATGGAGAAAGTATTAGTGGTCTGGACAGGAGATCAAACCAGCCACAATATCCCCTTAAGAAAAAGCCTAATCCAGAGCAAGGCCCTAATTTTCTTCAATTCTATAAAGACTGAGAGGCATGCGGAAGCTGCAGAAGGAAAGTTTGAAGCTAACAAGAATTTGCTTCATGAGGTTTTAGAAAAGAAGCCATCTCTCTAACATAAAAGTGCAAGGTGAAGCAGCAATTGCTGACGTGGAAGCTGTAGTGAGTTATCCAGCTCTAACTAAGATCATTAATGAAAGTGGCTACACTAAACAACGTATTTTCAATGTAGACAAAATAGCCTTATCTTGGAAGAAGATGCCCTCCAGGACTCTCATAGTTACAGAGGAAAAGTCAATGCCTGGCTTCAAAGCTTCAAAGGGCAGGCTGATTCTCTTTCTAGGGGCTAATGCAGCTGGTGACTTGAAGTTGAAGCCAGTGCTCACTTACCATTCCTCAAATCTTAGGACCTTTAAGAATTATGTGAAATTTACTCTGCCTGTGCTGTATAAATGGAAGAACAAAGCCTGGACGACAGCACATCTGTTAACAACATGGTTTAGTGGATATTTTAAGCCCACTGTTGAGAATTACTGCTCAGAAAAAGAGATTTCTTTCAAAATACTACTGTTCACTGACAATACACCTGGTCACCTAAGGGCTCTGATGGAGATGCACAATAGGATTCATATTGTTTTCATGCCTGTTAACACAACATCTATTTGGCAGGTCATGAACCAAGGTGTAATTTTAACTTTTGAGCCTTATTCTTTCAGAAATATTTTACAAGGCTATAGCTGCCAAAGAGTGATTCCTCTGATGGACCAAGGCAAAGTAAACTGAAAACCTTCTGGAAAGGTTTCACCATTCTAGATGCCATTAAGAATGATTCACAGGAAGAGGTCAAAATATGAACACACACAGAAGTTTATAAGAAGTAGGTTCCAACCTTCATGGATTACTTTGGGAGGTTCAAGACTTTAGTGGAGGAAGTAACTGCAGATATGGTAGAAATAGCAAGAGAACTAAATAGAAGCGGAGCCTGAGGGTGTGACTGAATTGCTGCAATTCCATGAGAAAACTTGAACAGATGAGGAGTTGCTTCTTATGGATGAGCAAACAAAATGATTTCTTGAGATGGAATCTACTCCTGGTGATGATGCTGTGAAAGAGTGTTGACATGACAAGAAAAGATTTAGAATACTACAAAAACTTAGTTGAAAATGCAGCAGCAGAGTCTGAGAGCCCTGATTCCAATTTTAAAAGAAGTTCTACTGTGAGTTAAAATGCTATCAAAACAGCACTGAATGAGACAGAGAAATTGTTCATGACAGAAGGAGTCAATCAATGCAACCAACTTCACTGCTACTTTAAGGAACTGCCACAGCCACCCCAACCTTCAGCAATCACCACCCTGGAACAGTCAGCAGCTATCAACATCGAGGTAAGACCCTCTACCAGCAAAAAGATTGTAATTTGCTGAAAGCTCAGATGATGGTTAACATTTTTTAGCAGTACAGTATTTCTAATTAAGGATGTACACTTCTTTCGGACATAATGCTGTTGCATATTTACTGGACTAGAGTACAGTGTAAAGGTAACTTTTATATGCACTGAGAAACCAAAAATTCATGTGACTTGCTTTATTGTGGTGGCCTGGAACCAAAACCACAAAATCTCCAAAGTATGCCTGTAACAATAATACTCTGTCACTTGTTTTTTATCTTTTAATCCCAATAAATATGGTTAGGCCTCTTCTAATTCCCTCCTTTTGCCTATTCTCCTATCCCAATCCTAATGAATTCCTTTGATAGTAAGTCATTTCTGAGAGAAACAGCTGCCTTTTCCTTCAAATCTACTGCTAGCATGGCTTATAAGATGATACACATGAGTAACACCTACAAAACTTTACCATTTGGGGATGATTTATGTATGAGATAGAGTTGGTTGTCTGAGGTTGCAGCTGCAGTTACCTGAACTTCCACTGGAGGCAGCAGACTCTCCATGCAATCTCAAGTACATAGACTTCCCAAAGATTTTTATAAGCCAGGAATGGTTAACAATATTGTGTAAAACAAAAGTCTTAAGTTAAGGCTTAGGGAAAGACTCTCCAAAATCTGATTTAAGCAATGAAAGCTGGTTCCAACTTGAGAGAAACTATCTTAAAGGAAAAAGCATGAAATACAGAAATCCTCAGATAGTGTTTATATTATTTTAGATACAAATATCAAAGTCCAATCTTGTGAAATATTTAGCTACCCAGTGATGCAAATAGGTAAAAAGAAAACAGAAAAATTGGAACTCCTTTTCCTTTCTCTGTCTCTGTTCTCTTTGATCGAGTGCTACCAAGGAGAAAACTGACTCCAAGAAGAACAGACTGCTAAAAGAGAAGAAAAGGTAGAGTTGGTGGTAATATATTTTTTTAATTGAAGTATAGTTAATTTACAATGTTGTGCTAGTTTCTGGTGTACAGGATACTGATTCAGTTATATATATATATACACACACATATACATATACATACACATATATATCCTTTTTCATACTTTTTCATTATAGGTTGGGTGGTAATATTCTTTAAATCAAATATTCTTTATGATGAACACTTTACTATAACTGGAGAAAAGCACAGTATGTCAGAACTGTAACTTCTGCCAATATAAGAAACCTTTTGCAAAATTATTGCACTGTACAATTTAAACAAATCTCGATAGCAGTTGTGGAGCCACAGCATTATAGTAGCAATGTCATCACCACTGACAATCAATGGATGGCATGTATAACTTCTACAACTGTTTCAATGTTCCAAATTTATCCAAAAATATTTTTAAAATAGTATTTTTAGACATACAATTTAGATAAGAAGCTTTAAAAAAATCTTTTCTTTTGACATTTGTCAAAGATTACTATAGACTATTTTTCAAAATAATATAATAAAAGCCTTTTATGGTAAGTGTCAAACTTTTACTGAAGTGGAAGAAAGTAAGGGTTTCATTATTCATTCACATATCCTTTGAAAATTAAAAATTTTAAACATTAGAAAAAATGTATTTTATTTATAAGCATATAGTAAGTATGATCTAATTTAAGAAACCACTTACTATATAATGGAATGAAGGAAGCCCTCAAATCTGAAATAAATGATTTTGATGTCCCTGAAAATTTTATTATTTTTTAAGGGAAAGTTCATGTATTTACTCTCTATGTATGTATCAGTGTAAGATGATACACTGGAAATTGAAACCCATTTTTTACACTTCGGAATACAGAGAAAAGAAATACCTATTGATCTGTTAAAACATGTGACTTAATTATGGTATGAGGAGGATATTACTGTTTTATGTTCAAATCTTCAATCAGTCTCTGAAAGACCACTGTGATTTCCTAAGATGCATAAACAGAATTGCTTCCCCAGAGCAAAAACAAAACAAAACAAAACAAAACAAAACCTAGCATGTTATTCCACATGGCCTCCCAGCCTAGCTTCCTTCCGACTTCTAACCAAAGATGGTTAAAGGGCTCAGCTTTTGACTTCTCTGTATGTCTCAGATACCCAAAGTAAACTTCCGAAGCTGTCAGTAATATGACGGCTAGAGTTCAGAGGGTGCAAGAAACACATTTCTTTACCCTCCGTGCTCAGAGAGGGCATATTACCTAAAGAATCAAAAGATTCTAGCTCAAAATTATAGATTAATGGTTTTATTAGGTAGAAAAATGTAGAACTCCACACGATTTAATTGATGACATCAGTTCTACATGTCACCTAAGTACAGAATGGAAAATTTTAAAAAAGATGTGAATGATTTAAAAAGAAACTGAAAATAAGCAAGCAAGCCAGCTTCTTAGCACAGGACTGTTTCATTAAAAAAAGGTCTAAATTTTTTTCTTTGTAAGGTAAAATAGATGTCAGTTCTTAACAACAATACATTTAAACATTATATAGGCAACTAACCTTTGATTTCACTAATCCTTCTGCCAAAGTGGCTTTTAGTTTCCCTATTCTCACCAAATAAATCTGAGTTCACAAGTAAGCATCACAGGGATACACACAAAGCCAAGGAGCTGAAGTCAGAAATTTTGTTTTATTACTGTTTAATAAAGAAACTAACCTTATCCTCTATTATATGTAATACATTTACGTTAAAAAACTGGATATATTTTTTAAAAAGGGTTTTCTATCTTAAACCTTACATATCCAATTCATCTCATGGAGGGTTGCTGTTTAAGCATTATTAAAATAATTTCAGAAATGACACCACTTGATCCTTTGGGTTTACAAACCCGCAACACTGTAATATAAGGAAGTTGTTACAGACAATTCTCTAATCTTAAAAAGGAAAATTCATTTTAGATACTTCCCTAGAAAGAATAATATAAGCTAATGTAAAACCATGATTTTAAAGTAATGTGCTGTATATACAAAAATAATAGTCTTTTTCATGGCATTTTACAAAAAGACTGCACAGAATCCGTTTTTCTTTTTTGGACAATCTTTCCTTCTTTGTTTACTTCTTTATATTTTGCTTCTTTAAAAAAATGTTCTTTTTCCAATTACAGGGAGGAAATAAAAAGAAATGCAACTCTTTTATGTAAAGTAAATCCATCTGGATGTTTGCTGCATCCCATACTATAAACCTGTGATCCCCAACCAGAATGAGTTATAGTAAAGCTGCAGGCAAAATTGTCTCCATATACCACAATCCATTATCCCTGTCAAGTTAATGTTCCATGTTGAGCCATATGGCACGGGTACACATTCAACAAAGGAAATTCCTTAAACTTGTTATAATCAGCACTTGCAGTCATCCAAAAAACTGACATAAACAGCTTTATTGTGTTTAGTGCATTTCAGTTAATATCCATGACAAAAACAGGAAACAGTACAGGAAAAGGAGGAGGAATGTGGGGGAGCAGAGTTATTAAAAAAATTGTACATTTTATAATTAGATTTTTTCCTAAGCAAGTGATCTTCAATTACAGTAAGCTCCAACCCTTGACAGTGATCCACTGGGCCTTATTTAAGAAAAAACAAAATTTAATGACATCAGTTTTCCATGGCATGAACAAACCTACATCTTAAAGTCTTACAGTATCTGATTCATATAAAGCAGTTCTGGCAAAATAATGATTTAAATTTTCATGTTTGTTTTATTTCTGCAGTTGTCTCATAATTGCTAAAACCTAACAGTGCTTCATTAAAAAATAAGGCCATTTAAATAAAGTGTCTTTATATGCATTAAGTGTAGGTCATAGATGAATCAAGGGCTCCCAGAAGCCTTTGGTACCTGGCACAGCCCAGCACATCAAACTCCAGTCAAGGTACAAGTAGAGCAGAACTTCATTTCAGCCCCCGCAGTGACAACAATAAAACGCTGAGAAAACACACTATCAAATACTGAACTCAGCATCAATTTCTGTTAATTACAGCCTTGTCAGCAACGTGATTATTCAAACAACTCATGCAAATGTTAATGAGGCCTTATTTGCATATTTATTTTTTCCTTTGTTGAAATGTCATTGATTATTACATTCTACTATGATGAATGTGGCTGATGATGTGCTCTGATATGTAATTAGTCATTAGGTGGAATGAATAGATCAATTATGAAAAAGGACTAAGATTAAGAAATATCAAACAAGACCGCCCAATATAACTATAGAATCTTCTTAAAAAAAGAACCTAATAAATAATTTCTTGACATTTAAACTGCAACATCAGTAGTTTTCAATAAATAAACCACTACTTTTGCAAGGTTAAATGAAGGCTTAAAAATACATCAGCACTTTGATAATCCAATTAGGATCATAGAAACCATCTTTTAAAAAATTGCAAACCACCTCAAGTGGCAAGTCAGAACAACAAATAGCAAAAAAAAAAAAAAAAAAAAAAGATTTTGCTTTAGAGTTGCACAAATTAGAAATATAAAGCACATTTTAATCCAGTATGAGGAGGAGGAGGAGGAGGTGGAAACAGGTCAAAGAGAAAGGAGTATAACATCCTAGAGAGAAGGGGTAGCAATGTGATGGAGAATGACTACCTTCATAAAAACAAGGCGAGCAAAAACAAACTCCTTCAAATCCCAATTTGTTCTTAGAGGAAAAGGATTATTTAGCCTCTGAAACTGTTTGCTGTAACTATCCAGCCAGCACTTGCTATTCACAGATGAAAAAGAAAAAAAAGAAAAAAACCACATTACTGCAGACCAGATGGGAACATTCCACATGACCAAACCAATCAATCACCTCGGTGGGGCGCAGGTGCAACACAGCCGTGTAGCAACACACCATTTCACAGTCTATCGGGCACAAACACATGGCCACCAATCAATGGCCCCCCGAGGACCTCGGAGGAGGCAGGCTCTCTGGAGTCTTACTGGTCCATGCCTGATGACTTCATAATCACACATCATTTCATTCACTAGAGGATACAAACTAGCATTCTAATAACCTTCTACTGAAAATGGTCATGTTGTGCATATTAATACAGTGCTGTTTGGAGTAAAGCAACTGACTTTACATGGCAGGCTAAGCAAGGCATGGAGGGCTGAAACAACCTGAAGCTAGAAACTTCCTCCTATTAGAAGATGGCTGTTCTGTTCAGGCTGAGATCAATGGCAACATGATTCATTCTCCCACATCAAAGTTGGCATGCAAGGCTCGTATCTTATACAAAGCTCTGTTAAACAATAGTATGCTGAAGAGATAAAGGACAAAGGAGAATGAAAATAAAAAGGGAAGTCGGTAATCATGTATGAAGGATAAAAAGGCACTAGCTACATCGTCCTAAAATAACCTAATTAAAACTGAACTGCAAATAAAAATTAGGTGACCCTGAATAAAACTTAAATGTACATTCATTGGCTTTGCTTTCCTCACATGTTCCCAGTGCTTTAGGGGTGACACTGTATAGTGCATAATTACAGGAAAAGATAAACACAACAATTTCCAGGATACATTGCTATAACTCCATCAAGGAAGAGCTCCACTGCCTTGTACTAGGCAGCACTCACAGAGCTCTTGCTGGCTCCTTTTCAGAGAGTTTGCAGGCAGGGATATCCTTGATAATTGAGTATTCTGAATAACTATTTCACCACACACCATGTAAAGATGACTTAATTTAAAAAGAAAAATTAGGGAAAACATGTTTGATCCTAAAAAAGCAAACTAGTCAACTCAAATCCTTGGTGGATCAAGGCTGGCTGTACACACGTTTTTAAACACCAGATTTCGTTGATAATTCGGAGGGCAATTTGGGACCTTATAGATCCTTAGATCCCACTAGGAACATCAATCACCAGAGCCAGGGTTCTTGTGGAAACCAGTGCAAGTTACACAGCAGAGTCTAAACTGACCTTTGACGACACAGAAAGTTGGCATGGGTGATTAATTTCTGATGTTAATATTCTTATCATTTTGCCCCTCATAAAAACAACATACAGAAAACGAATTTCATATTTGGGTTCTGGATACATCAGTGTTCACTTACATATAAATATAAATTTGATGCCTTGTCCACGTAAGTCTAATACTGACTGTATCGTCAGCAGTCTAAAAGAAAGAACATACACATTCTATGAAAATACACCTACTATAACAGAGGTTGGTCCTTTTCAGGAAGAAATCAGTGATTAGCCAAAGGAATTATTACTCCACAGAGGGTAACTGGCAAGATAACCTCAATGGTAGCTTATTACATATAATTTACTTTAGAAAGAATGCCTAACTTGTTTCTAAATGGAAATATCTTACTCTAGAAGAGGATACAAGATTCAAGTCCAGAAGACTAAGATTATAGTTCAAATTCTTACTAATTAGTTGTATAGTCTTCAATCAGATCAGAGAATGCAAATGACCTCAATTTATTAATTTGTAGAGTGGCCAGATTAGAGAGGATCTTGAAGTTCCTTTTTTATGATTTTCTTTATGAAAATCATATTTATGATTTTCTTCTATGGCCTGACATCTTTAAAGGCTCTATCTAGTAGTTTTCAGAGTACCAGATAGGGATGAATAGAGATCAGGTGTGCCAGTTCCGAAAGCCTGGCAGGGAAGCATAATAAAATGTGTTTACTGTTAAAATGGACAAGCAGTCAATTTGAATGGATGTTGTGAGGTCATTTTATTTTCTTATGAAAATACAAAAGACAATCATTCCTGTAGCTTACAGAAATATGAGTAAAAATAATCAATATTTTAGTTGAAGTTTGCTTGTTCCTGGAACTGTGTAACATCACCAAAATTGTATCACATTATAGAGAAAGAAAAACATGAAGGTAAGAGGAGTTGTGACTGGTCTCAGCAAATCAGCAGAAGAAACTGAACAGCATTCAAAGCTGTTGCCACCAGACAATTTGGGTGACCACCAAAACATGTTTTCTCTCTTTCATGATTCCAAAGTTCAATCCTAAGGGAGAGCGCCTATGTTTGAAACTTTCCCCCACAGACACAGGAAACATAGATTAAACAAGTTCATACGGTATAGCATAGGGAACTATATTCAATATCTTGTAGTAACTTATGGTGAAAAAGAATATGAAAACAAATATATGTTATATTCATGTATGACTGAAGTATTATGCTGTATACCAGAAATTGACAAAACATTGTAAACTGACTATACTTCAAAAAAAAAAAAAACCATGTAAAAACATACATCCCTGCTAATAATGCACTGAAAAGCAAAGTAGCAAGCTGTACTTTCACTTTTTAACCACTTGAATACAAAACGGCATTTAAAAGCATTATAGAGAAAGGTTAAGAGAGCAGTTCTGGAGTCAGACGGTATTTGGCTTAAGAGTCAGTTCCATGACTTAACTACTTTTTTAACTTTTGGATGAGTTACCTAAACCCTCTAAACCTCAGTTTCATGATTTGCAGAAGATGAATAATAATACAGGTAATAACTACACAGCAGGGGTTGTGGGGAAGATTTCATGAGCTAATGCATGTGTACTTAGCAACATGCCTAATACACAGCAAGCAACACTTTTTAAAATACTAATATTAATATAATTTAATATTAATAATAAAACACTAGTTTGAAAATATCAAAGTCAGGAGAAAGTTAATCTCTTTAATGTTCTAATCTTAATTCATAAACAGTACGGATCTCAACTCTTTTTAAAAAATAATACTTTACAGAAAACTGAAGGCTCCCTTACGGTAACCAGCAAATAAACTGCAGATACTGGTCAATGCATTCCTCAACTGGCCCCCTAATAATACATTCTAGAGAACATGAATTAGTAAAATGCACCCCAAAGAGTAAATCTGCCTCTAGAAAGATTTCTCCCCTTTCTTTCTCTAGAGTTGTGCAAAATTAAAAAAAAAAAACTCGCTCAATTTTCATACAATGATTTGCACAATCTGATAGATGTTGCTTCTCTAGAATGCACAAAGGAACAAAATGGTCAATAAAATGTCAGTTGTCCTGCTGTTCACCATAAAAACTACATTTAAAAACAAGCTAGCTTTAAGTTTCATCATCATCTGGAAACCAGAACATCTCAGTTATTTTAGCTGAAATATCATTTGGTGGTCACACATCCACATTAATCCAAAATGGAGCCTTTCATCTATTAGAGACTATTTTACACTAGAGACGTGAAAGTGTAAGAGTCTTGTATTTATTTAGGTATATAGCACACTTTAAAATTGATCCGAAGGAAGCCCTAATTAAATTCCATGAGAAGTTTTTAAAACTCAGCTACATTCGCTTATATTAGAGCAAAGATAAAAAAGACAGTATCATGTACCTAAGTTTGCCTACTCATAGCAGCCATTCCATAGCAGGGGAGGGTTTTTGGCAAAGGCAAAAGGAACTGTTGTGAGAAACACACTACTAAATCTAGTGAGATTCAATGCTGGATTTGAATCTAGCACTTGCCACCAAAGTATCAAATGAACTCTGGTGAATTAATTGCTCATTGTGCAATCCCTCACTCACACACTCCTTAAGTCCCAGTTTCTTCATCTGTAAAATTGGAGATAAAATGGGAAAGAAGAAATGAACATTTAATTAATGTCTTTTAAGTGTTAGGCCCTATGCCGGACATTAGATACATTCTTCCATTACATCATCCTCAAGGATACAGCAAGGCCAGAATTACTATCTCCATTTCAGAGATTAAAGTACTGAGCCTCATACAGAGATTTCTCCGAAGATATACAGGTAGCCAATAAGTACATGAAATCATGCTTAATGTTACTAGCCATTAGGGAAATGAGAATCAAAACTTCAAATTAGGTTTTCTCACCTACTAGGATGGCTAAAATAAAAGAGACAAATGTTGGCAAGGATGTGAAGAAACTGAAACCCTCATAAATTGCTTGTCAGATTGTAAAATGGTGCACAGCCACTTTAGAAAGTAGTCTGGCAGTTCCTCAAATGGTTAAACATAGAGCTGTATTACTCAGCAGTTCTACCCCTAGGTATACACTTACAAGAACTGAAAACATGTCCAGACAAAACCTTGTACATCAATGTTCATATCAACATTATTCGTAATAGCCAAAGAGTAGAAATATTCCATGTCTCAATCAATTGATGAATGAATAAATGTAGTATATCCACTCAATGGAATATCATTCAGCACAAAAAGGAATGAAGTATTGGAACAAACTACAACATGGGTGAACCTTGCAAATATGCTAAGTGAAAAAAAAAAGTCTCAAAACCCCACATTCTGGATAATTCTACTGATATGCAATGTCCAGAATGGGCAAGCCCATAGTGACAGAAAGTAGATTAGCGGTTGCCAAGGGGCAGGTTGAGGAGAGAATGATGACTGACTTCTAACAGGTATGAGGTGTCTTCATGGAGTGATAAAAATGTTCTAAATTGGACAGTGGTGATGGCTGCACAACTCTTGAGAATATGCTAAACTCACTAAATTGTATACTTTAAAAGGGTGTATTTTATAGTATGTGAATTATATCTCAACAAAGTTGTTATTAAAAATACTGTGTTTCAAAGATTTACAAATAACAATAAAACCATTTCCACAGGGTAATTATGAATATTAAATGAGGTAATAAGCTAAAGCATTCTGCAAGATGTCCAAGACACACTGAAGATTCTTAATGAATGTGATCTCTTTTTCCCTTTGTCAATTGCAGAAACAATAGAAGTTAAGCATGATTTTGATCCTAACTTGACAATTCTGGTCATCTGATTAGCAAAGAAGAAGTAAGAACACATGTTTTTAGGTATACAGTACAATCAGGAAATTACAACATGCGTATCTATCACTAGAATGAAAGGAAACGGGCTAATGGGCACACATCTGAAGCTGACCTAAGTATAATGAAAATTTACTGAAGACAACCATATTAGTTATATACAACTCCGAAGAATTCCTCTCAAATCTATTAGCAATCATCTCATGAACAGTGGAGCTGTAGCTATGAACATCACTTCCTTTTTAAAAAAGAATACTTTAATTTCAGAATTAGATATTCTAATGTTCTGGAAAGTATTTTTTAAATCTCAAAACAAACAAGCAAAAAATTTGTGTCCCATGCTATCAGATAGCTCTCCGGAAACTGGTAACAGTGAGCAGAACAATACAATAGGCAAGTCTTTATATTCCAATAAATTTATCGCCCCAGGTGACAGTGAAGAATAGATACTGAGAGTCCTCTTCCCATGGGGCAACATTACCTCCAGGAAGAGTTTCTATATTTATTCTTATACTTTCACGGGGGTAGGGGTGAGGGTGGTGGGTGACCACTGAATTACTTGCTAAATAATTTTACTACTGATAACTATATTCTTATATTCATTCATTCAGCACTTCACAAATACTTCTCTAACTTGGTGAGAGTTCCTACTATGTTTAAATCAGTGTGGGAAGCACTGGGAAGAGAGCCCAAAACCTAAGGAGACTAAAAATTCTCTAAATAAATGGTGACGGCATTTTGGGACAAGCGTAATTCTCCTCAATACAGCCTGCTTTTACTTATGAGATCTGCAGATGACCAAAAACTATTAACACTGAAAATGTTCCTTAACCATCTTTGTGTCCTCCAAGTTTGGAAGAACTTCTTATACTTTATAGACGTTTTATAAATGTTTATAGAATGCAGGAATGAAAAAAGAGAAGAAGAAGAGAAAAAAGAAGAATAAGAATAAATTTATTCTTTTTTTATTTCATGAAAAAGGACTCTGCACCTCACTCCCTCACCCCAACATCCAAAACAGACTGCCACAAAGGACTGATATAATTACAGCCAATTACAGAGAATCTTGATGAGTTACAGTTATCCTGTGATGTCCTACATGGAAAATTTCCATTAAACATTAATAAATAGTAGCAAAGAGATGCTCACTGTGATCTTTTTGGACCCACTGGGGGGACTAGATGATCAGATAATAAAGCAGAATTGGAAGTTGCAGTCTGGTTTAGGCACATTAATGAGAAGAATACTGGAATCTGACCAAGCAGCCAAGGACCAACATTGTCAGAGAAACGTATATAACTTCAAGCAACTGAGTTTTTTCTAATATGTAGATTATGGGGAGGAAGAAGTTTTGGTTTCTGTTTCTTATGGCAAAATACATGAGCAATATTCTCAAATAGGAGTGAGATAAAGCATATTATACTAAAGGGGAAGAGGAATAGAGATTGTGAAATTTGAAAAAAATATTTCAGTATACCTTTTAGGTTTTACAAATGAACAGAATGAAAAGCTCAACCAGATTTAGCTAGAAGATTATAAAGGTGATAACACCAAAGTAGGCATCTTTGGGAAAAACCCTGAACTAAAGACAATTTATAATTTATCATCAAGGTCTCAATTTTAAAAATCAGAGTCTTTAAACACAAAATGTAAGTATGATAAACCTAAACATTTTTAAAACATTGTTTTAACTGGAGTTATAAATTGCCTTTGTATCTTTTCTCCAATTTTAGTATTCTGTATGTAAAGAAAACAAGCTAAGAATAGCCTCTATCTACACAGATATACACATTTTATTTAAAGGGTTATAAAATAATTTAAAACTATATAAACAATAAACAGGAAAGAATTTCTTAAAATATAGTACATCCCATACTTATCAAAAACATCACGAATATTAAATTCATCAATGTAAAGGGAAAACTTCTTGCTTTCTAGAAATTCACTGAGTTTAAAAATAATAAAGTAAAATTTATCTAGTTTTACTTAACTAATTGTGGAATCACAGCTGCTCAGAAATTCACTGTTAGTCTAGTATTGTGATGTTTAAAGGCCAATACATAATCATTTTCTATTTACTTATTTCATGAATACCACTGCTCATTCCACCCAGGTTTACCCAGGGTAACAGCAAAATATTAATCACTTCATTTGTGGCTTAAGTTAACTTTGGGCATCATATTACCAACTATATCCATAGTTGTATGATTTTATTCTGGCTTATTGGCTGGATCCACTACAATAAAATTTAAAGAATATTATAGAAAGTATGTAGCTTCAGTTTTATTTTAGGCTCTTCTAACAGAGAAAGATGAACAGGGCCAGCTACACTTCAGGCCTCAAATCACACCTAGTACTCTCAGGTTTCTGTACACACAAAGGCCCCAAATAATTTTCCACAGAGACCTGGACAGATCTTGGAGTGGCAGCTGAACCTGGGCATGCGAGCTCAGTTATCTGTCCCCAGTGGGATCTACATTATTACCCCACCATTTGATTTTCCCATCCACTTTGTGTTTTCTTTCTGCTGAGGTAATGCTTAGCAAGAAGGGAAGGGAAGGGAAGGGAAGGGAAGGGCAGGGCAGGGGAGGGGAGGGGAAGGAAGGGAAGGGAAAGGGAAGGGAAAGGGAAGGGAAGGGAAAGGGAAAGGGAAGGGAAGGGAAAGGGAAAGGAAGGAAAAGAAAGGAAAAAAAAAACAAAACCCAGGATGATGTGCAGTCTAAGAAAGAATGAATCACGTGAAACCTAAGACACTGTATCTGGTGAAAATGTCAGTGCACTGATGTTTTATTTGCAGTGGGAAGCCAGCACAGGGAACTTCCTGGGACATGGCCACCTGTGCTTTCTTCATTTCTGAGGAGGAAATGAAGCTGTCACCTGGGACATCTGGGAAGTCTGGGAACACCCATGGAATCAATCTGATCTTCCACATGAGGATGGCACCAACTATGCTGGCTAGAAGGAAATTCAACAGACCACCCTGAATTTCTAGGAGATGACAACACAACTAAAGACGCTGAAATGCACTGGTCCCCAAACTTCCAAGCCAGTTCCAGACTATCTTCATCTTCAGCATTATTTGCAATAGTTATACTAATTAATAGTTTCTTTCCACATTTTTTCCCTTAACTCAAGTCACTGAAAAAGAAAATGATAAACTTTTGTGGAACTAAGTGGAAGTAGAAACAATGAAACTGAAGTATGTGAGAAGCCCCAACAGAACATAATTGAAAATCAGCAGCACCTGGCATAAAGACACTTTTCTAGCCCTAGATACCTAGCATGAAGCCTGCTTCTCTTTATTTTTGTCCTTTCTTTCTGTACAGCCAAGTTTTATTTATTTTTATTTTTTAAACTGAAGTATAGCTGATGTACTATATAAGTTACAGGTGTATAATAAAGTGATTCACATTTTTCAAAGGTTATACTCCATTCAGTTATTATAAAATACTCGCTATATTCTGTGTTGTACAATGTATCTTTCGGGCTTAGTCTATACACAATAGCTTGTACCACTTAATCCCCTATCCTTATATTGCTCCTCCCCACCTCCTTCTCCCCACTGGTAACCACTAGTTTGTTCTCTATTTTGAGTCTCTTTCGTTTCTGTTACATTTATTAGTTTGTTGTATTTCTTAGATTTCACAGCTAAGTGATATCATACAGTTATCTGGCTTTCTGTGTTTGACTTATTTCACTTAGCATAATACCCTCCAACTTCCATTCATGCTGCTGTAAATAGCAAAATTTCTTTTTTATGGCTAATATTCTTTTGCATATATATATACCACATGTTCTTTATCCATTCATCTGTTGATGGCCACTTAAGTTGGTTCTTTATCTTTGCAATTGTAAATAATGCTGCTGTGAACATAAAGACAACCTACTGAATGGGACAAAATATTTGCAAATGATGTGACCGATAAGAAGTTAATATCCAACATATATAAACAGCTCATACAATTCAATATCAAAAAACAAACAACCCAATTAAAAATGGGCAGAAGACCTGAATGGATATTTTCCCAAAGAGGATATGCAGATGGCCAACAAGCACATGAAAAGATGTTCAATATTGCTAATCATAAGGGAAATGCAAGTCAAAACCACAACGAGGTATTACCTCACTCCAGTCGGAATGGCCATTCAGTAAAAAGATCACAAATAACAAATGGTGGAGAGGATGAGGAGAAAGGGGAACCCTTGTACAATGTTGGTGGGAACTGCAGCCACTAGGGAAAACAGTATGGAGATTTCTCAAAAGACAAAAAATAGAACTACCATGACTCAGCAATTCCACTCATGGGTATATAACTGAAAAAAACTGAACACATTAATTCTCTTCCTTTAGAAGGGAGACTCACAAGAGTTAGAGAGGTGGAGGAAATATTAGCAGCAAAAGGAGATTGTATACCTCGTCAGAAGAAATGAAAAAGATTTAAAAATCTCACCATGGGATTCAAAGTTATTTAACTCTGTAAGAGTATCCCAAATAAATTAAGAAATTTTGAAAGAAAGTTTTTTGCAGTCTTTAGCAATGGTTTCAGCTTCAAAATAAAGCTCATTAGTAAAAAATTATGCTAATTGTGTAGTTTATTCCGAAGGCCTCAGATTTTCACTCACTTAAGAATTGCCTTCATTCACATTCATCCACTTCATTTATATTGCCAAAGCCATGTACAACGAAATAGCAAAGATCAAAAGTTTAAATTTAACAAGAAAAAAATGCATAGAAAAGCAAGTTTTAGTAATGGTCTTTCTTTTTCCTCTCATAGTTGTTAATGTGAATCTCTTTTTCTTTTTTGCTTTAATGTCAGTCATTATTTTAGTATTTATTTAAGTGTTTGATTTTCTCATCCACTCAAGATTTCTTTCCATTAAATCAATTAAAAGTTAGTTTTAGTTAGTCTATCCTGCTTAACTTACACAACATTGTAACAAAACTATTGCTGTTCTTCACCTGGAAATTCTTTCAAAATACCATTTTATATATACAGAATAAATCTCTTGTTTTTTTATTCCTACAGCTAATGAACACATGTTCAAATTGATAAGTCTCTCTTTCACAAGGTTTAGTCTATGACTATAAGATGGCTACTTAACTATGCATTTTCCTGAACACGTAATTCCAAATTTAATTTTATTTAAATAATATATTCCAAAGGTCCTAATGAAAACAGGAAAGAAAATGACAGAGTGAACTGGTTCTTTGTGTGGTTCTACTTGAAGCTAAGAAATTATAGTAGCAGTATGGCAACAGTGGAGACTCTGGAATAAGAGAGCTGAGTTCTACTTTCCAATTCACAACTTCATAGCTGTTGAGGCAGGTCTGCTAGTTGACTTCTCAAGTTTGTTCCTTTACCCATAAAACAATGCTGCTGTAAGAAATGAATGAAATGATTATATAAACACTGCTTATAATGTCTGGCCCATAGGTATGTGCTGAACAAACTGAGGTTGTTATATAACCATAATTATTATGAGAAGTATACTCTTTTTAATTCTTTTTTCTTAGTTTTTGGTTTGATATATATTAGATACAAAAATCTGAAAATACATTAGCTGTTTGGCTGTCTGCCTGGCAAGACCGTTGAAGTAGAATGATGAGTGATTTGATCCAGGTAGGTGGGTCTGAGGAAGTTACACACACCAACAATGCAACCACTGACTGAAAAATCTATGACGAAAAATGTTTCCACAGTTATGAAGTTCAGAAGGTCTCTGACAACTGCACTGTAAATTAAGGTAAACATTACTGTCTGAGGCTGAACAAATAGGCCAGATGTCAAAGTATAATTAAAAAAGAAAAAGAAAAAAAGAGAGAAAAAGATATTTCAAATGAACAGCACGTATTCTAGATCCAAAGCACCTATTAAAGGGAATAGAGGCCCTTCATCTGTGTAGTTCTTAGTTCAATCATACAAAGACTCAAGACACACAGTCAGTGATTCTTTAACAAGGGTTAACAGAAAAATAAGAGTTAATTTGCTCAGACCAAATTCTTTCCTAATTAATCACTGCCCTTCAATTTGCTCTTTTATTTAACATTTACAAAGGTTGATAGTGACGTTTATTGTATCTCACTGCCAGGGGACCAAGCTGTGTTGGTACTTAGAAAGAACACAATGGAGATGCGGCAGAGTAATCCTCAACATTGAAGCTTGTGTCCTCCTACTGCCAGATATATCCTGGCCTAGCAGCCTCATCCTAAATACTGCAGAGCCAATTAAATCGATCACTGGACTGAATACAAGATAAGCCTTCCACATTGCAAGAACTGACAGAACAAAGATAACAGACAAAAATGATTTGATAAAAATTATCAACAACAAAACTTTATTTAGCATGCCTCCCTGCTATTTTTCAGTGTACAGATTATGTAGTTGAATATGAGCTCTTCACAAAACAAAAACAATTTTTAAAATATCTGCAACCTTTCCTATGTCTCTTATGATCCATAAAGCTGCTTTTGAAATTACCCAAGTGTTTTAACAACAGTTCTCATATTAAGAGCTGTGGGATTCAAACTGAAATAAAATGACCTTATCCAGAATTGAGGGAAATGTTATTACAAATTTTAATCTACCAGTAACAGAATGTTTACTGAATACTATCAATGTGCTACATACTACGTAAGCTCTTTGCACTGAGTATGCTAATGTCTTTTAATTTTCAAACCAATCCTATAACTCACGTGTAATCACTATCCTCCATTTATATATAAAGACACTAAAGAAACAACAGCTAGAATTTGAACCCAGGTGGTTTGACATTAGTCTTGCTGTAGGAAAGTTACTCTTACCTATAGTAATGAAGAGGATTTGTTCATTCAAAGAAGATCTCAAAATTATAGTAATGTGAGAGGTCATTTTCTTACAAAGTTAGCAATACCTAATGATAGGTCTGATTTTTACTATAAATATGAAATTAGTATGCTTTTCTTCTACTTTATTTTATTTTATTGGATTTTTAAAGATCCTGGTAGTTGAATTTCAACATAAAACATATTTTTCTACTTCAGCCTAATTTTTCCTCATAAATAAAACTTGTCATTAAAAGAATAAAGTTACATGGTTAGCAGCCTGACACTCAGGCCGAAGACTGATAACATACTCTTTGGAATGTAGAAACTTTGAAATTTGGAAACTTAGTACTCAAATCAACTCACACCCAGAAAAGAGTCAATAAAATTTGTTCATAAATCACTTCAACATTCTGTTCCCAGGCTTCTTCTCAATTACTCAGTCATAACTAAACAAAATACCTGCTTCCCACTCATTAAATTATGTAGGAAAATACAAAATGCAGTAGCCTAAATGAAACGAGAATGGTAATTATTATATAACCTATACTAAATTATAACCTCTCAGAGGACAAGATTTTATAGTTGTTAAATATCATCTAAATAATTACAAAAAGAAAAATCCATACTTAGAAAATATTATGCAACAGTATCTCCCAAACTAAAAAAATACATAATTTATGAAACACTGAGTTCCACAATTATATTTATAACTCAGCTATATTAGCAAACTGTAATTTATTTGTATATGAGGAAGTGTTCATATGTGGAACTCAGAGTTAGTACAGTGTGATGGTTAAAAAGATGAAGCTTTGCAGTCAGAGAGACTATCATGTCCTTATCATTACTAACAGTATTTAGTAAGAAAATATTTAAGATTTAATGCAATCCCTATCAAATTACCCAGGACATATTTCACAGAACTAGAACAAATTATAATAAAATTTATATGGAACCACAAAAGACCTAGAATTGCCAAAGTATTACTGAAGAAAAAGAAAGAGGCTGGAGGAATAACTCTTCCAGACTTCAGACAATACTATAGAGCTACAGTAATCAAAACAGCATGGTATTGGTACAAAACCAGACATATGGACCAATGGAACAGAATAGAGGGCCCAGAAATGAATCCACAAACTTTTGGTCAACTAATCTTTGACAAAGGAGGCAAGAATATACAATGGAATAAAGACAGTCTCTTCAACAAATAGTGTTGGGAAAACTGGACAGCAGCATGTAAATCAATGAAGCTAGAACACTCCCTTACACCATACACAAAAATAAACTGAAAATGGATCAAAGACTTAAACATAAGATAAGATACAATAAACCTCTTAGAAGAAAATAAAGGCAAAATATTATCTGATATACATCTTAAAAATGTTCTCCTAGGGCAGTTTACCCACGCAATAGAAATAAAAGCAAGAATAAACAAATGGGACCTAATTAAACATACAACCTTCTGCACAGCAAAGAAAACCATAAGTAAAACAAAATGACGATCTATGAAATAGGAGAAAATCTTTGCAAATGAAACCGACAAAGGCTTGATCTCCAGAATATATAAGCAGCTCATTATGACTTAATAAGAAAAAAAACAAACCCAATCCAAAACTGGGCAGAAGACCTAAACAAGCAATTCTCCAAGGAAGAAATATAAATGATCAACAGGCACATGAAAAAATGCTCAATATCACTAATTATCAGAGAAATGCAAATGAAAACTACAATGAGGTATTACCCCACACCAGTCAGAATGGCCATCATTCAAAAGTCGACAAATGACAAATACTGGAGAGGCTGTAGAGAAAAGGGAACCCTCCTACACTGCTGATGGGAATGCAGTTTGGTACAGACACTGTGGAAAACAGTATGGAGATGCCTCAAAAGATTAGGAATAGACTTACCATATGACCCAGGAATCCTGCTCCTGGGCATATATCCAAAAGGAACTCTACTTCAAAAAGACATCTGCACCCCAAAGTTCATAACAGCACTATTTACAATAGCCAAGACATGGAAACAGCCTAAATGTCCATCAACAGATGACTGGATAAAGAAGATGTGGTATATTTATACAATGGAATACTATTCAGCCATAAAATGACAACATAACGGCATTTGCAGCAACATGAATGTCCCTGGAGAATGTCATTCTAAGTGAAGTAAGCCAGAAAGAGAAAGATTCCATATGCAGAATCTGAGAAAAAACAAACAAAAAACAAAATATAAATACAAAACAGAAACAGACTCATAAGACATAGAATACAAATTTGTGGTTGCCGAAGGGGCGGGAGTGGGAAGGAACAGGCTGAGATTTCAAAACATAGAATCTATAAACAAGATTATACTGTATAGCACAGGGAAATATATACAAGATCTTGTGGTTGCTCACAGTGAAAAAAAATGTGACAATGAATATATGTATGTTCATGTATAACTGAAAAATTGTGCTCTACACTGGAATTTGACACATTGTAGAATGACTATAACTCAATAAAAAAAAGTTTGAAAAAAAGAGAAAAAAGAAAATATTTAACCTTGCAGTGCCTCAGTTTTGTCATCTGTAAAACAGACATATCACCACCAATCTCATATATTTTTTCCTGAGGGTTAAATGAGACAATGCTATAGAAACAATTAGAACAGAATCCAACATAATAAGGTCCTGTGTAAATGGTAGTCTGGGAACTGAACAGGAGAGAAGAAAAATGGCATTTTCTTCCTCCTCTTTGAGTACAGAGGGAAGAAGCATATCTTTGTTTTCTTCTTACCTCTCACCGTATAACCCTCTCCTATTACCTAGCATCCCCCTGCTCTCCTGGTACCCAGGGTGCTCAACTCTTTACTGTAAATCCTGGCAGTGATTTGTCATCCTCAGTACATCACACTTCAAAATGACTGAATTCCCTTCTCCCTCAATTAAAACTTGTCTGCCAGGAATTAAACAATCCAACTTGACTAAGTTTTAATAACACATTAACATTCCAACAGATTACGCTTATTAACCCTAACCAATCACCTGTAGAATATAAGGCAACGAGACAAAATTAAAATTTAGGCAAAAATAGACAGACCAGCCTTTTCTAAGAATTTGCTTACAGATCTGCTAAGTCATTTTTACTAGTCACAGCTTCTCCCAATATAATCCACATGTCCACCAGGTTCTGAGTACTTTCAAAACAGATTCCATGGCAGTATGAAGGTAAGCACAGCCAGCTGCTTATAAGTTACCAATGTCACCAATGTCCCTGCTAATTTCACAATAACTACAAAATCATATTTTGATGTTGAAAACTTAGAAATTGTAGAATTTTTATTTACCTTGATTAGATGCTAACATCTAGAATAGAATACATTTCTATTTTATTTATTTGTTTATATAACTATTCTATAAACATCTGAATGAAATGTATTAAAGTTGATCAATATCAATAGGGACCAAAATACAATTTTCAAGAGCATTTAACCTTTGACGTTCTTTAATTTTTCCAATTAAAGAAAGAGTGAAAATCCATTACTTACCCTCTGAAATAAGTGGATACCCAAAGAATCTTTATCTTTTAAAACCACAGAAATAGAACAAATCTGAAAGCTGAAAGTATTCCCAGACTAAACCGAAGCTCAGTCAGATGTTTAATTGTTTGAGAATTGTTTTATTTTTACTGTCATGCAATATAAACATAAACAAAGCAAAATGAAGATGCTTCAGGTTAATTTCAATTTTCTTTCCTCTTTGCATTAAAAAACCCTCATTTTAGTTTTGAGTTTAATACGTAACTGCTTTATTCATTCATTTATTCAATATGCACTTACTAGTGCAAGACATAAAGGACAAAAATATAAGACAACTTAAAACTCAACCAAGTATATTATGAAACCAACAGCACTGTCTACTTGGGAAGAATGGGAAGAATCAATGCTGAGATTTTGCCAAACAAGAACCAGTTTTGAGAGAAATTCATGCATCCTAACAACACTTACAAAAGTTCTTTCCACCCCACCCATATCACCACTATCTCCACATAAAATTGTAATAATTCATGTAAAAATTACAGTAGATTAAACAGCCTATATCTTTTCCAGTAGCTGATAAGCACCTTGGGGTCACTGCCAACCATAATCATTTTCCCAAGTACTAAGCTTCTGACAGGGTAATACACTCAAACGTCAAACAGCAAAAAAGGCAACACTTATGCAACTGAGGTAAGAACAAGATTTCTTATAGTTTCACACCACTTGTGATGCTAGTCTATTCTGCCCATGTTTTCAAAGGCAAAAGAATGATCCATTTTCCTGACAATGTGCACTTATAATGTTTCAAAACAAAATTCTGTAAAATTAAATCTAAATAATCAGATGAATAAAGTCTTGATTTTTTTGAACCCAGACTGATCATGTTAAATAAATTTTTCCTACCGTGTGCTTTATTGACCCTTAGAATCGTATCTTTTGAGGCAACCCATTAACACTTATCAGATATATATTGTTATGCTAGCATAAGTATGCAGGCTGAGAAAGCTATATCTTTATAACTTGCTGGATAATTTAGGAGTTATCTTTACTTTTTCCAAATTTCCAAAGTCTGGTTTCCTATGATCTCCGTATTTTCTCATTAGAAATATGGATCTTGAATTAAAATATTATTCAATCCATTACATGTAGCTTGATGGCCATTATAGCTAGCCTCTCTAATTATGCTCCTTCACAAATTAATGCTTTCTAGATACCTTATATGTGCATTTACTTTGAGTAGGAATTCCTAATGATTGACTGAAAACCAATTTTGATTTATGATAACATGTAAATGATTTAAATGAGTAATAACATCAAATAAATCTCATAACTTTAAACTAACATTTTTAATAAAAAAGTTAGAAAGCCAAGTTAAGGTACTTTTGACAATTTCTATTCATTTGAAATATACAACAGTATTTAACATTCATCTCAAAAAGAGTAAAACACTATATTAGGCAATAGGAAGATAAATAATCTGAACTAGTTTAACTAGTTAATAGTTAATCTAGGCCAAAGGTTCAAATTAACTAAATATAAGTTAAAACATTTAATGTTAAGAGATATAAAAATTCTAATATCCTTAAAGAAAAGCCTAAGCTAATTACAAAGATTTACAGAATTATTCTTTAAATAGCACAGAATTTAACAGACTGTCCAATTTACAATATTGATAATCATCACCATTGTACATATTTCTAACTAACTGCTTTACAGGAAATAAGAAATACAATTTTTTAAAGATCAGCTGTCCCATTCCCTTTCTAAGATAGGATCTTAGTTCTTTTACAAGAGCTGACATCTTAGCCCTTCAAGCTTTCCCCAGCTGACCCCACACACTGAAGCTACAAACACCCAGAGAAAGGAGACCCACTGGGGAAAATTGTACTCTGCTCAGCTTTGCATGCATCAGTGGACTTCACAGTAGATAAATATAACCCACAGCTAGATTAACTGACACAATGAAGCAAAAAGGGAAATTTGAGATTTAGCCACTTCATCTTAAACCTCTTTTTAAGTAAGGGATGGTTTCTTTTTACTTCAGCTTTCACATATACAAAAAATCTGCCCCCAAGGACTCATCCACATTTCTAATACTTATCATTCTTAAAATATTTCTAAAAGCCTTAAATTAATAATGCACCATAATTTATTATGATTTTTAAAGATCCACAAGTACAGCCTTTGTTTTTCATAAATGATGCAACATTTTTGTCAACAAAGAGGCAAGTTTTTGAAAATTTATTTTTGGCTCTTTCTACATATATTTAAAATAAGACTTCTTTAAAAGCTTAGAAAAAGTTTTGACAAATTACAGAGAATCTTTAAATATCCAAGGGGAAGTTATGAATTAGCCTACTGATGTTTTTCTCAACTCTATTTCCAAGAACCATCCTCAGTTCTCCCCCACGATTACCTCAAGAGACTGAAACTCAGAACTCCCTCTAAGGAGTTGTTTGCCTAAAACACCTAACCCCAGAGATGATCAGAAGAGCCTCACGTGGATTCTCAAACTCTTCCTCCAGAGCCAGCTTCCTATGACTAGTGAAACACTGGAAACTGGGGAAGAGTCTCATAAGTAGCATTAGCATTTTAGAAGCGAGAAGGGAATTTTTCACATCTAATAGAGATTATAAATGGCAGTCAATTTAAACCTCAAAACTTATTTCTCACTCAAGTAAAATTGAGGACAGGCCCAGTCAAAATCTGTTGTTGCACTGTTCTACTTTGTGCCTTGGGGAAAGAATGGTGACAAAGATCAGCTCTAGGTGATGTTTATCACTAAAAAAATTAACTTTAGGACATTCTATATTTTTCTTTGACATGCTTACTATCTCTCTCTGACCCCAACCCCTCTTGCTAATATTTTTCCATGTAAATACTTAATTCTGAAATACAGATTATCTTGCTTTTTAAATGTTTCCAAGTTGTTGATGTACTTAAGAACACATATAAGGATTCTGGCCTTTGATGTTTCCCACTCCAAAGGTACAACAGTGCTGTGCACACAAAGAGAAGGACAAGTGTTGACAGAGTCTTCCTCTTACTTGCTAGTATTACCTATTAGAATTGCAGTTTCCTAAAAATAAAAGTTAAAGAGACATTCCTGCCTTAGAAATACACAGATTTTCAGTGATTTAATAGGCCACAAGGGCGACTAGTTTGGTCTAAATTTCCATTATAAATGTTTCTAGAGAAATAATCTCTGCACATCCCTGAGCCCTTTTCTTCCCTTCTGTATTTCCTAACCAATTCTCCTATAATTCCTATATTCTCCTATATTTCCTTCAGTTAATTTCTTTACATATTCAGTCATCTATTTGTATACATACTTTTTAATTAAACTTTCCATTTCAGGTAATTGTAGATTTATATGCAGTTATAAGAAATAATGGAGAGATCCTCTGTGCCCTTTACATAATTTCCTCCATCTTGTAATATCACAGGGATATTGACATTGCTACAATCTTATTCAAATTTCCTCAGTTGTTTTAAAATTTGTATGCACACACGTGTGTGGTTGGTTCTATACAATTTTATCACATGTGTAGGTTCATGTGTCCACCACCACAATCACAACACCAAACAGTTCCATCAGCACAAGGATCCCTTCTGTTGTCCCTTTATAACCACGTCCACCTGTCTCCTTAACCGCTAGCAACCAACAATTTGTTCTCAATAATATAATTTCGCCATTTCAAGAATACTATATAGACAGAACCATACATTATGTAATCTTGTGAGAGTGGCTTTTTTCCCTCAGCCTAATTCACTCATGATCAGTCTAAACTGGTGCATTGATTAATAGTTCATTACTTTTCACTTCTGAATAGGATTTCATGTTATGAGTGTACCACAGTTTGTTTAACCATTTACCCAGTGAGGGCCATTTGGATAGTTTCCAGTTTTAGCTAATATGAATAAAAGTGCTGTAAGCATTCATGTTTAAGTTTTTGTAGGAAAGTAAGTTTTCATTTCTCTGGGATAAATGAGTGCAATTACTGAGTTGTAATTGCATTTTAGTTATGTAATGAACTGCCAAGATATCTTCCAGAATGGCTGTACCATTTTACATTCCCAGCATACATTTTCCTTTACATCCTTAGGTTAAATTCCTTACTGGTGGAGCTACATAGAGACACAATGTACTTTTTAAAATGAGTATATAAATTTATCTTCATAGGTATGTTTGGGGCACTGTTTGCCTTCTAATAGACGTACCAGGGTCAATTGGAAAGTTAAAGCACATTTTATAAACTAAGGAGTTGGGAAGTTCAGATGACCTGCAGTGTTCTAAAACTGTTCACTGCAATAAAGCTGACCAAAGGAATCAGGGATATTCTTTTCAAAAAGATGTAAGTGGATATAGAGGATACACATAACAACACACAAATTGTAAGTGCATATATACGTATACCCCTCCAGTATCTCTAGGGAAAAGTAAGTTACAAGCAGACACCTATTCCTAATGCCAGTACTTTCTTTGTAAAACACCTAAATACTTACAATTTTTTAAAGAAGGCATCTGATTGAAATCTTACTGTAAAATGAATTAAAACAAAAGCTTATATTTAATGTGCTCCTATCTTATCTAAACACAAGCACATGCACACACACAAGAGTAAAAACATTCTGCATTTAATGTTGTCACTAAATGACTGCATAATTCAATTTCCCTGAAACCATTAGCCTGTATGAAAGGAAAATAAAAAGTGGATGAGAATTCTTCGGTGTGAGCATATTTCATTTTATGAAAACCTGAGAAAGAAAACATTTATAAAAATTATCACATAACAAATATAGCACTATGTTTTCTTAAATCTTTCATGTGAAAGAGAGCCTTAACTGTGAAGATGAATAGTATATCAAATTTGAAATTTTCTCAACCACACAACATTAAGCACTGCACATGAAAAAATTTATATATATTCTATAAAGTGCAACAAAAATCCATAACTTACATTTATCTTACAAAAACTGTTCAGACCTAAGCCTAGAGAATGCAGTATTTTTACAGCACACACTCTTTGGGAGATTCCCAAGCTAGGAGCGCAGACTCTCACTAAAGCAACAGCACTTTTCAGATGATCGTGCCATTCTCACATTATCCCCTCATCACAGATTCTCTCTCCAGACTCTTCTCCAAGGCGAGTCCCTGAAGATCTCTCTCTCTGTAGAACAGCCCCACTGCCACAAATCCACCAAGCTGCTTAGTTTTCACTTTTTCCTCTCCTATTGTGGTAGGCTCAATTCACTACAGCTACAATTTTATATTACTATTTTAAGAAGCAGTTTTTTTTAAACTTCAGATTACAGAAACCTAAGGGAGTAACAGAATTTCAGATAAAGGAAACCTGACATTTGCCTAAAAACCCAACTATTAATATCACATTTGACGACAAAACAGCAGGAAAACAACTCACCTAATAAGTAACTTACCATTCTGTACAGAGGCAATGAAGCCCTGGAAATTTTAGAAATAATTCACCACCACCACAACCACCAATCACCATGTCTGGATATTAAAAAAAAAAAAAAAAAACACAAAACAACCCTGGTATGTTCCACAGAATTTCACACATATGACTTATTACCTCTTCAAAAAACTGAGAGTGTTGGCTGTTTAAAGTATTTTTGTTAAATTATCTGGAACAAGATTGGCAAACTACAGCCTGTAGAGCTAATCCAGGCGACCAACTGTTATTTTTATAGCCCATGAGCTAAGAATAGTTTTTCACATTTTTAAATGGTTATATAAGTACCTACATAATATCACTAATTCTGCCTTCTGGGCTGCAACTCTGAACTATTTGCTAGCTGACTTTTTGCAAAAAAGTTTGCTGATCCCTGATCTCGGGGATCAGTGTAGAAAAACATGTAACAGAAATTGTAAAATTTATGACTATAAATAAACTGATTTAATTTGCTGTAAAGTGGCTTTGAACTCTACTCCCATTTAATTGTGACTCCCTAGAAATTTCATACAATCTGAGGTGTCTGACAACCCTCCAGAGGTATTCTCAAAGTGAAAAACAAGTATGTAATTTAAGACTGACTGTTACATACTTCACCACACTACACCATGCATATGCCAATAGCTACAAAATATTTTTCAAGAGGACAGTATTACAAAAAAGTACAGCCACATACATATCACAAAGCCCTAAAATACAGTGAGAACGGCAAATTCTACTGTTCTTAAAAATCTAAAATCCCAAATAACAACAACAAAAACCCAACCTGGGGATCATGGAAAATGTGAACTATGAAAACCAAAGAATGAATCTTCTAAGAAAAAAAGAAAGAAACTGAGAAATGAAGGTAATTACAAAAATGGTGGATTGACACTCAAGCAACAGTCTTGACGGGCTTCACTTGAAATGTGAGGCTTATTAAGTAACAGAACACAGTACAAAACCTACACAACAAAAGGAAGAATACCATGTGAATACCTTCAAACAAAAACACTCTACAATTTAAACCAAAGCAATACAGGATATGCTTTCAAATTTAAAAAAAAATTCACTTTTATTTGGTGGCTAATTGAAACTTGCATAGTAAATCAACTACACTTCAATAAAAATAAATTTAAAAAATTTGCATAAAACACTGTGACCACTAACCAAGTTAGTACTAACTCTTCACTTTGAAAACAGTTCCAGAGTTTCCAAGGTATGAGGAGTACCAACTGTATCTCTCCCAACTTCCACCTTTATGACAAGTACACAATTTTCAGCATTCCCAATTGAGAATCACTGAGCTAGATGACTTTCAGCTAAGATGCATTCCAGCTCAAATATTCTATGAGAATTTTAGTTAATACTTAAATAGCATTTTTAAAAAATAGTATTTATTTTTAACAAAACACCTATAGTAAATAATAAAGACATTATTATAACCAGAAGTAGTGAATCTGAAATACTACCACATGGGAGGTATGGTCTCATAATGCTGCTCTAGGACTTTTCCTAATCAAAACAGTGCCCCAAATTTTCAACTGTGTGGTTCTGAGATTATACACATCAAGGAAAACTGTCAGGCTTACGAAAGTTCCTTAATGAAAAAAATCATTCCCTTGTTGTCTAATAACCAAGCAGCACAGCCCCTGTCATTTACCCCACTACAAGCTGGAAACAGAAAATCTTCACTTGGTGAGAATCAGACACAAGCAATGGGAAGATTCAAGGAAGAACCATTTGTCAGATCTATGCCACTGACCCACTATGAAGATCAGTGATTACTATTGACCAGAGAGCATTCAGATGAGTGACAAGGGGCAAATGGATTGGGTAAACAAATAAAAATAAAGGTGACCCTCCTTATATGAATCTCTGGAGATACCTGTTTGCAAGGTTGCAGAGTTAAGCCAATGTTGTGCTCTGATGAAAACATTCACTAATGACCAGATAACTTAGAGGAAAAAAAAAAAACCAGTTAAATATTACAGACAGTATGTCTATATCAGGCCTGAGTCAATGGCACTGTCGGTCAATCTTTGCTGAATAACCCATAATACAAAGTAAATACAAAAGAAATTCAATGAAAGTTGAACATCCTGCAAGAGACTAAAAATTCCACAAAGTCCTTGAAAGTGATTTTAAAGAATCATTTAACCAAACACAAAAGCCACTGATATATTAGAACCTAACAATTAGAGTGGTTAATAACTGAAGAGAAAATCAACAAAGTTCAAATGTGAAGTAAGACATTTCTATATTGCCATACAATTTTCTGAAGAAAAAAAATACCAAAAAACTTAACAATTCTTCGTTCACTCAAGATCTAGTGGATAATATAAACTGTTTGTTTTGTTAATATTACTTTCTAATTTTAGCTTTAATTTTCAAGATCAAATCCCAATCAAACATTTTTCCCCTCTCCGTCTTCTGAAAACTTGGCATCTCTCTTAAGCAATTCTAACTAATTCTCTTAAATCCCTCCAGGACTAATTACTCTTAGGCAAAAAGGGAGTCTATATAGGAGTACCCCTGAACCTCTGGAATCTCTTTCAAAGTGAGGTGTTCTACTAGTGTGGTCTCTCCCAGACTGGGTAGAAAAGAAACTTTTAGCTCATCTCTGGCTTACAGGAATGGCTTCGAAAAGAATGGCTATCAAGTCATTTTAACTATGAAAAGAAGCTGCTTTTCAGTCTAAGGAGGCAGTGAGGGGCTTGGAAGGAAATCTTGCTGCCAGGAATGGAGCATCACAAGTGAAATGCATATATGCATTGAAAGAAAACATTCGAAACCACTAAGGAATAAGGTAACCTGTAATATGGGAGCCAGAAAGGACAATGTAAAACAAATTGGAAAGACTGGATTGAAGGACTTAGAAGCAGATAACAGAAGACAGGAACACTGCACCCCTACCCTTTCTCACTTCTCAAATCTCCTCTCTGTCCAATTTGCCTCTCCAGTTTTATATCATTCTCTCAACAAACACTTTAAAGGAGAAAGAGGGGGATCAGATGACAGTAATTGAACCCTTGGATCCACCATGACTAAAGCCAATCTACTCCCAGCCATTTGAGGTATGTAAGGCAAAATTCCACTTTTTCTTGTATATAGTTTAAGTTAATTTCTGTCACTTACAAGAGAAAGAATCCTGACTAATAACAGTTGATGAAATGCCATTCCACAATAAACTTTTCCTGATCATTTCTGGCTGTGCCTTATCTTTATCTTTTCTGAAATTCTGTAAGAATTTCTTTGTATTACTCACATTATATCAGTGTAATAATTATAGAAATTACTTCCCCTATCACACTAATCAAACCTATAAAAATAGACCAAATCTCACTCACTTTTGTATTCTGCCACAGAGTGTTTTCATACAGTTAGGGCAGAATAAAGGGATGGATGGGTACATGAAGGAGAAAGAAAAAGGCAGTCAATAATTCAGACTGGTTAATGAGAGTTTAGGCAGTAGCAAGAGGAAGAAAAAGATATAAAAGATGTAATGTAGAAAAAGGAGCAAATGGACAAATGGCTGAACATGAGAGGAAAAAAGAAAAAAAGTGGCGTAGTAGATGGGGGCTATGAGCCAAGTTAGAATCAAGAAGGTTGGGTTCATGTTTCCCAATTAGCTACTCATTACATTTTTCTTGGTTTTGGTTTCTTCAATGGTAACTAGGTTCATTCACTCAAATTTTCCCCAGTCTCTACATTCTGTGTTTGTAAGCATCCAAGTATTAGAGAATGCAGATCAGTGAGTAATAACTGATATCCTTTCCTGAGACTTGGGGTTAATAAAACACTACAGAAAGTATAAAGCCCTTATCCTTAAAAAATACTGTCAAACCAGATACTAAGCCATACTGTTTCCCCTCAGGACAATTATAATTCTTTTAATTACCTTATCCATCAAAGGAATTTCTATACATAAAAGTTAGAGATCTGAGGGCAGAGTTCTATTATGCTTTGATATTCTGAAAATGGTGATGCTACATACTTTTTTAAACTCCAGGAGACTTCTGGATTAATCATAAATTATAGTGCAGGCAGAATCAAGCATACAAAAGAGTTTTCTTTGACATCTGATTGTCTGAAATACTGAATACACAGGAAAAGTGTACCCAGGTCTAAAATCCCAGATAAGCTCACAGAAACCTATTTAATTCGCAACGAAGTGAAAATAAAATGTAGTAGCTGCTAACAGAGCGGCCCTTTAAACTCTTAGGTAGGGAAGGGTAGGGCTGAGCAAATACACTCCAACAGCAATGGAAGGATAGGTGGTTTGTTTTTAAGTCAAATAATTATAAAACAGGTTTAACAAAAATTTACTCCAACAAATGGGTCCAATCTGTTAAATTAGCTAAGATACCTAAAACGAGTTATAAAAATACATACAGCAATATTATTTACCTTGTGCTATTTTACATTTCAAAGAACTTTCATGTATTATCTTTTTATTCTTAACATTACCTACAAGTATACCTCAGTATGTGCTCCATGGAATAGCAGTTCCCCAGAGGCTAATGATACCTTTTTACAAAACCGCTTCTGTATCTGGGATGTGATGGGCTGAATAAAATTAAATAAGCTTCCCTCTCTTTTCTTCCAGAGTCTTTAATATCCCAAGTACAATTTGAATCTCTAGGAGGAGGCACGTGATATACAATGCTTTCCAAAGTTATGTCACTGGGGAACTTTTTCTCACAGAACTTTTTTTTCATCTCTCAAGACCAGCGTCTCCATACTTATAGTTTAGGAAAATGATGAGCTAGCAAAAACCTGAAGGCATTAAATAGAAAGAATAAGTACCTTATATGCCTAAAGCGCCTAATGTAAAGAACACATGACTGGAAGTCAGAAGACGTAGTTTCTACATTCAGTTTTGCCACTGACTGACTCTGCGACCTCATGAAAAAACACAATTTTCTTGCACCTTAGTTTTATCATTTGCAAAATAGCAATTATAATTCTAGTTGCAGCCTTTTCCAGGGTTGAATACAAGATATTAGATACATGAGATTATACAATTACAAAATTCTAGAGCCACAGAAGACCTGAGACTACCCAGCAGTATCCTCTCTGAAAGGTAAAGATTATTTCCAGAATCTGCATTAAAATACAGATCTCTTAACTCTCAGCCCTGTATTTTTTCCTATGCCAGCACACGTTGCTTTCACTTTTTAACATAAAATATTAACAAAACATCTGTAAACGCAAAATAGGTCTCAGGAACACAGCTGAAGATCTCAGAAATAAGGAAAATTGAAGGTAATATCTCAGCTTAAGTTTCCCATTGACAACACATGCACACACAACCTACAGTAAGTAAAACTTTGACAGACATGGAAGGGTAGAAAGGTAAGAGTAGTTTATTCCACAATAATTTAGGAATCGAAGGTAAGGTAGGCAATTCTAGGAAATGATTTGCTTTTATGTCCAATTAATAAATTAGTCCTACTAGCACCAAAAACACATCTCATCAACAAAATATAAATAAAAGCAAATATTACTGAAATTAATGTAGGGACTAAGAGTGGAGAAATGGATGAAAGCTGGACAAGGCTAGAAGTATATAGACTATTTGATGATACTACTGCAATTCACTACTGTCAAAGCTTTGAAGTTTTACTATTATCGAGAACAGAACTGTTTGATGCTAATTACTTAGTGACATGCCAAAAAGATGTACTTATTTCACTCGAAACATAAGAAAAGCCCCCTTTTCCATACTGACAAATCAACGGGGTAATTCTGGAATTCATTAAAAAGAAACACTAACTGATCCAACATAATAGCTTTATTTCCTGTGTGAAACACTTCAAAATATCTAAATGAATATAGAAATAAATGTTTATGTGGCAAATTGTTCATTATTGAATCATTATCAACCCTTGTTAGACAAAATCTCTCATTTTTGCAATGTGCAAAATCATTAAAGTGCTTGAGAGCTCCATCATGAAAGACAGCGGCACTATACAATCCACTATTTCTTCAGGCAAATGTGCTCATGGCTGAACATAATACGAAAAATAACAACATTCCCTAGATACACAATTTCACCCCTCCTTAAATGATGTTTTTATATGCTGATAGCAGTGATGAAATACGCTACTGCTTTCCAGTTAGCTTTAACTGTTTCTGTGCACTCATCATTCACAGTATCATTCTGAAGTGTTCACCTATTATGATATTAGGTATCAACAGTCCCAAATGCTTCTAACACTGCCATGCACATCTCAGTTGTGCTTTAACAATGTATGTTTTTAGCCTGAAACTCCCCTAAATTATCAAATGGCTAAAAAAGTGAATTATCCACTATAACTCCACTCAGTGCTATAAATCCACATTTTTGGGTATCTAACAGTTCAATTACTTCAACTCACATCAAGTGGGATTGCCTGTTGCTGTACAGAGCTGCTCTACAATTAAGAGACATTCATTTCTAAAAGCAAGCTATTGTAATGCAGATTGCTTAGATCCAATTGTTAGATACCTCATTTGATCATTTTTACCAACAATAAAGGGAAGGAAGTGTAGTAAATCAGATATTGCCAATGACCAGTGAAATCCTTTTCAACATATCTGCCTAATCTTTTCAGGGTCATTTCTCCCTTTCTAATAAGTAAATTAACATTTTTAAGATTAGGCAGTTAAAACTTACAATGATAATGTACAGCTGCACCTGATTAAGTGTACAATGCTGTTCAGATGAATGCAAATTTTTTTCATTTGTATTGCAAAGGGATCAATCTGTTTATGAGTTTTTTTTATTTCAAGACTTATTTTAGATACTGATTTTATACACAAAGTATGGATGACAAATGAAAGTATTCTAATAATTATCTTGTAAACTGAAAAAACATAACAAGCATAAAGCTCATAATTACTCCAACTAAGAAAATGTTACTTCAAACTAAATTACAGAAATATTTTTAGTCAACAGCTGCTCAGAGCAAGTGACTGATATGCATACCTCTTAGAATTCATTTATTTCCCACACTTAGCCCACAATTTTAAGTCACCTTAGCTGAAAGCTGCACTAATGATGCAACTGTACTGAACTTAAGAGTCATCTCTGCAAGCTAAGAATAAAAGGTAAGAACATAAATATAAAAAGAGCAATTTCTGATTTTTCACAATTCAGAGTTATAGCCTCAATTAAGAAAGCTTAGTTCAATCTGAAATTACAAAAACATTGACTATAGTATGCTCTACCACATTTACTGTAAATTAAATGCTACTTGGGGAGAAGTTATACTATAAGAGGAAATTATTTGGAGTGTCACATCTACTTTAACTTGATGGTAAGCTCAATAGAAAATTAAAGAGATAAATGAGAAAATTTTCCCTGGCCAAATGCAAAAATAATTATTTTGTTCTAAATTTAATTCCGATTTTTATCTGGAAATGACAGTATGTTTAATATCAGGATTTTCATTTGGATTAATGTTGAAATGTAGTGTCATTTTGAACATAAATTTTATCACTGATTACATTTTTTACTTTTGTGTCATACTCAATGATTCTTGCTTTCAAGTGGTAACTGCCTTAAGCAAAATCCACACCAGAATATCAGAATCTGTCTCCTCAATATTTTACGGAAGATAAGGAAAATAAACAAAAGATTGTGCAAAGCAAAACCATTTATAAAGAAATTGCAGACCACCAGGATTTTGGATTTGGGTAATCCACTTAGATTAGCATGGCTGTGTCTTAAAAGAACAATTCTGAGATCACAATATAGGTCACGTCCTTAAGAAATAGAATAAGTAATGAAATCAATGTCAATTACACAAACCTTCCATATTAACATGATGCCACGGACAACCAGTAAGGAAGATTAAACAAAGCTTTTGTAATGTGCTCAGCCCCAGCATAAGCAAGAAATAAGAATAATGTCATAAAACAGAGTTTTTTTGGAATCAGATTCTGCAAAAAGGTAAAACTAACGCTTAAATAAAAGAGTGGCATCCATACTGGGTGGAAAAATTTTTTTGAGCTTATCATTTCAGACTGAATGGCTATAAACGTTGACATAAGAAAGAGAGAGGAGAGGGAGAGAGGGTTGGAGGGAGGGTTGTTTTGCAGGCAGTAGGGGGAGATGCAGAAAATGGCTAACCTTAAAGTTTTTGCCAAAATATAATTATCAGGTTTAGGTGGTGGGTAATATCCTTCAAAGTACAACCTTACTACTGCAGAAGAAAAATTTTAAAATCCCCAATATGAACCCAAGTGCTTAAAACAAATTCTGCAACATCTAAATATACTATTAAGTTTTGATCAAATAGTGTCAAAAGAAAAACTGCCCAACATTGCTGCAAAATATGAGTAAAATCTAAATCTAAAATCACTGCTCTATCATATTTCTAATTACCACATATATACAACTGTTAAGACAATTAGTAAATTACAAATGTCTTTGAAATGCTTCTTCGTCCAGAAAAAAATTAAACATATGATGTTTGATGTCACAAAGACATGGCAAAAAAAAAAAAACCCAAAAAACAAAGACTCTGCCAAAATTGACAGTTAAAACGATGCTGCTTCCTTATTCAATACCAGTAACAATAACGCCCTAAGATAAGGACCCACATTTCTCAGTGAATGCTCCTCAAACTGAGCTGAACAAAGAAAGCCCAGATGCCCCAGAAACTCAGGAACTTTCTTCTACATACTTATGTGTCCTTCCTGGACAAGGGGATAAAAAATGTCTCTGACCAAAGAGGCTTTGTGAAGACTACTTACAGAGAATTACCAACTTACCCATCAGATTTGAGTTCATGAAAGGTGTTGGGGACAAGCCTTCGTGGGCCCCTAATCGACTGTCATTCAAGTGATCACTGTAATGAGGGCTGTCTGTAAAACCCTAGAGAAAAAAAAAAAAGACCAGAGTATTAGAGAGATTATTTGGCAGTCCTGCTAATTGAGCATAATGACACTCATCTAATTAATACACAGACTTACAAATGGTCATTCCTAACCAAGTTTCAGTTTCATTACTAAAAAAACTAAATAGAAGTGCTGATTTTATTCCTTTTAAGATTTAAAGTCAAAAAGTTTCTTAATTCAATGATTTTAAAGAAAACTAGCCCTATGATCTCTTTATACCCAAAAGGTGAGTTCTATAGATGATATTTTTTTAAAAAAGGATATACTAAGAAAATATATTTCTGAGTTATAATAAACTAGGAAAATGTTTATCTCTATCCTCCTTTCTCTGCCTCCATACTCCACTAATAAAGGGTTGGGCGATTACAAGTTTTACTTAAAATATTAAAAATAATTCAAAATCAATATACTGAAATAAATCCTTTCCTAAATGGCAAACAAAAATTTAGCAAAAGAAGATCTGCTTATATTCCTTTTAATCCTAGTATAACAAAATATACTCCTACAGAAACTGAGCCATGTAAAAGGAAAACACTTTATTAAAGTTACTTTGAATTCATAAGAATCTGAAATGTGAAACTGCAGACACCATGAAAACAATAAATATGTTATTATTTCACAATAGGTGTTATTAAATTTTCCCTTATAACCTAAAGATGTTTTTTAAAAGCAAAGGAGGAAAAAAAATGATACCAAAGTTTATAAATAAGTGTTATACAAAAGCTTCTGTGGATTAAAAAGTGTTCTGTTACACATACCATGTATAACATCACCTCACAAAATCGTATAATTTCTAAACAAGGCTTTGAACCCTAGTTAATTAAAACTGCAAGTGGTCCCTACACGATTGCCAACTTAGAATGATTTTAGTACAGATGAAAAAATCTTACAAGAGGCCCAAACAAGAGAGAAAACTGCTCAGGCTCATAGAAACCACCCAGAATCCCCTGGGACTATAAAATCATCAATCACTGAACATTTATCATTAGCTAGACTGCAGACTAACATTCAAGAAGACATTAATGGGGCTGAAACGGGCCGCACTATCTTTGCAGGCATGCTGTCAGTTCAACCAAAGGGCTAGGAACTGGGGGCTAAATAACTGTCAAATCATTACAATTGCTTATGGATGTATGTCACAACTCCTTCTGCTGTTCTGTTTTAAAACTAATCTTCTGGGAGTGCTCACTCCCAAATGAATCTTTGTTTTATTTTTATCTACTTTAGAATCACCGATACACATGTGACAGACATTTAAGAAGAATCCTGGTGACATTTACAACTTGGTTATGACCACAAGGGTGGCCTCTGGCAAATACAACCATGGTCCTGTATGTCATAGCCACATGTAGCAGAAGCTATATACAAAGGAGAATGGCTCCTAGCTAAGGTCATTCCTTGGAGCTTACTTTTGTTGCTTAAAACTTAACACTCTTGAAGTGCTAAGTGACATACTGCTCTCTCATTCATCTGGGTGTTTCTCTCTGCCACTCCCTTCCACAGCCATTCGTAGGCATAGAGTCAAAACAAGGCACTGAAATCAACAAAAACCTCACTGAACTATTATTGTTTGTCATTATTAAACAATGATATTACTCTACAAAGATACCAACAGAAGAGCATTTGTAGGTCAGCCACGTTGTTCAACTTCATTTGAATGTTAAAGGAAGACAAGGTTCATTTTGCATATTCTCAGTTCTCTTCATCCTTGAAGTACAATAAAAAGAACTTTCCCCCTTCTTGACTATAAAAATAAAAACACTGAGGCCTTTTAAAACTATTTCCTAAAGCACAAGTATATAAATAAAGTTAAGTTTTAGAGTATCATCAAATGATTATACACACATAATATATTAACTTCATAGATCACATATATTAGAATTTAGCACAGAGAAGACCTATCTCTAAGCTCCCATTAATATGTGCTCAGAGGACACATTATTTTCCTATCACCATGTACAAACAATAGTAAGTACTGTCCCTTTTCCATGTGCACCCACATATTGTAAAGCACAGTATATTTCCCAGTTCACTCATTAAATCTGGGATTGTCATACTGTACGAGAGAGGAATCTATAAACCTGTGTCATCACATACGAGCAAGATTTGAATATGGACCCTAAGTATCTACTTGCTCATAAATTATATGCATACACTACTAACCAGTAGTCAAACTTCAGCAAACTGTAATTTTGCTCATGTAAGATAAAAATTAAATAGAAATTTGAATATTTTACCTGTACCTCAAAGGTTCATCTTAGCACATACAATTTTTTTGAAAAGCCACAGTCTAAAAGATAAGAAAGGGAACTTCTTCATCCATGCAAACTGATGCTGGAGAATGAACAATGAAACCAGATTTCAAATGCTTCTCATAGTTTTAGATCTAATGTACACAAAAACCTCACGTAAAAACTGGGACTGGCTACTGTTTGAGGTTTTATATATATATATAAAACTTCTGGTGAACCAAGATGAATAGTTACAAAATAATTTACAAACATTTAAATAAGATCAGTTCTAGAAAAATACAGTTATTTGTCAGTCAGCAATGTTAATTGTGTCAGCTAGCTGGATAACACCTAGAATACTGCTTTGCAAAGTTCAGTGTTCATATCAGTTGGCTAGAGACCTTGGTAAAAGACAGATTAAAAAGCATAAGGTCTTGAGTAGGGCCTGAGAGTCCGCATTTCAAACAACCAGGGGACGATGCTGCCACTAGTCCACACACCATACTTCTAATAACGAGAACTTAGACAATCTGGAAGCAAAGATCCTTTTTATATATAGAAAGAAAAAACTCAAGTCTACAAAAGTGATAGACAGGTTTCTCCCCCTCCTTCCATCCCAGCCAGAACTACATTAAGACATCAGAAGTAGAAGTTTCCAGGTAAGTAAAAATTAGAGAGAAACACCGCAGTTAACAAAAAACATAAAGCAATTAGAACAACAAAATATTTTTCTGTATGCAGGTATGTAGTTTTAAGAAGATAGATGTCAAATAGAGTTTTAATGAAAGAAATGAGTTAGATGACCCAGAGTTTAAATAGCAGATCCTTTAAGTACCACATATAGTTGAGCAATGAATACGGATGCCTGTAAGTAGAAAAGGCAAACGGAAAGAAAGCCACAACATAATGCAGTACGGAGCTGGCAGAATAGCAGGGAAGGAAGCAGAATAATGCAGTGACTAGCCAGAGTATCAAAGGGCTGGAGCAGAAGGTAACTGCCTTTGAGAGAGGCGTTGGGGAAACAAGAAAGAAACAAAACCCAAACAACCAACTATTAAAATGGAGCCCAAGCAGATCAGTCACTGGTACTGAAAAACGAATGCTATTTCAATTTTGGAATATAAAGAAAGTAAACCAATGAGATCATTAAATAAAGAACTATCATAGTGCATATTTTAAATTGATAGAGCATGACTGTGCTAATAAAAGGGGTCAAACCTGACACCCTGGAGATCCTAATTAAGATTCTTAATTCTGTAAAATGGTTTCACCACAAAAATAACCACTAATAAAAGTAAGATTTTCCTCCATGAGAGATGATAAACACTACACTATGAAGGACAGAGCAATGCTGTCAGATTCATCTATCATAGTAGCTTAGCAGCTTTTTAGCCAAAGTATGCTACTGACCACAAAGAGATTTCCAAATACACTCTAAAAATTACTGTTCCTGCCTTATGATAAAAGTGGAAAGCACTCAAAAGATTAATCACTGAAAAAATCGGTGGATACATAGAGATGATAAAAGCTGTTCAATTCTATACTTAAAATCTAAATAATTTAATTTGCAAATCTTAAATAGTCCCATCTATGAATACGTAACACTTCATAAAAGCTTTGATATTATGAAGCCTGCTCTATACAATGTATTTTGTACTGTTCTCTATGGTCATTTCATAGTAGAGTTTAGAGACCTTAATCCCTGCTACAGTATACGACTCTTAAGTAATCAATCAAAGCTGCTACCAAATATTTTTAAGCTAATTTAAACTGCACATAATCAATCAAATCTTTTGTTCTATCAAAACCAAAACAAAACAAAAGCACCTACTATTATTTACATAAGAGTGCTCTCCTCTTGTTTGTCTCCTCAAAAATACAAGAATTTTTTCATTGGTTAATTTTTTTAAATGGCTCTTTTTAAAAATTAATTTTGCCCAACCAATAAATACGGTATAATCACCAGAGAACCCTCCGTAGGTGAGAACAGACATGTTTTTCCTAACCTATATTGCTGTTTCTTTGTTTGAAAGCAACTGTTTGATCCTATTTTAAAATATTCTTTCCAATTCTTTTCAATAGTTAAAAAGCGATGGGGAAAAAGAGTCTTTCAATAGATTCACTTTCTCAGAAAAGCTTTCCCCGACCCTAACCAAATTGAGTAAACTCATTTTGAGCTTCCCTAGGCAGCATCATATCACTGCTCACACTTACTGGAATTATCTACTTAATTATCCATTTAAATTATACCAGAATTATCTGTTATAAATGTACAGTACAGTGTAGTGGATAAATGCAGAATTTCTGGAGCCAGACTGGCAGACCTGAATTCCATCTTTGTCATACACTAGCTGTGTGACTTGGGGCAAAGTAGTATTTCTTGCTTCAGTTTTCATACCTGTACAATACAGATAGTAATAATAACACTATATTCACCTCACAGCTTGTTGTAAAGGTTAAATGAATTATACGTAGCACTGGAAAAGTACCTGGCACATAGTAAGTGCACAATAAACGCTAGTTGTTATTATTATCACCTCAGAGTGTGTTACACCTTACAAATTCTGAGAGGTGCACACCATATCTCTTTTTTTCACAATTACACCCTCAGAACGATGGCTGGCACAAACATAGCAGGTGCTCAGTAAATGACAAATGGATGGGAGGTTTCAGCTACTAATCTTGAAAATGCTATAGGGCATCAGATATTATAAAGGTTCAATCATAGAACACCCAATAACTAACTAGCAGAAAGAAAGTTGGTAAGGCACTAGCTTATCTAACTGTACTACAAAAGTAATCACAGATTTCTGGTATTCAAAGAGCCACAAGATTTCACACCAAGTACTGAAATCCTATAGCTTCTAAGTGGTCAAAGCTAATAGAATCAGCCAAAAGCCAAAAGATATCAGAAAGCTCTGAATGAGGACTGGTATAAATGAGCAGTCATACCTCAAAGAGAAGTAAAATGGAAATTAAAGTAAGCAGAAATAACAAAGTTTAAAAAGAAAAAAGTGTCCTTATTGTATTTCTTTATTTACCCTTAGGATAAATTAGCAAAATAAATGTCCAGATTATACTTTTTAAACAAATCCTTGGAAGTATCTGTCTCAGTTAAATATACCTATGAAAAAGACAAGTGAGTTGATCTGATCACAATGGGTTGTTACCTGAAAGCAGGGACTGTGTCGTATTTCACTCGTTACCCTAGCACTAGTGACAAGCACATTAATGGGCACACTGTATGTGACTAACAAAATTTGCTAATTTAATGAATGAATGAAAATTGAACAATGCTCCCTATTAATGAATTAGGTCTATGTCTGAAAAAGCTACTTGATATTCAATGTTATAGTTTCTGTTATCCTTAAATAGGTCAGGTGCTAATATATAATAAATTTTCTTGATAGAGAAATGTATTTTGTCGTCCAGATCCACAAATTCTTAAAGGGCAACGATGTTTTATTTCTCTTAATCAGTCCAAAAGAGACCAGCACAGAACTTTCTATACATGTAAGTGCTTAAGTTTTTCTGAGAGGATAAATAACCTCTTCAGGTAACTCTTTACTTATGAATGCTAAGAAACAGTTTTGCAGAATTACTATAACCCCAGACTGAAGAGCAAGTCTTGAATTATGGGCAGGAGGAGAGGAAGAATCAAAATCTTTTAGAGGTGGGAAGGATCCTTGGAAGATATGATGGATCCATGAAATACTGCTTAACACAAGAGCGTGAAAATAGTTTTGAACATGAAATCCCAAAGGGTCACCTAAAACATTCACACAGGTTCAGTTCTAAGTTGAGTCATCCACGTTCACAAATTTATCCAAGTAACTGCTAATGTCATCTATTAGAAGCAATCACAGTTAATGCTCTCTTGCTCTAGCCTATGGCTTTGAAAGTTCACAAGCAGAAAGTTTTCTGTATTTTATCTGTTTCAAGTTCATTCTCTTTATTGAGAAATCAAAACATCTCCAGGACTCACAGAAGAGTATACTGAAACAGGGAAAGCAAAAACTGTATGACTGAACTGAGATGTTTCATAGGGTAGGACTTTAGAGCCCTAAGACACCATATTCTTCTAACTCATCTTACCCACTGTACAGATGAAGAAACACTAGTGAAGTTGAGTATCTTGCTAAAGATCTGGAAGTGAGGGGGTTAATAAGAATGCGGTCTACCTCATATCAATTTATACAGCATTCTAAAACTAACACCATGAGGCAAATGTAGCAAAGACTGGTCTCTTTAAAAAACTAAAGCTAAGAGTAACCAAGATTATAAAACAAATAAACCCAAACTCTGACTTACGAACTTCCCCCAGGAAGCTTCCTACTGCTCTGCACCATTAATCAATGTTATATAAAACAACTCTCACTTCTAAAGTTCTTGTGATTCCTCAACATTAAGTTCAATAAAGATGAGTAAATCTTTTTTTGGTACTTCTAAGAGACTTAATTCTGCAAATGTTTTCCATATTGTAGGTCTCCATTTTTTAGACTGTTCAATTCTAAATTATCTTTATGTTTAAATTAAAACTTACAGGCAGAGTATGTCTTTGTGATTCAACTACCATTCTTCTTGCAGATTTTTTAAAGGTAATTTCTCAAGCAATGACTACATCAAAATCACAAATCCATTTACACATGATACATAAAAAGTGAAACACCCTTCTGCAACATGTACAAAAGGAAGTAAAACAAATTACTTAAAAAAAAAACTATTACCCCATCTATATTGTAACTATTTTCTATATAAAATTCAAGGGGAAAAATGCAAATAAATAATAATGCTGCTACTTTAGTCTGTAAGGTTATAAATAAGCAGTACTAGAAGGGCTGATGTTTTTAAGAGCACAGGAAAATAATATTTAATTTTAAAAAACTTAGCCCCAAGTATTATCTAATTCTCCCCCAAATTACAGACACCAAGTTCAGACAAGAAACATAGTATCATGTTGATGGTTTCTAATGTTTAGATTTTGCCTGCTTCCATTAAATGGCAAAACTTAACAAGGTGAAGATCCTACCAGTTCAGGAACTGATGATCCATTCAGAACAAGAATTTAAGGTAGTGAAAAGTAAATTCAATTAGAAAAAACATCCATCTTAAAAATTATACTATGAAATAGTGTACCATACATAAAATTTTGAGGAAACCTTATTATTAGTTTAGTTTATTTCTAAACATACTGATTTTACACTTGGCTACAAAAGCTTTATTAAAAGATCATATTCATGTTAATACATAGTTCTAAAAAGTTCTATGTATTTCCATATATTTTCTAAAGGAGAAAAATAAGCCATGAAGTAAAGGGGAAAAGTGCTTTCTCATGTAACTTAGAAACTGCACGCAATTAAAAATCTTCACTCTAATGCTTCTGTCTTCTAGTTAGAATTCACAGGAGTGGTTACAAAACAATACTGAACATGTTTTACATCATATCACTTAAAATCACTCATGGATTCTTTAACAAAGTCCTTCTTTTCTAACAAATCTCTGATACTCTGTCAGTCCTTCTCAAAGCATAGTCTGTGGACTGATGCTGGATCAAGAATGGTCTGTGATCAAACAATAAAAGAAAAAAACACAGAAGAAGCTTTCAGCAGTGGTTTAAAGTAATCGGGTAGGGTACTTTTTTGCTGTATATAATAGTAAAAAACTAGAGCTTGTACTTTATAAAATTCACTACTTTAAATATTGTACTATAAAATATAGTGCAGCATATATAAAACGTTTGAGGAAACCTGTTAGTCTAGCTTATTCCTAAACTAACATCCTGACTTTATACCTACAAAAGGTTTATTAAAAGATTATAAAATTAACTCAAAATGGATTAAAGACTTGAACATAGAGTTTACACCATAAAATTCCTAGAAGAACATACAGGTGGGAAGCTCCTCAATATTAGTCTTGGCGATAATTTTTTGAGTTTGACACTAAAAGCAAAAGCAACAAAAGCAAAAATAAACAAGCGGGAGTACATCAAACTAGCTTCTGCACAGCAAAGGAAACAATCAACAAAATGAAAAGGCAGCCTATAAAATGGGAGAAAAAATTTCTACATCCTATATCTTATAAGGGATTAATATCATATAAAGAACTCATACAACTCCACTGTAAAAAAAAACCAAGCAATATGATTAAAAACTGGGCAGAGGATATGAAAGAAGAATATAGATCGTCAACAGGTAGGTATATGAAAATGTGCTCAGCATCACTATCAGGGAAATGCAAATCAAAATGACAATGAGGCATTACCTCACATCTGTCAGAATGGCTGTTGTCAAAAGGACAAGAAACAATAAGTGTTGGCAAGGATGTGAGAAAAAGGGAACCCTTGTGCACTGCTGGTGGGATTGTTAACTGGTGCAGCCACTATGGAAAAACAGTCTGGAGATTCCTCAAAAAATTGAAAATAGAACTAACATATGATCCAGTAATTCCACTTCTGAGTATTTGTCTGAAGGAAGTGAAAAGATACATGCACCCCATGTTCACTGCAGCATTATTTATAACAGCCAAGACATGGAAACAACCTAACTGTCCATGGATGGATGAGTGGATAAAGAAAACGTGATGTGTGTATATATAAAAATTCATACACACACACAGGAATATTATTCAGTCATAAAAAGGAAGAAAATCTTGCCATTTTAGATAACATGGATGAACCATGAGGGCATTATGTAAGTGAAATAAGTCAGACAAAGAAAGACAAATATCAAATGATTGCACTGATATGTGGAATCTTAAACAAACAAACAACCTGAGATCATAGATACAGAGAACAGACTGGTGGCTGCCAGAGGCAGGTCAGCAAAATTGGTGAAACTGTCAGTTTAGCTTACTCCTAAACAAGCAGACTGACTTCATACTTGTCTGGGTGCATCTAAGACCTAAAAAATCAAAACCTGCATTTTGAAAGATGTTTAGGGGATTAATATGCAAATTAAAGTTGGAGAAGAACTCGTCTTATTATCTCATTAAGTCATGAGGCCTGGTACATGGTAAAATAACGTTAGCCCCTATTATTTCTTCTCCTATACCACAAACACCTCATTAAGTCCTAAAAAGCTCACATTTTTAAACCATAATTCTACTGCTCTATTCACACACTATATGCAAACAGGGAAAACTAGATAAAAGACAGTTAAAATGGTACTATGCTGCAAAAGAACCTCAGATTTTACATATTTTAAAGCTTTTATCTTCTACTACTGTCTGCCAACAGATTAGGACTGAGCATATAGTAATCGCTCAATAAATAAAAATATTTGCCAATATTTGTGAAAACAATTCAAATAAATCAAACCTAGGAATAACATAAGTCTATTAAAACCCATGCATTAAGAAGTAGTAAGTAATCAGAAGACATGACACTAGCCAGTGAGCAAAACTATGTTCTCACATTCAATACTATGGCATATTTTAAAATAATTTCCAAAATACCAGTCCTATATTAACATTTTAACATTAAACATTTGTTATATTAGGTGGGAAAAATAAGAAAAAATTAATTAGTATTAATTAGTATAAAGTATAATAATATTTAACCTTTACAGAGTTTATAGGGAAGAGATTAGAAAATTATAACAAGTTTATAATTTTTTGTCCTGCCTATATTTTCTCAAGTTTATATGAAAGCAATCTATTATTTTAAAAAAAAAAAAAACTTTTTTCCTTCAAAATGATCAAAGTAACATACTCTCATTGTAGAAAATTGGAAATGTAAAGAAATAACATCAACTAAGTAGGAAAAGACTCATTTTACCTCAACTGAAATGCAAACATCAACAACATTTTGACACATTTTCTTCCAAATTTAAAATGTTTTTAAAATAGTTCAAACATACAAAATGTATGTAATACAAAATCATATATCCACAACTCAAAAAATAAAACATTGCCAGTATAGTTTAAAACTCTATGGAATTCTCTCAAATTCCCCTCAGAAGTAAACACTATCCTAAACTTGTTTTTAAAAAATCATTTTCATGTTACTTAATATTTTATTAAATATGTATACCCTCTAACTAAACAGAGTACACTTTGCATGTTTAAAGTGTTATTACCTAAATAGTATGCTTTTTTCTATACTCACAATGGTCAATATGTAAGACTGGTACATGGCGAAAAAGTGAAGCACTGGTAAATACATGTCACTACAATATAATAGCCTATTTATAACATTCCACCACTTATCTATCCAGCCCCTTTTTGATGACACATAGCTGCCTCCTATTTTCCCCCATTATAAACAAGGCTGCTATATACATTTTAGTAATATGTCTCCTTGTACACATGAGAATTTATGTGAACTTTTCTCTAGGGGTTAATATCTAGGAGTAGGATTACTAGGTTACAAAGTACCCACATCTTTAAATTTACTAGATATTATCAAACTATTCTCTAGAATAGAAACATATTACCATTTTAGGGAAAAAAAAATAATCTCCTATCTCCTACCAAATCTGAAAGTTCTCCACAGACAGCTCCAAACTTATGAAAGAAAGCTTCAGAAGTCCATTTATAAGCTGCATGTAACTGTGATGCACCTCTCAGTAAGCAAAAAGCAAAGCAATCACCATCACATTTCCTTATTAATTCACTTAAACCTTATGTAGCTATATTCTTATCTGAAATAGTCTGGCCTGGATCAAAAGGCAGTCCTCTGTCATAACAAATGTGCAAGACACATCCGTTAAATAAGTTAATCTTTACTAGAGTCCTTAGTTCATCTTAATGTTGTATAATTGAAACTGTATCCATTACTCCAGGTGTTGATACAGCTAAATTTGACAGAAGTAAGATAATATTTTAGTTTGTTGTCAGCATCTTGTCTTGATGCCCAGTGTTGTGTAGTTTCTTATAGACATGGCTACAGTGTTGGCTGATGCTGATTTTTAGAATCTGACTCAGACATAATAGTTCATCGTTCATGATTAAAACAGTACTGATATCCTGGTAGGATGCGTAGGACCATACTTTCAGATTCTATAACGAGACATAGTGATACAGATCATGAGCCATTTGCACTCCTTCTTTCTGCCTCTATGACTAAAGCCACTCATCTTTAAGAGTAAGTTTGAATGAAAAGTATAGTAGTGAAACAATGTTCTTTTGCTAACTGGTTCATACGGATGCTGAACCCTGGCTTGGATTTAATTCCCTAAAGGGAAAGTAAATAAGCCATAACTAAAGAGTCAGTGATTCCTTCTAGAAATATGCATCAAGTCTTCATTCAATTGACCTAATTTAAAAAGCTTTCTATGTCAACATTAATCATAGTATCAGCATACTTTTAATGATACTACTTGCCAGAACATGAATTAAGGGCTTTATTCACTTATCCTCACTACAGACAAGGAAAGAGATGCAGAAAAATTTACATAATTCACCTGATACCCAACAGTAAACAGCAGGATGGGAATGTGAACACAGGCAGTCTGACTCCAGAGCTCACCATGCAATGCTGCCTCTCTAGAAATAATTGTTCCTCCCTAGAATTATTGTGAATTGAATGGCTCAATGACAGGCTGGAGCTACACAAAATGAAGATGAAGGGTATTCCTATTCAAACAGTAATTCATAGGTGATAAAGGAATGGAGAAAGGAAAATGGAACAACAACAACAACAACAAATTTTAAACTATCCATTTTGGCTAGTGGTGTTCAAAATAGTGAAGGCAGTCATAAGAGCTTTTGAGAACTTTGTGAACCCGTGGATTGTGATGAAGGAAAAAAAAAAGGGAAATGAAAAATCTCCTTCAGTCAGTAGATATCAGGTACAGAAACTCATTTCTCCTGCAGAACATTCCCCTTGCCCAAGGTGGTAATAAACTGCAGCAATCATCTATGATGTTGGGACAGTTCCTACAGACAGTGCAAACAGAGGTTCCAACAAACTTAAAAGCAAATTTCTATACCATTAGGACTGGTAATTGAGTGCCACCATGAAAGACGGAGTCTATGATAACGACTTGACAATTACAGTTAAGAATTAATATACATTATAACAAAATGGGGAGAAAAATTCAAGAGAAAGACTGTGTGACTCCATTCCAATAAACTAAAGGAGGCATCTGAATGGCCTGGTTGTGAGGCACTGAAAATTGCAACCCCCCAAAAAGATTCCCACAAATATGAAAATCTTTAGGGTGACCAACTTCAGCCTGAGGTTCAACCAGAGAAAACACATCAGAGGAGGCATCTAGTCTTCCTTAGGGAATTTGTTCTGTGATTTGTTCTGCAGCACTGAAGCTACCTAGACATAGCAACTGAATGCAAAAAAGGACTAGTAAGAGTCAGACCCATCATCCCCTTTTCCCGTTCTCAGATTTCCAAAACCCATAGTGGTCATCTAGACCACAGGTACTATATATATATTCCAACAAAGAAAGAGCAAAAAAGGAAACTTTATGTCTACTTAATAGCAAAGGAAAACAGTGCCCCTGTTTTCTGATATGTACAGTTTTTCTTGCAGTGTTCTAACCAACTGAAATGTCAGGACTTCCTTTGCAAAACAGAAAGGCATCACCATCAGATATGAGTGGTAGATATAACTACTCTGAGTATATCTGATAAACAAAACCTAATTTTAGAGATGACTTATTAATGATAAATGGGCCTCTGAAAACAAAGCATGGTCCTCTTACCAGAGAGTTCAATATTAAATGAGCACCTAATGAAAGAATTCAGCAAGTTTTCCTTGGATTTTAAATAATTCCTCGTCTTTAACTTTAAAATTTTTTTAGTTTGACAAAGCACTTAAAATATTTTTGACAAAGCTTCTGTTTTTTTTAAGCTTAAGAAGGCATTTTAAAAATTACATTTGTCTGTAAATATTCCACAACTGCAACTTTAGAATCACTGTACTTCCCATATTTACATTAACATTTCAAAGATGTATTTAAGAAACTTTTCTCCTTTAGGATAGCCTTTATTTATTACTATGAAGATCAAAGGAATTAAATTCTAAATACATTACTGTCCCATTTTCACAGCAGTTTTATAAATAAAGATCGATTACTCATTTTTGCGCATTTGTCAGCCTTCTTGCTTTTAAGAATCTGTAAGTGAAGCTATCTCCTTCTGTATCAGTTGCCTAACCAGCAAGGCCTCTGAGTAACTCCAACATGCTGCTGAGAGGTGACCCCTGGGGGGAGTACTCATCCACCAGTTTGAGAAACACACACTAGATTTGAGTATGAGCACACCAACTTTTTTCAGTTACTAAAAGCAGGACTTTTGTGGCTATTCATGTGTCCAGATATCATAGTTTACTCATATCATATATAATTTATCTAACCAAATTATGTAAATTCATTAAAAAAGCAGAAAAACAAAAAAATTAATGTAATAAAAATAGTTCCACCCCTCTTTGATTATACTAAAAAAGCATGCACTCTAGAGTGAGCATGAAAGTGAAGGTGAATCTATTGTTCCCTCAGTTAGTATGAGTTTTGAATGCTTCTCAGTAGAAGCATCTCACTCCATGACCATGATTCTACTGCACAAAGACAGTATTTATTCTTCATACAAAATGGTATTAAAACACAAACCAGTAACTTCATCTGGTACACAATTTTAAAAAAAGCTATCTTACCTATTATCAGACAAAAATCTCTGTTTGATGTTGTGTACATGTATTCTACCTATCTGGTTAAAAGAAACTGACAAGCAAGTTTAAATGGCATTACTTTATTACAGAACTTTTAGCTAATAAATATAATTAAAAGTAAAAATAAAAAGATAGTTATTTCCTTGAAAGTAAAATTACACTGTAATTCAGGCATTTAATCCAAATTGATCATGTTTAACCATATTTGCACCAACTACCAATTTTCAGGTATAAAAATGTATGATTAGTTAAGTACATTTGTACATCATACAAAATTTTCAAATACTTAGAAAAACAGGAGACCAGCATACCTTTGATAATCAACAGTCGTTCACAGTATTACCAGTTTCTTTTTATATACCTCCTAAGAGAGACTGGGAGATGTGCCACTTAGATATTAAGGCTAATAGTGGTACAAACTGAATTACCATCTACTTGATCAAATGTAACAATTTCATTCATGGCAATAACTGAAATTGATTTTCTCTGTTTTCTGCCTGTCTGCTTTGAGTTCTTATGTTTTCAATGTGTACTATTAACTTCTACTGTAGATGCCACCAGGGATGTTTATCAACATTTCTGAAAGGGGATTTTGTCTCTCCTCTTGACTTTCTTCTCGTTTTCCTCTTCCCTATGACCATCTCTTTTTTCTTTTACTTGTCTTTTCATATCATTTTTATTTAGTTACCTATGAAATTAAAGAGATAAAAATGTACACACAGAAGTGTGACCATGCATATGTATATATAAGTATTACTGCCAGTGATGTATCAAGCACTGTGCTAGGTGCTAGGATACAAGTACAAAGAGAAATCTTTGCCTTCAAGGAGCTCAAAGTTTGGAAGAAGAAAGAGTTAATATCTGGAAAAATTTAATAAACTGAGTAACTTTTGTATGAGGTCTAAATCTGAGATGCTTCATATTATAGCTCCCAAAGGTTTGATTAGTAATATTAGACTCCTTATTAGAGTTGGCATGACCAGTGAGATTTTAAATGAAGCCCAAGCCAGTCAGCCAACTTCCAAGGTAACTTTCTGGGTTGGGTATGAATAGTTTAGAAGATGTCAATATAACCACACAGCTTCAAAGCAAAATAAGCACTACCAGGCAGTCAGAAAAAATAGCACTGAAAGTTGCTAAGAATGCCATAAGGCAAAACAAAACATGTAGATAACCAGGAAATAAAAATGTCAATAAGCATGCCTCTGGTGGCATCATAATCATCACAGCTAACTTTTATTGAGCGCCTACTATGTGTCAGCACTGTGATAAAGGCTTCCATGTATTTTATCAGTTAATTTAAACTATATATAGATATGTATCTTCCCCACCTCATAGATGAGGAAATTTTGTCTTAGAGAATTTAAATAACTTTCCTAACATCAGAGCATGGTAGAGAACTGATTTAAACTTGGGAACTATGACAGCAGATGACTTAATGTTAGCCACTAATTTTTTTAAATCTCTAGCACCAAGAAATCTGGCAATAAAATATGTATTTAAATAGAAAATCATTTCTATCAGGCCAGCTATTTTTAGCATCTCAGAACTACTTGGTCTCAGGAACTCTTATACAAAAAATATTTTCACTTAAAAAATATACAGAACCCCAAAGAACTTGTGTTAATATAGTATGTATCCACTGATATTTACCATGTTAGAAATTAAACCAGAGAAATTTAAAAAACACAAAAGCAGAGCAGACATCATCATATATCATGAAGCATTTGGAAACTCCATTATTACACTCAGAAAAGAGTAAGACTGAGATGGCAAAGTTTTAGTAGTATCAAGAAAATAGTTTCCACCTTGGAAATACTCTAAAAGAGTCTCATGGACACTGAGAAGTCTCTGGAACATACTAGGTAAACAACTGGCTTAAACTATTTACTATATTTTAAAATAAATCATGAACTCCTCACTACCACTATCTTATCAGAATCTGGAAACCCTGGTTGAAAATGATTTATGTGAGACAGAAGACTCACTTCAGAGATGAGGGAAAAAGATTTAGGGAACTCAAGGGGCATGTCTAAGATCACAGAGTTAGTCAGTGGCAGATATCTAATCTCACTATATTAAAGAACGTATTTTTGGCTTCTGACTGACTATTAAGTATCAGTGGACAAATATTTGGGAACGGTTGGTAGTTAAAAAAAAAAACAACATCACAATAGTGAGATAGGGTATCAAAATTTCAAGGATCTCTTGAATATGCCAGTACTTTGAGTGGTGTACAGGAAAAACTAACAGTGCTGACTTAATTTCTCTATTCATTCATAATGTCCTACTAATAAGGTTCCTATTGATGAAGCAAATCCATGTTCCCTATCAGATTAGCCTAGCTAAAAACTGCATTTCCACTTCCAATTCCAGACAAAATGGAGTAACAAGGGTCAGATTAACTCTCATACCTGAAATAGTAAATAATAATAATAACAATAATAAAAAATAAAAAATAAACGAAATACATTAAACAATAGTTTTGAGACACTGGACATGGGCAGTGTAGGACAATGATCCTGAGAGAGGAGAAACAAAGTGAATCCTTTAATTGTTGGAGGTGAAAGGGGAGGAGAAAAAGGAAGAAGTAGAGGAAGAGGGAAAGAGAGATCTCAACCTAGAACCCCATACTTTGGAAAAAATTAAGATAAAAAATATTTCAGACACATGAAAGATGAAAAATCTCATCAGCACCAAATCGACACAATGAGGACTATTAAAGGAAGCCCTTCAGTCAAAAGGAAAATAATAAGAGACAGAAACGTGGATTTACACAAAGAACTAAAAAGCATGTTCTCTGACTACAGTGGACTTAAGTACCAATAATAAAAATATCTCTAGACAATCCCCAAATATTTAAAAATTGAACAATACACTTCTAAATAACCCAAGGGTCAAGCAATCAACAGGAAAATTATAAAGCATTCTGAACTGTATGAAATGAAAACACAACGTAACAAAAATTGTGGGATGCAGGTTAACACTATGGTCAGAGGAAAATTTACCTTAACAGTACTAAATATCTGTTAGAAAAGATGAAAGTTCTCAAATCAATGACCACAACTTCTACCTGAAGAAATTAAAAAACAAAGCGCAAACTTAACTCAAAGTACAGGTAACAGTAGCAATCAAACATACTGAAAACAGAAAAACAACTGAGAAAACCAAAAACTAGTTCTGTGAGAATGTCAGTAAAAGAGAAAAGCCTCTAGTCATACCGATCAGGAAAAAAAGAAATAATTCACCAGTATCAGGAATGAGGTAGGAATTTAAACTACAGATCCTACAAATATTGTGACAGGTGGACTCTGGGTGGCCCTCAATGACCTTCAGCTTCTGGTATTCACACCCCTATATAAACCATTCCTCTTGAATGTGAGCTGGCCTAGTGACTTGCTTCTAACCAATAGAATATTGCAAAAGTGATGGGATATCATTTCTATAATCAGGCTCCATAAAATTTTGTCTTCTATCTTGTTAGCAGATCCTTCCTTCCTTGACGGTTTTGATTAAATAAGCTGCCATGACGGAAAGGCCCAGCTGGTTAAAACACTGAGGGCAGCTTTCAGCCAACAGGGAACTTTGACTCTTGGTTCAACACACTGAAAGGAACTGAATCCTGCCAAAAAACACATGAGCTTTGAAGCAGATCCTTCCCATGTCTTTCAGATGAGACCCTAGGTCTGGCCAATACTTTGCTTACAGTCTCTGTAAGAGACCCTAAGCAGAGAACTAAACTAAGCTATTCCAAATTCATCACCCACAGAAACTAAGAGACCTTAAATATATATAACCTTAAGCCACTAAGTTTGTGGTAATTTGTTAATATAGCAAGAGATAGCTAATATAAATATTTAAAAGATACAAAAAAAATTATGAGCAACTTTATGCCAATAAATTCAACTCAGATGAAATGGACAAAAAGATATGCTTCTTAAAATACACAAATTAACAAAGCTCAGTCAAGAAAAAATAAATTGAATAGTTCTTTTCTATTAATATAATTAAAATTATATGAAAATTATCCCTAAAGAAAACTCCAGGCCCATATATCTTTACGGTAAATTCTACCAAACATTAAAGGCGGAAATAATACCAATATTAGATAAATTTCTCCAAACAATTAAAGCAGAAGTAACAGTTCTCAACTCATCCTTTGAAGCCAGTATTATCATAATACTAAATTCTGACATAGACAGTACAAAAAAAAAATCCTACAGATCAGTATACTCAAATATAAAAATTCTTAACATTTAGCAAATTAAATTTAACAATACATAAAGGAACAATACATAATAACTCAGTGCTACTGATCTCAGAAATGCAACATTAATTTAAAATTAAAAATAGTCATCAATATAATTCCCACAGCAAAACACTAATAAAGAAAATCTATATGACCACCTCAATAGATGCAAAAGAAAATCTTTTATAAAATCCAACATCCATTTTTGATAAACACTCTCAACAAATTAGGAATAAAAGGAAATTTCCTCAATCTAATAAATTATATAAAGGAAACCTGTAACTAATACCATGCTTAATATTGAAAGACTGTTTTCCCAATATCAAGAATGGGGCAAAGCTATCTACTTGTATCACTTCTATTCAACACTGCACATGAAATTATAACAAATTAGTAAGAGGGGAAATCCAGATTGAAAAAGAAAAAGTGAAATTCTCATTATCCAAACAGAAAATCCTTCAGCATGTACAAAAAAAGCTACTACAGCTAGTGAGTTTAACAAGGTGCAGGATACAAGGCCAAGATACCAAAACTTGTAGTTTTATATAAGACATGAACAACCAGAAATTGAAATTTATAACAGCATGAAAATTTAGTGCTAAGTTAAATGAGAGATGTGCAATATGTGTTCACTAAAAACTATACAACATTACCATGAGAAATTAAAAAAGTCTTAAATAGTTATACCATAATCACTGTTAAAATATCAATTCTCCTTAAACGGATCAGATCCAATACAATCCCAACCAAAATTCTAGATTTTACAGAAACTGATATGGTGGTTTAAAATTTTTCAATTCATATGCAAAGTACCTAGAATAGGCAAAAATTTTTTGAAAGAGAATAAGGTTGGAAGACTTAAAATACCTTGTATCAAGATTTATTTTAAAGGTACAGTAATCAAGACAATACAATACTGGTGGAAAGGTTAAAAAAAAGTCAATGGAACAGAACAGAGAGTTTGGACATTGATTCTTATATACATGGTTAATTGATTTTCAACAGCGATAACAGGGGCATTCAATGGGGAAAGGGTAATCTTTTCAACAAATGGTACCAACAAAACTGGATAGACTTATGCCAAAAGAAAAGAAAACAAAACAAAACAACTTCAACCCTTATCTCACACTTGGCCAAAAATTAACTCACAATGAATCACAGATCTAAAATAATAGTTAAGCATATAAGTTGTCTAATTTACTTTCTCTTGAGACTGTTACTGGCAGTCAAACAATTATTAAGTAATACAGAAGGATTCCATGATAGGAAAAAAATGTGAGAAGTCTGTTCTATTCCTTTCTTAAAATTTATAATTTACAAAAATATTAAAAACTGAGACATCTAACACCAACAAGGATATCTGTCTAATTTTAACTCAATAATACATAAATATATTGGACCATGGACCTCTGTATTTACATATTGTATATTAATAATCTATTAAGTCCAGTTCAAGAAACTCTGATCTTACTCAAAAATTTTTGTTTTATGCTTATTATTTATAATTATATGATTGATTTCTTGAATATGTGTAAGTACATTTGACTGTCCTTTATGACTGGACTACCGCATTCTGTTAATTCTTATTTTGTAGTTGGCTTTATTCCTTTCATAACTATGTAAGTTTAAAAAGCTAAAGCTCTAATCTGTTCTTAGAAACCATGATCCATACATATACATAAACTAAAAAGAAGTGCAGTATATTGTATATATGTATTTACATGCAATAAAATGTATATGTGCAGTCAAACTATAATAATTCTACCTAATAAAACTGAAAAGGGAAAAAAATAAAAATACAAAAAAATTTTTTCTTTTACATGTTAGGAATTAATGTCCACAGTAAGTAACCATTTGACCAAGTTCACATGTCAAACGGGAGAAGTCTTTAGGCTTAAGTCCTCTGTTCTTTGTATTACAAAACATATCACTTTCATGTGGTATGCCCCGGAGGCTTTATAACTAAGTACTGCTTCTATTTCTGTGCTTCTACTCTCCCTGGGCCTTCATTATTATAACTTTTATCATTTCATGGTTAATAATCTGTTCTTCTCATGAGAATGAGCACTCCTTTTGCCCAGGAAATGTGAACTAAGCATTTTTGTTTTGCCCACCTAATGCCAGTGACTAGAAAACAGTGGCATCTCAATGAATGCTTCATGAATGGAAAAAATGGGAGAAAAAAGGATTCCCCTGATAATAGCCCACAAACTAAAGTATCTGGAAGCCCAAGAGAAGACTTTAAGATTCCAAACTGGGAAGAAAGATACCAAAGTAAAGTGATCTAAGAGAGCAAGAAAGGGTTGGTGGAAAAACAAGAAAAATATTTACAAAGCAAGAACTCTGAAAAGCATTAATTCAATGAGTTTTAATGGTATTAGCAATGCAGAGAAGATATTTGATTCAGGACAGCTGATATTTATTGCTTAATCACTAAATAATTTCCTATATTAAACACGAAGAATATGGTCTGCTCCATGCAAAAGGTAGATTGATTATGATATAAAACCACATTAAAACAATTAATTCACTTGATAGCACAAAGGATTAAGTATCAGTTCAATATGATGAATGAAAACAGTCCAAGCTTGTTATTCTCAGAATAAATTGTCAGAATATATAACAAAAGGAACTAACATTAATTGATCATGCTAAGCCTTTGACATACATAAGCTCACTGAGGTCTCATCACTACCTTGTGAGGTAGATATGCTTCCAAACAGATTTGAGGAACTGAAGCCTCTTCTTTCATAATCTACATTCAAAAGAATCTGGGTTGCCCAATTTTATCCTCCCCAATAATTTCCAGATCTCAAGATCTGTAATGCAATAAAATATTCCAACAGTTATAATTTTGCAAATATAATTTACTTTTCCTGACTTATAGGAGCTCCTGGTGAGCATTTAAAAACTACAAAGGGTCCTTCATCTTGTTCAGGACGTACTCCAGGAATACAAAACAGCTGCCTCTCTAAGGAGCATCTAAGACTTGTAAAATTCCTAACACGGTTTTATATCAAAATAGCTCTGTAACTTTTCATGAGACTGAATGTAAAAAGACGAACATATATAGACTTTTTTTTTTGGTGGGGGGGAGGTAATTAGGTTTGTTTGTTTATTTATGTAGATGGGGGGTCCTGGGGATTGAACCCAGGACTTTGTGCATGCTAAGCATACACTCTACCACTGAGCTACATCCTCCCCCCTTAGACTTCTTAATAAATTACAGATGTGTGTGAAATACTCCATAGAACTTCCTCAATTAAATTCTTACACACTTCTTATGAGATAAATCTCTTTGCAGATGAGAAATGTGAGGCTAAGAAATTAAGTATCTTACCTTTTCCAAGGTCAAAAATAGTGGTGATACCAGGAAGCACTTATCTGATTCATTCCATGGCTTATATTTTTTATGTATAAAATATGAATATTTTTTCAGAAATAATGATAATATCATCATCTTATAACTTCTAGAGTATCTGTCCTTAAAGTCTTGTACAAGTAGGAATAACAATTGTTTTGGGGTCTATTTTTAAACTTTATCAAGTGTGATATGGTACAGAGGGACAGTAATTTATAATCATACTTCCTGGTTACTAGTCTTGGACATATAAAATTTGGTAAGTTATCTACCTTCTCTAAGATTCAAATTCCTTACCTCTAAAATGGACAGGATTTTTAAAATAGCTTCTTGGTGAGCTGGTATAAAGCTTAAAATAGGCAACATGTGAAAAGTTTTAAACCATATTGTGACAAATGCTGGTTGTAATTACTGTTATTAATGAAAATAGGCTAAGCAGGCCTAAAAATGTATTCTGCCAGAATCCACCCTTCATTATTTTCTCATGAATAAGAAACATCTAAATGTATAGAAAATAATTAAAAAGCCATCAGAAAGTAAGTCTTCAATAATTACATAAAGGGTCATAAGAGAGATTCAAAGATGAGTACGTTTTGACTTCCACTTGTTAGCTTTAAAGACTCAATACTGAGAAAATTTTTAAAAAAAGAGAGAGAGTTGTAAAGATCAACCGTAATAAAGATGTTACTTCATAGACATACAGAGTTAACTGAAACTCACAGTGAGGTGAGAAACTGACATTCAGGCTCTTTGCATAAGATCTATGTTAGAGCATCCCAACAGGCACTGTCCCTGGAAGAATGGCTAAACTGAAACACAGTGACTGGTAAAAATGGACAAGTGGACAATACGATAGCTCTGTGATTTCTTTCATTTTAAATATCTGCTGGCAAGAGATTTAAAGGAGTTTACATGATCTTAACCCTATTTTTAATTATCCATGAACATTAAGATTACAATTTATAGGTAGGTGCTGTTTTGAATAGGACCAAGAGTAATAAACAACACTTTCTCTCACGGATTTATTTGAACCTAACTTTAAAATACATCCTTTTATTACCCATAGTTTTGTCACATTCAAAACATTCAGAATGAGCAGTTACATAACAAAACAGAGATTAATGGGAACATAGATGCAATATATAGAAAACACTTACTTTAATTCTCTGTCCCTCCTGTCTTGCTTTGCTATTTAACTGCTTCATCTCGTGTTTTGTACCTGAGATCAAGAGGCATAAAATACTATTTCAAAATTTGTGTGTCCTTTCTACTTATTGCATTTGAACTCCTAGTAGCTATAAAACCTGCACCATTTTCTCCTTCAAAAATAAAACCAATAGCAAACAGTAAACAATCTAGAGAAGATATCTGCTATTCTAAAGGAGAGAACTTTATTACACATCAATGCTGAATATGAGGGAGAATGAGTAAAAATTATTTTATTTATTTTTTATTCACGCAACTAGATTTTCCCATTTACAAGGGAAGTTAGATATCAAAATCAAACAATCTGGTAGTTGTATCACACAACCACAGCTAACTTGTCAAAGACTAAACAAAAATACATGGAGTTTAATTTGGGAGTCATCATTCTCTAGGGGGAGTGAGCCTACATGATTTTATATCTTTCTCAGTCACCAAGTTTGCCAGTTTCTTCTTCCTTTGCAACAACTTTCCTCTTTCCAATACTGCGATCTTGATCCTGTCCTCCTAAGTCTTATTTCATCACAGGTGGGCCTGTGTAGTAACATCTTGATCCTGTCCTCCTAAGTCTTATTTCATCACAGGTGGGCCTGTGTAGTAACATCTTATCAGATCATCCAATTTCTTGTCACTCTTTCACTTTGGATCCATCCTTCATACCACAATGTATTGATCTTTATAAAACCCTTTGTGCCATTCCCTGTGTTAAAGTCTATTTTTAATTGGCTCTCTATTCCCCAAAGGACAGGCTATATTTCTTGCACAGAAGGTTACCTGCCTTAATACACTATTCACCCACAAAGCAAGGTAATTTACTATTTACTGAATTTTGTAATTCTGGTGCCTCTGTAACTTGTGATCCCATGATTATATATTTCCAGAAAGTTGTCTTCCTTTCAACCTTACTTGTACAAACTGTTTGTCCTATAATATTCTACTCAAACACTTCCTATTCTATTAAGTCTTTTCTGATCCAAAGTAATTTCTCCCTCTCCTGTAATCTCATGGCAATCAATGAAATTACTTTGGTAGTTAATTACTTGTTGCCTAATTATAACTTCTCATTGCTGCTTTAAAAGTTAGTTTTATAACTTAACTCTTCAGTTAAATATTATATTTTCAATCCTATTTCCTGAACTCTATGATACACATTTATTCACTTTTGACATTTCAGAAACTGAGTGGATTTATGAATCTCAGCATGTTAAAAGACCACAGGACCACAGTGTAAGCACAAGCTCCTTAAAAACAGGCAGACAACACTGTCATCCTTATTTACAAGAGTGGCTCTCATGCCACTGTGCTCTGCTAGGGGAAGAAAACAACAGGTTGTCTCTACTCTAAATATTCCCAAGGTCTCTACTGTCAAATGTAAATGAACTACACACTAGGTTCTCTCAAAACTTCAGCCAGTATAACCCTGGGGTCAAAATGACCTCTGTGTGTTTTGTACAGATAGCATGTGAGGGAAATTAAGGCTCTATTATGCCACCTCCAGCTTGCTATCTGTCAAACTTCAGAATGGCTCTTAAGAGCTCTTACATATATATGAATGAAAAGGTATTGAATAATTGCCAAGGACACAGAGAGCACTCAGCAAAATCAAAAATCCCTTTAGCCACATCGGACAGAAGTGGTCCAGAAGTTGTTAGAAAAGTAGTATTACTGATCCAGATAAGCTGATGGGCTCATTTTAGTTTCCACAGAATCTGAAAGATCTATGTTTACTCTAGTTGAATTTTTATTTATTTTCGTTTCCTTTATCCCACGTACCCAATCTGTGGCTCTGTGTATGACTCTTAGAAGTCTAGAACAACTTCGGAATCCTTATACCCTAGTATTTTCATTACCTTCCTGATCTCTTCTGTCAGGCTGCCATCCATGTGCACTCCTGACAACTGACCTGAGAAATGACCACTGCTGGTTCTTTTTCAATAAACTGAACCCTTGTATGCCTTCATTGCAACAGGTAGCATACATCATAGTATGTATTAAGTGAAGACCTCAAAACATATCAACTATCCCTTAACAGAAAGTTCCTGACATTATTTTGTGCTGAGTCATACACAACAGCTAAACCAAATAAAGCCAACTCATCACCACATAACTGGTTTTCCCCTTCTCCACTAACAGGCTTAAGTCCGGAACTTTAGTAAGGTAGTTATTATTAGTACCCACCCGACTCCTACCAATGAAAAAAGGAAAAGGAAAAAAATTTGAGGCAAAGAGAAGTAACATGCCTATAGTCATAAAGCCAAGAAGCAGGAGTGCCAGAAACCAGAAACAGAACTGAGACAGCTTGATTTCAACAGTCAAGCTCTTAAATTCTGTGCTATTCTACTTCACTAAACACTACACTTGCAAGGCAAATTTTTTTTAAAATCAAATCATGTCCAATATCTTCACTTTGGAAATCAATTGCAGATCCTCCTCTTTTTTCACTTTTGTCCTCTCTCTTCTCCCATTTCTTCAGTATATGGCAGAAAATTTAAGGCAGCTCTTTGAGCTGAGAAATACTAAAGAAAGGGGGCTAAAAAGTACTAGCACAGAATTCAGAATATGTGAGTTCTAGGCCGGAGTCTGTCATTAATTAGGCAAACTGTCTAGCCAAATCCCAACATGTATTTTGTATCAACAGCACACATCCCAACCTAGCCAAATCTCACACTCTCTAAGTTTCTCCATCTATGAAGTAAAAGGACTGGATGTAAATAACAAACATAGCTTCTAGTTTTGAAAGTTCTATGATATTACAAAATGGGGAGAGAAGGAACAACAACAGAGACATGACTGTTTCATTCTGCAAACTGTATTATAAAGAGAAGAAAGAACCAGAGTGGAAATTTAGCAATTAGAAAAAATAAGCACTTAAACGCTACTCAACTGAATTTTGCTTCTTTTCCAAAAGTAACTACCACAATGTATTATACATAACCTGAAAATGGTCAGGATTTTTAAAAAATGGTAACTTCTGGCCAATGATGGTGCCTATAAACTTCTATTAGTGGTTGCCTATCAGTGAACTCATTTTTCAAATTAAGGAATGCAGAACTTTGTATCTCAAGGAAGTGTATCAACAAAAAGACTTTTCCTTTTTCCTGTGAGCCCTCTTATAACCACTAGCCTAGAGTATAAACTCCAGTGGTATTTCATCACTTTTGAGCTTATTACCTATCTCAGAGCTTAGCTGGGCAGCAGAGTTTAAGAGGGCAGGAAAACCAAGATGACCCGGCCCCTTGGAATTTCCATAAACTAAAATGATCAGACAATATTTTTGAAACAGAATTTACACATGAAGAAATATAAGCACAAAAATACATAAAGAAATACTAGATGTCTGGAGAAAATAACAATGGTGGTAATAATTAATAGCACATTTCATTCATTATATCAATAGATGAAATACTTCACAGCTATTATTATATTCCATCTTTACCAAAAGCCTAAGAAGTATGTATAAAATTATTATAACTTTAGAGGTGAGAAATCTGAGGCACAAAAAGGTGATGTAGCTTGTCCAAAGACACAGAGTGCAACTTTTCAGAGGCTATGATCTTAATAAAATTCTTCACTAAACAGTGTCATCAATCAGGGCAATAATTTGTAAAGCACAGAACAAAAGGTCTATTACCATTAACTAATACCACCATCATCTACTATAAGCTTCACCACCTTAAAACAACTTTGATTCTTTCCCCTCCTCAATTTCCAAGCATAATTAATCTAGTAAATCTAATGAGTCTTCCTTAATTTGATTATATTCAGTAACCATGTATAGAACATTCATTGTATATAAAGCATTGCACTAGACAGACTAAAATTTTTACATCAAAGTTTGTCAGATGACTTCTGCTTTCTCAAGAAACAAAAATTGAAGGGGAAAGGAAATCAATCTTAAGCCCTCTACAAATCGAAAAGAAGTAAAAGTATATTAAGCATGACTGAATGTAGCACATTTGCAAATGTATTCATTCATTTAAATTTGTTACATATAGATCTGGCTGATAAGTTTTGATATACATGGGATTAAGGCCAACACTTATGTAACACTCACTATGTACCAGACACTGCTGTAAGCACTGTACTGATCTAAGCACTACACACTGTACATAAATCTCACTTAATTCTCACAGCTTTACAAAGCAACTGTTATTTTCCCAATCACAGATGAGTAAATTGAGGTACAGTGAATTTAAATAACTTGTCCAGAATCACACATGTAGTAAGTGGCAGAGCGGGAATTCACACCCAGGTAGTCTGGCTCCAGTGTATGTACTCATATAACCACTGCCTCCCAAAGAAGGGGGTAAAAATCGGAAACTAGAATAAATCATTAACACTGTAGAAAATAAGAAAAATCATGATACTTTCTGGCCCTTATGCTGGTACAAATCTCAAATACAGAAAACATTTATTTGGAGGAAAGGATTTAAAAAAGGAAGGGAGGGGACAAACTCATTGATTAATTATACCTCTGCCCATGTCTCTATCATCTGAGATTAATCACTCCTTTCAGTCCCTGGTGCTTAAACTTTGATCACCACTTTCACAAATTTCTGAAAACAGAAGCACTATTCGGATCATGATGATGCTTCTGTCTGTTTATGTGTGTTTGTGTTTGTTCTGTACAGGTGGGTTGTAAGTAAAAGTGCAGAAACAAGGTCTCTAACAAAGGTAGAGAGGCCTGAGGTACACACCACAAACACTGTGTTACTTGTTTTTGAGGGTCTCAAACATATTTTATCTAATCTTCATCATTTCCTAAGAATGCTGACTATGTCTACCATTTCTTCTCTATCCATTGTTAGGTACAGTGTTTATTTTTGTGTCTGCTTAGCCAAAACTCTGCACTGAATGATGTGCTGTCGGTAGTTCTGATAACCAGAAATTCAACCAACCACTGTACAGTGAGGCTATTTTTCTGGTGGATTTGGGAAAGACAAGGCACACACACCAGACAAGAATTCTGCAACAGTGACTTCTCTTACTTCTGAAAGGATAGTATGTGATTAATTCAATGATAAGAAGTTTGTGGCCTCTTAATGATACAGTTCCAGTGGAACTCACTTATGCATCAAGGCTACTAGAGTGAACTGGAATCTTAGAATTAGATTTAAAGTCAGGAATTATTAGGCAAAAAAGTACATACAGCAAAAACTGCACTTAAAATGTTATTAAATAATGAATTCAACCTTCATGATTTGTGTAGGCAACTCTGTACACTAAAATGTATAGTAATACAGTATTAATAGAGTTCATGTGCCAAATATGGTTTTATAGTGCTGCAAAAAATTATTCTTTCTCCCTCATAGTCTTGAATGGGGAGAATAGCAACTCATATAGTTGAATTCATCTAAATTAAAAGCATATGTTTTATAACTTGACCAAACTATTCATTTTGAAGTTTTAAAATACCTTTGATCGCACACTATAAAAAGTTAAAAAAAATTTTTTAATAAAGTAAAATCAAATTATTTATTAAATGATGTAATTTTCTGTGATGGAAATGTGTTATTTATAAAGTATGGTAAAGTCTAAATAAATTTCATTCACATAATTTCTATAACGGTATCTGTAATTTCATTAAAGTTTAAAGTGACTTGTTAATAATTTTAGTAACAAAGTGTCAAAACTGGTTTTTAGCTAATACCGTTTATTTGTAAATTTTAAAAACTCAACATGTTAAAATACTCAGGAGAATAAAGCACTTTGTCCAACTGAGATTCTTATTAACAAAATCATATCCATCTATGCTTATGATTAGGAAAAACACGGTCAAGATGGTGAATTCTTTAGTAATAAAACTCAAAAAGTTGATAATATTCTCATAAAAGAGTGCTGAAGGTAGCTTCAAAGATAACCATAAATACCTCTCCTTGGTGAGAAGAGTTCAGGGGAGAAATAAATGGTATGAAATTATAACATCTTAACTAGCTCAAAATTATGACTGGGGCAGAAGGAGGAAAGTTAGTGGGAGAGAGGATTTTGATGGGAACAAAAAAAGAAAGAAATCACTGCTCTGATTGCTCAGCAGACAGGAAAAAAAATGTACATTTACACATACATACACACATGTATATATGAATATATATAGGGATATAAATATATATATTGTTGTATGGTAGACTGGGAATACCTTGAGATTAATCTGGATTTTTATAATAAAAAACAACTATAAAATCAATCTAATTCTTCTGTCTATACAATATACACTCAAAAAAAAAAGTAAAAAAACAGCATTCATCTTTGACTTATAGATCAAACAACAAACAGAAAAGCAAGATTTGCTTTGAAGTCTGTCTCTAAAGGAAAACTGAATTTCAGGATCATGAACTTTGTAGAGGTTTGAATATATTATTACAATTTATTCTCTGAAAATCGTATTCATTACTCAAGTAGAAAAAAATGGAAAACTTGAAAGAGAAGTAAACATAAGGTACAGAGGCACCATTTAATGCATTTTAAGAGATAACATGTTATCACATAGTAACTCAAGGCTCTGAAAGAAAATAATCCAATATTAATAAACAGTATTGTGTCCTCCAATACATAAAATTCCTACTTCAAAATCTAAACAGGAAACCTATCTTTCCTATTCACAGCATTATTTGAAAAATAATAAAAAAAAAACTTTTAAAGGTGGAAGAAAAGTTGGACATCAACCAGCTTAACTAATTACAATATAAAATATCATGTCCAAGATTGAATAGCAAATTCATAGTAGAGACAACAGTAAATCTAAGTCTCATGTTACCCAGGACAGTGCTCTTTACACAACAACCCAGCTTTCTCAGCACTGATTCCAGAAAGGGAAACACTAAAACCCATTTTTAACAACTCTCTCTATAGTTTCTTGCATTCCATATGACTATCCCAGATCTTCCTCAAAGTATTTTAAATAAATTAAACATATTTACAGCCAAATATAATAGCAAAACCACATATTTTAACACATATTTTCACTCAGCATTTTTCAATGCAAAACAGTGTAATCCACATGGAAGACCATGAATTCCTATCGTATTATTCAGGTTTTCTTCCACTTAAAACAATTTGCTTCTAGAGTTAAGTGCCCATAAAGTTTATGTTTGTCTATTTTCTCTTGGTTAATTCTGAGAGAAATAAGTAGTTCATTATTCATTCAAAGTATGACCTTTTGGAAAAGGTATCTCTTAACCTCACGAATTTACTGCAGAGTCTGGAACCACACAGTGTTTAATTTTATTGATTCTTTGGTCTAATTATCAACCTGTCAGTAGCATTTTAAAAAGTTTTGGGGGATTTTTTTGTTTGTTTATTGCTTGAAAAGGCTCTAACCTTTTAACCTTTCAGGGGGTAGAATATTAGTTTGGTCCTATTTTCTCTTAACTGCCAATCAAGAAATGTCATCTATTATATCTGTTTTGATATGCTTTCAAGAGATAGGGCTATAGGAATCCCTGATATAAATGACAACTGTAGCAAGAACAGGAAAGGGGTGACTGGAAGCTGGTACTCTGAAAGCTCTCAAAGCAAATAAACAATACAAGAAGAAAAATGTCTGTATCTGGAGAATACTTAGGCATTCAAAGCTCTTCCAACTTTAATAAAGAGTACTGTTAAGTAGTCAAGGTGTAGAAATAACACCTTTCCTTCATTGTAGGAGATAAAATAAACTCCCAAAGTATGATGGTTAATGAAAAGAATTAAACCTACTGTGAAGGTACTGGGTAATCTACTATAGCCCTATAGTAGAATATTATTATATAAAAGTAAGTTAATCTTCACTTCTCTTAAGAAACAGAATTCATATATGAATGAATGTACTTATTCTGTCAAATTATCGTTACAGTTTTAATCAAGGATTAATGAACAAACTTACTCTAGATGAGTCATAAGAGGGACTTGGTTGACTACTTGTTCCCCAAGATGTCGTACCTCCTCGTTCATCCATACCTAAGGAGAGAAGAAAATGAAAGATATAAATCCAAAAGGATACAATGACAGTTTCTGTATGGTATAGCAGAGAATATAAGTATATGCATTTGACTGAAACTGGCTGTGTATCAATCCTTGTCTCAGAAACCTGCAGAAGTAAGTTACAATGGAGTATCTTCATCAATGCTCTATACAATGCCCTATAGACAGTGCAAAATTTCAGAACTAAAATGGGTCTTTGGAGACTTTAAAATAGGGCATAACCTAGGTCTCTCCACCTCTTTCTCCCACCATTGCTACTCTTAAGAGTAGATGAACTGCCCAATTTTCTATAGTTGAGTACTGCCTCTATGAAAATATGTGAGGAAGGGTTAGAACATGAAGCAAGTCAAACAACTGCTCAAGTTAATAAACTATTTCTATCAGATTACTGATGAGATCTTCTTAACTGAAGACATCAAACTAAATTAAACTGCATCAACTCATATCAAATCAATGTTAGTTATATCAGAACTAAACAAAATGATGTGACAACTCATCCTTATAAAATCTCCTCTAAAATCTGACTCTAAATGCGTAGATTCACTCATAGGAAAACTGCAAAGGAAAACTCAAAGTGAGAAGGATTAGTAACCACTAACAAAAAAAACAGTTCACTGTGTTCCTTAATATACCTTCTGAAGCTCTGGCTCCATTATTTTCACCTTCCAATCAATCCCCAGAAAAAGTTGAAAAACTTGGAGATCTCTCAACCCATCCATTTCTCTCTTTTCTGTTTTGAGGACCAGACTTATTCATCCTTGACTTCTAACTGGATATACTTTCCCAACCCCTCTGAGTTTCTTTTTATGATGAAATACAAATGGCTGACTTTTTTGTTTCATTCTCGCATGAGAAAACTCTAGATGTTACAAAGACAACATTCTGTTAAGCTTAGAACCTTTTTTCCTTAAAAAAAAAATTCCTGGAAGTCCTCTGTGATTTCAATGAGAAGTGATCTATGATAAATCAAATACTACAAATTCTTCAGTAACTAGCAACAATTCCCAAGACTCTTTCACAGGGACAGAACTGCCAACTGAAGGAACAGGTGACAAAAGCAGGGAAAGAAAGTCAGTATCCAAAGTAGAATACACTAATTACTAGTTCAGTTGGTAGAACCCTAATTTATTCTTTTTAAGAATCTGTACTTTCTATCAAAAACAGTGTAGAGAAAAGATGGGTACCTACTATAGACAACACACCAGGCACAACTTCAAATGAATCAAAAGCTTTGAAAACACACAGATTACATCTGAAAAAACACAGTGTTTTGTTCATTCTTGGAGAAGTCTTATTAAAATTCTAGATTTAAGAAAGATTCGGAGTACCAGAGGAGCAGCCATCAAGTCCGGATCCAACGCTGGGCGCCCTGATGCCCTCCTGCCAGACGTGCACTCCCGATTCCTTTTGGTTCTAAGTCCAATATGGCAACTCCCAAGGATCAGCTGATTTAGCATCTTCTTAAGGAGGAACATGTCCCCCAGAGTAAGATTACAGTTGTAATCTTGGGGTTTGTGCTGTTGGCATGCCTTGTGCCATCAGTATCTTAATGAAGGACATAGCAGATGAAATTGCTCTCACTGATGTCATGGAAGACAAACTGAAGGGAGAGATGATGGATCTCCAACATGGCAGTCTTTTCCTTAGAACACCAAAAACTGTCTCTGGCAAAGACTATAATGTGACTGCAAACTCCAGGCTGGTAATTATCACAGCTGTGGCACATCAGCAAGAGGGAGAAAGCCATCTTAATTTGGTCCAACATAATGTAAACATCTTTAAATTCATCTTCCTAATATTGTAATGTACAGCCCAAACTGCAAGTTGCTTGTGGTTTCCAATCCAGTGGATATATTCTTGACCTATGTGGCTGGGAAGATGAATGGCTTTCCCCAAAACCATGTTATTGGAAGTGGTTACAATCTAGATTCAGCCCAGTTCTGCTACCTGATGGGGGAAAGGTTGGGAGCGTTCACCCCATTAAGCTGTCATGGGTGGGTCCCTGGGGAGCACAAAGACTCTAGTGTGCCTGTATAGAGTAGAGTAAATGTCCCTGAAGAATCTGCACCCTGAACTAGGCACTGATGCAGATAAAGAACAGTGGAAAGTGGTTCACAAACACGTGGTTGACAGTGTTTATGAAGTGACCAAACTGAAAGGCTAGACATCTTGGGCCAGTGGACTGGGTGGTAGATTTGGCAGAAAGTATAATGAAAAATGTTAGGTGGGTGCATCCAATTTCCACCATGATTAAAGGTCTCTATAGAATAAAAGATGACATCTTCTTTAGTGTTCCTTGCATCTTGGGACAGAATGGAATCTCAGATGTTGTGAAAGTGACTATGATTCCTAAAGAAGAGGCCTGTTTGAAGAATAGTACAGATATACTTTTGGGGATCCAGAAAGAGCTGCAGTTTTAAAGTCTTCTAATACCATCTTACTACTTCACTGTCTAGGCTACAACAGGATTTTAGTAGGAGGTTGCACATATTGTCCTTTTTATCTGACCTGTGACTAAAGAAGTAATGTCAGGACAGCCTAGGAAAAACATCAACTTCCTACAGTTAGAAATAAGAATGATTCATAAAACCCAGCAGTTATATCCTGATCCTGGATGGTACTTATCTTGTGTCGACCTGAACTGGTTGGTGCAAAATAGTTCCATTTTCTCAAGAGGCACCACTGCCAATGTTGCAGATGCTGCAGTTGCCCTTCAAACAAGATGTGTGTTTACTGTGTGTTATATAACTTCTGGTTCTTTAGCCAAGATGCTTAGTTCAACTTTTTTTTCTCCAATTAAGCACATCCTGGGATCCAATGTATAAATCCAATATTGCAAGTCTTGTGCATAACTGTTCTAAAGAAAAAATTTATTTTATGTACTATATGTATCAGAATAGTGTACACTGCCATGTAATATAAAAAGAAAACTACATAAATAACACAGCCAACTATCCAAGTGTCATACCAACTAAAACACCAAATAAACCTTGAACAGCGAAAAAACAAAGAAAGATTCTACAAGTTTGGGGAGTATCACATAAAAAAATACTTTGTTACCATTTCTCCAGTATCCAATTACCTGTGAGCTATTTTCCAAGCATTACCTTTGCAATCAACACTGCAGAACAGCAGATAGGATTCCTACGAGATCTAATCTAAGACAAAGACTACTATTAACCTACAAAATCCATTACTATAAAATTACTTATGAAATTGCAAAGAGTTTCATGAAAAGTTTTATTTAAAAAGATTATGCTTTCCATTTGTAATTTATTTTTCTATCAGTTAAGATTTTTTAAAATATTACACAGCCAAAAAGCAAAAGTAAACTTGCTCCTGAAGGCAGGGTCTCAAATATTTGTACACCCATGTTCACAGCATCATTATTTACAATAGCAAAAATGTAGAAGCAACTCCAGTGTCCACTAACAGATGAACGAATTTTTAAAAAATTTTAAAACACACACACACATACATACACAATAGAAAATTATTCAGCCTTTAAAAAGGAAGGAAATCCTTACACATGCTACAACCTGAGGCCATTACTTTAAGTGAAATAAGCCACTCTCAAAAGGACAAATATGGTATGGTTCCACTTATATGAGGTACCTAGGGTAGTCAAATCCATAGAAACAAAAAACAGAATGGTGGGCCTGGAGGTAGGGGCAAACATAACTTTCAATGAACATTTAGAACATACAGTGCAAACTTATTTGATCATCCTATTCTAATGAAAACAATTCATTTTATGGCTGAATTGTCTTATATCAAATAATTAATATTGATATTTTAAATACATTTGTAACAGAAAATATAGAAAAGATAGGTGCCTACTGCAGAAAATGTATCAGACAAAATTTTCAAGTGATAACTGAAATTCTGTGAAAATATATACTCAATACTTTTCAGAAAGAAAAGATCAATTAAACAAAATGGTAATTAACAAGCCATCAGCTAAAGAGTACTACATACCAGTGACACTGGACATGCAGGGGGCTCAAAGGATGCTATGCAATATCGTAGGGTTTAGGGTTTAAACCTAGAGCTCTATAGTTTTATTGTTAATGTAGCCAGACTCTGAGTAGAAGGTTGTGGCTGGCACTGACAAAGGCAAGAGTCATCCTTCAGCATCAATGACTTCTTTCTGCTGAAGACAATGGCTGTACAAACATAGAATAATGACAGGAATAATAAACTTTCTAAAGCTATAGCCATAACACCAAGGTAACCAGGAAAAAAAATTACATACAGAAAATAAACTTACTACAGAAATTATACAAATTGATCGAAATCTGAAAAACATTATCAGTAAGAAAATACATCACAGTTGCAATAGTGATTAGAAGGAAATTTCTGTTAAGATATGTCTGAATCGCCATTGTCATATATTTTCCTTCCTTCCTACTTCTAGTTTATGCATGCCAATTTGGTAATTTTTGAGATGCTAGTTCCTCAGCTGACAGATTAAAATGGTAGACGTTAACAGAAAGTTTAAATAATTAAATGGTATAAACACTTTGAGCCTTGTTTAACTTTCTAATTAATCTATACTATTTCTATTCAACAAAAGTAAAAGGGTTAATCAATAATAGATTTAAATGATATTTTTCTTTCTTAATCTTTTATATACAGACTCTCTTAAGTACCTGTTTTTCTGAATGGAATGAATTAAAAACAATACATATTTTGATTCCATGTCCTCATTCTAAAAGGCATGCTATTTTTAATTTAATATTTTCCAGAAAAGAAGAAACATTAAATTTTAGACCCTACATCTAAAAACAATGGCTTGTTAATTCTATGAAACAATCTGCTTCCTTCTTTTGTAAAACATTTAATAGGAAAAGTAACTGAAAGCAAATCATAAATGACTACACATAAGGCACTTCCCTAAGATGCTGAGGGTCTGGAGAAAGAATAAAAGGTGGAACCAAGTTTTTGAGGTGTCAGAGAGCAAGACTTTTGGAGGAGGAAGTAAACTTGGCAAAGTTCAACATCTGGCATTACTTTCTTTTCTATGAAGAACTAAGATATTAATTAGTCTACCTGCTCTCTACACTATCACCATCTTTTTTGACCTAAAGTGCTCTCTTTCTTGAGTCAGTATAAAATTATCTCACAGTTTCTATCCTATCCCTTCTTTCACTCTCCTAGCACAGGGTCTTAGAGACTTCTCTAGGTTTTTAACCATTAGAAAAAATTGGAAACAGATTTTGGTGGGGGGGGTGACATTTTTATACCCCATACACCTATTTTCCCACTGATCTGGGACTCCTATGAGCTCGAACAGTACAGAGTTTGTGTATATAAAGCATTATTCAAGGTTTGGTGAGACTCAGACAAGACCTAGCTGGAGGTAAAAGGGGTCAATAAGGAGCAAAGCTGCTGACCAGCTCCTTCTCTCCCACCTGCCACCACCAGACCTACCACCGAAGACTCTAGACTACAACTACTATTAAGGGAGAAACAGATCTGGAACTGGGAAAATATTTCAGGTAATAATGAGAAGTGAGTGGAGAAGGAATGAAAGAAAAGGGGGGGTGCAAAACAAAGAATGGAGAGAAGAGTAGTTAGGATATCTCTGCACCAAAGCTGGTTAAAAAAAAAGTCAATATAGCCATTTTGCTTGGTATTATGCCTGAGGGTCTACCTCTATGGAAAAGGAACATACATGAACTTGAAAGCCTGAGCACAGGGGATTATGTACCTCTCTCTCACTCTGTCTCTGTCACACACACACACACACACACACACACACACAGCTTTTGGTAGCAATGAAATCAAGTTTTTCTTATTCTAGCAAGTAAAATGTACTTCAATAATATCAACTCCTAACACTGTTATAAATAAGGAAAGATAATGAACTTTGCAGGACTGCCACCTGCTATAGGGTGATTCAACAGATGATTTGATAAAAGAAATCTGATTGGAGACAACTATGTTGGATAACAAAGCTATGGGTGTGTCTCTTCAATAGTTTCTTCATACTATTTTATTTGTGTGGAGTAATGATATTCCTTTAGATAAGGCTCAAAGGCTACAATAAACTACAAAAAAATATACACCTAAAAACCCACCACCACCATTTTTATTGCACATTTTAGATTTTCAGATACTCATGGTAAAAATCTACCAATGTGTTTTTCCAGAAATTCAGTATGAGATAGAATCAATTAGAATATAATGTCAAATCCTTTGTCTTTATCTATACATTAATGAAAAACAAATAGAGAAAAACTATGGAAATACTGAAACTGTAAGGAAATTTAAGAGAAGTTAAGAACTGCTGCTTCATCTGAAGTATAAAACATTGGTTAAAGAGTTTTATTTAATAAAAATTGAGATTCTTACAATGAACTGTCAAATAAAACAGTTTAATCCTTTTTAAAGTAAAAAGATTAGAAGGAAGCACCTTTTCAGATCATCTTTTAAAATTCAAGTGCAATTTCTGTTTGGTATGGTTGAGAAGAAAGATTTACAAGTAAGGGTATTCTAGTGCCAAAGTACACTATAAGTACTAAATAAGTACACTAGAGTAAGGTAATTAAACACATGGCTAATTTCAAGAAAATGACAAATCTTGAAAATAACTTTCAAATAGTTATTGGCCACATCACTGTATATGAATATCCTATAAAGATATAATTAAACAGGATGTTTCAGTGACTTAATCAAAGAAGTGAGAGTAGAAGGTCATAAAGAAAAGGCAGAGGTCTATGTGTTTAAGAAAAATAGAAAATGCCTAATGGCAGACTTTGAAACTAAGTTCTCAGAGGGCAGGCAGGTATTTTGTACCACCTTGGGAACTGTCCAGCAATCTGGTATGTTGAGGTTTGCCCCGACTGTCTGAAGAGAAATTCTAACCCTGACAAAGCTCTAAAGACATCCCCCAAAGCCCCCTAAACCAGCTGCCAAATTTCTGGAAAGAAAAGCCCTCCCACTGCACCTGAGAACCTGAGGAGCAACCGCAATATTCCTCTCTAAGTAACAAAGCACTGCACCGTGAACAATACTGCCAGGTGTTTTCTTCCATATAGGCACGAAGGACAACACACTTTTTAAAAAGGCTTGGTGCCTCTTCTTCAACTGTGGATAAGGCTCAGCAAAAAATGTCCCTACTCAGTCTGTCGATGGTATAATCCTATTAGATCTACCATATAAACATTTTCAAAGTCTGTGACTCACTATTTTTAACACGATCATTTTAGTCCAAGCCACCATCTACCTGTATTATGGCAACAGACTTTTAAAGGGTCTCCTTCTTCTTGCCCCTTCCACAGAGTGTACTCTCTATAAAGGAACTAAAAATGAACTTTTCAAAACGACTCAAATCATGTCAATCCTATGCTCAAAACCTACCCATCTCACTCAGAATTAAATCCACTGGTCTATAATGTTGCATGGGTTCTGCCCCCTCCTCTCTAACTAATCATCTCCTACTAATCATTCTCTTATATCACTGTACTTGAACAACATGCACCCCTGATTTTGCTCAAACACACCCAGCATGCTTCCTCCACAGGGCCTTATCCCTCATTCTTTCCTCTTCACAAAATGCTTCCCCCAGATATCTGAATGGTCTGTTCCCCTAATTTTCTCCAAGTCTCAGTTCAAATGTCGGCTCATGGGTGGACATATACTGTTTTCCCCCAATAGACTGAAAGCTCCAATGAAAACAAGGATGTAGTCTCTTTTGTTCAATGTTATATGTTCTGTGCCTGGAACAATGCCTGACACACAGTGGGTACTAATAAATATTTGTGGAAGAAATAAATGTATGAAGTTAAATTAATATAATCGGTTTAATAAAAATGGTGCTGAAACTGGTCCCCTGTTAGCTTATCTTTCCTCTTTAGACAATAATCAAAACCAATATTCTATAGTTTGAAAATTCCAGTGAGAAGCAGTTAAAGACTGTAAATGACTCTATGAACTAGACAAGTAAGTATCCCCAAAGAGCCAAAATTACAAAGTTTTAGAGAAACCTAAATCCTCACTAGGCTTGGTGGCTAAACCACACACAGACGTTAAGTACCACAGCTCTGAAATGACCTCAACACATGTGCTAAGAAAAATCAATTTGTATTCACTATAGTACAGCCTAAAGTACACAGCTATAAAAGTAATTTTAAATAAAAAATGTTTCCAAAAGTTTCGTATAGTCCACATGATGTGACATTTACAAATGTGGTTAGAAATATAATGATTCTCTTAAATTTGGTAACACTTCTTTCAAATTCCCTTAACTGGTCAGTTACTCATTGTATTAATTTCTACCTTGGCAGTATTTCAAGTAACTATCCCATCTGTTCTCTTCACATACACAGTACTCTGGTTCAGGTTCTGTGTACTACTTATTCTTCTACTATGTTCCCATTCCCATCTGCAGTTAACACTGCCAGCACACTTATCACGCTATAAACACAAGTCGGATCACATCCATTCACTTTTCAAATGTGATCTTCTGCTGCTTCAGGAATAACATTCGCACTCTTGAGCATGGCATTTTTCAAAGAGGCGTCAACCTACTTTTTCCGCTTCAGTGTGTACTATATCCCTCTGAAAACGCAATGCTCCAGCCTCATCAAGACATTAATCACTCCTCAAACATGCCAAGACTTGTCACACATTCATATTCCACTCCTACTGTTACCTAGCCCTAGAATGTCCACCCTTATCTTTCCCCCAAACTACTGAGTTTCTAATTTTGAATCAGACTAAGATCAAATGTCCCCTCCTCTGAGAATTGTCCTCCATCAATTAGGTCTAAATTAATCACACTTCTTCACAAAGTAATTTGCATTTATTTTGTCTTCAACACTGATAGTTGTTTTCATGTATATCCTACCAATAAAACTTTGTGAACATGTCTTATTCATCTCTCTGTTTCTCTGGTACCCAGCAGAAGTGTGGTATTCTGCATTCCAATGATTACTGAATGGTTAAAGAACATAGAAAGTTAGGGCATTCACATGACAGTCTGTCATAAGAATTCAGTAACTAAAGATGGGTTAAAAAAATACCCAAAATAGAACAGTGATATCTAGCAATTTAAGTAGATCTTCAAGAATTAGTAAATAATAATCACTATTATTTTTAAGTATTGTTTTTTAAAAAAAATTACTTTTAAACAGATTGAAAATATGTTGGAGAAAATTTCAAAACTGAACTACTAAGCTCAGCTTCCAACATGATGCAGCAAATTCTTACAGACAGCGACTATAAATCCTGGAGAACAAATATAAATATAAAACAACTACCTCAAGGCTCTACCTTAAGAGTAAACCTAAAGGGTCTAACTAGAGAATGAACAAAACCAGGCTGATTGTGGATGGTAATATAAACTCAGAAGAAGAGACCATAATGAGTGAACATTTTAGGGATCAGTACAGGTGAGTTTCCTATTTTAAAGCTTTATTCTGCAGACAAGCAGCAGCCACAGTATGCAAGAACTAAAATTCCAACAGAAAACTTACTGTCTTTCTGGCTTGAAGGAAAAAAGGACAGAGCAGGACAACCATAATCACCAGAAATTAAGGACAGAATCCCAAAAAGAAGAGAGGCAGAAAAGAGGAGTCCCAAATTTTTGGCCTCTCTCTCTCTCTCTCTCTGCTGAAGTCTTTGGCAGAGCCCTAAGGCACAAGTTCACAGGGCAGTTTGGAGCTGAAAGAATCAACTCAAATTGAGATATGAGCAGCTATCAACCTCAGGCGAGATAAGAGTTTTCACTTTGAGTCCAATCCAATCAATGCTCACTAAAACAAAGATAACAAAACTCTTCGGAGAAACACGAAAGAAACCAAAATTTCCACAAATAACATTCACAGTATCTATAATACAACCCAAAATTCCTTGACAGTGAAATGTGATCCAATCTCAAGGAAAAAGATTTGAAGAGGCCAAATTCAAGATGACCAAGATACTGAGATTTTTTTCCAGACAAGAGCATTAAACCAGATACCTTAACTACACATAACAAATGAACTAAAGGACATATGCTCATAATGAACAAAAAGACTGGAAATCTCACAGAGAAAAACACACACACACACATACACACACACAAACCAAATGAAAATTTTAGAAATAAAAATTAAAATATCAAAAATCTAAATAAAACTCTTGGATGGGTTTAAGAAAGGAATGGAGATAACAGAGTAAAGTGTGAATGAACTTGATGACAGATGAATAGAAATAATTCAATCTGGTAAAAAGAGAAAAAATTAAAAGACAGTGAACAGGTCTTAGAGACCTAAAGGAAGACACTGACAAGTCTAACATAGACATAATGTGAAAACAAAGAAAATATGGCAGGAAAAAATTTTTTGAAAAAATAATGGCCAAAAAATTCACAAACATGGTTAAGAGACACAAATTTAAGGACACTCAGTAAACACAAACAGGATAAATATTAAGAAAATCATGTCTAGGTATACCATAGTCAAACTTTTGATAACCGAAAATACAGAGAAAATCTTGAGACAGGAGCTGAGCTAAAAGCAGTCAAAAGCAGAATAGAGAATACAGAGGAATGAATAAATGACTTAGAAGACAGGATAACAGAACTCCCTCAATTAGAATAGCAGGCAGAAAAGCAAGTAAAAACCAAAGAAAGCAATATAAGGGACCTATGGGATAATATAAAGCATGCCAACCTACACATAATAGGGGTCCCAAAAGGAGAACAAAGAGAAAGGGGGATTGAAAATATATTTGAAGCATGACTGAAAACTTTCCAAACGTAAAGAAGGAAACAGATAATCAAGTACAGGAACCACAGAGGGTCTCAAACAAGAAGAACCCCAACAGATCTACACAAGACATATTATAAATAAGATGGCCAAGATTCTAAAGGTAGCAAGAGAAAAACAAAGAGTTGGTTACAAGGAACCCCCATAAGGCTTTCAGCTGATTTCTCTACACAAACACTGCTGGCCAGAAGGGAGTGGCAAGTTATACCCAAAGTCCTAAATGAGAAAAAGCTGCAACCAACTCTATCCCGCAAGACTATTCTTTAGAATAGAAGGAGAGAGAAAAAATTTCACAGACAAGCAAAAACCAGGAGAGTTCAGCTAAACCTGTCCTAAAAGAAATATTGAAAGGTCTACCCTAAATAAAAAAGAAGCAGGAAGCTACAGAAATGAGAAAACCATAACTGGAAATGTGATAACTACAATGAGTTGCATTAGAATAAACATGAAGGTGTAAAGGACATCAAAATCATTAAAGGTGGGAGAGGGGAGCAAGAAAATATACATTTCTTTTCCTTTTTTTCATTCTTTTTAGGATATGTTTGAACTTATATGACTATCAGTTTAAGGGGTGAAACTGAAAGGGGTGGGAAGAAATAAATTAGGAGTTCAAGATTTGCAGATACTATTATATATAAAATAGTTAAACAACAAGTTTATACTGTATAGCACAGGGAACTATATTCAATATCTTGTAGTAACCTGTAACGAAAAAGAATATGAAAATGAATATATGTATGTATATGTATGACTGAACTATTATGCTATACACCAGAAATTGACACGATATTGTAAACCGACTATACTTCAATTTTTAAAAAATGGAAATAAAATGAATACATTTTTGAAAAAGAATTAAGAATTTGTTGCCAGCAAAACTGCAGTACAATAAATACTAAAGGTTCTTCAAGCAGAAGGAAATATTATCTGAGAGGAACTTGTCTCTTGAGAAAGGAAAGAACATCAGAAATAGTAAATAGAAGACACTGTTTTTCCTTTCAACGTCTTTAACACAATTATTTATATAAAACTTGTAATATTCTCTCACAGCAGTAGCAATGTATCTAGCTGTAATAATATGTTAAATATAGCATAAATGAAGGCAGAAGTAGGGGTAAATAGACCTAACGTTTCAACATTTCTACATTCTATGTGAATTGATATAATATTAACTCTAAATAGACCGAAAAAAGTTAACGATGTACATTAATCTTAGAGAAACTACCAATGTGGTGGGGAAGAAAGCAAAGTCATCACTAAATGTCAACTAATAAATTAAAATGGAGTCCAAAGAAACAGCCAAATCCAAAAGGAAGAAGTGCAGTTGACAATGGATAGAAAAAACAGAAAACAAATTAATAGACCTAAATCCAACCGTACAATAAAACATTCTTTTTTGCCTAGGGAGGAAAACAAACAGAGAAGCAATCAAATAGATACTACTCCTTTCAATGACAACACACCTCATTGCTCTGTGAGCTCATAAAGTTCATGCTGTTGCTCTTCTTCAACAAGACAATTGTATTTGGGTAAGGTGGTGGGAAAAGGAAGATGAAAACATTACATGCAACTTACACAGAAAGCAAAAAACATACAGTACCATATCACTGTGAAAACTGCATACAGAGATTTTTCGTTTGTTTTTATGGTACCCATTAGGATCATAAGTCAATACCAATAAAGCAGCTTCTGCATAACTATCAAGTACATTTTGGTGGATTTTTTGCTGATTACCTAACACAATGTGCTATTTAAAAACAGCTGTGTGAGCAATTACTATTCTTAACTTAATTCCACAAACAATTCTATTCATTTCCTGTAATGAGGCCTGTGTACTCCGCACATTCAAGTCTTAGACCATTAATTCCTGTAATGGCAACACACTGCTTCTCCCAAAGGAACTCCCTAAGAATTTTTCCTTTTTATTTTCCTTATATTTTAAAATCTCTTCCTCATATACTCTTCAAACTACCATTCGTTTCTTTCTAGACTCACAGAAGGAAAGTTTATACTGACCATCGTCAGTCCTTTCAATTTATGCACTCCCTCATCAATGAGTCTCTTGCTAATATCTAGCCTTTTCCTAGACCAAACCAGCAGAACCCAATACCAGGCACAAAGATAAAATTGAACTCTCTCAGGTCATTATAGGTTATCCTAATCACAAAGTAGAAAGGCCCCTTCTTGGTTTTCATTTCTTAGTTCTCTAAAGCAAACGCCCACAAACTTCTCATGTAAACAGCCAGACAGTAAATACTTTAGGTTTGTGGGCCATACACTCTCTTTACCACCTACTGAACTCTACTACTATAGCACAAAAACAGACATATGCAAATATAAATAAATAAAGAGTAGCTGTGCTCCAATAAAATTTTATTTACAAAAACAGACAATGAACATGAAACACTGCTATGGCATTCAATCCTTTTATCACCTTGCCTCTCTGGAATTTGCTGACACTAACCTTTGAGCTCCTATTCCGTTTATCAATCATTTCCTCTTCTGTGTGAAAAACTAAAAGTACCTGCTCTTCATTCTAAGTCCTTCTCATTTTATGCTCTACCCCTTGGACCGCTCATGCAGTTTTATGATTTTTGACTACCCTATTTGAATGATCAATCTCCAAATGCATACTCCCAGCTTGAAGCTTAGTTTTGTATTTTGTGTCTTAAATCATTGAATTCCTGCTGGAAGCTTTCATTTGGGTCTCCTGTCATCATCTCAAACTCATCATATATTAAACTAAACTTAAACTTTTCATATACCTTTCACCTACTCCTCAAATGCCTTTTGACCCTAATAATTAATATTTCTAATACTAAAGTAGCACTATAATAGTTCAGGTAAACTAGACTTGTAAATGGGCATCATCTTTGAATGTCTCTTCTCCTCCATCTCCACTATCCCTATACTGAATACTCTTTACGAATGTCTCCTGAGGCAGCTTTTCCATTCCTACTAACACCTTTTTTTTTCCGAGGCTTTCATGGACTCTTTTGCTTATACTTTTACTAGAACCTCTCTGAATCTTCTTAAAACACTATTTCAAAATACTTCATCTGCTTATGATATGCTGCCAGTGTAATCTTCCTATAAGAATCTTTCAAAACACATTATCTCCAGATTTTACAACTGCCAACAAAATAAATCCCAAATTCTTCAACCTGAAACTGAGTATTTACTCATCTGTTCTACAAATGCTTGTTATGAACTGTGCTAGGTTTTTGTCCCTCCTACATTTAAAGCCTTTAGAAACCCAGGTACAACTGCCTCACCCTCTTCCAACCCTAACAGTCAAAACCATGAATTACCTACTATGGCATACATAGTGTCATCATCTTGGGACCACTTTAGGCACTACTGATACAGCAATGCACATGACACAGAGACCCTGCTCTCGAGCTGTCATTCAGTATTCTGCATTCAAACTCTCAATTGTAACCATGAGACATACTCACTGTACATAGTATTAGTCAGGAACATTGCTCTTATTACTTCTCTTAGCACTTCCATCTCCTCTACATTTAATTAAGTCTTATTGATTTAATGTTCACTTTAAATTCCACCTCTGCTATACAACATGCCCAACCTCTTTAATACTTACACTTACATTGCATAATATAGAAGTTACATTGTTCTTAATGAACACCATCCAATGTGTGGTCTCAAATTAATTTAAAAGCAAAAACCACTTTCAGCTCTGTGTTACCTACAGTGTTGAACACATAGAAGATGTTCAGTGAAAAAGTTTTTATATACAAAATGACACTGCTAATTAATATAAAGACATGTTCTCTAGTAGCAGCTACAGCTTTTTATTTATCTTCTGCAGTTTCATATATTTTTTATATATTTATTTATATTCACCTTCTTCAGTCCCACTGATGAACAGGGAGTCTTTTTCTGCAAAGGAGCCTTCATAAAGGATGCAACTGATGACCAAAGCACAGCATCAAGAAGACAATGAACTGAAACTCCAGACATTAGCACAGCGCTCTAAAATGGAGTGAACTAAACCTTTCCTGTTCACACGCATGTGTATTTGTTACAGTAATATGCAAGCAAAAATTACTGCCATGTACAGATTTCTAAATTTTGAATTCTCTTAATCAGTGTCCAGCCCTTAAAAAATTGAATTATACTTATTTAAAAACATCTACAACTTCTAAATATGAATAACTACATCAAAATGCTACCCACCATCCAACTTTTGGAGCTATTAAACTAGTGAAAAAGTTATGTATAAAATGTAATAAAGTACATCACTCTTGAAATCTTTAACTCAAGAGTATTTTTAGTTTCAAAATAGAGGACTTCTTATCAAAATTATCAGAAATCAAAAATACATATTAAAAATGACCTCTATTATATAAAAGAATATAATCTTGACAGAAAAATAAGATATGAACCCCAAATCTTACATATTGCCTGTGGGCATGTAAAATGATACCCTGTGGGAAATTAGCAGTTTTTTAAAAGGTAAAAATACATATATCCTTTGACACAACACTACTATTCCTAGGTATTTACCCATGACAAAGTGAGAAAAAAGAACACTCACAAAGAGTCTTCTACACAAATATTAAAGATAATATTCATCAGAATGAAAACTGGAAACAATCCAGGTGACCATCAATAAAGATGAATAAAGGAACTGAGGTTTACTCACTCAGTGCAATACTGTTCAGCAATACAAAGAAACACGCTAGTGGTGCACACAACGACATGCATACATTTTGAAAACATGCTTAAGGTATCAGATACAGAAGATTTATTTCATTTATATATTGACCTGGAAAACAAACAAAATCACAGTAATAAAAATACTGTGGTTGCTTCTTAGGTAGAGAATTGGCTAGGATGGAGTACAAATGATACATGTGGGGTGAGGAAAATGTTTTATAAAATAACAAAATGTTCCAGTGAGCATTTTCCTGGGGCTATTCAACTGAAAATAACAATTATAAACTGTGAACCCAATTTTCAAAATCAACTGTTTGAAGGCAAGCAAAAGTGAACACAAGTAGGCAGAAATCGAAAAGGATCTGATAAGTGAAAAAAACAAAACCAGACTCACTATGTAAGATCCAAATCTATATGATTTTTCAATGAGGACACTTATCAATGGCCATGTAGTGGTTAGACAAGGAGAAAGCCACTATCTTCTTTCCTTAAGGAGCCAGAAAATGGAATTTGGAAATTGTGGCTGGAAATTAAGGTGGGAAACACAGAAAGGAAAATGTCATATCTAGGTTTCAGCTCCAGCTGCTGGGTACTACTTAACAAAGCATTAGATCAAGTCTCAAGATAATCAACCAAAAACATAAAGTAACTACTTACAAATAACATAAAAACGTCTTATTTTACAAAGCAAAAACAAAACTTTGCAGAAGAAGAAATACTAAAACCTCTACAATATATCTTCTATATTTTTCATAAAATAAAAAATTAATAGTTGTGTGGAGAGATTAAAATGTGGCCTAAAGCCTAGGAAACCAATTCCATACAGACATCTCTCAAGATGACACGGATGTTGGAATAAGCAGGGAAGGATTTTAAAGCATCTATTATAAGTATCCAAAGACTTTATACTCAGTAAAGTATTTGAAAATGGAAATTCTACAATTTAAAATTAACAAAATCTGAAATAAAAAATATGTTGAATAATCTTAACAATGAACTGGAACCAGAAGAAGAAATGCGAAGTCAAACTGAACAGGAAAAATACTGGGAAAAAAGAATGGTGCCTTAGCTACCTGCTAGACCATATTAAATGTCCTAAAATACATGTAATTTGAGCATCAGAAGTAAAACAGAGGAAAAAGTTAGGTAGAATATATATGTAGAAAATAATTTGCAAAAATTTCCCGAAATCAGTGAAAAATATCAACTTGAATGCAAATCTGGTGAGTTCAATTTGTGGTCATTTACCTCCATTACAATTTATGTTAAGCATCTCCATTAAGCTACTCAAATTATTATTTCTGGATAGTTTTAAGTATATGAAATCATTATCTTGTTCAGTTGTTTTGAAAACAAGATGGTAATCAAGATACAAATAGAAGAGAGCCTAACCTAACAGAACGGTTTATAGAACCACTTCCTTGCTAACCCTGAAGTCCAGGCAAAGGGCTAAAATCTCACAATATTGTTCTGTAAACATCTATGATGAAATAGTCTGTTTGTACTCCTCAGTATAATTTTAAACATTTTCTAAATGTCATCAGAATGTCTTTTAAGTAGTAATGTCAATGGTAAAATGCTGGCAAAATAGTCTTAGTTGGCAATATTTCCTGAAGGTGGAACCCATTCATTCCAATTTTGTTCTGTGGCTTTTGGCTGAGTTAGTCATGATCATTTCCTTAAAACCTTCAACTCAAAGACGATGTAAAGATAAAAATCGAACTAGTTTAAACAGATTTCTGCTGATGAGCAATGAACTAGACTTAGCTTCTTGACCTCCTCATTTATGTCATTAACAAGATGGGGGAAAGATGGGTAAAGTATCAGGGGTTTATAAATTGTTCAGAGCTGCTTCAGGAGAGAAAAAGAAAAGAAAATCACTATACTTTAACAGATCTCTGTCTTCCACCAACTCAGCAAGTAAATACATACTCAATTTTAAGCAATATATCCCCTTACTAATCTCAAAATGAAAAGGTTTGAAATGCATTGGTTTACCCAGTTCTATATCCACATACAATATCAAATATCTTAGTTGTCTGGTTATTCGTCTCACCTCTTCTAAATATCTGAATCTTTGGTCTAGTTATTCCCCTAGACTTTTTTAAAACAGCATTCCTCTCTTTGATCAGATTGGCTTCCAAATCTGCTATCCCAGAAAAACCTTTCCATTTCTCCCTTGGTGTGCCTTCAGTAAGAGAAAGTTGTTTATTGACAGAGTGACAAAAAATTCGGCATATTCTAAACATTTAGTGTATTTATTTCAGAAATTTAAAAGTACCAGAAAAATGGAACTAGCTGATTTCCTTCCACACTCAATATCTCTAAATTAGTCTCTGACTTTGTCCTTTCAGCTCAACAAAGCATTATGAGGAAACTACCAAAGCTGTATCAGGAAAATATGCTTTACAGCCAACTGGACCCAAGTGGCAATCCAGGGCCTTTCTATTTACCAGGTATGTGATTACTCTAAGTCTGTTTCTTCTTCTATAAAATGGGGTTTAATAATAGTGTATAACTCATAGACTGAGTATGGGAATTCAGTAAGATGATACTTATTAGGCACTTAATACAGTGTCTGTCACAAAAAAATGCTTGATAAAGGTAAGGTGTCCGAAACTGCAGGGAAGGCCTTTTCATCTCACTATTAGAAAACTCATTTAGTAATCTTGCCACTTGAGGAAATTTGTGGAAGGTGGGAATCTGCTCTTTAATGAAGTGACAGGATCTAAGTTGTATTTCCCATTTGTGGTAATTCCTCTTCCTCTCTGACTGGAATAATGATAGCCTGATGGGGCAGTAATCTGTGTTTAAAACTCCTCATGAATGACTGTTCATCGTAAATGACATCATCTCTCAAAGTATGACCACAGAGTAGAACACTGACACAATGCAGTGTACACTGTAAAGGTACTCAGGCTGCAAGGGCATTCAAGTTTATGCCAAATCAACTTCATTTTTTTACCTGCTTTTATGAGACAAAAATAAAAGACAATAAAAAAGAAATAGTATAGTCAGCCTTCTGTATCTGCAGGCTCTGCAGCTGCAAATTCAACCAATCATGGATGGAAAAATATTTGGAAAAAAGTTCCAGAAAGTTCCAAAAAGCAAAACTTGAATTTGCTGTGCACTGGCAACTATTTACATAGACAACATTTATACTGTATTAGGTATTACAGGTAATCAAGAGATGATTGAAAGTACATGGGAAGATGCGTGTAGGTTACAAGAAAGTATGCCATTTTACAGAAAGGAGTTCAGCATTCATGGATTATGACATTCCAGGAAGGTCCTGGAATCAATCCCCACAGATACTGATGGACGGCTGTATCTTCATGTAACAGGGGAATGGAGGAAGGATTCAAGATAGTAGGTCAAACATAGTTCAAATTGTATGATTTATATGTCACATCTTTTTCTTTGCCTCCGTTTCCTCATTTGTGAAAATCAGATAACAATGGTACCTACTTAAATGAGAGAGCATATAAAACGGTTGGAAAGTATCTTGCATGTAGTAGTTTCTAAGTGTTTACAATTATCTATCTTCACAAAACCATTTCCCTGCAATGTTTCAGTGAGTTATCGTTCAAAGATTAAGGTAACATATGATAGAAAATACCATGTCACTGTTTTGCACAATTATTTACATATACCTGCTTCCACAATATAACAATTTCTGAGCGTGGAATTATTCAACAAGTAGAATGTATGCCCTGGAAGAGTTTACCTAATCAACAAAAAGTTCATTAAAATAAAAATAATTAAGCAATAATGTAAGAAGTGTTAAACTGTACTTTATTTTAAAAATCCACAGATAAATTCTAAGACAATAAAAAATTTAAAACAGTAGAGTCATGTGGCTCATTACTGTACAGATTTAATGTAACATGTTCTGACTCATGTCTATGTTAATCTCTGTGCAATATCACAATTACTAATCCTACTTTCTCCTCCTAGCAACTATCATCTCTGCTTTTATATTTTTCCCATTTAGTTTAAAAGCTTTTTCTTTCTGCTTCCAATTTGAAAGTGTCCAATCTAAATGTACAAAATATTTTACCTTATTTTCCTCTTTTATCTATTAACCTTCTTTAAATAAAAATTTTCTTTCCATCATAGTTTTAAGTAAAAAAGCAAGGTACAAATTGCATGTTTACTATGGTAACTATTTAAAAATAATGCCTAAGGGGAAAAATACTGAGGGAAATACAAAAAGTATTAGTGTTTCATTTGAAACACTGGATTATTATTGTCTTTTTACTGTTTTTCAATTTGTCTGAAGTAAATTTATATTATTGTAATATTAAAAATTTTAATGTTTATATAATTTAAAAATAAGGTTTTTTTAAAAAAATCTTAAGATAAACCCAAAACAATCACTAGGCAAATACAGAACTACTTCCATTCTAACATACTTTATCACTTATACATTTATACATTTAAATATATTTTCTCAATCATATATTAATTCAAATGTAATCACAAAGACTTCAAGAAATTAAGTATCTTTTACTTCACTGAAATTTCATCGACTTAAATATTACTTTAAATGAATTAAGAACACTTAATTTCTATAAAGAACACATACAAATGGCCAAAAAGTATAAGAAAACATTCTTAAGATAATTAATCATCAAAGAAATGCAAATCAAAATAACAATTAGATATTACTTCACACCTGTGGGGATGGCTATTTTAGAAAACAAACAAACAAACAAAACCAAACAAAAAAAAATCCCAGAAAATAAGTATTACCGAGAATGCGGAGAAATTGGAACCCTGTATACTACTGGTAGGAATGTAACATTATGGAGGAAAGCCGTATAGAGGTTCACCAAAAAATTAAAATTACAACTACCAATGATCCAGCGATCCCATTTCTGAGTATTTATCTAAAAAAAACCGAAGATAGAATCTCAAAGAGGTATCTGTGTACTCTCAAGTTCATTGCAGCATTATTCACAATAGCCAAGAGGTAGAAACAAGATAAACACCCATTGATGAATGAGCAGATAAAGAAAACTCAGTACGTTAATAAAAGGGAATACGATTCAGCCTTACAAAAAGGGAAATCTTGTCATATACTACAACATAGATGAACCCTGAGAACATTATGCTAAGTGAAATAAGTCAGTCACAGAAGGACTCATGAGATATGAGGTACCTAAAGTAGTCAAATACACAGAAGCAGAAGGTAGAGTGATAACTGCCAGTGGCTAGAGGGAGGGGGAAGTGGGGAATTGTTCAATGGGTAGAGTTTCAACCACACGAGATGGCCAAGTTCTAGAGATCTGCTGTGCAACAATGTGCACACAGTTAACAACTGTACTTACGCTTAAAATTTCAAAAGGGCACAGCTCGTGTTAATGTGTTTTTACAACAATTAAAAGAAAAAAGAATACCTAATAATTCGTAAGAAAGAATGTTTACATGTAAATAATATCATCCAATGAAGGAGGGGAAATCACTTTTTTAAACATATAGAAAAGTGATGCCGGTTTCTTGTAACTTATCTCTGTAAGAACAATAGGTTTTCATTCCTTAACTTTTCATTCGTTAACTTAATCCTCAAAGAAACCTTCCTACTTTTATTTCCCTTCACCCATGGCCATTTGATGAGCTACAACTGAGTCAGACAGACAACTAGCTAGGGATTCATTTTATTATATTCCCTGCCATAAAATAAGGTAAAAGGCATTTTTGTAATCACATTCAGTAATTGTCACACAGGCAAGGAAGAGGCAATTACATTCACAATATGAAATATGCTGCAAACATACCAAGAAAGGATTTTAACTATGAGCTCTGATTCAAGACTTTAAAAAAGCAAATGTGTCAATAAAGTTTTGATGTAATGGTCATGTCTTCTTATGTCACCCAAAATAACTTTCAGGAATATGAAGAAAGACAGTACACTAGTAATGGGACTAAGTAAACAATAAATGGATTTTAACAAAAGTGAAAAGCAGCATTCTTCATAGAAACTAAATAGCTACTATAAATTTCAAAAGACCATTTTCTTTAAAAAAAAACAAACCCTCAATTACTTTTGCTTTTGTATGAGTGATGTCTTTTGTATTTTAACTTCAGCAGTTGCCAAAATAAGCCATTTACATGTGATGCCTGTCAACTAGCAAATTTACATTTGGATTTTGTTGGCTTTGGACCCTGAATTCTGTCCTCTTTGTGCCATTGTTGTTTTTAGGTTTGGCAGTAGCTCTAGATCTTTGTTTAACTTAGTTCCTTTGTCTAACTTCTGTAGTATATACACATTATAAAATTAGCATGAAACAACAGTTTAGCTTCCATCACCACAATTAGTTCCTATGGAGGCAAAGGCTTGCAAAGTATGTTTACAGGGACCCAAAAGAAAAAAACAGAGACACAGCACCTAATTTCTCCATCCAAAAATTTAAAAAGCAGTAAGAGGAAGAATTATTTGGTTCAATAGCATACACAAAAGTTTTCATCTTGAAGATCATATTCAGTGTTAATGTATTAAAAGCTGAGTAATCAGATGACCCCAGCAGTCACAGCTAAATTTGTTAGGTTGCTAAAACACTCAATTTTCTCTTTATCTCTACTTTATTTCAACATATTTTTGGTTTTATCCAATACTTAACGTCAGAGTCTCCTGCCTCAAATTCCTCATGTAACTGTGAAAATGATAGCTTACTTTGTGAAAGTTGATACTTGAGAGCTTCATTATAGATTCACAGGAGTGGATCATGTAATGGGCTAATAATTTTAAAGGGATTTATGTAACAATAATTATGAGTGATCTTCAGCACTCTATGTTGAGACTTAACAATGTGCACAGATACCCTACATGCACATAAAGCAAAGAATTTAACTGTAACAACTTTTACAATACCTGTTTATATAATCATGAATAAACTCAGTTGTTTTCAAATTCATCTTATGAGTAAGTTAATGATACTATATGCAACTTTTCACACTAATCAAGGCAACAATATTATCAGGAAAATTCAAAAGAATTTTATTGACTCTGAACTTTGTTTTTTGTATTTACATCATGAGGTAGCCTCAATGTTCTGAGCCCTTCACAAATAAATAAATCACAGGGTTAAGACTTTATCTGAAATGGCTTTTATCTCCTCCTACTGAATACCAGCCTAAAAACAGTTGTTCCTTCATTTGAAGGTCGAATTCTTCCTCATATTACTTCTGGAGGAAAGGAAAGCCAGTAAAGCTATTTTTTCAGAAAGTCAAACTCCTACTATTCAGCCAATTCTTGTGGAACTCCTTTCCATCTGTTCTCTGACATTTCAGTCAGGTTATGCACTTGCCAAAGAACTTTCTTTGGATACTGATTCCACTGGTGAAGGAAGACAAATGGGAAAAAAATCAATTTACTTGTTACTATCATTAATTTAAAATGTGAAAAGCCATGATAGATTATATCAAGATAGGTCTACAATCAAATACACAGTCCATGTTATAAACAAAATCAGGAATATGGACTGAACAAGAAATTAATAGCTTAGAATATTTTTGCTAGCTGGTTGGTTGGTTGGTTGGTTGGTTTATTTATTTATTTATTTGCCAGGGGAGGTAATTAGTTTTTTTAATTTAGTTAGTTTTTGGATGGAGGTACTGGGGATTGAACCCAAGACCTCATGCATGCTAAGCATGTGCTCTACCACTGAGCCACATCTTCCCCCTTAGCTGGTTTAAATTTTTAAATTTTATTAAAATTTTACTCTATGATGGAGAGATAGTAAGAACTGATACAAACATGTTTTCAAGAAGAGAAGATACTTTCTTAAAAGAAAACAACACCCTTGGAAAGAAACTTGGGAATCATTTTGCAAGTAACTTAAAAAGTATTTTCATAATAGAAGTTTTTATTTAGGGAATAAAGTAAAAATAAACACTCATAAATTCCATGCTTCAGTATTTATTGGAGAAGCTGATCAAGAAAGATGTAAATGATTTCTGAAGCAGAAGTTAAAAATATTAGAACAAAGAATAATACAGATAACTGATACGAAGAAATTCTAGGTCTGGATGACAATCAACTACGATTTTTGTCAAATTCAAAGAACTGGGACTAATATATGATTAGCAGCTACTATGTCAGAGGACAACCAGATTAATAACTCTACTTGTCCTTAAGGAAGTCCAGAAGAAAGCCTGAACTGTACAGATAAATTGGTCTCATGACTCTTGAACAGCTGGTCTGGAACAAGAAGGTCCACTGACTCAGTAAGCAAGCATATCCCACACAGAGCTAGAGAACAAAGCTTAGAGATAGGTGTGCAGAAGGGCAGGAAGGAGGTGAGGGAGAATGACAAGACTAATCTCTCTTATACTTTCCTGAGACTATGTGGAAGTGCAACGTCAAAAGTAACCCTTAGGTATAATTTATTTACCTTTTAAAAGACTCTGTAATATAGGCAAAGCAATAGCAAAAACAAAACCCTAAGTTACCATGGAATAAAGGATTTTTTTGGTCCTCCTTAAAGGTTTGACAGAAAAACAAAACCAAGGACAGAGAAAACATTTACTGACAAAGATGGAGAAGTATCAATGCCCTCCACAAATGATCAGAAGAGATAAAATAACCTGGATAAGGAAACCAAGTTAAATGCCTGGGAATGCAAATGACAATGAAATAACTCTAACATAATTTTAAGACTGTTGTTGAAATATTTCAAAGGGCCTCATAAATGGGGTAAAGTAGCAAAAGAATTTCAATATGGGCAAATATGTAAGAAAAAAAAAAGCTCTGTTAATACAGTCATTAGAAAACTCTCAATTAAATCATTGATTACTCACATAGTGAATGTGAATGGACGCTCACTCCACCCTAAGATACCAGAAGTAGAAGACTGTCTACAATGTACTTTTAGATACATTAATTAAAACAAAAATTAAAAAATATCAGATGACTAAATAAGCTTTTGTGAATCAAAGATCCAAAATGAGCATGCCAAACAGTCTGGCCCAAATACTGAAGTTAGTTATATGTGCATCAGGAGCACAGGAGGTTTTGGAGAGGGAATCACTTGACAAGCAAGAGCTAGGCAAGGTACTCCGCCATAAAAATCATAAAATTTGGAGTACCTTTTCCTCTTTCCTTGTTCAAACATGGAAAAAAAAAAAAAAAGCCAAAAAGGCTAAACCACCTACCTAATGTCGTAACTTTCAACCAATTACAGTACAAGGGCATGCACACACTTGCATGTGCCCAGGGAACCACTACACTTTAATATAATTCCAAGTTTTAACTCTGTGTCTTCAATATACTTGAACAAGGACTAACTAAAAGAAGAAATAGACCTAATATTCCTTTCCCCTGTTCCTAAAGTAGCAGTTTCCTGTTAAAGATAACAAAGATTTTGTTAAAAGAACAAAATCATTTTAGATAAACTTCATGACATCTTTGTCTCTTTCATTTCCATACAAGTTATATTTTAATTGTCCTTTCCTGATTAAAGGAAAGACATGCTTCAGCAAGAATGTAGACATAACTCAAAAACTCAATCTGTGAGTAGTACAAAATAATGCCCCCTTTTCTATTATTGACAACTTTCTCTAACCCAGGTTCCTAGCCAGACATTCTGAGTTAATAGCTATTTTAACAAACCCTGTCCACTAAAAATGAAAGAGAAATTGTTCATTTAGTTTTGTTTTCATTCAAATGTATAAAATATGCTAGTTTAAAGATTATTTCATTTTATAATTAAAATTCCTTTCCTCTAGAAGTCCATCAAACTGTTTTAATTTTATTTTAAAAAAATTTTATTGAAGTATAGTTAAATTACAATGTTAGCTTCAGCTATACAGCAAAGTGATTCAGTTATACATATACATACAATAATATATTTCCTTTTCAGATTCTGTTCCATTATATTTTATTACAAGAAAATGAATATATAGTTCCCTGTGCTATACAGTAGGTCCGTGTTGTTATCTATTTTATATATAGTAATGTGTTTCTGTTAACTCCCAACCTCTAATTTATCCTACCCCACCCTTTCCCCTTTGGTAACCATAGTTTGTTTACAATGTCCATGACTCTGCATCAAGCTGTTTTAAACATAGTTTATATCACATTACATTGCTGACTGTGATATATACCACATGATTTGGTTCAATAATATGCACATGTTTAACTCTATAGAGAAAGTCATTCCTGAAAAAAAAAAATGACTTTCTGCCATGTCTAGTTAAACTGCGCACGCGCGTGTGTGTGTGCGTGTGCATGCGCAAGCGTGCGCCTGTGATCAACCACACATTCATAAGAATGGCGGAGGGGCAGAAATCAGCACTAAAATGGATTCTATTTCCAGTTAATTGGCCCATTAAAAGCAAGGGTACTACTTCTTGTAGCATCAGAGAATCAAAGAAATGAAACATGCACCTAAGAAATTGAACAATTTTCCAAGGTAGTCTAAATTGCTACCAAAACCCATGATCATAAGAAAGTGACAGCCAGAATTGCTTCTTTCTCTCTCTCCTCCTCCTCCTTATGCCCACACTGGATCCCTTGACCCTTCTATTTCCCACCCACCCCATCTTACAGTTAGGTAGCTTGTACTAGTCTTTAAAATCTTCAGAGGAAGTGATTTTCCAAACTATTCTGGTTTCATTACTGTACATTTTATCACCTCACACCCATCAATTTAAGAAAATGACCACTTTAAAAATTTTTATTTCTTTGTCCAGGGAAAAATAATCGACCTCTCCTCTTAATTAACTGACCTAACCCCCTCCTTAACTGAACTAGGCACATCATACCAAGATGCTAGGTATGTGCAGCTGCCTAAATCCTATGACTTACTATATGGAAAGCCTTAAAAAAAATCCCTCTCCGGAAGGGAAAATGACACAGGGCTTGCTTCTTTCTTTACTCTGCTCCATTTAAAAAGTCTCTAACACGTGACACCAAGAACACAATCAATAATAGAAAAATCAGGTAAACTGGACATCATGCAAACTGAAAGAAATTGAAAAGACAACAGAATCATATATCTGATAAAGGACTTGTATCTAGAATATATAAAAAACTATGACAACTGAGTAATAAAAAATAACTTTAAAATGGACAATTTGAACGTATAATTCTCCAAAGAAGATACACAAATAGACAGTAAGAACCTGAAAAGACGTTCAACATCATTATTAGCCATCAGGGAAAGGCACAGCAAGAACAAAATGAGACACCACCTCACACACACTAGGAAGGCTGTAATCAGAAAGCCAGATAATCACAACTGTTGGCCAGGACTCGGAGAAACTGGGACCCTCCTACCCTGCTGGTGAGACTGTGTAACAGTAACAGCCACTTTGGAAAGCAGTCTGTCAGTTCCTCAAAATATTAAACATGGAATCACACCAGATGACCCAGCAATTCCACTACTAGGAATATACCAGGATGAGGTAAATGCCAAATTATAAAATACAGCCAACCTGCCCTTTAAAATAGATCCTCTCCAACTATTTCATTCCATTACTATTATTTCCCTAATCCTAATCAGAACTTTATCTACACCAAGATACTTTCAATACCCTCATCACTGGTATTCTATTCAATCCATTCCACACCACATGTAGTAAAAAACCTCCTCAAATACTGCTTCAAAATCTTTCAAGGTTTCCTCAAAGCCCCAAACTACTGAATTTGTCAGTCATGGCTTCTCACAATCTGACCATGATTCACATTTCTAAAAATATTCTATGAGACTCCAATAAGGGGTCTTCTATTTCTGTCAGGCCAAGATCTTCAGTGTCTTTTTTTTTGGCCAGAATATAAACAAAGAATGAAACTAAGAAAATTTTAACCTATCTAAGCTACCCTTCAGAGTTCATAAAAAGCACCTGTAATGACTTGACTGCAAACATTTTTCATGTTATCATTTGAATAAAATTATTCTTCCAGGAAACACTGTATCATTTAACACATCAAATCTCTAATTAATTACTGTGCATACATAACCTTGTACAAATTATGTATATTCCAAAGATAGTTTATCTGATAAGTAAGAAAAATAACTGTACTATCTCATGGAGGGGGCTGTAAGGATAAAAACACAATAATTCATATTAAGTACACATAGAAAGCACTCAGTAAATGTTAATTAGTCTATTTATCATTATTTCCTAACACATGTACAGAGTTCTGGGAACTTATACATTGAGGGAAATGTTTTATGTGTTAATAAGTGTTTCTCTTGTGGTACCCAGACAGTGGGGTATTGTATGTCCCTATAAACAGTGGAAATCACAGCAAACAGAATTTTTTGTGACAACATCCCTTTTTCAAATAGTAACTTAAAGATTCTCACTACTTTTTAAAAAGCATTACTACTGTAAATAGTATAACATTGCTGGGAATCAATGTTCTAGTTCTGCATTCAACTCACAATTCCACTATTTATTAACTGCATGGTTTTGGGAAAGTCATCTAGTCTCTAAATCTTGGTCCCTTACATGCAAAATACAGATAACAGCAAGACTAAACTCATTCCTGTTGTGAGTATGAAGTGAAAAATATACATAAACATGCAAAAATGCTTTGTAAACTACTGACATATCCTTATAAATCACATGTATATACACACATATACTTGTTAAAATGTCCTCTATTTACATTAAATTAGTTGCCATAATTTATAAACCATTTACAATTATAAGGAACAAAGATGAACATACTGAAATCCCTATGTGATCTTTTTTACTTTTTTTAAAATCTATTTTTATACATAGTGGCTAACATTTGTAAATCTCAAATTCCCAAATTTATCTATGTGATCTTAAAACCACTCATTAATAATCAATTTCACTTCTGCCTCTCCAACATTACAGTCCCTTTCACAAGTGACAACATTTTATTGAATTGAACTCCAAAACCTCTTCTTGTCCACCTAGAAATGGTCAACTGTAGTCATAAAACATATAGCAAAAGAAAAAAAGGCAATGAATAAGGATAACTAGTACATCCACTCGGTCTTCTTGAGTTTCAGTAGCTCATGACAGCCAGCCATCAACTAACCAAAAAACCCAGAAAATTAAATATTTTTCTACTCGTAGTCCAAACAATAGTAAAAAAAAAAAAAAAAGCCTTGGAGACTCAAGTGAAATCTAAGAATTTGATCAATTTCAATACACATCACTTAGATAACCCAAGCACGCCCAAGAAAAAGAGCAGTCATCTGCTTAAAAAACTGGTAATTATATCCAAATCCAAACGGGTACTACAGAAACTAATAACGCTGATCAATGATGCAAAGTAGTACACTAAGAAAACTTAAATTGAAATATACATTATTTTATGCCTCTGTTTCATCATCACCACAGCACTAAAGAACTCTGCAGAATGAGTAGGTTAGTTAAGCAAAGAGTATTTACATGGATACTTATGTGGCAATATGTGACATCCAGTTCTGAACCATTTCCATTTCTTTTCCTTTCTAATAGATAATCTGGTGTCTACTTTCCTTTTGAACCTGTACAATTCCTGCCAAATGACTACAGAGCTGTGAAATTAGAGATATTTAGTTAATGGCACATTTTTAGAATTAAATGAGCAAAGCTGCCAATTTTTACTAACATTCCACAAAATTCTGTAAGTAGAAAAGTAACAATCTACTTTTATATTTCTCAGGGCTCCACATACTTCCAATTCCTTGTAAGCAGGAAATTTCTATAGTTTAGAAAACAAAATGTTAAGAAGCCAAACCATCATATATACCAAGAGTTGCTCTAAAAAGAAGCAAAAGAAACTAAGTATCTTGCCACCACTATTCATACAAAATTAATTCACTTCAGACACTAAGGTGGGGAAAAAAGGAAAAGACTAAAACATTCCCCATCACCAACTGTAAAACCACAAATTCCTAAGGTCAAAGGAGTCCAGGATTTACCATTGCTAAGTAAAAGTTCCACAATATCACAATATAATACCACCTACTTTCAGATTTATTTCATTTTTAAAATTCTCAAAAATAAAATTCACTTTTTTTTCCCTTCTGGTGTAAATTCTATGAATTTTAACACAATAGTTTTCAGCCAGTATTTCTTCAAACATGTTTTTTCTGCATCCCACTATTTCTCCTTTCCTTCTGGGACTCCAATGACACAAATGTTAGCCCGTATGCTACTGGCCCACAATTCTCTGAAGCTCTTACCATTTTTTTCTGTTATTTTTCTCTTTATTGTTGAGACTGGAAATTTTCTGTTGCCCTATGAAGTTCACTGAGTCTCTCCTCTTTCTTTTCCATTCTGCCACTGAATCTATCCAGTGAGTTTTTTATTACAATGATTGTATTTTTCAGTTTCAAAATTATATTTCATTCTTCTTTATACCATTTATGTCTTTGCTGATACTTTGAGCTTAACACTTGTTGAAGGGGTTATTTCAATGGCTTAGTCACACATTTTCATAATGGTTAAAGTCTTTGTCAAATAATTTCAACATCTAATTACCTTGTCAGTTAGTGTCCATTACTGCCTTTTCCAATGTGAGTTATTTGTGATTCTTTGCATATTGAGTAATTGTGGATTATACTCTTGACATTTTAAATAATATGCTATGAAACTCAGAATCTTCCTGATTCCTACACAGTGTACTGATATTTTTGTTTCCACAAGCAGTTGATCTGGTTAGGTTCAAGGGGCAAGTTACAATATGCTTTCTGTAGGTTGTGGTTCCAATGTCAGTTCAGTTTTCAAAGCCTTTACAATACCATTTGGACTTTTCCCATGGGTGCACCACGTAGTGGTCAGTCTACAACCTAGGTGAAGTTTTATCCACATCTCAGTCTTCAAAGTCTTTGGGATGCTAATAAGGATCAGACCCTTGCATATGCACAGGTTGACAGTGAGCCCAGGTATTTGTGCACAACTCAAGGGTCTCTTTCCCAAGATCTTTCCTCTTCTCTCACCGGCACTTTCCATTTTCTGAGGATACCCTTTTCGGTTCTTCATCCAGGAACAGTCAACTTCTACAATCACTGCCTGCCTGGGACCAAACATTGGGAGGACAAACTAAAAACAATGGAGTTTGCCTCGCCTTCCAGGTACCACAACATTAAGTACAGAGTTAGGTTCCCTCTTCTCAGAGTTCTGGCTCCTGCAGACACCTGTTGTAAAGTGGTATCATTCCCATGTGATTGCTAGAAACTGGGTTCTGAGAAAATAAAGAAAAAGAAAAAAAAACAAACAAAAGAACAAAAACACAGAGGATGACTTCAACTCTTCTGAACTTTTCACTCTTTCTCACTCCTCACACCAGATCTAGAAGGCTTCTGGATTCCATTCTGTCTATAGCACAGTGCTCAATTCCAGGTTTCTGGCTGCAGTGAGGTTAGGCTAGGGGATCCTGGAGGTTTGGTGGTACTGGAAAAATGATATTCTTCTCCCATCTGCCTGCTGCTATTTACCATGTATTCTGTCCAAGTTTTACAGTTACATTCAGTTGTAAAGAAAGGGTGGTGTGTGTTTACTCCATATTATCCAGAACTAGAGGATACCACCCTTTTCTAAATAAGTAAAAGAATCCTACATTTCCTGATTTCTGAATTCTGAGTTATAGAACCTATTAGCTTAATATTCTCTAATACCCAAATATGGTGAGAAGTCATGTCAGAGAGTCTCAGAAGGTTGGTTTTATCCCCCAAACCTCAAGCCAAACAATCCTTTTAGCCAAACTTTTGGCTGCAAAGGTGACAGAAACATCACTGACTAGCACTTCAGCCAAATGGAAAGAAGGCAGTGTTTATCAGAGTTCCACAAGGCCACATCAAAGCCTTACTTAGCAATCACCTGACAAGAGTCAACATTCTGAAAACAGAAGCAGCCCACAGCACATAATAGTAAAGTGAAAAGGCAGAAAAATATGGAGCTAGCACTATCTGGTTTCTAAAACTTCACGAAAATATTTCCATGTTGTTTGCTTCATACATAAACAGTATTACTCTATTTAGGCTTAGACAAGAAGTTCACTCCAGAAATAATCATTCACATAATAAACAATGGCACATATATTGCTGCCTTAAGGCTCTATTCAGTCTGAGTGGCAAGGCTAGTGGCTGGCATCAACCACATTACCTCAAGATCAGGCTGTGGTTGGAGTCCACAGTCATCCAGGATTTGATGACTAAAGAAAGGTTGGTCACTCCAAAATATCTAATACTAGCCAGTCTCATTGCCTAAAATCCCACCACAGTAACTCACACAAATGTGTTATCATGGTTATATACATGCTGGACACTAGACCATATGCTAATTAGAAAATTATCATCTAGTAAATGAGTCATATGAAAATAAGGTAATTTTAAGAGAAAGAAAATGGACATTAAATTATATTTTCAATATGATTACTGCTATGTAAAAACAGAAAAGGAAGAGAAACAAGAGGAGTAAGAGGAAGAAAAGGAGGAGAGAGAAAGAAGAGGAGGAGAAAGAGAGGGAGGAGGAGGAAGAGGAAGAAAAAAGGCAGAAGAGAAGGTGAGGAGGAAGAGGAGTAGGAGCATGGGGGAAAGACGAGGATGCGGTAAATGAGGAAGAAGAACAAAAAGAAACGCACTGAAATTTTTACTGTGTTTGGCTTTCACCAACACTGTGGGCAATATTCTCCCTATTTTTACTTTCTGCCTCCACTTCCTAAATTTACTCTAATGAATATTATTATTTACAAAATAAGAAACAAACACTTATTAAAAATAAAGGAAACTTTACACAATTACCATATGACCCAGAAGTCCCAATCTGGGGTATTTATGGAAATGATAACTTATGTTGACAGAAAAACTGTGATCAAAATGTTCATAGCCATTCTAATTCTATTCTTCAAAAACCGTAACAACACAAATGTCCTTTAACATGGATAAAGAAACTGTGGTACAGCCACATGATACAATACTACTCAGCAACAAAAAGGAACGAACTACTGATACGTAGTCAACAACACAGCTGAATCTCAAAGGTAATATGCTCTGTGAAAGAAGCCACTCTTAAAGTGTCAACATACTGTATTACTGTAATTATATGACATTCTTGAAAAGATAAAGCTAGAGTAACAGAGAACAGATTAATGGTTGCCAGGGACTAAGAAGTGGGGAAAGGAGAAAGGAACAGCATGAATTAATTTCAGGGGGTAGTAAAATTATTTTGTGTCTTGATTGTGGTAGGACTGACAAAAATCTATACATATGTTAAAATTCACGGAACTATACATCAAAACAAAAATCAATTTTACCAAATGTTAACTCTAAAATCAAACATTAAAACTCTACTGAACAACTCTACATATAGAATCTTACAAAATAGATTTTCCTCAAACAAAAACTGCAGAGTAGTAGAAAATAAAATAAAGCAAACACAGAATCAATAAAATTCCAATAAAAACTATACAAAGCTTATTTGAAATAATGTATGTAGAAATACAAAGGCCCAGAATAGGCTAAATAATTTTCAATTAAAGAAATAAAATCGGACTGACTTACATAAGTACCTAATCTCAGAATTTACTGTAAACCAACAGTAAATCAAGACATTGTGAGGCAGGCATAAATTACAATAGACATATTGATCAATAGAAGAAAATAGAGTCTAGAAAGAAAAGCAAACATATGTGGTCAAATGAGTTTTAACCAAGACACAAAACAAAAATTCAATAAACATGCAGATGGGTTTCTTATTTTTTATACATGTGACATTTCAACAGGAAGTAGTAAGAAAATAACTATAAAATGGCTATGAAAGAGCTGTCTTGTATAATGAAATTACATTCCACGAAAACAAGAGCCAGTGTTGATTTTTCTAGAAAACCATGTCAATTCTGGCATAACTTACCAAATTTTAAAGAAAAATTCAACATGCAATGAAAAATAAACAATACTTAGCTTGAGTTCATGAGTAAAATATTCAAACCACTACATGTGTAGAACAAAACAAAATAAACAGTCTAAAAGGTACTTCACACTGAGTTTTCCTAGGAGAAAGACTGATTTTAAAGCAGATTCCAACCGACAGAAGTTCATTACTTGCTACCAGATTGGTATAATTATGACATTCCAGTTTTCTTTCTATTTGGCTTGTTTCAATATATTTTTGATTGGTTGATTATTCTGGAATGAATAAAGATATTTCTGATACCAGAACTCATCTTAGACATCAAATGAGTGGTTCCAAGGGATAGGTGTTGAGGAAAACTGACTGCAAAGGTGTATAAGGTAACTTTCTGGAATGATGGACGTATTCTATACATCTGTCAATTAAATCTCAAAGCTATTGAAATTTTACACTTTAAATATGTGTATTTTACTGTATAGATACACATATTTATAGTATATATGAACATGTATTTATTGCATGTATACAGAACAAAATACATATTTTAAGAATGTGTATAACCTAATATACACAATAAAATACAGATTGTATTTTATTATAGGCAATAAAATGCATACATGTAATAAAATACAAATATTAAATACTGTATTGAATTAAATTCAATAAAATGGAATTAAGCAAACTCATACAAAGCAAAGCTTAATACATTTTCTTTGCTGAATTTTCTTCCCATTAAACAGTAAATATTCAAATGACTAAATCAGAAAGCCTGGAAAACTGGTGGGGAAAAGTCAGCAGAAGTCTTAGACGTCATCTAGTCTATCTTCCTAGTTAGTGTAAAAGTCCCACTACCAGCATGCTAGGCTGATGGTTACAATAAATAAGTAATGGGGTGCTCAAACCTCTCAAGACAGTCTTTTCCACTGGTGAAACCCATAATCTCTTGGAAAATTCTTCCTTAAACTGAGATGAAAACTGTGCTCCTCTAGAGCAGGAGTTGCCCTGCAGGTGAAATCCAGACCACTGTCTGTTTCTACACATAAAGTTTTGTTGGAACACAGCCATGCCAATTTGTTTACCACATAGTGTCTATGGTTGCTTTCATGTTAACAATGGCAGAGCTGAATGGTTGCAACATAAAAACCAAAATATTTATCTGGCCTTTTACAAAAACAGTTTTTCTACCACTGTTCCAGAGGAACACCAGAGAAGTCTATACTCTCTTTTACATGACAGGATTCAAAAATTTAGAGATACTAGCCCCATTTGCTCTTAGTCTTTCTACCCCATTCACTGGCTTTTACTCCTATGACACAGTAGCTCAAATCCTAAACATGTCTTTCTAGACATTATGGTTGATGAATGTCTCTCACAAAGTAAGAAAATGAATTCATCATCCCATCTATGATTCTGATATCACATCCTATTAATTCAGTTTAAGGTTTCATTTACTTCCTTTTTATGTGCCATCACATTACTGACTCATTTTTTTACAGTAATAACTTAAAAAATAATGTGCATGTATTACTTTTGTAAACAAAAACACATGAGGAGACATCCACAAATTCTTTCAACATAATTTGCCTGGATCTGGAAACCAGACATTATTTCAGGTATTTAAAGCTCCTACGTGATAATTTTCTCTTTCTCTTCACTTATAGGCTACAATTCTATTCTATTATGCTGTTTGATATGTTTTTCAGTTTGAGAATTATTCTCCTGAGTGAAACAAAACAGGCTCTGTAGTAAAAGTCCCAAGGGGAAAAATCAGGAAAATAGTGCGTCAATAAAGGGACTTAGGAAAAAAGCAGGAGGGTGCCTACGAGAAACCTTAACAACTGTGATTTAGTGAATATAACCAAAGACATAATCAGAGAGGACTAGGCTTGATTTAGGCTCTGTTCCTATTAAGCTATATAACACACAATCATAATTTCAAAAGTAGATTAAACTGAAGATACAATGAACAAGCCAATCATCACCTTAGGTATTTTTTTATTGTAGTATAGTCAGTCTACAATGTTGTGTCAGTTGCTGGTGTACAGCATAATACTTTCAATAAATTTTTAAACATAAAATGTAACCCAGTATTTTGATGTAGAGTTCACCTAGCCTTGAGGCTCCATCTGGAAGAACTCCCTCCCCTTTTGTACCCTATTCCAAAGAAGTGTGAGCTTTCTGACTAGTGTGCACATTTCTTGAATATGAGGAGCTAATATAATAAGAAGCTGTCAATACTAGTAATTGCCATTATTCTTCCAGTCAGGTCTTGGAATGGTGTGAGGCAGAAATTCTGAGAATTTTCTTGCAGTGTTGGCAAACCCAATTGGCAGTAGCAGCTCTAAAGTGTAAACTCTAATCACTGTATCATTAATAAAGCTGACATTTTAATTTTCATATGTCACTCTCTGGTGTCTTATTTTTCATTTGGTGCCAAACTTAGGATCAGGACTTTTTTTTTGAGTATGGACCCTTTAGAGTTCCACACTGCCCTTCTTGCATAAAGTCATACTCCTAATGCATTCCCTACAGTGTTCAGGGCTTGTTTCTTTAAAGTACAGCAAAAACTAATGCATTTGCAAAGAAATAAAGTCAGAACCTTCAAATTTGCTAAGGTTGTCTTATATATACTTAATCCAACAACAAGTACTTTAGCTCTTTGTCATCCTAAGCATTCAACTCAGCTTTCATAAAACAACCTTCCTTATGAATTCATTGTTTTAATTTTAAATAAATAATTAATAGGTTTGGAAACAAATACAACTGATTCATGGTAACTCATGTGGTTGGAGCAGAAGTGCAGAAGCATACTAAAATATAACTGGTCAGATATAAGCGACCAATGAAGCCACTGTCATTGGTCTGTATATTTTCCAGGGGGGAAGGAAAGGATTCATTAATCTGGTTGGTAAAGAGAGCATCAATATCTTCACCTTTAAAATGTGGATACCACTATCTATCTTTTAAGGTTCCCATGAGGATTAAGTGAAATAATAGGTAAAAAGTGCCTAGAGAAGTATCTGGCACATACTATGTGCTCAATAAATGCTACATGGAGCCAGCACTGAATGGAACCAAGCCCCACATCAGTACAGACTCTCTACAACACAAGTCAAGCTTATCTGAATAATCTACTTGAGACAAAAACTGAGAATGTTGTCCAAGATTATTTCTCAATAACCACACCTAATCTTTCAGTATGCCAACCAAACTTTTAAAATTCACCAAAAGCATAAATATGACATATAATGCCTCTATCAATTGGGGGAGGAAAAGCCTCAATATCCTAAAAGAGAAGGAAAACTATCTGGCACTGTGCAGATTATTCCACTCCCACCGTGTGAGCCACAAATAGCAACCTGCTCTCCTTTCAGTTCAGAAATCACATAAAATCAGGATATTACTATTCCCATCTACTAGTCCCATGGCCTGACAAGAGGATCAAAAAGTATGATTATCAGGGTCTAAGATTATTAAAAGAAAAAAGTAAATTTAAAACTATTTAGAACTATTCTTCCTATCATTATATGCCAACCTCCCCTCCCCTAAAAAATTCAGTATACTAAATCTAAAAGCTCATCTTTGCTAGGTTTCAGTCACAGCAGTAAAGTCACATAAGAACCATTAAGTCACTTCTTTGCAAAGAACAAGACTCTTGCCCTGATTCCTATTCTATATGAACACATTTTCCTATCACTAATGATTCTGAGGCATGGATCTCATTCTAACCAGTATTCCCAAATTGTTTCCTCATGATTGGAGGGAACCCTGACATACACCTGTATACTAAGCCACTGTCCGTGCCAATGTCTGCTGTCCCACCATATCTAATCTGCTACACTCAGGGGCTTACCCCTGTCCTCCAATTTCAGCATGAGGTTCTGACCTCCACTTGGCCCTCAAAGCTAAAAATACTTAAAAGGTTCTCCCCTAGCTCTTGGCCCCAAGTCCTGTCTTTACTCACATTCTGCCCAATAGCTAACAAAATGCCCAAGTTTTTCATATATGAAATCTTAACTTTAAAAAAAAACTGAACTTTTTGTCAGCATGAGTCTATAATTTTGTTCTATGTGGGGCAAAAAAAAAAGCATAAAAGATAATCCCCACCCTCAGAATGCTCTTAATATAACAGAGAATGCATGTTGAAATGAGTAAACATAAAATTAGTAAAACACTACATCAAGTCTACAAAAATACAAGGCGATACGTGTTAACGTGTTTTACCTCCTCCATCCACTTCATATAATACAAAAATCAAAGGTTGTTGCCCTTAATTTCAAAATGATAGATTGCTCCTCTTGATTTGGCAGCTCTTCACAAAGATAGCCATACCACCCTCAGCATCTTATCCACACTTACTCATCTTCTTTCATGAAGTCTTCCCTGATTAACTAGAAGAAAGCTTAGCATTGTTCCACCCACACATAGTCCCAACATCTTTCCATGCCTGTCACCTGAAATAACATGCTTGCCTAATTGCCCATATAGAAAATAAACTATTTAATCTATTTATTTAGTTGAGCACATTTCCCAAGTGATCTTATTCAACTAGCTGGCTTGTATTAGCTTTGGGTTAGACATAATGCTTCTCTGTGTTCCTGGTCTACTTTCAGTTACTTACAGATTTGGAAATGTAATGTGTGAGGTAAAATATAATCTCAGAAAATTAGGCCAACAAGTTAAATAATAATAGGTCTCCCCTTCACTACATCTATATTTTTTCAAAAGATGAAAAAAGTACCTTTTTAAAAAAACATCTCAACCAATATACGTCAAACTCTGCATGTAAGACACTACTTCCCTAGCTCCACAGTTGAAGAAATACAAACACAAGGTTTACAATATATTGAACTCTTTGTAAAAGGACCTCAAAATGCACTCAATACCTTTGCCTCTGCTCCTACCTCAATTATCTACAGTTTCATCACTTATTTCCTGACCACAATCTGTTACCACCTGGACTACACACATGACACACATTCCCTAGCATTTCAAGGAAAATCCCTCTATTATGCCCCTTTTTCCCCATGAGGATGACAAATGTACAATTAAACATGATTGAATTCTTATAAAATTTTAAGACTTTGTGAGTAAAAACAATTTTAATTCATCCGTCAGATCAAAGGAATTAAATAATACTGATTTGTTGTTCAAAACGTATGGTCACTACATGTTTAACTAAAAAGCAACGAAATAATATAACTCCTCTAGAGGCAGTTGGCAAAACTGAAACATCTCCAACATTGACTGCTAAAAAATTGTATTCTGGCCAATGCTGGTCACCACATAATAGAACTCTGCCTTCTTTCTCCTTAGGTGGTTCCTAAAATTCAAGTTCCTCCTAGACTATCAGCGCCTCCCCTTCTTAGCAGGCTACCAAACTCTAAAAACAGTTTGTCTTGGTTTCCTTACTAAAGGCTCATCTTAAAAAGTCAATTTAATTAGTTCCTAAACCTCAGCCAGTGAGGCCTCCCATCCCATATAAAGTTTCTATCCTCACATCTGAGCACATGGAGGGTCCATCCTCCTGAATCCAAAAGAATCAGCACTCAGTGTGGCTCAACAACATGAAAAGCAACATCTTTATTGTTGCTATGGGTCCAATCTCTTTATTTCATTTGTTTTTTATTTTGTTTTACTTTGTTTTTCCCAATGACTACATTTTGAATAGCTTTCCAAGATCTTTGGACTAAAATGCCAACTTTAACAGCAATACTTCAGCCTCTTACTGGGTGATCCATGCATTACCTGGAGAGTGCTAGGCTTGCCAAATTAATCTGGTGTCCCTTGCCTTCCCCTCCGGGATTGCATTATCTGACAAACCCTTATTCTGGATGAGGAAGAAAACTTGGTGGAGAAAACTTTGTTTCATGTATATTAAGTTCAAGTATGTAATGTGGTGCCTTAGACTCATGGGGAAGAGTTCAGTCCAATAGATGATTAGTGAAAATCTACAGAAGTCTATGTTCATGAAATAAATCAAGGCAATCTTAGAATTTCTGAAGTTGTTTCTAGTTTTTGTTTACTGTTTTTTGTTTTTGTCTTTGTTTTTTCATTTTTTTAAACTATTTTAAACAACCCTGCAGTGAGTATCTTTGTACATCATCTTGACACACTTTGCAAGTATATTTAAAGGAAATAATGTTGGGCTAGAGTGCTAAAGCAGGGCTCTATACACTTTTTCTTAAAGGGACAGATAATTATTTTCGACTTCGTGGGCCATGTATGGTCTCGGTTGCAATTACCAACTCTGTCTTGTAGCACAAAAGCAGCCATGAATGACAATTACAGATGAGTGTGGCAAGAAATAGGCAGGGAGGCAGATTTGGCCCTAAGGGCGAGAGCAGCAGTCTTGACTAAGTACCAGAGGTATATGCACTTAAGTGGCATTGCTGGGTGAAAGTTATACGAATTTGACATTTTGGTTAATATTCAAATGGATCTTTTTTTTTTTTAACAAGGAAAAATATCTTTTTCTTTTATTTTGTATCTATACAAGATGATGGATGTTCACTAAACTTATTATGGCAATCATTTCATGATATATGTAAGTCAAATCATTATGCTTTACACCTTAAACTTATATAGTGCTGTAAGTCAATTATATCTCAGTAAAACTGGAAGAAAAAAATCTTTTTAAAAAAATTTACATATGTTTACTGTTCATTGTTGCTAAGAACAGAGTAGAGCTTTAGCTTGTTAAACTTACATAGTTACCAAAGGAATAAAGCCAAGCACAAAATAAGAATCAACAGAATGTGGTAATCCAATCATAAAGGACAGTCATGTGCTTACACATATTCAAGAAATCAATCAAATAAGTTATAAATAAATAGTTCATCTGTGTTCTTTTTTAAAAAGATTGCACATATAAGTAATATCATATGGCATTTTTCTTTCTCTTTCTGGCTTACTTCACTTAGAATGACAATCTCCAGGTCCATCCATGTTGCTGCAAATGGCATTTTATTCTTTTTTATGGTTAAGTAGTATTCCATTGTATACATATACCACAACTTCTTTATCCAGTCATCTGTCAATGAACTTTTGGGTTGCTTCCATGTCTTGTAAATAGTGCTGCTGTGAACACTGGGGTGCATGTGTCTTTTTGAATTATATTTTTCTCCAGGTATATGCCCAGGAGTGGGATTGCTGGATAATATGGTAGTCTATTTTTAGTTTTTGAAGGAACTTCTGTACTGGCTGCACCAATTTACATTCCCACAAACAGTGTAGAAGGGTTCCTTTTTCTCCACGCCCTCTCTAGCATTTATCATTTGCAGACTTTTTAATGATGATCATTCTGGTTGGTGTGAGGTGATATCCTGTAGATTTGATTTGCATTTCTCTAACAATTAGTGATGCTGGCCATCTGTCTTCTTTGGAGAGATGTCTATTTAGGTCTTCTGCCCATTTTTTGATTGGTCTGCTTGTTTTTTTTTTATATTAAGGTGTATGAGCTGTTTGTATATTTTGGAAATTAGTCCCTTGTCGGTTGCATCATTTGCAAGTATTTTCTCCCATTCTGTAGGTTGTTTTTTCATTTTGTTGATGGTATCCTTAGCTGTGAAAAAGCTTTCAAGTTTAATTAGATCCCATTTGTTTATTTTTGCTTTCATTTCCATCACTCTAGAAGCCGGTTCAAAAAATATCTTGCTGTGATTTATGTTCAAGAGTGTTCTGCCTGTTTTCCTCTAGGAATTTTATAGTATCTGATCTTACATTTAAGTCTTTAATCTTTGATTTAACGGATCATTTAAAATAGAGATATGGGGCCCCCAAATGGACACTCCAGAGAGAGCACCAATAATCTCAATGTGAAGAATTGTGACGAGTTTGGCGTTCTGTCCTATTTTTAAGCTAACAGGTAGACTGTCCCACTTTCACGGAGGAAGGCAAAAGACATGAGGCTCCTGAGTCAGAGGCGAACTACCTTATGAGTCACATCCTAAAAGTAGTGTGATTTACAGCATATATGCATTAGTTCCCCTGACCCCCGTATTTCATGGCAGTGACATAAATGAGCCCAAATGGGTGTCTACACACACAGTGGATTTACAAGGAAGCAAGTGAAGCTTATTAGGGAGCCCAAATCTTTTGTAGTGTGCGATGAGTCAGTCTGTCCTTAGCTCTGAAGAGATAATATCTCTATTATACTCAACAGTAAACATACCTGCCCTTTGCTCCAGAGAGACACTCTGTTTTCCAAAGCTGTTTACTACACACACATCCTTAAAATGATAGATCAAAACAAAGTCAGTCAGTGCCTCTGCTTGCAAAACATGCGGAAATGTAAGAGGCCCTTAGAAAATTACCTCCAACACTATGTATTCCTTCTTTCTACATTAATGGTCTTGGGCTCCTGGCAAATTTTTCCAAAGCATTCCACTCTATCAACCAAGCTGATTAATCTGACGAACAAAGAAAAGGCCAAATCTATTTAATTTGTCTTATGCATTGTGTAACTAAGGAAACATAAACAGGACTCAAGCACCAAGATGAGATCACTCTACAGTACTGACCTCCACCAGGTCCTCCAGGGTCCTGGGCCAAATCACCCAAACAAATCCCATAAACCATCAGGGATATCCTTAGAAATCCAAATGGCTTTCTGTTTTATGTGTCTAAAATGATCTTTCCACCCAGGCCATTAATCCAGGCATAGGAATATATATTAGCAATTATACAGTTTCTGCCTTGTAATCCACCTGGCTCACAAAGAAATCTAAGGCAATTCTATCATCCATGACAATCCCGGCCAGTGACTTGAGGTTGAACTAAATACCTTCTAGAGATGAGCTCGTATCACTGGTCACTTCAGCTAAAGTCAGGAACCCATTTCATAAGACCTATCCTAACTCCAATCTAGAGATAACTGCCTGCAGAGTACATATAAATAATCAATCAGTCATCCCTCCAAGAAGTTCCCCCAAGTAATCAAGGTTAGCCTAATTTTGGAGAACTCTACAGTCATACGAAAACTATATGGGGTTTCATTAAATACCTGAAGGTCTCGTACAACATCTTTATGGTACAAGTCACTATGTTTCAGGTAGGGAGCTGAGTTAATATCTGGCTTTCATACAAGAAGTACAATGCCAGGAGTACTTAAGGTAACCCTGGAAAGAACTGTTTACAGTTGTCAGAGGTACATAAAAGAGACCTAAATCAGTCAAAGGGCACAGGCTGACAGTACATCAAATATGGCCTTTTAACAGGCTAGTGTGCCTTAGGGTTCCCAGTTCAGTTTGAATATTTGAGTCTAGTCCTTATTTTTCGGAGAAACTGCTTAAGAAAAGTCAGTCCAACCTGTCCTGTTTGTCTGAACATCAGCCAGATGGCATTCAGTCACTTCATGGAATGACTGAGCAATGGTTACAAGAATGGGGGCAGGGAAGGCATCTGGAAGTGTTAACAGGTGTTTTGTGAGGAGGTACAGAAGTGGGGCCATCCCATGCTGTTTCCTATAGACTTCTCAGTAAGATTAAGAGAAATGACAATCAAATCATGATCAGAGCCATTTAGGGGTGAACAGCATACCCAGCACTCAGTTAAATTCAAGGCACTTGCCATAGTTCATGAGAGCTGCACTGGAAGTTTTCCTTCTAGAGGAAGTACCCTTCAGCACTGGGGCAGTTCTGAAAGATAATGACCCCCTCACCCACCCATGTTTACTCCTCAGGGCTTAACATATTCCCCACCTAGAAGCCAGGAGGAAAAAAAAAAACCGATGTGTCCCATTCCAGTAGCCATAAATTCAACTTTTAGCTAATAATTTCCTCCTCAGATCCAGACTCTTCATCTGGAGAAGTCAAGTACAAGAGAAACAAGTGTTTTTTAAAATAAGAATTGCAGAGAACAATTACATTCCCTCTCATTCAGACCCACGTGAGACACTATAGGGGGACTTGGTGATCAGTGTATTTGACCAAATGGTCATTATCCTTATAATCTAGGACCCTAGAATCCAACAAAAGAATCCAGGTGGCTGAACAAGAATTAACTTTGAATCCCTTAAGACCCTTTTAGGTAGGCTGCCACCTGTAGGGTATACCAACCAGGCTGCCCTGAGGTTACCATTAGGTTATTTATAAAACATCATGTCTGGGAATTTTCATGATGGGTCTGCATAACCTCCTACCCTTTTCATCCTGATCACTATCTAGAAAGCAGCCAAAAGAAAATGATCCCTTTCTGAGGATACCCCCATTCAGTAACCAAACCACTCACTAAGATGTATTAACCAGGAGGAAGTGACAGAAGGTCAAAAATGTTTTGAGTTAACTTTTTTTGACCATTCCAACATTCAACAATACTGGATAATGCCCATGGATGACTGCAAATGTGGAAGGTCTACTGAATACCCAAACTACCAGCCAACTGATTAGTGGCTTTGGAGATTAAAAGCATACCATTATCAAGATTCACATGGTCTAGTAAGCTGAATGCATGACACAGATTAGTTTCAAGGGCCATAATGGCATAGTCAGAGTTGGCTATCAGACTAGGGTGACAACACTGTAACCTGAAAAAGTGTCAACAGCAGTGAGGCACTACCAATAGCTCTAAGAGGGAGAAAAAGGTCTAGTGTCAATCCTCCAGCAGTAGGCAGGGACAGTAACCCACGTAATGTGGGCTCCATTACTGCAAGACATCAGGGTCAATTTCTGGAAGAAGCCACAGAGTCCAGAATACAGAGGTGGTCTCTTCATAGGAAACAGAGTGCTTTACTCTGTGCCCAAGACCAGCCTTTTGCATCTAACAATTTTTTAAGAGATGATGGCAGGTATCAAACTAAGAGATTTAGATTTCAATGAATATATTTAAAAAGAGCAATGTAACCACTTTATTTTTAAATACCAATACCAAACATCCAAGTTATATCCTTTGCAATCATTAAACTTGTAATTTAAAAGTTGGGTAGTGAACTTAAAAACGCACAGAGTTTCTTCTGATTAAAAGAAAAGCCTAAAAAACTTCTCAGTATTATGGTATATTCTCTATACTATGAAGAAACCCTATAATTTCAGTGCTTCAGGCTTATTTCTTGATAAAAGATGGACTTTAGAAAGGCTCTGTCTTACTGAAAATGCCTAGTTTTTAAGCCCATTTCCTTGCCGCGATATCGTAGTATTCCCGAAGTCTATAACAGTGCCTGGTACATATACTTAATATAAACTTACTGGATAAATTAAAATCAGAAGTCAATTTTTAGAATTTTTCTCTGCCCACCCCACCCTAGGCAGATTAAATGCCTCAAGACAACGAGGACAAAGATCATGTATATGGAAATGCAAAAGAGAAAAATGTATTATTTTTCTTTTTACTCATAATATTATAAAGTTTCACAAAGAAACAAATTTGTAACATCTTATATATAATGATCTCAAGTATTTTTTAAAAAGTATTTATTCTTAGAGACTCTCAGTAATTCTTTAAGGCAGTAAAAGTAAGTCAAGTCTCTTATCCTGCTCAGAGGAGAACGAAAAGTAAAACACTTATTCCAAAGGAAAAAAGGAAACTACAAAGGGAAGGGAGAGGAGGGGAGGGAAGGGGAGGGTTGAGGAGGGGAAGGGAGGGAAGGAAAGAAGGAAGGAAGAAACTATACCAGATTCTCCTGTGGGGAATACTGCAATATGCCACTCAGGTCCTCTTAATGAAGGACTCATTACCCTAGCTGTTGGAAGTACCTAAGCTAGAGAGAGCAGCTTAGCCCAAGACTATGCCGCTTTCTGTGCAGCCCAAATCCTGTAACAGATCCATTCAAAACTAAAAGCCTGGCAATCTTAGACAACTCAGGACAACATCTGAAAGGACACTCTAGCAACTGAATACACAGTAGAGTGGGTCAAGGATGTCACTGAGCCCGAATCACAACTCAGCTTTTCCCTCTGCCCCATACTGCTTAGTTCTGCTCCTTTTTACAGACACTGATCTCAATGAACATCCTGTAAGCTAAACTCTGTCTCAGGATTCCCACAGAACCCAATCTGCAATAATTCCCAAGAGTCACACTTGTAGCTCTGTGCAGCACACAAGAATTAAAGTAACTGTAATAGTTTCCACTTGTACATTTTAATAGCTGGAGAAACAGTATTATAAAATGGAAAAGCCACTACCATTTCTCTGATAGTCCTAACTGAACAAAAATATTTTCCTTAAAAAGAAAAACTAATACACTCCAAGTTATGAACATGTTAAAGATCTCAGTGTGTAACACCTATTAGCATTGTTTTCCAGGCAGGGGCAATAATTCTTCCCTTGTAAACCTAAATTAACAGTAATTGAATATATTAATTTAGTATATTAAACATCAGATTATCCATAATCTTATGTTTTATGGGATTTTCATATTTTAATTCTAATCATTATACAAATTACCCATGTAAGTATTCTATTTTATCTAAGCAAATTAAAATTCAGAAAAATATTGCCCCTCCTAAGACGTCTGCTTAAAAGGAAGGAAATACTTTCCTGAAATGTAACAGCAGAATGCAAACATTTAGAAATAATTTAGACATCACAGCATCATTTCATATAAATCTCATTCTACCAGCAAAGTTGAACCATTCTGTAATCTGGGTTAATTACATGGAGAAATATAGGAAAGCACTTTCCCGGTTCACTTTCATAGTTAGCTCTCAAAACACAATCAATTCTCTTGGAAGCCCATGAAATTAAAAATTGTTTAAAACTTGAGAGAAAGCCTACAGACACTTGTAAATATCTGAAAAGAAAATTATCTTTTGTGAACACAAGAAATAAGGTGATGGGAGAAAGGGGGAGCATTCTCTGGCAAAATACAGTTGGTTTCTTTCATATTTAATCACTTTAAAAAGTTAAAATGACTACCATGGTGAATGACATTTTTATTAAACATTTTATATAGTGTCTACACTGATGGTGTCAGGCTGAGTCCAGCAGAAAACGAACACAAACCTAAACCCCTTTACCTTAAGAAAGATCCTAATTGTTTTCCAACTCCTAAAACCTTTAAAATGCACAAACTTGTGGCTCTACTTGCCCAGCTCTCAGACTCATAGCAATATGACTAAATAAAAATGAAGCCACATAAACTGCCAGAAATTCTGTTTTAGGGAATACAGTATCAAGAACATCTGAGGACTTACCATACAAAACAGTGCTTGTTAACAATCTTCCAGAATTAAGAGGGTCTTCCAACTTTTTCTAGAACTAGATTGACCACATCAGCCCTATCTCTACACCCCAGTAGCCAGGTAGTTCTCACTTGCCCTGGGGCTATTTTTAGATAAATCGGCAAATTAGACAGTATTTTCCTTAGTTTTGCTTTAAAGAGGGAAAAGGCCTTCCCTTCAAAAAGACATCAGCTTGGACCAATTATGAGTTAAAAACTCTTCTGCAAATGAAAGTAGACTCATTCTACCATCTCCTTCCTCCTATTCTTTTGTCATTTCAGTGATCCTGCAGACGTGCTTTAAAATTTTGCTTTTATGAAGATTTACTGAAGAAATTTTAATTTTTTTACTGTTAGGATACATGTCTTTTATTTAAGTCTCAAAGTTTAGCAACTAAGCTGTGTCTCTCATTACCCTACTTCTGCTTCCTCACCAGCAAATAAAATGAATGTTACCAGTGTTCTCTACTTGGGTCCAAGTTTTAGACTTTGCACCTTTCCTGGCCTTCACTTACCCTCAAGGAAATTAAAAAAGATGGGGAAGGAGGAAGCAGGAGGAACAATAAAGTAAAACAGATACTGCATGCAAAAGGAAATAAAATCATGTATACAAGGGAAAAGAGTCAAAACTTGCTAATATATCTATGTCAAACACACAAACCCACATTGGGTAAAGAAAGCATTACCTCTAAACTTGACTTCCTTACTTATAAAGTTCTTATGATTTCCCCATTACATTCAAATATACAGGTCCAAATAGCTGATTACATTTTAAAAAAACCTCGTTTTACATACAGAAACACAAGGGTTTGTATTTTTTTTCAAACTGTATGTGGAAAATTCTATGGAATTGTGTAATTTCAACTTGGACTAAATGCCGAGTCAGGCAGGATGAAAAGGACATCTCAAAATTCATACAGCACAGAATAAATTTGAATTGAGAAATTTACACATCCCACATGAGCTTTACTCTCTTACTTGTCTGTAGCCCTGATTTATTTATCAGTGTTTCTCCTGTTCTCTCTCTCTGCAAAGAAATCAACTTCATACATTTGTAACACTCAACAAGCAGAGAGATATTCAACAAATGCTCTGTAATGGTATTATCAAAAATGGTACTGCATACCCATCTGCAAAGAAACACATCATTCTCCTCTCTCGCTACAAACCTACAGAATTCTCAATACCCAAAGATGACTGGTATTGAATTAAAAATCTGCCTAATAAATACATTTAAAAACAGAACCAAATGTGCAAAGTAACTAGTAAAAAAAAAGGGTTTAATTAAGATTTTAATTTGAAAATAAAAATTATTGAAAAAGAATTTATTTCACTTTATTTCACAAGATTTCAGTTATTATTATAACCATGTGCTACTTCCAAGGAGAATGAACAAAAATGACAGGGAGGCCATAATTTAGTTGGCACTGTATAATAATACCCTTCAGTTTCCAGTTAGGTTTCAGAACATTGTCTATACAAAGGTAATTTTTCCACAATAGTTCCTCTTAATTCTTTTATATCTAAACCACTCTTTATTGAAGCACCTAAGGAGTAATTCTCTTGGTAAATTTCTCCCCTATAACTGTTGACTAATCCACGTCAGAAACTCACCTACAAGTCTTTGCATATAACTGGAACTGATCTCCAATGGTCCTTTCAGAGGCTTTATGAAATATCACACTTTTCACATTCTCTACAATTTTTCTTTATGCTCAGACTAAACCGTATTTTTTACTAGAAAGTAACCAATAACTATTCTGGCCCAATGGGCATGGCTAGACAGTCTAGCTGGGAATATGTTTAAATGGAGATGATTTTGTAGATGAATACTCTTGGTCATGAAAACTTTTGCTTGCTTATGCAATCCCTATCTGTGGAGATCTAGGATTATGAATACTTGTATAATAAGAACTTCAATACAAAATTGATAAATAAGGGATTTAAGACAACTAAAACAATGAGCTTTCATTAATCAAGAAAAAGTTGGTCAGCAAAAATAATTAATGTGACAGCTACCATAGACACCATAAGTAACATAATAAAATACATTTAAAATATTTTTAAGAGTATTATCTCAGTTATATCTTTTTTCCAATAATTCAGAAGACATATCTCAAATATGTCAGTATCTTAGACTTATTTTTATGTTAGTCAATTATCATTACACATAAAATGACAAAATATTTTAGCTCAAAAGGACCTTGGGAGAAGATCTAATAAGTGCATCCTCATTTTACAAAGGAAGCGACCTAGGCCCAGAAAGGTCAAAAGACTTGTCTAATGTTAACAGTTAATGGCAGAGCAAGGGATCTTAGTACATCACTCGTCCTCTTACTACAAAGTAGAGAATTTTGAGCATACTCTAGAAAACTCTCTTGAACAAATTCCTCATTTCATTTTTTTTCACTCTTTTACTGTTTCCTTCAAAGGAGCAAAATATGGAGCAGAACAGTAACTCACATGACAAACGAAACATTTTTCTTAATCCAACCCAGATTAGGTTTGCTAGGAATGATTTCCTACAAATAACTCTGGGGAAAAACAGGAAACACTGACCCATACTTGCCTTTCTGAATGGATTTTAATGTTGTAACATCATAATGAAGTAGCCTTTTTTAAACCCATATGGTTTACTGTTTCTTGCAGGAAAATACTTAGTTACATTCTAGGTACTTAATTTTCTTTAAAATGAAATTTCAGAGGTCATGTTTTACATAATTAGATGATGTGAATACCTATACTTTGTAGAAAACAATGTATAGACTCTAAAAATTAAAAAAAAAGCTAAAATCTTTCAGAGATTTCACTAATCTCATAATGACACAACGACTATGGAGTAATTACCAAAAGAATTTTCCTAGAGAAAAAATCTAATAAACATGATGCCAAATATGCTTTATCTAGCTTGTTAATTGCCATAATCTCATTTTGTTTCTCATTTTTAAAAGGAAAACATCTTAAACTAATTTTAATCTTAAAACAAATCCAGTATTGGTAAAGCCATAATTTTTGGCACAAAGAGTACTTTCTGTAAGAGTGAAAACCTTATCTGATCTCATTACAAAATTTCAAACATCTAATGTATCACTGATTTCCCTTTTCTTATTGTGGAGATAATATAATAGAATTAAGATGATAAAAACCTTCATTTCACTTTACTAAATATTAACTAAGTGCATAATGCAAAGCACTGTACTAGACACTGCAGGCAGTAAAAACTGTCATAATAACCTATGCTCTAATGAAAGTGATACCAATAGGTCGAATAAAATAGCATAGCTTTGGCAAGAGATCTAGAAACAAAAGTATCATTAAGAATCCATCTAAGGGTAGAGGACATTTTACCTATAAAATAAAAAATTTAGGGTGATATTTAGCTTTTTAAAAATATTCAGCTGTTATATAGAAGAGGAAATAGATTCATTTTGTTTTATATCAAGAGCAGAAATGAGATCTATGGGAAGGACTCAAAGGGAGACTATCAAAGCCAGCATTTTCCCAAGTTTATTCCGTAGGCCACTGATCCCTCAATCTCTCTCTCAAAAAGAATTCCATGTTCCTATAAATTTAGTAACACCTGCAGTGTATTTATGTAGTATATGTAATACTAGAGTTCCTCTAGGAGATAAAAATGTACATGAGTAGTAAGAAGTCCTATACTAAGGAAGCCTATTTAACTTTGTATAATTAAATGTTCTCCAAATATTTTGCACCATGAGTTTTGTTGTTGTTGTATCTATTTTTGTTCCCTCAAAATAATAAATGTCAATATAATAATGCTTTTCTAAAGATCATACATCTCAGACAGAAGGATTTCCTGAAATATGAGCGATATTTATATTATTTGACTAGGATCTATCTCCTAGACACAAAATAATAAAGACAAAACAGGTTCAATGAACAGAAGAAAACAGTCCTCTAAAACAACACACGGTTTATTAGTCTAGCTAACAGTTTAAGGATCAAAATGAATTTCTGAATTTCTCTAAAATTTAGAGAAGTGAGTATAAACTCACAACATGAATTTTTTAAAAAAATAAATAAATGATCTGGGAAAAAAATAAACGTTAAGTCCTATATTTAGGTTTTAGTTAAAGTTTCAGTTATTAATATTCTGAGGGGAGAATGAAAAAAATTTATGTAATTATTTGTATAAAGTCAGAATTTTAGTTTATTATAACTTGAAGCAAGAGTCAATCCTTATAGGAATTTCATCACTAATAACAAAAGCATTTTTTCCTCAAGAAAGGTCAATAGCCCATCTACTCCTCAAAATGAGGGAGACTGATGCATTACCACATACATGAGCAGCCTGCATCAACAAGCCTTTACCAAATGGACCCTCATGAAAAGTTATCTGATTCTGAGTTTGCTTGTGGGATCAACCACATAAGGAGAGAAGAGGAAGCTGCAAGCACAGAAGAGAAGTAACATCTTTTAGCTTCCTTCCTCTCTCTGCACAGGTACCCAAGGATCATTCAATTCTGCTGATTCTTATTATTCATGGATTCTGTGTTTGCAAATTTGCCTACTTAATAAAATTTATTTGTATACTGATTGGGCTTTCTGGTCATTCACGGACATGCACAGAGAAGCAAAAATTGGTAACATCCAACATGCACATTCCCACTTACGCTAAACAAGGCCTCCCAGCTTCAGCTCTCATAAACAAATGTTCTTGCGAACTGTTTAAGTGCCATGTTTATTGGATTTTTGGCCTTTTTTGTTGGTGATTTCACTGCTAAAAATGGATCCCAAGCATTAAGCGCTGTTCAGTGTTTCTGAGCACAAGAAAGTTGTGATGTGCCTTATGGCGAAAATATGTGTTAGATATGCTTGGTTTCAGGCATGAGTTACAGTGTTGTTTACCATGCATCCAATGTTAATGAATCAAAATACACTAAATAAGAATTCTTTACACAGAAAAATACATAAAACAAAGTTATATATTGATCAGTTAATGAAAATGATTTGACTAGAGGCTTGCAGGAACCTAATCCTTTATTTCTACTAAGAGCAATGGCCCAGTATTTGTTAATCTAGTCTGTGGTGATTTTATAGAACAACACTACCTAGAGTGAGAGTTGACCATAGTTATCCATTACCCTATATCAAACTACCTTCAGGTTAGGTCAACCCACGGAAAGTGGAGATTTGCTGAAAAGTTATCAGAAATGGATGAACAGTTAAGTTTCTCATACAAGAGTCCTTAGGAAATCATGCTCCTCTTGTAGAAAAATGAGTTTTTCTAAGTTTGCTGTCAACTAAGTAGTGATATACTATAGAAGAAGTACATTTCTTTTAAATGGTGAACTCTCAGCTCACCCCTAAATCCTATTCACTATCTTTAGAATTGATCCTCTTTTGTTAGATGCAGAGGTCTTGTCATCTGTTAATTTTCCAAGTGTGAACATGACAAAAGATTAACTTGTATCAATCACTACCCACAAACAGTTAAGTATTATGTATAAATAGTAAAGCATGAGAGGAGCCACAGACCACGCTTGCTTTATTTTATCTGTTCGAACTTGAAGCTTTTACAGACATACTAAGGAAAACTGAATTTCCATTTAGACTGAAAGCCAATCATTCATAAGAAAACATTTTAGAAAATTCTCTTACGTAGGTTTTCTTTTCAGATTGGGATGTATCTTTGTAGGATTCTAGAAATGGTATGCTTGACTAGTCACTGTCTTTTGCTAATCAAGTACTTCATGCTGTGTCAACAAATACATGAAGGAGTCTGTTAACTGTAGGCAATCAATACTGGTGGATGTCTACATGGAAAGAAATATGAGGTTTATAAATACAAAAAAAGGTGTCAGGTGAATTATATTTGTTTTAATAGACTTGACATGTTAAGGAATCTAAACATCAATTGGGATCAAATATGATTTTAGAGGTGCTCACCTAGGAATGAAAAACAAAATGTTATTTCTTTGAAGGCATATTTGATTATTCCTTTTTGTGCTCAGTTTTACGCAGAACAAAAAGTGGAAGAAGTGTTTGTTTTCTCATGGAGCATGTGGAAGGTACATCTACCCACCCATCTCCCACACAACACCATCACCACCATGTCTCTGCCTACAGAATCAGCTCCCAGGTTTTCTCTTTTGGAGGAAAAGTGCAGGCCACTTGTACTCCTGGCCTGACTTCTGAATATAGACAAAGAAAACTTTGTATAGAAGAAATAGGGAAAGAGATCTACTTCTCAATCTCAAAATAACCAATTTCAAATTCAAGGCTCACCGGTCCCTGCTCTTTCTAGAAACAGTTTCATGTTCCTCTTCATTACAGACAGTTATGCTAGGTTTCCATATCTGAACCCACTTTCACTCCTGTGACTTTCCAGGGACAGCAGTAATCCTCCCCTTCTACCTTTTCCCTTGAACTCTTACAAGCAAGACAACCCCCAGAATAAACTATGGGAGCAATTTAAATTAAGAATCAGTCATTCAACAGTATGTACCTCTTAATGTTATAAATAGCATCAATTACAAAGTTTTACTGACAAAAAATGTTTCAGGAATGTTTCAGGAAAAGGGGGAGATAGTCAAAGACATTAAGTAACACTTCAAGGAAAATCAGACAAATCTAGAAGTGAGATATTCTACTAGACAACTGTTCTGCTTTCTTCAAAAGGTCAGTTGTACAGGAAACTGCTTTAAATTAAAAGAAACTGAAAACATATATATAACAATCAAATGCAAAGAATATTTTTTTAAAAATCCATGGAAGACATTTTGGGACAATTCAAGAAATACAAACAGGGACAGTATTAGGGAAATTGCTATTAATTTTCTTTGTCATGATAATCATGATGTGGTTATATAGGAAAAGGACCTTTTTTGTGAAATGCTTAGTAAAGGATTGCAGGTTGTTATTCAAAACTGTGAACGCTATAAAGACCAATGCAATCTGTGTGATTCCTGGACATTGAAATATAAATAAAAGCATTAGGAGAGCTGTAGGGAAAGGGGTAAAATTTATAATCAGAAATAATATGGCTACAGAGGCATATTAAATGTACACCTGCAAAATAAAGCAGTAAGGTGGAACTTCAGCGGTGAAAGAAAAAAATGAAGACAAAGAAGTCAGTCTCTGGTTATGGTAAATACTACACAGATACCTCAATGGAGACAATAATCAGGTTTACTGTGTAGAACTAGAAATAATTAACAAAGATAATAAAAACAAAACCAGACTCTGAAAAATGGCCCTGGAAAAGCATCAGGTTCATCATCCTTTACTTTACTTTTTTGAAGATAAAATAAGACTTTTGGTTTTGTTGATGATTTTTGTTTTCAAATTCATAGATTTATGCCCTAATTTTTATTATTTCTTTTCTTCTGCTCACTTTGGATTTAATTTGCTTTGCTTTTTTTAGTCTCCTGAGGTGGAAGCTTGTATTACTGATTTTAGGTCTTTCTTCTAGTATATGCATTCATTGCTATGAACTTCTCTCCAAACACTGCTTTCGCTGCATTCCACAAATTCTTTGTTGTTTCCTCTTTCATTTAGTTCAAAATATTTAAAAATTACTCGAAATTTCTTCGCTGATTCATGTGTTATTTAGAAGTGTTATCATTCCTTATTACATATGCTTAAAAAAAAACCGATCCCAGGAAATGAAGTGAGTTGAAAAGGTCGAAATGAAAACTGGCCATAGATTTTATATATTTGGAATACATTTGGTCTTTCAAATTTTACTACACAGGGAAATGAATATTCTAAATTAAAAACAAGAATTATTAAAAGAAACACTGTTAAGTACATTTTTAAAAAGTAATAACTTGTACCTGACTTTCACCTATTACATAGAAAACAGCATCACTGAAATCATAGTTTTATTTTCAGTCAGAAACAAATTCCTGAATTTTGGTGCAATTTTGGTCTATGTCACCACCTCTCCTGTCCATTTTCCCTCTCTAACTTCTATTTTTTAATTCTTTTAAAATTATATTTGTTAAATTATCATACAGTAAAACTGAATTTTTAAAACTATGATGTTAAAAGACTATGAAAAGGAAAAAATTAATACATGTAAAAATGAATCACTATGTTGTACACCAGAATTTAACACAACATTGTAAATGAACTATACTTCAATTTAAAAAAAAGAAAGATAATTGTGGTGTTCAAGTTTATGAGTTGTAACACATCCTTGGAGACAGCATCAAAACATGATACAGAACAATTACACTACACAAAAGCACTCCCTCATGCTTTTATAGCCACACACACCCTCTTTAAGCTCAACCTCTGGCAAGGACAGATGTGTTCTCTACCACTATAGCTTTGTCTTTTAAGAATGTTGCATAAATGGAACCACACAGAACTGAATCTTTGAAAGTGGTTTCCTTCATTCTGTATAATGCACTTGAGATTCATTTGTTTTGTTCCATGCACAAGTAGTTATTCCTTTTAACTGCTGAGTAGTATTTCATTGTATGAATGACCAACATTTTGTGTAGCCATCTCCCTTCTGAAGGACAGGTGGGCAATTTTCAGTTCTTTTCAACTATACATATAACTTCTATAAGTATCTGCACACACTTTTCTGAGCAAATATAATTTTTCATTTCCCTAGGCTAAATATCAAGAAGTGGAATTGTTGGGTCATGAGGTAAGTGTACGGTTAACATTGTAAGAAACTGTCAAACTCTTTTCCAAGTTGTAACATTTTGCATCCCCACCAGCAATGTATGAGAGTGCCACTGGTCTGCATCCTCAACAGTACTTGGTATCGTCAGAATCCTTTTTTAAGTTTTAGCTGTCTCATAGCTATGCAGGAGTATCTCATCATGGTTTTAAACTGTATTTCGCTAACGGCTAACTACACTGAACAAAATTTTAGATGTGTATTTGCCATCCTTGTATCCTCTTTAGTGAAACGTCTGCTCAAACTTATGCCCATTTTTGAACTGTGTTGTTAGTTTTCTCACCGTTAATTTTTGAGATTTCCTAATACATTTTGAACACAAATCTGTGATGAACATCATCAACTAATTTCTAGTATGTCTCTTTGTTTAACACTGCCTTTTGTAAAGCAAAATTTTTCATTTTAAAGAAGTCAAATTTATCAACTTTTTCTTTTATGGATCCTGCTTTTTATGTAATGACTAAAAACTCTTTGCCTAATCCCAAATCAAGAATGTTTTCTTTTTAAAATTTAGTAGTTTATATTTTACATTTAGGTCTATGACTGATTTTGAGTTAACTTTTGCAGAAGATGTGAATTTAAAACAAGGTTCATTTTTTTTGTAAATGCATGTCCAATTATTGCAACATGATTTTTGGCCTTAAAAGGTTCAATTTTTATAAATCTTTGTTGATACGACTATTCTCTACCAACTGCACTGCTTTCACATCTTTGCCACACGTGCAATTGTTCCTCAGTACTCTACCATGTTCTACTATGTCCCTATCCTTTTTCCTATCTATATCACTTCTACACAGTACTCTCTGTAGATTTATAGTGACTCAAAATCAGGAAGTGTAATTTTTCCTTTTTATTCTTTTCAAAATTGTTTTAGCTATTCTATTCATTAACATTTCCATGTAAATTTTAAAGTCAGATCATCTATATCAACAAAATATACTGCTAGAGTTTTTATTGAAATTGTGTTAAATCTATCAATTGAATTGGGAAGAACTGACTTTTTCACTACTTTGAGTCTACGAATCTATGGACACAGTATGCCTCGACATTTACATGGGTCTTCTTTTATTTCCTTCATTACTGTTTAGTAGTTTTCAGCACACATATCATGTATACATGTGTATTTATTACAAAGTATTTAATTCATCTGGAGCTACCATAAACAGCATTATTTTATTTTCCCACTATAAATTGCTAGTATATAGAAATACAGCTGTGTGTGTGTGTGTGTGTGTTGATCTTGTATCCCATGACCTTGCTAAAATCACTTACTCTAGGTCTTCAAGGTTCTTTGAGATTTTCTACATAGACAATCATGTTGTCTGTAAATAGGAACAGTTTTATTTCTTCTTCCCAATCTGCAATGCCTTTTATTTCCTTTTGCTGCCATTTGAACAATGACTAAGACTTTCAGTAAAATACCTAGTAAGAAAGGTAAGAGTAGACATTCTTGCCTTGTTCTTGTTCACAGAATGAAGTGTTCAGTCCCTCACCATAAAGTATGATGTTTGCTGTAGAATTTTTTGTAGGTTTTTCAGTCGTGGTGTATTTTTTTATGGATGATAGGATTTAATCTGCTAATGTTTTGCTGAGGATTTTTGCAACTATATTCATGAGATATACTGGTCCATAGTTTCCTTCCTTCATTTCTCCTTTTCTGTCTCTTTTTTTTCCTTCCTTCCCTTCTTTATCATTTACAACCTTTGTATAGTTTTGATATCAGGTTAATACTGGCTTCATAAAGAGAACTGTTCATTTTCTCCTCTTACTTGGTATTTATTTTGTTCTCTTTTGCCTAGTTTCTTGAGATGGAAGCACAGATTACTGAAATGAGGGTTTTTTTTTTCTTTTCTAATATAAGCACTAGATGAGTTAAGTTTTCTTATAAATACTGCCTGGGCTGTATAAATTCTGACATGTTATATTTTCATTTATGTTCAGTACAAAATATTTTTTAATTTCCCCTGAGGCTTCCTCTTTTATCCAATAGATTATTTAGAAGTCTTTTATTTAATTTCCAAGAGCTTAGAGACTTCCTTTTATCTCTCTGTTATTGATTTCTAATTCATTTCCATTATAGTCTGAGAACATACTTTGAGCTCAGTTCTTCTAAATTTGTCAAGATTTGTTTAACGACCAAGGTATTTTCTTTCTTGGTGGTATCTATGTATACTTGAAAAGAATGCATATTCTGCTGTTACTGGGTAAAGTAAGTATCAATTAGATCTAGTTGATGGATAGTGTTCAGTCTTTCTGTAACCTTGGTAATGTCTGTCTGCTAGTTCTATCTATTCCTAAGAAAGAAGTGGGAAGTCTTCAACTATAATTGTAAAGTTCTCTTTCTTCTTTAAGTTCTGTCAGATTTTGCTTCATGTATTTTTAAGTTCTGTTGTTAGGTATGCACACATTTAGGACTGGTAAATTATTCCATTTTTCAATATATAATGCTCTCCTTTATCCTAGATAATTATCTTTCCTCCAAAGTTTATTTTGTTTGCTTAAAACAGCCACTAGTTTTCTTTTGATTGGTGTTTGCATGGTATATCTTTTCCCATCCTTTCATTTTTAACCTCGCTGTATTATTTTAAGGAAGTTTCTAATAGATAGCATATAATGGGGTCATTTTTCAATGTACTCTAACAATGTTCTTTAACTAATGTGTTTATAGCATTTAAAGTAATTAAATGCATTTAAAGCATTTAAATTAAAAATTTCAAGTAATTAGTGATGTGTAACAATTTATATCTACAATTTTACTGTTTTCTGCTTCTTCCCTTTTTTCTGCCTTCTTTGGTGTTTAGTATTTTTTAATATTCCATTTTAATTTATTCACTTTGATTCTAATCTCTTTATTTTGTAAATATTCCAAGGATAACACCACATATATTTAACTTTTCAGAGTCCACTTAGAACCAGTATTTCACCACTTCACAGATATCATGTATTATACCATATCCATTAAAAAACACATCAGACAATGTTGTAATTTTTCTTTCAATTATCAAATATATTTTAAAGAACTCAGTCTATGATATTACACAGATATTTACCATTTCTGTTGATCTTCGTTCATTCCTGATGTCCAAGTTTCCTTCTGGTATCATTTTCCCTTCTGTCTTAAGAATATTCTTTAGCAAATTTTAGATTTGGTCTTCTGGCAATGAATACTCTTAAGTTTTCCTTCATCTGAATATGTCCTTATGTCACTCTCAACCCTAAAAAATATTTTTGCTGGTTATGGACAGTTCTTTTCTTTCAGTACTTTTAAGAATATTTTGCCTCTTCCTTCTTGCATCCACAGTTTCTGACGAGAATTCCTCAATCATTCGAATCACTGTTCCCCCAGAGGAATACGCCATTTTTCTCTGGTTGCTTTCAAGATTTTTCTTGTTTTTAGTTTTCAGATTTATGATGACAATGTCTGGGTATGGATTTCTTTGGGTTTTTCATAACTGTTTCAGGTTCTTTGAATCTGTATGTTTGTATCTTTCACTAAATTTATGATGTGGTAGGTCATTACTCAAATATTTTTCAGTACCACATTCTTTCTCAAAATGTCTTAAGATGTCTAACATTTTGTTATTTTCCCACAGTTCCCTGAGGCTCTATTCAGTTTTTAAATATTTCTTCCCTCTCTGCTATTGAGCCATCCAGTGGATTTTTTTTCAACTTACTGCATTTTTCAGTTCTAACAATTCTCTACCTTTTTTATATCTCCTTTTTCTATGCTGAAACTTCCTACTTTTCCATTTATTTCAACAGCATCCATAACTGCTCACTAGACCATGTGTTTAATAGCTACTATAAAGTCTCTGTCATATAATTCCAACATCTGTATCATGATGGTTTATGTTGACCATGTCTTCCCATGTGAATTGACATTTTCCTGGTTCTTCATATGCTAGGTGATTTTGTATTATAATCTAGACATTTTAATATTACATTATGAAATTCTGGTTCCTGTTTAAATCCAGTGGATAATGTCAATATTTTTGTTTTAACAAGTGATGGCATGGTTAGATTCAGGCTACAAGTTCTCACATGGCTCTATGGCATGGTTCCATTATCAGTTCAACTTTCAAAGCCCCTGCTCCGCTATATGAATCTGTCCCACCTTGTATCATCCAATAAATCAGTCTAGGACTTGGGCAGGAGTCTGTTATTTCCATGTATGTATAGCTCAGGAGTGAACCCAAGAATCCAAAAACAAATTTATGGTACTGTTTTCCCAAGTTTCTCCCTCTACATGATCTTAGGACTTTCAAACCCCCAGAGGGCATCCCTTTTCATTTCTTCAGCCAGAATCTGGAGCTTTAGGTAACCAGCTTGATCACACACTTCTGTTCTTGTACCTGCTCTGAGACCATGCAATGGAAGGGCAGAGAGCGGAGAAAAGTAATGGGGGTGTGATAGTTGGAGAGGAAGGTTCCCACTCCTCACTGTTTTGGCGGCAGGTTACTGCCATTACCACAGGGTTACTTGAGACTACAGCATGAGAGAACAGAGAAAAGTGAAAAAAAAAGATGAAATTTCCACATTCACAGTGGCATCATCTTTCCTTTCCTACTCCTTGAACCAGAACTAGCAGGCTTTTTTCTTTTTTGGTGCTGTCTCTACCTAAGTCCCCATTGTAGTCTTCAGATTGTTTAAGATCAGCCTCAGGAACACCGGAAGGAAAAAAGTGGTGAACTCACAGTCAGTTTTATGGTACTTTAGATTATAGCCTTCTTCCTCTTCTTTAGAATCTGTTATTATTTATTCTTCATAGTTTTCAAATAGCTGTTCCATCCATTTTGTCCAGGTTTTACAAATGCATTTAGAAGGTGAAATAAGGTGTGTGTGCTTAATCTATCATACCTGAAAATGAAACTATTCTTTAATTCTATTCAGTTACTCAATTCTTACTATCACATGGACTCCTCAAATATACTTATCAGAAGATACCAGCAATCTAAAATTTAAAAAATAGTCCTATGAGTTCTCCTTCCATTTACAAAAAAATCCCTAATTCACACAGTAACCAAATCATGAAGACAGTAATAACACTACTAAAAAGTTTTTATGATTATAGACTATCATTGCAAGTTTCTCAAAACTTTATAATACACTATCAGAAAATAAGGACTCCATTTATCACAAATAAATGAAAAGATGTCTCAGGTTCATGGATTGAAAAGAATTAATATTGTTAAAATGTCCACACAACTCAAAGCCATCTATAGATTCAATGCAATTCCTATCAAGATCCCAATGGTATTTTTTACAGAAGTAGCAAAACCAATCCTGAAATTTATATGGAACCACAAAAGATCAAAATATTTGCAAGTCATACACCTGATAAGACATTAATATCTAAAATATGTAAAGAACTCACACAACTCAACAGCAGAAAAGCAAATAATCCAATTTTAAAATTGAGCAAAGGACCTGAGTAGATATTTTTCCAAAAAAGATATCAAAATGGCCAACAGGTATGTGAAAAGGTGTTCAATGCCATTAATCATTAGGGAAATGCAAATTAAAATCACAATGAGCTATCACTTTATACCTGTTAGAATGGTTATCATCAAAAAGACAAGAAATGACAAATGCTGGTGAAAATGTGGAGACAAGGGCACTCTTGTGCACTTGCTGACTGTGATCTGGTACAGCTGCTATGGAAAACAGTATGGAGAGTCCTCCAAAAAATTAAAAACAGACCTACCATATATCAGTTCCACTTCTAGGTATACATCTGAAGAAAACACAATCAGTATGGAGAAGAGCTATTTGCACCCCCATATTCACTGCAGCATTATTTACAATAGCCAAGACACAAAAACAACCTAAGTATCCATCAGATAAATAAAGAAAATGTGATACATATATACAATGGAATACTATTCAGCCATAAAAAAGAAAGGAAATCTTCCATTTGAAACGACATGGATAGACTCCAAAGGCCTTATGCTAAGTGAAATAAGTCAGGGAACAACAAATACTACATGATCTCCTTTATGTTATAATCTAAAAACTAAACAAACTCATTCAAAAGGAGATCAAACCTGTGGTTGCCAAAGGTAGGAGGAGGGAGGATGAAGGTGGTCAAAAGGTACAAACTTCCAAGTAGAAGATAAGTAAGTATAGTATGACTATAGTTAACACAGCCATGTGGTATAACTGAAAGTTGCTAAGAGCATAAATTCTAAAAGCTCTCAACATAAGGGAAAAAAATTTTTTCTTGGTATCTATATGAGATAATGGATGTTAACTAAACTTACTGCAGTAAATCATTTCACAATATATGTAAGTCAGGTCATTATGCTGTACACCTTAAACCTATACAGTGCTGTATCTCAAAACTAAAAGAAAAAATTAATAAAAAATTAAAACTGTAAATGTTATATCTGTAATATTAAATATAATTATACTTAATTTAGAATTATTATAATTATTAAAATGACAGAAGCATACTATAATATTTGTAATTATATCTAAGTGATGTAGCTCATCTAACTTTATATCCTCCTGTGTCCTTTCCTACTTGGGGCAAATTTTTCAAAATAAAGTATTTAAAAAACTGAAAAAAAAGAAGGACTACTTCCTTACTCTTTATGAAATCACAATGACGGGCTAGGCACATCAATGGGTATTGTTATGTGGGTGGTCTATTTACAGGTAACTGGTTAAGAATCACCATTCAAGGAAATGTTAAATGACTTTCAGTAGTAGATTCAAACTGAAATCAGTTAAGTCATATTTTCTTTCAAAACAGTGGCCTTAAACTTCCAAACTGGCCAACTGGGAAATAAAAGTTTTAAAATTTAGATTTACATTTTGTTTAAAAATCAAAGGAATCATACATTAAAGGTGTTTGTCTCTGTAATATACAATCTAAAAATTTATTTGTTGACTTGTTTTCGCCAACTTTTTCTTCACTCTGAGTCCTACAAGACAGTTAACTCTTCTACATGTTAGTCAACGATGAGAAATTTTAAAAGAGCACTGTAATGGATATTTATTTATATGAAATTCAACTTTGTGGTTTTGACAAGAGTATTTCAAAAGGAATTAAGGTACACAAAAATTATTATTGACTTTCATTTCTTTAAAAAATATTAAATGCTTTGCCACAGAAATTTATCAACCCTAAATGTGTTTTAAATCTTCAGACCATCATCATTTAAGCAGGAGGCAAGTCTCTGTACTCATGGACTAAAAAAGATATTTTTCATAATGCAAACTAATGAGATCTTATTTCCTCCAAACTTTATCTAAATAGGCCCATATTTTATTGTTAGCCAATTAAAATTTTGAATTGCATAAGTTAAGACATTATAAAATAGCAATTAATATCACATGGACAATAAAGCAAGGTCACAAGTTTAACCCTTTTTCTTTGTTTCTTTGTTTCTTTCTTTCTTTCTTTCTAAGACAACCCAATTTTTCAAAATTTTACTTTGTTTTGTTTTTGTGGGGAGAGGTAATTAAGTTTCTTTATTTTTTTTTTTAATGGAGGTATTGGGGATTGAACCCAGGACTTCATGCATGCTAGGCAGGTACTCTACCACTGAGCTATATACCCTCCCCCTTAACCTTTTTCTATGCAAGTTTAATATTTAGCCTTTTTCTATTCCCCTAGATCTGGTCGATCATTTAATCCTGTCCAGTGTAGTCAGCCATGGGAAGAGAGGGTTCATGAAGACAGAGGAGAGGAAAAAAAAGCAAAGGAATCAGAGGATGGACTAACACTCAGTGTAAATCCTTTACCATTAGTGGAGAAACAACTTAGTGAGTGAGGTGGTGAGTCAGGAATATTCTCTTTAATTCCACCACCTGGTCCCATGTAAGGGGCCTGGGAAATTAAAGCAAACACGTGAGTATTTAGTTAACAAATCTGAAGAGTAGTAAGAAATTTTTAATTTAGGTGTTCTGGTCAAAGCTGCCAATAAATTCTTAAAAGTTCAGCAGTATTCCAAAACATACTCTCAGAACAACACATTGGCCCACTCAAACTAAACACATACTATCCCTGCTCCAAGTTCTGCAGGAAGGATGCTACAGGCCAAGAGAAACGCAGAGCAATGTTCATTACAGCAAATCTGTTCATGTTAGAAACTAATGATCACCCCTTCCTTATTAAAAAGAAAGTAAAATAAAATAAGGCAACACAAGCTATGAAATGCAATCTACAATTTATTACTCAACTGTATGGATTCAGTATTTTTAAACTGCTGGTTAGAAGGGCAAATAAAAACACAAGCACCCTGTCCCTCTAAATGTTCCTGGAAAATATAAGCACCATAAAGGAAAACTATCTTCAGGTGGAGTTTTGTTTGAATAAAGCTTTGGCTTATAATTGCCTAATAACTCTGAGTCTATAAGTAAGTCTGTAAATATGTCCCCAAAAAGGAGACAGAACACTTGGGCTTTTGTATCATACCATTAGGGATACAGCTTGAAACGACAGCATGAAATCTTATTTTAAATCTATTGTTCTCCTCCAAACACACTTTTTTTCACTGAAGACATCATAAAGAAAAGTCAACAGACAAGAGTTAACTGGACAATCTTTGCACATAAGATGAAAACAGAAACTGTAATACTTACACATATGCACAAAAACTATACTTAATAACAAACAGCAGCATTGCAATACCAAAGTCATAGGAGATTTTTTTCCTTCAAGACACTTTTTAAGATAGAATTTTTATCCTAAGACAAGAAAAAGTCCTTTGTGACATTTATTTTCAGCTACTTTATTATTTCTATCTTTTCCATGTTAACTCCTTTAAAATCATATGTGATAACTTAATAATATAACATCCATACATAATAATTTAGTTCCATTTCTGAAGTTATAAAAACGGATACTAAAAAGGGAATACAGCCAGGTCAAGGAAAACTAAATTTGGGAGGGCAGCCTTGATGTTTTAAGGCTAAATAAATAACACTTCTAGGTAGGTCTAACACCTCTTACACAATACCCTCATCTTCCAGCATTAGATCCAAGTATAACACTTTCCAATTTCCTGTGAATGCTGAATTATCTTCACTTCTAAGCTCAGTTAGTTCTTCTACCAGGGAGACCGCCAGTACCATATTTTACTAAGTCAAGGTCAGTCCTCCCTATAGGAGCCAGCAAACTGATAACCTGCAGCAATAAGACTAGAATTTTATTCTGGGTCCTTGGGTTTTAAAACAGAGGATGGCTCAGTACCTTTGAGGTAGTAATGTCAAGAATTGTTAACAATTTACACATATTGTGAAATACAACAAACAACCTTCTAAAGCAGAGGTTAGTAAACTATAGCTAATGGGCCAAATCCAGACAATTGTTTGTTTTTTTAAGTCCTGCAAGTTAAGAATGTTTTTAAATTTTTAAATGGTCACAGTTTAAATGGTTGTAAGAACCTATATTCTATTGCGAATTTTATTCTTGGTATGCAAAGCCTAAAATATTTTACTACCTGGCCCTTCCAGAAAAACTTTGCTGACGTCTTCCCTTATAAATTCTATGAAAGGCATTATATATGATTATAAAGAACCAATACTTTTAATGTTAAAATCTAGTATCATTACAGAAGCAGTATGATCCCAATTTAAATGCTAGCATAAGCATGCCTAATATATTATATATACACATGAAAAAGGGCAGGAAGAAAATCAACAACAAAATGTCAAGATACAGTTAATTCTGGCAAAAGTTATTTTTACCTGTTTTCTTCTGTATTTTTCCCAATATTCTTATGACAGCATATCTTTGTTATAATCAGGAAATAGTTTTAAAAGATCATAATGCACTTTTATAAGAACATAAAGACCAAAAATATCAGTGTCTTGAATTGTATTCATGTGGTTACTAACATACAGGTTCAGCAACACTTTGGTATTCACCGTTATCTATAAATCAAACTGTTAAGAATTAAAATAATGTTTTTACATCTTTTACCACACACAAAAAAAGAGAGGCTCTCTCTGTTTTAATTATCATAAGTCAGAGGTATTGATCTGACTACTTAAACACTACTCCAGAATTCATGTTCAGGCACACCACAAGATCCTTAATACAATTTTAAGTTCAATTCAAATATTAACTGTCTACTATATTCATGTTAGTTTTAATGTTTCTTTCAAAACATAAAAAATGGTGACTAAAATCCCAATATATTCTACATGCACTCCACATGCTCTTTATAACTACAGCATTAATATTTAAAGTCATATGGGACAGTACAATTTCTTATTAACAGTCACTAAACAGTTCAAACAAAAATACATTTTTACTGATAGAAAAAATATTACTATTAAAATATTCTGCTAACACTAAGGTACAGTGAAATAACTGTGACCGTTTTCATAAATAGTATTTTAATTTTCTTGTTCAATAATTATCACTTGTATGTTTTAGCTGTTATTTTGAAGCATATTATTAACTTTGTAAACATAAGACAATATACTGATGTATCTACGATGTGGTGTTACGACAAACTTAACTCCAACTTGATAAATGAGAGATTTACTTTGAATGGTTAGAAAGCATTTGAAAAGTCACAAATTCACTGTGTTCTGAAAAAAAACCAGTCTTCACTTTCTGGTTTATTTCCTGGGTTTATCTTGAAAATGCCCCTAAGTCTTACTTTTGAATGATGTTGAAGCCCAAATTTAATTCTCCCAAAGTATAAATTTAAATTAGAAAAACCACATACACTACAAACAACAGCTTTTCAAGTGCCACTCACATTTCTGTTTCCTTAATACTGTAATATTAATTGTTAAAAAATTTAATCTCATTAGAATGTAAAAACACCAGCTTTTTAAAAGTAAAAACTATGATCATGCCATGCACCAGAACTACTACAAAGTAATAAAGAGTCCATAGCTACTTAACACTGACTAGAGTCTTAGCTTTGTATAAAATATTTCCTCCTCTCCCTTTCCTCTTGATGATAGAAGCAAGCATTGAATGAGAAACTTAAAACGTTTATTCAAAAGACACAAATCACACTCTGCAGTCCCTGTTAGGAACAATTTAAAGGCAAAGACTTAATCTCAGTACTGAATTACCACACTCTGAAAGCAGACGTCAAAATTCAAGTACTGGCCTTATCCTCTAAAATTAATCTTATTTAGGGAGACTAATATTACAAATCCTGATTCTTTTTTTTTTTCCTGTTATCAAGGATTGTCAAACATCCTCAAAAAAACCAAAGTTTAAGCTACTCTAACAGAAAACAGATTTTGAAGATGTTTTGTTTCATCCAAAATAAGTCTATCCTGAATTACATATAAACAAGTCTTGTCAGAACTACATTTAATCAGCATATTTTATAGGCTAACAACATCTCTCACAGATACATTAAACAGAGGCAATTTTGTCACTTACTCTAGGCTAGGGCTTCCTTTTTGGAAAAAATCTGCATACAAGTATTTAGTAAATAAAGTAAAAAAGACCCTTTGTGTATAAGGATATACAAAAGTAACTCAGTTCTATAGTCAACAGCCTCTTCTAAAAACTTTTAAAACTAATTTATTCCAAAAGATATGCAGCAATTCAACAGATTACAAAACTGTTGGTAAAGTTCTATTTCTGGTTTCTGCCATAATAAATACTAGGGGTTTAAGCTGAGCTGCTTTTTTGACTTAAAAAGATTTTTCCACAGTCAGCAACTTACAACAACAGTGCATACTGTAATACCAAAATGGAAACTACTTAATCAACATTTCCTCATGGAAACACAGATCATACATAATGGGTAAAGTTTTATTTTTAAAAGCAGTATTTAAATTTTATTTAGCAACACAAGCTCAATTTTTTCCTCTGGTTCCGTCATTACATTCAGTTAACTTTAGTCAATATTGATAACACACACACCAAAAACCTGAAATGTAAGCAGTAATATAAGACAATTTATTTATAATGTTGAATAAAACCACACTTTCATCTTTTCAGAACATAGGTCAGTGGTTTTTCAAGTCCTAGAGAGTAAATATGATCCTGTTCTCATGCCATGTGTTTTTAAAACTGTTTCTATAAAAAAAATTCAAGCCATGTGGAAAACCCAACAGAATGTGAATCATCCAAAACACAAATCTTTCAGATTTCAGGTTTCAAGTTACAGTCATCTATAGCATCACAGAAAGCTGACAAAAGATTGAAAACTGTAAGGCATGATTTCAGAATGTTCCTCTTCCCGTTCTCCCCACCCTCCAAACCACACAGTTTAAATTAATAAACAATAAAAACCTCATAACTAAAACTCCCTCAGCCTCATAGCTGGTCCTGTTGGTTTTACTACATAGTAACTTCTAAATTCTATCACCTATGAAAAACTAGAGGAAATAACTTTTTAGTCATTGAGCTTCTCATTTAAATAGGAAAATTACTCAGTATTAAACACGTTATAGTATAATTCAAAAGCCTTGGTATCCTAAAAGGAATCTTATAAAACAGATTTCAGTAAGTAGACATCATGCGGTAAGTAGATACACTCTACAGTCAGCCTTTCTTCACTAAATGTCATCTACTTAATAACCTTAAATTTCATGGCTTAAGATTACTACTACATTTTTTAAGAAAACAAAAATGACAGTTACAAGCATAGTTATTTAGCTTTTTGGTATGAAAAAGAAGAGAATCTGATAATGTCAATTGCTACCATGCATGTATCTGGTTAAACTAACCAGGTAAGCCAAAATAAACCATGATACACATATGAAGACTGGAAGACCCAAGGGAAGTAATATTCATTTGGCTTCTGACTCATACTTTTAAATAATCCACTGCAATACTCCTCATTCAATTGCCTCATCCTCTGTGCTTCCTCTTCACGTCTAAGCTCACTTCCTAAGAGTTTTTTTCTTGCAGGAATCAGCATTTATTGACCTCACAAAGTACAGACAATTGCCAGTGTCAGCAAAGAACACAAGAGATTGGAGAAAAGGCAGCATAGAAGATTGTAAAGGGTATGAAAGTATATCTTCTCATACAGTAAAGTTAGGAAAGATTTGGGAACTTAAATATAAGAAATACTGAAGATTTTGACATTTACAAAGAAATATGGCATTCCAACCCAAGAGTTCATTTCATTTGACTATTTCAGGGCCTAAAATTAGTTGTTTTACAACTGAGTGGAAGGAAAGGTAATGTCTGTCACATTCACTGGTACTAACACAGTTAAGCATTATTAAATCCTGAGAATTTTTAATACTGTCATAGAGCAATCTCACAAAGTTTCTTACAAACAAAAGTGCAAGTCTCTCGAGGTCATCTGAGAGCTCATGAGACTTTTCATAGTGGGATGGTGTTAATCCCCAATGCCCTGGCCTATTTCCAATTTGGATCATTAGTTTCTGCTTACCTAAATTTCTATTACCACTCCAACTGGCTCAGGTATTCTTTATTTCCTGTCTTGAACCACAGTCCATGCACTGATTATTAAACAGGCAGAGTGAAACTGGCTTCTTTGGGTGACTATGTAACACTGAAAACATTTCATACTCCTTTAGGATTAGTAAAACAGTAGTTTAAGCCATATTTTGTTTTGAGTGTTTAAAAGTTTTTACTATTATTTTATATGGTACACAAAATGTTTTGAGTGTAACTTCACATAGAATTTCTAGGTTTTACCTTTGTCAAGAGAATTTGTTAGTGATGAGCTTAAGTGCTAACAAAGCTGGGAAAGTGCAATTAAGGTTTTATTTCACACCATGTTAGTAACCAAACGTGAGCTAGTACAAGGGTGAAACGAAACTAAATGGACCCAGATCACTACTTCCACCTCTCCCTCTCTCTCACATACACAACACACAACATGCACATGCTTCCTTAAATTTGTATATATGTGTATGTACATGTATGTATAGTGTATAAATGTGTTTTTATACATACACATCATTTCAACCAGATATACATATGGTTCATAAAGATTAAAACTTAAAGATCTTCCTCTCCTCACAGGAACAGGTTTTACAGATCATTAAAACAAAGAGGGAGAGGTCTAATAATCCCTTAACCCAAAATTCTAAAATCAAAAAAATTCTGAAAACCAAAGTTTTACATAACTTATTTAATGATAAAACCTAACCTAAACTGACACAAGGATAATTATAGTGCTCTTTCATCCCACTCAATGTGAATGTTAATACGTTTCAATTCAGAAGTACCAATGTATATGATTACAAGGTTCTACAGATCCTTCCAGGGAATGTTACATAATATACAGTATATACTGCTAATTAAGTTTTTAAAATTCAAGAAATTATGGATTTTCAGTTCCACAACAAACCCAATCATGAGGTTTAGGGCTAAGAAACTGTGGAGTAATACTTTTATATTAAAAAAGTAAAGTTTATATAATTGTCTGTTTTCCCTCTCCAGTTTTCATTAACTGCCATCTTCTATAAGTTCAAAAGGAAGGAAGGAAGGCAAGCAAGGAAAGGAGGGAAGGGCAGCCACAATAAGGTTAATGTCTTTAACTCCTCTGTTTAATGCTTATTAATCCCCCTTTTGCCAAGAAAGGCTTACCCTGGACTACAGGCAGCATTAACAGCCAGAGAATGACTAGGGGAGACAGAGGTAACAGAAGAGAACTGAATACATATTAAAGTTCAGAGAAAATATTCAAGTCAGGAATTTTGAATCATAAGAATTTTCAATGAAAGAGAAGATACCATTTCCAATAATAACTCTGCATTAATAACAATGTTTTATTTTTTTCGAGTTTGTTTTCAAATATGTCATTTAACCTTCATACTTTATACAGTCACTCTACATAGTCACTTCATATACAACTCATTTGCAGAACTGTTACATATTTTAATCCCAGACTAACACCTACAACATATGTATTGCCTATCCCAAAGATCATTCAGGATGCATACCTACAGTAAGAAACTTAGATAATGTATTATAAGACAGAATACAAAAGACGTTTCAAATAGCAGTTACTTTTAGGATCAGAAGAGCACTGTTTACCCCTCAAAATTTGTTTGGAATTAAATCAATTTAAACCATTTCATCTGTTTTCTACAGAAAATGTACTTTTCTTCGCTTGAAACATTAAATTATATCCTACATAATCAAGATGTAGAATTACAGATTTTTTTCCTTTAAAAATGTAATATATCATTTAAAGGAATAATGGGTTTTAATATTTACTGAGGTTCATTTTGCAAGTTTATCTGAAACAAAAAGACTTGGCTATTTTATTTACAATAGTAAACGAAGCAGATAGTTAAATCATTGCAAGGTGAATCAGCTCCAATTTAAGATGCTAATTACAGATTTTCTGGAAATACATAATTACATCTGTATTAGATGTAATCACCATAAAAATAAACAGAAATTTCAAATTTATCTGTATTTTTAAAAGCATAGGATTCTAAACCTTGTTTATAACATTTTAACTAAATTAGACATATAAAATGTGATTATCTAAATTTAATTTAGTTTTATCAACCAAAGAAACTTAAAAATTTGAATTATTTACCATATTAATGCTTTAGCTTATTATTTTTATTTTTCAGTAGGCTCCATGAACTTATGTGTGCCTTGCTCACTACTGTATCTCCAAAACCTACCTGAGTGCCTAGAACTTAGCAGATACTGAGTAAATATTTGCTAAATAAATTTAGAATAATTTTTATATATAAAAACTATATATAAAGTTTCTATTAAAAAGCCTACTGTTTAAAGGCTATTATTTTAGTGAACTCTGATGAATTTAGTGTCTTAGCAAACGATTTCATAAGCTCATATTGTTAAATGAATCACCATTAGCCCTGAATTTCTTTATTACTGGAAATACAGAAAGATGAAGGATTGTAGCTCTAAACCTAGATAAAGCGATGAAAGTGATGATGACCACATCATTACTTAATCTTCAATGTCAAAAACCAACATCTAGTTCTGAGCACTAAGAATTCAGGTAATCCAATAATTTATCCAGTAACTATCTACTATGTGCCCAGCATTTTCCTAGGCAACCCAAATATATATATAAATAATATCTAGCCTCAAAAAAAAGCACAAATGTGAGAAAGGAGAGTCATATGAGTGAGTAATGTTAAAGGACTGGCAGGACAAACAATCTTACAGGAAAAGAGATGATGACTGAAACTGGAGGTGACAGTCATAGATGAGATGACAACTGATGTGGCTGCACAGGAATGCAGAGTAGGATGTGGGGGCTGCAAGAGTGTTAAGCTCAAGTTGTCAGAGAAAGGCATTATAAGCAGAGGGCAAAGCATGAGCAAAGGTACAGAAGTAAAGAATACATACGCACAAAAGGGAAAGATAGTAAAACTTAGTTTTAAAAATGAAATAACAGAAAACTATTTTGAGATAGACATTCTTGTAAAATAATTTTAACCGAAGATTATTCTCTTAGGAACCTAAAATTCTAGGACTAAATTATGAATTTATTCTAGGACATAAAATTTATGAAGTCGTCCCAGAAAAGCAACTCAATTTGCTATTAACTAAAATAAATAGAACAAATCTTAAATAAATCGTTTCCTTTAACATTTAAGCTCTAGTCAAAACAACATGAGCAACAGCTTCAAATCCTTACCACTTTCATAAAACTCATTGTCAGCTATTCTAAAACTCCTAAATTTAAATTCTTTCATAGCTGTAATCCTTGTCTCTTCAAAAGGATCATAAATTTCCTTAAGGGTAAAAACCGTATCTTAATAGTCTTTGAAAGCACAACACAGATAGAGAAATGCAGTAGATATTCATCAAATATTTACTGACTAATTTCTTACTGAGACTGGAATTTTTACCTTCTTAAAGCACATGCTATCTTAAAATACACTTGATATTATATAGTTCTGCAGCTTTTCATTGTTAGAAAACTCTGATAAAAAACTTGATAAGAAAACTAGGAATTCTCCTGAGAAGTTTTCATCTGTACTCTTATATCCCAGCATCAGGTTTGATTACAACCTTTGTGCTTTAGAGATAATTTTACTAGCCAACCAGCTCACTTATAGCAACCACAGGAGAGACCCTGAGAGTACTCGGTGTCTGCAACTCTAAGTTTATACATTAACCCAACATTCTAAATAAAATAATGCAACCCTGAAGTTTAGATGTTTTTATGCTTTATAGTTTTCATACTACCATGAAAAACTAAAAATATGTAACATGTGAAAAGACTTTTACCTTTTCGGCAGAAAGGCACAAATAGAAGACATGCCAAAATATTTAGTGAAGGAATAGTAAAGAAAATATAACTGGCATTAAAAATGTGCTTAAGCAATTCTGATGATAACTGATCACTTTAAAAACACTTGGGTGGGGAAAAAAGAACACTTGGTGAACTTCAGCAGTAAAAGGAACTATTGTTTCTATAACTGAAGGATAAATGCACAATTATAAAGGTGATTATGTTTATTTAGAACATTGGGTATTAGTCCATGAGTATACCTGAGTATTTAAAAAAAGAAAAGTTTGAGGTAAACATTTATTAAGAATATGTGTGAAATAATATATAGTACTACAAATTTGGAAAGTATGAAATTAAGGATACTTCCCATATGAGGAAGAAAATAAACTTATTTATTAAAAAGCTTCGATTATATATACCTTGCTTCCAGAAATAAAAATATTCCTGGAAACTGCCCATAAGCAATTTTAATAAAAAAAATTAATTCTCATTAAATTTAACAACAATTTAAAAATATTACAAGACAGGATTTAAAAGAGAATGCAAAGGGTAAAAGGTTAGAAACAATCAACAAAATTCACGGTGAAAAAGGTTTTCTAATGATTAGTTAGACTTGTAATCTTGATGAGTATTATAAGAATTTCATTCTAATCCCTTCATTTTTACTGAGGGCTTCAACCAAAACTGTTCCTTAAAAAAAAAAAAATCAAGCTTTTAGTTTGTTATGCAATTTATTTCAACTAATTATACCATAGCCTTGTCTATAGCTGGCTGAACCTGAAGTCTGATTTGCTTTGTGTTGTTTTTGCTATCCTTTGAAAATTCTTAATGATAAAGAAACTAGAGCCTATTATTACCTGGATAAAAAGAAAGTACCTTCAAAGAAGGATTACCTAATCCACATAATAAAATAACCATGAGGTTTTGAAAATACACCTGCAAGTCTTGTCCCTAGTAGTCTTTTTCCACTCAATTTATACCATGATCTATCTACGGAAGGAGTATCTTACATGTAAATGAAACTGACCTGGGACTATTCAGCTAGTTTTTTTTTTTTCCTTTCCTTTTTCCAACACGCCAGATTGTTGCTGTATAATTACTACCTCAGAAGCAGTAAAGTCTGTTTTTTTGAACTGCCATCTCATGAACACTAGATGCTTCAATTTTCTTTTAGATATTACAGCATGTATAATACCTGACTTTAAATGCATGAGCCAACTTTAATTTTTACTAAAATAATCATCCTCTAATCCCTCTGTACTGTTACTTCTGAGACTTCAACAAGTCCCAAAGTGTTTGACTTAATGGTGGCTAGAATCAAAGGCACAGAAAACTCAAATTGATCCTGAAAATTGTACCAAGAGTTCTATACTTCATCATGGAATCATAGATTGCAACCAACAGCTGTTCCACTCATCAGCTATTTTAAGCCATTTAATATGATCTGCAGTAAGACTAATTCTTTTCTAAATAAGCATGTCAACACTTACATCAAACTATGCTATTCTTCAAAACTGTCTCCTTCAAAAGTTTCTTACTTAATGTATGCTGCCACTCTTCAAATAATTTCCGAGCTTTCTTTTCAGAAATCTCCATCATAGACTATTTAACCACATAAATAAAATCACTCTTAGTATGAAAACACCGGATTAATACTCTTGGCCTGCCTTTTCCCGCTTTCCTTCCCACCAGCCCCTTTATTCTTATATTCCCTTAAATCTGGTCCCTGACTTTGTTCTCCTAATGATTTTCTGAAACCAACACTTGGAGAATTTATAGGGTAGGAATGAACCTTGAAGAAACCCAGGTGAATGGAGACCCAGTAGAACAAAAGAAATGGATGGAAAAGCGGACAATCATTGTCATGCTTCTTGCTTGCTTGTAACACAGGTAAAAATTTCATAAAGGCCATGAATGAGTTGCTTTTTTTTTTAAATTGTATAATGTCTACACTTTTTTTTTGAAAGAAATAGTTTCCAAGACAACAGTTTCCAAGTCAACACTGGGGGATTAGAAGAGGAATGTTTCAAAATATTAACGGAAGTCAGTGTATTCTGAGGCTCTGCCCACCTGCAGGTGACTTACACCTTACCTTCTTTCCCCCAACATTCCATATTCCCTCCTGTCATAGCTCATCTTGCCCTGCAATAAGATTAACTTCCTCCACAACAGTCATACTTTAATTGAGGCCAACTCAAACCACCAAGAATGGTCAAATACAAACAAATGATGTTCAACAACTATTTCCTGAATTGAACTTGGGTGGAACGGCTGTGAAATAGCAAGATTTGTTGGTAGGCAATCTCCCATCACAGCTGCTATTAGCATAGGTGCCCTTTTTAATCCTCTACTTTCTAAAATGACAGCATATTCTAAGACTGTTGGGGTCAATAACCAGAGTAGGTGAATGCAATCTGGTCCATTACTAAGAAATATAACTGGGTAATTCATTTAAATCATGGATATGAAGAAAAATCTGTATTTCTTAAGAAAACAACTAAAAGATCATTTAAAATAAACAAAAAATAAACTACTTAATTTGGTTAAGATTAAGTTGGGTGGGAGAAATCTTCCCTTTGTTTTGTTTCTGCTGTTTTTGTAACTTGAAGAATCAAGATCACCTTTTACATCTCAATAAATTACTATGGTACATGGAAATATATACACATTCTTTCCAAACTATAAACTCTTCCTTACCGACTAATGGGCCGTTTATTAATTGTATACATGTAGATTCACTTTTGATTGCATTTACCTCAAATAAGAGATTCAAATTCAGTTATTCAAGTGAAGTATACTTAGAAAATGGGGCACCTAAAGACTGTTGATATATATACATACATATATATGGGACAAAGTGGATGACCAAACAGGTGCAGAGGTTTCTGTAATTCAGGCTTAAGAAAGAAAATTAAAACCAGGTCTTAAAAATAGGACTCCTATGTCTGATATGAAAGGGAATTTAGATTAGGAAAGGATACCCTGATCCAAGCCAGAGAGCTCAGTCTTACTCTTGGTCTTAGGTTTTAAAAGGCATAGGAAAGAATAAGAAATAATCACTGAATAAGTGAAGATTTTCCAAAGCTTTTTTCTTGTTCATACATCCAAGTCATTCTGGGTCCATAATGAGAAATGAGAAGGCATCAATTACTCTAGAGTCATAAAATCAGAAAGGTAGCAATCATCTGAAGGAAGAAGACATAAACTACTCAATTTGCATAAGAGAAAAATTAATATAAACTCCACTGAAACTCTGGGGGAGTCCTGAAATGTTTTTAGTATTCAGGGTCAATAAACAGAAATCAACTGCATAATGTTCATCTAATTTCAAATGTGTAAAATTTTCATAATTTGTCTAGAATTTTATCGTTTTGAGTTAATACATATAAAAACATATAAGGACTCATCTTTGTTTGCAATTTTAGTCCTTCAAGCTTCTTTTTACCATAAAGTCAAATTCCCCACCTGTAAAATCACCAGTGGGATTTTCAGAAATATAAGTCTCAAGGTTCACATTTCATACTTTCTATATCTTTACATAACATCTATTCATATTTCCATGCTTTAATACGTTGTGAATTTTAAGGTCATGTGATAGAGTCTATCAGCACTTTTCTAATTATAAAGAAAATTAAAAAGGAGTGAAATCCAAATAAGTAATATACCAAATGTCTGGTTACTAAACAATAAAACCTATAGTTTAGTTGGGGGAAAATACATAAATTCACAATCACACAAATAACAAGTGCCTTTTCTCCAGACTAATCAATTAATAATGACATATCTATATAAACTTGAGTTAACACAAAACAACGCTAACACGATTGATTTTAGTTAAAAAATAAAGCAACTTAGTAGAAGTAATATATATAGGAAGAATGCTTATGTATAAAATAAAGCTTCAAATATTTGTATGGAAGTTCAAGTGTTAAATTCAAAGAGAAAAGTAAATATAAATACACAAAGGCAAGAGAATGCATAAGGAAAGAACACAATAAAACGTCAAAGGATTTTTTAGAAGAATTAAGAGAGCCGTAAGTCATATCAAAAAGAGCAGCACAGTTACAAATCACAACAAAATTTATGTCCACATGAAAAAGAAAGTCATCTCTCAAAAAGATAATATATCCTCCTAGGCTAAAATAGTAGGAAAAATTCATCTTTCAAAAACTGTAAAGATTAAGTCTTTCAAAACTACTCTAAAATTGAAGGTAATGAAATAGCCTAATAATAAATCAATTATAACATTTTTGTTACACTTCACACTTTTACAGGACACTTTAATGTACATTATCTGCTATGACATAATGAAGCTGTGCCATCACTTTCTTTTTAAATACTGGTATGTTGCTATTCTAAAAAACTTACTTAAGGCCATACTGTTTGTCTTAGGGATAGAAATCCAACTCTGAGTCCTTATTTGGTATAACTATTAAGTAGTCTACTGGTATTAGTTACCTGCATCTTGTCACTCTTTTATTATTTTTATTTTTTGTGTGTCACTCCCCCTAAGACTATAGCTCCTTGGAGGCAGGGATCATATCTGCCTCTAGACCATCACCTGATGTTGTATATTTTTTTTGTAAGTGCTCAAAAAATGTCTGTTAATGAACATCCATGAAACTAATCAAAGAAACCTAATACATGGAGAATTCATTTAATTACTTTTATAACATACATATGCACCAACCCCACTCACAGACTCAGTTAAATGGGCAGTCCCGGGCAGCCATGTTTGTACCAGTTAACAATCATGTCCCTAACCCCAACTAACTGGATGAGACATGGGTGCCCAATCCAAGACTAGCCAATCCACTGGTTTATTAATCATCCAATGTTCTCTCTTTGTGAACTGGACCCAAGAGGCAGACAAAAAGACAGTGCTTAAGATGTCCAGAATCTGGGCAAAATGATAAATAACTAAAGGAAGCTGGCTTATAAAAGGAGCAAGAACAAAAACCAGACATTCACCTGGTCACCTGAATCAAAAGCCCCTATAGCCCCTGAAGCACAGAGAAAATAGACCCAGCTCCTAATCCTTGTAAGACCTAATTGTATTGATTTTCATGCTGAATGCCTGATAGCTAAGTATCTTTAAATATCTTTCCTTGAACCAACCTAAGGGGTCCTTTTTTGCAACCACATGAGACTTTACTAGTACAATTTTATACTCCCACAGCTATCTACATTCTCCAAAACAACCACATACTTTTAAGATTTCTATTAGCACTTAAAGGCAGCTAACTGTGAAATTCTAAATATGCACTCTTAAATGCTACATGACAGGTTTCAGACATTTGGAAAACATCTATTACTGTAATAAGCTATCAATCCAGGATGAAGAGCAAAGTTGTAACATAACAAATTAGTGTATTAACGTTAAATAGGTAAAGCCAATAATCATCAGCTAGGAAGCAGAAAGGATATGAAAATCATTAGAACAGATAAGTTCCATATAGATGAACTCACAGTATATAGTGTCTTTCACTTGGCTTGATGTTTTCAAGATTCGACCATGTATGCATTTAACAATATTTCGATCCTTTTTGTTGCTGAGTAGTTTTCCTTTATATAGATGTGGATTATCCATATTGTGGTATAATGTTTAAAAATCTATTCACCAGTTGATAAATATTTGGTTCACTTCCCATTTGGTATTATTATGAGTAAGGCTGTTATGAACATTCTTTAAAAAAAAAAAGTGTACCCATGAGTTTTTTTTTTCTCTTGGATAAATTCCAAGGAGTGGGAATGTTATATGGTAAGAGTATTCTGAATTTACAAGAAAATGCCAAACTGTTTCCCTAGGTGCCTAGATCATTTTTCATTTCCATTTAAAGTGAAATGGGAATTCCAGTTGCACCACAGACTTAGCAAAACTTGGTATTATGATTTGTTGCTGTTGTTTTACCTTAGTCATTTTCTAATTGGTGTGCAGTGTATCTCATTATGATTTTAATTTGCATTTCTCTGACAATGCTAATGACACTGAACATGTTTACAAGTCTTGTTGGCTATTCACATATCTTCTTTGATGTAGTGTCTGTTTAGATAGTTTCGTCCTTATTTTTTAAAAATTAGGTTGTCTTTTTTTGGGTTGTGTAAGTTCTTTGTATATTACAGGTACAAATCCTTTCTGAAATATGTATTTTGCAAATTAAAAAAGAAATCACAACATTTACGCAATAATAGGAACACTGCTAAGAACTTTGATGCATAATCTCCATTACTATCAAGTGACAAAATAACAAAGTAAAAATATAAACATTTCCCAGTTGTATACTTTCTGACTCTTATTCTTCTAGCTATTATATAACTATTTAATGTGTTTCTCTCAGGCACATTCTGCTTTCTAAATATACTCCCAAGTATGCTCATACCATAAGTCAGAGTCTATTTCTTCTATTATTCCCGAATTCTCAAGAATGCATGGCTCACAACAAACAAGCAATACTTACTGAATGACTCAAGTTACTATCTAAAATAAAAATTATTTTGTTTGAAGCTCAGAAAAGTCAATAGGATTAATATTTTAAATAATGTCAACAGAAAATCAAGTAATAAAATTATGACATTAAAAAAGCAATTCTATGAAAATTTCAAGTAAAATTATGACTAAAATACTACCACATTATTAATAAATCTTAGTCCAGTAGCTTCTGATCCTGAAGACTCAACTTTAGGAATATAAGGCACAAGAAAGTAAATCAAACTGCTACCAATGAACACAAGAAGCAGAAGTAGGAGTCAAAGCACACAAGATAATAGTCAAAAATCAGTGACCTAAGCAAAATGCCAGCAAACCAAACACTGCATTCTAAGAGAATTATTAATAGATTAAAAACTCAAGGGCTAAACAATGTTCTAAACTGCCTAGAGTTGCACTAATATAGTAGACACCAGTCACTTGTGCCTATTTAAATATAAATTTTAAATAATTAAAATTTAAAAAATCACTCTCTCAGTTGCACTAGTCATATTTCAAGTGCTTACGAGCATCATCTGACACAGACTAAAAAAATTTTCATCACTGCAGAAATTCCAGCATATAGTGCAGGCCTATGGTATCCGGCAGGCCCAACTAAGAGCATTACTCTTCTTAAGATTTTTTTTTTCTGTGAAGGAAATGGAGCATTTTGCTTTAGTATTTATTCTTACTGAATAGTGAAAAAAAAATTTTATATAAGTAAGGTACAGACCAATAATGGATAATGGAATGTATATACTCTATATATACGCTCCCTTGGGAGGTAACCACAATATTGAATTTAGCTTTTATTATTCTCTTGCTTTTAAAAATATTTTACCAAATGTTTCCCTAAAAATGTAGTTTTGTTTTGACTGCTTAATTTTATATTAGCAGAGTCATACTTTTTCTTTACATCATTTGTTCTATTTCCACTCTGAAGTCATTCTCATCTACCTAAATAACACTGCTACTCAATTATCTACAAAAAGCTCAGTTATGTTAAAAAGATCTAGACCTAAATAAAAGCTGTGCAAGTTACAAACAGAAAGCTTAAGGTTCCAAATGATTCTCTTTAAAAAAAAAAAAAAGGCATATTTTTTCATATATATTCAACTGATCATAAACAAAAATAAAAATAACTTCCTTGTGCATGAAAGGCATCTTAGTTGCTATATACATATACCTTCTTTTTCTTTTCTTTCTTCTTTTCTTTCCTATCCTTCATAGAACAGCAGCTATCAAAGTGTGGTCCCTCAAACAGAAGTATCAGATCACAGGGGAACTTGTTAGAAATGCCAACCCTCCACCCCATCCCAAACTCATTAAATCAAAAACTCTGGGGATGGGGTCAGTCTATGTTTTAACCAGCCCTCTAGGTGATTTCGATACGTGCTACAGTGTAAAAACCTCTAGATAAGCATTTCAACAATCAGTATATATAAGATGTTAAACACATCTGTGAACAGAAATTTCTAACAATTAACCAATAAACTCAATTACCAAAAACAGATTACCCTTTTTCCATTTGTTGAACTTAAACTTCAGCTTACTCTAAAATATTACTTTCAAAACAACTTGATTAGCCAAAATACACACAAAAAACAAAGCTATAAACAACTTTCTCTCTATATATACAGATAGTTCTCTATTTTTTTTTTCAATCTTAAGAGTGTCCACTTTTTAAAATTAACTTTTCTGCTTACGGTCTCTATTTTTTAAACCATTATTACCCTATGTACCTTGGCCAGTTGCCTTTCTTTGGCAAATACCTTAAATGTCCTTTTCTAATTTTTCTATTTCTAACAGGGAAATTTTTTTCCTGGTAATTTATAAAGGATGTGTATGTATTAAGGCTCTCAATCTGTTGTTACTATATTGCAAATATTTTCCCAAATGTGTAGTCTGCCTTTACATATTTTAACTTAGATTTAAAACATAATAAAGTTTGGCTTTTTTAAATTAAAAATGTTTTAGCATACCAACAAATGCAAAATAATACATCATGTATCCAACAGCCAGATTTAACAACTGTCAACTCTACACCATATTCATTTCAGACCTTGAAGAAATAAAATATTATAGGTAATAGGATTTTTTTACTAGAATAAAATATGTTCATATCTTCCTTTAAGCTTCTCTTTCCTTTTAGGCTTAGTTCTTTCTCTCAAGTGAGACAAATAGTCAACTATTTTTTTAGAAAATGTAACATTATGGAAATCTTCAAACATATACAAAAAAGAGACAGCTTTAACTATTATCAATTCACCACACACCTTGTTTCACCTATACCAGGCAGGGATCAACAAACTTTTCCAGTAAAATACCACACAGTAAATATTTTAGTTTTTTTTTTTTTTTTTTTTTTTTTTTTACTATTTCAGATTTTTTTGAGATCCATGCATGGGTCTCTATTTGAATTACTCAATTCCGCCTCTATATCACAAAAGCAGTTATAGGCCATATGTAAATAAATGGGTGGCTATGTTCCAATAAAGCTTTATCTACAAAAACATGCTGCAAGCTAAACAGGCTGTAGCCTGCAGCCCCTGATCTATATACCCTACCCACTTCCTCATTCCTACATTATTTTTAAGAATTTCCAATATATCATTTCATCTCAACTGCAAATACTGCTGTACTTCTAAAAGACAAAGGCTCTTCCTTTAAAAATAACTGCAACATTATTGTTTTATATATACTTACACATATATAAAAGAGTTAACAAAAATTCTTTAATACAGACATCCATTATTCAAAGGTGTAATCATCTCATAATTTTTAGTTTTACAATCTGTTTGCATCAGAATCCAAAGAGTCCAGACATTGCAACTGTTTGATTTGTCTCTTAGGTCCCTCGTAATGTTTAGTAGCACTATTGTAGTAGGTTAAAATTGTGTCTCCCAAAAAAATTATGTCCAATTCCTAACACCTGAGTACCTGCAAATGACCTTATTTGGAAATAGGGTCTTTGAAGAAATGACAAAGTTAAAGAACTCAACTTAAGATCATCCTGGATTTTCAGAGTGGGCCCTAAATCCAATGACTGGTATCCCTAAAAAGAGAGAGAAATCTGACATATAGAGACACAGGAGAAAGGCTATGTGATGATGGAGGCAGAGACTGGAGGTATGCTGCCACAAACCAAAAACATCAGGGCTGGAAAAGGCAAGGAAGGATAAACCCCTAGAATCTTCAGAGTGAGTATCACCCTAGCAACAACTTAATTTTGATCTTCCAGCCTCCAACTGTCAGGGAATAAATTTCTGTTATTTTAAGCCACCAAATTTGTGGTAGTTTGTTATGGAAGCCCTAAGAAATTAACATACCAATCCAACAGAACTTTCTGCAAAAATGAAAATGCTCCATATCTGCAGTGTCCTATATGGTAGCCACTAGCCACATGTGGCTGCCGACAAGCACTTGAAACATGGCTAACTGCTTACTGAGGGTCTGAATTTATTTTATTCAATTTTAATTAATTTAAAGTTTTAAATGTGTCCCCTCCTACTTGTGCTCTGAGATTTTGGGAGGAGAGGAAAGAAATTTTTAGTTACTTTGTGGCCTTCCCCACAGTCCAGATTTTCTGATTATATCCAGCAAGGTGTTGCTGTTATTTAACATTTTCCTCTTCTGCATTTTCTATTAAGTTAGTAGTTGAATTTAGATGCTTATTCAAATTGAGGTTCAATTCTTTACTCTGGAAGGGGCAAGATTACTTCATGGGTAGTTCATTTCTTACATTTATTAACTTATTAGCGCTTACAAAATGATGATATTCTAATTTTATAAATCCTTTCCCATGTGTTAGCTGAAATAGTTCTATAAAAAGAACTCATCACCCTCATCTACTACTTAGTTGCCCAATACGCAGACAGTTCTTACAGGAAAGGCAGGATGAACACTTAATTCTTTCATTTTCCACTTAAAAAAAAATGGTTTATTAGCATCCTCCACCAGTATGACTAGTCATTTGTTTAAGAGTTATTATGAACTCCTATATTTAAACATATATGTTGTGTCTCAATCCACGGTAAATATTATTAAAGCTCAAACTGTCCCATGGGGAAGCTCTTCAAGTTGGACCTTGAGTCTTTCAGACAAGACTCCAGTAGTCTTTGAAGCTTCCTTATTATCTGCTATAACAAGATGTTCCAGGCTTATCTTGTACCTTTCCTGCTTCAAATACAAAACCTGCCATTTTTTCCTAGTACCTCTGATTACTTTTAGTGAGAAATAACACATAGAGACCTCAATTTAGAAGCAAAGAAAACTTTTTTAAAAACTTAATTCTAAACTTTTATTAAAATTGTTACTCATAATTGACTATATGTATTAGTCTGCCATAAATGCTTAGAACTGCCTCATATTAAATAGTGACAAACAAAAAACTAATTTTAGGTTACTAGAATATTTTATTTCTCAACATATTCACACAAGTTATAAAGTAAGGCAGACCTGAGTAATCCAAAATTTTTAAGATTCTAATAATTTGAAATCACCAAAAGAAAATTCAATTACATAATTTATTAACAGCCATTAAAATACCCATGATTCACACATTTTTTTCCTCCAAGGATAGGAGTAAGATTACATATAAAGTGTAAGAGTATGATTATACTTACACATTTAATTATATATTTTAAATGTGGGATTCAGTAGCAAATCCAATGACTCCAATACAGCTTCAATTCTTGCTGTAGACTACATTTTGTCAAATAGAGATAAAAGCATCTTGACTACCAATATTTTATTTCCATATCCTGACTTTTTAAAAATTGAAGTACAGTCAATTCAATATCCTGATTATAGATCATGCCACGAGTTACATGCTGGTACATAAATCTAAGTGTCAAAATGACTTTAGTCTATTAATCAAAAAAGATTGTTACACACATATTGTTTTCCATTTGAACATCTTAGAAATGCTTATGACAGTAAGTACTTTACTAACATTTTATCAATACTGCAAACGTTTTTCTTAAAGGAAAACTTGGGAGAACATTTATAAAATTAAACTAAATATATTTTAAGGAGGTCCCTACTATTCACAATAAAGCAACTAGAGGTCTAATATTTTAGAAAATGTATTTAACAAATACATTCTGTAAATGGCCAAACTATAAAAACAAAGATAGCTTCTAAATGAATTTTTTGTAATGTATTACCTAGCAAATTTAATCAATGATAAAATTACTGACTAAATATCATCTAGGAAGCAGATCCATGCAAGGGTTGGTACAGAAGAATATGAAATAAATTAATATATAAACATATACACATATATTCATACAAATACGTTCATGCACATACACACTTGTCTCATCTATAATTATTTCCAAAGATGGACAGACTGATGGATGGATAGAAAGAAGGAAGAAAGATAAGTTTATATTGATAATACAAATTCCAGCTGAACACTACAAGATTTCTTCCTTCAAGCCTTCTCCCTGTGCATACTTAAAACTCACTCCCCCAACATTAAGAAATCTGGCTTCCATTACCCATAAAATATTTATTTACTATTTGCTCAATCCTGGTATACAAAGAAAGTTGTTTTGGATTTGCTGACCCATCGCTCTGCACCAAAAGGAAAGCCTATAAAACCACAGTTCTATATTTTTTGAGGTCCTTTTGTCTTCAATGTTAAGGCCATACAGTCCAAATACTGCATTCAAAAGTTATCTGTGTTAGTTTGCCCCCCTGCCAACCCACATGTAATTATGCAATTCATTTGAAATCAGTTGTGTTCATCTATCTCTGTTTTAGTCTATTTTGGTCTTTGTTTTTTTTTTCCCTCTAACTTTATAGATTTTTTTTTTGAAACATGTGAAGAATTAACATAGTTTCAAAAGTCAGAACCATACAAAAAGGTGTACTTAGTAATGTCACAACCTCTTAAATTCCTTTAATCCCCCCTTCCATCCCTCATTCTTTCCACCCAGTTCCTACTCACTGTGTCTGTGGTTTCTGGTTTATCTTTCCTGCATTTCATTTGGCATACATACGGCAGTCTAGTACAAATGCTCATTTATACTTTGCTTGTGGTATTTAACCACATAATCCTAGAAATCACTCTATAGCAATTCACAGAGGTTTCTTCATTCTTTTATATACATGCCTTGTGTGGATGTACCATAGTTTTTATTTAATCATTCTACTCTGTATTGACACTTAGGTTGTTTCTACTAGTTTAGAATTACAAATAATGCTGCAATGAATAATCTTGTCCATATGTATTCTTATATTGTTGCAGGCAAATCTTTGCGGTAAATTTCCATAAGTAAAATCTTAGGTCAAAATGCAAATGCATGTGTAGTTTTGTTAGATACTGCTAAAGTCTCTTCTAAAAGAGTTGGGCCCAATTTGCATTCTCACCAGTGAAATATAGGAATGGGTCACAGACATCTTAGTGATGGAGAAAAAAGTTATTAGTCACTAAGCATTCACTGCTTTTACAATAACTTCAATGAGATGTAATTCACATATTGCAAAATTCATATATTTAAAGTGTACAATTCAAAAGTTTTTAGTATATTCACAGTTGTGCAACCATCAAATCATCACTATCAATTTTAGAACATTTTCATCACACAACACCCAAGAAACCCATACCCAATCACAGTCACTTCCCTTCCTCCCTCAATCTACTCTTCCTATAACCCTCCTGGCCTATTTCATTACCCATCTACATTCTATCTTTAGAGATTTGCCTATTCTAGACATTTCATATAATGGAGTCATAGAATATGTGATTTTTTATGACTTGCTACTTCCATTTACCATGTTTTCAAGGTTCATCCATGTTGTAGCATGTATCAGTACTTTACTTCTTTTTTATGGTCAATTAATTCTCCATTGTACAGACACATAACACCTTCTACATTCATCAACTGACAGACATTCGGCTTGTCTTTTACTTTTTGTCTATTATGAATAATGCTGTTATAAATACTCACGTACAAGTTTTTGAGTGGACATGTTTTCAACTCTCAAGTATATAGTTAGGAGCAGAACTGCTGGTCAAATGGTACTCTATGAATAATATTTTGAGGAACAGCCATGCTGATTCCCAAAGCAAACTGTACCATATTATATTCCCACCAACAAGATAATTCACTTTTTAATTTAATTTATATTATTATAAATTGTCACATCACCTTCTATTTCAGTTCTAATAACACAAACAAAATAGTTCTGAATGTGATGACATGTAATCAGGGCATTTTTGAGTTCAGATTAGCAAGCTTTCCTTGTGGTATCAGCAACCTAAATATTGTCTCTCTGCACATATATATAACATATGACTTATGCAAATGACAACTGATGGGGATTATTTTAATTAATTATTGAAATAATTTGGGCCTCTCCAATTATCTGACCTTTGCTCTCACATGCCTGATGAACTCACTGATCTTGAGAGAGACCATGACTTACTACCAAAGGAATATAACAAGACATAGTTGGTGAATATTCACTTTCCTATAGTCAAAAACATGATTTCCCATGCCATAGTCCCACTACTATCTTGGGAAACAACTGTATGTGTTCTTTAACTCACCTTTAGCATCTCAAAAACCAACCTCGGTGGGAGAGATCATTGAGATTTGAGTAAGGTAGGCCCAAAAAGGAAAACCGGTAGGAATTCCCACCTTCTTCTAACCTTGGGGATTTGTGGAAAGAAAAAAAGGGACCTACTGAAGTGGTCAGATATATGTCTTAAAGTGCCTCGGATAATGAACTCTTCTCTTCCCTTGCCCTCTTGCTCTGGAAGGAAGCCACTTCTTGAGCTGCCCTGTGCCAACCTGGGGTACAGATGTATCAAAATACTAGTTGTATTACCATCAACAAACTATGAAAATACTTTCTTCCTTACAACTAACAGAGTACTTGACTGTACTTTTAAATTTCTACTAATCTCAGAGGTGAAAACTGACATCTCAGGGCAAGTTTTAATTTGGATTTCTCTTATCGTAAGTGAGAGTGATTACTTTATCATATGTTTAAAGGACATTTTAATAGGTTTTTTTTTGAGAACTGTCTGTCCATGTTTTTTACTTATTTTCTACTGAGCCTCTTTCTATCTGGTCTTTATATGAGAGACATTAGCCCTTCATCTGTGATATGAAATGCAAATATTTTCTCCCAGTTTTGCATCTATCTTTTGGCTATGATAGTCATGATTTTTGCCATGCAAATCTTACTTTAAATTTTTATGAAGTCACATTTACCAGTCTTTCCTTTTGTTACATCTGGATTTTGAGTTACAGAAAACCTTTCCTTATACTCAGGTTACAGAAGAATTCATTCATGTTTTCTTTTCTTATTCATATGGTTTCATTCTTCTCTGGTCCATTTGTAATTTATTTTTCTGTATGATGTGAGGTATGAATTTAATTTTATCTTTTTCCAAATGGTTCTCAATCTTAAAGAAGATAAAAAATTTAAAACTACTTCTGACACACTTCCCTCTCCCCACCACCACACAGCTACACCCCTTTTCTATCTTTCTTTTAAGAGCAAAATTCTTGGGTAAAGTGTCTATACTTGCTGTCTCTAATTTCTTTACTTCCACTCTCCCAAACTCCCTCCCACTAGACTTTTGTCCCCTCCATTCTACTGCAACTGCTCTTTTTGAAACTGTTAAATCAAAGGGTCAATTCTTAATTCTCATCTTAACTGACCCATCAGCAGCACTTAATACCTAGTAGCCCCTCCTTCTTGAAACACTCTCTTCACTTGCCTTCCATGACATCACACTTGCCCTGTTTTCTTTCTGTATTTCTGGATATGCCTTCTCAGGTCTCTCTTGCTCATCACCCTAACTTCTAAATGTTGAAGCACACACATAGTCCTTTGATCTCTTCTTCATCAACATTCACTCTGATCCCATGGCTTTAAATTCCACATATACTCAGATGTGTATAATCCAATAGTTTTTAGTATATTCACAGCTGTGCAAACATCAAATTGCCACTATCAATTTTAGAACATTTTCATCACACCTCACCTCCAAGAAACCCATATTCATTAGCAGTAACACCCCTTTCCCCACAGTCTACCACCCCAAAACTCAGCCTAGGTTACTACTTATCTACTTTTCTATCTTTATAAATTTGCCTATTTTGGACATTTCACACATGAATTTTACACTTTAAGTGTGCAAACTGTGTGGTATGTGAATTATATCTCAATGAAACTGTTATAAAAGAAATACCTATTCTTAGTGATTAATAAGCCTTTTCCCATCACTAAAATGCCTGTGACCCATTCCTATACATTGCAAAACTTGGGCACAACTCTTTTCAGTAGGGACTTTAGCCCTATCTAACAAAACTACATATATGCATTTACTTTCTGACTCAGGGATTCAACTTCTGATTGGGATCTTCAGCTCACATCTCTATCTAGTACCCCAGACCAGAATATCTGATTATCCACTGATATCTCCACCTGGATAGGTCTAATAGGTATTTAACATGTCTAAAAGTGGATTCCCAATCTTATTTCTTAAAACAAAACAAAACAAAAACTGTTACTTCTTCAGTTTTCTCCATTCTCGATTGATGGTAACTATTCTTTCTGTTGTTGAGGTCTAAAATCTATCAGTTCTACCTTGTACATCTAACATTTAAGCTCACATTGTTCTATAGCCTGCTAACTGGTCTCTTCTTTCTACCCTATTCTCTCCACAGCAGCCAGGGTGATCCTGTTAAAACATTAAGTCAGATGCCATCTCTCCAATGGTTTCCCATTTCACTCGGAGTGAAGCCAAAGCCATGTTACTGCACTTCCAGATAGTTCCTATTTGTTTCAAATTAACTGAAATGCAAACTAATTCATATTAGATTAGTGCTCTAAAAGTACTATTAGATGAATGGATCCAAAGGAAAATAATGCGGGCCAGTTTTTTCAATTATTTCTAATTAAATCAAAACCAAAGAAATAGGGATTAATATTATATTCTTGTTCAGTAACCAATGAGTAGCTGAAAAAATTGGTATTTTTTTAATCTAGCTAAAAGAGAAGCTCCTCAACTTAACTTGCTTATTAATATGAACAACACATTCCACTATGGTTACTGTGTTCAAATTTCCTCAGATAAGAAGAGCTCTCATGGATAGAATATCTGGCCTGATACTAGATCTCCATTTTTTTACCATAGTGAGGTTGAAATGAAAAACCTGGGGCAGTGCCCCCATCAAATTCTCAGTAATGAACATTCTTTCTCCCTTTATGAATTTTTTTGAACCCAGAAAAGAGTCCTAATCAGTCGGTTCCCCACTTTCTCTCCTCTGAACATAGCCGAATCCCTTATATGTAAAGGTCAGCAAAAAGCCAAGAGTATCACAGTGAGGAAAGAGACATCTCGTTCTCAGCAGAAGGCTCTGCCTATTCTCCTCACTCAATGAACTGAACATATTTACAAATACAGAAAATTGAGAGGAAACCAGAATTAAAGAAAGTCTCTAACAAGAGCCACAAGTTTCAGGAACTACACAGAACTGAACAAATTAGTAAAGTAATTATGTTTCATCCATTACCAAAGCATGTCCTTGACAGGTACTTCTGAACTCATCAACCCAGTCTCTACTCTCAATAACCAAATGGGATGATTAAAATGTTTTTTCCTTTACATTTACAGAAAAATCTTCTTCACATCAGGATAGGCTAGAAGGTATTCAAAAAAATGTTCCTTATCACAGCATATTAGAATTTAATGCAGCAATCTCATCAATAATCATAAATCCAAATCAATTTAATTCATTTTATGCCAAAAAATTTATATTTAATAAGTACTTGATATACCTTTAATTCACAATTGGCTGACTTTAAAGTTCATGTTTAAAACATATTTAATATATACAAACTATTTACTTTGATATTTTCTCAAATAAATTTTGCTATTACATGAAAAAATAAGTGTCTTAAAATTTTTTTAATATCAAAGTCATCTTAAGGAGAAGTGACAACAGTCCACATATCATAATCATAAATCAAGTGACTGCAACTGACTACACCTATACTCAGAACAAAGAGAGGAATAACCCAGAAAAAGAGCTTAAACAAAGCCTATGTACTCTTCTACACAAGAGAGTGACAGTCACTCTCAGGCCTCCTTTCAAATATCAGCAGTCTCTGATTTTAGCAATACTTACCTATCTCATTAACCCTACAAGGTCAGTTTCTAGCAGGTTAGATTACAAAGCAGAATAAAAATTTCACAGCATAATAAAACCCAAAACTCGGCTAGTGCTGTTAAAAACTGACAAACTAAGAAATTACTGCAGGTAACAGGAAATAAAAAATTAAAATGAAACATGTAAGTGCACAGTAAACAGGAAGACTTATATAGACTCAAACAACCCTATCAACCTTCATCATGATACAATATACTACCACTGTATTAGATATTAGAGCAAAGTACAATAGGCATGACTGTAATCCTGAGAAAGCTAGATATTTGTTAAGCTTTAAAAATATATATAACTTTTAATACTTTATAAAGATTTTAATAAAAAACAACTGAAATGAAGTCTTACTTCTTCAGGAAAATTCATCTAAATATAACTTATGCTATCAGAAACACTGAAGAATTATACGTAAATCATTAACCATCATATCATTTACCATAATGATTAACTGCAAAAGCTTCTGTACTCCACTTGCATTAAGGGAATAACAACTATCCTGTGAGTGGTGAATAACCCTAAAGTTTTATCAGACCCTGGCACTCCCCTAAGGCCCTAGGCATTTACTCTAGACCTGCTTAGTAAACAAAAGCAAAGAGCTAAATGTGAATTTTGAACTTAATTATGTACTTTAGAAATTTCTTCAATGGATAATTACTTTTAAAAATAAATGATGAGGTTTAATATTTCTAGGTATAAAATGTGTGCAAATAACTGATGATTCTTTTTCAGACAGGATAATAAAATAATCCTAAAATACCTGATTTAGCAGCTAGTTTTTTTTACCTTCCTCTTCTTTCATAGATTAGAGGGAGAAAATCTTTTAAAAGTTTTTGTAACATCAAAATTTTCCATACTTTACATTGAACTAGTCTGAAAAGTGGGAACTGTATTATACCTGCAGACAATAGTGCTGCTTAAAACTGGGTTATCATTTCAATACCTTCTAATAAATCAAAACAGCAAAACTCCACCTGGTTCCTGGAACGGCTCTCCTTTAAAGTTCTACTAGCATTTATTTCTTGGACAAAGAAATAACAGAAGAGAACAAAATGGAAACATATGTAATACATGGAAAGATTCAACCTAGTCACACATGAGGAAACTGAGTGTAATATAGAAATGACATATATGTCCCATTCTAAACTAGTTCCACGTTAAGAATTAAGCCATAGCACTCCAAGTCATTCACTGAATGTACAAAAATTACTTGCTTCCCAGGCATCAAGAATGATATTAGTTATGTATCTTTCCTAGGAGAACTGAGAAAAGTCATCCAAATCATTTTCTGGGTTCTTCAGTTTAGATGAAAAATTGTGGTTGGGAAAAGATATATACAAATTATTGGCCCAAGCATTGAAAACAGTATCCTCGAGAAAGTACAGTTTATGATGACTGCATATACAAACTATTAAAAAGCTAAACAGTCTACTATTTGAATATAATTTATGATTATTAACATATTTAGAGATAAAACCATCAATGAATTAGTTTTCACTAAGTATTAACCATGTGTCTGGTCCTTTATTATAAAATACTAGAGTATAGGTCACAATTCCTGAACATAAAAAGCTCATTAGTAAGAAAATTAGTCCTACTGACAACACAAAACACATTAACCAAATAGTGTGTGAAATCATATTAAGCTCTAAATGATTCAGTATGTAAATTCTAATCAAGAATTTAGGAAGGAAAACATTCATGGAGGTTAGTCAGAGAAAGCTTAATTACAAAGACAAACTTGAAAAGGAAATTCTGAGATGATGAGTAGTGTTTGGAAAGGCAGAAAAATGAGAAGGCACAGTAGGCAAGGTGGTGGCCCAGAAGCAGGAATGAACATCCATCCACTTGAGCAAAACCATGATGAAAGTTGAGAATCAGAGTGGAGAATACAGAGAAAGTTGGTAGGTAAGATAAGGATCCTGAAAACAGTAGGCAGCATGGGGAGTTTGAGGACTTATATCTGTTTTCCACTAGTTCCTGAACAATAACAAATACTGAACTGAGTAATTTGTGCTGATTTTTATCTACTCTACTTTTAATATCAGAACCCATTAATATTAGAACGCATTACACCACAATGATCTTACCAAAAATTGAGACAATTTTAGGCCAGTCAAAACATCACAGAGCATATGCTTGGAAACTTACGTTCTTGAAACAGCATACATGTGACAAGAAAACCTCATATAAATATTTGTTTGAAAGAAGATTAGCATTGAGAGGGAAGCAAAATATATTTGCCCTCAAGTTAAAGCTAAAAGCTAAATGCTTATTTTCCTTGACTGCTGGCCTACAGTTGTGTGCTTATTGCTGACTGGAGCCTTTCCTATCAAAACACCCAGCACTTCAAAAGACCCAACCACTCTGCCAAGATTTCTGCCTTCCAAGAGCTTTTGTTGCCATGGCAATCTCATGTTCTCCGGGAACCAAGTTAGCGGCACCCTACCACACATATACAAACAATGTTCAAATTCGGACCGATTTCTCCTTGAAGCACAGGGTATATCCTGTCAGAACTGTACCAGTTTTCACTTGCTATAAGGTATCAATAGAACCTGACAGTTTATAGAAAACCACGGTTACTTCAAAATAAATAGCTGCATCCAGAAAGAGGGAGAGCAGGTTAATGAAGGGAACCCTCTTCCACATTATAAAGCAAAAAGTCCTAAAACATGAAGGCCAATGAAATAAAACACTGAGTCCAACTCAAATTTGATCAAAGATTCCCCCTTTTCCAAATATCTCAAAACACTTTTCCTAAAAAAACAAGCAAAGGTAAAAACAGTAGAGGCATGGTAGTTTGGTTAAGAATGTCTGCTACCCTGATGGAAGATTTAATACCTTATCAAAACAAAGCTAAATCCTGCCTAGAATTAAAGCTTTCCTTAGGAAGAAAGAGTAGAGGCTCTAAAAACATTTCCATAGTACACTATGTCAAAATTTCATAAAGAATATATTTGCTAATAAATGGCACATGTAGAAAAACCAAAGCCAGAGATTGAGGATATGTTTCCAGATGTAAAATGCTTCTGACCTAAAGAAATCATTTTTCATCTCCATTCAATTTATACTGCTCCACAATCCCAAATCGAGTAAGCTGTGTTTTCTAGTAGTCCTCAAGCTAGTAGCAAAACCATGACAATAAAATCCCAAAATCAAGTACTGTAAAACGAGCTATAAAAGCAACGACATGCTAAGATTCTGAAAATAATCTCATTTTAAGAATTACACGTGTTCCTAGGAAAGTAAGAGTTAGAGTAAAGATTGTTTAAATGCCGAATTATCTTTTGCAATTGATTTTCATTACAATTTCAAAAATGATTCTACGGAGGGTGAAAAAAATTAGCCTCAACACATTATCACAAATTAAATCTGCTTCAAAGAAATATTCCCTTCAAGGAAAGTTTAAGATATTTTTCCAATATGCAGCCTATAAGCATTTAATTTTCCTATATAAACTTTGTCAAACAGTCTAGTCATAGGCTCTTGTAAAGTGACTTTAATTCACACATATTAGTGAATACAGTTCACTTCCACTTTATTAGCGGTTCTGAATTCCTGAAAGTCAAGCTGTTTATATGATCATTTCAAATATTTGGTAGAATTCCATAGCTGAAAGAGAGTTAAAGATGTCTTAAGAGTTCCAAATTTGTATCACAAAGTAACCTGAGAGATTAAGTAACCACCACCACTTTCTTTTCAAACTGAGGCCCACGTAGGGTACATCATTAACTAAAAGAATTTCCTCCTGTTTGATGCTGTGGTTTTGGTTTTTGTTTTAATATAATTACATTCTGGTGTCTCTCTATTTCTGAGATATTTTCCTTAATATGGATAAAAATGTCTGTTGCCACCAATGCCAATAAAGTTGCTTTTTTCTTTAAAAGAAGTTGTGTCTAACATGAGTGAAAGGTCAGTGAAAAAGACTAAAGGCTACTAACACAAAAAAAGTTGTATTAGTCCTTTTATCTAATACAGAGAAATCTGGAGTGGAGTTTAAACTACAGTATCTAGCATTCTGCAAAACAGCCTTAACAAAGACCAAACCCATCGCATCAGATATGCAAATTGAGTCATTTTCACACCTTGTAAAATAGTAAAGGGAAACTGGCACTTTAAAAGCAGCTAAAATTAACTACTAAAGTTGTGGCTTTCAACTTTTTTAAAACCACAATCCACTGTTAAATAAATTTTATATCACCACCTAGTGTACACAAGTGTATATTTATACAACAAACTAAAATTTTATAAAAATAATCCTCTAAATACATGTGATGCATTCTCATAGCTTCTGTTCCATTCCTTTATCATGCTGTGTGAGATCCACTCAAGTGTTTTTTTAACCTACCAATGAGTAATGATCTGCAGTTTGAAAAGGACAGAATGTGTAAGTTAGCTATTACTGATACAAAGCCTCAAGAAAATCAGTTTTCATAGGCATTCATTCCCCAAACGTTTATTAACACTTACAATGTGCATAATACTATAGTCTGACTATACTGTGCTAGACACTATTATATTTTGAGACTGCTTATACAAATGTTAACTATAGAATCTTGTACTCTGGTGGGGTTTATTTTAACAATAAGGTTAGATACATAAGAGGGGAAAGACAGACATGTTAACCCATTTATTCATTAGAAGTTTTTTCATAAATTTTTTTCCCTAACATGTCTACAAGAATCCAAAAAGGTATATATTTGTATTACAATTATTAGAATAGTATACATATTCTCTCTTCTATTACATACATGAAGCTACACTGATGATATCCAACACATTTTTTTTAAACAAGGCTAGCAATATTTTGTTCTTTTTTTAATTATTGAAGTATAGTCAGTAATAATGTGTCAATTTCTGGTGTACAGCACAATGTCCCAGTTATGCATATATATATATATGCACACACATATTTATTTTCATAATACTTTTCATTAAAGGTTATTACAAGATATTGAATATAGTTCCCTGCCCTATACAGAAGAAATTTGTTTATCTATTTTTATATATAGTGGTTAACCTTTGCAAATCTCAAACTCCAATACATCTTTATTCTCCTCAAAGCACTAAGCATAGTGCCTAGCATACAGTAGGTACTTAACTATTGTACTAATAGTGGTTTTGTCTAAACTCTAAGATTAGTTTATATCTCAAAGAATTAGGATAATGCACACCAAAATGGCTTTGTGTTAACAAAAGTACTTCTGGATATAGCTATCAAAATACCTCAACTATCAAAGCAAACCTCTGAAAGACTAACTCCTGCTCCATGCATCTGTAAGACTTTTGAAATAACTTAAAATAGAACTTTATTGCAAAAATGACTCAAACCAAATTCCGTAATCCAGTTAATATTAATAAAATGACTATTAAAGACAAGAAATATATAGGAAATACACAGAAGAAATGTAGTCAGGAAATTTTAATTTAATCATTTCCTTTCTCTAGCAAGTGATTATGTCCAATTCAAATTCTTTTCAAGATAAGAACACAAATACATTACATATATGACAAGTGCATTTTCAACCTTTACAACTCAGAGATAGTAGTTTCATTTGTAAAAGAGATATATACTGTAATTTATAGCACCTATTTATTTTGATTTTTCAGATTAATTTTGTCATGTCAAAAAAATGAACAATAATCTTGCTATTTCTTTTTAAGGCCAAAGTTAATTAACAGATGCCCTGTGAATGTCTATTCAATATTTGCTCACATCATCAACAAAACATGACCTGTGTTTAAACAATTTTATTAAATGGTAATGAGAAGCATAACCTAACCATGTAATAGTGTAAGCATTTGGTAATTGAATATGAAATTCTTTCTTAACAATTAAGTAGGTTAAACAGCCAAGTCAAAACAAGAAACTTAAATATTGATTAAACTGTTCCCAATTTCTCAATTTACAATAGATTGGACTCTGAAGAAAACTGATTTCCTATGTGTGGAAGGTGTTTCTCCTATAAAAACTGGATTCTTGCTTCCATTTTTCACAAACCCAGATGGCAAACTAACATTCATAGGTGGCTCTTTAACAGTGCTTATCAAACTGTTAGAGACATTGCTTTCTACATGAAATAGCTCTGACATTCATTAAGGAAAGGAGGGTACTATTTTTTTGTTAGAATATAAGGTAGCTCAGCAATGCCATTCAACATCTCACCTGGTAGAGTGACTATAAATCTAGTTTAAGTTTTCAGGATATAAGTTCATTCTACCTTTAAGGTATTGTAGCCTCGGTAGGGAAACTAACAGATACTGATACTCTATTAGGTTTCCAGCAGAAATTAGTCCTATGTCCCCCAAAAATGTCAGGCTCATAGTAAGTCCACAAATATTTTTGAATAAACAAGTATTCAAGCACCTACTACATGCCAGACACTGCCTTAGGCCTGGGAATATAAAGGATTCAGAAATGATTAGTCAGAGGGATATCTGCCACAAGAAACAAACAAATAATTCAAAATAAGACATGACTCAACAAGCTAGAGATTTCTCACCCTTCTATAATACAGAGAAAAGAGCACTGACATAGAAACCCATTTCCAGTTTCACAATCCACTATATACATTATATAAATTTAGTCACTCAAAATTAAGAAGTTGTACATCTTTGTGAAAATAGAAGTACCTAATTTAAATATAAACTTAATTATTACATTTATGGAAAGAAAAAACATAACTCTAACTGTAGTTTTTATGTGTTTTTATTAATATATGAGCACACTATATATAACAATATAAGGCCTAATGAAGCACTGTCCAATAGAACTTTCTACAGTGATGGAAATGTTCTACACATGTATTCTCCAATATGGTAGTCACTAAATACATGCAGCTATTAAGCACTTAAAATGTGGCTTAGTGCAAGGGGAGAGGGTATAGCTCAAGTGGTAGAGTGTGTGCTCTGCATGCAAGAGGTTCTGGGTTCAATCCCCAGTACCTCCTCTAAAAATAAATAAAAATGTGGCTTAGTGCAACTGAGGAAATTAATTAGCCTTTTTAAAACTACTTTAAATGTAGATAGCCAGAAGTTCTGTTCCCAGTAAACACAGGGTCATAGGGAACAATAGGGACTAGATTTATAGTATTCCTGAAAAAAAGCATAAAACAGAAAAAATAAATGATATAACAATTTTCAAGATACTGAACAACAGGCAACAAAGGACAGTGATCTTTAAGAGGCAAGAAACAAGTTAGAAGAGCCCTACAAATGATCAACCTTACTGAGCTAAGAAAGTTTCCAAGCTAAAGTCCTGGAAAGAAATGAATATGGAGATGGACAGACTCAGTGAATTGAGAACATGGACATGGACCTCAGAGAATAAGCAGGACACAGAACCAGAGAGTAGCAGTGATAACAAGCAAATTTTTGCAAGAGGGTTCTCCTTGAGCACACGCATGCATGTGAGGAAATTAGCTAAAGTTGGAGAAAGAATAACCCCAAAAGATATCAAGGTAACAATGCCAGGCAGCATACAGGCCCAGTAATAGTATCTGTTCCCAGCAGCAAGACTAGAAAACTTCGTAAGTCTTAGGGTACTGGTAGAGGGCAAAAACAGACTCCTTCAATAGTGAGGAATAAACAGCCCTAGACTGAGCACTGAGCTGGACTCAACTAACAAATCTTAAAAAGTTCAAAAAAGATCAAGATGTTTCAAAGTAATACAACTATATTCAGAAGAAGATTCAAGAATATTTTTAGTAATACAAAAGTATATATCACCCAGCAAGGTAAAATCACAATGTCTGGAATCTAACAAAAAATTACCAGCCATACAAAGAAGCAGAAAGGTACAAACCATACAGAGGGTAAAAAAAACATCAATTAAATCCAACCACAACTGACACAGATGTAAGAAACAATAGACCAGGATATTAAATCAGTTTAATCAGATGGCAGATTAAACACTGCAGAAGAAAAGGTAATAAACTGAAGACACAACAAAAGAAACCACCCAATATGTAACACAAAGAGAAAAGACAATTTTTTTAAATGATATGAGCTGTGGCACAACTTTAAGAGTTCTTATACACATAAATTTGGAGAAGTTTCTGAAGGTGAGGGGGCACAGAATATTATTTGAAGAAGTAATTTTCAAAATTTCTCCAAAATCAAATAAAATTATAAACCCACAGATCCAAGAAGTTCAATAAACATCAAGCAAAAGAAACAAGCTTACACCAATTCACATCATAACCAAATTGCTCAAATCAATCATTTTTTAATCTTAAAAACAGATAGAAAAAAAGATACTTACTACATAGAGAGAAACAAAAATGTAAATGACATTAGATTTCTCATTGGAAATTATAAAAAGAAGACATGAGAGAAAATCTCTAAAACAGGAAAAAAAAAAGCTACCCATCTACAATTCTATACAAGCAAAAATATCTTCTTAACAACAAAGAAAAAATGAAGAATGTTTGATACATGCAAAAGTTGAAAGGAATTCACTATCAACAAATCTGCACTACAAGAAATGTTCAAGGAAGTTTTTCAAGTACAAGAAAAATGACGCCAGATGGAATTAAGGATCTTCACTAAGAAACAAAGAGCAATGGGAATGGTTACTTCATTAATAGATGTGTATGTGCTTTTCTTATTATTTAGATCTCTTTAAAAGATGACTGACTAAACAAAAATAACAAAGATCTGGTGTTGAGTTTATTACATATGTAGAAGTAAAATGTATGGCAACAATAACACAAAAGCTAGGAGGGCAGAAATGGATTTATACCATGTAAAGTGCTTGAACTATACGTGAAATGACACAATATCAATTAAGGTAAACTAAGATAAACTGAAAATATATACAATAAATTCCAACATAAGCACTAAATTAACAACATAAAAAGTTACTCCTAAAAAGGCAACAAAGACTACAAAATAGAATCATAAAAATATTCAATTTATCCTAAAGAAAGGAGAAAAAGAAGAAAGAGGGAACAAAGAACACATGAGATAAACAGAAAACAAACAGCAAGATAAAAGATTCAACTCTAACTATATCAAACATCACACTAAGTTTTCCAGTTTAAAACCAAAGATTTCAGACTGGATGAAAAAGCAAAACCTAACCATATGCTGCCTACAATAAATGCACTGTTATAAATAGAACAAAGTTAAAAGTAAAAATAAGGAAAAGGTGTACAATGCTAACACATCAAAAGAAAGTGGAAGTATATTTATTAATATCACATAAATCTATGAGCAAATTCATTAATATCTTGCAAATTTATGAGTAAAGAATATTACCAGAGATAAAGGATGCCATTTCATAATGACAAAACAGTCAATCAAGAGGATGTAACAATCCTAAACATGAATGCATTTAATAACAGAGTTTCAAAATATATGAATAAAGTCAATATACCTGCAAGGATAAATAAAAAATTTACAGTTCGAGTCAAGAGATTTCAATTCCCCTCTCGTAATAATTGTAAATCAACTTGACAGAAAATCAGAAAGGATATGAAAGACTTGAAAAATACTATAAGCCAAAATGACCTAACTGATACTTAGAAAACACACCACCAACCCACAGCAGAAGACACATTCTTTTCAAGTTCATGCAGAAGATCTGCCAAGTCAAACCATATTCCAGGCTGTAAAACAAGACTCAATATATTTAAACAGGTTCAATTCAAACAAAGTATGTTTTCCGACCATAATGGAATTAAACTAGAAATCAGTAACAGAAATACCTCTAAAATGAATATTCTCCCCAAATATCTGGAACCTGAATAACAATAACTTCTAAATAATTCATGGGTCAAAGAAGAAGTCAAAAAGCATACAGCTCAAATCTTCCATGAATATTTTTCCTAAGTCTTCTTACATTGTTTTCTGTACAAGGAAATAGTGTAACAATTGATACCTGTATGTGAGAAGGAAATTGTTAAATTATCCTTGCCTAAAAGAAATGCTTTTAATTCATATGTGACTGAGTTTCAAGGTAATTTTTTTTCAGACTAAGTTTTATATCTGTAATTTTTCATCCAATAAAATTACTGAATTCCTTTATGTAACAGACAACGTTCTATGTACTTAGAATAAATTAGGGAAATAAAACAAAGTAAATCAAAAGACCATTACATTCTGGTGAAATAGTTAGAAGAGTGGATTATGATGCTTTTTGGTAGATACTTTTTAAAAATTATTTAGATAAAACTGTATCAATAAGTATTCATAATAATATTAACAAATGTAGAAATAAAAAAGTTGCATTTAATTAGGGTACAATGTAATTCAATACTTAAGGAGATACACCTAAAAACATAAACAGATATCTAAAATAACTTAATGGAATGAATAAAGATAAAATCAATGATCTCAACAATATTTTTAAAAGTTAACAAGTCTTTTGCCTCTTCAGAGTGCTGTGAAAATGACCTTTCCGGAAGTCATGAAATTGGACATTTTCTCTCACACTTTGTCACCAACCAAATCTGGCTGGAATCAAAAGAAATCAAGTAATCATTTCACTTAAAGGTAATCTGTATTTGGGCCTTGTTGCCCATTTCTTATAGTTTCGCTGGGGGAAAAATGGGACTTTTCCACCCACTTTCTATGCCCTTACCATAGACAAACATAAGCAGTCTCTTCCCTCTAATGATACAGGAAGATGAGTGCAAGTGGAGTATGTAGGAAGCCAAGTGGGGTGGTAATGCCTGTGATAATGGAGTACGTTGATATTCTACAGAGGCCTCAAAGACTGCTGCTACTTCTGTGCTTTTGGTTACAACCTCTGAGCTGATTCCATCATGAACTTCAGTCTTCACCTTCATTCTGAGGTGAACATGGCACTGAGAACAATGTCTTATCTTCTCAACTTACAAAAAATGTTTACTATCCACTGATACTCACTCCAGCTTGTCTTAACAATCTCTTCTGGAGCAAAGGGATTTTTTTTTTTAAGAGCTGTCTTATAAAGATTGCCTCAAGGCTAAGAACTCTCATACACTAGACCAAATTCTTCAAAGACAGGAAGAAAATTCTCGTTTAAGGCTCACAAAATCGTTATGAATAAGGTTTATTCACCTCCACAGTGATAAATAAGTCACACAAAATAAAAACCTTCACATCCTCTCCAATCGTCCAATCCACCTCACACTAACTCAGTTAAGATGAGGTCCTATCAACTGCACATCTGCGTCCTCTCAACTTGTATCCTCACCTCTGCTACATGCAAAGCTGTCATTTAAGCTGTGCACCACACACCTCCAGGAGCATCACTCATACTGCAGTGTAACACCTGACCAGACGTAAGTGGTTGTCCTAGCTTCATGAACACTGCCCTTATTCAGGAACTCTGCCTCCACTCTCTACATTACACATTTTCTACTAGCCACATTTATCTCCCTAAAAAGGAAAGGAGACTTCTGATTTCAAACATGATGTAGTAGCCAGGACTGAATTTAACCTCCCATTGCAAACAATTAGAAAACTGTAAAATATATGTCAAATGCCTGCTTTCAGAGACTAGGGAAGAAAACAGTGTAAGACTGTGATGCCTGAGAAAAGGGGAAACAAACTACATGAATTCTACCATCATCCTGGATTCTTGACTAGAGTCAATTTGCAGATCATTGTGCTGGGAGGGATCTCAAACAGAGTGGAGTGGCAGCACTGAGTTGAAGGGGTAGAGATTAGAGTTCCAGAAGGCAAAGGCAGCTGGAATCTGGGGAGCAGAGATCCAGAGGAGGAAGCTATGTAGAGAAAGATCTCCGGAAATCTGCACCGGGCCCTCTTTAGTATGTTACTAAGAGGAAATCACACAAGAACATGATAAAACTCCACAAAGACAGGCAAAAATGATCAACAAACTGTAAGTTCAACAACTCCCAGAACTCAAACAAGATTGGGAGATGTTTTAAAAGTTGGAAGTAGTCAGAGTGGAGCATAAACATTGACAACTCAAGACATTCAATAAAAATCTCAAAAGGGTTATGACTTAGGAACAAGGTAAACTATTCTTGTCATAAAAGTTACTCTATACCCACTCTAAGAAAGCTTAAAAATAAAACTCAAAGGGACTGAGTTGACCTCTAGCAACTCAATTCCCTGTCAAAACAAAGTCCTATACTGTTTAAAAGAAAACAACAAAATCCACTCAATACGTTAAGATTCACAATGTCTAGAATCTAATCAAAATATGCCAAACATGTGCAGAAGCAAAAAATGTGACACATAACCAGAAGAAAAATCTGTCAGTAGAAACAGGCCAAGAAAAAAAAAAGATGATATTAACAAAGACCTGAAAAAAGCTATTACAAATTATTCAGCGATTTAAAGAAAACAAGCAACACTACAAGGAAAGAGATGTAAGATTAAAAAAAAAAAGGACTTCTAGAAATAAAATACAGTATGTGAAATGAAAAATTTACTGGGTCTAGAAGAGCCACACACACGTACTTATACCAGATTAAACCATTCACTATTCTTAGAACTTAACACCCATTTCCTACTTGAGACATTGCTTATGCCCTGTTCTCCTTTTTCTAGAAAGTCTTTTCCCCAATCTCTGTGTCCTAAGACAGTCTTTCCCTCAAACTCCATCTCCTCCAGTCTCCCTTAATATATCAAATGGAAGAATTAAACCCTTCTTCTGAACAACTCTACTTATCACTTTTAACATAGACTTTATCATACTCATCCCTCTATTTCCCACATTATTTTGCAGTTAATGTAAATCAGCAAATCATGTTGAATTTAACATGACTTCACCATCTTTGTAGTAGGAAAGCTTACAGAATAGACAATATTGTTTTAAAAAACTTGTGTACTAAATATTAAACAATGAAAAAAATACTGTCAATTCTTTTTCTCTGGCTCCCAGCGAGTAGAATTTCTAAGAGGCAAGAGAATTTTTCATGCCTTATATCCAGGCTAACCAAAATGCAGAAAAATACATAAAAAATAAAAGCCACCAAGTGATTTATTTTTGAATTATCTTGTCTTAGAAGTATAATAACCTAGACTCAACATTTAAAGCAATTACAAGACAAGAGATCTAATCCACAATTATTTCTTTGCATAAGTATTATTCCATTCTCAACTGAAAATGAAAGTGACAACCCATTTCTAAAGCCTTTTGAATCCTGATCACTTAATTTTGTTTTTCAGTCTATATATTCTAGAGATGTATTTACAAAATGTTCCCATAGTGTTCGTCTCTGCAAGAGACAAGATAGTCTTCAGTATAATTCACCTTCTGTTATAGTGTGGCCCTATGAGAAAATAAATCTTTATGGCACAATATAATATAGCTCAACAAGACGAAGTTTTGTTTTGTTTTGAATCTATCACTAAATTAACTTTCAAGTCTTACATTTCTTTTTCTTTTTACAAAGTATTAGTTCATTATCTTCAGAAAGAAAACAGAGAACTAAAAACTTCGTATTCATAAATCTGAAAAAAGTTACACTTCAGTGGTTCCAATTGGAGCGTGGTTGATTGCTTAAGAATTAAGTAGCAGCTTGCTAAAAATTCAGATTCCTAGGCTCTGCCCCAGATCAATGCAATCAGAGTATCTAGGGGGTAGGGATTCAGGAATGGGTATTTGTTAAAAGCTCCCCAGGTGGTGCTAATATATTGTTGGGTTTAGAATCAAGCAAGAGCCAATCTCTCCACCAAAAACATTATAACAATGACTTCATCAAATTTTGATATTAACTGTGATATCTGATAACAGGATATTAGACAACTGCCCCGAGACCAGTTTTTTTTCCTTAGAAACAATCTGAGTAACTAGCTACTGCTGCATAATTTTATGGATCACTTTTGAAATCTGATTATACCACTTAGTAGCAGTGTTACTCAACCACCTGAAGCCTGTTTCCTCATCTCCAAAAATGGGAGTAAAACTGAATCTGCCTCAAAGAGTTTTTATAAAGATTATGTTAAGTAATTCATGTAAAAGTGTGCCCTGTGCACAGGGTCTATACATAAAAACTAATATTTTATTAAACACTTTCTATTACAATAAAACTCATTTATGTGTTTGCTTTCTAAAGGGGAGAACAATTATTTAAGTTGGTGAAACTGAAATCTTAAGACTGCCAACAAAGGCTAGTGCATATGGATTTTTTTAACTTCATTAAGTCATACTTATCTACAGTTATGTCATTTTCTACAACAGATCAATTCATTACACGTATTTTAGGAAATCAAATATCCTAGTAAAATCAATATGGGCTCAAGAATGCCTTTTATGTAGTGATCCCCTATCCACCCTCTTTTATTTTTTTTTCTTATTGAATCTTCTTTATTTTATTTTATTGAGTTACAGTCAGCTTACAATGTTGTGTCAATTTGCAGTGTAGACCACAATTTTTCAGTTATACATGAACATACATATACTCATTGTCACATTCTTTTTCACCATGAGCTACCATAAGATCTTGTATATACTTCCCTGTGCTATACAGTATAATCTTGTTTATCTGTTCTATATATATCTGTCATTATCTACAAATTTCAAACTCCCAGTCTGTCCCTTCCTACCCCACTCCCCCTGGCAACCACAAGTTTATATTCTATGTCTATGAGTCTGTTTCTGTTTTATATTTAAGTTCATTTGTCTTCTTTTTTTTTTTTTCCTTTTTTTTAGATTCCTCATATGAGTGATCTCACATGGTATTTTTCTTTCTCTTTCTGGTTTACTTCACTTAGAATGACATCCTCCAGGAACATCCATGTTGCTGCAAATGGCATTATGTTGTCATTTTTATGGCTGAATAGTATTCCATTGTATAAATATATCACATCTTTATCCAGTCATCTGTCGATGGACATTTAGGCTCTTTCCATGTCTTGGCTATTGTAAACAGTGCTGCTATGAACACTGGGGTGCAGGTGTCTTTTTGAAGTAGGGTTCCTTCTGGACATATACCCAGGACTAGGATTACTGGGTCCAACAGTAATTCTATTCCTAGTCTTTTGAGGAATCTCCATACTGTTTTCCATAATGGCTGCACCAAACTGCATTCCCACCAGCAGTGTAGTAGAGTTCCCTTTTCGCCATAGCCTCTCCAGTATTTATCATTTGTGGACTTTTGAATGATGGCCATTCTGACTGATGTTGAGGTGATACCTCATTGTAGTTTTGATTTGCATTTCTCTGATAATTAGTGATACTGAGCATTTTTTCATGTGCCTGTTGATCATTCGTATGCCTTCATTGGAGAATTGCTTGTTTAGATCTTCTGCCCATTTTTGGATTGGGTTGTTTGTTTTTTTCTTATTAAGTCATACGAGCTGCTTATATATTCTGGAGGTGAAGCCTTTGTCAGTTTCATCTTTTGCAAAAATTTTCTCCCATTCCGTAGGCTGTCGTTTTGTTTTGCTTATGGAAACCACCCTCTCTTATTAAGTGAAAAGATTAAGTGGCAGAATTATTCCTACCATGTAAAAAACAGGAGCTACATGTCATTTGCATATGCATGAAAACCTCTGAGAAAAACCTGAACAGGGTAAATTAAATCTCTGCCAAGGGAGTAGAAATGGGGAATAGGAAGGAATGACTAAAAGAACTTCTGTTTTTCACCATATATCCTTCTATGCTTTTTAGACTTTTTTAAAGCTGTGGTTTATTTTTATAATTTTTCAAAACTAGTTAATAAAAGAAAACATTTTCAGCTCTTATATATAGGTTTTCAAAATTTTAAATTTAACACTTTCCCCTCCAGTTTCACCTAGGAGGTTAGTAAAAACTACTACAAATAGATAAAACAGACTTCCTCTGGACACAATACTTCCATACCTGAACAGACATTACTAAAAAGCCAACAAGCCTTGAAAAGAAGGAATTGAAGGGAATATAAAATTGACCACTTTACTTTACACTCTGAAGACTTAACTCTGGATTTTGCCTGAAAAGTTTTACATTGTTTGTTTACACCTAAACCAGCTGAGCCATACCAAAGTGTTTCTATGCCACTGGTCCAAAACCACAGCACTTGCTCATCTTACATCACAGCACTAATCAAACTTTTTCCTAGAGTTTCCCAAGACTACTTTTTCACTGAAATACACTGCTTGTGATACATTCTTCTAAACCAAGACAGTAATTGAAAACTGTAAGCTAGTATAGGGGTACTGGGTACCAAAAAATATTTTCCCACCACAGCCCAGTATGAGGATTATTTTCAATACAAAAAGTTCTAAAAATCAGGTACTCTTTAAACATCAATGAGATAGTCAATGAAAACAGTTAGATTATTATTAAATGTTAACAAAAGCTCCTTTTTTTCTCAACTTTCTTGCTATTCAGTGAACATCTTCACCAAAAAGTGTCATTTATATTTTTGAAATGTGTTTACAAACACAGCTTTGTTTCAGAAAATTCAAAAATACAAAGCCTCCATTCAAATCATAAAAAATACCAATTACCTCATCTTAGACACACTGAATAAATGCAAACCTGCTCCTTTCACAGGGAGCAATCAGGCACTTCCAATGACCTAAATCAATCTTAAGTCTGTAAAGGTGGCATCTCAGAAATCTGTGGGTTTTACAAGCAATGAAAGTTACTGTTTGAAATAAACACTATCAGACTACACGAGAAAATACATTCTACACATTTCAGAGGCAAGCTATATGAGGACTGAGAGTCTAGCAACCAATCTCAGACAAAGTCAATGAAAAGCTTACAATGAAGAATACTCGTTCTTAGGTAGATTACTGAGATGACAGTTTTTATCATCTTTATCACAAAGATCACATCTCCAACTTGATACAGCCCCAGATCTCTCTGACAAACTCCTTAGCTTTAAACTGATGTCTCCCTTAAAACAAGATTTTTCCAAATTTCACATACAAGGGTAACATTTTAGCTCCAAATTACATGAGACTGGTCAACTCAATTCCTGGCTTAAGGTGAAAGAAGGGAAAGGGAGGGGAGGGAAGGGAAAGGAGAAAAGAAAGAAAAGAAAGGAAGGAAGGAAGGAAGAAAAAGAATAAATACACTGCCAAAGATATCATGTCAAGATTTGCAACCTAACTTCAAAATACAAAGATGATACATTTTCTATAGCTGACAAAAGTAGCTTTTGGCCCCAAAATCTGAGAGTGATGTAGAAGCATTAAGTAAAAGGTGATGGTTCACCTCATATCACAAATTAAGCAGGTGAATGGACTCAGTTCCATTAAATAAGATCATCTTTTTCTACTCTCACAGATGTTTCCCCACGTCTACTATAATGCGAGATATTATAACCTCTCTTCTGTGGTTCAACGTAACAGGCAAAAATCAAGGTTGCTATAGGAAAAGTATCACTTCCAGGGTTTTGGCCATCTACTGGTTTCCAGACTGGAAAAATGGTTTCTATGGCTCCCATACAACAGAGATCCTCTACCCAATCAAGCTCAGCACCTAGAAAAATCATTCTCCCCACAATCTGATGTTACTAAAGAACAAAAATGACACACACCTTGTGAAAAGAAAACACTAGGAAAGTATCACTTCTCTTTGCTTTTCAGAGCTAGGGCTGGCTGTGGTTCAGTAGAAGCAGCTGTATTCACATACAACCTCAATGGCTTTACCACTTGGCCACTTCCTGTTCATCCTTGATACTAAACATGGGGTCCTGAATGAGCTAAGGTCTTTTCAGAAGAAATAAGAAAACAGGTGGAACATTCTAATAAATGAATACCTCAGGGCTCCAGTCAGCTAATCCACACAAGTTCAGTGCTTTCTAAAACTTCATCTGGCAGCTGACATTAGGAAAGAAAAATGCAATTTAGGACATTTAAGAAATTTAATTTAGGGAATTCAATATTTCTTTCCACCAATCTATCATTCATCCTCAAACCTAAAAATGGTCAATCACAAGGTGTCTGACCTCAAAGCAGGGTACTTTGCAAAAATACAAGTGTAAAACACTACCTTTGTTTTCAAGGTGCACATAACCTGGCTAAAACACATATAATTGTTTTTTTAATCAAAGTATTCTGAAACAGAAATGCTTTATTCAATATTTATAAGAAGTAGGGTTCAGTCTTCTTTTATGCTTAGAGGGTTAATCCATGGCTGCCCAGCTACAATAACTGGCTGGACTCAAAATCCATTGGCCATAACTGCCTTATTGGCTTTAGCTTTGCCTTCAGGAGCAAAAAACAACTAATACTTTCCTTTACACAAAGAATCCTTCAAATATCTGGAAGCCACATTTTTACAAAATTATGACCTGAAATGGCTGGAAAAGGTTTCATAAAGGAAAACAGGGCTCAAATGGCACAAAAATGGCAAGTATTCCAGTTAGCGAGGAAAGAATAACTAGAGGCAGGAGGTCAGAGAAGGAGACCACTGCTAACCCTACAATGCAGACTGGGAAGCAGTAAGTGTAAAACTGGCTAAAGTAAGTTCCTATGAGATTATTAAAGAACTTCAGTGCCAAGGTGAGGCTTTTGATTGTTTTGATAGTCAATTGGGAACAAACGACAAATCACAGGAGAAAGATGCTTTAAAAATATGAGGATTGTATTTCTGACCAAACATTTGTGTCTCTCCCAAAATTCATCTACTGAAGCCAGTACTTGGAGATGAGGCTTTTGGGAGGCAATTAGGGTTAGATGAGGTCATGAGGGTGGGGCCCAAGTGGCGGGATTAGTGCCTTTACATGAAGACACCAGAGAGCTTTCTCTCCCCCAGCCTCCTGCATAATGAGGAACGGCTATGTGAGAACACATCAAGAAAGCAGCAGCCTGTGAGCCAGCAAAGGTCAACATCAGAACCTGACCATGCTGGTACTGTGATCTCAGACTTGCAGGCTCCAGAACCCTAAGAAAATAGATTGCTGTTGTTTAAGCCACCCAGTCTGTGGTATTTTGTCATGACAGCTTGAGCAGACTAAGACAGATTGGAAATGAGAGCAACTGGCAAGGAGGAGTCTAAGTAAGGAGACCACCACAATATCCAGTGGTGAAATATCAAATGGCAGTAGCAAGAATGCAGAAGCCATCAGTTACCTATGAAAGAAAAACAAGAGACTTCACCTGGCCCCAGGGTTCTTAGAAGTTATATTCAGAAATCCTAGCTATCCATTCCCAAGATCCTTAGTTTTTCTGTTTTACCTACCATCTACCCCTACATCATTCCAATTTAACACAACTCTTTCAAAAGAGCATTAGGAATTATTATAATGGGAAGGCCCCAGAACTTCCTTGACTCCCACCAAATGACTGTCAAATTATCCTATAATCCTTCTCAGCCAAACCGAGTCACTATCTTACCCTAAAGAGCAATCAGCAAACACTCCTGTGGAGCCCACCAGTCCAAAGACCTCCATCAAAACCACCCCAATAGCCCTACTGACTCTGGGTTCCATGAAGTTTGAATTTGTTGATTTCCTTCTTCAAAATAAAGTGAAAGGTTCTAAACAATATAATCCCATAAACATATATATAGTCAGGAAAAACCTCAGTATTTCCCAGTAATGAGTGAGCTAGGTGTTTCCTATACCCAGACAAGCACACTAATTAGAAAGGGGTAGTACTGGGGCCTGGGGAAGATCTCATCTTCTCTAATCACAAAGAACCTGGAAACAGTAGCACCAGCAGCTAAGCCCTGATACCTTGTCATTACGGGTAAGACCAAGTCAGTCCTTCCTGCTTCAGGAACAGGCAGGCATTCAGCAGATGGGAGAGTTCTACTCACATTTCCCAACCTCATCCTTGCACTCTCTCATCCTCATTCAGGAACAGACCAAGGCCACCACATCCAGTACTTTAAAATCTACAAAACGCTAACTCCTATTGACACCAAAGTTTTGTTCAGATTCCTGCTCATCAAACAAAGCAAAAGCAGGCCATTCCAAAGAACTATTCAGGCGTCACACTACTTAAGCCTGGGTTTTACCTTGCCCCTACAGCAGATCCTCAACAAGCATTTAAAACTAAGCTGAAAACATAGGACTCAAAGGTACTAGTATTGGAGCTCTATGGTTTTGGATATAATTAACAGAGTTCTTCTATGGTTTTGGATATAATTAACAGAGTTCTAATAAAGAATATGTGAGGATTTCTTTTACTTTTCGTTTACTGCATAAACGTTCCTCATTTAACCAAAAAGAGAAAGAACTCATCTGAAAAATTCTGAGATTTTGAGGGTTACCTACCATATGGAGTTCCTTAAACTATCATCCCTCCCAATCACCTGATTTAATCTTCAGTAACTGTCAGAAAGGTATGAGCTTTGCATAAATAATCACTCAATCCATATATACTTTTGAGCTTGGAATCCCTTCAAGAGTTGCTATGCCAACTAACATAATAAAACCACTAATATTCGTTCAGAATCACAAAGTTCCACATTTTGGAAAGAATTTCCTTAAAAATTACTCATTTTATTCTCATCTTAGACATAAGATAAACAGACTCACAGAAGTTTACATACTGCCCTAGGATCACAAGTTTAGTAAAAGGATAAAGCCAACAATCAAAATTTTGTGACTCCAAATCCTTCCTCTTTTCAATATATCACAACATGTTTCTCTCTGTTCTCTCCCACCTTAGAGTAAACAATTCTACACAGACCAGTAAAAAACAACAGTGCATTACTGTGTGTTCTCTCAAATGCCTACCGATGCTCTTCAACAAAATAAAAGCCCAGTCTACTTTAAATAAATGAACATACAAAATGGACTAATTAGCTCACTCTCAGTATTATAAAAATTAGCATGTCTTCAGTTTAATGCAATAAATTCAGTTGCCAATATTAAATTTTAACAACTTCCATTAAAAACTCTTCTGTATGTTTAATAACATTTTTAAGCTACCCTTGGAATTACTAGTTTCCACCTGCCTTTACTTGCCTTTATAACTAAACACTAAATCTTTGAAAAGAGGGAAGTGAAAATAAAGAATTATCTACACTATGAAGCAATCATTCTTTTCTATGGCCCTCAACTAAATAATAGCTGTAAATATTCCAGTATCTTACAACTATCAAATTTCATCTTCTTCCCAAGGCACGAAGTCTGATAACAGCTGAACAATAAAAGAAGACTACACACAAAAAGAACTGCACTCTCCTAAAGACACTTCAGGTTGTAGTTGTTTATATTTTATTAATATTAATAAATAAAGTTTTATTTTATGGAGGCTTTTGATTATCCTTTTTCTTTTTAACAATAAATAAATCTTAAAGCAACTTTCTTTTGGAGAATCTCAACACTGCACCATTTAAGCCTCCTGTTACAACAAATTTTAAAGATTTCTAGAGACATTAAATTCCTCCTCAAGACAAACCGTACCCTGGTGTAGATTGATATCAGTGCAGGTGCAACTACAACCGATCAGTTTACTACTTCTGAGGGGCAATAAGAAACCACAAGCAAATGTGTATCACTGTTGATTTCTCTATTTCCTCTGCAAAATGAGCAGTTACCAACTTCCTACAAGAATTATAAAGTAAATAGTGAATGAGTAAATGTTTATGAAGTACATTTATCATTACTGATTTTTTCAAACAATAAGACTCCTCCCATTCTCCCAGTCATTCAATGGGCAAAGTCCCACTGCTGTACAACAACTTGTACAGCAAGTCTGAGTCAAACTCAGAGCCTGCTCACTGTGGCAGTACTCCGAAGCTCTACAAAAGAGTTTGTATAAATATGAAAGCAAGACAGACCCTGGTTGTATGACCTGTTCTGTGTTCCTGCAGCAGCACATCTCAAACGTCTAAAAACTTTGTGTGGATTTAATTATTCGATATTATATGATGGTTCTTGAGACAGTAACACTGGTAATGCTACAGGAAACAGGCTTGCAAAGGAACCAGAAAAGTTAGAATGGACACTGACCTGTCTCTCAAAACAGATACACACAGACTAGTTTTTTACATATTCACTTCATTGCTACTTTCATAGTTTGTATCAAACAGTAATGGTACTGAGCCAATGACAGGTTCCTAAAGAAAGTTTCATACACTCATTAGAACCACAATTTGTTTTTAGTGAAGTTACCTTGAATGAGTATACTGCAGGAATGAACATCATGTTACTAATCTACGAAAACTTTTAACTAACATAAAAGGAAAGAATAAAATTACCAGAGACCGGTTTTATTGTCTGTCCCCTATAAAACCATATCTTAGCTCCTCCTTTTCTTCATGAAGGTGACTAGCTAGGATTTTCTCCTGTTTGCTCTCACACAGTTAAATGTGGATATGGGTCAGGGCTGAGGCTTCCTTTTGGAGGTGATCATATAATGCCAAATATACATACACACACACACACACACACACACACACATGCACACATATATATGTATATACATATATACACACACACAATTTACATGTATATAAAATTATTTACTTGGTATATATATATTTATGTGTGTGTGTGTAAATATATCTTCTGTTAGCATCATGAAAACTTCCATGCAAAATGATAAGGGAAATATCACTACACTCCTTGGCCCAAAAAATGAAAAGCTAATCCTTCCTCAAAATAGAAACTGATTTCCTAAAACAATGTATAGCGCAAATTACTCAGAGCACAAAGCGCAGTCTGAAAAGCTTATAGTCCAAGAAGAATTTCCTTTATATTAACAAGTCCACCACAATTTTTTCTGTATTTAAAATAATGAAGTCTCTAGTCTAGACTTTTAGCCCAAAAAAGAAATTCTTATTTTGAGTTGAAAATACTGGGAGGAGGTATACACACACACAGAGGAAGGTCCATAATACCTTTTCAGAAATCCATAGGGCCAGATACATTTCAGAATTCTGTTTTTTCAGATTTTAGAAAAGAAATACAGTGTAAATACCATATGCCACAAATCACACCCAGTAGCTGGTAATATATAATAACCAGGAAAATAGAGAATGTCAAGGCTTCCCTTCAGATAAAAACTAGATTCTGCCACTAACACAGTTCATGCTGAATTTAAAGGAAAAAATCTGATTCAGACCTTTTGGATTTCAAAATAGCAGATCAGTGATTACAGACCTTTGGCAAGTAAAAGGTGGTCTATACTATCACCTAGATTACAACAAAAACAAAAGCTAGCCCTTTCTTAAGTAAGAGATATTTAGGATATTTAATACAGTTTTAAAATGACTCTAATTACTTGCCTAGTTGGAGAAACATAATCAATTCAAGCTGTCTGTAAGTTGCCACCAAGAGATTTAAATGAAATAATTTCTACCTTTAATTTTACTCCAAATTGGGACTAACACTGAAAAACATTTTCTAAAACCTCAGTATGTCAGACTAAGTCAGCTAGATAGAGGAGGGTTTCCAAATAGCAAAAACCTAAGATGATCTGCTAATTCAAAAAAAGTTAAAGATTTTTAACCCTGGTTTATGAGTGCCCACACAAACTCAGATTCTCTAAACTAACCTGTGGTCAAATCATGCTTCCGCCATAAGTTAAAAGTGAGCCTAGCATTTTTTCCTATCCAGTGGCACAGCAAACCTTTTATTTATTCCCAGCAACCTCACAACAGATGCCTCAAGAACTGAGAAGCAGGATGACCTGAATTCCCTCCGAGCAGGGATCCGCTGAGGTGCCCCACCACGACTAACAGCCCTTGAAGAAGGCAGCAGCACATTTGCTCACTGACTGGAGTTGTGTGCTCATATTAAGTTCAACTCGAGTTCTCTACATTAACCACCAATGAAGTGGAGGCAGAGTAATCAAGAGTTGATCCTGCTCATTTAAAGCGTCACAATGGCTCACTGGCAAAACCACCAGAAGAAAATAAACTAACAACTTTTGAGGGAGCCTGCTTCCAGAAAGACTTCTTTGAATAAATGTATGTGTAGTTTTTCAAATTCAGAGAACCCCCTCAGTTCAAATTCAAGCACTTTCTTAACACCTAAACCAGATCTGAGAAAATGGTATCTTGGGGCCAGCTTTCTTCATTTTTAATAACCAAAAATAAAGTATAGTAGCAGGCTCTTTAAAAGTAATTTTTCTGTCCCACACCCTATCGCAAGTTGCATTATTATTTTATTTTGAAGGTATCATCCATGAGCCGCTATTCAAAGCAATAAAAATTAGAAACCAATCCATAATTCATTTTCATTTCTGTGTGATCTTTAAGTGTGATCTTTAAGTCCCCAATCAGCTTATAGTAGCTGGGATGACTCACCATGGTTTTACGAGAACACATTTTTAACCTGGAACACATGAGAGCACATTTTAAGCATGGAACAAAAAAAACCCAAAGCTCTCTCTATAAAAATATACATTTTCTTCTAAAGTCACAGATATGTTAAAAAATTACAGGATAATCTATCTGGAAAAAGAAAACAGGTTCAAATGACAGTTACATTACCAACAAACCTTTCTGTGTTTCATCTTATGGAAAAACAATTTCCTCCCTATCAAAACAATCCCCCCACAATGTAATGATCTCTTTTCATAGATTTCTTTGGGAGCAAGGGAAGATTCAGGAATAAAGACAGCCAAAGAAGATACTCTAAGCTGGGCTTCTCATTAAGGAAAAGACAGTATAGGCTACCGTGGCCCCTACCCTGAAGATATAAGGCAAAACAGGAAGAAGGTGATGCTGTAAACTGAAGTCAATGCATCTTTCCAGAATTTCAGTTTTACTCAATGATTAAATAAAATATATTTATGTTACAATAAATATGTTCGTGCTAGGGGGCAGAAAGTAAAATGTATGTGAATTTTTAAAATAAGATTTCTTCTGCTCACTTGTTTCTTCAAGCTACCAGGGGAGTTTATGTTCCTTCTCCGACATTAAGAAAAAAGTGGGAGAAGTTCTACCGTAGGACTCAACATTCTCTCCAATCTGTCTTCCAGATATTCGACCCTCTCAGGTCACATCATTTTTATTTCATTTATTTATTTAGATTACACTTCATTCCAGAAAGGCAAGTTTAAAAGGAGCTGGAGAGAGAATATGGAGAAAAGACTATATCCAAGTGGCAATGCCTAAACATGGAAGAGAGTTTTCAAAAGGTGTTCACATTTCCGTTCACCATTCTGCACTATACAGTATCTCGTCTATAAAATAATAGTGTTAAGAAGAAACCAACCACAAGAAATACAGGTAAGATTCTTGGTACTTAATGACCTTTCAAAACTATTCTTCTGCTTGACTTCTTATAATTTAAACAATACACAGAACTTTATGGCAGCAAAAAGCAACTTCGACGTGTAGCCCTTGGGAGGCATCTTCTCACCCTCCCCATCACCATAAAACACCTCATTTTATCCAAAGCAAAATGAAGTAATGCCTAAAAACTGCTTAGTTAGCATAGCACCTAGCATACAATAATAGTTCAATAAACAATGGCTATGATACTGGTTATAATTATTACTACTAATAATAATCAACATTGTCACTAGTATTACTTAAGAGGATACCACAGTAACAAAAGCAGCTACCATTTTTGAAGCTGCTATGTGCAGGCCATGCACAGAGATAATCTTATTTGATCCTCGTAAGGATTCTGAATGTGGGCATTATCATCCACTCTTCACAAAGGAGAAAAGGATGTTTAGATCATTTAAATGACTTGCCTAGGGCCATCCAGCTAATAAATCGCAAAGCACTGTTCCAATCCAGTTGTCTGGCTCCTGAGCCCAATTCTTCCCACTACACTATGTCACCTCTCTTATAAGAAGTCAAGAATTCAAGGGCCCTCTCACTGATAGACTCCAATTAGATTCCACTCTATTTCAATAAGCACAGGTCAAAGAATGACAGGAATTCCCTCTAGTCACTGCACAACCAAATTACATACAAATACAAATGTGCATCAAATGTCATCATAGACTCCATTCATAAACTAATAAAAATTTGTATTTTTGCATTATATAATCAAGCAAAATCACTAATATTATACATCTAACTCCACTATTAACATCAATCCTTGATCTGATAATTTAGCTCTGTCTGAGTTCATTTCCCTAAGGGTATTCATTCACTCACGTAACTTTAATTGTAACTTGTATACACAAAAACCAAAATCCACATCTCCTATCCAAAGGAAACTGAAGTGCAGATAAAAGTGTATGTATGTATGAAAAGATGTTCAATATCATGTTTTTTATAAAAAGCAAATCAACAAACAAAATCTCTAACATCAGCAGTAACAAGAGAACTGATATGATAAATGATTCATCCCATGTATTATCAAGTGACAATTTTAAACAGGGTTTATGGAGAATCTTTAAGAACATGAGAAAGTGCTCATAATACCAACAGAAATAAAAAGGCAGGACATGAAATGAAAACTATCAGTAAGCTCTCAACTTCGCAAACATAGAATAGGAAAAAAAAGACTAAAGGAAATAAATCAAAATGTTAACAATTTTCTCTGGATAGTAAAATAATGTGTTTTTTTTTTCTTCTTGTTGCTTTCTCTGTTCTCCAATTTTCTTTTCAATCACAATTAAGTATTAATTTTATAGGCTGTTTTTTTAACCAAAATCTTTAACTCAAGTTTAGCACTCTTCTCTCTTAAATCCCCAAATCAGTCAAGAAATTGAAAATGCTCAAAATATTTCAGCATCTTTACTTTTTTCCCTCCAGCACTATCATCCATCAATTATGCCAAAATTGCATAAGTCATGTCTGTTACCTACAGAAATCCAACCCTTCAGATTCTGTCAATTCTTTTCTTCTGGTATTTTTCCTTCCTACTTCCTATACTAATACCAAGTCCAAACCTTCACCAGCTCATTCCTAGGTTAGCACAGGAGCCTCCTTCTTTCCTTATTCTACTGCCTCACCACTAACTATTCACGCCACCACAGTTCACTACCTGACATACACTGTCCCTGAAGATTTATCTGTATTAACTCAGTTAACATTCATAACAACTCCATGAGGATAGCTACTGTTATTAGTCCTATTTTACACATTAAGCAGCAGAAGCACAGAGAGCTTAAAAAATGTATCCAAGGTCACCAGCTAATAAATGGCAATGATTAGATTTGAACCCATGCAGTCTGGCTCCAGATAATAATAAGTATGAGCTAGTTCCTTCAGGAGTGCAGGAGTGGTAATCAATAAAAACCAGTTTCTCTTTCCCTGAACTGGGTAAGTACAGGCCCTTAGAGCAAACCTCCCACTTCCGGGTCTCTTTTCATGCTATTCCACATCTGGGAGGTCAGTTCTTCTCTTCTCTAATTCATTTTCCTTATCTCCTTTAAAAGTCAACTCTAAATTCAACATTTCTGAGTTTTCCTTAAGTCAGTTCCCTGACTCCTCAACACATCCTTATTCTTATGGACTCAATTTAAACTACATTAATGTGCAGGTGTTGATTTATGTTACAGAAGTTTACCTACCTCACATTTTTGTATTTTATCTTCCTATTTAAATAATGAAATGCCTCCACTTTTTTTGGTCTACGTCCTTCTCCATTTTCTACCTTCCAAAAAGCTACTAGAATAGCAAGCTGCACAAATATATACTAAATAAATATGCAGTTAACTGATAAATCTAAGATAACTATAGCTCTACTATTTAACAAAGCAGAAAGTCTTTGGAACTGATAAATTTAAATGTTTGTCTTTTATTCACTGTAGTCCGCAAGCACAAAAGCATTAGATATCCAAAATACTCAAAAACACTTCTATTAAATGACTTTTTAGAAAAGATAATCCACACACTGTCCAGAAATAGCCTTTTTTTCTTGTGGATATCCCTTCTAATAGCACTATTTTACTCTCTTGTGTCAAGAGTTATCCAAGTCTTTGACAACATTAAGCAAGCAGTGACATTCCAGGCATGATTATCAATTGTTCAAGAAGAAAAAAGACTATCTGGCTTTAATAAGAGATTATTCTAAACAGCCCCATTAAATCTAAAATGTGAGAACAATTGTGCTTACATTTAAGGTTGAGTATCTTCACCTTTATCTTCCTAGCCAAGAGAATGATTTAAAAACTCAAAGAAAAAAAAAAAACTCAAAGAAACAGATATACCAAAGGATAGCCTAAAAGAAGGCTGAATTTGTATTTTAATTGTTAGTGAAAACAGATAAAAATAATAATCAACTAAAGGTATGGCTCACTATATATAATAAACAAGTCTCTCAAATATGGTGATCTAATCACTGTTTTTCAAATTCATTATAAGCCATGACTACTTAAAGAATACTACAGAAACTATTCTGAAAAGCACACAATAATCATGGTTAAAATCTTGTCTCTTGACATTCTTGGATCTGTTTTCCAAGAATATATTTTCATATACAGACTTTCTCTAAAACAGTCCTTTGCTTCTTAACTTCTACCTTAAATGAGCCACTTCACAGCCGACCATAATTATCCTAAAATATTATTTTTCCTCACATGCCTGCTGACTCCAGTTACTCTCATTCATCAATACAGCTTGCAGAAGCAAATGTCTAACATGGCTTAGTTACCCAAATAACAATACTAAATTTGAGTAAATGTGTATTACTACCCACTATACTTATTATAAATTTCAACACTGACAGGTACACAGTATGAACCACATTCTACTCATAACTTCACAGTAACTTAAGTGAAAAAGCCAAACCTAGTTTCCCCTCTATTTAAAATTACCATGCCTACTTATAAAACAAGTTCGGTTAAAAAGCATACTGGTAAAATTTTGGTGTTCTCTTTCTTGATATGTTCAAATAATGCTCTGGCAATTACTCCATGTTTAATAGGGTGAGAGGTACTTACTAATTTTTCCTTTTTTGTTGTTAAATTACTTAAGAAGTAGACACAATTATAGTAGGGAAACACCAGGAACCCTTGTGATGATGGAATTGTTCTTGTATCTTGACTGTTATCACCATCAATAACCATCGTGATATTGTACTACAGTTTTGCAAGATGTTACTATTGTTAGAAACATGGTAAAGCATACGTGGGAAATCTGTATTGTTTCTTACAACTGTATATGAATCTACAATTATCTCAAAACAAAAAATTTAATTTAAAAATTACTGAAAGGCCATTTAATGAGAATTCATTTTTCTGGCCCTATACCAGTATTTTCAAAAGGCCTATATGTACATGTGAACCACTCCTACCCCCAAAAAACTGATCAGTATCTAAAGAATGAAAAACTCTATTCTTTTTAAAAAATAAGAGCTAGAAAATAGTTCTTATAATTATTTCCAAAAATCCTGAGCAAGAAGAAATCTATAGTATTACAAAAGTCTGATTTGAACAAGGAAAAGTAAAAGCTTTACTTACTAGCTAAAATAACTCTCTAGATAGAAAAATAAGAAACAGACAGACTCAATACATACAGGTGGTTTTACAAAACAAATATATCCCTCTACTGTCCAACATCTCTTATTACTTGGATTCATAAACTAACAAAGGAAATCTTTCAGATATCATGTAAACATTTAAACTAAAAATTAAACCCAACATCACAATTTAATTCTATACACTCAAACCCTGAAGTTGGAGGGGATAGTGAATTCAAACATCTGAATTATTTCCAGTTTGTCAATTCATTCAGCAAGCTTTCCTCTTGTACAGTGCCCTACACAGTGCCTCACCTTTAACTCCTACAGAAACACCTCTCTCAAGGTCACTGTAAGAATACTTCACAGATTCTGTCATACCAAGTGGACAAATTCAGTCTTATCAAAATGCAAAGAAAATTAACACCTTGATGAAAAAATGGGACTATGACAAATTCAAGACAAATAAGTAATGATAAATATACATTCATCTTTTCTATAGTGACTTTTGATGAAGTATCAGCTATCATACAAGTTAGTTTTGCTTTAGGAATAAGATTTTAGAATGTACATGATGTACTAAAGGACATACTGTAAAATTAAGTCATCCTCTAAAAGGATAAACAAGAAATAAAGGAAATCATATTACACAATTTACAGTTTTCATGAGGAAAAAGGCTTGGGGTTTTACAAATGTTACTCCAAAAACAAGAAAACTCTGATCTTTAAGTCAGCTCTTCAGAAGGAAAGTCATATCTTTATATCCTTTAACATTGCAAATAAATGGGCATTAGGAAGTATTACACGTCCCTTGACATCGGGACAAAAAATCATTCAAGTATCAATAAAATATATAAATAAAGTAATATTCCTATAACAATCTCTTTTAGACATTTCCTTCAAGATAATAAACTGCTACAGGGCCATAATTAGCTGTATACTTTCATATAAAATAATTGCTAATGCTGTTCTCCTTCCCCAAATCTAAGTACATTCACTATTCAAGCTCATGGCTTTTTTTAATTACGATTTTTTCCTGAAATTTAAAACAAACCACAAATAAATACTCCTATCACTGAATACAGGTATTTATATTCAAACTTTGAACGGATAAATTACATCTAACAGTTCTAAAACTAAAAATTTCCTGTTTCAAAGAATCAAAAACTATGACCACTTCGACAATGTAAAAAAAATAATCTTTTTCTTTGCATAATGCAAGGTACAAAAAGAACCCACAACTACTCCAATGCCATGCTAGTAATATACCCGAGTTCACTATACATTTTAATTTCAGACTACACAAATTATACCTCAAATTTAAAAAGTAAAAAAAAAAAAAAAGTTATCCTTATTCTAAAAGCAGAACGTATTTCTAATAGCAAGTTTCTGAAGTTCATGTCCTTGATATCAGTGAATGTCAGTTAAATATATTTTCTACAATACAACCCAGAACAGCCTGTAACAGCAATACCATTACCCATTCATGAAATATACTGAACATCTACTATTTATTAGACAAAGTAAACCTGAAAGTTCCTGAGACTGAATTACCAGTCACAAAAATTGAGATGTACTCAAAACATTAGTAAAGAAAAAGAATATAGCCTTCTTCAGTATTAAATAATAATTCTCTCTCCTCAACCCCAAAAAGTGGTGATTATCAAATGATTACCGATAAATGGATGGAGGAGGGAGAAGAGTTGGGGCTTCACTGACATTTTATGATATCCTTTTGATTAAGGATAATATTAATTAGTCTTTAGGATACTTAAAATCCAAAATGCTTTTATTTTACTTGTTTGAGATGTAAACAACATGCTCCATTTTCCTCTAAAACTTCAATTTCATCATTAAAAATGAATTTTAGTAAATTAAGTTAGTGTATTATTTTAAAATAGAAATATTTTTTAAATCTAAAGTGTATAAGGGTTAAATTGGTTATGAAATGAACCTTCTTCTGATGTTCTGTTCTCACACTATCTTAAGAAATCAACTATCATTTTACTAGGGGAAATAAAAAAGCACCAGTCAAAAACGAATTATAGAGTTTCAGCCTACAGATTTGACAGCTGGTTTTCTTAAGATGACTTGGCTTTAGTTGTTTTTTTTTTCTCATCTCTGAGCACTAAGGAATAAATCTAAGTTAAACAGAAAATTATAGCTTTTGTACACCAAAATGGACCTTGCTTCTGGAACATTTATTATTTTTTAATCATGAGTTTTTAAATAAGTTAGAAAAAACAAAAAATGCATACTTAAATACAGGATAAATTTTAATAAGTTATAAATATACAGAAAGTAAATTTAAGATGGAAGCACTACTGTAGGAATAAGAATCTAATTTAAATTAGTCTACATGTTATCCTAATGTAATGTGAACACAGGATACAATTCAGTCATCTAATAGGTGTCATTTGAAAATAAATCAAACTTTCTATTCACTTATTTGTAACAATTTAAATAACTGACAACAAAATTGTTAATTTGCTGCAGATTTCCAAGGGAAGAGACATCTTTTAAAATAAGTCTTACTAATTACTGCTCGACTCAATTCTACTTTTCTTTTGCATATATTAAATAACATTTTACCAATTCTTTAGACTCCAAAGGTTTAATAACACTAATGAGCTAAAATTTTAGCAAAATTTTAAAATACACATATTTTTAAAAACAATTTTAAAAATACCACACATGGACCAAAGAGCATTTTCTTCTGGTACTTTCCTAAATATACAGAGGCATGATATAATCCCTTGTACTCAAATGAGACAATCTTCAATTTAAAAATTCAGAGAAAACAGAACAACTTTTAAAAACTATATTGAAATTCTTAAAAAAAAAAAAAAAGTCAATGGATCCTTAGAGCAAGAGCCCACATTTGGGTTTTATTTGTTTTTAATTTTCACTAGACACCAAAGAATGGCATAAAGAAAAATATTAATATAATCTTCATATTTTTCTATTAAAATGTATCACAACACTCAAATATGTGTTTCTGATTTTTACACATGGTCTTACCTGATCCACTGAACTGACTGCTTCCCAGTGTCGTTGGTCTGGTTTTCCCACTATTAACAGGTGGGGAAAACATCTGCAAAATAAACCAAATGTATCTGTTAGTCTGAAATTCTTCTGGATGCCTTGAAACAAAAGTCCACCAAGAGTCATCAGCTAGTTACTTTATTTCTGAGGGACATTAAAATAAAATTGAAGATACACATTCAGACCCAGAAAAGCCAATACACTTAGTGATACTATTTCCAAACACTATTTGAAACTACTGGTTATTCTGTTCTGAAAACTCAGTCACTTACATGAAAGCGTTTAAGATTTAGGTTTAAATGATTAAATTTTTGTTCATAATCTTCACTTTGTAACTGAAATCCTATTACACTTACATTACAATTTAATACACAGAGTCAGAACCACATCCACTGAAACTACTACATATAGTAAGGATCCATTACAACACAGTTTTATAGAGTATATACTGGTCCTACCTAAGAGCATTAATAAAGAAATTCAACTATTAGAAATAAGGGCAGTGGGCCCTTTGGTTTCAGCTTTTATTTTTAAGTCATTCAATTATTTCTCACGTTAAAAAAATTTTAATGTATATACACATATGTGCTTCTTATATATGCATTATATACATACATAAATATAAACACACATAAATACATATATATTTATCTTAAAAAGACTCATCCCCAAAGGCTAGAAATTCTAGCTCTTGACTAGCTTTCCTGTAACTAACATCTTTCAGGTACCATAAACTATACCACATCTTGGGAAGGGAAATGGTTAGGAGTGTTGAACAAAAAACCAATTTTCTTTTTTCATATGAAGTTCAAAATCCCTAATTATCATCAGGGTCAGAGGGTGACTCAACCAAAGCTCATGATTACGTTGTTCTCCTTTTAACTGGTTAAATCAAGTGACCCCTCTGGCATTAAAGTTTTAAATCTGCAAGTCTAGACATTACATCAAAGTTCAGGTGTCCAACTTGGGGGAGCTGGACTCCAGCCCTGAGAACTACTACTCAAAGCAGATGGAGTTCACGCTGCTAAGTCCCCACGTCGCTCTCCCCCTTTATTTATTTTTCTTTTTTTTTTTTTTTTGTAAACCTCATCAGACCCCCAAGATGCCGCGGGAAGCTCTCATACCGCACTGAAGTCCAGCAGGTCGCTCAGCTCCTTGTCGGTCCCTATAGCGGCCATGCGCTGCTGCTGGGGATTCATCTTCGGCCACTTCTAGCAGGTCCTAAGGCAGAGGAAACAGGCTCAGCGACAGACCACCGAGGCCCAAAGTGTGTACAAGGATGGAGAGGGGCTTAGAAGAGGAAAAGCGCCCAGCTGACTTCCAATACCCGACTGGTTCCCCAGCGCCGCGCGGGCAGGGGACAGGAGAGCCCCGCGCCAGTGCGGGGTCCGTGAATCCACGCGTTTCCTGGGGCGGCCCGGGAGCGAAGCGGCGGCTCCCGCAACTCGCCGCCTCTCCCGCAAGTTTCCGAGCGTGTCCCTGCCCCCTCCCCGGCGCCCTACCCCGCGCCGCCGCCGGGTGCTGGGCGCGCAGGGCCCGGCCGGGGCGGGGGTCTCGAGGGGCGGGGTGAGGGGCGATTGGGCGTCCAGCGAGAGGAGCGGCGGCGAGGGGAGATGCGAAGTGACTCACTGGCTCGGCAACAATAGAACTGACAAGTTGCAGGGAGCGCGCCGCTCGCAGGCCCGCGTCTGCGGCCGCCGCCGCCCGGACGTCCCCGGTGGGCCCGGGGGGTCGGAAAGCAGCCCCCGCGCGTCCCAGGAGCGTTTTAAAAAAGAAAACAGAAACACCGACAACTAGTCTCTCTCTCGCCTGGCGTTCTCCTCCCCCGGCTCGGCCTCCTCCCACTTTTGCTGCCCTACCCGCGGCCGGCCGGCCCCGGACCTGCCTAACAATGAGCCTGACTCGGCGGCCGAAGAGCCCGCTCTCCCGCGCGCCCCGGAGCCCGAGCCGAGCGGGGCGCGCAGGCCGAGCGCGCCGCCCGCGGGCCTGGCCGCCTGCGACTCTCGCCTCCGCCCCCACTCCGCTCCCCAACTTGGAGAGACCCCGGGTTCGCCTCTGTACAAAGGGGCGCGGAGTTGGGGCGCGGGCTGGGGGCGCCTCGGCTCTGGCTGGGACGCGGTGGCGCCCCGCAGCCCCCAGCCCCGCCACGGCTTCCCCCTCCCGCTCGCCGGCCCGCAATTACCTGCTGCCCCGTCTCCGCATCCAACCACCCCGATTAAAGTTCACTTTGGCCGGGAGAGCGGGCTCGGGCTTTCCCTTGCACCGCCCGGCGGTCCGGCTCACTTTGCCCCGCGCGAGGTCTCGGATCCGGGCGGGGGAGGCGGCTCTCGGGCCTGGCCGCCCCTTCCTCCCGGGGCGGGCTGGCGGTCCCCCCGAATAGAACTTGTGGGTCTCCTCAGGCGGACATTTTTTTCGCTGAGGCGGCCTCAGCACCGCGCTCGGCTCGGCTCCGGATCCCTCCGCGCCGGGAAGAGCCCCGGGTTAACCCTTTCGTCCCCGTCCCGCTCCCGCCGCCTGCGCCGAGGAAGTGGGGCCAGCAGAGGGGGCGGGGAGGAGCCGGCGGGAACGGGGAGGGGCCGCCCTGCGGCCGACGGACAAAGCCCGCGGCGGGGTGAGGCGGGCCAGCTCGGAGCCGGCGGGGAGGGGCTGGAGACACGCGCAAGCACCCCGCGAGGAGGGCCGGGCCGCCCGCGGAGGACGCCTGGTCCTGGCCCCTGGGTGAGGGGCGGCAGGCACCGTGGCGCCTCCCCCGGCTCGTCCTGCTCCTGCCTCTGGCCCCGAAGCGGAGCGGCGGAGACGGAACAGCGGCGCATCTGGATCCGCTGCCCGGGCCACCCAGCCCGAGGCCGCAGAGCCCTGCAAGGCTGCGGTTCCCGAGCCACCGCGACGGACGCCGGACGCCGCGCTCGGCCTGGCCGGGAGGCTCCGAGCCCTGGAGGCTGCGCAGCGCTCGACGCGGAAGATGGGTGCGTGGGGAAGGGAGACTGGCCACCCCGGTCGGCTCTTGGAGTAGGTACCGTTGGTCAAATTGGTTGCTGAGCAGAATGCAGAAGAGGTAGATTTCCTTCAAATCACACAAAGCAACGTGGGCTTCAGTTACCAAACACTCCACTCACTCAAGCACCCACGTCTCCTATCACCTCTTCCCATCCGAACCCCATTCGAGGCCATCGAATTGCACAGCAGGATGGGTGCTTGGAAATGGATTAAGCCAGCCCCTTCATTTACAGAGGCAGCCCAGAGAGATTCTGTCGCACAGCCACTATCTTGGCGCAAATTCTGAACTTGGCTTGAAGAAATTGTAAACGGAGTAGAAGGAAGACAAAATAACTGAACCTCAATTTCTTTCTGTTGGGATATCAAAGTAAGGTTTTCTCCAAAGATAGCCAGTGTTTTGACCCTTCTGGGTCAGTGAGTGCAGTAAAGACCCAGAAGGAAGAAACGCTTTGAGGAAAGAGGACAGACATATCCAAAGTAACAAATGAAAGGAAGCAGCCAACACCTTGAGGGCAACAAGGCAAGAAGAGCCATTGGAACCCAGATTTGCATGGAAACAAAGAGATGGATTCAGGTGCAAATATGCAATCACTGTACTTTATTACAACCAGAGTTGTCTGTCCTGCAGTGGGAGGCAATTATAGCTTGCGTTAAGGGTTTCCATGACGTTGTCAACTGCTGCACCCTGGACTTTGTGCCAGATTCTGTGGTAGCCTCCTCTATATCCACTCCCCCTTATCTAGATAAACACCTACCCCTCTTCTTAACATCACATTCCTGGCCTGGCTACCTACTGGAGAATGTGGTTTCCATATAAACAAATTAGCAAAATTCCGATCTAAATAAATCAGCATAGCCCTAAACCCTGCTGCAGGTATTGGTTGGCAATGGGCATGACACAGTTTGGGCCAATGCTGGGGCCTTTGGGGAAAATGTTTGTTTCATATTCCAAGAGAGCTTCAGAGGCAACCTCCTCTTTGTGCAGGTACTCAAGAAATCCAGGAACATAAAAACAACAGAAAAATGTGAAGAAACTTCACCAGCCTATTGTATGGGGAAAAAAACCAAGAAACTGCTGGACCTTGGGCAGCCATCGTCCAACCACCAAGTTCAGCCAGGTTAAAATAATGCAGACATGGATGGCAAAAGCATCGGCAGAGAAAGATGTGATGTTTGGTGATGTTTTTGAGTCTGATCAAATAGCTTCTGAACCTAGATCTAACTTCACTGAGTTTTCAACAGGATTAGAGTTTTCTGCTATTTGTAATCTGAAGTGTTTTAAGCAATATAGGCTCACTGACCATTTTTTGTAGGAAAGACCTAAAAAATGGGTCTTTTGGGGGAAGGGAAGTCTGACTAGAACTTTTAAGGCCCCATTCCAGTAGTAAGATTCTATGACTCAGTGGTAAAACAGAAGAGAAATCTTGGGGAAAGGAGAAGGCATGTAATCCTATCTGAAGGATTGATGCTGTTCTCAAGAGAAAAGGAGAGCCTGTTTCTTCTTGTCCTTCTCATACAACTAATTTAGAGGAAAAAAATCACTGTCTGCCCAAACCCTCGGTCATGGGGGCTCCCTCACTTCTTTGAGAGACTAACTGGTGAAGTTCGTATCTATTATGGCCTGTATTGTTTTCTACTTTGTTTTCCTCATTACAGTAAACATTTCTTGAGGGCTGGGACTGCCATGCATCTGTCTGTACTGCGCACCTATCATAGTACCAAGTGTATAGTACACACTCAAAAAAGGGGGGCTGGAATTAAATCTACCAATCATTTGACATTATAATATGAATTTATTTTTCATTCTGTAATTAAGTCTTTGCATGTACCATTTTTAGTAGGGGAATATTGTTCCCACCAATGGATTTTTTTAAATACTCCTGACATATATGGAAGACAAAAAAAAAGTAAAAACTGGAGTTTCGTCACTTGTAAGTCATTTCTGGGCCTTTGCTGGCCTTGCCAGGTAGATCCAGAAGGCTTTATTAAAAGGGTCAGAGAAAAACAACCAGAAATACAAATTCTGTGATAATTAATAGTACTGTTTCTATGATGTAAGTTAATCAGTATCAATAAATCAATACTGAAATATACTTAATGAACACCTCTTACATGGAAGGCATGGTACTAAATGCTATTTAAGAAGAAAAAGTCTCAAACCCCACCCTGCCCTCAAGAAGGTTATAATCCAGTAGATTTTAGTTCACTGCCCATTCACGTTAGTGTGTCACTGGGCAGACACAGGAATTCTGTCAGCATAGTTTCAGTCTCTTTTTCCTAAAAGACACCCACTCTACACACACACACACACACACACACACACACACACACACACACACACACACACAGAGAGAGAGAGAGAGAGAGAGAGAGAGAGTTTTATCGCAGAGACCTGAATTGCCCAAAGAAACTTTACAGTCAAAAGGAAAATCACCCAAAACAATGGACTTCTCTTCCTTGAGATACTGACCTTGGCCTCTTGTTTAGAAGGCAAGAATTCTAGGAAGCTCAGAGAAGGAGAGAGAACAGAGCTTAACAAGTCAGACAGCAAGTTGCTATCCAGATGGAGTGACTGGCTTCCTAACATCCACTTAGAACCAAGGTTGATGGCTAGTGGATTCCCAGTAGCTCCCTGCTGTGTAGGCAAGCAGCTAGGAGTTAGTGCTTTCTTTTCCACAGCTGTCCCCTGGGGACTACAGGAAACAATTTCATGTAACAATTTGTTTAATAAGTATTCCCTTCAGTTCCTGGCATGCCTATCAATGATGAACTAAAAGCCAAGATTTTCCACTTCTATCATAAACCAGATTCTACTAGTCATCAGTAATCCACTCCTCATTCTCTTCTATCAGCCAGCAAGAATCCTTTGCCTCTGGAGGATTTCCTGGGAGAGATTTCACCTATCCTTTCTGTTCATAGTTAAAAGGAGTTCTCTACTCCTTTCTAGTGTCATGTATTATTTAAGCCGTTATTAAATGACTTTATTGCTAACTTATTCTCTGCAGAAAGTGAGGCAGGAGGTCTCTAGAGGGTAGGAGGATTAAGTGAACATTTGTATGTTTGATACTGAGGCCCCCAGATATCTTTACCAACTTGGCTCCCAGATTTCAGCAGCCAGATTTTCAACTTCCAAGAAGGAGATTATAAAATCCTTCTATGTGGAATCTAATCAACCCAAGAGGAAAGACCTGAAGATACTGACATGGGAGGTTCCCCACTTAGAAGCCCAAACAAATCACTCGATGGGACATTTACAGCTGACAAACCCCAACCGAATCACTCAGAGTTTCCAATCAGCATTTTGTTGCCCTCTTTTTAAACATAAGCAGACAACCAAGGATTATGAGACATTTGAGGGAAGCCACTATCATGTGAGATGTTTAGGCATTTATAGAATTTAGAATTGAAAACAGGAGAGAGTAAATCAGGGGGAAATTGATAAAAAGCTTCGGAAGAAAAAGTTAAGGAGATGTCTTAGAAGGCAGAGAAGACCAGTTCAGGAAGTTCCAAATCCAAATATAAGGGCTCCAAACAGAGATAAGGGGAAAAAGATGAGAAAATTCATCAATGAAATAATCTAAGAAAAATTCTCAGAACTGAAGTACCTGTGCTGCCGAATTGTATGGGTCCACGAAGTGCCCTGTATAACCGATAAAAATAGGTCTATACCAAAGCATGTAATCTGGAGATCTGAGCACACAGCAGACAAAGACAAAACCTTCAGGCTTCCAAAGAGAACACAAAACAGCACAAGAACCAAAGCCTCAATACCAAAATAGCATCCATTGTTCAACAACACTAGAAGCTAGAGGGCAATGCAACAAGGCCTTCAAACATTTTGAAAGAAAAAAAATTGTTAAATGAAGTACTGGTTTGGAAGTATTTTTAAAAAATAACTCTATATGTCACATCATTTGTAAAGCACATATTACTTTTCTCTGGTCAATATAACTTAGTGTGACTAAGCCCTGTGGGGTCCATAATGCCTCAGGATAAGAAAGATGAATATGAAGTGGGCCTCCAGAGTATAGTTATCTTGAGTAGATAAAGACCACTGGAGACATGTACCTAACAAGGGAAAGCAACGCTGAAAAGAATAAAATGCATATGAATTAACCATTTAAAAACAGTTGCTAAGAGCAAAAGTTATTGCTGGCGAAAAGTCCAGAAAAAGGATGCTGGGTGACACCAAGTTCAGGTCTTACCACATGTCAAATCTTACAGATCTTTTCTTACAAGTCATCGATATCTTTGGAAAATTCAGTCTATTACAACCGATTTGTTGTTTATTAACATTTGTGAAAAATCAGGAAAATACGTGATTAATATTCTCAAGTTCTTAGCTGCACATGCTCAGTTTCTCTCAACTAGGACCTCTTCAGAGGTAAAGCATGTATTTTTCTTTTTCTTGTTAATAACTGTATCTTTTCTCTAACCCCAATAATCCTTTAGTCATTGTTTATTAATTAAATGAGAAATTGTATTTTCAGTGAAAGTTGCCTTGTCTTGAGTTCATTCCCCTGGGTGATTTGATAAAATGAATTGACTTGGATTGGATGATTTAGATTGCACTTAATTATCTACACTTAAATTTGAGAGGAGTTAAGGAACAATTGTTGGCATATACTGAAAAAATATTTTATTTGGGGACCATCTGTTGAATTTCTAATTTCTCTGCACTAGCATTTTTATGCAATTACATATTAAGTTTTGGTGATTGGCACATTCTTCTCTAAATCCAAAATATCTTACTATAATTTTTCCTGTTTCATTTGCATTATAAGCCTACAGGATTTTTTTTTATAGTTTCTAATCTTTAAACATATTACCTTAAGCTTCAAACTATATTCAATAGCATGATAAAAAGGATGCCATTGAGTATTTTAAACATCTCTTACTTCCTCTGAAACTGGGAATGAAACGTGAGGAAAATACTGGATGGGCCTGGCTCATTCTATCCCAGGCCTTTGGCCACTGTCTTCCATTCTACTTCTGATGGTCTGATGGTGTTCCATCTTGATTTTGCTCTATTTTTTATAAAGTCTGCTTGGTGGGATTAAAACTGGCAAAGTTGTAAATATTCTTTGCTTTCTAAGTCTCTACGTTTGCATTTGGTCTACAGATATGAACTGACCTAGCATTAAAGAAAGTGAAAATGAAAGCATTAATAATCATCTAGAATATATTTCCATTTCCTTCAGTAACATTTTTATTTGAATAAGCAATTTAGAATTTATTTCTCTTCTAGTCCAATAATGCGGTTTTCTTAGAAATGCAGCTTCATTACATTCATTTGTTGAATCAAAAGTGCTCTGATTTGTATTTCTGATGAGCTCCGTAAGAATAGAAGCATCAGTCTATAAGAAAAAAAACCCTCTCGCTTGGCTCTCCCAAAGTACCCCTGTATTGACTTGTGTGACTGTCAGTCACACTTGAATGGCGCTCACAATGCTAATGAGATCAAAATCATAGGCTTGTCCCCGAAGGATCCGTTAACTTCTCTCAGAGAAGCAGGGGTCTCTTCACTACAGATCAGTCTTCTACTCTTGAACATCTCAAAAACTATTGGTCCCAGAAGGACAGAGCACAAGAATGCAACTAGCTCATCAATAACATCATTTGTGAGGTTTTGTTTTGTTTTTTCCCTCTCCATCTGTAGAACTGAACTGACTTAGAGATAGGTACACATAGAGAACTTATAGAAAAGAACTATTTGAAACATTCAGATGATTAATTGGTAAGAAAGTAGAGTCTGGGGGAGGACATATGTTTAAGTGGGAACTGATTCTCTGCATTTATATTACAAACTTAAAATTGAGATTATACTCTAAACACACTTTAAAAATCTAATTATTTCATGAAAAATGTCAAACACATACAAAAGTAGAAAGAATAGCATAATGAATGCCCTTGAACCTACTACACAGCTTCAACAATTATTCAAGCATCCCCACCTTCATTTTAATTTGAGGCAAACATCAAATCATTTCACCCACAAATAGTTCAGCACTTACACCTAAAAGATAGGATGCCTCTAAAAATATGACAATATCATTATTACATTTACAGTGTTTATAAAAACGCTTTTATATCATCAAATATTCAGACAGTAACTGAAAGTAGATGGATACTGTGAATACCATAATGCTGCACTGAACATAGGAATGCAGGTATCTCTTTAAGAGAGTGATTTCCAATCAAATTTCCCCAAACTGCCTTACGAATATTGTTACTGTTGATTTGTGCAAATTGGGATCCAAAAAATATCCACACAGTGAATTGTTTAATATGTAAGTTTGTTAATCCATGGCGTCTCCCTCCTCTTTCAATTGCTTTGTTAAAGCAAAATTGTGTACTTCATCCTCTAGGATTTTCCACAGTATGAATTTTCTTATTGTAAATCTCCTGGTGTCATTTAATATGTTTCTTTTTCACCTGTGTTTTCTGCAAGTTATTATTTATACACGTAGGCTTAATCAAATTCTAGTTTGATTTTTGGCAGGAATATTCCATATGTGATGTTATATACAGGAGGCAAGTAATGTCTGCTTGTCCCTTTTTTGTGAAGTTAGCATCATGGATGACCACTTCCTAGTTGCATTTTTCATTTGGATTACAATATGATGATATTCTATCATTTCTGCATTGATTATTAGCTGGAATACCCTGTAAAGAGAAACTTCCTCTTGTCAAGTGCTAGGTTAGTCTGAGGTACCATCTGTTTATGAGAAGTGAGATAGATGATTGATTCTTCTCTTCACCAGTTTTCAAAATAATGAGTCAATTCCTTGGCATTTTTCCAAGCATACCAGTAGTTTTTTGTTTCAGAGTATCAATCTGAGCTAATAGATTGAAACATGTATATAATATGCTTCAGTCCATTACAGTTATCCTAATTAATACTCAGATTGTTTCCTCTTTGACCAATGGGAGAATCTTCAAGTTGGTGCCCGAGTCCCTTTTGTTTTTTGCTTTATTTTGTTTTGGCTTTTGTTTGTTTGTTTGTTTTTATTTCTGCATTAACTCAATACAGATTTATTAAGGCTCTCTTATAAGCCAAGAGTATAAATACTGGTAAAATCTAGACCTAGTGAATAGGAAGCTTGTTATCTATAGGAGAGATACGCACATATACAACTACTTTTAAAAAGGAAAGACTTCATACCATAATAAGAACAAACTGAATTTAGGAGAGTGTGTGAATAAATCTGCTTATTATATGAAGCAGGATGCTAGGACAAGGCTTCACAGACTGAGTGACATTTTTGCTCATTCATACGTTGATCTTTCACCATTTTAACCACAATATCCCTTTTGACATGACCCAGAAGTCTCTGATACTTACTGTCTGACAAGATGACAAGGTGTTCCAGGATCACCTTGTAATTTCCTGCTCCAGTCCTGAAACCAGCCCTTTTTCCAAGGAGCCCTGGAAAAGATTTGTAATGGCTGCATCTTATGCATATGCTATTATTTATTTAACCAGCCCATTAGTGGGGAAAAAGAGGCTTTTGGTAGCTTCTTACCATTGTCTATTAGAAATTAAGTACTTAGCCTTTAATAGAAAGAGCATGTATAAGTGACTGATGGTGTACTTATAAATGTTTTTGCTATTATTTTATGTTTAAAGAAAAGCTAGTCAATTGGCCCATTTACGGCATATAAACCAGCGTATATCATTCACCTATTGCAGCCATCTGCCTCTAGAGTGGAGCTCGCTAACAGTTAATTAAAAGGTGGCAGCAAGCATAATATAAAACCTCTGGTAGGAAGGAAAGTATGGATGTTTAGTCTCTAACACTCATCAGCTCTTAAAGATATTCTGCTTCTTAGAACTGAAATCCGTCTCACAGTCCCTAGACATTTCATCATCAGGCAAGAGCATAAGACTTGGTGGGAGTCTGAAAAATGGAAGATTTTTTTCTGATAAACTGTATTGGAAGCAGCCCACTGATAACTATGCAAAAGGTTATAGAAGGAGATTTGCAATCTCCCAACCACCCCAAATCCTCTATTTGGCTGATTAGAATATTTGGACTGGCTAAAATGTTAAAGTAAGTTAAAATATCTTTCAAATAAATGCAATTGGTATACATTTTGGAGTACTAAAAGTTTTCTTTAATTTTTGGAATGTGATACTGCTAATTCCAATTTATACATGATGCAATCTGTCTTTTTCCCAAACAGATGTTTGAAAGCTATTTTCCTAAAACTTCTGGACATAGGCTGCAACCCTTTCCTTTAGGAAGAAAATCAAATTATAATATCAGTGTCCAGAGGGAAGCCAACAGTGATTGTCATCAATTATTTTCTTTATTTATTTGGTTCATGTGGTCAGGTTCTGTGGGATAAAGGTGCTATTAGTCAAAGCTCATTAAATGAAGTTGCAATTCATAGGTATATTTAAAAGTTAACTCTGATCCTTCAGAACCATTAACATTTAGGGTTAACAACATTCATCCTTCATATTATTAGGGAAACTTAAACATTAAACATTAAAACCAGATAAACAACAAGGTCCTACTGTATAGCACAGGGAACTGTATTCAATATCTTGCAATATACTGTAATAGGAAAGAATCTGCAAAAGAATATATATGCATAACTGAATCACTTTGCTGTACATCAGAAACTAAAACAACATTGTAAGTCAACTACACTTCAATTTTAAAAAATCACAATGAGATACCATTACACTTTATTAGATTGGTCAAAATTTAGGACTGAACATGCCAAGTTTTGTGACAATGGAGGAATTGGAGCCCTCATATACTGCTAGTGGGAAGATAAAATAATGCAACCATTTTGGAAAACAGTTTGATAATTTCTTAAAAATTTAGATATATACCTATTATATGATCCAGTCATTCCACTCCTAGATAGTTACCTATGGGAAATGGAAGCATATGTCCATACAAAGACTTGTGCATGAATATTCAAAGAAGCTTTGTTTGTAATAGCCCCCAAATGGGAAAAGACCAATGTCTCTCAACAGTGAATAGATAAACTGTGGTATATACATACAGTGAAATACTACTCAGCAATATAAAGAAATAAACTGTTGATGCACATGACAGCATGGATGAGTCTGGAAATAATTATGCTGAGTGAAAAAAGCTGGATAAAAAGAGTGCATAATGTATGATTTAATTTACTTAAATTCTAGAAAGTACAAACTAATCTATGGTGACACAATGCAGATCAGGGTTGCTTGGAAAGGAGAGGCGTGGGCAGGAGAGAGAGGAATCTCAAAGGAGCATCAAAAAATGAAACTTAGCAGTGTTGGATGTGTTCATAATATTAACTGTGGTGATGGTTTCATGGATGTATACATGTGACAAAACTTCTCAAATCATACACCTTAAACATGTGCACTTATATATCGTACACTTCATCATATGTCAATTATATGTCAATAAATCTGAAAATAAATTTTTTTTAAACTGAAGCAGAACTCAGAGTGGGATTGAATTTATTGAGTTTCCATGTTCTGATCACTTAATACTTACAATCTATCATGCCAAAATAGAAAACTGGTATACATGTTTTCTTGTAGGCAGTTATATTCATTTCCCTTCCTGTTTGTTCATTTCTGTTCATTGTGGGGGGGGATTTTTTAAACTTTTTAAAAATTGTGATAAAATATAGCTAACATAGAATCTGCCATTTTAACCATGTTTAAAGTGTGTAATTTGGGGGCATTGATCACATTCACAGTGTTGCGTGCCCATCACTACTATTTCCAAAACTTTTCCATAACTCCAAGCAGAAGCTCTACACCCATACATGGCCTTGAGTAGAGAACCAGTAACACAAAGAAGCAAGGATAGCAGGCAGTTCTCTCTCCTGCAGAAGTACAGCTGCCAGGTTAAGTTCCCAGGATACTGAAGGTAGCAGAAGAAGGAGGCAGAGCCCAGCATCCTGGGCAGCATCATTGATAGCAATCTCCCCACTGGGCTATTTTTGCACTATGATTCGGGGCAGTTCTGAGCTTGGTTGTCAACCCTCAGAACGATTCAGTGAGCTACTCGCTTTCTTTGCTTTTAAGTCAGTCAGAATTGATTTTTGTTGCTTGAAACTAAGAATCCTGATGAAGCCAAAGGGTCTGCCAGAAGATAGCTGGCACAGCCCATCAACTGGCAGTATAAGTACAGATGCTACCTGGGTCAACACTCAGGATGGTCTCTACCAAACCTGGCGATGACGATTCTGAGAGAGGTGAAGCCGCTACTTGGTAGAAGGGTGTCTGTTTCCCGGCATACATCTCTATGCCTCCTCTGGTGATGAGGTTTCTGACAATGATGAGTCTTGGCCTAATAGGACTAGATTTATATGCTAACTCTGTCATTTACTAGTTATGTGACTTTGGGCTAATCACTTAGCCTCTATTACTACATTTGTTCACATTATATCATAATTATTTTTATAACCTTATTGGGGTATAATCTACATATCATAAAATTCACCATTTCAAGTGTATAATTCAATAATTTTTAGTAAATTTACTGAGTTGTGCAGCCATTACCATGATCCAGTTTTTAAAACATTTTCATCAACCCAATAAGATTCTTTGTGACCATTTACAGTTAATCCCTATTCCCACCCCTGGTCTAGGCAACCACCAATCTACTTTCTGTCTCTATAGATTGGCCTTTTCTGGATTATTTCATAAATAGATCATACATCCATAATTATTTGTTAGACTAGTTTTTTTTTTCCTGCTATATAGTGAGTTTCCAAATGGCCTAGGCCTAACTGAACTCTGTCAACAATGTATATAGCACAGTGCTTTATATGTAGTAAATACTCACAATAAGATAAAAAACACTGATACATATCTTATGATGTTGTTGTTGTTGTAGGGATTAAATGAATCCACGAGACTCCTGATACACAAAGTGGGGTCCCCAGATGAGCAGCATCAGCATCAGTGGGAGCTGGCTACAAATGTAGTCTTGGGCCCCATCTCGGATTTAGAACCTGTATTTTCATAAGAGCCTCAGGAGATTCATATTTTTCATTTAGGCTTGAGAAACATTGCTCTAGACTGTAAGTTAGTTCCATGAGGGCACAGATTACGTGTGGCACATAGTAAGTACTCAGTACCATTTGTTGTATGAGTAAATGAATGGTGATACATATGAAAGCATTTTGTAAACTGTTTAAGCTCTATATACGCAAGATTGCAAAAGAACAAAAGTGTGGTTTTTTGGCTTAACTAAAATCTGTTAGAGAAATAGTTTGGACTGACATTTTATAATACCAGTTTATATACTGAAGCGGGACTATTTATTTTCTTTCAGTTGAATGACAATTCCATGAAGAAACTCAGTTTTAGGTTAAAAAAAATAGCACCTTAACTGAAGTGGACCTTAGAGTGAGTTTAATAGCATGACAGCTAATTATAGAACTTCTTACTTCTAAAGATTGTCAAAGAAAATTTATCGCAGTTCTATTTTCTGTGAGACAATTCCTTGATCAAGAGCTAAGATGCTGATGTCAAACTTTAAGAGAGAGGATTGGTAGGTGTTGTATAGTTGGCATCAGCCTCTAACAAAGAAAACCCATGTAGTTCACCATTTAAAGTGTGGCTTGAAATGCTTTATCATTTAATCATTCTTCAAATCATCAAACAGTTATCAAATTTGTCTCCATCTGACAAGTGCTGTGCCAGGGCTTTCTGATGGATTACCAGGTACAATATTCTCGAGGAGTTCCATGTCAATACAACGATGATAACTTTTTAACTGCATAGACTTTTTATGATTTATGAATGCATGAATGTTAAAAGTCTTAAAATACCATAAAAAATTAAGCCCCATTAGTTATATATTTAACAAATTTATAGAATAGGGTAAAATTACATTCTCCTGGTAGATGCAGGCTATATGGCAAACACTGAAGAATAAGAATTATTTTTATTTAGGGTTGCTCAAAGGAATATAACAGGGATGTCCTGGTTATCTTCCGTTTGCTCCTCCAGATCTATTTGTCCATTTTTCACCCTGTTTGCCTTGCTCTATAATGTAGACTGATATCTAAAGACTATACCATCCAAGCCCTCTAGCTTCTGGTTGGGTTTTGCCAGTGGGAGGTACCAACAGAAGTACAGAGAGTGGGAGAAAAAGAAGACAAGTGTTTATTCCCTGTCCTTTGCTGGGCCACATTTGGCAGTGGCTGCATTTCTCTATTTATAGTCACAGCTTTTGTCAGGCATCCCCTTCCAAACTACGGCCCTTACTGGGTTCCATTAAAAGCTCCCTTCCTCTACTCCTTCAGGTTTAAGGCTTCTCATTGTTACCAGTCTTTAAGTGCTTTACCATTGTTGGTTGGTTCCCTTAACCCATCCCACTATATATTTACCTCTGTAAATTGACCCTTTATTAAGTCCTTTTAACCTTTTTTTTTTTCCTTTTTACCCTTTTGAGTGTGCCATATTTAGTGTTACAAGAAGAGGCAATCAATCAGCCAGTATCTGAAGACTGCCTACTGGGCTGGCACTGTTAAGACATATAATACATGATCCTGCTCTGGAGACACTTACAGTCCAGTGAAGGGGATAAAACCAACACATGTGAAACAATTAGGAAACACTGCACACTGATATCTAAAGAGAGACATTTGGTTTTTTGCCACTCAGCATCAATTCACTCTTCTGATAACCATACCCTGATTTTCCTCTTCTACCACTCTCAGTCAATGTCTTTTAGGTGGAGTGGACTCCACTCTCAACAACATAAGTAATTATTCCTCTGGCCACATGTCCTAATCAAAGCCCATAAAATATAAGGAGCTTATTGCTGGCACTTCTGGGAAAGAGGTATGCACTCTTCCACTGAGATTGCTAACAGTAAGGATTATGTGAACTGGAGCTGCCAGGAGCCACCATATGGAGCCAGAGAATGAAGCCAGCACAGAAGACAGAGCCAAGAGATGAAGCGGAATAGAATTCTAATGACATTGCTTAAGCCCTTGGATCAAGCTATGCCTTAAGCTAAATATATCACTAGTTCCTTAGTTATATGACCCAATAGTCAAAATATTCTTTTTTTGTATGAGTCAGTTTGAGTTGTGTTTTTTATTTTGTCACCTGCAACTAAAATAGTTCTAATAATTCATAAATTGGTACCAGGAGTGGGGATTAGTAAGAGAAAGATCTTAAAATGCTGAATCAGTTGATTCAGATTAGGCCCCATCTATCCTGGGCTGGGAATTCAATAGTAAAGTAGCAGGTTAAACTGGCATCTGCTGTATAGGAGGACTGAGAACATGCACCTATCAGACATGAAATATAAAAGAGCCTGTTAGTAAAAGGTCAGATCTGAGAGTACATCAGCTATCACTTTCTGGCTTTTAGTTAGGTCCTATGAGAAAGACTCAAGTTTAGGATTGACCTTTATCTAAAGCGGGGGGGGGGGGAATACTGCTTTGTTATAAATGATCATTTTTGCTTATAGGCTGCAGTCAAAAATGATAAAAAGAACTTCAACAATCTGGAGCCATTAAGCGTTGGAAAAGCCCCCCAAAAAATGTTAATGCCAATAAAAGCAAGAAATGGGAAAGACTAGTGCTTGGGAGAAGTCTGAATCCACTCAGACCTCACTCAAGCAATGCCTGCCTGCTTAGAAAGGTACTAATGATCCTACTCTGCTCCTCCAGCACGGCTATGCCCCACCCCCACCCCCAGCCCCCTACCTTGCAAACCCAGTGGCTGTTGTTTCAAATTGTTCTCAGGCAGAAACCAAGATGTAGGCTATTAAGTGAGGAGAAGAGAATACAAAGGCCTATTACTAAAAGACAAAAATACTCCTATTGGAATCTAAATGCAAAGACTGCAGTTCTATATGCCCTCTGGCTCTGGAGGGTATTTCCCCTCCATGGAAATAGTCACATGCAAATAGAGACTGGAAGCTTACCAAGAAGTAAAGGAAATTGTTTTGTAAGAGAAACAAGCCTAGAGAATAAAAGCTAGGTTACTTACTCCTGTAACAGGTAATGCATAAGTCTTAGTAGAAAACAATAGATGTTTATTTTTCACTTTTGTAGAGTCCAATATCAGTACTCTTAATCAGCAGGTGGTCTTCTATAAGGTCATCTGGCTACCCGGACTCCTTCCATCTCATGGCTCTCTTAGGAGTATTCTCTAGAGTCTTTGAGTCCTTTCAGTGCAGCCACAGGAGGAAAAGAAGACCAGAGAACGCTTACCTGGCTCTTAACCACACTGTTAAGAAGTAATCCACATGACTTCCACTCATATCCCAATGAGACAGTCATATGACTTTACCAAGATTAGCAGGGAAGCTGGGAAATGTAGTCCCTGGCTATGGAGCTACTGCCTAGCAATACCTCAACATAATACAAGAGGATCCTAGCTATTTGGTGGTGAGAACTAGTTATCTCTGCCATAGCAAGTGGTCTTGCAATCCCTACTGTATCAGGAAGCAGAATGCTGAAGAGGTATAGTCCCTAGAGGATTCTCCTCCCCATGGTCCATTACAGATATGACATGGAGGAACAATGGATGAGAGATTCTCCAAGAGCAGAACATGTGGCAGCCAGATGGGCTGATCAAAGAACTTTCTCCTCTCTCATGGTAGGAAGCCTTTGCTATTCCTGTCCAGCAAAATATGATATACTTTATGAACTGGAGACCACTGTGTGATTACCATAGTCATTTTTCCAAGTATGAGTTTTCATTGCAGGGGTTCTTTTCATTTTCTGTCATTATCAAGTATTTTGTAACTAATTTTGTCATGTAGCCTTAGGTTCCTAGATCATGAAGAACTGTATCACTGCAAGATAGAGAAACATGCTTTATCCTGCTATCTTGGACTTGAAGTTAGCAGCAGCTAGACGAGACTTTGGATCATCTCTCCTTGGGGAGGAAGTGCAAACATTGTGGCGGTAAAAAAAATACTGTTTCATTGAATAGGCATAAACTTTTTTTAGGTATATTTAGAAAAATGAAGAGAACAACAGGGATGTGTTGTATGTCTGCTGTTTCCATTACCCAGGACATACATCACCCTTCCTCTGATGACCATACTCCTACTTTCTAAAATGGAATCACCTTATTGTACCATTCACATTCACTCAGCTCCTGGGAAGGGCTTCTGAATCAGACCAGGCCAACCTGAGCTTCTCATTCTCTTGGCAACAGTGAGTAGTTTAGGAATGGCGACCTGGTAGTGAGGGTAGTGTGAGCCCAGAGCTGCTGGTTCCTGATTTGTTGAGTTTGAGCTTGAGAATGAAGCTGACAGCAGAGGAAATAATCAATATATCAGGGAGAATCCAAATCTTGATGACGTAATTTGAACTCTTCAGCCAAGCCATGGCTAACAAAACTATCTTGAACTTTTCAGTTACGTGAGCCAATGAATTCTCTTCCCTGTTTAAGTCAATTTGAGTTAGATTTTATGTAACTTGCAACCACAGATCCCTACTGAATCAGTACTAAGTCGTGTGAAAGTAGATCCATAAATAAATATACACAGGAATAAATGGACATGAATATATTTGAGGGAAAGACCTAACTAAAATTAAAGGGGTAGACTGAGGAGTGGTTTACAGGGTAAGAGGGAACTTGAAAATAAGTCAGAAGAGTTTAAATTTAATGGAATAGAAAAATACAGGCATGAAATTATCAAAGCATGAAGCGATGTGCTAAAAGAAAAGATTTAGAATGATTTTTCTGGCAGTTTAGATTGGAGCGGAGTGGGAAGGAAGTCGGAAAGACCATCTCTAACTTTTTCCTGTTCATTGCACAGCACTCAGTTTGGCCACCTTGCTTCCCACTAATTCAAACTCACTAAACACTGGCCTCGGAACCTTTACCCTTGCTCTTGTCTCTGGAAAGTCGTTCATCTAGACTTTTGCGTGGCTTTCTTCCTCATTTCATTCAGATCACTATTTAAACGTAACTTCATCAAGGAGGCCCTTCTAGATCAACTTAGCTAAAATAAATGCACTGCTTCCACCTTCATCCTTGTCTGTCCTTCCATTCTGCTTTGTCTTCATAGCACTGATCACTACATGACATTATTCTGTACATCTGTTTGTTTGTAAATATATTGTCTCTCTCCCCCAGTGGAGGAATTGCAATGAGATTCCATGAGGGCAGGGATTTGTTTTATTCACTGATGTATCCCTGGAAAGTACAGCAGAGACTGGCACATAGAAAGTCCCCAATGAAAACATGTTTGATGAATGAATGAGTGAAATGCGTAACTGAGATGAAAAAACAAATCGCAAGAGGGCTGAGCTAGTCTCTTAAATTCCTAGAACATTCCTATCATTTCAGCCAAAAAGCTCCCACTTTTGCTCCACCTCCGCAAGGCGAAGGGAATTAGGGAGGTTGGCTACCGCTAAAGCTAAGACTTGGGATACTTCCTCGGACGGTTCTGGTAAGTATGCTATTTTCTCCTGAGTTACCCCGTTAAGAAAGACACATCTCCAGTTCCAGACTGGACTGGGTTCTTTCACCATCTCAGCTCCAAGCAGAGTTCTGAGAGAAAAACGAAGTGGTGAAGGCTGAAAGTCTCTAAGATTCCAAAGTATTTCTCTTCCGGAGGATTAGCAATCAGGTGAATTTCAGAATGATGACAACTTGGAGGGTACAAGAGTCACACGCCAGGCGGAAACCGGCCCCGGAGCAATGTCGGTTGATCCCTCCCTACCACTCAACTTTCTACGGGGGCCTGCACAGAAACCAGCACGCCAGCACTTCGGGGGATAGTGGTGCTTTCACCAAGTTTTCCTCCCCGGCGGCTTCTCCCCACCCGCCCCTCCCACTGCGGGCTCAGCCTCCGATTTCCGCTGATCCTGGCTGGAGGGAGCCCGGAATCCAATTACTTTTCCCAAGGGAGCGCAATCCACCCGTCTGGTCGTGAAGAGGGGGGCGGGGGTCGAGGAGCCGCGGAGGCCGCCCCTCCCCCGCTGCCCGGGCCTCTGGGCCCCGGCAGTCCCGGGCGGGGCGAGGTGAGTCGTGGAGGGGCGCGCGGCGCCGCCGCCGGGACTATTTGTCCTTCCGCGCGGGGCGCTGCGGCCCGGCGCCGACGTCGGCCGGGCTGAGTGGCAGGAGATTAGCCAAGGGCTTCCCCCGCCGCGCGCCCCCGGCCAATCGGCGCCGCGCGGGCGGTGCTCGGGGGCCGCGCTCACGCACATTCCAGAAGCCACGCCTCACACGAACATCCCTATCCCCGCGCACGCGCCCCTTCCCGCCCCGCCCTCCCGGCCGCACGCGCGCTGCTCCTCGGGGCCGTTCTCCAGGTCTGGGCCTGGACTCTGGCTCCTGGGCCCCGTGGTGCTGCTCTCTAAAGTGAAAGTGAAATGAGGAAAGGCGGCCAAGGGGTCTGTCGGAGAAGGGTAATTAGCATCTGTGTCAAGGTTTACACGACGGCTCCACCACCGTCAGGCCTGCTCAACCGACTGGAGGGAAGCTACGGAGACTGACGTTGAGGAGGAAGAGGATATCCCTCCTGATTCTTCAGAGATGGGATGGAGAACTCGTTCCATATCCTTGGGTGTTCTCTAGTGAGAGGACCTAAAACTGCTGGATTTCTCACTTGGTTTTCAGTTGTGGTCAGAACACTTGATATATCCTTTCCCCGTCTGAGGGGAAAAACCCAACATTCTCGCCTGCACACATTGTCAGACTGATGAGGCCACAACTGACATACACGCTTGAAGGAGAAAGTGCTCTATTGTGCCTTGTTTTCTCTTTTGAATTACATCCTCCTGAGACTGTGGCTGACCCCTTAGGCCCATGGCGGTCCTGAGTGTGATTGACATGCGTGATTAGCAGGCTAGTGAGAGAGAACCAGGGAAATTGCTGTCAAAACAATTACATACAGGGACATCAGAACAATGGCTTGAGAGCCCCCAGGGGCTTAGAGACCATCCTAGTTCTGCCACGGGTGCCCTCTGGGACCTTGGCCAAGTCAGAGCATCTCTCTGTGCCTTCGTTTCTTTCTGGTAAGTTAAACTATTCTTACCACTCTTAATCTCAAATGTATCATGAAAATAAACTTAGATAACCAAGGTGAAAACATCGAAGGTTTTGTTTTCGTGGGTTAGGTGATGGTGCTTTAAAGACTCTGAACAGAAGAGTCTGTAAAAGGAAGCCATTTGATCTTCAACCTACAACCTGGTCATTTAAGTTAAACTTAATACACATGTATTGACACTAACTCTGTAGATGCAGAATTCTAAGCTTGGTACTGTATGGTCTTCATAAGAGTGATGTATATCTGTTGAAAAAATCCATGCATAAGTGGACCTGTGGAGTTCCAACTAGTATTGCTCAAGGGTCAACTGTATTACCTGGTAAATCCACTAACTCCTGTGTTCTCAGACCTTATCTCATGCCTGGGTCAGTTCCCATCCCTAAGTCTTCATCATTTTCATTCTCTGACTATTTCTGCTCAGGGGCCACAACACATTGCTAGATATATACAGAATGGTGCTGTGGTTGGAGCTCCCAAGTGAGCCTAAGCTGTGGCTCGAGGTTCAGACATGTCTGGGTCTGTCTGTGGAACTGATGGGAAAGGTGCCAGAAGCCTGTTTACTGGAGTGACTGAGAAGCTTTCTGGGACAGAACATGTCCTCAGGGAAGGAGTCGAACACAGTGAGCTTGAGCCGGAAACAAAGACTTAAGTCTTGAGAAGGGAGAGGTCCTTTTGCACCCAGTCCTGTGTCTCCTGGCCCTTGTTTGAGTCCACTCAGAGTGGGGAAGGGATGGGGGAAGGAGGAGAAGATGGAGGCTATGGGTAAAAGTTGAAATGTCTGTTTCAGACTTTTCAAGTTCCACATTTAATGTGCATTACACATGTTCTCATGTTTACTAGAAAAGATCAAGTTAACAACAAAAGTGCAAACAACAGAAAACCAGAATAGAGGTGGCTTTTGAAAAATAAGGAATTTGTTATCCTGTCAAGTAAGAACTTTGGAGGAAGGTTGTTCTTTTACTGGTTAATCATCTAACTCCAGGATGTCACTGAGGACCCAAGTAGATATCTTCTTTCGGCTGTGGCATCCTCAGATGATGGTAATCTCTCCTGCCTTCTTTCCAGGCGGCACCATGGCTTCAGCATTTCTTGGTATCAAATGCAGTCAAAGGCATATAGCAAAGAAGGGGGATGTTGTCTCCCACTTCCTTCTGTCTCTGCCTCTGTCTTTATCATAATAAAGAAAGGGTAACCCTTTCTAGAGGGCTCTAGTAGAACTTCTAGTGTCCCACTGGGCAGACTTGTGTCACACACACATCCTAATTACTTGTAGAAAGATGCCAAACATAATCTACCCTGCATGCTAAGGAGAGAAATCACCTTCCATGAACATGCAGGAGGATATAATCCAAACAACATCAAATTCTGCCAGAAAAAAAATAGGGAAAAGTGGTTGTGGCTTAGGTCTCAAAAGATTTTTTCATTTTTCTTTTTCTCTACTGCAAAATGTTTCTGTATCTTCATCACTTCTAAATTTTTAAATCTTTCTCCATATTCTGTCTTTACTATCACAGCTGAGAAGTCATCCAGCTCCATTTGAGGACCTGGCCCTCCCTGTGTCTGCCTCCCTACAATTGAGCTCTTGTTCTAGACCCTCACAGGGGTTCCTGAACCACAGGCAGTCACCTGGAGGCTATGCCACCTAGCACTCCATTAGTGGGGTTAGAGGAGATCTGAAGCCCCTTTAGTTGTCTCAGGATCTGAAAGCTGCAAGAATTAATCCAAATCCTATCAGGTTGGGGTGGGGAGGTGGGGACCACAGACAAGCTTTATTCTTTCCTTACAGGGTTCTGTACCCGGGACTTTTCTGTCTAGCTCAGCAACATGTGAGTGCCATATGGTATCCTCAGCGACTTGGCTTCAGATTGCTTCCATTTTACCCTCTCCCTCCCCATTAATACCGATCTCCTGGAGGCGGGGTTCCACTGTATTTTTCCATGCCACAGCTTGCCGGAACTCTGATAATGGCTTGAACCTGAAACTTGTTCCATTTCTTTCCTATACTCATTTTCATTCATTTTTTTTTCATTTAATAAGTATTAAATGTTGACTCTCTTCCAAGTATTGAGTTATGTGCTCAGGAGACGTTGTGGATTAAGTCAGAGTTCCCTGCCTTCAATAAGTTTACATTCTGGTGAGGGAAATTTTTCTCTCCAGGAGGCTTGGCAGGAAATTCTAGGTTATCTCCCAGGGACCAGAATGGAAATAAATCTTAAAAGCAAGGCCGAGTCATTAACTCTGTGCAGTGTAACTCATGTTTTAATCCTTCACAGCTACCATTAGTAGTCTAATTTATTTTGATCTTTACACAGCTCGTAACATATGACATCTTTTCACAGAGGCCATTGTTTCAGGTGATTACAGTTTTCAACAATATAAACACCATGTAGGGCAAGACACTTGTGGTGCAGCAGGCTTTATTAATAACATGCCTTGTCAAATGAACAGACTAGGCTATAGATGGATGATTACAGCACAAATGGAGGCTGTATCTGATACAAGTTTATGTATTATCAGAGTTGTTACCCTATCTCTGCTCACAGTCAGGAGCCTGCCAGATCTTATTCAGCAGAGTGGTTTGTAGATGCATTATCAGAGATAAAAATATTTACCGTTACCTACCTTCCTTTGGCTTTGTTTGCCTGAGGATGTATAGTAAAATCAAATTTTAATTTTTTTTAAATGTTTTCAAAATTTACCTAGGTTTATTATTCTCATTTCATTTACAGTAGAAAACGGGTTCTCCAAAAACATGCAGCACTATATTAAAATCAAAACTGCTTTTATATTTTCCACTAATAGCACTTCTGCTTCAGATGGTGTCATGGGCCCTCAGTGTCTAATTTATCTTGACAGTGTCTGAAGTGGAAGTAAACTAGTTCAGACTGCAGGTCCTAAAGTATGAGTTGGAGAAGGTGGATGGAGCACAAGTGAAATGAGAGCATTTAAATGAAATATGAACTCCAGTCAATCTAAATGAATTCCCTTAACACCTCAGTCCAGGAAAAAACCTGTAAGGGTTTTAATCCTCACTCAACTCGTGACAAAGTACATGACCCTTAGCAAGTCAGTTAATTAATCTCTGTGTCTTGGTGTCCCCATTTTCACAACAGGGTTAATAAGACCTGTAGTGCACCTGCACTTGGAGTTCAGAAGAAAAGCGAATTACATTCTTTCTGAAATGTAACTGATAATTATCAATCGTCAACAGGAATTTAGTGAGCCCTGCACCTACCTATCATGATACATCCAGGGCCTAGAAAGTACCTGACATGTAAATGCTAAAGAAATTTTTGTTGCATGAATGAATGAGAAAATGAATCAAGAGCCCCTCCACTGCATATTAGGTCCTTTGCTATGGAAGACTCAAGATGCTTCCTTGCCTTTAAAAGGAACTAACCGCATAATGAAATAAGACATACATACATAGAAGTGTACTTTAACAATTAAGATATGAAATGCCAAATGAATATTTTAGTCCATTATCTTCAAACTAGTATTTCCAGATTCTTAGCTTCATTATGAATTCACCAAGATTGACCTGCTTGAGAATATGCATATGGTTTTGTTACATAGAAGTATTAGAGGATGTTTAATAAAAGACTTTAAAATATAGAACTGTATTTCATTAGAATAATATTCTGTAAGGAAGTGGAATCGAAATGTAAGTTCAAGGGGGAAAAGAAAGACATAGCCCTCTTAAAGAAGAACTTGTTTATATTGCTTCTTTTCATATTTTTATTGAGGTACAACAGCCATATAGTAACATGTACAGGCCACCACCTAAATCAAGTTACAAGTGGTGCCCTCCCCACCGTGACCTTTCTCAGTTAATCTCCTCCTTCCCTGACTCCAGAGACAACCGTTATTTTGACTTCTTATGCTATAGAGTACTGTAGCCTGTTCTTGGAAGTTATGTCAGGAATTATATGGTATATTCCCCTTTGGGCCAGGCTTCTTTTGTTCAACATTTATGTCTGTATGACGCATTCATTGTTGCATACGTCAGAGTTCATTCTTTTTAATTGTTGCAAAATAGCTATTCTCAAGATGTGGTCTGAGAACTCCTGGAGGGGGTACCTGAGAATTTTTAGGGGGGACGTCTATGAGTCAAATTATTTTCATAATAATTTAGAGTTTTATTTATTTGCCTTTTTCAGTGCCTTGATGTTTTTATGATGGTGCAAAAGCAGTAATGTTTAGTTTATGTCTCTCTGAAATTTCTTTGCCTAATCTAAGGACACGAATATTTTCTGTGCTATTCCTTTCTATAAATTTTATAGTTTTAGGTTTTATATTTAGGACTATGATCCATTTCAAGTTACTTTTGGCATATGGTGTGACTTTAGGATTGATTAAAAATATGGATGCCCAGTGTCAAGTTGTTACAGTGCTACTTACCAGAAAGACTGCTCTTTCTCCCTTTTCTCCGTTGAATTAACTTGGCACTTTTCTCAAAACACTCCCCGACTCCCTGTGCATGCCCGCTCCCTCTCCCATTCTCTCTCTCCCCTCCCCCCTGTACACACACACACACACACACACACACAGTCTGTTTGGCTTTGTATTCAGTTTCATTGATCTGTATGTCCAAGCTTTCACTAATACTACAGTTTGGGGAGAATTGTTATGTTAACTATTTTGAATCCTCTCATCCAGGAACATGGTATATCTCTCTTTTATTTAGATATTCTTCGGTTTCTTTCAACTATGTTTTTGTAGTTTCCAATGTAAATATCTTTTGTTAGATCTATTATTTTATTTTTGGTGCTATTATACATGAAATGGCTTTTAAAATTTCATTTTCCAGTAGTTTCCAGTTAGCATATAAAATGTATGTTTAATGTTTACTTTTATTTACAGGTTCTCTTAACTGTTTTCTGGTTCTTCTGGGATTTTTTACATTAATAATTATATAATTTGCAAATAGGGAGAGTTTTACTGCTTCCTTTTTTATCTTAATGCTATTTATTTCTTTTTCTTTCTGTCTTACAGTGACTAGGACCTCTAGTACAGTTTTGAATAGAAATACTTATAATGACATGTTTGCATTTTTCCCATTGTAAACAGTTCAGTCTTTCACCATTAATTATGTTGTAGAGGCCATTTATTCCTTTGAGGAAGTTCCATACTATTGCTGAAAGTTTTTATCAGAAATAAATGTTGGATATTGTCAAATGCTTTTTCTGTATCTATTGAAATGATCTTATGGGTTTTATCCTTTAGTCTGTTACTATAGTGAATTATATTGATTGATTTTTAAAAATCTTAAACTAATCTTGTACTCCTGGGATAAATCCTACTTAGTCTTGACGTTTTATTCTTTTTATGTACTATTGAATTGACTTGCCAGTGTTTTATTAAGGACTTTGCCTCTATATCCATGAAGGATATTGGTCTGTAAATTTTTTTATACCATCTTTGTCAGATATTGGTATTATGCTTATTTTGGTGTATTAGTTTGCTAAATCTGCAGTAACAAAATACCACAGACTGGGTGTCTCAAACAACAGAAATTTCTTTTCTCACAGTTCTGGTGGCTAGAAGTCTAAGATCAAATTGTTGGCAGGTTTGATTTCTCCTGCGACCTCTCTCCTTGGCATACAGGTGGTCACCTTTATTCTGGGTCCTCAGATGGCCTTTTCTGTGCAAGCACGTGCCCCTGGTGTCACTCTCTTCTTTTAGGGACAACAGTCATTTTAGAGCCCCACTCTGACAGTATCATTTTAACTTAATCACCTCTTTAAGGACCTAATTTCCAAATATGGTTATATTCTAAGCTACTGAGGTTTGGAACTTCAACATATGAATTTTCTGGGGGTCACGATTTAGCCCATAACACTTGACCATATAAAATGAGGTGGATGATGTTCATTCCTGTCTTTTCTGAAAAACATTTGTATAAATTTGGAATTTTCACCATTGAAACCATCTGGCTCTGGAGTTTTCTTTTGGGGAAAGTTTTTCATAACAAATTCAATTAGATGTAAGCCTACTTAGATTTTCTGCTTTTCCTTGGGTCTATTTTGGTATATTGTGTATTTTAAGAAATTTGCGTTTTTCATCTGTGTTGTTGAATTTATTGGCATAATGTTGTTCATAGCGTTTTCTTATTATTCTTCTAATGTCTGTAGGATCTCTGTTGACAGCCTCTTTGTTTTAAACCTTTGTTTTAAACTATCATGTCTATTTTAAAGAACTTAAGAAGAAAAAATCAAAATTCATTTGGTTATTCTGGATACTTGGCTTTTCTATATAAATGTGAAAATTAATTTGTCAATTTCTACAAAAAGAATGGGATTTTGATTGACAGTGCATTGAATCTATAGACTTGTTTGGGGATAATTGCCACCTTACAATACTAAATCTTTAAATGTATGAACATGGCATATCTATTTACATCTTCTTAAATTTCTCTCATGAATATATTGCAGTTTTCAGGATACAAATTTTGTTGGATTTATTCCTAAGTATTCTATATTTTTTGAAAATTATATTTTTTTACATTTCAATTTTCAGTTGTTATTTGCATTTTTTAATGTATTGATATTATATCCTGTGAACTTGCTAAACCCACTTTTTCATTCTAGCAAATTTTCTGTAGATATTTCTGAAATTTTTTAGTGTATATAATTATGACATTTGTACATAAAGACAGTTTTATTTCTTCCTTCCCAGTTTATATGCTTTTTCTTTCTTTTTCTACTCTTATTACACTGGCGACAGTGTACAGTATTGAGTAGAAGCAATGAAAGCAGATATCTTAGCTTTATTTTCAGATTTTGAAGGGAAAACATTTAGTCTTTTATCATTAGTTATGGTATTAGAAATAAGTGTTTACTAGTCTTTTATCAGGTTGAAGAAGTTCCCTTTTATTCATAAGTTGCTGAGATTAGTACATGTCTTCTTAATACTCTTTGTGATGAAATAAGAGGTACACACACATAAAGGACTTCTGCTGTACATGTATGTCTTCATGACTTTTCTGTTGAGATTGGTGGTGTTACTAACAAATGTGATTTTTCTGATATACAATGAAGTGTGTCAATATTCGAAATATTTTGGTCAGCCAATATTTTAAGAAACTACCACTTATCAAGTTTTGATGTAGTATTAAAGAAAACTGTTTACAGTTTTCTGAAAAGGCTATTAAAATAATCCTTCTCTTTTCCACTGTGTATCTTTGTGAGGCCAAATTTTCTTCATATACTTGAACCAAAACAACATATTGTGACAGATTGAAAACAGAAGCAGATATTAGAATCTTGCTGTTTTCTATTAAGCCAAACTTTAAAGAGCTTTGCCGAGTGTAAAATAATGCTGCTTATCCTTACTAATATTTTTGTTTGGAAAATGCAGTCATCATAAAAGTATGTATGTTAACATGTAATGGATTTATTATTGTTATTTTTAATTGTAGTAAAATATGCATAACAAAATTTACCATTTAAACCATTTTTAGGTGTATAGTTAAGTGGCTTAAGGTACAGTAACATTGTTGTGCAACTGTCACCATCATTCTTTTCCAGAACTTTCTCATCTTCCCAAACTGAAATTCTTTAACATTAAACAATAGCTCTCTATTTGCCTCTCCCCCCGGCCTATGGCAATGACCATTTTATTTTCTGTCCCTATGAATTTGACTACTCTTGTTACCTCCTATAAGTAGAATCATACAATATTTTTCCTTTTGTGTCTGGTTTGTTTCACTAGCATAATATCTTTAAGGTTTGTACCTGTTGTGATTGTTATTTTAAAAATAAATTCATGCAAAATCTAAAAATCTCTGTTTTAATTTTTAATATGACAAATATTGATAGAAATGCCCAGATAGATAAAAAATTCTTTGGTATCCTCAAGTAAGTTTTAAGAGTATAAAGGGATCCTGAGACCAAAAAGTTTGAGAACCACTGCTATATAATATTATAGTGTATGTATGTTGCTATGTACCATAATTTATTTAGCCATTCTACTGCTGAGGAACAGTTACTTGGTTTTTCTTCATCTTTTGGTCATTATGGATTAAGTTGCTGTGAATATTCTTGTACATGTCTTGGGGAGGACCTCTATACCACTTTCTCTCTGATGTCTGTGAGGGGTATGCCTAGATCTTTGTGCCTTTTTTAAATGGATGGTGGTAGATATCAAGTCTCTATTGAATTTAAGTTCTACTGGATACATTTCAAAGAATATTGTGTAATAGGTTTATTTTGGGGAGTGGTAATTAGGTTATTTATTTATTTATTTTAATGAGGGTACCAGGGATTGAACCCAGGAGCTCGTGAATGCTAAGCTCATGCTCTACCACTGAGCTGTATCCCCTACAGATATATTTTAAATGCTAATATTTATGATATATAGGATGTTTATCCTTTGCCTTTGTTTAAACTTTTGATGAAAAATTTTAGATATCAACTTAAACATGTATAAGGACATATATCATTTAAATACATTTACTTTACGAAGTAAAGAAGGAAAGTGTTTTGAAGACTACTAGATAGTAGGCTCTTTAGGAGTTCAGAAGAAGAGCAAAATGATTGAGGGTCGGGAGAGTCTCTTTCTCTCTTCCTCCTCCCCTTCCCCTTTTGCTCTTTCCCTCCTTATCCTGTCATCTGACAGATATTTACCCAACAACTGTTCTTTGCCAGGCACTATGCTAGGCATTGGGGATATAACTGTGGACAAGACAGAGAAGATTTGACTCACAGTCTTAGTGAGGGAAACAACATGAAAACAAGTAACTGAAATGGCTAAAAATTGTGTTAAATATCACAAAGGGAACAAATGAGTCTTATTATAGGGGATAGTGGTGGCATTGGCTGTTATGTAGGGTAGTTACGGTGGCCTCATATTGAAGGAACTAACTGTGCTTCAGAGCCAAAAGAAGAGCATTCCAGGCAGAGTCTCATACATACTAAGAGCATTATTAACAAGGCTTTGAAGAAGAGAAAGCTTGAAGTGTTCCAAAAACTAAAAGCAGGCCACTATAATGCAATTACAGTCAGATTCTGAATCTTTATAAAAAGAAGTTACGTAGTCAATCCTTGAAGATGTCTGTCTGCAAAATACATAGTTAATATAAACTATATAATAAAGTAATAATAAAATTTAGAAAACATACTGATGTTTATCTTTGAGAAGTGATAGAAGTGAACAGGCCTCTACTTTCCCCAAAAGCAGGAGACAAGGAAGGTTCAGGAAAAAACAAACAAGCTTACTCTATCTGCATCAGTACCATCACTGCTGTCATCCAGGCAGGAGAATCAGCCCCTTGAGGGAGAGACTGTATCTTGCTAATTTTTGTGTCTCCAGCGCCAAGCAATGTGCTTGATCTAAAGAGATGTTTAATCCACGTGTGTCTAAAGAGAGAGAGAAAAAAGAGGTAACATTTATTTCTAACCTCTGTGCTGGAGCCAATTAAACAAAATTAAAAGGCAAGTAGAATGCAGGGGGAAAAACACAGCATGTGCAACAAACTATAGGTTGATGTGCTTAATAGATTTTTAAAATTACCATATTTGCTAAAAGCATATTCTGAAGTAAGAAAGATAGTGTGATTAAGGCAAATTAGGGATAGGGTGGGTGCTTTAGTTGGCCAGGGGAAGTCAGAATGAGAGAAAGAGACAGAGAGATGGAGAGACAGAGAGACAGAGACTGAAACAGAGAGAGGGAATAAATGAATGCAAATGGGGGTATCATGGATCTGTGGTCTGTGAAGCTCATTCCCAATTTGGTACCCCTAAATTTAAACTTCAGTTGTTTCCATACCATGTTTATTCTCTTTTTCTGGTCTCATACTGAGGGTGAAAATATTAATGGAAGAGACATTTCCCTCCTAAACTGTCCAGCTACAGAGAGAATGCAAAGGCTTGAGAAACCTGTTAATTGATGACTCTCTGAAGTGCATACTATTTAAAAAAAAAAAACTTTGTCAGAACATGTATTGACACACAAGTATATTGTATGTATTTATTATCATACTTGTATTTATCACATAATATACTCTTCTTAATTTTGAGAAGGAAATGAAGTAATTTTTGCATTATGTGATTTTTCCAGTTTTAACCAAGCTAATTTCAGACAGGTTCATTTGTTCAACAAAACTGGGGACCTAGTATGTGCCACTGGTCCAGGGGTAGGAGACACAGCAGGGGTGAATAAAATAGGCAGAGTCTGTGACTTTATAAAGCTTTTATTCTACATGGAAGTGAAGTAGGACAGGCAAGAAACAGACCAGGAAATAATTCATATAGCATAATGTCACGTAGCGATAACTATTGGGAAGAAACAGAGCAAGGAAAGGAGCTCAGTTAATGTGTGCTCAGTGTTGGGAGAAACTCGGTGATGGGTAGAGCTCATTTCCAGCCAAGAACATCTCTGCTGTGGGGACCCTGACCCAATCCATCCTCACAGTTCCCATTTTGCTTAAAACTAGCCTTTTTAACCAATGGAGGGAAATGGGAAAAGGGTGTACCCAAAACATATTAACACCATCACACTTTTCTACTTAGCTTTAGAATTATGTTTTTACTTTCATCTGAATATGTCTATAGCAGTTTTCTTTTTCTTTTTCCTCTTTATTGAAGTATAGTCTGTTTACAACACTGTGTCAATTTGTGGTGTACAGCATAATGTTTCAGTCATACATATATATACATATATTCATTTTCATATTCTTTTTCATTATAGGTTACTATAAGATACTATAGTTCCCTGTTCTATACAGTAGAAACTTGTTTATCTATTTTATATATAGTTGTTAGTATCTACAAGTCTTAAACTCCTATTTTATTCCTTTCCCCACTGGTAATCATAAGTTTGTTTTCTATGTCTGTGAATCTGCTTTTGTTTTGTAAATAAATCATTTGTGTCTGTTTTTAGGTTCCACATATGAATGATATCATATGGTATTTTTCTTTCTCTTTCTGGCTTACTTCACTTAGAATGACAATCTCTAGGTCCATCCATGTTGCTGCAAATGTATTATTTTACTATTTTTATGGCTGAGTAGTATTCCATTTTATAAATATACCCAGTCCTCTGTCAATGGACATTTAGGTTGTTTCCTTGTCTTGGCTGTTGTAAATAGTGCTGCTGTGAACATTGAGGTACATGTATCTTTTCAAATTAGAGTTCCCTCCAGATATATGCCTAGGAGTGGGATTGCTGGATCATATGGTAAATCTATTTTTAGTTTTTTAAGGAATCTCCATACTATTTTCCATAATGGCTGCACCATCTTTAACAAAAATTAATTAATTATTATTGCAGTATAGTTAAAATATTACATAAGTTTGAGGTGTACAATATAGTGACACTATATTGTTATACTCCATTTATAGTTGTTATAAAATATTGGCTGTATTGCATGTGTTGTACAGTATATCCTTGTAGCTTGTTGACTTTATACACAATAGTCTGTACCTCTTAAGCCCCTTTCCCTATCCCCTTCCCCCTCCTAATTGGAAACTACTAGTTTGTTCTCTATACCTGTGAGTCTTTCTTTTTTCTTATATTCACTAGTTTGGTTTTTTTAAAAAAATATTTATAGCAGTTTTCAAAGTAAGTATCATAAAGGCTTAACTCAGGAGAAGTCAAGAAATTTGTTTTCATTCTATGTAGATCATGAGCTCTAAGACCTTCTTTCAGTCATTAAGCTTCTCCTATATAGAAATGGAACTTCAACTGCCCACTGGCTTCTCAGTAAAGAGGAAGGTGGAAAATCATTTGAGTTTAAAAAGATTGCTCTGCAGAAAAACTCAACATGAAATGCAGAGATATCCATTAGGTTGTGAAGTAGGTGATTTAGGGATAAACTCTCAGTAGTATTCTGATAGGGAGCCAGCACGTGCTCAGTAAAGGACTGAATGATCGAATGTGGTATAAAATAAATAAAGCATTAAAATAATTAAACTTTGCCTCAAATCTCTCTTTTCTATGTATGGCTTTCTTAGAGATTTCCTCACTGCACCTCTTTGTGAAACAGTGACCAGCTCAGTAACGCACCCTTAACTTCATTTTCCCTCCTTTTCTGCCTCATTTGCTTATTTCCTCACTCTCAATGTCCTCAGATTACAAACCATCCAATAATGTGCTAGTCCTCAAATTTGTTCAGGGTCTGTTTTCTAGACAATCTAAGCTAAGAAAGTACTCAAAACAGTATCAAAATGAATGCTTAACAAGATATTTTATAAACAAATTAAGAGCCAAAACTTGTTGCAGATACAGAAATGTGAATAATTAGCCTTTGGTAAAACTAAGAAATCTTGGCAATAAAAAGCCCTAAAATTGAAATAAAAAAAATCAGCATTTATGACATTGACATTTTTGGAAAATACTTCCTTTAGTATAGAATATTCATTACTCGGGATTTGTCTGATGTTTCCTCATGTTTAGATTCAAATTACACATATCTGGCCAGAATATTACATAATGATATTTTTGTCTTTCTTAGGGTGTTGTACATTATGTCCAGAATATCACTGTATTAATGGTATTAATTTTGATCATCTGGTTAAGGTTGTTATCCTTGTTTTAGAGTTGCACTTAAATATCTGTATTTTTCCATGTATAACCTCGTCATAACTTGACAGCATTGTAACACTGTAAGAGGCTTTATTACTGTCTCATGCTCCAACCCCTTACAACTACCACCTAAAATGTAAGCACCACAGAGTCAAGGATTATTGCCTCTTTTATTTACTGATATATGGTACAGTGCTTAGCACATATTTACTGAATGAATGAATAAAAAGATTGTTCTGATTAGTAAAAGTGTCAAATGACACAGAATTTGTTATAATAAAAGTCCTTTATGACAAAATCTTTTTACAGCCATGCTAATTCAGCAGTTCATGGTTACAGGATACAAGACAGGATAGGAAATATATGATTGAGAAACATTTAAACCCTCTTCCCTGCCCCACCCCATTTTAGTCAATATATTAAACCAAAACTACCCATTATAAAACTGATTTAGGATGCACTGCAAATTTCCCTTATCACTCTCTGGAAGTAATACTAATGGGAATGAAATGGCTAAAACGTGAGTAGAAGGAGGAGGTATGAAAAGAAGAGAAGGACTGTTGCACGGACACATCTAGATTTTACTCACCAGCGCTGAACTGGATCGTAGACAGACAGGCCTCACTTTGCATAGTTCTGACATGCACAATGTCTGGTTACCATGGTTTAGTTAAATAACCCAGTCCGCCACCATCACCGTTCACATTTCAGTTACCACAGTTCATTTCAGTTCAGTCATTGCATCAAATACAAAGTTTGTTGCTAGCTCTTCAGTCCACAAATCACCATGTAAATAACAGATACACTGATTGGTGACCAATCATGTCACTTGTTTCAGTCTGTCAGTGATTGGTCACTCTGCATCTGTTATTCAGTTCACATATAGAGAGAGCAAAAGTATGTAGTTGTATTACCATCCTGTTGCCCAGTAATAAATCCACGTGACATTTTACAAAAATGGATAATCAGAAGAGAGAATTGGTGAAAAGAGATGACTGTACAGCAAATAACCCATAGTGACATTGCTGGAAGTGAAATTTGTATCAAACATAAATAGAATTATAGAATAGATAGCTGACAGTGGGAATGTTGACACTCAGCATTTGAGAGGCTCTAGATACGCTGCCAGCGGAACTCAGTGAAGGCAAACTTATCAACATAAAAAAGGAAAGTGGTTGTGACAAAAAGGATGAAGATGTTCCAGAAGTAATACAAGCCAAAAACCCTCCACATTAAAGGTACTTTGGGAACCATTTCCCAATATGAATGTGCAAAGGATAAAATGTTGAAAGTTGATCCAGTCTTAGGAAGGAGTGTAACAATTCACTAGGGCATAGGAGAGATCCTTGCTCCCCATGTAATATCAACAAGAAGGCAAGCAGTGTTCAAACTACTCTTGATACATTTTTGACAAATAAAACTTTAATTCTCAATGGTTCTAGTGCCTTAAATTCCAAAATACTGAGTAAACAATAGCTTTACTATTTTTTCCTGTTCTCTATATATGTGCAACTGGTAAGAGTTTTAACGTTTTGATAACAATTTAAAGGTCATGAAACAATCGTAATTTTCTCATTGATTATTCAAATCACTTTGTATAGTTTCAGCTTGCATACTCATTTTATAGTTCTGTACTGTCATGCAAAATAAAGATTGCCTTTATTTCATTCAAGGTAGAGTGCAAATTAAATGCTCAGAAATGAAAAATAGAATGTTCTTTCCATAGTCATGATCTGAAGAGAATTAAGAACCACTGACTGGAAATGATAAGCTATAGATGTTAGCCGCTCTCTTGGATTAATCTATATTTCTATCTTGTATTTCCAAGTGACTTCTGGGTGTTCCACCAGCACCTCACAGACAATGCATCCAAAGTTGAACTTCCTCATAAACCTGACACCTACCCAAAAGCCCCAACCAACTTTATTCTCTGTAATAGGGACTCAGTCAGGATCAGTTTCAATGGCTAATAACAGAGACTTGAAATAATAGTATCTTAAATAAGATTAAGATTTATTTTTCTATCAAAATAAAACTCCAGAATTAGTCAGCTGAGGGCTAAAATGCTGACTCACCAATTATCAAGAATCCTTTTTTTTTCTTTTACAATCCTTACTACAAAGTTTCTATCTTCAGGTTACCTCATAGGTCACAAACTGGCTGTTGGTACTCCCACCATCACATTTCTGGCAGGAAGAAGGAAGGTAAAGAAAAAGTGCTGCCACCCTGCTAAGTCAGTGTACCTAAGTACCTTCCCTAAAGAGAATTTTCATGGATGCTACTTGCATAGATGTCTGCTTATGTTTTAAGTCATTATGTCTTACTAGACAAAATTGGTAGAATGGATACTAGATAATTAGTGGTCTTTATCAGACATCATAGTGATTCTACCATTCACCTGGTCATCAAGCCAGAAATCTAGACTCTTCTGTCTCTCTCACTGCCCATATGCAAGGTTAGTTTATTATGCTTCCTAAATTTCTTTCAAATTCAAAACTCCACTTTTTTCTTTAAAGCTCCATTGCCTAAAATAGTGCATGATGCACACTATTGTTTATAAATGTTTGTGGAATGCTAATTGAGTGGTTGCTTTTCATACAACTTGGGGGGAGTTATCTCAGTGAACTTTAAATTGGGGTCTTCAAATAATATTCAAAGACTATTCCTATTATATTATAAAGTGTAATTCCTGGAATTCTTTAGGTCATGAAGTACTTTCCTATTCTCTAACACTAGTGGGATTTGAATTAGTTATTCAACTTTAATAGTATGGAACACAGGCAAACATACTCCCCTCTCTAGTATTTAATTTTTCTTTCTTTTCTTACTTTGTTAGTAGTTTCTGTTTCTTGTACTCTCCTCTAAGAGACTTCTGAGACATAACTCAGCATGCCCACCGCACATGCATGTACACACACACACACACACACACAATGATGGCCTCAAAAATCTTGTTCCTTAGCTAGTGAAAATGTCAAATATCTCAGTGGCAGGTATGAAAAACAGTAAGCCTGTCCCTGCTGAGCCACCTGCTGAATACTCCATATGCCAGGTGCTAATTTTAGGGAAAGAAAGGAAAGTTTAAAAATATATTCTCTTCTCACAGCTCCACGAGAGGCTTTTTTCCTTTTCTTCTCAAGCAGCTGCAGCAAAAGCTTACATGAATGCAAAATGCAAGCAGTTTTAGAAACAAAGCATAATTTAAAAGAATTCACCATATGACTTAAACAAATAAACTTACTAGGTTAAGCTTATTGTTCTGTAGAGAATAAATAGTGCGACTGGCCTTGGACTGATGGATTTCACTGGAATAGAGCAGGGTTGACAAATTGGGATAAAATATTTGGCAATTGTTCTTCAACTTGAGACAAATGACCAGTGTACTTTAAAGTCCACCCTGAGTGGGTGGCCAGGCCTGCATCCTACCCCTTGTAGCCAAGAAACATTTCTTGACTTTGATAAGTTGCCCCCATTTGATTAGGTTTTGACAAAACAATGTACATTGCAGATCATTTTCAAAATATTTTTGTCTCTCCAATTCCTGACATTCTGGTATAAAGGAGGACTTCTGTAAGCTCTGAACATGCTTGGAAAATGCGTTGTTTTGACAAGCTGGAGAATAGACTATTTGCTAGCAGTCTGCAGGCCAGATCTTTAATAGTGGTCATATTGCAAATACTACTTTATCTTTACCTATAAAATTTTCCTTTGTAGCTCTAAATATTTTAATTGCTCAAATAGTGTATTTTAACCTAGCACACTGGGATGGGACAGCAGGAGCAAATACACAAATTGTTGCAATTTGTTATTACTTTTGAAGTCATAATTTCATAAAGTTGGGTTTTCAAATTACAATTTCATATAAAGTTGAAGTAGTTTCAACAAGAATATGACTCTGTATGATAAACTGGATGTGCAGAAATTTGAATATTCAGAAGTTATGAAACAAGGAATCAATTAGATATACAAATGCTAAGGATTCACTTTAGAAATACTTCGGGCCTCCTGTGCTGTGTATTAGTAACTCTGCCCCACTCCCAACTCCCATTTCCTTTGGTTGTAGAGGCTCTTGTGACTGCTTCTCTATACTAGACTGTTTCTTTACAAAAAAAAATCAGTGCTTCTGTGATGTTTACCCATCTCCTCCTAACATGTCCATTTACTCATTCTAAAAACCAGAAGTTTCCACAAAGTGTTAGCTGATCAATTAAGAATTATTGTTTATTCCTCTGGTATTTGTGCTAACTGTAAGTGTAATCCTAGACATTTTAATTTCAATTTTGGGGCTTATTTGGGAGAATTTTTGTTATTTTGTCAGAATTATATTTGGGTCTTATTTTTTCTTTATTCTTGAATCTGATTTTATGATTGAAGACAGAGGGTCTTCATAAAGGACTGCTTTTCCCCATAAAAATATTTATTTTAGCAAGGACAAATAAAGATTTAAATGAGAAGAGCCTCCACTCCATCTTCAACTGATAGTCACAATTTTGCAAAGCAAAGGAGCCGGTCAGCTCTAACTGTCCCACCTCACATCTTCCCACTTACTACTGTGTGGTGTTGGACTGGTAATTTAACATCTCCCGGCCTCAATTCCCTTCTCTGTGAAATGTGGAGAGTAATAGTACCTACTCCTACAATAGCTGGGAGGATTAAAAGAGTTAATGTTTACAAAGTGCTATGAACCATACCTAGCACATAGTAAATGTTCAAAAAATTTTAGCTATTGTTATTTTTTCACTCTTACCTCTATATAGGTACTTTTTTCTCTTCTTTCTACTTTCTTTCTTCTTCCCCTCTCTCCTTATAAGGGAACAAGTTATTTCCAACCATTCTAGGAGATTAAGAAGTGTGATCTGGAGCTGTAGTTACAGTCTAGTTCTTTTTATAAACCAAAATGGTTGAATCCCAAGGAAAAGAAAAGTCTCCAAAGACTGCCGTATTGCACAACTCCAGGAGGCGACATCTACCCTGTAGTCAGAGCAACTGCTGTCCCTGAAACTGTGCACTTGACAATCCGTGCAGCCACACATGGTAGCTCTGAAGCCCACCATTCAGTCACTTTAACTTTTCTCTTTTTCTCACTTTTTTTGGGAGGGAGGGGAGGTAAGTAGTTTTATTTATTTGTTTGCTTATTAATTAATTAATGGAGGTCCTGGGGATTGAACCCAGGACCCTGTGCGTGCTAAGCATTCACTCTACCTCTGAACTATACCCTCCCCCACCTTCCTCACTTTTTTTATTGTGTTCTTCTTCATATATATGTAAGTATGTATATTCACTAGATAAACAAATTAAAGCTTTACACATTCATTCCCCTACAGAAGTCTTTTTTTCTTCTTTCCAAAGGTTTTGACATGCAAATGGGTGTTGTATGTGTTTGAGTGCATAGGAGATTATATTCATACCTACGTGAAGTATTAATAGCGATAGGAGAACATAAGTGAGAATATAAAGAATAAATTATATTTACTAGGATTTAAAAAGCTCACAATTTATAGACAGGATTATTTTTTTCCTAACTTTCCTGAGATGACTACAGCTGGATCACAGCAAAGGATTTAACTAGAACCAAAACATTAAATTAATTGACCACAGTGGATTTCCTACCACTAAATGAAGGACGTGGGCAAGCTGGGATAAGCCTGACTCACCAAATCTTTCAGTGATGTCAACATCCACTCTCTGTCGTGTGTCTGTAGACACTGCCCGTGGTTTGAATCAATATAACATTTTTTATTATTGTAAATAAAATTTTTAATTTAGTCATTTCTTTGGTTGCTATGAGGAAAAATTGTTCTCTGATGAACTACTTTAAGAAATATCCTTTGAATTTTGAATACTGTGGCCGTTTTATTTCAGTGCAATTTATGACTAGTAATAGAATTACATACAGGTGGCAATGGATTTCTGTGCACTCCTTACCACCGTTTAAGCATCACAGATATTTCCTTTATTCATAATGAGTTAATCTCACTGCCATTCATGTACAAGGAAAGAAGGGGAAGACACCCAAAGGTCTATGTAGCTAGAGGGAGCAGAAGAAGCAAAAAGCCTAACTAATCTACAAATGTGATAACTCACCCTTGAATAATTGAAGTTTGATGTATTTGCATTAAAATGTCTGCATATAGGACACTAAAGTTCAACACATTCTGTGCTAAAATTGAAACATCACTCAGATGGACTGAACTATGTTTTATGATGTGCTTTATTCAGTCTTTGGGATAGAATTTCCCTACTTATAGAGAAATCTTAACTGAAAATAAATTAAAACTATAACCTTAACTCTTGAGATGAATATTCTGCATGCAATGATCTCTTCCTTCTCAAAATTACCATTGATTTCACTTCAACAGTCATCTATAGGGCACTATACTGTCTATTTCTGAGAATTCAGAGGTGAATAAAACATGGCCCCTGGTCTTTAGTAGTTTTCTCTCAATTTAAAGAATTGAAGGAAAGTCAGGGGATGAAGATATAGGTGGAGGAGGCCTGGAGTAGGGTGTGGAAGAGTGTGGGGGGATATTTGGGTCTTATTCTTTGCATCACGCCTTTTAGTAATCACTGACAAATTGTTCTCCTGACCAGATTGCTTCCCTATTTTTTTTGCCAACTTTTAGTATTTCCTGTCTTTCTTGGTTATGTTTATAATAAGCTATTCATCTAATAAATATGTATGGTAAACTCTTACATACAGGTAACTTTCTGGGGTGCCATCAGCGACACCAAGTGATTGTCTTCCAGCAGCTAGCAATATATTGATTGAAAAGACTGTCACATGAACAACTGACTCCAAAACAAGTCAACTGATGGCTAATATAGTCATAGAATTGTGGACAGGATACAGTGGGAACACTGTAAACTCAGAGTTTAGCATAGAGGATCAGGTTCTTGATCAAGATTATATCACTGGTAGGTAGCAGGGCTGGGATTTGAGATCAAATCTTCCTATCTCCAAGACGAGAGTTCTTCTCACTTTAAAACTGTAACACATAATGTCATAAATATCAAGGCCTATCATAGGAATATGCAATGTTAAAATTGTTTTCAGTATTTTGTGTGAAACTAATTCTTCTACTAATTGTAACTTTAACCAACTGGGTGTCCTTCAGAGCCTTTTTCATACTTTGATTTGCAAAGAACTAGAGAAAAATTCACTGATTCTTTACAATGCAGTGGGAAAGAAGTCATGAATACTGGAGTCTATCATTGCTTATGTTCTCTGAACTTCTATTTTCTCATCTATAAAAAGCTTGCAGTGTTGTGGTAGAGATTAAATTAAATAGCTAATAAAAGGTCCATGGTGCAGCATTTGTTACTGTATGGCCACTGCAGAAAGATGAGTCATCTTCCTTGGAGTTAAGAGAAAATATGCCTTTTAGCCAATTTGAAAAGGTATGTTAGAGTTGGCAAGGACTGAGGGAGTATCTTGTTTACCTCTTTTGTTGCCCAGAATTGATCATGGAAACCTAGTATGTTTTTCTCAAGGTCATGGAGACAGATATAAACAGAATAAGTTTTTATCATGTTTCAGTTACCTTTCTGTGCCTACAGAAGGGACACCCCATTTCTAAGAGCACACTGGAGAACTAGCCTGGATTTGGGGGACTATTGTCAACCTTTTATAGGATCAATGATAAGGCTGTTGGAAAATAATTTGTTTCTTTAATCATTAATGATGTTATGGTTGCCAAGGTGGGGGGAGGTGGGAAGGGACAAACTGGGAGTTTGAAATTTGTAGATACTGACAGGCATATGTAGACTAGATAAATAAGACTATACTGTATAGTACAGGGAAATATATACAAGATCTTGTGGTAGCTCACAGCAAAAAAGAATGTGGCAATGAATATATGTATGTTCATGTATAACTGAAAAATTGTGCTCTACACTGAAAGTTGACACATTGTAAACTGACTATAACTCAATAAAAAAAATTTAAAAAAATCGTTAATGATGTTGAACAACTTCTTTAGTTATTTTATTTTTTCTAAGCTTTATTGAGATATAATTGACATATATAATTTGTGTAAGTTTAAAATGTACAGTGTAGTGATTTTATACATTATATTGCAAAATGATTACCACAATAAAGGTGATAAACACATCCATCACCTCACATAATTACAATTTGTTTTGTGGTGAGAACTTTAAAAATATACTTTTAGCAGCTTTCAAATACAAAATATCGTATTGTTAACTATAGTCAGCATGCTGTACATTATATCCCAGAACTTATTTATCTTGTAACTGGAAATTTGCACCCTTTGACCACCTTCACCCATTTCCCCTACTCCCTATCCCACCCCCGACCTCAGCTCCACCTCACCCCTGGCAGTTGCTAATCCATTTTCGGCTTATGTTCATTTACTTTTTTAGATTCCACATAAGTGAGATCATACAGTATTTGTCTTTTTCTCTCTGACTTATTTCACTTAGCATAATGCCCTCAAGGTTCATCCATGTTGTTGTAAATGACAGACTTTTCTTCTTTTTACGGCTGAACAATATTCCAAAATTCATATGGAACCACAAAAGACCCTGAAGATCCAAAGCAAACCTAAGAACAAAGCTGGAAGCCTCACACATTGTAATTTCAAAATATACTACAAAGATATAGTAATCAAAGCAGTATGATACTGGCATAAAAGCTAACAGGTAAACCAATGGAACAGAATCAATAGCCCAGAAATAAACCCATGCATATATGGTCAACTAATATTTAACAAAGAAGTTAAGAATACCCAATGGAGAAAAGATAGTCTTCTCAGAAGAAGTGCTGGGAAAACTGGATATTCACATGCAAAAGAATGTAAATGGACCTCTGTCTTACACTACTCACAAAAAATTACTTGAAATCGTTTCAAGACTTGAAACCATAAAACTCCTAGAAGAAAACAGAGAAGCTCCTTGACGTAAGTCTTGGCAGTGATTATATGGATATGATACCCAAAGCACAAGCAACAAAAGCGAAAATAAACCAGTAGGGTTATATCAAACTAAGACACTTCTGTTGAGCAACTTACTGGTTTATTGACTATTCATATTTATTTTTCTTCGAATTGCCTATTGTTTGTCTTTTACTTATTAATTTGCAGGAACTCGTGGTTGGTTTATCTTACAAATATATCTTCTCTTCAAAAGACCTATTGTATATCTTGTAATGTTTAGATTATCTTTTCAATACCCAAGTTTTACATTTTTATGTAGCCCAATCAATCAAATGTGACATGCCCTTTGAAACTCTCTGTAATTCATGATATTTTTTTCTCCTACGTCTTATCATCTTTTGTTGAAAACAATGTGCTTTCTCCACTGATTTACCTTTGCCCCTTATAAAAAATAATTTGTTCATATATGTATGTATGATTCTATTTCTGGACTCTGTTCTGTTCCAATAATTTCTTGTCATCTTTACACCAATACCACATTCTGTTGATTGCTGTAGTGCTATAATAAGTGTTGAAACCAGGTAGCATTAGCTCTCCAAATCTGTTCTTTTCCAAAATTGTTTTGACTATTGTAGGTCCTTTGCAATCTATATGAATTTTATAATTAGCCTTTTAGATTCTACAAAAAAAAAAGCCTACTGCTATTTCATTGACTATAACTCAAATTGGGGAGAATCAACATCGTCACAACATTGAGCCTTCTGAAATGTGAACAAAGTATAAATCATTATTTATTCATATTTTCTTTAATTAGTCTCAGCAATGTTTTGGAGTTTCCAGGGGACAAGTCTCTCATATCTGTTGTCAGATACATCCTTAAATTTTTTGGTTTTTTGATGCTATTATAAATGTTATTATCTTAATATTTTTATTTTGAATTATTCATTGCTAGTATATAGACATACCATTGATTTTTACATATTAATCTTGTATCCTGCAAGTTTTCTAATCACAAACTCACTTACCAGTTTTACTGTCTTTTTTCCTTACTGTTTTCTACATAGACAATCATGTCATACAAATAATGAGTTTTAATTCTTTCTTTCTAATCTGGATGTCATTACCATCTTTTTCTTGCCTTATTGCTCTGGCTAAAACCCCCCAATAAAATGTTTAATAGAGATGGTGAGAGCAGACATCCTTGTCTTCTTCCCAATCTTAGGGGAAAGCATTCTGTTTTTACCTTTAAGTATGATGCTAACTGTAGATTTTTTTGTAGATGCCCTTTATAGTTCAGTGAAGTTCCCTTTTATTCCTAGTTTGCTAAGGGTTTTAATTAGGACTGGATGTTGGATTTTTTTTCAAAGGCATTATCCCTGTCTGTTGAAATGATCATATGGTTTTCTCTTTAGACTGTGTTAATATGGTGAATTATATCAACTGATTTTCTATCGTAAAACAACCTTGCAACTTCTTCTATATTGTTGAAGTCACTTTGCTAAATTTTGTATAGAATTTTGCATCTGTGTTCATGAAGGATATTGATTTGTAGTTTTTTTTTTTTTCATAATGTCTTTGTCTGGTGGCACTTAGAATAAGTTGAAAAGTTTTCCTTTTCTTCAACTTGGAAGAGTTTGTATAGAATTATTATTAATTCTTCCAAAAATGCTTGGTAGAATTCACCAATAAAGCCATCTGGATATGGAGTTTTTTTAATGGAAGGATTTAACCAAAAATTCAATTTATTTAATAGATATTCATATATTTAGGTTATCTGCTTCTTCTTGAGTGAGATTTGGTAGTTTGTATCCTTCATGGGTTTTTCCATTTCATTTAAGTTGTCAAATATGTTAGCTTAAAGTTATTCATGATATTCCCTTATTATCCATTTGGCATTTGTGTAATCTATATTGATATCACCTTTCTCATTCCTGATATTGGCAATTTGTGTCTTCTGTCGTTTTTCCTGATCAGGTTAGAGATTTATCAACTTTGTTAATCTTTTCAAAGTACTAGCCTTTAATTTCATTGATTTTGTCTATGGTTTTTCTGGTTTTTATTTCTTTGATTTCTACTCTTTATTATTTCCTTCCTTTTGCTTAGTTTGGGCTTAACTTTCTCATTTTTTTTTTTTAGTTTCTTGAGGCATAAGTTGAAGTCACTGATTTGAGATCTCTCTTCTTTTCTAATACAACTTTAGTGCTATAATTTTCTCTCAAGTGCCACATTAGTAAGTATTACAAAGTTTTGTATGTTTGTTTTCACTTTCATTCAGTGCAAAATAATTTGTGTTTTTCTTGAGATTTCTGCTTTAATCTGTGTTTTACTTATATGTGTTTAATTTGGTGTCCAAATATTTGGAGATTTTCCAGAGATCTTCCTTTATTGATTTCTAATTTAATTTCTCTGGGATCCAAGAACATATTATATATGACTTGAATCTTGTTATATTTACCAAGACTTGCTTTATGACACAGAATATGGTCTACCTTGGTGAAATATTCCATATGCACTTGAAAAGAATGTGTATTTTTCTATTGTTGGATAGAGTGTTTTATATATGTCAGATAGGTCAACTTAGTTGATAGGGTTTGTAAAATCTGCTATATCGTTACTGTTTTTCTGCTCACTTGTGCTATTAATCATTGAAAAAGCATTAATAAGTCTTTTAGTAGAATTGTGGATTTTTTATTTCTTCTTGTAATTCTGTTAATTTTTGCTCCATGTATTTTGAAGCTCTCTTATTAGGTGGATAAATGTCTTTAGATTGTTAAATTCTCTTGATTTCATTGATCCCTTTATCATTATTGAAGACCTTTTAAAATCTCTGGTAACATTCTTTGCTCTGAAATCTATTTTGCTAGTAATTAATGTTAATATTAATCTTTCTTTTATTAATATTAACATGATATATTTTTCCATTAAAAAATTTATTGATACTTTTGTCTTTAAAGTATATTTCTTATATATAGCATGTAATTGTCTTGCTTTTTTACCCAAGCTGACAATTTCTGTCCTTTGGTTAGGTGTGTTTAGACCATTTACATTTAATTTTATTTTAAGTTAGAACTCTTTTTGTGCGTGTGTTTTTAAATGCTGTAGGGTTTATAACATACTTTTAAAAATCTTCCAGTTACTTTTAAGTGATGTTATACCACCTCATGTATAGTATGAGCCTTGTATATTAGTGTTGTTGCCATATTTTTATATATATTACAAATCCCACAATACATTGTTAATATTTTTATTTAAATAATTATCTTTTAAGGATATTTACATTTTAAATTCTTACATATTTATTCAAGGAGTTGATTTCTATTGCTCTGCATTTCTTTGTGTAGATCTATTTTTCCATTTGCTATTATTTTTCCTTCACCTTAAGGACCTCCTTTAACATTTCTTATAATGCAGTTCTGCTCATGAAGAATGTTTTCAGCTATTATATGTCTGAAAAAGTCACTATTTAACCTTTGTTTTTGAAAAATATTTTTGTTAGGTATAGAATTCTGAATTGACAGTTTTTTTAAACTAACTTTAACAATGTTGCATCACTGTCTTTTCTACTGCATGGTGTCTGAAAAGAAATCTGCTTTTATCCTGTCTGCATTCCTTTGTACATAATGTGTCTTTTGTCCACTCTGCCTACTTTTTATATTTTCTCTTTTTCACTGTTTTTGAGCAATTTGGTTATAATGTGCCTTGGTGTAGTTTTTCTCATGTTTCTTATATTGCAGTTGGTTAAGCTTCTTAAATATGTAAGCATATAATTTTCATCAAGTTTGAAAATTTTTATTTATTTTATTTTATTTTTTATTTTTTTAACATTTTTTATTGATTTACAATCATTTTACAATGTTGTGTCAAATTCCAGTGTTCAGCACAATTTTTCAGTCATTCATGGACATATACACACTCATTGTCACATTTTTTTCTCTGTGAGTTATCATAACATTTTGTGTATATTTCCCTGTGCTATACAGTATAATCTTGTTTATCTATTCTACAATTTTGAAATCCCAGTCTATCCCTTCCCACCCTCCACCCCCCTGGCAACCACAAGTCTGTATTCTCTGTCTATGAGTCTATTTCTGTCCTATATTTACGCTTTGTTTTTGTTTATTTGTTTGTTTTTGTTTTTTAGATTCCACATATGAGCGATCTCATATGGTATTTTTCTTTCTCTTTCTGGCTTCACTTAGAATGACATTCTCCAGGAGCATCCATGTTGCTGCAAATGGCATTATGTTGTCAGTTTTTATGGCTGAGTAGTATTCCATTGTATAAATATACCACATCTTCTTTATCCAGTCACCTGTTGATGGGCATTTAGGCTGTTTCCATGTTTTGGCTATTGTAAATAGTGCTGCTATGAACATTGGGGTGGAGGTGTCATCCTGAAGTAGGGTTCCTTCTGGATACAAGCCCAGGAGTGGGATTCCTGGGTCATATGGTAAGTCTATTCCTAGTCTTTTGAGGAATCTTTTAGACTTTCATTTCTTCAAATATTTTCCTGTCTTCCTTTTTCTTTCCTCTCTTTTGAGGACTCCAAAACACAAATATTAGGCCCTTGAAGTTATTCTATGGGTCACTTATGCTCTGCTCATTTAAAAAGTTATCTTTTTTTATATTTAGTTTTGGGTAGTTTCTGTTGCTCTATGCTCAAGTTCATTTTTTTCTTCTATGTCAAATCTGTTGTTAATATCATCCAATATATTTTTCATTTCATCCATTGCAGTTTTCTTCTCTAAACATTTTAATAGATCTTTTTCATATCTTTCATGTCTTTATTGAAAATTGAACATGTGAACATGTGGCATACAAGTTTTAATGTATTTGTCTACTAACTCTTTCATGTCTTTCAATTCTGGGTTGGTTTCTATTGAATTTTTTCATCATTATGGATCACTTCCCCCCTCTGCTGTTTGGCATGCCTGAGAAGTTTGACTAGGATCTGGACATTGTGAATTTTACTTTATTGGATGCTGGATATTCTTGGGTTTTGTCCTTGAATCTGATTAAGGTACTATGAAATTTTTTGATTTTTTGATTTGTTAGGTAGGATTGAAGTAGGGCTTAATAAAATAGTAGCTAATTATTCTCTATTTCAGAGGCATAAGCTTTCTATATACTCTACTTAGTGTCTTGTGATTCAGTAGGTTTTCCAGTATGGTTGGTGGGATGTTACACCATGTATTCTTTTGTGTCTGTCTTTATTCAACATTATGTCTGCAAGGTTTATCCATATTGTTTCATATATCAGTAATTTGTTGTTTATTTATTGATGTTTAACATTCCAGTGAATGAATAAACTATAACTTATTTACTAATTTTATAAACTTATTTACTAATTTTATTACCAATGGACATTTAGGTTGTTTGGGTTATTAAGAACAAAATTGCTATGAACATATATATACAGAGTAGTTTGATAGGTGCCTTGACAGATGTATACATTAGGTGCTGTGTCATCATAAATGAATATTTCTGGAAAAGGTGAATCTTGAGCTGAGTGTTTAAGGAAGAAAGAAATGACTAACTGAGAAACCAAAGGAAAAGTTTCTAGACAGAAGGAAGATTCATAAGAGACTGGAAAGGGAATGACCAAGAAATTACAGAGAAATGGGCAGAGAGGAGACCAAAGTAATAGGTAGACATTGCAATGATAAATTAAAGGGTCCAAATTACTCTGAAGAATTTCAAACATGTAGTCAGATAATCAGATTTTTTTTTTGAAGTGTCCCTGATTACATTGTAAAGAATGAATTGGATGACAGTGAGTTTGGAGATTGGGAAACATAGTGAAATGTTATTGCAGCAATTTAGTTCATAAGTGAGGAGGCCTAAACTAAGGCCATGACTGTGGAAATAGTGAAAAGAGAAAATATATGAGAAATCTTAAAGAGGGAGGCTGCTAGAGAGAGAGAGGAAAGAATCAAAGGTGTCTGAATTGAGTGATTTGACATGGTAGTTCATTCGCAATGTTTTGAAAAAAAAAGAGCAGCAATTTTCGTGGAAATCTGGTAAACTAAGCTGGAAAAGCAAAAAGTAAAAACATTGAAAAAATGGAGTGTTGAGAAGGGGCTTGCCATAACAGATAGCAAAATATTATGTTATAAGCTACACCAATTAAGAAACCATACTAAGTACTCTATCAAAAAAGACATTTTTGATTTTGAAATTCATGTATGGTAAAGATACCATCAACAGTGTTAAGGAACAAATACTGCTGGTGGGAATGTAGTTTGGTGCACCCATTATGGAAAACAGTACGGAGATTCCTCAAAAAACTAAAAATAGACTTATCATATGATCCAGCAATCCTGCTTCTGGGTATATATGTAGAGTGAACTGTAATGCAAAAAGATACATGCACGCCAGTGTTGACAGCAGCACTATATACAATAGCCAAGACATGAAAGTAACCTAAATGTCCATCAACAGATGATTGGATAAAGAAGTTGTGGTATATTTATTCAGTGGAATACTACTGTGCCATAAAAAGAGTAAAATAATGCCATTCGCAGCAACATGGATGGACCTAGAGATCATCATTCTAAGTGAAGTAAGCCAGAAAGAGAAAAAAAATACCATATGATATCATTCATATGTGGAATCTAAAAATAAATAAATAAATAAAGGGCACTATGAACTCATCTACAAAACAGAAACAGACTCACAGATTAGTAAACAATCCTATGGTTACTGGGGAAAGGGGGTGGGAAGGGATAAATTTGGGAGTTTGAGATTTACAAATGTTAGCCACTATATATAAAAATAGATTAAAATTTTTTCTTTTGTATAGCACAGGGAACTAAGTTCAATATCTTGCAATAACCTTTAATGAAAAAAATATGAAAATGAATATATGTATGTATGTGCATGACTGGGACATTGTACTGTACACCAGAGATCAACACATTGTAATTGACTGTACTTCAATCAAAAAAATTAACAAATAAAAATAATCAAATAAAATACAAAAAAACAGTGTTAAGGAACAAATAACAAACTGGGGAAAATGTTTCAAAATATGTAGTAGAAAAAAGATAACTATAATATAACAATAATTCCTTCAGATGAACAGGAAAAAGACAAAAAAAAAAGGAAAATATGTAGAGGATATAAAGAGGCAATTTATTGATGAAATACAAATGGCCAATGATTATAAGAAACTGTTAAACTACTGCCTAAGTGGTTATGCCTAAAATTCAAATAAGGAGATAAAATTTTAACATCTCAGTGTAGCAAAAGGTAAAAGTATTTAAGATATCAAGTGCTGGCTTGAGAATAGGAAACTGTTCACATGTTGGAGAGAATGTGAATTGATGCAGTCTTTTGGAAAGCAATTTGGCACATATTTTTTGACCTTGAATCTGTTATAGGACCTTATCCCTCAGAAATATTTGCACTACAAAACAAAGATATACTTCCAAGGTTACTTATTTCATTGGTGCTTAAAATAGTGCAAAATTGGAATAACTCATCTAGAGAGTTGATAAATGGTTACATCCATTCAAATGGAATACTATTCATATTTTTAAGAAATGAGGGAACTCTATACATACAAAGAATAAAAAGATATTTACAATTTGTTGGAGGAAAAGGTCAAGTTTCAGAAAATAATGTCAGGTATGATGCCATTTTTATAAATAAATATGTATTAAATGCAGTATATGCCAAGAACTGGGCCATTAACTAGGGATCCAGCAAAGAACAAGATAAAGTCCCTGCAATTATGGAATTAAAAAGTTGTTAACAGTGATTACTACTGGGGAATGAGATAGTGGCAGTTGAGGGTAGGGTAGAGAGGATGATTTTAATGTTTGGACTGTTAAATTTTTGGCAAAAAGCAACTTTTTACTTTTGTAATTTAAAAACTAGGCTTTAAAAGAAAAAGTTATACAATTTTAAATTATATTTTCAAATATTTAAAATAATGATAAAGCTAATTAATGTTTTTAAGCATGTGAAGAAAAGGGTGCTCTCATACTCTCCTGGTGAGAGCATGGGTTTGCTTAAACATTTTTTGGGGGATAATTTGTCAATATGTATTGTTTTAATGTTACAAATTTGCTTTGATACCAAAAATCTACCTTGAGAATTTATCTCAAGGAAAAACTAAAAAATATGAAAAAGCTACAAATGTGTTCATTGCAGTTTTCTTTATAACAGTGTAAAATTAACAACAACCTAACTATCCTTCAACATGGAATTTCTTAATTAAGTCATGGCACATACATAAATTTAAAATGGCTGTTGGCACCATATTGGTTGCCACCCTAATAGTCATTTTCCTCTCCCTCTTGCTAATGGAATTGATGTTTCTCTTTTTCCAATATTGAGTGGTGATAGATCAGGCAAGGAGGGCGAAGTCCAGGGAGTGGATTGTGATGATGATGGTTATCCTATACCTCTGTGTTTGGTTTAGAGGTCAACAGGTGATCTACTTCTGGTCAGTGAGACATTGAGGTAGTTCTCACTGGAGCTTTTGGGAAGGTTTTCCATCCTTATAAAAATAGATATATGAGGAGAAAACCGGCCCATTTCCACTTATCTTTGGATATTTCCTGTAAGGATAGAAGAATGTTGTGCTTGGAGATACGTAGCTGTCTTGTGACTCTGAGGGAAAGCTATGAGGATCACAGAGATGCCTACCCAGAGCCTTGCATTTCTGAGTGACAGACCCAGCTTTTAAACTATGTAATTCAAGACTTTTGATTGTTCAATTTTCTTTTAGTTGGGCGTCCTGTTAGAAATGAAATAACTCTGAGTGATGAAGTTTTATAGACAGTGAAAAGATTTCCAACTCTGGAGTTAAAAAACAGCTTGGGTTCAAATCTTGGGTAACTCTTACAAAGGGCTTCACTATTAGACCTTGGGCTATTTGCTTAAATTGTTAAAGCCTTGGTTTTTTCATCTGTAAAATTGGTATAATAATATAGTTTCTATCTTATAAGTTTATAAGGTGAAGGTTAAATATATATAAAGAGTTTAGCCCAGTAACTTCAAGTTAAGTCAAGGAAATGGTATATAGAAGACAACTCAGTGATTGGTGAAAGCTGATTGTTAGCGTCTTTCCCCAACTCTGCATTCAGTGAAGTCAAACTGTTGTCTTGAAATTAGCCAAGTTTGTAGTATTTAAACCACAGAAATCAGCGAACAACTATAAACTAAGGGTTTTTTGGCTAGAGAGGTGGCTTATTCATGATGAATTGCTTTTTTAAAAAGGTTCTATTTGAGTTGCTAACATTTTGATTATGATTGTTGCATCTGTATTCGTAAGTAAGATTGATTTGAAATTTTCTTTCTTGTAATACTCTTCCTTGAATTTGGTATCAAAATTGTGCTATCATTATAATTTAGTTCGGGAGTGCTTACTTTCTTTCTAGCTTCTGGAACAGTTTGATTAAAATTGAAAGTAACTCTTCCCAGTAGAACTGGCTGTGTTTCTGTCTGTGAAAACATTTAAGATACTCAAGATATTCAATTTCTGTATTATTTGATTGTAAGACCATTCATGTTTTTCTATTTCTGTTTCATTTTTTCTATTTTTCTCTTGAGTCTCTTTTCTAAGAACTTGTTTCTTCACTCAAATCTATTGGCATAAAGAGTCTCTTAATAATCTTATTTTTTAATTTATGCTGTATCTGTAGTTATTTTTCTTTTTTATATTTCCAGTATTTTAACTTGTGTCTTGCTTTTTTCTTGATCAGTCTTGCCAGAAGTTTGCCAATTTTATTAGTGTTTTTAAAAGCAACCTTTTTCTTTGTTGTTGCTGTTTGATGTATATTTGTTTCCTGTTTCATTAGTTTATGTTTTTATTATTTTCTTATTTTTAATGTCTTTGTTTTGTTGCTTCTTTTTATAGTGTTAAAAAATTTTTTATTGTTCTTTTTTTTTGAGAGGGGAGGTAATTAGGTTTATTCACGTATTTATTTTTAGAGGAGGTACTGGGGATTGAACCCAGGACCTCATGAATGCTAAGCACGTGCTCTGCCACTTGAGCTATACTCCCCACCTCTAGTGTTTTAAATAGTGCTTATTTCCTTAATTTTTAGCTTTTCTTTCTTCTAAGATATGGCTATATATTTCTTCCAGCATTACAAGTTTTGATGTCTACTATTTTTGTCATCATTGGTTCCATTTTTCTCTAACTTTCACCTTATTTTCCTTTATTCCATGAATACTTTTAAAATGTGCTTTTAAATTTCCAAATGTATATTTAAAAATATATTCTTTGAAAAAAAATTCTTTGTTATTTGTTTCCGATAACTAGCATTACAGTCAGAATGTGTTCTATACGATACTTTTTTGTCAAAGTTTATCAAGACTTGCTTTGTCTTCTAATACACAGTCCATTTTCTTAAATACTCCATATGCACTGAAAACATATTTTTGCAGTTGTTGGATAGATATGTCTATTATGTCTATAAAATAAAAAAATTTTTCAAGTATTTCTTATCTTTAATTTTTTGATCTCCTTGCTCTATCACTTATTGAAAGTTTATCAAAAACTTTTACTTTGATGGTGGATTTGTCAATTTCTCCTTGTGATTTTTGTCAATTTTTGCTGCCTATAATTTGAAGCTGTTATTACTTATGCAGGTCTTCCCAATGTTTTATTTCAAAAAAGGGCTCCTACATTAAATTTGAAGACTAATTCAATGACCATCCATACCTCTTTCATCTAGGTTAATATTTATATTTATATGTATTTATATATATGTATTTATTATTATATAATATATTTTGATATAAAATGTTAACACAAACTTAATATTTTTGTCGTATTTTTCTTTCTCAATTTCTGTATGAGTATGTATGAATTTATGTATCTTTTTAAAAATTGAGGTGAAATTCATATAACATAAAAGTAATCATTTTAGAGTATATAGTTTAGTGGCATTTATAGTACATTCATAGTGTCATGCAACTACCACTTTTATCTAGTTCCAAAACATTTTCATCACCCCAAAAGAAAACCCTGTATACACTGAGCAGTCACTTCCCATTCTACCCTCCTTCCAGCCCCTGTCAATCATTATTCATTTTCTGTCTCTATGGATTTATCTATTATGGATTTTTCATAAAAATTGTATCATACAGTATGTGACTTTTTGTGCCTGGCTCCTTCCACTTAGCATGGTATTTTGGAAGTTCAACAATATTGCAGCATGTATCAGTCCTTCATTACTTTTTATGGCCAAGTAATATTCTGTGTGTGTGTGTGTGTGTGTGTGTGTGTGTGTGTGTGTGTGTGTAGATATATGCATATATATTCCTCACAGTTTATTTATCCATTCATCTATTGGTGGACTTTGGACTGTTTCCACCTTGGGTATTGTGAATGATGCTGTAATGAATGTTGGCATCAACATACAAGTCTCTGTTTGAGTCTGTTTTCAGTTCTTTTGGAGTGGAATTTCTTGGTCATATGGCAGTTATTTGTTTAATTTTTTAAGGAACTGCCAAACCTTTTCCATAGTTGCTGCACCGTTTTATATTCCCACTAGCAATATATAAGTGTTCCAGTTTCTCCACATCCTCACCAACAGTTATTTTCTGTTTTTGTTTTATTATGATAGCTATCCTTGTGGGTGTGAAGTGGTATCTCATTGTGTTTTTGATTTTCAAGTCCCTAGTGACTGATGATGCAGAATAGTTTTTCATGTGCTTATTTACTATTTCTATATTATTCTTAAGAGAAATGCCTATTCAAGTCCTTTGCCATTTTTAAATTGGGCTGTTCGTCTTTCTGTTGTAAGTTGTAAGAGTTCTTTATATATTTGGGACACTCCTGACAGATATAATTTGCAAATTATTTTTCATTTTGAGGTTTTCCTTTTACTTACTTAGTAATTGTCCTTTGATCTACAAAGTTTTTAATTTTAATGAAGTCAAATTTATCTATTTTTCCTGTTGTTTATACTTTTAGTGGCTAATCTGAAAATCCATTGCCTAAGTACGTGAAGATTTACTCCTATAGTTTCTTCTAAGAGTTTTATATTTTAGTTCTTACATTTAGGTTTTTGATTCATTTTGAGTTAATTTTTCTGTGTGCTGTGAGGTAGAAATCCAACTTCATTTTTTTGCCTGTGGATATCCATTCATTGAAAAGCCTGTTCTTTCCCCATGGAATGGTCTTGGCACCCTTGTTGAAAATCAGTTGGCCACAGATATATGGGTTTATTTCTGGACTCTAAATTTCATTCCATTGATATAAGGTCTATCCTCATGCCAGTCCTACCCTGTTTTGATTACTGTATCTTTGTAGTAAGTTTCTAAGTAGGAAGTGTGAGTCCTCTAACTTGGTCCTTCTTTTTCATGATTGTTTTGGCTATTTGGGGTCCCTTGCTAATCCATGCGTGTTTGAGGATTGGCTTCTCTATTTTTGAAAAAAAGACCATTGGAATTTTAATAGGAATTTTAATGAATCTGTAGATAACTTTAGGTAGTATTGCCATCTAACAATATTGTTTTCTAATCCATAAGCACAGGATATCTTTCCATTTATTTAGCTCTTTAATTTCTTTCAGCAATTTTTAAATACTTATCAGTGTACAAATCTTTTACCTCTTTGGTTAAATTTATCCTGAGCCAATTTTGTTTTGTGGATGCTGTTATAAATGGAATTGTTTTCTTAATTTCCTTTTCAGATTGTTTACTGCTGATGTTAACAACCAACTGATTTTTGACTGTTGAATTGCAGCTTTGCTGAATTGGTTTATTAGCTCTATTAGTTCTTTTATAATTTTTTGGGGGGGATTTTCTATGTAGGGGATCATATTATTTGTGAATGGAAATAGTTTTACTTCTTCTTTCCAATTTGTATGCCATTTATTTATTAATTTTTTCTCACCTGATCGCTCTGGCTAGAACTTTTGGTATAGTGTTGAGTAGCATTGGTGAAAGTGAGCGTCCGTGTCTTATTCCTAATCTTAGAGGGAAAACTTTCAGTCTTTCACCAGTGTGTACAATGTAAACTGTTTTCCACTGGTGATTTAAGACTAAATTTCTGGTTTTGTTTTGTTACTGTTTGTAATATATTAGTCTTCTTGAATCTAAAAATTCATGTCTTTATTCATTTTGGAAATATTATTGGCTTTCCTTCATTTTCCCATTCCTCTTTCAGTATTGCAGGTATATATTTGTTAGACCTCAGTCTTGTGTGTTTGTTCATCTTTATTATCTATCTATTAACATCTGTATCTATCTTTTTGGCTTTCTCTGTTGTATTCTAAGTAATTTCTTCAGATCTATCTTTTAATTTACTAGTTATTTCTTTAACTCTGTCTAATCTGCTACTTAATCCACACACTGTGATGTTTCTTATTTTTAAAAATTCAATTATATTTGCATTTCTAAAAGTTCTTATTGGTTCTTTCATAACTCAGAGAATTTTTGTAGACTCATTCTTTGGCTGTATTTTCTTCTATTTCATTAAACATGTTTATTTTCTATTCTGCATTAATGATTTTTATAACTGAAACTTTTATGATTCTTGCTCTGAAAGTTTTTATGATGACACTTGTTCTCAGTAGCTTACTCTTCGTGTCTCATTATGTTGTAGTATGCATTAATGTTCCTTGAAATTTTATTAGTGGTTTAATTCTTTTTGTTTGTTTGTTTTTGAAGTTTACATTGAAGCTGAATTTCTTGACAGATTTGTTTTGCTTTTTGCTAAATGTCTGGGGTACACCAACCTAGGACTAATTTGAATGAAAATGTGTACTTGTGCTTTTGGGACCATTCAGATTCTATACATTCTGTCACCAAACCCATTTGAGGGTGGGTTTGTAGTCTTGAATTATCAACAGTGACTTATTTTTTGCCTCCATTTATGGCCAAGACTGAGACAGAAAATTTTCTTTAATGTCTTCCTTTGTGGGGTGAATTGTTTTCTAGTTTGCTTATTAAGAATATTGCCTTTTTAGGATTCCTTGCTTTATGTAAAGTCCAATATAATAGTCTACCTTCCTTGGGTCTACATTGTCTCTTGTTTGCTGTGTTCAATGACTTTTAAAACTAAAGCTCTAGATTTCCCAAGGTTGAGAGATACCAAAGGCAGGACCTGTCTTTGGTATCTCTCATATCTCTCCAGACTCATGATCCCTTCCCTACTGCTCTTTATTTTGGCTTCTGAGGATTGTTGATAAATCAGCCATGTGTCTATAATTCTTTTTTTAATTGAACCAGCATTTTAAAGATGTTTTGTACTGGGCATTTAAAAATTTTTTTGGTAGTTAATCTGCCAATAACTAATTTAATTTTATATTTTTTCTGAGTAAGGATAACCAATACCATATTTAGCTTAAGCTTTTCCCTGTCTTAAATGGTTATGTTGTTTCAGTTTTTCTTTATTAAGTATAATAGTGAGGTGACCATCTTTGTTTTTTGTTTATTGGTTGCTTTATTAATATTTAGATTATTTCCTTGGAATCATTTTTGAGTAGAATTGCTGGGCCACAAAAAATGACCAATGATTTGAAAGAAGTTTAGGAAGAAGAATTGAAGTGGGATGAAAGGGGACAGGGCACAACCATTGAAGGAATGACACAGCAGTGAAGGACAGGACAAACTGGTTAGAACCAAGATGGTGGAAGATTCAACTTCCAGTAGACCTTGAGCCCATGATGCACCCACAGGCGCCATGACAGTTCCTAGGCCGACCATAAAAGGTCAAAAAGTGGGCGGAATGGGCATTTCCTGGAAATCCTTGCCCCTTCCCCAAAGTAGTTGGAATAATCCTCCTACTTATTAGCATATGAAATTACCAAACCCATAAAACCTAACAACTCCTCACCTTGTGGTTGCTCACCTTTTGAGATGGCCCACACTCTGTCTATGGAGTGTGTATCTACTTTTACTTTAAACACCCCACACCTCTCGGCTTCTCTCCCTCTCACCTTTCTGAGATGGGCCACATTCTGCCCACAGAGTGTGTATCTCCTAAGCCGTTTTCCCTTCTGAGTGAGACAGACTGCACTCTGTCTATGGAGTATCTCTCTAAATGAACTTACTTTCACTTTACCATGCCTTGCTCTTGAATTCTTTCCTGTGTGAGGCAAGAACCTATTCTCCCCCAAAAGAATCAATAAGTCTTGATGTAGGAGGTAAGGCAGAGGAAGGAATCTAGTATGAGCCTCAAGTTTTTGGCTTAGGCAATGGAGTAGATGATGATGTCATTAACTAAGATTGGGAATACAGGTTAAAGTGGGTGTGTGCGTGGGAAATGCTAACAAGTTCAGTTTGGACATGTTGTATCTGGGGATGATTATGGGTCATGTAGGTAGAGAAACTTTTGTTAGGCAGTTGGAAATACAGAACGGAGGCTCAGAAGAGGGTTTGGGGCTACAGATACAAATTTGGGAGCCACAAAATTAGGGTTCCTGTATTCCTGGGATCTATCAAATATACTTCCAGGGGTCTACGTGTTCACTAAATTGATTTTTATATACATGCTTTCATTTAAACAAACCTGGATCATCTGAATGACCACCTTGTGAATAGTGTTACCAGCCCACTTCAGTGTCTGCATTTGTATTTGTGTTTATAATCCTGCTGGTGCCAAGTATCACAGAGCTGGATTTATTGTATAAATGATGCAATCAGGTCAGGTGAAGATAAAATGGTGTCATCATGTGCTTGTCCACATGAATGGTTTCATAGTAGTTTGAATAGAGAAAAGTGGTGGGAGAACTGAATCATCACATAAATACGGTTTTGTTTAAATTAAAAAGAACCTATGTTATTAGCAGCCAGCCCCATATTCACATTTTGAGTTGGCAGTAAGTTTCAAGAAAAAAACACAACCATCCACATATTAATGCTTATTTCATTTTATGAGGTTTTATTTTAGATTTTTAGCTTAATTTGAATTCATTTTATAAAGTTCTTGATTGTATACTTGTGTAAGAAGTATAAGCATAAGGAATTTATATTTAGTTTCATATTTGAGTAAGTAACTATTATAATAAAAACAATTTTGGTCAACATGGAAAACTTAAGAAAAATTTTTTTCCTTTATAAGACTTCTGTCATTATACAGATTTGTGTATGAGAAAGAAAGGATGCTGAGACTAGAACCCTGGGAAGCAATAGTAATTAAGGAATGAATGAAGGGAAAGAGAAAAAATTAGAAACCTAATGTTAAGAGGAGAATAAAGAAGCCAAAAGAGAAGAGAGTTCTTAAAAGGAGGGACTTGAAATGTCCTTAAAAGGCACTGATGGTCTTTGCCTAAATATTTTCAGCTGAATAGCAATGTCAGAAGTCATATTTTTGAAAGTAAAGGAGTGAATAGGGGGCAAGAATGTAGGAACAGTGAGAGGAGACCTTTATTAAAGTAGGTTTGGTTTTGATGAAAAGAAAAGAAAGAATGTTTTGAGATGGGACATAAAGTCACTGTAAATGCAAATCCTGGAGCATATTTATGTACTAAGAAGAAGGGGCAAATGGAGAAAAGAGTTCTCATATATGTAAGAAAAAATAATTAACAGAAAAAGTCTCAAAGGAGATGAGACTCAATATGATACAGGTAACAAATGGCAGGATTACCCTTGAACAGTAATGATAATGCTACTTTGAGATGAGAGATGAAGAAGCTTAAAGTGGAAACTGGAATCATGCTTGGTGGCTTTTAATTTTCTGTAAAGTAGGGGCCAGAGTGACGGTGCGGGGTGGTTAGTAGTATAAGGTTTATGAAAACACTGGTGGAGATTTGTGATAGCTATCATGAGAAACAGGCTGGCAACTTCACAGCAATGCTGAGGACCTTGCTGAGATCTGGGTTCTAGTTTTGGCTTTGTCCCTTACTAGCTCTGTGAATTGAGCAAGTAATTTAACCTGTCCGAATATTTATAGAATAAGGAATTTGGACTAGATAATTTCTAAAGAGCTTTCTAGGCCTCAAATCATTTAATTTGGAAGTCAGGCACTAAAAATCCTTTATAATAAATCTGACACAAAAATATTTTATTCCTCTCTCTTAAATTTAAAAGTTTAAGTAATTCTTCAAGACTAACTTTGGGAGTGAAAAAACAGGCTGTTTTAGACCACATTTATTTTGAAAGTCCAATGAGAAATTGAAAAGTTAGACTAGAAAGGGAAAAGGAAATGAAAGATTTTTTTTTTCTCCTTTTCAAACACACCAATAATACGCTAAACCCAAACAACACTCACAGAAAGATGCAGGAACTCGGATAAGAAAAAGGCTGAAAGGAATTGTTGTCAGAGTCTTTTTGGACTCTAACTCTTAGGAATTTGTAAGTGAATTCCAGCTATGGGTTAAGATATTGTGAAATTCCGATGAGGAACTGTGGAAAATGAGACAGTCTGGAGGAATTTCTTGTAACCCAATCCACTCTGAAGACCTAGCTGCTGTGCATCTTTAGGGAAGGAGTGGCTCTAAGTAAACCGGGGCTTCCCTCTCCATTACTGAAAATCTAAATTTAGTGGGTCCCCTCTCTGTGCTTTCGAAAATTTTGTTCTTAATTAAACTTCTAAAAATTAAATTTACAATTTGAAGTCAAAACCAACTGAAGTGACTTCCTGAAGATTATATCTGGCCTTGTAAAGAGAGTTAAGACTACAGTCATCAACCATGGAATACCTAATTCTTGATTTTTCTCATGAGAAACTGCTTTACATAAAAAAGACCAAAGCAGGGAGGAGGGTATAGCCCAGTGGTAGAGTGTGTGCTTAGTATGCACAAGGTCCTGGGTCCAATCCCTAGTACATCCATTAAAATCAATCAGTCAATCAATCAAATTACCTCCTCCCAAATAAATAAATTAGTTTAAAAACAGACCAATGCAATCTGAGTTGTGCCTGAAATACCAGAAAATCGAGGACTACATGATTCATTGAGCATCTTAGCCTGGAAAACTCAGGAGCTGCTTTTCTGGAGCTGTGTGCACCTACCCTACTCCACCATGTCCAGCTCTTGGCTTACAGTGCATCCAAGGAGGAGGAGACCTCCAGCAAAAGGAAGGGTCTCAGTCCTGCCAACTCTTACACTACTTATCTATTTACCCTACTTCTCTCACCAGAATGTGAACTCCTGGAAGGCAGAGAAATTGTCTAATTCATCTTTTTATCCCTAGAACCTATAACAGTAACTTGCACATAACAACTTCCTAATACATGCTTATAGGATACATGAATGATATAAATCTATGATTCAGTGTTTTAAAAAATTAAAGGCAGAGTATATAATAATTTTCAAGCATTCTTCAGGTATGGGCACTAATAGTTCTTTTCAGTTGTTTTAACACAAAAAGAGATGGCATCTGGCATCTTTGAAAATTAAGGAGAATATATAAACATACACATATATATGTCTGAATACGTGTATGAGCATATGCTGTTTTGATTATTTCCACACGTCTCTTGCCAGGCAAACTTTTCTAAAACACCATCTTTATTTTGTTATTCCCCTGATTAAGGACCCATGATGGCTTCCAGTTGCATAATGTATTGGTTTGGAGCCTTAGGACAATCTAATGAAAAGCAGAGTTTTCAATTAAGTCCAAGATTTCATCAGCATTGTGTAATGGAAATTATATAGAATTATGTTATGTGGGCATAATTATTAATCAGTACTTATTTGAATGCAAGGAACAGAAATTCAACTCAATTTGGTTTAAGGGAAGAAAAAGAAAGGAAGGAAAGGAGTAAGGGAGGGAAGGAAGAAAAAGAAAGGAAGGGAGGGAGGGAGGGAGAAAAGTTATTTCTTTGAGTAAATGGGAAGTCCAGGAGATTGCATCTGGCTGTAGGCATGGCTAGTTCCAGAGGCTCAAACAATGTTGTCAGGACTCTGTCTTGTTCTTTATCTCTCAGGTTCACTTATTTTTTTTTTGGCTTCATTCTTCAATAGAAATTCTCTGTGAAGGCAACATGACCTCCAGCTGCCTCAGGTTCACATTCTTCAATTCATTCTTTAGCAATCTCCAAAGCAGGGAGAATCTTCTGAATCAACTCAAGAGGAGAAATTGTGGGGAGGACTTGCTTGGACTAACCTGGGTCATGCACTCATTTCTCAATCAATTACTGTGGTGAAAGAGTGGAGTAATTTGACTGGCTAAATCTGGATCACGTGTCCCAGCCTTGTGGCCAAGGGAGGGTGGAGTTCCATGATGGCCATTTCCTTCAAGATCGCTTGGAACAGGGTAGGACAATTCTCCAGAGGAAAATGTGTGGCTATTACCATAAGGGAAATGTATGGACAAAAGTAGCTTGACAGTCCACTACACCAGGGCTGAGATGGAGCTTATATGGCAGGTTGGATGAAACAGCTGGCATCCATCCAGATAGTTCAGGGGTCCATCCTGAATGGCTGGTGAACATGCTGTACCATTGTTAGCTATTTTGAATATCATCCCCGCATGACAGCATTTCACCACTTACGAGTTAAAAATAACATATGTAATGCAATACGAGCACTTTTGAACACATGAAAAGTCATTTATCTTTATGGAACAAAAATTACTTTGCACTTAAAAAATTTCTTTTGGCAGAGTATTTTTTAGAGCCTGATCAGATTTGGAGCAGGGAAGGAGAATTGATGAAACCAAATGAGTGTCCTTTGTTTCTCCTTAAAAAAATATGAGTAACATGAATATATAGCCCTTTATGAAGTATTTATGTCATATTGTCACTTTCCCCAATATCTAAAAGTGGTTTGACTATCTGATAATACGATTGGATACTTCTGTCAGTAGTGAGTTTAGGGAAACATGCACCAAAGCAAAGCTAAGTCCCAAGTCCCTAAGATGCCCTTCAAAAGCATTCATCCGTTTAATTTGATCTATTAAACAAACTTAGCAGTTGAGATGCCCACACAGTGAGAAAGGATGCTTAGAGATGGAATTTTGGCTTTAATTGGAATCTTCTGTTCTTTATTAGACAACCATAAGCTTCCAATTATACACACCATCTTCATTTCAAATATGAATTTATAAAACCTTATGAATTTTCATTCTTAGCAACATATTTAGGAATAAAAACAAGCTCCTGTCATGAACAAATATGAGGGGTTTTCTTTTCTCTTTCCTCCCCGCGCCTTTTTTTTTTTGGCCGTATCCCAAAAGGTCATTGATAATTGACCACTCTGTATCCAGAGCTGTGTTAGCTACTTGAAACTATTAAAAGGAAATTTAAAAATAATCACTATCCTTGAAGAATTTAAGTAACATATCACAGGAGAAAAAACTGAACATATCTGGAACAATCAGGTAACACTTAAATGGCAACTTTGCTGTTTCCACTAATGATGCAATGACTTCCATTTTGGTCTGTTGAAATTTTACCCATTCTGCAAGGTCTGTCTTGAGAACTTTCCTTCATTTGGTTTTACTTGATTGCTTGAATATAAGGTAGGGCTCATATTTCACTGAACCACCCACCCTAACTCCTGACACCTAAAATGTCTTCCATAGTACTTTGTTATCTATAGGATGCAGATCAGCCTCTGTAGTCTGGTGACGAGCCCCTGACCACCTCTCTTGCCACATCTTCCTTTCCTCTTCTGTTTATACACTGCTTTGAAGGCAAATCAAATCTTGGTACCAAACCCGAATGTGGTTTAGTGAACAGAACAAAATCATAGTTACCAAATTATGAATTTCCATATCCTCTCTTCTCTGCCTAGAATAGCCCTTTCCTTGAATTTAGATCTGATAAACTCCTACTCATCCATTAACCTAGCTCAGATATCAGTCTCTTAATGAGATCTCTTCTTTCTCTATCCTCTAGTGAGGCTGTCTCTGTCTTTTGTACCTATTGTTATGACTCTGGATGGTAGTGATTTGCTTAAGTATCTGCATTCCAGGTCTATACTCTTAGCACCCTGAGGGCAGCCCATGCCTTACTTATTTTGGAATCCTGAGTGTCTAATAAGAGAGCCTGGCATATCAGCGGGTCCTCCATTAAATTGTATTGAAATGACTTGGGTTGCATTGAACTAAGTAGAAGTGTAGGGAAGACTTGTAGCTGGAGATCTTAGGGTTTTATGTCAGTGAAACCTGGGCTATGTCAGTGTTGAAAAGGGGAAAAACCTTAGAGAAATGGGAAATGACAGGAGCCCCAGAGGTGAGAATGAGCCTGGCAAAAGGTGAGGACTGTGAATGGTCATATCTTGCTAGAATGGAGGCTGTAAAGTGAGGAGTGTTGAGAAATAAGGTCAGAAAGGCCAGGCAGGGCCATGTTATGGAAGACTTTGAATGTCAAGCAGAGGAGGTGAAACATGACGCAGTAAGTACTGCAATTCAAGGAAAAAAAATGCCAAATATCTGTATACAAAATGAAATTATCACTGTTGCAGTTCTTTCTCTATTTTGGAACTTACCATATTGTTACTGTCAGTATGTCACTAGTCCCAATGGGCCTTGAGTCATTAGAACACAATAGTGTGCTGGTTTGAAGCAGACTGTAATGCGTTGGGAGTCAGAAGCCTTGGAGTTGAATTTCTGCTCTGGCACTGATTTGTTACCTGATATGGAGAAATCACTTTACTGCTCCAATCCACAGTATTCTTATCTGTAAAATGAAGGCAGAAGGTGGTGACATGATTCATGATTTCCCTTTGATCTCTCGGAGTCTATATGTAACAAGATAAGTACTTCTTTGCTAATTTATTCATGTCTCTGCCTCTTGGTTTTATTTATTTGTTTGTTTACCTGTTTTCTGGGTATTGGAGTTGCCTTATTACACTGGTCTCTGACAGTCCCAATCTGCTCTGCTGAGACCAGCCTCTGAGGTCTTGACCATCTTGTCACACCTAGAAAGCCCTTCCCAGCCCTCTACCTCTCCTTAAAAACCCTGCTCCAGGCCAATATCTTGCTTCAAGCTTCCCTAACTTCTCCAGGTTTCTGATATTTACCTCTTGCTTTTGGTGTTTAAAGATATTTTGTCTTGAGTTATTCTTTATTTGTTTTATATTGATTTTTTTCACTCCAATTACTTTGTAAATTCTTAAAATAAGGAACTATTACATGTAATATTTGTTAATTTCTCTTACGCCCCCACTCCAGCCAGGGACAAAGCTAGGCATAAAATGTCATTTAATAAGGGTCTTGAGTATTGAACTGAGTGATATGCAGGAATGGTACTAAAAATAGAAAAGTCAAACCATCAAAAGGACTGTAGGGCTTGGAATTGAAGAAATGTGGCATATCAGTGATTTTGTAGATGATATTTTGTACCTAAAAGACTGTTTTAGGATAGGGTGATCTGTGAAGTTTCTGGTCCATGGGCTTGTCTTGCATTAAAGAGTGGGCGATACTAGAGAGATTAGAGAGATTCCAGCCAACTCAAGGAAAAGAGAAAACAGAGAACTGTTTACTGAGTGACTTTGCTGTTGGACATGTCCCAACTGCAGCTTGAGAACATCGGGCAGAGTTACCACCCTGCTGCCACAACCTCTGCCAACTTGGATAAGAAGCAGTGAAGTTGACCTGTCTTTTGGCTCTGAAACAAGGCGAGGGAGTGCACCAGCAGGCATGGGAAGGAAGAAGTTGTGAAACGAAAGACATGAAAAAGAGATGACTGACTGTGATCCTCTTTCCTCTTTTCCCCCATTACCCTGAGTCTCTCTCCTGCTTCCTTGATACCTGTAAAGTGATATAAACCAGATCTTTGCACTTTACGCCACCTAGGGTATGGACCTGGGGTATGGAGCCCTAGGGGTCTAGCTTGAGCCAACAGACAGCAGTGTGAATCAGTTATTTTGGATTGGTTTGTTTCCTAAAGTGGTCACTCATAAGAAAAGATTTGAAAAATCACTACTCAGGTAATTAGTCTTTGAACAACCTAACACTTTTAAAAACTCAATGCAAAATATAAGAGGAAAGATCACTGTTTGAAGTAGTTGAATTCTAGATCTGGTTGTATCAGGGCTCTCTTGATTGCACATTAGCTCATGGAAATAAAACGTCTGAGGTTAGGTACTCCAAATCCTGCTTTTGCTCTCAAATTGCCTCAGGCTGTCTCTGGTAGGAAAAATCTAGAAACTATGGATTCATTGTAGTCACCACCCACTCTCCCCTTCTTACATGCCCCAAAGCTGTTAGTGTTTATAACAGACTCAGCATTGCATTGATTTGCCTCACTGTGTGTGGAAAATGTAGGAATAACTCTCACATGTCATCAACTATCTAGTCAGCACTCAGTTCCTTAGCAGGGGAAATGTTAAGATTTATTAGGGAAAAGTATCCGTCATCCCATATAAATAGATGCACAGTTAAAGCAGATGCAGCAAGCAGGGTGTATATTTCTGTGTGACTGATCATAAGGAACTTATTATCAAGAGCTCTTTAGAAAAATCAGTCTTTTGGGAAGATGGCAAACATAAGGATACCCTCTATATTTTTATGCAAAATAGTCCTCCAAACAGTAATTTTGACTCTAAATGCATTGTTGGTGTAGGACTCATTGTAAATTAAAACAATTTTTTTTGCTTTAATTTTTTACTTTTGAGAAAGTATAGGCAAGTGATAAAAGCAGCCCTATTAAAAAAAAAAAAGGTAGATAAAATAGATCTCTTTCTCCACTACTCACCCCAGTCCTCAGTCTCCTCCCACCACAGGCCATCACTGCTGTTGATTTATTTGTATCATTCAGAGACATTGAACACAAATAAGCTCCTCTGTTTCAGGTTTTACACACATGGAAGTCCACTCTCCATATTCTTCCGCAGCTTACCTTCTTCCTCAGCGGTATACCCGGGAAATCTTTTCTTATCAGACTGCACATCAGACTGGACCAAGCTCATTGTTTTTAACACGTTTAACCGGTGTTGACATCTTGCCATAATGGCTTTAGAGTTTTTTGTTTTGTTTCAACATTAACGATACACTTTAACCACACCCGCACTGCCCAGCTCGGTTCCTGTCTGCCCAGAAGTAATCCCTATCCTGAAATTAGCATGTATCTTTTCTGCTGGTTTTTATTTATTCAGTACATATGTATTTAGTATTTCATTGTATGATTCTGGCAGCATCTATCTGCAATTCTGTTTTTGAATGTTTAGATTGTTTCCAGTTTTTCGCTGTTAAAAACAGTGCTACAATAAACATTCTATTTTGTGTCTCCTCGGGCACATGTATGCGGATTTTTTAGGATATGTTCCCACCAACAGAATTGCTGGGTCATAGAGTATGTGCACACCGACTTCATTTGATGTTGCAATGTTGTTCTCCAGCAGTGGTTTTTAACAATACAACATTCACACCAGCTGTGTTTAAAAGTACCCGCCTCTTTTTTCCATATTCCTACCAACACTTGGGCACCTCAGACTTCTAAAATGTTTCTGTTGGCTATTTAGTTCCTTCTAATAATTAACTATTGAAACCTTTGACAGTTTTTCTAACAGATGGTTGTTTTTCCTTATCGATTGATAGGGATCTTTTTAAATTCTAGATACTAATACCCAGTAATATGTGTTATAATTAACTTCTTCCAGTCTGTAGCTTGCATTTCTACTGTTTAGCATATCTTTTGTCTAATGGCATTTTTATATCTTAATGTATTTAAGTTCTCATTGTTAATCTGTGTTTGGGGTGTTTTGTTTAAGAAACCTAAAGAAATGTAATGAAGATGTTGTCCTATTCTTTCTTTTTAACTTTAAAGTTTTCCCTCATACATTTAAGTTTTTAATTCATGTGGGATGGTTTTTTGTTACAGCAGGAAGTAGAGATCAGTATTTTTTCCCCTGAATATGTACTGGCTCTGGCCAGTTGTCTTAGAGTCATTTATCTAATGGTCACTGCTCTGTCCTAGGCCAGGTTTCCATATCTGTATAGTTCAGTGTCAGTTTATTTTGTTCCGTTGGCCTATTTTTGTATCCTTATTCCAATACCACACTGTTTAAATAGCTATGGCTTTATAATTAACCTAGTAGGGCAAGACTCCAGCCCTTAGTTTTCTGTTCAAAAATTTCTTCGCCAGTTTTTTCTCCTTAATCTTCCACATGAACTTAGGGTAGAATTGTTAAATTCTATGAAAAGTCTTGTTGGGAATCTGATTGGAGCTGTAATGATTCATAGATCCATTATAAATTCATGCGGGGACTACTGGAGTTACACAGCTATATATTTCAGTCCCTCTGTGTCTTATCATGTATCTAGTGCATCTTTTATGTAATGTTTTGTAATGTTCTCCAAATAGGTCTTGTGTATATTTCATTAGATTTTTTTGCCTAGATATCTACTATAAATGAGAGATAATATATATAATAAATTTTTTTTCTCTTATACCCTACATGAATCCAGAATGATGAATTCTCCTATTTGTTTGAATTATTTGCCCACAAATTCTCTTGAAATTTTCTACGTAAATAATTCTATAGTCTGCAAATGAAGATGAATTTATTTTCCTTTTTTCTAATTCTTAATCTTTTTCCAAATATTGTGCTGGTTAGGACTCTACAATACAATACAATACAATAGAGATTGAAGAGAAGCTGTGATATCAGCACCCTTGAATTGTTCCTGACTCCAAAGAGCACACTTGGAACATTTCACCACTAAGGTGAACACAGAAGTTTCTGGTAGATGCCTGTGGAAGAGACTTCTGGTTTCCTTATTCCATCCCAAACTGGTTCTTCCTTTTTGCCTCAGTAGAATCTTTAAATTTTTATCTGGAGACATGGCTGTCAAGAAAAATGCCTGCATTTCCCAGCCACCACCAACTAGGTGAGGGCACATTACTTAGTTTCTGCCATTGCGGTGTACATAGAATTCATATATGTAAATTCCAGTCATATCCCTAAAGGAGAAACATAACCACTTTCCCCTTTGCTCCTTCCTGCCACCTGGAATACAGATGTGATGAGTAGGATTAGAGCAATCGTATTGGCCTTGAACTGATCTTAGGAATAAAGATCACACAAAACATAACAAAATGATAGTAAGAACTTGGATCTGGGCCACCCAACCAGTCTTTTATATGGGAGAGAAATAAAATTCCATGTAGATTGGAGTTTTCTGCCACTCCCAGCCAAACCCAATCTTACAACACTCTATCAGGATAATTAGTGATAAATTCCCAGTTTCCAATAGTTTTTCTTCTTTTTTTCATAAATTGTGTTTTTATAAATTGGTCATCTGTATTAATGAGATGAATTATGATGATAGATTTTCAATATTTAACCTTCCTTGGGATTCTGTCATGATATATTTTTGGAGCTTGCAGGTGTACAATGATCGTTTGTTACTTTTCCCAAGATTTTTAATATGAAAAATTTGAACATACAGAAAAGTTGGTCTGTACAGTGAACACCCATATAGCCACCACCCAGATTCTACATTTTATTATATTTGTCTTTTCTATTATGATGTGTTTTTAATGCATTGCTTCATTTATGTAGCTAATATTCTAAGTGTCTGTACACATGTGTTCAAAGGTGAAAATAGCCAACTATTTTCTCAAATTGTCTCTGTCCAGTTTGGATATCAATAATATACTTTACCATATACAATGAAGCAAGGGGTTCTTCTAGGTTTATCTTTGTTGCAAAAGTCTGTCTAATATAAGAAATAAGCTTGAAGATTTGGTAAGATTCACCTCTTTGAGTAAGTACTTGGTTGGCATGGTTCTTTTTTAATGGGTACAGTTTTTAAAAATTACAGATTTAGTTCATTTAATAGGTATAAATAAATGCACAGATAGCCATTTCTTTTTCAAGTCAGTTTTAGTGATTTATTTCTAGAGAACTGTCTATTTCTTTAAGTTGTTAAAATCATATTAGTGTCAGTAATGGTATTCATTGTCTTCTCTATTGCTTTTAAAAACCTTGACTCTATTTATAGTCATGTCCTATTTTCCTACTTTTTTTCTCTTTTTCCCTCAATTTGTTTTGCTAGATTTGTCTATTATATTAGTCTTCTGAATGAGCTAGCCTTTGGACCTATTGATTCCTTATTGATTTTCCCCTCTTTCATCTATTTCTCTTCTTTTTTGTTATTTCTTTCTTTCTGCTTTCTCTGTTCTGCCTGACTTTTCTCTATATGTTTCCTTCTCTTCTATTATATGCATTTGACGTTCTAAATTTCCTTTTAAATACAACTTAAATTGCATACCATGCATTGTAGTACTAGTGTTTGCATTGAGTGATGCTAAACATTTGGTAATTTCCATAAAATTTTCTCCCTTACTTTGTAATTATTTAGAAGTTTCTAAAATGAATAGGTCAGTGTAACTATTATATTTATTTCTAACTTTACTGTGTTGTTATAAAAAATGTTTTATGTGATTTTGGGTCATTGATATTTGTTTGAAATTTGCTTTTTGACATAGTCAGTTTTTAAAAAATATTTCGTGTGTGCTAGAAAGAATGTGTTTCTTTCAATTTGAAGTATAGGATTACTTATGTTGTTTACAGCTTCTATAAATATGATTATAGATTTATACACACATACACATATATATTTGAGTGTCAAAATTACTATTTCTTCAATATAAATTATTCTACTTACCCTTGTATTTTGTCTGCCTTAAAGTTTTAAAAATTGATATTGATGTTGTTATATTAGTTTAATTTTTATTAATATTTTTCTAGTACATTTTATCCATCTGTTTACATAATGGCCCCTCTGTCATCATGTTTTAAGTGTGTCTCTTATAAGCAGTAGTACATGATTGAATTTTTAAAAATCTTTCTGAGAATCTTTGTCTTTTAGTAAAGAATTTCAATATGTTAATATCTGTATGTACTTTGGTTATTGGCCTATTGGACTTATTTCTACCACTTACATTGTGTTTTCTATTTACCATTCTTTAACTTTAATTCTTTTTGTTTATTCTCTACTTTCTATTAGGTTGATTGAGTTTTTAAAATTCATTCTCCCCTTTTCTTTCTCCTGGAAGTTTGCTATCTGCTTAGGGCTAGGATTAAAATGAAAAAGTCCCCTGTGAGAATTAAAACCACAGGCTCTCACACTGCTTTCCCAAGCTAAGGGGTTGGACTTTTCTACTTCTCTTTTCATGGCAGGGATAGCTTTTCAGGGTCTTCATCCAAGGACATCTCTTGGGTTCCCAAAATCTATCTCGGGGAGCTCAGGGTGATCCTTTATTCAGCTTCTGAACTTGAACCTTGAAGAAGGTGGCCAAGAGCCTGGGCTGGGCACAGGGCCAGGCCTCTCTGCCCAAGGCTGGGCGTCAGTGTGAGAGACAAGGCACTGAAGAAAACCCTGAACAAGGACTATTTGGACCATCAAATCAATCAGAGGGTCAACTTAGGCTGAACCCATTGTGGCTTTGTTTTATCTCTTCATTCTTTAACCTCTTCTTTCTTTTTGAACTTAGCTGTTTGTTAAAAAACTGATTTTCATTGCATTTTAAGCAGCATTTCCATGTGTAGATACCAATCTGTTATCCTCCGAAAAGCTGTGGAAGTTAATTTACTTATCTTACAGAATATTTACAGGTTCCAAGTCTTATCTTCCACCTCAGATCTTTTTTTGGTTTTGTCTGTCTTCCTCAGTTTCTGTTGAATCAATTTACAAGTAGATCCTTTGTCTCTGTCTTGCTCCTTGGCATTGGTGACTCATTTTGAAGTTCTGAGTGGCTATTTTTCTGGCTGTCCATCAAATCACCTGCCTCTCAGAGTGAGGAGGTAAGCCCTGCCCCAGGCAGGAGCTCCTCAACACCATGCTCTGTTTATGTCCATAGTCCAGTGGGGAACACTGACATCCTTGGCTGTGCTGAAGTTCCCGTGGCACTGCCTTTCCCCTGTCCTCCAGCAGTTTCTAAAATGATTGCCCTGCAGATCTCAGCCTTCCTGGCTGGGCATGCTCCCGGCTTTGATGGAAACATACCCAGCTGGAAGCAGCTGGCATGCCCAGGTCTTCCAGCATTGGGCTTTCCAATACAACATGTGGGGGCCCGTATTTCCTGTCACTTCCTTCTGGCTAGGTGGCTCCCTCCAGCCACAGGCATTCCCTGGGCAGTTGTCTGAGTTAACCTCTGAGGTTGGCCATCTCGAGCGCAGCTGCGGGTCCTGGCATTGCCACTCTGAGTAAATTCCCCAGAGAGCCCACAGATCTGCCTTGATTTCTCTTTCTGGTGCGATTATCTTGCAACAAAGACAGCTTCATAGGCGTGAGACCTGTGCAGTTACCCTGGGCCCCACACTCAGAAGAGTCAGTACTTGGATTAATATTCTGCTATTGCTGTCTTGAAATTTTAAACAGCCTTTGAAAAATATTTCAAAATTTTTAGTTTGCACTAGGCTGTACACACTATGTAGCCTCTCTTCAGGAGAAACAGAACATTGCTTATCCTTGGAGAAGTGGGTGGGGCTTATTGATTAACTCGGTTTCTTAGGAGCCCAGGGCAACAACCATTAGGAGTAATTATTTAAAACTAGTTTTTTAGATATAGTGCCGTATCCTGAAAAATTTATTCTAATGGGAAACTTCCATCTAAAAAACGCACTTTAGTGCTTCAGGAAAGGGAGAGGTACAGTTCTAGAAGAGCTGTCCAATAGAAATTTCTGCAGTGATGTTAATGTTCTATATCTTTGTGTCCAGTATAGTGGCCACTAGCCACACGTGGCTACCGAGAACTTGAAATGTGGCTAGTCTGACTGAGGACCTGAATTTCGCAGTTTTAATTAATTTTAGTTATTTTCAGTTTAAAGTTAAATTGGGCAGTGTGTGTAGATCTGAACAACAGAGTAATTTCTGACTTTTGGCGCTTTGATTATATTTTGTATGGATTCTGTATCAAGAATTAAAATTAGACTTTCTCCAGAATTTTCTAAATTCATACTTAAGGCATATCTAGAACTAGATGGGGAAACTGAAATCAGTGTTTTTTCATAAGTTTAGAGAAAATATTCTTTCCACCTGTGAAAGCTAGGCCATGAGGCTCACTGCTGTAGCCTACGAGGGAGACATTACATGAACAAATGAATTGCCTAAAGACTGCGCCTTCCAGTTCTAAGGGACTATGGAAGAAATAAGGAAGACAAAGAAGAGGCAAGGCTAGGGGCCAGAGTCTTGGCAAGCAGTGCTGGTGAGGAGGTGTAGTGGGAAGTGTGTTGATAGATGAACTTGAGCCGTCCCTCCAGGACCTGCATGACCTGTGTACAAGTGACCTAGCAAGTCCCATGTGTTCTGATGAGACACAGAGGTCTTGGGAGCACAGAGGTATGTCAGAGGGCTCTAGTTAAAACAAAGACTTAGCCGAGTACGCACTTTGAGAAGGCCAGAACTACACATTTCAAAGATAGGTAGTATTTCATCTAAAAAAGCCACACCAAAAAAACTTCACTTCACTGGTTACCAGAGAACAGAAAATCCAGCCACTCCACTATCCACCAGTGAAGATCCAGATAATACCATCCCTGCTGTCATGGGTCATTTAAACTCTTATGGACTCCAAAACACACAGACACTTTCTTTAAGGAGAATGAAAAGATGGAGAGAAAATTAGAAATACTTAACATTTTCTCTAAAGAAATTAAAGAGAGTTAACATAAAAGAGTGGTCTGAACTACTAAACTGAACTAAGTTTAACTGAATGGGATAAATTTAGGGTTCCTTTCCCCAGTTTCCCATGGATGAGCAGATGAGTTATGGAGAAATAAAGCTGCATTTTCTTTGCACATGTAAGTGCACAGTGAATGAATTTGTGACTCCACTATGAATATGTTTGGCTTCTTGCCAAGCCACTTATGAACAGCAGCTATATTCATAAGCTTTAGCAGAGGTGGAGTACATGGCAAGGGTTGGGGTGGGGATGCTGACCTGATCTATTGAGCCTAGGAGTCAGCATCAGGACAGAATTGTCCACTTAACTCATAGATGCCCTTTCCTCAAAGGCACTAGCAACCTCACATAGGAAGGTCATTCGGTGCTTATCTGGAAGGCAGTTTTTCTCTTATCACCTGCTTGGATGTGGAGGAGGTTGTAGCTATTCCAGCCTACTGGTCTGAGAGCTGGAGATCAATGGAAGAGGGGCAGTCTTGCAAATTTTGATGTCATTTTGTTTGTGCAGTGCCCTACTTATATTCTTGTGCTGCATGAACCACATCTGGGTTCAAGGAGGCCAGATCTAACTGGACAAATTTCTAATACACTTATCTTCCTCCAACATCCCATTAGTCTTTTGTCCATGCAGTCCTCTGTGGGCTACAGCACCACCTGCAGGCCAATTCTGGAAAGTACATGTCCAAGAAAATGGAGGAATTCCTGGACTGTATTCTTCAAAGTCAAGATACCTGTATTATACTTCAAGGGCTTATGATCCTAGAGTTAGGATCACCATGGCTCATCGAATATGTTTAGCAATTCCTAGAATTTATTACAAAACTCATTGCACATTTCTTCTCCTTGGCTGTTATAATAACTGACATTCTCAAAAGGGAAGGGGGCTTTTATTTTTGGGGGTGCACAGAGGCAGATGGAACCTTCCAATAATTCTTACTTAAGTTTTTCCAACTTTCCTTTAACTTACCTGACCCAGTCCAACCCACATGAATGTCTCCAACCATACAGATGGGAAACATTAGACCACACGAGGACCCAGCCCTTATGCCTCCACACCTTGGGTTTCCTTCTCTGGGAAATTGACTTTTGGAAAAATTCAATTGCTTATCCTCCTTGGGAACAAGAATCACTTTGTCAAAGAGGCTAGAGTGACTAAGATAGGTTCAGAAGCTCAGTTTGCTTCAAGGTAACCTTTTTGAAGCTCTTTGGGTTTACCATTTCACACTCAATCCTGGAAGCCATAGAACCCTAAGGGAAGACTACATTACCAATGCTGCAAATCATCTTGCTGGGAATTCTGAAGACATCCAGTGCCGCCTTAGCCATCACCAATAGATAATCAGACACAATTGGATTTTTATTATATCTAAATAAGAAGAATAAAATGGTTTAAGTTGATATCCTGAGCTACTGGACTGTCTTAGTCCATTCTGGCTGCTCTAACAAAATACTACAGACTGAGTTTCTTACACACAACAGAAATTTATTGCTCGTGGTTCCAGAGGCTGGAAGTCTGAGATCATGGTGCCAGCATGGTCATCTTCTGGTGAGGGCCCTCTTTCTGGTTCAAAGCTAGCGCCTTCTTGCTGTATCCTCTCATGGCAGAAGATAGGGGGTCTCTCTGGACCTCTTTTATAAAGGCACTAAGCCTATTCATGAGTGTTCCATCCTCAAGGCTTAAACATCTCCTACTGATACCACCTGCTGATACCATCACCTGGAGTGCTGATACCAAACACCTCTGGAGTTGAGAGTTTTACATATGAGATCAAGTTCTACTTTAAAATGTTGAGCTTGAAGTGCTTATTAGACATCTAACGTTAAATCTGGAGCTCAGCGGATATGTCAGAGCTGGAGGATGTGTGAACCTGGGAGTTATTGACAGGGAGACAGAAATTAAAGCCACAGGACTGGATAAGTGAGTGAATGTATTTAAGAACAGAAGCAGTTTAAACAAATTTAAAAATTGGGCATAAAAGGAAGGAGCTAGTGGACAAAGAAGCTAGCCAGGGATGTAAGGAGGAAGAACGAGGTGGTATATTGACGGAGAAATCAAGTAGTTGACTGAGTCAAATGATGCTGAGAGTTCAAGTGAGAGGACTGGAAATTGTTCAGAGGATTTGGAGAGATGGAGCTCATTGGTAATCCTGAGAAGAGTGGCTTCACTAGAGGTGTAGTGAGGAAAACATGATTTGAGAAGACTGAAAAGAGACTATGAAGTGAGGCAGTGGAGACACTGAGAATTGACAACTCATTTTAGAAATGGTGATGCAAGTGGACGTGAGAGGCAGGTGTGGATATTTGGAGGAGGCCATAGATTACAAGGAGGACAGGATTATTTTGAGATATGAGATATTATAGCATGTTTATATGCTGATGGGATTTTTCTAATAGGGGAGATATGGAAATGCTGGAGAGAGTGGATGTTGGAAAGTCTTTGAATGAGTAAGAGGATCCAGGGCTCAAGTCATGATGTCTAAGAGGATCCACACTACAGGACAGTTATTCCATCATCATGGGAGGAAAGGCAAAAATTCGTGAATGTGATGATGGGAAACTGTCATACGGTCTTCTGGCTGCTCTTTCTTTCTTACTAAAAGTAAAGATGAAGTCTGTTTCCACCAGTTTCTACAAGCCCAGTTTACTGAGGCCCTGCTCTCAACTCAGAAACCCATCAATTTACTCTGACAACTGAGTTAGAAGAACCAACTTATCTTACGAAAGGTTCTGGATTCCCAGAATTGTCACAGCCAACTCTGCTACTTTGTCCATTAGAAAGGATGCCAGTTAGAGAAGCAGACACATGAAATTCCCCCATTCAGAATCCACCTGCACATGTAAAGTTTTTTCAGCAAACTGGACGACACAATCTAGTATCTAGTGGAGTGTGCAGTGGAGGACGAGCAAAAATCATGGTTAAAACTTTCACCATCAACAGGCTGAAGCTGCTGGCACCCTATTAAAAAATCAAGAAAACAGCCTTAAAAATTTTAAGCTTCTACCTCTGTGCTCTATTTCTAACTTGCTTGTTTTCAATGGCTTTCCCAGTTTTTCCTCATAGTTGAATACTTTGGCATTAAGTGGTTTTAAATTCAGCCTCTCCCAAAGTTGCTTCCTCTTGAATCTCCGTCTCTTTATCTCCAGTGAGCCTCAGCCACATCCCAGGCTCCTAACTACCCAGTCTCCTCCCAGCCTGCCTGGTCCCCGCTTCTTAGGGAGGGAGGTCCTCACACAAATGTAAGAACATGTAAAATAGATTTTAAAAGAGTAAACTAATGTCACCATAAGGTGTTTTGATTGATCAAAGCAGCAGCAATAGCAGAGCTTTCTAAGCAAAATTTTGCCATTTAATCTTTTTCATGCATCTTCAGACTTGGGGGGAAAAAGCCTTCAAAAGGAACGACACATCCCCTGGGAAAATGAGTGAAAAGACAGATGAATTAAGGTTTAGAGAAGAGGATAAGTGTTTAGAGAAGATTGCTTTCCCATGGAAGACCATGCGCGTGCGCACACACACACACACACACACAAACATACACTTTGGTTACTATACATAGTAACTACATTTATTGTAGCTTACAGATGAATGAATAGCAAATTTGAATATCTTTTTTCCCAGTATAAATTTTGTTTAGGAGTTAGGATTAATATTTATTTTCATATATAATATGTGACTAAGTCAATTAAGTTCTTTTTTTTTTTTTAACAATTCTTAAATTGAAAGCCATTTACCTAGCTCATCATGTGCCATGAGTCAAATTATTTGGGAACTTCTTGTTTGGAAGTACCTTCAGAGCTCTTTTTACAAATAGGGTTACCAATTGTCTCAGTTTGTCCAGGACTGAAGGGTTTCCCAGGACTTTCAGTTTTAAAACTGAGACAGCCTTGGGTAAACTTTCCTGGGGAGATTTTCAGTCCTAGAACTGAGAGTGTGCCAGGCAAAATGGGCTGTTTGGTCACCCTCTTCATGAAGTACACAGGAACCAGCAGCTCATTGCTTTATAGTCATAGCTGTGTTACTCAATTGGATTGATCCCCTCCTTATTTTTAAGACTTGGCCCTAAAACCCTATTGGCTGTTTCAAAAGATCAAATTTATCTCCTACCTCCCAAGTATGTGGCAGCACTCAGGATAGCCTGAGTTTGCAGGCAATTTTACAAACCTTTCCTTCCTTCCTTCCTTCCTTCCTTCCTTCCTTCCTTCCTTCCTTCCTTCCTTCCTTCCTTCCTTTCCACTCTTACCTTTTCGTATCTGGGTCACTCTCTGTAAAAGTATGTAGTACTAGTGATGGACGTGACAGACCTTCTCCTTGACCAAACTTTAGTCTGGATCCTCAGAGCCTTCTTCTCTGCTAGGTCTCGACCTTGACCCACGTCCTGTCTAGCCCAGTGTTAGCAAGAATCCTTCTAAGCCAGTTTAGTAAGAATCCTGCTATTTTTGATATCTTGAATACCCTCAATGTCTGATCAAATTTCTCATTTCCCACTCTTGGTATCTGATCACCTTGGCCTACATACAGCGAGAATCCTATTAAGTTGATGTAGTAAGAAGCCCCTTACCTTTGATGTCTCCTCTTAGTAATCTTCCATCCATTGACTCCCCCACTCTGTTCATTGGCTGTAAATCCTTGGCTGTAAATCCTTGGCTGTCTTTGCTGTAATCTCTCCCCTACTGCAGTATTCTTACTGCCATAGTCCTGAATAAAGTCTTTCTTACTGATTTAGTAAGTGTCTGAATAATTTTTTTCTTTAACAGTGATGCAGACAGGATCAAATTCATCATGGACCTCTGGACATTTCACCCAGAACCCTAGGCATGCACTTTTGAAGCCTTTGTTTCATTCCTGAGTGACTCAAGATTCATTGGTAAGTGCGATTCCTGAGCCAGTGCTCTGGACAGCAGTCTGTTGAAGCATGAGAAGGACGGACTTTGATTTTTAAGATTCTGAGTATACTTTCTGAGGCTGGGCTAGAGGCTCAGGAGTCTTTGGTTGAAAGGTATCTGTTTAAGCAAGAATATTCCTGGGTGGAAGTCTTCTTGGATCTTTTTGAGTAAAGATACATACTCCCTGACCCTTGAGTGGAAAATTCTTGGCTTTTTGGGGGACCTCTACTCTGGAAGCAGGGTTGGAGTCCCAGGTCCCAGGCCCCTTTGTTTACAAGGCACTGCTAGTTAAGAACACAGGGACTTCGCATAGACTGAAACCCCCTTCTCGTATTCCTGCTGACTATAAGCTCCACCACTGCAGCACTAGCTATGTCCACCTCCTTTCTTGTAGGAATGGCTTTACTAAGGATAACTTAGAACTTCAGTGACTTCCCCAAACTGATTCCTTTAAGACCTCTCCTTTACTATTGCATCTATTCCTCCTTTCTCCTTTTTTACTATCTTCAGTCTTCCCTTCAGCTCCCTTGAATCATTTGATAAAAACTGCCTCCAAGCCCCTACTTCCTTCATCTCTCTCTATCCACTCCTGCGAGACTTTCCCTTCCCATTTCAGCCTCTCATTTCCTTAGAGTCACTTGAACTTTAGGTCCTCTGTCCCCATTGAGGACTCTCAAGAGACTTGGAGACCCTCCAAAAGAAACTGCACATCAAGATAAAAGAGTATCTTTAAATCTCCTCCACAAAAAGAGCCTTTGCCCTCATATTGAGCAGATAAGCGTAACTTGTTCCATCTGTCACTGTTGTTACCCAGAAATAAAATTTGGATAAAAAATATAAAGTGGAGCAAAGGTAAGAGCCAACTATTTTATATAAACCACTGAGTTTTTATATTACTGTGTTTACCTGACTCATGGCTAAAATTTTAGAATGAAACTTTATGGTCGACATTTGCGTCTGTCTGTATGTTTATGTCTGCATGTTTCATATATATGTGATATTTTTCTACTTCTGGAAGATATTACCAAATTAATTTATAAAATCTCAAAAAGGAGCTCTATTCTGATTGACTTAGAGATAAATAAGTTATTATAGGTATTAAATATTGCTTAAATTCTCAGAAATATAGAAGCTAACCCAAATGCTTTTCAAGTTTATGTGATTTAGGAAAATCTTAGGTAAATAAGACTAGTTTAATATCATTGGCTTAATAAAAACAGCTGTATTCTGAGCTATCAGCATTAAGTATAATACTAACATATATTTTGTATTTGATTTTTTTACCTTTCTTTGCTTTTGTCATTTTTTTGGATGCCTGCCTAACATGCATGTGCTGTGAAAATAGTTAACAGGGAAATAATGAGATGATGTCCAGCTTTCTTTAATGTTATAATGTGCCTAAAAATAGTTTCCAAAATCTTTTTGTAACTTGCAACCTTAGAGTTAAGTGCTAAGTAATAGACAGTCATTGAATATCTAGATCACTTCTAAGTAAGGGGAGACTACTAAACCTTAAATTACTAAGCACAAGTTTAAGTTTATATACTTTTGGCTTCTTATTTTTATCTTATTTTTATTTTTTTATTGAGGTATAGTCAGTTTACAATGTTGTGTCAATTTCTGATCTGGTGTACAGCACAATGTCATACATGGATATACATATATTCATGTTCATATTCTTTTTCACCATAAGCTGCTACAAGATATTGAATATATTTCCCTGTGCTATACAGTATAAACTTGTTTGTCTATTTTATATATACCAGTCAGTATCTGCAGATCTCGAACTCCCAGTTTATCCTTTCCCACCCTCCTCCCCGCTGGCAACCACAAGTCTGTATTCTATGTCTGTGAGTCTGTTTTGTTTCATATATAAGTTCATTTGTCTTTTTTTTTTAGATTCCGCATATGAGTGATATCATATGATATTTTTCTTTCTTTTTCTGGCTTACTTCACTTAGAATGACATTCTCTAGGGACATCCATGATGCTGCAAATGGCATTATTTTATCATTTTTTAAGGCTGAATAGTATTCCATTGTATAAATATACCACAACTTCTTTATCCAGTCATCTGTCAATGGACATTTAGGTGGTTTCCATGTCTTGGCTATTGTAAATAGTGCTGCTATGAACATTGGGGTGCAGTTATCTTTGTGAATTAAGGTTCCCTCTGGATATATGCCCAGGAGTGGGATTGCTGGGTCATATGGTATGGCTTCTTATTTTTATATGGCACAGAGAGGCTAAATATATTTGAGTCTTTTAATAAACATCTTCTTTTTGACACATTGAAAAATTGCACTATCAGGAAACCCATACCTATAACAATTGTAAGAGGATATATTCATAAAATTTACTAGTCTGCTGCAGAGTGGTGGTATATGACAGACAATTCACAACTGTTTACTTTGTAGTTTGCTCTGTTTAAAAAAAAAAAAGGTGGAGGAAGGTATAGCTCAAGTGGTAGAGCACATGCTTAGCATGCATGAGTCCTGGGTTCAATCCCCCATACCTCCTCTAAAAACAAACAAACAAACCTAATTACCTCCCCCCCCAAAATAAAATTAAAAAGGCTAATAATGGTTAAATGTTATCATCAATATATGTAAATAAAACTACTAGAAACAATAAGGATCAAGGGATACAACTTTGTATGAAAAGTATGCAAGGACAGTAGATTTTATTTCTGATAAGAAAAAAGTATACAACGTATGTAGGATGGGTTTCTGTTAAGGGAACAAGATAGTATTTTTGTCATCAAGTAAAGGAGGAAAATATAAGACAAAATCTGAACAGATATAAATAGTTGTAGAAGGTTCGCAAGAAAGGAATTTTGGAAAAGAAATCTTATCTCCTGTGGTCAAAGTTGGCTAAGGTTGGATAAATTTATTTATAGGGTTTAAAAAAAAACTTTAATTTCAAAAGTACCTTGATGTATAACTAGAATTTGATTTTCTCTCTGTTGAAATAAGAAAGTTTTTTTGATTATTGGTCTGCTCTTAATAAGAGATTGTAAGAGAGTTTTCTTTACCTGATAAGTCATCCCCTAGGAAACAAGGATACTGCCCTATCATCATAATTTCCTGAGCTTTATACTAACCTTTATAATGTCCTTAATTATTTAAGACAACCAGTTCTTATCACTTTTAAAGGAGCTAACTCTTTTTTTAAATAGTCATGTTATCACCTATATTTACTTTTGAATTCTTTTTATCATTGCTTTGGTTAAATAGATAGCTAAGTATTGTTTCACAGTAACCTGGGATAATGTTTAGCCAAGTATTCAAACCTTTTGACATTTGGGACAATTTTACCTTCCCAGAATCAAACCCTGGGCGAAATCTTCATTTTGAACTGAGTTTGAGTTTTCTCAGATGACTTGAAAAATCTCAAAGGATTTTTTTCTTTGATCTTGTAAAAGGAGAGATGCCAAAAACCAATTTGGTTTATTTGATATGTTCATTGCATGAAAAGCACTGTCAAATATCAGATGCCTTAACTTTCTCTAGGTTATAGTTGCATGAATAAAATTTTGTTAGTGTAAGTGTTCAAGATATTGTATCAGATTTATCAGTGCCCTCACTGTATATGATATATTCTGGTGTAATGTTATCAGTCATAATTCCAGTTATTATTTTAAATGTTTTATGCCACAGAAATAACCAAATTCCCTTGTCAGCTGCATAATTTTTATAGTGAATTGTCATCAGATCTTTAACCACTGCCATTTTAAGTCTTTTGTCATCAACAGATAGTTTTTGTTTAACTCTGATTCTTCTTTAAAAGCACTTGCAATCTGCTATTGGCCAGCGTGCTTTATCTTGAACAAGAAGAGATTGTCTCCGAGACCCATGGAAAGGACTATGATAGGTCTCCGGGATACAGGCTTCTGATGGGATTCAACTGAGAAAGGATTTCCAGAGCTCAAGTAAAGAATCTGATGGGTTCATAAAACTGCTAACCTACAACCAAGCAGAATAAGAATTAATTGCATGAGCCTGAATGAACTGATGGACAATGATTATAGCCTTTGTTTGGAATACTGCTGCTGGATTTTTTTCTCATAAGTATCACTCACAATTTAGAAGATAATACTTTTATAAACAGAAGTGAAACATTTATCATTTTTCCGTCTGATCCCTCCAGAATTCAGAAACTCTTATTGAATATTCTCATTTTAATGGCAATATAATTATTTGTGTAAGTTCAGTAAGAATCTGTCCTCCTTGAACAAGACATAATTGGAAACATTGGTTATATAAGCAAGGCTTTGACTGGAATGTCATATTTGAGAATATTATGCTTAGAATCATATATGAAACTGAAGTTGACTTCATGGAGCCAACGCTTACAAAGTTCTTTTGGGAAAACGGGGCTAGTATCTGGTTTACAGAGTTCCAAAACTTAGAGGTGAATAAGGAAGTTCACTTCCCGGCAAGCCCAGGAAGTTTAGGATATTTTGGGGACCTA